>NW_027076842.1:0-2983733 GCF_027942845.1 Colletotrichum fioriniae
CTTTATAACTTCTTAACCTTTTTTATAAATTAACTTAACTATAACGTACGAAATTAATTAAAACTATATATTACTCTCTTTTTTATTACTATTCTAAACTACTTTATAAATTTATATATTATATTTAAGCTTCTCGTAATTATTATATTATTACGTATATAATTTAATACTTTTTATATAACCCTTTTTTTAAAAGTTATTCTTTTTTTTTAATATTAATATTAATTCTTTTTTATTTTTAGTACTTTTTATTTTAATATTATTAAATAACTTTTTTAAAACATAACCGGGTTTTTTTTATTTTTTAGTACTTATTTAATACCTTTATCCCTATATAAAACTTATAGTTCTTTATTTTAATAATAATAAGCTTATAAATTAACTTATTAATACTTTTAGCTTAGAAATTAATTACTTTATATATTAGTATTAATAAGCTATTTTAATATACTTAGATTTTATTTTTTAAAAAAGATAGTATTTTATATACTCTTTAGTATTATAGTTAGTATTTTTAAGTCCTAAGAGCCTCGGCTACTTAGTTATAAATTTAATGATATTAGCGTTTTTAATTTAAAATCTAAATAAGAAATAACTATTTTAGGGTTAAAAAAATATAAGGCCTACTTATTTAAAACTAGTTCGTATATTATTTTTATTTATTAAAATAAAGAATACTATTTTAAAAATAAAAAAGAAGTCGTTTTTTTATAATATATAAAATTTATATTTATATTATTTTCTTAATTTTCTTATTATATAAGTATTTTAATAAGCTAAAATATTTAATATTAAGAGGCTAAAGCTTATATAATAAATAAAGAGGTATATAAAGAATAATAATATTTTATTTTTTATAATATTTATTAAAATTAATTAATTTATAGCTATTATAATTATTAAAAATTAAAAAGTAATAAGAGCCTTTTATATAAGTCCTTATATATTAATTAAAATATTTTAGTTAATCTAAGTTAATATTATTTGTTATTTATTTATTTTTTATTTAAATAAATATATTATATAGCTAAGAATTAGTTATTAATATATTAAGAGAGGAAGTAATATTTATTTTTTATAATAATATATAAAAGTAGCGCCTAGCTATTCATATATATATCCTAAATAATAAAAACCTATTTTTTAATTACTAAGCTATTTTATATAAAGCCTTTTATTATAATTAAAAGTTATAATAACTTTTATATATAATAATATTTTTTATTAAAAAGCCTATTTTATTAAAATTATAAATATTATTATTATATATTTTATATTTTATAATCGTATTTTTATATAAAAATAAACTAGCCTTATATAATAATAAGATCTTTAACTAAGGCCCTTTAATAATTAATTTAATATTAAAATTATATTTTTTAATTTAAAAAATACGTTATATAAAGTTCTTTACTTATCGCAATTTAATATATATTTTATTATATATATTTAAAAAATTAATTAGACACTTTTTATATACCTTTTTATTATAAAAAGAACCCTTAATTAATTAAGTTAATAATTTATTTAAAAATTATTTTTTTTATTATAATTATTTTTTATTAAATTTAGTTATTTTTTTTATTTTATATAACGCGTTTAATATATTAATAATAGAGGGTTAATTTAAGGACTTTAAAAATAAAAATAGCTCTTTATATAAACATTTTTAGGTCTTTTTTAATAGCTTAGAGAATAAAAATAATTCGGCTTTTATTTAAAAAAAGATTATATATTTATATATAAAAAAAAGTATTTTAAAAATAAAGAGAGTAGAATTATAAAGACGTGTGTTGCTTGTTATAATACGTCGCTCGCTATATAAGTACGTTATATAATTAAATAATATATTATATTATATGATATCTTTCAAAAACCTAATTTTATTAAAGTTAATATTTTATATTTATAAGGCTAAAAAAAAACCCACTATATATAATTAGAACTAACTTATACCGGTCATAATAAACCCCTGGCCGCTTAGCGGCCTTACCTTCCATTCTAAAGTATCAACTTCTCCCTTAAACTCGGCGGTCTCTTCAACTAGGTCCCACTCGCCAGTTTCTTCCCTTTTCTTCAAAGAGCGAAAGATAATGGTCTCTCCAGCATCTTCAAAGATGAATTCCCTTCTACACAGCCGCCTCCATTGTTCCGCCAGTGTTCCCTCCCTAGCATTCTCTGCCTCTAGCTCGCGGTTCTTTCTCAACACGGCCAAGAAAGCCTTACTGTCCCAGAGCCCTTCTTTCCGCGGGTACATTTCGAGGATGCGCGTCGCGTTATCCCTAACCAGGGGATCGCGGCACGTCATAGCGACGACGGTAAGCTGCCACGCCAGGCCGAACTCCATCGAGAAGACGTGTGCGGGAGTCTTGAAGTCTTTCTGCTGCTCACGGAGCAGGATCTCGATGACGTCGTTAATCTCTCGACAGTACGGTGTCATGGAAGCGATGGTGGCTTCGTCGGCGTATTTGGGAAAGAAGCTGTATAGAAACATGACGAGGTAGTGCATACGAAGATGCAGGATCTTGAGATACTCTTTACGTGAGATGTTCACGTCGGACAATGTCTTGTTGTAGAGCGGCTCGAAAGCGTGTCGCCACTGCTGGAGATTTGCGACCGATTTTTCGCAGTACGCTAGCAATTCAGGCTGGTTTTGCATCATCTCGAGTAGTTGGTCGATGCCGGCCTCATCATTGATCTCTTCGAGTTTGAGATCATCGATGACAGTCAGTAGGAGGGGACCAAGCTTAGCGATTCGTCGCTGGCAGGTTTGCCACCAATAGTATGCGTCTTCAGCGTTGCTGAATACCTCCGGCATTGCTTTTCTTCCTTCTCCTGGGTCTGTATAGCGTTGTATCTGCATGTTGTACGTCTCAATGGTATGTCCTCTGGCTTTTAGGCCTTTGATGAGTTCGTAGGCTGGTGACCGGCTTGACTTCACATGGCCACTGAGAACGGTGCGACTTTGTACGTCGAGATGGTTATATAGATCCAGAATTTCGGTAATGAGTTGCCTAGGGTCGGGCGCGAGGTTCCAGATGCGATGATCCGAGTCCTCGCTGGTGAGCAACTCCTGCAACAACACGAAACCAAACTTGACATGCTGAAGAGCCGAGTGTCGGTTTCCCCGCAAGGCCTCAAATGCGACAAAGAGTATGGACAAAAGTACGGCCTCTTGAATGCTGGCAGTCTGGAAGTCGGCCTGCCCTTGTAGACGAAGTGCCTGGCAGTAGTAGACAATGGCATTCTGATAATGTGGGCTCTGCAGTAGGTTGGCGATGTTACCAAAATTCCTCGCCACGACATAAGGGGAGCCCTGAGAAGACAGTGCCCTGCTGATGGCCCCGATGCTCATAGCCGCTTGTCGCAGAGCTGAGTTTCGGCGGGTGAGCTGAGGCATCGTAGTTGTCCAGAGGTTGGTCCTAGAGAAGTGAGCGCCGCCGAGTGAGACGCGAACTAGTTCGTTCCAGTCGTTGAAGTAAACGCTTTGCATATCATCAGCAAAATCGAGGGTGTTCACATTGGGTTCCCGGATGCGCAGACGGGGACTCGTCCGGCGACGTAATGGTTCGGGGTTCAAGGGTTCCAGGTCCCTCGGAGCCTTGCCTCTTGTCTTTCTTGGTTTGATGGCATAACCATCACAGACACCGCGGGTCTTGAGGCAATTCATGCAATGAGGCTTGCCCTCGTCACACTTAATGTGCCTTTTTCTAGAGGACTAATCAGCACACAAATACTGGCGGTTGGATTTTGAAGTCTAACTTGACTTACTTGCCTGTACGGAGTAAGCGGTGTCCATTTACCTATTCAGTGACCTCATATCTGGGTGAAGACTCACAGGTGATACACCCTGTCCTCACTTTAGGTGTGCTGGTGCGCGTATGGCGAGGACGGTGGGCCATGGAGGATCTGCCATTTTCGCTTTCCAGAGATCCCGCTTGGCTGGGAGGAGCCCCTGGCGGCGACAAGGAGTTTGATGCCGACGCTGTATCTGCAAGGAGAGTGAGATCCATTCTCCGATTGTGGTGTGTGATTGTCTGAGGGTAACTCGTATGAGAGATGGGAGAGTCAGAGGCCTTCGGCCGGCCGATAGGCTCCGTTAACCGTAGGTTCGGGGTCGGGCTCGACCCATGCAGCTGCACGACGCCGACGAGAGGGGACTTGGCAAGGGGTCCTGAAAAGTGCAGTCAGAAGGGTCCCGTTTTGGCCGTCCTGCAGCTTTACCAGCTTTCGTCTGTAGTTGGAAAACAGAGCACTGGGGGTCCAGTCACGGTCTACCTGTACTGTAGTAGACTATCCGTCTCGCTGGATTCTATTATGAACGAGGTATTGGGGTGTTTTCGATAGGATAAGGCGTGACGTGACGTCTTGAGTACACTGAGGCTGGGCTGCAGCAACGTTTGTCATACAAGATGAACTCTTCAGCCCTCCTTGATCAGAGGTTACACTAAGGCTCATTTGAACAATGATCACGGGGCGGAAATTTAATCCTGGATTGTGCGATCAGACTGTCTTGTTGCATAATCTGAGTTGTGCAGAGCCACTTCTATTATGTAGATCGGGTAGCTGCAAGACTACTCGCAATACCCCTGGCCTGTTGATCAGCACATCTGTCAGCCCGCAACAGTCTTGTCTACTGCAGGCGTGCTGAGCCACATCTCGATCGGGCTTACGCCAGGTCACCCGTTCATTGCCAATGTTAAGGTTAGCGTTGTCAGTGCGGGCAACCCACGTCTGCAGCCGTCGTAAACCCGCCAGAAAACGGGCGTCTTACCCATTCCTATTGCGTCTGCAGAGGTTGGTCTGGATTTTTGTTGGATTTATAAACCCAGTCTCCCACCATTAGTCAACCCTATTGTTTCCTCTCCACGACAGTTTTATTCTCGCAAGACGAGAATATCCTCATCCCGACTTAACGTTGTCACCCTCTGGCCCTAGGTAACAGGGCCTTTACACTCTGCAGCAATGTGCGCCGCATCGTCATCAGCCGCGGCGGCCGCGATCCAGCGGGAGACCACTTGGTTCCAGCCAGCCCAACCTACTGCCGCAATGGGCCCAGGATAACTCAAGTCTTCCCGGCGAGGTCGGTTTAACACACGATCTTCAGCATCAACACCAACAACAGTCACTTCAGTTGTCGGCCGCTGGCCTCCCGGGTACAGAGTTTGGGCTTTTTGGCCCAGACTCTGTCCACATAGATCCTAGCCTTCCGTACTCTGAACCACCGCCTTGGGACACTCTGCCATGGATGTCTGCTACTATGCGACGCATCCCATCAGTGCTAGTCCCCTCGACAACCCGATTGATCAGTGTAAGAAGACAATATTTTTCTATCTCTGCACCCGATGAGTCAACATCTAGTGTACTGACTACATATATCAGCTTTCCCACTTACCTTCCTCGACACCTCACCCCCCGCCTTTTTCGACACCTTCTCCGACACCTTCCTCCCCGTTCAGCTGGATGCCCTCTTTGAGCCCAGCTCTAGTTCCAATTCCAATTCCAACAGCCCGAACCAGCCTCCGCCCCTGGATATGTCAGTGTATACTGCTGCTTCGGGGGCTGAGTCATCTCACCGGTCCTCGCCGAATGACAATACTCAGGACCCAGAGGTAGCCACTCCCTACACCGACAAGATCCTTCGTCGTCAGCGAAACACGATTGCTGCCCGCAAGTACAGACAAAAGAAGGTTGATCGCATCGACGAACTTGAATCAATGCTGAAGGAGATGACTCGGGAGAGGGACGATTTACGAATTCGTCTCGCTCGTCAAGAGGCTGAGACCGAAGCGCTCAAGAGTGTTATGGGCAAGGAAACTAAGTAGTAACGCCTCAGCGCGCTTCAACTTTGTGACTGGGCTTATAGTGGATGAAAGGGCGCGTTGTGCAGGTCGAATATTGTCATGGAATAGCCGATGAATGCAACTCTCGATCAGTCGCACCGTATTCCAATTAAGCTGCTTGAAATGTTGCGCTGTCTATATAACCCTTAAGAACTTGACGAGATGCAACCCAGTTTTTAGGTACGATCGTAGCGACGGCAGTGGACGCATGATTCAGTATGGCTCATTCTATATCTGTTGGTATACACGTAAAGCAGGTCAGACCTTTCGGTCGCGACGAGGTCAATAGTATCGAATTGTCTATTGGGCGTTTGGAAGGGAGAAGTTTGCGGACAGAGCCCGCGATCCCTCCGTGGGGGTAAGTAGGTGGAAGGGTCCGTCTGCACGGGCCCCAACTGCCCACCTACCCACCTACCTACCTACCTACCCAAATCCACCTTTTCTGCCTTCGTAATCCAACAATATCCATGCACTGAATTGCCAACATCAGCATAGTCACAATCAGGCTTACTTCGCGGCCCTTAGTCGTGATATCATGATGGACAACTACTATTATGTTCGTGCGAGTCTGCAACAAGCAAGTGTTCTATCACGAATGGCTCAGTACGGCCCCCCATTGTATATACTCACATACCTCCCCCTAGGTAAACAAAACAGCTTCTCTCTATGATTCACGACAATTGAATATATCAGTCGTCACTAACATAGGTAGCTAAGACCGTGTTGTAGGCGCGCCTAGGAGGTTAAGGAGGGGGTTTCGGGGGGAGGGGCGGACCTGTGAAGCGCTCAATTTCGGGATCTCCATCAGCGACTTAGGATAGCGCCAGTCATCCTCTGACGCAAGAATCCCTGCTAGCGCGGATGAATCATCGTGAGCCATGCTTGGCGTCTCATTCGGATCTGACCACTAGTAGTCTAGGATTGTGGCTGAGTACGAGCGGAATGCAGACGGAAACTTTGTCTACCGAGTGTCCGTACTAAGGTCACCAATTGGCGAACGGGACGGCAGAGGACCCCGAGCATTCATGTTATGGCATTTATGGCGTTAAGAGATTTTCTGATGCAGCTTCACCCCGCTATTGCTGTTTTAGTAAAAAGGCACAAGCTGCACAATTAGCTTAATGCATCCACTTATTCCTGCCGGCAACAAGCTGCTCCGGAGATGTGCATCTCCATATTCTTGTGCCATATTAGGTCGATTTAACTTGGAAGGCATTGGCCGCCATCTTGTCCCACCTGTTCTGGGGCTCTAGCTGTTCGACGTCTTCATCCTGGGTGTCTACCAAAAGTAGGGCCTTTGCAATGTATCGATTCAGCTTTTTATCTCTTAACGTTTCGCCCTTTTGCAAACATGCCATACTATGGCTCTTGACTCGTGGTTTGACTTCCGTTCATATATCGGAAAGCATGGCCAGTTTTCCATCGGTCAGGTTGAAAACTTTCTTTACAACAAAGGGTCCCACGCAATGTTGAGCTAACTAAAACATCATGATATTGTACGCATCGCCCAATGACCTTGTACGAATTCAGGCGACGCTTCGGACCGGGACTTAGGCGTAACTACCTCATGTCTCCAGTACTAGTATCTGATTAGATCCCAGCCGCGCTAGGTAGAGACAAGTGTTTCTCGCTTGAAACTCCATGAATTTGCGATGCTGGCAAATAGAAACTAGGTAGGTAACCTTGAGCTCAGAAGTGATAAATTCCTACAGTCGCAAAAGTCATGATACTTCCCACGTAGCATTGAAGAGTCGTCCACGACCTTGGTATTTTCAGGATAAGCTGTGCTAAAAAGCTTCTCTATATACAAACTTGTTGTGAGCGAGATGATGTTAGTACAAAGAACTATATCCGTATATTTTCATCTGGGAAAAAACAAATTACGAAATATTCTTATTCCATTCTTGTAATAGAGCATTAACAACTAAAAGTAACTCAAAGTGATGAAAGAACTAGTTCTCTGTACGCTCTGTCATGGATACTTCAGCATGCCGGTGTCACCGGTGCCGAAGTAAAGTACGTCTTGTAGTAGACGTTGTTGCCAATATGCTTGGCCACACTGGGAGGGGGGTTGAGCGGACCACCCTGCTGGTTGGCATTAGGGAACAGGATGCTAGGGCTGTTTGGAGAGAGAACGCTGGTTGGGCAGCCAAGAACGGTGTTGCCAAAGAAAGGGTCAAGCTTGGAAATAGCCCAAGTAGTCGCGGCAGCCACCTCCTCCGTAGTCCCGGCGACGAAGAGTGGTACCAGTGAATTAATACCCTGGTAAACATCACACAGAAGAGTCGTAGCATTCAGATTTCCTGTGCCGAGCTGCGCAATAGCTGGAGTAACAGGATTGCGGAGGTAGATAAGGAGACCCTCTAGCACGGTCTGAACTGCAGTGTACGGCGTTGCGCGACGGTACCAGTTGGCGGGCCATGTTTCGGGTACGTACTGGAATTCCCCCGTCGCGGAGTCGTACTTAGCCCCGATGATAGAGGAGATGGACTCATAATTGGCAACACCTCCGAGTCCGTAGGTGCCGTTGCTGAAGAACTTGTGTGCCGGATGTTAGTAGCTACTAGAGATCAGAGATAATGGAGCAACTTACGTTAGGGTAGAAGGCAAAAGCGCCAAGAGAGACAATCAAGGGGAAAGGGAAGTAGTAGAGGTAAGGATTGTTTTTCTGAGAGAACATGGACAGTTCTTGGTATTGTGTACCCATGTTGGTCAGATCAAACTGCTTCGTTCCGCTCTTTGCTACGATGTCAACATTCTGCTTGAATAGGCGGGATGAGAGATGGTGAGCATCGCCACATCCGTTGTAGAAGTCTTCTCGGTTAGGTGAGATGTCGGCCTAAGAGAGTTAGACAGATTTCACGAAACATAATTGAACTCATAGTCTCACCTCGACTGTCGAGTGCCTGTTCAAACCGCCAACATTCCCTGGGCCAGATCCCAAGTAGAACGACTCAGTGGCGATATCTCCGTCCGTGAGGACAGCAAAAACACCGAGGATAGTTGACAGGTCAGGACCCATGTTGAACCCGCGAGCAGTGGCTTCAATTACTTGGCCTAGGGTGACGTGGCCATCACGAGGCAGGTAGCCGTGATTCGCAAGCAGATTCAAGCCCGGGCAGGGTCCTCTGCTATCATTGGGGCCAGGTGCGATGAAGTCGTAGCCTGGTTCCGGACGCTTGTTTGCGGGGTTCAATGCTCCTTGTGCCACAGCCCCAAGAAGTCCGGTAATGGTGTTGGTGAGTGAGCCGATGATTCCGCCGAGGATCTGTGGCTCGGGATTGGCTTCAGGTTCTGCGTTGCGCTTGATCAAATTCTCGAGGTCTTCCTTTGTTGCCATAGACGGGAATGCGGCTGCTGAGGCGGCCAGCAAGGCTGGTAATGTGCCTTGATACCTCATTGCAACTAAGCAGTAAGTAAGTATATGCGTTATATGAAGTGAAGAAGAAAAGTAGGCCAATGGAGCAGTCAGAGAATCCCTGAATGATGATGAACGCCTGAGGTGATGAGAAGACGGTGACTTTTATAACCGCTTAGTGTGAATGACATACTCCGTTTGACTAGATTCAACGTAAATCTCTGAATGATGACATAGTTCCAAAACAAACATCCACAACGGTTCGTCGACGCACTGTTCCCAGGGAATATCCAGCAGTGGTAGCGACATGGAAATGGCCACGCGGGAAGATTTGATCCCGAGTGTAGTGTATCGGTCCGCGGGAATGGCGTCGTCAACGGCGCTGAAGAGTAGCCACTAGACACTATAGTACCTATTGAGCTTCCACTTTCCCCGGATGTTTACTCCGCAAGAACATTTCTGGGGATCGGGAGGGCACGACAAAAGGACCTGGCCGTGTACCAAAGACGCTTCCAAACTACCGACATGCTATTCCTATCCGCCGTGCACGCAGCATCCACGCAGTGGCTGCCCAATATCAGCATTCTCCCAGGTAGTCTTAGCTGAAAAGGGAGTAGTGTACAGATCATCGCGCGGGACGAAGCACTTCCGTCGGCAACGCTAATGGCATCGTCCCCTTGTTATGACGTCTAATCTCGCTATGCTATACGCTCAAGTGCCCAATCATCTCTTCGGGGAACTGAGAAGCTCGTCCAGTAGCATAATAAGTGGTTGGAAGCTTGCGGACGCGCTTGATTCGCGCTTGTTTTAATAGTTTAGTATCAAAAGATCGTCATGGACGAGTCGGTGCTAAACCTCGGCACAGTCCGTGGAACGAACGTGGCTCAGATTTGGGTATTCAATTTTGCAGATCCCCAATTCGCTTTTGTGTTAGCTCAAGTTCTTTCCATGCCCTCTTTGACAAATTCGTCACGTTTGATTGGTGGATTGCGCTTACCAGCGTTGATCCTCGGGAACGATGTTGTTGGAGTAACACCAGATCATAATTTTTTCCAATAAACTGTCTCCTCCCTTTGAAAAGTCTCGTTCAACCGGGCTAGCGGTGGTTACCGTTCCCTTCGCTCACACTTCCCTCACCTCCTGCAGCCGGCTTTCCGGGTCTGAGCTGCCGTATAATTATAATTCCTGTTACTGCAGCACCTGCCGCTACTTCTTAGCCAAGGGTGACCCCTCCATGTTTGGGGGATCAGACTTGCAGCCTTTTGCCTTTCGTCTTCTCTCGGTTTGGCTGCATTCTTGCTGGGCTCTCAATTGGTACAAGTAATTATTGAGTCAAGAAATGGAACAGGGGAGAAAAATCAACGAAAGGAAGCTATATTGAGGCGTCAAGGCGTTTCCAGACGGGCGCAGACAGTAGCGTTAGTGCACAGGATGAGGACACGAGTCCGTGAAGTTAAAAGCCTCTTTGGATCATAGGTATTCAGAAGATGTCAAAATGCTCCATCGGTGGGCCCTGTTCACCTCTCCCTTAGATGTTGCGCGCGCACCTGGGCCATGTCGTGCTATGACGCACATCAACATGGTCAACTAGAGAAACAAGCTCAACTGAATGCACCCCGGCCTACGCATCCCCAGCTATTACCACTGCGCGGCAGCATCTGCCGGATATTGAGCTACCATTAAGCCTCTCTAAGTGTAGCTATGAGCAACATGACGCATCACACGAATTATGGGATCCTTTGAGATGCCTTATTAGTGTTTCGAAACATGTTTCTTGAGTTTCCCCAATTTCGTACGGATACACCACGCTTTTATTCGAATTGCCTTCATCATCAAAATACTGATCAAATGATGACGACCGGTTACCCGACCTTGTCAAGATCCAGAAACGAACTAGCCTGTTTCCATCTCCTTTGGGCGCTCATGGCGTCGCAGTCAGCATCTATCTAATGTGAGAGCCGCCAACAATCTTCTTGTTCTTTCCAGGGAATACCGAAAACAGCTTTTTCAAACTGAGTGAATGCTGCTAGATCGACTCACCCGACGGCCCGAGCCGCAACTCTCTGAGCAAGACCGTGTGATTAGGATAAGATGCTAAGGCGACCTCAGTGATGCTGCAGCCTTTGATTATCTTGCGTATCAGATTCTGAGGGCTCTCACGGAATATTCGTACGAGAAATAAGATATAGTCTCAAGTTAAAGCAGCGTCTTCTCAGACATGGCGTTCCCTCATGTGAAGTTTGACTGGCATCTTCTGAAAGGCCCAAGAGCGGTCATCTCCCTTTCTCACTGCTCTTAATCAAGTCGGTTTTCGTTACGACATGGGATAGTCCAAGATTTCGGAAATATGTTTGGCCGAATGGATTTCTCGTTCTGTACGGTTCCATTTCCACACGAGACATATGGCCCAGAACGCAATTACACGTACATCTAGCAACGCCTTGAACCCTCACTTGATCCAATCTACATGCCACATATGTAACGATCACGGCAGCACGAACGATGCAGAGTCAACGGCAACATTACTAAGCGTCATCCCACAGATGGACTGCTTAACATCATTGATAATGATGGCGCACGTTTTGATTCACAAAGATTGTCCTTTCCCTTCCTTTTTGTGTCTATATTTCCCACCCTCGACACCCTGACTCGTGGTTTAACCCTTCGTCTTATTTGAGTATCTCACATCCACCACGACGTCTACTTCACTCGTCAGCAGGTTGGCATTTGAGACTCATCAATCATCTCAAACTTTGCCGAAGCGTCTGTCCCTCTCACAGTCAGAAACGGGAGCGGACCCATTGACGGCCTCGGAGGACATCTTCGTGCAGCAAAGTGTTTCCCCAACGACCCAGGCTTGGCAACTTTGCAAGCGTAGTTCCCAAGGGTCAGAGTTATTAGCATCCTGTATCATCTCCATTCTGGGAGATACCCAAGCGGCCATCCATAGGCACCTGCAATGAAGAGGTCCTTCAAATCCTTGCATGTTAAGTATGAATAGGAATCTTTAGTGCGAAAACGACGGTTATCTCGCCTACAGCATACCTTGAGCACCAACGGAGCATCACGAGACACCATCGATGGGAACTTCTATGAAGCCTGCGTATGAAAACGGAGAAGTTGCTCACCATGGCTACCAAGCAGACGCATACAAGGATACATATGAACCTCTCGATGGTTTCCATTCCCTATCAAAAACAACTGTGAAGAGTCTCGACAAAGTGAGCACCACACCAAGCATACGTACAAGGTCCTCACAGATCACCCCTCACGTACCTCATAAACAAAAATTCTACTCCTGCCCTCTTCCGGGGCGAAATACAGTCTCACTCGTCCCCCGACGACAGCAACATCCATCGGATTCTTCGTCATCAGCACGCTCTTCCTTCCAATGCTCCCCTCTACGTGGTTCTCCTCCCTCATCCACGGCGCAACCCCTGTTCTCTCCATAAACGGAACCTCCCACAGAGGAACCATCCCCTCCACTTCAACAATCGCCAGCCCACCCACTTCCAACCCCGGCGCCAGCGTCGCGATGCCGGAGCAAAGCATCAGATGCCTCCCGTCGACGGTACCGAGAGATTTACAGTCTTGGTAATCGATCCAGTATGAAGGATTCACGATTGTTGTCAGAGGTTCATCGACTTCCCCATCGTAATCCACTTCACCCAGTTTGCCAAGTTGAGCCTGTTCCTCTTTCCTGATCCTACCGCCAATTTCGCCCTCCCATGTCATCGCGACCTTGCTTAGATCCCATTTCCTCGCAACTCTCCCACCCCACCCCAAGGTCGTCAACGTCCCATTGTGGACATCATGCACGATCCCACCCTGGTGATCCGCCACCTTGAAGACCCTCTCCATCTCCACGCTGACCGGATCAACCCTCACCACTGTCGCCGTCGAATTCGGCCGGTACTGCGAGAGCGTAGCCCAGATATGCCGCCCGTCAAAATCAATCCCTCCGTTATGATACTATTCCCTTCGTTAACCATCCGTCTGACTTCAAGGGGGCTGCAAAGTGACACAGGCCCCTAAAGAGAAGAGAATTGGAGTGGAAAGAATGTCGAGTCGAGATTTACCTCCAAGTCCCCTTCCTCGGAAACAACCCAGTCCCCAAGACGTCTTCCGCGCCCATCAAACACCACGAAATGCGCAAAGCCTGCCCCGGCACTCCGATCCGTCCCATCAATCCATTTTCCGTCAGGATACTTCTCCGTCGGGACGGTATACTCCCCTGCCGAAACCCAAAACCTTTCCCCATCACCATCCTCCACTGGGTCCCGTTCTCTGTCATTTCCCCATACATCACCACCCGCAAGCCTCACCATTCCCTCCGGCTCCCATAACTCCCCTTCAAGCTTAATAACCTTGACAAGATCCAGTCTCGCACCCTCGCCACCGCTCATACTCGACCGAGACAACCCCGTCAACTGCTTCACAATCTCCGCGCCATCCCGCGCGGCCCCAGACTCAGGAAGCGGCACGGACGCCAGCGGAGCATTGAGCGTCGGCCTCGTGACATTCTTCCACTTCATTGTTCCTTCTACGACGCTGCTGCTGGTCAAAAACAACAAGAGGAAAGAGTGCGGCGCCCAGACTCTCATCACAGTTATTGCGAGGACGCGGTCTCTGCGTAAGGGCGCGAGACTCAAGGGAATGTGAAAATCGTATAATCTGCTACAGATCTTGAGGAGAATGAGATCACGGAAGGGGCAAGTTGCGATAAAATGACGGAAACTTGAAAAGGTCAAGTGCTGTGGATGAGAAACGTGAAGCGATCTCTAGCCCAACCGGAGACGTCGGAAGAAATTTTGTCGATCAGGTCCCGCCCCGCACATCCCCGCCCCGGCTCGCGTTGTCCTCATTCACCCGTTCCAGACGCATTGGAGGTACGTAGGTCGAGAGCCCAACCACTGCATCGGATGACGTTGCGCAAATCCCACTGCCGTATCGGGCTTTCTGACATTCGATACAAGTTGCCTGAGCGTTAAAATCCTTGGTTTGATGCGCTTGCCAATTGTGGGGGAAACGTCCCAACATGAGAAAACAAGTCGCGTCATATCAAAGGGGTCACGGAGCATTTTAACTAATCTATTCCTCCCGATCGATCAAATACTAAATACAGTGTGGAATCACTCACACGAGCAATCACCGACGTGATATACGGCATAAAACATCATACCATGATGCCGGCACCTCTCAAGCCGGGCATGCTTTGGTCCCCAAAACTCCAGAGTACTCCGTCATGTACAATGCTGCGCATCGCTAAGTAGCACGCACAGGGCTTGACTATCATCCTTCATCCATCCATATATCAAGTCTCATAACAGTCATCTGGCATCAATGTGTCAGACCGTCGTGCCGCCGCAGTCCGGTATAACGACGCCAGACTTCACCTTGCGGTTAACGTCCATCAGACCCCATTGATCCTCCCAGTTCTTGTCTTTTTCGTTGTACATTATCTTCCATGGCTCATCAAAGGCCGAGAACCAAAAGTAGTTGGTACCATTAGTCAAAGCGGGACATACCCACTTGTCCAATAGCTCGTTCAGCTCGTCGATACCGGCAACTGAGGCATTGGGGCAGCCGGTAGCAGTGCCATCACCGCAGCTTGTGCCACCTTTCGTCGGCCAGCCAATCTCGGCAATCACGTTCTTCTTCTTGTCCGACTTGAAGAAGCTACTGGCTTGATTCTCCCAGAATGCGTAAGTCCACATGGCTGCGTCCTTGGCGTTGGTCCCAGAGAAGAATGGGTGGATGTTGGCCATGATGTAGTCACTCTTTGACGCCAAAGATGCCGTCCAGTCATCGCCCAAGTCCGAAGTTGCCACAGGCAGGCTCAGCCCCTTGCTGGTCAAGTTGGTTCGTACCTCTTGGAGTAGAGACCCCAGTTCCGACTCGGTCATTTGCTTCCGGAACAGAATCTCGTTGGCGACGATGAGACCCTCAAAATGCTTGTCTCCGTACTGATCCAGGATATCCCACATCTGGGAGAGTTGTCTCGCATTGGTCGTCTTATTGCCATCTTGCCATACACCCAACCAGATCTTCACTGTGCCCTCCAGTTTGAGTTGCTCAATTGAGTGGATAAGCATCTGCGTCTGGTTGCAATCTGTGCCGTACAAGCGGACAGTGTTGGTCAGTTGACTAAGAACAGCAAGATCACGGGTGATGTTGTTCTGTGAAGGAGGATTGTGATAACAATCGGGGTACTGGGAATTGAGAGGCGTATAGTCCATTCCGGGGAACACCTTATGCAGTTCCTTGTTGTTCATAAGCGCTTTGATCTCAGCACTATCGGCGTTGAGGTCTCCGTTGGAATTCTTGTCGTCGTCTGCTGATTGTCCATTTCCTGAGTTGTTGCCATCGCGGCTGTTTCTAGAAAGCAATCCACCTGCAATGCCACCAGCAATGGCGCCCGCAATGAGGAGGACAACCCCTAGAATGATGCAGCACTTCCACTTTCTGCGCCCCTTGTTTTGCTGCGCCATCCATTCCGATTTCTTCTCTGGTGAGCTGAGGTCAATGGCGCTGCCGTTTTGGTACTCGGCCGTTCCCTTGGGGTCGTAGTAGCCGCTGATATTTCGGTTCGCCATCAAGCTTGCCGCGGCACCTCCCGCAGCAGCCGCACCCGCCGCACCGGCTGCGCCAGCTGCTTTCGTCTTGCCTGTCCGATCGCTGTTGGAAAGACTAAGCATCGAGTTTCGTCCACTTTTGGGCTTACCGTAGTCTAGACCATCATCACCATCGTCCGCAATAGAGTTAGGATCCACCACACCAAGGTTCTGAGGGTGTCTTTGGTAGTAAGGGTTTTCGTTGTAATAGTCGTTGTAGCCGTATGGGCTGGAGGATGGGGATACTCGGGCCGGGGAAGCGCCAGCTCCGCCTAGAGCCGTCAGGCTGGAGTGTGAGTCTCGGTCCGGAAGACTGCCCTGGTAGCTACCTTGGTAAGGACGCGGGACGGCATTGCTCATCTCGTACACGTCGCCTCCCGGTTGACTGCAAGCCTGCGGTGGTGCGCTGGGCTGCTGAGACTGTCCCCGCGGGATCTGGCCGGCACTTCTCATGGCACCAACCCCGCTCTCCCTGGCGTTACGTTCGGCGACGGTATAAGCGATACCAGCCATACCTCCTGATGCCGTATCGCTAAAGTTGTCCGCGCCAGGTGTGATATTCGGATTCAGATTGCTCTGTTGTGGAGCCGCATAACGGTCGGGACCCCAGTCGCGGTGCACCGGAGGTTGCGGAGAGTTGTCGATGGGGGATACGGCTTGATGAGCTCCGTATGCTGTAGCGGCACCGCCCACGGCACCGACAGCAGCCGGTGGTGGTCCCTGACGATCGTTCCTCCGCTCAGCTCTCATGCGACCAAAGTTTGGATCATGATTGGGGTCGGAGTACTGATAATCGTGGCGGTAGTCATGAGGCGCACCATGGTGGTACTGGTTATCTTGGTAGTACTCTGGAGGATTGGGAGTATGAGACCGATAGGCCTGATCTAGAGGCTCCCGCTCGGCGTCGCGGCCGTCTTCAAATTCGTATCGCGGCATGTTTCGGGCAGGATGTATATTTTCGAGGTAACGTCTCGTAACCCTCGTGGGTTGAATGGTTGACTGACCAACAGCCAAGAAGTCCTGTTCGATTGTGGTGGATGAGGGAAGCGGAGAAATCGAGGGACGCTGGGTAGACGGGAGTCGACCTGGGAGGATGGCCGGCTAATGCGTGCGGCGGTTGCAGGAATGCGGGTGCAATTTCAAAATGTCTCGGAACAACGACTGTTTAATTGTGAGTGCGGTTCTCGCTGAAATCGGTATGTGTAAATATCCCGCTCAATCATTCCAGTATAGTGACTGGAGAGATGAGATGGGGAAAAGACCGCACCAAATTGAAGAGGTGCATGGAGAACAGACGATGCAGATGGGAAGCAGAGAAAGAAACACTAACCTCCGTGCACCAGGTCGCCCAGTGACTCGGATTGAGAAGCAGGCAGGCGGACGACGCAAGCTAGTCGCCTCCGCCTAGTAGAAGGAGTGTCTCGGCGAGTTTGGCGATAATTGAGCGCACCAGAGCAAGTTCGTGGGACAGTTGCAGGCACGTTTGTCACGTTTGCTTGTTTAAACGGGCGAGCAGCGGGAAGCCGGGGAATCACCGGTACGACAATGTCGAGGGGAGGAATCAGGCGTTTTTTGAGATGATGATTGTCTTAGAACCCTGAATACGATTAGGAATAGGGGAATTGCGAACTGTCAAAATGGGCTTCGCTCAGCCAGGGAAACGGTAAGGAGAGAAATAGGATAGATGTTGAGGTGAGTGAGGTGTGGTGCGGTGTCTGGTCAGCGAGAATGGCTAGCAAGCCACCGGGAGTGCTAGGCGCGGAAAATCTAGCTGGGCATTTAGGTGTTTCGCCCGCAGCAGCGCCAGGTCAGAAGTTCGTATTTTGGTACACCCGTGCGGCTCCCTTGTCTGGCGTTGCGCTCGCTCGTATTGGCTTGCGGCCAGCTTCCAACTTTTGTCGAGGAGCTCGAGTACCACTATCTCTCCGCGGCGTGCGCGCGCAGGAAGCGGGAGCCGGAGGAATCGTTGTTTGGAGTGGTTCTCCTCAGAGATGCTGAATACAAGGCTTGGAAGGATTGTCATCGGCGTCGGGCATGGGGCATTTGAAAAATAAGACGGAAGGATACGGATACAGTGAGGTGGGTAGCACGAAGAACGGTGGCTTGGGTGGTCTTGTGGTCGTGGATGTTGGCTTTCCAATCTTGACCCGACGTCAATCAGTGGAAGGGGACTGTACCGTAGTGCTTCATACCGTAGTTGCAACTGCGATATACGTGAGTACCTTGGAATACTCTGTACCGCGGACCCTGCGAAAGGAGGCAAAATGCGCGCGCGTGCGAGACAAATTGGGGGGGCCTCTTAAGTTCTAACAGGATGGGATGGCAGGAACGGGGCAGCCGCAGCTGAAGCTAAGGTACCTACTCCGTACATACTGCGTAGTAGAGGACTCCGCACCTAACCTTTCGGGATTGGTTCCTTCCCCAGCCATGTTCTCCCCTCTGTGTGAACAGAGTGGGGACAGATTGACATTTGCGCGGGAGGAAGCAACCGCCATGGCCAATCCCTGATATCCTTCCTTGGCAAATTGGCTTTGGATGCCTCCTCCTCCCACTGGTATACATACTCTGTACCTTACGTAGTACGAGTCTCTCGACAACAACGGCAATGGGGCCTCCATAACAACGGCCCAGTCTTGCACCTCCAAACTGGAATCTGTGGAGGAGGTACTCACCAGCCCCAGTGCTCACGGGACTCCTCACTGACCCATCTGTTCTTGCCCTGCCGAGTGCCGTCATCAAGGACAGGGGAGCACTTTGGGATGATGGGATCAGACTGAGAGAGTGGAGTGATAGGTGCTGGCATTGCACCTTAAAAACCTACATAGTAAGCCAGGGTAAGACCAGACCCGCCTGGTATCCGTCTATGTAGTTTTCTCGGAGTGAAAAGTAAAATCAGGCTAGGGGAAAGAAGAGGCACATACCACACCACACAGTGAGGGGGGGCAAAAGGCCCGCCGCAAAGGTGGGAAAAAGCAAGGCAGCCCGAGCCAAGCAGGTTTATTTTGAGTCCCCGTCCGGGGCAACATGGGAAAGAGCGGCACTTTCTGTGCAGCCACCGATCCATGCCTGTCGAGCTTCAGCCGTAAGCTCATGAGATGCAAACATCACTCTCTGTTTTGGACTTCACCTTACCCTAGTTGCCTTGCTACCGGACAGTACTTAGACCTGGGCGATTATCCATGCCTTCTGCCAATGACGGCTGAGACCGTTGGAGGTGGCGGAGGCGAAGGTGCTAAAGAGTACCTACGTCGGGTGCATGTAAGGAAGCGGCTGTGCAGAGACCGCAGAGGACTGAGTCCCCGAAGAGCAGCCGGTGCTCTACTGAAAGTACCTGGAATGCACTCGAGTCACCCCTCCTAAACTTCCCCCTTTACACAAGGAACCTACTCTCCTACCTACTAGACGTCTTCAGAAGGGCTTCACTTTGGGGACACGTTTGCGACTGCAATCTAAATAAGACGAGCGACAAATCGCTGACCGCAAACTGATTGTGGCCACCGGCGAGTCTGAACGTTTCTTTAGTGGGCCGAAGCCCTGACTATTGTCGCCCCGGGCCTATAGGCCGACCGTGGTTGGCTGAGCGACCACTGTCGCCTACCTTGTCTTTTTGAGGTGTGACTGCGCCCCTCTCTATAAGCCAGACCACCCTTTCCTTCTCCTGGAAGCCCGTGACCCTCACTTCCCACTAGCGCCGATGATCCATCCATTCGATTGTCGTTCCTGTCGTCCAACCTCTTCGTCTCACTTGCTTAGTACGAATACCTGCTCGCCGGTACTCCATAACTGAGCGACGGCATTCGCGAACAGCAATAGAACTGGCTTCGTCATCAATACGGGTCGTCGTCACCGACTTAAACGCTCCGACCACCAGGTTGTTGACGGTTGCCAAGTCAAGGCTACGACAGAAATCTGTTTTTCTAACAAAAGTATTGTCCGTGGAGGGCACGAAGGACACAGTGGATCCAGTCATGCAAAATGCGATGGGGCCGGTGATCGTCAGGACCACATGCCACCAAGTCCACCAAAGGCAGTACACAGAAACAAGCATCATCCATTTACACAACCAACCTCCAGAGAATCAGACTGTCGAAATCCGAATGCCATCATTTCCCGCCCATCAACTCTTCACACAACTCCGTCACTTTGAACGGATTGACAGTGACGATCAGCACAATCCGAAACTATCATCCCATCCTATGCTTATTTTACTTCCTCCCTCCAATGCCGCAAAATTTCCCGACCCCTCCCAAATAAGAAACCGCAGCAACCTTACTGCACCAATCTTCCTCTAAAATCAGCAAGGAAACCCCTTTTGCCATTACTATTGAAAAGTCCCCGTCGTCTCAACGCCCCTTCATCTCAATCAAATCGCCCTTTTCGCCTTCCGTCTGCACCGTAGCCGTCGTACACTACTGTGTATGCTTTGGCCCCCGCGAACCCCCTACCAAAAACACCAAACCTGAAGCACACTGAAGCAGCACCGGCCCTGCTTCACCCTCCCTACGGAGTACTGCTGCAACGCTAACCCATGTTGTACGCATGACATCACCAAATAGCTTCAAACAGGATGGATCCCCCTCCAGTCATCGGGCGCTCACTTTTGCTCTGGGGCAATTGATGCTACGTGATAATTTTAGCTTTTCCATAAGTGTTCACTAATACAGCTGAAAGCGGGAGTAAGAGATGAGAAAAACAACGCCACACTCTTTTGCCTATGTTGTTGACACTTCAGCTGACGCCACATTCTGTCTGCCATCTGCTTTTCCAGCGTCCCGCTTTGCGCCGGCCTGATCTAGTCTCGTAAATTACACAGGCCACTGTCCTATTCTCCTGAGAGGCTCTGCGAGACTGCAAACCCTCGTATCGGCGAGTCAGGCGATTTGCGAAAAGGGCAGTTCGACCAATATGTCGGTCCATAGCGCGGTTAGTCAACTCAGTGGAGTGGACCATGATCTCTATCTCTGTCCCCAACTACCCTCAATTACTGCCCGGCATCCTTTTCCCCTCGACGTTTTCATGTGAGAGGTTCCCGCCAATGCCAGTCATATCCCACTCTTAGAGACTAAACTCAGATAATATGTGAATCACTTCCGCAACCTTATCCCCAAACCCTGGGACTAACGCGTGCAGTATTGAGATATTTGGATCAAAATTGTGTCTATCGCAGCTTTGTTTCATTTCATTAATGGGTATTGATCTGCCATGTTGGTGCAGCAAGCATGTCGAATGGGCAAAGCTAATGTAGCTATCTGCAAGACAATCGAAGTGTCAGTCAACGAATCTTCGTCAAGTCCACATTTGGTCTCGCGTAAATTTTACATGCGCTCTATGAATCTCTTGTCAAGCTGTAATCATTGTCGAAATGCTGGGGAATTTAGTTGAATGTTGTGAAACCACCCAGACGATCTAGTAATTGTAACTCCAAGTTCACAACACTATCAATGAGCCAGACGAACTGTGATTTCTTAGGTTGAATTAGTGTATTTACAGTAACTAAATTCCCTCAAGTCATTCTGGTGTAAATGAAGAATTATTCCAATTCGAAAGTCATCCGTTAACATCATGATAGTGCGTTTCCGAACCCGTCTCGTACGACGTGTATCACATGCAGCGATGCTAAGTGAAAGGTCTTGTTTCGCAGCTACGGCAGTCTAGAAGAGATTATTGATTAAAGCTTCGCGATCTCTTCAAATTACAACCGCTCGTAACCAATTACAGCGGCCCTGGATCCAAGGTGTAATTAACAGCCCTTTCAATAGCTCAATGAAGGCAAGTTTACTTACATTCAAACTTACATTCAAATGTGGCTATATGTGCCTGAGCCGGTCACAAACACAACGAAGTGGACGTTCATCCACAGATCTCAAAGATTCTTCTTCAAACGCGAACGAGTGCACACAAGTTCAAGTTCTGGGTCACGGACGTCGAAGACTTCGGTGTTGCCGGTAACTTCGCAGCGATGTACGATCTCTATTGCCTTCGCTCATCAAGAATAATCACAAGCTTGTATCAGCAATGTAATGGCAGGCTAAAAGTCACATGTATGACTGGATGAACGGCAGTGAGCCGTATCTATGTACGCCTGACTTTGAATCAGTATCTGTAGTCGCAGCGCTACTGAGCAGTTACGAATCCCGAAGCCTATGGAGCATCAATGACCGCGTATCCTTTTATCAGATATTTTACGAGCTATAGCTAGCTTAATCATACCTACAGACCTTGTTCAACAGATTCCTAGTGAGGTGCTCGTTTTATTTGGTCAGTAACAGCCGCTCCAAAGAGCACGAGATCTTAAGGCTTAGAAACATGGCATTTATCTACTAGTCTACTGCAATGACAATCCGACATCGAGAATGTTTTGTTTCATCTAGTAAAGCTGTTGGAGAAACGTGAAGCTTGTAACATCCAAGATGCTGGCCACGACTCACTTGCAACGATCGCGGTGGTATATGACCGTTACAAGGCTAAGTTACACGTACAATATCATCGCATCATCGCTATAGGATGTCACTCAGTAACTATGATATTTCTATTCTGATCCGATCAGCAATAGCAATAGAGCCTTCAATTCTCACAAGGTGATAGAAGGCACATAGCGATCACCTGAGGCTGGTGAACAACACAGGAAGATAGATACAGAAGAAAGACTGATGCAACCGCCATCCCTCACCGTCATATCCCATTTACGCGACGTTGCTGTCCTTCTTGTTGTTTTGCTTATGCTTTCATGAGGGAAAGAAGTGCTCTTAGGAGTATTAACAATACCGGGCTAAGAATTCAGTCGTGAAAATGCGGTATGGTTGATAGTCTTCCAACAGTGATACTTATAAGAGAAAACCACGCATCTTGTGTTGTCAAGTAAGGGCGGCGTACATGGGCAATAACTGAACTTTCATCATTATGTTCGATTCGACGAACGTTCACCCTGGAGAGGAACGCTCCGTCTCTCTTAAGCATGTCATTTTACGTCTACCATATATGCATCTTTTGAATAGAGATAAGGCTTAAGAACTGGTTGATAATCATGACTGTTAGCATTTGTCTTTCTCTCATCCATGCAAGCGTTCTTGAGGTATCATTTTAGACTGAATTGCTTTGCCCGATTCTTACCTTTGATGACTGCCATTCACTGGATAGTATGTATTGTCTGCGAACTGGACAAACGTACTTCTGACAATTGAGATTCAATTTGCCAGCTGATGTCTCATCTTAGGTAATAGCAAGAGGGACCCTCGGACCAGTGCTCGTAGAGAGCGAGAGGCTGGTAGTGTGGATCGACTCGGTTATCGGCAGGCAGGTGAGACGCAGTTGGCCCCATCACAGGTGTTCCAGATTTCGTTTAAGCCCCTGGCTTCGACTGAAGGCCCCCCCGAAAATGGCAAATCTACCAAATCCAAGAACTTGTCACCAACCCGAAAGCTCGCACTTACGTGATACCTCGGTCTTCACGTTCACAGCTATGCTAGTGTAGAATTGGAATCACTTGGAATTGACTTTTCCATCCTAAAATCTCGTTCTACGGTCGTTCCATGCACGAACCGTCTTGATAGACGTGCAGACATTGCTTGCAGCCTCAAGCTAGCGCTCGTTTCATTACCGCCCGTCCTGCGCTAAGCTCTTGAAAGATATGAAACATGTCAACGCGACACTACAGATGTATCAAAGGTTTTGCTTGGCTGAGCACGGATGACAACAGCAGGGGTCATCGCAAGTCCACTTGACCTCCTCTGCTAGGGAACCAGGACTCAGGAGCGCAAGAATTCGTTCGGAGTCCCATTGGCTATCATCCCTCCCATGACGAGATGCCCATCTCTCGCTCGTGAATTGAACTCTCAAACAGCCATTGTAGCCGAGCAGAATGAGCCGGTATATCCTGTATCATGGGGGAAAGAACCCCGTTTGCGGATCTTACAGTAGACAAAACCAAGACGGTCCCCAAGTTTGATTATCCTCCCCATACACCATTGTACTATTGCTCTTGTTCCCTCGTTCTGCATCTTCCAGCACGTTGATTCTCCCGCTGTTACTCTCTGTTCCAACATCAAAATGCCCCCCAAAAGTAATCACTACTCTACAGTGTCGCACTCGGATACCTATGATGAGTCCACTACTGAATTCGACGAGTCACTCATGGGCGATGACAAGCAATGGCACTCAATAGACCTGAACGCGCAAGGGAAACAGACAGGAAGCACTTGGAAAGAAGTCAAAATTCTCTTGAGGAGATATCGCTGGCTTATCGACACACTTCTCCTCCTTACGAATATTGGTCTCTCGCTAGGACTGTCATTACTGTTGTACTACCAATTTGAAGACGCCAAGTTCCCGTCGCGAATGACACAAATTGGCGGCGATTACTCAGGCGCTGGCCCGCAATGTGAGTCAGCCCCCCAGACTATGCCATGCTCTAGTTCGCTATCCTAATTGTTTTGACCTGCAGTCCCGATCGAGATCAAGAAATTTGATGCCGACCATGCCGTGGTGCCTCCCAACGCAACTGAATTTCTTTCCGAAGCTACGCTCAACCAATGGCGATCGCTCTTGCCTGGTAACGCCATAGCCGGGACCTCAACTGCAAGATTGATATTTCACTGACACCGTTGTAGCTGGTGCCGGTTGGAAATCCGAGGACGACGGTCCTTTCTTCACCACTACCATGACACATCAATTGCATTGCATCGTACGTTTCAACTGTCCTGATTCCTGTTTCTCGAAGATACATCTACTGACTTCTTGTAGTTCATGATGGGACGCATCTACTCCGGGATAGTCGCCAACAAGACTGATATGTCTAGGACCGAGGCTGATATCCATTTCTATCACTGCATTGACTATCTGAGACAAGCAGCCATGTGCTCAGCGGATCTGGCACTTGAACCACATTTGATTACGGACGCGGACGACAATGGGCCTGGGGATGGCAGTTGGAACGGCATGCATGGTAGGCAACCCCTCCCCTCTCGACAAACTGTAGACAATTCCAAGCCAAGGTGTATCAATCTCAAAGAGGGAGAACTAACTCGGACGTACTCCCAGTCTGCAAAAATCACGATCAAGTGATCAAATACGTAGATCGTAAGTTCAAACCATGAACAACTCCAAATTGACAATAATTTAACACCAAGTCACAGGACAAATCAAGGAAGGCGTTCGTGTGGTTCTGCCAATAGATGACTGAGTACTAGATGTTATCATGATTTTTGTGTTGAAGGGTCTTTATCCCATTGAGAATAGAATACAACAGTAATACTCCTCTTCGGACTCTCGACGAATTAATCGTACGCAGCACCGTCGGCCCCTTTAAGGAAGAGATTGTGCAATAGGAGATATTCACCCTTGGAATGGATTATAGGTAACCCAAACTCATGTTGGTTGGCGCCAAGACTTACGCCGCAAGCCTGTACCCACGTTCTTAGTGAAGAGTTACTTCTGCGCAAGACATAATTGGATTGCGCCGCACGCAACAGCTGACTTGAGTCTAGTCAGTGTAACTGCACACATTGGCGTCAGCGGATCAAGGCAGGACTAACAAACAAGTTTGAGTTCTGTGGTTGAGAAGTGTCTTTCATGGATGCCCGTCAATTTCCCATAGCATCAACGCCTGTGGACGGAGCTACTCACATGCCTGCTTTCGACTTTGCTTGCCAGCTCAAGTTTTGGCCACAGTCTGATTTGCCTGGGACTAAAACCCTCTGGCTCTGGAAGTCAGGCATCCGGACAACATGTCGAGTTTCTTCCGCATCTCCCCTTTGTCATCCCCCAACCTACGCTCCATTCATCTCGTCCGAATGTGCAACTAGGCAAGCTAGCGATCGTTGCAGGCTTTGAGAGACTTGCATTCATCATGCATCTACTGGGTCTTGTCTCACTTTGCCTTCTCCTCACGGCCCACGGAACACGCTCCGAAAACCGTTTCCGAAGACCGCCTGGTCCGGGTCCCTCAGGTGACTTCCGAGACAACCCCGTGTACCCGTTGGGAACCCAACTTGGTCTACAATGGGAAACGGACTTTACGGCAGTCGACTTACTCATTTGGCATGAAGCGACGTATCCCACAAGTGAAGCAACGTATGCTTCAATTATCTGTAGGTCAACCCCGTTGCAAGGGATTCTTTGGATGAGAGCTCAACAACGCAGCAAACACGCGAGCGCTGGGCATGCTCTGGACGGTCAGCTTTAATGGCCTCCCTTCGCACCATGATCCGACTTTGAGCCCGGTGTACTTTATTCAGATGTTCAACCACAGTGCCTCTATGGGAGACATCACTTGCCATTACTTCAACATTACCAACTCCGTAGCATCTACCTCGACGACAACATCCACATCCCCTACGTCGACAGCGTCGACTTTGACGGCAGTTTCTACACTGGTTGAAGCGTCCCCAACCGTGTCACCTAGCTCCAGCGGAATGAGTAACGGCGCATCTACCGGTGTAGTCGCTGGCATTGCAGTAGGCGCCGTTGTGGGAACGCTGGCCATCATAGGCCTAGTGGGTTGGGCTATCTGGAGGCACTTGCGGAAGAAGAGGCAGGGTCATGGGAGCGGGGTTGCCGGGGCAAGCGACTTGGGAAATTTTTCTGCTGTTCAAGAAATCGGGCCCTCTTCTCCTGTTCGTTGGAAGTACGAGCTTTCTATGGACGCTCAGCAACCTCGTTATGAAGCTGATGGGATAGAAGGTGTGAGATATGAAATGGCCGGCGAACCAGTTACGACAAAAAATGAGGACAAAAGTCTGAGGATGAAGGGCGACGGAATGTCGACGTAGCCGTGAGCACCCCAAGTATGGGTCGGAGGTATATTGGACTTACGTGAAAGCTATCGAGAGAAAAGCTCAATATCAAATAGATGAGGTACACCGTAACCATGAGATAAAACAATACTAGCGTTGATGTCGGGCTCAGGAATGCCGTCAGTCTGTGGTATTTGGAAAATCACACTTTCTGGGGATATTGGAAATCATTATGTAATTCCATACTTACTTGAAGCGTGAAACTCGGCTCCGGAAGCAGTCTCTCTATGTTGATATAGCTGGAAATCTAGAGGTCTAGCTCTTTATATAGAATCCTTAATACTGAAGCCGTTGTTCTGGCACTGATCAAATGGTTCGGAACACGTGTTTGTAGGTGTTTGGTTCACATCAAAACTCCTTTGACAGCCACTTAAACTACTCATGCTTTAGCTGCATCCTATTTATCCTCACCCACGATCTCTGAAGCCGGCTTAAGTACCTGGTGCTGAAAAACTGACGGGGGCCTCAGCTCACCATATTGGTCCAATGTTGGAAGTGACAGCCTTCTCGCGCCAACGCAAGCATTGTTGGAGGAGGACGCCTCGGAATTACCCCTATAAAGATACTCAAAGTCTCCCACAACTTAAGACGCTTTTTCGGGATAAAGAAACTCTGCTAAGGCATGTGAGTATGTCGTCTCTCGAGATGCTACGGCTCACTCTTGTTATGAGTACAGGAGGTCTCAGATAGACGATGGTGTGAAAAAAGAAAGTGTAGGTTACTAGCTCTTGTAGTTCAATAAAAGCTGTACCTAGCAGTGCACATGAAATCATTAACAATAATACCGCTAGCGTAACAGCCAGGTTAGATATCTACTGTAGCCATGCTTTCACCAAGTTCCTAAGCCCACTCGCCATCCATTCTTCATCAATCTTCGTCATA
Organism: Colletotrichum fioriniae; assembly: GCF_027942845.1. NCBI lineage: Eukaryota > Fungi > Ascomycota > Sordariomycetes > Glomerellales > Glomerellaceae > Colletotrichum > Colletotrichum fioriniae. The sequence goes on from NW_027076842.1 coordinate 27,488, forward strand.
GCATCAAACCCATGCTCACCAGGCTGGACCGCCAAATTGAACTCCAACTCAGGGTCAACCTCCCTAACCAACTCTTTCAACGCGATGTTCCCCTTCGCCGGCACAACACTATCATCAGCACCCTGCCACACGAAGACACCACCACGCGGGAGCTTCTGCCCAGCCCTCAACCTCTCAAACGGAAAAAGCTGCTTCTTCTCGAGCGGGAACATCTTGGGGAAACCGCCGTGTTGAAGATTGGCGAACATCAGGAGGCCTCTCTCGAGATTTCGGTCGTTGGAGATGAGTGCAGGTGCCTCACCACTGCGAATCTTTCCAAAATGATCATCGATGATGCTCTGAGGCAGGGCTAGTCCGAAGACCGGAGCCGTCGGCCTCTCCATGAAGTGTGCGTCGGCAAGGTCGATGCAAGGGTAGGCGGCTGTCACAGCCCGGATTTCCTTCGCATGAGACAAGCCTGTCATGATGCTCAGGTAGCCTCCCGCACTGTCACCAGCCGTAAGGATCCGATCCGTGTCGACATCAACGCGGCCTCCAGTCTCCTCCTTGAGAAAGGAGGCCAGCTTCTCATGAACCCAGGCCCAGTGATCCTCTACATCTTCGAGTAGATCGTCGATAGTGGACTCTGGCGCGAGACGATAGTTCGGGCTCACAATCACAGCCGAGTGGCGTGCCGCGAGCTCCATGTGCCAAGGCGCGAAGAATCCGGGATAGAGACTCGCGCCGCCGATGAAGCCGCCGCCATGGTAGCGTAGTATGATGGGGCATGACGAGGTGACCGGGCTCGGGGCCTCTGTCAGCTTCTTCGGTATGAGGACATCGGTGGTAATGGAGTGGTCTGAAACTGTTTTGTAAATCGTTGTCAAGATGGTAAAGTCTGAGAAACGAGACATGTCGTCTGGATGCGGCAGGAGATCCATTTTGGCTTGTGGAAGGCGGATCCGGGCCAAGTGGCTTTGTGATAAGCGGCGCTAGTTGTTTGAACAGATGAAAGGGTTTAGCCTCATTGAAGTATTCTAAATTCGCAGGTAGTTCAGAGGAGAGCGTGTTCCTGCAATACCTGTTGAGCTCAACATGGGTCTCTCGGTTGCTTTCTGTCCCCGACAGACAAGCTGACCCGCCGATACTTATTAAGAAATCTCCACACTACTATACTTTCTCAAACATCCCAACCCCGCGAATAGCATTGACTAGTGTCCTTCGGATGTCGAACATGAAATTTGGAGCTCCGTGCTTCGGAATCCGGTCTTTTGAGTTTCGGGAACTAGCAGTCATAGTCTCAACTTGGACTAAGCTGCACGAGTCTTAACCCGCAAGCTTGAGAGCCCGCGCCAGTGTGGGTGAGACTTGAGGGCTAAGACGCCTGTTAAATCCCACCCTCGGGCGGCAATTGCCCACGGCATGTGTCCGTATTGGACAAGGGCCTTCAAACTGGGTGGCCAGGGGCGTCAAATCAGGGCCTCAGATGATCGCATTGATGGCCCATTTGGCGTCAATCTCATGAAGCTTGTTGGGCAGAAAGCCATCTTTGATCGCCACAGACAAGCCCGCGTCAGTACTCGGGAGGTTGGCGAATTCATCGTACCTTGAATGCTGTTGACTGCCAGTGGTTTCTGTGAATATTAACCTAAATGGAACCAAATAAGACACTGAGCTCTCTCCTACTGTTAGGTCAAGGTCCTTCAGTTTTGCATTCATCACTCAAATTCATAACTCTAAGCTAGTAACGAAGGTAGCCTCCCAGCCACTAAAAGTAGCATCATTTCAGATTTGCTGATGGATGTTCTCTTAAATATCCATTCTTTGCGAGTATTCAAAAGAAGTTTAGAGCGAACACATATGAGATACACCAATTCATTGCAAAAGGCGTCTATAAGGCAATTCACCATACATACCAAAGGACGAACTATAACTAAAGTGAGCAGCATAAGCCTGCTACTCCTCAATATCGGTATCGTCGATTTCTCTCTATACAAGACCAAAGCGAGAAAGAAGCATGATACAAAGAGGAAAATCGCATGAAAACTTATATTCACCAGCTAAGCAACAATCGCGATGAACATGGCCCACATCTTTGTTAGCCCTTCTTTTGGTAGGATATGGAGAATAATGTATAGTCAATTTCTCGACGCAAATGCAAAAGTCCTAACCTTCGAAGGAGCAAGTTAGTAGAAGCCTAGACTAGATGAAGAGACTGATTCAGGAGAAAGGGAGGATCAGGTTATGCCGGGAGAGGGTTGTATGGACTTAGAAGTTGCACAGACTGCTATGAAATAGGGAATAGGTCGAATACTTGTGGCGTCGAACTTGCCGTGTTATTCACGATTTCGGCAGTTCTAGAAGCTGTTCTTTTTAGGGATCTCGCCGAGGATTATGATCAACCTTCTTGACCTTCGTGGCAAGCGACAAAAAGATCTCGGCAGTCGTCTTTATGAGCTTAGCATTTGCGACAGCTCTTGCGATTTCGAGCCTTCTTTTCCTTGGATGGTAAATGAGACATACAAAGGTGAGTGATGTAAAATGAATTATGCTGGAAAACTCCAGAGAAATAGATACTCGATCGTTGTTTTTGGAATACGACCAAGTAGCGTTGCGGAATAGGCTTGCAAGACTTCTACCAGGTTGGTTCTACTACTATCGATGATCAAGTGTTCCTACGGCTATTTACTACAGTCCTTTCAAAGGCTGTTTGCAGTACATTATAGATTTTCTTTGTTGAGCGCTATGCCTCGTCCGCGGTTTCACGCCCAAGCCTTCCGCGGGTGTTCATGTCGCTACTAAATCATTGCTTGCTGTCCTTTTGGTAAGATTGCCTACCCAAGAGGACGTCAGGGCAGGTTGGGTGGACTAGGTGCAAGTGATGTCGGGGCTTACTTCCGGGAACTTTGCAGTCAACCCCCATGGACGGCGGCCCTGATTGTCCTCAGTAGACCAGCAGACGGAACGTCTGTTGATGATATCGTAATTAGCGAGATCACCACTCATCCCATTGAACAACCGCAGATTTTCGGCGTTGCAAAGCCTGCTACGAGCATGATAGGATCAAGTCGCCCGGCGGCAATGATCAGCGAAGTCCTATTTCGTCGCTTGAAGAGCCTGGGTAAAGTACTTTGCGGGAGGCCAGCTTCTGCCTTCCTGAGACAGAGAATGTCCACAAAGAGACTCAGCTGAGAGAGCAGCAATGATAGTGATGGGTGGAGACCACAGAAAGGCATATCGCACAGTCGCATCACTGGCCAGAGCCTGTGTCATGTCATTGAACCCAAATTGTACACGATTTATTGTAACATCAGCCGCCATTGATGGCAGTCATCTAGCCTAATCCTCAAAGTCTTGGCCGCTCTAAGTAATCCAACCATTGTTGGTTTGCTCGTGCGTACTTTTCTACAAAAAAACATATGGCCACCTAACTGAACTAGTAGAGCCAGCATCTCAAAGGGCTTCACTCTGTTCTGTGCTGGTGACGATCTCTATCAATGCGTCTAGAGGCGGGGATCCCAGCCTCGAGCTTGCTCGTAGCCGTGGCAAAGAAGCGATCCATCAGCTGGTGGGCAATTGCGGGAGTTTCGGTGACAGAGTTGTTGCTCAGATGAGAGACTCCGTCCATGAAGGAGCCCGACGAGACTCTGCTGCTTGTTGGAGTGATTGCATCACTTCCTTCGCTGCGAGACACTGTGCTGTAAGACGTGCTCCTCTAGTCCACGTTACGTTCAGCAGTCGGGGCACCGCCACGCCAGAGGCCGTAGAATCCGTCGCAATTCTTCCACATCTTAATCGTACCGTCCTCGGAGCCAGTTCCGTACAGTTTGCCATCAGGGGAGAAGGCGATGGACCAGATGGGGCCATGGTGCCCCTTGAGAGTTTCTGTTAGCGTGTTAGTGGGTATCCTGCTTCCGAGTTTCTATCCCCAACTCACCAATCTCGCCAGCGTCGTCCCAGCGGCAGACGCGTGCCCAGGTCCCCGGCTCTTCGCCCATGATAATCTTACGACCCTTGAGGTCCAAACCGACGCTTGCAACGCCATGCTTCAGTTCCAAGCGCTTGAGTTCGTCCATCGCTTGCGGGCCTCCCCAAAAGTAGACCCACTTGCCGGCGGCCACAGCCAAGACAGGAAGGCCGCCTCCAATATCGCCGGGAGAGGTGTGCTCGGGCGCCAGGGAGACAAGCTCGCAGGACTTGATTTCGCCGTCGAGGACCTCCTGACGAATGACGTTACGGGTGGGCAGGTCGAACCACCTGAGGGTGTTGTCGGATGCAGTGACGATCGTGTTAGGATCCTTGGTCCAAGCAATGAACTTGATGGAGCCAGTATGGGTGCCTTCGCCAATTTCAAAGCCAGCCGAGGCAGGCACGGTGATGGGCGTACCGGCGGGAGAGTTGGGATCGGGGGCGAAATCGCTGAGGTCGAAGACTCGAAGCTTCTTCTCCATGCCTCCTGTGGCGATAAGCTCAGAGTTGTCAGGCGGGTAAGCGACGGCGCGGACAATGTGGTTGTGCTGAAGGGTGTAGAGGACCTCTCCACTGTGAGTGTCCCAGACCTTGCTGCTGGCCATTAGTCACGATTCGGAGGATGAGTGACGTGTGACAAGACCTACGCAGTGAAGTCGGCAGAGGCGGTTGCGGCGTTGGAGGCATCAGGACTCAATCTGGCCTGCCAGACAGCACCCTTGTGGCCAATGAAGGTTCCGATCCTGTATGAGCTCTCGTCAGCCACGCGCGGTCAATTGGTCTGGAAGGAGGAAGCTACCAATCGCCAGTAACGCCATCGCGTAACATTGGATTACCATCTGCGACAGGGTTAGCGAACCCCTGGTGGCAGCGCAGGATCATCTATCCCCAGCTTACCCTTGCAAGCCGAGATCATGTAGTATTGCTCTCCTTTTTCAAGGCCAGAGAAGCAGACGTGAGGAACAGGTCGAGAGTGACCATGGCAGGTCAGAGGAACATATTGACGCGAGGTCTCGGCAGCGGGAGGGGCAGCGGCAGGAGGGGCAGCGGCAGCCATATCGTCGTTGATATGAGGGATTCGAGGTACTAGGTGCTTGTTTGTATTCGTGAGAGTCGCAATTGCAACGTTTGCGCTGTGGAGGGGTATCAAGTTGTCGACAAGTTGGATTGTGTTTTTTTCTTCGGCGATTGACAGTTGCAGGAGATGAGGAAAAATGAAGACAAGGAGAGTCAGTCAGGTACAGCCGTTACGTCGTAAATATCGTGAGGAGTAGGTACGATGGATCGCGTGAGGGCAAGCAGCGCAGCGACGGCAACAGTAGCAATAGCTCCAGGAAATAGAGCGAAAGCACGTCAAGGGAAAGAAAAAAAGGAGGATGGGGAAAGCTGCAGGAGGATGCGAGAAGCAATGGGAGAGCGGCGCGGGTGAAATAATAGTGGGGGTTCCCCGAGTCGGAGCAAGGCCGATTTGCACCTGGATTCTGTCAGGTGCGATTGTTTGGTGGAAGCCGCTGCAAGAGCAGGTGCGAAATGTGAGAGCGTACCTAATGGAAGCCAGTTCCATGAAAAGAGGTACAAAGGTACACCTTGTCCCTTGTTCGGAAGGAGTCAAGGAGATTCGATGGACCCCTGAAACTAGCCCGGTCCTGCCACGAGCAGCCAGAAATTCAGAGTGACCCCGCGCTGCTCTGTGCATGTCGCGGATTCTATGCCTACCTAATACCTACCTAAGAAGAGGGGAGCTGCTGAGGTAAGCTTCCTTGTAGTGTGGCTTGCAGGCAACTTTACCTGTCAGAAGCAACGTGCTTTGCTTGCTGGCCCCGCAGATGTGGCTGACATGAACTGACTCCCCAGGGACAGCCTGCCCGCAGCGGGTATCCGCGAGGTACGTAGGTACTGTGGCGTATTGGAGCTTCAGCGTTCCCGCTTCCGTCATCATCGTCTACCTAGCTACCTTACCTACATAACCTAAGGCAAGGAAGGTACCGCTCACCACCACGAATCAAGATACGAGCGAGCTTTCCACCTAAAGAGTCACACCTGGACTCTTTTCTGATACCTACCTACTTTTCCCGACCCCCATCACAGATTGCCAGCAATGACGACAGACTTCAAGCTATCCGCCCAGCTGTCCGGCCACGACTCGGACGTAAGTAAACGAACCTTCAACGCTCTATTCGTCAGCTAATGCGCACGCAATCCACAGGTCAAGGCAGTCAGCTTTCCTTCTCCTCAAACCCTACTCACTGCCTCTCGAGATGGCAGTGTACGAGTCTGGCGTCAAACGTCTGGGGCCCCTCCGACTTTCGAACCCACAATCTCAAGTCAAACGTCCGAATTCGTCAACGCTGTCACATACTTTCAACCTTCTGAAGCATACCCGGATGGACTGATTGCCTCCGGTGGTAAGGATACCATCGTCGAAGTCAAACAACCCCAAGCTGCGCCGAGCGACAATGCCGAGAGACTTTTGATAGGTCACTCCCAAAACGTGTGCACTCTGGATGTGTCGCCCAAGGGATCCTATCTTGTATCGGGCGGATGGGATGCTCAGGCCATTGTCTGGAACATCAACACCTGGGAACCTGAGTATCGTCTCAGCGGTCATGATAAGAGTGTGTGGGCTGTCCTTGCTCTTGACGAGGACACGGTGGTCACGGGATGCGCCGATACGAGCATCCGCATTTACAAGCTTTCCTCCGCCATTGCCGGGGACGCCGAACCACAGTCAACTATCCACACACCTGAAGTCATTCGTGCTCTCGCAAAGGTTCCCAAGGGCCATTTGAGCGGAGCTGATATTGCAAGTGCCAGCAACGATGGCATCATCCGGCTTTGGAAGCTGAATGGTCAGCAAGTTGGGGAGCTAATCGGCCACGAGAACTTCATCTACGCTTTGACCAGTCTACCTTCGGGTGAGTTAGTCAGCTCTGGAGAGGATCGCACTGTACGAATATGGAAGGGAAACGAGTGCGTTCAGACAATCACACATCCCGCCATCTCGGTCTGGGCTGTTGCTGCGAACCAGGAATCTGGCGACATCATCACAGGAGCCAGTGATGGCGTTGCGCGTGTATTCACGCGCAACTCTGAGCGGGCAGCCAGTGCCGATACCATCTCCGCGTTCGAGGAGTCGGTGAAGGCTTCAGCAATCCCTCAGCAACAATTACCAGATATCAACAAGGAGAAGCTACCTGGCCCCGAGTTCCTTCAGTCTAGGTCGGGTACCAAGGAGGGCCAAGTGCAGATGATCAACGAGGGCAATGGACTGATCACTGCCCACCAATGGTCCCAAAGTGAGTTGACCTTAAGGCACTCTCTCCGATACACGGCTAACGGCGTATAGGTCAACAACAATGGATCAACATTGGCACCGTAGTTGACTCCGCTGGAAGTAGCGGGAAGAAGACAGAACACAATGGCAAGTCTTATGACTACGTTTTTGACGTTGATATTGAGGACGGAAAACCACCCTTGAAGCTGCCTTACAACCTATCGCAAAACCCTTACGACGCCGCGACAAAGTTCCTCAACGACAACGAGCTGCCCTTGAGCTACCTGGACAACGTGGCCGGCTTCATCACCCAGAACACCCAAGGTGCCACTCTAGGCCAGTCAGCACCCTCAGGTGGCGCTGATCCTTACGGCACAGAGTCGAGATATCGCCCTGGCGAGTCTGAAACTTCAGCTCCTAAGCTCCTGCCGCACATAGAGTACCTCTTCATCACTGCCGGCAAATACGATGCCATGATCAACAAAATTCTCACAATCAACGCGAACATGATTTCGTCTGGTCGCAAGGACTCTGCCCTGAACCCCAACGAGCAAAGCATACTCAAGGCTGTCAAGGAGGCCATTGAATCTTCGACGGCCGTCAGCCAGCAAGGCATCGATCTTGCAGTCAAGATTGTGACACACTGGCCTTATGCCGAGCGACTCGCTGGCCTGGATCTGTTAAGATGTGTTGCTCCGGCACCTCTCGCTGCTAAGCTCACACTTCCAGGTACCTCTTTCCTCCAGGTCGCTGCGACCAGCGCTTTGGAGGCGACAGACGGTGCCGCGCCCAATGAAAACTCGGCCATGATGGTACTCAGGGCATTTGCCAACATCTTCAGCTCCCCTGAGGGTCGAGCGCTAGCCGCGAAGGAAGCTCCTCTTGCAGCGAGCGTTCTCGAGCGTGTGTTGGGTATTTCTGGTGGCGCTGCGATTGGGCCTTCTAATCGCAATGTCCTAGTTGCTGCGACTACTACTCTAATTAACTATGCCGTGCTCGCCTTCAAGGAGAAGTCTAGGCAGGAGTCGAAACGTCTCATTCAGGCCCTTGGAAAGATACTCTCTACGCAATCCGACTCGGAGGTTATCTACCGAGCGCTTGTCGCTTTGGGAACGTTTGCTACTACCAACAAGGCCGAGGTGAAGAGTCTGGGTGGCGAGGGTTGGATCAAGGGGGCTATCGACCGCGTGTCGGAGCCGCGGGTGAAGCATGTGGGACAAGAAGCTCTGCAACAGCTGTGAACGGTGCAGAGTGTGATGGGATTGACGTGGGGTAATGAAGCTTGCGTTATGGAGTTTTCGGAAACACGAGTTGGGTGACGGCTGTGTGATGGTCATAAGAGTGCGCGCCTGCTGACGCTCCGGCGAAACGGGAGGAAGAGGTGAAACGCCGGGAGAGCTGCGGGTATCATACAGATTCAAGTAGGTAGCTGGCCATCTTGACCGCTATCCATAGAGCAATGGATGCCAGATAGGTTACATTCCATGGTATTCTCCAGTGTGGCTAATTGGCCGTCTGGTACAGTTTAGTGTTCGATGTTATGACTACAAATCAACCCAGCGTTGTCGTTTGGCCATCATTGTCCGACAAGGCTGCAAAGGTGACCAAACAAACTTGTGCTGGTCAACATCCCGAGATTCCTCCGCCACATTAAATAGTACCAGTCTGTGTAGTGTTTCTGAACGTGTTTGTAATTGTGATCGCGGTGAGCGAGCTTTGTTGATGGGGGTACTTTCGAAAAGAATGAGTACTTGGTTCAAAGAGGAAGAAAAAAACCGCCTTCGGGCCACAGCCATTTGAAGCCATTCCCCCATTTCCAAAAAAACAAAAACCAAAAAAAAAAAAACGCCATCTTTAATGCCTCCCAAGAATGTACAATATTTCCCAAGGTATAATCCATCCTTTGCATCCATCCGTCTCTCAGACCAAAACATCCATAAACTTAGGCCGCGCCGCTGAGTTACATCACGGTCCAGAGCGCACCGAGCAAAAGCGGGAGCAAACCAACGACGGAGAAGCTCGTTGTCGTCGTTGTCCTTGCGCCAGCGGAAGTTCCTTGCACATACCCCGCGCCAGACTCTTTCGTCGTGATAGTGTAGACGTCGCCGAAGCCAATGTCGGTGGAGTTGAAGCAGTTTGTCTCGTTGACCTTTCCGATTTTCGGGTCGCCTGGCTCAGCGAATTCAATATCGACGCACTGTTATTGCGGTATTAGCATCTTCCTGCCTATCTCTCTCTCTCTCTTTCTATGGCTAGGGTAGGGGAACAGGGAAAACGTACTGAGAACAGAGCGGCGCCGTGCACAGCAAGCTCGACAATTTGGATCGTAGCGTGATCGCCGGCCTTGACGGTGGTGTTTGCCGGGAGGGGCACTTGCGGGAGGCAGACGGTGCCCGGATAAGGGTTCTTGCTGGGGCCAAGGATTTGGAAGACGGGAATCATGGGGAAGGACATGTTGATGGGACCGCCGTCGGGCCCGTCGCTGCCGAAGCCCATGTTGGCATACATCATTGCCTGGGCGTGGCCCTGGAACCAGCCTGGTTGGAAGGCGAGGGCACCACCCGTCGTGGGCCAGTAAGTGCGATTTTGGGTGACGTGCATGCCGCCGCCTTTGGGGATTGATTAGCGACGAGTCTTTGATTTATAGAGTGCATGAGGGTTGAAGTATGGTCGGGGAGAGAGCTATGGCGATAGCGAAGGTAGGTGATTAACGGCCGAGGAGTGAGGACTTACATGGGTAGTTCCATTGCATGCCGTAGGGGAATGTGTCATTGGTAATGAGGTTATTACCGCGCCAGCCCGGGTAGGAGATGACGATGTGGGCTGACGCTGTCGCCACGAGGACGAGTGCTGATAGTGTTGAGAAGAGCATCTTGGCGATCTGTGTGTGTAAGGTGGCCGTCAAAAGTCCACGATTGTATTATTCCAACGGTGAACCCTTCCTTCTCTACACTTGGAAACCGTCTTCTGCAAATATACGCTTTCTTCTTCCACCAACTTTTCGTCTGGTTGTCTGTCTATCCGAATGGCTTTTAAGCCCGCCTGGAGATATTTGAGGTGTTTGGTTGGTCGGATGGTTCGTGTGAGCTTTTGAGGCAAACCTCGCTTGAGACAACAAAAGATTTTCCGAACTAGGACCAAGCAGAGGGGTGTCCACAGCTTTGTTCAAGAACAAGGTTTCTGCGAGATCAAAGAATGTTTTTCTTGTGGCAGTAGGTGAGTTGAATAGGAGAGAAAAGAAGGGAGATGGTACAAATGAGAGGCGGCAGGCTGAATGATATTTGGGCGGGGATGGGAGCCCGCTTGTTAAGGTACCACCCACCTTAAGGTCAGGAAGATGGTCCCGGCCGACCGATCCAGCCGCCGGGCCATGGATATTCATTTCTGCCATGCCATTGGATTCGCACCTTGCAGCCGTCCAATCGAGTCTGGTCGACCTGGTGTGCGCGTGGAGGTGTGAATGCGAATGGGGTCCCGCAATCACACCGGGAAAAGGACGGGAGGACTGGCAGAGGCACTGCAGTAGCCAGTAGTGTATGCATATCCTTCACGCCTTCATCTGCAAGACGATGGGCAATGGCTCCCGTTCCCCTGCCGGGCTAGCGACGGAGCCAATGGCAGACAGAAGCGCCCAGGCAAGTGAGAGTCGCTGCGGGAGTGGCAGGGGATTATTCAATCGAAGGTGGTTGTTTGGGGGGTAGGAGGCCAATGAGATGCCGTATCACCTCGGTGGCAGAGAGGATCTCGACGATGAGTGGTGAGAGGGGAAGGCAATGAACAGGGATGCTGCGAGGTGTAAGCGCCGGCTTTACACTACGTTGGCTGCAGGATGCAACCTGGCACCACTGCCACAGCAAATCCCCGTCCTCGGCTTGTGGCTGTTTGTTGGACCTCTCCACGCTCACATTTCGTCGAGGTACAGACCAACAAGATGGTAATCCAACGGTATACTAATATCTGGTTGACTGGCATTCGACAGGACTGACTAGGATTATTGATGATTGTTGTTGAATTCGTGCAACACCCCGGTGATGATTCGATCCCGTCGCGCATCATCCGAGTTGAAATGACCGTGACGGCATGGACGCGTTGGCTCTGTCAACCCTAATGAGCGCTTGCTCCTCGCTCGCTCTTGAGCTCTATGCCATGTGGTCGGTAAAAGAGTGGAAGTTCAGACACAGAGTATTCCTGTCGTAGATGACCACCTGACCGCCATCGATGAAAGCCGAAGGGCGGTAAGCTGACGGCGTTGGGTTGCGTCTACTCCGAGATGTCCAGCCGCCTCGTGAGGTGATGCAGATCAAGAAAGTCAGCCTCAAAGAAAAGATTGACCTGGTCTGGGGGCCCCGAAAGAGTGCCTAGGTGGGTGAGATGGCCCGGGCAGGGTCTCACCTCAGAGACCAGCGACATGTTGTGGAGGAGTTTATAGCTTGCTGCAGCTTCCTGGCTAGATACGGGGCACAGGTACTCCGTAAGTGCCGTACCTCAAGATAAGATACCTACTTTGCCATAATACCTACTTGCCTAAGGCAGATCAGTAGGTGAGAGTGGGCTCAAAGACCTACGGACGGAGGAAATTGAATTGATTTGTTTTGAAGTGTGAATTTTGAGTCTTTGGGTAGGTCTTTCAGGTCATCTCATTCCACCCAAAAACGTGGAGGGAAAGATGGACGTTTATGGGGGTACCTTACCTTACATCGATGCTTCTATTCTTGGCCTTCCCTTCCACCCTTCCACCTTGGTCCTTTCTGCATTTTTGGCGGGATGGAGCAACGCCACTGTCAGATTTTAGTTGGAGGCGTGCAGCCCTTTGTGCACCTTCCAGGTCTTCCTATTCTCTTACCTGACTTGCCTTACAAAAGATGACAGTGAAGGTACATGCTCTTCACCGCCTGCCAATTTACAATTAGGAGCCCCGCCCTACAAGCAGGCGGTGGCCGAATTCTGCCGCACGAAAAAGTCCATCCCACCAACGCAGCATCTTGTTTCCAAGGCAGGATCAATAACCCCGCGCCGCCGCACACGCCCATCATGGCCACGGCCGAGCAATTTGAGGCCGAGAAACCTAAGCATGACGAATGGATACACGTTAAATCCAAGTCCCGGTCCCGGCGGAGCGCCCCCAAGCCACCTGTCAAGGGTCCTGGTGCAATCTCCAAGCCTGCTGAACCCCGCAGCCACAAGTCCGTCATCGACATAACGGCCGAGTACCACTCCTTCAAGTCCAAGTGGCGCGAAACAATATGCTGCCTTAGTCTGAAGAAGCTGGTGAGGGACAATTTCGAAGGCCATCGGAGAGTCCGTAAGGCGGTGTGTCTCGGTGTGGGCACATTTGATCCTGAGGACGGAGGCTGGGACGCAAAGAGGAGGAGTTATATCCAGCTCGACGCCTTTTTGACCGTAGTCGAGGTTTTATGTATGCCTACGCTTAGCTGTCGCAATACTTTATACCAAACTGCACTGCAAGCTCTCAGCTAACCGGATCCCCAGCCGAACTGTACAAAGAGTCGATACCGTGCTTATTCCAGGAACCTCGCTTCACTCTCAATGACGAAGCATTTCTTACCAGCCTTGGTCATGAGGTCGTCGAGTCCCCTGCCGCCTTCGAGGCCGTGGATGAAGAGACGATTGTGTTCGCGGTACACATGTATCGGCCAATATATGAGGCGACGCTCGGGAAGGCAGTGCCTGCCATGTTTGTCGGGACAGGATGGGACGTTTGGGATGAGTGCGTAAAGGTACTACTCCATGGCCGCCCAATGCTTATTGACATTTTGCCAGATTCGCCTTGATGAAGGATGGTGATTTCAAGTGCATGAGTGATATGCATGCCTCGCATAAGCACTTCCGCTTCCCACAGGATGGTACATACACTACATTCTCAAGCACGTGTGTGTACTGGCGGCCAAAATCCGAGACTGTGGTTCAACAAGAGACTTCGGTCGGCGAGAAAGATGCGTCGTTACCCCAAGAAGATGTAACGATTGTCGCCTGCGAGACTAGTACCCAGATAGAGGAAAGTCCTCAAATTACTCCGAGCAGAGAGTAGGGCTTGGCGCCTTGGACACTGACCCTGTCGATAAAGGAGTGAGGCTTCGAATCACAAATTGCTCAAGAAAATCAATATCACCACCACGGGGCTTTATGATACTGTACTTACAAGCATGCTGCGTTTGCGTTGAACATCTTCTGGCTATCCTGCTAAGCGCAGGCCCTCGAATAGTCAGCGGCATTTTGCATTAAGAACGATGCATGTGTTGAAAAACATCCGAGCAGTTCCAGAAACATCTGGTCCCTAGTATCCATGGCCAACTCATCCTTCGCAATATATCGAAACACTTCGGTTTGACGCCAGGTGCAAATGCCCTCTTACTTCCACCAAGATCAAGACTACACAGCAAACCCTCCTACACTCACACTCCTAGGAACTTTTCCATCATAGCCCTCCTTCTCTTGGCCAATCATCACAAACTTCACCTTCTTGGCACCAAAGAACTGTTCAAAGTCAGCATGAAAGTTCCCCACGTTCAAGATGCGCCCTTGCTCCCACTGGAATGTCACGCGCCGGACAGTTCGGGTCAAAGCCCATTGCCGTGACCTTGACCGTGCCCATCACTTCAATCTTCAAAACATCCCCCGGCATAAGAGGCGACGACACCAACATATTTTCGGACGCGAAGACAGGGTAAAGCACTAGCAGAAAGCACGTCAACAGTCTCTCCTTGACCGCATTATCATCGCTACCCGGTGCTTCAACGCGACTGCTGTTGAAATGCTCTTGCAGAATCCTCCTAACCTGCACGACCGATTCGGCAGGCTTTCCAATATGGAAAAAGCACCGGCGTCTGGGAAACTAGGCTCATCTTCCGGCAGATAGTACCCGCGTCGGAGTCCCGTTCAGGAGTTGCCGGGCTACGAAACCCGAGAATCCGTCCGAGATTTGGTCAGGTCGAAGTTGGCCCAGTACAACAAACTCTGATTGAAGAGCGCCTCGAAGACGGATGCTGCTGCGCCAAGGACTCGCGCTGCCATGCCGAGGGCAAAGTCATCGAACGCATACTGCAACCACGGCTTATCTCACGCGTTCTCTGGACGTGAGCTGACATCGAGATAGTCTTGGGTATGGCAATGTAGCCCATCTTCTCATCAGTCTTGACCTAGCCGCGCACATTATTGGCCCGACAGTCGGGTAGCCAGCCATCTTGCGGCCAGGGTACCTACAATCTGTGCCAATTCCCGCGGCGAGGTAAGCGCAAACAAGGGAAACAGATTGTGGTACGTTTCGTAGATACATTAGAGGCTATCGAATGCGGGCGAGGAGAGTCTTTATGTAGCGAGGGCGCGTTGTTCGTGGCGTCATTCGGCAAAAGTACGTGTAGGAGACATTCCCAAGAGACTCGCTCGTGTTGTTCGAAAGCGCCATACGACCTAGCCTCTCCTTTCCCGCAGACTACTACTCGCCGCAACGACCTTCTCAAAGTTCGACAGAGGTATCACCCGCTTTATGTGATTGCAGGCTCGATCAAACGAAACGAACGGGAATCCAAGATGGACTAACACCGGAGGCTTTGGCGTGAAACATACGATGGCCCAGGACCGCGACGGTTGGCTGTTATCTGGCCTATTTCAGCGCTCAGCCAAAGGCACCATATTCTAGCTATCTAGTACGGGGCGACCGGCGTCTATTCCGTTGACATATCTCCTAACAACATACGTGGCCCTTCATGGCCCTCGTGATCGCTAAGCCGTCTCACTGGGAAGCCGAGCTTTTAAACTGGCTACGACCGAAACTGCTCCGTCACGTTACGTTCACAAACACCCGCTTCTCAGCCCAGTCTGCAGGCATCTCGCCGTAAATATAGGAATGTTCCGAACTGACCGTTTAGTCCAGCGCCAGTGTCGGTGCAGAGTTTTCAGGGAAGGTATACCGTCCGGGGGACGTCGCCTGCGGCCGAGCTCCCGGTTCCGGAGTCATGGAGCAGAAATACGCCCGCGTCAATTCGGCTGACTCGGATATGTAGCCGGCCGGGGAGTAGCCCGCGACTTAGATGGCAACTTTAGCCATACCTAAGGTGACCGAAGCTCCAACGAAGACATAAATAGGGTCGCCGTTTGGGCCGTGCCTGCGAAGATGGTGACGTGCTGCCCTAGAGGACCAAGGATTCCAGAGCACGGTGTCGATACTGCATACCATTCCTTTTCTATCATGTGACTTAGCACTCGACAATCGTTATCAACTCTGGCTCGGCTTCAGTGCGAAAATATCGGATGGTCATGACAAAACTTTCCCAACCAAATGCCGACATTGCTATGGATAATAAGACGTGTAGTGTGATGTGAAATAGACTTCTGCGGATATGCTGTGTAACATCCGCTAGCCGACTTGTACCTTGACCGTCCGGCTTCAAGTTTGCGGGAGATCCTTCATGTTATCTTCCTCTTCACTTTCACTGTGTCCTCCTGACGAGCTATTCACCTAGTCTCAATGGAACCCTTGCGTTCGCGTCCGTACCCCTCAGCTTCATTGCATAAATAACCAAGATTGGGATGCCTCTGACGGCTGACGGCTCGACTTTCTAGGCCTTTCTAACAAGAATTTCCTGGGCCCCGTGTCCGCAATTATGGGGTTTATGTCCAATAACAATCGTACATACTTCAGATCAACGTCGCAGGAGCAACTTGACTTCTGTCTTAGGAAATCAAGGGGAAAGCCCTAGGTCCAGGATAAGATAGTAACGTACTAGTGAAGCGAGACATACTCAAAAGCGGTGCCACTGCCTAGAAGTCCGAGTTAATTGGATCAACCTATGTCCAAACTCGCTGGTGATGGAACCTGAGGAGACTTGCTCTCAGTCACTCACATTTTCCATGCCGTTGGGCTAAGCGGGCCCGTCCTGAAAGCGGCCCGATCCCGAGCTCTCACGAAAAGCTTCACCCGGCCTGGACATCCGCTCGGCTGCAAAGCGCAAGTTTGATGACAGACATGGCCGAAATTGGCCCGTGCGAAGCTTTAAGAAACCACCCGAATCAGGGAATGGATACCTTCCCGGAGCACATAGCCCTGGCCGTAGGATGGGCACCTCAGAGTTCTGGGCCCTCTGTTGTGGTTCTACTACGGTATCAGGCCAAAGTTTAACCCCCTTGTCAGGCATCTTCGCCCGTGCTTCTCGAGATTACATCCGCGATATTACTTTCGAGATTCTTGTGCACGTCGGACATATATTTGGCCATTGAGAGTCACTGCTCTGCTCTGGCCAAACCCACGCTACCTGGCCAGACCCACGCTACCTGGTAGGGAGTTCAAATATACCCCTAAGGACCAAGTAGCTTCTTTTCCTTACCTTATGCGGGGTTCATAGCTTACTAGATAATTGCCGGGGATCCCAGGCAACATGATCCTTGAACTAGCTGCGGAGGGGGTACAGGGGGCAGTAGGTATTCCTTTCTTCGGTCGTTGGTCGGACAATAGCCTTACTCCTACCTACTGCGGACCTCGCAAACCCCTCTCGTCAACGTTCGTCTTGATCCAACGACTGATCTTCACCCATTCAGCTCACTATCATCTCCGGCCGGACATTCGCTTAGTCGAGAGCTTCTCGCATGGCACCAACCCTCTCAAATAGCCGTCTCAAATGATGACATCGCCCCATGAATACGACCGCGCCACAATCCGTCTCTCAAGGCATAACAGCGACTGTGCCGCTGCCAGAGATTGTGCCGGGCAAAAAGTCCACGAAGAAACGCGTGAGAAACTTTTCCGCCGATGACCGCGCCGCCCATCGTATCTTTGAAAGGGGTCGCCGCGAAGCCTTCAAGGAACGCTTGACTGTGAGCATTGACGGGCGAGACAAAAGCAGCTGTTAATCTTGTACCCAGACTGATCATCCAATCCATAGGAACTCGCCGGCCAGCTGCCAGTCCTCGCAGACACTGATCCAGAGCGGCTATCGAAGCATGTCGTCGTTAATGAGAGCATTGCCCGCCACAAGCTCCTGGAGAACCGATGCGTCAACGCTCTTCGAGATATTGAGTCCTTGCTACGAGAGCGCGATGAGCTGTTGGCGGAGATTAATGTCTGGAGAGGCACCGCCGGCGCGAGTACCCAGCTGCCGAAAAGCATTTCTAATATTGCGGGTCTTGTACAGACTGAGGATGAAATGCTGAGTCGCGAAGCAAAAGGCCATTACGTACGCGAAGGAAATGGTTCCAGCGAAGACAAGGGGCCTCGTGGCGGTCAAACTCAGGCTGCGATGGCGATTGGCACCCACTCGAGCGAAGCATCTCATCTGTCGCAGCTTCCAGAAGTGGATCGGACACACGATATCAACCCAGTACCAAACCTTGACGACTTATTGCGCGACACGTCATGGTCTCAGACTACCCAAACTCATCTACCAGTTTTTCCCGCCGAACCTCCACTTACGAGCCCAGACGGTATCCCAATTATACCACCTCCCACCACACAGGATCCTCTGCCAGTGGCGACGTCAGAAGCAGCCGACTATCGAATGTTCGTCGACGTAAACCCAACACAGCAGGCGCTGCTCCTCAACATGGACACGATTCAGTTTCCTGCTCCGGACGAGAACTCCACGGAGATATCAAACGTTCTGCTTAGGCCTGACTATCTTTCTCGGACCAGCTTAGATCAAGAACCATTACTTCAGCACTCTCAGCAATGGGTCTCTTGGCATGGATAGTCTGTTTCATTGTCCCGAACTCCTCATGTGTTCTAGCGAACGCCACTTCACGACTCACGCGTACCAAGGACATACCGGCGATACCGTTCGTCTCAAATCTGCTTAAGGACCTCCTCAATCTTTTCTTGACTACTCTTCTCACCCCCGATGAAGAGCTTCAGCGCATCTGAGAGCCGAGTCGTCGTAACGGGGTCAGCCTCGATAGCACTCTGCAGCGCGGCACCACCATCAGCGAGGTAGTCAATGTCAGTGCGGGCCAGCTTTCCGTCCCACTCGGCCGCCGCAAGAGGGTCGATGGTGGCGAGCTTCTTCAGCCGCTCAGGGGTCGGACGGATGTCCTTATAGACATGAATAGGCTTCGGCATGCCTTCGCCTGGCTGCTTGCTACCATCGTAGGGTAGCTTGGCAAGTTGGTCGAGAACGGTATGGGAGATGGTTGCGGAATGGCATCCCATTTCTCCTGCCGCCATGGCCTCTTTCGCTGAGATGAAGCTGGATTCAATAGCTTAGCGATGCTTGGAACAAGAACAGTTTCATATGCGCTTACCTGGCGTTCTTGACGAGTGGCTGTTCTTTCCCGGTCTCTTTGTACAGCCGCTTGTATGTCTCGATGATCTGGATGATTCGTGCCGACATAGGGTGTTGCGTCGCTGGGTCCTCGACATTCGGCCAGAGTGTATCCGGTTCGTCGTGAGCACGCACCTCTGCGACAGACATCAGTAAAGAACGCTCAACAAAGTGGGTGGGTTGTTCTGACCATTGTAATACGGGCTGATGTACAGCATGCCGGCCTGGCTGCAAGCAATAGCTTGAGGCAGGCTGAACAGCGCTGTCCCTAGGGTGGGGATCCCTTCCGACGACAAGATCTTTGCAGCGTTCAGAGCTGGTCCAGTCGATGGTATTTTGATGCAGTATCGATTGCGTCCGATGCCGGCCTTGGCAAATTCGCGATCATAGAGGCGTGCATGATCAAGGGTTTCTTGTTCCTTGTACGCGTTGGAGGGGAGAGTTTGCAAGAGGACTCGCCCGCGAATGGAGTTGATATTCTTCTTGCACATGAGAACGGCCTGGCAATTCGGTGTCAGCCTGCTATAATATGGCACCAGGAATTCTTTTGGTGCAGACCATGCGAGTGTAGATGGTGAGCCACCCTTCATTCTTCAGTTCCTTTGCAGTCTCGAGGAAAAGATCCCTGTTCGATTCATGGCCGAGCTGGATATCAACCCAGAGCTGGTTGCTCGTCTGGTCGTGGGGGACGATGGGCATGCTCTTGATGTACTCAGGATCCATCCAATCGACATCGACGTTTACTGTGTTATGTTGATGAGTGTCCAGGCTTCTGAGAGGTCGATCTAGGCGCAAGTTTTCACTTACTCTGTTTCTCAAGCTTATCAAGCCATGTAATTGCGCCCTGGCTTCCCATGATTGCGGATCGGTGGTAAATTTGGCTAGATGTCGAGGTAGAAATGTTCTCTTTCTTGGAAATCTCAGTGATTCGATCTTTACATCACGTTCTTGAATCCAAGGGAAATCTCCTTTAATAACAAATAACTCAACTCAAATATTTCGGCATTGCTGTCTCTAGATTGACTGTCTCATGCCCTGCATGTGGCTGCATCTTCACAGTCATCACTAGACATATCAGTGGTCCCATTCCGAACACTGTAAGACCAATCATGCGAACATCCTTTTGGACCCCCAGGATGCCACACGCAGGTCAATGTAAGGCAACACGCAGGGCACTGTTGACCCCGCACCGTGAGGCCTTTTACCCCTGTTTATCGTCTGTTCACATCGATGATCGGAGGAGGCAAAGAGGATACTCTGGGGTACACTTACCATAATACGACTGTGCTAGATACCATTTTTCTGGGTGCTGGCGCCCGCACCTCGACTTTGAAATTAGTGTAGCAGAAGTCGTCAATGTTGTGTCCACACCTTTGATGGGGATGCTCTGAATATGTCTGGTCAGACTGTGATGGGCTGCGAATTTGTATTAGTTTGGGAATATCAGATGCCCTCTGAATTCAGTTTGATCACACTCACTAATACCTACTCTGATATTAACTATCCCCAAGAACCCCGAGTCTTCTAATCGGGCGAAAGACCTTCATTAACCGGGGCTACGCGGCCGCCTCCCGAACAGCCTAGCATCAAGGTTTCAAGACCAACAACTTTCTATACACATCGCCCCGCATAGGCCAGAGAAACTAGCGCGTCTTACCATGTTACCCAAGCTCTAGGGTTCATGGACACACACAGGGCAGCCCCGCACTTACCCCATCCTGAACAAACACCACCAGGGGATGTCCTGCACAGGGAGGTTTGTTGCAGCGTATTTTGGTCACGGGAGCAGGTCCGAGGGATCCTCCCAGCCGTTCAACAGCTGATGATACTAAGACGTTCGGCATTGGTGACGAGGACCCGGTAATATTTCATCCGACCCCATGGAAGATGATGCTGGAACCGGAGGAGCAACCAGGATGGAATGGATTCATTTGCATCAAGTTATAAAGGAGCCTCCATCGTTATACTTCACTATGATCTCCGGTGTTGGCTTACTTCATTCTTTTTTTTGAGAGACGACTTTTTCTTCTGGTTCAAAGAAGTCAGCCACTATGTCCCGCGTATCCGATGGCGAAGGGGACGTCAAATCGAAACTTGACGTCAGTCACGTTGAGCACACGGATGCAGACTACAGCCGCAACATCGACGCAAAGTGAGCAGTCATCACTCAGATATCTTACGTAAATAGCAATTGACCACGGTCAGTAGAATCCGTAATCCACTCATCGGAGTCTCCAAATCGGATCTTCGCGTCCAGGTGTCTGGATTCTGCCGCGAGTATGGCTTCGGCGAAAAAGAGGATATCTTTTATCGCGGCGCCCTCGCAGCTCAAAACCCAGAGACTTACGATTCATTCGAAGAACTCACTGAGGACGACAAGAATGTGCTTCGCCAGGAGGTCACCCACAAATGGCATCTTCCACGGGACCTCTACTGGAGCATCGCCCTTTGCTCACTCGGCTCTGCTATACAGGGATGGGACAATACAGGTGCCAACGGTGCCAACCTCTCTTTCCCTCAAGAGTTCGGCATCGTGGACAGGCAGGGACTAGTTGGTGTCATCAACGCCGGCCCGACATTGTTCGGGCTCCTGAGCGCATGGGCTGCCGATCCTATCAACAACTATTTAGGTCGCCGCGGAACGATCTTCCTGACCGGTCTGTTTTGTGTGTTTCCCGTTCTTGCCCAGGCTTTCACGCAGAATTGGTGGGGCCTCTTAATTTGCCGTCTGTTCATGGGCCTAGGAATGGGAGTCAAGATTTCAACAATTCCGGTTTACTCAGCCGAGGTCGCACCTGCTGCTATTCGCGGCGGAATCGTCACGAGCTTCCAGCTGTGGGTGGCGTTTGGTATCTTTGTCGGCTTCTGCTCCAACTTGATATGGTTTCGTATCGGCGATTTAGCATGGAGATTCCAGTTGGGTGCCGCGTTTGCTCCTGCTATTCCGGTTCTTATCTTTGTCTGGTTCTGCCCTGGTATGTTTCGTGATTTTCGGTTCTTTGCTTGAGACGTCTGACCAGAGATGCAGAATCTCCTCGTTGGTTGATGAAGAAAGGCCGCTACCAAGAGTCCTTCAAATCCTTCTGTCGCCTTCGGAATACCGAAATGATGGCTGCCAGAGACTTGTACTACGCCCATAGACAAGTCATTGAAGAGAAGAACGCGTTCGGTGGCCAGACACTTTTACGGCGAATGACCGACCTGATTGTCATTCCCCGTCTCCGCCGTGCAACCATCGCCTCATCTTGGATAGTAATTTCGCAACAGTTCAGCGGAATCAACATCATGGCCTTTTACTCTTCGACGATCTTTGAGCAAGCTGGCTACTCCGCCCAACAATGTCTCCTCGCCTCTATGGGATTCGGCCTCGTCATGTTTGTCTTCGCCTTCCCTGCGGTGTACATGATGGATACTTTCGGTCGAAGGAATCTCCTCCTCATCACCTTTCCCAACATGGCTTGGTGTCTGTTAGCCTCGGGTCTTTGCTTCCTGATCAATCAAGGCTCAAGCGCGAGAGTACCACTCATTGCATTCTTCATCTATCTATTCACAGCAATGTACGGGCCAGGTCAGTGAAAAAGCAAATTTCCATTCTAGAAAAAGAAAGCTAAAACACGAACAGGAATGGGTCCTCTTCCATCCATTTACTTTTCAGAGGCTTTCCCTCTGTCTCATCGGGAGATAGGCTCAGCATCCACGATCTGCGTCAACAACGCGGTTGGTAGTGCCCTGACTTTAACCTTTCCCCGAACTTTTTGCACAGGATTGGGCCGACTGGGGCATTTTGCTTCTATGCAGGTCTCAACCTGCTCGCCTTCATCGTCATCTTCTTCCTCATTCCCGAGACCAAGTGAGTCCTCATACCGCTCAGAAAACCAAAAAGTCACTGCTGACTCGTAATACCAGGCAACGGACACTAGAAGAGCTAGACTACATCTTTGGAGTTCCCACACGTCGCCATGCTGCCTATCAGGTCCGTACATGGTTACCATGGTTTGTGAGGAGATATATTCTTTTCCAGAGAAACGCTAAGCTCGAACCACTTTATCATCTCGAATGATCAAAACATCAATGGCTGTTGCAAGGGATGGAGGGATTCCGTAGCTAGACAGGCAGTCCCACTAAATGATCTGCAGCAGTGCGAACTCACAATAACTCCAAGGATATTACTCTTGTTAAAAATAGTAATCATGATGCTCCCAAACCCTTTAATAAGGTTATTTCCAATGTCTGTTCAAAATCGGGCAGATCGCCAATATCTCAGGCTTAGCAACGTCGTTCTCTCAATGCATGGTTTTTGTAACACCGGGCCCGTATCCATGCAGGCAGCACCAACTGAGTAGTGTGGCACAGTATATACTGACACACTGAAATTGTTCCTCTGAATCAAAGCTGTTTCGGCTCGGCTCAAGCAATCACTTCCATACAAATCAGCAGAAAAGCTTTCAATCCGTGTTCGACTCTTGGGTCTGCTAGCTATGGACAGAACTGAACAAAATTTACTTCACATCTGGAGTAATCCTAACCTACTGGGCAAGACTTGAAAATATGACCCCCCTCCCCGAGCCAGGTTTGCCTGCTTGTACAAGCTCACCAGACTTGCGAGTGACTAATAACTTTACCCATGTTTGGTTAAACTTCCGAACTCGAGAAGCATAAGAGTTCTCTCTGTCTTTTCTCTTTTGAACGTTAGCATGATGAATCATCTGCCTGTCTTTTTATTTCTTGATATTGGCATCAATGCCATCGGGCGGAAGGAACATTTTGGGTCCCTCTAGCAGGGGATTCGAGATTTGGCCTAGGATTGGGCTTATGATGCTGAACTTGTTTAGTTCTCGCTGCACGAGAATCATTATGACTCTCGCATGCGTTTTGAGCGGGTCGCCGATCACAAGAATTCTTCGGAAATGCCACCGGGAAAAAACATGATTCTTAGGGCTACTGAGCCGTGTGCGGTCTGTTGGCGTAGATATCACGTAATGTAGTTGTCTCCATAAACTGATCATCGAGGTGGTTCTCTCCCAGAGCGAGTTCGTCTTTGTAAATTCTTGAAATGGTTTTGCCATATGTTCTGTCCAACATTATGGAAAAAAAGCTAGTACAGACGGTTATTCGGGACCGCTAACATCGTGTAGTCAAGAAATTTCTCCTTTGGAGCAATCACTTCGTTAATAAGAGCCTTTCGCTCCGCCTGGGTCGAACGTAAGCTCTTTTGAAGGAGACAATAACCGTCACGAGGCCATAAATTGCGGATACACATCCAGGGTCCGCCTTTGTCTACCACTAGCCTAACTAGTACTATGGGTAGAAGCTACCTGATGTCAGGTAATAGTTCACGAAATGCCCTACAGTCCAGATCTAGTCGGGCAACGAGACCAAGAACGGAGATCACGAGGCCAGACTTTAAACTCTCATTCCTGAGTATAGATTTGGACTTTGATCGGGCCTGGTCTAGAATTGTCTAAGAAAGTGGCTCCTTGTATGGTTCTGCTGTGTTGAACGCGGAGTAAACAACCAATGCGAAGCAGATGTTCAATGCCATATCTGAGGCCAAGTGCTTCACGCCCGCTGAGTGCTAGAAGCGGACGTACTCCATCGCCATATATAAGAATCAGCGCGAGTGAAATTTGTTTTGTTTGCTTCTTATTGAAAGGGGAGATGAGAGATGGGAGAAATTCAGCGCTAGAAAGGTTTTCGAAGAGGCTTTCAATAGCTCACGATAGAGAAGTTATGCTTAAAAGAAATGCTTCGCCACCATTTTCGTCTCTCGCTGCGAAAAACAAATGCGCCATGTAGTTACGCCTATCAAAGACACAGCGAGATTTGTGATCACCTCAAACATCTTTTCTGCTCCTACTTTTCCTATTCATTCCCAAAGAAGTCATATGCGACGAAGGGTGACATTCGCTCTGTCGACGGGACCTTTAAGGCCCTCAGTAGTCTCATTTGAGTACCCTGCAGGGGCCACAATTTCTGCCGTTGTTCCGACAGGAAGAGTTGCCTGGATGAGTATCACCCCAGCAGTCTCATCGACGCTGACCTCAACCTCAAGCACGCCTTGCGAAAGTTCGGTATGATAGTGAGCAGACTTGATACCGCACAACACTGGCGCAAGCTGTACTTTGCTCCAACCCGGTTGCAGCGGCTTCACACCAACCACATACTGCGGCAGAAGAAACACTGGCCAACAAGACCAGGCATGCATCAGTGAGGTGTCGTGTCCGAAGGGCTTGCCCTCGGTTGTCATCGCTTCCCAGTGCCCTCCCGAGTAGTTTGGACTTGACGTGTCCGCCATTGGACCCCACACATTTTCAATCAGCTGGATTGCTTCAAGACCCTTTTGACGTGAAAATAGCGCCTCCACAGCGAATCCTGTTGCGTAGGGACTCACAACTCCTGTACGGTCCCAGTGTTGAAGCCCCTTGAAAGCTGCAGGCATCCAGCCTGGAGGTCCAGAGAGGTGAGATGCACAAAGATCGCCGTCTGCAGCGACACCAAGTGCAATGGCATAGCCATTCGTGTCCTGACATATTCCTTCCTCCGGCAAAGTGGACCCCATACGGATGCAACACTTTTCAGAGTTCCATAGATTGGTTAGAATGCTCTTTTTCAGAGTCTCGAGCTTTCCAGACAATTGGGATCTTCGATGGTCGTCGGTGGTCATGGCCTTCACCGCGTTCAGTGCGTCATAATATGCCAAATTCGTTGTGCCAGAAGCTCCAAAAACAGGTCCCCCGAGTGGATACCAATGCACTATGAAGTATTAGCTAATATATTATGCAGCTGAGAGAGGGACCTTCATCTTACTTGACATGTCTGGTGAAACTTCGATCAGTCCCGATGGCTTCTCCTGGGATTCGGCGTACTTGAGCAACTTTTCAGCCGCCGGAAGATAACGACGAAGAGCTTCGTGGTCTCCAGAATTCAACCAGTAGTCTTTGATGGCGACTACCAATAACAAGGCGTAAGTCATAGAGTAGAATGCGTAAGTCGGAGGAGGCTCGGTCCCTGCGTGGATAGGGGCCTGGATAGGACACAGATTTCCAAGGTATCCTGCCCCGGTCTGATGGCTAGCAAGAAGCTCGATGCTTCCTGCAACAGCTCCGCTATCCATACCAGAATAGGCAACGCCTCGACCTGAAACGAAGAGATCTCCTCCAAATGTTGCTCGATCTCTCTTTGCGCCATCTACCATGCATGGTACAGCATTCGTTCCAACTTGGAAGTCTGCCAGTGTCCTCTCCTTGTTGCCGCATAACAAGTCATTCTGGTAGAGACAGTCTCCGTTCGCGTCTCTGACATCCAAGTTGCGATAGAGAGCAAGCCAACCCTCAGGACCTCCGAAAGCTACAGAGCCAGTGTTGATTCCCGAACCTCCCAGAAGGGGTCTGATCTGTACGTCTGCGATTGTTGCAACTTCTTTCTCGTTGATGATGACGGTGATCCGGTTGCCGCTCGTAATGGTAGAAACTTTGATCCATTCGCCTTGCTTTACGATTCCGTGAGTAGACCAGCTGCCAAAGGACTTGACTGGAAAAACGGCCGATACATGTGACATTCCCTCGAAGGCACGAAGTTCTTCTTGGACAACGTCCAGGCAGAAGATGACTCCATTGGCAACCATGTGGACACCCCAACTCGCACCTAGCTCTTCAACAAGAACCTGGAACGAAACTTCCTTGTCACCCCATCGCGTGCCTTGGCGGCAAGGAGCCCAATGTTGACCAAGAACCCTGGTCCCTTGATCGGTGATGTCCCATGCTGGGGCCGTCTCGCCTTTGACCACGGTGCACATTTCTAGCGTGTTGACACCGTCATTCCAAATGCGGTTGAGAATTTCGTCTGAACAACTGAAAGAAGCCTTGGGTCGTATTGTTGGCCTGATTGACTCAAAACCGAGTTTGCTGATTACAAGAGTGGCATTGGAAGTGATGAGAACAACTTTCAAGTACCTCTGGGATCGTTGTGCGAGTCTCGGTTTGATAGTTTGCTGCGATTCCGAGGGTGCTATAGTCATTGAAACATTGCGATAACAGTCCATAGCATTGGAAAAGAAGAAGTAGGGGCCATCGCCTTCGAGATTGTGTTAGTTAAGACACAACAAAGGTTAAAGGGGAACATTTCTACTTGTTTCGCAATCGATTCCTTCGATAGTTTCGCTATAAAACATTCTCACGCTGATGGGACCCTTGCCGCTCGCACGATCAACGTAGAATGAAGGAGTTCCGCCAATGCATCGGCCATAGTCAAAAGTTATCGATGCCTGTGTCGAAGATCCTGATAGTTCGCCATTTGTAAGAGTGACGACCCCTGACTCAGCATCGCGCCGAGCACCATTCGAGGTTGAAACTAGCCGCGATGGCTCCAATAGGATGAGTTCTGAAGGATCCATTTGAATTGTAAGGGAAGCAAGGTGTAATGAAAAACAATCGTTGAATTGGTAGGAGGTTTGACCTTGAAGACGACCTACGTGCAGTTACCCAGGTTTTGAATGGCATGCCTAATAAGCGTGGATGGGCATCTAAGTCAGACCCTTTTCGGGAAATCCGAACATATCTAACACTAGGCTTGTTTCGGACCGGCGTCCACCCGGATATGTGGGGGATAGGTGGACAAAGCTCATAAAAGAGGCGACATGTCCACCTCAACGCGAGCTTGGTTCACGTCTCCGTCCACCCACGAGGTTGCTCATACATCTCGGCAACTCCACAGTTATCTGGGGCGCATGAGCTTCCCCAGATTGCCCAATTGAGTTGATGGGTTCACCAAACGAAATTGAACAGACTAGCCACACTTGTGGGGTTTGTTCTCGATCTTTTACCCGCATAGAGAATTTGAAACGTCATCAAAAGACGCGTAGGTCATTCGAGAATGAGCATGAAGGAGACGGTGACGCTTGAGTCCTGACTGTTGTGCTGTATAGATCAGGGGAACCTACCTCACCGTTGTATCATTTGTCAAAAGAGGTTTTCACGGAGCGATCTTCTCAAGAAACACCAACGACTTCATCAGAAGCTTAGCCAAGAGGATGCATCACGTGACGAGGACGAATTCTCACCAGCGAAAAAGGTGGATTACTCCTTCATCATGGAGGACCCTAATCCACATTCGTCCCTGTCGCGAGATAGAGGCGGAGGAACGGGAACTACACAGCCGACAATTCTTGGCGACTCATCACTGCATTACCCAGATGTCGGCCGCGCCATGAATAAAATGCCTATGACGAGTTATGCTGCGTCTTCGGTTCTTTTGCCATCCGGTGTCGCGTTCGCCAGGCCACAAGACACAGTGGCTACAGCCAGTGAGCTTGGGGCGAATGTGGACTACTCGTATTTCGTTCAACCATGGCAGGATAGTCTGTGGGTTGACTCAAGCCAGTGGTTTACGCCGGATTTCTACGACGCGGTTAGAGAGACATCACATATCAGTGATCCTTTCATACTCCAGGACGATTCGATGTCACTTTCTGCTCACTGGAACTGGCTGGGTCAATCCCCCACTATGCCTAGCAGTAGTACTCTCAAGATGGCCTCAAACGCCAACCATGTCGCAGCTTTGGTTCCAGCTGAAGTCTCGGATGGGTCAGAGAGTATATTGAGAGTCTCTTCTCCTCCGAACTTGCCCTCGAGAGAAGACGGCGTAGCGTTCGCGTGGAACCCGTCGTCGAAAAGTCTTTGCCAGACACATTCTATATCTATCAACGAGTCACACCCTCTCATGATTCTACATAATCCTCAATTCGACATACTAGAATCAACATGGATTCGCGTTCAAAGTTTCCTAGAGCTTAAAACCCCCGGCTCGGAGAACTTAATTCTGCCGTCCCTGGCAGTAGCAAATGTTTTTTTGGGGCTCTTTTTCGAGTGTTTCTATGAGCAAAGCCCTGTGCTACACTTACCAACAATCTCGGTTAATCATTTACCGTCACCTTTACTCTCTGCCATGATTATCATCGGCGCCACCTACAGCGGTATCCGGCACACAAGGCGCTTTTCCATACTCATGCTCGATAGAGCTCGGCAAAATCTTCAAGCACTGATCGAAACCGACAAAAGCTTGACTAGACATCCTGAAACCATCTATGCATCTTCTCTTCTAGTGTATACTGGGTTATGGTGCGGAAACAAAGGGGCATTTGAGACTGCCGAAGCATTCCGAGGAAGTTTGGTGACATACGTTAGACGTCTGTTCCAACCGAAAACAAAAGTCGCGGATGCCCCAGATAGTCGCGTTGAAGATCGTTGGAAGGCGTGGGCAATATCTGAGTTCAAACGTCGTTTACGCTGGTATGTGTTCATGATCGACTCACAGTTTCCCGCGATCCTAAACATGCGGAGTATGATGTCTCTCGCAGAGGTCGCTAGGTGGGAGTGCCCGGGTGATGACGCCGCCTGGTGTACAACGAGTGCTCTAGCCTGGGAAGCTATAGTCAAATCCTTGGGGAGTTCATCGGCGCCAGAGTTTGGCAATGTTTATAAGGCTCTTACAGACAACAGAAGAGCTCATTCCACCAGTTCGACACCATTAGTCTCTCCTATTACTGATAATATCAGCTCGTGGACACAATTCCTGGTTCTCAGCTCTTTGGCTAGCCAGGCACTGGACTGGTCGCACGATTGGTCAACACAAGTCGGCAGTGACCTTGCTATGCTACAAGATATGAGCAGTGATTGTCATCAAGAAGGTCTGCGAATACGGGACAACATCATCGGTAAGTCATACTGTCTCCCAGTCGTCTCTGCCAAAGCTCACGCGTTTATTTCAGCATCTTTGAAATCATGGGAGTGTTACCACAGCACCAAGCACAATGGCAACCCGATCACGGATGTGGCGCAAAGTTCAGTGCTGTACTTCCAGAAAGCATCTCAAATACTCCGTGGCCTAGTAAACATTCAACTACATACGTGCGTTGCCGATTTGCAAGATTCCCTCGGAAAAAGCGGAGCAAATGCTGTTGAGGAAAGCCTGGGCCGACTTCGAGTCTATTTCACAAACGGATATACCGGTTGTGTTGGTTCACATCAAGAGCCGCCATTTGAGTCTCTAGACGCCTTCGCCAAATCAGTCATGGAGACTGCATCAATCATGAGCAACCCAACACTACAGTCTGCCACGCCTTATAGTATTTTTGGGATCTTCTTAAATCATGTCTTACAATGGGCGTTTCTAAGAAGCAGCCCCGAAACGTTGAAGTCGCACCTTTGTGGGCATCTCCGAGAGATATCTTCCTCATATCATGGACAGGGCATATCGGAGCTCACTGGAATACTTGATTTCGGGCTGTCTTCAGCAGACACCACAGTCATGAACAGGGACAGAAGCCACTTAGTTCTCATGCAAGCTGCGCAGAATTTGGCGCTACTTGGTACTTGGGGCGCATCGCTAAACCTCGCCCTTCTGCTTCAGTTGAGAGCAAAAACTTAGTTTTGACGCTGTTGATATTAAGGCTTTAGTCTGATAGTGGCCTGCTCAGATTATTATTGCAAAAGGCCCTAAAGCCACAATGCGCAGACAAACAGGATGCTTGTTGAGCCCAGGAGAATAAATCTCATCAACCAAGCTTCAAATTGCGAGTTTTCATCGACGCCACAGTGACTACACAAGCATTCGAAAAGAAGAATATGAATGTCGGTATAGTTCGGTTGTCTTCGTGATTAATGATGACCCATTCGTCCAGCACCGTGAAAATGCGCAGTGAATATGAGGTCCTGCCATGGTTGACTAGCTCACGGAAAAGAAATACGAGCAAACGATCCGAAGCTAAGATACCTTACTAAATTAGTCTAGGAAGTCATCCTAACTGGGTCTTGTTAAGGTTATGCATGCCTCCCATTAGCAGGCTTTAGCAGCACCTGGGATAGGTAGGCCCACTTGCCTACTTTTGAACGTGGCACTACCTGCTTATCCGCGTTCAGTTGCTTCTGAGTTCTATCAATCATCATTACTTCGCCGATCGGGAATAATTCGCAAGGACCTCCCATGCTTTCACCATCAGGTCTGGTAGTCTTCCTCCGTACGTTGCAGCAAGGATAAGGTCTCCGCGGGGTCCTCAATCCACCAAGGCACGTACGTGTCTAGTGATGGCAAGCAGAGGCCGAAGCCAGACGATGGGAAAGAGGGGAGGCAAACGGTACATTTCCACGGAACTGTCGGCTTGAATGCCAACAAATTCAGGAAGTATCAGTGCGTAATTATAGATTAGAGTCAGTGTGAGGGAATGCCAGGGGCTCGGGCTGGCGCGCTCCACATACATTCCTCGAAAGAGTTACTTTTCCGTTCGTTAAGCCTCGTCATGTTGTCCCACCGGTGGACACGGAAAAGCTGACTAGGTTCATAGACGAAGATCCAAATGGGTTCAGAGTAATTGGAGGGGTGGTTTTCCGTCTCATCCTCCCCATGTAAGACCTTGTCAACACGTGTCCAGGTAAATGCCATGTCGGTACTAGTGCAGGGTCCGAATTGCAGACCACCTCCCCGAACCCCGCACGAGCGGAAAAGCTCGGCGCCCCATCTCCCCCATGGGGAACGCTCCACCTGGGAGTAGGTCTTATCGCGACTTCAAGTGGAGCCAACGGAGAGATGAGATAGTCTGGTTTCCTTCGTTACCTTAAATAGAGAAGCTCTGCACAAACGAAAAGATGCTTGGGAGTGGTAGCGTCTGATGCCGAAGTCTCACGGTTCAAAAGCAACACCAGCCCACGATCTGACTGGTGTCGAGACAACGCACGAAAGGTTCAAAAGCCAGCGTCTTTCCGAGTCATCAAAGCACAATGGCTGAGGCAAGAAATTCCGAAGAGGGTAAGGCAGATGTCAGCCAAATGGAGCGTGTCTTGACAGGCGGTTCCAATGGAGGCGCCGAGAAGCCTGTTGCCAAGATTGGCAAGGTTGACGAGTTTGGGGCGCATACCAAGACCGACCCAAAGGAGATCGCGCTCGTGAAGAAGATTGACTTCTACATTCTGGTACGAGCTTCAGTTGATGGTTGGAAAAATGGTGCTCCTACTAACTTGCCCGAAGCCTATTCTCTGGATCATGTATTTCCTCAATTTCCTCGACCGAAACGCAATGATCAATGGCAAGCTTGATTCGCTTTCCAAAGACCTCAAGCTGAAGGGAACTGAGTATAATACTTGTGTATCCATTCTATTTGTTGGGTGAGTCCTGTATCTCTGTGTACCTATTGGCCACTAATCTCAAGGTCGGTAGATACCTCTGTGGTCAGATCCCCTCAAACATGATCCTGAACCGAGTGCGACCCTCCTGGTACATGGCGGGTATGTATGCCAAGCATCCAATAAGAAACGCGTAGTTCTAATGGGTGGTCACATTGCAGGCTTCATGTTGACTTGGTCGATAATCAGTCTGCTTACGTACCTTGCACACGACTACAAGACAATGCTAGTGTGCCGATTCTTTCTCGGTATCACAGAGGCTCCGGTAAGTATCTGATTGTAGTTGTCGCCGTCATCTAAGACCCGAACGGGCTGACTGTGGTTTAGTTCTACCCTGGCGCGCTTTATATGCTCAGCATGTTCTACACCCGCAAGGAAATCGCAACGCGCATGGCTATTTTTTACACTGGCAACATGCTAGCCAGCGCCTTTTCTGGTCTGATTGCGGCAGGCATATTCGCCGGACTTGATGGGAAGCACGGCCTTGCAGGCTGGCAATGGTATGATAGAATCCGGCTCATCCCACCCAGATCGTGGACTCACAGTGGTAGGCTATTCATTGTCCAGGGCACTGTCTCCATTGGTGTTGCGCTCGCGGCATTCTACTTCCTCCCCGATGCTCCGCTTCAGACTCGCTGGCTCAGCCCTGAGCAACGACAAATGGCACACCAGCGCATATTTGACGATACGACCGATCGTCGCGAGGGAGGCACCAGTGTCTGGAAAGGATTGCGCGAGGCTTGTACCGATTGGAGAACATGGCTCTTCTGTCTCATGGACAACCTGCACCTTTCCGCAAATGGTTTCAAGAACTTCTTGCCGGTAAGGACTAGCAGTCATAGCTTATTTTCAGGGCATAACAAGCTGACTGGAGGCAGAGCGTTGTCAAAACTCTCAAGTACAACACCACAATCACATTAGTTCTCACGTGCCCGCCGTACATTCTAGCTGGCATCATGAGCATTGTTGTCTCACATTCCTCAGGCCGTTTTAATGAACGCACATGGCACACAACAGTGAGCAAGCTCATCGCTTGTGCGGGCTTCGCCATGGCTGTGGCCACACTCAACACCACAGTTAGATATGTCGGTATCATGATTTTCGTTGGAGCAACGTATGGGGTCAGTTCACCCAAATACCGATTTCAATTCCATCAGATGTATTTTGTTCTAAAGGAAATATAGGTGAACAATATCATTCTCGGATGGACCTCAGCAACTTTAGGCCAGACGGATGAGAAGAAGGCCGTTGCGATCGCCATGGCCAACACATTTGGGAACCTTGCTAGCGTCTACACTCCGTACTTGTGGCCAGATTCAGATGAGCCAAGATACTTGACTGCAATGCTAGCTAGTATCGGCTTCTCTCTCGGTGTCATTGTTTGCGCCTGGATCATGAGGATTGCGCTACAGAGGCAGAATAGGAAAACCTTAGCATCTAACCCAGATGCCATGAACTTGTATGTCTACTAAAACTTATCACACCCGCGGATAGCATGGGGTTAAATGTTTGATACGGATTATAAATCCATTGGATCTATCCATGGGTTGGTACTCGATCAACAGTAGATCGAGAGAGGACTATCCAGTACAATGAAACGTGAACAGCCAATACCCACAGGACTTTGATAAACCTAGAAAGTAGACCGAATGGAAGTTGAAGAGACACATTTGATGACTAGTAGGCCTGTGCATCCAAAACCATTTGAAATGCCTCTACAAATGAGTCCTCCCAATCGGCCTCTGTCTTCATGGGCCTCCAACCGAGCTCTGGTGCCAAAACGGGCTTCGTAGAAGAGCTGAAGAAATCAGTCTTTCTGCTCTTCCCACAATTGATTATTCGGTTGGTGCACTTGGAATGACTTACTGTGCAGCATAATTCATCTCCGCAATCTGAGGTGTCGCATTCAGCCATCTCGATCCAGCTTCTTCCAAGCTAACCGAC
The DNA here is from genome assembly GCF_027942845.1 of Colletotrichum fioriniae. NCBI lineage: Eukaryota > Fungi > Ascomycota > Sordariomycetes > Glomerellales > Glomerellaceae > Colletotrichum > Colletotrichum fioriniae. The sequence goes on from NW_027076842.1 coordinate 61,093, forward strand.
CGAGGCTCTGTAGATTCCAGAGCACCAAGAGAAGCACCCGCCTTACCAACCAGGGTTGCAAGGTCTCGCCAATTGTGACTGCCAGTGTTGGAGAAGTAGATACCTCTCCTGCCCGAAGGAATCGTCTTTCCAGAGAGCACCTTGCTCAATATAAGCTCGTATAGTAGTGCAAGATCCGTAACATGAACATGCCCAAGACGGGCTGTGCCCTCACCTACGTATTCAGGGACGCCAGCCTTGATCGCGCCACGAATAATGGTAGGAATTTGCATTGATCCTTGATTGAAGAGGCCGGTGCCCCGCCCGTAGACTGTTGGAGGCATCATGATATATGCTTTGACTCCAGTCTTCTCTGCAGTCCTAACAACAGCAATATCTGTTGTTCGCTGGCCGTAAGCCTCCTGGGTTTCTTTCTTTTCCTCATGTTCGTAGACTTTTTCCTTATCTGACCATTGATGAATATCACCCGACTGCTGGGTGATCGTCCTTTCCGCAAGGTTGGAGGTTCCCGATGTCTGGCTCACGCATGGTTTTGTTAAAGATATCGCAACAAGATTCAGAATGGTGCAGAAACTTACGTGAATGAAGTGAACATCTCTTCCTGTCTGCTTCTTCCTCTCTGCTAATCCTTCCAAGAGAGCTACAGCCGAGCCTGTATGGAAGCCAGTCGGCGTGTGGATAACGTAGTCGTGCTCACTGGCAATCTTCGTCAAAAATTGAGAATCATCTAGGCCCGTGAAGATGATGGCATGGATCCCTTTCTGGCTGAGAATATCGGCTTGTTCTTGCCTCCGAACTAAAGTGGTAATCGACAGTGCATCAATGTCTTTATTGGAAGAGTTCAGAAGTTGTGTCAGAACAGTGCCACCACTAAGAAGCAGTCAGTTTATCAGGGCAAGTTCAGGTTGGAACAGAGCAAGGAGCGCACATGAAGCCTGTGGCGCCCGTGAACAGAAGTTTTTCGGGCATGATGAACAACCTTAATGATGTCTTGGTAGAAATCGTGAACTGATATACACAGAATCGTGGAACTTGGCGTGATGGTAAGTTCAGACTATGAAAGAATTCTGTAGACCTTACCTGCGTCACTCCAATGTCGTGGAAACGCCGGGATTTGTATTCCGCGGAAAGCCGGGTCCGTCCGTGGCCGATGATGACAGATCTGTGTCTGTCTTGTAGTCAGCATCAGTCGACCTAATACTGGAGACGACTGCAGGCTAACCACACACCACAAGTACACCTCCAGTCATTGACGTCATAGCTTAGCCATCTACCTAATCACATGCAGAAGTCATATGAAGACATAACCGGTTTGATGGATATCAAATGGCGGTAGAGGAATGCACCTGGATACACTGAATCCACTGGGACTAGTCTCGTTGATGTGGGCTGGACCTGTCAAAGTTTTCGCTGCCTACTTACTACCGGTACCAATTCTACCATACTGAGAGGAGGCATTGATACCGGCCTCAATAGCCAGATGCAACTCATGGCTTATCGACCTCCTATGGAAGTGCAGATATGTCAACGACACTAACCCAAATGTTCTCCTTATTCTCGCTGTAAGCAATGAGCAGTTTCCTGCCAACCTGAACTGCGCTAGGATAGCTAAAGCCAAACGCCCGATTCTTGATTCCATCACGCGTGTCCGGGACAATCTCCTTTGTCGCATTCGTTCTCAACACACCGATCCACTTATAAGTCTGGTCGACTCCACGAGATAATGCCAAGGTCAGTGGCTGTCGCTGAGGGTCTGCGGCATTGTATCTTGGATTCGACAACAGAAATCTGTCGCCGGTATTGATGAGCTTCCCCAGAAATTGTTTTGTCTTTGCATCTGGTATGTTTGTTTGATGAATCGTATTGCCGTGCGAGTTCATGATTTTGGGATACCAGCTGTTCCCTTTTGGATCTGCGTTATACTCAACCCAAACTGAGTGGGTATTATTTGGCTCTGAAGTGATGTCGCGCCAATGTCGTTGCCAGTACCCTCCTGTATATGAATCACTGTCGTTGTGCCAAACGGCAAAGGTTTGTTCTTCCATTTGATGCGATCCATCGGCGGCATATAGACCGTTGTTGTAGAGCCATGGCGACCAAGCCGGTGCCTCATCCGGTTTTCGCAAAACTGCGTTGATTTCGCAGGCTCTGGCGCAGTATTCCATGCCATATTCAGTGCCATAAACGGTCTCCGCATATAATTCGGATTCTGTGAACTTGTTCTGTTCCAGCCAGCATGGATCCGCAAGCGGTTCTCCGCTGAGAGAAATTTTACGTGCGATTCGACCTGCACTTGCCCACCGACCTGGACACCACCTACTACCTGATTGGCCGACGGCATAAAGTTCGCCCTCGAGGTGTACGAAGGTCAACGCCTGCCATGCACGCTGAGCAATACCGCGGTCGCACCAATACTTCCAGTTATACGTTTCTGTCTGGTTTGGAAGTAGAGCGGCCGGCATCAGGCTTCTCCCAGAGCTCCAAGTTGCTCCATTGTCGCTCGAGGTCGAGATCCATATGTCTTGGCCCATACTATCCTCGTCAACTGGAGCAGAGGAGTAAATGAGGAGGACATCGGAACCGATAGCAAAGAGTTCTGGATGGTGCGCGTATGTACGGTTCTCGGCCACTCCGTTGTAAATCTGAATCTCTGCTTCAACCGATATCTGCTTCCATCCCGCAAAGAGTTTATCGTTGTAATCCAATGGCGGTGATACTTGCCATAGTGTATCAGACAGTGGAGGTTTCGCGTGTGTTCTGGTCAGCCATGGGGAAGCGAATAGCAGGCCTATGAGGCATGCGGCATTGGTGATCCCTGATGTGGCCATGTCCAGTAATCCCAGTATTTCGTCACTGGCATTCGGTGGGTCGACAATCGTGGTTGCGAAGATTTTGACCGAAGATGTGTTTTGAGCTCTGCGGACAAATGTATAGCAGACTTGAGAATCTTTCGGTGGGCAAGAGAATATGTTATGTAGGTGCCTTAGGGGCGCAATGACTCCATACCTAAGAGGAGGCCAAACCATGACTTTCTGCGGCCTGCACGTTGATTGGGGGAATATCCTGTGAGTATCATCCGGCGGCATGGGTAAATGGAGGAATGAGGAATCTGGTTTGTTCCTCCCGCGTCTCCCCACCATACATGGAAGTGCCAGCTGCCTGCACTCATCTTGCTTCCACGAAAACATCGGAGTAGTTATTATTGATTTGTCAAGAAAGAGCTAGTCCCGATTGCGATCTTGCCTGAATCAATTTTCAAGTCGCGCTCCTTCACTTGCACAGTTGTGCTCGTTCTTCATATGCACGTAAACCCCCAGAACTGAGACGCGCAAAACAGTGAAGCGGATGATGCAAATGGAATTGCACGAATTAAAACCAACTCAAGGTATTTGTGGAATCACGTGGTTTCATTTCTTCTTTCCGAAAGATGAAAGGGGTTTCATTGATTCAAATGATGTTGCTCCTTCCACCGACTAAGCTCTGCAGGCACAATCAAGTTTTGCCAAACTCCTCAATCAAAGTATCAGCTTCAGCTCGCCCTGTATTACTGCCGGCATCTGTTTCAAAAGCTGAATAGAAGTAGGCAGATGTCGGCTATTATCCTATCACGGTGTACTACAAAAGTACAGAACAATATCTACAGGTTGAAGCAACATGGCGTAGTTATCGATTAGGCAGCCCCTATTCCATCAAAAATACCTCGTCCAACAAAGTATACAGCACCTGTTGTCCTTCCCACTGCTCCTCCGCGGCGCCAAGAATGCGATCGGGAGGCAAGACAAAGCCGAAATCGCCTGTATCAGGAAGCTCAATAGTATAAGAGAAGTCCGCGCCGCCAATCGCGTAAACATGATCAGGTGCTGCCCCCGTGGTAGTATAGAGGGTAGCACCGCTGGGCCCGAATGTGAAAGTCGTGCGTCTCTCGGAGCTGTCACGGATGACCTCGCTGAGCACCGAAGCAGTCTTGGTCCACTTACCGAGCTCGGGAGCATACCACGTCTCCTTGGAACCGAAGGGTGAAAGAATATATTGGCCGTAACTGTGCCAGTCAATATACAATTTGACACGGCTGGTATCGCGCAGCTTGCGAACGTAAGCGTCTAGGCCTTGGTTTTCGATGGTGTCTGAAGGCTTCTGGCCGCGGTAGGATTGGGCACACGGGTTAGTAGAAGCGCCAAACGGATTTGCGTCCCATCCGTACTCCCAGTTTCTGTTGATGTCGGTTCCGTAGCAAGTTGAATTCAAAGGTGGGGGGGGTGCGTGTCTTGCGCCAGAGACGATCGACTTCCTGGGAGAATGTGAAGCCTGGTTCGGGTTAGCGCTTGTAGGTTCTTCATGAGAAAGCCCGCAAGGCCTGACTTCCCATCTGGATTGACGATGGGGAAGATGTGAAAATCATATTGATTCAAGATGGAATCCGAAGCATTGGTGGCGTTCTTGTGTGCGTTGATCAGCTGTAGAGTAATATACTCAATTACCTGCGCCAGGGAACGATTAGCTCAGTTATGTCCAACAATTTAACAATGCCATCCATTGACTTACAGGGGCTGCAATCCATTCTCTTGCGTGAACAGTACCACTATCGTATCTTCGTCAGAATCTGAGACCGTACGCAGTAAGATTTGTATTTGGCGGCTAAGCCATCATTCTTACTGGTAGAGTACGGCAGGCTTTCCCGGACCCTCGTCGCCGAAAAGGTGGATTCCGTGAATTGTCCGATTCTCGAACGACCGCCCCGAGTACACAAGCTCAGAGTTTCCAGGAAAGGCTTCGTGGAGGTCGGTGAAGTATTGGACATGGTCCGTATACGAGTGGTACGAGTCGAACCACGAAAGATCGTCGATGTCGCGCTTATATGCGGTGCGAACTCGAGATTCGGCGGCGATTGACTCGCCGAGGTCTTTGTGCAGGATGCGGTAGTCTAGCCCAAATGACTCAACACTGCTGACTTGGTTTGGCGAAATCACGATGTCAATGTGAGTATCGACGTCGTGGTTCCATTTTTCATGAGGAATTGTGGCAAGTTTGGCTTGCACAGTTGCCAATTGGTTGAGCGTTTTTACTCGGAGAACCTGGTATCCCTCATAATTCACTGGATTCCTCCTCTGAAAGTTGAAGCCGGCGGCGAGCGTAGAAAACACGGAAACGATGGCGGCAGTTCTCATCTCAGCGATACATCAACAAAGATTGCTAGTATGGTAACACTGGGGAAAACAATTCTTGAACATCCTAACTGCTAGCGATGCACTTATAAGTACGCTGTTTTCGATTGTCGAAATCACACATCACGACACACCGTCAGTGCCAAGCTGCATAAGAGCAGTAGGTCGATTGCGTGCGCATTAGGCAGCCTCCAGACTGGGCCACGAAGTCGATAAATTCTCCAAGCTAGCAATTATCTCTTTCCGGGAGAAGCAAGTGTCCAAAAGTTCTTTAATAACGCGTCGCCGTGAATGACGTAATAAACAACATCACCTTCCCCTTTAACCTTAGCCAATGCATGGCATTTCTTGACCCCTCAGGAAAGTTGACTTTTCGTGATTCTTGTTGAGTATGACGTCTTTTTCACGGGAAGGCTCTCCTGCTTCTTCTAAAATTTGGAAGTACTTCATTGCGGAGCCGCGTGTTAGTCACGAAGGCTCCTCCGTAGAGCTGCAAATACCTATCCCACCCATCGTTATACCAAGAGTTCGACTAAAGAAAGCTAGGCAGATGTAACCGACTAAGATATTCTTGAGAATTGGAGGAAGGTGTTCGGGTTCTTGCTAGAAGCCTTGAAGATAATGCTTCGGAGCCACTGAAGACAACGGGAAGTAGGATGAGAGCTGCAAGACACTTGTTTAGCGTAGCTCACGCGCCGAAGCTTCGTGCCGCAGACTTGTGGTATTAAATTGTCGGTCAACAAGGGCCTAGTGAAATCCAGGCCGCCAGGAAATCATGATGTCGCATGGTGTCGGGTGATCTAGCGGAATACCCTTCATGGTTGAAACCATGGCTACCCAATCACCTGAAGGATCTATGAGTGGACGCAAGCTCGTTACTCGCCCGGGACATGTCAATATTGGTTGCACTGTGAAATAAGTGGCTTACCTATGTTTGTCAATGCCGAAACCGCGGGACAAGTAGTCTATTTTGAAAAGAGCGATCCTTCATCCGCACCCGGGGCCTTGCAGCATAGGCAGCATGCAGACTGCTGGGTTTGTTGTTGTTCAGCAAGTCAAGCTCAAGCTTCCTACACATGGCTAGCCTCGCGTCAAGGCTTCAACTGGCGGATCTTCGTTCCGGTGACAACAGTCTGCGGGCAGTGGATGATACCATAGTTTTGTCCTGAGAATAACTTCCAAGTCAGGAAGGAGATCTTTGATCGTAAAATATCTCGTGACTTGGGTGCTCAATGCTGGCAAGGGCGAGCTGACGAAATTGATCAACAAGTGGTTGGTTACAAGGGTAAGAATGCTACTCAGAGAATTGGTGCAGCTGCAGATCATGAGTGAACATCAACAACAGGGAAAAGCTGGACAACTCGCGGTGGAGAGTAAGAAGCATATATCGTCGAATGATTTACATGTAATTCAGTAATTTCCCTGTGATGTTCTGAATAACGCAAGCCACAAACAACTGGCCTCGCGAAACCATCTACTCTGCAAGCCTCCAGAGACGCTGCTTAGGCTTGGTCGAATTCCTACAGGCCATGATACAACGCTCTCTGTTAGGAACAGATGGAAGTTTCTTCTACGTCTCATCAGCGATGATTGATAGAGGTAATATGGTGTTGTTGGAAGTTGACTGACCTACCGCCGATTTTGTCGACTCCTTGAACTAGTCGGCATCACAGTTGAACGTGACACCGTCAGGCTTTCCACCAGCCTGGCACGCCGCATTCGTAGACTTGCAGTGCGTGCTATCGGGTTTCACATCCTTTGCGCAACAAAAGTTGCACATTGTTCCTTGAATAGTGCCTCCGCAATTCTTGGGCTCCACGCAGTGTCGTCGGACAAGAGAATTCGGAGCGAAGTCAGACGGCATTGCCGCAGCCAGAGGCAGCAGGATGAGAAGGATTCGCATAGTGACCATGATTACTGGAGTTGGAAATGTAACCTGTGCAAGGCTAGTATACAATGGGATGCGTGTCATAGATAGTCAAATAATAGAAATGCAGATTATAAACAAGCGCTGATGCCGAGAGCGGAATGCAACCCTCTTTATCCTTGCTCCAATATCGCGTAAAGCTAGGACCATAGATGGCAATTATTTTCAGACTGATTATGGATGAAAGATTAACTTCAAGTGCAACTAGTCACAGGGCATGCTTTGAGCCTAGCTAATTGGTGATGGGCAGGAAGGTTTGATTTCCGAATCTGCCCAAAGCTAGCATCGAAAGTATACCAGGGCTTACAGAAATGGCGGCTTTAGGTGCATAGCAGTGAGCAGGAAAGAGGTATATTCTCCAACTTGCTCCAGAACCTGTGTATTTGCGCGACGACTTCAGAAACATAGTTTAGTTATGCATCCTTTTTGCTTGAAAATAAGCACGTGTCGCGATGCCGCTGTTCTTCATAAGACTTACGATTCACAAGCGCCAATTGGCAGCGCCGTGCATTGGATTTGCAGGAAGTTTATGAGGGTATTCGAGGCTGTTTTGCTTTTTACTCGCCTTCGTCGGATGTCCGTTTGAAGGGGAGAAGTCGACATAATTGTATATTTGAGGTGGTTTCGTCCGATGAGATGACGCACTCTCGCATCGGCTCCAAAAGCCCTCCGTGAACTCTACAAACAGTGCCTGCCTCGTTACATATATCACAGGGGTATGGGGACTAAATAATCCAAACTCCATTCTTGGCCATCACCTCAGAACCCTTCGACGCCAAGGCCGGGGAGTTGCTCATAGCCCATGGCCCTGTCCATGTCGACGAAATGTGGAAGCCGCTGTACGAAAATTCCAGCTACTCTTGCCTTTCATGCACGGCGGTTTCGTTCTCGGGTATATTCAAGCTTTCTTGGTCGTCTCGAATACATAGACTTGTGAGCTGGTGAATTTCCTCTTCTCCCATTGGGCACGGAGGACCCCGCGTCTGAAACCGAAGAGCTAGCCCGTAGACCGATGGGATGAATCACGACAGTCCGGAGATCGGTCTTGCTTATTACTGATAGTGAGAGGTGTTGCTGGGGATGCTGGCATACTTTAAGTTCATCAAAGTTGAAGGTTTGAGAGTGCGAGCTGTTCGGGTCAAATATTTCAAGGTTAGCAGATGATAAGTACTGGTTTAGGCACGGCATCACAGGAGTATAAAGATCAAATTAAAGAAAGGGCCAGTCGATGACCGTTACAAAGTTTTGTAATAATTGTTTGGGGAACGTTTTGTGCCGGTAGCCACGTCGATCATCGTTCTGAAAATTAAACACGCGGGTTGCATTTACTGCTGGTAGCATTTGACGCAAGCCTTTCTCTGCCAACACACAGAACAGCGGTAAACAAGTAAACAAGACAACAAAAGAATTAACAAAACTCCACCCAGGATCTAAATCCTGTTATACAGATGATATTACAGTAGGTAAATAGCTATTGCACACTCAATTTCTAGGCCTTCCCATTGGAAGTTATAAACTCAAACTCTTTGAAGTGAGCTCTTGCAAGTTCTTTTTCGACCCAACTTCCGATGCTTTCTACCGCACGATACGGGCTCTCTAACTGTACCTGGAAAAACCCCTGCAATTGAGACGGAGTCAAGGTGTCTTCCGGTATCATGCTGGAAAACTGAACAGAAAGCTTTTCGATTTCTTCCATTTTCAGGTGGGTTGTGCACCCTAGGTCTGGTGAAAACATCCGCACGAACATGTCCGCCGCTGACTTTGGGCTAATATTACCCAGAAGGACCTTCATGTCGACGCGGCCGGGCCGGATCAAGGCACTATCGAGTTGCTCGGGTCGGTTCGTAGTCATGATGACGATACGGCCCTCCTGCGATCCAACGCCATCCAAAACATTCAGCAGTCCGGAAAGAGTGCAATTGGGCACATTGCTGCTCTCCGGTGAATGTGCGCGCCCATTCCCGCTGCTGATCTTCTCTTGATTGCTGGAACGCTCCACCCATACGGCATCGATGTCTTCAAGAAGAACCACACATCGCGGCGGAATCTCCTGGAACATCTGCTCCAGATCGGCATCCGTTGCCACACTAGGGATCTTGACCTCGTAGAGATCCAATCCAAACTCGCCGGCAATCGCCACAGAAAGCGAGGACTTGCCAGTTCCGGGCGGGCCGTAAAAGAGGTAGCCTCTCCGGTACGGCATACTCCGGTTTTGATAGCGCATCTGGGTCTTCGGATCCAGGTAGTTCCGGATATCAGCAAGCAACTCCTGCTTCAAGCCAAGGTCAAAGTGCACGGTGTCGAGGTGGCGAAGGGGCTTGCGGGCTTTAGCTTTCCATGACATGCCGTAACGGTCGCGGGAGTAGATGATGACGAAGTACTGCGTCTGCCTGTCGGCATACTCGCGGCAGGCCTCGATGAAATTCTGGACAGGATGCGCCGACCATCCGAAGCAGCTGATGGTCAGGTCCTCGCCTCCAATTCCATCATAGCTAGGGTCGGATAGCGAAGAATTGAAATCTCCAACGGCACGCGTGACGACAAAAAAGTTGCCTTTGAACCAAAGCCACCGTGTATTCCAGTGTGGACAGTATTGAACGGTGTGGCGCGTCTTCTTTAGAGCGGCGGCACGGTCTGGGTTGGCGCGTCCAACCTCGGTACGACCGGTGAATGAGCGATAATGTCGGGGCCGGTTGACGAGGACCCATTTCACGACGCTCCGATTGACCGGGTCACCACCCGGAATTGTGACGGAAGCGAGAAAAAAGCGCCGAATGCAACTATACGCTTCCCGCCAGGCACATTGCATTAGTCTCCAAGCCGTAGGAAGGGTGCCGGCTATGGCAACAAGGGAGCCAATTTGTGTGATATCGAGCTCGGACCACCGAGTGAGAACGTCCCTCACCACGCCCGCTCCTTGAGACCATGGGTCGAGGAGAGCGTGGCTCGCGCCGGCGATATGGAACTGGTGGGACATTCAGACGATGGGCTCATTCCGAGCCGTCCCGACTCGTGAAAAGATGCAGATCAAGGAATCGGCGCGCAACTAGAGGGAGGTTATAATGTCTTCGGTTGGCCAATCCTGTTCGGGACGGCAAGGTCCGAGAAATCTGGTCAGAAAGTGAGGCTCAGGCAAAGCCTGGCAATGAAAAGGTCAAACAAGAAGATAGATAGAATGAATTAACGCATTTTGATGAAACGAGTGACAATAAGGTGAAGCGAAAAAGTGAACAAGTGATTGCCGAAGAAGATCGCCCGAGGCCAGCTTATGGTCATTTCGACGGGTCAGCAAGCTTTTTTCCCCCCAACCCGCGCTCCAGAGAAGCCACTTTACCAGCCACACACTAGCCATACCAGAGATCCCATGATCGGCGAACACCTGCGGAACATCAAAACCCCGAGCTAACTGGGCCTTAGTTGCTCTTGGAACAACTTCGGCCCGTATGAATTCGGGAAGGTCCGAGGCCTTCCTAAAGTACTATTACTAGTTACCATAGGTAGGGTAGGGTGCAGTGGACAATACCTACGTACGATGTGCCTCTTCATCAAGTACTCTTAACTCGGAGATCCATTGCAGGTGAATCCAGGACCACGGGGTTCTGCAGATAAATGAAGAACATCTGGATCTAGACGGCTGCAGTCAAACTACTGTTCAACCGCCATCTGGCCACAGCAAGGATGGCAGCTCCGACCACGAGAGTTGCGCCGGTCCACATCGATAACGCAAAATATCCGGCGTGCGCAAGGATCTGGCCGCTGATAGGAGGCCCGACCAGAGCGCTGTCCATTATCATGGTCAGTAGTCATAAATTGCCCTAGGCATGGAATAATAGACGAGGGACGACTCACGTCACAGCGATGGAGCCCATCATGAAGCCGACAGCCAGCCCCTGATGACGATGATGCGCAATCTTTCCTACGCATGCACCCTGCAAGCTCATGATGGCCTGCAAATGCGTCAGCTATCGTCATGGAAGATCTCGATGCGAATCTACTCACTCCGGATGAAAATCCGTACGCCAGACTCCACACTACCAAACCAGGAAGAGACGTCGCCGCTGTCCAGGAAAAACCAACGATACCAGCCGCAAAAGTCGCCAGCACGCAAAGATTGAAATGCCCATACCGGTCTGCAAGGAACCCAGGAATGACTCGTCCCAGGAACGAAGCGCCGTTGAGCCCGGACAACAAGTAAAATGCCGTCGACGTGGACAAGCCGTGTTGAGCGCCGAAGCCCGTAACAAAGAAGAGGGGCGTGAACAGTCCAAAGTAGCCGAGCGCTAACCCTCCACAGAGAGGGACAAAGGTCTTATTCTTCAGGACAGAGTAGTTGGCCTTCGATTTGGACTGTAGCTCGTCATTCGATGAGGTCGCTCCCTTCTCATAACCATCTGATGCCGCATGGAGTGGACTCAAGGGTGTCTGGGGTGTGGGGGCATCAACTACAGTGATGCAGGCGATAGCTAAAAGAGGAGCCATGGTGAAAGCGACAACTCGCATAGTCCAGCCGAAATCAAGCTGGCGTTTGTTGAGCAGTTGCTCTAGCATGATCGGCCAGATAATGCCACCGATGGAGGACCCGCCAATCGTGAGACCTAGAGCAAGGCCACGGCGATGAGGCATGCGGCGTGATACCACAGCCACAGGGGGGCAGAAAATGAGCGACATGCTCACCCCGAGCAAGACTCCCTGGGCTAGAAAAACTTGGTAGTACTGCCTACAGAGAGAAGTCATGAAGAGAGCAAAGAGTTGACCGATGCTGCCAATACACAAGAGAATCTGTAAAGCGTGCACCTTAGTATGCAGTGGCCGAGTCGACAGAGCTGAAGTCAGTTTGAACATACAGTAGGTCCCAATCTATCGGTTAGAATGCCTGATGCTGGTGCACCTAGGTAGATGATAAAGATGGATATGGATCCAATCCAGGAAATATTGGACTCAGATTCTCCGATGTACGTTTGGTAATACTCTTGGAAAATGCCGAATGCATTGAGGAAGCCAACTGTGCAAAAAAGCGAAAGCGAAGCACCGACAACAGCGAGCCATGATCTAAAACTGATAGCTGCGAATGAGATTTTGTGGTTATCTTCAGATTTCAAAAACCATAAGCTCACCTATCATAACCGGGAGGAGGTTGAGATGCCCCCATGGCGACGTAAGTTGTGGTTTTTGTGGCTAAAGTATCAAGTTCGGGATATTCTGGCTGGTGTAAACGGCGGCAAAATATAATAAGGTCGTCTGAGGCATTGATAATGGCCAAGATCGATTTCAGGAGTTTCCCATGGGCATCTAATAAACATTTACGCTTTGCTGCCGTATTATTGATATAGGTGAGGTGGTAGCTAGAATTGGTAAGCGCCGCGGATTATCCGCGGAGCAACGCTATGGCATCCGAGGAAGGTCCGCGGCCAGGAGCGAACTAGGACTTTGCCTCATCAACATCGGCAAAGTCGACTGGCGAAGCACAAGAAAGCAATTTCGTATCATTTAATTCATCATGAAGCGCGTAATGTCACCTGACATTGAGAACGCAGCCCAGAAACGACGTCGTCAACCCCAAGTTTCGTGTGACTCGTGCCGCAAGAAGAAGCTCAAGTGCGACCGCGGGGACCCGTGTTCGAGCTGTGTGATGCGCGGCTTGTCATGCGCAGGACAGCCGGGGTCACAAAAGCCGATTGCGGAATTAAGGTAATCACAGAATTGGTGCATACATATCGACGATCGGTCTGCCCTAGCTAATCACGAATTGCCGTGTACCAAGGTTGAGCGAGAATGCCGACGATTCTATTCTGAGTCGGCTCCGGAAGTTAGAGCACGCTGTGTTCGGGCCAGTGTCTTCTGCCGGCAAAAAACTTTCCATGGAGCAGCTTGCGGATACTATCGGACCTGAGAGGGTAGAGCGGTCTAAACCATCTCGACGCCGAAGTTTGGCTTCATCAACACGGCATCCTCACTTACGGAGGTTCACGGACAACGAAAGGCAGCAAACAGCGAGGTTTCTTGATTCAACATTCACGCAAAACGGTCTCAATGTGAGAAACATAGTATCAGGGCCTTGAAGGTCGAAATGCTAATGAGCTGTTATGCAGGTCACTCTACCATTTAACAAGGTGGACTACCACGTTGCTAATGTCTCTCACTTTCCTAAGACACCCGCAAGCACCACCCCCGGCCTTACGCCCCCCATTGATTCAGAAGGACGATTATCGACCTGGCTGATGACCCAGGAAGAGGCATTGCTGCTACTACAAGACTTCCTCGACAATCCATTTCATCTTCTTCCCATACTTCATCCAACAGCAGCCAGGTCCATGATCGTCAACTTCTACTGCGTCTTATCTCGCGGAGGCGACCCAAATCCAGCACACGCTGCACTGATTCTAGGAATCGCAGCAACGAGTGCTTTCTTCTTCACCGAGGGGTCCAAAGCCAGCGGGACCTTCGAATCTTTGGAAGAAGCCACGCACACCGCCATAGCTTGGTTCAATTCCTCGCTCAACATACTAGAAAAATCACATGCCAATACTTGCGGCTGTCTGGAAGAGGTACAGGCACGTTCGGTCCTTGCTTATCTTGTCTACAACATGGAAGGCTGCTCAGCTCGATTTAGGTTTCTTCATGGCTGTTCGTTGTCGTCCGCCCGAGAGATGAGCCTGCACCTAATCGACAGCCCTAGCTCGGAACAGCGGGACGATGAGGCTACGAAGGAAATTAAGAGAAGGGTATGGTGGCATATTACTGCTACAGACTGGTAAATCGCTTTCATTCCTCTTCTACCGATCATTGCTCATCATAGCTAAGGATGTTGGGTCTTATGGGAGGGCCCACGGATGGGACATACAACGTTCAGCCGCGACAAATGAATGTAAAAGAACCTCGGAACATCAACGATGACGAGGCAAGCCTCTCGAATGAGGCCATTAGCATGCCTTCAGATACTTCAACGTCGATGAGCTGTTTCATCCGGCGCATCCAACTCGCTGGTATTGCTCGTTCTATCATCGATGCCAGAGCACCAGGAATTCCAGATGCTGAAATAACGGACTACGAACACGTCCTCGAGTTAGATCGTCTGTTTGAGGATGCCATTGTTGACTTCCCTCCCTTTCTTCGCCCTGACGGTCCCATTCCAGAGACCGCACCGCCCTATCTATCGCTGCAGAGAGACGTTGTTCTACTCGGTTTCCTCTCGCGACGCGCTCGATTACACCGGCCATTCTTGCTCCATGACAAACAAGATGCCCAATACCAGTCATCGCGAGAGATATGTCTGAGCTCAGCCCGAACTGTCCTCGCGATCGCCACACGTCTACTAAAGGTTTCACAGACTAGAGAACCAGTGCAAACCTTGAGCTCCCGAGCAATTGGCTGCCGTCTAGGCTGTGTCATCGGTCATATGTTCATGGCGTGTACAATCTTGGCACTTCACTCAGGAGGCGTTTCAAGTCGTGGGGGCTTAGGATACGGAAAAGAATCATGGCTAGTATCTGAGGCATCAGCAAAGATGCATGCAGAGGTTGTACAAGCTTGCCGTACTTTGGCGTTGGCCGGAAAAGAATCGGTGATTGCTGCGCAACTTGTTCAGAACCTCACTGGCGTTTTGCGTCGCTATCGTGTCCAGGGGGTGGATGACGCTGCCTCGTCAGAGGCAGAAGATGACAGAGTGTCTATCGACGCAGGATCCTCGACTGACGATCCCGAAGCGGTTGCAGCGGCCGGACTGAGGACAGTTTCTGATGATGGTCTCAGTACTGAGAACTCGAGTTTGACTGGAGAAGACGTTCTCGGTCTTGACAGCCTATGGAACGATCTCCTTGGGGACGCCAATTCATTTGGATGGGATCAACTTTTTGCTGGACTCGACTCCTATTGCGGCCCGACCTAGACATCAGCTTGCCAAAGACACTGGGACTTATCGTCGATGTCGAGGTGTGCAAGAGGTGACATCCGGCCTGCTACCGTCACAGTCCGACATTCTCAACTAGCCGTTATTATCATTCGGCTAAGATGATCTGGTGCACAGTCGATTGAAATCAATATTACTTGCTACTTGTGGTACTCTTCTGCATCCCATCCCATCTCTCAAAGTTCCTCGCATCCAAATCGAAAAGATCCAACAGCCTTCCGACCATCTGATCGAGAACATCATCAATCGACGACGGCCGCGTATAAAATCCTACAACAGGCGGCGCAACAATCGCCCCTGCCCTCGTAACCTCCATCATATTCCTCAAATGGATTTCACTAAACGGCGTCTCCCTCACAGACAAGACCAGCCTCTTGCGCTCTTTCAAACAAACGTCTGCTGCCCTCGTTACCAAGTCGTCACAGATACCCGCATTGATCGCAGCGAGGGTCTTGACGGAACATGGAACAACAATCATGCCATCTACGCGATACGAGCCGCTCGCGATAGGCGCTGCTAGATCGTGCGAGCTATAGGCGTGATCGGCAAGTGCTTTCACCGCCGCGGGTGTGTAATCGGTTTCCCACTTTATCGTCTCGGTGGCCCACTTGCTGATAATGAGGTGCGTTTCGACGTTGAGCCTCCGAAGGGTCTGGAGAACGTGTATGCCAATCTGCGCACCTGTCGCTCCTGTCAATGCGACAATGATCCTTCTGCGAGGAGTAACGTCTTTCATTTCGTTAATGGCTTTTTTGTTGGCAGTTCTTGGAAAGCGTTCACCGACGTAGTGCCTCTAGAGTGTTATTGGCAGTGATTTGCCGAAGATGTTGTAGACGTATAATATGTTTCTCGGTCTAAAAGTGCTTGGAGTGATGTTTGAGCCAGTTGTAGTTTCTTGGCTCTGGATGACACTGATTCTCCAGCGATGCTAACCTGGATATTTAATGGTATCATGATACAGGTCTTTTCGGCGGAATCGGAGAGTTCGGAAACGGTTGAGGGCCGGGTGCCGAAATCTCCGAACCTGGAGCCACTCAGATATTCACAATCTCGGTTTCCGGCACCGGTACAGAGAAGAACTTACTTCCATCCTGGCTCGGGGATTCTGAGCTCGAGTCTCGGCGAGCTCGGAGTGATTGCGTCAATACCACCGCTCATCGGACTCCATGCTAGCATCCGGTGTTGATGGAAGCAACATATATGAATACAACATGGCCATCTACATCAGTAGCATCATAATCACATCTTACCGCCAACTGCCCATTATAACTCGAAATTTCTTCATTCTTGGACTGCATATATATTCAATTTTCCAATCTCAATCCGCATAACCAAAAATGTCACCGTCAAACCCCCAAGACCTCCCGCACCTGAACTTTCGTTCCTATGTCGAAGCACTTAAATCCGACGGCGACCTCGTCGAGATTAACGAAGAATGTGACCCGAATCTCGAAGTCGGCGCCATCATTCGCAAAGTTGTTGAGACAGATGAACGAGCACCCCTCTTCAACAAGCTCAAGGGTCAAGATGCAGACGGCTTCTGGCGTATCCTTGGTGCGCCAAACTCTCTGCGATCCGACCCCTCCCAGCGATTTGGAAGACTGGCAAGGCACCTCGGTCTCCCTCCCACATCAACTATGAAGGAGATACTCGACAAGATGATTGCCGCCAAGAATGCGACCCCAATCCCTCCCGTTGTCTCTGGCACCGGGTCCTGCAAGGAGATCCGCTTGACTCCAGACCAATTTGACCTCACCAAATTGCCGGCACCGATGCTGCACCAGTCTGACGGTGGAAAATACATTCAGACGTACGGCATGCATATCGTTCAATCGCCGGACGGGAAATGGACGAACTGGTCTATCGCTCGCGCCATGGTATATGACAGGAACCACCTTGCAGGGCTCGTCATCGAGCCGCAACACATCTGGCAGATCCACCAGATGTGGAGAAAGGAGGGTAAGGATATGCCGTGGGCGCTGGTCTTTGGTGTGCCGCCGGCCGCCATCATGGCTTCGAGCATGCCTTTGCCGGGCGGCCTGTCTGAGGCGGAGTATATCGGATCACTGGTTGGAGCACCATTGGAAGTTGTCAAGTGTGACACCAATGGGCTTTGTGTCCCTGCCAACTCGGAAATTGTCTTCGAGGGTGTTTGCTCTGCTACAGAAACAGCACCTGAGGGTCCCTTTGGAGAGATGCACGGGTATGTGAACTGTTCAAATTGTTTGCAAGAATGTTGCAAAGATACTGACTATCCTTCCAGATATGTCTTCCCTGGCGACGCGCATCCCCAGCCTAAGTACAGGGTTGACCTCATCACACACCGGAAAGATGCCATTCTTCCAGTATCAAATTGCGGCCGCGTGACCGACGAGACGGTAGGTCACTATCGCTACTCTCTTCTGATAGCAGTGCTAAAATGACGCGAACCAGCACACCATGATCGGACCCCTTGCCGCCGCCGAGATCGGCTTTCTCCTGAAGTCTAAGGGTCTGCCCATCAAGGAGGCTTTCTCACCCTTCGAATCTCAGGTGACATGGGTCGCCCTTCAGGTCGACACCGAGAAGCTTCGCGCCATGAAGACCAATGCGAGGGACTTTTGCCGATCCATCGGCGATGTTGTCTTCAATGATAAGGTCGGCTACACGATCCACCGCCTCGTCATTGTCGGCGACGACATCGACGTGTACAACTTCAAGGACGTAATCTGGGCCTTTTCCACCCGCTGCCGCCCTGGCTTGGATGAGTACCATTTTGAGGACGTCCGCGGCTTTCCGTTGATTCCATACATGTCGCACGGCAATGGTGACAGTCGCATGGGGGGGAAAGTTGTTTCCGATTGTCTAATGCCGACCGAGTATACCACAGGCCGTGACTGGGAAGCTGCGAACTTCCAGGAGTCCTATCCGACTGATCTCCAGGAGAAGGTGCTGCAGCGTTGGGAGTCATTTGGATTCACTTCAAACTAAAATTTGATTCAATACCTTATCAGACTGTTTAGAGAACGTCAATCGAAAAATTATCAAATCCCAACGTAGAGATTTCATTTCATACCAGCGTGGGCAGAAATGAATCATTTCCATAGTTTTGATCCGACATGATGTAGTCAAAAGCGCCGAGTGGGGACATATCGAAATTGATGGGAAATTCCCACTGAGCGTCGCCCATGTCCCAAAAGCTGGCTTGTTAGCACTCGTCTGAGAGGTTAAATAACCGGGTCGACATACTGAGTTTGTTCTGAGACCCGAATCGCATTATCTTGGACTGTTGCAGGCCTTTCGCCGACAGTGGGCATATGACCAGGAGTTGCAATGTCTTGGCCGCTGTTCTCCATGGTTGAGCCACGCGAACTGACATCACGCTCCGTCAATGCTCGAAGAGTCCGCAGAGCCTTTAAGGCCTTCTGGAGAGTGCCCGAGAGCTGCGCGTTGGTACCAGGGTCCGTAAGCAAGGCGGAGTTGCCTTCTCCCTCTGAAAGGCTTGCAATGAGCTCATCCTGAAGGGTTCTGGTCTCGGCAAGATATCTCGTTTCTCGCATTAAGCTCAAGAGAAGAACAGACGTTAGCCCATTATGAATAAAGGCCCAAGACCGCCTTGCATGTCCTGCGATTGACCTCAACCGAACATAAGCCCGGACGCTGCGCTTGAGAGATTCTCGAAAGTGCTCGAGGATGTTCGACCTGTCACTTTCACTGAGCCCTGTCGATCCACTCTTCGATATGAACGGGCGACAAAGAGTAGCTATGACAAAATGTCGGTGAAGTTCGAAAGCGTAGTGTTCTTGAATCTCCGGTATTGCCGTGCTTCTCGTGGGATCGATTAAGTGGGGTGACAGAGAGGCTTCGATGGATTTGATTTCGTCAAGTGCCGAAACTGGCCCGAGTGACGATTGGAAATGAGACGAGAGATGGCGCAATGTGACATGACAAAGCCAGCTCATAGCTTGGAGGTAGGAAAGACCCGAAATTTCAACAGACTCTGAGAGCTGAGGCAAATCGCTTTCGAAATCCAACTCATAGGAGGCTGGTGGGCGACCAAAAGCGAGTGCGAGGAGGGCATCCTGCCAAACAATTGCCAATCTGACCAGTAGTTAGCAGGTGTATTCTTGCAGAGAACGCCGATGTGATTTACCTCAAACACTTTGCCTCTTCATCTGTGGGCGGAGATTTTGGCGGACGGGCTGTCCTCTTGTGAAGACCGAGGCACTGCGCGAGGCGGATGGTTGTACCCCCAAGAACCCAGGCTGCCTGAGGTTTCATATCATTTTGAAGCACATTTCCTAAGAGAAGGAGTGTCTGAACGGCCTCCTTGGATGGATTCGCGAGATAATCTGTTGACCGTAGGAGATCAAATGAATGCTTCGCTGTGGCTGATCAGCATTTTGACAAGGTGGATGGAATGATGCGGTGATCCAAAACATACTATGTCGTTGAGACACTGCGAGACGATCTCGTAGATTCATATCGGAGAATTGAGCTCCGGCCGCCATGATGGCGTGAATTAGAGACAGCCATCTAGGGTCTTCGAGCGACTCGGAACCAATGTCCGATCCTCCCCTTGCGTTGAATAGTTGGCAGATTCGTTGCTCAATGGTATCTAAATTGGAGGTTATGACGTGAAAGGGGTGTACTCGACGGCGAAATAGCTCAAAGAGCCTGACTATTTCTTGGTCGCTTGGTAGAGACTGATAGGACGATACGGACGTGTCCGCTTCTTCATTGACGCCAAGGAGAGGTAGTATGCCTGTCTCGAAAGCAGATTGTCGAGCTGGGTCATCTCTAGACCGGATTGAGCGCCGTCTGATCATGCCTATCACCGAACTATCGGTTAGAAATAGTCGGTCACCACCTTCTCGTGCAGTGGATATATTAGACGTTGCCGTTATGTGTAGATTGGTTGCGTTCTGGGCTCCTGGACCAGGGATGACATCTCCTACCCGTTCCTCGACGATATTCAAATTGATCGTGTCCGATTCCTCGAGTTCCTGAGATATGTTTGGAGTTGCAATAACTGCAGAAGTTCTTCTCGCAGGTCGTGCTGGCGACTGTGGGACACCGAGCGACTGTCGTGTAGAACTTTCATAGTTGCATAGATCCGGGTGTCCCCGTTTGTCGCAGGTCGAACACGGCAATTCCTTATCGCATTTAACCTTTCTTTCACGGCACGGTACACACGACTTAGGGTTACCACGGACGCCTTTACGATTCCGTTGACGGGATTTGAGGAGGTCGCGAAGGGCTGAGCGGTCATCGTTCGGGGTATTGGGAGATCGACGGATTGATAAGTCCATTGAGAACAACAGATGGGCGTTGGTATTGATGTCCAGATTACTCTCAGATAGTCTAAATCAGAAGACTTCAGATCTGGGCGAAATCTCCGGGGCTGTGGATTCTCAAACGCAATAAGAGCAAGGCAATTGCTGCCGAGAGTTCGTGACGTCCAAATCATGGTGTCAGGTTTATACCGGACTTTACCTAATCGAGACGCCGACTTCGGCCTTCGGAGAAACCTTGGCTCGGAGCAAGTCCGGATCCCGAATTTCTGTGGAGAGTCCACGACCGAGTGCGAATATGTCTAGACCAGAAAACGTGTTCAACCCACTTCTTCGCTGTGCTGTTTCAGAATGTCTCGAAGGCCATCCCAAGATTTGCCGATAATTCGAAAAGGCCATATGCCAATGTCAGGAATACCGTCGCTTATATCACAACCACCTACCATGACCTGTTGCTTACTCACTACATTGAAGCAAGAAAAGAGGATCCTAAACGAGGCCATGATGAACAGCAGAACTCTGATTGAATTATGAAATACCAGCTTTCCTTCAAGTATGGTAATCGCCGGGGTTATAAAATCGAAAAGTAACTACGAGATAAGATTTAGAGGGCGATATAAAGAGACGAACTAATACACTTTTACGCTTCTTGTGACCCTGAACTAATGTGGGTCTCATTGATGAGGCTGCGGCCTATCTTAGCGCCAGTTTCATAGGGGGTCGACAACCTGTTTTGGCCTCACAAGTTCACTTCTAGACGTTAATCAAGAATTGTAGAATCAGCAGTATGCTTCCCAGGGTAAGAGTGTCGATGTGCGATGTTTAAGATATCCTATTAGCTATCTGAATACCACCAGATAGACTACATGCCCCCTCTCCTCCCCCCAACCCCCCACCAACAATTTTCGACGTCTCCTTCCGTGATCGAACTCGACTTCGTTCAAAGCCGCTTGCCCCTCCTGATAGGCATTAAAATTTAACTTATTTGCCGGTAATACTCGTGATTCTGGGGTCCTTGGAGTTATATTCGACATAGTGAAGGCCATTGGTTCGAAAGACATTCAGGCCATATTGATCCGGCTCGTTGTCGAAGAAGGTATAGTTGTAGGAGTCAGTGGTCGAGATAGTCAAGCGGTACTTCTTGACCGAGTACCAGGGAGCCTCCTCGAGCTTGTAGTAGGTAATGCCCGTCTTGTTTCGGATCTCTTGGGAGGGTGAGCCCTCGGTGTTCAGTCTCCAGTCAACCTGGACATTGAAAGGGGGGCCGTTGGCAGCAGGGGCGTCGCCGCTCTGGTCGGTAATATCGTAGTGAGAGGCAGAAACCTGGTACTTCTGTCCGCCCTTGGACTCGGACTCTTTCCAGGGAGCAGAGGTCTGTTCGGCCATTGTGAAGATGTAAGGGGAAGATAAGGTTTACGTGAAGGCGCTTGTCTTTTTCGTGGAGGTAGTCGAAGAAGTGTTTCTTGATGATCATAAATTCTCATTAGAAAGTCGAATCCAGGGGCTATTTATACGTAAAGTGAACTGCTCATTGAGGGGTAGATAGTTTTCTCTTCACTTCTTTGATACATTCAGCAGGCCATGATAGGAGGACTCGGCGAAGCTGTGAGACAATGTAAGCAGGATCTCGCGAGACTTCCAAGCCATATGCCGTGATTCAGGTGGCTGCTATACCTATCACATCACCACAAGGTGGATCTAGAGTCTTCACTTGAGTATATCTCGCCATTACCAGCATGGCTTACATGACCTGAGACAACACGACCTCAGCCATATGTGAGGTGAGAGATCAGCTGGGATGCTTGGAGGCAGCTTCTGCATCAATAGTTTCACTGATAGTTTTGTACCCAGGCACTTACCTGATAGAGCGGGGTTGTGCAGTCATATTGGCTGCCAACTGTGCTTCTCAACAAATCCATCTGAGCCAATTATCTTAATTACCCATTATACCACTGCACCTGATTATGGCACAATGCCATAATGATACATACCACAGCTCTGTTCAATTCGGGTTAGTTTGCATGGTGGTTTGTCTAGATACATCAACTAGAGTTATCCGATAGGCTAGTGCCCCGGAATG
The DNA here is from genome assembly GCF_027942845.1 of Colletotrichum fioriniae. Classification (NCBI taxonomy): domain Eukaryota; kingdom Fungi; phylum Ascomycota; class Sordariomycetes; order Glomerellales; family Glomerellaceae; genus Colletotrichum; species Colletotrichum fioriniae. The sequence goes on from NW_027076842.1 coordinate 83,441, forward strand.
TGGCGGGCGGGACGGTCCAGCCACGGGGCTATTGGGTCGAGACTCGCGCCTACGGTCGCTCCGCTTTCAGCCAGCCACTCTAGCGGAATTTTGCCTTCGCAAGGTGTTTCGCAAATATTTGGTCACTTAGTAGTGTTAACCTTTCGATTTTCGAGGCACAGCAATCACATCTAATTCTTGACCAGGACCTGCCCACCACTCTCCTTGGCTATCGCGATCACGACGGATGATCCGGAGCACAAATTCAAAACAAGACTCGGGAATTCATCTGGGCTGCAGTTAGACTGGCAGCTGAATCATTGATGGCTCAGGCGAGGTCAGCTGAAAGATAATGACCCGCACACTAGTCGTGAATGGCCTCCCATGCACTCGCACGGCGTCAACCCTGCTTTCGGAGTGTCTTGACTGCCATAGCTGATTCCAGCGTGCTTGCAGCCCAGAGCAATAAGTTATATAGGTTGTGAATTGTAGTATACACATTTGCATGTCAGACTTGTCTTTTCAGCTTCTTGCATCAGCAAAAGATTCCAGCGACGAGTACCAACCATGGCAACCTCAGCAGATCACGAAAATGCAGACACCAGAGGTCAAGCTGGGGAAGAGGTCACACCCCAAATGTCAGTCAGTGGAGGACTTTGGAATGGGAGCATCGGCAAACCATTCCATGAGTCTCTCACCTTGTCTGCTCTAATCAGCAGCAAATCTGGGACCCCACAGGGCACAATCCTTGAGAGCGCCACCGACGACGACTGGGAGCACATTCGCGGAGCAGTGTGGAACGACGATCCTGATTGTCAACTCTTTTCAGACAATCGCGACTCAAACCATTCATACACAATCGGCTTTGACTGGGCACTGAAGTTCAAGTCAGCAGAAAAGGAGTGGAACCCAAACAACCTTGGCTTTACTAGGATGAAAAATGTCACTGGTCGCTCACACTATGGTGACCTTCAGTTTCTTCACTGTATGGCATCTGACAGAGATGAAGAGCCTGAAGTCACAAAAACAAAGATCATGACCTGGATGGAAGTTATGTACAAGCTGGCAACCGGCGAAGATGACAAGATTACCCCCAGCACTGTGGTCTCCCAATCACCTCTTGGCGTTTTGTTTCCTGATGATTCTCTCCCGCCGAATTGGCTGTCTCTATCCTATCTATTGTCCAAGGACTCGAAGTACAAGGGCCTTGACATCGGGCGACGCGCACTCGGCAGTATGTTTCATGTTATCCAAGACTCGTATGCTATTGGCCATGCGAAGCGTGAACTGCTGAACGAAAAGGACAAGGTATCAGACGGTAAGGATCATCATTAGGCCCATCCAATTTCCACTGCTTACACTTCTTCTCTTCTCCAGACCCCCTCAAGTTCAAAGACGGGACAGCGGATCGTTGGGGACCTATTCAGATCTTCCACACTTATTACGGCCAAGACAGTGCTTCACATAAGCATTACGACCACTTCTTTGATCGTATTCCGGATCCGGAGCACTTAGATAATCTAGAACAGTGGAATAATATGATTGGTTGTCGTGACGCCGTTGACAGGTGTAAGGCTCTCGCAGAAAAGAAGCTGGAGGGTAAGAAATGGGAGGGCGATGATGGGGTGAGGCAGTTTCTCGATACAGAAGTGTTTGCGCTGTCTGGTCAGAAAGGCCCAGCCAACAACAAGGTTCTATAATAGCTTTACTGCAAAAGGAGTTAGACCTTATGGATATTTCCACATTATCTAGAAATTAGGATATGCTGGGATTTACGCTCTTAATTCATGTTGAAGATTAATGCCGGTAGTCTGTCATGTTTAACTTGAAAGACTAGCTGTACCGTGCATTTACTCACTATGTGGATCGCTTCAGTTCACTGTTCGTCGCAATAACCACCGACTTGCTTTGGTTAAGCTTCACCCCTATTCTTTGGACTAGGGTTACCACTCCGAGGCGCTTATGCATAAGTAAGTACATGGGCCAGAATCGGCTAGCCCATGTCCATTGTCTCAGGCTATTGCCTTTAGTCCTGCACATCTCAGGCCGCCACCTATGCTCTAGACCTAACCCTGGTATTCAGCTGTTGTTTCGATCACGATGCATACCTACTCAGCTCAAAGAGCTGAGATTGGCAATCACACCTTTTGCCGTTGGTCAGTACATACCGCCGAGCCATCAAGGGAGAAAGAGACCCGCAAAGCCACCCGATGCTGGTTGCTCACCTTTAGCCGGGCCTATTCCTCTCCACTCACTTCACTTCCAACCTCCATCTTCCATACAGGGTCACCTCACTCCGGTTCAACATCCTTTTTCCACTTTTTCAGGACCAATTTTCCATTTCATGCAAAGATGGCTACTGTCCAAATCAACGGCAACACAGCCAACCTCGCCAGGCTGCCTGATAGCGTGCCCAAGGATGCAGAGAGCACCAATTTTATCCTTATCCAGGGTCACAGTGACTTGACCCCCAGCCAAAAGCAGAACCTGGAGGACAGTAAAGCCAATATCCTGGAATATGTCTCGCGAAATACCTACCTATGTCGATATGAGCCGAAAGACCTCAGTGCTATTCGGGCTATGGCCTCCGTCAAGAGTGTCATCCCGTGAGTAGTCGTTGACATTGCAGAGTAGTGATCGCTAACTCTATCAGATATTTGCCCAATTTGAAAACCACTATATCTCTCAAGGAACTTATCGAGAGGGACGACAAAAAGACGCACTATGAAGTGGACTGTGTCCTTCATAAGAGCCCCAACGTCAATGCTGACAACCTGGCAACATCAATCGCACTGAAAGCCAGAGTAGATTTGCAAGATCTTCAAATCTCACCTTCAATCATCAGAGTCACTGTGCATCAAGATAACCTCTCAGAGATTGCTGAACTTGATAGTATCAGCAGAATTGAAGAGGTGCGGCCAGTGGAGGTGCTTAACAACGAGGCGCGCGGAATCCTCAATGTCGATCTTTTGACCTTGTCAAGCCCTTACGAAGGGGCTAACCAACGTATCTGCGTTGCAGACACAGGTTTCGACCTGGGAAGGTCAAATAACGAGCCTGGCGTTGAAGTTCACCCAGCACTTTGTGGGCGTGTTCAGCACTTAGACTCCGTCTGGGCCAATGACCCCAAAGGCCAGAACTTTACATATGAGAAATTCATGGACGAAGAAGGTCACGGCACTCATGTGTGCGCATCCATCTGCGGAAGTGGTGTTTACACAACCACTGAGCCAGAGAACGGTACAGTCACTATCACAGTCAGAGGAACAGCGCCGGCTGCCACTCTTATGGTGCAGTCTTTGATGTTATACAAGCCCGCAGGCAAGTACTGGAAGATGGAGACGCCGTTGGATCTGGCTACGCAGCTATTCAAAAAGCCATATAACCTAGGATTCCGGATCCATAATAATTCGTGGAGCAAGAACTGGGATGACGAAACGGGTCAGCTGGGCTATGAAACCCAAGCAAATGCCATCGATGGTTTCGTCTATGATCACCAAGACTTCATTGTGTTGATGGCAGCCGGTAATAACGGCCAAAAGACCGAAAACAAGGGCCAAATAGGAGCCGCTGCTGCTGCCAAAAACTGTATCACTGTCGGATCGACAGGCTCGACGCGACAAAATGATGGGCAGAACTTTATCAAGGTTCAAGACCTTGGAGATCCCGGAACACAAGTCAACGAAACTGCAATTTTCAGCAGCCGTGGTCCAACCCTACGCAGATCGCCCCATGTGGACGGATCTGACAACACGTCACCCGCAGTAGGTCGTATCAAGCCAGACATTGTTGCACCGGGTGTTGCTGTCCTTTCAGCAGCTTCGAGAGCCTTGAGTCAAATTTCTCGCAAGAAGAAGACATGGAGGACTTCGGATGACAACGATTGGATTTATGCCTCTGGTACAAGTATGTCGACACCACTAGTTGCAGGCTGTGTCGCTTTGCTACGTGAGGCATTACAAGAGGGAGGCAAGAAGCACCCAAGTGCAGCCCTAGTGAAAGCTTTACTTGTCAACGGCGCCGTCAATTATTCCGAAAGTCTGGGTCTTGGCGTCGGCTATGACTATGAACAAGGTTTTGGACGTGTTGATATTGACAGTTCCATCGCTATGATCAGACAGTCATCATTCATGGAGGGCGGTAACGCCTTCGAAGCCACCCAATTCGACGTGCTCCCTTTGCGACAGATTCCAGCGGCAGCCAGGAGATGGGCCAGTCCTGAGATACCGATTCCTTCTGGTCGGAACCGGCTGGTCGTGTCTCTCGCATATCCCGATCCAGCGTCTATCTTTGGGGAACTGCAGAATGATATCAACCTGTATGTTTTCTCAGCTGGGTCTGAGCGACATGGCAATATGGGGAAGAGCTCTGGGCTCGACCATACTAGTAAGCGAAATTTAATGCTGTCCCACTATATGAATACTTACAGTGCGACAGATAATGTTGAGAAGATTATATGGGAGAGTGTCCCTGGAAAGACGTTCAAGGTTGTCGTTTCCATAAATAACAACCTCAAACCAAAGGATCCAGCAGCATTCGCAGTTGCCTGGGATATTCGTCCTCTGGCAAGATTGTAAGGATGTTAGTTATAGCATCAGAGGTTACATAATATTTAATTTCCGTTTCCCTTTATTTTCCCTCTCACTATGTTATCTTCCTGGCCTAACCAGAAGACCAGTGGTAGTTTGGGCCAAAGTACTCCGTACCATCTGGGGTTGAGGGCATAGATCAATGGCCTTGCAGGCATGCACGTGGTGTGGATCACAGACGCGAACGGGAGGCCAGATTACTATTAGATTGGTGGCTGGGAATGGGCTCCCCTTCCCTTAAGTTGGTTTCAATACTATTAGTTTATTGAAAGTACCCCTCTCGTACAGAGTACCAAGAGAAACCAAATCGATAATCAATTATATTGTGACATTCTGCTTTCTATCTTGATACACTCACCCCGTTATATTGTGCAAATCTAATAACTCTTGTACCGCCACTAAAAGATCTTTACCGGGCCATTTGATCTCGACTAGAATGGTCTATTGTTATGAAACTCGCTTTTCAAAAGCTACTAGTATCTTTTTCCCGTGGACAAAATCGTGGTGATGAGCTTAGCTATCGCAATCGAGTCTTCCCTATCTCAATGGAATAGGTCAAACCAGCTATGGAAATTCCGATCCTAACGGAGGAAGGCTGGTTGCATGTTGCCCAGGTTGGCTACATAATTCCCTCCACAATACGAGGATTAGAGTCAATGTTGGAAGTATAGGTGAATTCCGCAGGCGAGGCTCTAATGAGATTACTCAAGTAGGCGGAGTCTCTGGGAAATGCTAAACTGTGACATATAAACCTTAGTCTTTGCTCTTGCTATGTTTAAGTGTCCACTTGCGACAGGGCTGCTTATTCATCTGTGCGCATAAGCGAAAACTTTGATAATCCTATCAGGTATCTGAGACACCATTGTTAGTTATCGATACAATAGTATACGTGAGCGTTGGGTAGTATAGCTTGCGATTTTGACAGTGGGGGCGGCGGACTGAAATCGATATTCGATTCTGCAAGTACATAAGTAAGCCGCCAGGTTATACTCCGGAGTTAGCACTCTATAATTAACACAGCTGCTATTTATTGACAACTTGCTGAGACAACAAGATATCTCTGGACCGGCTTTGTATGTGAGGAGAAGGTAACGTCATGCTGGATCGTGGAGTTATCAATACCCAGCTGCCCTTGTTAGTGTTTCCCTTAAATCGAAGTTCCGTTCGTTACTCGCATAAACAACACGGCCGGCCTCAAGGTTCTTGTAGTTGGTGCGACAGGCCCTGCAGGTCTCCTTTTGCTTCGAGAGTTGCTGCATCGACAACGTGGGGCCATTCCCTACGTCAGGAACGCGTCTTGGCGAGCAACCCACTGCTTCAGGTATGCCAGGAGCCTGTAGAACTTTCTTCTGAGCATGGAGTAGTAAACTCACTCTATTGATAGGTCATCTAGGTGTGGATGCACGAGTCTGACAAGCTCGAAAGCGCCGTCGCGAGAGGCAAAACAATCACCTCATTTCTGGGTCCAACACAATCGAGCGTCGTAGAGAAGATGACGTACTCGAGCATCTACTCAGCTCTCTTTCCCCTCATGCGCAAACACAGTGTGAAGGGCGTCTTAGCTACGGGCATGATATCTATAACCGGACCCTCAGACTCGTCCTCGTTTACCCGCTTCCTGCTGGCCATCTTCGTCCGCATCATCGCGTCGGCGGCGTACAATGCAATCATTGACCTCGGCCGCGGATTTCAGGAGGAGGCGGACGGGCTGTACTGGATACTGTTTCGAATTGGCTTCACTAGTGGCGAGTCGGACGGGGCTAGTTGGAGGGCGGATCGTGAGGATCAGCCGACGTATGCTTGGTATATTGCGAAGCCTAGATAGAAGGCTCATATAATGAGGGCTGCATTAGCGAGGTGGTTAGTTGATGAGGTCAAAGGCGGTGAATGGGTCAGGCAGTCGCCAGCGCTAAGCAAGTCCAGTCTCCAGGAGAAAAGGGTTTAGTGTCAGCAATCACCCATTTGAGCTCGCCTGTAGTTTGCAATGGTGAGTTCAAGTCCTAAGCGGCTAGTGATCACCAAAATGGGGCAGGTGATGCAGTCCTCTATGGATTAGATACTCGATCAGTCTATAGTGATTCACAGAAGTTGAATGTTTTCCATACGGTGTCTCCCCAAGGTAACAGTACTGGAGCTTCTAAGTAGATTTTATGACGCTACACCAGAACTAAGATTGACTAGTTACACAGATTCGCAATATGTATTGAGCTAACGATGGCACGAATGAAACGCGGTGATTGGCGGCAATAGCCAAGATAGCCTCAGAATCTGCACATGCCTTCGTGTCTGATGAAATCAATCTAAGAACTCCGAGGTCCGGGCCACTACATCTCGACTGGGCTTCGATATTAAAATACCACTATACGCGTGGTTACACTCGCATCAGCGATGCTTGTTTGTACTAAAGTTGAAGAAAAGCTGCTGATGAAGCGCTCCAGATGACACCGCCGCCCGGATCCTGACGAACGATAAAACAGACCCAGGCTTTGACGCCAGAAATACACCGTGAGAGCCTATGAAGCCATTCACGCCGGAAATGACGACTAGGCTACCATAAGGCACAGCCGGTTGAGGAGTTCTGAAAATGGGTATTGCGTAAGAGGTTAACGGATGTCACTCATACACTAGGGGATAGATACTAGTACTGAGGCCGTGGGTTGTACTGCCGTTGTCTACGTAGATGATTGTAGATGAAATCAGTTGAACAGCAAGCGGCGATAGAGTTTAGGCCCAGTCTTATACACAATGACACACTAGATTGATGTTGGTGTCAGCGGAGATTAGATCTACTAAATCCTTAGCTACCCCACCAGCTTCAGCGACTTTACGAATGACGGATTCTGCGTAGAGCGACACTTCTGCTGTTCTAGAGGGTGCCCTTTCCTACTACGCTGACTGTAAAGCGAACAGGTGGCAATTTCTGGGGCGTGTGCTAGCGAAGACTCCCTGAGTTTTCAACACTGACGACGGTGAACATCGTGGGCAGCTCTTGGAGTTTAGAGAAGTGTGAGATCAGTCTCTCATAGATAGCAGATAGTTCGGACGGAATGGGCGTTACGGCGTGAAGTAGGAGGAAGCCACTACCGATATATTGTCTACTATCGGAATCTGCGGGGCGTAGCTGAGTGTGCCAGCTAACCTGATTACTTATCTTCCCGATTATCTTTTCTTCAAGGTGCTGTTCGTGACTCCAAAGTGCTGTTGCAGGGCTGCAGTGCTAATTGTCTATATGTATAAGAGAAATGCGGAGCTGTATTAGTCCCGTGGCCTATCGAGGCTAAATAGATCGTCTCAAGTGTTCCTATCCTAATGACAATAGAACGACAGAAAGCTGCCGAGGAGAGAAGCAAGTCTGAGGATCCATATCTTGAAAAGAGATCCTAGACTCTACCGGATGCGTTGGCCTTTCCACGGGTCATCCGAGCTGCGTCGCCTGGGGGGCACGACGTGACGATGGAGGAATGGGCTTTTTGGTCGTGCATATTGCTAGGTGTTCACTGGACCATAATCAAGAAGTTTTCGAGATACTTTTACAGTAACGCCATCCTCCATGGGAGAGTAACACTCAAGAGGAGGTGATGTGGGTTGAGGAGGAACGTCACTATGCTGAGGCTAGCCCTGATGTTTCCGCAATGGTCAAATAGAACGTGAAAACGAATCGATGGCCTCCTTTGCTTGCCCCAGTCCCTCTTGAAGTTTATAAAGAAACAAATGGCTTGATACCCGTGCCTTATATCGAAAGAAGTAAGAACGCCACTCTCAGGGGATATAGTGAATGAAGGTGAACGCCATCTGACCCAATTCTACTTTCTGCGGTGCATGGAATGGGTTATTTGATGCTTTACACACTTACTCTCTCTTAAATGGCTCATTTACTCGACCTGACTCTGAGTCTGTATAAGTAGGTTATGCACTTAATCCAGGTAGGAACACCAGCTTATCTTGTTTAAAGTTTTGTGAGGCAGTCTTCGCTGCCTTTCCGAGTTTTGTGGATGAAGGAGCTCCCTAAGCGGTTTTAACTTTCACCTTAAAGCAATCACATATATTTTCTAATTTCCCTCTCTCCCTGCCTTCTCATTCGCTGAGCACCATGTTTTCCTTCATAACGGGCTCTTCTACCACGACTAGTACTTCCAGCACACTTTTCGCTTTTCCAAAGACCTTGCGAGAACTAATTCACCACTTCGACAGGAGTTGCTCGTCTTTCGAGACTTAGCGAGAAGTTGTAAGCCCTGCGGCATTGGCTACCTATTTTTCGGATACGTTTTGAAGGTCAACATTGCGTTGAAAACAGAATCATCAATGTCGAGACTACAAGTGGCATCTGCTCTCAAAGTTCAGGCTAAATTTCAGTGCGCATCCGCTTATCGGCGAGATTTCATTGTGAATAGAAACAAATCCTTGGTAATATTTTAGATCACTTCCCTAATGATCTCCTCTCGCTCCGTAGGGTGCTGACGACAATGCAACCCGTTCCTCATTATCGCCATCTAGTCTGTCATATCCTCCGCTATATCCCATCGAGCGCTCGATCTGCCCATAACCAGGATGAGTTCCTTGACCGTATGGAGATCCTTCTTGTCGAGGTGCTGCTCCGTCCTTCACCTTCTTATTCTTCTTTGAGACCATCTTCTTGATCTTCTTCGTGAACTTCTTGATGGCCTTCTTGATGTACTTTGTCGGATCGAGGTCTGTCTTTTTCCCGTTGCTGGCGTTGTCTTCCTTACTGCCTCCTTCGGTTCCCCTGCGCTTTCGCCTCCGGCAGCAACAGCAGCATGCAACGACAGAGACTAGGGCAAGAACGCAGACGACGATGATGGCGACTATCCCACCGGGAATGATGCGGATGCCGCCATCATTGTCGTCGTCATCTGAATCGCCATTGCGAGCTAGCAAGTGGTGGATGGGGCTGCTGTAGGCTGCTCGAGCCAAGTGTTGGATGACAGGCATTGTACGGAGATGGTTCTGATATCTGAGCTGGTTCCTGATGTTTGAATGCAGTTGGCTGTAGAATGGGCGATTCAGATGAGTTAATCTGATGCTGAGCGGACAATGTTGTTGTGACTGTGGTGTTAGGGTAAAGAGCGTGAATGAGGATAGGTTGAGTAGTGAGTGACTAGAACAATAAGTTTCCTAATGTTTGGAAACGCTGATGTTCTTATCTTCTCTTGGCCGGATTCTGCTCAAAGCCGTTGTGTCCAAATTAAGCATCATTCACCATTGGCATCCCACAGCATTGTGGCTTGGCGGGCCTGCCGCTGTATGAGGATCCCTTGAATTAATCAATTACCATAAATTTGTCAGTGCGGTAATATCCTGTCCAGTTGTCGGCTGTACCGATGATTGGCCGCTGCGGGGAACGTCTGACTCGCGCGAGCAAATTGAAAGCTCGTGCCGTAAGGCTTTACACCTAACTTGTCGGTGACGCCGTTAAAAGAATCAAATCCCTGCTGTGGGTAGTAGGGAAAAATTGCACTCTTGAAGTCCAGGATCTGCCGAATCAATCAACCCACTCTTGTATACCCTGTGTGCAGGTGAATAGGAGCACGCACAGAACGGCCTTTCCATATGAACGATCCCCAAAGCTCATCTTGCGATTCCCATCTATCTGACATGTCAACGAACGAAGAGGGCATGAATATTGATGTAACCTTTTTAAATTTGACTTGTGTTTGGCGAATTAGATATTCGCTGCTTTTTCCACCCTCGGATATCGCCAATACGCAATTGAATCACGTCCTTAGTCCCCAGACAATAACATTGCGACTTTTTGAACGTATCGAGCACAAATGCGACAATCCGACGTTGTGACAGTACTGAGTACTCAGCGCGATATACTGACTTTCCCATGTTGTCGAAGAATCCGGGGGACAGAACCAAGTCATGAGGTAGCATCTGACCATTGAACAATACGAAGCCTCATGTCGAGTTGACATGTGGAAAAGAAGATCCATGATGTGGGCCGACCTGACCGAACATCTTCAACATGCAACTTTATTTTGTCATACTTGAATGATCAAACCGGCCTCTTGATAATGGTCAAGTTAATATCATCCCGACGAAGTCTCCTGTGCTTATTTTTGGTTCGTGTATGAAGAGTGAGACAAACGTGCAAGTCAATCCCCCAAGTTCTATTTTCAGAAACGCTCCAACTGAACCGTCTGTCTATGATTATGATGGCTACTTGCAAAAGCCTAGCGATAATGATTGGCCGCTGGGGAGAATTGTCCCAAGGCACGAAGGAGTGCCAAAGATTCTCCCACGCGACACGTTTTTTTCGATGAGGACATGTAGGCTGCAGAAAACATGTCTTTACCCCCCCTCCTGTGAAAGACCATTTCTAGAAGTGCATTAGTTTTTGAGATGAACACGTCTAGAGTCTGAGAACCTACATCGGTGCTTAGTCTCATCCCATTACCAGAGGCTGTCTGCAGACAGCAAGTAGAACGGAGGCCGTGCATTCATCACCGCAGGGGCACGAGCATTTTTTGTCTCAATACGGCATGCCTGTTGAGAAAATACGTGTCATATCAAAGGATTGTCTTTGAGTCGTCCCACATTATCAATCTGATTGCATTTCCATAGCCCGCTATACAACTCCAACGAAGATGGCAGTATTGCAAGTATACTGAGCAGAAGAAGAGAGAATCAAGAAGGCCATAACCTAAAGAGAGTTTCGGATGGAAAGTCCAGTATCAGTGAAAAAAGACTCCAGATCTCAACCCAATTTTCCGTCATTGTGTGTCGGCCCCTGATACGCTCGTAAGTCCAACACTTCGGGTTCAGGCTCTGTCTCACGCTGCCTACGACGACGTCGCCGCCTACGCCAAACAAAGTATCCGGCCAATAGGAACACCAGTATGGTGACTGAGAACAGTGCCATGTTAGGATATGTAAGAATGTGGAGCAGATTCTATCATGGTTGTTCCACATACCTATTCCTGATACAAAGCCAAGAATCGCGATACCGACCTCGGTGAAGGTGGGAACGCCCTGTGTCATATTGATGTTGATCGCCGGTGGTTGGTATTGTTTCACACCATCCCCGCTGCCTAATGCCGTGTTCTGGTCAGCTGCTGGGATTTGTGTTGCGATTATGGTCACTGTCGGGGGTGCTAAGGTGACAAAGACGGTATTCGTTGGGCCTCTCGATGCCTGCGGAGGCGGTGGAGGCGGCGGTCCAAGGGGTAGAGGAGGCCCTCCTGGGGGTGGAGGCGGCGGCGGCGGCGGTCGAGGGAAGGGGAGGTGGTGGAGGAGGCGGTGATGGAGGCGGTGGTGGTGGTGGCCCCTCAAGGGGGCCCTCAGGGGGGAGGCGGCGGTGGCGATGGCGGAGGAGGAGGTCCTTCTGGCGGAGGAGGAGGGGGTGGTGAGTTCGGGGAGGTCCTTCTGGGGGCGGCGGTGATGGTAAAGGAGGCGGTGGTCCTTGAGGAGGCGGCGGTGGGGGTACTTGTCGTCCCTGATATTGGTGCCTTTGGTCAAGATTCAGCCTTGGTGGTGGAGGCTTTCTGCGAATTAACGAAAATCCTGCCATTTTGTCAAGTTGGACGATGATTTATCGTGTTTTCGATCCTAAAGGTGTGTTAGTGATCCAAAACTCTGATGACCAATCTGGAGTCCTCTACCGCAGCTAAGATGCCTCCCACGTTCATGTCATTACGCTGACACACAAAAGCGATAGTGTCTAGGAGAAGAGACACGATGTTTTGGAGGGTGAATAAGAGGCATGGACAATCTCGATCGTTCGGGCTAATGGTATATATCGAGGCTATCAACCAGTGAGAGAACACAGGGACGCTCGCTATTGATATTCACTTTTCATCGATTACTTTGTGATAGGAGGCTGTGCCTGGAATCCATCCGGAATACTTTGGTTCAAGTCGCCCTGTCGCTGCAACACTCGGCGCAGGAGAACCCATCTGAACTTCGGCAAGTTGAACTATCCAATTGGTTTGGTTTCAAGCTTTTTACACACGAACCACCTACGTCCAGTTGACAGGAATGAAACAGAATTAAAGTCTACGTCTGATGACCGCGACACATTGCTAAAAATAGCATGATTACCAACAAAGAGCACATAGCGTAGACACCCGAGACTGCATGGAAGATATTCTTCGAAAGTCTTTCAAGTTTTTAGTCGAGTAACCCCGCAGGAGGGGATGGTGTTCAAGCTCAAAAAAGGAGCTCTCATTCTCTGTCCGACTCATACACGCTGCGTCAATCGATGGCTGCAGCTTTCGTCCCATTAGAATGGATTACTTATTCTTAGAATATAGGTAGCATACGCTAGAAATTGGCTTTGACTAACTGCGATGACGGTACTTAAATCTTCAATCGTCGCAGGCTGTGTGTACATTTCGTAAGACTTAAGCAATAGCTGACATCATTTTACTATACAATCGAGACCACTCAAGAGTTTGCAAGTGGTTGGCCACTCAAGGAATTAAGACAATACTGCCCGGCGCAAAGCTCCTCACAATTACAGAATCAACATTCTCCATCACATCTCGATCGGGAATTTGAAACATTGTTTGACGTTATGATACTTCTGTTACAAGGTTCATCTTCGCTTTTTCGCTTTGCTAGAGGCATTCCGGAAGACGGAAGTTGCGCGGGCGAGTCACGAACCTAGCCTTAGACGTGCTGCTTTCCAATACATCTGTAGTAGTCAGCTGATGTTTCAAAATGGGCTCACAGCAACATTAGCAGCGTGTTATTGATCAGTCGTTGATTCGGCGTCGATGTAGAGCCGTCCGTGAGCTGATGATACCCACCCTCTCCTTCTCTCCCCCTTCCCCTCTCCTCTCTCTCTCTCTCTCTCTCTCTCTGTCAGACCAGATTCAGCTGCCGCTTGTCAAAGCTCAAGGGATGCTGAGATCTGGTTATGGAAAATGAGTTCAAGGTCTTCAAAGCATAGTGTTGCCCAAACGCGCTTGTGAAAAGGGGCGTGAGCTTCTATTGGTAAAGAATTACTAGCTCGTAACCTTCTTAGGAGTTAAGATCGCTTCTTCCAAAAAGGGCTTGCAGCCTTTTCACGAGATCGACGGACCGACCGCAAAAGCGCTAGTGTCATCTGGGGGGGCCTTGTCAGTTGGTCTCGGAAACATTCTGTCATCAAGTGCTATCCGTGCGATTCGACTGACAGGCTCATTACCGGCAAGCGACAACAGATAGCTCTAGGGTGTGCCGAACGGTGAAATTGGCGTTGCTACGCCATACTAAAATCTGTCTCAGCCACGAATGTGGATAGATGATCATTGGAAGGGTCGAGCCGGGGAAACATGTTTCACTTGCGTACCTTAGCCTGTAGGCCTAGTCCACTCAGCCCATCGAACCGATGATAAGGTTGACAAACCACTCGGCATCAGGTAATCCGGCAGTTGACTATCCGGGGATGGGTGACGCGTCGGTAAGTTATCCGGAGGCGGCTGAGTGGCCAAGGCGCTCTGCCAAAGTTCTAACGGAAAGGATTAATGCAGCTCGGCGACTTTAATCATCGGGGGTTTCCCGGGACCGGGTGGGCCATTGCGGAGGTGGGGTATTTCGCGTCCCGCAAGGTAGTATCCGGCACGGTCCGATTTGAAATGGTATAAATGGGGTCCGCCGATGATAGTAGATCTCATTGGTCGACTGAAGAAATCATTCGCGATTCTGAGGAAAATTTGACGCCCCGAAAAGACATGTTACATTGTCTTGTGTAAAGTGGTCCAGTAAATGATCATAGGTAGGTGTGCAAATAGCACATGCGGCATAGGTGCCTCGCTCATCAATTAGTCACAAAATAATGAACTCATCAGGACATGGTGTTACCCAACAAGCACAAGCTGCATTCAGCAAAGCTGACCAGGATGAATCAAGACTAAAATGCTGTGAGGTTCCAGGTCTTCTTTCATCCCCGGTACGGAGGCATTGTTGATGTTAACCTGCACTGGATTAACTGTACTCCCTCAGATGATCTACGCTAAGTTTGAACCCACACCTAGTCTATAAACTCAGCAGGATAATCCAGTGAGACCAAGTTCATTAACACTGCGTTAAGTTTGAACAGTAATGCGCGTCGTTCTGGGCAGTCGTCGAAGGTGTCTCACGAGTATGCCTCCCAAGTCCTCTTGTGTGTTTCTTATTAGACCTCTAGCACAGAGAGACTAGCATTCCTCTTGTGCCCAATCAATTGTGGGAACATAATTTCCGTCAGTGCCTGGAGGGCTGACTCGAAATTTTCTGACTAAGCCAGTAGACCGGAGCTTTGGCAGGCCCGGATCAGCTCGCACATCGTTAGGACCTAGAACAGCCTTGAAGAGCAAAAAGTGGTTACATGTTCCATCGAGATATTGTGCGTTATTGGCGCTTACGTAACCTTGGCGACGTAGTTGAACGAATATCAATATCCCTCGAATGCCGGTGGGAGAATAACATCTTCCGAGAAGCAGCATATCTGTATCCATTCATCAACCCAAGGATTGCCAATATTGGAAAAGCCACTGGTCAAGGTTGCTCTAGATACCTCGTTATCGAAGGAAACAAAGTCTGCGAGTCACAGGTACAAATTGGTGAAAGTTGCTTATATGAACCGGGATGCAAGTTTCTTATCTTGAATTCTTCGATTTGATGCTCCATGAAGGGGCGTTGGGCTACAGAATACGGCTTTCTAGGTAATAATTACTTCGTAGAGATGAAGGAAATAGCATTCGCCATACCCAGGTGAATCGCGTCATTGCGGGGTCCGGGGATTTCGACAGAAATTGACGCCGACTGCACCAAGAGGGCACGGGCATCATGGGACGCTCGACTTCGCGGCTTTTCTTCCAATCTCTGTCCAATGCCCTTCGATGCCCGCCTTTTCTTCTGTGGTTAAGTGGATCCCGAACCAATCCTCTAGTGCCTTGACCCTATCGCTCTCGTCTTGACAGTCTTTAACAACACGGGTCTTCCCTCCCAGATTCTCCTTCAAAACCGAACCTACTAACATCCTCTTTCCGACAATCTCCTCGTCACCTTCAGCACCATCGTCAAGAGTTTCCCTCTTTCTGAGAAACTTTACAACCAATGGGCAAAATCTCTGGAAAGAATCGGGTGACGTGCTTGTGTACCAGTTCATGACTTTGAAGTCCGCTTCCAAAAATTCCTGCTCGGAGAAGGCGTAAAAAGAGTTCCACTGCTTCGCTGGTCCATTTCGATACTGGTAAATCCAGAGCTTCGAAGCTTCTGTCCGAAGAACTTGATTCGCAAGGTAGTCCCGCACTAAACGGACCTCTTGAGTACCAAGATTTTGCAATGCCTGAGCATGCTTCAAGGGAATTGGCTTGGTAGCGCCGTCGCCTCCAAATGCTACATCCATCATGTAATGGGTTCTGTCTGGGAAGCCTACAAGGCTGACCATGTGTGTCCTGACTAACATGAGCTGATGACCTAGAATTGGAAGATACACCAGAAGTAACACATACTTACCAGCCGATGTAGTCACCGCTAGGCACACCATCCTTCCGCAGTCGGATTCGAACCCCAGTCATGTATGCCTGGAACCCAAGTGCTCTCAGAACATGGTTCATCAGAATACTGACTTCCATGCAGTAGCCACCTCGGCCCCGACCGCCTGTAACTAACTTTTCAAACAGCAGCTGAGGGTCTAGCTCAACTAGCCGCGATTTGGAGTAGTGTAAAGACAAATTTTCGTAAGGAATGGTTGAGATGGTGTGTACGTGGAGGGCAGTGAGATAAGCTAGATTGCGAACCGGCCCATTGCATTGCCTGTACTTTGTAGGGAGACAGATAAGCTCTTCGAAGAGAGCTATCTGCTCCTGGTTGTAAGCTGATTCAAGCAGCCCTGTCATTATCAGGTAGAGTTGCCGCAGAATGATGAAGGTCGTTGAGATTCAGGTTGTATCTGCGAAGTTATATGTGGGTAGGACGCAGTGCTCGAACTTGATCAGCATCGGAACGATCAAGGATTGTTGAGTCACACGAATTCTACGCCAATGATTGTCCCGGTGCAACCCGAAGATATGCCAACACTAGTCCAAGATCGATTCGAAGACTAATTCTCAAGGCATGAATGATTTCATTCCATCCTACGTCAACTCAATTTCGATTGTTAGTTATTGCTGAGCATAAATAGCATTGTTCGTGGAGGATAGAGACAATGATGCGGTTCTTTAGTGAACAACATGAGATTATCGCCACTGTGCGGATACCTGCATTGGCCACTAGCTGTCATCGCCTCGAAATCGCGAGCTAAGAACATCACGTTGCCTCCCATGATCACTTTGCCAAACCTCTCAGAACAGACTATGGGCGGTGCGATAATGAAACCAATGATTTGAAGATATAATCAAAGCGTCATTTGATCTTTAGCGTGGAAAACCTAGATGCGAAAAGCATACGAGTTCTTTGCATCAAAAGTTGATCAAGCAACGCAGCCTGCTGGAGAGACCCTTAAGTCCGATCAACCGCTAGACCACGGGAATAAAGTAGGTGTGTTCTTCTTTTCTCTTCCTATCTTCAGGTGAAGATTGGCCAGACAAGGTAGGAGAAAGAAGGAGAAAGATCCTTCACCATTGGCGACAATATTGGCAACGTCACGTCATTGAAGGCCAAGCTCCAGCCTACCTTGGGGTAATGTCGGTTTTTGTCGGTACTTTGGGAACTTTTCCAGGTTAGTACAGCTTCAATTCCACTCGTATTTCGTCTCAATAAATACCCATCGGTGCGTTATTTTTCAGACCCAGAGCTCGTGGTCGCAATATCTGACTCCATCTCAAGTACTCACTTTGTCGTCAACTTACTATGGATGAACCGCATGACAATTGCCGGGCGGGCGAAGGACTTTGACCCTGAATTGTTCACCTGGGCATGGCTTAAAGTTGGCCCTGACCCGAATAAGAGGTGCAGTGTACCTCGTGGCGAACGTCACTGGACCGAGACCAAAGAATCCGAAGCAATCACTCTATATTCATTCTCCGTCCAGAAACCCTTGACTGGGTGCTAATGGGGGAAGCTTTTTCATTTGAAAAGCTAATAATATATGATATGTACATTGAAAGATTCAGAAGGCTGCAGCATAGTTTGACAAGGAAATAGGCCTGCCTAGATAAACAAGATAGTCTACCCAATTGGGCGAGCCACAAGAAGAAAGCCTTTCGCGTCCGTTTCTCATTAATGTTAAGGGCTTTAGGCATTGTACACAGCAATATACTCAGCCTGGAGAGTACCCCCAGAGATTGTGCTCGCAAGAGGCGTGGTGCTCCCGTAGTTGTTGTTAGGGAATGCACCGCCAATTGCGAGATTCAGCAGGATGAAGTGAGGCGAGTGGACCGCCTGGGTCCAAACGTCTGCAGGCAAATCGGTCTCAACGACTTGCCAGAATAGGATGCCATCAACGAACCACCTCACAGCCTCGAGCTCAGCGGTGCGGTCAACTTCGAGGGTGTAGGTGTGGAAGTTGCCCTGACAGGCACTGTTGGGGCATTCGCGACTTCCAACAAGGCCGTCAGTCTCTTTGCAGGGACCTCCGGGATTCACACCGCAGTGCATGACACCCCAAACGCGGTTGATGCCATTGACGTTTTCCATAATATCAAATTCTCCAATGGCCGGCCAATTCCTTACATCAGTGTCAGTTCATAACTTAAGACCGCCCCCGTGCTATTGTGGCTCACCAATAGTTGCCGCGGTATGCATTTCCAAGAGTCCAAAATGCTGGCCAATAGCCAACACCATTGCTACCAACAACGGGCAGATTAAGGCTAGCTTGGACACGCATCTTGCCACCAGCTTGAGCCATGAAATCTCCACGTTGAGACTCAATACGAGCAGATGTCCATGAACCAGATGAAGCTTTGATGGCTGTAATCTGCAAGGCTCCGTTGCCGTTGAGACGAAGATTGTTGACGCTGCTGGTATAGGTTTGGATTTCTCCGGTACCCCAGTTGGCAGGTCCACCAGGATAGGAAGTGCCGGTGTCGATGATCCAGTTGCCGGTATTGGGCAAACTGTTCGCAGAGCCGACAAAGTCGTCACTCCACGTGAGACTGAAGCCAGGAATTGTTGGGACTGCACCATGAACAGCGGTAAGACCAACGGCAAGCGCCGCAACGACCTTGTTGATCGCCATTGAATTGAATCGTGATAGTGGTGTCTTAAATAGAACCCTTAGGAGCTGTGAATCAAATTTGGCAGAGTAACAAGGTGCAATTAGATTGTGAATGAAGCAAAGTAGGTGTAAATGAGCGACCTGGTTGTCCTTGAGACTGCACATTACTGTTTCACTTCTCACTCTCACTTTTTTGAGAGAGTTCCTCTCGTTATATACTCTCAAGCGTCTGTATCCTGTCATCCTTCTGGATGGCCTGTAGCCACATGTCGTTGTCCTGGGCTTCATTCCAGCAGATTGAATTAACCGGGTCGGCAAGTACTAGAACCGACTAGCCATACACGTATGGTGGTCCGTTACAACACAACGCGGGGACCACTGCCGAGAACCCCACGATCCATGCATGGTGTTGCCTCCTTTCCACCCCACACGCATTCACATGTCACTATCGAACGATGGTAAAGTACACGGGCTGGAAACGGCCCTTTTCAACTAGTCACACCCTCCTGAAATGTTACCGTAGAAGAAGTTGGAGAAATATATTGCGCAAATGGTGAATTGGAGAAGGTACCCAATATCCAATCTTTCTAGCCCCTAGGATGCCCAGACCGACAGTTCGTCTGATCTTGACTCTTGACAGGCATAGTAGCATTGGGGTTCCCCTTGGCAAGATTCTGAGTCGTCTTACCTACCACAGGGATCCAATTGGGCAAGAATTTTCAAAAGAGCACATACACAGAAATGAGCTATGATCCGGGCTGCTGAGAATCGCTCGCGAGTCACTTGCGGGTAGATCGAATGCATTTTATTTCACCATCTTCGGGGAGGCGCATTTCCCCCTTGCTGAAGGTCAGGTGCGGCGGGCTAGATGAGTCCTTTAGAGCGACGGTGTACTCCATACTGACTGGCAAAAAAAGGTCAAAGGGAATGAGCCTCTCTTGGCGGAGACAAGAAGCCCATGATCCAATATGGTGTAGATTGCAACCCCATACGTCGGGTGAATCGTCTTGTTTTTCCACCTGCTCGGCTCGGGGGTGTCGGCAGCGAGAGCGAGGTGGTCAGCACCTCCAGAGGTGGGTACTAGGCTGCCTGTAAGCATTTGTTGGGGTAAGCAGTAGGCAGAGGAGGCCAACGATGCACACCCTGGCATATGTCAGTGTCAATCTAGTACACAGCATCAGGCACGCGAGACGCGATACATTTACAGGGCAATAAGACGCCCCAAAATCATCTACTGCGGTGATAGACGACCGTTTAAGCTTGTTTCCCCGTACCTGTCGATCGGTCGATTGTCGGTTTCTTTCCCCTCATTTCACATGACTAGGGAGCATTCATATTTCTCAAACCCCCCCAGCTGCCCAATTCGGCTCAACGCCCGACCTTCTTCGGTGCTTTGCCGGCATCATTCAGAAATTTTCTCTGCTCATGAATGACCTTCTCGTTATTGCCCCGCTTGAAGCTTGTTCTCGAATCCCTGAGTCAAGCAATCCAAGATCACGCGGGGACGCGGAGGCGTGAGCTGCTTTGGGGTTAACGAGGTGGGTGAGCAAGGACCAGCCCCGGCCTAAGTTCCGGAACACCATGCCCGCGGGACCGAGTGCAGAGAATTTTGAAGCAACATGGCAGTAAAAATGAAGGGAGAAATTGAGAAGACCGTGGTAGGCGTAAAAGTTCCCCACAACGATCCGAATCTCGGTCTTGAAATGCCGCTGTGCCATCACGGGATCCAGGGGAGCTTCTAGTAAGAGATTTAGAGCCGAGACAACTTGCATGAGGATAAAGAATGGGGCTTTGGGAAACATGGGGTATTATTAGTGTTCACATTTGACGCGCACCTATGATGATAGATCAGTCAAGCTGAGGAGTTGGCCCTGGGCCTAGGCTGAAGCCTTTCATGTGGACTCCACGAAGATTGCTCTCACTGATCGGTCTTCGCTCGGTGACATGTCGGTAGCAGGCAGAACATTCCATATAGAGGCTTCCCGACGAGGCAAGCATTATTACCCATGTCGAAAGCATATTGTTACGTCGTCCGTTTTCCGGCCGCCTTGCCACAGTTTATCAAGCTCCAGTTGGCAGATCCAATTACCCACTCACAACGCGATGAAATCGAAAACTCTCCTGTGGTCGTTAACTTATTCTGTCTACAGGCCGTGACGCAATGAGATATTTCCATCGTCTCGCATGACCGACCGTGCCGAAGGGGACGCGAACACAACGACTCATCTGAATAGCCTTTCAATACCGCGTGCCGTCCCCGAGCGTCACGCACACCTCGCCCGAAATGGGAATGCACGCAAAACTTCGGCCTTGAATCTCGCCTACACTCAATGCACGAGCATTCCATTATCAGGGTTTCTAGTGATAATTTCAAGAACATGAACATGAACATGAACCCGACTTGGTAGATGGAGGTGCATCGGTCCGTCCCGCATCTGACGTGCAGGCGTGGCGCAAAGCTGGACCACATGGCTCTGTGCCAACTCTGCTTCCCATGCTCGCTGCGATTTGGGCCGCAAAATTTGATAGACATAAGGAATCTCCTAGAGTGCGTTGCGATTGGATAAGTTTGGTTTCGTTTGGCACAAATTTCCAGACCAACTTCAAAATCCGTATTTCTGGCGCAGGTCAGTTCACCTTGGGTGACGTGAATTGGTAGACGAGACTTGATTGTTGACCAACTTGCGTTGGAAAAGATATCGAACTCACGCTATCCTGTGTCTGTGCTGCAAGATAAGCGTCCAAAGTCCCTACGGCCTTCCGTTGGCGCAATGCCTCCCGCATCAGTCTAAAGCATCGACCGCTGCGTGGGCGGCGCAGTAATTAAACTCCGGATCCGGTGGAAGTGTGGTTTAAAAATTGGTTCGAGTCGATGGAGGGTGTAAAATCCGTCCCCTATCTGTGTTCAAGCTCAGTAAACTAATTGAATGTCAAACTCCGCTGGATGGAACCGGCGGGACTATTCCGCCGGTTTGAGGAGGCTAGACAAATCTTCGGTGTGGCTGGCATTAAAAACCAACTCCGCCATACCTCGGCACAAATCTCAGATACACCAAGATACATTGAACGGGCTGTTTTTGATCCGACGCAGTGGGGTTTCCCCGTTTCACCGGTGACTTGGTCTTTGTAATCGGTTCTCGATAAGACAAGACTCGGATGACGCCTGAGGTTTGATCTCCTATTGTGGGACTGTGGCGGCCTTGCGGCGGAGTTTTGTCCATGGAAACAGCGTAGTCGAGATTTAACTCAGTTGGAGTATCTGATGAGAGTGTGTTTTGATTCATCATTCAAAATTCACCGCGACCCCCTTTTTACGTAGAAACCGGACTCGACTCATTCAGTACTTGGCTTTTTACTTTTTACTCTACATTCCAAGTGAAGCAGATTCGTAATTGACTTGACTCGAACTACTAGCAAGACCAACATTCGAACACAAGAATCATGTCAAACTCGGCAATCGCGAAGCCATTGACGTTGGCATGTGGTCTGAGTCTGCCCAACCGCCTCACGAAAGCTGCGATGGCCGAGAACATGGCTGATAGTGAAGGATTACCTTCTCCTGCTTTCCACTCACCTTATGCTGAATGGGCCGATGGTGGTTGGGGATTGGTCTTGACTGGTACGCAAGCTGGCAGCTCTGGACTGATCGATCAAGTACGGCGAATCAACTGACTAATTTACGTGGGAAGGCAACGTGGAAGTTGACCAGAGGTACCTTGGTTCGCCCAAAGACATTGCATATAACGATTCAATTCCGTATGAGCGGCAGCTAGATGCGTGGAAGGCCTGGGCAAAGGTCTGCAACAAGAATGGCACCCCGACCATTGTCCAGGTCAACCATCCTGGCCGCCAATCTCCCCTTGGCGCAGGCAAGCGTGGCTTTTTCGAAAAGGCGATTGCACCCAGTGCGATACCTTTGAACTTTGGACAAGGTCTTGTCGCGCGTCTTATCAGCTCTTTGGTCTTCGGTACTCCTCGGCAAATGACTGTTGCTGATATCAAAGATGTTGTTCGTCGCTTTGCCCGGACGGCAAAATTGGCGTCGGACGCCGGTTTCGCCGGTATTGAAATTCATGGCGCCCACGGCTACCTGCTAGCTCAGTTCATGTCCGAAAAAAGCAATAAGCGAACCGACGATTACGGCGGATCACCGGCCGCCCGTGTGAACATTGTTGTTGAAATCATCCGGGCGATCCGTGAAGTGGTACCGAAGACCTTCTGTGTCGGAATCAAATTCAACTCAGTTGACCACCAGTCCCAATCTGAGCTCGATGCCTGCATCGAACAGCTCAAATTGATTACTGATGCTGGAGTTGACTTTTTGGAGGTCAGCGGTGGCACATATGAAGACCCCCTGGTAAGTGGCGACTAATCTCGTAATTACCAAGAATGCCTTTCAAGGTTGGGGTTCCAAGCTAAGTGAAGTTTTCAATAAGATGGCTACTGGCGTTGCCGATGAAAAGAAGTCAGATCGTACAAAGGCACGCGAAGCTTTCTTTCTTGAATTCGCTCGGGCGATCCGCCGCGACTTCCCAGACATTCCTTTGATGGTGACTGGCGGCTTTCGTAGTCGCCAAGGGATGGAGGCGGCTCTCGAAAACAGAGGCTGCGATCTCATCGGACTTGGCAGGCCTGCAGTGTTGAACCCGGCACTACCAAAGAATACCATTCTTGCAGCCACTATTAAGGATGAAGACGCTAAGTTGTACGTGCGCAAGATTGAGGCGCCCTGGTTCACTAAGAAGTTTGGACTCAAGGCGATTGGCGAGGGCGCTGCGACGGTAAGTCTCAACCCGTACAGATGGAATATTGCTTCTCTTTGCGACTCGACTGACGCTCGTTCACTTAGGCTTGGTACGGCGCTGAAATACGTAAGCTGGGAAAAGCAGAGTAGGACTTAAGAATGAGGTGAAAGATACAAAGATTTTTGATACCACTAAAGGCTGAGGGATCGCTGTCGATGTCTCCTTCCACCGCGTCTGTTCTTGATAAGCTACGTATTCTGTGAGAAAAATGAGGTGTAGTTGTAATCGTTATGAAATGCATGGTAGATTCCCATCAACCCTAGTGCTATGGGTATCGGCATTTTACCTCGGACAACATATGGCGTGTGTACCGACATTTGGTATTCACAAATCAACGAGAGTCACCTTCCATCTTCCCGAATGCATGGATGATAGATTCCAGTGGATCACCCCTATGGACCCCAGCTAATGATTCTGGTCTGCTGCTCCAATTTGCCGACCCCGTGATGTCGGTTCGGCCTACCCCTCATCCCCCGCCCATCTCCCAGAATTCCGGTTTTCAATGGGATACCGGATTATTATCCTACACGATAGGGACTCGAATTCCGATACCACCTTCCAGAGCCGTATGCGCTTCAGTTTCAAACATTGCGTTCGTTTGGAAGGTAGACACTGGAGTAAATCATAGCTTGTTTTGGTCTCGGTAGATGGTTACGCACCCCAGAAACTCAGACATGCAGATCCTGCTTGCTCACATATTTCCGAATAGAGAATATGAGTGCGTGTATAAAGTGGCTGATCGAGACGTCGAAATGCAACCCCTTCTTCTTAAGACTGTATTCGGTGTCAGACATTCATCATGAAAACCAACATCTCAACGTTGTGGAACGTAATGGCTTTGGCGGGTTTTGCCCATGCACAATTTGAATACTTCTTCAACATTACAGAATTTCCAAAGGAGCAAAAAGACAATGTCACAAGATGGTTGAACGATGCACGCACGCTTGCAGGCCCAGATTTGTACCCATACTTTGCAAACCGCTGCATTCTCGGCCAAGTCCACCCTGAACTTTCCTCCGCTACACAGATACCAGGGTTCATTGCCCCTCGCGAGGTCTTTGACCGATTATACTACATTGGGCAGAGTGCTGTCTCGGCATGGGCTTACGATACTGGTGATGGTCTCATCGTCTTCGATGCTCTCAACAACGCTGCCGAGGCCGAAGGTATCCTGATCCCCTCTCTCGAGACACTTGGATTCACTACCAGCGACATCAAACATCTCGTCATTACCCATGAACATTTTGATCATTATGGCGGGGCCCGATGGCTCCAAGACAACTTTTCCTTCGCCACATACGCCTCAGCTGCGGCTTGGGAAACTCTCTCGCAAATTTAAGACGGACCGATCAAGGATAAAACCATCTCAGATGGTGACCAACTGACGATCGGCAACATTACGTTCAACTTCTTCGTGACACCGGGTCATACACCGGGCACTGTGTCGACAATCTTCGAGGTGTCTGACAAGGGCGCAAAGCATGTCGCTGGCTTTTATGGCGGTGTTGTCATTCCGAGCAGTGCGTCAGCCAAAGACCAGCAAATCGTGTCCTTGAACCGGTTCGCGGACCTAGCAAAGGAGGCGGGCGTGGATACACTCATTGCCAACCACCAGAACCAAGACCGAGCGCTTTATCACTTCGATCTCCTGGATCACAGACCAGACGGCACTGAGCACCCATTTGTGATCGGCAGAGATGCCTTCGATCGATATCTGAAAGTGAATGGACAGTGTGTGAGGGCCAAGGCTGCTAGAGATGGGCAGTTTCTGCAAATCTCGTAATAGTCCGAGACAGGAATGTCAGTTACAGGCTCATAACTTGTATTTTTTCACACACCTCATATTATTGGTGTTTTCCCGGATACATTGCACATTCGATTTTCTTCGTGCTCAGAAAGGTTGAGGTGCTTGAGTACTTTATATACGGAAAGATAAAATAACAGAATCGAATTTGGATGAACCTTTTGGCCTCTCATGCAGGCAAGCTTCCGCTGATGGACCAGTACACGTTGTAATTGAAACCTTGAGCATCGTAGAAGGGACCAAGGTTAACAGTCTTGCCACCCGCTGTCGCCGTAAAAGCCAATCCCGTAGTTCCAGTTCTCTTGACCGTAGCTAAGTTCAGTGCCGGAGTAGTAGAAAGTGTTTCACTTCCATAATTCCCACTCAGAATGACAGGACCGTAGGCGATTGCGGCGACAGTGGGGTTGTCATTCGCAGGAATAGCTTGCAGCTTCATGGGCAGCTTCACAACCACGGTATCGCCCGAGACCCAAGCGCGGTCGATGGACGCGTATGTTCCAGCGGCACTGCTTATGACTTGACCATTCACAGTAACTTGGGCTCCCGAAGCCCATGCTGGGATACGGACACGCATGACCCATTTACCAGCGCCGGTGACCTTCAGAGTTGTTGTGTCACCGCGGGGAAAGTCGGTCGTTTGGGTGACAGTGACGCTGCGCTGAGTCCATGCTAGAACTGAGGGAATGAACAGGTTAACGTAAAGCGCAGAGGTGTCGTAAAAGTAGATGGAGTCCATGAGTTTTGTGTTTGTTTCCAATCCAGTTCCTTGGCAGCACCAGAAGGAGTCATAGTCTGTACTCCAGGTTCCTCCGCCCCAGGCTGGGCCGACGCCACGACGTCCACCGGGGTTCAAAGGGGTGAAGTATGTGACATGCCCATGACCATCAGATGGGTTCTGCTGACCCAGCAAATGGTTGAGTAAAGCACGCTCATAAAAGTCAAAGTAAGTCGTCGCGCTCGGATTCGTCAACCAAAGCTCTCGCGTTAGCTTGAGCATGTTATACGTGTTGCAAGCCTCGCAAGTGTCCTGATTCAAAAAGCCAGCGATAGCATTAGGTAGCCGAAAGTGCTCTGCCTGGCTGTTCCCGCCAATGGCGTACGAATGCGCGCTGACAGTGATGTTCCACGCGTTACGGGCGATGTCCTGGTATCGACTGGTCCCTGTCGCTTTGTACTCGCGTGAGGCACCGATCCATTTCGGAACTTGAGTGTTCGCATGCAAGCCGTTGAGGCTATCCTGATTCGAAGCTAGAGGATCGAAAATGGCGGCATGGTCAAATCGTTGTGCGACAGTGAGCCATCGTTGATCCCCGGTTTGGTGGAAGATATCGGCCAGGACTTCATTCATTCCTCCAAACTCTGTAGCCATCATGGCTTGCATCTGGGCATACGTGAGCTTCCCCGTGCGGGAGTCGACCCACGCTGCCATCGCAAGGAGAACGTCTCGCGCGTTGGTGTCACCGATGTGACGCCAAACGTCGAGCAAGCCAGCCATGGTCTTGTGAATGGCATAGTAAGGAACGTTGCCGTTGCTGAGAGTGCGGTTCTCAACAGCGGTGATTTCAGACTCCGGAAAGCCAGAAAGGTAGCCGGTGGTAAAGCCAACTTTGCTGTTATTGGCTTGGCACTTCTTCAGTTCGGCAGCAAAATAAGTGGCCCTACTTTTGCATTCGGCGTCGCGTAGCTGTGCGTAGCAAAATGCCCATGCATTCAGAAAGTGACCTTGGAAGTGAGTTCTGAATGGGAAATCCGGGGCATCCCATCCGCCGTTCGTCGCCGCGTTGTTTGTTGACAGTCCATGATTCTTTCGGAAGTTGTACAGCAAGCGCTCAACATCGACCCATTTAAGGTACGTCAGCGTGCGAGCCTGATTGTCGAAAAAGCGTCCACTGCTCAATGTGACCTGGCTCATATCGAAGGCCCAAGCCGAGACACCCTTCTCTTGATTGACAGGAGGCACGGCTTGTGCGGTCACGTCCAAGACGGACGATCCTACAAGTATCGCTAAGGACGCTAGCCATCCCAGGCTTTCTGTCGTAAACCACATTATCGCAACGAATTGGGCTGGAGCTCGACACGGAATTTGGTACCGAAAATTGAATGAAGGGTTCGAGCTTTGAAAGCCGTCATTCTTTGCCGATGTGAGGCAGCAAAGAAGTGCCGATGATTGTTTTATAGTTATCACTTAGTACCTTAAATAACATTGAATCAGCCCGCCGCCCTGATGCTTCCCCATGGGGAGCAACATCGCCCTTACACGAGGCAAACCTCGTGATACTGTAAACCCCACTATCAGCTCGTTCAACGACTGGTGCGCATGGTCGGTTGCGGAGGTGAGGTTACACTCATGAACTGGTGGTATGTTAAGCGCAGGCTTGTGCATGCTGGCCCCTGGTTCGCCTTCCCCGCACGATAAAGTGGATGCTGGCAACAAGTCGATTGGCGCGGTACTTCGAAGCTTTTCTCGTACTTCAGGATTTGCCAAGAAAGATTCTCCGTGAAGTTTTTCATTGGATGTGACCGTTGGTGGGTTAGTATAGAAGCGGGCCGAGAACGGGGAATAGCGTAACAACCAATGTTCTGTTGTAACCACACCCTAGGCGCTGGAATCCAAAAGTGTAGCGCAGGTCATCTTGAGGGTGCATCTTATTAAATGTTGACCGAAAGGAGATCTGCCCATTCTATCAAATTGCTGTGATTCACGACTACCTTAGTCGGTCCACTCGTGGTGCCGGCACAGCCGCTCCAGTAACATGATGGATGCTTCAGGCGAACGATAATTGGGACGCGTGACCTTAGTCTCTATCCATGAGTTAGCCATTTTATGTCAAGAATACTCGGCTAAGTCCACGATGCGACTTCGTCCTCATAACCTCAACATTAGGGTGCTACGACCCCAAGAAGGAGGGTGAAAGGACCTGGGTTACTATTCAAGCGCGTAAAAACGTACATCCCTTTTGGGAATCTGGTGGTGTCCAACGTAGGTTGTAGATCTCACCAAGGGCGATGTTAAGAAGATGAGAGTGAAATTCTGACGGCAGGCAATTTTCGTTGTGATACTGGCAAAGCAAAATTCTGCCAACCTCATAAGATGCCCAAAGTGCTCTCGGAGCAGTCTTCTCCGCCAACCACTCGACTTGGTGCGGGGCTGACGATATTGATGACTCTAATACCACCCATTTTTGGGCTGCTACTTACTTCTTTAGTCGAATGCGTAATAAGTCGGCAACTTTTGCAAAGGCAAGGATGCTTACACTCCTCAGGTTTGAGGTTTTCAACACGCCGACTAGTTGAGTATGGTAGAAACTTCTCTCGACGTCTAGGAGGCTGACAAGACTACTGCGTAGAATGGTTACCGTTGGTTCAAAGTTGCATAAATAAGATGCCCAAATGGCAGATATGTGGCCCATCAACTGCGGCATAAAGTCTGTACATAGGCCTCTAGTTTTTTCTAATACTTGATATTTTTAGTCAAATACATTGGGCGGGTTTTAGATAGGAATTATCCGGGTTATGGCGGAATAATATAAATTACATTACTTCCCTTTATGGCAGATATTTGACTATATTTTGGCGTCATGCCGCAGTTGATGGGATGGTATAACGTGGCATTATCGATTCATCTGCGAAGAAGATCTGCAGCGTGTCTTATCCATGGATACATATGACAAGCGCATGTATTGTAGTCACCGTTGCCTGGCGGTATTGTTAACCTACGTTAGTAAGTAGCGCCACATGCAGCGCGACGAAAACTTGCAAAATCATAGCCCCTGAATGGCAGCATGTGCCCGCAAGAAGCCCGTGAATCAGCCGTTAATGAACTCGATGGATGAGTCACTGTCGAACTCAGTACCAATCTGTCTCCCAGTGAAATACCAATGAGATGGTTGCATTGTGGCAGCGCGAGACTCGTCGCACGCCATCATAACACTATCGCGCCTCCAAACCATCTGTTCAGGTGATAAGCCTTTTTCTTGCTTCTAAGTTGGAGATTGTAGGCTCGTAGATTCTTTGCGAATCTTCTCTCAACATGGTCACTAGGAGTCCATTTATGCTATATAAAGTAGACTACGTATTAGCACCAAGTTTCTCTAAAGGCGGTAACTGCATGATGAAAGAACACAAGTCGGCTACGTCAATAGTCACAATAAAAGTGATGATTTTATGTTTCGCGAGGACTTAGCAAGTGACGACATCACGCCCTCTAAACTCAAACCACCTGCACTGGAAATATCTGTCCGATTCTGCGCCAGCGACCATCGTCGTCTTAGATGCCTCAACATATGCCGATAGGATTCATCATGGCGGCGACCAAGCAACACGTGGCGTAGACACGTCATATCGGTGAAGCAGCTCATGAATTTTATGCCTGGGGTTTCGGCAAATGCCAAAAGTCTATAATCAGAAGGATTCAGAATCAGACCTTGCATGGAATAAGTATGACATATTGAGTCAACAAACTAAAGATCTGCTGTTACTTCTAGATGGCCGGCTCTTAGTAGTTCTAGCTGACTTAACGAGGTGCCAAAAACCAATGATTTGACTTCACTTCCAACTCAGCATTAAAGTGTTCCCGATGGATGTTCACTCGCTGTTCGAGAATGGAACTCTACCTAGTGTAATACCTATACCGATTACAGTGTCCACGATCTGCTCGGTTCGAATTAGACTAACCTTTTTCAGTTTCTCAATCCGTCGAACTCAAATGCTTGATTAAAGTCTGGCTGGAACTGACTAGGCTACACGAGGAGAATATTCTCTTCGCTTTGAAGGTCTTGTTCAACTCGTTGCGCCACTCTGCCTAACGTCTGAAAGAATCTCGAATTCAGTTGGTTGTTATTAGATTGCGGCCTCCCGAGCAACTTTCAGCCTTAAAACATATCAAAATAACATAAATTAGGTAGATGGACTGTCTATTCGCAATCGAATTCCTGAACCAAGCGCTGTGGACGGCCTCTTGAGTACATTAGTAGCCCGGGCTCCTGAGTCCTCCCATGATCATAGAGCTTGGCGGGCCTATAACCACCGAGAAAGTACTATCCATGAATAATTCCGTTAAACTCGATCCTTACTTGACCGGGAATATCCATACAAGTAGCACAATCTGGCCGTGAGAACAGAAGTGGAAGATTAGCATAGTTGGTGAGCTCGATCGGAGTTCGCCGGTCCCCCGAACCGAACCGAGCCGAAGACCCGGCCCGGCGGAAACTACTCCCCGACTATCTTGCGGTGCGGGCTCGAAGTGTGTGGGGCCGCAGCTTCACAATTCAAGAATGAAAAGATTCAACCTATGTCTATTCATCAAAAGCAGAGGATACTACAAAACCAATGAATAGAACGCCACCAATATGTTATTTCACTGCCTCAACGTATTGGATCTTGTGACTACAAACCCCGCGCCGACGACTAAAAGCTATAAGCACCTGTCTCACTCACAACAAACCTCCGAAAACCGAAATGGCAACGCGAACACAGACTATCGATCCAGTAGATGTGAAGAGGACCTTTGCTGCTCAGTTCGAGAGCAAAGATCTCGTCACATTTGACGCAGGCAAACACTACGGAGATTGACGTAATGAGTTCCATCAAAATGGCTGCGTCATCATTAAGAATGTCATCAGCAAGGAGCGTGCTCAATACTATTGCGATAAGCAAATCAAATGGTTGAAGAAATTCGAACTTGGCTTTGACGAAAAGCATCCTACTACATGGACTGCGGATCACCTTCCAGTCAGTTTCAAGGGAGGGTAAGTTGAACCCCTGATTACTCGATGAAGGAAGGTCGGGACTAACATCTCTTATCATTGTAGTATGTATTCTGCGTACGGGGCGTCCCATGAGCAAATGGCATGGGAGGCTCGTATGGAGCCAACCGTCATCGAAGTGTTTGAGAAGCTTTGGGAAACCAATAAACTTACCACGTCTTTCGACGGCATGAACATTTCACTACCAAATCGCAAGGATAGCATGTGGAGTCCATGGCCGCACTGCGACCAGAATCCCGAGAGAAAAGGGTAAGTCGCATTATGAAAAAGTCGTCCCAAAACTCACACTCATGTTTATTAGCATGCAAGCTGTTCAAGGGCTTTTAAATTTCGCACCCAACGGCCCAAATGATGGTGGCCTTGTTCTGATGTGTGGCTCAGCTAAGCTTTTCGACGAATTCTTCGCCCACAAGCGCGAATCCGCCGACCATGAGGATGCCCCACCCCCAAAGATAAAATTCATGGACCTTTTTCTCTTCAACGAGAAGGATGTCAAATGGTTTGAAAGTAAAGGGTGCGAACTCTTCAAGGTGAACATGGCACCCGGTGATTTTGTATTGTGGGATTCGCGGACCATGCATTACGCCCAATTCCCCAAAGGTGATCAGATCAGACACGTGCAGTACATCTGTATGACACCACGAAAATTCGCCAAGGATGAAGCTTTGGAGGCAAAGAAATATTGCTTCGATAATTGGTTTGGCACGACACACTGGCCTCACTGGTAGGTTTGAACCCATCCAAATCTTCTGATGACCCCCCGCGCACTCGTTCACTAGGATTAGCAATATTCGTCCATCACAGGATCCTCCCAAAAGGAATGGCGAGGTCTGTCCCAAGCACCGTAAAGAGCCATTCGAGAAGCCTCAGATAACGGATAAGCTACTACAGTTGGCTGGGGTGAAGGATTATTAATCATTGCAAACAGAATCTGAGATTTGGTATTGCGAGAAGATCTCAGACACTCAGTGTACACTTCAGTGACGGAGCTCACTATCAACTGTCAAGCTACCTGATGACCAAGACAATGGACAGATGGGATAGAAACGTACTTCAGCAACCACATCGCCGTGACATGTTGAATTATACGGTTTGCAGCGACAACAATCCAATGGAACTCGCAGTGACAGCACTGCAAGTTTCAGACTTTGTCCCCAATGGCCAATTGCAAATTGTGCAAATGAGGTACTTCGGAAGGAGTAAGTTTGTGAAGTGCCTCAAAGTACCTGACTGTGGAGAAATCAAATCAGACTCCGAGTCAGCCCCTTGAATAAGGGCTAGCGAAACCAAAGGCGTCGTATTGAGTCTTGAGGCCGGCACGATAGGTGAAGGCAATGGCGGGCTTTCCAACGCTTTGAGTTCATTAGTCTGGACGCTATGTGCGATTGCTTGCGTGCACAGCATCCCATGACACGTCCCGTGCAACTCACATTCAAGCTTGCAGCATCCTGTCTTGCGTAGAAATTCAAGAGGACTTGAAGTGCATTGAGTCGAAGATAACACTCAGTCTCCTTGCATGGAGTCGGTTGCAACGCCGGGGCCAAGACCCTACAGTACTGAAGAGATATGTGCCTAGACTGTCATTACCACAAGCTTTACGACCCGCTCCAAGGAACTCTCCATTGGCCAAAATGAGCATGCCATCACATGAAAATGATCCATGTAGCCTCAATCTCTGCTAGACGAGACTGGAAGTTTCCGTTCTGGCTGGGGATAACGTAAGAAGCGATACCGGCTTGAAAGTAGCCAACTACAAGTATCCCCCCCAACTGACCAGAACCGCGTGGTCGGCACGTTTAGGCATGTCGTTTAGCTCCGACTCACGGATGAACTGACGGAAATATGTTTCCACCAGTTGAAAGTCAGATTCCATCATGAGTTGGGGCGGGAGGTGTGAAAGCGACGAACCATTATCCCGCAAGCCCGGGTGAACCCCCACCTCCAAACCCCAGGGCCGCCATTTCCCCACGGGCAATAAGCCGGAGAAGTCGCACTTCGGCGGGAACCCCGCGATATCGAAGTTAACAATTTTGGGCTTCTGAACACCGCCACAGCTTGGGTTCCCTAACTTGATAACTCTACACCATATCTCCCTGAGCTTCTCTCAAAGATCTATACCTCTGAAAGTATCTCAGGGGGCATTCAAAGCAGTCGCGAGCACTGATTGGCCCGATTAAGACTTATAAAGCACGGTTTGAGCTGCAGTGCTGATGTCCGAACCTTTGCTCTGTTAACCGAACCGCTATCATTGTTAGTCCTAGAGAGAAATTGATACCAGTGTGGAAGCACCCCGCACTCTGTGCGCGACTCATGGCACCCACTGTGATGTAGTCTTTGTCCATTCTTGCCTGGACCTACGAACTTGGGCTACGGGAGGGTGCGCCAAAGCTTGCCTAGCTCGCCCAACAGACGCCTCGACGATCCATGGCGGGAGTTGCCCGAAACCGCGGAGTTGGTATTAGCGGGAAAACAGTACAAGGCTATTCGAAGCGCTCGCTATCAGATATTCAAGTACTTGAGGAAAGAATATCCTCTCCCAGTCTCCCTCGAGGTTGCAAGTACATGTAAGCTTCAGGTCTTCACAGCGGCTAGACAATTCAGAAATATCTTTCACCGAGCAGTACTGAGAAAATCTCCCAAGCGAGCCCGCGACTCGCTGCCAATATGGTCGACACAATTCCAGACGTCGCGGACTCCAAGTCGCGCAAGAGCGATGTTGAACATGTCGAGCAAGATCTCCAGAAGCCGCAGCTTTTGCATGAAGACGGCCAGCAAGAATTCCCAGAGATCTATCTTGAAGCGCTGGCACGGTACCCAAACGACGAATCAATTGATCAAGCCGATGAGAGGCGTCTTCTCCGCAAACTCGACATGAGAATCTTGCCACTTCTTGGAATCTGTTACTTCTTCTACTACGTCGACAAGACCACCCTGTATAGCCCTCATTCCATAGACCACAAATTCTGGGCTCTCTGTAGCTTTTAGCTGATCATGCCACAGATCTTACGCGGCGATTTTCGGATTAAAGGACGGCCTCAACCTGAAAGGCGAAGAATACTCATGGCTTTCCAGTTGCTTCTACTTCGGCTGGCTCGTCTGGGCTATCCCGTCCAACCTGATTATGCAACGCTGCCGCCCAGCTTGGTATCTCTCTTTCAATATCTTCATGTGGGGCGCCCTTCTTATGGCCCAGGCCGCGGCTAAGAACTTCGGCGGTCTTCTCGCCCTCCGCGTACTCTCCGGTGCCTTTGAGGCCATCGCAGATCCTGCTTTCATGTTGATCACATCGATGTACTACACGCGATCTGAGCAGCCCTCTCGTATCTCAGCGTGGTATGCTTGGAATGGAATTGGTGTTGCTGGTGGCGGTCTTATTGGTAAGTTTGGACGATTCTCACGCTGTACATTGTTCTCTCCCAATAACCTTTTACTGACAATCTTCGTTCTAGGATACGGTATTGGACACATTAAAGGCGCCCTGGAGCCGTGGCGCTACGAGTTCCTTGTTGTCGGTGCTTTTTGTGCGTTCTGGGCAATCATCCTCGCTCTCTGCCTCCCCAACTCTCCGCGAACCATCTGGGGCTTCAATCACGAAGAGAAACTCATCATGATTGCTCGCATGCGTCGCAATCAAACTGGCATCGAGCAGCGGCGTATTAATTGGGGACAAATCAAGGAGGCTTATATGGATTACAAAACTTGGCTTTTCACCTTGTTAGGCTTCGTTTCCAACGTTCCCAACGGTGGCATCTCCAACTTCTCCACACTTGTTATTAAGGGTCTTGGCTTTGGGACGCTTGAGACGGCGCTGCTTGGCATCCCGCAAGGCGCTCTTGTGGTAATCTGGATTGGTCTTGGTGCCTTGGCGAACAGGTACATGCCGGCCAACAGTCGTACATTGGTTTGTGCTCTTTTCATGTTGCCAACCATTGGTGGTGCCTTGGGGTTCCTTCTTGCACCAGCCAATGCCTACATCGGCCGACTCATTTGCTTGTAAGATGCCTTCTCACTTGCACTATCGCGAGATGGATACTGACATTCATAAGCTATCTTACTGGTTCATACCAGGCTTCCTTCGTCATCTCTCTTTCGCTAATCACATCGAACACTGGCGGCCAATCAAAGAAGATGATTGTCTCCGGCATGATTTGGTTTGGCGCTTGCATCGGCAATATCGCAAGTCCGTTTTTTTACAAGACGAATCAGGCTCCCTCGTATCACCTCGGTATTGGTTCACTCTTGGTTGCAAATTGCATTGAGCTTGCCCTCTTCTTTGTCTTTCGGTATGCCTTTATCTGGGAGAACAAGCGCAAAGAGAAGCAAAGAGAAACTTTGCGTGCAAATGGCAACTATACCGCGGACGAGCTCAATGCCACAGCATTTACAGACCTGACTGACAAGGAGAATCCCAACTTTATGTACGTATATTGATTAGGGCGGTGTTGGTCTCGTTCTGTTTGGTGTTGGAAACCAGATGGTAGATATCTAAACGTAGCGGAGAACAACAAATCCAATGTTGAGGCTTATGTCGCTACATGCCACTTGACGAAATTAATTCCAATGACGCCCCGTCCCGTATGTTGACGGATTTAAAATGATGTCCAAAAGTATCCGCCTAGGCGCACGATTGTAAATCACAAGGACAGGATAGTCATCTCGAAACAAACTTCAGAACTCAAAACTGTCCGGCATGCCAAGTTAGGAAACAAATCACGGAACCCCTAACTCCTATATAGGCAGGACGCCTAAGCTTTCGAAATTTATTAATCAAGCCGCTTATGTCAGCGGTTCGCCACTGATAAGGATCCGCCTGGACCTACTTTCAGACGGGAATCCTAGTCCAAAGTGGTAACGGTTACCGCTGTCTGACTGTAAAACGAGACGAAATGTTCACCAGCTGAGGTTTTTGTGGATTTCAGCCAAGAGTACCGTGAGCTAAAACTTCTATCTAATATCAATGCTGTCAAGGGGTATTGGAAGCTTCGATAGCTTAGTTTTACTGACACATGTCCCCCGGTCTTGCCCAGCCTTGTCAAACTCAGACAATGATCTCGGCTGCTGGGCTCGTAGAAGGCCCGAACGGCACTTGTTGACTCCCGGCTTGCCATACTTACGAATAAAACCTCTGACTAAAAGGCTATATTTAAACTCTCTTGGTAATACTCGAATCGCGGACTTCTCTCAACTTCGTTACGAACTCTCCTCTCCCCGTTACAAGGCGTCATCTCACTCACTCTGTAGCAAGAAGTCTCATTGTCACGTGAAGCTTCTCGAAAATGTCTCTAATCATCAAGCCTATTCCGAAGAGCATTCTCATTTTCGGAGCAGCCGGTCATATTGGCAGCCCCTTGGCCGAATTTCTCACTCGAGAGGCTCCTTCTATCAAAATGCGACTGGCGACAAGCAGCCCGGGCAAGAAAGTACTGCTTCAAGATGCCTTTCCAAACGCCGAAGTTGTCGAGGCCAATTACTCAGACGTTACATCCCTCTCCGCTGCCCTCATCGACATTGAGGGTGTTTTTGTCATTACTCCAGGAGGCCTGTTGGAAGAGAAGGCCATGACGAACTTGGTCATAGCCCTAAAGCAGGCCAAGAACATCGTACACATCATTCGCTTGATAGGTGTTGGATTACGAAGGCAGAAAAGGTGGATTTAGGTAGGTAGGTAGGTAGGTGGTTAAGTAGGCAATCGGGGCCCGTATTAATAGACCTTTTTACCTACTTATACCCACAAAAGGATCATAAGCTCTACCTACGAACTTCCTCTTTTTTATATACTTAATAAATAATTTATTATTATTAACCTCGTTATAACTAAAAAAATCTAACTTACTTTACGTATATACTAAGATTAATTAATAATTAAATTATATATATATTTTTTATTATAAGTTAATTAAAATATAACTATAAAAAAAATAGCCTTAACTTATTTTACTAATTATTTTAACTTATTAATTTAGTTCTATTTATTTAATTAATAATATATAGCCTAGTTTATATTATTTTAACTCTTTTTTATTAATATTAGTTAATAATTAATTAATTAGTTAAAAATTATTAAGAGCGTATTTTATTATATAAAATTATTTTTATTAAGATTATTATTATAAAAAAAATTAATATTTTTACTTTTACTATTAGTTTTATTCTTATTATTAACCTTATTTTAAAAAATCGTTATTATTATTACTTTCTTCCTCTTTTTACTTAAACTATTTATAAAATAATTAATTTTAAATATATTATAACTAAGTAAAGTTTTAAATTATTAAAAAAAATAAAAGGGGATTACTTATTATTAAAAAATTAATTATAAAAATTATAAAATTAAAAAGTTTATTATTTTATAAAATTAAAAAGTTTATTATTTAACAAAATTTTAAAATATTTTATAACTATTATATTACTAAAAAAAACAAAAAAAACCTTAATAATAATAATAATAAGGTTCTATTTTATATTATTAATAAATTTATTTCTTTTTAACTTAATAAAAATAATAAAATAATATTTATAAAGCGGATATTTAAAAAATATTAAAAAAGAATTACTAATTAATAAAATCCTTTACTTATTACTAAAAATATAATTATAAAAAAAGCCTTTTACCTTTTTTTATAACTTTTTATTACTTTTAATAACTTTCTATTTATATACTTTATTAAAAGAATAAAATTTTTTCAATTACTAATAATAATAAGCTTATTATTATTAAAATAACCTCTGTAACTATTTTATTATTTTTTTTAATTTTACTAACTTTATATTATAAATAATTATAATAATTATTATATATAATTATTTTTTTATTATATATATATAAAATCTATTTTATAAGTATATTATAATAACTACTAGCTTTAGTAATAAATAAATAAAAAACTAATAATTAGCTAATATTACTTCTAACTTATTTATATATTTAAATTACGGAATTATATATAATTCTAATTTATTAATAAGATCTTATTAATCTAATTTAATAAAATATTTTTTAATATTATACTTACCCTTATTTTTTAATAAAAAACTTAATACTTTTATTATTTATATATTAAAATCTTATTATAAAAAAAGGCCTAATAAAAGAGGAGCTCTAAAAAAAACTTTAAAACTAACTTTAATAATTAAAACGTAAAGGACTTCTTAAAAATTAAAAATAAAATCCTTTAAAAAAATTTAAAAACTTCTTTATAAATAATAGTATTAATTTTATAATTAAAAATCGTAATTAAATTATAAATAAGCCCGCTAATACTTAAAAAAATATAATATTTTTTAACTTAAATTTCTAAAAAAATTACGGCCTATCAGGGGCTATATTAAATATTTTAACGTACTATATTAAAATCTTTACTTTTTTTATTTATTATTATTATAATTAATAAATACTAATAACCTTATTTAACGAGCTAAAAAAATAATAAAAAAAGTCTACGTAACCCTAATTAGCTTAATTTTTAATAAATAAAATTCTAACTTTAACCCTACTATTAGCTAACTAACCTACCCCTTTTAAACTAAAAAAAAACATTATTATATAATTATAAAATTAACCTCGTTAAGTAATATAATTTAATAAAGGGACTAATAATAACATTATACCTAATACCTATTAATTAATTAACCTTACTAAGCTCTATAATAATAAAAATAAGTATAATAATAAAAAAATATAACGTTTTTTAATAAAAAACTTTAAATTTTTAAAATACTCTATTAACGAGTAAGAATTAATAAATAATATTATACTAATACTTTCCTTAATATACTTAAAAATAAAGTATTAACTTTCTATTTTAACTAACTAAGTAATACCTCTAACCCGCTTAGTTTTAATATTATATACTAAAAAACTTGAAAATATTTCGAACCTCCTATTAGTTATTAAAACTACTTTACTAAGCTCTATAATTTTTACTAATACTCTATAGTTTATAAATATCTAAATAAGTTAAACTAATAAATTCTATAAATACTAACTAACCGTATTATAATCCTCTATAAAATACTAATTATTTAAAAATCTATTTTTTAATATAAATAACTAACTCCTTTATTATATAAGTAAAATATTAAAATATAAACTTATTATCCTTAATTTAATACTTATATTTATTAATATCTATTATTAGCTTAGTACTTTAATTAATATTATAAAAAGAAAAACGTAACTATAATAAGTAATAATAATATTTTTAAACTATTACTAATAATAAAAAAAATCCCTATTACTTATTAAACTAATTATATTTATAATAGCTTTAATAAAAAGACCTAGTTTATTAACTAGAACTAACAAGGACGTAGCGTTATTAATAAAAAAAATACTTTATTTATTACAAAACCGGTTACTAATTAACTAAATATTTAAAAAAAAATAATATTAAATATATTAAAAATATAAAAAATAATAAAAAAAAACGGGAGATTTATACTAAACTTATACTTATAATTCCTCGCGTTTTATAAAAAACTACCCCTATTAATAATAATAATAATAATAAAAATATTATAATTCAATACTTTAATAACCTTAACTTTAATTATAAAAACAATTATAAAAAATAACGTCTAGATTTTAATAACTTACTTTATAATTATTACTAATAACAAAGCTCTTATAAACATCCTCGCTATTTAAATAATAAAATATAATTTTATTAATACTACTTTTATTAATAAGTTAACTAAGCTTATAAAACTAATAACCTCGTTCTTATTAAGTAAAAAAATACTTATTAAATAACTTCTAAAATATTATACTAAATACTAAAATTACGGAGTTCTTTATTACTAAATATTTTTTAACTCCTTATTTTATAAAAATAATAGCTTAAAATTATTCTTAATACCTCTAGGGCTAGTAAAATAAGTATTTATTTTAATAATAGCGAGCTTATAAAGTTATTAAAATTTATAATCGTTAATACTTTATTTAGTAATATTACTTTTTATATATTACTAACTAATACTTCTTTTTTATATTATTTAAAAGATATAAATAAATTAAAAATATATTTTAATAACGTTAATAACTTACTGATTAAAAAAGATATTATAATACCTATCGTTTATAAATAAAAAAATACCCTTAGTTTCTACTCCTTAATAATAAAAAAAACTATTATTAATTACTTAATAAAAAGCGAGCTATACTATTTATATTAATATTTTAATTACCCCTCGGTTCTTTACCTCTTAAAGTTATTTTAATAATTTAATAATAACATAAAATTCGCTACTTTTAAAAAAGCTTATAAAAGTTTACTAATAATACTAACTAAATATAACTACTCCCTAATTAATTTAAATTTATCCTACGAAATAATTATAATTTTAATTATAAAATTATAATTAACGTAATATATTTATTAAATTATAATAATACGAACTAACTAATACTTTACGTTATTAATACTACTACTTTTTTTTAATTAATAAAATTCTTTATAAATATAATTATAAAGTATATATAAGAAGCTCTTTAGCTCTATTAAATTAATATCTACTTTAATTTACCAAATTAAATTATTATAAACGCTAATAAGAACTTTAGTATTATAAAATTTAAATCTTTTACTTAATTTATATTTATTAAAATTAAAAAAGTACTTATTAAAGCTTATAATAATATTAATAAGGCTAAGAAATACTATATAATACTTAAAAAGGTATACGACGTTATTTATAATAACTACTTATTAATAAATATTAAAGCTATATTTTAAGTTATAATTAAAGTTATTAATAATATTATTAGCCCTAATAGCTTCGTTTTTATACTCCTTATTTTTAAAACGTTTCTATATACTTTTAATAAATTTTTATTATTATTAAATATTACTTAACATATAAAAGTAGTTAAAAAAATAATAAAGGAAGTTTATAAATTTTATATTAATAAATAAATAAACGAAGCCCTAGTTATTTAAAATAGACTAAATATCTTTTATATTATTAATTTATTATTATAATTAAATATGAAAATTTAATAAAAAAAATAAAAAATAAAAAGGCCTATTTAAATTTATTTTAATAAGTAGTACTACTTATATAATAAAATTACTTTACGGCTTAACGAGCTTTTTAAACTA
The DNA here is from genome assembly GCF_027942845.1 of Colletotrichum fioriniae. Taxonomy (NCBI): domain Eukaryota; kingdom Fungi; phylum Ascomycota; class Sordariomycetes; order Glomerellales; family Glomerellaceae; genus Colletotrichum; species Colletotrichum fioriniae. Next base: position 124,569 of record NW_027076842.1, read on the forward strand.
TTATAATTAAACCCTAGTACTTAAAAAAAAGCTAACCCCGAGTTATTAATTATAATAATAAAATACGTCGGGCGCTTATTAATCCCTATAACTAACTAATTAATTAATAATAGTTCCCTTATTAATAAAATCCTTAATAAAATCGTTATAATAATTAATAATAACCCTTTATTATATTAAAAAAAATAAAAAAAATATTAATATAGCGCAGCTATAATAATACTTTTATAACCTAGGCCTACTTTATATTTAAAAAAAAATAAACCTTAAGTTAGTTATTAAACTCCGTAATAAAGTATTATAACTAGCTTATTATAATAAGTATATTAATAAAAGTTAAGGCTATAATAACTAAATAAATAATATCGTAATTATAAATAGCTTCCCTAAAACTATATTTATAAATTATAAAATAAGTAAAGCTTTAATAATTAATCGTAATCTTATTAAGAGGGTTTTTTAATAAAAATAATTAAAAATAATTATAAGATTTAATATTAAGTTAATTATTAAAGAAGTTATAGAAAGTTTATCCTTAAGCCTAGCTCGAGGTTATATTATATATAAATTTTATTTATAAATATATTTTTATAATACTATTACTTATAATTATTTAACTATTTATTAAACGGTTATTTATTTTATTTATATACGATCGTCCGTTTTATTTTTTTTATAAGCGTCCGTTCTTTATTTTATTATATAATTATAATTATATAACTTATTTATAATTTTTTTTATTTTAAGAGGAGTTATCCTAAGTTTATTTTTTTTATATATATAGTATAATAATTATTATAAGTTTTATAAAGTAGCCCCTAGTTTTATTATATTTATTAAATTATAATATTAACTTTTTTTTATAAAAAATCTAGTCCTCTAGGCTTATAAATAAGTTATTTATTCTTAGGTTAGGGAATTATTAAGTTTATTTTATTAAAAAATATATTAATATAATATTAAGTCGAATTAAAAAATCGAAGTCTTAAGTAGCTATATTTTATTATAAACTATTACGTATTATTTATTTTTTCTAATAAAAATATAAAAAATAATACTTTATTTAAATTATTATTTACGTAGTATTTAGTATTTAGTTTTTTTTAATTTTAATATTTATAGGATATATTATTATTTAAGTATATTATATAATATTTTTATTAATACTATTTATATTTATAAATAATTGTAGTTTTTATTTAATAATTTAAGCTAATTTAGTATAATTAATTATTTAATAATAAAATTTAATTAGTTAAATTGTAAAGAGTAAGTAGAGGAGTTATATTTTTTAAAAAAAGGGTTATAGAGTTATAAAAAAAGGCTAAGGCTTATTAAAAAGCTTAAGCTAAGTTAAATAAATTGTTATTTAAATTAGAGTATTTTTTATATTTAAAAATAAATAATATTTAAAAAAAAAGTTATATTATATTAAAAGAATTTTTTTAAGAATATTAAAAATATTTTATTAATAACTTACGAAGTATAAGTTAATAATATTTTTAGGGTTATTAACTAGGACGCTATAATAATTAAGAGTTCTAATTTTAATTTTAATTTTAATATTCTTTAAAAAGTTATTAAAAAATTCTAAAGGTTTATAATAAGTTTTTATATATTTTTTTTATATTTATAGTTTTTTTTATTTAATAAAGAATTTTTATATTTTGTCCTTAGTTCTATAATTAATAATTTTTTTAATTTTATATTCTAATTCGTTAAGTTTTATTATAATATAATTTTTTTATATATATATTTTTAAATACTAATTTAAAAAGTGAGATATAAAAAAATTAAATAATATTTTATTATATTTAGGAGTTTTAATTTATAATTAACGTTTAAAACTTTTTAAATAATTTTAAAAAATCTAAGTTTTTTTTATAATTTAATTTATTATTTAGTTATTTTATTTTAATATTATAGTAAAAGAAATAGGTATTATCCCCTTTTTTAAAATTAGTTTTTTTAATCTTTAATTTATCTACGTTCTTTTTTTATATATTAATATATAAACTTAAAATTTAAAAAATATTTTCTTTTAGATTTTTTCGGAGTTTTATTACGTTTATTACTACTTTAATAACTTATAATCCTTATTATATTTTTTTTATATACTATTAGTTAGTATTTATAGTTTAAGTAAAACAGGGGATTTTTTTTATACTTTTACTAATTATATTATTATATACGAATTAGGCTATTAATAATAATATTACTCAATTATTTTAATTGTAGTTTATATAATAATAGAGGTATATTTTAAAAATTTAATTAATTCTTTTTATTTATTTATTAGTTTATAAATAGAAAGTAGTTAATAATTTATAATTTATATTAAGTTACGAAATTAGGGAATCTCTAAAACTTTAAAATAAATAGAGTACTTTTTATTAAAAAATAATTTCCTTTAGTATATTATAAATAGTAATAATATTTTTTAAAAAACGTATATATTAATTTTTTTTATATTATTAGCTTTTTTATAAGGTATAAAATGAGCGAACTTAGTGAGTTAATTAATTATAATTAAAATATTATTATATTATATATTTATAAGTAGTTTTTTAGATTTTAATAGTTTAATAATAAAATTTTATAAAATTAATTACTATATTTTTATAAGTAATTATAATAGTTATAGCTCGTTATATAGTTTATACGGGCTATTCTTATTTTTTTATAAATTGTATAATTTTTAATTACGTTAATAACTTTAGTACGTATAATAAATTTATTATAATATTATTAGATTTATTTTTACGTTTTAATAACTCCTTAATAATCGTATATAAGTATATTATAAATTTTTATAATAAGCTTAGGGGTTATTTTTTTAGTTAGGCTAGTATTAATTTTTTTTAGCTATTATAAAACGTTTTATAGTTAGTATAAAGCTACTATTTTTTCTTTTTTTTAAAAATAACTTACGTTTTTTTAAAAACTATAATTTTATAATTAAGTTTTTTTATTAAAAGCGTTTACTTTACTATTTTTTTAAACCTTTTTAATAAATAATTTAGAAATTATACTTAGATAAGAACTCGCTCTATTTAACTTATTATTTATTTAGATTTTTTATTTATTATAAAGTTTATAAAGTTCTTATAATTTATATAAACTATAACTTTATATTTAGTTTTAAATAATTATAATTTTTATTTTTTAAAAATACTTTAATAATAGTTATTAATTCTTTATTATAAATTTACTAATTTAATTCTATTCTATAAAATACTTTAAAATAAAAAGTAATATAAATAAAGTTTTTTTTTATTTATTTTATTATTTTAGAACTACTTTTTATAATAAAGTCCGAAATATCGGTCTCGACTTTAAAAAAGTTTTTTAAGGTCTAGGATTATAATAATTAATTTAAAAAATAATTAGGTCCTTAATTTTAATAAATACTTTTTCGTATTTAAAGTCCTAAATAAATAAATTATTTTTTTTATATTAAGTTATTAAAAAAGTCTAATAATACTAATATAGTTTTTAAAAAATTATTAATAAAAAGTTAACGAATCCTAAAAAATCTTTATATATCCTTAACGTTTTATAATATAAACTAGTCCCTAATTATTTCTATTTTTTAATACTTATATATAGATTTGTCCTAGTATTATAATATATTTAAAGAAGTCTACTTTTTAAATATAGAATTTATATTTAAAGGGTTCGGTATATAATTTAACGTTTTAAAGTTTTTAAAATATTATATAAATATACTTTTTATATATTTTAAAGTTAGAAAAAAAGATAAGAACATCGTTAATATAAATAATAATAAAAATATTAACGTATTCCCGGAGTATATAATTAATTATTATTTAAAAAGTTATTAAAATATTAATAAGTCCGAAGGGTATAACGAGATACTTAAAGAGTTTTTTACGAGTTTAAAATATTATTTTTTATTTATCTCTTTTTTTAATTCGAATTTAGTTAAATACTTTTTTAAAATTTATTATAATAAACTAGTTAGCTTTATAAAATAGATCCCTAAATTTAATAATAAATAATAAAAAATAATAATTCTTTTTTATAATTTTATTAAGTTTTTTTATAGTTAATAATAAGTCTTAGTTAATATAAAAAATAAAAAGTAATTTAATAAGGGATTTTAAGGGTTAAATATATCCTTTCTCAAGTTTTTTTATTAATATATTTGTTAAAATAGTCTTATTTTTTCTTAGTTTATAAAGTATATAAGGAAGAATCTAGGTTATATTTTTTTTTAAATTCGATCTCTATATCCTAATTATTATATTTTAATAATCCTATTTTTTTTAAGTTTTATAAATAGTTTTATATATTTCTAATACTTTTTAAATATAGTTTAGAGTCGTTCTAATTTTTTAATTATTTATATTAAATATAAACTTCTTAAAATTCTTTATTATTCTAATAAAAGCTATATATCATAATAAGAATTATAATAAATTTATTTAAACCCTTTTTTTTAGTTATTTAATAATTAAATTTATTTATTAGACCTAGCTAGTAGTTTAATTTATTTATAAGTTATGTTTTCGTAACTACGAGATTCCTAGGATAATATCGATATTTCTAATTTTTATAATATTATATTATAATTAATTTTTATAATTATTAATATATATCGAGAAGTATATAGTTTTTTTAATTAATATATCCGTTATTATAATTAATTCTTTCTCTTTTACTATTTATAATTAATATAAGTTATTTTTTTATATTTATAATAGGTTAAGTTTATTTACTATTTTTAATAATATAAAACTTCTTTATACGCTATTATTAATTATAATACGTAGTTATTATCCGCATATAATAAGTTTAATTAATAAGTATACGTTATATTATTATTTAGTTATATATAGGAATTTATTTTTTAATATTTATTTTTTTGTTATTCTTTTATAATTAGCTTTTTTAGTTTTTTTAATATTCTATTTTTTTAATTATTTTTTTTTATTTCGTTTATTTTTATTATTCTCTTTAGGCTCGTATTTTTAAAAAATATAATAAATCTAATACTAGTTATACTTATAATTAGTTTATATTATATTATTATTATTTTAATACTATATAGGGAAGTCTAGACTTAGTCTAAATATTACTTTATAAATCTTATTAAAATATATAATTATTTAATTTAATAACTAGTCGTTAATATAAATATCTTTAATAAGTTAGTTATTATATTTTTGTAAATAAAAATAATTATTTTTTTTTAAATAAGAGGTATTAAAAGTATTTATTATTTAAATATTCTACTTAAAATAATTCCTTATAAAATATATCTTTAGTATTAAATAAGGAGCTATTTCCCTTTATTTAGGGTATTATAAAAACTTTTTTAAGTTCTATTATTTTATAAAACTATAATATTTATTTATTATTAAATAAGTTAATATTTTTGTATTAATTCTTATTAAAATCTTTTTTAAAACTAGTATTATTAATATTAAGATAGGATCTATAACTAATTCCTATTTAAGTATGTTATTAAATAATATTATAAAGTTTATCTAAGTTATATAATAATCTTTTATTAAAAAATAAGATTACTAAAACCTATATAAAGTTCTTTATTAAGTTAGAAATTAATCTTTTTTTTAACTTCTTTAAAATTAAGGTCTAGTTTTTTTATTTATTTTAATTCTATTTTTACGTAATAAGTCCCTAAGTTATTTTTTTAATTTTATAAATAAATTTCTTATTATTATTTTCTTATTTTATTATATAAATAGACTTAGTCCGAATTTTTTTTTATATCAGGGGCCTTTTTTTTTAAACTTAAGAAGTTATTTTTTTTATACTTATTTAAAGTTTTTTATATAATTCTTTTTTTTAAAAAAAATAAAGGGTATTTTTTTATAATAAGGTCCGTATTATAACCTAATAAATATAATAAGGCTAGGGGCTGCCCTATAAGACTTACAATAGCTACTATACTATATATATAAAAAAAAATAAACCTAGGATAACTCCTCTCGGGATAGAAGAATTATAAATAAGTTATATAATTATAATTATATAATAAAATAAAAAACGGATACTTATATAAAAGTAAGATAGATAATTATATATAAGTAGGACGGATAACTATTTAATAAATAGTTAAATAATTATAAATAATAGTATTATAAAAGATATATTTATAAATAAAACTTATATATAATATAGATTTAAACCGGGTTTAAAAAATAAATTTTTTATAATTTTTTTTAGTAATTAACTTAATATTAAATCTTATAATCGCTTTTAACTATTTTTTATTAAGAAACCCTTTTAATAAAATTATAATTAATTACTAAAACTTTATTTATTTTATAATTTATAAATATAGCTTTAGGGAAGCTATTTATAATTACGATATTATTTATTTAATATTTATAGTTTTAATTTTTATTAATATACTTATTATAACTAACTAACTATAATATTTTAATTATTCTTATTTAATAAGTTTATTTTTAAAAAAAACTAATTAAATAGTATAAATAATATTTTCTTATATTTTAACTAAATTACTTACTCCCGGGCTTTTTTTATTTTTTTCTAAATAACTTATTTAAAACTTAGCTAAAGAAATAAAAACGGCCTTAATAAACGTTAATTTTAATAATAAGGTTATACTTAAAAAAAAACTTATAAATAACTCTAAAAAAGAGTTAAAAAAAGAGATATAGATATTATTAAAATATAAACTATATATAACGAAATTATAAATAAGCTTTAGAACTTTAAAATTATATTTTAATAGTTTAAAAAATAGCCCTTAGTATATTTAAGCCTTAAAAAAACGAAATTATTTAACTTAGGGAATAAGAAGTAAGTATTAATATTTAAGCTTTTTTAAAAAAGAAGTTAATACCCTCTAAGCCGTTATTAATATTATTAATACCCTTTTTTAAAAAGAATAATAAAAGCTTAAACTTAATATACTTATTACTTATAATAATACCCTAAGTACTCTTAAAAGATTTTTAATTTAAATTAAAAACTATTAAAACTTTTATTATAAAGACTTTATTAATAAAATTAACAAAGTTATATATATTATTAACTTTTTTTAAGGGACGAGTTTTTAAATAGTTTAAACTAATTTAAAAAGAATATTTTAATAAGGAGACTTTTAATAAATATTTTATTAAAATACGTAATATTTATTATAAATTTAGTAGATTTAAAGAAGTTCTTAGGTCCTTATTCTAAGATTTTAATAAAAAAATAATAAGCTAAACGTAACTTAGCGTAGCTATAATAAACTAAATTAATAAAAAAATTACTTTACTAAATTTAGATATTTTAGTACTTAATTAAACTTTATTAATAATATTAAAATATTTATATTTTATTAAAGATTAAAAGACGAAGTTAAGGATAAACTAATTAAGTTTAATAAACTAAACAACTTCTTTTAATATAGCGAACTCGTTATTAAAATTAATAACTAACTTTATAAATATAAAAAAAAAGAAAAACGACCTAATATAGGACGTAAGTATTAATAATAACCCTAGTACAGTTTTTAAATAAACTAAAAAAACTTATAATAATTAAAATAATAATTAATAAAATACTATTTATAAATAATATAACGGTTTTATAGACCTTAGTATTATAAAAAAAGAAAATAATTATATAAAAAAAGACTTTAAGTACTATAACTATAATAAGCTAGGATATATAGCTAGAGATTATTAATAACTTAAGCGTATTTAATACTAATTTATCCTAGAAAAACAAATTAATATTACTAATAAAAAAAATCCCTTACAAATAACTTTTTTAAATAGCTTATTATAATAATAACTACTTTATTTATTAAAATAATAAGGAATAAACTAGTTAATATCTTAAAAAACCTAAAAATAATAAATAATTAGGATATAATACCCCTCTATTACTTATTAAAACGCTAACTATTATAACTAAAAAAAAATTATTTTAGTATATTAACTAAATACCTTCGAAAATAATAACTTTAAATATATCGCTATATTTTTTTTAAATTTATAAGAATATAAAAAAAAAGGCTAAAACGGACCCTATTATAAAGGATACGCTTTATTTTTTTTAAAAAAAGAATTATATAAAAACTCTAAGTAAGTATAAGGGAGTAATTTTTTAAGTTTAAAAAAAGAGGACTTAATATAAAAAAAATTATAAATAATCTCGTTTATATAATATAGTAAAATAATAAATAAAAACGACCCTTTAAATTTAGAAGACCTAATTTAAAAAAAAGTCCTGACTAAGTTTATTTATATAATAAGATAAGAGGATGGTAATAAAAAAATTTATTTATAAAATTAAAAAATAATTTAGAAACTTATTATATAAAAATAAAATTAAAATAATTAAAAAACTAGACCTTAATTTTAAGGAAATTAAAAAAAAGAATTGATTTTTTAATTTAATAAAGAACTTTATACGGGCTTTAGTAAACTTATTTTTAATAAAGAATTATTATATAATTTAGATAAACTTCGTAACGTTACTTAATAATATATTTAAATAAAAATAAGTTATGGATTTTATTTTAATATTAATTATATTAATTTTAAAGAGGATTTTAATAAAAATTAATATAAAGATATTAACCTATTTAATAATAAATAAATATTATAATTTTATAAAATAATAGAACTTAAAAAAGTTTTTATAATACCTTAAGTAAAAAGAAATAGCTCTTTATTTAATACTAAAAAATATATTTTATAAAGAATTATTTTAAGTAAAGTACTTAAATAATAAATATTTTTTAATACTTTTTATTTAAAAAGGATAGCTATTTTTATTTATAAAAATATAATAACTAACTTATTAAGGATATTTATATTAACGATTAATTACTAAACTAAACGATTTTATATTTTAATAAGATTTATAAAATAATATTCGGACTAAGTTTAGACTTTTCTATATAATATTAGAATAATAATAATATAATATAAACCGATTATAAGTATAATTAATATTAAATTTATTATATTTTTTAAAATACGAGTTTAAAGAGAATAATAAAAAATAAATAAAATAAAAAAGAATAATTAAAAAAAATAAAATATTAAAAAAATTAAAAAAAGCTAATTATAAAAGAACGATAAAAAAATAAATATTAAAAAATAAGTTCTTATACATAACTAAATAATAATACGACGTATATTTATTAATTAAACTTGTTATATATAAATAATTACTACGTATTATAATTAATAGTAATATATAAAAAAAGTTTTATATTATTAAAAATAATAAATAAACTTAACTTATTATAAATATAAAAAAAATAATTTATACTAATTATAAATAATAAAAAAAAAGAGTTAATTATAATAATAAATATATTAATTAAGAGACTATATACTTTTTAATATATATTAATAATTATAAAAATTAATTATAGTATAATATTACAAAAATCGGAGATATTAATATTATCCTAAGAATTTCGTAATTATAAAAAATATAACCTATAGATAAATTAGATTACTAGCTAAGTCTAATAAGTAAATTTAATTACTAAATAATTTAAAAAAAAGGGTTTAAATAAATTTTTTTATAACTCTTAAAAAAAAATATAATATATAGCTTTTATTAAAATAATAAAAAGCTTTTAAGAAGTTCGTATTTAATATAAATAATTAAGGATTAAAATAATTTTAAACTATATTTAAAAAGTATTAGAAATATATAAAACTATTTATAAAACTTAAAAAGATAAGATTATTAAAATATAGTAATTAAGATATAGAAATCGAATTTAAAAAAAGAATATAATTTAAGTTCTTTTTTATATACTTTATAAACTAAAAAAAATAAAACTATTTTAATAAATATATTAATAAAAAACTTAAAAAAAGATATATTTAACTCTTAAAATCTTTTACGAAATTACCTTTATTTTTTATATTAACTAAGACTTATTATTAATTATAAAAAACTTAACGAAATTATAAAGAAAAAATTATTCTTTTTTATTACTTATTATTAAACTTAAAAATTTATTTTATAAAACTAACTAGTTTATTATAATAGATTTTAAAAAAGTATTTAATTAAATCCGAATTAAAAAAAAGAGATAAGTAGAAAATAGTATTTTAAACTTATAAAGGACTTTTTAAGTATTTTATTATATTTTTTAGACTTATTAATACTTTAATAACTTTTTTAAATAATAGTTAATTATATACTCTGGGAGTTTATTAATATCTTTATTATTATTTATATTAATAATATTCTTATTTTTTCTTAACCTTAAGATATATAAAAAGTATATTTATATAATATTTTAAAAAATTTTAAGACTCTAAATTATATACTAAACTCTTTAAATATAAATTCTATATTTAGAAAATAAACTTTTTTAAATATATTATTATATTAAAATAAATTTATATATAAGTATTTAAAATAGAAGTAATTAGGGACTAGCTTATATTATAAAATATTAAAAAATATATAAAGACTTTTAGGTTTTATTAACTTTTATTAATAATTTTTTAAGGACTATATTAATATTATTAAACTTCTTAATAACTTAATATAAAAAGATAACTTATTTATTTAAAACTTTAAATATAAAAAAGTATTTACTAAAGTTAAAAAATATAGTTATTTTTAAATTAGTTATTATAATTTTAAACCCCTAAAAACCCTTCGAAATTAAAATTAACGTTTTAAACTTTATTATAAGAGCGGTTTTAAAATAATAAGATAAATAAAAAAAAGCTTTATTTATATTATTTTTTATTTTAAAATATTTTATAAAGCGGAATTAAATTAATAAATTTATAATAAAGAATTAATAGTTATTATCGAAGTATTTTTAAAAAATAAAGATTATAACTATTTAGAACTAAGTATAAAATTACGGTTTATATAGATTATAAAAACTTAGTAAATTTTATAATAAATAAGAATCTAAATAAATAATAAATTAAATAAAATAAGTTCTTATTTAAATATAATTTCTAAATTATTTATTAAAAAAGTTTAGAAAATAATAAAGTAAACAGTACTTAGTAAAAGACCTAATTATAAAATTATAATTCCCGAGGAAACGTAAATTATTTTTTTAAAAAAAAAGGGATAGTAGCTTTATACTAATTATAAAACTTCTTATAATAATTAGAAAAACTAATACTAACCTAATTAAAAAAAATAACTCCTAAGCTTATTTTAGAAATTTATAATATACTTATATATAGTTATTAAAGAGTTATTAAAATATAAAAACGGATTTATTAATATTATAATAAATCTATTATACGTATTAAAATTATTAACGTAATTAAAAACTGCGCGATTTATAAAAAAAAATAAGAATAACTTGTATAAACTATATAATAAACTATAACTATTATAACTACTTATAAAAATCTAGTAATCGATTTTATAAGACTTTATTATTAAATTATTAAAATTTAAAGAACTATTTATAAATATATAATACGATAATATCCTAGTTATAGTTAATTAACTTATTAAGTTCGCTTACTTTATACTTTATAAAAAAAGCTAGTAATATAAAGGAATTAGTATATACGTTTTTTTTAAAAAATATTATTATTACCTACGGTATACTAAAAAAATTATTTTTAATAAAAGTACTCTATTTATTTTAAAGTTTTAAAAATCCTTAATTTCGTAACTTAATATAAATTATAAATTATTAACCGCTTTTTATTTATAAACTAATAGTTAAATAAAAAGAATTAATTAGATTCTTAAAATATACCTCTATTATTATATAAACTATAATTAAAATAACTAAGTAATATTATTATTAATAGCTTAATTCGTATATAATAATATAGTTAATAAAAGTATAAAAGAATTCCCTGTTCTATTTAAATTACGAATACTAGTTAATAATATATAAAGAAATAAAATAAAAGCTATAGGTTATTAAAATAATAATAAACGTAACAAAACTTAAAGAAATTTAAAAAAAATATTTTTTAAATTTTAAATTTATATACTAATATATAAAGAAAAAACGCGGATAAATTAAGGATTAAAAAAATTAACTTTAAAAAAGGGGATAATACTTATCTCTTTTACTATAATATTAAAATAAAATAACTAAATAATAAACTAAATTATAAAAAACTTAAACTTTTTAAAATTATTTAAAAAATCTTAAACGTTAATTATAAACTAAAACTCCTAAACATAATAAAGTATTATTTAGTTTTTTTATATTTTACTTTTTAAACTAATATTTAAAAGTTTATATATAAAAAATTATATTATTATAAAACCTAACGAATTAGAATATAAAATTAAAAAAAATTATTAATTATAAGGTTAAGAATAAAATATAAAAATTCTAATTAAATAAAAAAACTATAGATATAAAAAAAAATATATAAGACCTTATTATAAACTTCTAGAATTCTTAATAATTTCTTAAGGAATATTAAAATTAAAATTAAAATTAAAACTCCTAATTATTATAACATCCTAATTAATAACCCTAAAAATATTATTAGCTTATATTTTATAAATTATTAATAAAATATTTTTTAGTATTTTTAAAAAATTCCTTTAATATAATATAACTCTTTTTAAATATTATTTATTTTTTAAATATAAAGACGTTTTAGTTTAGATAACGATTTATTTAACTTAGCCTAAGCCCTTTAATAAGCCTTAGTTTTTTTTATAACTTTATAGCCTTTTTTTTAAAAACGTAACTCCTTTATTTATTTTTTATAATTTAACTAATTAAATTCTATTACTAAATAATTAATTATACTAAATTAGCCTAAATTATTAAATAAGGACTACGATTACCTATAAATATAAATAGTATTAATAAAAGTATTATATAATATATTTAAATAATAATATATTTTATAAATATTAGAATTAAAAAAGGACTAAATATTAAATACTACGCGAGCAATAATTTAAATAAAATATTATTTTTATACTTTTATTAAAAAAAATAAATAATATATAATAATTTATAATAAAATATAACTACTTAAAATTTTAATTTTTTTAATTCAACTTAATATTATATTAGTATATTTTTTTAATAAAATAAACTTAATAATTCCCTAACTTAAGAATAAATAACCTACTTATAAGCTTAAAAGATTAGATTTTTAAAAAGAGAAACTAATATTATAACTTAATAAATATAATAAAACTAAGGGCCGCCTTATAAAACCTATAGTAATTATTATACTATATATATAAAAAGAACGAACTTAGGATAACTCCTCTTAGGATAAAAAGAATTATAAATAAGTTATATAATTATAATTATATAATAAAATAAAAAACGGACGTTTATAAAAAAAATAAAATAAATAATTATATATAAATAGGACGGATAACTATTTAATAAATAGTTAAATAATTATAAATAATAATATTATAAAAAATATATTTATAAATAAGATTTATATATAATATAAATTTAAGCCGGGCTTAAGAATAGACTTTTTATAACTTTTTTAATAATTAACTTAGTATTAAATCTTATGATCGTTTTTAATTATTTTTTATTAAAAAACTTTTTTAATAAGATTATAATTAATTATTAAAGCCTTATTTATTTTATAATTTATAAATATAGTTTTTAAAGAAGCTATTTATAATTACGATACTATTTATTTAATATTCGTAACCTTAACTTTTTATTAATATACTTATTATAACTAGCTAACTATAATAATCTATTTTAGTTTTTTTTTATATTTTTTATAAATTTAAGAAAATATAATAATATATTTAAAGTTATTATTTTTAAGAGGTATTTAGTTAATATATTAAAATAACCTCTTTTTTAGTTATAATAACTAGTGTTTTAATAAGTAATAGAATAGTACCGTATCCTATTTATCTATTGTTTTTAAGTTTCTTTAGATACTAATTAATTTATTCTTTACTATTTTAATAAATAAAATAGTTATTATTATAATAAGTTATTTAAAAAAGTTATTTATAAAGGACTTCTTTATTTATAATATTAACTCGTTTTTTTTTAAAATAAGCTAGTATTAAATACGCTTAGTTTATTAATAATTTCTAGCTATATATCCTAGCTTATTATAATTATAATATTTAAAGTTTTTTTTTAATAAGGTTATTTTTTTTTAATAATACTAAGATTTATAAGTCCACTATAATAATTAATAACAGTTATTAAAAGTTAATATTTTTTTTAATATTAAGTTTAAGTTAATTATTTTATATATTCTAACCCTTATATTTAAGGTATTATTTATAAAATCGGTTATTAATTTTAATTATTATATTTATATATTCGTAGAGCTTATTAAGTTGTTTTTTATATAAAAGTTCGTTTTTAATTTCTTTTTTTAGGCCGTAATAGAATAATATTATAAGTACTTCGTTACTTTAGTTAAGTTTAGAAGCGATTTATTAGAATTCCGAAGCGTACTTATTAATAAACCTTTTTTATTTAAAGTTTACGAGTTTTTTATTTAATAACTTATTTTTTTATTAAGATTACTAAAGGTTTTTTAATTTTTTTTTAAATTTAGTATAGTTTATAAAAAATCTTTTTAATATTTTTATTTTATATATAATAATTATTTTTAAAATACTCTTTTATTAAGGGTTTAAACTAAGCGAGGGCGTCCTTTTTTAAAAAAGAGGTTATATAGTAAATTTTATTTATTTTAGTAATAAAAGAGGTTTTATAATAGTATAAATAGGCCTTAGTTTAAGTAAGGAATCCTTAGAGTATGTCCGGGGACCTATTATAGGGTTCTAGTTTAAGGTACTTAGTTCTAAGTATTAAAAGAGGTCGGGGTATTATAAACTAAGTATAAAGCTATTTATTCTTATTTTTTAAGTTTAAGTATTATATTATATAATTATTAAATAATAAGTATAATTACTTTAATAAGCTACCCGGTACTATTATTATTAATAATTAATATATTTATACTATTTAGTTAGTTTTCGTAAAGTAAATTTATTAAATAGGAGTAATTAAAGTATTATAGCTAGTTTATTATAGTAAGTATATTAGTAGAAGTTAAGGTTACGATAATTAAATAAATAGTATTATAGTTATCAATAGTTTTTTTAAAATTATATTTATAAATTATAAAGTAAATAAGGTTTTAGTAATTAATTATAGTTTTATTAAGAGGGTTTTTTTAATAAAAATAGCTAAAAAATAATTATAAAATTTAATATTAAATTAATTATTAAAAAAAGCTATAAAAAGTTTATTTTTAAACCTAGCTCGAGGCTATATTATATATAAGTTTTATTTATAAATATATTTTTTTATAATATTATTATTTATAATTATTTAATTATTTATTAAATAGTTATCCGTCCTATTTATATACAATCGTCTATTTTATTTTTTTTATAAGTATTTATTTTTTTATTTTATTATACGATTATAATTATGTAATTTATTTATAATTTTTTCTATCCTAAGAGGAGTTATTTTAGGTTTATTCTTTTTATATATATAGTATAGTAGCCGCTATAGGTCTTATGGGGCGGCCCCTGGCCTTATTATGTTTATTAGGTTATAATATAAAGGTATTATTATTATCCTAAAAACCCCCTTTAAAAAAAATCTACTAATAAAGAGCTTTTAGGCCTTATTAAGTAAGAAATAATTAAATTTATTTAACTTAGCCCTAAGTATAATAATATAAAAATATTTAAGTCCTAATTTATTAATAAAATTAAAAACCTAGGCTTTAGCCTTATTAAAAAAATCTTACTTAATTATATATAAAAAATATAATAATATCTTTACGTAATTATTAATAATCTAAAAAACTAACTAATAACTAATCCTTATATTAGCCCTAACTTTATTTTAAAACGGTTATATTATTTAATTGCAAAATATTATTTAGGTATATATTTAATTAAATTAACCCTTTTATTATAAAGTTTTTACTTAACTACTAGCTCGGATTTATTATTTATACTTTAAAAAATACGGTTCTATATATTATATAACTATTATATAGCCTCGTAAAATCTAATATTTATTAATAAGTAACGTATAATAAGTATTATTTAAAAATATTCTATATAATAATATCTACCTTCGACCTATACTTATTAATTTTAATATACAAAAGCGGATTATTTAGTATGATTAAAATATAAATTAATAATATAATTAGTTTATTAAATAAGACTTTTTATTAAAAAAAAAGAGACTAAGCTTAAGCATATTAAACTACTAGTTAAATTAAAATAGCATTTCTTAACTAATAAACTACTTATTTTTTAATAATAAAATCGTCTTATTAAAGGGTAATAATATAATATTTAGATAAAAGAACTAAGAAAAAAAAACTAAAATAAATTAATTTTTTAGTATTAAATATAAAATAATAATTTATTAAATAACGAGCTCAAAATACTTATATTATATTAATTTACTAACTAAAAATAGCTTTTAATATATTATTTACTACTTAGTATTAAATAAATTTATTATTTACTAATTATATTACCCTAAATTAATATATTAAATAATAAATAAACTACTTAGACTAAGGCCTTATATTTATATTATTAAACCTAACTATAACTAAACTCTTTGTTTTTATAAATAAGTTATTTATAAATAATACTAATTATACCTCATAACTAAGTTATATTATTATCCTTATATAAAAAAAATAAACTAATAAAAAGCTTTATAATTCGTAATAATATTATTTATTATAGTTTTATAAAAAATAAAAAGATTATTTAGAGCGTATTAATATTAGAAGTTTATAAAATAATTATAAGCGTTAACGTTACTTATACTATTTTAATTATATTAAACTTTATTACTAAATAACTTAACGTTCTAAAAACCCTTATTATAGTTTATATAAACTCGTACTTATTATATAAATACTTTATTAAACTAAGTATTATAAAAAAAAGCACTTTATAATTAATATTATAATATTTTAATAATTATATAAATAATATAAGCTTTATAAAATTTATTAAATTAGTAATAATAATAACCTAACTAATAAGTTTATAAAGAGCATATTAAATAAGTCCTTTAAGTAGTTCGTTAGTAAAAGAACTATTATAATTAAAATAAAAAAAATAAGTAATATATAATTAAAATAATAATATATTATAAGTAATAAGTTATTTAGTAAATATATATACTTCTTAAGTTTTAGTTTAAAAAAGAAATATACGTATTTAAAATATAATTAAATTAATAAAAAGCTCTTTTTTAATTATACTAAATTCTTTAATTTTTTAAAAAGTTTAAATAATTAAATTATATAAATTATAAAATTATAAAATAATTAAAAAAATAAGATATTAAAAATTTTATACGTACTTTATAATAAAAAATTATATTAAAATTTTAATATATAGTTTTTTAACTTTTTTAAATAAAATATTTATAATAAATTTTATAGCTATATTACTAGCTTAAGAATTAACCCTATTCTACTCTTTTTTATTATAAAAATAAAAAAAATAAATTTAAATAAATAAATAAATAAGTAATTAAATAAATAATTAGGGCCCGTATTAACGGACTTTTTTTACTTATTTATATTTATAAAAAAAATCGCGGGCTCTATTTATAAACTTCCTCCTTTTTATATACTTAATAAATAATTCGTTATTATTAACCTCGTTGCGACTAAAAGGTCTGACCTACTTTACGTGTATACCAACAATGGGAGTTTTCCTAGAGATCTCGCCTTCACAAATTCCTACTACCCTCGGTCCAGGATCCCTTCCAATCGAACACCCAATCGCCAAGCGCATTCTCGATGCAAGCGGACTGCCTGTAACCTACATCAACTCCGGAGCAACTTTCATGGACAACTTTTGGATTCAAATCAAGTCAGTCGTGGCAAAGAAGACGCTGATCTGGCCAGAGCATCGTGTGCCCTTTGTGGACCCTCGTGACATCGCAGAGGTTGCGGGCAGACTGTTCTTGTCCAATAATGCGAAGCACATTGGTGCATTTCACACAATGAACAATGGTCATGACTGGCTCACGTTCGAGGAGGTGGCGGCTATGTTGTCCGAAGTACTGTGTGAACCAATTGCGTACGATGGAAGCCTCGAGGCATTTTCCGCTTTCTATGGATCTGTTATGGGACCTCATTTGGTGCAAGCCATGTGGAACTTTTTCAAGTATGAAGAAGCTCATGAGGAATTTTGGTCCCTGAATAACTTTGCGGAGAGGACCCTTGGTAGGAAGCCTACAACTGTCAGAGATTGGCTGGAGGAACACAAGGCTGTATTGAAGAAAGGCACCGGAGATGTCCCTTGGGCTTCAAAAGCGTAGAACAATTTGTGTCGCATGATAAATCGTTCAGTTTCAAGAGTGCCAGTAAATGAACAACCTAATTCGCTATCCATAGCAATGATTCTATTACACGGGCTTCAAGGTCCCAACGCCCCCTGGGTTGCATCTCTCTCGCCATTGACCAGCTTCGGAATTCAGCAAACGGAGGAAATAGCCGTCATATCATAGGGAGAAACAAAGAATGCAATGTTCAAGCTGACTTCCAAAAGTCCACTACTCATACGAAACAAGACCTGCACAGACACACAAACGCTGGTTCACATCGATATTTGCGGTGATCGGATGATCTGAGAGGGTCAGGCTCTCTCGATCCAACGATAGCATTGAGCGACTGGAGGGGAGGTTTGAAAAGTGCGGGTAGAGAATGCTCCCCTTTAACGTAGGCGGTCTTCGCTGCGTTCCCGCCTGTTATACGACTTTGATCGAATACCCGTAGATGGGTGCCACATGTTGAGAGTTATCTCAATTGGACGTGATTAGTCCTACTGCCAAATGCGACATGTTCTCAGCTCTTATATTTCCAATGGCCAAAAAATGAGCGAAGTTGAACTATGAGATCGCTCGGGACGTGTCGCTAACATTGATTCATGCATATGAGAGTCTATGACCATCCACGATTCAGGGCTAGTAGGCACGCGTCCCCATCATAAGCCAATGTTTTGGTTTGCTCCTGAGTTGCAGGGAGCACACGGCACTGCAGACAAAAGGTCCAAGTCGTTGTTCATGAAAATGCAAAAGCAGCTGATTGATTGGTGGGGTTAGATTCGATCAGCCCAGACACTTGACAAAAAGGGACTTGAGAAGCTCAACGGCAGGCAAAACCCCGACGCCCGCTGCATCAATCGCAAAAGGGCGTCAAATCAGCCTTGACTAGCACGTCAAGAGATATTGCTAGAGCCTCATCATGGCCTACTTTATTAGCAATCCGGACTCGGGAGGGAAGGTTGGGGCGCCGGTACGCTAGCAAATAAGTGGACTGAGTCACACTGGGCCGAGTTAACTCAATAATCGTGGGATAGAATGGCGGGGAAAAGCGTTCCCGCCCCGGCTGGGTTCCGCTGGGGAACTAATCTTGGGGCCGAGTTCGGAGACCATCGACTAGGGACGGACGATCCCAACCGCGGTGAATTACCTATAATAGTGAGAATGCCCTTTGATCCGCAGCTGAGAATGGCAGTTATCTGCGACTTTATCATTTTTCGAATGAGAGCGCCTTTAAAGTCTCATCTTTTCAAAAGAATCCTTTCATTGTCGATTCGTTGCTCCTGGAGGTTTGGCCTCTTCCCCTTGCAGTCTACAACCGCACTCTCGAAACCGTTCTTCCCGTCCGAATTTCGCAGAATGGGTGAAAAGTCAGAAGCTTTGCCCAATGAGCCGCCGACACCAAAAATATGCAATACACCTCGAGAACACTCTTACAATACCGAGACGAGCACTGAGAGGATGGCCACTCACAGCAGCATCGAGGGAAGCGTGTCGCGACCAAGTTTAGTAATCGATACGCCGCCAGATGGAGGCGCTAGAGCGTGGATGGTAGGTAGGTAAAACTCAGCAACGCGCAAATGTTGTACCAAACTATACATTATTGATAATGTGTCAGTTTTCAGCACGTTCTTAGTCGTTATGAACACCTGGTTCGTGGTTCGAATCTTGTTGTCGCATGATTTGGGGCGCTAACACATGATAGGGGGGTCGCAAACTCCTTTGGCGTCTTCCAGCCATACTTCACCAGTGTGTTTTCGCGGCCACAGTCTGATGTCTCGTGGATCGGTTCGTTTGAAGTATTCCTGCTCTTTTTCGTCGGGACATTCACAGGACGATGGACAGATATGGGATTTTTCCGTCCCTTGTTTATTGCCGGCTTCTTCCTTGTCATTTTGGGAATGGTTGCTGCCTCGTTTTGTACTACGTACTGGCAGTTTTTTCTTGCCCAGGGTATCTGCCTCGGGCTCGGAAATGGTTGTCTGTTCTGCCCCTGTATGGCAGTGACCTCCACGTACTTTGCGAAACGTCGCTCATTAGCGTTTGGCCTCACAGCTGCCGGGGCTGTTGTCGGAGGTCTTACTATACCAAGCATGGTTCGGGAGCTTTTGCCTAAGATTGGGCTTGGCTGGACTATCAGAGCAATTGCCTTAATTCAGGTCGTGTCCTTGATTGTTGCTGGCCTACTGATCAAGACTAGGATTCCACCACGGCAGGCAGCACCTCTGGTAGAATGGGCAGCCTTCCGAGAATCAGAGTATAGTTTCTATGCTATTGGAGCGTTCATGGTAAGCATCTTGATCCAGAGCGAGCATAAAGCACTAAAAGATATCCAGTGCTTCTGGGGAACCTACTTTGCCTTTCACTTTCTTGCGGCCTTCTCCCGGGACGTCTTGGGACTATCTTACACAGACTCACTTGACCTGCTGTTGGTTCTCAATGGTGTGGGTGCACTCGGAAGAATCATTCCGGCCCAAATTGGGGACATTATAGGCACTATTAACATTTTTGCTCCAATGGCGTTCATGACCGGCACCGTCATGTTTTGTTGGATTGGCGTGCGGAACACAACTGGGCTCTATGTCTGGACGGTTTTCTATGGGTTTGCTGTTGGTGGAGTCCAGTCTCTATTTCCATCCGTGCTTAGCAGTTTGACTACGGACCCTCAAAAGCAGGGTACGAGGATGGGCATGGTCTTCACGGTGGTCAGCTTCGCATCCCTCACTGGATCGCCGATTGCAGGAGCCATTATCGATGCGATGGGGGGGAGATATGTTGGCGCGCAAGCATTTGCCGGTTGTTGCATGATTTTGGGAATGGCATTCGTTCTTTCTGCACGGATTTGCAAAACGCGGAAGATGGGAGCGGGGGCATTCGCCTTAATTAAAGTTTGATATGACTTCTACGAGATCCTCATCGAGTACTTGCACGGTCTCTAAACGGTTATAACACTACGGGAACACGGCAATCGCGGACTACTTTAAATTTTGTGGTAGAATTTCTTGCGATTCATACATGCACAGATTATACCATCGAAACGAGTTTACAATCTGCGTCATGTCTCTCTGCAATGAACCACCGTATTACGAAGGATCATGCATGTACATTTGACTTCGACCTGGCGGTGTCGCATGAAAATATCGAGTAGGAGGAGTCTGACTTCGAAAATGCTGAAGAACTGGGAGCTGGCACATAAGGTATTCAAGTAAAAGCCATTCCGCTATGTCATTGATAATCTTGATCCGAATTTGATACATCAACTCTCTACAGTCCTCTTGAGTACCTTTGAACTGTCGTAGATTGACTAATTCTAAGCCATGATACTCCTACATTCTCATGCAAGTACCTCGCCTGTGAGGAAGATGGGCTGCTTGTTGGAGAAGTTGGGAACGTCTCCCATAATCCCACCAGCTTCGGGCCCAGCGAAAGCAGCCTTGATCTGCTGGAAGCTGTCCCAAGTAACGGTTGATCCAAAGGCGTACAATGGCGGAGTACCGTCAGCGCCAGGTTGGAATTTCGTTACTGACCAGGACGTCACGCCGTACTTTCTCCATCGCTCTTGGATCAATGGCATATGCTTGGTGGTATAGTAGTTGATATCATACTCGGCGTCCGGGTCGTTGGGGAAAACGACAGTGATGGTGACAGTCATGATGGGCGATATCTGTGATGTCTGAGAGAACCGAAGGTCTGTGTGGTGAAAGGTCTGGAATCGATTCTTAGATATAGCTTGTGATAGTTGAGAGTGTGTGAGAGAAGGTAGGACAAATGAGGGATAAGTTCGGAGTGTGAAGCGACATGATATAGGGACTTGGGTACTTATAGTTCGAGCCCCTAACGCTTCAAGACATATCCAGACGATGTCCACAGGCCGCTAAGCCAGGAAAGTTCTTGTACCTAAGATGCACGACGCGAGTAATGAGATGCCGTAAACTACATTCGGTATTCCTTCCGTTCCATTTAGTAAGACTACGGCGATGCCCGTAGTCTTACTTAATCGTTGTCCCAGGCGATGGGCTGTCTGTATGCATATTTAAGTATGCGATACCCTATACCCATTCCTGACCATCATCGCATTCTAGCATCTACTTTCCAGCAGCCTTCACTCTCTGGTTCTCCCTAGTTACCTACTTCATCATACCAGCCATGTCGACCAGGCCCAAGCTTCTCGTTGTCTTGACATCTCAGGATATCATGCCAACCCGGGAGAATTTCAGGACCGGATGGTATCTTCCTGAGTTTGTTCACCCATACAACGCTCTCGCCCTCCATGTGGACCTCGTCGTCGCTTCTCCCAAGGGTGGTGTTGCTCCCATCGACCCCTACTCCATTGAAGACAGCAAAAATGACGGAGAGTGTCAGAGATTTCTGAAAGAACAGAAGGATCTTTGGGAAAAAACGGAGACCCTTTCGTCGTTTTTCGGAAGGTCTTCTGAGTTTGCGGGAGTATTCTACGTTGGCGGGCATGGACGTGAGTAGGACCCAGACAAATATGGCCTCATTGAAAGCTTACACAGATCCAGCCATGTTTGATCTCGCCGTCGACCAGGTCTCACATTCCATCATCCGAGAGTTCTACGAAGCAGGCAAGATTGTCTCGGCTGTTTGCCATGGCCCCGGCGCCCTCGTCAATTTCAAGCTCACAAACGGGGAGTACTTGATCAATGACAACGAAGTCACAGGATTTTCGAATGCGGAAGAAGACGCATACAGCTTTACGGATGCAATGCCATTCCTGTTGGAAACAGAACTCAAAAACCACGGCGGGAGGTACGTGAAGGCGGATCAGCCCTTCGGAATAAAAGTCGTGGCGAGCGGCAAGTAGGGACGACTGATTACCGGGCAGAATCCACCTAGCGCAGGAGTAATTGGTAACGTATTGTTGGAAGCAATCAGGAAGCAGCAGATACCTTGAGACGTTTAGCACTATATAGTCAATGCGAAAAGACGAACAAGTATTTGACGCCGCGGATGTAAATTTCCAACCTAGAGCTAGCATTAGAAGCAATGAGGGCATTTATGAGACTTTGTCTTGATCTCAAAAAATGTAATTGTCTCGTCATATTACACTTTAGTGTCTAGATACGGGTCGGACAGGGAATCAAATTTGGGAATTCACTCATTCTCCGACGAGAACTCCACAAATTTAGAGTTGTGAGGCCGGAACGCTAGCCCCTTTAGGAAACAGCCAAAGACCTCAATGGGACGACGCACCATGAGACAAATCCAACTTCATCCCTTAGCAAAATGGTGCAGAATTGCAAAACTTGCATCTCGCCTCACTAATTATAGTACCAGCTGGAAACTTTCCGGAAGGTCTCTGCTTCGCTCACAGACTTCCCTTCGATATTCGCACATTTGTTAGATTATTCGGGCAAAGATTGTGGGATAGACCCCTGAGGTTCAGACCAATGGTGAACCGAGGGCGTCTTTCGCCGGCATGCCTTCCATGCAGGGCGAGGAAACTCAAGGCAAGTTCTTTAGACCCACCGTACATTCCGATTGCATAATATTTTCCAGGAAAGATCTTTTGACTGACGGGCCGTCGCCATTAGTGTGATCTCCGGCCGGATAGGTGTGGCCAGTGTGCCAGAGCTAAGATAACATGCCATGGATATCGGGATCCTGACGCACTTCAATTCCACAGTGAGAACATTTCAGCAGAACAAAAGGTTATTGCTCGTCGTAGCCGTGTTCTACATGCAGAAAATCATCCAGCCTCTTTGGAGCTGAGCTGGGATACGCGAGCACGATACGCATTTTTCTCGACGTACATCTAAGGATTCACTCGGAGCATGGGTGAGATAGCTTACCATTACCGGAACTCAAAGACCCTAGATCATATTTCAGCGAGCGTCGAAGCAGTCAGTCTAGCCTTTATGGCTGTTCAGCTCGCCAGCCCGAATCTTCTCCTATTAGCCAACTCAAGTTACGTCACTGCTATTCAACGACTCAATCACGCTCTCAGCTCGCTCAATCCTAACGAAGCGGAAAAAGCACTTCAAACCATTTTGCTGCTGGATATGTACGAAAAGCTTGTCCACCGGGATCCGGCACAATCTCAGTCATGGCTGAGTCACGCACAAGGTGGCTTATCACTACTCGGTGCCCGTGAGACGAGTATTGTGTCTACCCCAACAGGCTGTCAAGTTGCAGCTCGACTTGTGACGGCGGTGACCGTAAGCTGTGCCACAGTCGGAGATAAAGTACCTCCAGAGCTTACAAAGATCCGTCGAAATATTGGCTATCGTGTCAAGAGCGTGAAATGGACATTTTTAGGTGTCCTTGCGCACGTCGTCAACCTTAAGTCCGACATCATTCACGGGAGAGTTTCGACATTGGAACTTCTCGTCAAGGCAAAAGGTCTGGACGAAAGAATCAATGCGTTGGACAAAGCCCGTCCACCATCTTGGAAGCCAAAAACCATACAAGTCACTGCAGATGAGCGGATTCTGGAATGTTTCTACGACATCTACCCGGACCACTACATCACTCAAGTCTCGAATGCAATCTGCACAATCCGCCTCATTCTTTACCACCTCATCAAGACTTACGTCCCCGAGGAGAGTCGCCCGAAAGAGGACACATTCCACGGAACAAGTCGCGACTCGGTCAATCAGATATGCGCCTCCGTGCCTCAGTTTATCTTACCAGGAGTACATGAAACAAATTCATTACCTTTTTCGCCTGTACAACAGCTTCACTGCAGCACCTTTCTGGCGCCCCTTTATCTAATCAATCAGGTATCAGAAGACAAGAAAGTAAAGGCATGGGTGCAACGATGTTTGAGCTTCATGTGGGAATCTGGTGGATTCAAATCAGCTAAAGAGATTCTTCATGTCACGCAAACAGCACCAGACCTAGATTACTGGACCGTGTTTGCTATGACCGGTAGCTACGCACTTGGAGCCTAGAACAACACCCCTGAACCTTCGATACATCCTCAGTCGTTCATAAGATGTAGAATGATAAAATGTTGAATATTCATCTCAAGTAGATAACCCGTGTGTAAAGGAAGGAGAACAAGCTCCTGCATCAACTCAAGGTGCAAGCAGGCTGGTATCATTTGCGATACGACAATAGCAACCTCGGGCAAGCTCGATCATTCATCGATAGGGGCGCATGAGTCACTGTCTACTTCTTTAATCCATCCAAAGACATAGCTGAGTCAACGACAGTCCTTTCATACGGCGTCCATTCTAAGCCCAAAATCTCCCTCGCCCGGGACGTGTTGTAACCAAAGGACTTCAAAGCCGAATTGGGCACTCCTCCAAAGCTACTAGGCTCTGGCAACTTTTCCCGCATTGAAGGGAAGCTGTTCCAAAGTGCATTGGCCATCTCCTTATTGCTGTAGAAGCCAGCTGTGGTAAGAAAACGCTTGCCCCCGGCGCCCTGGACCTCCATGGCCCTTACGTGTGCCAGGGCGACGTCACGGACGTCAACCCAGAGCGGCAATCCTGTGGGCGGTAGACCTGCCTTGTGCTTTCCCAAAATGACTTCCGCCAGAAGTTGGTTCGAAGTGTTGATCGCGGAGAGGGACTTGACCGGCAATCTCACGGGGCCATATATCATGGGCGGGCAGATTGTGGACAAGGTAAAGTTTGGCTTCTCGGCCTCGACAAAGTTCCAGGCCGCCTTTTCGGCAAAGACCTTTGAAGTAACATATGCCATCATGCCATTCGAGTAGGCATCTTCGAGAGTCACTGGGCTCCAATCTTCCTCCGAGTACGTCTTTTCTGCACCCATTGCTGCAAATCCAGGGTTCAGAATGGCTGCGAAGGAAGAGGTTACGACGACACGTTTGACACCGGGACAGGAATCCTTAATCGCCTTAAGAACGCCCGTTGTACCAAGAACAGCAGGATCAATGATATCTTTCTTTGGGTCGGTTACATTGTAATGAAACTGTGCATCGTTAAGTAGGGGGTTCAAGGAACGGTAATAGCCAAGTTTCCCAGAGACTTACTGGGCTTGCCACGTGTATCACAGCTTCGAGTCCAAGAGAGCCCAGACCTTCGAAAGCCTCATCCGCCGCAATATCTGGGACAATCACAGTGTTGAGGTTGTCCTGAGAAACGTCTGTGTATGCACCCAGTAAGGCCTGAGACTTTTCCTGAGATCGGACAGTGGTGATAACGGAGTGCCCACGCTTCAGCAGAGTGTCAATGACATGACCGGCCACGAAGCCAGTGCCCCCTATGTTCCAAACAGGTTGTGCATTAGCCTAATTTCACTCTCATAATACACTCATTCGTACCGGTGACAAGAACTTTCGTCATGATTGTGCGTGATAGCAATGGAGGAGATAGGACAAGTGCCTGCTTTGCGTTTGTGGATGACTTGAATAATACTAGTAGTTTGAGAGACGAAACTTGAGAAGGAATCCTGAATATTTTTCCAGCACTTTATAAGTCGACCGCTGCATCATTTCCCGCCGTGAAAAAGTTACACGTACTTCCTGATAAAAATCAGGAGAATGATCCGCGTCAGGTCCGGATGACGAAGCAAGGTGAAATTAGCAAGCAAAGGAACTTTCCCAGTGGCTCGATCTTAGCTTCCACAAGCTTCCAAGTCATTGCAGAATCAGTCATGAACGTTGCAATCATGGAGGCACTGGCCTTGGAATACCCCTAGCAACAGCATAAGGTTCGAAATGGCTTGCGGGGCGTGATGCATGCCGTAACGCTAGCCATTCTCGGACACGGGCAGCAACTTTCAGCGCGAGCTAGGAACCGGCGGACGATAAGAACAGTCCGGCTTCGGATCCGCGGCGGTGTAACCATAACATTACTCAAAATGGCGCTGACAGTTAACTCCACTAGCTCCGATATATGGTTCATCAAGGTTGACTTACATTGGAACATTCCAAGATCAGATCTGTTTAGGAAGCAAGTAGATCTATCAGAAATATTAAACACATCGGCAGGCCCTCTCAGATTCCAATGATTTGGAAACCAGTTGAAAAATGAGTTTGACAACGACCATACTTTCCCTGCCTTTCCAACCTCTATTGCAGAAATTTCCATCTGATTTTATTAGTGTCAAAGTTGCCTCGCAGTTTGAACATCCACTCTATCCCAACTAGAGACAAAATGGTCGGAGGCTTTGCGCGAGATGCTCCTAAGGGGTTCGAGAACTTCATCCAGAAGGTGGCCATTATAGAAGTAAGTGATTCCGGAGAAGATTTTCATGTGAATATGAGCTTAAGTAGACAAAATAACTTGTAGGCTGGCGGTAACATTGGGAAAGCCATCGCAGAGGAACTTCTAAAGACAGGGAAGCATACAGTGACCGCAATCACGCGTAAAGAAAGCACCAGCTCCCTGTCGAATGGTGTCAAAAAGGCTTTTGTCGATTACGAGGACAAAGAGTCTTTGGTCGCAGCTCTGAATGGTCAAGACTTTCTCGTCATCACGCTTTCACTAAGCGCTCCTCCGGGTACTCACACGTCTCTGATTCAAGCTGCCGCCGAGGCAGGCGTTTCATACGTCATGCCCAACGCCTACAATATCAACACACACAGCGCAGCCATCAGGAAGGACATTCCAATCACGAACGCCGTCATGGAAAACATCGCCGAGGTTCAGAAAGCGGGCCTAACTTCGATTACGCTGATGAACGGGTTTTGGTACGAGTACAGCCTCATCGCAGGCCCGGCCACCTTTGGATTCGACTTGAAGAATCGCACGATTACTTTGTATGACGACGGCGAACAAGCTATCAAGGTCGCTACATGCGCGCAATGCGGTCTCGCCGTAGCATCTGTCTTGAGCCTGAAGATCATCCCCGAGGATGCCGATGATAAGTCGATAACCATCTCTCAATTCCATAACAAGACTGTTTTTGCCTCAAGCTTCAACATTAGCCAGCATGACATGCTGGAGAGTGTCAAACGAGTGACAGGGACAGTCGATTCTGCCTGGAATATTGATCATGAGACCACCCAAAAGAGGTACAACGACGGTCTTGAAGAGCTGAAGCAAGGCAAGCAAGAGGGCTTTTATAAGTTGATGTACGCTCGTGTCTTCCAACCGACCGATGATGCGGACTTCTCTTCTGACAACAATCTTCTGAGGCTTCCAATCGAAGATCTGGATGAAGCTACACGCACTGCCATGTTAATGTATACTGCTTAAATTACTGATCAATAGATAAGCCATTTAGCACTCATTACAGGAAAACACGCTATTACCGCCATTCTGCTTCTACTTGCAATGAGCTTCCACTCGCAATCTCTTTCCTGTCCTCTGCCAGGCTACGTACGTAGGGTTCGCCATGCATTAAGATTCGACAGCCAATCTATTAGCTGAGAGAGTGGATCATTTAACGAGATCGGCTTGCTTCTCTTTCGCCGCCTTCTCTGCCTCAAGAGTCTCTGCCCAGGTCATCTTGGATATGCGTGGAGGTGGTTCCCGCTGTCCCTTGGAATTTCGAGGGACACTGTCTGCTGCGACACAATCGGGGCCACCGGAATAATAAGAGCGGCTATCGGCTTGATGATATTAGTGGCTGAACATTACAAGACAGATTCAATGTCTACAGACCCATTGTGTTTGTGACAGACAATGCCACTCTGTCCGCCTTCTCGCCGAAGGTCTTCAACTAGATAACGTCAGCACATACGATATACAAGTTGCAACCTGTCCAAGAGCTTAAAATACATACGAAGTCCATGTTAAATTCGAGAAAGAATAGATTTCGGAAGTCAAAGACACTATGAAGTGATACTTAATCTCACAATATACTGAAAAATCGGTGGGCCTTTGGGCAACGTGTTCTCTTGTTTAACCAACTTTTGTGCCGTTGTTCCTGTTTTCGACGGCTACGTTCACATTTAGCACACAGCACAGCCGCAATGCTTCGCCCAGAGTCCTACGCATTAAGCGACAAGTTGCGTCATTTTTGGCTGCATCTGGCCACCTCAGCAACCGGCTGTCGTTTTGCGAAGGGAAATTTACCGCCAATCCAAGTTGAGAGGTGCTGCGCCGCTGACACTTGGCATGATCGCCATGTGAACAGCCAGGGAAGCAGTGAATGGCTGGATTGATATTCGGACTCTGTTGGATGGCTGCGAAACAGGGTTAGCCGATACGCCCGAGTTATATGGCTTACTGTTCTTTCCACACCCGCCCCCTGTAGTAACGAAACCTTTAATTACGTATGGCGTTTTCCATTCTTACATTCCCGAGGAAAGGAAGTATAATGTATCTTTGCTCAGTCAAGTTTCTTCTACAATGGTGGAATGGCCCTTGATTGATCAATCTAGAGTTTTTGAATATCAAGCTCGAGATGTTTGTACTAGTCAATGTTCGCCAGCAATTCTTCGATCGTATCAGCTCAATTCGCAGTGACGACATAGACGATACCACCTGCACCTGATTTCAGTTAGTCTCCGCGCCACTTCTATTGCATAAAATAAGCCGATTTGTTTCGTTCGGGATACTGACGAGCAAATGGATCTTTTTGGGATAGCGGACGCGACTGTCTGAGACATTGAAGCCAACGGAAACAGGAAGACGCGGGTATGGGTGATGGCAACGGTCGCTCGAACAATGCCGTTCGCAGCTATAAATGTGGTAGAAAATAGTGTTGGCTAGAAGTGATACTGTATCAAATGAGTCATTCAGTACGAGCTTTTGGACTTGGATGGGTGGCTAGTGAACAAAAATGGCAACATCGAAGGGCCTGGATACTGTAAGATCGGCTCGTAACTGAAGTTCGTTTTCCTCACACAGCATGACCTAAAGTACTTTGCCATTGCACCCCAATCGAGGAGACGAATTCGAGTTTGTGAAGGTGAAGGGCAGGTGTTTGCTGGGAAAGGTTGAGACTCTGGAGTTCCGATACATTATCGTGGCACTGGTGTTCTTCACGGAATACCTTAATTACTAGCACTTGCCTGCCGGAAATCAGTACAAATGAGATCACGGGCAGCCCTACCACGAAGCTTCATTTCTATAAAAATTTCTAACATTATCAGTTTTCAGTAGAAGCTAGAATTGCTGCATAAGGAGTTCCCGGTGCACTTGCCCCCGTGCTGCTGACATTGACAGGCCTCCTGACTACATGTAGGTGGTGATTGTAGGTCACCGCCACACCTTTATGAACACAAGGTTACCTATCATTTTGCTATCGATTAGCGCCTCCATATTTGCGACTTTTTGAGGCTTTTGCTGAAACAGAACGACACAGGGGTGAGTCATTGCAGGCGACAACTCTGATCTCGGTGTACGCTGCATCGCTGCGAGATACGTCAAGGTGTCTACGTCCGTACTCAAGAAGATACATTGATTTCGTTGCAATATTTGGCGCGAGACTGTTTTCTCTCCGCTCTATGGTATATGTGAAGCATTGTCCCACATCAATCGCTGAGACTTTTGTTGGCTCTGATTTCTGCCCGCGACTCAATCCGGCCTCTTGCATCTCGTGAGTACACGTCTGTGTGGGAATACCATGTCACAAATTCTTCAAAATCATGCAGAAAACCTTTCGAGTAGTATCAATTTGCCGACCTACGTTATTGACGCCCGCTTGCGATCAACATGTACATCTCGGCCACATCGTTTCGCGTCCTCATGCCGAACAATTGGCCGAATGTGCGGATAATGTCGATTGAAGCCGACCGTTTCCCCTTAGAGTAAATGCATGTTGATTTTTGATTTGCAGTTTGAGTCTGTCCGTGATGGCGTTTCCGGGAACGGAGTATCGTCGGCAAACATTGTCAATAGAAGCAATGGAATGTGTACTCAGGTATTCGCTTTTTGGGTAGCGCGGAACATCTACATGTAAAGTAGGTACCTTAGCTCAGTATAATGGGGTGCATCTCTCTTCAAAATTTCAGCGACCGGATTATATATCTATTTCATCAACTTGGGTTACTGCTGTCGCATCAAGCGTGAAGTTGGTAAGTAGTAAATTTACAAAGGCTACATTTCACTATCTTATGCCAGTACGGAGAGCTCCAAGCTTCCATAATGGATGCACTGCCGGTGACTTTAGTTGTCCTTTGACTTCACGTTTCATATGAAGGATCACATATGACTATCCAATGTTTGACTTCAATCTCCAATTTTTGAAATGTCTGAATCGTTCAACTCTAGTAGAGCCCACCAAGATACATGTAGAGTCGGTCCAAAGGGCTTTGTTCCCGCAGTCAGGCATCGACTCCCTATCTTCTTTTCTAGGAAAGATCTTCATCTTTAAGTTTCAATTGACCTGCGGGTGTTGAGGTTTCTGAATCGAACATTCCGTCTGTATCACTTATCCTATTCCTTCATGTAGCTGTCTCAAAGAGGAAATACCTTCAGACTTCTCCGACTTGCGGCGCAATATGACTCCCGGGATCGCGGAGTGTACGAATACTGTCTCTCTATGCCAGTAGAATATCCGTAGTACAAGCGAGCATTTATCACGAACGTCTCAGTTGAGTTCCATTGCAACGACTCACCGCGCACCTTGATAGCACCCTCTGCAGTGAAGCCGAGAAAAATGCCTGAAATCACGGCTGCTGAGCGGCGACGCCTTTTACCCGACCGTCAAACATCACTAATCCAGCAACACCGCCTACCGCTCGGTGCAATCACGGCTGATTGACCATGACCCGAGGGCCTGGGAATAACGGAGTTGCTCCGCCTTGACCGAATTCGCTGCACGGGCAGCCATATACGGCACTACCGGCATTGGTGAGCAATAGAAGAGAAAGCTCCATAGCGGCCGTGGACCCAGCCTCCAAAGACGCAATCGAGAAAAAGAAAGTTTCAATCCAATCACGGGAGCGGTATCAAATTCGGGTGCGCTGGCCAAACTAACGGAAAGAATTTGAGCGAAAATGGCGCTCGAGATCGAAGGGGGTTGGAAGGTTTGAGGCCGGTGGGGATATTGGTAGAAATTCTAACCCAAGCTGATATGTGATAGCACCAAGCACATGGACAACACCCTTGAGGCTTGCCCACCCATTGGCGTGATTTTCAACTTGCTCCGACGTCCAACTACCGCAAGGATTTTCAGGGTCTCTTGTCGACTCATTAGGTTTTTCCATACGGATACCCGTCCCCTGTTAGCCACGTCAGTGTCGTGGCACTCTGGATAGACCCGAATGTAAGCGCGTGCACAAGTTACGGCATGTTCCGTTATGTATAGTCGCGCCTGGGATTGTTGCATTAACGAATTGATTCGTGACAATTAGATCATGGCCGGTGTATAAGATATCAACCGCTTGATCACATGATTAAGCCCAAGTGCAATAAGGTTGATAACATCACCCACCATCCGGATCCCCATATCGTACACTGTCACAAGTGACATCTGCTTAGCGAACAACAAACAATCCGCGCCAAGCTTTCACTCCGCGTTGCCAAGATGGACGATAATCCGATTCAATGACCTCCTCCGCGTTTTCCATAACACTTGTAGCTCGAGTTACGTTATTCCAACTCGTTTACGCCCCTCACCTCCGTACAGAATCTCGTGACTTGTGATGAAATAAATATCCACTAAGTGACTAGCAGCGCGTGAACTGTTGAAACTCAAATTAGAGTCTCCCTTGGCACAAACTAAGTTATGCTTCTCAGCGGCGGTGAGTACACAGGCCCGGGCTTTTCCATCTTGCCTGCCGCAGTGAAATATCAATATGGGCGGGATGATCCTTTGTCGTTATCAGAGCACTTGAGCACGTTTCTCAGTTGGCAAATTCCCTTCATCTTCAGTCGGCGGTCATGCACAGGTGATGTTTGGAGGTCCTTGCTATTACAGCTCCACCTGCCATTGGTAGACACAGCAGAGCACAGTAACCAAGGGCATTTCACGCCTAAGATGACGAGCTTAGGCAACTGCTTCCGCGAGCGGCTCTTAACGCCTGTATGTCAGTATTTCAGATGTGACTGCTTGAGATATAGTGCTTCATCTCTAGAGTAACGATTACGACCACGTCAATTTGATTGGGAGGACAACTGAACTAGCCTTAGGGTGCCGCGCGTTGTGTCCACACACATAGTTTTCACGTACATTATGTTTACGTACAGAAAAAGGAGCAAAAACTATAGTTTCGAAGCTTAGCATTGAAATCTCTGCCCAGTTCGCCATAGCACGTGTAGATTCCACCACAATGGAGACGCACTTGACTTATCTGATCTTTACTAGCTCGATCGGAGGCCAAAGCTCGGATTTAAAGAATTATCAATCTATTCCGGCAGAAACATTCCCATTGCGGGAAAAAGGCAAAAATCCCGCCAGCTGGCTCCCATTGATGGCCTGGAATGTGGATAATTTTGTGAGTCTAGAACCTCCTTCCAGATCCACCCGAAAGTCAGTCATGAGGTCGGAGATTCACCGACTCCAACACTCCGTGACTCTTCTGAGTGTCTTTGTTGCTATCGAGCTGCTTTCCCTGTCGATTGATAAGACATGGAGCGCTATGAGCACGTGGAGAATGCTCTCCAGGTCTTCCACTCAGCAATGAGATGAGAGGTCATTCCCTGGACAAATAAAGGCATCTGCGTAACATTCAGCCAATAACCTCGAAGACGTTCAACACGATGCGTTGCTGATTTGAACCGAAAAGGTCGAAGAGTAGGCCAATAACAGGGCAACTGACTCGGAAGAGCCCCGTCCCCTTCTAAGCTTCTCCGTAGAGGCGGCGCCCTATGGCCCGAGAGCTAGTTGGCCCACAAGGATCATCCGGATTGTTCGCACTAATATATGGCTTATTACGCATGGGTGGTTCCAGTTGTGCCGCATCCTCCTAATCTTTCAGGTCAAAGCTGGTTGGCCACGGAAATTGTAGTGAGATCTTAGTCGAATTAACGTATAGAGTAGCAGACTTCCGGAGAGACGTGATCGCCCCCAGTTGAGAGCAATCTTATCGCACTCGCATTATTCTTCAATTTGAAACACCGGCCATAGGGAGACCTATAAGCAATCTTAAGTTAGTTACTATGGTGAGTATCATGTAGTTTCGGCTTCTCCGATCATATCGCGTTCCTTTTTCTGGCGAATTTGCCTCGTAAATGCAAGATTTACAACTTCGGCGTGCGCTTGGCACCTTAAGCTTATATCTATGTCATAGATACTCATGGTGGCATCATTCCCAATTTCAACCCATGGCCTGCAAAAAACCTTTGCTATTCGCACAACCGAAGATCTGTACGCAGGCTGACTCATGCGACGGCGAGAACCACAGCGAAGAGTGGGACACGTGCCTCTGCAAACCACTTTGCGTATATTGCCCTTGCCGTTGATCGGTCCCTCTTCCGTAAGGTCCTACAAGGCCAATCCTACCGTAGCAACGCGCCAGGTACCCGCCGTTACAACGGTTAGCCTGGCGAACCTCATCGGGGGCTGAAATGGCGAGCTGCACCCCGAGGAGCTAATTACTTGAGACGATCCATAGATTCCATCTGTACAAAAGTCTAATCATCGGATGCTGGTGTGAGCCAGCTGGACGGTAGACACCATTCCCCACAAGGGACCCCTAGTTAGCGCAAACTATGCGGCGATTCCGTCGCTAAAACAACGCACCAACCCGAGTCACGGTTGGCTTTTTCTTCTTGACGCAGTATTGAACCAAAGTCCAAACTCACCTTCCTTCCAGCGGCGAGAAGCCCGCGGCGATTAAAGCCGCTTCTGCATCGGAGCCGAACTGAAGGCAATGTGAAGACACGCAGACACGCCGAACCAACCCAAAGAGTTCCCGAGATGGGGTGCTGGCCATAGCCTCTTGGCACGACAAGTGCCAACCAACCACAATCCACTTACCCCATTGCGTTGCGACGTCGTATTACTGCACAAGAGAGGAGATTGCGGAGGGGTCCCGTTTTTGAACCAAGAGGTAGCATCCGTCCAAGGCGGCTCAAGGAGCCGAGAATTCGAAAGGTCAACGACAGCTGCGTGAGCGTGATGTTCTCAGCATCGTATGTTGAGGCGACGAGCTCGAAACATAAGGCTCTTTCGGCGTCAAAATAAGATTGATGAAAAGAGTCGGTCGTAAGTCAGAAGAGGTTAGTGAAGTCCCCTCCCGACGTCATTTTGCCTTTTTACTTCCCGTGGCTGGTTAAAGTATAATCGGAGACGGGAGTCG
Source organism: Colletotrichum fioriniae (assembly GCF_027942845.1). Taxonomy (NCBI): domain Eukaryota; kingdom Fungi; phylum Ascomycota; class Sordariomycetes; order Glomerellales; family Glomerellaceae; genus Colletotrichum; species Colletotrichum fioriniae. The sequence continues at coordinate 159,941 of NW_027076842.1, forward strand.
AACGAGTCAAACAACGTTGCGGCCTGTGCGTGCGGGCAAACGTCTCAATCCCACTCTACAAGCGCCGCGTGGGCTGAACCCTCTGCGGCCCGGTTATGAAACACACGGAGTTACTGGGTCGGAAAAATTGAAGTTCAAGGAATAGGGAATTATGGTTATCAGAATATGTACTAATGTCGATAGGTATCTACTTTCGAAGCGAGTCCCAGCCCAACCTCATGGTAATCAAGTATGTGCAGCCATGAATAAAAACGTGGTATCTCAATGTTCGTCCGTCATCGTCCCGGCAAAAAAACTCGAAAACAGTAATGGCAAGAGACTAGTTGGCCTCGGAGCCCTGGGCGCCGCACTTCTTGCTGCAGTAGTAGTTCAGCTCATCGCCTCCAATATGCCAGCCAGCAGAGTTGCACTGGAAGCCATCCTAGAATCATAATATTAGACTACGATCGACTGAACGCGGCTGAAGACAACTTACAAAGGTGCAGTCGGGGCACTTGTCCCATTGCTTGTTTCCGGTATTGCGGTTCTTGTAGTAGTTGCAGGCGCACTTGGTCGCATCGGGCAAGATCTCGTACTTCTTGCTCCAGGTGTAGCTCACACTCCAGCCAGTGCCGCCGACGGGCATCTCTTGTCTGTTTGTCACGCAGACACCAGCGTTGTGGAGTTTTGCGTTGGCACTAGGAAAGGACCGTCAGTATCTATGTAGGATCGAGACAGATTTAGGACAAGGCATACCCGGCGGCCATGAGGCCAACAGAGAGGAAGATGGATGAGAGCTGCATCTTAAACGATTAAGGTGCTTTTGGGACGTGCTTCTAGGAGCTTTGGCGATGATGAGGGGGGGACAGATATTGTGAAAACGTGGTAAAGACGAGATGTAGAAGGTTGATTTGTGGGTAGATTGGGACGAGGCGACGGGAAGTTGAAATACTTGTATGATGGCCGGCTCGAGGGAGAAGCTCGCTATTTTCGCATCTTGCCTCATCCAGGAGGCCCCAATCTATTGGACACTGCACTATCGAATGTGCATTACTCGACGAGAGATGAGCTCGGCGGCCGAGGACGCTGCGAATGACCACCTTCTCTCGCGTGCGACTTTCGGTGTGAATTTCAGCGAGGACTAGATATCCAACTTTACCCGCAAAAGAGATTGATAACATGATCAGGCCATCAAGCTCTCTCCCCCCGTGACACGGCGCTGAATCGTGCAAGTATGGAACTTCCTATGCTTAATAAGGCAAGTAGTTACGGTGACGATGGGGATTTGTCTGGGGCGGCACCCATCTGTTGGTGTCTGGTTCCGACGAAACGGGGCTGATCTTTACCCACTCAGACGGTGAAACGAGGACACATGCGCACGATTGCAGCGGGTTACCTTGAGAGGTACTCGGTCGGAGAAAAGCTACATTTTTTGATACGAGGCGGGTTGGGTCAGCGTACCCATGAATGAGGGTCTGCCACCATGACTCGCAAGGTAAACGCTGTCGTCCGAAAGAAGGAAGATGCATGGGAGGGGAACCCCAACTATCAGATGAACGCCGCTCGCAGCGCGGTGTAATTCAACAGCAAAATGTAGATCACGTCTCGAAATGATTGTTATCAGCTATCGAGATACCTCGATGATCTTGAACACCAGTGTATAAAGTCGTGAGAATCTCCCGGGTCCTCTTGGCAATATCCAGTCTCTCATCCTCATCAACTTCTTTCTCTCCTCTCTCACATCCAGATCTCATATATCATCAGCCGTCCAAAATGATTTCCCCCATCCTCATCACCCTTCTGATGGCCTCGGCCGTCAACGCCGCTCCCTTCTTTTCGGTCCCGCTCAACGAGCGCGGCATCAATCTCACCACGTGGACTCCCGACCACAGAGTAACCGACAACGAGGTTGTTCTCCTGACCAACGGCGAGGGTAAGCCTTCCTCCACTTACGACCACTCTTATACTGTATGCCACGTGCTGACTCCGATCTTGCAGAGAAAATCATCAAGACAGAGGACTGGTACAAGCTCCTCGATGACGAAGGCATCCTCAGCGAGGCCCCGGAGATCGACCATGACTGGATCGAGTCCGCCGCCAACATGTCCGCGCTCGAGTACGACCCCTCCGTCCACGAGAAGCGCGACTGCGCCTACACCACCTCCACTATCATCGACAAGACTGAGCGCTTCGTCGACTGGGACGTGCAGATGTCCCCTGTTGTTATCGGGCCCCGCGGCGGCATGGACCTCACGGTCTCCAAGTCTTACTCCATCGCCAACTCGGTCTCGCTCTCGGCCGGCTTAAGCCTCACCGGCACCAAGAACATGATTGTCGACGCCATCAGCCGCGGCAGCGGCGCCGCCGCCCCTAACATTGGCATCAGCCTCACCCGCACCTGGACCACCCAGTCCGGTAACCTCATCCGCGGCAACGTCGGCGAGGGCTACACCGGTGTCGTCATCACCACCCCCTGGACCACCCGCCGCTACGGCCGCTTCTTCCAGGGCTGCATCGGCTCCCTGCGCCAGACCGGTACCTGGATGGCTGACACCCATGACGAGGGCTCTTACGAGGGCGTTAGCTGGGTCTCCGGCGCCATCACCGTCTGCAGCAAGAAGCAGAGCTGGATCCCCCTCACCCGCTGCCACGGCAAGGGCGAGTTCAAATGAGGTGCTTGCATCACACGGCGAACGCGGACCGGCAAACTATCATCACCTGTGGTGATGCACAACAACAATTACTACTACTACATGACGGGGTTTGGCGCAGGGCTTCTTCGACATCCTCGCCCGGTGTGTCGCGACGCGAATGGGTTAATGAGGGATGAGAGGATTCTGGATACCCATTGACATTTTCTTCTTGACACACATATTCTTGACTGTATATAGCTTTTCCAGAGACGGACATATTACGACACTCGCCGCGCAACGGGCTTTAATAAATTGACGTATCACGAATACTTGACTTCTCGTTTCGGTTTGGTAAATCCTTGTTTTTCAATGCTTTATTGACACTGAGCATTTCAATAGCGATGGCACAATTGATGGTGCGGTCCCCAACGGGATGCTACGGAGGGACCGGATGGCGCCGGAAGACTGCCAGAAATAAAGTGGATACCGACGCCGGCGGTTCACCCGAGACTCGGAGACAGGATGATCGGCACGGATGCGGAAGCCGAAGCTTCAAGGAGACCGACACGTCTCTGTTTAAGGCAATAACCATCCCCGATCGAGACTGCCATCTCAGAAGCGAATGCGCGGAGCATCGTCCCCGGATCCGAGTCATGACGTCAGCGCTCATCATCATCCCTTCGTCACGTCAGCCCAGTGACGCGACGAATATGCGCCGGACGTGTCTTTGACGACCAACAGCTCCAACCCAGAGTTAACGAAACCTCACAAAACCTCACAAGTCCTCTCACATATCTCATATGTTCTCACCCCTACCAACCCTACTCCTACCATTCCCATGCACTCAACAGCCCGTCACATCGCAAAGAAGATTGCAACCCACCCCGAGACTAAGTCCTTTGCAAAGTCTGTCCAGAGAAACATGGCGTCCGGCACCCCCTCCGAAACGGCAAAGGTCCAGGCTAACGCTGGGGCCGACGCGCCCACCTTTGAGTCCATCGGCATTAAGAACAGCGATATTGTCCAAAAGTCTGGGGTATCACTGTCCCAGCCGCAGAAAGTCCTGGTCGGCAGCGTACTAGATGTATGCATCACCCTTTCCCTACGTAGGTAATTTCCTAATCTCCGGCTAATCATTCTCCAAAGCTCTTTGAGGGAAACCCTACCCTGAAGCACCTGTCTTTGTGGTCCAAGACGGCTACGTTCCAGGACAACATCACCGTCGCAGAGGGGTACGACAAGTTCGCCGCCCAGTGGTACGGTCTTCCGGCGCTGTTCAACCCCATCAGAATCCAGTCGCACATCGTCACATCGGCGGGTAATCCCATCGAGCTAGAGTTGAAGAACAGCTACACGGTCAAGGGAATCAAGACCGAGCAGACCATGGAGAGTGTCGTGCAGATTCAGGTCGGCGACGATGGCAAGATTATCAAGGTCAACGACAAGTGGAACAATGATCTTCCCGAGGGGGCATTCTCCCAGGTACGTAGCGCTTTCAATGTATCTATTTCTAATGCCGCCAAGACCCTGCTGGGGCTACTCGGTCAGGCAAGCTTTGCCGTCTTTTGCCGAGTCTCGTTGTGGCGGCCCTTTTGGGTAGGCGGTATCGCACCGTGGGGTGACGTTCGCTGACTTTTGCAGGCTTTACGCAAGCTCAACGCTGTCACTGTACCGGCATTTGTTAAGGTTCCCAAGACGGAGGAAGAGGACCAGAAACTCAAGGCTGAGCGAGAGAAACAGTGAAAATGCATGTAACTCTAAGTTAGCAAACATACACGAGAATACTTACCTGTGCCCAAAGCTGTTTGGCTCGCATCACCCGGGGATTCGCAAAGTGCCTTATACCCCAATTAAGCCATTCGAGTGCTTGAATTTACTTGGATATTAAACCGAGCCTGTAGCATACAATAGTAACTAGCAGTCAACAAGACCCTGATAACTCCATTATAAGCGGCCTAGTCGACGGCAGCACATAGAGACAAATACTTGTCGCGCCATTTATATAGCTATGGCGGGACGAAAACTAGGTCGCTGTCGCCTATGAGTCTGTCATCTTTAATTGAAGACAAGATGGGTCCCATGCCTTTGAATGGAGTGGCAACTTCTGTGGACATTTATTTGTTATCAAGAATGTTTGCCTCCGTATTGTCCATGTGGTAGCTCACGACACAAGCCGTCGATGCTTGGTAGTTATTTCATTTGACACCAGGGTGGTTGAATATTCGGAATACTAGTCGCTAGATCTGGTTGTAACCCCTCTAAAGGACCCTACTCGTTCTCCATCACCAACCATGAACTCATGGCTTCACTTGCCAAGGTCTTGTTCCAGCGCCCCAAAGCCACCGAGAGCCATCTGCGAAGTCCATGTGGTTTTCTTACCTGAATGACGGGGCCGCTCCTGTTATCTTTCATATCATGCCCATTCACATGATCAAAATCAATCCCGAGCTGAGCACCAACTGTTAGTTTCGGATTGCGCGCTCAGCTCGAGCTCCTCAATTCCATACTGACGTCATCGCCATTGCCACAATGTCACAGCCGGGACTTCAAAGAGCATGATCGTGCTGACAGCTGACGGAGCTTCAGGTCCGTAGACAGAGATATTTTTCGTCCACTAGAAATATGGAACATGAACCGCGACTACTTCAGAGACAAGGTCCGGAGAAAGCGCCAGCTCATTGTCAGCAATTCGAAAGTGGACGCGAGCGAGGCAGGTTGAGGCTGATCGGAGTGGAACAAGGTCAATGCTACATCGTATATAACCGCCGAGTCTAGGTGCTAGGCGCAGGACAAGCGTACTGTGTGAATGGTCAGCCGCACCGCAGATCATGGCTGTCAAGAAATACTTTGCTCTACGCCATGACGAGGAAGGTGTTATACCTGATTGACTTTCCAAGAGTAAGACTTTGGGGAAGATGACTCCGTGGCAAGGGGACTCATGGGACAGTCACCCGTCTCATTCACCCTATGAGTGTTTGAATGGAGCCTGCAATGTGTCCATGATAGAAACCCCACATCACAAGACATTGTATAGAAAAGATAACCATACGGTGCACGTGAATGCGGGGGCTCCAAAGGTGGGCATGGCTAGATGAGGCGCCATGCATCAACGTGATAACGTCTCTGGCACTTTGTTGTTTTGAGTAACGGTCGCGAGTAGGACGTGTGCGAAACCATACTAATAACTTCCTCTCCACCATCTAGAATAGGTACTATAGTCTGCTATCATGGGTCAGTTACCTTGAAAAGCAGTGCGCGCCAAAGGTATAACCATACCTCTTTGAGTGCTGATACCGAGCTGCTCAGCCACATTGACATATCCCTCACGTGTGATCTTGCCGCCTTTCTTGATGTTCTTGATCATGTCATCATCACCCTGCCATATACTACGGCAGTATGGACAAGTCACATCGCTTGAGCCATAGCTGCCGCGACGTTTGGTCGCAGCCCAAGTCTCGAAACATTGCTTGTGTATGTTTTGACCGCAAGCTGCGCGGCACCACACAATCGTGTCTTTGTTATCAGATTCGAGCTCGCAGAAGCAGATGGGGCAGTCGCCGTCGATGGGCTTGCGATTCTTGTCCTTGGAATCGTCGGCTTGGGGATCGATGGGCGGAGCCTTGTCGAAGATCTCATTGAGTTCACTGGGGACCAAAGCCAGTTGGTATGTGTGTTCGAATTTGGCGCGGAGGACTCGCGACATGACCTAGCTATGGTCAGAATTATCCAGCAAAGATGGAACAGGTCTGAGGAAGGACGCACATAAAGCCAGTGTTTGCATTGATTTCCCTTCATGGAGTGCGGGCAACTACACGACGGGGTCTGGCCGATCTTAACGGTGTATACATTACCAGTAGAGCCAGTCAACTCAACCTCCTCCTCGGGCGCATCTGGGATACCGCATCGCCGCCGCTCGAGAACGTAGAAGCGCTGTGTTGTTGCTCGATGGTACACCTCGTGGAAGCTTTGAGGTGGTTTCGATCGGTATCGGCGCAGTCGCTTCTCGCCGGTACTCGTGCCGACCGTGTTGGGCTTCTTCACTTTGCGAGACGATGGGGATGAAAATAGTGCATCGTCAGAGGTATCAGCTTTTCGTTTGCGCGCCGACGAGGGCGTCGCCGTTGCCGACTTCGTTGTGGAGCTTCCGGCGGGCTTAGAACGGCTGGAGACGGAGCGGGTCGCAGCCGTCGACATCGAGGCGCGGGGTCCCGCCATTAGGATCGATCGGTGTGGCGAAAGCGTACACACAATGGGCGTTGATGAGGGGCACTTCTCAGTGAACGGGGGACGGGAGTCGCTCGCAGACAAATCGCTGGTGTTCAGTTAAGCTAGGTCGATGATGGAAAAAGACTGTGAGGATAATTCTAAAATAATGCGAAGTTTCGCAAACTTTAGTGATTATCACATTGATTGACAAGAACCTGATTGACCTTAGTGGCAAGAGCGGCTGCCCCTGACCTAGGTAGCTACCTTAACTTCCCCCTCTAAATGGACGACGGCGGGGGAGAACCTCGATGACGACATGCACGGACCTTGGGTGCCACACGCCCAACACACGAGATCATGTGATTGGCATCCCAGACCAAGTCAGGTGACTGAACGCTGCCGGATTCGAAAGGAGCCCTGACGAGAGTCTCGGTCTCGAAACATTGCTTTCCTTAATGAGTTGCCGCCGTGATTATCTTCACAACAGGTTTAACACCTCCTCCTCATGGCTGCGCGCCGTTTTCTTCCTGTCAAAGAGGAAAGGCATCTCTTTGAGGGTCAGCCCCTTTGGCTCGACCCACTCGAAATAGACATGAAGCCAGATCAGAGTGTTCCACGAAGCAGTGGCAACGACTGAAGGGAACCAACGGCCCAGCACGAGAAACACAGACGCAGTGCCAAAGATCGGACAGATGTCGCAGCCGTTTCCGCCACTTAGGTTCCCGCAGAAGTCTGCGCCAGCCCCATGCTGATTCCAATGATCGGGCGCACGCCCGGCAATAAAATTCCAATGTTGACAATCTGCGCCAGCGACGACGGCTCAAATCATGTCGGCAATGGCTGCCGCGTAAAGCCCCACTTTGCGCCCTCTCTTGTTGATGAGAATGCCGGTGAAGGGCAGGACGAGGAGAGCCCCTAGGAATGTTGCGCAGGTATTGACAGCCGTTGTGGCCGTTGTGAGCTCGAAGTACCTCTGATAGCAGATTATTACGTTGAGAGATCCTAACAAGGACCCATCATACGCAGTGGTGACTGAGAAGACGACGCAAACTGAGACGGCCAACGCTGTGGTCATGCTCATCTGCAGGGAGGTGAAGGGTGACTTTTGTTGTAACGGGGACGCTCGAAGGCGATCTTGGATTGCAAATCATCGTCTTCTTGACTTTGAACCCGACAAGTTGACGTTGCTCTGTTATGAGAATCGCTGGACACGCAACGCACTCAAGTCGCCGCCTAGCCTCACATAACGCAATCAAGTTCATATCACTTCCTGCAAGGTGTCGGTCGGAAATATGATGGCTTTGGTGAAAGCCGAGCCGCTCGAGCCCATGCAAATCTGCCGCAGAAAATAGGGTTACGCGCTCGACCACTTGATGCTTCCCTCAAAAGTTTGAGGATAGGAACGTAGACATCGTGTGCAACTTATTTTTCATTGTCTATCAGATACCTGCCTAGTATCTCGATTAAACCTGAGTTGTCAACGCACGAATGCCTAATCGATAACCTCAATCTCAGAGGATTATGAAGTGTGGGTAGAGAAATGCCATTCAATCATGCAGAGAAGTGGATTCCTTTCGATGAGAACCAGACTTTATTCAACTATGGTCGAGTGAAATATTTGCTGGAACCAATCATCAAAATCTTCAGAGGGGTCGCCAGACATCGTGAAATGCTCTTCCGGAACGTCAAACTGTCCGAGACCAGCCGTGGAAGAATCAAGTATAAACCAATCGGTCTTGAACCTAGCCGCAATTTCCTCAAAGTTGATAGCATCAGGCCTAGCAGCAAGCGTCCGATCAGAAAACGACTCTATGCCTCCCACCTCGGAGAAGATGGCATCAATAAGCACCACGCCACGGTGTGCTAGGATATCACTCGTCGTCCGGCCCAGGAGGTGCTCTCGCGCGTCGCGAATCGCGTCGAGGTAACCTTCTTGTCGGTTGTCTCTTTCTTTGCTCTGATCGCATATGACCTCGAACGAGAGGATGATGGCAGCGGTGATGCTGAAGGCGACGTGCGTCCAGAGCGAGACTTCGCCTGATTCTACGATGCTCTTGTGCTCGCGTAGGATGGTGACCGCTGCTGCGACGCAGGTACGGCGCGTGTGGACGTAGGAGTCAGATTGGAACGAGAGGAAGAGGAATGGTCGGTGGATCATGACAATCTGGCGGAATTGATTAGCATCACCGCGATATATCTGAGGGTTCGTTAGGGTCTGATCGAACCTTTTCAGCGGCGGTAATGGCTAGACTCTGACGTGCAACCCCAAGCCAGGCATACTGGCCCTCAAGCAGCTCATCCTTCTGCAGAAGAAAACGCGGTATTGATTGGACCTTCTCTCTCATCTTTTGGTCCATCTTGAGAACATGGGCATACTGCTCTCTTGCTGGCTTCTGGGCTCTCAGGGGTCCCATACCATCCGCGAGCTCGGGCATCAGCTGCGCAATACCACCCAAGACACGAGTATACGTGCTTACCGTCAGTACTTCATCTGGTGCTTCTATCAGGTCCGCATCGTTGGAATTTCTGGGGAAAGAAGTGGAGTAGTGAGACGGATTAATGCCATATGAGTCGGTAAAGGGGATTGCAAAGTGGTCTTGGATGACCATCTGGAGCCAGACCCTACGACCGACTTCTCTTTGCAGAGTATCATCCCATATTTCATCTGGAGTCTGCAAGTCGAGGCTGCATTTAGTGATTTTATGAATTCCCAGGCACTCGGCAATTCGAATCGCAGCGCTGAATAAGGTAGCGTTGAGTTGACTGAGCCCAAGATTGTGAGCTACTTCGGTTGAGATGACGATGGCTTGGATGGAGTAGATTGAAACATTTTGCAGGAAATGAGCCTTGTAGAGAGTGTCGACCATGAAGTTGAATAACTCTTGAGGCGAACAGCCCGGTAGAGTGAGCGGGTATGCATCGCGATGTTTCCAGCTATTCTGCCAACTCAGGAGCGACGAGGAGAGCACCGCGCTATACAGCGCAAGCCACTGTGGCTGGTCGTATACGCCGGTTGCCCAGAACACGGTGCACTGCTGCAGGAAAGTCGGGCAGTGTAAGGAGTTGTGGTGCCATGCTATGTGCTCCAGGTGAAACGAGATGAGTATTTCGGCTGTGACTCTCTCGGGGAGGAGGGCAAGAGATGGAACAGTATGATCAGGTAGTCCGAGGGACGGCGACAGACCTGTTGTTGAGGTTGTGATGGTGGGATCTCTTCTTTGATGGCAATTGCAGTGTAGATGAGGATAGCAGTTTCCATAGCTCCTACCCCATGCCATGTGCTCTAACGCAGTCACCGTGAGCGAACTGCGAGCTTTAGAATGTGAACCTGTGGCTTCGTCTTGTCCCGAGTCATCTTCTAGCCCACTCCCGGACTCAACAAGATTAGCTATCCGTGTGTTCTCAGTGAGTTGCCCCGAACCAGACCGTAGACCCTCCAGTCTAGCTGCCACCAAATCGGCTGCCCTCCTCGCCGAAGTGGGATCGTTGCTCTGAAGCATGCTGCGCAGAGTCTCGAGAAACTCAATCTCGACACTATGGCGAACGGCGTTGCGCCTGAGGTGAACGACTTCGCGGTCGCAATGGAGCCCTAGACGACTGCATCTTGCGCATGGAATCTCTTTGTTGCACTTTCTCTTCTTCCTAGTACACTCTATGGGCGGTGGCACTGTGTCAGGACTGTAGGCCGAGCGGCTTTCTGGCTGGGGATAGATCACGAACCGCGACACGCGAGGGATTGGCGCTGCGACAAACGCGCTGACATGCTATGTGCTCAAGATCGACCCTCCAAAAATTAGCAATTGCACATACGATTGCTGTCCTGTTGCTGCATGGGAAACAAGATTATTTGTGTTGGCAACATAGACAAGTTGGGGCGCGCTCGGAGAACTCAGACAATCAATCATGGCTGGAAATGACTTGTTGAGATTACATAAGCGGATTTGACTCGACAACAGACCAGCACAATACCCGAGCAAAATCGTCGGAAATGATCCAAAGGTCTTTCTTCAATTGCTGGCGAAGGTTGACAAGATGAATATCGGTAGAAAATCTCTTGTTATGGCTTGCCCACTTTGTATTGCGGCTACCAAGAATGTTCACCACCGATTTGACCGCCATAAGCACAAGTAGCATGGGGATTTCCCATGATCAAGATGTTTTACCACCAAGGTTTACTGCTATGGAAAATGAAGTATCTTTTTCTGTGCATCGTTATAGATCAGGGTTGTGTCAATCCTTATGACTTCGCCACCAGTTGTGTTCTAGGCTTCATCGAGACTATAGAAATCGAAATGGTCAGCATCGGCCCTTCAATTAACATCCAAAGGTTCCACTCACATGTCCCTTGCTTTCAATCCAATTGCAGCTCCCTGCTGCGAAGCCGGCTCAACCATGATGTAATCTTTGATGATGCCCGTCCCGTTCCGTAGAGCATCAACCTGCTCGTCGCTGCAGGTGCTCGGGTCAAGGATGTAACAGAAATCTTCGTACTGCGGCGGAATCTCGTTCTTGATTCCAAATGTATCGGCAGGCCCCTCGGTGGCATAAGTCAGGTTCGTCGCGGTATCAACAAGGCCTGTCGCGATGTCCTTGTTGAAGAGAGCGCGGTTGAAGATTTGATACGCGGATTCCGGCTGATACGACGGCACGGCGTGTCCGGCCTGGTAGACTCGGATGAATGACAAGTTGCCATATTGCCGAACCTGGCCGCCTTCGTAAGTAACATTGGTCTGCAGAGGCTCGTAGCCCGCATTGGCAAAGTTCTCTTGGTCTGCCCAGGGAATCGCCAGCGCCACTTGCTCTCCGCCGATCCAGTTGCATGCGAAGTCGCGGTCGCCGAACATGAGAGAGACCTTGATGCCGCTGTGCAGGAGGTAGGCGATATCTTCGATCCAGCCTGGCCGGGGGTAGTCTCCGATACTGCGGAAAGCGGAGGACGACGCGCTTGAGCTACCTGTCCAGTTCAAGGGAACCCCGAGGGCAGATTGGACGTAGGGCTGATTCAGATATCCGGCTGTGAAGGGGGGCGGGAACAGCGTTGGGTCGATCTGTGTTACGTCGTAGTAGTCGCGGCCCGAGACATCGAGATAGGGGTCGCGAACATTTTCCGTGCAGTATGTTTCCGCGTCTTGACAGACACTGTTCACGGTCGCGTTGATGCCGATATTATCTGGGTCATAGACTGCAGAGATTTCACGACAGGCATCAATCCTGTCACGGCAGCCTCCTTCCGCGTAGTAAGCATCGACCATACCCTGATATACCGTCTCGTTGACCGTTTGTATGCCATACGTGTTGTTGAACGCCATCTCCGGATATGAGGGCCACTGCACTTGGCGATCAATGCACCCGTTAACGATGAGGAGTGTGTCCAGCTTCAAGGTGTATTTCTCGCCTTCGGTACCATCCCAGGTGCCGTTCGCGATCTTTTCATTCTGCTCCTGAAAGTAGGCGGCAAAGGCGGGTCCGTACCGGCCTCCATAGGACTGCGTTGCAATGCTGATGCGGTCGTCGTTGGGGTGATAACCCGGGAACTCCTGAAACCATACCTGGGCGAAGTGCCATAGGGCAATAGCTGCATTGCGACTACCAAAGCTCGTCGTGTTCCTTCCGCCGCTGGCCAATGTGCCGGTCTGGAAAGTGACATTCTGTGCTGGGATTGGGGATGAGGCGTTCAGAGTTTGGGTGCTTCCGAGGAGGTTCCTGGTCACGTTTCGCAGTGAATCGTATGAGAAGCCGACTTGAACTGGCTGATCAATGTACAACATGTTGACTAAAAAAGAGTGTCTGAGCAATGAACCAGATTTCAATTGATTGTGAGAAAGGGCTCTCACCTTTGTTATTCCAAGACCACTCACTAGGTCTTGTCGAGTTTGAGTCCGGATTGATATAGCATGGTCCATTCTCATTGAATAGTCCAGGCATCGAAGAGCTGCCGGGACCGCCGTTCATCCATATAGAGAGTGGTGCGTTCTCTGGATCCTCCTTGGCCTCAAAAAACCAGAAGAATGTGTTGATCTCAAAATCTTGCTCCTGGCCAACGCCCTCGAGGGTTCCCGGCGGAAGTTTGATGTATCCAGCATAGGATTTCACACTTTCAGTCTCCTCGCACAGACCGGGCTAGATATGTGGATCACGTCAGCTCCTATTCCCGCCAATGTGCTTGCTTCCACCTTGCCTCTTTGTAACTAATCTGGATGCCTTCATCGAACTTCGACTTCAAGACCGTAACCCCCTGAGGCGCTGGTGGAAATTGAGCGAATGAGTGCGGAGTGAGTGCCGCGGCAAGGGCGATGAACGACAGTCGATTCCTCATTACGAAGACACCAAAAGAGGACCGGATAAAATATGAAAGTAGTCACTAAAAAGAGGCTCCTGTTCTCGAAGACATCGTTCAGTGACTTCCGGCACAGCTTCGATATATATCATTTGATCTTCCCCGCTCGTCAGCACCTTCCTACTTGGGTACACTCTACGCCAGTGAATCATTATCTTCTTGATGCTTGTGCAAGTCGTACCGCCAAGACAGCCGTATCGAATCTTTTCGGAAGCCGATTTGGTTGAGCGACAAAGTAGCAGGGGCTGGGATGCGGGGTCGATGGTAATACCGGCGAGGGCCAAGACTCAAATGGAGGACCAGTTCAGTCTTAGTTTGCACAACGCGAAGAGTTGGCCAATGAAGGCAATGATGCCATGGACGATTCCCGCTTTGAATGCACCGTCGTTGAGGGAAGGTTCCTATCATTAATTGCGGTTGAATGAGTAACCAGGGGTTCAATCTCCTCAGCAGCTACCGGGTTTTTTTTTTTCTTTTTTTCCTTTTTTGGTTTTTTTTGCGGAAGTGCACCAAGAATTGTCTTGGAAGCTGACCGAAGCTAGCGTTGGTTATCATGTGTCGTGACGGCAGCTACCCTGCTCGGAGTCGAGGCATACTGCCACTGCATCCATTCATTTCGCCGTCATTGAGAAGGAATTGTTTTCCAGCACGTTGTTTAGGCGGAATGGACTGCTGCCACTGTATTAAACCTTACTAACAGGGGACGGTTACCGCACGTTCCGGAACGTTCGGAGTGATCAAAGCTAGAACACATGACTTGCACCTTGCGACCTAGGTGGGGCCATGTCTGAACTCGCTGGAGTGAACAGTCGACCGTGTGGGGTGCGTTCCCCTGGAGTCGGAGAGGCGGAGAGGAAAGCCGGGCGGGGCATCGGAAGGAAGAAGCGGGCACCAGGCAGGTGCTCTGGCAGAGCCTCATGGTGTCCGAATTGTCCTAGGATATGCCGTGACACTTCGGCTCCTTATCCGCTTGACACCGTCTATCTCGCCGAGATTCTAACTTCCGATGGCGACATTCCCGTGAGGATGACGCCGTCGAATCGGGTCTCAGGGTTCCCCGCAGAAAGACAACTGATGCGGCATGACGCCTTCTCAGCGCAAGATGGGCAAACCGAGTAAACTGCTTGCTAGCCACTGAGATTCAGAGATTGACGCATTTTCTCAATGCGTCCGCAGAAAGAGGAGAGCGTCTTACAAATGCAATACCGATTCACCGAATCTAAATGCAGTGATTGGTTCCTATTGCCGAAGCAGCGCCAGTTGTTCCAAGAGTTCTCCTCAGATGAGACTTCCGCTTGAATTCGTCATCCAATGGTCTCCACAGCAGAATGTTTGAGTCAAGGCGACGTCTGATGACCCAATCGAAATCAATAAGGGACGATATAAACACCTGTGACTCCTTTTTCTTTTTTGACGCTAAGAGTAATTTACCATAAGGGTCAGATCAAGTCCAAGGAATCGTCACAATGGCCGCGGCTGATGTTCAAGCCCCATTCTACCCAGGCCCTCCGGGCCAACCGGACATTGGATATGCCCCTGATTATGGCAGCTTTGTCGCCAGAACAAAGCGACGCCAAGAGCAGGAGAATCTCGACAAGTATTTGCCTACAGGCTTCCCGCAGAAACTAGAGTCGAAGCTGGTATGGGATGGAAATACCTTGGCTCAGCACTACGACTGGAACTACGTCTTGACAGACGCTGATAGGAAAGAAATTGATGATGCTCTCGGGCACTTCAAGTGTACGTGAATCATCTCATCAGCATGTCGCATAAGACCTCGGTGCATTTTCTAATTTCAAGCACAGCCTCGGAAAAGCCACTTGGAGACATCAGTCAGGAGACATTTCCCTTACTACACCTTCACAAAACTCTGCGTGAGATCTCGGAAGAGATTCACAACGGTCACGGCATCAAGGTCATACGTGGCGTTCCAGTAACAAAGTATACTCGCGAAGAAAACGTCATCATCTACGCCGGAATCTCCTCCCACGTGGCTCCGATCCGCGGCAGACAAGACAACCAGTTCCAAGGCGAGCCTGCAGACGTTGTTCTGGCACATATTAAAGACCTCACTAAGATAGTTGACCCCCATAAGATTGGAGCACCGGCCTATACGACTGACAAGCAAGTCTTCCACACCGACTCGGGTGATGTAATTGCGCTCTTTGCACTCGGCGAAGCCGCTGAAGGTGGTCAGAGCTACCTCTCGAGCAGTTGGCATGTGTACAACGAGCTGGCTAGGACAAGGCCCGATTTGATCCGCACCTTGGCTGAGCCTTGGAATGCCGACGAGTAAGTTATGTCCTGGAAGAGGAACTGATTTGCTGCTGACCTCCATACGAAGGTTCGGAAAGGACGGTAGATCATATAGCACCAGGCCCTTGCTTCATCACCAGCCAGCAGCAGACGGTAAGCCCGAGCGCTTGATCATTCAATATGCCAGACGCAGCTTCACGGGCTACTGGGGTTTGCCACGGTCCTCCGACATACCCCCCATCACCGAAGCGCAGGCCGAGGCTCTCGACGCGCTACACTTCCTCGCCGAAAAATATGCCGCCCACTTGAACTTTCATCAAGGCGACATCCAGTATGCCAACAATCTGAGCATATTCCACGCCCGTGGAGGCTTCATAGATTCTGAGGAAAAGCAGTAAGTGATGTTAGGGGTCTAAATAGGTATTCGCAAGCTGATGTAGATAGGCGGCATTTGATCAGACTATGGCTCCGGGATCCTGAGCACGCATGGAAGACGCCTAATGCCTTGCGGGAGCGGTGGGATCGTGTGTACTCGGGTGTCACGCCTGAGAAGTCCGTGTTTCCTCTAGAGCCTCAGATTCGCAGTGCCAGTCGAGGAGAATTCAAGCCTGACGAGAAGGCAGCGCCGACTTTATGATGCGACGTCGGATACCTTACAGTCTTTAGCGTAGCACCTCAAATCAAGACTAGTGTACTTGGGCAACGAAACTTTAAACAACCTTACGATACTTTTGCTGTTTGCTTTGCAAATCTATTACAGGAGGTTCTTAGCAAGTTCCAGTTTTACTGAGATTTGAGGAGTTTGCCGAAAAACCCATCTAAAAACTCAATATTCGCACGATAATAGAAGTGCGCAGATTGAAGCCGTTGACTTGCGAGTAAGCTAAAGGTGACAACTTTCGCACAGAAGACACGGAAGAGTTGTAATAAAGTGAAGTTATGTAGAAGATGTCGTGAAGTGGGCGTGCCGGTGTGAAATGATGCATGCAAGAGGTAGTCTTCAATACCTGGGGAGTAATCACTCTGGTTTCATAGTCACGAAGCCAAATGCGAGTGACTGACTCTTTAATTATCGCGGGCAGCATTTGCGGAACGGGCGAAGCTGCGTAGGGTTCCCGCCGGTGCAAGCTTACCAAACGATCCGGAACCGTTTTCCAGCCGCAGTTGCCCAAAAATGGACATGACCAAATTCTGGCAACCACTGCAAGTGACCAGAAAAGGCGATTCTCAAAAAAGAAGGCAGCTCAACTTGGACTAGCCCGGCAAAATTTGGCGCTCGCATTTGCTCCGCCGTGGGCCTTTCCGCACGTTGCATCCCGGAAGCACCCCACAAGACGATCGGCCGGCTCGCCGGAACCTGCCACCGCTACCCGGACGACACCACGGCACCCCGGCATCCGTCCTATTGCGGGGGTGCGCCTTCACTCCGCCGACATGCCTAACTATTAGATGCGCTAGTCAGGACGACGACTGCAAGTACGTATGTTGCTGACGATCGGGGCTGGGTGCGTAAGTCCGTGACCCCTATCCCCATGCATAAAGCACAGCGGCTTTGGTATCGTCTTTGGGTATTGCCAAGTTCGGCATGGTGTATTATTCGGATCATCGTCAACTGTTGCTAGCTTTAGCTAAACAAGGGTCGGTTATTTGGATCTACACCCACTTCGCAAGGTCGGCAAGCTGGGCCTACGATTGGCACATGTCTGTTGAAGTGAACAGGTCGGAGGGCTTCGGGCATAATTACTAGTCTACCACATCAACTTATCTTTTAAGAGAGACTAGCTCTATGAATAGCTTGTTAGATGCCCGCAAAGTGCAAGCGCACTACACTGCCGCGTCAGCTGAATGGTGCAGATCACAGCCTCAGGCAAGATAGTCATGTAGACAACGTGGTCAATCGCCAAGTGTTCTGGCCTAGGTAGAGTCAAGCATGGCTCAACGCGATATTATCACGCACGATATGCAGTCTGCTTCCTTTCGCATATGCGATTACAGTTAATCCGAAGCAGATGAGCAGAGTCCGTCGGGATTATCAGCAACTTACAGGGTGGCGAAGTCGATCTCGACATACTTTGGAAAGACCTTGCTCGACGTGAGACTATGTTGCACTGCGGTTGCCAAGCCGAGACTGAGGGCCATGGTGAATCACCAGAAATCCCATAATTGTGCTTTCTCTGGGCGTTGATGGATACTTAAATGTAACAGAACTGCAGCGCGGCGTTCCCTTCATTACAATCTCGTGTATGTACACTTTTGCACGGTGGTTTTATGCTTCTCTGGAAATTATCCAGAAAGCACACATTGATATCATGATACAAGCAATATCAAGTGAACAGATTGTATCAAGCTGTCGAGTTCCCTGTTCCTGTTGCAATATAGACAACAAGGCGCCATGTTCCGCGACCAGCAGTGAGTAAATGGCTGGAAGAGTATCAATCCCAGTCAATCTAGAAAAATTTATATAGACCCTTGCATTGCCAGGGATAATGCGATGAAAAAAGCAGTTTGCACGTGACAAGGCTCGTTGAAATGTCTCTGAGGAAAGCAAGACCCGTCTGATTGGTTCGCCGACGCCGTGACTATGTATGTCATTGGGTGTATCAGTCGAGCTGAGTTCACGAGATCATGAAACTAATGAGGGCGCATGGCTGTGGCATATAGGACGGGTATCGTATCAGAAATTGATATTTGAACCAGCTTTCACTCCTTCATTCGATCGGACTGACTGACTTATTGAATTGGATGTTGCTTCAAAGTCCATACGCTGTTCCTAGTTGATTACAGGCAAAAGCACTGCCTAACCGAGACTTGAATGTAAGTGTTGACACAAACTAAAATCATCTATTACCAATCCAGTTGAAGTTGAATCAGCTCTTCTCAACTTCAAAGCTTGATGTCCTCAAATGACATCAAAGTATGATCATGCACAAATCTGGTCCGAATCTGGCAACGCAATGTTCTACTTGATACACAATGAGGGCTCTCGATGAAGTTGAATAGATGTCAACTCGACATTCATTCAAGTTGGATTTTCTCACGCAGTCTCTAGAGTGATTAAACTTTTTGAGTAGGCGCGAACTGGTTGGTAAGTTCTTTTAGTGAAAACGATGCTAATGACAATTTCTCAACTCGACTGAGTTCATGAAAGGAATACCTCGAACTATCAATTTGTAGTTGCAGAGCCTTGATTCAAGTCAAAGGCTAGTGACGAATGCATGCAGACAAGGTATTGAGGTATGCCTTCATTCCTCATGAGCCTGTGAAGTGGGTCAGCGAAAACTCATTCTGACAATCTAATCTTCGTTGGATTCATGCACCAACGGCTCAATCGCTGGTATTGATCACTAATCATACGAAATGATTAATGGACCTCATGACGGCATGACGTCTTGTGTCATTGAGATTGCCCCAAACTGCCCATTCAACAAGTATTCTTGCCACAACATTTCTTAGGATTACAAGGAATGCCTAGACGTATTAGTGATTACCCTGACGCTTTTGCAACTAGTAGTTTTGGATCTATTATACTATTTAATCTTGGAAAGGCCATGTCAGGACCTCCTACCATTAAAGGCATTAGGAAGTTACCAAAACCTCCAATTAAGTGTACTTCAATTTTAGTCGCTCAGATTTATTTGCTTATGGCAGACATCACCCATTCAGAGTTTCTAGAGATGGAGGTATTGAGGGTGCACGTGATGATGAGGCTCAAGTAACCCCTCGCCAATCGATCTTTCTGCGCACTGCACGACTTGCCAGTTCACCATTGCATAACTTTGGACAAATGAAAGTCACCAAGGCCAGTCATGCCTGCGTCAAGAATGCAAACCATATTGCCTCACTGTCAAGGCAGAGATTGCGAGATAGCTGGACAGCCCATCCTCGGCATGCCTTACACCCGAAGGTTGCCTTGCGAGATGGTGCGCACTTGGTTCGCCAGGAACCGAATTCATGGTGTTCAGCCCTTTGTGGCTAAGTCAGAAACTCAGACCCCATTAATTATGCATGGTACTTTGCTGTGACTGGTCAAATTGCGATGCATCTTATTCATCCCTGTGGAATTGTGTCACTACAATTGGTCGGCATGACGGAATCTCACCTGCAGCTGTCAGCGAGTTCGTTGGCAAACTCCATCGACATGCAAACCCATCGCACAATTCATAAATCGATCCATTCCAATGTCCGTTGTGCCGCAAACCGTTTGCATACATGTATGTTTACGCCAGACCGCTTTCCCCTCTCACGCTGCCCCCGCCTCCCGAGTTCTCGTCACATTGACCGGTGCCACTGTACGCCGACTACATCGCTGATAGTTCGTCCGGACGGGTCGACTTGACCGCCGTCGCAATGCCTGAACAGCCGACTGCCGAGCAATGGGAGAAGCACAGGCCCCTCATTACCAAATTATATACCACCAGAACCCTCAAGCACATCAAAGATGAGCTGTATAAAAGACATGGATTCTATGCGACGTAAGATTATCTTCAGTTGTCTCGGGCCTTTGGTATCTGTACAGTGCTAAGGAAACGTGTACAGAGAGCGCATGTATAAAGGACGCTTCAAGACCTGGGGCATCGGGAAAAACAAGAAGCGCAAGCCCTTTGAGGCATCACTACCCAGAGACGTTGACCAGGGGTCGAATCTTGCCGCCGCACCTCCTAGCGATATCTCAAGCCCTACCTCTCCAATCGAACCACCCGCTTTCTTCTCGCCAGCACTAACGCCATGTGCGTCTCCTCACGAAGCTCATCAAGTCTTTGACACGCGCTCGACGACGTATGTCGAGACCCCACGCCCAGGGACCCTTCCACCGACACCGGCCACGTATGGATACAGATCCCCATTTGAAGTAAACCAGAAAGAAGCTGGCATGACCCCTGACATGCTTTGCAAAGAGATCGTGACATTAGCGACGTTGATCCTCTCGAAGCTCGTTCCAGGGCGGCCGCCGACTATGGCGTGGGACGACTGTACCCCCACAGACGACCATCTCGCGATTTACCGCACGCTTCAAAAGGAGCTTAAGCACGAAAGTTACCTGAGAGGTTGCCTTGTGAACAATCCATCAGTTGCAGTCAAGTCGCGAATGAACGACCATGTCAATGAGCTGTTGAAGTCATTTCACCCTGCGGTACCAATTGGCATTTTGAGCTCATTCAACCAATCATCTGATACTGCAGCCATTAACGAGTTGGTGCGCTGCTTGGTGACATCCTCAATGGTCATCCTACCGAGAGACCACGAGTTTGTCCAATTAGCGCAGAGAGTAGAACAACTCCTCACAAACACTCTGTTCCCAGAATTTAAAGCCTGCATGGAACGCATTTGCGATGATCTGCAAGCCAACGTGCTCAAAGTCCTTGGCAGATGGAGTTTGGTGATGATTTACCTGATTTTCGTCCTGAACGCCAAAAAGGCAAAAGATGAACAGCAGACGGATCCCAAGATCCTGAATATGGCATTGGAGCGGTACACACACGTACAGTGCTCCTACTCAGATGACCCGAAGCTTATTGTTCAATTTGGACACTTCATCCTAGGCTACTGCGTCCTCGTCGCCTCAGAAGTAGAGCTTGCAACTGGCGTGCGCGATATGGCAGAGCAATGCTACGACCGCGCTGAGGCGTACCTTTTGGAGCGGGAGTCTTCGCCAAACTCCAGATACGCAGATATCCAAGATGCAAAGTCCCATTTCGGAAAAGCATGTGCCGTTCTGGCGGACTGTCGCTACGCTCAGGGCTCGCAGCAAGCGGACAAGATGCTTCGTGACGAGATCCACGACTCGTCGCGGAGACTTCTGCTCATGTCGATAGGGTGTCACGTCGATACGGACATGGCGACGATGGCGCAGTTTGAGCGGCAGAAGAAGAAGCTTGAGGGGTGGTGCAAAGATGCGGGTGATTTGGAAAGGCAGAAACAACTGGATTGTATTCGTGACCTCATACTGGGAAACGAGCAACGGCCAAACGATGGTCCTCTTCTCCCTAGATTGAAGGTATTAGCTGGAAATTGAAGTGCGAAGTGGAGAAGAGATGAAGAGAAGGTCACAAGCCGCGGGCAAAAGCCTGGCAAGAGATGGGGTTGGAGAGGAGGATTTCGTTGAGGTCAGTCCGAATCATGATGAAACATCCGCAAAATGTTGTCATTGTGGGAACTTAGCGATGCATATATGTGTACCGCAGTTTGTGTTCTTGATAAGGCGTGGGCTGGGGCAGTCGAAGATTCACGAATTGGCCCGGTCCACTGTTTGGACCAAGCAATCAGTCGCAGATTTGCGGATAAGTGGGCTACGTTGTACGTCATGTCGTCTCTTTTCTGCGTTGATCCATCTTGGTGTGGAAACCAACAGTGGTCGGTGAGACTCGGTGAGCCTGACCATACCCACCGAAACTCAGCGACCCAAAAAGCCGGACGAAAATGTCCGAAAGCTGATCTCATTATTGCGTCTGGGCGGCTCTGTGGCGACCAGATCTCCAATTCTCGCCCACTCAACACTGGAGCCTGCAGGCATGAGTCTTTGGGTTGCGTTTACCTTTGGCTAATTCCTCGTTTCCGCCGTTGTCCCTCGTCACTGGTCAGTTCACATCTTCCATCGGCCCTTCAAACATTTACTTCACTCAACTCGCAGAAAAGTGGCTCAGTTATTTCATTCCTTGTAACGTTGATGTAATCTGAAAGTGACATCATACGCACTTCAGCTGGAATAATCATGGCAATGTCGATGCGGCAGATTCAATACTTAAGCGTATAATGACTGCCGAAGGATATGAGCTTTTCGGATCCTTCTATTAACACAATCTTAATAACAAGGCTTAGGATTAACCATCACCAACGAACCATCGCCAACTCCAAATTCAACCAATCACAAGCTTAGTCCATACCTTGCAACACTTCAACCAATCACAATGTCAGTCAACCGTAACGTTGAGTCCATCAACAACAAGCAGGGCGAATTCCACCCCAGCGTCCCTCGCTCAGAGCCCCTCACAACCAAAGGCGTAAGTTATCAACCCCAATCCTACACATTCGTAATTACTTCTTCTGTCTGACCAACCAATAGCACGCCCCGGGCACCAAAGTCGGCAACGACGCATACCCCGAGTTCCACGCCCAAGCATACCCCGCCGGCACAGCACCCAGAGAAAACACCTTTCAGCCCCAGAACGCGCAAGAGATCCCCGGTCAGGCCCTGAACCCCGAGGCTACCACGTATACGGCCGCGCACGATTTTCCCGGTGCCACGAGCGGGGACGTTCACACTGGGTTGGGTAAGCCTGTGCAGGGCCAGACCAGCGCCGAGCTGCACGGGGCTAACCTCGGTCGCCGTGACAAGGAGAGCGCCGGGCTTGAGGGAGTTGGAGCTTCTGGCAAAGATAACTTTAGGGAGCGGCGTTTGGATGTTGACCAGGAGCCCGACACTCGTGGCAAGACGAAGAATGCATCGAATGTTCTCGGCGCGGAAGAGAGATTGCCTGTGTCGGCTGAAGAGGTTGCCAGCGAGCGTCGATAAGTTAGAGACTTCTTGTACTAGTACCATAATGTCACGAGCATGAATGATGTTCTCACGAGTTTGGGGGGGAAAGAGTGATTTGGTCCGAATTGTAAACATTCACGCCCGTTTATTGCATGTTCTAAGTGCATCCGCTATCCCTGATCCTCCTAAACACCCTAGTAGCCTTACTCGTAATGCATCTTGATTCCAGTGTTCTAACCCAAATACACTACGAGAGAAGAAAATCGCGCCAATTTCCAAAGCTCCATCAGTTCACAAAGATGACGAGGTGTGTCACCATCTAAATGGATCGGTTCTTGGTCTTGCTGGCGTTGGAAGGCGCAGTCTTCTTGAGGGTGAGGACGATCTTGTCTTCAGTGGTGTCGCTGGTGTCGTTCCACTTGAGAGAGTAGATGCCGTTGATGGAGCTGGGGGTCGCATACCACAGAGACTCCATGCCGCCAGAGGAGGCCTCGACGAAAATGAAGGAACCGTAGAAGACGAAGCCGCTGGTCTGGCGGTCGGAAGAAGATGAGTTGGAGCTGAGGAAGCCGACGTCGTGATCCGAAGAGCCCTCGGCGGGGATGGAGAAGGTGAGGTTGGACCAGGTGGGAGGGGAGGTGGAGTTGAGAGCCGTAGTGTTCGGGGCTCCGAGCCAGCCGTTGTTGTCGGTGGGGGTGACTATCAAATACATTAGTTTCTTATTGAATACCAAACCGAAAGATAATGGACATACAGATCACCGGGGCGGCGTTGGAGTCGTTGAACTTGGTGTGGTCACCAAAGTAAGCGTCGCCTAGTCACAATCGTGTTAGTCTAGAGCTTTCTTAGGGGGGGTTTTCGCAACCCGGGCTGGACGGGTTATCAACAAAAGAGAGACAGGAAGAGAATGATGGCAAAGTTCTGAATAGAACTCTTTCAACCCTCTTAAAAGATAAAATTTCTTGAACCAGCCTTACTACCTCCTGCAGAGAACATGGACAGGCCGCCGATTCCTTGGCCGTAGGCGTAGACCTGGAAAGGGCTGGTGTTATCGCTGGCAACAGCGCGGGGTTCCGAAGGAGCCGCAACCGCAAGAGCGGCGAACGACAGCAGGATAGTGCCGAAGAATTGCATTTTTGCGTATGGGTTTGTTAAGTTGTGTTTCGGAACGAAAGGAGTTGTGATGGAGTAAACGACTGGATGAGACTGTAAGGAGACTCGATGGGGGAAAACGATGGACTGAATGAGAGTGATCGTGATGAAAGGAACCGGAGTGGTGGGGGGGCCGGGAAAGTGAAGCTGGAGAGGGGATGGAGTTGGTTAAATAAAAGTGCGGTAAATCGATGCCGTTCGGATGATCCGCCGCAAGCCGCCCTGGTCGGCATGTCATGACTTGCGACTTTACGTGCAAATTTTCGGGCTACGCTACCGCGGCACCACAACTCATCCAAGTCAGGTAGCAAAGGCCCGAAGACGGTTCCTGTTGGCCATGGTTGCAAGGGAAACTTTGGTTTCCAAAACAGGCTGCAATCAACAAATCACTGCGCGGATGCGGAATAGGCGCGTTGACTCTTGAGGCTCCGACTCCACCGTGTTGATCACAGTGGAGGCACAATCAACCCCATCAACCACAGTAGTGTAATTGAGACCATCACAACCTCCTTGAGGCATCGGTCATTGCCGTTCGGCATCCAGTCAAGCTTTTGCCGCGAGATTGGACGGAAACGACCATTGGCCATTCAGATCCAGCGGGAGCGCCGTTGTCGTTTACTTGCGGCTAGGGCCATCCCGGGAGGGGCGCCTGTCAACCGGGGTTTTCAGAGTTCTCGTTTCGGTATGTGGGATGAACAGGGGCCCGTGATAGGGCCCGGGATCTGTGGATACTGATTCCCGGGGTGAGCTTGATATATAGCAGGGATACTATAGGTCTGGCCCATCACATCGCATCCATCATCGTCACAAAAGGGGGATGGTGTCGCCATGGGACCACGTAAGGAGAGGAGGCTGCGCAAGGGACCACGAACTCCTCCTCTCCCGACCTGCAGTGTAACCAACCCACTCAAGGCCATCTACATAGATTGATAGTCCTCGCAGACGGCCACCCGCGAGGCTCAAGCTATGTCGCACAGACGTTCCCCTTCCGCAAAGCGGAGCCGGAAGTTTCTAAATCAGGAGCGATCTGGTGGAGCTCATCGGCCGGCTTGGCTCTCCGGAGTGCCTCCCACCCTCCCGACATGTCGGGCAGACCGGCCACCCAAGTCTGACGGCTCTACCGACGGCACACCGGCCCTTGATCATCCCCCTTCACATCCACTTGATAAACCCATTACGCCTGTCGACAAGTTGAGTTGCCGTGCCTTGCGAGGCTGCAGTGGAGCACAACACCCTACCAACCCCAGCTTCCCCTGACCTATGCCTCGCATAGAGGAAATAAGACTCAGCTGCTTGCGAGTCAGCCCAACTGCGGTTCGTTTTACACGTACCACCTTACGACCCCCGTACAGCCCGCGCATGGATCTCAAAGGGGTCAGTCTCAGGTTAACCCCTTCGGGCCTTCATCGACATGGGAATTATCGTGAAATCATCCGCATCCAAAATGTTTTTCCTTCGCTGAATCTCGAGCCGGACTAGCCTTTGCATTGACGATCTTTAACCTACTGGGGCAAGTGCGAGCTGTGGCTCCAGTGGATAGCTTCGGGATGCCCATGGTATCGTCAGATTCGGTTCAAGCGGCTCCAAAGAAACAGGACCGATAGACGACTTCTGTCATTGTGGACCGAATGAGGAAACACCTGCAGGGTAAACACACCCAAGTTCAATGGGGAAATAGAGTTTTTAGCATCCGTTGACTATCGCGCTTCCCGTGAGCCGCCCGTGAAGCCGACATTGCGTTGCGGGCTCACAAGAATACTTAAGCTATAGACATCCGTTGCTTGTTTGATGCTATTCTCACTCACTCCTCATCCAGCACAGTATTGGCTGCGCTTCCATTCGCTTTCGTCTTTCTCTCCCTCACTCCCTCTCCAGTCCTTCCAACTTGTGTCATATAGTCTTTCTTTCAGCCTTCTCTTGGCACACACAATCACTACATCATCATGTTCAAGTCTATCTTCATGGCCGGTGCCCTTGCGGGCTCCATGGCCTCTGCCTTGCCCGGCTTCGGCGCCCTCTCCGATGGCCCCGAGGCCCAACTCTTTCCTCGCGCTACCTGCAGCGGCAACACTGCTAGCACAAGAAGCGAGTGGTGCGACTACTCCGTCGACACCGACTACTGGACCGAGGCGCCCGACACCGGTGTCACTCGCGAGTACTACCTTGAGCTGACCGACGTCACCGTCGCTCCCGATGGAGTCTCCCGCTCCGCCATGGCCGTCAACGGCTCCATTCCGGGCCCGACCATCTTCGCCGACTGGGGTGATACCGTCGTCGTTCACGTCACCAACTCTCTGACGACTTCCAACAACGGTACCAGCATTCACTTCCACGGCATTCGCCAGAACTACACCAACCAGAACGACGGCGTCAGCTCCATCACTCAGTGCCCCACGGCCCCCAATGACACCATCACCTACACCTGGAGAGCTCTGCAGTATGGTTCTACCTGGTACCACTCCCACTTCGCCCTTCAGGCGTGGCAGGGTATCTTTGGCGGCATCATCATCAACGGCCCCGCCACTGCCAACTACGACGAGGACCTCGGCATGATGTTCCTCAACGACTGGGATCACCAGACCGTCGACGAGCTCTACTCCACTGCCGAGACCTCCGGCCCGCCAACCCTTGACAACGGTCTCATTAACGGTACCAACGTCTACGGCGACGACGACTCCACCACTCAGACCGGCTACCGCTACAACGTCACCTGGACCTCCGGCACCTCTTACCGTCTGAGACTGGTCAACGCCGCCGTCGACACCCACTGGAAGTTCATGATTGACAACCACACCATGGAGGTCATCGCTTCCGACCTGGTTCCCATCACCCCCTACAACGCCACCGTCCTCGACATCGGCATGGGCCAGCGCTACGACATCATCGTCACTGCCGACCAGGCCGACGTCGCCGACAACTTCTGGATCCGCGCCATTCCCCAGTCCGCCTGCTCCGACAACGACAGCACAGACAACATCAAGGGTATCATCTCCTACACCGGCACCATCACCACCCCCACCACCAGCGCCTACTCCTACACCGACTCCTGCGACGACGAGACGGACAACATCTCCCCCTACGTCTCCAAGACTGTCGACAGCGCCAACTGGGATGAGCTCGAGAGCGCCTCCGTCAGCAAGAACACCGCCGGCCTCTTCAAGTGGTACCTCAACAGCACCTCCATGCTCGTCGACTGGGCCAACCCGACCCTTGAGTCCGTCATCAACGGCAACACCACCTGGGAGGACGACGACGCCGTCATCCAGCTCGACGAGGCCAACCAGTGGGTCTACTTTGTCATCGAGACCACCCTCGCCGTCCCCCACCCCATTCATCTCCACGGCCACGACTTCTTCATCCTCGCACAGGGCTCCGGAACCTACTCCAGCTCCATCACCCTCAACACTAGCAACCCGCCCCGTCGCGATACCGCTATGCTTCCCTCCTCTGGATACCTCGTCATGGCTTGGGAGACTGATAACCCGGGCGCCTGGCTCATGCACTGCCACATTGGCTGGCACACGTCCGAGGGTTTCTCGATGCAGTTTGTCGAGCGCTACAGCGAGATTGCTGCCATCACTGACAACTCTACCCTCACCGACACTTGCGACACCTGGACCACCTTCCAGGAGGAGTACTCCATCGAGCAGGAGGACTCTGGTGTCTAAATGGTTTATGAGGAACATCTACAGTACAGCATAATCATTGGGTAGACTAGCATCGGGTTAGCGGTTTCCTTGAGTCTTGAGATAAAGGGGCGGGTTGGCGAATAGGGTTTCAATTTGTGTATTGCATAGTTCAAGTTCCATCCATACACGAAAAAGGAAATATTTATATCTTGACCACGTTTAAAATTTTGATTGTTAGTGAAAATTGATTGTTGGATTGTCTTTGGAGCTATTTTGTGGTCTGAATCCTTACGATGTAATGGAGCATTCTAATATCGAGCCTACTAACCATCGTGATATTCACAGTTTGCCTTGTGAATGATCTATCCTAGCCCCCTGACATGACTATTGGACACTTAAAGTCAGTCAACGGGTGTCATGAAGCTCCGTTTTTCTTGATATATCATCGGCAAAAAGGTCGTCATTTTCTATGTACGGCGTGCTCCTGCCGTCATCTATATTTACATTAACACTTAGTATAAAGCAGGAATAATAATTTTACGCAACTCATTTGGTTCACAGATAGCTTGCAGATAGGTCTCTTGGTATTGGCTTCACGTTTTCTAATAGTGATATTGTAGGGTCTTGCTCGCAATATTTTCGATTTCTGCCGAAAGACTCGAAAATGGCGAGCTCTCAATTGTGAATCACCGGAGGTGGGCATAGGAAAATTATCCAAGTAACCGCAATAGGAGTAGGTGATTATTTTAATATTCAAAAACTTACTGGGCTTTTCGCTCAAGTTCAACATGTTTGTTCAAGCCTATCAAGTGGGCTTCACTAAACAGCTCTCATGTGAATAATGCCTTCTTATTTGGTAGTTGATTATGAGTTTTTTGTATTCTTTTCAGAATACATTTGGTATTAAACAACTGCAAATATATTTTCTCTATATATAGTCCTTTGATTCCAAGTATAGACTTTGAATACATTTTACTTTCTACTGATCTCCAGGAGTATCATACTCATGACTAAGATTCCATAAGTTCCTGCTTCAAACTACAAACAAAGAGTTTCCTCCAGTTTCCTCCAGTATTTGAAAAACTCAATGACCAGGCTTTTATTCTTTGAAATGGCCGAATGAAATACCATAAGATGTACTCGATTTTGCACGATTGCTACCTAGGGTATTCATAAAGGTTGGCCTGAAGAGCTTGGCTGTTTGAGGTCTGGGAAACGCATTTAAGTTCATCTAAACCCTCAGCTAATTCCAGAAACGCTTGTACGATTTATCACTAGCACGAAAGTTGCTATCTACCTCAGCCCACGAGTCTTCCACTGTTGTTTCTTGTTCAAGTTATTTGTACTTGCGGACGTAAGGCTTTATTCTTCAGCATGTTCCTCTCAGCACTGCAGCAGCAGATCCACCTCTCAAGTTCCACCCAACTCCATGCTTGCATCGTGACGGTAGCCTTGTCCCCACGGAATCTTTTCAGAGCCTCTTCACGTGAACCTCCTGCGTTTCAGCATAGTTACGACTGCATTTTAGGGACGCTATTCCTCCGGCGTCGTTTCCCTCTACCCCAATAACGTGTTGTCGTCTTTCTCTATTTGTCCTACGTAATAAGCATGACCCTCGGTCAAGGCGCGACTTGCACTCCTCGACGTCGGATGTCTGCAACTTTTACAGCCACGGGGAAAGGAAAAGCTTCATTGCTCTCTAGTACTCTACTGTTGATACAATCCTACTGCCTTGATAGAATTTTGTCTATCGCCACCAAGTCATGGCGAAAAAATGCAAAACGCTGGATCCTTTGACACAACTTGTATTTATGTTCTTTGCGGTCCACGAGCGTATGTGTCTGTTGTTTCTAAGGACTTGCCACAGACTCATGATGGTGATTACTCATCAGCTTTGAAGTTGTGCCCATCGAAGCTATTCTAGCCTCCTCGAAATTCACCAGGGTTTCGGCTCTTTCAGGCTTGGATCTCATCGTTCTTATGAGAATTACTCGCGTCATTAATGGGGAGACGGACTGCAGAATGCTTTTATACAGACGCACTTGATAACAAAAAGCCGTAGAGAATCATTGAAAACTCGTAGTGCTTGTCCACTGTATTGAGCACGATAGTCTTTCTCGCAGTCGAGAGTTTGTTGTTCATTCACGCCATGCTCAAGCCTTCGAGTGTTCCGTTCATCCCACATCGCCGAGCAAGGCAGACAATCTGCGCTCTCTTCATTAAAAAACCGGCAGCTTCCTATCTGGTACGAGCGCGCTTTGATGCAAACTGGCGAGCAAAAGTTCCATCGATTCAAAGTTGTCATATTTAATTGTAATCGCAACATCAACAAGCAAGCTTGAACTGCCAAAAAGCCTTGAGTTGCCGACGAGTCACCTCGGTAAGCAAGCACTAGTTTATCCATTCGAAATCGCGCATCATTTTATTAGTCCATCTCAAAAGTCTCAAGGCTTGTTCTTTGTCTCTCTCTCTCTCCGATCATGATCATCGCCAAATTCAGATCAGCTTGCGCTGTCCTGAAAACAACATCACACATGGTGTCAGAATAATTGAGCCGCTTTGCACTTGAGCTTTGGTCTTTTCTCGGGGTTGCACTGGGCATAGGTGGTCAGTACATGAATCGCGTTGCAACGATTCGTAAGTGCTGCGGACATACAGTGGACATTCAGCGAAGATCATCATTTTGCTTGATAGCATTCAGCCTATACCTCCGGCTAAGTCCCAAAAAACTTGGTATACACTTAGAAATGTCTATTTTGGTTTATCTCGGTGCTGATGACGACGCAACTATGTTTTCCCCTCCTCTCTCAGTAATAACTCACAGAGTAAGGTTGTTGAGTATAATCCCACGTGTATGGTGTGCCGTCTATCCGACCTTTGTTGGAAACTTTTTTCAGCCCCCAAGGATGGCTTCGTCATCATCACCAGCCCTAGGTCATACTTGTAAGTCACGGGTTGGCAGTATTGGCCTATTGAGGGAGGGCAGTCAAAGTCAAACAGGCCAACTTCAGCCCCCAACGCCAACGCGGTCAAGAAGGGAGCGTCGTGCCGTCGCACCCGCACTTATTATTATCTATAGTTATCGTAGTTGTTTAGCACTATAGACAGGGCTCTACGTCTGCAATATGCGTAAGGTCAGTTTTCCCCCCTCTTTCAGGGCCTCAGCCTCACAAGAATCGAAGAGCCCCAACCAAAAAGAACCAAGGGGAAATTGCAAGCATATTTTCGGAATGGGTGTTTCTCTCGCCAAAAGCTGCAGCAGGGTGTTCCAGGGACTGCCAATTGCTGAATGGGGAGCGTTGTCCGGTCTCACAGGCTTTGTTGGGGAATCAGCACCGGGAATGCCTTACGATGTTAACCCACTTCACTTGAGGCTTGAGGGGGTACCCACGCAAATCAGGGCTCGTCAAGCCTCAAGAGGGTCGAAAAGAAGGGGAAGCTTCTTCGTAGCGGCGGGATTTTACCCCTGAACCCGCACCGTCACCCCCTGAATCGGCTTCCCGGAATGGCACTCTTCTGGAATGTGGGGGATTTAGAGCGCCGGGAACCGCAAAGCTTGGGCGGATGCAATGCAGGGGTATCCACGTCCTTTCTTTGCACATCCCCAGCCATGTTGTTGCCCGTCTGAGTGTTGCCATCTGGTACCTAGTGTCCACAGTTTGGCAGTTGTGTTGCGGTGCCCCGTTGACGGCAGCCCGGCAGGGCTTATTACTTTCTAGCTTCTTTAGGCATTAAGCCTCATGCTTGGCATCGAAGCTTTTTTGGTATTCCCCACGTCGGGAGTGGCTTGTGAACCGTAACGTCAGATCTGTAACTGTGCATGATGGAACGCTCGCTTGTTACGTTATCGGGAATCCCCCTCTCTGATACTGTCCCGAACGTCTGTCTGTTCATGAAGCTCGAGGCTCACGAGTGTATCCCAAGGAGCCTCAATGAGTCCCGAAAAGTTCCAAGGAGTCGCCGACCTCGGTCTCGCCCCGGCTCATCAAGCCTCAGCCGTCGCAGGGTCCAAGCGTAGGAGACCTTGTTGGCTTTCCCTCAACCCTTAGTTTGGGATCATCCAGCCAGTAGGGACAATAGGAGAATTTCGATCGCATGAAGATGCCCCGGACGAACGGTTTGAAACGCTCAGGTTGGTCGCCCACATCGCGGGTTAAACCTGCCATCTCATGAGGCTGTGGCATGGCCAAACATACTGCTATAGTCTGTTAGCGAAGAGAACATGGGACGGCAGGAGGCCTTCTCACTGGTTCTCGAAGGCCGCTCCTTGCACCTAGCCAGGTGATGACGAGGGCCTCAACGTCGACAGAGTGACATCCGGGACGTCGATCGTCAACTTTCACCCACCACGCGTTCCGGAGACTGGCTGTGTAAGACGCTCGTGCAATGCGTCGTAAGACTCTCCATCGACGTACCCAGTCTATTGTAGATCGTCAGTCGAGCTTCTAGTCAAGCTCGGGAAAGGGAGTCAAAGAAGCCCTCGAAACGCAGAGCTCAACTTGACCATAAAAGAAGACCTTTGTCCTGTCCAAATCACAACCTTTCTCTTTCTCCTCACCACCAACAACCAGTTCAATCTTCAATCACTCTCAAGCATCTCTCACTCTTCCATCTTTCGCTCTCTCAGCACCACTTTCGCTCTACTACACATTTCAGTCTTCACACTTCTTTTTCAACAACCACCACCAACCACCCCCAACCATCAAAATGCAGTTCACCATCGCCACCATCATTGCCTTCGCTGCCGCCGCTCAGGCCGGTCCCCTCGCCATCCGCGATGTCTGCAACTCTGCTCCCTCCGGCCCTACCACCGCCAACGTCGAGCCCCGCTCCCAGCCCGCCGCCGCCACCGCGGACGCCTGCCAAAAGCTTTGCGAGGCCGACTCTGGCTGCCAGTCCTTCGTCTTCGGCCTTCCCCCCTCCGGCACCACCCCTCTCTGCTACCTCTACGCCGTCCCGGCTTCTCAGGTCCCCAAGCAGTCCAACACCAACTTGGTGGTCTTTGACAAGGCTTGCACCAGCGTCCCCACCGTCGCTCCTACCCAGACCAACACCGGCGCCAACAACGGCAACACCGGCTCCAACACTGGTGCCAACACCGGCAACGCCAACACCGGCAGCAACAACAACGGGGGCGAACAGCCCAAGAAGCGCGCTAACGTCTGCGGCGCCGCCCCCGCCGGTCCCGCGACAAGCAGCCCCACCCCCTCTCCTGAGCCGCGAGGATATCACCACCCAGGACGCCTGCTTGGCTCTCTGCAAGCAGACCACTGGATGCCAGGCCATCGAGTTCGGCAAGCCTTCCGCCAACGAGCCGGTCCAGTGCCGCCTCTTCAACGTCCCGGCTTCCAGCCTGCCCGCTCCCACCAACGGTCAGACCTTCGTCGCCTTCGACATTGGCTGCTAAATGCACACACGTGCATAGCATCACGATAAATTCCACGGCGTGCCTTCGCTTGACGCGGCTCGAATCGGCGAGTTGGCTCAGAAGGTAGTGCTTTACTCTTCTACTCTCTCTCATAGCGTGGTTGGCCACAATGACTTCTGCTTTGTATACATCGGAACGGAAAATTCGACAATCCTCCTCTTGGGACTTGGATCTTTGGGGGAATGGGGTACAACAGACGCTTGTGAATGAATGAAT
Source organism: Colletotrichum fioriniae (assembly GCF_027942845.1). Lineage (NCBI taxonomy): Eukaryota > Fungi > Ascomycota > Sordariomycetes > Glomerellales > Glomerellaceae > Colletotrichum > Colletotrichum fioriniae. The sequence goes on from NW_027076842.1 coordinate 193,251, forward strand.
GGTTTTCCTGGTTGGTCATGGATAGAACACTCTTTTGGTATGCACTTTTTCTTAGCTCGATTTTTCGGAACAGTCATTCGTTTGGATATAGAAAAGGAACAACAGAAAAGGAAAAAAGAAAAAAAAGGAAATTGTATAGTAGGCAGCAAAATAGACTCGAGTTGGGAAATTCTTCCAGTGCCAACCATTGTGCGACCTATGCCTTTGTGATACTCACCTTTTGAATCATCGTTGAGGTACCTGAGCAACCACTTCAGCCACTAGCTGGTTAGCAAGAGCTGAGCTCAGTCAGTCGCCTTGCAGAGGATTGCAGGCAGCTCAAACGAAAGGGACCGGATCTGTTGAAATGAAGTAGACTACTTCTGGAAACCATCTGCGAGGTCGCAACCATCGGCCGACACCTACCGGAATGGGTCGAAACCGGGAATCGGAGAAAAGGTGGGACGACGGACTCTTAAGTGGAACCGTATTGCTGACCGGTCGGCACCGTGGGGTCGGATGGAAGCCGCCATTATCGAACAGGCGCCGGACAGCGGAGATGCAAGCCGCGGTCTAGCGTCAGATGCGCGGAGAAACAAGACTTTAAGCTGAATCGACGGGACGTGGGGGGTTCATCTCTAAAGTTGCCAAGCCGAGCCGAGCCAAGGCATTTTAACAAGAAATTGCACCAGGTACTACACAGTTGCCATGTTGGGGGCCGTTGGAGAGAGCAAAGAGACCCAGTCAGCAATGTCGCCATCGACTTCAACATGAGGTGATTCAAATGAGCCAATCACACAACTCGCAAACGAATTTCACCACCCACCTTTGTTGGCGCCATCCACCCGGCAGTGGTGACCTGCAACGGCTTCTACGCAATTACAGGAATGGTGCCCCGGGAAAATGTCATCATTGACTGATGATGCCATGCGGGCCCTGTGAAAACGACACTGAGGAACCGCTGGCAAAATGGACATTAAGTTGCGAAAACCTCTAAGCGAGGCAGTACCACCTAAGAAGGAAAGGAAACCTGCCCACTCGAGCAATCTATTCGCCAATCTCATTTTCCCTCGTGCAGAGATCTGCTCCGACAGTCTGGTCCGGATCGTTTGGGGTCCGCATTGATAAGCCGTGCGCGTGGCCGCAGAGTTTCTTTTCCAAACACGCAAACGACCTTAGAAATCGACTGCAGCCGGACACGCGCGGGTGTTCTTGGTACCGAGTAAAGCTGAGACCTCACCTTCTTCGAACACCAAGGCAGACAAGATAGCCACAAGCACTAGGGAGACAAGCTGAGAACTCACAACATCAGCGACGCACAATGAGCGCGCAAAATAATCCTCCGCCCGAGAAGGCGCTAGATACACCGGCGAATGATAACAGCGGGACAGATAGCCCGTCCGAGGTTGAGCTTGAGCAGGATATCGTCAATGAGAAGTCGCTGTTGAGGAAGCTTGATCTCAAGCTTCTGCCGGCGGTGGGCATCTTGTACCTTCTCTCATTCCTCGACCGATCTAATGGTGAGATTCTCAAGGAAACCCTGCTATGAGGCAATCTACTGATATCTACGTAGTGGGCAATGCTCGAATTGAAGGCCTTACCACTGATCTCAACATGAGTATGCTGCCTCAATCCGACAAATGGGTTAAAACCGAACCGATGTAGCTGACATTTGACAGGCGGTAACCAGTATCTGACTGGTCTAACTCTGTACTTCATCGGTTATGTCCTCTTTGAAGTAGGTGCTTTCGCAACAATGTTTCGAAGGGACATGTGCTCGTGCAATGCTAAACGTTCCAGATTCCATGCAACATCATCCTGAAAAGGACTACTCCACGCTTTTGGCTTCCAACACTCACTATCGCATGGGGCATTGTCGCGACGCTCATGGGAATCGTTACCAACATGGCCGGGTTCTTTGTCGCCCGCTTCTTCCTCGGTGTCACTGAGAGCGGTCTCTTTCCCGGAGTGGTGTACTACTTTTCAATGTGGTTGGTTTCAATAAGCCAGAAGCTTAAGGATGATATAGTTCTGACCCGAACTTCCTCAGGTATAAGCGTCGCGAGAGACAGTTCCGCATCTCCCTCTTCTTCAGCGCTGCCTCTCTTGCCGGTGCTTTCGGCGGTATCCTGGCATGGGGAATTGGACACATGAGAGTTGTATGGAACAATGGCTGGAGATGGATCTTTATCTTGGTTTGTGGCCCCCGATTGGATTCCAAAAAACGGTGCCTGACAATCTGATAGGAGGGTATCGCAACCGTGGTCATTGCTGTCGGCGCCTACTGGTTCATTCAGAACTACCCCGACACAGCCAAGTTCGTTTCCGAACAAGAGCGCCGCTTTATCAGGGCCAGATTGGCTTCCGACAGCGATGCCACTCATAACGAGAAGTTCTCGTGGAGCAATGTGATGGACGCTATCAAGGACCCAAAGTGCTGGTTGTACGGTCTTGGTTTCCACACCATGAGCTTGCCGCTGTACACATTCTCTTTGTTCATTGTGAGTGACTCTCACAAACTCACCCAAGGTCTAGTGGACCATCCCACTGACTTTACCTAGCCTACGATCATTAAGAACCTTGGATACACCGCGGCCGTTGCCCAACTGCTCACTATCCCCCCCTACGCGGTCGCCTTTGTCACAACATTGACGGTTGCGATCTACTCCGAACGCACCGGCCGCCGTGCCTTCTTCATCATGGGATCATCTGCGGTCGCAGCGATTGGTTACATCATTCTTTTAGCCAACTCAGACCCCGTAGGGAAGCCTGGCGTCTCCTACCTTGGAACCTTCTTCGCAGCTGCGGGAATCTACCCTGCCACCGCTCTCGTCCTCTCGTGGCCGGCAATCAACGTCTCCGGGCAGACCAAGCGTGCTGTAGGCAACGCAATGCAGATCACCATTGGAAATTTAGGAGCCGTGTTGGGAACACAGTTGTATCGTGCCAATGATGGTCCGAGGTACATTGTCGGCCACTCTTTTGCTTTGGGATATCTTTTGGCAAATATCATCGTCTGTGGTATCTTGTACCTTGTGTTGAAGGGCGAGAATAAGAGACGTGAGGCTATTGCACCCGAAGTTCAAGCAATTGGGGACTTGGAGGACTGGCCCGGTGACAAGGACCCTAGATGGAGATTCCAATACTAGTGCAGATCGGCCCTGGCTGGTTCAGAGCGTAAAGGGCAGTTCCATGCACAGGTAGTGCCGAGACTGAGTGCTTGGGTATGAAACCTAATTTGATCACGAACTTCTCAAGTTGAAGATCGAACCGCGAGTAGATTTTAATACCTCTAGAAGAATTAAGAGCATCCCTCACATTGGTTGCTGTATACAGCAAGCTGTGACCTCCCTCATGAAGCCATGCGTGTGCTTCACCAATAGTACGAAGAGAAGCATGAACTCGGAAATGGTAGGGTCAGTCGTTAAAGCAATGCCTTGTTTAGAAGCGCTTTTGTCCTTGTTGGCGGTAAAATCGGGAATCGCTAGACCACCTCACCCAGCAAAAGTCGGAAGTTGACTGTGACGCTTAGTTGGAGGAATTGAGGTTACATTAAGACTTGCTCGACTCAATGCTAACGCTGATTACATCTGTTCTTACAATATTTCTGCCCACGGCCTTCCCTTGAAGAATGCTCTCTTGGCTTCCCTTTGTGGCCATCGTTGTTGTTACCGTATCGTCAAAGCTGATCGCATCAGCATCGTGTTGCCTTCTGGCTACTCTCTTCTTCGCTTCCTTGGATCAAGACATTTCGATATCGGATCGATGTTGACCACTCTGACCCGAACCATAGTTCTCATACATATACCGGCCTCCCCTAGAACTGAAGAGGCGCTTGCCAAAGATGAGCTCGCCGAGAGGTTGGAGGACGGGAATACATGCAGCAATGATCATTATGCTGCCCTCGACTCTAGAAAAGGGAATTAGCACAAATTCTCAACACCCAATCGTGGCCGCCAATATTGAAGACAGTTGCGTAACTCACATGGTCCAAATTACCAAGTCCGAAGTGTTATCTGGAACATCACACCACTTTTTTAGACCCGGCGCGCTGTCACAAGCGGGAGTTCCGACAAACTTACATGAAAAGTCCAAGCTTGCGAGACTTGGAAGCCGAGAGCATTTGTATATGGCAACGATCGATGAGCTTTCCGTCAAGAATGTCAGTTTTCGGAAAGAAAAAAGAAAAATATTAAACTCCAACACGCACATTGACCCAATCCCAAGAGCGATGCTCAGAGCTACCTTCTTTCTCACACTCATCTGTAGCTTCGCAAGGACGACGGCTGGATAGATGGCCAAGTAAAGGTCCACAAACGCGCAGAAGCCTAAGTAACCTGTCAGAAATAGGATTCTAAAAGACAGGAATAGAGGGGGGTGAAGCACCTCCAGAATAGATAGCAAAGTAAACCAGAATCCACTTGTCCCAGCACGTCTTGTCTGTGACCAAAAAGTCCCACTGTGAGTGAGAAGGTTGGCATTGCGCAAAAAGAATGATTACGCATCCAATCAAGTTGATGAGACAAAATGTGGCGATGAACCACAGGAAAAGCGCATGCCATTTGCTGGGGTTCATGATTCGGGTGAGGAGCGCGACGACAGCAAGCTTCGGGAGTCCGAAAGACATGACGCCAGGAGGAAAGCCAGCAATGGTCCAGAGTATCGCTCCGGACTTCTGCTCGAGTGTTAGCACGTCAAAGTGCCGGCCATTTCCGTGCGCCACCGCCGCGATAGCCGTTCCAACATTCGTCCATCCGCAGACCTGTAGCAAAGATCGTCAGCAACTAGGAAACCTCGGATGATATGTCGCACTGGAGACGATCGAATTGAAGCTGAACTGTTGCTTAATACAGACGCGACAATCAAGTAGTCGTCGAGATGAAACTGCTTCAATATTCTTCCTCTGACGAAAAGTCTCCCAGCGGTGAAGAGGGTGCTGAGGACCGACATAGAGATGACAATGCCAAGAGCCACGGGGCCCTTGTCTTCGGCGTTTCGGTTGAGCGGCACTTTTCCAGACATTGCTCCAGAAAATAGAGATGTATGAGAATAACGAATCGAACAAGAAGAATGCCTCAAAGACAGATCGAAAAGTTGGCGGCGGCAGTCACCAAATAGGAGAACTGTGATACGCGGTTGTCGGAAAGAATAGACAAGCTTTACTTGGCCTCGGTCAGAGGGCCGGATTCATGATGATATGAAGACTGCGGCATTTCTCGAACTGCGATCAACAGTTGGACATGTGTAATGCGCAATTGCCCCTTCTCCTATCGACATCAAAAGTTCTCAATCAGTCCATCGATGACACTTTGGCAAATACCTCGCGTGAGCTTCCACCGCTATCGGCGATAATTTAGTTTTGGATGACAAGGAACGGTGATTAAAGGACCGATTTTCGATTTTCAATTCTCAAGTTCCAACTCATGTATTCCGACAAAATGTAGGAGCGTATTGAAGACTTTCGTATTCCTCACAACATGGGTGAACCAACAGCCCGGGGACCCGGCGACGCGCACGCACTGAACCAACAAACAACACCAACACAAGATTCTCATTCGCCGCCAGGGTGGAAATTCTACAAAACCCTTGACAAAAGATGTTTGCTTTCGCCTGATTTTTGAGTCTCCTGTTCTCCCCGCCCCTTGCCCGGGTCTTGGTATAGAGCCATGCCAGAACGTTATCACCAGATACGCTGAAGAACCCAAGACTTTTTTGTTGCCGTCGTTGGTGCAGAGTCGCAAATAATCCCAGACAGAAGTTTTCATTATCCGCAAGACTTCCCTTTTGGGAGTGCAATTTACAGAATCAGGTACCGACGCTAGAATGTTGTGGTCAGAATCGGCATGAGAATCGCCGCCTCCATGTTGGAAAAGCCAAAGGTGGTCCCTCTTGGGCAAACCGAGTTTCTCAAATCCTTTGCTTCGCATTTATACATCCCCTCCTTTTTGTTGTGCTTTACTTTCGGCAACATCTCTAATTCATTTCCAAACTTCCCATCACCATTGTAACTTGACCATTTCAATCCTAAAAATGGGCTCTATCCCGGAGCAGACGCTTTTGGACACCTCCATCGCTACCCAGGCTAACGATGCCGAGAGCGTAGCACTCCTTGCCAACGCCATCGGCACTCTTGGTACATCCTTCCTCCCCGGCAATGAAGAGAGTCGTCTTGCGCTTCTGAAGCAGGCCCGATCGCTGCTACAGGCACTGGAGACCCCAAGAGAAACAATGATTAAACATTGTTGGGCTCAGGTGAGGACATCTGCCTTCTGCATCTACTTCCGTTTTGTGAAAGCACTTACTAAGTAGCCGTTACCATCAGCCGGCTGTGACCTTCGTCATTGCGACCGGCATTGAGTCGGGCCTGTTTCAGTACCTGGCCCAAAACCCTGGTCCGAAGACCGTGGATCACCTAGGCAAAGCACTTCGCTTCGATATTGATGTACTTTCTCGCACACTGCGTCATCTCTGCTCGATGGGATACCTCAAGGAAGTTAACTCAGATGAGTACGACGGCACGAACTTCACCAAGTCGCTGAGTTTACCGATTATAGCCGGTGGATATCCTTGTCTGTAAGACTTGCTTCAAGCTACTTTTCCTTCGTTGTGCTGCCGTTTCTATGGACTGACCATCCTGCCACATCACTTAGCGTCGAAAGTTGCTGGCCGACATTCTCGAATTTCCCCTTCTACCTCAAGAAGCACGACTGGTCCATCTCGCCGGATCCAAGAGATGGGCCGATGCAGGATGTTATTGGTAAAGACAACAACTTCTTCAAGCACATGATGACCAACCATCCCGCTGGAGAATTCCAGAACCATATGGCCGGATACAGGCAAGGACGGCCTTCCTGGATGGATGACGGATTCTTTCCTGTTTCAGAGCGCCTTGTCAAAGACGCAGACAATTCACCAGAGGCGACTTTTCTGGTCGATATTGGCGGTAGCATTGGTCACAATCTAGACGAATTCTGTCGAAAGCATCCCACTGCTCCGGGCCGACACGTCCTTCAAGATCTTGAATATGTGCTATCTCAGATTCAGAAGGTTGACCCTAAGATTGAGCCCATGTCGTACGATTTCCACACAGAGCAGCCCATCAAAGGCGCAAGAGCCTATTATATGCACTCTGTCTTACACGACTGGACGGATGATGTTTGCGGGAGCATCTTGTCGCGCGTCACTGCGGCAATGAAACCGGATTACAGCAAACTGCTCATCAATGAGAATGTGATTCCCTCGATTGGGGCTGATTGGCAGGCTACGGCGCTAGATATGATGATGATGACACTCTTCAGTTCCAGGGAGCGAACAGAAGAGCAATGGCGCAAGCTTCTGGAACCTACTGGTCTCAGGATTATCAAGATTTGGTCAGCGGGTGAAGGCGTGGAGAGCTTGATCGAGTGTGAATTGGCATGAGTGAAGGCCTTGGAACATACGTGAATGCTCGCAATGATGAAGGATGAATGGTGAGATGTTATTGCCTTGGTCTTTAAAACCACGGTGCTTGGGAACGCCGTCATGATACTGGTGGATGCAATTAGTTAGAGAGCGTAGTTGCATTAGATCAGTAAGCGGGACTGGGATCTGTGGTCCGGCGGCAACAGAAAAAGCACCGAGAGATAGACATATCATTCCAACTTCTCGTGCCAACATTAGAACGATTCGTTGCCACCAAGCGTCGTCCGTGTCCAAGTACCTTAGTAAGATTGCATTTGATCAAGCCAGATATCCGGTGTTTTGAGCATTCTATATCAGCCTGCGCAAGCTCAGCTTTCACCCGCGACTATGTCTACCCCAATTCGAGTCGCCGCCTGCCACGTCTCGCCTATCTTTCTCTCCGCGCGACGCACAACCGAAAAGGCAATCTCCCTCATTCACCAAGCATCCAGGAACAAAGCAAACCTCATTGTCTTCCCAGAGACCTACATCCCAGCGTTCCCTATCTGGTCCTCCCTGCGCGCTCCCTTTGAGAACCACGACCTCTTCAAGTCCATGGTGCAGGAATCCGTCCACATTGACGGCGAAGAAGTCGACGCTCTCCGCTCCACGGCAAAGAAGCTCAACGTGCTGCTTAGCGTCGGCATTTCTGAAAAGGCCCGCTACAGCAGCGCGACGCTTTTCAATACTAACATCATCATCGGTACTGAGGGAGAGATCCTAGTCCATCACCGAAAACTCATGCCAACGTTTTTCGAAAAGTTGACGTGGGCGCCCGGAGATGGCTACGGCCTGCGCGTCGCAGAGACGCGATTTGGAAAGATTGGGAATCTCATTTGCGGGGAGAACACAAACCCGCTTGCGAGGTATGCGCTCATGGCGCAGGGAGAGCAGATTCACATCTCCACATGGCCTGCGATATGGCCGACGAGAGTTCCGAAATCCGAGGAGACAAGCTCTCGAGAGGGCTCAAGCGCAGCTAAAGGAGCCAACTATGACAATCTTGCTGCCAACAGGACAAGAGCGGCTGCACACTGCTTTGAGGCTAAAAGTTTTGGTGTTCTCTGCTCAGGAGTCCTGGGTGAGGATGCAGTTGAGGCTGTTTCTTTGGGTGCGAGTCAAGAAGAAGTGGTCTCCCAGGCGTTGCGGGATTCGCAACGGGGCGCGACCATGTTCTTGGACTCAACGGGCGCATTATTGCCGGGGTTTACAGTTGAAGAGGGAACTCTCCGAGAAACCCCGTCAGCATTCTTGCAAAACGAAGAAGACATTCTATACGCAGACTTAGATTTTGGTGATTGTGTTGAGGGGAAGCAGTATCATGATGTGGTTGGCGGGTATCAACGCCTCGATGTGTTCGATGTCAAGGTTGACCGTAGACGGCGGGAACCGGTTTTGTTCAAGGGGGGTCATCTCACACTGAAAAGAGAAATATGAGCTTTTGAAGAAGATTGAATCAATCGAAGACACATCATAAGATTATTATGACAATTGGTTGGGTACGGACTAGCTACAGCCTTGTCGCTCATGCCGCCTTCGCGAACCCAGTCTCAACAACCCCAGGCTGTTTCCTGAACGGCTGCGGCGCCGTGCCACTAGTCATCGTACACTGCCACATCAGTCTCTTCTTTTCCTCGTCCTCCTTATACTGAGCCAATTGTCCTGTGATGCTGTGCATGACGCCGCGATTGTGGAAGATGACGACGTCACCTTCCTCCCACCGGTGAGCGTAGATATTCTCCGCCGCCCAGATTCTCTTCTGGAAGCCGTAGATGATTTCGCGGACCTTGGCGACATCTTCTACAACGGACACCTCGCCCGTCACCGGATTCCGAGTTGTCAATTTGAATACGCAGCAACCATGGACCTGGAGAAATGGTCGGTCGGGGTTAAGGGGGTTGCGCCAGACCATCTGAAGCTTGTCAGGACAACATCGAGAAGAATCTAGAAGGGACTGAGTGACTTACGGGATGTTCAGCAACATTTTCCCAAGCCCATTCGGAGAGTTGCTCTATGGGTATCTCTTTCCCCATTGTTGGGATTGACAAGCCGTCCTCCGTCGCTTTACATTGTCTGATGTATTCGTAGGCTTGAGGGGCGTATGTTACGGTTGTGTTCAGAGCAAACTCTTGCTCAGCCGGGGTAAGCAATTGGAATGCTCGTGCCCCGGAGAAGACTGTCGAAAAGGTTAACTATGCTTCTTCAGAGTACGAACTCGAGTACTAGACTTACAGGCCGTGGATCCAGCGGCGATACTCTTTTCTTTCCCGTCTGGAAATTTGAGTTTCTGGTCAGGCAGGTTCGGCACCTTAACCGCGTGAAGGATGGTGACTTCGCCAGGCAAACGCTGGTAGAAGGGAGTGTCCATGTGCCACCGGTATGGACGGGTATATCCATGGCTTAGCTCCTGGTCCGACAGAGGCTTCTCATGGAACAAAGTATGATCCTAGCCGGGTTTGTTAGCTCAGATCGCCAATGACTCACGGTTTTCGAAATTTGATTAATCAGTTGATCGAAGAAAGGCTCCAGGCATACCAGATGAATCACCTCCAGCTCTTCAACTCCTTCATAGTTCTTAAACTTGCCGCTACCGATGATGCCCACCTGCGGTGCTCTTGGAATTCTTCCTGCCTTGTATGCCGAAAGAATATTCCTGGGGTCACTGACGGCTTTCTCGCCAGCAGAATGAATATCAGTCGCAGTCGGGTCGAAGACTTTGGTCAGCTTAGGCAAAGTCTCAGGCGCGATGCCCTTCTGGTTCTTGATGACCACGACCTGGTTTTCGAACAGGGCTCTTCTAAAGGTGTCGAGGTCTTCTTCTGACAAAGCGTCTACTTCCAGGACATCCATTGATGATGGCAGGTGAACTTCGGCCCCAATCAAAGAAGACTCACGAAGAGAGGTCGGGAGCTCTTTGAATGAGAGTCCCTGAGATGGGGAGTTGAGACTACCCATTGTAAGTGAATGATTGACGTGATGAAGATGACAAGGCTAGAGTGTAAGATTGACAGAGTCTTTAAGTTGATGGGCGGTGTATGAGCCCGGGTAGTCGCCTGAACTTATAGCCAACCACCACTCTTACCTTGACATCAACGACTTCAAACTTTCTTCCAATTCAGAGCGGGTGAGTTGAACACGCTCTTCCGCACCGCGAGGTTCGTACTTCTCCTTTCATGTAACACGCAGTGACGCGTAGTAATCGTATTGTCATAGTCTCTCATTGGCCGAGCGATAGGATGCATGCGGGCGAGTCCTTCATCTCACCCGCATGTCACAGGATCGGCCCAAACACTGTTCCCGTCGATTATCTCCGGGCACACAGAGACGCGGGCCAGTTTGTGCAACTTGCCCGCACTAGCCAAATGCATCTCTGAAAGAACGTCTTGGTTGGTATATATACGGTAATGAAGTCCAAGTGTCTCTCCTTCAGGGGATATTCAACTCCCCGAATGCGAATCATTGCTTTGTTCTTATCTTCATCATGGCAGTCGTTGGGGTCAAGATTTCCCCTCTCCCAAAGCCGTTCGAGAAATCAGCGGTCGATTTCGGAGCCCAACTTTCGGGCATTGATCTCGAACGCATCGACGGCAAGTTCATGTGTCCAGGAACAAACACACCCATCAAGCTAACCACATGCGTAGATGGAAGTTTCCAAGTTATTAGAGATGCCCTCTATAACAACAACGTTGTCCTGATTAAAGGCCAGCACAACCTCTCACCAAAAGCCCAATACGAACTCACCCGCCTATTCGACCCTGAAGCAAGCACATACAGCCATGGTTCCCGTATCGACAAACGCAGCGTCCTCCACAAAGATCTAACCACCCTGCCGTCCCAGCCGCAAGTGCAGGTCATCGGCCACGGCGCAGTAGCCGAGTTCGAAGGACTGAAGGATCTCAAGCTCACTCACCCTCACCACAAGACATTTCACAAGCATCCTATCACGGAAGCCGAGGACTACGATTATACCCACTTTTACCGATGGCACATTGACTCCGCCATGTACAACCTGGATCCGCCTCTCGTCACGTCGCTTTTTGCGTGCAAGGTGCCTAAGGGGCGGCGGCAAATCTGTCGCTACGACGACGGGACTGGAGACGAGCTCGAGGTACCCTTGGGAACGACAGCTTTCATCAGTGGATACCGCATGTTTGAATTGCTGTCGGAGGAGGATCAGGAGTTTGTCAAGACTAGTTCCGTTGAGTACAGTCCACACCCGTACATCTGGATGAGCAAGGCAAAGGCGAGATCAAACGGCCTGGGTCTTTTCTCAGAAGGTCTAGAGTTGTCCGAAGACCAGCTCCCAGAGATTGACGAGAAAAAGATCAGGAGATACCCAATGGCATGGAAGAATCCGGTGACGGGGAAGTTTGCCATGATGGTGTACCCGACGCCGGCGCGCAGGATTCATCTTAAGGACGGAACGGTGATGGAGGACTTGAAAGAGGTCAGAGAGTTGATTTACAGACTGCAACGACCAGCCATCAGCCCGCAATACGTGTATCCTCATGATTGGGAGGAGGGTGATCTCATTCTCTTCAACAATCACGGCGTTATGCATTCCATTGTTGGAGCTTTCGCGGAGAACGAGGTCCGCCTATTCAGACAGTGTAATATGGCAGCTAGCAGGCCACCTCAAGGTTACGACAGCTGAGAACATGAATAAATTGTAAGCCAGCTTATATTCATTGATATGCCCCTGTTAGGTTGTGAATCCCATTAGAAGAACGAAGCCTACCTCATCCGGATATGCCCCTTTTAATCACCGTGATCATTGAAGTTTACAAGCCAATTTCACGATAACCTCGTCTGCTGAACCTCCAACTTTCTCAAACTTCAAAAGACGGACGATATTAGAAGATCTGGTTACAAGAATTAGAACTAAGTAGCGTTGCGTACTTCAAATTGGCTCACCAAAGTAGCCACAACTTTCAACACCTCGAAAACGAATATATTCTTGCCAATGCACGGTCGAGATCCCTGCCCAAAAATGAGCTCCGTCTTCTCCATTAACCCTTTCCTTTCGAGGCATTCCTCGTTACTCTCCGCCTCTTTCTTCATCCATCTCTCCGGGTTGTATACATCCGCATCCTGACCGTACACACGGCGGTCCCGGTTGATCTGAGAAGCTGGGCAGCCGATAATGATGTTACCTGGTATAAACACGCCATTGGGCAGTTGCAAGCCCGCAGAAGAAGTGATCCGCTGCAGATAAACGAGGCTGTGCTGTGAATACGTAAAGCTTCTTTGACGACACCCACAAGATAAGGCGATTCCTGAAGTTCGTTAAAAGTCGAAAACGGACCACATCCACCTTCTTGAAGTTCCGCGTACAACTTGTCCTGCGAGGCTGGGTTGCTCGCCAGGCACTTGCACGTTTCGTGGAAAGTCTTCCCGGGGCTGAGACTTCCGGCAATCAGGTTCCCTGATGCCGATATTGCGATCTGCTTGATCGTCATGAGCTGAGGCTGAGTCTTATGCGTAGCGACGGGAAGCCCAATGATGTTATCTATCAGAAAGCTTGACGTCCTAGCCAGTGCGACCCGCGAGATGGAAGGAAGGATCCTAAGGGCTGGGGCCGACCTGCAGGCCTCGATAGTCGGTCTTGTGGCAGCATTCACACACCCTTGAGCGTAGGAATCGCACTCATTTTTGCCGCCTCACACATTCCGCTTCGGATGCTGTGAGACTAAGCCCAAAGAACACGGCTGCGGTGAGGAAGGAAATCTTCATTTTTAATGGTTTTCGATTTTTGAGTGGAGCTGGAGCGCGCGGTGCTAGAGTAAGTCAGTTTGATTCTACGAGTTATTCGACGTCTTGATTTTTGATCTTAAAAGAGAATGCGCCTTCTAAACTGCAGAACGCTATGCGTATAATCATACCAAGAGTGGAGGTAGAGACTAGATATATCGCTTTTCGGCTTTCATAGCGTCTGTCCGCCCGGCCTCTCTTCGCGGTCTCCTGTGCGGACTCCCCGAGCGAGATTGTCGATGCTGGAGATCGAGCGACACAGACAGGTGATATCTATCTCAGCTATTGAATGACTCGTCGAACGTTTACCGCCTGTCCTGTCGGTATCTTACGGAGCTTCAGAGACCGAAAGTTTGATTTGGTGCGAACCTGGTAAATCAACTCGTTGGGTAGTGGGCAAAACCGCTACATCAATATTTATACTATCGATACGATGTCCATCATCACTTGAGCGCTTACATAGTGGAGTGTACCGATCAGTCACTGGCTACATGTTTCTGGTCAGGAAGGATGTAGATGCTCAGCACGTATGCATATCGCAGTTTCCCGCCAGCTAGTCCGTCGTCCAAGGCGGCGTTCGAGACTGATCTTCTAGATGTTATGCGAACTCCACTACCCATATCGCCTGGTGTTTGGTTCAATCTTCTCCGTCGGCCACCGCGAGAAGTCCATATGAAAATCTAGCCTTGAATATAACGCTGCGTCTCAATAGCCCGAGCCAGAAGAAAGCTGTTCACCAGTGGGAAAATGAATAAGACTAGTCCTTTGCAGCATAGCGACATAATTAGAATGAGCACAAATGGGTTGGGATTGTGTGTCAAATCTGTAGCATAAGAAACTTCTCTCGTATAGCAATCCAGTCTACTGCCATCAAATAGCATCTCAGAATACCCAATTATCATTCAGCTCCCGGATCGGGACGTGAATGGGCCCATCAGCTAACACATTCACCCGTTGCGCCGCAAGTCGATGCTCGCGCGCCGGGAGCTGCTGACTCTGCCTACTCGTTCTCCTCCACAGTTCGACGGCGAGAAACAAGAAAATGATAATCGGCGACAGCCTGAATGTCCAGATACTTAGCCACGGAACTGACGTAGTGACCCATTGCGCTAATCTGAGCCATAGGACTATTTGGATGAGGATTGGTAAGAAGTAAATACCCACAGGCCAATCACCCCAAACTCCCTTCTCAAAACGATTACGAACGCGTTGTTCTTCAAAACACCAATACCGTGACTGATAATGAATATAGTACATGGCAAGACGAAGAGCAGGGATGGGTTCAGGAGATCGTGTGCTGTGCGGTTGCTGTAAACGAATTTGACGATCTGATAGTGTATGGCGATGCTTGAAAGAATGAAGGCGACCTTGGGAACGAGTCTCAGACGTCTAGGAGGAGTATCCATTTGGCGACTTGGTCTCAAGCGTGTATGATTTTGTTTATATTTGCGTACGTGGGTGTAGTGTGTGTGTTTGTGTCTTCACTGACGATTAGCTTACATCTGCTTCCCACGTGTTGGGTCGCGTTCTCTTATACATGTTTGGTTTACCACCAGCTTTGTTGCAGTCACGATGGTTTACCTTTGATCATCAGACTGGTGTTCTGGTTTACCCAGATTCAGCGAGAGAAAGCTGCCTGTGAACCAGTCACTTTCCAAACAGTGGACAAAGGAGAGCATGCCAACTATGTTTCTACTCGTACTGTTTGAAAACCCACGCGACAATTTCAATCATCTCAAAGCTAGGATATTCAAAACAGAACCACAAGTATTCTTTAAAGGCTTTGAATGAGCTAGGCTTCTTTCTTCGGACAAGAGTATTGTTACGATCTACCATTGTGGATGAATGACGGTGACTCTTATAAACCGCTCTTGAGCAAATTCCTTCAATTCCCAATTAGTATGTGTTCAAGTGGGTAACAATTCTTCGCAACTCAACACAACACTGGCCTCTACTAGGAAACACTCAACGGCGTCGTCAAATTGTACGTTTATGAGATTGGTCCGGCCACCCCCCTGCTTTCAACTCACGTGTGGTCACAGGCTCTACTCTCTCCGACTAGTGCTTCAAAGTCGTTCTCAGACCTCGATAACCGGCATTGTGTAGTGTGCATTTCTACAAAAATAGTTTTCCTTGTCTATGGAACATCATTGACCCAATTATTAGGCCTTTGCGAAGGTACGTCCGCATTGTCCTGCACCTGTCTCTCTCTGTTTCATTTTGGCGTCCAAATCACGTTGTTTGGAATCTCACTGAGATGTATACTTTATCTCACAACGCTTTGCTCGAGTTCACTGTACACACTTAGAAGCGACGGTCTACTTTGCCACAAGAGCCATGGAAACTTACGCGGCAAGCACCACTGTCCTTACCTTGGATATTTGGTCTAGCCGAAGTTTTTTTTTTTGTGACTGCAGGTACTTGTCCCCGTGATTTCACGGATGGATCAACTCCATCCATTTTATTCACGTTGGGATAGCCACTTCACCTCGGGTCATTCGAGGAACCTTGCTGCTCGCAGCGGGCGGACGCCACTTTTAGTGCACGCGGGACTGACGTCCGAGAGTTGCACCTGGAGCCGAAGGATCGCGCGTCTCGGCCGACGGGTTCGGTTCCGCTGGTGGGGGTGGGTTGTGACCCGCGCCGAGGATAAAAGCGGGCTGCGTGTCGGGCGTTGGGGGTGTATTTTCCCTTGGGCCGCCCGAGTTTTCCGATTTTCGGAGATGGGCTGCTGGGCTAGTACATACGTTACTCCAGCATGTCAAACCGAATGGAATGGAGGAAATGAGGAACAGGTGGTTTTTCAGAAAGAGTATTGGTGCTTTTGCGACTCGTGAGTTTGCAAATATCTGGGTACCATAATTGTAGGAGTGTTTTGTTACTATTCAAAGGGGGCTGGCCTACTGTTCTTTTACGACCGTTTCCAGAGGTGACACAGGACACTGAAGATGTAGATAGGTATGATGGGGTCGGTCTCAATGGCATCGCTCGCCTTGGAAGAAGAGCTGGCCACGGGGAAAAGGCCAGAGCTTGAGCAATGGTGTCACTGGATTCTCCGAGTGGTTGACGGGCTCGAGATACAGTTTTTATTGGATTCAATGGACTTTGACATGCAATTATACTGCACAGGTCACAGGTGACAGCACCAAGATGCGCCAACTCAGATGATGGCAATCAACCTAAAAAGTCCGGGCTGCCTTGACCTCACGAACAGCTGCACCCAAAAGTATTTCACAGTGTTTAACATTTCTCTTCATTATTCGCATCTTTCATGCGAAGCAAGAAAGCGGAGAGTTTCGGTAAACCAATGGTCACCTTTTCCTAGACAAAACCTCTGTATCTTCCAACCAAGGTAAAAACAATAGTCTCCCTTGACTAAATCTCCCCAAGTATCCTCTTCAAATGTCCCTACTCAAACAACCCGTGCAACGCCTTCTTTGATGATCGAATCATCCCCGTGGTATACATTTCAGAACAATCGAGTTTCCCCCTTTCTTCCCAACGAGTTTCCCCGCCAAGTACCGTAAAAGAACGCCCTTGTAAAATAGATGTTGCCAAAGTCGTCAAAAATAGTGTCAACTGCCAGGAACTCGCGCCTTTTCCTTTCTTTCCTTCTACCCAATGGTCGTCGGTTTTTGTAAAAACATCCTTCTATGATGCACTCACTCCATCTCTTACTTGTTTTTTGTTTTTTTTTTGGTTTTTTTTCGTATTCGATAATGCGTGCAAGGACAAGACACAACCCATCAAGACCAAAAAGGTCCCTCGGCCTGAGCCCGCTGCCACTGCTGCGCCTCCGCAAGCCTCTTCTCCAACGCCTCATTCTCCTTCCAGAGCTGCGAATTCTTCTTCTCCAAGTGCGAGATATACTCGGTCGCCTTGCTCAGAATCGTCGCCTTGTTAAGCTTGCGCGCGGGCATCAGCCCGCCGAGCTCCTCGACAACGTCAATCGCCTCGTCGCTCTCGGCGGCGGCGGCGGCGGCTTGCGGGTTTTCGGTGTGCTGGACGACGCACCGCAGCGAGGGGACGGCGTCGCGGAGGGCAATGATTTTCTCGTTGATGTTGACGCGGTAGCGCTTCTCAATCATGTTGTGCGGATTCTTTGAGGGTTCCGAGTGCTTTGTGCGGCGGGCGGGGGGCTCGGGAGAGGCGGAGCGGGAGGAGGCGGAGGAGGCGGAGGATTTGCGCTTGAGGTCGTTGTTGCGCGAGGATGTTCTTTGTGTTGTTTGTGTCTGTTGCTGTTGGCGTTGCTGCTGGTGGTGTTGTTGAGGGCGGGATTGCTCCGGGCGGGAGGAGGGTGCGGATGTCGTCCGGGCTTGACGGGGGCGACTTTGCGGGCTGCTGGGGTTGAGGCTGTGGCCGGGCGGGCGCGTCGAGGGTCTGGAAGAGGGGCTGTGTGTCGTTGATGCCCTCGCGGCCAAAGGCGACGGCGTCGGACATGAGATCGGACGGGTTGGCGCTGGGGCTGAGGGTGAGATTTTGGGGCGAGAGGAAGGACATTGGGCTGCCGAAGGATTCGCCGTAAAAGACGTCGAGGTCCGGGGAGAGGGCGGGCTTCTCAAAGTAGGCGGGCCAGTCGCCGCCCGTGGGGGAGCTGGAAGGAGGAGGTCGGGAAGACGGGGGAGACGGGAGAGCCGCGGGACGGGGCCGAGTCTGCGCTGAAGTCGGCTTGGGTGTCGTAGAAGGAGAGCGGGGAGAGCTCCGGGGGGCTCTGTTGGAGATGAAGTGTTAGTTGGGTGCCGAGGCAGAGTGAAGAAGTGTTGGTTATGCAGGTGTGAGAGACTTGATGCCAATTGGTTCAAGTCGTCGTGTGTAAGTCGGGAATGACAGTTTGGTTTAAAGGGTGGGAAGGAAAAAGCCTACACACCATTGATTGAGGCATCGGAGGTACTTGATAATAGTCAAAAGACTGTTGTTGAGCCATGGTGCGATTCATGGAGGGGTAGGTTGACTGGGGTGTGGGAGGTGAGGGGGTTGGATCTGACGATGGACCGGTCTGGAGGAATTGTCGTTGATTGAAGATGCGAGAGGTTGGTGGCGTTACTCGGGAAGTGAGTTGACGAGGGGCCGGTATTGAGATATGTGTGTGTGCGTGTGTGTGTCGAGATGCCGATGGCGAGAGGAGACGATATTGAATGTTGGTATGATGTTACTTTAGATGAGGCTGATGGTTCGAGAGTGGACAGGTGGGGAGACACAAGACGGACGGCAAAGCTATATACTAGAAGGCGAGTAAGAAAAAAAAAAAGACATGGTGAAGCATGGGTACTGACTGCGTACACTAAGGAGAGTCAATGGCTAAGAAATCGGCCATGAGCCGGGGTAGAGGTCCGAATGCTGGGATACGGGTAGGGTGGGCGAGGAGGATGGGAGGATGGGGGTGATGGTAAGGCGTGGCGCGGGTTGGAACGGCGAGCACAACTGGCGATGGACGGGCTCGTCATACGAGCACGGGGTGGTTGACGAAAGGAAAATGTGACGAAAAGTACACTCCCACGACTTCACGCGGATCATACAGAGTCGACAGAATGAAATGGTACACAACAAATGGTACGGGCGGACGGATCCGACGGTGGGAAAGACTGATGATTGACATGAGAGGTGCTGTGGGGAGTCTCTTTGACACATGCACGAAAGAGGGTCTATCTGTACAGGTACGGGTACAGGGTACTTCTCTTGAGTGCTTCACCAAGGACTCTTCTCCTTGGACACTCACTGCTAGACTACGAGAGACTACGAGAGACGAAACCGCAGGGATGATTTTGGGAATAGGGCCATCTCGACGCCGGGAACAGCTCGGTGCGGGTGCAGTGCAGTGCAGAGTGCAGGCGCGGGTGGATATCCGGTCTTCCCAACGGCCTCTTTTCCTCACTATTACTGTGTATCCGTACTGCGTATGCAGCAGCTGTCAGGTCCAACAGGGAACTTTGTGCTCTCTCTCTCTCTCCCCCCTTCCCACTCTCTTTCGACATTAAGGTACTGTGTATGCTGCATATGTTAGGGCGTCGTATGCAAGACCTGCACTGAATCTATACACGGGTAGGTAGTCCAATAATGCACAGCCGCCCTCTGCGGAACAGTTCCCGTAGAGTGTCCTGTCTTGTCTAACCCGCGAAACGAAACGAAGATGAAAACTATGGTTAACCTCGGACTTGGTTGAGAGACAGAGAAAGGGAGAGGTTTGGGAATAGGTTCTAGGTACTAGGTACTCGCTACCTACTACTTGCTGCCCATGCCTAATTCCAGACCAAAGCTAGGCGGGAAAAAGCAAAAGAGCGGCTGACAAGGTCCAGGGGGTCAGGGTGCCCGGGGCCCGGGGGGTGTGTACTGTGTTTTTTGGTTGTCAAATCCCGGAAGGGGGAAAACACTGAACACCTCACGACGAGATGGAAACAGAATAGAACGATCGAGGGGCATCTCGGGAACCTTGGCGGGACTTGCGTAGCCCGTCGCCAACTCTGCGGAACGCCCATGTTGACTAAACTGCCTGCGAAATTAGGGGGAGAGGAAACGGTTTCCATGAGGCCATTGGGGAGCCATTGAGGGGCGCATCTCATCGGAAGCGAGCGCGCCTTTTTTTTTTTCTTTCTTTCTATCATCGCGATCTGGTCTGCCTTTGACCAGGGCACCGTCATCATCTTGCATGCAATCTGACGATATGTTTGCGGTTCAATCTTTTGGCGATTCATCCAAAGCGAAAAACCTTGGAAATCGGATATTTCGACCTTGGTTGTGGTGCCGAACGTGCCTTCAATCTCGTGCGATGGAAGTGGAATGCATCTGAATCAGGGACCCCCTCCCGTGTCCCCCGTGCCCCCCAGGGCTCCCCAGAGGAACCCAAATCTGTCAGAAAATGCGCCCAAGACTCAGAAGCTCAAAGGACCATAGTTGCGAGCTAAAACCAAGATCTCGTTCATCTTGACCGAGATGGGGAGGAGGCTAAGTCTCTACGGTAGGAAAGGGGGGGGCGTGTGAGACTGTGAGGTGTCGAGTCGTGAAGCTGTTCGAGTTCAAACTTGGACGTCTGGCATTATTACCTAATTGGACGTAAACAGCGGATGGGGCCGGTGATGGTTACACATTGGATGGAAAAGGTAAATCCTGTTGGAGCTTTTGAGGACATTCACCATCATCGTGTATCCATAGGTAGGCAGCTAGAGAGATGTTATTTTCCTGACGTGCATAACGACATCCTGGACAATGCTGCTCCATAGACTGGTGGGATCATGGCTGACGTCGTTGCTCGGTGTGCTATCGACGATCAAGACAGGACCTCAAGAGTGTGTTTCTACCTCATAGACGGGAGTGTGTTGAAGCTGTCACTGCTCCTCCTGGCGGCCGTTGCGTCTCGTTCCTGTTCCTGTGGGTGACCGTTTAACAGGTGGCCCGCGGCAGGCAGAAAGCGATCGAGATCTCCAGGGTCCCTCCCACCCACACTGAGACTTTTACAATATGGCACTAACAGCCCAACACCTTACTGTACATAGTGTCAGGTAGCTGAATTCCACTTCTCTGGCATGCCATGTCGCCGGTCTCGTCAGCCCCCGAATAGGGAGGGCGACGGAGAAGGATTCAAAACTTTTGTCGGGCGCATCGCCGTGCGTCGAGGCTTGCCGGGCCACTCGACCCAAGAGGCAAGAGACATGTCGATGATTTTGCGCGCTGTGCTGGCTCAGCGACTCGGACACTCACTCCCCTCTTGGCGATTGCCAGGTTCCCGCCCGAGTCCCCAGACGTTCCGAGTGGTCGGGCTTCTGATGCTGCCGAGCACTCCAGCACTGATTGCAGCTGCCAGTATTCTTCATTCGGAATGAGCAAGATACCTAGGTCAGGTAGATATTCTCACTGCCCGGCTACTATTGGGCAAGGCAAGCAACATGAGGAGTTGGCAGTTGGCAGAGCTAAGAGAGTAGCGGACGTTTGCGACCGAAGGGTTGCTCAGTCAAGGCCCGAGGATGCCGAGTCACGGAGCCGAAGCGTACAGGATTCGCGTCCAGGGCGTTGAGTGTTCTGGGAGCAGCAAGGGCCCGCCGGTCTCCGGCAACGGTATTCAGGTCTCATGGATGACGGCGGTGCGTGCGGATAGTAGTGTTGTAGACGAGAAACGACATGGAACGAGTCATCTGTAATGATCGCTTTGCGTTGCCTCGCATCGCACACATCGCCGGAACTTCGACGCAATTGGTACGGCAGACAGCAACATGAGTAAGTAGACCAATGGAGAGATTAACAATATTGAAGGGCCTAGGAAGATTGCCAAGCTCGCTAAGGCTGAGTCTGATGGGTTCCTTGGTTGTGGGATGGCACGTTGGAGGTCTATGGAACGCATAATGGGCGCATGGCGGACATGAAGGGGCAGCGATGCGCCGATGCAGCACTGTCGAGTGTTGGTTCCAAGGTTGAGAGATGAAGTGTCGATATGATGGATGATGGGTGATGGAGTATCCGCAAGGTATGGTTGATGGTGTTCGGATATTGGACTGTTGGACTGTTGAATCGTTGATGATGATGTACTGCGTACTCTGTTGTTTGGTGATGTTGTCAAAATGGAGGGAGGGAGGGAGGGAGGGAGGGGGGTGTCTGGAAGGGAAGGGGGTGTGGTGTGTATGTGGTGTGTGGTGTGCAGTGGAGGCAGGTGGTCTGATTTTCTTGCAGTGTCGAACGTCGCTGCCAAAAGTGACAAACAGCCCATCCGCCGGGGGAATCGAACGAGGCAGGAACCGCCCCAGGGCAGGGAAGGGACCCGCTCGGTCCAGACCGGAGCCAATGGGACGAGCGAACATGCGAACGAGTAGTCATCAAGTATCATCACTGCAATCATTGTATGGTAAAATACATGGCGAGGGTCCTCCCGACTGTTCCCGTGCTCCTGTTGAATTTTCAAAGTGGCCGTCTTCTCGTAACATTTTCATCTTTGATTCTAACAACAACATCTCATCCAATTTCTACTTCGTACCTTTTTTCTTTCATTCTCTTCCTGGCCCCTGTCTGTTTCCTCTTTTTTTTTTTTTTCTTTCCTTCTTCTTTTCTTAATTTATCCGAACCCAGCAGGTCAGCAGCATGTCACTTTGGGCCTTGTGGTGACGGCATCCCAGTGTATACCATCTTCCATGGATGATCATTGATCATGGGGGATTGACATGTGCAAGCGCAAATGCCACGGAAAGCTTGCAATGAGCTATAGCTCCTCGCTCTGATCATAGCTCTAATGTTTGGCTGACAACCATCTTTGCCCAAACAACATGGCATATTAACAACACTCACACTCACTTGTGCAGCAAGCATCACAAAAAACTCCAACCCAGTCGACAGTGCTGATCGCCGCTACGGATCGCCCTGTTCCCTGCACCCGCGCCCATCCTACGGTGCCAACGTGCTCGCTTCTCCTCACTTACACGCACAGCTCTCCGGCTTTCTTCCACCACGAACCCCCCTCCAATTTCGCGGGTCTAGCCACCGTCTGCACATCATGTCGCACTCTCTCCCTCTCTGCGCAGTACCTCCCAGCCGAGGGAATACAATGTCAAAACTCACAATTCACTTATAACTTGAAAGGCAGTGACAGCAACTACAACAGGCAGCATCTGCGAACCGAGTGACGTCTAGACCACTGGCCAAGTCCTATTTCACGCAGTTCCTCTCCAGCCTTCCCTCCAACCCTTCCGACTCACTGCTATGCGGCCTGCGGCTTGCCTGCCGCTTCGAGGACACTTTGCTATTGATCCAAATTGATTCAAATATAGATTCGATACATACGACCAACGGATGCATTGCAGACCTCCGACCGCGAGACACATTTGCGCCATGCGGACCAACGGATTGCATGTAGATTGTGGTCCTGCCATCGGCCGTCAATCAGCCGCCGCCCCCCGCCCGTTTCCGCCCGGGCTTCATCCACATCCAGATCCCGAGCATACCACTCGCCGTCTACGGAGTACACTAACATGGAACCTGGACCTCGGGAATAACATTCTCTGTGCCTCGCCTTTTCTTTCTACTTGCGTAAAGGACAACGGATTGAGCAGTCCGGTGGTCCCGGTCCGCTCTCCGCCATTCGCCGATTGAAGAAATACCAAGAGCCCGAAAGGAGCACCAGCATCTTCCAAGTTCCGTGTTCGGCGAATCACTTACCCAAAGCTGCAACGACAGTTGGCACTCGCCATTGACCACACGACAGCTCGCCTCTCCGAAAAGCAAAAGAAAGGAAAGAATTACAAGAAGAGAATAAGCAAGAAACCGGAACGCATAGGTACTCGTCCCGTTCCCCAAGACACCACTTGCACATCACGGCGGCCGGCGCAAACGCACTCGCGGAGGGCCTCCCGGGCGGTCGACCTGCAGGATCTGTGCTGTGTTGCGCTGTGCTTTTGGGTAGCAAACGTACATATCAGTATCCCGTACTTCGTACATGACAACTCAACCCTACACTATGTGACTACCTACCCTGCTGCCTTAGTTCAAGGAGCTGAGGTGGTAGGAAGAGGACCCTGCAGCTCTTGTCCTCCGAGAAGCTAAACCTCTCTTGGAGTCTTGAGAGGAAATAAGGCGGGGGTTAATACAGAGTACCTCTGGCGAACTACCTATTTTTGCAGTTTGAGTTGGCTGGCACCGCTGGCAGGCCGCAGAGTGGCAGAGGCACACTTTCAACTTGCGCGCAACTATCCGTACAGAGGCAGAGAGTGTGGTTCGCATGGTCTCGGTTCGTCCCTTTTCTTGCAGGAAAATTGCTTTTTCCTCTACCCAGTACACTTTTTCTTCTCCTCCTTTTGCCTACATCCCCTGTCAATGTCCAGTCATAAGCACATACTTTCCAACGGCGCGAATGTGACGGGCTGTTTGTATCCGTATCTTGCTGCAGGTTTGCTCTCTCTTGCCCCCCTCCTTCCAGGGGCCCTCCTCAATGTTTGCCTGTCAAGTTCACATCCCAACGTCGCTTACCGTGGGGAACTTTGATGTGGCGATGAGAGGGGGCATCGCACTCCACGTCGGTCTGCAGGAGTTGCAGCTCGCGCACATTGGCACGTTGTTGGCACGCAAGGCACGTTTGGCGACAAACTTTCAACGGTTTGTGACGAGTCAAGACATGCATGCCTTTTTTGTCCCTTCGTTTCGTTTTTAGTTTTGTTCCAATTCGCACAATCGTGTCTGTCAATGTAACGCGGACCCTCGGCTACGCAAGTTGCCCTAGTTGGGGGCGACGTACTGGCCGGACGTGGATGTGTTGGATGTCGAAGGTGACAGATGGAGTGATTCAATGAGTCTGGGGCGCTGACTCCTCGCCCGACTGATTGTCTCTTGGCGTGGTTTCTGCCACATCTTGACTAAAGTGACTATCGACATACTCCGAACCTCTTGAGACTCACGATGTGGCTCCCCAAAGTCAGAAGCTGCGATGCTCAGTGGATATATCAACACTGAGATGGCGACTGGACCATCAATACTTGCTATTCCATCATCACCAGAAAGCACTCACCATTACAGGAGCGTTTCTAGAACAGAAAAACTACTCACCAACCATATCAAACAAACCCATCATGCCCTCTAGTAACCCCAACCCAGAACGCTCACCAGCGCCCGCCCACCTCCCCGCCGCCATCACAGACACGAACCCATTCTACATCGACATGAGCCAAGGTACGCACCGCAAGGCCCTCCAACCCTTCACCTTCACTTCCATCCTCACCCGCCGAAAAAACACCCATCCTCGGCCCTCGCACCTCAGCAGAGATCCTCGCAGAACACGTCGCCTCCCGCCCATCGACACCAACGCCATCCCGTCCTCCACGAACCCCCGAGATGCCGTCTCCAGGATCACCACGCAGTAGCAGCAGCAGCCTGTCCCAAGAAATCTTCAAAACCCCAGAAAGTGACCACAGCAAACCCCGCACACGCATCATCTTCCCCCCCACCCCGGCCGTCACCTCCTCAGCCTCCTCACACCGCAGCATCGACACAGACGGCGACATCCACATGAAAAACACCACCCCAGAAACCCACCCCCACCAACAACACGCCCTCCGCGTGTAACACAAACAGTCCGCGACACCTTTTCCCTCGAACGCGCGCGTCTGGCAGACGAGATTCGTCAAGAGGTCCTCGTTTCGCTGGAAGCAGGGATTGGACCGCTTGTAAGGGAGAACTTTGAGGCTGCGCTTGCGGAGGCGTTGGAGGAGCCGTTTGAGGAGGGGGAGGGGGCAGAGGAAGAGGGAAGTCGCTGTTGTCAGGGTTGTGAGGGAAAGGTTGAGGGGGTTGAGTTGTGATGGGCTTATGGAAGTGTTTTGTAATGAGGAGGTTTTGGGGGTGCTTAGACGGGTTGTTGGGGTTGTTGAGGCGGAGGTTTTGATGCAGGGTTGGGATGTGGTTGGGTGATGGGGGTTTGAGGTAGGTTGAGGGTGTGATTTAGGGATTAGGGGAGAAGAATTTTGGATGTGGTGATGATGTAAGTTGGTGGTGATGGAGAGTTTAGATAGTCAAGTTGCCCATGAGGCTTATATTCCTTTGTGCTCGATACTTGAGGTGAGGTTCTTGAGGTTGTTAGTTCCCAGTGAAACTTGCTAGCCTTACGTGAGATATCATATCGGAAATTTATGGTCCTTCGATGCTCCTGTAGCAAAGTTGATATCTCGAAGCATCCGAGTGATTCGCTCATACAAGAGTTATAAGTTGGATTTCCGGCTTAGCTAGTCCCCGGAACAGCCTGATCGGGATTGACTACTTGGGGGAGACGACATAGTAGGCACCACAGACTATATCCTACACGGTACGACTGCCTCGAACACGTCTTATACCAACAACATGATAGAATGGTGTTGGTGAGAACACACATACGAAAGATTCTGGGCGTGTCTATCATGAGACAGCGTGGGCTAGAGAGATTGACGGTGGTCATTGTAATGTAAATCTCTCTCGGCGGACTCAGTCACTCTCGATAGTGATATCGTCAAATGACTTTGTCCTTGATGAGACGAGATGTTGCATTACTCCGGGTACGAGATTCAATGATCGCTAAAGGCAACTTTTGTGACATTGGTCAGGTGATTCCAGCCCGTTGCTGCCTCGTTTCTTTCCCTTCGAGGCCTATTCACTCTGAGATAATGAGGTTATATTATGAACCGTTTGATTATGGCTACTAAGTACTTGTTCCTAGCAGCGAGTTCAAGTATAATTTGAATGCACTTCATCCCGAACCTCGGTGTTTGGTCCACGTATTATTTTCACCTTGGCCTACCTTGGACGAACTCAAGCGAGAATGAGAGATGATTCGATTTCGATTCAAAGAGGGACTTGAGTTCGGTGTATTTAAAGAATTTGTTAATAGTCATCACGGGAGTTTATTGCTGTATCTCTTCCCCTCAATCCCCTTGAATTTTTTTATTAGAGTCTGCGAATTGTTTTTTTTTCATACTTTTTGACGAAATAATCAACATTAAGGAGGGATAATACAAATTCTGGGAGAATTTGTGTCTCACTTAAAAACTCAGTCTTTCCCTCCAGGGAAGAAACGGATCCATTTGAGTCGAAGCAAATTGTGTCGTTCAAGCTACTATTCGATAGTGCTTACACGCTTGTCAACGTGATGTGAGGCTGATATTGCACAGGGCAGCTGAGGCTTGATCCCGGAGCTGTCAGGACGCTAAAACAGCTCTACCTTAGCAGTGGCTTCCAGCTCCGGTTAGCTGGCAGGGAGAGCTCAGACCCACTGTTTCCTCTTTCAGCGCCGGGAGCAGCTGTTTGCTGGTGTCCTGCAAGGCTGCGTCATAACCTAACAGCTGTCCATCTGCCTGAGGTGGGCACTAGACCTAATGGAAGGTGGACCGTCTGTGTCGCGAAAGCTCCTCCCCTCCCAGGCCATCACCATCTCAGCCTCTCGACTCTCTCGATCCCGCACTTCTTCCCGTCGACCACTGCCGCCACGACGGCCACACACATACGGCGGCGCTGCTCGTCTGATCTCCCACTGCGCATAACATTGCCTTCGCCGCGATCCATTATAGTCCATTTTATTCCACTTGCGCTTCTCTCCTGTCTTTTCTGCCACGGTCCCTCGAATTGGGCCATGCCGCTTTGAGCACGGCACGTGTCCGCATCATCTTTCGCCATGGTCTCCTTCTGGCCCTGGAGGGTACGTCTGCCACGACCTAGGACTTCCTCATTATGCGCATAATGTGTATATTCTTAAAGACGGAATAAATCACTGACCGACCAAATCATAGCGTGACGACTCCTCCCCCGCCTCCTTTGAGAAGACGCTCTCTGCGCTGTCTACCAAGATCACAGATACCCAGGCGAGACTCGATGGCGCGCGAGCCACCTCCCGTCGCATCAGAGTGCTCTGGTCCCTCTACCTCGCCTTTGCCTACCTCGTCTACTCCATCGTCATCTTCCTCGTGGTAGGATGGAACGACATGGGCGCCTCGGAATGGACCGGCGTCGCTGGAGGCCCCCTCCTGTATGTTGTTCTTCTGCTTTTCTCATAGAAATCTGTCTGCGCAAACTTGAGATACTGACCATGCCCTTCTCAGCATCTACCTCACGCGAACCACTGTCACGGCCGTGTTCAACTATCGCATCGATTCTCTCGCCGCTCGCCTCAAGGAGCA
Source organism: Colletotrichum fioriniae (assembly GCF_027942845.1). Lineage (NCBI taxonomy): Eukaryota > Fungi > Ascomycota > Sordariomycetes > Glomerellales > Glomerellaceae > Colletotrichum > Colletotrichum fioriniae. The sequence continues at coordinate 221,021 of NW_027076842.1, forward strand.
GCAGGCGGACCGCGCAAAGACGATCCAGAAGCTCAAGGACGCCACAAAGTACAACTCTACCCTGGAGCTCCTCGAAAAGTACGGAGGCGACGAAGGCAAGGGCAAGGGCAAGAAGCAGAATGCAGGGGAAGACGACAAGAAGCCGCGCCAGCAGCAGCAGCAGCAGGGCGGCAGGCAACATGAAGGCGTCGCACCAGGCGGCCGTACCAACATGGCACCCCCTCCCACCGCCAACATCCAACGCCGCGACGGACCCCCTCCTGGCTTCCAAGCAGGACGTCCCCCGCAGCAGCCGCCCAACGGCCTCGAGCCTACCGAAGAATTCGCGCCAAACGCCTACGCCCACCCGCCTCCGCCGCCCCCACAATCGCAGCAATTCGCGCAAGCCGAGGGACTGCCGGGCTCTTCGCACTGGTACGACCGCATCATGGACCTGCTTCTCGGCGAGGACGAGACGGCGTCCAAGAACAGGATCGCCCTCATTTGCAAAACTTGCAGGCTGGTCAACGGGCAGGCCCCACCGGGCACAAAGGCCCTCTCAGATATCGGCACGTGGAAGTGCATGGGCTGCGGGGCCACGAACGGCGAGATGGAGGAGGGAAAACGCATCATGCAGGAGGTCCTCGGCTCGTCGCGGGGAGTTGATGTTCCCACGGGCGAGGAGTTTAAGGAGTCTGATGAGGATGTTCCTATTAAGGAGGAGGAGGATTCTGATGAGCAATCTGCCGGCGCGAAGACGACGGGACGACAGGGTGGGTCGGCAGCGGTGAAGAAGAGGAAGGGCAAGGGTGGCAAGTGAAATAAACAAAAATAAGGGATGTGGTGATGGGGAACCGCTGCGCTGGCTAGCTACAGCCAATTATTTCATACCATGATTGCAGCGTACAAAATAGAAAACATATCGACAGACTGGTCTTCCTTGTGCCCTTACCTTTGGTCACGGAGACACACTTACGCGTCGATGCCCACAATGCGTTCCGGGACCCGGAGGCTTGAAGATGGGATGCACCGCAGCGCCGGTGGATCGGAAGGCCGAATGTGGCTAGTGGTGAGGCTGAACGCTAAAGGAAGCAGAGGTCCCCACACACGCAACGCAACGCAACGCTCCTCGGTGTCCCTGGTACAGCTGCTGCAGGGCAGGCTGAGCACCTCACCAACGTACCTTACTATGTACTGCGTACCTTAAGGAAAGGACACTTGTGAATTCAAACCCGACGCATCCAATGTACGAAGGGTCCCTTTGGATGAAATTCCTCCCCGTCCACCACCACACCCACACACACACACACGCATAGTCACCTTACTCACACACACCTCTTTCGCATTCTCTCGTCCCAAACAACCTCGTCAAAAGACCAACGCTGGCCCAAACGTTCCTTTTCTCCCTCTCTCCCTTTCTCCACGTAGTGCTTGCGCCACCAATAATGCAGCGCCCTTCGATCCTCGACATCGACCATTGCGCATAGCTCTCTCAGACTTTGAGCCACTTTTACCATTTCCTTCCCTGCTGCACCTTTAATTGTAAACGACACACACACAAAGAGAGAGAGAGAGAGAGAGAGTCCATGGTCACAGGGTAATCCCATCATCCCTAGATCGGCAACATGTTCCAGGTTCGTCTCTGGTTTTCCTTTCCAAACCCTCTTACTCTCTTTCCACAGACCCTCTTCCCCGGGACAAGAAAACCTTGATCTAGACCTACACGTGGTGGTTTCGGCTCTCTTTTCCTCCCATTCTCCGTTCCTGCCCTCTCTGCTTCCTCCACCCCACGCAGGACCTATCCCCGCTGACAATGATGGGAATCCAACAGAGGCTCAAGGGTGCCATCGATCGGACAATCGCGGAGGAACAGGCTCGACAGGAGCAAGCACGACAGCGCATCGAACCAGGAGGAGGCACAGGCACAGGCACCCCGCGCAGGTCCGACTCCACCTCGCGGAGCAATCAGTCGCCCGCCCGACGACCCCGTCCCAAGAAGGCGGCAGCCGACGCCGGCGCAAAGGACGACGGCGGAAGCCCCTCGAACCCGGACCCTGCTGTCTTTGAGGCGGCGTTTGCGCTTGACGACAGCGAGGAGCCGAGTCGCGCAGGCACACCAAAGCCTGCTGCGGATAAGGACGGCAATATGGAGAAGAGCGAGGAGAACGTCAAGGATAAGGCGGAGGAGGGCCAGAACGGGGAGAAGGAGCAGGAAAGGGGCGCTGAGGGCTCTGCTGCTTCTGCTGCTGCTGCTGCTGCTGCGCCGCCGGCTGCTGCGGCAGAGATGTCTCCCGAGGTCAAGATGAAGCTTCGCAAGTTGGAGAAGCTGGAGAAGACGTACCCTGGTGCGTATACTACTCACTCGCATGCGCGCACCCAGATTACTGTATTACCGCGATGGGACTCGACACGCTAACACGAAAATGCAGAACTCCTCCGGTCCTACAGAATCGCCCACGGCCGCGCCACCTCCATCGAGCCCTTTGAGCGTGTGCTTAAGGAACACACCAGCGTCGGTTCGATCCGGGAACCCGAGGCCCTCGTCGAGTATCTCAACTCCTTGAAGCAGAAGGAGCAGATGATTATGGACGAGTACAAGCGGGTGTCGATCGAAAAGGATGACTTCAAGAAGAAGTGCGAAGCCGCCGAGAAGGACGTGGAGAAGTTCAAAAAGGAGGTTGAGGAGCTCAAGGCGGCGCAGGCTGCGGCACCGGCACCTGCACCTGCCCCTCCGACGGAAGAGTCCGAGGGCAAGGTGGACGCCGCCACGGATACAAAGGACGACGGCTCCGTCAAGTCTCCCGATGCGTCCGCTGTCAAGTCTCCCTTGCAGCAGGCTCTCGGCATCTTCTCTCCCAAGCAAAAGGCGCAGGAGCCTGGAGAGGAGAAGCCGAACGAGGCTGCGGGCGACTTCTTTTCCTACGACGAGGAGGCTCCCAAGTATGAATCCGACATGGCGGCCAAGGACGAGGAGATTGAGAAGCTCAAGGCGCAGGTCGAGACCGTCAAGGCGGAGCTCAAGACTGAGGTCGACTCGCTCAAGGCCGAACTCGCCGCCGCCAAGGAATCCAGTGCCGATCTGACGGAGAACCTCGACAAGGTGACCAAGGAGGCTGGTGAGCTGCGCGACGTGGCTGCCGTCAAGACTTCTCTGGAGACGCAGCTCGAGGCAAGGAACAACGAGATCAAGTCTCTCACCGAACGTCTGGAAGCCTCGCAGAAGCAGCTCAAGGAGGTCGAAGCCAAACTCAAGGGCGAAGTCGAGTCTGCTAAGAAGAACGCAAAGGAGGCGCAGTCGAAGCTTACACAGTCCAACGCACGCGCAGACAAGGAGGAAGCTCGCGTCAAGGAGGTGGAGGCCGCCAAGACGGACGTGGAGAAGAACATCAAGACCTTCACCAGCCAGATTGACACCTTGAAGAAGGAGAAGACTGATAACGAGAAGAAGATTGACGAACTTACTAAGCAGCTGGAGAAACAGGCGAGCGAATCCGTGCCCGCTACACCCACAACATCTGGGCCAACCGAGACGCCTGCGGCTGGAGGTGCTACTGGTACTTCAAAGAACGCCAAGAAGAACAAGAAGAAGAAGGGCAAGGGTGGTGCTGCCGCCGCCCCTACGACGCCTGCGACGCCTGCCACAACCGCAGGAACCGCGACACCGCCCACAGCCGAGGAGGCCAAGGATGTTGACACAGATGCTCTGGAAGCGGAGATTACCCGTCTCAAGGAGGAGGTAACGACCAAGGACTCCCAGATTGAGAGGCTGACGAAGCAGCGCAAGACGGAGGAGGATCTCCGCGAGGAAATCGAGACGCTACGTGACGAGGTCACTGAGATTGGCCAGGAGCACGTTGTGGCCAAGGAGAAGATCAAGAACCTCGAGGCCGAGAAGAAGGCTCTGCAGACGCGGATCGAGGAGCTTGAGAAGGAGCTCGGGTCTTCGGCAAATGACGCCAAGGCGACGGAGAAGCTCCAGGGCGAGTTCGACAACCTCCAGCGCGAGTACGAGGACCTCAAGAGCAAGTCCTCGACGTTGCAGTCTGACCTCGGTGCCGCGCAACAGCTGGCGCAGAGCAGGTACAAGGATCTCACCGACCTGCGTGAGGTTCTGCAAAAGGCGCAGCCTGAGATGAAGAGCTTGCGTCAGGACTCTGCTGCCCTCAAGACAACCAAGGAGGAGCTTACCGCGAAGAACGCGGAGCTGCGTAATCTCGAGAAGAAGGAGAAGGATCTCAAAGCAGAATTGACAAGGGCGCAACGTCTGGCGTCGGACCGCGAGACCGAGATCAAGGCGCTCCGCGGCAAAGTCGAGGCCGAGACGAACACCAAGCTCCGTCTTGAGGATGCCCAGCGGGTGTCTGCGCGCGACTTGCGTCGCTCCGAGGCCGAAAAGGTCGAGCTCGCCGCCAAGGAGGAGAAGACGGCCCGGGAGCTCCAGCGGGTGCAGGAAGACGCCAACAAACTCCGGCCCAAGGTCAAGGAGCTCGAAGAGCAGATTGAAAAGCTGGAAAAAGAGAAGAAGTCCATTCAAGAGGAGGCGGACCTCAAGACGCAGCAGTACTCCAACGCGCAGGGTCTGCTGGGCAGTATGCGCGACCAGACGGGCGAGCTGACAATCCAGCTGAAGGAGGCGCGGTCGCAGTCCGAGTCGCTCGAAGAGGAGCTAGCCGAGATTCAGAAGCACCTCTCAGAGCGGTCGCGCGAGGCGGAGCGGATGCGTGGGCTCCTTGCCGACGTGGACGAGCGCGCCGATAGCAAAGTGCGGGAGATGCGGGCGCGGATGGAGGCTGCGATTGAGGAGCGGGACCGGATGGAGGACGAGTCGAGCACGCTCGCGCGCCGCAAGACGAGGGAGACGGAGGAGCTCAAGCAGAAGATCCGCGACCTGGAGCGGGATATCAAGACGCTTTCGACGGAGAAGGAGGAGCTGGAGGGCCGGGAGAGGGAGTGGAGGCGGAGGCGGGAGGAGCTCGAGTCCGTGGAGGAGAAGGCCGAGGCGGAGGTGAAGGAGATGCGGTCTGCTGTTTCGGATCTGCGGACGACGCTGGACGCCTCGGAGCAGCAGGTTCGGGACGCCGAGAGGCAAAAGTCTGATTTGAGGCGGTTGCTTGAGGAGTCGAAGCAGAGGTTCGATAAGGTGAACAAGGAGCTCAAGACAGTGCAGACCAAGCTTGGGGCGAGTGTCACGAGTGGCCGGAGTTCGATGGACTCGAATCGGTCTGGGTTGAACGGCGGACCTGCGGCTGGAGGTGCAGGGGGCTCTGCGGATACGTTGTATCTCAAGACGATTATGTTGCAGTTTTTGGAGCAAAAGGATAACAAGTTGCGGGAGCAGCTTGTGCCTGTCTTGGGGAGGATTCTCAAGTTTGACAAGTAAGTTTTGGTCTCTTTTGGTATGGAGCTGATGAATAATTTTTGCTAACATGAATTTCACAGGAGCGATGAGCAGAAGTGGAAGAGTGCGATTCAGCACATCACTGTCAGGTGAGGGTAGCTTTGGAGACGGATTGTATTAGTTTTGTATGAATAAATACCCCAGGATGGCTTGTTCCTATGCACATGATGGTTAAGCTATTTCTACGTGCCGTCAGTGGGGTATGTCTTTGTTACTGGTGCTGTGGTGTGATTGAGTTGAGGAGGCTCAATGTAAGGTAAGCCAAGGTAAGTGTAGTAAGGTGTGCTCGGTGAGAAAAGGTAAGTTGGGCCGGTCTAGAATGTCAAACTGGCGGGGCAGACGTCGGCTTACCTCATGCCATGTGCCCACCCATAGCTCCAGTCCCCCCGCGCCCGGAGCTCTTGCCGGATCTTTCCCTCCGCATGCCCAAGGATTGAGGCGACTGCATGTGGGTGTCGTCATGGAGGCTTCACTGACCTCATCCGTTCGTGTGCCTACCTCTCATGGCGGACACCAATTCGCTGCGATCCTTACCTGAGGAGCATTTTATTGTGTGTACGTCTTATTGTAGAATCTCGATGAAAGGGCTGCTTTCCTTAAAAGCACCGCTTGGGGCTTGTTGCAGTTGCTCCCGCTCGTGCATTGCATTGTGTTTAAGACGAATGGTCCTTCTGTGCTTCCCACACTTCAATTGGCGCCTTCTGCATCTAGCCTCAACGTATTAGACAACGATGAGATCATCCCTTGTACTTTCCCGTCCAGTCGTCATCTTGGGGCGTCGTTTATATAGCTCCCGCCTTCTGGCCTCGACTTCACCTCTTCTTCTACTCCCCCCCGCCACCAACACCAACACAACCAGATTGAGGATTCCCACCTCACTCATCACGCGAGCACACACGACAGTATCTTCTCCCGCCATCACACCAGCCACTCACACCACATCCCGCAAACATCCCTCCCAACAAGTCAAAATGTCCACTGGCCAAAAGACCTCTGGCCCCGAGGGCAACAAGCTCTTCACCCGCAGTCACCTCTTTGATCTCACCGGCAAAGTCGCCCTCGTCACCGGTAAGATCAATCCTTACCCCCTCCCCTAAACATCTCAATCTAACTCCCTCTAGGCGGTGGTACAGGCATAGGCCTAATGGCAACCCAAGCCCTCGCCTCAAACGGCGCGAAAGTCTACATCACCTCCCGCAACCAATCCAAGCTCGACAACACTGTCCAAACTTACGGCCAAAACGTCCCCGGCTCCATCATTCCCATCGTCGCAGATGTGACCAAGAAATCCGACATTGACAAGCTCTACAAGGAGATCGAATCCAAGGAATCCGCCCTCGATATCCTCGTCAATAATGCCGGGGTGTCGAGCGCCCCGATTGAAGTTGAGAGCGATTCCGCGCAAGACATGAAAGCCAGCCTCTTCGATGCTGAATCCGCCGATTTCGAAGACTGGACGGAGACATACCGCACAAACGTCGCGGCCGTCTTTTACGTCGCGGCAAGCTTCCTTCCCTTGTTGCAGAAATCCACAGACAAACAGCACGGCTGGTCCGGCACCGTCATCAACATCAGCAGCATCAGTGGCATGATCAAGAAATCGCAGCATCACTTTTCGTATAACGCGTCCAAGGCGGCGACGATCCACGTGAACCGCATGCTCGCCGAGGAGATCGCGTCCAATGGGCTCAAGATCCGGGTCAACAGTATCGCGCCGGGTGTTTTCCCCAGTGAGATGACGACAAAGGAGCCGTCTGACGAGGAGCAGAAGAGCGAGATTCCAAAGGAGAAGTATGCTGATAAGGTTATTGCGGGACGGCCTGGCAAGGATGAGGATATGGCGTCCACGGTGCTGTTTTTTGCGTGTAATCAGTATTTGAACGGGCAGACGCTTGCTGTTGATGGGGGGTATACTCTCGCTGCGGGGATGTGAGGTGGGGGATGCAAGGTGCATCGTGAGAGGAGGTTGTGGTACTACACGGGTTTGCTGCGGCGTTGGGGGTCATAAACATATGTTAGTGTAGGGGGCGATGCGAATAAAATTAATCGAATTATGCAAACGGACTTATTTCGAACCCTTATTGGGAGGGAGGGTCATGTGGTTGCCAACAATCAGTGTCTGTTGTAGTCGATTGCTGGCCGGTAGCATTCTAGCTCCCGTGAGCGAGAATGTATGTTGGCCTACGGTCCTACACAATGCTATAGATAGCTTTTTCTTTGTGCATTTCTCGGTGTGACAATTTTGGTGGGTTTTCGATGTTTGGGGAATATGCGTTATGTATCCATGATTGTACTGGTACGGTACTTTGTTGCTGGACCCCGGTTCCTTGGGCTAAGAAGTCGCTGTTGAACGAAGGTATGGGAAGTGTAATTGGAGGTGTATTGGTTGAACCAGACAGAGGTATGGAGGTGGGCGGCAGGCCCTTTTATACATTCAGTGTTCAGAGAGCTCCTGTCAACCACTGTTGGGTCGCACATTTCAACAGTCGCAAGTTTGCACTGGGTTGCTCTGCCTCTTTATTTCTTGCTGCTTCCTGTTCAACGTGGAATACCTGGAGTTTGATCAAGCATTTTCATCCCCTTCGCCTGGCTAGACAACACCCTGACATCTAGTGACGGGTCCCGGTGGGCCTTGACCAGGTGAATGTCGATTTGGCCAAGTAATGACGATGCAATTGTGGCATACATGGTGTGACAAGTGAATTACTAGTATTCAATCGGGTCGCGGGACACGTTATTGCCATATATCTAGTCCGTACGACAAGGTGAGGAATCGCGTTGAAAGTTGCATTTGACTGGCGCACGAGTTAGCCACGGTGTTTCTATGTCATTTTATCACATACTTGGTTGTTTTATTCTGTTCAAAATAGGAAGTATAGGGTGTTACCTTGGTAGTCCGTTGGTCTGGTTCACTACAGGGTCAATCAAGTGCTTTGCCGAATCCCAAGATGCTGTGGCTAGCATAATAATATTTATTGAATTATAAATCCAAGTCCAATCTCCAAGCGCATAATATTAAGCCCCCTAGCTAAAAGATATCTTTCATGAACTTCCAGCTCGGCTTAGCCCCAATCCGACGTCCTCCTACACCTATTACAACCTGAATGCATACTGAGCGCCTTTTAGAGCGAGCTGATGAAACGATGGTGTCGACACTAATGAAGCATGCCAGCGTGACATTTCCCGACCACTTCACCCTCGGCAGTGTATCCAGTGACCAACATCCCTGTAGAAGAATGCGATTCCAGAGCTATAGTTAAGACCCTCAGCCATGGCCTTGTTCGTGCGCACAATCATAGCTTGCACGGCCCGATGATGCGCTTCGAGAACTGGGGAAACTTTGATAGAATACATAGTCTACCCCGGCCAGCGCCTTCGCCACCCGTACGGTTCAAGATACCGGGGGCGATGAATCGTTGATATTCAAAGCGCCATAGGTTTCCACCAAGTGAGTCAAGATTTGACTTTTCTCGTCGTCGTCAGCTTTAACAATACCTACTGGCCAGTGGCTTCGTACGGCCTGCGGCAGGCCCTTTTCTCTATTGTCAGGAAATTCGCTCTCGTTCACTGTGTCTTTCAGCAATGTCAACTCTTGTGGGCGCATGCGCCCCCCGAATAACTCGGAATAGAGCATTGGCCAGGAAATGATTGTGGCTCTGGTTGCCGAGGCCGTTTGCAACTAGAAAGAGTGTTGACCGCAGGGTTTCGAGGTCATAATCGGGCGGTTGAGGTTCTAACTGCATCGTTTCGATACAGTCTAGTCCAACAGCCATGAGGGGTATGACAATGAAAAGGTCCATGGCCTGAAATCCGTGACGGAGGAAATACAGCCGCGTCAAAGTCCCCAAAAATATTTTGGCCTTGGCTACGACATCGCGTGAAAAGGCCGATTTGGTCTTCTCCGACCCCAGTAATGGTTCATGAATCGCCAGTGTCAGATGGTGATAATACATACTATTGTCATTCTTGGTTAGTAAGTGCATGACCGAGTACCGCTTGAGTCTAGGATCGCGACGTTTGCCTCTTCCTAGATTTGTTTTCAATCGAACGCTTTCTGAGTCAATGGACCTTACTGAAGTTGCAGGTGTGCAGGAAGAACGATTGCTCTTGGCTGAAGTGATCTAGGCAAGCCGTTGAACCAACTTTTCAATCGCTCTGAAAGCGCTCCAGCTAGCCTAAGGCCAACCTCTGACGTGCCAGAATGGGCTCCCGCACAGAAATCATTCATAATCTCTCGAAAATGAGATCTAGCATGTAGGACTTGACCAAGGTTTGACGGCACAAGACTGTGCGCCAAAGGGTACTGCAGCCATATCTCTCCATACCATCCAGGATCATCCGCTGGATCTGGTAATGAGAGCACAGGAGGTGTTGTCACCAAGGGGTGAAGCCTGAATGAGAAGGCAACAAGTCTGAACAGGTAAAACAGTTAGCAACGAGCCGCGTGTGGCTGATGAATGCTCACGTTTCCCAATTGTACAAGGCCCAAGCAGCGTATGCCCAGCCTCTCCGTGTCCTTTCACTCTGATCTTTCGAACCACCATCAAAGAGACTCAGCTTCGATGCCAGCTTTACAGAATGAATTCGGTATGGCTGGCCAATTTCGTCGAGACCCCACAGGTTGTGGAAAACACTGAAGATAATCCCTGCCTGAATAGTCGTGACGCACGGTACTGAGGCCTCTAGTTCCCAGATACGTTTCGCCTCAGCAAGAAAGAGATATATCAGCTTCCGAGTGTTCCAGTACTCCGAGCGATCAGAAAATCCAGGGTAGCAGGTCTTTGGCTAAGTTCAGTACATCCCTAAGTAACAATGAGAGGTTGTTGGCGACGTACACATGCATAGGCTAGAGTGATATTTACGAGTAACGACGAGCAAAAATCAGTTCTTCGGGCAGTCAGATCTTCCAAGAATAAGTCTTTCTGAAATGCTGCAGTGAACTGATATTCGCATCTGAGGAACACGGCGAGGAGATCCCGCATGAGCACGTCGTCATCGCAAACCGAGGTCCACAATGATACCTTTGCATCATAAAGTAGTGGTTCAATAACACTAGCCCCATGGTGTGGCTTGAGATAGAGGCTTTCAAAGGCATATGGGCTCTGGAGATGTTCTGACGCAGCTCGTGCTATGTCATTGGAACATGTAGCAGGGGTTTGTGTGGAAAGCGACGCGGCTTCATAGATCAATGAAGTCATGTAGGGGTTGTTGTGGGCGTATATTTGAGGAATTTCGGAGCGATACGGAAGCACATATCGATATTGGGTTTCGGGAACCGTTGCCATTTGACGCCAGACATCGCCAACTTTGAGATGGTTAACGATAGCTGTAATATCGCCTCCAGATCTGATTCTCGAGACGAGTTCTTGAGCTTCTTGATGAGGAAGGGTTCTCAATAGAGCAATTGCTTCTTCATGTATGGTTGAATGACCTTGAAAATTATCATGATGTCGGTCGGAAACTTGCCCTCGTATGTCCGTGGGTCGTGTAGTGTACGCACATGGGCACCGCCGAGTGATACACCGACGGCATGACGGTCTTTCGCCTGAACACTGAAGAGCAAATCTTAATGTCTCATCGAAGTTCTCAGAGCCGAACCCATAGTCACGCACCTTCGTTTTGTACTTGCGACACGCGTTACAAGCAATTGAGATGTTATTCCGCCGCTGCCTCGGGAGGCTGGACTCTGACGTTGTCGTTGACCGTGAGGTCTGCCTGCTTGACGGAAGAAGACGACGCAGAGGCCTGGCGCTATGATTCAAGTAGCTTTCCGCCATTTCTTATCCATTCCGGTAACGAAATCAACTCAGAAGCATCGTCGCCATTTACGAACTTTTCTGTTGGCGGGGATGAAGCCTTTGACATTTATCAGGATGGCAGGATGATGTCACTTTTTCGTCACAGCGGTGGTAGAAAGGGAGGATCACCCAATCAATCCATGCATCTATAATCCGAACATCCCGTAATTCGTGATAAGAGAAGCGGAAGACTTCCCGCGACGGCTAATTAACGATTCCCCGCACAAGCAATAACCTGTTCGAGAAAAACGGACTTTACCGATCCAGCTAACGCCCACCACTAGATAACACCCCCTCGCCCTATGAGTAGAATGCACCTCGTCAACTGCTTGTTCTAATATTCTTGACCTATGTAGATCCAAACCATGGATACTTAGCCCGAAATAGTCAGCGATGAACATACTGAGACTTGGTTCTCAGTTTGATGAATACCAAATTACTGGTAGTGGCAACCTCGCCGATAAGGTTTTGTCAAACTAGCATACCAGGCTCGCATGCTTAGGTCGAGATGAGAGCAAATATATCCAATAATACCATGTTTCCCGTCCTTCTTGATGACGACAACATCAACAACTTGTAGGAATGTTCCAGAGACGGTGAATTTAACAAAGGTATGACACGCGACAACAAGGATTGCAAGGAGATCTACAAAAGTCGCTTCGAATTGCTTTTGAGGACCACGCCCTCAGTGGACTTTAGTCATAGTTACTTACTGTCCCATCTGTGGTCCATTCCTCTCTCTTCCTCACTTTTGAATCTTGCTAGTAACACTGCTTTTTGTCTGTCGCTCAATCCACGGACTCTACTGAAATCCTTGGTTAGGAAAGGCCAGTATCCCCTCCCTCCAGCGAGCCAGATATATGACCTCTGCTTCTCCGACTGCACTACGTTATCGACTGTCCATGATTCATGCGCCCTGCGGAAGAAAGGCTCCATGAACAACACCTCATCAGACCTCTCTTTCAACATCCCTGTGTCTTCGATGTCCCACATGAGATATGCGGCGTCCCAGTGGTTTCTCAAAGAGTATGGGTCAACTGATACACTGCGGACTGATTCGTGGCCATGTGCAGCGACCCAAAATCTAATCGGTGTCGACAATTCTGATTCATGTATGCAATCCGAAGGTCGTGATAATTTACGAATGTTTTCGAATGGACAAGATCGTAATGTGGCCCGGGGTCTGCTAGGGCTGAGACTGTTGGGAAATCTATTCTCCGGCAGCATGAGTGTTAGGTTGTAAAACGGCTCGTTGACCTCTCGCCAGTCCTCCCCAAGATGCAAAGGTAGTAGCTCGTGTCTTTCGTCAAACAATTTGGCTTTGAGAAGGCTCAGCACAAAGGGAAGGCCGCGCGACAGCTAGACAAAAAGGGATGAGTGGACAGCCGAGACTGTGTGGAAGATGACTTCTCACATGCCACTGAATCTGAGAAGACTCAGCTCCATTTTCACTCCAGTCGACAGCAGTACTGCCCCATTCTATATCATTCATGGCGACGTCGTCGAACGCTGTTGGATGGTCAGCCTGTTTCATAATAAGTTGGCCATCAGATGGAGACACCAACCATCAGTAATCTTGCGCTCGAGATAGACGTATACGCACATAAGCTGTTCATTTACCCAGGGAGAGAAGGTGCTGAAAAAGCGTTGGTAAATTTCTTGACCCCGAAGTGGTTTTCCAGCTCTATTTGCAACACAGAAAAGATTGCACATAAGCTGATATCTGAGGAAGGCTCGGTTCAGTCGAAAGTGCTCCTGTTCTGAGATCTCTTCTCGATGCTCCATCTGGAACATGCTTGTGAATGCTGGAAGTGACTCGCGTATACAGTCGTGTTTGAGAATCTCGGTCGCTGCGAGGTCACGACTTAAGGAAGCGCACTCCGGTAGGGTCAAGCGGCTGAAAAACGCCCCGTGATTGAAAGAATGACCATGTATGCGAGCTTTGAGACGTAGGAGAACATTCTCCACCGCCGTATGGTTCTCTGGGTTGGTCCGTTTCGATTCAATCACGGCGGCCGCGAAAGGGAGAATGTTCGGCGGAACCTGTCTTGCAACGATGCTTCGAGCGATTGTATGGGTGCCGATTTTGAAAGCTTCCCAAAAGATGCGATGGCTCACAATCGCAGGACGGATATCGGCGAATGTATCTAACCAGGTGAGAATTTCAATAAGAATGTGTAAGGGGAGGTACTTGACGAGGCATGGCGATCTCATTGCGTCTGGCATTGAGTGCACGATGAAGCCGACTTGGACACCACAATGTTTTGGCTGGGATGAGTGGGTAAGTATGTCAAGGCCAGGAAGGAATTTGCGAAGCGGACTCTTATGTGGATGGCCGCCTGCGGTTACGCTAAAATATCCTCCCCCATTTAACAGTCTAACTATAGCCATGATAAGGTAGATATGACCCAGTCCAAGGTTAACGGACAGACGCAAAGAATATAGGCTCTAGGATGTACTATTCCATCCTAAAGCAGAGTAATGATCATACTGCTCATCCCAAACTGTGTTGTTCCTTGAGCCCAGACTTTTCGTACCTTTCCTTTCTTTAGATTGTCATGGGCATCTCTCAAAGCATTTACAGTGAGCACACTTCTCATCAAGTGTAGGCACGCTGTCCAGGAGTGGGATCGCGATGATCTGGGTTCTACCAATCGGAGGCGCCGCAGGGCTCGCTCCGGAACGATCATAATAAGATCATTGACCGTGAAAGAGACTGAGCAATCCAAACCAGCAGAAGCTTGACGATACCTGCTAGGTATCGGTTTAGTCTTTACGAGGTACCTAGCGTGGCAAGACAAGGGATGAGCTCCTATACAGTGCCGGGCTTATCAGGATACGAGCAAAGAACCAGGCGTCTGATACGATGAAGTTGGGCGCGCGGTGGGGAAGATGTGACGACATGCCGACGAATCGTATGGTCAAGTAAGAAGCTCCTCCGACAACGAGGGGTAAGCTACAGCACCGCTTACCCCATCGTGCTACCCAAAGCGTGATCGCTATATTGCTATTGGGTAAGAGTTCACCAACCATATCTCATCTACCGCGCCGGTCTCTATCCGGGAGACTTAAAGGTCCGACACGTAAATATGTAGAGCATCTAATTCTTACTATATAATATAGTAAAGTTATAGATCCGAGGTATTATTAAGATTATTTTCCCTAAAATGAGATAATAAAAGGACATAATATAATTTGAAACGTAATGCATTGATAATACTTTTATTTTTCTTTAAATCTTTTATAAATTATAGAATATAAAAAGCGTTAATAACGAAGAGAACTATAAAGAATTTAATACTATTTTAAGTATATTAAGTTCTTTATAATAAATTATATTCTCTTAAAAATCTGCATGCTCTTAGATAGAGAGCTGTGTAACTACACCCTAATCAAAGGATACCGAATGCCCCCCGAACTATGTTCGTGAATGAGTACTGACTCTCTGTATAATCGAAGGGGGGGCTGCTTTTCGATCCCACTAAGCTTTGATATCGCACTTCATTCACTGGCTTTCACATACATCTTCAAGCCTATCTTCGTTCGAGGATATTTAGGGTTGTGGTCCCGCATAGTATCATCGTGGCTGCTATTAAGGTGATATAGGCAGCAGCAACCACCACTCGATTGCTACCTACACGATGGAAATACAGCTTTGCCTGTTGTTCCAAGATTTTTTAAAGTCGAATTTTCAGAAGGCTTCCCAAGACCCACCAATTACGTTATTGGCAGTCCTAATGATGTACCGTTGTATCGCCTCGCACTCACATTCGCCATGCTCCAAAATCTGGCTTCTCAATGACAGAACCTCGTTCTTAAGCATTGTCACATAGGCTTCAAGATACGCCCGATCTTGCATTACCTGCTTCTCCTTGGCGACAAGATCGGCCTCGTATTGCTTCGTCTTTTCCCGGCATCGTTTTGCAGCGGCTTTATTCTTGACACGATATGGGCCCTTCTTGATTCGGCTAAGGCTTTCAGTCTTAGTCACTTTATGACTATGCGTTGTGGGCACATAGCAACGTGTAAGTTTGGAGTTCGTCTCGCTGATAGGCGCCTCCTGAAGAGTCGTCGGCTTTTTCTTGAACCGCTTATTCGTCGTTTTGCGCAATTCTTTGGTCATCCATCCGCTGTTTTCAGTTGAAATAGGCTCGGTATAGTCCTCCGAGAAGTGTTTGCGGGCCGCAGTCATGGTAGAAAGAGTCTCGACGGGAGTTGACCCTTGTGCCGACTGGCTTGGATCAATCCGATCGATCTGAGTCTCCGGCCAAAGATACGCAGACCTGGCGCGGGAGAATGGTGGCCAGTCGATAATTGAATAGCCCGAGACGACCAAAGTTCCTATACTGGATGGATAATGACCCTGTGCTTCGGGCCCCCAGTGACAAGAGCTCATTATATTGAGTAAGACATCTGAGTAAGGCAAAGGCTCCATCCCAGATCCGTGACAATCTCGGTGCGACCACTGTTGAGATTGTTCGTCGTCGCTGGAATGTAATCGACAGAGTTCCAGTGGCAAAGGCTCGATGTACGGGTCCATATTTTGCAACTCGATTGCTGAAGAAAGTCATTAATGAACATAATAAATTGGATGGAGATTCATGATAAACAGTCACTGCATCAGTCGGCTGCATGTGGTGATGTCGACCGGTAGGAACAAGACACGGTTCCTACCAGTGGATTTGGGAGAGAAAATGGGGGTTGTCGGAGCTGGGTTGTCCTGCCTCTTGCACAGAGAGGACTTGGGGGAAAGATAAGAGCTCGGCGGGTGGATGACCTATGAATAGATTGGTTTGAGCGACAAGACATCAGAGGCTCCAGTTCCAGCATAAGTACGCTAGTAAATGCCGAAGTTGCGGAGAAATATCTTGGTGAACATCCAGTCAGCATGCGGGTCACACATGTCAAGTAGCGAGAGTGACATTTGCGGTGAGGAGAACCTCCTCGCTACATGTAGCAAACGCCACCTGGGCCATTTGACATGCTTGGGGAACCCCCAGGATCCTGTAGGGCGAGGATGACTTGCAAGGTTGTCATGATTGGACCGCGGAAGAGACAGCCACCTCTACATGGCGCGGTGGCCGAAAGAAAAGAAATTCTAACGGCCAGCTCATCCAGCTCCTGCATATCGTCATAAGCAAGTAACATCTCTCAGTACCAAAAACTCGCTAATCTCTGCTACCTTGTTGAGATCTTGATTCTGAACAGGGGCACTTATTGGCCAAAATCTGTGTAAGACAGCGGGAGCACGAGCTAACGCAAGCTCGAGTTGCTCAAGTTTCTGTGGTAGTCCTCGGGCGGGGGTAGGCATAGCACGTCCAAAGGCTTTTACTGTTTAACGACCTAACATATATAATAAAGACAGGGACCACTCCATAATCCTATAGCGGCTATTACATATTCAACACGAAAACTCAAAGATTTTTCAATAAAAACAAAGATAAAAACAAATTATATTATAATAGAAGAGGATTTTATCTTGAATATCATAATAAATTCTCAAATATTAAATAGTTATGCTTTATTGATTATTATACTCTCAACCTAAATGCAATCTTTTTATTATAGTTATATAATAATATTACTACCAGTTTTTTATAATGAGAGAACCATTGAGGCCGTCTCAATTACATCTCTACAAATATACTACGAGGGCGGTCATCATCTCTCGCGTTATTGATTATCAATATATTGTCTTACCACTACACTAGGCTATACACAAGTCTTCATTGGTATAAAAGCCATTCCATTTGGAGTGCTAAGCGGAAGTTTCCTCCTCCAAAGGCTTTCGGCCATAGATAACGTATCCATTCCAGTACGCATGTATACGTGTGTCTGCCAATTCCTTTCTCACTTGAGCGCAGAGTATCAATGCCTCTTCCTTGGACCAATCCATATAACGGGTGAGAAGTGCAAGAGTCAGGCCCTCCAAGCCGCCCGAGAGCATGGAGCGATTCCAGTCACCAAGCTCCTTCAGCTTCTTGTCTTTGGGCCACCCTGTGGACGGGAATTTGAACGGAACCCTCTTCACGTCCTCAAATCCTGTCTCCTCCATCTTTCCAACCAACTGAACCGTCTCCTTGTCAACGGGACGACCAATCTTAGTGCAGGCCTCGACCAAAAGATCGCCCCATTGGTCCATGGCGGTGCCTTTCATCGTATCATCATCAGCGACCGGGGGCCAGTGGCTATCTTGAATCTCAAAGTAGCCGCCGGGCTCGAGGTGATCGTACGCCTGCTTGATGATGTTGTTCCAATCCGAAAAGCTCGCATTCATGTTTCGGCAGAGGATAAAGTCAAAGGGATTGGTCCAGGTCCACTCCTTTTCCAAGTCGTCTACCTCGAAGCTGCAGTTGGGGGGAACGAACCCGGGCTGGATAGGACTGAGGTCAACGCCGAGGACTGTGGCCTCCGGGAAAGTCTCGGCGTAGTCGAGGGCCCAGGTGCCCGTACCGGTTCCGATGTCGAGGACTCTCTTGGCCTTGGTGCCGTCGTTCTTGGGGCACAGGCAGAAGGCATTGTCGAGCGCCAGCATCCAGATGTGATTGACAATGTCAAGACGATCTTGCTCGCGCTCGTCATTCGGGAAGACGTACTTTCCATCGCTCATGCGATGGTACGTCCGTCCGTTCTCACGGCGGTAATCCAGAATGCTCGATCTCAGCGATGCGCTGGATTCGTCTGTTGAGACACCCCCGATGGAGGAGGCGTCGTCGATTCCAGAGTCATCGGCCTCAATAGGTGGCTGATCTTCATTTTGTTGCATCTTTGATAGCTCGTTGGTCTTGTGAACGTCTTAACTAGAAGTTGGGGGCTGCTGCTTTGGTTTATGGGATGAACGGATATGGGCGTGATGCTGTTCTGGAGAAGATCGCCTTACTTTACCCCTCTTTTTCGACAGAGCCCCCGACTTTGAACAGTTTCTCCGCTTTTTCGGTCACATTTCCGTTGGCTGGGAAGATAACAACTGTTCAAGTTTGCTCTGTTGGTTGGAAGTTCCAACTCCCAACTTCCAAGTTGGGATCCCAGCCCTGGCCAATTAGCGAGGGTACCGTAACCTCGGCTCGGATATAGGGCAGGATCTTCCAACCTTGCCAAGACACAGGACATAGAGTGAGTTGATCAAACTCACATGGTAAAAGCAGATTAACAGATCTACTACAAGATAATGAAAGGCGTCCCTGTTATTGCATCAAACATTCTGGCTGACCCACTGAATGTGAACTACACAATTGCACAGACCAGGTTGAAGATGTGAGCTATCTCTCCATAATGGAAAGCCAGAGGCCCACCTTCAGTGCCTGCAGAGTTCAATTCGTCTTTTCCTAACCACTATGTATCTGGTCGACAATGGATCTTGAGCGGGAGGCAACACTCTTATTGCTAATTTACAGGAATAGTGTTAGTTGGGTCTAGGTATTTCGAGGGAACATTGGTTTCAGCTCAACATTCCATGTAACCAAGAGAGGCTTCAGCAAGGCCATAAAACGACATTCAGGAAATTCATATCTTAGCGATATTGACTTCACTGGTAACACAATTAATTAGTGCTCCAGCAAAAGCCTATCTATGATGTGCAAGAATTGCGGCAATACCTTCAATCTAGTCGAGACTAGCCAATTCAACATTCAACTCAAGTCGCTACTAAACGTGAGATCCAAAGAAGCATTCGACCTCACTACCTGAGAGTGTTCCGACATGTTGTTGGCAATCTAACACTTAGGGAAAACACATGCTAAAATGACTGGCTGAGAAAAGACGTAAAATTGCGGCATGGCGCCTTGGCAAGGCACTTTTTCAGGGCAACACAGCTCAGCTGGTTCGAATCAGCCGCACACTAGCGCTCTTTCGCAGAACATGAAAGCGACGAGGGTAACCTTACATGAACAGACAATTGCGAATTCGTGATACATATGATGGAAACATAGAACCATAAAAAGACCGATCGAAGGTGGTTGCACGAGCCCGACCAATAATAGATCTTGGACCAAACATGGACCATACTTCGATCCCAAGTCGCCTGTAAGTCCATCCAGCACCCTCCTCATCAATCAGTCCTCTCATAGAGCCACTGCTGAAGAACAGATAGAGGCATATTCCGTCTCAAGGAAGCCGACACCAAAACAGGACTCTTTTCGCGACTCGGCAAAAAGTACATATTCGCAGTGGCTGAGAAATATCCTCTGAATTTAGACGACGCCTTTGTCCTCGTCTATTTCCCACTGATACCATACGGTTCAAGCGATGCCATAATCTTTATACGAAGTGAATCCGACAGGGGCTTTCGCAGATATGCTGCGGTTGTCGCAAGGGGCGATCCGCAGTTCGAGATTGAGATGCGGCATTATCCGGCTGTAGGGGCGACTGGTCAGTACTCTGGAACTCAGGGCTCGGTCTCTGAGAGGTAGTGCTAGACGTGAATGGATCCCAGTTCCTAATGATCAAGGAACACAGCCCACTTTCACTCACTTGTGGACGTAATCTCCCAACGCCAAGACAAAAAGACAATCGACACAGTCAAAATCGGTCTCAAGTTCCGGCGAAGTTGGGTCGGATCGCCAGAGTACACGGAGTGGAAAGAAGAGGCCGGAACTCCCGTAAAGTACAGGACTGAAGATGTAAGTCTTCTTGCATCTCATGAGTTTCAACTATCTCCAAAAATGAAGCAAGATTGTTGACGTCTGGAGCAATGTAGTTCAAAGTATGGGACGACACCAACGCGCAGGTCGTGATGCTGTTTCATCACTTCAACCGAGCCAAGAAAGTACGTCGGGAAACCGTTTTCGACAGTTGAATGGCCAGTGAAAGGCTAACTACTCATTCAAATCCAGCCCTCGGGGGCCAGATTCTCCATAGACTTGGTGCAGAAAAGCAGCGATTCGAACGAGTATCTCATCTACCAGGAGCACGTGCTTCCGGTTCTCGCCAAGGCCACGATGCATGCTCTCTTGGCTTGGAAATATTGGACGCATGATCTGCAGGAAGCATCACCGATCCGGAGAGACGAAGAAAAAGCTACTTGATGTCGTTGGCCGCGACTCGGAGGTCGCTGCGGGAGGTCGTTTGGAAGTAGACATTTGCTATCGACAACGTAAAGGGTAGCAACCACAATCATTCTTCTCTTGCTCCTTCTTCGACGCGAGCGATCAGCTCCTTGATCCCGCTCACCTTTTCGTAGTGAATCTCTTCCGCCGCCATCCCACGCTGCCCATCCCGTCTGCGGTCAAACAAAGTTGGCAGGATACCGGGTCCATGGAATCGATGAGAGCCGTGTTCTCTCTAGTGGCTCTCCGCGACCCAGCTGAAATCCTGCCTCTGAGCGTTCCACTCGATCGCCGCCGTCGTAGGTTCGCCATTGTCGAAGTGAAGCCCTTTGGTACCTTTGACCCTTTTGTCAGCGACTTGCGCAAGGTAGAGGAGGACAAGAAGAAAAACGATACCATTAAAAACAACCACGACCAGGGTACCTCGATTATCAGCCCCGACATCTCGCGCTTCGAGCCCACCACCCAGAAATGGCTGAAGCATATCGCAGACACCTGCCTCAGCCTCCGAATTAACCACGCCGCTGTCACCGACCACGTCCGCCTCATCATGCTCGTGTTCCCCGCGATGAACATCAGCCAAGACTCCTCTTCTGCCCCTGGTCAGCTTCTCCCCCCCCGGGGCCCACGGAGGTACCTTTTCGGCTTCCATTGTCAGAAGAAGCAGAGAGAAGCCTGTGGCCCACGCAGGATGGCTGAGAGCTGCGGCGCGGGATACGCCTTTTGACGTTTGAGAAAATGGCAAGCTTAGGGTCTTGGTGTGAGTACTATCTATGGGATAGGCGGCGCGAGCCTGTGTTTCTCTCTCTTCGCTACTGACTGACTATTCCGTGAGGTAGATGACCGGGTTTTATTCTACCGACGAGAAAGCCAAGGATCGATACAGAAGGGGAATCAGAATGGGTGACAGGGAAGGGCAAAGAGGCAGAGCGGAGAGAGCTGGAGCGGACAAGACGAAGCTGGGGAGGGGCATTGAGGGCAAAATGACGTCCGCGGACTGACAGATTGACGACAGACCCCCCGAGACCTCATCCAGACCGAATCAGATCAGCATAGACAGATCCATAAAATGGAATCACCCTGGATCTGAGAAAACTGCTCAAAGATGGAACATCTGCCGTGTCCATTTTTCTCTACAACAAGGGTCCATCAAGGTCCCCTGGCGACCGCAGCCATCAGACAGTTATGCCAGAAGATGGCATTCCAAACTTCACAGGGAAATCGTTGAAGAATAGTGTCTGATGATCATCATATCTCATGAAACTTCTACCATCATAAGTCATAAATACCCCGTCTAAATCGTACACTCCACGAACAAATACAGGAGGCCCCGCCTACGTCCTTTCCTTATGCTCCCCAAACGCCATCTCTTCATCCTCACCTCCCTTCTTCATCTTCTCCACAGCTCCTCTCCGCCTCAACATATCCTCTTCCTCCCCACCGGGCACACCGCCTCGACTGTTCCGCTTCATAATCGCCTCTTCCTCCTGCGCGATGTACTTCATCGGCCTCTTTGAGCTCGTGGCGTCCTTATCGCGGAAGACGAAAATATCGTGGTTGTCTGCGAAGAAGCGGTCCACATCCTCGAGGGAGCGGTCTGCTGTTTCGGGGTAGAAGAGGTAGACGATGGGGATGAAGGAGAAGTTGAAGACTGTCCAGATGATGTAGAATTGCCAGCCGAGGGCGGAGATGCCTGGTGGTGTGATTTCGACAACCTGTTGGGAGATTTGTTAGGATCTGGGTCATATTGTTTACATTGTAGGGGAGGGATGAGGAGGAGACGTACCATGAAGTTGACGATCCAGTTTGTTGCGGTACCGAGAGCGGCTCCCTTTGTACGCATGGACAAGCTGTTGATTTCGGTGGGGTACAACCAAGGCACACCTATATTGGATTAGCGCATGTTCACCCAAAGACTCAGAGAAGGATCTCACGTACCCTGCCAGCAAATGCCAAAGAAGACATAGTACAAGAAGAAGAAGGCGATAGAGGCCTTTGCCCATTGGGATTGGGTCTCTGGTGCCAGGCCAGCCATCTCATTATAACGAATACAGATGGTAATAACGGCGTAGCACATGAATTGGCCAAAGGCACCGTCTGTTTACAACAATTAGCTGTCCTGTGCGTATTCATCGGACCTGGATTCGACGTTTCCACAACTTACACATCATCATTTTTCGCCTTCCCCATCTCTCCACGTTGGGGATTCCAATCAAGCTGAACAAGAAGTAGCTGACAGAGTTACACGCTGCCAATAATCTCGCAAGTTTATTGTCCAAACCGACGGAATTGATGAGAACGAGGGGCAAGTAATATGATGTCACGTTTATTCCGCTGAATTGTTGCATGGCCTGTGTTCCACACCCCAGGAATATACGCCGGATGGTGGACGTTCCCGCTGACTCGCCGGTCCGGCCTCGGAGGAGGTCCGACCAGGGGACGGTGTTCTCTCTTTCGTAGTTGATCGCCCACTGGATGTCCTTTGACTGGGTCTGGATGTAGGCATCGTCGACAGGCATGTCTTCAAGGTCGGCGAGGATCTGCTCGGCTTCGGGGACGCGGCCTTGTGCCATGAGCCAGCTGGGGTTATTATCAGTCATAGGAGTCCGGTGGGGGAGGGTATTGGGGACAGAGAAGGGGACGTACCGAGGTGACTCAGGTAACCAGGGGACGGTGCCGTAGAGGATGAAGATGAAGAAGAACTGGAAGGCCAGGGGAACGCGCCATGAAATGGAGCCGGTGAGGTATGAGAAGCCAAATGTGACCCAATTACCTGCTCGTCGTTAGTGTCTGGCACCGAAGAACGAGGCCCTGGAGAAACCCAGCCAGGGAAAGGAAGACGAGGAAGACATACTCAGCGAGAACCCAAAGATGTTCATAATCATCTCAATGACAATCAGCTTGCCTCTCCAACTCGCCTTACTAGTCTCGCCCTGCCACACGGGCGCGGTACTGGTATTGATACCGTTTCCGATACCCGCCACGACGCGGCCGACAAACATTTGCGGGAGGCCGAAAGCGGCGGTCTGCAGGATGGCGCCGATGGACATGATTGTGGTACCAACGAGAATGGTGTTCTTGCGGCCGAGGCGCTCACCGATCCATATTGTGGAAATTGCGCCGAGGAAGCAGCCAATGTCGTAGATTGCGGTGACGGTGGACTGGAGCTTGTCGTTGCCGACGATGCCCATTGTTTGGAGGAAATCGTCTGTTACGATGACGCCGCCGAAGACGCCTTGGTCATAGCTAGTGAATTGTTAGATTGGAGATCCTAAGAGCGGAAGGTTGGAAGACGAGGCTCTGGGGGAGGAGTTTGAGGGTGAAAAGACTTGGTGAGTGATGGAGTGTGAGTTGAGGCGAAGAGGAAGGAAGGAAGGAGCAGACGTACCCGAAGAGTGTCATGTCTGTCGCGCAGGCGATGGTGACCCAAAAGGTGAGCCACCCGCCCTTCAAGCCAAACCAACCCATGATGAAAGGCTCAGTCTGAGAGATCGATCAAGTTGTGTGTTGCCGTCAATTGGTAAGAGTGGTTGGAGTGGATGAAAGGGAAGGTGAAAAAAAAAAAAGGTGAAGAGCAAATGGCGAGTGCGGACCGAGCGTTGAAGAATTAGTGCTGGAAACCGTGCTGTATATTCCTAATTCCGATGAATACCAGAAAGACCCTGGACTAGACTAGACCAACAAACATTTGCCTTGGACTACAATCGTTTGGGAAAGCGGCAACAGACGTAGTCTATATAGAAAGCCAAGAAAGGGAATTACATACGTTCGCTTCCTCTAACTAGCGGCATCATCGCTCCTGTGATGGGGACCCAGTCAATTAGTCCCGAACCAACATGGGGCCGGGGCACGCCAGCCAACCCCAGACAAGCTCTGCCAGCAACAAGGCGTCGCCGCTAAATCTATCGCGGCTACCTGCCCGGAGGTACTCCTAGTGTGCCCGTCGCCAGTCTGTGGGGTAATGGGTAACGGATCGAGTGGTGGTGGTGGGAAAGGCGACTGACTAGTGTGGATAACAAAACGATGTCATCGTCATGGTGCAGCGGCGTTAGTGACCTGCGTCCCAGGGATCTCGGGTATCGGTACTACCTTACGGCTGCCAAGGTAGAACATGCAGCTTCAGCAGCAGCAACGCAGGAAACCAAGGCCAAGACCCATGGTTGGTCCCAGGGAGCGATGGCCGCTCGCTGGTATCGATGCTGATTAGGCCGGGCCGACTCGAACGATGGCAATGGATGGATGGATGGCGGGGAATCAGTCAGCCCCAATGCATCAAAGACAGACTCGAGGTCAGTGGTCCATTGGCCACAGGTGGGAGCAGGGATACTGAGAGTTTCGGGGTTGAGCCCGGCCGGCTGTGTGTGAACTGTGTTTTTTGTGTGCCTGTTTCTCTTGTCTCTGCTCTCACTGGTCGGAGGGATGACATGATGGTTCGGCCAAACCGTGGCTGTCCACGACGCGAACTGAGTCAAGAGTCGCACCAAAGCATGGCAGCAGGGGAAAAGATGGAAAAGAATGGAGATGGAATCTGCACCCCGCATACTTGATCACCGCTACGTACCCACGTTCTCCTTCGCAGTAGGTACATGACCTGGGAGGTAAGGCAAGGCGAGAAGGCGCGCTGTTGACGTTGACGTTTGACGTTGGCGAAGGGGCAGCGATGACGTCGCTTGGTGAGGACTCCACCCGCGGCTCTGAAACGGGCGAGGCGTGCCGGGGCCATCGCTGTAGTCGAAGCTTAATTCTGTCGATCCGTGGCGTCTTAGGCGTCCTCCTCTCGGCGGTCAGCGCCGCGAGTACGTACCTGCCTTACGTGAAGGTACCCTAGCCAAAGAAGTACCTTATCTTTCACAACTTGGATCCTTGACAGGACAAAGTCAGGACAGTAAGGAATCAAGACTGTGGTTTGTTTCTACCTGGCTCGTCGGTTGGGTTGTGCGGGAACGCTGAACAATGAGAATGCGGAACAAACAACCTGGTCGAATTCTCCAATTTATCCGACGATAGAACGAGGCGGGCATAATCCACAAAAAAACGACGACTCACTGCATCTCCCACCCCGAATCTTGCATTGCTCAACCCCCATTGAAAAGTCCCGTCCCGGAGAGGCTCATGGGGCCCGATCGGACCGAATAGCAAAGCCCACAGCAGACGATGCAATCGTCACACTATCACGATGCGGGGACTCCACGTTGGCCGCTTTTTTTTGCCTCGTCTCCATTTCCATTTACAGATAGACACCTTCTTTCCTCTCCTCTTGTCAGTCTGATGTAATCTCTTCCCCTTTCCAAAGGCCCCCACCGTAGTGCCATTGCAACGACGTCTCATTCCATACACATACAAACTCCTAGGTGTCTAAACATCGGTGCTAACCTCCTCCACATAAAGTAGCTGTCAACTCGACTTGGTGGAAAAGGAGGCTCTGCGGAGGAGGGAACATGGCTGCTTCCGCGGCCGTTGGCTCGGAGAGTCTCCGGCCCCTCGGACGTTGAAGTCGCAACCCGTTCCCTCCCTTGCCCCTCACTCGACACGCCGCGCCAGGTACCGGCGCGCTTGCGGCTACGGCCTTCATCAATTCGATTCGGTTGAGCCGCCGAGCGTAAGGCCGAGCAATGCAGTACACTGTTGAGTGGTTTCATTCAAACCGCCTTCTCGCCAAGACAATAAGTAACGACTCCGCTGAATTCGATTCTGCACTTTGTTGTAGAGCGGAGTGATTTATCCTCGTCTTCCCAAACTCCCGGCTTTGTCTCAACAACTCCCTTTTCTTTTCTTCTTGACACCTAACCCATTACGATTACTCCTGGCCATCTTCACACTCTTCCCAACCCTATCGGTATACAGACCCCGCCATTACATCGACAAAAACTCCTCCACGCACTCCGCCGGACCGATAAACCCAACATACCCATCCGGCCTCACAACCACCATCCCGGCCCCCTTTTCGAACCCGTACCGCTTGTGCAGCACCCCGTCCACGTCCTTGTAGCCCCCTTTTCCCACCGTCTCACCGGCGTAGATCTTGATGACACCGTACTCCTTGAACCTTCCATCTGTGACAATCTTCTCCTCCGCCTTGTCCAAATTCTCCTCGTCGTCCGCCGCACCGCCCGCAAACAGGAAAATCGTGTGGTCCCGCGCGCTCGTCATCCCAAGCAACCACTTGCCCTTTTCGCCCCTCTCGTCCGTGATTTGCCCGTCCGGCGCCCGCCAGCCGCCCCTGACAGGCCCTTCGAAGCCGACTGCCGTGCCGACAATGGAGCTGTTGCGGTACTTGATGGCCATTTGCGAGATAAAGGTGTACAGCGACAGGCGTCGCGCCTTATTGCTCCAAATCCGGGGTACGATCCACGGCATCAAACAATTCCGCACCGTCGTGAAGATTGTGTTTTGCGACGACACCATGGTGAACATGCGATCCGTGCCCGTGAGGAGATGTTGCCCGACAGGGTGTCGCTCCTCGTTGTATGTGTCCAGGAACGCCTCCTCCTTCTCGCCGCGGATCACCGCCGCGAGTTTCCAGCCTAGGTTGATGGCGTCCTGGATGCCGGTGTTCATACCCTGGCCGCCCGCAGGAGAATGGATATGCGCCGCATCGCCGGCCATGAATAGCCGTCCGTCGCGATAGTTATTGACACCACGGCAGTTCCAGCGGAAGCTCGTCAGCCACAGCGTCTCCTCAATCTCCAACTTCTTCCCCATCATCTCTTCTACGAACTCTTCAATCTCCTCCTTGTCCGGGTCGCCCTCACGCCTGCTCCTCGATGACCTTTCGCCCACGAAGCGGACCACGCCGTCCTTGAGAGGAAACACGACCATTACCCTGCTACCGAGAAATAGGGAGACACGCTCTGTGTCGTAGTCGCCTTTCACTTTGGCGTCGCAGAGCATGAACTGCTGGGGATATTGCGCACCCTCAAACGTCACGTCGGCGCTGTGCCGCACGACGCTATGTGCGCCGTCGCAGCCGACAATGTACTTTGCCCGTACAACCTCCTTCGAAGTGCCTTTTGTTAAAGAGGTGCTCGCGCGGACGCCGTCTTGCTTGATATCGTCCGCCGACACGCCCCGCTCCACATTGCCGCCATACACCTCCAGCTGCCGCAGCATGGCAGCCTCGGTGTCGACCTGGGAGATCCACAGCGGCAGGCCGAAGCGGGTATCGTCGAAGCCCAGGTCGTCAAAGGTGCCGGTGACGAGATGGCGCTTATTGCAGTAGATGTTGACGCCGGGTCCTGCGGTGCCCTCAGCGAGCATGGACTCTGCGATGTGGGGGTGACGGTGGAGGAGCTCCTGTGAGCGCGGCTGCACAGCCAGGGCGCGGGACTTGTCTGACGGGATGGGGGCCTTGTCGATGATGCGGAAGGGGATGCTCTGCACCGAGAGCTCGAGTGCGAGAGTAAGGCCCGTGGGGCCGGCACCGATGATGAGGACGTCTGTTTCGCTCATTTTTGGTAGTGATGATCTCTTGGTTGACGATGTCAATGGTCTTTTCTCTGATGGTGAATGCATTGGTGTGTTGGTGCTTCTGAGTGGGTAATGGCAGCAGATGCCGACCGCGACCACGCAAGGCGGGATGCTCCTTTAAATAACATCCTTTGTCCGCGTACTTTTGTTTGGATCATACTTTATCTAGGGAACTCGACATGCTTCGAAGAGGACCAGAGTTTCCATGCCCAACATCAGCTGAACGAACACGTCGGCACCTCGCCTTCACAAGCTCCGTGCTTCATCATAACCGCGTACGTCACGTTTCTTGCCAGCTTGTCGAGGGAGATATCCGCGGGCGGGAGGTAAGACGGGGAAACACACAATTTGAACGAGGTGCAGGGTTGTTCACACAACGCATGTCAAGGACAGATACGGGAACCGGGGCCGGATTGAGGCCGGTCGCACGCGGGGCAACTGGGTCATGACATCCTTCTGGCTGGCGATGGCGTTACTTTGAGCAGCAAAGTGTATTATGCCTGGACTTGGTTGTCCTTCCTGAGCCTACTTGGGACGATGAATGCGTAGGCTGGTGTGGTTGGAATTAGCTTGTAGTCGGCGGGCGGGAGTTGCAGCTGGGATCTATGGCTGAGGAGAGTCACGTGAGGGTCGGAGGTCGGTCGTTTTGACTCCCGATGCTCCGATATTGTGGGTCGCCAGGTCTTGGAAAGTGGGCCCGACTGAAGGCAACGATGATCATCTAGAGGCTGCGGCGAAGATCCAACGGAGAGCTTTCCTCGTCGATCTCGGGTAATGCAGGAATTGATTATAAGTCCAGTCATGGAAACTCCTCACTCGAATCTTTGTAAAGCAACCAAGATCAGTATTCATGCCTTTGAGGGTTTACTTGGGGTGTTTCAAGACGCATTTCCTCAGACATTGTTATGTGGCCCTTGTTTATTGGGGAAAATGCATCTGATGTGTCTCTTGGCAAAAGTCAAACAAGATAGACTTTGAATTCTCGAGATAAGGGCCATTCAGAATCCTTAACTGAGAGTCTGTCACTTACCTCACAGGACGAACAGTTCGGAAGAAAACGATCTCGGCTCCGACATTGATTTAGATGTCCAGATCAAAGATCTCACTCTGACGCCTTGGAAAGTCTCATTTCAACGGCTCAATGCACACTCAAAGCTGTTGCTGGTTGGCTGTTGGCATGAACCTTGTCGGCTTCCTAGTTCGGTACCTTGGAAGACATCTCCTTGGTCAACGGCAGTCTTCCCTTCCTAAACCCACTTCAGCTTCTTTTACATTCTGGAAACTACAGAAAATAAGGTAGTGTAGCTCGGGCATATCTCGCCCGTATCACACGATATGGGGAGGGTCTTGAAGAACGCTTGACACCCAATGCTCTCAACGTCCCGTTGAATCGGGGTAAACACACTGAAAGCATTTGGTCTTGACTCTTCCTCTACCTTCACAAACTGAAGACAACAGAAGAATCAACTGAAAATTCTTCAAACTTGGGGCCTCCTCCACGTATACCATTAATCCCAGTTTCCGAGTGTCGTTGATTAGCCGACACTTCCTCCTTTGTTTCTGCTCGCATGCCATATTAGGAAGCACCGGTGTTCGCGAATTATTTTAAATTTCCCCTGGTACCAAACTGTTAGTGGAAGGAAGGATAAGTTACCTTAATAGAATGGGAGGCTCACCGAGGGGACTTACCTTTCTAAGGGGCCTCTTGTTGCTAACGTCTACTGTGTGTTGCTGCCTAATTTGGAGCTGTAAGCCTCCGCTGCGAGCCTGTGACCGCTCTTTCCTCTCTTACACCTTTACATGAACAAGAAATACCCGATTCTCGTCTCATCTTACCTGTTACTTAATCCTTCTACCTCCTGTTCATCGCATGGGATAATTGTCTTTACATCTTCCCAACCAAGCGAAGTCTACTTCTTATGTCCTCTCATCCGACATCAACCCTTCAGAGTTCTCAGTCTCAACGTCTAACATTCCAGCTCAGTATCGTCTCATCCGTCTATCTTACTGGGCCAATCCAAGATTGCGCATTGCGTCTAATACCACATCGTCCTTTTTGATGAGATGTAAGTATCCGAATTCACCTCGCTCCCTCCTTTCATCGCATCAATATTTCTATGAACATTTCGGGTGAAGCCTTTGGGCGTCCAACTGACATACCAAAGTCTAGAATCCATCCTGACATCGACGATGCCCCCTCCCGGCGCTAAGTCTGGCACAGGTCTTGGACAAGTTCTTCTCTTGCAAACGCAACTTATCCTGGGAGATTGCAGAGGTCGCATAGTAGCACAAGGGTGCTTTACTCCCTATCATAGGTGCTCATTTCCTGGCATAGACCACTTTTATCTTAGTTTCCTTCCTAGGCCTCGTCTGGCAAAAGTCGTGAATTCTTCATGAGGCACTTGTTAGGGTGCCTTCTAAAAAATTTGAATCTCCTGCAGGCATTTTCATTCTTTGGCATTTCGTCGCTTACCTGCTTACCAACTACCTCCTGCTAGTTGGTCGGGTGAATGCAAACATCTTGGACTCAGTCGTTCAGCGTTATTCTGCCTGAGACAGGGCAGCTTCCCTTGTCGGTTCTGCCTGGCCGTAGCTTGCTCCCGACTTTTGTTCCATCCCTCCATCACAGAGGCCTGAGGTCTTTCTTTTCATCCGGCCCGTATTCAGGGAACTTTAGGAACCTTGAGGTGCCTCATTTCATTCGTTTATACTTTTGCGGGGACCCAAGGGAGTCCGAAGTCATACGCCGCTGAAGGTAACTCTGCCCTCTCTCTAAGTCTGTTTTCCTTCCACTTTCGCACGGCGCAAACTTTTTCTCCCTACACACGATTATTCTTGAGTCCTCACCGTTTAGTCTTCTCGCGTCTTGAGAAAGCTCTTTTCCCCTTCTTCCTTACCACGTTCTACTCATCTCCAGCATGTCTTGGCCCTGGATGCCAAGAAATGACCTCGGTGACGAGCAACTCCGCAACCTTCAGCAAGGCTTTGAGCGTTACAAGCCCGGAACAAGATTGACGCTCTGCCCTCGAGAGCCAGGTATACCGTACGGCCTTCCAGAGTACGGACCAGGAATCCGCCCCGAGTCCAACGAGTGGTTCCTCCCAAATTTCGACCCAACCATCGACCAGCCGGACCACGAAGCGCAAGTCGAGATCATCGAATGCTTGAAGGGTGGTGTCAAGGGTGGTGTCCTAGTCCTTTTGTGCAAGATCATCAAGGTGCCATCTATCAGGCGTACTACTCACCATCCTCTCACTCGCGAACTAGAGGTTGTGCTCAAAGTATTCGACTCAGTGTTCTTCCCTCAGTCTCTGGAAATATTTCTGCGCGAGCACGTTCCAGATGACTTGCCCAATCAGCTCCTGAGCCGGGAGGCTAATGCTTATGAGTATTTCTAAGACCAACGCATGACGGGCAATCCCCATATGGTACCACAGTACTATGGCAGCTGGGCAATCAAGTTTCACGTCATCGGATCAGCTGGATCTGGTAGCTTCCCGTCATTCCAGACACGTCGATGGAGATGTGCTGGCGCTGTGCTTATCGAACACATTCAAGGCTAATCGATTGAGAAGATATGCGATGGATACGAGAGCAGATTCCTGATCCCTGGCCAGGTAATGCTTCCCTTCCCCGATTCTGCAAGTGGTCATAGAGAAGGACTCTCTTTGACGGATGTGCCATCCCGACTGAAGGTTCTCAAGCACATCGTTCATGTCGGCGCTGACGTCACAGTGTTCACCGATTTTGCACCACGCAACATGTTCCTTACCTTCAGCAACAAGAGCCAACTGGCCCTAGAAAACGTCCGCCCCGTTCTTCTTGACTACAGTCGCTGTGTCATATGGTCTCAGAGCAATCGAGGTATGCACGGACGGCTCGACGAAGTGTACTATGACGCCCCGCCCATTCCCAAGAGATACGTCCTAGACAAAAGCCCAATGCAGCGACTTCCGAAGCCTCCACACCCTCTGATGGTCTATCCTAATGCCAGCTGGCTGCAGGACTTTGCAGGTTGGTTTCCCGTCGACTAGATGGAGAGAGGGTCGGACAAGCTCGAAGTCTGGATCAAGAGCGAGTTTGGGGAGCCCGAGCAGCAGCGTATCTACTCGACTGAAAAGATGCTCAAAGAACAGATGCAGGAGTTGTGAAAAGTCGGCCAAGAGATATACGAAATGGAGAACCCATTCCTCATCGCACAGGGAAGATACGACCTCATCATCAAGGATTGCGATATTCATCCAACTCCCCAGGAGAAGCGCGAGGCCGAGGCAGAGGCACAGCACAAAGCACATGTCATGCATTCTAGAAACATGAGAGAAATCCATCGGGAATATGGATGGCCTATTTCGAGTAAACTGAATGCAGCATGCGAGGATCCGCCGGCTCCTGAGATGGGCTCCTAGGAGGAGCCAGTTCAGAGAGCTGAGGAACGTCCGCGAAAGAGTTATGGCCGCCTGGGCACCAAGGGCAGAAGAGTTGAGAAGTTTTCAAGACAAATTGCTCAGCGGTTTGCATCAGGAAAGGCTTCTTCAGCCGCTGGTGGACCAAGCAAGGAAGGCGAGGACGCTAAGAGTGATAGCGCAAAGGAGGGTACTTTGACTTCTCTTCGGGAGAAGATGAAGAGAGTGCCATCGCTGGAGAACAGTCTGGAGAGTGGTTTGGAGAAATTCGTGGCTAAACGGTCGTATTGAGAGGATTGAGCGTGGGCCTCTGCAGTGCGCAGAGATATAGAACGAGTATGAGTAGAGAATTGACCCGAAGTACAAAGTGCATCTCGACTCGTGGCGTTATCCCTTAGTAGCTCAATAAGTGGCCGTGATAGTGATAGGTTTGCAAGTTGTGCACACGATCATGATCCGAGTGAGGAATTAACCTTTAAAGATACCACCTATCGAAATACACGTACAAGGACAATGGCCTTTTGGCTGAGACGAACTGCATTGCATTTGACCTGCGAGATCAGGATAGGGACAATATAATCACACCAGTCTGTCCCAGCCCAAATAGCCCTCACCATCCGAAGTACGCCGAGAATCACCTCCCCATCCCTCACGCCCTCCCAACAACACCCAGCAACTCATCGACAACGACTCCCCTAAAAGCCCGATCCAGTCCACAACTGCCACTCTTACCAAACACACTCTCATCTTCGTCCTCGCCCGCGTCCTCACCACCGCCTCCTCTTCCTTCTGTTCCACCTCCGGCCTCCATGGCCGAGAACGCGACAGCCAACTGCCGCGGATCCAACGCCGCCCGCACGGCAGCCGTGTACCTCCCCCCCATGACCGCATTCAACGTCCCGAGATGCTCTGCCGCAGAAACAGCACCAACGCCGACACCAGAACCAGCACCACCCAGAGTCGAAGCCGGAGACGAAGACGAGGTCGCAGACGCAGATGCAACATCCGCAACGGACCGCCCCAGCCCAATCTCCAGCAACAACACCCCCAACGCAAGTATATCCCTCCTCTTACCCTCCTCCAGCGCCTCTCCCCCATCACCACGATCCCCACCACCACCACTAACCCGACACCGCCTCACCTCCCCTCCTCGAACCCAGCCCCGACAAGCAGCGGCACCGACACTTTCGCCTCATACTCCCCGCCCCTAACCCCAAACCACACATTTTCAGCACGCACGGCGCCATGCACCCGATCAACAGCATGAAGCTCGCTCACCGCCCTCGCAAGCTGTCCCGCAAACCGTATCTTGTCCGAGAGGATCCTCGCCGCCGCCTCCCGCCGCCCGCGCGTGAAGTGGCCCGTCGGCGAGCCGAGGTGCTCCGACAGTCTGTAAATCTCGGCGCGGCGACAGCCCTGCAGCGGGGAGGCGTCGTAGATGTATTCCAGCCGCTGGTCCCGCTCCCGCTCCCTCTCCTGATTCCGGTTCTGGGTGAGGACTCGGAAGCCCGTGCAGCGGAGGAGGTACGGCGACCGCGTGGCGTGTAACAAGGTAGCGAGCTTGAGCGTTTTGCGGCATATATCCGGGTCATCCCGCAGCATGGCCCTCGTCTCGACAATGGTATTCGCGTCGCGGAACCGCAGGCACGAGGCCGTAGCAAACACGCCGTCGACTTCGTCAACATCAGGGGTATGACACGTATCATCACTCGCGAGGAGCAAGCTCGCAATCAAAGGGGCATCCCCCCTCTGGATCCGAATCTGCCAGATATCGTGCTCGAGACTCGGGTCCCGCCCCACGGCGATATTGCGCAGCTGCACGGCGCGCGTGTCCCGGCTGAAGAGGTCTTGGTTGAGCACGCGCTTGATGGCGAGCACGACGTCGGCGCGGATCTCGTCGTTGAGGGCTTTCACGTGCTTGTGAGTTTCGAGGAGGAGTTTCGGGTACTGGGGGCTTGCTAGGGATGCCTCCGCCGCCCCCGCCGTCACCGGGCTCTGTTCAAAGAGGCGGAGGGTCTCGTTGGCTCGTCTGAAAGAGTATCTGCAAATGTTGAGGTCCGCCGGGGCGAGGCTGCGGAACGTGGTTGAGGATGTGTCTAGGTGGTAGATTTGGTCGTTATAGATTAGTCTGTATAGCGCGGTTGTGCGGTGTAGTTCGGACTGGAGCTGGTTCATCTGTCTTCGCGTCTGTAACTGGAACGTCTTGGTGGTGTTAGCCAAGTCGACTAGTCTACGGGCAGTCTCCTCGGCTCTGAAAACCACCTCCCCCAGACCAATGGTACCGTCGTTGCTATTGCTATTCGTCATGTCTGCGTCGATATATCGAAGTCTTACTCAACTTGTTGACGAGCACATTAACGACGCAGCAGCGGGTTGTTATACACAACCCGGATCCATGTTGGAGGGTATCCCGACACAACGGTTCACTCTCCCCGTTCCGGGGGGTGTTCCCACAGTCGTCGAACCGGCAGCATGAACGTTACCTCGGGAAACACACGCAGCGCACAAGAAAAATTGCGGTACAGTAACTGAATCGGGTTTCAAGAATCAGATTCTGCCCGACTGGCGGCACACGTAGATTTCTGCGGGACACCGAGTCGTGAATCATGCCATTGCTGCAGACACTCAGCTTCCAACGACTCGTCTTTTGGTCGTTTTGCCATCCAACAAAGACCCCTCCCCCTCCTTCTTTTCCATTTCAGCCTTGCTAGGTTCATCAACGGAGAGGGGCCCCCCAAGTATCCAGGAACGAAGCCAGACCCATGACATCACACCCGAGAGAATGCATATCATCGGCTTCGAAGGCCGAAATGCTGGTTCCGACGCAGTAACTCATGTGACATACGCGAAGGAGACGGAGAGGGTTCGGGAACTAGACATATTGGCGGGCCAATGATTCAAGCGCTTACCAGCCATACCATATGCCAAACGACCCAGCAATCTTGCCAGCGTGGTGTGGACAACCCTATTCCAACCACCATGTGGGCTGGTCCGACTCATTGTCGAACAGAGACCCTGACCCGAGCGATCTAAGATGTTGGTTATGGGTACAGAGTACGGAGTGC
The DNA here is from genome assembly GCF_027942845.1 of Colletotrichum fioriniae. Classification (NCBI taxonomy): domain Eukaryota; kingdom Fungi; phylum Ascomycota; class Sordariomycetes; order Glomerellales; family Glomerellaceae; genus Colletotrichum; species Colletotrichum fioriniae. The sequence continues at coordinate 256,175 of NW_027076842.1, forward strand.
GGGTATGCAAGCTGAAAGCAAGTCAAAAAAAGAAAACGTGCCCAGCTTCTTCTGATGGACGGTGAAGGCCCCAGGGTACCTTTCGCCTGGGACTGACGCGTCACTTGGCGTATCTTAGCTGCCCGTATCGGCCAGGTTCCGCCTGACAACTCCCATCTTGCCCTCATGGCCCCATGGTTTTAGTTCCAGACGGTCGCGGCGGTGTGTGAGAGAGACAGAGAGAAAAAAAAAAACGAAAGACGGAGAGGCATTTCGACGTCAGCGATGGATGGTCAGGGGTTTCATGACATTATGGCAGGTCGGCCGAGCTTACTCGTCTTCGGCGGCCACGCCGATTCGGGGAGCCTAGTAGTAGTCCCCTCAAGTCTGGCCCGTTGATAGGACCTCTGAGCGGATTCCCATATGCCCGCATATGCAGCTGACCCTTTCAGGCATGTAGTCCATCTGGGAGTTCGACGTCCCATTGACACCGTCGTGGGCGGGGTCACTTTTTGCTGCCTGAGCAGCTTGCCACTTCAAACAAAGCGATCCGGCATCCCAAGATTCCCAGGGAGACGCTCTTACCGAAGATGTCGTCGGCGTTGGAACTTGGTACCTATGCAAGGGGGGGGGGGGGGTTCCGCTTCGTACACGGCCCGGTCACCATGTTCTCGCATCAGCCAAGGTTGTATTCCATTATCGAGCTGATTAGTAATAAGATGAAATCCCACAGAAAGCGGCCAGGCCAAATCTCCTCATTCGAAATCAGGGTTCGATCAAAGCCTCGACTCTCGGTTGCGGGATCTTGCGTGGGGGTGCCTGGGCGGATATGTCGCACAGAGCTCGAATGACACAATGGCGCAGATGTCTCGGGATTTCCGTCGAGGATCCATACTGGCGGTACACTGGTCAAGCTGGCTATCAAGCCGCCTTCTGGTCACATTACTACGCGGGGGAATCGCGGAATGCTACCGCGGGTACCCATTTGGCGATTCCGTAAGGAATATATTTTTCGGCCAAATCACATACGGCACGAGGACCAGAACGCATGATTCGAGTCAAGAACGCGGTTCGCTTTCTTTCTCTTGCAATCTCTTCGGCCGTGAAACATTGGCCTTGTTGTATATCGAATTAGAAAAGGAAGTGTCTAGAAACCAGATCTGAGAAGCGTGACGTGTCTGATGCATGACATGACATGACAGGGTGGGTAGTCCGAAGCGCTCTGCGCCGTCTCCTCTTGCCTCCGCGACTGTTTCTGGATCGTCGCCGCAGCTGGTACGTCAGTTTGGAACCATGCTGCAACTTTACCTCGTCCCTCCCATGGACCCCTTACTGTACCCCACTTTGCTCGGCATTTGCGATTCTAGGTCTAGGAAGAGACAGCCTCCTTGACGTCCTCCTTGACATCCTTGGCCAGGTCGCCAACACTCTTCTGAGATTGCTGCCACATGAGGATACGGGAGCACTGGACGACACCAACAACACCGAGGAAGAAGTTGACAGCAGCAAGACTGAAAAGGTTAGTTGACACGTTCCTTTTCCGAGACCCTTCATGACGTACAGGTAGTTCTTGGGCTTGATGATCAAGCACCAACGGGTCCAGATGATACCAGTGGCCGTCAGGGCACCGTTCTGGGTGAGAGACAGCTTCTCGGCGGGACGGGCAAAGTCAGCAACACCGGCAAGAACGAGAGCCCACTGCGTGTTGCGTTGACAGTCAGCATTCGTTCCTTGGAGGTATTCCCAATCCTCCCGGGTATATCTTCCTCCGGTTTATATCGACCTCCGACATCGCGACCGGACATCTGCAAGGGAGATACCCGGAGGTAGCTTCAGCAAGCAGGACTTCATACCTTCATAACAGGGGCCCTGGAACCATCTGAGTCAGCGAACATGTCCAAAGAATACCATCCGAGGCTTTCATATCGCATGTCGGGGCAAAGTCTACTCACCAGAAGTGCACCGTCTTGATTCCGATGGGGCTGTCCCACATGCGCTTGAACCAGCTAACCTGGGCATCGGCGGACGCGGTCGAGCTCTGCCATCTCTTGGAGCTCTCGCGGAACTGGGCGCGGAACTGGGAGGTGCGGAAAGCGTTGCGAATCTGGGCACCGGCGAAGACCTGCTGGCGGAACGCAGGGCGCGCAGCCTTGAAGAAGTTGTTGGCGGGGGCCATTGTGACGGATTTTGAAAGCTATAGCTTTTCTTTTCGTGTATATGTCGTCGGAGACTCGGGTTCGGGGGACCGATTGAGAAGCGATCTCAATTCACGCGGAGGTAGAAGTGGTTTGGAGCGGAGAGGGTTTTCCTTTCGATGGACGCACGGGAGGGATGGAGGGGAGAGGTTGAGGCGAGGTTGAGAGACGCAGATGCGTTGAGGTTTGGGACGTCCGAAGATGAGCGGGCAGCTTTTTTGGCCCGGGAGCGCGAGCGAGCGCATACGGTGCACTGGGAGGTAGGCGCACGGCAGCTCTCAGCGAGCAAACAGCAACCGCCAAACCGGAGATAAGCGGGGACAACCCGTCGAGGGGAAAAAAAAGTTGTCGGCGGAAGCACTGACCAGGTCGACCTCACCTTTGAACCTTATGTAATACTTGTTTGTAGCTTCGTACCTCAAGAAACGGCCCCTAGATCGGTGGTGTCGAATTGTGCATATGCATAAATCCAAAGCTTCAAGTCTCCCACCAATCAGCAATACCCAATTAGACCATTTATGTCCACCCCGAGTTCCCGACCGTCTTATGCAAGATTCCCTGACCCACCTGGAGCCGTGAGCATCTCGTCAACTTCAATCCTCGCCAGTCCACCAGCAAAGAGGCACCTCCAATCGACCCGAATTACGCCAATTGACCCCTACCGCCGCCCGTCCGCACCTCCTCCGCACAGCCCCAGTCACGATGTCGAGCAAGTACGCATTCACAAAGGCCCTCAAGGAGGTGCGCTTCCTTTTCTGCCAGACGGGCGAGCACAGCGCCGCGACCCGGTACGTTTCCTCGACTTCCCTACACACGCTCAGCACATACACACCCCAACCTCGAAACCTCCCGACGACGACGACGACACCAACCGCCCTCATCACCTCGATCCCCCGCTTGCCTTCGCTACCGCGCCACTGCGCCACCAGAGATCTCCAAACCGCTAACCTCTCCTCGCAATAGCAACTTCGTCGCAAGAGCCTACCCCACGATGAAGAAGAACAACCCCCAGACTCCCATCCTCATCCGCGAGGCCGCCGGCACACTACCCAAGATCTACGCGAGATATGGTCAGAAACATTTCCCAATGATACAGAACGAATAGTGAATGCTGATTATGTACTCTTGCTCAAACAGAATTCGGCGTTGAAAAGAGCCAATCGCTGGAAGGTGAGAACGCCTCCCCCTCCTTCAATGTCTCTCGAGGACGCTCAGTAGCTAACACGCTCCACAAAAGGCCTGTCGGACAAGCAGATTGAGGATACAGTTACGACCCTGGTGAAGAACGGCGCATAAACGTATAAATCCAGACGGGAACAATTGAACGAACAGACCAAAACAAGGACCTTTTGTACCATCACCGTGTTGAGAATGACGAGCCGAGAGTTGTATTGAGACTGAACTCAGCGAGCTGCCGATGAATGAACCAGGCGCCGTGGTCACAATTCGGGGTGATCTGTGTTTCCAAGGAACTATTCCTACGACGATCCCATATACGGTCTGCTAGATAGTGTCCACGTTCCCCGGGATGTTCACTCTACCGTTGATCAGACAAGGCTCTGGGCGAAGACGAGTTTACTCCAGGCCACCTATGACGGGTCTCACGACCAACCAAGTGAGCATTCAAACAACCAACGATCAAACAGAGAGTCTTCCGAGCAATATTCGTTCTATTTCTGCGCAACTACCAAGCCACAAGCGCGAGCTACGGGTATCACTCAAACACAAATCCTTCTCAAGGAACGAATCTAAATCCTTCCTATCACCTGCTTTCGAGCCACCTCCCCCACAGGCTCTCCAATCTACAGAAAAGCTTTCAGCCAACCCTGTCCTGTCACATCTGCTTCGGTCTTTCCGTATTCGTTCGTATCGCGCCCAAATCATTTCTCCCCAAACATCGAACATCCTTCTCTAATGCTTGCCACTGTCCTCCTGAGGGAGTGCGCCTGAAGATGTCTTATCCTTAGTCTTGTCCTCACTGCTCATGCTGCTGATAGGAGGGATGATGCTGCCCTTTGTAGCAGTTGATGTTGCACGCGCTTTACCCCAGACGCTGGTCGCAGGTAGGCTGGAAGTAGGCAAGGGGGCAGGCGGCAGGGACGGGAAGTCTTCTTTACTGGCAACAGATAGCTTCCTGTTGTGCGTTTCTGGGGCATTTTGCGATTGTTGAACGTGCTTGTGTCCTCGAACATTCTGCTTCTTAGGCGAAGGTTTGCTCTTCTGGGGTTCTTGCTTACCCTGTTGCTGCTGTCCTTGCTGCTCGCGATCGCTGCTAAGCTGTTGCTGCTTTTTTTTGCTAGCGCCCTTCTTTGAACGCTGTTTCTGGTTGTTGCCGCTGCTAGCATTTGATGATCGAGAGACGGACGTATCGCCTTCAGCGGGATAATCCTGCTTTGTCTTCCCCATGCTCTCGGGAGCCGACTTTTGTATGCCTTCATCTTGGATTCGCGCTTCATCAAATGTAGAATTCTGTCCATTATCGACGCCATCTCCAGCAGTATCTCCCTGACACTGTTCAACTTTCGCTTTGGGAGGCGTTGGTCCTGGAGTGAGAGTTCGGGATGTGACCGACGAACTGCGAGAGAAGTTGCGTTGATGCTGAGTGGTCTTCACTGGGATCAGTACCAATGGAATTGGCGCCAGCTTCACTCTATGAACAACAGGGCGCGGTGCAGGTGACACAAACTCCTTTGCCTTTGGATTGAGTTGCATGGTTGACTTTGCCGTCGCCTCGCTCTCAACCACGAACCTTTCTGGTGAAACCTTCGGTTCAGGCGTCCTATCTGATGATGGAGTTGCTGGGGTCGATAGGACCTTGGGCGAGCTGTTGCCAGAGCGGCTCTCCTGGGCTGTGGTGAAGCTCATCTGTGAAGTACTCGCAGCAGATGGAAGACCGCCGTCGATGACCTGGGCCTCCTTCAAGACGATGGCGGCTCCAGAAGCAGAACCTTCCCGTACAGCAAGATTCAGCCGAGTCGGCTGCTTGTTGCGATTCTTCCGAATTCGAAGTGAGCCGCCAGCGTTGGCTCGAAAATTCTTGTTGGGCGGCTCCGGGAGACTTGACTTTCCTAGAGATGCTTCTGTTGCAACGACATCCTTGGCCGCAGTGATGATGTCGGCCGTCTCTGATGCACCAGTCTGGGTTTCCGTCGGAATATGAGGAGTCTTGTCATCGGCGGCCACAGTCGAGGCGTCTCCAATGGGGAGAGACTCATCTTGGCTTCCTGATGCCGGCTTCTTCTTCTTCTTTTTGTTTTTCTTGGTCTTCTTGTTTGAAGCGCCGTCGGCCATGGTGGTCATTGGAACCCCTGAGATTAAGCCCGCATCGATCAAGCTGTCCAGTGCATGTCCAGACTTCAAGCGAAGGCTATCGCTAGGCCCATCTTCGTCAGGAAACGAAGTCTTGAGAAACGAAGAGCTACTTCTTCCTGGCATGTGAGGCACCACGTCGAAGACCTCGACACTGCTAGTATCTCTGTGAGAGAAAATCTTTCTGTACTTTCCCTTGCCATACGTGGGGCTTTGCGCAAGAGGCTCAGGGACTGTGACTCCCTTTTCCGGAACAGGCGAGACATGAGGTTTAACATTCGCAGATTCCTCAGACGGTCCCTGGTCACGAAGAGCGCCAGACTTGTTTTCCTTGTCACCGGAAGAAGCAGGAGAGCTCTTCTTGACCGGAGAGGCTACCGATTCGCTGTTTTCCGTAGTGAAAACAGCCTTGCCAGATGAGTCAGATTCCCCGTGTGCTTCAGTGCCCATCGAGGTTTTCATCAGCTTTTGAGGTGTTGCCGGCAAGTTGACGACAATGGCTTTGCAAGGACTGCTGGATATCCGAGGGCTGTCATGCTTGGTTGACTTCTCTTCATCGGGAATAACCTCTTCGGAAGGCGGCTTCGATTGCGACTCGGCTTCACTTGACTGTTGCAAGGCTAGATCGATAGTCGTTTGGGCTTGTGTCGGCTTGACGTCTTCAAGCAGTTCAGTTTTCTGCTGCTGTAGAGTGACTTCGTCTGCGGTGGGCATCGAAACCGTTATATCAGGTGCCGCTTCGGACGGAGGACACTGTACTGGTTTGCCCTGCGGTTTTGATGGACGAGGGATCATGTACTGCTCCAAGGAGACTGCTTGTGATCGAGAGTCCATACGAGCAGATATGGACTGGCTTTGGGCGAACGGATTCTGGCTGCTAGGCCGAGGAGGTTGCTGGGACTCTTCGTACTGGCTCGGCATTCTATTCTGTTCATTCGCGTCCCGGCTGGCTTTGGAATACATCAAGCTTCCATAACGCGTATGGTGAATAGGTCGCGTCTGAAGCATGCAGTGCAGCTCTGCACATTCAATATCTTTCGCGCACGCAATCTCAGTGATGCGCGATCCATCTTTGAATCTGAACGAGAGCACCTGATATCAGTAGAACTCCTAGCCTGGACGAATATTGCCACTTACCTGACAAAAAAGTTGGGGTATTCTCTCTGGTCCTTGAGAGCCAACCTGTTGACTTTCTCAACCTCTCCCCACCGAGACATCACAGCATGGACCTTCTCGGACAGGTCATCTCTAATCGTATGAGAGGTGAGCTGAACGAAGACAGAACGCTCACGAGCCTCGCAAGAAGGACACTCGCAAGGCGCGTAGGCCCATTTGTTATCGCCAAACTTTTCATGTTGATTCGTGCAAGTGAAAGTTTGTCTAGACGCGGAAGAACGGGATAATGCACGGGCGCGATTATCCTTGGTTGGAGAACGACGGAAAACGGGCCCATGAATCGAGTCGTCTGCATTGTGGACCTTCTCCCATCCTTTTGAATCGCCACAGGGGCGCTGCTGGTGATGAGATGGGCCGTTCGAGTTAGGCGCTACTCGCGAGTTGAATTTCGTTTCAAATCGCGGATGGCCCATTTGTGAGCCGCGGTCGCCTGCCTGACCAAAATGGGGGTCTGTCGATGCATTGCGCTTACCGCCGTTGTGTCTCTGGAAGGGAACCGGCTCAGGTGCCACTCCAGGAAAAGCAGCAGATTGAGCACGCTGTGCGCCGCCCATGGGGACAGAGCCCGGCATTTGCGCCGAATGGCCACCGTTGTTGAAGCGGTTGTCATTAGGTCTTTGAGGAGACGGTACGACCTGCGAGGGTGGGCCATAACGGCGATTTCCAGGACCAGCAGGAGGTTCCAGGGGGCCATGAGGGAGGCCATGAGGGGGGCTAACAGGACCAAGATAGGGCTGAGGCATACCATGAGGACCTGTAGTAAAAGGTGTGTTGAATGGATGAGCACCGGGTCTAATGGCATGAGGGTAGAAGGTGGACCCTCCTGGACCTGCATTTCCACCGCTGGATATCGGTGTTTGATTCGTTTGAACAACGTTGGGGCGCAAATGACCAGGCAACTGACGAGACTCATCGTTATCAAGGCTATGACCTGCCGAAAAGGTCTGCCGGTTGTCCGCTGAGGTACCCTCAGGGTGGCTGACGCGATTCACGGCCGTAGCAACATCGTGATGGAGATGGTCGGGCTGATTTTGCCTGGATGTGCCGCTCACGATCAATGGCTTCGGAGGGGAGGGTTTGGCAGCCGGGCTCATTTGAGACAGCGGGGAGTCGGGGTTGCCCTTCTTCAGGCTCGGGGCGGTCGATGCCGGGGCAAGTCCACTAGGAGTATCTTGAACGGGTTGGCCCGCTAACAAGGTTAGGTTAGACGCGATTTCAGTATGGAATAAAGTCAACTCACCAAGCCAATGTTGCAGTGTGCCTTCTTCCCACTGGAACCCGAGGCTATTTTGCGGGTACGAGGCCGCCTGAGCCCATGGCTTGCCTAGAAGCTGATCATGTCGAAATTTCAGAGCATTGCGGACAAGTTCCATGCTGACGGGAGGCAGTCCCTGAAGGTCGACGCGATCCTCTGAGCTCAGAAGATTGAGAACGTCGCCGTGGAAGTCTTTGAAGTCTAGCATCTTCTTCTTGTTCTCGCTCTTTGCAGCCCATTCGTCGCACCAATGGCCGACTTCCGCGACGATTTCTTGATGGAGGTTGCGAACGAGACATTGATTTTCGTGGTAGAGATGAAGCATGAGATTCCACAGGTTCATCGCGCCTTGGAAGTAGATGTCATAGCAGTCGAAATAATCGTACAGGTCTTCCCAGAATTCCAGCTGCGGCATGGACTTCATGTGGCTCCAATGCTTCTTGCGGATGGCATTGGCCCTCTCTTGGAGCTCTTTAGCGCTCCATAGATCAATCTGGCGTGCTGGAAGGACGTGACTGAGACCGCGAGTGGGAAACTCGCCATTGTTAGTGCTAAAAATAGCCTTGATCTCCTTCGTAGGCTGGTTGTAGAAGGCGATCGGAAGATTGTCTTCGATGTAAAGTCTGGGCGTCTCTCCCTCCTTGGTACTGACCATCTTGTAGCCGTCGGGAATTCCGTTGGGGTAGTAATGAGAGGAGGGCTTGGTAGGCATAGAGTTTGCCATCGTAGCGCGACCGTCGTGATCGTTGTTCATGGGAAAGCGCTGATCTTGGAAGGAGCCAGGTCCTCCGTGGATGTTGGAAGCCATACTGCAAAGCTGCGTATATCCAACGTCGTTTGGCAACGGGATAGGAGCCTTGCGGTGACGGGGTCGAGGGCAATCGAGGTAGAGAAAATGAGGATATTTCTGGTGGCGATTTTGGGGTAGAAGAGGGATTGATTTGGTGGTGGGAAGGAAGAAGAAGTGATGAAGTGGGTGGTGTTGTTGTTGGGACGAAGAGGGAGGAGAAGTGCAAGACTCACAAGGCAGGTGAAAAAAAAGAAGCAGGAGAGGGGGAGGGGGGGCAGGAGGCAGGTGCCAAAGATGTTTGTTGGGAAGGAATCATGAGGGGTGCGCCTGCCTGTAGATGAGGGCAGCAGTAGCATCAACCGGATGAACGAAATATTCAGACGTTTACAGTGACACTCTTTAGGACAGTGAAGTGGAGGACGCAGGACTCAGGCAGCAACATAGTTCATGATAGCTATATTTTCAGTAAGGATACCAGAAACAGCTCTCACACGGTAATCACATGAGCCTCATGGGTCTTCCTTTCGGTGCGATGACTCCTATTTGTTATGATATGTAGACGCGATTTACTGCATAGGTGGGCAGCCAGAATCTTCTTCCCCTTCTTTCGGAGGAACTTGCATGAAAAAAGCCAAGGTTCTCTTCTTTCAACCGTCTGTTGTCTTTCGCAAGTCATCAGATACCTCATCGTACTGTCTATAGAGACAAACAAGTCTTACTCATTTGATCCCAATAATGAGTCGATGTAATTGATGCAGCACACTTCCATTCAGGATCAGTAATGGAGTTGAATATCGTGGGCCCTGGGAAATTGAGATAGCAGTGCTTGCATATGAGGTGAGGCTTTGCTCAACAGAGTGAACGAGCGCTAGTACAGAGACTATAGTACTCATCGGAACTCAACTTGGGTCCTCGGACCGTCCGATAGCTATCAACGGATCGACGGCAGCCTACAGGCAGAGCTACTAGCTTAATTTGGGCTTAATCGGAACATTGGACGAGGGTTTAGACGACATAGAAGAGAGAAGAGTATATTCATCATTTAACTAATGTACCACTTGGGGAAAGAGGACGCAGGTATCTGGATAACAAGAACAAAGGAGCTGCTTTTGAACATTCGGAGAGAGCGTTCTCCTTTCAGCTCTTGTCATTGCTCAAGGCGTTGAGCATCTTGAGGATCTCAGATTCACTCTCACCAGAGACAGCCTTGCCGTTGTTCCAGTCCACAGTCTGCATGTCTTGGTCAGCCAGGTTTATTCTCAAAGAAGTACAAGTTTGAACAGGTCCATGAGCTCTGAGAGGAAACACATACCACGGGTCTTTGGAAAACTTCGGCATTCTGCTGGAACTTCTTCAGGGCATCCTGCTCAGTGGAAGCACCTTTGATGATTGATGGGATCTTGCTCTTTCCGACGTATTCCAGGATAGTCTTGACCTGGTCGGCTGTTGGGGGATCTTCGGTGATGTTGAGCTCGAAGTCGGCGCGGGACTTCTTGGGGCTTGTTTGGACGCTGTGGTCGCTGGCCTGGTCCTCGGTTGCGCCGGCGGCGGCGTTGGCCGACACCTGCTTGAGGAGGTTGACAACTCTCACAGAGGCGGGGGAGCTCGCCTTGTGGAAGACAGTGACGATGTCGAGGGTCTTGCGCTACAGTTTGTGTCAGCAATCAATTGATTCGTATCGGGTATGGTTGAGCTGCCTTACGAATCCGAACATTGTGGCAGGTCGTTGGGGAGCTATTTTGGTGGTGTGTTTGTATTGTGTGAGCTCTGCTTCGTGCAGTGTGATGCGATGAAGTCGGCAGTGGAGCTCTGGAGCTCCGGAGCTATCAGGTTTACGTCATTTAGCCGGGCGGCTTAGTTTTAGACGCCAATGCCGGATTAGCGCACAGGCGGGGTCTGCCGCGCTTGACCCCTGGCCCCATGCACCTGGAAGCGGCCACAGGAGGCACAGCGATGGAGCTTCACGTCTTGGGACCCCTCACTCTGTCATTTGGATGGGCCTGGAGCCTCTTGGGCATCGATTTGGGTTTTTTCGTAACGGTATAGATGGGGGGCGCGGCTCCGATGGGTCGTCTTCTATGTCATGTTACCCTTCCACAGCAACAGGGCAATCGATCTCATTGCCTAGATTCACAGGATGTGCAGCACGCGATCAGGGTGCCGCACAGTATGAAGTTCGGAAGTGACAGGTCGGTTGTCAAGGCAAGGAGGTATCGGCGGGGTAAGATTTCAATGCACCAGGCAGAGTCACCTTCTTCGATGCTTTCATTTACTAATTAAAGGCTTGCTGAAAGAAGCAGCAGCTGGATAAGATATCTAGGTCAATATCGACCTTGAGCCTTCGCGCTCATTCGTTGTCGACCGTGGAGCAGGGGTAGCCAGGCTTGAGGCAGGCGATGAGCTGAACTCAAGCTCACTCAGCTTCAGCATCAAAGACAGGGCTGAACATTGGCAACGAAGATGCACCGTAAAGTCAGAGCCGCCAATTCCCCTCCGCCCCAAGTGCATCGCCGATTTCCCATGTGGCATGAGCAGATCTGTCATGGCTTTTTTGCGGAGAATGACAATTGCATGACGTAGGAGGGAGTTTTGCCCGTCTGAGCTGAGAATCGGCGCTGGAGACGTCATGACGTAGATGTACTGAAGGGGGGTCGTTGCGCAGGTGCAGCTAAGACAGCTTCCTTCCCATCCATATAGAAACCTCATCTGCTGTACACAAAAAAACGTTTGCTTTCCTTCTTAATCCAAACATTAACCATTTCTCATCAATCAACACTCCGTCCCGACTCTTTAGCAGTAAACATACTCTTGAAATCCTACCTCACCAACCAAACAACCAGCATCATGTCCGGAAACTCCAATGTTGGCAACAGTGCCGTCTACGAGGCTGGCGATCAGAGAAACGCCAAGGAAGAGGAGACCAACAACGCCGAGCGTTTCCACGAGGGCAAGGAGCACTCTCACTTGGCCACGGACTCCAGTGAGTTGCTCGTACAGCGGCCGGGACTGTGCAGTTGTTAACCATCAATTAGAGGATGAGCGATCCATCGCCAACAGACTCGCTGCGGAGGAGAAGAAGGACAAGGAAGGTGACGAGGAAGAGTCCCTCGAGACCCGTCTTGGCAAGGAAGACGCCACCCTCCCCGTAAGTAGCACTGCTGAGCCTGCAGAGCATGAAGTACCTTAACCAGCGCTAATTGACAATCAGGCCAAGCTGCACGGCAACAAGCCTTCCAGGGGCGCCGAGATTGACAAGCAGCTCCAAGAGGAGGATGAGCTTCGTCTGAAGCAAAAGGCTGGAAAATAGATTATGGAAAGAGCAAAAATGATTTTTGGACCGGCGTTGGCAGGGGTGCACCAGCATACTATATGAGTTCATAGGATGAATATCAAAAGTCATGACGAACGATGCATTTTCATTAATGTATTCATGGTGGTGGCGAGGCATTATCAAGGAACAAAACGTGGTCACATATTTGGTAGGGAGCAGCGCGCGACACGATGTTTGAAATACACAATTGTTCGTGTGTCATTTATTATTCTATGAAGTCGCTCATACTGTTAATTATACCTGGATGACGAATTAGTCAAACGCATCCCAAGAGGAGTTCCAGAGAACAGAAAGGTGGTGTTGGGTTTGGAGGTCAGAATATGTAAGAATTGAATATCATATATTCAGACGATATAGCCACTCCGGCGAAAGAGAGCCACCGAAAGAAATCAATCGCAAATTTTTCTCATCATTCCAAAGGGGGTGTGTATCAGACGGTGCAAACGTACCTTTTGTTTTGTTGCAACTTCGTCGGCAGATGCCAGATTTTGAGCACCTCGAAGCTGATGAAGAATCAGGTAAGATCAACAAACCAGAGGGAAAGCTCATCAAGCTGCACCTTTATGCGAATGGGAAAAAAAAGTTCTGTCGTCGGTGGAGCCTGCGCGGTGAGTGGCCACTGACCGCCCAAGCTAAGCCGTTTTGGGAAGGGAGGGACTCGGCTCGGTTAATCAGCAAATCCGTCTCAATACGGCTTTCTGACTTGCCCTAAGTCGCACCATCCTCCCAGGGAAAAAAAAAGAAGTGTGCCGAAGTGACTTCGAACTCCATCCACCACTAACCACCAGCAGCACATCTTCGACGTCTGGTAAGTTGACGCGCCCCTCCAAGACAAGCAAGACGCAACACCACGAAATCCGCAACCCCGATTCTAACTTCGCGATCCAACTTCAGACCGACCAGCAAAATGGGTGACGCTACCATCGAGGGTTCTAAGTGGCGACTGGTCGAGGTCGGCCGTGTCGTCCTCATCCAGGGCAACGGCCCCTACGCCGGCCGCCTTGCGACTATCGTCGAGATCATCGACCACAAGCGCGTACGTTGCGACAGCACCTCCTCTCTCCCCCGATACGATTCGAATGTTTTTGAAATTGGGCGCACGAGCGCGCGCTCTATGGACGATATAGGAAACCTGGAAGACTAACATGAATATCAAATTGCAGGCTCTGGTCGACGGCCCCTCCTCAGACGCCAAGCTCGCCGTCCCCCGCCAGCCCATCTCTCTCTCCAACACTCTTCTCTCCTCGCTCGTTGTCGCGGACCTGCCCCGTGGCGCCCGTACCGGCACCGTCAAGAAGTTCTGGGAGAAGTCCGAGATCGACAAGAAGTGGAAGGAGACCAACTGGTTCAAGCGCAGCACCCAGATCGAGCGGAGAAAGAACCTGAGCGACTTCGACCGCTTCAAGGTCCTCCGCCTCAAGAAGCAGCGCCGTTTCGAAGAGCGCAAGGCCCTGGTCAAGGTCAAGGCCTCGGCGTAATGGACTCACGATTAGGATGTCTATGGGGTTGACTTTGAAGACTACGGGGCTGGTTTAGAGCGTGACAGCATGGGATCCGGTTTGGTCTGCATCACCGCAGCATTGGGTTGCTGCACATCTCTTTTGCTCCGTAACTGGAAGGGCTGTATGTCACATTCATCATCAATCATATGATGACCGGCGTCAAATACGGAAATTCAGAGACAAAAATGAATTCATGGCACAATCAGAAAAATAGATTGGTTGGCTCGTGACGGGGACACGGAGTAAAGACTTTTTTTTCGGTTTTCCTTTTGAGACTCTGTAAATCTTCATGACGAACCTATTCTTGATGTGAATGCCATGGCCAGGAGTCGGTTATCGATATGCCTTTTTTTTATCCATCCCGTTCAAGCCCAGATATCATAGTGAGCACATGTACGGCCAGTCTCTGCCTTAGCATTGTAGAAATGACGGGCAGAATGTCATCCATTTGCTTGAGGCGGCGGCCGTGGCTCAAGATGCCCGGCGTGCACCGCGTCCCATCCGGGGGATCTGAACTGGGGGGGCCACTCAGGACGGGAGCGCTGGCAGACTCGCAGACGGTTGTCTTCTGCTTACCTAATCCACTTTAACACAGTAGGTGCTGCTAACCCTAGAATTTCTCTGCGATCTTTCCTACAAACCACAAAGCCACCGAACATAATCCCCCACGCCGAGTTAAGGATCCCTCGTTCTAGTCTTTGGTAAGTGTTGCTGTCCCTCTGTCGAATTTTTGACGCCATTGCCCGATCAACGAACCCGCGACTGCACCGACGAATTTTTGTGCGAAAAGTTGGCAATTTCCCCTTCCCACAGACACCCAAATCCGAGCTCGCCAAATCAGCTCTGCGCGCGATCCTAGCTCCCACCACCACCACCACCACCACCACACCAGAAGCACCCCGCAGCTAACAATTTTTTTCTTCCCCTCGGTTCAGCAGTCGACAAAATGGCCAATCCCCGCGTTGAAGAGCTTCCCGATGACGAGACCAAGAAGGTCTCCGTCGAGGAGCACGAGGACGAGAGCTCCGACTCCGAGATTGAGGGCGAGGATGCCGAGGGCCTTCCCTCCGGCTCCACCGCCGTCATCCACTCCCGCAACGAGAAGAAGGCCCGCAAGGCTCTCGAGAAGCTGCACTTGACCAGAGTGCAGGGCATCACCCGCGTCACTCTCCGCCGCCCCAAGAACGTGAGTTGCCTGGCATGATATGATATGGCTGTTGTTGGTGGTGGTGGTGGCACGCACGGCGCAATGCGGGGGGGTATATTGAACAAGGCTGACCCACGTCCCAGATCCTCTTCGTCATCAACAGCCCCGAGGTCTACAAGTCCCCCAACAGCAACACTTACATGTAAGTAGCATACTGCATCATGGACCATGCAATGTGTGGAAACTGACATGTGCATTCAAGCGTCTTCGGTGAGGCCAAGATTGAGGACCTCAACGCTACTGCTCAGCAGGCCGCCGCCCAGCAGCTTGCCGCTGCTGGTGGTGAGCACGACCACGCCGGCCACGACCACTCCAGCCACGGCAAGGCCGTCGAGGCTGACGCCGAGGCTAAGAAGGACGAGGAGGAGGACGATGGTGAGGAGGTTGATGCCGAGGGCATCGAGGACAAGGACATTGAGCTCGTCATGACCCAGGCCAACGTTAGCCGGAAGAAGGCCATCAAGGCCCTGAAGGAGAACGACAACGATATCGTCAACTCTATTATGGCATTGAGTATTTAGCGGCGGCCCCGGTCAAAGGTAGTTTCTCAAAATCTCGACACAGCAAAAAGGACGGAACGGGTTGGCATGTACAATTCCCAGGGAGTTGACTCCGAAAAGTCTCTTTCGCAATGAGAGGTCATGATAATCGGCGCTTTTCTTGCACTCTGGACACTGCGATCAAGACATACGTGATGTGTGATTGGCTGATGCCATTTTTGGGCTGACTCCTGCTCGAGATTCCTTTGAAGACCAGCCTCGTCTGGTTGAATTTACAGCTACCCCTCGATCTGGCGGGAATTGGCTCAGACCAGATTCGCAAAAGCCGGGAGCTCTGCCCCACCATTGAACCGTTCGTTCCCGTACAGCCAACCAGACCCCGGTACATTCAGTCGGAGAAATATCACGTGATAGTCCGCGTGACACCGTTCATCCCGGCTCTTTCTCTGCTCTCCGGTCGGCAAAGTCAATCATCAACCTCACGACGACGCAACTCCCTCTCCACTCCCCCCGAACCCTCAACAAATCCTCCAAAATGGCCGCAGTACGTGTATCCCATCGAAATCCGCTCGTCTCTCGTCGCCGGTTGATGCAATTGCCGCCGATGTCGCCAATTGGGTCGCGCATCCGCGCATCCGCTCCCTTGAAGCTGGGGCACCTGAGCTAATTTCTCTCCTTGTCCTGCAATAGCGAAGCGCAGCTCTCAAGCTCGACTGGGCCAAGGTCACCACCTCCCTCGGCCTCAAGGGTCAGACCGCCGCCTCCCTTCAGGCTTTCAAGCAGCGCAACGAGAACGCCCGCCGCAGGGTCCAGCAGCTGTCGGAGCTCCCCACGACCGTCGACTTCGCTCAGTACCGCTCCGTCCTCAAGAACCAGGCCGTCATCGACGAGATCGAGAAGCGCTTCTCCGCCTTCAAGCCCGCCACCTACGATGTCTCCCGCCAGATCAAGGCCATCGAGGCCTTTGAGGTCGAGGCCGTGAAGAACGCCGAGGCCACCAAGCAGAAGGTCGACCTCGAGCTCAAGGACCTCGAGAAGACCCTGACCAACATCGAGTCCGCTCGCCCCTTCGAGGACCTCACTGTCGTACGTACCGCCGGAATACGTGGAGGATGCGGATGGCCGGATACTTATCATGACTACAGGACGACGTCGCCGCCGCCGAGCCCTCAATCGACGAGAAGACTTCCCAGCTCGTCTCCAAGGGCCGCTGGACCGTTCCGGGATACAAGGTACGGTCAAAATACCACCCCGATATGATTCGACATACTAATACCCTCTACAGGAGAAGTTCGGCGATCTTTCCGTGCTATAGACGCGTTCGTTCTTCGATTCCCTTTGTGTACTCTAGCATTGTAGATAGGCGATCGGTCCGAGGGGAGGGAATCAACCCAGTGGACATTAATATCGACCTGCTGTACCAAGCGCTCTGCCCATCTTATGATGTACTGGTTCATTCTGAGCGGCCAACTCTGTAGAGTCGGTTTGAAGGATGCTGATGTTCGGTTGAATTTTTCCGGTTCGGAGTTTGTCTCCTCGGCGCTAACCGTAGTGGTGGCCGTTCACCGAGCCGCCAAGTCCAACAGCGTGACCGTCCACACGGATCGTCTAGCAATATGCTATGAATTCGGTCACTCCATACGCACGCGGTGAGTATCGAGATTTTGACATGTCATGATCTGGTTCTCGGGGCCGAGCTCACACACGACCTGCCCGGCTCACCCCGGAACTACGGCCGGATAAACGGGATCTCGTCGCGACAACAACAGCCCGGAAGCCCCGACTTCCCCACTATCGGACCTTGAGTCTAACCTCATCTCACAAAGTATCTCAGCACCAAAGCCGCGTACAAATGTGGTGACCTTCGCTCTTGAGCCTTCCGTTATCCAATTGTTACACTTGATCGATTCTATTCTACTGACCTTATTTGATCACATACATCTCACTCACTCAACATGACCTCACTAAACCATCTCATACTCAAAGAGGCACCTCTCTTAGATCCCGCCTGGCTAGCGTACGAGGAAGGAGTAAAAGCCAAAGGCCCAAAGAAGACGTACGCATCACCGCTCGACCGCCAGCCTATCTACGCAGAAGAATGCAGACAGCTCAACGCCCGCATGCTCGCCCCCGGCGCGTCATACCACCACCTATCGAGCATCACAACACAGCCACTCACGACCCCCTCGAGCCTAGACCAGTTCGCCATCCCGATCCTCCGCTTCTCCGACGACACCGACAACAACCTCACCGGCGACGAGATCGTCATGATTTACTACCACGGCGGCGGGCTCTACGTCGGCGAGGCAGACAGCGAAGAGCTGTCATGCAGACGCATCGCCAAGGACCTGGAGGGCGCGACGGTGTACTCGGTAGGATACAGACTCATGCCCTCGTCCCCGGCCTCAACCTGCGTCTCCGACTCTCTCGACGCCTTCCACCACATCCGCTCTCTACACCCGTCCCCCGCAACCAGACTCATCATCGTCGGCTCCTCCAGCGGCGGCCAGCTCGCCGCCGCCGTCTCGCAAGCCGCGCCCCGCGGATCCCTCCACGGCGTTCTCTTGCGCTGCCCAGTCACCAGCGACGGCGGGAGCTCTCTGGACTATGTGCCTCCTTCCTTGCGACACGCGTATACCTCCTCCACCTCGCCGTCCTTCGTCACGAGTTTGTTGGGCGTCTTCTCGCGCGCTGTCCCGCGCGACGGGCTGGAGAGGATGCCGCTTGAGGCTGGGGCGGAGACGCTGGCTGCGCTGCCGAGGACGTGGGTGCAGGTTTGTAGTAATGACACGCTGTACTCTGACGGTGTTTGTTATGCATTGGCGCTTGCGGGGGCGGGTGTCGAGGTGAGGGTTGAGGTTGTGAGGGGGTGGCCGCATACGTTTTGGTTGAAGGCGCCTTGGTTGACGAGGGCTGTCGAGGCGGAGGAGGAGATGGTTTGTGGGTTGAGGTGGGTTCTTGGAGGGTGAAGATGGGGGGGGAGGTTTTCGGATCTAGGTTGAAGTGGTCATTTGGAGGGTGTTCTCTTGGCGGATGACTCGATTCGAGATTATTAGGCGTGGCGATGGAAAAGTAGATTGCGAGAGGTTGTCTTGGAGCGTCGGTTTGTGTCTCATGATTCTAGAAAATGAAAGGACGAGAAGAGCTTTCAATGGGCTCGTATTATCTGGGCGATCTGATGTAGTGATAGTGTTCTGTCTGTGAAGATTCAGTCCCTTCGCGAGGAAGCGCATTTTGACCTGTCGGTCTACTAAAACGAGGCGGTCTTGCGACACGCTGGTAATTTGTCGCCTGGATCGACGCAAGAGATACTCGGTCTCAAGGAGTCTCGCCGGCGGTCGGCAAAGGGTTGTGATCGTAGGTGGCTGGTGGTTTGGGCATATTCGAAGCCGTCTAAGGATTGACTGCCGAATTCCATTAACGAAGGAACCGTGTTGCAAATATAGACTTCCGAGCTGATTATATCCATTCTTTCTCTAGATATCAATGGATGAATGGGAAGACTGACTGCGACCATGACCCTACGTACGACTCTCGTCGTATTGAGCTCGTAAGTCCATGTCGAAAGATCTGTTATGTTTTTGCTTGCCCTGGTATTTCCGTACCATTAAGTTGGCTAAGCATGATGATGGCCCATTATGGAGAGGACACTAGCTTGCATGGCCTTGGCTGGTATTGTCGATATCGTCAGAGTTTGGTCTCATGAACCCTGATTGACATGATCGATGAGATCAAGAAGCAGCTCAAGACTGGGCTCCAAGTATTAGAGCGTTAGTTTGTTTCTATGAATGAGAAGAGGTTAAGGTCTCACCACCCCCAGAAAACTACGGCTCGGCGACAATGGACTGGTTCATGAAATCGGTAAAAGCTCAACCAAATGATGCTAAGATTCCATTTGACAGGAGGCCTTGTATACATAATGTAATGAGCTATCCAATATTAGTTCTTGAGATAATGCCAGTGGTTGTATGGACGCCTCGTTGAGCCCGGCCTGGCTCTCAGGTGTTGGCACTCACTGCACCATGGAAGGCCCAAGTGACGACCTCATAGCTCTAGATGGTCTGGAAATCTCAAGATACCTGCCATATTTATGGGCTATATTAGAAGGAAGGGGCCGATTATCATTATGAGGACTTTCTTTGAGACTATTGCAATCACATGACGGGCTGTTTCCTAGGTAGCGAAAAACAACATCTTGAGACTTCACTCACCGCCCACACACGTGCAACTATTCACATCCCACTCTTTTATTCCCTCTTTTGGGATTCAGTCTCTCCTTCCTTCTGCTCCCTTCTGCGCTTTCCTTGTGAATATCTTTCTCACTGCCTGAGTGACCCGCCAGAATTATCCCGCCTGCCGGCCAGATTATTTATTCCCTTCTTTTCTCTTCCACCCACCACTTCCACTTCTTCACCCACACAACAACCCATCTATGAGAATTCCTCACTTCAAACAAACAAAATCACCAACAAGATCCTCCAATCAACCCACCCACTACCAACATTCACAATGGCTGGTGAAAACGGTGACGCGCGCCGCAAGGGAGGCGAGTACTCGACCAACCCCAACACTCAGCGCACTCGAACCTACCTCGCCAACCAGACTCCTGAGCAGAGAGCCCTCAAGTCCAAGGTCTTCTCCGAGTACCGTGCCTTCCGCACCACCTGCATCAAGCGCGCCAGCATGTCCGACTACATCTACGAGCGCGACCGTGATGCCAAGGTCAAGATGCTGTCTGACGCCCTCAACAAGCTTGTTGCGAACCGGTAAGCAGTGCTGTTTGTTGTCTTATCACCTCGCCTTCTACCAGTTTTGCCTCTCCCATTGTTTTCAATTCCAATCATTCCTACTCACTGCTCTTGTTCTTCATCCATCATGCGGCTTTATGAACGAAACCGCATCCTCTTATTATCTATTCACTACTCCAGTTCTTTAGCTTCTATCAGCCTTGGCTTTCCCATAGTCTGCAGTTTCCCTCATTTCTACTTAGCACTCCTGTCCTTCACTTTCTCATGCGGCTTCACGTGTGAAACCGCATCCCCGGGGAAGGAATATATACTAATGATGAATAATAGTACTGCCCGCAACATCCAGTACATGGGCCAGTCTGTGAAGCGCTTTGCCGAGCGCTACCATGACAAGGCGTTCCTTCGGAGCGTTGAGCAGGCCAACGCCTCGCCTGCCCCTGCTCAGAAGAGCACCACTGGCACCACTAGCCCTGGCCAGCAGGGCTCTGAGGAGGAGAGCGCCAACAATGGTGGCACTGCGGCCGCTGACATCTCGGAGGAGTTGACCACCATCAGCCAGCTTCTCGACATGCAGGCTAGAGCCAGCATGGAGACCTACAACGGCCTGACTGACATCATGCGCGGCCTCGGCTTCTAAGGAAGCACTACATACATGTACACTGGGCACACTCGACACTCTTGGGATTGGACTGTCTTCTCTTCTTGGCGGATCTTCTTGAGCTTTCTGTTTTTTCGGGTTCCGACTTGGGATATACGAAGGGTTTAGGAAGGAGTGCTGGATTGAGAAAACCCCGGTGGACTACATGGGACGGCTTGAAAACGCGATACCAGACGGGTTTTAAGGAAATGCGAATAAAAGACATGTTCGCCTGAGCAATAACTTTGACACAAGACCAAGTGATGCATATGAGGTGTGATGTTGGGAAGGCAAGTCCTTTGGTGGAGGATTGAGCTGAGCGATTGAACACAACAATTTACGACACGTCTACTTTCTTGACCTTTTCTACAGGATTACGTGGTCCACGCGACACGAGTGAGATCTCTGTACTACATTGTGGGCAAGTATCTTGGGGAAGGTGATCATGACATACCGGACATAGGTCTGATTACATCACGCGTGGCTGGCAGGTACAATGGGCCGAATGACGACAAGTGTAGAAATGATGGTCGTCGATGAGGGGACGTGACGTGAGGTCAAGCATGACTCGAGGTCCCGCCGAGCCTCAATATATGCATGTGCAAGGAACCTTGTGTTATGATTCTCGACCCAAATCACTGGACAGCGGCGGGATCGAGGCGGGACATCTCATCGTGTAACCAACCCCATTCTCCCCCACAACCACCAAAGCATGCGAGATGAGGCTGAGGCGGAACATCCTAAAGCTGGCGGAGTGGATGGTGATTTGATGGCATAGCCACTCAAAATGCCTAGCTAAGGGTAAATTGTATATTCAACTGTAAGGTAGAATTGAGCATATCTCAAGTAATAGAAGGGTCACATCGAAATGGTGGCGCGTCAATACCTCGTCGTCGGATGGAGGATGTCAGATTAAAGTCAAGCACGGTTGGAGCACCAGTCGAGGTGGTTTTAGTGTTGTAGCGCGCCGGGTGGAATGTTAGGTACCCACAAACCCCGAAGCGGGCCCAACAGGCTTGCACTAAGGAAGGTACGGGTCCGTTTTGACGACCCCACCTTCCAGGTGCGCGTGGTGGGGCCCGGCGGACCCGGCAGAGACTTGGGCGACTCACGAAAATGCAAAATTGCCTTTTGCTGTCTGGTTTTCTCATCAGAATACATCCACAAGCCCCAACATGAATCTGCCCTGGTCTCGCAAACATCCATCCACAACAGACTCGATAGAGCGAATCGCGCCGATGGTTTAGTGGTAAAATTCTCCGTTGCCATCCAGCAGCGTCGGGGAGCCGGGGGTTCGATTCCCCCTCGGCGCAACAATGGGCGAGTGTCTCTTTTTGCAGGTCTGCGGCACGCGTCCAATTCCGTGAGGAGAGATTGGGCTGCTTCTATCACGTCTTCGTGGTCACGGGACGAACAGCAGGAAGATACCTTGGACAAGGTAAGTACTTAGGTAGCTGAACTGAATGAAAACCGAGGTACCTGACCCTTACCTTATTCGCGGGCAGATCAATACGTTCACATCACTGAGGCCGTACTTCATCCTCTGCGAGACCAATGAAGGGATCTTAATTTTCTGTTGCTCTGCGTCTGCTACGTTTCCTTTCATGTGACCATTAGGTGTCCCTCTTTGCGTGTGCCCGTCACGTTGTACGTCTCTACTACCAAGGGACTGAGTAAGGCTAAAACTATGGGATCGGTACTGAAGGGTTTTCTCCGCCTGTCTGACAGGCGATACTAGCATCGATATCTTTACATGTTTTCCAATCATGCTGCTTGTCTCATGCGTAGCCAGCGATAAAATCACAGCTAATGATAAAACCTTGGGCAAGACCTCCTCCGCGGCTGCCCGTCTGAATGAAGACTGAGAGCTCTCTCATCAAGCAGCGGCTTATCCCTGGAAGTATCCAGCTAAGCATGTCGCGCCCTATATTGCTGGGGACAGTTGTATATGGTGATTCCACTTCGAGGACCCGAACTCTGTAGTCCGCCAAGTCTAGGAGCATAGACTTTGGGCTTCCAGTAGCAACGATTAACTAGCTACTCTTGATTCTGTCGACGGTACATCTTCTCCTTCCACCTTGCTCTATCAACGATACTCGATTTGTTTCCGTTTCGCGTTCGTACTGAAGGTGACGAGAGGGGATGGTTTCGATGCAGCGGAGGGCCCCAGGCCTTCTTCGTCACCTCTGTAGCTACCCGGATGGCATTTCGCAGCTTGCTATGTATGCGGGGCATCCGATCATTGCAAGTGAGAGCGGCCGGCGAACCTTTGCGCGTTGTGTCTCTTTCTACAGTTTTGTTCTTGATTGATTCTTCGCGAGGAAATTACAGAGCCTGATACCGCCTTCCAAGCACAATTTCACGTTCATGTCCACGGGCATCTCCCACAAACTATTTCCCGGTCAGTTTACCTATCTCCGTCTAATTCTCATTCTCTTGCCTTCTCCTCTCCT
Organism: Colletotrichum fioriniae; assembly: GCF_027942845.1. Taxonomy (NCBI): domain Eukaryota; kingdom Fungi; phylum Ascomycota; class Sordariomycetes; order Glomerellales; family Glomerellaceae; genus Colletotrichum; species Colletotrichum fioriniae. The sequence goes on from NW_027076842.1 coordinate 279,257, forward strand.
CTTCTCTCTTTTCCGCTCTTTCCCACAACAACACCTCCGAACGACAATTCTTCCTTCAGCGTCCCCAGTCCGGCAGCAACCATCACTTCTGCGCCACAAGTCTCCCACCATCTTGTTTGCATGAGTTGTATTGGCAGGTTCCTCCTCTCTCTCACTCAGTTGGTGACTTGGCCGGCCATTCGGCCTTTTCTCCCTTTCACAATCCCGCATCTTTTTACCACCATCTTATCGACGAAGCGATTTATCACTTTCATTTGACACCAAACCTCCCTCTACCCATTATGGATGAGTTGGCCAACCGTAACGCAGCCGTCAGGAGATATGCGCCTGGAGAGAAGCTCGACATCGTCCCCCATGACCCATCGGAGCCATTTGGCTCAGGGGATTTCCCGCCCTTCCAAGACGACTACCAACCGCGCTCGCTCCAGCCTACAGCGGAGGAGCTCAAGCTGAAGAAGCCCCGGCTCAAGATCGTGGAGCCACTGCGAGCCGGTAGAGACGTCGGCTCTCAGATTCTGGTCTGCAAGGTCGTTCGAGCACCTACGGACCGCAGCAACATCAAGAAGCATGCACCCTTCCCGAGTTTCCCCAAGCACAGCAAGGTGAGGCGAGGAGACAGCTTCGTCGTCGCAAAGGTATTCGACCCTCGCCTGTATCCACCGCGCGACACCATCGACTTGCCCAACGAGCCCCCCTTTGACGACGCCACCGTCGCGTACAGCGAGCTCTGCCGCGAGGCCGCGGTGTACCAGTTCTTCTACGAGAAGGGAAAGTCCGGACACCCTCACATGACCGCTCAATACTACGGCTGCTGGGTCACCAATCGCAAGGTTTTCGACAACGCCACGACTCCAGACGAATGGGTTGGTCTCATTCTCATCGAGTACATTGAAGGCCGTTCAATCGAGAACATTTGTCCTGTTGACCCTAGTACCGGCTACCTCGAGCCGCCGCTGAACACCGAAGTGATTCTACATCTCGATACTTAGTCGGAGCAGCAGGGTAAGAAGTTGAAGTTGGATCGTCAAGTATGCTTGGACGTCATGAAGAGTCTTCTTGGTCAAGCCGTTGTCTGTGTTCATTTAGGTGTCTCCATCCGGTACATTCTACCCCACAACGTCTTCCTCACGATCCGCAACAATGGTCACGACCTCGAGACGCCCCGCGTCGTTCTACTGGACCACACCTTCTCAGCCGTATGGGCGCACTCCAGGCCTGGCAAGGAAGGAGTACCAGCCCCCTTTGGCGAACTCGAGCTTCCTCCTCACCCTTGGGAACAGTGTTGCGTCAGCGCTGTCAGTGAGTTCCTCGGCTGGATCCCTCCACAGTGGGCTGATAGGAGATGGCTGCCGGCGAAGACTCCCCCTGCCGCCACCGCTCCGGCAACCGGTCGAGCTTCCGACGTGCCCGGGGTCACTGAAGAGACGGGAATCGCAAAGTCGTTTAGTGACTGGCTCTTGGAATGTTTCGGTCCTCTGGATGACAGCAACCTATACTACACCGTATACCCAGAGGAGGTCTCTGACAGTGGCGAGGAAGATGAAGAGGGAGTCGACATCTTAGACGAGGAAAAACCCGAACCAGACGTGGAGACCGTGATTGAGGTAAGTCCGTTAAACCCTTCACCCCGACAAAATGCGCCTCTCAAGTTGTTATTTGCTGACTTTCTTCTTCAGAATCCACAAGAGCAGGCGTATGCGGAGATGCTAAGACGACGAAGAGAATGGGGGGGTTTGCGTATCCAGGATGCCTCGATCCCGCAAGGCCCATGCCTGCGCCCCGCCCGCATCCAGGGCATCTCCTCCCGCTCACCCACGCGCAAGGCCGAAGCAGAAGGAGGAGAAGGAGGAGGAGGAGGAGGAGGAGGAGGAGGAGGAGGAGGAGGAGAGCAGGAACTCTCAATGACATCAACCAGCCTCACGTCCCAGATCGCCAACAGCCCCTCTCGCCAGTATCTTGGCGGACTCATTGTTCGGGAAGCCACCGGCTCGGGCTCGGATAGCCACGACGAGCAGCAGCAACAGAAGCCGCCCGCGCGGTCTTGATGCCCCAGGGTGTAGGGTGACAAGAAGGCCCAACTTTCTCTCACCCAGCTGCGAGTCGTGATCGATTTCGGCTGATGGGATATCGGCGTACCTTGGCGAGGTGGTGAAGACGGCTAGCTTACTAGATTTCTGTCGGATTTGAAACGAGGGAGGGGGAGGGGATAGGGTTTGGACAGTCAGTTTTTTTCAAGGTATATCTACACCGTCTATCATTCTTTTCCCAAAAAAGGGGGGGAAAGAAAAGTCAGTTTTGCTCTTCCATCCATTCTTCCAAACGAAGTCTTCTCCGTGTGATGTCTCGTGAACTGTTGCCTCTTCAATCATTGCGTACCACTCGCCTCAATATGAAAAACGGGATGTAAGATACTGTATCGAAAGGGGAAGAGGTCGACCTTTCGAGTGCCATTCCAAGTAACGCGTAAAAGTCGAAGCAGATATTCAGTACCTCACATCCATCAGCGACTAAGACTCAGCTCAACGACCTTCAACCCGCGATCAGCTCAGACACAAAATTCATCGGCGATGGCATACCTAAGCAGAGCCCATATCCCACAAGTGAAGTTTCCAGAGCACTCCAGACCTCAAGAACCTCAGGAAAATAGCTTCATCTAGATTCGATTGATTTCTTCTGGAACTTGTTCTAGGTCATATAAACTCTAAAGGTATCATGAGAACAAATGTTGACGAAAAAAGGCCATGCATTAGCCCCGGTTTCAACGTGGAGGGGGAAGAAAATGCAAAAGTCGTCAAATTCCAATCCATCCAACAAATGCATACCTGGGCCTCATTCCCACGTGAAATATGCTACCCGACTCATTGGGAAACCCCGTCCAGTGGTGGATAAACCTTGTAAGACGCTGCGATGCAATGCACGTGTAGATCCCCTAAACACCAACTCCATGCAGAAAAATAATCAGAGAAGGAGAGAAAAAAACAGACAATGCGCCTCTAAAACTTCTCCATAAAGTTCTTCCTCACAGTCCACATGCGCGCCCGCTTCCCGTAGATGAACATGGGAACCGTGGCAAACAGGAAAATGAGCTGAATCACGCCCAGCCAGATAAACACCATCTTGGGTCCGTCCGAGGTAAGCCAGTGCGTGACAAACAGACTAAACACGAGACCGTGGAAAATATTCTTGCTAAAGTTGAGGGTGACGAGCGCCTCGCCCGCGTATTGCCGGTAGCTATCGACGCAAAAGGTAATGGACGTCGTGGACCCCAGCGTGCAGCCGAACGAGATGAGGCCAAAAAAGATGGTCGGAACGATCCAGTGGTCGCGCTCCTGCGCGGACCAGCCGAAGCCCATAAGGCCGATGACGGTGGTCACGAGCACCGGCGCCGCCATGACGAGGCGGAACTCTGGCTCGTAGAGGCCGCCGTTGCGGCGCGCCATGGCCTTGACGATGATGTCGCTCACTTTTCCTGCAACGGCGGTGCCGAGGATGCCACCGACAAAGGGGGATAGGTAGACGAGGCCCGTCTGCAGGGCGTCAAAGTTATACGACGCGCGGTTGCGGTAGATTAGAGCGACCGACTCAGAGACGACAATGAGCCAGCCGACGGAGAGGGAGTAGACTGCGGCTGACCACAACACGGCGGGATAGGCGAAGAGGACAAAGGGCCGGAGCATGACCTTGAACCAGCTGTCGTGGTTCAGACGGCCGTTCCAAGGCTTGAGCTGCTCGGTGAAGGATTTCGCCGGTTGGTGACGGAGGGTGTGGGTGTAGGCTAAGGCCTTCGGCGGCGAACTGACGTCGGACGCTTGCATTTTGAATTTTTCGCTTTCGATAGCTGGGGCGTTGTGGAAGTAATCCGATCCGGAGGTGGGTGTGCCGGACGCACCAGATGTCCGAGAGACGGGCACTGGGTTGGAAGAGTCCGGCGTCTCATCCTTGGCGCCTTTCGCCTGCTTGTCGATGCTGTCATCCTGTTTCTCGTTTGGGTCTGGTGCAAATCCAACGTGGAGGTCCTTGTGCGTATGCGAAGCAACGTGGGGCGACTGTGGTGCAGGGCTCGTTGCAGCTACAACGGCATCTTCATGAGCGTCGTGGACCTGGGGAACGTGATGGCGTGATGAGAATCGGTGAGCAAAGCTCGGTCTGCGGGATGGCTTTCGTGACTTGGGGAGCGGTGTTCGGTCCCAGAAAGTCTCCGGCACGAACAGAAACAGGAGCACGCCACAAAAGGCAACAATCATGGCAACAATCCTGACGACATATTAGCAATAAAGTCTTGTGAAACCCGTACGTATCGACTGCTTACCAGAAAGTCCAACGCCATCCAAGACCTTGAATGATGAGGGCGCTGACGAGCGGGATGAGATTCTTGCCGCCGAGCAGCAGGAGTGTATAGATGCCGATCCGGAACGCTCTCTCATGAAGGAAGAAAATTTCTGCAATGGTGGCTGAGGGAAGACACTCCACGGGACTGACAGCAATACCCTGAAAGATTCTGGCCAAGATGAGAGAGGTGAAGTTTGGTGACAGGGCTGCCCACACGGAGCTGAGGATAAAGATGACGGAGCTGAAGAGGTAAACGGGCCTCTTTCCGTACAAAATAGCCGTGGGAGAAAAGATGACGGAACCGAGGCCCATGCCCATCATGTACAGACCTGTCGTCAGGGAGACTGTCTCGGTCTCGATGTGGTAGTCCTCGGCGACGTTGGTGAAGCCGGCGGCAAGCAAGGGAGTCATGCCACCACCGACCATGCAGTAGAAGCCAAGAGACAGAAGAGCGCAATCGCGCCGCCATGAAGGCCAGTTAAGAGGGTCATTTGCAGACTCCTCAGGCTGGGGGTTGAGGATGATTCCGTCCTTGGTCGTCTTTGCATCGGGCTCAGGTGGGGCCGCGTTGGCCGGAGACTGGCGGCCGGTTGGTGTGTCTACCGGCTCCGGGAAACCAGTGGGGATGGATGAGTGGGAGGTCCTTGCGGGCGCGTTGCGTAAGCCGAGTGGCTCGTTGCGATGCGCAGCGAGGAGAAGCACAGAACCTGCAGGGCTGTCAACTTGGTGGCCTTGGCATGGGCGGGAAACCGAAAAGGGGGTTGCTTACCAGGGACTTCAATCGTTTTGGGGTCGTTGAGAACACCCATACTCCATTTTGGAATATTGGCATTCTCGTCATCTGTGGCTTCGGCACTGTCGGATTTGTTCTTGTTCCCAAAGACGCCACCGAAGCGACTCTTCCACGTGAGAACACCCGCCATTTTGACGTGTTCTACAGGATGTCTTCCCAGCCAGGGGCAGCAGGGCCAAGGAACTCTGTTTGCTGTCGCTTTGATTGACTACAACGGCAACCTATGCGGATTCTGTTGATGGGAGAGGGAGGGGAAAAAAAACCAAAAAAAAACAGCAAAAGGACGAGCGAGAAGGGTCAGGTGAAAAAAAAGGATGTCGTTGGGCACGAGGGGTCGACGGAAAATTTGTCCTAAAATCGGTCGAGCATAGTCTGTTTGGTTCGACCGTGCATCCAAAAGATGAGATAAGGTTGCAGATGTCCAAGAGCCGGATGAAGGAAGATGCCGAGACAGTACTACTATGCGCTTTCAGAAGAAACACAAAATTTTCTGGAAAGCCCTGCGCCGGTGCGAGACGATGTATGCGGAGGCGGTGGAAAAGCAACAACTCTGGAAAGAGATCTTGAATGGAGGAGAGGAGGGAAGAAGCGGGAGATATGGGGTTGAAGAGGTGTCGGCGCAACGAAGCTGTCGATAGAAATAGCGTTTGGATGTCAACAACGAGGCCAACCTCGATGGCAGATGATGGGCTGCGCGCAGTGTGAGGGGAGAAACTATCCAGGTCCGTGCAGAGCGATGGCGTCAGACTGGTAACGCGCCGTTTGATTGTGATTAAGAGAGCGAGAGGGGCTGCGTCTCACGTAGGGGCAGGCGACCAGGAGATCAAGGATGAACCTCGAGCTTTATGTTGGTGTGAAGAGGGACGCAATGTTATCGTGCCCTGGCAAACCGCAAGCCGCAAGCCTGGGGGAATGGAACATGGGATGGAAATGAAATATCGGCGCTTGGTTGTCAGGATTGGCCGGCCGCCGAGTCAAGCAACGCGCACAGGAGGCAAGGAAGACGAGATGCAATTCATGCCCAGCAGCAGCAGCAGAAACAGCATCAGCGGTATGGCAAGGTATCCGTAATAAAGTACCAATAGGACCGTATTCGTACGCAGTACGGAGTACATAGTAGTGGAATATTCGCAGTAGCTTGCAGGCTCGTAGAATCAGCTGCTGGGGTTTTCTGTTTGTGGGTGCCAGGTGCGTCGCGTCGGGCGGGTTCCGTGGGGAATTTTTTGAGCAACTGGAGGGGTCGAGATGGTCCTTCATCCACTGGATAGACTCGACGCGGCCTAGACAGATTGGCAGGTGACTCGACGTTGGCGGGTGCGTGCGACGGGACTGCGCGCTTGAAGTGCGATGATCGATCAAGGATTCAAGGATGGATGCGGCGTTGGCGGCGAGGGCGGCGGTGTCTCTCCTCAGTCCTGGCAGCCCGCAGCCTGCAGGTTGTATCCGTACTTTCCACTTTTGTAGTATTGGCACCAGGCAATATGCAGCAGAAAGCCTGCGGGGGGGACGCTTGAGAGGCACTTGAAGACTGGAGGATGGCGGCGACAGCCTTGGTGGACAAAGGAGGTGAGGAAAAAGGGCCACATGTCCAACTCCAAATCCCGCCCACAGCCAATACGCGTCTGCATGCTGGCCCCGGATTGTAGGACCCCTAAAAGCGAGGCTAAAATCCCTTGCTCAAGTCCGTGGGTGACTGGGTGGGTGACAGGGAGACTTCCAGGTGCTGGCAGGTTGCATCCTCTCCACTTGGACCATGTGAATCAGCGGTCGAAGATGGTGGCGACTGGCGAGGGCGGTGACACCAGATCCATCATCCAAGGAATATCCAATAATCCAACTTTCACCACCCATCATCCGGCGCTGTGCGGGCGATGGGCGGCTACTCCAACGTTGTTGACAGTACGGATAGACTTCCAGGTTCCCTCGTCCAGTCACCGAAAGTTGAGAATACGCAGTCAGGAAGCATAGTGTACTATAAGTAGGTATTCGTCAATGTCGTGGGGTCTCGGAGCAACCCGAGCAGTGCCAGACCACCACCACCACCATGGCACTATCTGCATGTTTGGTCGTCTCTGCTGACCTCGGACTCGGATGTAATGGAGCTTTCTTGTTTCTCCCCAAAGTGAGACCGACCCCATGGTGAGATTCGTGATGGAGGGATGGGCGGGCGCATGTGTTATTTCTGTGGCCTGCCCGTCGCATAGAGAAAGGTTGGGTGAAGCGCGTGTGTCTGATGTAGAGCCTCGTCGTTGTCTTGCGCCGCAATTAAAATGCGGCTGAGTGGTTTGACGGAAAATAAGACAAGGACTAATTAATCGGGAGCCTCCCGTCGTTGGGCAAGAAGTACGGATACGGAGCACCTGCCAAGCCAAGCCTGGGCAGTTGCGCAGAGTGCGAAGTGCGACAGCAATGGAAGCTGAAGACAAAATCAGCAGGCGCCATGTCTGGGCGCCCAGGATGCACCTGCACTTCCCTTGCTTTACCGCACTTGCCGTTGGTGTCCTCATTCCTTGAGTCGTTCCTTCCCTGAGGTACGCTTCCCTGGGGCCTGAGGTGGATCCCTGCAGAATCTTGCTTATGTCATGCAGCCTCCCTCAAGGTGCCCTTCCGTGCTGTCACTGCCGAGGTGTGTGCCTCGCTGTGCCTCGACGTCATCGTGCCGCGCTCACGCACGAGTCGCGACTACCTGACCCCACATATTCCTACGCCGCCTTCCCCAATGGAGCCTGCCGTGGTTAAAGCGTGACGGCGCCTGTCAGGAAGGAAGGTGCAGCTCTTGTCAATGTTGATTGCGACCGAACCTCCAGATGAACGTCGGAGTTCCCCGTTATTGACAACGACAGCTACCTGCCTCAAGTAATACGACCTACCTATCCTATAACATTCCCTCCCTACCTTAAGCCTCGACTAAACTGTCCAGCTGCTCGGAAAACCGTTGACGCTACATACATAACCATCCATCCATCCACCTCCCTGTACTATATCGAACCATTGGCTTCAAAGATATCTTTGTTAGCTCGCTCCATACCATAGGCACTCCAGTAGCTACCACCTGCAGCCCTCCACTTGTTCTTGTCCAAGAATTCTGTCGCATCTCATCGGTACGGCTCGCATCACAACACATCACGGGATAATCTTCGACGACGTCAGTCGGCAGCACACTGCATATATCCTTGGCATCTGGACAGACCAAGCTATCCAAATAATCGACATTCACCATACTCCGTATACTGCAGTAGAATCACCATGCAACTGCTACGACATACCGCCCGCATCGCTTTCCGGGGCTGCAACACCAACCTCACCAATGGCATCCGTATGCCACCCCCCAAGCAATCCATCTCTGCCGCCGCTGCCCACTTCTCCACGTCTCGTACCAGCCCGGCCAAAAACCAGATCTACGCATCGTAAGTGGGCCGCCGCAGATTCTCCAAGCTCTCTATCCAATCCTTGCCCTGGCCTCTCCTCTCGAAAGCACCCGCCCGCTAACCTCTGCTTCGGGTGCCAGTGTTCGCCGTCCTGACGACTTCCACACCTATCAACTTCTCTCTTCCTCTTCTCGCACACCACTGATAACACTGTGGACCACGTCTTGGTGCGGGACATGTCGAGTCGTTGCCCCTCTGATACAGTCCATCATAGAGTCTGGTGTCGGTGAAGCCGAGGGCGGCGTTGGCTATTGCACCGTCGAATTCGACTCTCCCGACGTCATGAGCGGAGGACTGGGCATGACCTACATGATCACTTCCATCCCGACTCTGCTAAGCTTCGACAATCAAGAGGCTCAAATACAGACCAAGGTTCACGACGCCAAGAAGCTGACAGACCGCGCTTTCCTTGAAGAGTGGATCCGGTCTGAGGCTCGGCGGCACGGCCAGCGCGGAGGAGGCGGGGGATCCGGCGGCGTCTTTGGAGGACTGTTTGGCGGTTTCAAATAATCAAGACGAACGGTCGGTTGGTCACCAATCGGACGTGCCTCCAGCGAAACCATGTGCCTGGTGCATCTGGCGGCACAAGGCAGACAAGGTCACCAAACGTGATCAAAACGAAACGCTCATCATTCGGCTGGTCGTTGACTAATAATGCAATCCACTCGATCCCCCCATCCCACCAAACTTTTTTCTCTTTCAAGGCGTGTAGAACACCTCCTCGACGGGCTTCCACCACGCCGGCTCGCCTGCCTCACTGCTCACCGCGCCGGGAACCAGAGACTCTTGCCAGCCGTCGGTCATGGCCCACCATTCGCGGACCTTGGGGTTCTCCTTCATCTTCTCCATGTCTCCGGCAAAGTCGTAGCCGACGTACTTCATGGTTGCAAACAAAATACGTGAATCGGGCTCGTGCCAAATGCTGTCTGTTGAGAGTCAGCCTTTGTGAAGCTTGAAAAGTCATGGCGACGTCGGGGCTCGCAGTCTGCCGTGTTGAGGCCGACACCGGCGGATGACCTACAGTCGACAATGTTGCACTCCTTGATCTGCTTGAGCACCTCGGGCCACACGTTGGCGTGAACCTCCTTGTACTTATCGATGAACTCGGGCTTGAGCTTCACAATCTGGGCAATGCGACGACCGGGGTTCTTCTGTCTGGAGGAGACGGGCGCAGGAGCCTCCACCTCGGTTGGGCTACCGGGCGCGGGGGGAGAAGAACGTTTGTTGGACCACATGATGCTCGTTGGACGCGTTTGAAGGGTTCGTCGTCGATGGCGGAGGTGGTGAAGTTTTTGCTCGCAAAATGTGCTCGGCGGAGGGCTGACCCAAGTGCGTCCCGTGGACTCGGCCGTCGGCCTGGCGAAGCTGGAGCGTCTGCTTAGAGCCGATCGATCAGCGGGGGGTGGACTTGGACTCGAGAGTCGACGGCCGGCGGAGAAAACGACGGAACTCGGCCAAGTCGGGGGAAGAATGTCGCGAGGCGGGGCGCGAGGGTAAACAGAGTGCGGGGATTTGGGGAGGGGGTACCACGACGGATATTCGTCCACACCAACAAACACACTGCGCAGATACACGGCACACGCCCAAGTAATTCTGCAGCGCGGGATGGAGGAAACGGCTGCGCAAACAATCGCTACACACAAACACACACACACAATGATGCACACCTATCTGTTGGAGAGCCGTTGTTGCGACTGTGATGCGTGAAGAGGCCGCTGAGCGACGTGAGAAGAGAAGACCACGAGGAGGACACTCTCTTAAATACTGGCGCCGGAAGTATCTTGTTCTCTTCCGCTTCATCCGTCGGCCAAATCTCGTCTTTGGTGCGATGTACGGTAGACAATACGGCAATACGTCGTACGGTTGGGACACGGATTAGTCAACTGCAGCAATCTGTTGGGCGGTAATCATGGGGATCGCGATAAGTCCGGTTCGCCCGCGCGGGAGATGCATGGCAGGCCTGACAAGCTTCTTATACACCCGTCCACCCAACTCAAAGGTGTCCATTCCTCCTCCTCGGTCCAGCAAGCCTGCAGCAGTCGCAGCAGACCTTAGTACCGGGGCCCCGCGTCAGGTGCTCCACGGTGCCGCACCGTCTGAAGTCGATAATGATCTGAGCGTCTCCGGGCGCGTCTCACTGACCTCACTGAATTTTGAGAGTCTTGTATCTTGTCAGCCCTCCAACCTAGAATAATCGTATCCGCGGGCCGCAGGAGCAACGGCGGATGGGCTGTCAAGGTTCCAAGTCTGGAACGGGATGCTCGAATTAACCCAGCCAGTAGAGTTCCTTCGAACTGCCTCCATCCCTGACACCTTTCCGACCCCAGTCAACCCGGGTTTCCGGTCTCGACTAAAATGGATTCACGAACTCAACACCCCCACGAAACCGCACGGAATTCCCTGTCCCAGCCTTGATGGGGGGGGGGTTTCCCCCATTTCTCCGATTGCGGTCCGTATTCTGTGTGGTCGTCCGCTCCCTCACGGCTCTGATTTCTATTTACCCGTAACGTGCCGCGCGTATCGTGCGTTGCTTGCGTTGCTTGCGTTGCTTCCGCCATGGCCTGGTTTATTAATCTGGCCCGATGGCGCTGACCGAGAGAGGTGAAAGGTCAGAGGTGCGCTTGTCGCGTGCGCCGATGGGTGCGGAGCTGACGTCGGTTATCTGCCCGCATATGGCGGGGTTCTGATCGGCGAATCATGGCATTCCATGCTGCATGGGTCCGCGGACGATTAGACTGCTCTCGTGGTTGCATTGCATGCCCAGTGGTCGCCGTGAGCTTATGCTGTTCTACTTCACAGGCTTTTAGAAGTGCTAGTAGCCTGTATGATGTCTCATTGCGAGTAAAAGTTAAGAAATATGTATGATTCTCTTGAGATACAACGCCGAGGGTTCTCAGACTAGAGTCCCCCCGTCACGTCACGCATGAAGCTACGTTATCTTGTGAGCATGCAGCAGGGATGAAGTTGAAATGTCTTTTTTCTTCAATTTTTTATTCTAGGCTTTCTTTCATCAACCATATTTCAGCCCACGATCGAGATACTCACACAGAAGTAGGGAACACGTACTGGTGCCAGCGTCTTTTGGATGAGATGAGGAAGAATCTGCGCGGTGAGTGGCAAGCCCGCTTAGATATCGGTCTAGGTTAGTGATGGGGAGTATACCGTGGAACTCGTGCTTTTTTGAGGATATCATCTTCGAACATAGGGTAAGGTAGGTAAGGCATGTTGCTTTGGAGCTGTCGTGGGCTTGAGGGGGTGAATCGTATGAAGACTGAACCGTTCCGCCATAAGCTGATCATGGAAAGTAAGAGACGGATTTACGTCATCTGTAGGTGCTTTGACTTGGATAGATAGTTTGTGATTTAGAAATACGTGTTTCCTTCCGGGATATGGTGTCGTGGTGATGTGTGAGAGGTGGGCAGGCTGAGCGGATGCTATGATAGTATGTCGTTCAATACCTTTGCTCTGTTTCTACTATTCCCTATTTATCACTGCTGCTGCTGCTATGATCACTACTTATTCCCTATCTAAAGTACGCTTCAGAAAGCATATATCAATTATAATAGTTATGGTGGCTATAAGAAGGGGGCTAGTCGTGTTTTGGTCAGCAATCTATTCGGTCACCCACTTGCCGGCTAATGAAGAGCTATAAATTCGAGGGTACTTGCGGCTTCTTATCACCTACGCCACGTTATTGCGGAGAGATGGTGCAAGATCCTCGTACACGTCTACTCTTCAATCGTCTTACTGAGGAGATAGAGTACAGCTCACTATTTTCAAAGGGAATCATTCGCTTGTAGCCTCTCAGTCAGTCTCGTGGCTGGTCGAATCAAAATGTGATTGATGCCGACATACGTTAAATTTACGGTACCCGCCTTCTCTGCCAAAGTTCAACACTTCCATATCTTCCTCATTTAATCCGGAGATTTCCAGGGCAAGGGATTTCGCCTGCAGGTTGATCTTCAAGTCTTTCTTCCTATCAAGCAGAACTCCAGAGAACCTGCGAATTTCGGAAATCACCAAAATAATAAGAAAAGAGATGATCGGAACGCGTCTTCAAAAGCTCGAGCCAGCAGTAAAAGAATCATGTAAAGACAACCCCTTCCCTCTTCCAATGGGATGGGATATCGGTTACAAGACTGTTTGCCCAGCCTTCCCAAGGTGATTCCACCAGTAGTTAAACCTCAGCTGATTCGTGACTGATAGAATAAAGTATATTCATCGTTGCTTCCAAGTTGAGTAAATTCAAGAACATCGCGGAGCCTCCAAACCTACCTAGGTCCACGATTCTGAAGACGTCACGCCCCAGAACTATTCCAACCTCACAAGTCACATTCCTCGTGGCCCGTCATCGGAAACATCCTCACCCCGGCCGAACACGGACCCCCGGACCCAGAACCGGCCCCGTTTTCCAGATTTACACAACGCCAACAATACCAACCTCCAGCCCTAAGCTACACTCCACTTAACACAAATATAATCTCACTCCCAGGCCCAGCCCGCATCTCAAATCACGAGTTCACCTCGTCAAGCGTCGATGGTTTAGTGGTAAAATTCTCCGTTGCCATCCAGCAGCGTCGGGGAGCCGGGGGTTCGATTCCCCCTCGACGCAACTCTTTTGAATGTTCCATTGATGTACACGCCGGGGCGACGTCGTGGGTTGCGGATTTTTGGATTTTGGTATTTTTGGGGTGGAGTTGAGGTGAGTGAGGTTGTGTGCTGCGGGGTCGGAGGGGGCCCACTTCATAAACACACGAGTTTGCAAAGTGGAAAGATTGGAAGGACGAGATGATGGGATGGATGCTCGGTGAGGTCAGTCAATATGCAGTGGCATGTTGCCGCTAAACAGATGTTTGTAGGATCACATCATGGCAAAGTGGTTGGCTGCGAAATATACTTTGAAGCTTGTTCATATTCATGGGGGAGTTGTCTTTTGCGGTCTAGAACAAAGTCGATAGACAGACTTGCAAAATTCAATCAACAATATCAAACTGACAACTTGTTGCACCAGCTCTGTTGACCAGAGAGCAAGTTGCGGGTGTGTTCTAAAGGCTGATTTAATGTAACAACATAGCTCCCATGAGCCTATTCGTTCAGATACCAAAACATGATCCAGGCTGTGTGAGCATTCGCATACACTCTGCCAAAGCACGCCCTTGCCAAAAAAGCCAACTACCTGCACAACCAGCAAAATGAAATGTCCCTAGCAAGGCTCGAACTTGCGACCTTTGGATAACCCCCGGGATATTTCCCAGAGTCATATATATTTGATATGAGACCAACGCTCTACCGACTGAGCCATAGAGACGATCTTGTGTGGGAGCAATCCGGGTGGGTGGTACCAAGAAGCGAGAGAGGGAATCGTGGACGGGGCGGAAGGGGAGGAGATGATTCATTGTGGGAGGGGAACGGGGTTGTGGAGATGGGGGGGTTCTAGGCCAGTCACGACTCACGATCGTGATGGATGGAGAGGGAAACGGGGTCCTTTGATTTCCTCAGCATCCAACCAGGTGTGTATACGAAGACTGTGTGCCCAAGAACGAAACTAGACTCGATATCCCCTCGAGACCACTTCCCAGTCACCCACTTACACAGTACACTCCCACCCACGCACCATCACGGCGCCTCAACCCTGAACAACCTCTCAGCATTCCGAAACGCAATCATCTCAAGCTGTTCCCCCGTCACCATCCCGCTATCCCTCAACTCCCTCATCCACACAAGCCCGTTCTCGTTCTTTTCAAACGGGTAATCGACGCTATACAAAATATGGTCCACGGGCGTATTCCTCAACACGCACGCCAGCGGCGCGAGACCCCACACCCCGCTCGTGGTAACCCACACGTTGCCCTCCCACACCTCCCGCCACCCGCGCCGCCGCGAACCCCACCGCACCGAGAGCTTTTCCACGCGCTCCATCATGAAGGGTAACATCTCCCCGAAATGCCCAATAATGATTTTCAGAGACGGGATTTCGTCAAAGAGCCCCGCGGCAAAGAGCTTGAGGACGGCGAGCCCGGTCTCAGAGTGCCACCCGAAGCCGCTGGATCCCATACTCCGCGCCGCGCCGGGGTCAAAGTTGCCCTCGTACGCGGGCCGCTGACCCTCGGAGGGGTAGGTAGGGTGTAAGTACACCGGCACGTCGAGCTCCGCAGCCGCCTTGAAGACGGGCCAGAAGCGTCTGTCGTCGTAGTGTTGTCCGTCGACGTGCGCGTCCACCAACGCGCCAACGAACCCCAGCTCCCGGACACAGCGCCGGAGTTCCGTCGCCGCGGCGTCCGGGTCAGCCATCGGTAGCACGGCGAACCCTGCGAAGCGGGTGGCGTTGGCGCGTACGGCGGCCGCGAGGTGGTCGTTTGCGAGGCGGCTTAGGTGCGGGGCGCGGGGGCCGAGGCCGGGCGCGTGGGATACGATTTGCAGGCTGATGCGGGTTTCGTCCATGTTGGCGAGGCGGAGGGGCCCGACGTCTTTGAGGCGGGATGCTACTTCGGGGAGGTGTTTGAGTTGTTCTGCGTATATGTCGGAGAGTTCTGTGAAGAGGTCTTCTGCGACGAAGTGTTCTTCTAGGGTGATTAGTTTTGGTAGCGGGTCGGACATGTTTGCGGATTGGGTGAGTCGTGTTTGGACTTTAGAGGGCTTGCTATGTGATGACGAGAAGAGGTTTGAATTATATGAGGTGAGGTTCAAATAGGTGAGATTGCCTCTTTAAGTCGTTCGAAGCCAAGGTAGTGGTGGCGGACGCCTCGGCCGACGTCTCCCGAAAGGTGTAACCCCGCATACTGTATTCAGATGAATTCATGTGAGACATGCGGCTCACGAACCTCGACCCAACAAGTTCTTTTGCGTTTTGGTAATCAAGAGCTGTTGAAAGATGTCTCAGTTGCTACTGGCATCTTGATGTGTGGGATTTTATCTGCGAGACTCATTGACGGTCTACCGTGTAGTGTGCTTTATTGTGGACGGCTCTGTCATTCTCCACACCTTCACTCATTAACCATCTTCTAATCACGCAACGACATCTCAAACTTTCCTTACTAGAAAAAAAGCTTGAGAAATTGTGAGACTCTACTGAAGCTGTAGATTCACAGACGATACGACATCCTGTGGCTACCTCCTAACGCTAATATGGTTCCTGTCGAATATAGACCTTTGAGTGAGGGGAAGTCATAGACAGACTTAAAACCGAAACTAGGTAGACTGGTATAGGAGGGCTTGTTGATACAATGTAAACAATGCGTATATGGTACGAATTGATGATGACTCTCTAAGCAGAGTTTCAGCAGTTCAGTTTCAAAGGCTCGGCGCCATATCATCTCGGGGCGAACAATCTCAAGATGAACACCAAGTAAAGTGAAGACCTTGTACTTGATTTGAGACCTTCACGAATATGAGAAGACGTTTGTACTTCCTTAACTCATTAAGTTTATCTAGGGACCCAATATTGAACATCTTCCCAAAAGCCCCGACGAGGAAGTCTCACGTTGAGAATTGAGATTCAAACCCTCTCTGCAAATATGGCCAGAAAGACGCACTATGTATCCACCGTCCTCGTACTTATACGGTCAATCTGAGGGTTAAGCGTCACCCAAATGACAATCACGAAACATGGCCACTGTGCCCGTGGTGATCGTCCGTACCTAGCATCCACCCTTCTGAGTCCACGGAGGAGAGCCCCACTTCAGCGCCCCGGACCCCAGGGCCAAGCCCGCGCGTTCCCCGCCACGACGATCCGAAGCCCCGCGGCTCCCCCAACCTCCCACCGGGAGCCCCTGAGTGTCAGTGCCTGGTACCCTGGGTGCAGCATGCGACTCCCACCGCCTCTAACCCCGCATTCCTGCCCCCCACACCCGGAACGGTCACCGCCGCCTTACACCGACCTCACACGACCACAGCTGAAAGCAAGGCACCTCACCTTACCCAAGCTCCATGAGAATCACGACGCCGCGCCGGTCAAGATAATCTCACCTACGCATCTCACATCACATCTCACTCACTCACCCACTAACTCACTCATCCACTTTCCACACACACACCCCTCATCTCATTCAACTTAACTCAACTCATCCCAATACCTCTACACTTCAAAAAAACAAAAAACAAAGCAATGGACGACCCCTCAACCCAAACAACCAAAATCCTAACCCAAACAACCAAAATCCTAACCCACCTCTCCAAAACCCTCTCCCTCTCCCCTGCCCCAATCAACCCACCTGCCCGCAACCCTCACCGGCCTCCTGACATCACACACCGGCACAGCCTACCTCTTCCTCTCCGTCTCGGCCCACCACCCCCGAATCCAGATTCACTCCTACCCGGCCATCCACTGGGCCCGCGCCTACATCTCCAACATCCCGACCCCGTCCGCCCCGATATCTCTGCCGTCTACACAAGAGACAGCACAAGGAAGGCTCGTCCTAGGCCTCCTCTCCGATGACCTAGCTGGTCCCGCCATCCGCGCCTGCGTGACAAAAGACCTCCTCCACGTCCGCAAGTTCCTCGCGATCCTCTCTCCCGTGTTGGAATACATCATCTCCTCCAATGCAAATGCCAACTCCTCGTCCTCCTCAGCACCGACGACAAACTCCTCGACAGCAATGGACCTAGACGCCCCGGAACCGACAACAACGACAACACCACCCCTACCGAGCTGCCTCCTCCACGGCCTCGCAGGAACACTCTACCTCCTCCGCCTAATTCGCCACTGGGTCCCCTCCTCCGCACCCCTCGTCTGCGGCGCGATAGTCCACGTGTCAGACTACCTCCTCGGCCCACATCCCTGGACATGTCCCTCTCGATCACCGTCTTCGCCTCAATCTCCTCATTCATCACCACCGCCGCCACCAGAAGACGCCCACGGCACGATCCACGGCGACCTAGGCATACTGACCCAACTCGTCCTCACATCCCCGCCCCTCGCCGCATCCCCGTCCCTGACATCCCGCCTCGCAGCCCTCCTAGACCTCCAGCTTCCCGACGGCGACTGGCCGGCCCCATCACCCACTTCACCTCCACCACATTCACAACCTCTTCAAAACGATGTACAACAGTCATCAGAGGTACCACCAACACAACAAGAACCCCCAGAAGCATCAGCAGCAGCAGTAGCATCATCACCACGACAACCACACGGCTTCGCCTCCGGCCCCCAAGGTCTCGTTCTCTCCCTCCTCTCCCTACGCCCCTTCTTCCCGAGCCTACACGACCGCATCGACGAGGCTGTTGAGAAGGCGCGCGAGTTTCTCTGGGCTAGGGCGGTTGATTCTGAGGGGCCGACTGAAGAGGCGAATTTATTTTACGGATCATTGAGTACCGCGTTGTAAGTTCTCTCTTCTCATTTCATCGTGTGCTATTTGGATGCGAGAAGTGGACATGGATTTTCTAGCCCCTTATTCCTCTGATGCAGAAGACGCGAGTATCAGTGAAACGTGTTCATTCCATCATGTCATTGACATCAACCTGATATCTCTCGCTCATGAGTCTTCCTCGCCTATCCTTCCCCGCCGTCTTCAAACCTCTCGTATATCTCGCAACACCGACCCTCTCATACACGTATCTAAGCCTCACATCCAAACCTCACCTCTAATCTCACTCTCATCACACCCATTTCAAACATCATCCCAATCTCATCAACCTCACTAACAACCACCCCCAGAACCTTCCCAAAAGGCCCCAAAGAACCCACCTCCTAAACCAACAACCCCCTCGCCAAACCAACCCCTCTCCCCGCCCACAACCACCAACACCACCACATCTCAAAACCCATCAACACCATCCACCTCGACCTCCTCCTCAACAACACCAACAGCACCACCAATAGCAGGCTCCGTGACAACCGCACCCCACCCAGGCTCCGCGTACCTCCACGCCGTGAGCGAGCGCGATATGCCTCGCATGATCTTCTACAATGACATTTGAACCTTTCATCCACTCGGAATTCTTCCACTTTCATGGTTTGGCAAAATCGTATGAGCATAAAAACTTCATCTCTGGCTTAAACTGGTACAAGTACCCCCCGTCTATACCAAGTCTTCTACACCTGGATTACAACATCATACGTCTTGGAAAAACTTACACTCACCTTGCCAATTTACTGCCACTCTTCCTTCATCAGGGAAGTATTTCACACTGTCACATATACTCTTCATCCGGTAGGAACAGGAAACCGTGGTAGGGGAGATAATTCAACTACGAAGGGGCAAACTCCTTGTATAGCTCGGACAAAAAAAAAAAAACAGAAACACAGCTTCAAAACGCGGACTTTACCAGGCGTATACAGGATACAAGATACCCCACGCATAGATTCCATCTTTCCTTGACACCAGCCTAGATACTGCTACAACAATCGTGATACCAATACTTCACTTCCTTATTCCTTCACATGGAACACATCTGACGAACTCGCCCATCATGATTCTAACAAATCACAAAGTCACAAACAAAAAGTGTCATAGTCAATGGAATTCATTATTCCAAGAGCGCGTCCGCCCCCCGATCGCCAGCTGGGGACGAGACGACGGGTATATTGGCCACCTCACACCCACCACAGCCAGAGCCACTCTCTTGACCTCATTCGCATATCTAGTCTCATCCTTCAGGCCTGAAGGATCACGGCCATCCGCAAAAAAGCAGCAAAATAAAACTCTGACGTCCAGGACAACAATCGAAACGAGTGTAGTGAGGTCCCTCCCATTTCTCTCCCGGGCCATTTCGAGTTTTGGTTTCTTTCTTCACCCCTCGGCCATGCTGCCCCCAAAAAAAAACTCTTTGCCAATGTGCCCAGAGAAAGCCCTTCTCTCTCCAAGAAACCCCAAATTACGCCATGTGTCCCGTTTCCCGTGGGACTAGTGCTTCCCAGTCCATGCCCGAAAGAAAAAGTAACCTCCAAAGTGCCAAACGTAAAAATCAGGAAAAAAACAAAATGCTAGCGTTGAGAGGTGATGCGACGTCCTCGATCGATGAGCGAACCGACTTTACCGGTTACGATCATCCTGCGACGATCGACTGGCGCGGGACGACGCCCCAAAGCTACCCGACAACATCCCCAACCACCCGTCGGGCCGGGTCTGGCGTCCCCTGGGCGCGGGCGAGAGGATGCCCCCCTGTTCCACGTCCTCGTCTCTGTCTCGCGAACCTGACGCCTCGGCTTCCACCTCGTCGTCAGAGTCGTCGTGATACGGTTCATAGCGAGGGCTGGAGGGAGAGCCGCGTGCAAGAGAGCGTACAACATCACCCTTGCAGATGGGGCATGTGCGGCGGCGCGTCGTCAACCAAGGCGTGCTGCAAATATCAGTACTAATAAACATATAAAAAGAGGGGCAGATAAACTCACATGCACTCAGCGTGGAATTCGTGGCCACAAGGCAAGCTCATGACGCGGCTGACGCCGTCGACGTACTCCTCCAAGCAAACCACGCATTCGACCTGTCTGCCCATGTACTTCTTCCACTCGCTTGAGTAGCTACCGTTTGCCTTTTCATGCTCTGTCCGCAGTGGTGACCTAGGCATTTGCAGGGCCGAGTTGACAGACAGCAAGCTCTCCGACTCGGGGATGCCCGTCGTCGTTCTAGAACGAGGCCTTGGTCGGGAAGGGGTCTGCTGTAGCAGAGGCGTAGTGGGTGTTGGGCTCGTCGGTGACGGGATTCTCGGCGAGGGAACAGGTGATGCCGCGACGGTGTGGTATGTGCGGACGGGCAAACGCTCGACGACTGACTTGGGTGCCCTCCAGCGTCTTCTGCGAATGCGCGCACGGAGGATCAGCAAGGCATAGACGACGCTCAGAGTGATCAGAGGGCTGATCACAAGCACCAGCAGAGTATCGAAGAAGGGGCTGGAGCTGCTTGAAGGTGTAATCGTAACCCAGAGACCATCGTGCCCAATAGGCTCGTTGCCGCCGTCGTTGTCACCATCGTCGGGGATGGGCTCCTCGGGCCGCGGGGGATCCTTGGGCTTGTCCTCCTTGGAAAAGTCGGCGCCGTCGTCTTCTCCAAAAATCTTGGACATGATACCTCCGTGGGCTGTGGTCTCCTTCCCGGAGGTGGATCCCTCGGTCTCAACGGGCGGCAAATCGGGGTTGTACTCGCCGCTTCCAGGAGTGATGCTTCCGCCCTTGGGGCCGGTGACGTCCTTGCCAGTTTTCGCGGTGCTGCCAGGCTTGCCGACCTGCTGCTCCTTGGCCGCGCCCTCGGCCTTGTCTTTCGAGCTGGGGGCATCCACCAAGTCGGGATCGCGCCAGTCCTGGACACCGATTTGGAACGTGTCTTCGCTCTTGCGAGCGTCGGGAACCTTGCCTTTGCCCCTCTTGGCGGCCTTGCCGAGACCGTCTCGGATGACCCTGTCCTTTTCCTCGCTCCAGTCGTCAACGAGAACCCAGTTATGACGACCGCTGCTCGGGGGCTGGATGCTGTCGCCCGATCGTGAACTGCGGCCCCAGCTAAACAGCCATCGGAACAGGCTGGTGCGGGGTTTGGCCGCCTTGTGCTCGGCCTTGGCCGGCTTTCCCTTTGCGGCAGCCTTGGCCTTGGGCGTTGCCGTGGCCTTGGGGGTCGGTGTCGGCGTCGTCACCGCAGCCTTTTGCTTGTTCTTCCTGTTCTTCCGGCTCCCCGCGTCGGATTGCAGCACCTTGAGGGCTGGGCGGCCGTGCTCGTCGAGAGTGTCTTCGATGAAGCTGCCGGGTTGCGTCAGCGACGACAGCAAGTGTGCTGTGGTCCGAGTGGTGAAGACGGAGGGAATGGAGACGTTGGAGGTATCACCCCTCGCAAACATCTGGATCAAGGGACCCCCCTTTGTGTTATCGCCCACGATGAGGGCCATGGCACCACGTCGCTGCGCCCACTTGACCTTTTCCAAGAAACCGCAGCCGCCGCGACTGAGCAGCACAATCTTCCCGGCGATCTCCGCAGCCTCTTGTATCGATTGGATATCGGCGTGGGTCGACTCGGTGGACAGGGCGCTATCGTGGTTGGGCTGAGGCTTCCGGGCGAGGCCTTGGTGGAGGTAGTCGTCGGTGCCGTCGTCGGCTGGACGGATCTTGGACCTGAGGCGAGTGACGGGGACACCCACGGCGTCGGGCACGGCGTCCTTGTCGGGTTTATCGCGCTTGTGGTGACCAGGCTTGCCGGCAGCAGCAGCAGCCTTGTTGGAGGACTTGGACATGCCTTTGGTGGCAGTCTTGAGGACGGCGTTGGCCTTGCCATCGTCCCAGCCGGGGATGTCACTGCATCCCAACTCACCCTCGCCCTCGCCCTCCTGGAGGTTATCGTCGGCGAAACCACTGCCGATCCATAATTGACCGCTCAAGCCTTTATTGGGCAGGTTGGGGCCAAAGGCAGCAGGGCGAGCGACAAAGGAAGTGCTGTTGTCATCGGTCAGACTGATGGCGGCATTTGGTTGGAAAATGGAAAAAGGCGCTGTGAAGGAGAAGAAACTCGTGAATCGTGATCGCGGTACGGCGACTGGGGCGGCGATGACGGGAGAGGAGGAGGTGGAGGAGGACCGCGCCAGTGAGGTGATGGAGCGGCAGAAGAGGAAGAGCGAAGCGGCGAAGAAGAGGACGAGAATGGCTATTCTAGGAGTACGCATGGTTGGATATCGTATCGGGTCGTTACTAGATGAAAGGGAGAAAAGAAAGGGGCCAGAGGTCGAGGATATGTGTCGTGAGTATGGTATCTAGAAGTGGCGGAGGGTTCGGCGCACGGCGCGGCAGCCGAGGGGGGAATCGAGTCTGGCGATAGTGGCGCCAGAAAGGCTTGTCGACGTTGGATAAGGTGAGGTATCGACCGGCAGCCGGCAGTGGCTCAGCGGCAAACTGCACAGGGGCCCGGCATGCGCGAAGTCATTCGGTGATAGAAGGCGAGGAGAGGTCGTCTGTCTGGCTGCTGTCGGTGGAAATGTCAAATGTATGACGAGGCTGAAGGAAGGTAGAGTAAAGTAGTGGCGAGGAGGGGAGGTGAAGGTACGAGAGTTGGTAGGTATCCGTAGGGCCCTCAGTTAGAGCCAGGAGGGTTGGAGGGGTGAAGAGGTTGGGCAGCAGCCTTTTCCACACAAAGACACACTCTCCGGGTCTCTCTTTCGTGTGCCGGCGGGAAGCGTCGGGCCAAAAGACGAGAGGAAACGGGACTGGTATTTCGGTGGTCGGGAAGCGACAGGAGAAAGAAAGTTGTATGACGAGGTGCCGATCAGGTTCTTCAGGTTCGGGACCGCAGTAAGGTAAGGTAACCTGAGGTAGAGTGGGAGAAGTCAATTTGATTGTGGGCGGCACGGCGGGTTGGGTGAGGTATTGGGTGTGCACGCAGCGCAGAGCAGTGCAGCAGGCGCCATGCAGAGACACCGTCGGATGAGGTAAGGTAGGGTAGAGTAAGTAGAGGCGTGGGATGGAACGACTTGAGCAATGGAAGAGAAAAGGACGGAATGACACCTCAAAAGTGGTGACTTGTGACTAGAGGAGACCGAGAGAGCGAGAGAGACAATGGAGATGGAAAACCGAACCAAAGTGACACACCAGGAGGGTCTGTCCCGTCCGCATTTGGTGGCGGGGCGCGGCGTTGCTGTTTAGGTGCTGGGGCCTCCCGTCTGTCGCTCACTCGCTCTGCTCTCGTGCAATTATCAATGACATACCTCACTCACTCTCGAGTCTACGGTGAGTACTTACCTCAGCGGCCTGTCATTTGGCAACAACTGCACATGAAAGCGTGACCGCCAGCGGGAGTGGTGGTCCCAAAATGGACTTATCCATGCACCATGGGCTCATGGATGATGGAGTCGTCGAGTCGGGGGGTTTGGGGGCCCCTGTCTGGCTGAAAGGTGAAATTCGGATGCACTGCGCATCGGGGCACACCTCACGCGTGCACTTTTCAGTTTGATGGCGTGGGCACGCGGGACAGGACTGGTCATGAGCCACACATGTATTTCGCCTCACAATTGACTTTCACTCTTACTCTCACTCTCACTCTCATCAAGGTAGCAATGTCACTCAGTGAGACCCTCAAGTGAGTGGGCAATCGGCTCACTCATCGTTTCTTCCCAGTCATGAGAAAGACCATAATCCATCAATATTGTCATTTACATGCTTCAAGTGTATCCGTATTAATCGCCTTTTCTTTTTTCAGGTGACAGTCCAATGGCCCACCGCGATCCACGGCTGTCAGATATACACCCCATCCCAGCCACGCTCGTCCGCAGGGTGTGGCAGGGCCGCAGGGGATGGGTCGCAGGGTCGACCGGCTTTGGCGGCACACACACACAGAGTCTCACTCAAGCTTGGTATCTTGGTATCCAACTATCGACCTATCGAGGGGTCCTGGGCCCGACCCTAGAGTGAGCCAGAGGGAGCCAGAGGGAGGGTAGTTTGTCCTGGATGCTGCTTGTCGTCGCGTGCTCGTCGCTGCTGCACCATTGATTCAGTAAACTCAACTTTCATGTTCCACCGTCTCAACTTTCACTCCTATTCTCCACATCCGATGCTTCAGGGCGGACAAACGACACTAGCAGGAAAGCACATGAGAGGCAGACCTTGACGCCCAGCCGCGCATGGGGAGATTGTACCACAACCATAGGGGTTCTAACAATTCTTGATCGTCTCACACCAAGCGCCAGAGCCGACTTGGCCAAAGACTTGGTCCCCTCCCCTCACTCTCACCAATTCCTCAAGCTGCTCCTTTCCCTATCCCGTCGAGTTTCCAGAAGCGTCCAAACACCAACTAAGCTCAACTTACAACCTCGCGTGGGATACGACAACACGGGAAATGAGGGTGACGAGTTATCCGTATTCCCGTACGGCCCGCACGTCGTACCCAAGGCAGCAGAGTCCAGAGGTCGCCTCGCTCGCCTCTTACATCGTTCCCGAGGGACAAGTGAACCACATACCCTGGAAACCGGGCGCAGCAGCTTAGCTCTAGACGCGCGGTATCCCGTACGGGCCCTACAGATACCTTTAGCAAAACACGCACGCAAACAAAGAATCTCTCGATCAAGTCAGGGTTGCCAATGACTTCCTTCACACGCGACTTCTCAGTTCTCACTAAGAAAGCACACTGACTGAATTGAATCCCCTCCCCTCCAACTGCCCCTCGTGACTAAACCCCCAACTGAGACGAGGGGGGAGCATCTGAACCACCAAATAAGGGGTGTGTGCGTTTGCAGCAGTCCCTTGCTTTTTCTGGATGCCAGAAACGCCCAGACTCGTCTCGGCTTAGCGGTCCTGAAAGAAACCTAACCCAAATCTCAAAGAGTCAAGACAGCGGCGGGGGGCCGATTCGGCGAGGTCATGATCGAGAACCTGCAAGCTGCTTACTGCCGAAGATATCTCATACTGGTCAAGAGAGACAATCAACAAAGGCAGAAGCGCTTCTGCGTCCCAGATTACCCCCCTGCCTGAACGAGGAAATCCGACCTAATCCGGGCTTTTGAAAAGTGAAAGAGGCTGACAGAGACGCGAGTTTACGAGGTAGCCGTTCATCAATCAACAGCTTCCCGCCGAGTTCAAAGTGCTTGCATGAGCCATCCGTACCTCGTCCCACATAACCCCATCCACCCTGCCAAGTCGAGCATGTCACCCTAACGTGAGCTTGCCCAGCATCGTGAACCTCTTCCACCTCAATCCAAGCTCCATCCAATCCTCACCCACAACGAGCCGTGCGTCGTCCGTTGAAATCATACCGCACGCAAATAACCTTACCTTGCTTTAGCCTACGTATCTACCTGCCGTGCTATCTAAAGCTCTAAAGGTATCTAAGCCCTCCGAGGTGGACAGAGTAGCGGGCGAACAGACAATCACAGTGCGTCAACGCGTCTCACCTCGCCAACCCTCCCAGTGTTTATCCCGTTTTCAGTGACACGCAGGGTATTGCGTACAGCACCTTGAAATCGAACCTCGAACCGCCGAGGGGAAGATGGTGGCACAGGGGAAAAACTCAATTCAACCCCAAGCTCCTCTAAATCCTACCAACCAACCAACCAACCAACCTCACCTTGAAGTTTGAACTGAGACTTGAGGACCAGGCTCGACACCAACCCAGCCAAACAAAACAAAACAAACCATGCTCCCAACGTCGTATCGTCCAGCCCCCTTCACCAGAGTTAGAAACGCGTTACAGAACCAAGCACCCCATGCATCTCATCCCTCTCCATGTACTGTACGGAGTACGTACACTCTCCATCTCACTCTCACTCGAAACCAACAGCGGTCCACCAGCTCCATGACGTCCGACACATCACCCACCGTCCGCCCGCTGCCCCCCGGCATATACCCCCGGAGCTCCATTCCCGCCGTCCTCAATACCAACCCTCACCCGGCGACGGACAACCCGCGGCAGTGCCGTCCCGGCTGTGGCGCAGAACCTTTATTCACCTTTTCCCCCATCCCACATTCCTCCTCCTTCCATGCCGCATTCATCCACTCGAAGAAGTTCGGCATCCTTTCATTCCCCTGGTATCCGCATTCCTTTCCCTCTCCTTCGTACCTGAATCCCGCACGCGCGCGGAAACGCCACTCCCGTCATCTGTTTCTCTACCCATCACATTCCCTTTCTCCCATTCCCAAACGGACAAACCACGTACAAAGAAAGACGCCGGTACTCGTATCCCGTATATG
Source organism: Colletotrichum fioriniae (assembly GCF_027942845.1). Taxonomy (NCBI): domain Eukaryota; kingdom Fungi; phylum Ascomycota; class Sordariomycetes; order Glomerellales; family Glomerellaceae; genus Colletotrichum; species Colletotrichum fioriniae. The sequence goes on from NW_027076842.1 coordinate 305,394, forward strand.
TTATATCCCACCTTTCCAACCCCTTCACCCCCTCCTCGCCGAATCAAGTTAGCCCCCCACTCACGAAATGGACCCCTTCTCGCCATGGATGACGGGGTTCTCTTTCCCGACTTTTTTTTTTTGTTTCACAGCCTCTCTCGGGCAGGGGTAAGCATCGAGAACGTTCCCACCCTGCTTCCCTGGTAAAGAAAAGGATGAAACGCCGTTTGCGAATGAATCACCCCCGCGCCGCTAAAATCTCAGGCCTCGAGTCGAAGAACAAGAGTGATATGTTTTCCCCCTTCTACCCGTAACTTGTGGCTTTCTAATCCGAAAATCCCCTCACGTCCGTACGGCAATTGAGACTCAGAAAACGTGTCGTAGGTGATGTGCCTGTGGGGTCTCATGTTGAGTCGAAACAAACGTCATCCCTGAGAGCCAGTGTCGTGGCTTTCACGGCCTTCTGCCCCTCCAGGGGAGGCTGAGGCTAGGAGGTCAAGACAAGTCTTACTTAAAATGCTCACCATCTATTCCCAAAGCCTCAATCACCTCATCCGCGATCCCTGGGTTTGACCATGCTTTTCTTCTCGCAGAGGGTTCGGATGAGGGCGTCGAATCTTAGCCTCAATCCTTCTTTTGACATGAATGTCCATAGATATATTAATTTCGATGAATGTTGAGATATCCAAAGCGATGCCGATTATGTCTACAGCTTTCTCAGTAAAGATGGGCCTAAACACAGCATCCAGAAGTTCCTCCTACAGCTACTCGCACGTGTTTACCGCTCAAGTCACACCGCGCTGCCATAATGCGACATCCAGTTAAAATTCATCATCGATCATCAACGTGCCAAAACTCCACCCAACTAGTGCAAATGCTTCAAGCAACACCTCGGGATGTAATTCAACAATGCAGACGCCTCCCTGCCATGACCCAAAGCGCGCTTCCCGAAAAGACGACGCAATGCAACAAGAAAGCCCAGGTCCGCCACCTCGCGCGTCGGGGACTCAATTGAACTCGGAAAACAACCCGCTCAACTCATCCTCCTTGCCGCGATCCCACTCCCGCTTCTCCCCAGCCTTGGCCCACCGCACATCCCGCTCGTCCTTCTGCTCGTCGGCCGTGCCGCCCTCCCTCCACTTCTTCAGCATCACATCGGTGTACCCGGCCGCCCGCATCCGCTCCTCCTGGTTCTGCCGCCACTTCTGCCTATCCCTGAACGCCTCCACGGCGTCGTCCCAGTTCTCTCCCGGGTGCTTGTCGTCGTCAGCCATCTCCACGTCCGTTTTGGGGTTGTAGCCCGCTTCAAAGCGCTTGTCGATGCCCGAGGCCCCTGAAGCGGTGCCCCGGCCGCGCGAACGGATTTGCTGCGGCGGTTCCGGCCCGATGAACTCATCCAACGGGTCTGAGTCTGATGCTGTCGTCTGAGGCTCCTGCTCGTGCACTCGCCCTCCGTCGCCGCGGCGGCTGCTGCCCTTGATCGAGAATCCCGACAATGGCCTCTCTCGGCTCCGGTCTCTGCGTGACCGATGACTCTTCGACATTAGATCCTGTCCTTCTTCGTCTCGTCTCCTTTCCCTATCACTTCGCCGGGACTTTGACGCAGTCTCCCTATCCTCGATTGGCGACCGATGGCGGTGCCTCCTGTGCTTTTCGTCGGGTGAGCGTGACCTCCGGCGATCGCTCTTATGCCGTCGACGATCGTCCCGCTCCGAGTCCGCTTCGTCCCTTCTACTCCGCCGGTGCTTCCTACCGCTCTCGCGTTCTGGAGATTCGCTCCTGCGTTCTTTTTGATGTGTCTTCCGCGATGGCGAGTCTCCCCTCTTGTGCGACTTCTCGTTCGATGTCCCTGAACGACTGGGCCTGGCCCTGTCCTTGCGGTCTCCCAAGATGGATAGGATGTCTCCCATCTGTCTCTTTCGAATATCCTGCGGGCCTGCCTTTCTCCGCCTCTCCTTCTCCTCGGCGTGTTCCAAATCCTTCAAGCGCGCGCGAGATTCGGCGGCCTCTTTGGCCAGGAGGTTCTTGTTATGCGTGTTCGTGTCCTTGATGATGTGGCGCAGGAAACGGGTGTTTGGTTTGGGCATGTTTGCCGGTCTAAAGGGAGGATCCAATTAGATGGTGACGTGAGGAAACCGGGAGAGTCGTGGGACGTACTTCTTGTCTGCCCTGCCCATAACTGCCTCTTTGGCGAGCAAGTCGGCGACATAGTCGTCCGTGATCATGTCGTGGCTTGACATTGTGAGGCCTTGGTAACCAAAGTGTAGATTCAAAAAGTGTTGAGATGACCACGCGCCTTCCGAGCACGCAAGATCAGGCTGATGGCTGCGGCATCCGGCGGCTGGCTGAGATATGTGCCTCTTTTTGTCGCGAATAGAAGAGAAACGCGGGGGTTCTAGAAGTGCCGGTCTCGGATCGATGAAAGAAGTCAGAAATGACAGTGGCAGGGCTCTTCGCTGAGGCTGTTGACTGAGGCGATGGAGAGGGGCAGCGGGGGTTCGCTTAGTTGGAAGGTGTCGTTGTCGCAAACTGCGGCGTTTGGAGGATTGATCGACGACAGCAGCAAAGGCCGCCAGAGTCACTTCAACAAGGAACTTGGCGCGCAGTGGGATGAGCCTGCGCCATGCCTGCCGTTTTCCGCACGGCCAGGTACCTTATCAGCAGATACAACATGTCGGAGATAGCGATAAGATAACGATGGCACCTTCCCAAATCTAGACCTAAGTAAACAAACGACACAAAGATGAAGCGCCCACCTTACCATTGGTTACTTTACTGACAGACTTTGGGCGCTCAAGGGCAAAGAATTAACAACCGCGACAGACCTCCCCCGCCGACATCATCTCCGACGCGCCAACGACGAAACTTGAATCGCCAGCGCACCTACTGGGACCAAGATATACGACAACAACACAGCTAATCAACCTTCCAAAAAAAAAAAAAAAAAAAAAAAAAAAAAAATGGACGCGGGAAAGGCGGCCCAAGTGTTGCGCAAAATCGAAGACCTTAACGAAAACCATGAAATCTCAATCATCAGACTCAGCGAACCCATCTCCAGCGCCGTTGCGCAAGAATCACGGCAAAGGACGTCAGACGCATCCAACGCATCCCAAGATGCCGCGACACCAGCCAGCCTAGAGGCCGACCTCGAGCACTATAAGGAGCTCTTCGCCAAGCTCCGCTTCTCCTACGTCGAGCAAGTCACGAAAGAAAAGTTTATACGCGCCATCGTTGGCGATCCGCCCGTCATCGTCACGCCGCAGGAGAATCTGGAGCTGGAAAAGGCGAACCTCGAGGCCAAGGCGCAACTCAAGGCGCTCAAGGTGGAGGTCGCGGATATGGTGACGGAGCTGGAGAGGAAGGGCAAGGAGCTGGCGAAGCGGTACGAGAACGTGTCGCTGGACACGACGAAGCTGAGGGAGCTGCCCGACAAAATTGCCGAGTTGGACGAGCAGGTGGCGGAGCTCAAAGAGTCGCAAGCACCGGGACAGAGCCCGATGATGAACCTGCCTCTTGCGAGGACCCTCGAACTGGTGGACGAGAAGAAGAGGCAGCAGCAGCAGTTGGATCGTGAGCTGGAGCAGTTGCAGGCCAGGGTGCCGCGCAAGAGAAAGGAGCTGGAAAGGCTGCAGGCTGAGTTGATGCCCTTGGAGGCCAAAAGGCAGAATAGTACGGCAGCTGCCAAGGAGGCGCGAAGGCGGAAGGATAGAGCCGGTGGTGATGCAGACGACCTCGAGGAGCGGGGCCGCTGGTTGAGAGCTAGCGAGGCGGCGCTCAAGCAGATGTTGGATATTCAGGGTTGAGAGTGGGTTGGTATCAAGGGCGGATGGGAAGATGGTGGACGACATGATGATTTTGTATACCCGCACACAGCAGACCCAGTCATGGGTCAAGAAACGGCGTTCCCAGGCGTTTGGAGATGACATGAATTCACCGACACGCTTTTACTGATACATGGTCGATTGTTTAATGGCGCCAAGTAATGCCATCACCCAATGGTGGAATGCGACTTTACCTTTTTCTTACCTCTCGTCCTCACCTCATCTCTTTCTGAGTGTCAATTGCTGTATTATTACGTGGTAGCTGGCATACGATACGAGGTACGAGGAGCATCCGCTGCAGTCTCAAAGAGACAAAATAGTCCCAAATGGGGCTGTCCAGGGGTTTGTCACCAGCAAAAAAATGATGGATTGGCGGCTGGAAAACAAGACCCACCAAGAATTGAGGACAGGGATGCGGCGGCGGTGCACAGGCAGGTCAAGTCCCCTGGCTCGCCGGGAAAGGCGTTGATTGGACGAAGATCGAACCCTCGGTCACGTGTCGTGCCATCCACGAATTTTCAGAGTGGCCGGATGGGTAGGCCCCACCAAGCCCAATCCTCTCGCTTAGGTCACGCACCACGAAATTTGACAATCGAGCGTCTTTCTCGATTGATTCCTCCGCGAACCAACTAACCGACCAGCAACCACCGAACACCATCGTCGACCACCGAATACCGCCAAGATGAGTACGTTTTAGCCGCCGCCGTCGTCGCCATCGTCTTCGCGACGAAAGGTTGACCATTTTACGCCGTTCCGATGGACTGACCGATGTTTTTTTTCTCGTATAGCGAAGGGTACCTCCTCGTTTGGTAAGAGACACAACAAGACGCACACCTTGTGCCGTCGTTGCGGTAAGTGGCATCTACCTGGGAGGGAGTCAAGTTCTGGTTCACTAGGACGCGACTACTTGCCAAAATTCGAGATTTGAGACGGGTTCAAGAGACTGATAAATATTTTGTTTTCAGGTCGCCGATCGCTTCACATCCAGAAGCACACCTGCTCTTCCTGCGGTTACCCCTCGGCCAAGACCCGCAAGTGTACGTTTATCCCCCCGAGCGACGAATCCAATCCGAATCCCCAGGCATACCCAATATACCAATCCCCCAAGATGATCTCAATTCACGCCGCATCTTTTACGCCTACCCAATACACGCAACAACCACACAAGAACTATGAATCGAGAAAGATGAAGAGGAGTTACTGACCTAGGATGCGATTTACAGACAACTGGTCCGAGAAGGCCAAGCGGAGAAAGACCGTCGGCACCGGCCGCATGCGCTACATGAAGGACGTCTCCCGCCGCTTCAAGAACGGCTTCCAGTCCGGTGTCCCCAAGGGTTCCGCCGGCCCCACCGCGCAGGAGTCGTGAGCGATGATTGGAATGTGATTCGGGTCGACATGGGGAGGTATCTGTGCAATCGAGGGCATTCGGGCGATGGGGGAATGAAAAATTGAGATCGAGGCGGGGGCCAGGGAAGGCGTGGCAACGCCGCCGGAGTCTTGTCTACTCGGGAAACGATATCACGAAAAGAAATCAAAGGGAAAAATCAGCTCCTTTTTTTTCTTCTGCTTTTTCTTCCCTCCCTCTCTGTCTCTCTCACCCCTCCCCTCGGTTTTTTGACTCGGAAGCAAAGCCAATATCAAAAAAAGGAGTCAAAACAAAACCAAAGCATATGGCCAAAAATCGAAACGGGTGTTTTTACGTCTTCTCATGTTATCTCGCGCGCGGGCTCTTCAAGGGGATAAACTCACTTTTTTTTTACACGGGAAAAACGGATCCTGAGGGAAAAGAGAAATGACTTTGCTTGTCTTGTTCACTCACTGATCCCACGCGCAACTGGATAATGGTGACTGATCGATTCGTGGATACTTCCGATGCCGATTCGCCTCATCCCGATAATTTTTGATGCCATGCGTGCCCACGGCCGCACGGGTCATGACGAAACATCGTACTTTGACGTGACAGCTTGGATATCCCCTCATCATGAGGTGATACCTTGCCTTCGAGGGGTATATCATATCCGGACTCCAAACCGGTAGCAACCTTCCGACTTCCCTCCGTAGGATGAACAGCTTGACCGCAACCCAGCAGGTGATGACATGCAACTTCATACCTCATCACCCCCTTCCTTACATTGCATCACTGTCCCCTGCCAAACACCTTGACGCTCCCATCCCCACCAACAAAGTACAACAGTTCCATCTCCTCGACCGCCCTCTCCTCCTCGCCACCCCCTCCAGCCGTGACCCTCAACACCCCGCTGACGTCGCTCGCGTTTCCCGTGTCGAGCAGCCTCAGACCAATCACCGTCTCTGCGGCATGCGCCAGCCCGAGAACGAGACTCGCGTGCTCCTTCTCCAGCGTCGTGGTCTGCGCCGCTATGAGCGGCTCATCTGCTGCGACGGTGATGATGGAGGCGTGGACTTTCTGGATGATGTGTCAGTGAAGGGACCCTCTCTTGATCTGGGAATGATGAAACTGGGACGGGGAAGGACATATCCTCATTGGTGTAAAATAAGTTTTACACAAATGGAAAAGAAGTCATTCAAAAGGAGAAGAAAATGGGCCAGAAAGTAAGGTAGTAAGTGTACATACCTCTTGCACACCAAGCAACATATCCCTCAACGCAAGACCCGTGAGATCCTCGCCAGACGCAGCGAGCAAGAGGTCCGGCTGGTCCACAACCAGAACCGTCTTCGCATCCGCCGCGGACACATCGGATATCGCGCCGTCGAGCTCGCGCTGTATATCAGCCAGCCTTGCCCCACGGATGGTCCTCCGACCTTTGGGCGTCGTCATCGTCGTCGGCGGCGCCTGGTGAGGGGAGGAGAAAAGCCCACTCAGCCCGTCCACGAAGACGAATTTGCCGCTTCTTCCCAGTCCTTCTAAATCGAGGCCCTATGGTGCACGGTTAGTTTTGTTTCATTAGATTTCAAACGTGCTGGGTACTGGTAGGCAAAATGAGTTGGTGAGTAAAAAACTCTCATTGAAAATCTCATCGATGGAGGGGGGTTGGAACTTCGAGTGAGGGGCAATTTTTTCACCCGTCAAGAAGCAAGACGCGGAAAAAAACAAAACATACCAATCTCCCAGCGCCTTCCTTCCAAAACGCAAAATCTCTCATGAAGCTGACGAGAATGACGCGGACACCATCGCTCTGCGATGCAGAGCTGGCCCCTTCCTCAGCAGCGGCGTTGAGTTTCCTGAGGTACGTGTACAGGTACCGCAGGACGAGCCAGTTGGTGCTGGCGCCTAGGACGCTGGTGAGGAGGATCTGAGCGTATTCGGACGGCAGGGCGAGGTAGCTCTCCAGCAGGTGCGGTATCCTCGTCGCCATTTTCCTAACTCGCGTATGCTCTTGTGAGTCAATTCTGTATGAGGCGGACACTTGGTTGTTATGGTCATGTAATTGAAGGCTTCACTTGGATTCAGTAGAGTCAGGGTGCTATTTTCCATTGCGCCTGGGTGTGGTGGGGCTCTTTTAGCAGTGTTGAGAGTGGGTTGGCACTGTATAGAAATGGTCCTCTCATCAAAGCTGACCCTGGAATGAAGATTCTCCTGTCGCTGTCATGAGCTTCGCATTTTGATCATCTGCCCTTCAGTGTTAGGGATGATTTGGTTCCTCTTCGTCTTGGTTCAGGATTCTTGCGCTTCAAATGCGTGTTCAGAATGCTTAGAAACCAACCTACAGAGTCAAGCCCAATCCATTTAATGATAACTTTTGGAACTTATCACGATTCCACTCAGTCTTACAAAGGCTGTTGAATGGACACGTACGGTACCACCACTTGGACAAGTAAAATATGCAGCGCTATCGATTGGTGTAAGGCATCTGACATTCATTGAATTCTTCGTCTTGACGTGTCAGTCCCTAAAACAAGCCAAGGCGAGTGAATATTAGCGCCAACATAGCAAAAGCAAAATATTCCGAAACCGAGAATCGAACTCGGGGCTATGCCTAACCTCTCACTAAGATGAGAGGGCATCATGTTGGCCACTACACCATATCGGATTGGATAAAAGGTTCAAATAGCAAAGGAAAATAAGAATGGTGGGCGGCGTGACTGGCGGGATGTTAGGTGGATCTGGAGATACTTTTCGCGGAATTTGACGCAAGTTGAAGCACACTGAACAAAGTCCAATGTCTTGAAATTTAGCTTCCAGTTCAATGTAATACTTGTGGGTTGTATGCGTTCAGCATTAAAGGACCAATGCGCATCAACGTCGTGAGGTTGGACGTTGGAAGCGGGAAAGCTCAGTTGTGTAAGGGGCATTAGGCCTTAATTATGTGTTAAACGCAACGAACCTCCTGAAAGATGACTTACGCCCGTTGAAAGTCCAGCCGCAAGCCAACTCCGCCGTGACCTGTTACATTATCAACGCCGTTTGGTACGAGACTCTAGGGAACTCCCCTCATCCATCGAGCTGTTAGTGGCCTGTGATACACGTCCATCCGAATCGTAGAGGACCACTATCCCCATCTTAGCTGCTAAAGCAACTGAATGACTGCTAGGGTCATCCCTCGATAGCTTGGCCTCGGAGTTATCTTTGGTAGCCTTCCTCTTCGCCTCGAGCTCCTGTCTCTTCGCTCGCCTTTCCAACTCTTGCTTGATCTGCTTCTCGCGCAACAGCCATTGTCGACGGTATACAACTTTGTAAGAATACTTCTCAGAGTCCAGAGGTCCAAACCTTTCGAGGAGCCAGTCTTTGAAGAGCGAGACCTCTCCCTCTTCCACTTTTTTTCCCCACTTGAGAGGCCACCAGCCACCAAACCCGTGCAGGGTCGAAACATTTGGATGGATGCGGAGTGTGAGGAAATCTCTCCCATCTGTTCATGGGCTTCTTGCACTTGGAATCTATCGTGCAGATGTCGTAGGCGATGAGGGCAACTCTAGGCGCCTCGAGGATGGCTGACTTGTTCCGCATGGTGATGAGTACGTTCTCAGGCTCCACGTACTCATGCCAGACTCCTTTGTATACCTGTTCGACAACGCCAGCAAGTAGTAGCGCTAGAATGTCCAAGCGTTTCTCTTCGGTGAATTTGAACGAGTCGGGGCCGTCGGTGTGTACGCAAATTCGTCCCTTGGGAGGGATCAGGACCTCATCGGCACCGTGGCGGCATATATCTCGGATGCTCGTTCCCTGGATGTACTCCAGGAGCACAAGGCCTACATGTCGTGTCTTGCCCTCGAAGTCTGGAGAGTGGCTGGTAAGACAGGTCGTCCAACAGCCGTAATACTGAGGAGCAAGATGAGGATAGCCAGTCAGGTTGTAAGCGTGCAGTTCCTTGTATGCACCAGCCTCGCGGCTGAGTTTCATGTCAGCTCTGGAGGTCACCTTCCAAGGACCTTCTTCTTCGGGGACATCCTCCGGGAAGAACAGGGGGTCAAAGATCTTGACGACCGCAAGTTCGTGGGTGTCGGGAACGGGGAACTTGAGGTCGGTCGTAGGTTTGTGAAGAATCTTGACCAAGAGCACTTGATTATCGCCATCGTTGCCGTTGGAAAGGGACTCTATAATCTCGACGCCCAAGCTGTTGGCTGGATCACCGTGCTGGCTTGTGTCAAGTAGGTGAGGTTGGTTGTCGTCGTCGAAGCAAAGAGCAGTCATGGACATATCTTCCTCTCGCTCTAAGAGTATCCTCTTTTCTTTGAGACCATCTGGGACTTTGTAAGTCGAGCGGCCATGGGCATCTGGCGGCGAGTGAGGGAATAGTGTGAGCTTCTTTCCCGGACCATATTGCCTAAGGTCGGCACGGAGAGTGTCCATCATGTGTGATGAACAACGTGGTGTTCCAGTAGGTGTGTCAGCTTAAGAAGCGATCGTGCTAAATGAAGATGTGAGAGTGGTAGATAGAACAATAAGAGTGTCAGGAGAAGAGGATAGAATTTTGAGTGAGGAGGTAGGTCGGCAGGCGATCCTAAGAGGTTAAGAAGTAAGGTAGGAGCTAGAGAGGTCGAGTCAAGAACGATCGGAGATAATTAGAGCCCCCGGTAGACGATGCAGGCAGGAAAGCCTCATGATCTATTTGAAATTAGCAGAACTTCCTTCTCCATAAGTTTTCTCAAACCTTGAAGCTCTTGACCCGTCACTGCACCGCAGATACCCGGAAGGTGGCAGCTAGACGCAGCGGAGTACGTAGAGTTTATGGGTTGTACTGCCGCAGAAAGCTTGGATTTAAGCTCAGTCTGTCAGCGCTGGAAACCTAAGCTGCCCATAAGATTTTGGCCTCTCCGCCGTGAGAGTTTCGCGGGAGGTTTAACTTTGCTGAAGATCAAATTGATGGAGGAAAAAATGTTTTGAGATGGAATTTACTGGGCAGGACATTTATCTTTCCACGTGTGAGGGTATCATTGCCATCATGTTATCAGCGCTTGAGGAAGACTTGGAATTTTGAAGGATATTTCAAGTTTGATGGTAACGTGAGTCGCTAGTCTATCACTAAATATGTTTATCTTTTTCCAAGAAGAAAAGGAGGCGTCCATCTTTCACCTCCGCCATTTGAGAAGAGGAGGGTCAAACTCGCCGGGTTTACGAGCACCAAGACGCGCCTGCGTCTCGAGGTGTTTTAAATACAGTGTTGTTTGCGTAACTTAGTTGCAGCAGCAGACCTAAAAAGTAACAAAAAAAAATTAGAAAATCATTTTCCTCTTCATGTTTCATTGCAAGCCAAAGCAACAAGAGAGAGGGAGAGGGCACTTACCTGTCCGCCACGACCAGACTTGGAATTGCTACAGCACTTTAACGCGGAGCAGCTCTCGCCCTTGTCGCCGCCCTTGGAGCATGTTCCCGCCTTTGCGCATTGGCGGGTCTCGAGGAGGGAGGGGAGGTTGACGGAGTCGAGGTTGCTTGGGACGGCAACGGCGAGGGTGGCGAAGAGAGCCATGAGAACTGCTGAGGCGCGCATCTTGGGCTGTGGGAGGTGTGTCGTGCGGGTTTGCTTTGTTTGTGGGTTTGGCAAGCTGTTGTGAGGTTGTTTTTGGCGTGCTGGAGGATCGATGGAAGAAAGGGTAAATATGTAGTTTGATTATGCTGTGTAGAGAATGGTTTTAGATGTTGATGGCGGGGAGGACGAAGTTGGAGGGATTCGCGGCGAGTTATATATCGACTATACCTTGGCTGATCACCCACGCGTGGTTTGCGATCGACTCGCATCCTCTCGTGGGAGGCACCCCATCCCCAGATGGATGAGAACGTTTGACATTTCTTAGGCGAGAACCGAATCCAGACTGCTGGGTGAACCGGTCCCGCTCGTTTGGGGCCTGTCTGGTCTGGTCTGATGTCGTGCTGGCTTACCGTCTGGGAGGGAGATCCGGAGTACTGGGGTTGTCTGTATGCTTTGGACGGGACGTATTCGACAATGAGTTGGCGTGCTTGCCCTGTAGATCATCATCATCCTCCCCCTTGTTCGAGATGAACCGCGCATGAAGAAAGCTCGACCTGTTTGGAAGGCATCACGAGTGGCACGAGTCAATATTACCACCTTCTGAAGGGTAACTTGAAGAGGAACTTTGAAAAGTCTCCGGGCGTTTTGGTACCTGGGTATCCTGCTCGTCTCGTGAGGCAAGAGAGACCCGTCCCAAGATTTGGTAGAAGCGAGTTGATTGACATGACTTGGCGCGCGCGTAGGTCTCGTTTCAAGGCATCCTAGAAAGTGAGGGTTTGAGTCAAGATGCCGCGTGGTAGGCCTTGTTCCTGACGCGTGGGAAGCCGGGCGCCTTGCACGCGCCCCCAAAGAGGGGGTGGGGGGAAACCTGTAATGAAGAACGGGGAAAACACAGGGGTCGGGGTGGTCATTTTCCTATTTTAGGGGACGGTATCATTGAGTCGTCTGATAGTCGTGTTCTTTTCTTCCGACGGAGTTTGTTATGACTGACTGGTCTGATATTTTTGGCATTTAAACTTTGGATGTCAAAACGTGTATGCTTCGTCAGCCTCCATCTCTCTCTTGTCTACCTTATGTATTCTTGGCCCGTCGTTCTGATCGAATAACGCTGTCTGCCGTAGGCGCGCATACACTATCATCTACGAATCGGGATTGTGCGTGTACGGGGTAGAGGGACCTGTTCGGGATCTGCCCAAGGATGGATATCTGAACCGCACTATGCTCTTGGCGAATATCGGTTGTGATCACTGGATGTTCTGTATGCTACACCGTCACGATTCTCGTCAGTTCAACAAGGAGACGCGGGATACACGAAGATGTTGCTGGTCAACGAATTCCGCGTCCTCTCAGGCTCTCCCGTGGCCATTGCCGCATCAGGTAGTCGCTACTTAAAAACGGCGCGTCTTACTGGTTCGATGAGAGTTCCATGCGACAGGGGTTTGCTCCCCACCGAATGAGGTACACGCCAACGATGGATGAGAAAAGACCATATCCGTAGACTTTCCCGTCTGTGCCCATGTCTGACGGATACACTAGAACATTGTTCCGATTCTGTATCGTAGTCTCGATACAATACGATGATGGGGTTACCTAGATGGCTTGTTCCGTGGAGACCACCGGCGGATGACCAGACCGCATGCCTCAGCTCTCTGACAAAGTCCGAATGTCGCATGGGGAGGGAGACCCGCTATTTACGGCATTGCCCGTTTCTAGAAGGAAGCGCTCGTCTCGGGTTTCCCTGCATCAGCCGGATTTACACCGCTGAGGGGGGGAGGGTAAACGTCTCGGTTTCACCTTGTAGAATTTAAACTTTTATTGGGTTTGAATTTTCCCGCCGCTAGGAATCTTTGGATGGCGGGAAGCATATTTTGGGTTGAGAGGGAGTCAGATGGGTTGTGTTCATGCATGATCAGGGTATCTCCCCCCCCTCCTTTTTTTCCGTCTGCAGTCTTCGAGGCGCAGGCGTATCTCGATGCTTTCAAACACGCCAAACCGGGCCTTTCCTCTTAGCTGGCGGAGACGGGAGATGTATACTTGCCTCATTCTTCATCTTCATCAACACGAATTCAGCGATGGACTGGCGTTTCACTCGATTATTAAATTAAAGTACTTCGTGCTAGTCAACTTTCCCCAGGCGTTGGTCACGAAACAGCCAAGATGCCCTTACTCATGATAGCAGAAATGAGCGAAACCCTCTCTCAAAACCATCATACAATTCATCTCAGACCAACTCCCCCCCGTAACTTGAACAACAGACCTCCCTCGAAACCTTCACGCTGGAAGGCATTCCAGCATACAGCATGGAAGATGCACAATCCATCCTCCAATTCCCCCTTCAGCTATCCCACTATCATTCTGTCAGCATACTTGAATCATGTCCATTGACAATGGAGCAAAGTACCTTACGAAAGTGCTTGAAACACTTCAAGAGGGAGCCCATGAAATTGAGGCAAAACTCTCCACGCTTCCCGCTCGTCGCGATGCGCATGACTCCAGTCCCGGCAGCAAGTCGACCCGCCACCGTCGACTCTTTAGCCATGTCTGGGCATTCCATCGTGATTTGGCAGTTTGTGTTGCCGATAGTGAACTCGGGCAAACCCGTCACAGCAAGGTAAGCAACTCCATATTTGACCAGGTAGGCCATGGCCGTCGGGAGCTTTGAGCCGGGACTTGGAGTCTTGAAATTCTTGATGATGCAGTCTCGCTCTTCCCGGTTCTGAAAACGTTCGTCTTCGTCGTCGTCACCGTCGTCGTCTTCGCTATCGTCGTCCTCCTCATCGTCATCCTCATCGTAGTCGTCATCGTCTTCGTCGTCTTCATCATCGTCATCCTCTTCGTCCGAAGAATCGTCTTCATCTTCTCCATCGGACGGATCATCTTGGTCGATAGGTACTCCATCCGATGGCTCGCCTCCCTCATTCTCCCAGAACCATGGGCGCAATGCCACCTGAAGTCCCTCCATAGCCATAAAGTCGTATGATCCAAGGATTCGGGGTTCGTGCTGATCATCACTCTTGAAGGGCTCCACGATCTATATATCGGGTCGAAGCGGGCGAGTAAACCCGGACATGTGATCCTGGAGAGCCCAGAACTGTCTGCCATTGATAATTTCCATCGCGTGGATGAGGAAATCCATGACGGGGCAGATGACGTGCATTCGAAGGAGATACACCGCCGTCTTCCTGTCGAAATTCATAAGAAACACCGAGGTGTCCTTTTCCAGCCAGGGATGATGCTGCAGCTCGCCAAACTGGCCCTTGAGACCCTCAATCATCTCGGTCGCCAGTTTCTGATGCTCGTCATGGTCGACGCGGACAATTCGTTCGGGAAGCGAGCGGGATCGAATCCGCCTGCTTGGCTTGAAAATCATTCGCCCCCGACTAGGCGGCCTGTATGCGGGAAATATGATCGGGTACCATGGCGGCACAGGATGCACTTGGTACTCGGGCCAATCTTCCTTCTGGAGGATGGCTCGGACGAGCCGGGGGTAAGGATTTAATGCCATCGTATTTGGCGTTTCGATCTGTAGTTGGTGAAGAGAAAAATTAGCTTGGAGATGAGATCAAAGGCTAGTGATGCGATGGCGGGAAAATAATGAACCAAGCAATCATACATACGTCCTTTTTTTCGTAAGTCCCGATGGAACTTTCTGTCGCGACTCTGGTACGAAGCTAGAGTGACGTGATGAAGTCGTCTTTGTTGGTGGGCGGGAGTAAGGAAGGAAGGCAAGGAATCCTGTAGACCGCAGTGGGAAAAGAAAAAAAGAAGAAGAGTTTTCAGAAAGCCCAAGGTGAAGTCTGACACCATGACCAGACCCTCTCTGGCCTGAGGTTTTGGCACTGGATAAGATGAATATATCGCGGGTTGAATATACAGACAGGACCAGGCACTTACCGGCCCATTTTAACGAGGCCGGTTGCCCACTGGTGATCACCAACATCATGCAGACGTCGACTCCATGAATCACTCTAGCCAAGTAAGGTCAGCGAGTCCTCCCGGGAGTCTGGGACTGGATCTTTCTGCCTTTATTTTTCTGGTGTTCCCATCTCTCAGATGGGTACCATCATCGCTCAAGCCCCAACCTTACCTGAACACCCGACTGCTGGTAGTAAAGGCTGGGTACTCGGGTTGTCACCTCTGCCCTCTTCCGCTACCTAAGTAAGGCACGTTATATCTTACCCTACCTTGGATAATACCTAAGCCAAGCCAACGAGTGCCTACTAGTGGTAAATTATCTAAGGTAAGGTAGTTCACACAAGTTCTCGAGTCCTCCCGGCAGAGCTGATCCTCTTCCTATTGTCCATTTCCTTTCCAATACTCCATGTTTAATAGATCACTCACGTAGTCTGTAGATACGATACCGTGGAAGAGACCTTCAAAGACGATCGAAAATTTGGGACTACAAGCCCAATTACGTGTTACACATACGAAGCCATACGACTAAACATGGTTCCTGCACCGTAGACGCCGCGCCCAAGCAAAATGGTATTTTGGTTCTCACCGTCCGTTCCAAGCATTATTTGCATACCCGATTACACCTATCAAGGCCACCAACAAACAGAAGCTTTGTGATACAAGCTGTCCCAGCTGTCTGTCTCGGAAATGACACACTCAAAAGTAACCATGCTTTGGGATGGCGACGAAGATGGCGGTGAAGACACCGCCAACGAGTACGGCACAGAGCATTGCCTGAAGGAAGATGGTATCCTGGATGGTGCGCAGAGCAGGCTCCTCAATCCAAACCTCGCGGTCAAAGATCTTGCGGACAATGTTGCGCTTCTCATACTTGATGACCCAAGGCTCCGACTCGTAGCTATTGTTAGATCCAAACGTGTCGAAGGAAGTCTTGCGGTCGTCATTCTCCTCGTCCACGAAGAGCTCCCAGGGACGAACGTGACGATGGTGCATACCGTGGAGGACAACACACATGCCCTTGTAGGCTGCGACCAAGGTGGAAATGCCCAAAACCCATCCAATGGCAGCCAGTGCTCGCCATCCGCGGCCCGCACGGCTGAGAGTAATCAAGATGGCGACGACAAAGGCGATAGCAATGAGACCAACACCGAGAGCCCGGGCGAAGAAGACGCGAGCGGGGTTACCGTTGCAGATGGACCAACGAATGAAGTTGGGGTGAGCCTGCTGGCGGAGAGAGTTCTCAATTACTTTAATGGCCAAGCGGCAGGCCGTAGGGTGGGTAGTGTACGCGAGGGCGTGAAGAGTGGCGTCACGTTCCTTGGCCGAGAGGTTGAGCTGTCGCGGTGCACCCTCCATAATGTACGTGGCGATAACACGGTCAATCTCTTCACGGAATGGCTGGATGGTGACTAGAATCTGTCAACAAATGACTTTGAGCCCTCGAGTCTGACAACTTACAGGGCTGCTTGGCACCCACGGCCGCGAACGCATCACTGGCCTGAGAGCGGTACGAATCGGCATTCGACACGCCTTGAGACCCCGTGTAGACTGAGCCTTCGTAGTCGTTTGGGGTGCGTGGAGGGGTGTGGAAAGGGTTGCTGGAGTCTTGCACGATGCCGCTCGTGGCACCCTTCTTCTCGAAATCGGTCCCCTTGAATATCTCTTGGCCGGGCTTCTTGCGCATCCTCTGTGACTTTTCCTTGTTCATGCGTTGAAGCAGATCAGTCTCCATGGCTTCGGTCCACTCGGGGGCGAGAGACATGTCAGACGTCTTTGCTTCCCCAAAACGCTTCTGGAAGTCCCGGTGCCAGAGGAAGAATTGAAGGTTTTCCGCCGCATGCTCAATGTAGATGAGGTAATTCATGAAGTCACGTACGGTACAAGGCTATCAGATCAGTACTTTGGACAGTATCAAAGTCGTGAGGCCAACCTACAGGACATGTGCCGCCGTTGATAATCTTGTCGAAAGTGAGCGACTCCGGGATGCCCTGCAATTTTCCAGAACTGCCGGAGCGTAACGATGAAGAGGTGTTGCTCTGCTTTTCATCGCCACTATCAGATACATCTGAAGTGCTCTCGCGGGCGGAGCTGGTCTTGCTGACGTATACCGGTCGGCGGTAGGTGAGAGGTAGAAGACCCATAGTTGGATGTTTGATAGAGGTGACACGAAATGTCACAGACTTGTTGATAGTAGGTGGAGAAGCGAATGAAGTAGGTGATCTTAGGTTCTAGGTTGTATGACGGTGAGGATGTGTGAATGCCCAGAAACCTTTGGTCGAAAAAGGCCGCCTCTCAGTTGTAGTATCCAGGTTCAGGAATGACGTTCCACGAGTAAGACCGGACAAAGTTGAGGGAAAGAGAGTGGTGTTGGGCTTAAGATAGGGTTGGAACGAACTACAAGCTACTGCACGGTGAAGAATAGTGCTCGCCTTGAGGGAGGGGTGGAAGGGCTGGGAGTAGCGAAGAACACAACTAAGCTTGGAGATGAAGGAACGAGTGAACCGGTCGAGGGCACGGGGAGACTGATATAGCAGCGAGAGGAGAAACGCAGGCGTAGGCGTGCCCTTCAACCCGTGCCCAGATATCTCGAGAGTCGAGGCCTGATGGGCAGGGCCAGGTCGATGGCCAGACCCCACACACATTTCGACGGAAAGACGACTTTGTTTGGCCATGACTGGCTTCCGTTGACGGAGAGGGCTGAAGCTGGGCCAATCCAGAAAGCGCGAAATCGACCTGTGGCCGGGGTTCCTGTGGGACACTGGGACTTGGGATGGGTGAGGCGTCCAGACGTTTGTTGTTTCCTGGTGGAATGCGGACGGGTGGGAACGACATGGTGGGTAGGGATGGTGCTTTCTTCTCGGACTTGCTTGGTGATGCTGATATTGAGGCACGCTTGGCAGGCATGGAGGACGACGCAGAAGGAATAGCGCACCCGCGTGAGGGTGGAGGCGATGTACGAATACCGTGTAGTATGTATCTGTGTTTCTGAATTCTGTACGCAGCATAGGGTAGTAGGACATTGAGAGACATAGCCTTGGCCGTGGATGCATGTGGGTATGAAGGAGAAGAAGCAAGAATGGTGCTAGCATCCGTATCGTTGGTTTCCATAGTTTACGCAGCGAGCCTTGCTTACCTACCACGCCTTGCGTTGTTGTGACCATTGTTTTGGACAATACGAAAGATCACAGCGCTTTGCGTTTGCAAGGTGAAGGCCCAAACTGCTGTACTATGGCGACAAGACAAATGAGGACTGAGTGAGCCAAAAGCATTGCGACGACATGACCAAGTGACTGGACGCCTCAGGAGCGCCCTATTCTCCCATTGCAGACCTGCTCCCAAGACATAGGTGACGAGCCTCCCGAAACAGCGAAATCACTGTCGATCTCTTGCAACATCGTGGCGATTGGTGGAGTGGCCCGGCACTAGCATCGAGGCTTTCCTGAACGAGTAAGGAGCGTGTGTTCGGCTGAGACAGTTCACAGCTGGGCTTGTCTTCCCTGCTTGGGGAAAATCGACTCTGCAGAGTGCAGAATTGGCTGATAGTAGGTACGGATACCTGTCGCATGGGAGATTGCAGGAGATCGGCAAGAGGAGAGCGGGGAGAAGAGACCCAAAGGCTTGGAATTTTTTTCGACCGGCGTGAGAGTTATGAGTGATGTCTTTGGAAGTTGGGTGAAATCCGTCAAATGTTCATCGGGTGCTGCTTTCGCCTCAAGTTGTTGCAGCAACAAGCGACACGACAGCAGCCAGCATCAGAAGTTGGGTCCGGAGTCGAGTGAGGCACGGGCGAATCCCTTAGGACTCGTTTCTCTCTTTTCTCCAGGGGACCGGGCCCGGGGCACGGAGGCGTAGGAGGCGGCCGTAAGGAGGTGGACCATGACGAGAGCAGGCGGCGCCTCCCACATCAAGCCTCCAAGATACAGACTTCCTGTCGTCGTCTGGCTGTGGACGGAGAAGAGGCCCGGGTCCGAGAGGCCAACGCAGGACTCCCTTTGTTCGCCATGGCGCTGAGTTCATCAACGGATCAGGCGAATGCTTCCGCGCTGGGGAAGCTCAGGTCCGTTAGCCCCCATACCCAAAGCCCGTCAAGTCGGATCACGAAGGGTACTAGGTACTAGGTAACGTAACGTGGTCCAAGTCAAGTTTGACTTTGAGCCTAGGTGTGCCACTCGCCTAACGGCGCTCAGGAGAACTTGATCCGGCGTAGGGCAGGCTGTGAACAGACGCTGGGGCTAACGACACAAGCGCGGGATTGCTGAGAGGCGTGCCTGGAGTGGGCTTTGCTTGATGAGAAGTATCCGTATGTAGGTATACCCATCTGACCAGGGGAAGAGAGAGGAACAAGATGAGAAGAAGAAAGATTAAAATGCTGCCCAGGTGGAGGTGGAGGAGAAAAAAGAGGCAAGGGGTTAGGTAGTTGGTGGTGGTGGTGGTGGTGAAGGTACCTATTACGAAGTACCTTACGGATATTCTGTGCGGATACTGAGGTAGGAACTGTAAGGTAAGGTAGGCCGGAAGGTACCTTCCTTACTGGCAGGGTCCCCTGCATCGATGGTCTGTGCGCGTTCCTTCCCCGAGATCGATTGACGATGTTTCCTTCCTTCCCTCTCTGCATCTGTGCCTTGTTCGTACCTGTCATATGACTTTCAAGAAGCGACTTCCATTTGTAAAGAACCTTGCCCGATTCACTGAGGTTGAGCATTCGACTTATGTAATATGTCCGTCTGAATTCCTTTTCTTCGCAAACTTCATCAGACGAATTCAACGACAGACATCCCATAGATCAGACGAGATTACTTACACGAATGCTCCCCACCAGGATCGACCACCTTTGGCAAGTTTCAAACAGCAATTGCTTTTTGCCATATTATCACCTCATGCTGATACTCCCCTGCCTGGTTACCATGCTAGCCAAGGTCCTCATCAGCGAACCAGATCGGTAAGGCGAGATGTAAGATCGGGACGACTAGCCTCTTCAACCCATCCCTGCGAAGAATGTGAAGAGCTTGAAGGGGCGCCTCAATCACGTCTAGGTTTTCGCCAATCGATACATTTATCCCTGCTTACATCAACGGCCAATCAAACCCTCGCTCAATCACCACCTTATCCTAGCTCCTGACCTTCACCCACCGTCACCCACCCGCCAGACAAGTCCAGCCAGCCTGAGTAAATTTCATATCCAGCCTGTCACATCAAATCACTACCTACCAAAAGCCTTGGTGGACTACCTCGGCTTATTCGGGCTCGCTACCTAGCGTCGCCGACCATGGTCGCCGTAGCTGTCGCCCCGAGGTCAGTCTTCGTGCGTCCATCCCCCCTCCAAGATGTGTGCCAACCGTCTTCCGAGCAGCGCCTTTTCTGTGTAGCGTCGATGAGCCAGCTATCCGATCGAGCCAGCTCTCAGTAGCTCTACTTTGCGAATCGGCCGCCTGTAACATTGGCAAAGACCACATCTTACTCCAACCTCACTTTCGCACCATCGCACCGCAGCAGCTGTCGATACAAAGGACAAGATAGCATTCAATTCAGGTCACAAAGCTGAGGACATCCCTGGTGCAAATCATTGCAGTCATCTCGAAGCGACCCCCCTCCAGCGGGACGGACGGCCCAACGAATGGCCAGAACCCCTGTGCCGAGCCAAACGTCACACGTTACCCGATTGCGACGCTGCTTCCGGCCCGAGAGGAACAGATCGCCAGGCATGTTTCCAGCTGCGTCCGGTACAAAGTATTGGCTCGCCTATCGTGCCGTACAATGGCCATGGTGTGTAGGTATCTGTGCTGCTCTGAACGCGGCGTGATCATATGCAAGCTGATGGTTTTCGTCACAGCCCGTCTCTGCTCTTTCTGTCGGGGCTTCTGGTAAACCTACCCACACTTCTTGATATCCTCAAAGGTCTCGATTGAAACGACGACAGGCTCGGACGACCTCATTTATCAACACGAACCGTCAGCCAGGGTCGATGGTTTGCTGATTGCCATCATCTCGTCCTCGCGCAGGGGCCGCTCTCTTCCCCTAGCTCTCACACCGTCTCTCCAGTCTCCATAACCGCCTCTTTGGATCGTGGCGTCAAGCTCCTGTCATTCGCTTGGCGACCTGCACCACACGACGCTAGCTCTCCCCTACGTCTTTTTACTCAAAACCAAGAAAATTCTCTAGCGTGAACCATGGCTTCAGTCACTTTGCTATCTTCGATGGCAAGATGCGTTCCATTAACGTCGGGAGCGTGCCGCCCATGCCATGCGCTGGCCCAAGGATCTCGACCTGGGTGTTTGGGTGCTTGGCTCCCAAAATTAGAGGGGACAGTCACTCGTACTTCCCGCCTCGTGGAGAACTCGCGAGTTCCTCGCTGTCGGCTTGCTGGTCATGTTTACTCCTGTCTTTGATATCTCGAACATGGGCCTCCTATGGGATGTCTTGACAAGAAATGTGGCTGTCTCGCTCCTCATCTGGTTGATAACATTTCCACAAACCTCAAGACACCATGGCGCAATTTCTACAGTGGCTTCACGCTGGATGAATTTATCCAACAGACGCACAGGTGTCAGCCTGCAAACTTCTGGACTTATTACTTCGAGACAAAAGCCCTGCCGCCAGAAACATTAATCATAGTACGAGCCATTGGAAGTTATGCCCTATTAGTCTCCGGGAAGGATTCAGATCTTCCCAGTTCAAACAATGTCTTGGCCCAGGGTATACAATCTACCAGTGCCTCTCAGAGATATCAACGGTATTGGCATCAACGCCATCCCGGAACCACCTCTCTGTGTCTTCAATTTTGACATCGTTCCCGCTCATCTGTCTCTTGCGCATAAGCCCGTTCTCAGCAAACGTCCAATCCTCGAGACCATACGTCCGCCACCACTGTCCCGACTCATCATGCCACTCGTACCAGAATTGAACGGCAATCTTATTCCAAAGGTCAGTCAGTGCACTCTCAAAAGCGCAGCCACAGCTCCAGGGTCAATGATGACTCTGGGGAGCCTACCTTGTTATCGGTGAAGGCGAACAACTCCTTGCGCAGCCGGTAGCCATTCTCTTTCTCCCACTTCTTGGTGAGCCATTGCTCAATCTCATCTCGACCTTGGAGAAAAGTGTCTCTGTTGCGCCAGATGGAGTCGGGCGTGTAAGCCATCTTCACTTTTGCGGGGTTTCTGTGACGATGTCAGTGGGCGTCTGCTTCGGCCGCTGATGGGCACGGACTTGGAGTTCCATCCATCCTGGGCCGCCTTCACCTTGATCCTCGCGGTTTCTTCGGTGAAGGGCGGGAACGGCGGTCTGGCTTCGTCCTGGCTAGCCATGATTCAAACAATCGGTCTTTCCAAGTGATGATGTCTAGAGTAATGGAGTTAATAACATGGCAATGGACAGCAGTTTTGAACTTGTCAGTCATGCTGGAAGAGGACACAGGCACCGGACGATGCAACCAATCACAGGCACAGGCTGCCGGAAGTTCGGCCTTTGTCAGCTGTCATCAGCGCGCCCTTGGCAAACACCGCGGGTTCTGCTCTTACGGAACGACGTCAGATGAGGCGTAAAAGTTTTTGAATTTCAACTTCTCAGCTCTGACTGAGAAATTCCAATCTGGTTTGAGCATGATGAGTCTTTCACACTCCGGATGGCTTTCGGAGAGAACACTGCAGTCACAAGCAAAGGCCGACGCCGGCGCAGCTTCTGCCTCAGCACACAGAGCCGCGCTGACATGCAGTGCGGTCTGTCGTGGTGAACCAGGTACCGGACGATTGACTTTCCTAGGTCCCGGCGGCCGGTTCTTCGGACGATAAAGTCAGGCAAATCCAGACAAGCACATGCTCGCCGACTTTGTACCAACTGCACGCCAACGACCACAACATCAGGAATGCCACGCCGCCGGGTCTTGAGCACCCGGACCTCGCCATGATGACAAAAGCTCCTAGAGGTCAACCTCTTGGCGCAGTAACTCCGAAGGACGTTGGTAGAGGGCCGACAGGCTGGATGCTCGGACGGCCGAGAGGGGCCCTTGTTCGCCTCCCCCCACCGGGGGAGAGAGGCCGGGGATCGGAGCCCAAACGGACGCGGCATAAATTCCCGGTCTTGCGTCATGTCACTCTGTGGGCCGAAAAGGTGCGCATTTGCTGCTGTTGTTATCAGAGTTCAAGGTACATGCCATCTATTCGTACCCTCCCCATACGGATATTCTGTCTGTTGTCACTTTGAATGCTGCTGGTGTCTACTTACTTAGTACCTTGAGCAGGGGGGAAAAAATACTTTGCATCATTGCGTGACTTTTCAAAGGGAAGGCGGGCAAAAAAAAACTCCAGAGTTCAAACCGTTGAGTCCTTCTTCTTAGTGCGACGGTAGGTCCCCGTGGTCCGCACTTTTTTGCCCACTTGTATTTCGTCACAAAGACACTTTGCCTGTTGTACCTGTGCCTGAGATGGTCGGCGGTGGTCCCAGGAAGGAGTGGCCGCCCCGCGCCTAAGGAGCGTAGTATCCGTATCTCAAATACAAATCATCACGAGCTCCACTTCCCTGGAAGCTCGCAGAATTGCGCCTGGGACCCTGACTCGGCGATCCCTCGATATCCCGCCCACTACTAATTCGCCCTACCTTCCTTTCCTTTATCTGATCTTCTTTTCCCTTTTTCCCATTCTTCAACAATCACTCTACCAATCCACTCTCAAATCTCCAACGTACCTCTCTTCCTTTACCAATCTTCAACCAACCCAAACCAAATCATCAAAATGTCTGGTCTCAAGGTCGGCGAGCAGTTCCCCGAGGGCGTTGCCTTCCAGTACATCCCCCACCAGGAGGAGACTGCCGACTTCAAGGTCTGCGGTATCCCCATTAAGTACGACACCGCCAAGGGTAAGTCTCTCTCTGCCTCTCTCTCTCTCTCTCAAGTGAAGCATCACGAGAAAAAAAAAAAGACATTCGTGGCTAACTTCTCCCGTCCACACAGAGTTCAAGGACAAGAAGGTTGTTATCGTCTCCATCCCCGGTGCCTTCACTCCCACTTGCTCCGCCTCCCACCTGCCCGGCTACATTGAGCACAAGGACGAGCTCAAGGCCAAGGGTGTCGACCAGGTCATCTTCCTCGCCTACAACGACCCCTTTGTCATGTCCGGCTGGGGCAAGGCCAACAACATCAAGGACGACTTCATTGTGAGTTTTGCCCGTCTCTGTCTTCGCTGCTGTGTCTTTTTTCCCCCTTTTTTTCTCGACATGTTTTGTTCAGCTGGCAGCTCTAGCTGTGCTGTGCTGTTGTGTTGTTTTACCCTCCCCCCTCTTTCCGTGGAGCTCACCCCTTCACCGACTCCGATAAACGCCGCCCGCCCCCCACCCCCACTCTGCCCCTCCTCAAGGGGGTGGGAAAAAGAGTCTCAACATGATACCACGATACGCTCAAGTCGCCTCACCTGCGACCCTGCATTCGTGTCCCTCTCCTTACCATCTTTTCGTCGCGCAATCTCACA
Organism: Colletotrichum fioriniae; assembly: GCF_027942845.1. Classification (NCBI taxonomy): domain Eukaryota; kingdom Fungi; phylum Ascomycota; class Sordariomycetes; order Glomerellales; family Glomerellaceae; genus Colletotrichum; species Colletotrichum fioriniae. The sequence goes on from NW_027076842.1 coordinate 329,451, forward strand.
ATCACCGTCACAAGCAATGATGAACTAACCCTGGCTTTCCCAGGTCTTCGCCTCCGATGCCAACGCCGCCTTCTCCACCTCCATCGGCTGGAACCACGGCGAGCGCACTGCCCGCTACGCCATCGTCATCGACCACGGCAAGGTCGTCTACGCCGAGAAGGAGACTGAGCTCCAGGGTCTCGAGGTCTCTGGCGCCGAGCCCGTTCTCAAGGCTCTGTAAAGAGTTGGTACCTTGTGCCACTTGAAGATTTAATGAATTTTGCGTTGGGCGGGTTACTTCTTTTTTTTTTATTACAAATGATGAGAAATGCCTTTTTTTGAGAAAACCAAGACATTGGTCTCTTTTTATAGACGAAAGAGGGGAAAGAATGGAAAACTTTTCCGACGACGCGTTTAGAACAAAAGATCATATAGAATTTTGAACTTTCGTTAGACGAAGGGTGCGGGGGTTTTCGAATCACGAGATACTTCTTCCGCTTATAGAAATAGAGACAATCTGAATGGTTCATGAGACTTGGTCACATTTCTGCCTGGCTTGATAACCCAGTCTCTTGGGGACATGATGGGTGTAATTAATCTGACAGCTGCAATTTGAGTGAGCTGCGCGGTATGAACTATGAACTACGTGTCACTGTTAGATGCCTTGGGAGAGCGCAGTAGAGCAGACGGACTTCGTCTCGGTAGCGGAGCTCGGAGATGCGATATTGCCGCGAAGAGGGACAGACGGACGGGGGGTAAAGGAACCGAAGGAGAGGAATAGGTTGCGTTTTTTCCCAACGCTGATCATGGCGTTGTTGAATGCTTTCACTTGGGTTGATCTCCTACGCAGATGTATGATATACGTGCGTCTTGTTCTCATATTAGGGATGATACGGGTAATCTTGGGATATCGTGACACGAAAAGACGATGAATGTCAGTCATGGAGGTGTGCGTTTGATATGTTCTTATAATATGTTCTTATAAGGCTAGTGATGATGTTAACTTGGAACCTACCTAGGTAGCTGGCTTGATGTACTTGAGTGAAGACGATGTCATGGATGTTTATCAATGATCGTCTTTGTAGTGAATGGATGTAGAGGATTGACTTGGATTGTTGCGTAGTCATGTTGCGCATGAAGCCGTGGAATCGAAGGAGTATTATTGTCTCTCCACTGCCAAGGAGGGGATTATATGATATGACAGCCACTTGGGGGTGCAATTTGCTTGGTAACTTTTCTTTCCCCCGTCATGTAGCCTCGCCCTGTGAGCGACGAAGGAAAGGGGTGGGAAAGGTCGGCTTCGGAATGACACTCAGGTCCATGATATACTTCCCCCTTTGGGATAATTGAGAGACAGTCCCTCAATTTTATGTCAAGCTCCTGGAACTACATCGTCAACCACAAGGCACTGAGCACAACAAGCTCACAAAGTCATCGAATACCCGAAGAAGAATGAAGTCATATCACTGGCAACAATAACAAAGTCTTGAAAACGTTGGTAAGAATCCCCCGTTGGGACAATTCCATGCAAATTCCGTGCTACCCGTGAGATTGTGTAGTTATAGAACCCCAAAGTCCCGTTTCAAAGCACAATGAACCCTCGACTCCAATCAAGTTTTTTTGAACCTGGTCGTATTGTGCCTTTCACCAATCGTTTGTTGTCAGAAGCGTTCGTTCCTTCTCTAAAAAGCGGTCCCCCTCACCAGCCAGAGGGGAAAGAAACCTAACCCTCGGCCGGGATTGGTTCGGCCGTTTTTGTTCTTGCTTCCCGCATGTCACACCAGCCTCACGCCGTCTCGACAGAGAAATGTTTTTACTCTTTTTTTATTTCATCATGTCAAGAGAAGAAAAAACCCATCACGAAAACCCAATTCTTTTTTTCCCCATCCTCGAAAAGAGACTAGAAGAAAAAAAAGCTGTTTAACGGGTACGGGCCTGGACCTTGGGAGCGGCGCCCTTGGAGCCCTGCTTGGAGGCGATGGGGCCCTTCTTGCCACCGGCGGCAGCGGACTTGGCCTTCTCGGCCTTCTTGGCGGCGGCGTCGGCGTTCTTCTTGTCCTTGGACTCCTTGATGGCGGCGGCGCGGGCGGCGGAGCGGGCCTCGGGGCGCATGGAGCGCTTCTCCTTGATCACATCGAGGGAGGCACCGACGATGGCACGCTGGGCCTTGACGGTGCGGCGGGTGCGCTTCTTGGCGACCTCCTGTTGTGGGGGTCAGTCATCTGCTCTCTTGAGGATCAAAGTTCGCGACGCGTGAATGGGTTCGAGATATTGTTATCTCGAATGGGGAACCCTTGTGGCAGCGTCGCGAAGGTTGGCACTCACCTCAGAGATACCCTTGCGGTGCTGGCGACGGTACAGAACAGTCCAGGCAATGCGGCGGGGGTTCTTGCGCTGGAGGAAGAGGGACTCGGACTTTCCGTTCTGGAAACGGAAGATCTTGGAGTCACCGCGGACGTAGAGCTTACCCTGTATCATCAGAGTCTCGTCAGCGTCTTGTTCTCATGTGTGGTTTATGTCTTTTGCCTCCTCCGTGTAGTCGTCTCCTTGCAATCATCCTTCCCCTGTCGATCGATCGTCGGCCCCTGGCCTGCTCATTCATCCAAGTCGTTGCCCCTCATGTCCCAACTCTTCCATCTGGGTTGGAGCTCCCAAACGACCCGGCCATGCTTCAAACAGGTTCCCTCGATCGACGGGAGAAAAGATGATATCGGAGACGTAGGGAGGGGTGGGTGGCGTTGTCATCATCGTACCTTTCCAGGGTAGATTCTCTGTCCGGAGAACGTGTCGTCGTACGTGCGCATCTTTATAAATCAGTCAGAAAACAATCCCTCTTAATATTCGGAGTATCCTCCTATAATCGACCCTCAATTCGTTCTTTTCGTCTGGCCCAGCAAAGTTTGTCGTGGAAAGCGGCTGTCTTTCGGGGATGGTGACGTTGCGTTGTGTTGGGTAATCGCTAGGCCAGCAGTCGGAAAGAAAAAATCGAGGATCGACCGGACGAGGGGGTAATCTATTGAACGTACATTGGCGGTATTGAATGCGAACGTTGGCTGACTTGTCGATGAGGTCAAAGGGTTCGGGAAGGGGAGGGTAAGACCAGGCTGGCACTCTTCGCGAGATTCAACAATTTTCGACTCTGGTTCGGAAATTCGTCGTGGGAGGGTAGAATAGCCTAGTGGGCGTCAACCCTACGCGGACGGGACGAAAGAGTGGGCCCGTTCGCGGGTGCGTATGTCACGTGAAGATAGCCATCACCGATACTGACAGACTTGTGCTGCGCCACATTTCAAAGTGCTGTGGGTGTGTGGCTTGCGTGCCCCAGAAGCTCCACTCTCAACTTCAACTCGGGTTGTGTGGTCTACGACACAGGTTCATGCTTGAGAGAAGACGTCGAGAAGACAGTGGTGATGAAAATTTGGCTGAGGGCGACGAGACCGCTCATGAGCAAATCACGGTCGCCAAAAATGCCAGTCGACCCCGATGAGATTGCAGATGTTGTCCTAGAGCATTTCAAGAAACTGCCCGCAAAACGTAGGCCCCAGGTTAGAGACAATGGCCTACATGAATGGGTTCCCCTGAGCGGCATTGTTGCTGAAAAAGATGGCGTCTTGACGTGCCTATCGCTTGCGTAAGTGCCATGGCCACATCGATGATATAGTACAGCGGAATACGGATCATATACCTGGTCACTGGTTCATGATGGTACACTCTCAAGACGGTCTGATCTTGCTCATTTCTAGATGTTACACATGGACTGTAGTAGCTCCCATGATCCGTAGCAATATCAAACTTCATTCCACTTCATTACCATCACCCATGACCACCTGGCTAACACCCACCGCAGAACGGGCATGAAGTGTCTCCCAGCCAGCAAACTCCCCCTAGCAAAAGGAAATGCCCTCCACGACTGGCATGCCGAAGTCCTCGCCATCCGCGCCTTCAACCGTTACCTCTTGGACGAATGCGACACCCACTCGCAGGGCAGCTCACCCACCTCCGACATCATCACAGGACGCCCCCCCTCCTCCATCTCTCCCTCCTCACCCCAACCCTTTGCAATCAGAGACGACGTCACGCTACACATGTACTGCTCCGAAGCCCCCTGCGGCGACGCAAGCATGGAACTCACAATGGCCGCCCAAGAAGACGCTTCACCCTGGGAAGTGCCCCGATCCTCATCCTCTCCATCTGGCGTAGCTACTACCACTACTCCACCCGCTCCCGCTTCCAGGACAACAACAGACACAACCCCCCTCCCAGGAAGAGCCTACTTCTCCCACCTAGGCATCGTCCGCCGCAAACCAGCCCGCGGCGACGCGCCCCCAACAGCCTCCAAATCCTGCTCCGACAAGCTCGCGCTCAAACAGTGCACCTCTCTCCTCGCCTCGCTGACCTCCCTGCTCGTTCACCCAGGCAACGCCTACATCTCGTCCGTCATCCTCCCGGAATCGGAGTTCTCCGCCACAGGCTGCGAGCGCGCCTTCTCAGAGAGGGGACGGATGAAGGCCGTAGCGGCGGGTGAAGCGGCGCGTTGGAAGGGCGGGTACCGGTTCTCGCCGTTCGAGGTGTGCACTACGTCTAGAGACTTTGAGTTCTCGAAAAGGCGTGTTAGGGGACGGCTTGGTGTTGGAGCGGAGAAGATTGCGGCGAGTAACCTCGCTGCTGTCTGGACGCGGGGTGGTGGCGTGGACGAGGGCACGATGGGCGGCGTGCTGCAGGGGCGGAAAGCGTTTGACGTCCGGGGCGCGAGTTTGGTTTCTAGGCGGAGGATGTGGGAGCTCGCGGCGGCGGTGGCGGAGCGGGTGGCTAGGCAAGGTAACGATGATGACGAGGGTGAGGTAGGGGGTTTGTTGCGGCGGGCGTTGGATGTTGATGCGTATGGCGAGATCAAGGGCGGGGAGATGCTTGCTTGTCGGAGGGAGGTCAAGGAAGCTGCGAGGAGGGTTGCGTTGGCGGGGTGGGTTGTTAATGTTGGGGATGAGGAGTTTGCGAGGTTGTAGAATGGAATTCGCCACGGTGATATGGATGCTGAGAGGCATGAGTGCGGCGCAATTGGGCGAGCATTCTGATTCACTCTTCACATCCTATCAACTCACAATCTCATCACGCTGAGTTTAAATGGTTGACTTTGTCGAGACCTCAATACTGCGCAGTTTGGGCATGAACGGTGAGCCTTACGTGTCTCCTCAGAGCTTGTCATCTCCCCTCGCCGTCTCGAGACACCACGTCCATGCACACACATAATTTCAACCGCCGGGAAACACATTGGGGCGTCTTCGTATCGATCGATCTTTGCGTTGGAAGTCAAGTTTGTATCTCGTTAATTTTTCCCATTCCTTAAAACCCACGCGCTCGTTCATAGATGATAGGCAATCCGCGGAACCCCAGGACGGTTTCGATCTTAAAAAAACTCTCTCTTCTCTCTTTCTCTCTCGAACTCCCATGACAAAAATATAAAGGTAGTCGCAGAGAGAGGGGGGGCACCGTTTGGTTTGGGAGCTTTTTTTCATTTATTGATCTTTTTTCGGCAAATCTTTCATCCTCTGTTGTGAAGTATTTTTTTGCCGCTTACTCGACCTTGCTCTCAAAGTTCTCACCCTCGACCAGGTCGGGGATGTCGTCCTCCTCACCATCCTTGCCCTCCTTCTGCATGTTCTGGTAGCTCTCGGCGAGCTTGCGGAGCGAGGCGAGGGAGTCGGGGCCAAGCTGGTTGAGGATGCCGGGGACGAGCTCGGTGAGCTCCTTGTCCTCACCGTTGCCGTAGATGGCGAAGGTGTTGGCAGGGACGGCAGCGTGAACTAGAAGAGTTTCATCTTTAGCATAGGTCCGAGTACTTCGTGCGATGAGAGAGGTATGGGAGGGTAGAAGAGCTATCCTCTGGTGAAAGAACAGAGGTATATCGGGGAAGGGTATGACGGTGATTGTGGCTGCTTGGTGGTCATTTACCCTTGGGAGCAGCAAAGTGGATGACGTTGCCGTCAGACTTGAACATGTTGACCTCCTCAATGGCCTGGATGGGCTGGACGTTGAGCTTCTTCAGGGCAGCCTGGAGCTTCTTGTCGTCGGCGGCGGAGCGCGCGGGCGCACGCTTCATCTTGCGGCGGGGAGTGCCCTTGCCGCTATCGTCGGGCGAAACATCGACACGTTAGTCATCATTTCCTTCTTTGTAAACACTTCGCGAATGGGCGGGTTCGGGAGTTGCGTTTGTATGCAATTTTGTCTTTTTTCTGGATATTCCGCGGTGTTCTCGGTGAAGGGAAGGGTGTAGGAAAAAATGAGGGGTCAATTTTCGGAGGTTCACACATACCCTGCGCATCGCGTATATTAGCTACCAATTTCAAAACCGACAGCATCACGACAGCATAGAGACAAAAGACATTGATATAAACATACCGATACGCGCGGAGGCGCCGAGCTTCTTGAGGCGTTCCTGAACGTCCGACATGGTGGGCAGATTGGCTCGAAAATTGACGAGTTTGGGGAGGGAGAGGGACGATTTGGCGTGGTGGTTTTGCGGGTGGGGGAAAGGGAAGCAAGCTGATGCTGTGCGGTCGGCCTCAGGGCAATTAGCAAAAATGTGTGGTATGGAGGTGGGAAAAACCCGGGCGGGCAGCCACCGGCCGACCCCCCTCAGGCGAGGACGGGAGCTACGACCACACGCATATTCCCACCCGCCCTCTTTCCTTTCCCCTCCCGTCCCGTGTGTGCAGCGCCCGAGGGAAGTAAAATTCACTTGAGGTGGGCAAACTACTCACCGCGATTCGTCTTGCGTTTGTCACACGTTTAATTATCTACCACAAGGCTGAAGCTGCCTCTGTCAGCTTTGCGTGACGAGGGGGATGCGATGATGGAGGTTTTGTGCGTGCCAAGAATTCCCTTCGCTTGCGGAAATAGTATGTGCCGAGGTACGTTCCTTTTTTCCAACCTCACCGGGAGCACACCGAATGAGGTGGGGCCAACTGGGTGATGAGCTTTTCGGCTTGCCCTCTTGGGTGGTGTTGGATGAGGTTGATTCTCTTTGTCAATGACAATCACTGTCTCCTGACACGATGCATGCTTTTATGTCTCCATCGATAGGCCGATATTGATACGCCCATACCAACAACGCAACACTGCTGCCGCGAAGTTTGTCAATTTCATTCAAATGTCTTTGAGCCCTCGAACGCCAGAAAGCAACCCTCAGAGGTCGGCATGGTATCTTTCGTTGTTATACAGCCAAACATGGCAGAATCCCAGACCCTCCGAGTCCACATTGATATAGTACAATCCGTCGCAGAGTGACAGGGCATCAATCCAAGTCATCCGACATTCCCGACTCCTTGCGCATCGCCGCTTGCTGTGCCTTGAGATCTGCCTCTCTTCTCCTCTGCTCGTTCACGCGTGCTTGCTTTTGTCTCTCGATATCTTCGTCTCGCACCGTCCAGACTGTCGGCTGTGTTAGCTTCATGCTGAGCAATGATTCCAAGGTGTGATTGGCGTACTCGGCTTGTTCGACTTGGAGTATTCCTTCAGCTTCGTGACAAATTGGTCAAACTCCTCCTGCGTCTTTTCGCGGTTCGCAAGACTCCTCGCCTGCAGCTCGGGGTTGTATCTCTTGAAAAGCTCCTCCTCCGTCGGTGACACCCACATGGTGAAGGCCGGACCGCCCACGCAAAAGATTCCACCACTATGCCCATCTGTCAGTTTGCCATTCGCTGAAGTCCTCGGACAGTCTCAACGTACCCAAGCAGCATCTTTCCCCACAACTTCCAGTTCGTAGCCTTCTTTGTCGCCATGGTGATTGAATTTGTGCGATGCAGCGGAATAGCAGTTAGGCTGTGACGATTTGGCGAAGCTCCGGCAATGGAGGCTTGAGTTCGGGGCTTTGCGACACAGAGGCAACCCTCTCACAATCGATGACGAACCTGACGCGCTTGATTGGAGATCTACCAGTAGGCACCCACTTTGGAAGGCGGTGGGAAGCTGCCATGTCGGGCCTCCTTAGGTAAGCTTGGACTCATTGACTTACGGTGGTCCATGCGCTCTCTCGAGATGGCGTGGCTAGTGCTTCCTGCGAGACAACACCTTTCATCCGCACTTTCTTTGACTGGAGGTTCAATCACCAACGTGAACAAGACATGGGCTCGAATCCGTTCGAAAGTGTGGCACACTAATACACCATCAACTTTCCATGATCGTCAAAACCCACAGACCAGTTCTCATCTACCCAGCGCATCTCCGCAACCTCGTGGCGCAGGCGGAAGACCACATGTCCGAGTGGGCTGTGCTCACTGTCACCAACATCGAACAAAACGTTTGTGGTTGGACGATGCCACAGCCCTTTTTGGAGACAGGCAACGCTCCAGATCGACATGCAGGAACGCAAGAAAACGTTTCCCGTGCTCCCCTCCCCCCAATGACAGGACGAAATTGAGCACCGACCGTCGTGAGTTGCGGCGGGATATCCCCAGAAAGGGAGGCCACTTACGGTCCATCAGAAACCCATGTGCTGGCCAAGTCATCAGTAGTTCAGTTACAATTGTTCACTTTCTGTCGTTGTGGCAAAAAAATTCAAAAGGCCTCCGTCTTCAGGGGCGTAGTGTCTTCCGCGCGTCTGAGGTCTTCCTATGCATCGTGATTTGACCGTTGAGGATTAAAGCCATAAACCCCACCTCACGTGGAAACGCTGGTCTTGGCCGCTCAGCCCTTCCTTCGAGGCGGGAAAGAAACCGCTCTACTCCGAACGGGACGGAAGCTGACGAAATGTCTAACCCTCCTCACCGCATGCTTGGCTGCTTGGCCGTACGTTGACCGGGCCGAACGGCCTTGCTATTCGACCTTGGTTGTTTCCACACTAATTACATTGTAGAGGTGGTCGAGAAGTGGAGGCGACGAAGGCGACCGTCGTAAAGCAATACGATAGGGTAGAGGCCTCCTGAGCGTGACCAGAGAGGCTGATATACCTTCGACGAATAGCAGGACGGCAGAGACTCCGTCACAAGGACATCTAGTAGTTGCTCTCGAGTTCCTGCCGAGTGACTTTCCCGCTGAATGATGCATTTCCATGTAAGAAGGAATGCCACAACGAAAAGCAGAGACTAGCGGCGCTGCCTCGGGGTGGTTGCATAAACAGGCATTGCTGTTACTGAATCCCGCAACCGTCCACCAGCATCAGTTCAGTATGGTGTACCAGCACCCGCGCTCCGGGCAACAGGACGGGAGTTGACGGGAAGCGAGAGAGATGAGACGAAATGTCGCGGACAGGCTCAGCGCACAGAGACTCTGCGAACCTAATTCCCCCTCGTCTCGCCGAGGGTCCTGTCGGTACACCAGAACACCAGACATACCCGAAAACGGGGTTTAACAGGAGCCTGGACTGTTTCTGCACCCTTGCTTTTTCGGTTCTCGATACTTGGGAATAGGGTCATCCTCATACTCTCCTGATAGATTGCTTCATGTTTTGGGAAGAGGTGAGCAGGAGCCGAGTAACAGCCGGGCCCCTGATGCTCACGGCTGACGGCTGATGGGTGATAATACTGGATCCCTATAAGGCAGAGGCCCTGGGAACAGCAGACTCAAAAGGGGCGTCAGGCCAATGAGATTCGCCACTGGGGAGTTTCTGATACAGCGCTCTTGTTGTGTGCACCTCGAGAGAGAGACGCGGAGCCGGAACGCATTGCAGCAATGCTCGTTCAACGGGTCCTAGGGGGTTTGTGATTGATCCCTGCTTCTTAATAAGGCACATTGTGCAACCCGGGTCAGGCAGTCAGGTGAGAGCAGGCGACATGCCTGATCAGCGTCGTTTTTCTTAGGGCACAAGATTGCATCGTTTGTGGTGGCTGATGAAATAGGTATCCGTACTGGAAAGAGCAAAAAGGAGGAGGTTGTCAAATGAAGCTTTTTGGGGGTGTTGCCATAGAGGCACCTAATTGAGGTTAGAATGTCTCTGGTCCTATATGCCTCGTGACGACGAAGACGGAAACAGAGTGGTCGTTGCAAATCATTTGTTAAAGACAACTGTGACATTCCATTGATGGTTTGCTGGACTGACATCTTTTTTTCTTTTCTGTTCGCAAAATGGATGAATGAGTGTGGAGGGGAAGTGGGTTGTGGAATGTAAAGGCTGGGAAGCATGGAGTCAATAGACCCATCCACTTGGAGTAAGGTACAGTAGGTACCTATGGATGGACCCAGTCATACCAGTAAGGTGCGGTACCTTGCCGTGGCCATGACCTCAGTTCCATGCCGCGACACCGGGAAGACCCTCGTTGCAGCGCTCGGATGAACCTTTCCTGTGAGGGCTTCGTGCTGCGGCTGTCCAGGCGCATGGTGTACCTCGCTGAGGGCAGGAGGGTAGAAAAGCGGGAGTTGAAAATTGTCGTGGGGCCGGCGGCGTTTTAGGCATGATTGCCCAACTGATCCGGGATATCCTCCCTCTAGCTGCGGTACTCATGGAAGGCTGTTGGTTTTTCGACCATAGGTACTCTGTAGTGTGTAATCTATCCAGTCTGGAAGCTGAGGGGCGGATCGCGGGTGGCCCCAGAGAATTAAGAGTACAGGATCCAGAGAAAAAAGATTAATGTTGTTGTAAATGCAACGAACAGGCTGGCGCAAATTGAGGGCGGTGCTTCTGTTGGATCCCGCTTCTTTCAATGCGCCTGAAGTTCTGAAGTACAGTACTGGTTTGCTGTAGCCCCTTCCCCCTCTGCAAATGCAAAGTCAGGCAGAGTTCTCCGTAAGAGGAACCTTGAGCTAGCGGCGGCAGTGCGAACGCTGCTTCCGTACCTTGCCTTAGTGAGGTACTTTATTACTTGCCTTAGTAGCGCAAGTACCGAAGTAGCGTCGTATCGAGTGGATGAGCTTCGTCTCTGGTGTTGAAACCATCTTGACAGGCCGAAAGGTACGGATCCTTGTGATCGCGAAGACGGTGATGGTGAAAGAGTACAATCATCAACGCTGTTCGATAGGTGTCACTTTTACCATCTACAGACTCTGGCCATGGTGTTGACACCAGAGATGTCAATTATAGAGCACCTCCTTCCGGGTGGCATATCATCACTTGGTAGGTAAGGTAAGGTGCCTCAAATGTAAGATCGGGTACCTTAAGGGATGGTGGGGAAGCAGGAGCGACATGGACAGAAGATGGAAGGACACGGCCCCGACAAGCGCCTTCTCAAACACGCTGTCGTCATTTTGTCGCTGTTGCTCAGGGACCTTGATTTGTTCTCTTTTTCTGCAACAAACAAGACGCAGACATCAGTCCTATACTGAATTGCCGTATCCGAATGTGTATCTTGCTAACGCTGCTAGAACAATCCAACTCATTTCACGAGTCCAAGTACCTTAATGTATCCGTTAGTAAGCACTGCACAGTTGTATTCCAACGATATGATTCTTCTCAAATCTGCGACGTGGTGCAAAAGAGAGGGAGTGTAGAAGAAAGGTACAAAAGGTACATGGCCATGGGAGCACTTGCCTTGACAACCGCCGCAGGAACGCCTCGTAACCGGGGACCCTGGGAAAGCGAGACACCACCTCCCCGATGCTCCAATGCTTCCCCCTCCGTAATTCATCTCTCTGCAAAGAGGAAAGGTACCTTTTCGCCCCGTGCCTTACATGCGCGAATCGAGGCACCCGTCCCCCCGGGCGACCGTCCAACAACCCAATCCCGTCCACGCATCCCGCCCAGTCCAGTCAAAATCCTTCTTCCCCCAGTCTTCCGTCTTGTCTTAATTCATCTGCGCGTTGCACCGCATCCGACAGCGCCTCCTGAGGTGCTGTGCTCTTCTTCTTTTCTTCCAGTAATTCCCTCCCAAGTCCCAGTCCCAATCCACACACCCGTACGAATAGAGCACCTACCGCACCGCACCGCACCGCACCGCACACACGTCGTTCCTTTGGTGTGTGGACTGTGGACGCGTGCATGAGCCAGACCTCCTCCTCGCTCTCTATCTCTTACCGATACCCTTTACGAATATCCGTACACTTCTCCCACTCCAACTCACTCTCCTTAAGCAACTCGAGTTGCTCAACCTTGAACGGCACGGCCATAATACACACACTGCCCACACAAAAGAGAGCTCGGCCCAACCTCCTCCACCCCTCCAGCATCAACTTCCATTTGCATCCCCACTGCCACACTCCTTCAACTGCCACCAATAGACGCCGTGTTCTGGAAACAACTGCGATCTCCCCTTAACGGCGGCTCTATTGAACCTACCACCCGGCATTGCCCAACGCGCGGCTCTACTTCATTTCTTATTCTCTCCTATTCCCTCCGTCCCTCTCTCTATCGGTTACTATTCCCCTTGAAATTCGGCTCACTCCGTCCTGCGCGCATCGTTTTCCTCGAAATTGCAGTGGACTGTTCTCTCGTCCCGGACACCAACTTGAATCGTCCGCTCTTGCGCATAGCCTGGCCCGCCGAAACTGTCGATCAACATTGAGCCGAAACGTGCGGGAATCCCAGCCTACAAGACCACAACAACAAGCCGCCAACCCTTGGCCTTCTCGACAACGTCAGCTATGCGCCTGTTGTAGTCTGTCCAATTCCCAAAGCTGTGGAGCTACACCTAATTTTCTCCTTTACGGTAACCTTATGCGATCCCGGGCCGCCTAGGAGCTGTTACCGAAGCCAACACTTTTTCGACCTCGAACTACCCATCTTTTACCCCAACACACACCCCAAAAACACTCTCGACCGAAAACACGCACATTGCGCCACTGAAATCGAAAAGTTGACGACGCGATTCCGACACGAGAAGTGGTGGTATAGCAGACGATGGCAGGATATCCGGGTCAGCGTCCTTACGGCGGTGGCCCTCCCGCGCCTCGTCCTGGCCCCGGACCCGGCCCATCGCCCGCGCAGCGGGGTCCTCCTCAGCAGTATGATAACTACCAGCAGGACGGATATGGCTACGACTACTATGATGACGGCGGCTACGACCAAAACTATGGCGGACAGTACCAGGACCCCAACTACGGTAGAGGTCCGCCGCCGAACCAAGGCTACCCGCCACAGGATTACTATGGTGGCGGCCCAGGGCCCAATGGCCCGCCGAGAGGAGGACGACCGCCTCAAATGGGAAGAGGTGGTCCCATTGCACGTCCTCCGACCGCAGATGGTAATCGCGGCGGATACCCGCCGCGTGGCGGTGGCGGTCCTCCAGGTCGAGGAGGTTTCCCCATGGGCCGGGGCGGTCGTCCCGCTCCGTATGAGCGATCGGCCAATTCAGATCCAGCTGGTGAGTTGCGCGCGTGCCAGAAGTGCCCTTGTATGCTAATCATTTCCTAGCAAACCGTCCTCGACCACAGGAACACGCACCGATCAGTCCTCCTGGCGCCCAGGGCTTCAGTGGTGGCGCTTTCCCGTCATTTCCAGGACAAGGCCGTAAGACGGACCTCGATGCTGAAAATGCGATTCTGAACAAGATGGCCGGAATCGACATCTCGTCCCAACCTGTCCAGCAACGGCCTCCTGGTGGACCTCCAAATGGCAGAGCGCCGCCACCTCGTGGTTACTCTGACCCGCGACGTGGTCCTGAGCCGGGTTACGGACAAGACTTTCGAGGAGATGGCTACGGCCAGCAAGGCCCTCCGAGGGACGAGTTTGGCCCACCTTCTAGAAGCATGACCATGCCGGTCAACGATCAAGCACAAAGGCGTGGGGCCCCGCCACGCCAGGACACATATGGTGGTCCAGGGGGACCGCCACGTGGTGGTGTTCCTCCTCGACCTTCAACAGCACAAGGAAATCGGCCGCCACCGCAGCGCATGTATCCCTCAAACCCGATGCCTCCGCCGCCGCAACAGCAGCAGCAGCAGCAACTGCCTCCGCCTCAGAATGCAGGTTATGGAGGCCCTGGAGAGTTCGGAGGCGATCAAGACGGATACCGAGATACTAGGGCATCATTCGGCGATGTCTACGACGCCTATTACCAACCTTCTCGCATGAGTAACCAAAGCGCCCACAGTTACGGTCACCATGATGCTCCAGAGTACAATGGGGCACCCTCGCATGCTCCTCGCGGTTCTTTCGAACAGCACATGCGCCCAGGCATTGCCGAACACACGCAGCCAGGCGCTAAGCGCGTTCCGGAAATGAGTCGGACCAAATCGCAGCCAGATCTTCGACAGTCGCAGCAGGCTGTCTTTGAGATGGCCGGCGACGCTCCTCCGATGCCGCCAATGGGTAACGGCTACCAGGACGCATACAACCAGCCCAACGGCTGGGATCAACCACCGAACCCGCAGATGGGGCGCCCTGGCCTGCCCCAAGGCCCTTCCCCTAATCGAGGCCCCGATTCTTTGCCATCTCACCCGGCCCCCGTGCGACCTGGCCACATGCCTAATTCCATGGTCAATATGAATGATAAGCCCGCGCCTGTTCGCAACTACGCCGGCGCTCCTGGCGTTCACGTACCGACACCTCCCGCTGGGCCTGGCGGCGCACCTCCGCCTCAGCAGCAAATGCTCCCTCAGCAACCGAGCAAGGCCTCGCTTCAAGAAACGACACCCGTCACACAGGAAGAGCTGGAGCGTCTACGCCAGGTTGTCAAGTCAACACCGAATGATCAAGAGACTGCCATGAGACTGGCGAAGCGACTGGTGGAGGCGGCCGATGTTCTGGCCCCAAACCTTGCCGATCCGAAGATGAAGACCCGTGCCCGGGAGAGGTATCTTGCTGACGCAAACAAGATTCTCAAGAAGCTGTCAAGCGCCCAAAACTCCGAAGCAATGTTCTTCTATGCTGACTGCCTAGGCCGTGGCTTGTTTGGACTGGAGCCTGATAACAAGGAGGCCTTCACATTGTACCAGTCGGCTGCTAAGCTCGGACATGCGGCTGCGGCGTACAGAACGGCAGTCTGCTGTGAGATTGGCCACGAAGAAGGTGGCGGCACAAGAAAGGATCCCCTCAAGGCGATCCAATGGTACAAGAGAGCTGCCACGCTTGGCGATACGCCAGCCATGTACAAGGTCGGCATGATCTTACTCAAGGGGCTTCTTGGCCAGCCAAAGAATCCTCGCGAGGCTGTTGGGTGGCTTAAGAGGGCTGCTGAAAGAGCTGATGCGGAGAACCCCCACGCATTGCATGAATTGGGTCTGCTCTACGAATCTGCAGCACCCAATGATGCCATTATCAAGGACGAGGCTTATGCCTTCCAGCTGTTCCGAGAGGCGGCCGACCTCGGCTATAAATTTTCACAATATCGTCTCGGCTGCGCCTTCGAGTACGGTCTGATGGGCTGCCCTGTTGACCCCCGCCAGTCTATTATGTGGTACTCCCGCGCAGCTCAGCAAGGCGAGCACCAGTCTGAGCTGTCACTCAGTGGATGGTATCTTACAGGCACCGATAACGTCTTGCAGCAAAGCGACACGGAGGCTTACCTGTGGGCGCGCAAGGCTGCCACAGCCGGTCTGGCCAAGGCCGAGTACGCGATGGGTTACTTTACCGAGGTGGGCATTGGTGTGCCGGCCAACATGGAGGACGCAAAGCGATGGTACTGGAGAGCAGCTGGTAAGTTGTAATTGCTTCCATGTGGCGATGTATGCTAACCCGTTTCGACAGCCCAAGATTTCCCCAAGGCACGCGAACGACTGGAAGACCTCAAGCGCGCCGGCAAGAACGGACCCCGACAGCGCGAGCGTATTTCTCGCAGTAAGATCGGCAAGCAACAAGAGGGCGAGTGTTCCGTCATGTAGGCGGCAAGTCATTACCCAACGCAACAACTTGATGTATTAGGAGCGGTCCGGGCTGGGTTCCTGTGTCGACCGCAACGACGACCATGAACAGAGGATGAAGAGACGACGACGAGGTACAACTCTGTGTACTTGTACGGCATCAACCGACAACAGGATGTTTGATCTAAACGGAACAGGAAAGAAACGGCTCACGAAAGAAGGAAGAGAATGGGGGGGAACCACAATAGGCGTTCTGGACAAACGGTAGTCTAATTCCTCCGTTGGATGGGAGGCTCCTTTGTTTCATGGGGGGGCCATTCGTATTCTCTTTCTCCCCCACACAGGCCATTGAATGAGAATGGTTCTGGTGAGGGGCTGGATTTCCAGCATTCATGTCAATGTCTCATCTGAGGGCAAATTGACATGGCTCATACAGCCGATGTTTGGCGTTTAGCATATATAATTATTCATCAACGTCTTCTTTGATGCTCTATCGCTTTCTAACCCTTGGATTATGTTTTACATGAGGCTACTACAGGAAGCTATAAACCTAACTATTGTGACACGCGGGGTCCTTGGCGAGCGAAATCAGTCTTCTCTTCCCCACCAATTTCCCCCAACGAAACTATTCGATTACAATGACCTCGTCTTTGTTTGATTCCGACTAAGTAGTGGGTATCTCAGCTTGGTGTTGTTCAGGGTTGGGATAGCTGTAGCTGCGACTGTCAGCAGGTGAGTCTCGTTCGGTTTCGGTCTCGGGTCGTGCTTCATCAGTGAGGCTGAGGTTCTTATACGGGATGAAGATGGCTTGTTTGGGATGATGAGGGTTTCTTGGCTGCATTATTTGTCATTTTTTGGTCAAAATAGTCTGGGGGAGGCAAAATTATCTTCTCTAAGGATTCTCTAGGGAAGCCGGGTCAAGCAGGTAGGCAATAAGTTAGGCGGCGAGGAATGTTTGGTTGGCGGGGGTTTTGTGCGGGCCGGGACGGACTTTTGGAGATGACAGTGCAGGATCTGGGCGCCGGAGCCCGCGGCCGGAGGGTCTGTAGGGTCGGAGGACGCGGATGGCATCAGAGGGAGAGTAACGGCCTGTATGTGTATCAGCCGTTCGCGTCCTCGGAGTGGCGCTGATAATCTGACCTTTGTAAGTCGCGATTAATCGTCGTAAAGGTGATGTGTTATATCATTGGAGAAACCAGCCTCGGCGTATATTTGAATATGGACCGCGGCATGCAACCTGTCTTTCCTGAGCTTCATGTAAGGGAAGCAACCTATCCTAAACATGAGAGATGAATCAGGGGGAAAAACACCCACGTGTCCCTCCTTCCTCGACGTACTTACCTTCCATCTGAATATACGGAAAGGGCATATACCCCCTCAATCTCATTCCTGTCACCAGCCAGCAGGCGCCCCCCCTAGGGGGGTCAGGTTAAAACTGGCTGGATGGTGGAGTGGTTGAAGTCCACGAATAGCCTAATCAGTGAAAGCTTAGAGGTCCCGAGTTCGAGTCGACAAAATCCCAGCGTGTGCACCAAGAGATGTAGCCCCCGGTGGCGAACGGGGGGGTGAACTCTTTTGTCTTTTTGAATCTTATTAACATCGTGAATACTATTAGGAGTATGAGGCCTTCTTTGGGATGTGATATTGAATCATCCGTTATGTCTCGGCCGTATTTATACTTCTTGCTTCAAATCTTCCTTCCACGTCATCTCTTGATTCAGAATCACTAGCCGATATCAACGTGAATTCGGGGAAAACTGGAGGAAGGATTAAGAGGCCATAGGGGAACTCGAACCGCAAGATATTAGACCAGCCTTAGATCTTATTCGTAACTTAAGTAGACTGTTTTCCCACCCATCGTCCACTCAAGCTAGAGTATTGACAAAAACAGGCTCATGATGCCAGCAACCAACAAGAAACCCCAACTCAAAGACCCCGAGCCGACCGCCGCGCTCGTGGCAACGCGAGTCGAATTCACCCTCATACAATGAATATTCGGTCTCGCCAACTTGACATTAAACCGCTCCTCCCCAACCCACGTATTAAAGATAAGAATCCGCACGCGGTTCGAAGCATTCAAATACGCCTCCCTCGCATCCGCGCCATCAACCAACCCGCTCCCAAACCCCAAAATCTCACTCCCACTCGTAACCGGCGGCGTGTCGCCTCCCCCCATCGAGGTGGAATCCCTCGCAACGTTGGGGTTGAGGTCACTCGTCCTAGCTCCATGAATCACAGCACCGTACCCAAACGTAGCATTACACTCCGGAATCGTCTTCCACGAGGGCATACTCCCATCGCAGCCGTCTCGGTTGAGTGTTCTATCAGAGACGTAGAGGGCCTCGAGGCATGCTTCGCCGAGGACCGGTTCGCAGTCTGTGCTGTTGCCGTTCTCCTCGGTCCAGAGGTTTGTGACGTTGGGAGAGAACTCGACGTCTAGAGAAGTCACGCAAAAAGGGGAATCAGAGCCACGCAGGCCGCCGGATGACAGGTTTCCTCCGCGGGACCAGGATAGGGAGTACGAGGTGGCGATGTAGTGCGGGTCGATGACGTTTCGGCCTAGGTTGACCTCTGTGGTGTTTTGGGTGAGGTGAGGGAGACCGAATTCAGATATGTTTACGCCTGGTGGTAAGATGTAAGTCTATTTAAGTTCTTGTTTTAAAATCGGGAAGAGGGAATTGGAATCGTACGCCATGTCCATTCGTCTTGTCCAAGCTGCGGGGCGTTGCCCAAGAAGATCTCAAAGGGGCGGAACGATATCTGGCGTGTGGTGTTGGGCTCTGCTATTGCTTGTTGGAGGATCTCGATGGATTGGTTATCGAATACGGTGGGTGGTGATGCTCTGAACGTTTGAGCCCGGTCGTTCCAATAAGTAAAAGGCGCAGAAGCGTGAGAGAATAGAAGGCCAACGATGGAGAGTTTCATTCTGGACAGACGGGTTCCATTGATGATGATTAAGTTGAGATAGAGTACACGAAAAAGAGCTTGGTGATGTGTTTCAGCCCGCGGTATCCTCATGTGCGACTTTTGACCTTTTGTTTAGAGATCTGGAGATCTGGATAGAGGAGGCTCAAGAGGAGGGCCTTTTCGCCCCGGGCGTAAGCTGGTCTTGCCGATCTTGTCAGCCCTACGCCGAGTAGATATATGGGGTAGCTGACACCGCTACGTGCGCCTAGGCACTATGCGGCACCCATGATGCCATTTCTCGTGATGGTGTAAAATGGCATCCATGGATGGCTATTCGCAATTAGGGAAGAGAAATGGATGCTGATTCTGGAGACATTGACAGGCGTCAAAATGACGAGACAGGAGCACCCTTCAGGACGGAATACCAAAACGATTAGTTCGGATTGATGGTTTTTTTGACGTCTCACCAGGCTTTAGTGACCTTCCAACGGTGCCTCGGGGATTTTCTCTGACGAAGTCAGCAGTCTAGACTGCGTGGAAAAATAAGTAGCTGCGGTCAAGGCATGATGTGAAGAGAACCTATTCATTTGAGAACATGTCAGCCGTGAACTTATCGACGGCTCTCATCTGAGAACTCTAGAAACAATTGTTCATGTAAATACGAGGATGCGTATAGGGCTTCTTCAAAAGGTAGAGTCCATTGCGTCTAGCACTCGAGTAAATCGACTAGCAAGGAAACAAGCATTCGAGCACATATTTGGTACAGCACGAGCCTGTCCAGACGCGGACATTCGTGTGTAGATATCTACATGTACTCATCGCAACTTCAGTTCTTCACTTACTAGTCTTTCTGTCCCTTCATTGCGCCTGACTCCACCCTCCTATCCGCGTTCAACAATAGACCTCGGGCCGATGGGAAAAGACAATACTGGTCACATCAAAGACAGGAAGATTGCTAATCAATCAATGCTACATGCGACGCGGTGGAAGAATGACGGAGTCGCTTCTGGGTTGTAGGAAAGCCCAATGCCGGCTCTATAATCTTACCACCGTGTAGATAGATACCTTTCCGGCCCATCCCTTCTTTGGCAAACCCTACCATCAGAGCAATCCAAATCGGCCCATTGGAGATCAAGACCTCAAATTACCTCATTGATAGATGACCTCACGACTCTGGTGATCCTGTTTCGAGTATGGACACTCATCTTCTTCGTCCTGTACCACTCGGAATCCCCCCACGCGGGCCCGAATCTAGAACTCAACCGACCTGGGTACGGCCGGCGTGTCATCCGATGTTTCGCAACACAGTGGTAGCAACCAGAAAGATGGCCCCCGGAGCCCGAAAGGGGGATCGTCCCGTGCCTTGCGTCAGGGTTAGGCAGGGCCAAAAGGGAGAAAGAGAACCTCCTATTCGGGGGAGTGGATCTAAGGGTTGGGCTGGAAATTGAAAAGTCCCTATCCATGCATCATGCCAGCGCAGCGAACTACGTGTAACGGTCGAATTCGAATTTCTTTTTTCCCATGGTGACCCAACACGGCTGGGGCAGATTTTGGTAAAAGTCTCGCCGATTCCGGATAGGCTGGGCATCGAAAACTACGGACGAACTATCTGATTCTGACGTGAACGCCCCATTCCGATAATGATAATTCTCCGGCATCATCCGCCGGGTAAGAGGGAGTTGCAGAGCCGGATGGACATGAGTGAAGGGGCGACGAGCCGGGGAGGAACCGAAAGACTGAAGTGAAGGGGTCAGAAAAGTTTAAAAGATTGGATGAGTCTTGGTATCTCGGAAGAAGCAACGAGGAGCCTTCTTGTCGAGGGCAGAGCGAGACAAGGTAAGGCGCTGAAGGAAGAAAGAGGAGGGTATTGTTCAAGCAAAACGGTCGGAGACGGGTCGACGGCGATGGACGTGGCGGGTCGCAGGGGAGCGAGTCTCTCTCCTCGAGTTCTTTCGAAGAGATTACGGAACGTCTGACTTGAGACTTTCCAATCTCAGACGTTTCGTTTTATTCCTTGTCTCTCGTGCCTCTCGCCTCTTTCCCTTTCTGCCTTTTGACATTTCTGTATTCGGCATTCTGCATTCTGCATTACAAAGGAAGAAAAAAAGAGTGGGAAAGCATTTCATCCGCGGCTTCCACGAACCGGCGATGCCGCGATACTGGCCGAGATTACGGATGCTTGGGAGAGAGACATCCCCAGTTCGTGGTGTACGGAGTATTGTGCGCTGGCAGAATTCTGGGGACCGTATCCTTCAAATCATCGTCACACGTGGTTGTTGCTTTTCTGGAAACTTTCTGGATGGGGAGGGGTTACACTCTCGGCGGGGTTGGCAAGGCTGGGTTGCGTTTTCGTTGCTTATTCTTGCCAGACTAGGTACCAGACTACCATCCACACGACCCTGTCACCTTCGGATCCTTTTTGAAAGCAGGCAGACACATTCTGAGATGCTAGGGGCGTGGGAACTTATCTGGGAATTGTGAAGGGTTCAGCAGAACTTCTTGGAGGAGAGGAAGAAAAACCTCATGCTTTGAGACCCACAACAGATAGAGAGAGAGAGAGAGAGAGAGAGAAAGGGTTTTCATGTATGACAGCACAAGTTGGGACGTTCCTGTTGCAGTGTTGGAGGGCTTCCTGCCATCCGATGTTTCGCGGTCCTGTCTGTGTTTGATCACCAGTTCATCCCAGCATGGCGAAGCCCCCCTGCCCTGAGATGTCTTGTCTCTCACTCTATTGAGTCTCAAGTCTCTCTTTGCCTTGCTGCCAAACCGATGATAGGCGCGCCCGCATACGACACCACATGAGGACCACATGACGAGCATGCGGCACAGCAGCACATGGAGTACACGAGACAGAAATGCACTACAAGATATGCACGGGCGATCATCGACGCGAGGGTGCGCACAACTGCGCAACAAGGCACCGCGGCCTTGCACTTCTTCTCCCCCTCCATTTCGACGTCGAGTGTACCTAAGTATCGCCGTCGATTTGTGATCTCGCACCCGAATGGGATTGAGAGGGGGTGGTAATGGCGGCTGCTGACTGTCCATCGTCCTTTTGCGTGGGCTTTTATGCGGGATGCTTATGCTGTAGAAGGGGGAAAGGCAGAAATTTGACATATCACCTCATGCAAGCCCCTCCAGCCACATTACTGTATACGATGCAGCAAGCCTCTCGGTTCAAGAAGGTCACCGCCATCGAGATCGGTAGAATATCACATATGCCGCTGTACATGACGCGATGACTCCCCCCCACCACGGCTCGATTCCAGGCGGAGGGGACAGAGCGAGAGAGATCTCGCGATCTCACGATCGATGTGGTCAAATGTCCGACCACACTTTTCCAACCGGTATCATATTTCTCCGAACCAATGAAGACGGATGGGAACAGCACACCGCGGAGCCGAAGTGGACGGAGTATCCAGAAAGGGAGCCCGAGAGGGGGGACGTGGCGGGCAGATGAAGATCCCAAGATCGTGGCATGCGAGCGCAAGGACAGCCGAAGGAGGGGGGATCCCGAGGACAGCAGCGCCAACAAACAACGCACAGATGTTGGGAAAATGATGTGTCTTTTTGGGGACCATGTTCATGATCCTTGCTGATGAGCAGGGATATGTGTTCATGAAGGGATAGGTAGCAGGGGTGGGTGATGGAAAGACGGCGTTCCAAATCCTTGAGATAATTGCTTTTTCTTGCATTTTCTTTAACCAGAGTTTTTCTGCTTGTCTCTGGAGGGGAGAGGAAGTGAGAGAGATACGGTCTCGGATTCTGGGGGTCTGGCGTGCTGGCTCAAGGCGGCTGATACATGAAATCGGTTACGATGACCTGAAGCAGTTCAAGATCATCTCTAGTTGATCGATCATGTCGCTATCCGAGACTCAAGCACCGGGGGTAACTAGGAGACTGTGACGCCTCTTGAGGCAAGGAGGCGGAGGGTTGGGCTGAGGCTCAACCAGAGGCGTTTGGGAGGCGTTCAGGGAGCCCAGAATATCAAACATGGCGATTCTTAGGTCCGGATTCACTGTGTATGGAAAAGGTTTGACAGGACGGAAGCTCCCGTCAGACGGCGTCCGATCTAGAGTACTTGGTAGTATACCAGGGCAGCAAGGGGGAAATGAAGTGGAAAGGGGGCGGCCAGATGTTGATATCGAAAAGAAAGGAAATGGAAGGAAGCTATGAACGGGAGGACGGCAACCTCCGGGGTAGAAACCGTGTAATTGGCTGATGACGTCCCGAGCTGTTTCTTTCGAGTCAGTAATGGAATCTTGATTTCGATAGTATCGGCTGGAGCGATGCGCGGGTACGTCCGTAGATGAGCAGTTTCTGACGTGGCTGGCTGGCGGGCAAACGTGGACCCAAACAATGTCTCTATCCACGTGCCAACCTGCATCTAAAGATCAGCGGTACACCATGCCATTGCCACGCATAGTTTCCTGTTGTGAATCAAACTGGGAGGCGAATCAGGAGGGTATGAGGAACGCATAGGATAAAGGGTACCTGGGAGACGTTGAAGGCGTGGCACGCCAAGTATTTTGTCGAACGAGAATCGCATGGCAGATACCGGGCGACGGACCAGGGGCGGAGGAGACGTTGATGAAGTTGCGAATCGAGGGTTTGAAGCATGGTTAGCCGTGATTGGTGGGCGGCATAGTGACATCCCGCTTGGAATCATGATTACTGAATCGAGATGATCAGATGGTGCCGTCAAGGATAAGAGATCTGGTAGAAGTACTATTTCCTTCTTCCACTGCCTCGTACAGCCGTACCTAAGTTTTGATGTGAGAGTTTTGGATCGTCAAAAGTCTATCATACTTACTCGTGTAAGCGCCACGATTCTGTGTTCGACGGCGCCCCTTCGTGGCTTACACTACTCCATACGTATTCGGGAGATGGATGGTGGTCAGGCCCAGAGATGGGGATCTGCCGCAGGGGAAGGACGAAAAGTACGGGGACATAAGGGGAGAACCTGTTCGGGGAATGAGGGGTCCCCAGTTCCGCGGCCGGGATTCCACCCATGGCTTGTCTTGGCTCCTCTTGAACTCTCTTACCTTCCTTGTTACCTACATTCCTTGTCTCTTCCATGCGGGACATGGTTCCTCGGGGCATGACAATTGGTATGTAAGCCCGGCGCGGGCGCGCGGGAAGGCTGCATCGTGGGGGGCCGTCATCTGGCTGCAAGTCTACAAACAAAAGTCTTGAATCTGACGAGAAAGGTGTGGATGGTAGACGAGGGTCGTGGCGCGGGTGCTGACGATGTTTGCTCTCCCGGTTCCATGGACGGAGATACAGCTGGAAATAGTAGAAGCGGGACGGGTTGGACGGGTACACTTACATATCTATAACATCACCAACATTTGCAATTACTCTACCTGCCTACCTAAGCTAATACTACGGCTACATACTTGGTTATTGAAGCAAACAGACCGACTCGTCTCGTTCCAGACCTTTCGCCCGTTCACCATGCAACCACACCCAAGCACCCGTTTGGTTCCCTCCCCCATGGTCCAACGACACCACCTTCCCGGAATCCATCCAAGGTGAGAAATGATATTACAAACGATAATTAAAAACCTTGTAAGTCCTAAAGCCTCACGCGCTAGCGGAGGATTAAAGCACTTTCCACCCAAAGAAACGAATTAGCGAGCCCCTCGGTTCCAGCCCTGTTAACCGCTTCCCTTTTTTTTCCTTGCCCCCCCACCATGCATTCCATCCATTATGGTCCCATGACAAGCGCCGATGCAACATCCTAGAAGACCTTCACCGCAAGTGACCTACATGCCCAAAGCTCAAGCGCAAGAAGACGCCCGTCGCCGCAAACCGCCGGGCCAATGCGGCTTCACGCAGCCCTCGCAGCCAGGACTAAGCACATCCGGCTCCTTGCCCTCAAACAACTCGGGCTTATACACATACCACTCGCGGTACGACTTCCACTCCTCGAGAAACTCGACCCAGTACGCGAGCTGCTCCACGAGCCAGCTATCGCGGAGTCGGTCGCGGATCCACTCTGCCGTCTCCTCCTTTTTGCCATTGCCGTTGCCTTGCTGCCCCACTCCCGCTCCCGCTCCCGCTCCCGGACGTCCCGCCGCCCAGGTCCGAAGAAGATCCGGCCGGACGTCGGCGACGCGCTCGGCCGTGTAATAGACAAACTCGGCTCGTTTGCCCCGCGCCGTGAAGTACGGGACGGAGCCCCACTCCACGACGGCGCGTTGCTTGGTCAGCTCCACCACGCGCACCGTGCAGCAGGTGCATTTTGCCTGGTTGAGAAAGTCGCGGAGGACTGTCGAGGCCGAAGGCGTGCTGGTGCGCGGGTGGAGCTGCATGGTTGAGGTTGTGGAGCGATGATGGTGTTTTCTGTGGTTGTGGTGTGGCGGGTGAGTACCTGCGTCACGGGGACTTGACGGGCGAAGCTGCGTTTGACATGTTAGTTTGTGTTGGTCTGGTTTGAGGGTTCGCGTGGATAGAGTTGGAACACAGAGAATGTGTGATTGTGAGTCCTGTTGTGTGGCCGATATTCAAGGTGGTGGGGTGAAGCATGAAAAAGGCTGAACGAATAAAAAGTAAAGAGTGAAAAAATGAAGAAGAAAAAAAGAGCTCACGAGGTTTAGCGGCCGATCTGTCGTCATCTCAGCTGCGAGGATATCCAGGGTCTGTCGGCAAGTCGCAGACTCTAGACTCGTTTGTTTTTTTGTTTGTATCCACCCCGAGTTGCTTTCTGCGGCTTTCCTTCCTGGCGGCCAAGGATTCCTTTCGATATCATCACCGACGACTAACACGACACGACTCGACACACACGGGCTGTTCCGATGCTGATGCTGGCTGCGTGCGTACCGGATACGTCCCAAACTTCCTAAAATTGGCAGGGCTGGCTTGGGCTGCAGAGGTGACAGAACGGGAATGGGGGTGGAGAGCATGAGCTGAGCTGGAGTTTGTTGTCTTTGATCCTCAGGGCAAGGGAGAGAGAAAGGAAAACAAGGCCCGGCCGCCCCTCCAAAAAGTCTCTTGAGGGTTTTTTTTATTTGCCCGCAATAAGATGGATCAACAATTCATTTATAGCAAGGTTTTGCTTCTCCCTCATGTCCCTCCCGTTACCCCAGTTCTGGCTCTGCGTGCCTTGTCCCCCATCATGTCTTACTCTTCTTACTCTTCTTGGCAAGGCTCGAAGGTCTTTGCAGTTACTATGAGGTACAGCCAGATATTCCGCCATATGTGTCACTGGCAACACTAAGGTAGGTCAGTATGTGTGAGTGACAAAGAGAAGCGTGTGTATGTGTCTGTAGCAATCCGTCATAGTATCTCAGCATGAGCGTCATAAGGGGGGGGGGGTGCTCCTTGAAGATTCTGCTCTGCTTCTTGGTCGCACAGGAAGGAGAAAAAAGAAGAGTGAGAAGTGCAAGGAGAAGCGAAATATGTATGGTATGGTGTCAGTTCGTGCTACCGTGCTGCTGTGGGCGTGGGATTGCCAGCTTGGTGGTGGGTTGTCCCTCACTTCATGCTAGGTATCGTTGCCACGAATGTTTTCTTTTTCCGCCCCGTCTCTGTGGACACCCCATTTCGAGGAATGTTGACAACCCTGGCCTCCTCGCCGGGGTGGATTACCCGGGCGATCGTCCGCCCCAATCGCGCGGATACCCCATCTCGGGACGTCCGTCATATTTCACTTTTTCCTTTCCGCCGCATGACAGCGCCACCTTTGTGAGAGTTCCTCTGTTTTTGGGGGAACCGAGAGAGAAACATGGTGCCTGAAGCCCAAGTGTGCCAGTATCCGTACCTTACCTACACAGTAGTTGTATCAAACAGCAAGCCTGGCGCGGCCCCCTCCTCCCCTTTCCCCTTCATCTCGCTGCCCAATCTTCGATACCACGCACGTCTCTCGGGGATATGCCAGACAGGGATTCATGCAGAAAATGAGATTTCACACTCCCGCCCGCAAATCGCCCATAGCTCTGGTTCATTGGCCTGAAGCTCCGTGACCACTGCGGCTCGTTACACTGTCACTATCGAGTCTTCTCGAGTCTCTTCTCTAACAAAGACCAGAAAAGTGCTGGAATCCCTCTATTATTCGCTGGGATTGCCGTCTTCCGAAGATAGTAGCGCTGGGAGAGGTTGGTCCCAAGGAAATCATCAGAAAAGGAGGGAAAAACCATTCGTGATCCCTCCAAGTTCGTGGATCGGACACTTGCTTTTTCTTTCCTTTTTTTCTTTCTTTCTGGTCCTTCCTTGCAACAAGGAAATCCGCTGAACAGAATGGCCCTTTGCCCATGCCCCCTCGGGAGTAGGTATCCGTACTTTGCTGACTCGAATCAACTCATTCCACCCGTGTCGTCGGTGACAACCAGGCGTGGTCTGGTCTTGGAAACACAACCTGGGGGCTGCCTGGCCACGGCCGAAGAAAAAAGAATGCGGCAAACGGCACGAAGAGAGACAAACGGATCCCAGTCGTGCCAGCGGCTTTCCACAAGGGCCCTTGAGAAGGGGAAGGGGGCGAGAGCAATAGGCCCGGCTGATTGCTTTTGGGAAGTTGATGAGGAAGAAGAGAAAGAGTAAGAGGGAAAATGAAGGCTAATTATCCTACCTTTTTTTTCCTTTTGGTTTGAGACAAGGGCAAAAAAACATCCACCTTTTCCCTTGTTAATTTGGCGGACTCTCATCATCGATACGCAACACAAACAAAATGGATGTGTACATGCGTAGTCCCCGCCTTTTTCTTTCCCAAAAGAAACCGTTTTCTCGAGGCCAGGCCCGCAGGTTGTGCCCATGCCTTCTCATCCAGCACATACGCCCGCTAAGTAATCCCAGATAGAGGGTGGGCAGAATATCGAAGGGGAGGGGGTATGGGATCGAGGGATGGGAAGGGTAGGTATTAAGCGGCAACCTTTTTTTCTGAGATCTTATACAATAATTACCCTCGGACCTTTTCCCCTTAAGCCGTATCGATCCCGCTCCTGCAGCCACCTGAGCTTAAGATCTTACATATACCCGCTTGAACCATCACCTCGGGACGTCGTCTGACAGGCTGCTCTCGCTCACCGGTATCTGTCGGCCCTTGCAACTTGCCTTGACCGAGTTGTCATGCCAAGTCCCCTCTTTTCAGTCTAAATCAACCTCTCGCACGCACACACACGCACACACACATACATACAATACCGTCTTGTAGGTTCCGACGTCTGTTGATGAAGAAGTCCGATGCTGACGAAGAAGATTTCGATAGCTTCTTATAGCTACCGCCAACCTCCGCTCTGTCTCTGTTTCATCAATATCTCTTCACTCGCCGCCGCCGCCACCGCCCACCGCCCCGCGCCGCCCGTCATGTGCGAGTGGTACCGACGCAACTACGCCTGCGGGCACCACTTCACGGGCGCCTCCGAGTGGTGCTACCGGTACAGCCAGACGCAGAAGCGGTGCAAGGTGGTGGTGACGCAGGTCGACTACGATTCGTCTGTGTGCAAGAGCTGTATGAAGAAGGGCGTCAAGACCGAGGTGCCCTGGGAGCACATGATTGACCGGTCCAAATTCGATCCCAACCAGGAATGAGCGACGCCAACCACCACCACCACCATCATCAGCATCGTCTTCCGGTGTCGTTGAAACGAACCGTGAAAGATGACAGAAACACCTACACAACCTTTTCCTAATCATGTATTTGTTCGACCAAAACCGCTCATCGAAAGGCGCGAAAACTTATTTCCAGGGCAAGAGAGAGAGAGAGATGGATCCTCCCAAGGCGTATCGGTATACACGGGGCGGTAATTGGGGTCGTGTGGCCAGGCACGTCTATGGCTTATTAGAGCAACTGGGAGCGGCGCACCTTATACCCATTTGATTTTATGTGCTTGAAAACAACTTTTTGGACTGGATCATGTCCTTCGATGGCGGTTGCATTTGGAGTTTTGGAAGCGGGACCTTCAACAAAAAAAAAGTGTTTTTTCTTGAATCCTCACCTTGGTTGGATTTTGTTTATTTTACGCGTGTAATGGTCGGTTGAACCGATCGCCTTAATGCCGGATAGGATATGACTCGTCTTTCGAGATATCGTGGTGCATCCTCTATGCTGCTTGATGAGCTTGGTGAGCGACGCGGTTATGCTAGCGTAAGGTATTGACTGTCTGTGCAATGGATGCAAACCGACGAAGGCTCTCTCGTCTCGACGCAAGTTTCGATATCGGCTTCGCGGCGTAGTGGCGTACTGAGTCGAGCATCGATCCTGCCACGGGTTATGGAATGCCAAGTCTCAGATCTCAGACATGAAGCAATCTGGAGGGGTTGGCAAGCTGTGGCAACTGGATCAGAGCCTGGAGATCTGTCTAGCCTTTTTGACAAATGACGATCGAAGACAGAGTTTCATGACCCATTTGCGTTCCGTAGTGAGCGATACAACGCATGGCATCCCATGTGCAGGTCGAGACGTGCCCAGCCTGGACACGAGGTCGCCAGGTAGCTATCGCATGGTAGAAAGAGGGGGAAGAAGACCTAGGTTTCGGAACAAACAGTGGTTGCGAATACCTTGATCTCGAATTGACACGGGTAATTCAGTGGTAAGACAGACAGCCGCGATGATCCACGATCCGCGTTCCACACGGCACCAAGATCCTGAGACGCGCGCGTGCCTGTGGCCCAGCCAGTGACGTTCAGACCGAAACAAGAGCTGACGGAAGGATAAGCCACTGAACAGCTGAGATCTGAGGTTTTGGGGTGGTCTTGCGAGGCTAGAGTACCGGTAGCCGTGACAACGGCTGTCTACGGCGCTTGTTGGAATCGGAATATGCCTTGGTGACCTCCGTATCGGTCCCGCATTTTCCGGTGAGATACCGGAAGCTCACTGCTTTCGGAGGTTTTACATCGCAAAATAGCTTCAAACTGGGGGAAGTCGGCCAGTACAGCGTCCCGGGGCCGAAGATGTTCGGCACTGTGGTCGTTACATATCGGAAGATGCACGGGCTTAGACCGGGCGCCCAGGCATTGTGGCAGTCACGCGCGGCGCGGCGTCCCTTCCCTCCATGGCCCGGTGGCTCGACCCTGCAATATGATTACCTAAGACATGGGTACGTACTCGAACTTGACAATTGAATTCTACGGTACCTCGCATCTCAGGCCAAGGTCTTATCGTATCATGGGAACGGATTCCTTGAGTACTGACAATTCATGGCAGATTGTTCCTCACTCAAACCAACATAAAGTCTCCTCGAGTCCTCGTAACTGAAGCAGACGCTCCAGAACCAAGACTAGAGAAGAGAATCAAGAACGGCACAACTGACTCCCCACCACCTCTGGACCCATCCACATCGGTAACGCGGCGCCACACCAAGAACCCAAGCAAAGAGCTCTGAATGGCCCGTCGCCGCAGTCAGCCAGTTGATCGCTGCGACTTTACTTTGACAGCCCCCCACACCACGGAGCAAAGATATCCACTCTTTCTCAGACCATAAGCTAATCCCATCAGAGGATTAGAATGTTGTGGTGCACCCGGTGTAGTGGTTACCCAATGCCAAACCACGCTGCTCCGGGTCTAGCCATGTCACTATCTGACTATCTAATTCGCCGAGCGTGAGAGGATTTTTTCTCTCTAATAATCGTCTACTTTTATTCGCGCGCAAATCTCGCTTGTTACTCACGCTACGCGCTTTGTATCATCGTCACCTTTTGACTTCTCTTTCTCTCTCACGACGTTTGACAGAGATTGAAATTTCATTGCAACTTTTGCGCCGCAGCCTCCTAACCTGCTCTTTACCGCATAAGATTCTAGATCGACAATCGCCCTTAAGCTGCAACCATGGGCCAGCCATCATTCGCGGCGTCCAACGCCCTCATCTACGTCACTTATGGACTCTTCCTGTATGAACTCTACGCAGCTCTCTCAAACTCAACCCTCTCCATCGCTGCTATTTCCCATCACTTTTAGAGAGTACAAGATGCTAACATTTTTGCAGTATCATCGGCACTGCCATTGCGTGGAAGTTCCGCAATCAGTCCAAGGGAGAGTTCCTGTCTGGAAATAGAACTCAGACGGGTCAGGAACTCTTCCCTTTTGCATCATGAGAATGAGAGTGAGAGCGAGTGTGAGAGTCCATGTGTTTGATGGGGTCAGATGAGGCCGAGCCTCTTATACCTGACCGCATCTGCAACACTTGGCTCTCATTCCCTCGACATACAGTCAACACGCTCTACTCTCATTCGAATCCCCCAATGTGTAGCAAACTAACGCACCCTCCCCGCAGCCTTCCCCTTGGCCCTCAACTTCATCGCCTCTGGTGAGTGAAGAAGACGCAGACGGTCTAGCCACTGCGCTTCTTAACCCAATAGCAAAAAGCATCTTCTTCGAGAAAGAAGAGCGGCAGAACGGCACGGAAGACAGCAAAGACTACGAGACAACTTTCCCACGAACCACACAGCACAACGCAAGCCTACAACAGATGACATGGGATTATCGACTTCTCTATCCCCGATTCTCTTCATGAGCAGAGTAATCATGAGACGAATGACCACGGGCGAGGAATCCAATCGAATGACTGACAGGCAGGTTCGTAACCCAACAACAAAAGATCAACAATTACTCCTCGACTTCCATTTCCCCCATCCTCTTTTTTCTAATCTCATCTTCTGAATTGGGGAGACAAGCCTACTAACCTTTCTGGCCACTATGAGGCAAACCTTGAGCGTGGCCAGAATACTCTATGGGAAACCCTCCCCCCCTTTCTGAAGATGCTATTAGAAAAAAGGGGGTGGGGGGAGATGGAATCATCGGGGATGCGGCTCACTACGGGCGCGGATTTGAAGCAGTCGCCGCGCATCCACCCTCTTCCGTTCTCATCGTCTCTGGAAAGTCCTTTTTGGAGGGCCTTCCTAGACGACACAACAGAAGAGGAGATGCCGCGACGTGTGGAAATGAAGCTGAGATTGCACCGTAATTACTCGATCAAGTTAATGCTTGCGTGGGAAACGTGCTGCCGCTCGAACATCTCCCCCCTCCCTCCCCCTTTATACCTTGCCCCAGCCCTCGTGAAGTACTAACACACTTCATCAAGCCCTCGGCTCCGGCATTCTCTTCTCCTACCCGGAGCTCGCCACGATCACCGGCGTCCAGGGCGTCCTCGTCTACGCCCTCTCGTCCTCGCTCCCGCTCCTCATCTTTGCCGTCCTCGGCCCCGTCATCCGCCGCAAGACGCCCGAGGGGTTCGTCCTCACGGCCTGGACGAGGCAGCGCTACGGCACCGTCGCCATGCTCTACCTCAGCTTCATGACCCTCGTCACGCTATTCTTGTACATGGTCGCCGAGCTATCCGCCATCGGGCAAGTCGTCAACGCCCTGACGAGTCTGGATGGCTTGCCCGTCATGATTGTGCAGTGCGTTATCACCACTATTTACACATGTAAGTTACGGGTACTTGGAATCCAAAAAAACAAGACACTCTTGACTTACAAACCACCCAACAGCCCTCGGCGGTTTCCGCATCTCCTTTGTGACGGACAACATCCAAGGCGCAATGGTAATTTGCCTCATCATCATCGTCGCAATCACAATGGGCGTCAAAACCGACATCGACACCTCCTTAATCGAGACCTCGGGCCTCCTCAAACCCACCCTCTTAGGCTGGCAACTCCTCTACATCCTCCCCATCTGCATCCTCACAAACGATTTCTTTCTCTCGGGCTTCTGGCTCCGCACCTTCGCCTCCAAAACAGATAAAGACCTCCGCGTAGGCGTCTCCATCGCCGTCGTCATCATCCTCTGCATCCTGACCATGGTCGGCGTGACCGGCCTCGTCGCAGCCTGGTCCGGCGCCCTCCCGCTAGACCAAATCGCAGACAGCGGCTCCATCGCCTTCTTCCTACTCCTCCAACAACTCCCCGCCTGGGTCGTCGGCATCGTCCTCGTCATGGTCTGCACACTCTCCACCGCGGCGTTCGACAGCCTGCAATGCGCAATGGTCTCCTCCGCCTCAAACGACCTCTTCCGCAACCGCCTCAACATCTGGTGGATCCGCGCCGGCGTGGTGCTCATCATCTTCCCCACCGTCGTCATCGCCCTTAAAGCCCCCTCGGTTCTGCAAATCTACCTTATCTCCGACCTCGTCTCCGCCTCCGTCATCCCCGTCCTCGTGTTCGGTCTGGTCGACCGCTTCTACTGGTGGCGCGGCTTCGAGGTCGTCGCCGGCGGGCTGGGCGGCATCCTCACCGTTTTTCTCTTTGGTCTCGTCTTCTACGACGGCGACGCGCAAAAGGCGGGCAACCTGCTCATCATCTCCGAGGGCCTGTACGCCAACGACTGGAGCGTGTTTGGCGCCTTTGTCGCTGCGCCGGTGGGTAGTTTCCTCTGGGGTTTCGGCGCGTTGGGGTGCCGGCTTGCGTTCCAGTATGTCTTGGCCAAGAAGAGCGGTCGTCGCTTCGACGCGCTGGATCGGCCTGTTGGGCCTGGGTTCACGCCCGAGGCTGACGGCGCCCCTCGCTACGTTGAGAGGGACGAGTATGAGGCCAACTCCGAGGTCGAGGTCGTCAAGCCCGCTGGCAAGTTCTTCTGAGGGCCCATGCCTCGATGTCAAAAGTGAGCATGCTCCTCAAGAGTAAGCAAAGCATAAGCGATCCAAAAGTGTCTTTCTGAAGCACTACTTGGTTCTTACGCGGTACTCCATGTCAATTTATGGACAGTGGAATAGATACCCACGGAAAGGAATATTACCCTAGAAAAAGGGGGAGAAGGGGGAGATTTTGATTCTTGTATTTGGTGGTCGGAGAGTCTTCTGCTCCTATGCAATCAGGCTCGTTCTATAGCCAGCCATTTAATCAGACACATATAATACACTCATTACATGTTTTTGTTTTACTCCTCATACACATGTCCGCCACCACCTCTGCCGTTGTTGCCCCAACTGACTTCTAGCAAGAAGTGATCAGGCCTCACAGACGTTCCCCCCGTCTCTTGGAATAATCCTTCCTCTCCATATCCCTCATGCCCTTCTGGATCAGTTTCCAGTCCTCCATCGTCGTGGCCTGCGTGTTGCCCCACGCGATCCACTTCTTGGGCTCCCACGTCTTGGGGTTGAACTGCCTGGTCATGACAAAGTACTCTGTCTGATTCTGCACCCGCAGCCCGCCCTTGACGGGCTTGTTCGTCAACTTATCAATCTTATCCAGCTTCTGCGAGCTCGAGATGGCGACAACGACCTGCTGGATGATCGGCGCCTTGCCCAACGGCGGCATCATCGCGACCTTGTGGCTCACGATGCGCGGCTTGCCGTCGTACCGGAGCAGCTCCCACGTCAGCTTCTCCGTCGCCTTGCGGCGCGAGATGACGGCCGACAGGGTCTGGTAGAGGGCCGGGGTGCAGATCTCGCGGAGGGTGTCCTTGTCGCCCGCGGCCAGGGCCTCGCCCAGGCTGCGGTGGAGGGCCTTGGCTTCGGGGACGATCTTGGTGTAGCTGAGCTGGCAGCGCGGCTTGGTGGTCCAGGTCGGCATGGAGGCGACCTTTGCGCCAAAGACGGCGAGGAAGTCTTGAACGCGTTGTTTGAGGCGGGCGTAGGTGTATGCCCAGAGGGCCTTGGGGGACTTGTCGAGTTGGGAGAAGGGAACGGTGACAAAGGTTCCTGTTGTGAGTGCCGTGTTAACGAGCCATCCTCTGTCTTTCTCTTTCCTGACACCTCCTTCGTTCCCTCCACGTGGAAAGTGCGCTTGTTCAACAACACTGTCTCGACACTGGGAACGCACCTGGGAGCATAATGTGTGCCATGGTCATGGACTTTTCAATCTCGCTGGCAGAATACCCGCCATCGCCCTGCGAAGCTTTCTTGTTCTGGCGCGAACTCATCCGCATATCCGCTGCAAATTTACTTGCGTAGCCCCTCGTCGCCGTCACGGTAACGGCAGGCGACACTGCTATCCTCTTGGCCGCGGGGAGAACTCTGGTGAAGGGCTGCTGGGGGCGCATGGCTGCGCTGCCGAGGCCGAGCAGCGGCCTCGCGGATCGGTACATGGCGCGCGACGGGTAGGTCAATCGGTCTCGATTCGTGTTCGTGGCTTATGCCAGGTTCGAAGTCGCCGTTTTCGTCGTCGTCGTCAAGTACGGGAATAGGTGGACTCTGGAAATGGTCTGATTCCAAACAGGTCGTCCTGTCCTTCCCGGAGAGCTCTATCACGAACACGCACCTCTCTGCTGACCAAAAATTCCAATTGGAAAATGGATGGTCCAAGCTTTCGGGGGGACATTTTTCTCGAGGATCCACAATTCGGTCGGAATCCTCCGCGGCAAGCGCTTCGGCCATGGCATCTTTTGCAAACTGCGGAGTGCACGGCTCATGTTCTTGTCGCGATAGTCATTTGCGCCACACTGTGGCTCGAGAAGCTCTGCTCTCCCCCCCGCTGAAGTCGACTTACACCAATAACAACGTCGATAATCATCAAGCCACCTCGAGTGGATAATTGCTTCCAAAAATGACGACGAAGCAGGCACTCGCAGGGTTGTGGTATCCGTTCATGATGTGTGTGTCGGACTCCGCAATGAGGGAGAGAGGCATTCGTACCTTACGCTACGTATACGTACCTTACCCACGGTCGGGCAGGACCCTGCTGTCATTGTCTCAATTCCGCATCCACAAGGGAAGCCCGACTAAAACGTACCTGTACCTGCTCGTGCTGCTCGGTGCTCAGTGCCCAGCCCAGTACTCAGGGACGACGTAGCAATCAAGATAATGTGAGGTAGCGAACCTGGAAGGTGGGAGGATGGATGCTTCACCTCTTTGGAATCCTCATTAATCAATCCAAACCTTTTTTCTTTTCTAATCTGGTCTGCAACTTTGACCAATAGCTCAGCTTCTGGACCAGCTAGACTCGGCCATTTTGGTATTATCTCACGCACACACACATTCCCGCAATTGACACTTGTCGACACAATTGCGGGCAACGGCACGCGACCTACCAACCTGACTTGGTTTCCATTTCCCCTCCTCGTCTTCGTCTTCGTCCGTCCTCCGAATAAACCCCCAAAAAGGGTCCCTTCGCACTTGAGCTCCAATCCCCTCATTTACATCCCGGCCGCCTCCAACTCTCGGGTGCTCTCCGTTCCTTGGAATATTCCTGTCCAAAAAACAAGAATAGAGGGAGAAAATCGACCGCAGCCCCCAGAAACGAGCTGCAGGACCACCCAATCCCAAGTGCTGGAGCACGACGCCGAGACACAATCTTGGAAGCACCAGTGTGCCAGGCTACCTTTTTGTCTGCCACTAGGTAGTCCTCGACTGGGCTTTTCTTCTTCCAAACTTCCAGAAACCCGCTCCGCTCTATTGCTACACTACGCTACTCGCCAACCTTACCTACCTTGGGGTTCAAGGTACCAAAAGGCCTAGACGCCTACGGATACCGGACTCAACGACCAGTCGACCAACTCACAATAGCTTCGAGCCTAAGCCTCCTTCTCGTCCATCACACGCTCTCTTCTTCTCTCCGTCTGGCCCTTGCCTCCTTCGACACTTTTCCAATCCCCATGCCGCCATCGCCGCCGTCGCCGCAGCCGCAGACCACCGCATCCGAATCCCCTCCATCAATGGCAGCGCAATCCGCCGCAACACCACCGCCTCACAGAGCTTAGATGGCACCCCTCGCGCGCGCCGTCTCAAATCACCACCACCAGCACCAACACCACCACACAAACGGTACCCCGATCCCCACGAACGGCGCTCCTCCAGACCAAAATGTAGACGACACCACCTCCGGCCACCCGCCGCCCTACAACCCGGACCTCGTCTCCTCCTCCCTCCTCGAACCCCGCATCGCCGTCGTCCTCAATGTTCCTAAGCCATGGCGGCCATGGCTCTTCGCCTGCCGCCTCCTCTCCATCGGCCCGGCCATCTTTTGGGCCCTGCAGCCCGCCCTGACTCTCCTCGTTCAGATAATCCCCGTCGCCGTCCCGGGGGGCAAGAAGGCTGTTGATGCTGCCGCTGCGGCGGCCTCTGGAGTCGGGGTCGGCGGCGTCGTCGGTGGCGGGTTCGCGGGTAGCACGTGTCCCCCGCCCAATTGGCCCCCCGGACACCCCGAGATACCATTCCCATGGACTGAAATGTCCCTGGGACTCATGTGGGTATGTGGAAGCATTGCTCTTCTCTGGTCGAGCACACAATGGCCTACGCTGGGTTGTGCCGTTGAGTTAGCCCCCGAAAGATGATCTAACACGCTGACTTGAATATCGTGTTAGTGCGGAGCTTCAGCGTACCTCTCCTTCTTCTTCATAGACTGCCTGATGTCACGATGGTAAGTGGGTGAAGCGCGCCTCCCTTCTCTACATGCTGTGTTCCGTATCCGAAAAAGCTCGTCTAACACCAACCAGGCTCATCAACTACACCCCGCAAGCGACAATCATCCGCCTCCTAACAATCAACTCTACAAACGCCTTCCTCACCGAACGAATCCTCACATTTTCAGGCGGCTTCGAGGACCCAAGACTCCTACTCCCCGGCTGGGTCACCATAGCTACGGTCAGTCGAACGCTCTCCTGTTCCCCCAGCAGCTTTCTATACCTGGGCCCCCTCCCGAAAGCATTAGTTGAACAACAGCTAATATCTTGCCCTCCGCGCGCATAACAGACCCTTACGATAGCATACCACATCACCCAACGAAGCATAAACATCCAAAAGGAAACCTCCACCTCGATCAACATCTTTTCCATCGCTAGTTTCATCAGCATGATCTCCCTTCTCGCGCATCTCCACTACAACGGCTCAGACTATCCCGAGAAGCCGTTCGAATCCCTGGCCAGATTCATCCTGCAGCAGTTTGAGCGTGTCACCGGCGAGGCCATCTTGCCTTCCTATTCGCCTTCGCACAGCGAACTCTAGGGGTCATTTCACGAATCTAAAGTTCAGAGCATTGTCATTTCTGTTTGATATTTATTGGTGAATGTAGGTGGACACGAAATACATGCCATGACGAAAGGGCCCCACGATAGAAGGCGACCCATGAATTCAGGGGAGGGAAGCACGCGAACGAGGAAACACGACCTCGTTGAAAGCAACGTGTGCTA
The DNA here is from genome assembly GCF_027942845.1 of Colletotrichum fioriniae. Classification (NCBI taxonomy): domain Eukaryota; kingdom Fungi; phylum Ascomycota; class Sordariomycetes; order Glomerellales; family Glomerellaceae; genus Colletotrichum; species Colletotrichum fioriniae. The sequence goes on from NW_027076842.1 coordinate 366,997, forward strand.
AAGTGTACTTTGAGAAACATAGATACCCCAAATTCACAGTTATGCTGCCAATGAAGTGGTTTTCTCCTGCGCTGGGATCAGATAGCTACGGTGTGAGCACTGTCAACCATACAATGTTCAAACTTCCATATGTCAGCTGCTGTGCGCCTGAGCACAACTGGCCTGAAGCAGTGAATCATTCTAGACGAGTTGCCTCAAAAATTGTCGTTTTACAAGATATTCAGCGGATTATTCAATGAGACGGGCCACGCTCCAGAATAACAGCACACATCACGAACAGGGCAATAGGAGTTAGGATAAGTGTGTCAATTTCAAGACTAAATCTCTGGACCACCCTAACTGTCAGTGAGAGTACGGTGGGCCCTTTGTGAGATGCTCGAGATCTAACTATCTCATCATGCGTCGAAGCTGACGCAAGTCGCCCTCAACCTCCACCAATAACCTCTTCCGTCGGTGGTAGGTATACCGTCCTACTACGTCACATCGGGTGCCGACACTGAGCGGCGTCGAAAGGCGGGAGGCTGCTATGCCTCGTGGCTATTCTCAGGCCCGGACGTCAGTCGTGGCCGATTTGGCCATGGCTGGTAGGAACGGTGGCGACTTGCGGCGTGCTTAGAAACCGTGGACCTTGATGGTCTTGGAATCCAATCCGAGTCCCTCCTTGGTGTTGATGAGGAACTCTTGCACGACCTTGCGCTGGTCACCCTGGAGCTGGATGACCTCGCCCATCTCGCTGTCAGCTACGATGGTGCCATTGCAAGCTGGAGGGAGGTATGTTAGCGGGCTGCCATGTCATGTTGGGGTTGAAGCGGGGTAATCCGAACCAAATTGCTTCTTGATGACCTTGAGAATCTTCTTCTGGTCGAATTTCTTGGGGAGACCCTGAACGGTGGTCAAAGTCTTTCGTCCATTGCGCTCTGCAGGTCATTTGTTAGTCACCATGTTGTGATTGGTTGCCTGGGGTCGCCGCGCGTGACACCGCTCTGTCGGGACGTGCGGCATTTGTGTCTCTCGACATCAAGGTTTGGAGGTTCGCGACGTACGTTGGATCCGAATATGGATATAATTTTGAGACTGTTTGGTCTCGCCGGTGTCTTCGTCGGCTTCGGCGAAGGGGTCTGAAGCGCGAAAATGGTCAGCATTCTGGTAGGCAAGTTGGTGACGGTCAGGGGGGAGGGGGCAACGCGACGTGTTCCGATCTCTAGGCGGACAGCAAGCCAGAAGACTTGAAGGAACACATCGGTGATGATTGTAGATCGAGGGAAGACGACTGTGGTGGCGACATACCGTAGGACTTGAGATTTTCAATTGACATAAACTCGTCTGTTCGGGGGTGACCTTGGGAAACGGGTTGGGTGACGATTGTCGGGGTTTAGCGACGGACGGCGTGAGAGCGGTCTCGCTGTACTAAGTGTTCGAGTAGTCGGGTTGTTAACACGAGAATGTAGCTATTCGCGGTTGATGTAGCGGTTATCTGATGTTGTTGATGCTTGTACTGAGTCGATGATGATGAGGTGGTGGGAGACGAATGAAAGAGGGATCGCTGGGCTGGGTGGTTATATACGTCGGAAGATTTATGGGGGGTGGACGGGGTCTGCAGATCAGTGACTGATGTTAGGGTGGGCAGGCGGGTAGCCCGCAAAATTGGTAACTTGGGACGGAAGGAATGACGGACTCGGGTTCGGGCGGGCACTGAACAGAGTCACAAAGAGCGCTGCAGTCAGGTACCTATCTCGACTTATCTGCCTGTATTAGGTAGCGACGTGTAGATAAGGTACCTGACCTGGCTGGGTCTTAGGCCCTGCCGCTCTGGTATGAGCAACTGGGGGACTTGGAAGGCGCAGGTGGGCACGAGGGGCAACTATTGCTCAGGGTAGGCACAGGCCACTGGCCGTTTCCCGTGCCTGCCCTGGCTGAACCAGCGGGATACGGAATCGCGTGAGCCGCTGACTGCGCCGATAAGGTACCTTGACTTGGAGAGATAAGGCAATGGAACCTCTCATCACCCGCATCTTCTTCTGCCTTAGGTACGATCCCTTAGTTTTTCCATAATGTGCTCCTTCTCTTTACCTCGCATAGCTTAATGTGTCTCTCACCCTCCGCCCATCATCCTAAATTCAGCCCTCGCTGTGAGCACGTTGTTTCTGACAACCCCGTCCGAGTCCTGCCCTGCACAAGATGACGACTATGGGAATGGATATCTCATTGCAGAGGTTTGGTTGGTGGTCACATTTGGCACAGAAGCAACAGTCACACCAACACCAGCACGTCCCACACCTAGTTGTGGCTGGACTCGTCGACTCGCGCGCCGTCGCTGCGACCCCATGATTGTCCCTGGCTATTTGCGGTTTAGTCGGCGGGATGCCCAAACAATCTATGGATGCCATCTGCAGTTCGTATCTCGGCACCTTGCGCTACCCGGCCTCCAAGTACAGCCACCGTGAGGCCTCTGCCAGCTCTCTGCCAGGACGTCAGCGCCACCGGAGCTTCCTCGATGCATCATACAGCTGCGAGAGGTCTCTCGTCGGCAGCCACTACCTCCAACGATCACGCACTTTCCAGGACTGAGACATGGGCAATCATCTGATAGGGGACCCCCTGGGAGACCGCCAGCCCAAGTAAGGCACAATGTTGTTTGTTTCGTCTGCAAGACAAATCCTGACTCCCTGCGTCTGCGGCGTCTGCATCAACGCCATCTCGGCCGGCTTCCAGACCTTACGCCTCGACCAGTCCCGACTCTCCAATGACCATCTGCTGCCAGCCGGCCCTCCCGCTTTCGGCGCCCAGCCCTACAACTTGCAAGTCTCCGGATGCGGCTCCACGATGCGTCACTGGGAGCTGACTAGCATGTCCCTATCCTCCGTCACAGTCTAACAATCCTACGAACGGAACCTTTCAGACTGACATGGCCGGGCAAACACAGATTCGGTGTCAGAGCGCCCAAGCTACTCGCTCGTGAAGTTACAAAATGGAAATTCATATGACTTCAAATTTCACTACAATTCGCCCTTCATCCATCAGTCCAGCTCTGGCACTGGCAAATGGTCGACTAGCTTCAGATGTGTCAGACCCAGCTTTCCCAACGCTTCGATAGCGTTCCGGTCCCGCAGCTCCTGCGTCTCCTCCTCCGAGACCAGCACAAAGTCCTGCTTCAGCAACCAACTGCCTTCCTTGACGCTGTACTCCTCCGCCGTCGCCTTGTCCACCTTGTCGAGGTCGACGACAAGACTCTTCTTGACACCAAACACCGCATCCGATTTCTCATATGGATCTCCCCGGATATAGAGTGCGCTAGTTGATTGCGTCAGCCAGATCCATGATCCATCTCACCCAACCCTGGCCATCCGCGTCGGAACGGAACGAACGGCGGGTTCTTGAAAGAGCTAGCTCCTGCAATGGAGCAAGAGAAAAGAGCGGGGAAACCTACGTGATTAAGTGGTCCCAGCCTTCCTTTTGGAACATGAAGTGTAGATGCGCTGGCCGCCAGCAATGACGCCCCAGCAGAGACAGCAATTTTCCAACCGGCCCATCGTGGGGAATTGGGTAGCTCACGGGCTTGATTCCCTGGAAAAAGAAGCGACCTTCTTTGTCCGAGATCATGACACAGCGCTCGCTCGCTTCTGTCCTCCCTTCGTGCTGCACATCGTAGTGGCCACTGCTGTCCGTCTCCCAGATATCAATTTTGACCCCGGAGATGGGGTTGCCTTGCCGGTCCTTGATCGTGCACACAACCAGCAGCGGTTCGCCCTCGGGATCTCCCGACATGTTGGCTCCGTTTTCCAGAGTTGGCGCATCGTGTGTATGAAATGGCCCCAGGACGGAGCCTTCGGTGGAGTCGGGCGGCTTGGGGTGGTTGATGCTGTCGACGAGCAGGGAGAGGCCTAGGATATCGGAGAGAAGAATGAACTCCTAGTCGGGCGGTCAGCGTCGTTCGTCAGGAGTCCTCAGGTCACCCGCTAAATTCACGACAGGTGCACCGCGCGCCGACTTACATGCCGCACGTCGCTACTAATCTGTCCGCAGCCGACGAGGAAATTCAGCGCCGCCATCCACTCGTCGGTGCTCAACCGCGTCTCCCGCGCAAAGTCGTGCAGATGGGTGACCAGCCGTTCCATGAGGTACTTGAGTCGTGCATTGTCGCTCTGCGAGTTGATGCGAACGGTGTTGGGTGTGATGTTGTCGATCGTCAGATCCAGGAGCTCTGGTGTGTTTTGAGCCATTGTTGCTTGCTAATCTTTTATGATCTAGATGCGGGCAATAGCAAGAGTCCAAATCCGCTTTTCAAATGTCCAGCCGAGATATTAACGGCCTTCTCTTTGCTCGTCACGTCTGTCTTTAATGTCAAGGACCCCGGATTTATCTGGAAGAGGCGGTCTTCTTCTGAGGGAGGGCCACTCTTTATGTAATGCTCTGTAATCGCTGATTTCCGAGTGGGCTACCTAGCTGTACCATGCAGTACAGATGGTCTGAATTTCGAGTGTCGGTTGACGGGTGATACCTTAGCCGCGCCGCCGCAAATCCGCCGTACCTTGGACGCAGTCGCACACTTCAAGGCACAACGGATTTACGGAACAAGTCTCTAAGTCCTAGGATTAACTGCTTGGAAAGAGGTATGTCAGCACATTGTCATTTGATAGTTCCCCAAGACTCGAGCATACGGTAATTCTCTCCCTCTACCCCTCCCCCTCACCATCCCCAGCTAGGTAACTACTTGGGTGTTAATCCCCCTTCCCTCTCCGGCACTCAGTCTGAGTCTCTGACTTCATGTTCTGCGGGGTATTAGCGCTGCCCCGCCCCCACAACCTGTCACGGAAGATGGTGAAGTCGGTGGAGGGCTTGGAGGGGTAGTGTAGATAGGGGCCCGAGCGTCACCCCCCGGGTCCTGGCTCGGGACTTGCGATGGGCGGGCGGATTGTGTAAGCGGCCTTTTTCGGCACTCGCTCCCGGCCGGGATGTCCGGGGGATAATCCAAGTGGGGGATTGTAGTGATGAGAGTGATTGGAGGTGGTGAACGTAAGTTGACCTGAGGCGAAGAAATACTGTTCACTGTTGTATGGAGCTTTGGTCCCCTTGTGTTTTGCGTGAGGTGGTTACTATGGTATGTAGAGACGCTGGAATAGTATGAACTCACATGGCGACGAGTACATTATATGCCAGAAAGACACTTGTAAACAACAATTCAATCATTGATCTATGTGTTTGTAGGAACTTGAAACGATGAGTAGCAAGTGTGAGAGGATACTATCGAGATTGGGCAGCGATACTACTGCCTTTGGCTCAGTGAAGTAAGCTACCTCGTGCATTTTAGAAGTGTGTTATTTAATTGACCTTCTTCTGAACTGGAACTTTAGTACAGTGTTGAGGTATGATATGATGCCAGCCTCTCTGACCCTTTCTTCCCATCAGCTACTGATTGTGGGCTTTCCTTCCGGTAAGGCATCTTAGATACCGTGGCATAATGGCCAGTAGCCCCAAGTCCCATTATCACCTCTGTCGATTACGAGCTGCCGTGTGAGGCCCACTTTCTCCGACTGAGCCCTCGGCTCCGGCAGCGGCGTAAGATTCTCGGGGCGAAAATTCGGTACGGAGTACTTCCCTTTTTACCTTCAACACAATGTCGTGCAGACGCGGACTAACAAACCCACTAATAAAGCAAACGCGGTTCACCAGAAAACCCAACGGGGAGTATACGGTGTGCCCTATCGACGACGCGACAATACGACACAATGCGACTCGAAAGATTGGATAGAATTTCTCTCGCACAAGGGGAGAAGAAACCTAAATCCGAGTCATGACATTCACAAAACAGCGCATTATTCACAAGAATATGAACAGAGAAGCAATAATTCAGCAAGCATGGAACGCGCAGGGTCAGTACTCCGTATAAATTACTCTACCTAGGTATTCACAATAAAGATAACTCCGCGGATAAAGCGGCTTTGAAATTCTGAATCCAGCAATTTGACAAATGCCCTCCGTCATTTCCCAACCCCTTCCCGGACGCCGACGAATCAATCTCGGCACTTGTTGGTCCCTGCATGATCATCACAACTCAAAGTTCACCACCGTGCCCGAGCTTTTGCCTTTTCTCTTCAGGACACTTTTTTTTTTTTGAAGCGATGTCATGTTCTTCGCGCACTACCTTACACCAGTCTCCGTGATAAGGTATTCGCAGTCTGCATTATAAGTTTCCCCGTAGCAGCCGGCGTTAGATAAGGTAGGTTCGCTCCCGCCTTGGTACCCGGCCAAGGCTGGGGAGGTGCGGCATGTATGATGTGCCTGATTGTCCAGAAAGGGGGGGCCGTCCCTACTTTATTCACCCGTTTACGCGTTTACGGAAGGCCGGGATTGAGATTGGGATTGGGATTGCTCTACAAGGTAATTACGGACAAGAAAATTGTAATCGTAAGGTATGCCCGGTGTTGATGTTGCGTGCAAGTGCCATCGGATTAAGCTCCGACCTGACTCCTCTTCCCCTTTCCCCTTTCGTGCCCTCTTCACGCAGTAGTCCTCGGGGCCCTCTTCCCCGTACCCTCACCATCCCTGGAACGACCGTTATCCACCTTTTGGTTTTCCCGAACCCAAACCGGGGTTGGCTCTCTCAATCTACCAACCTTCATACATTCCACATCGAGAAACGACCGAAGAGAGCTCCAAAGCGAAGAGATATGGCTGCCACTGGGCAACCTCTGGTGCGTTTTGATGAGAGCTCATACTACGTGGTATTTGTTTGAACTAATCAATTATGTCCTAGGAGCCCGATACATTTGATTCGGACTCGGCAATCTCGGAGGTATGTGTGTGTTTTATTCTGCCCAGCTTACGTTCTTCACCCCCACCCAATTTGTAGCTTCTCATGTTTAGTTACGTGGCGGCGTTTCACGTCACATCCCGCGCTGCTGGAGCTCCAAAGATGTCACCAGAAACGCCATTAGAGCATGGCTCTCGCAATATTTCCAGATAGCATCAGCAGAGACTGACGCTAACATGTCCCGCAGCTTCGGAATGGCAGTACCGACTCGCCTACCCCGAGTATGTTGACGGTGCTGGAGGAGAATGGCAGGACATATCACGCAATGAGTTCCGGGAGTGAGCAGTGCCTTACGAGCCACCTCCTCAATGCTGTGTCCTTGACTGACGATATCAAAAAAGAATACCCGTTCCCCAACGATATTGTTGAGCAGGAACGCCTAGGTTTGCATCTCTTCCACTTACCTTCTGTTCGCGGCTTCGGAACAAGGGAGCCCAGAAGCTCACATGTTATCATCTCAAACCAGATTTCCAGCATCTCATGTGGAGTGTGACGCTGGACGACAAGCTCTGCCTATGTCCCAAGGGCTCACAAAAGGCAAAGCGCGTGCTGGACGCCGGTACGGGCACCGGGATCTGGGCGATGGATTATGGTGAGATACAACTTCATTCTGCCTCACCTTGCTTCGGGGTTTGTGAGATTGACACTCTTGAAATTGTAGCGGACGCACATCCGGAAGCCAAGGTAAGTCTATGAGCTCCTTGTCATCACGGCTGACGGCTACTAACACGGTACTCAATCTAGGTCATTGGTGTAGATCTGAGCAACATCCAGCCGAAATGGTAGGCTCATCAAGCAAGAAACAATCTCACCACCGCGTTCACTAACGTGAGGATGACAGGACACCTCCGAACTTGACGTGGGAACTTGACGACCTGGAGCAGAATTGGACCTGGTCTCAGGCGTTCGACTTCATCTTTGTCCGCATGCTAGCAGGGAGTCTCAAAAACTATCAAGACTTTATAAACCAAGCTTTCGAGTGTGTTAATCTTTCTCTCGCAACCTCACCCTCACCCTCACCCTCACACCCATTCCTCTCATTCTATATGCACATAACCCCTGCAAATATTCAAATACTCACCTGTTCAACCCCCAGAAACCTTGAACCAGGCGGCTACCTCGAAATGCAAGACCTCTCCCTCCCTTACCGCTGTGACGACGCATCCCTAACCCCAGATTCCCCAATTCACAAACTCTCCGACCTTTTCCTGAGGGGCGGCCGCGTCACAGGCCGCAACATGGACGCAGCGCCCACCTACGCCGCTCTCATGCGCACCGCGGGTTTCGTCGACGTTGAAGAACACCAATTCAAGTGGCCCGTTAACGCGTGGCCGCGCGACCCGCACTTCAAGACGTTGGGCGCGTACACGCATTGTAATCTCGACCACGGGCTCGAGGGGTTGACGTTGGGGCTCGCGACGAGGAATTTGGGGTGGAGTAAAGAGGAGACGCTGCTTTTTTGCGCGACGGTGAGGAAGAGTTTAAGGAGTCATAGGGTGCATGCTTATGTTCCTTTGTGAGTTGGGTTCCTCTTGATGATCGAGGTGAAGAGGTGCATGTGCTGACTTGCCTGGTATAGATACGTTGTGTACGGGCGGAAACCGACGGCGGTGGAGAGGAGTGGTTCTAATCCACCGGACGGTATCCAGTAGCCCGTTCATATTTCTCCAGTTAGGGACATTATTGGGAGTAGGGAAATCATAATAGACTTTCTGGCTGGCGGTTTGCTAGGGGGGGCTCCATTTCGCATATGGATGATGGTGTCTTGGCGTATTGCAATAGGGGGCATGCTCCATCAATGGCAGAGAAAGGGCAAAAGGGCGTTTTACCACGGCAAGGGCCTGAGACACTTTATTGGTTCATCAGGAAGGCCGTTTCATTGTTTTCATTCACTCTAGCTAGGAAATAACTCTGGCACTTCATCCTCCGGGTTGCGGTACAAAAGAAACTCTTGGTATGGGTACGTGTGCACTGGTCCATCAATAGACGCGGTTCAAATGAGACCAGGATAGAAGAAAACAGGTATTCGTCCTTGTCGTGCGACTCAAGCACCCCAATCCCTTACTCGAGCACGAGATGCGATTCGATCCATGTGTTTCTTCCAGCCAGCCCACCAGACACGGTTTCTCTCCTGGACCACTGGCCCGTCGGGCGACCCCGCATCATCATCAACAGGGTCAGTTCCGCTGTGGTGTCGGAAAATGGGACCGAGTCCTCCCCAGGGGTAAGCCGGGCTCGAAGGTAGAGGCACGTTAGAGATGGTTGTGGTAGGCGTGCCGGCCACGGAGAAACTGGTATCGGGGAGAGCACCTCTGTCTCTGCTGGGATTGCTCAAGCGACTTGTCGTTGACGTGATAAACGTCGTGGCTGGGTCTACAGATGTCCATGTTCCTGTGATGTTGTTAGATTGACTACAATAGGTCGGTAGGGTCTGACTTACGATTTGTTCTGGCTGAAGATGTCCATGTACTTGTGAACCCTGCCGACGACGCTATCGTGATGTTCTGCCATCTGGAACTGCAGGAAGATCTGGGTGGGTACGCGGTGTACGCTGTGTTGTTTGAAGAGGATGGTGGATAGACCACGGTTGGATCAGCCTTCGCCGTGGCGGAAGTAATGAGAATACTTGTGGTGAAGACCTGAGTTACGGTGCCGTTTGTTACGGTGACAGTGTTGCAAGGCGAAGGAGTTCCAGATGGAAAGCTAGCAGAGTTGGTAAACGCTGGGCCCGCCGACTCGGTAAGAGCAGAGGGTCCAGAAGGCGGCGCGGTGCCGGAAGAAACCCGAGAACTAGATGAGTTGAAAGATAACAGTGTAGGTACAGGTAATATAGACACAGAAGAGAAGCCAGTTCCTGACATGGTCCAGGTGAAACGAGACGTTGAGATTGGTCCAGAGATGGTGGTCGAGTTACTAAAGGGAGGTAACGAGGAGGGATTACCACTTGTAATGGGTGAAGATCCCGTTGAGAAGGCCGTGCCGTTTGATTTCGTGACCGTCGTCGTATTTCGCGGAGTAGGCAAAGGAGCGGTACCAGATGATGTTATTGGTACACTAGTGGTTGACAACATGTTTGACGCAGTTGAATTGGGCCACTGACCCCAAGTTGAACTTGAGTCGGTCGGAGCACTGAATGGACCGCCTGTGCCTCCCCAGGTGACACTGACTCCCGTGCCGGCCGAGGTGCCAGTTGCGCCTGGAGTTGCCGTACCATTGAAGGTTGGGAAAGGAGGCAAGGGGAAAATCGTGAGTGTTTGGGTAGTGCTGCCATTTGCTCCCGTGGCGGTCAAGGTAGTGACGGGGAGTGCCGATGCTGTGCCAGGGATCCAAGTTGGCCTTGGAATAGCAGTGGCATTTCCTGTTGTTGGGAATGGCGGCAAATTGACGGTAGACGAAGTGCTGTTGGATGTTTCTGGGGGCTCAGATGTTTGAAATAACGTCCCTGAAGCCCATGTGCCGCTTCCTGTAGGCCCGGGAAGCTTGGTGGAGTTGGTCGTGGGGAAAGGTGGCCGACCACTTCCGATGGAAGTGTAAGTGATGGCAGCGGTTCCTGAGAACACCGTGGAAGGGGGCATACCAGAGTTGTTGACCGTAGTGGGCCAGGGGATCTGGGTTGAATTGAATGTGGGAAAGGGGGGTGATGCTGCTGCAGACGTCAAACTGCTTGTTGCATTGGCTGTAGACGTGTGCAGAACCGTTCCGTTCGAGGACGAAGTAAGGCTGGGAGTCATCCCGGTTGGCCACAAAGTGATTGTGCTGCCTCCACTTACGGTAATGACTGAAGCCGTTAGGCCCCCGCTAGATGTCGAGTTGGTCCAAGGGAACGATGGCGAGACTGAGCTCGTAATATTTGATATACTAGTTGCCGACGAGGTGATGACAGGGATTGAAACGGTGCCAGTCAGTGATGCCTGGGTGGAGTTGAATATTGGCCATGGAGGTAAAGTGGCCGAAGCTCCTATCGAGGTCATATTTGAGGTTGCTGGATCCCCGGAATGGCTTGTTGCCGTCCAAGTGGCGTTAGCACTCGCGGCCCACGTCGAGTTCGGTAGCTGAGGAGGGGTGGCAATCGTCGCTGTTATGCTTGTGGCATTCCCGATCGTTGTGATGACTACTGTTCCCACAGAGGAACCTCTTGTTAGAGTCATGGTCATGCTTGAGCTCCATGGAGCAGTAAAGCCCGTGCTGTTCGCGGGAATAGTGATTGAAGTACCTGACACTAGACTGCTGACACTTCCTGCCGGCAGCATCAGAGTAGTCGTGTTCGACGCAGGATATGGCACCGTTGCGCTGGAGCTGTTGACTGCCGAAGGAAATGTACCGGTGCCAGATGGGACAGGTGGTGGACTTTCTTCACTAATAGAGACAAGCGTACCGCTTGGCCATATTGTCGAGTTGGCCGGAAACCATGGCGCGGCAGTGACAGCAATGCTCGTTCGGATGATGGAGCCTGTTCCTGAGATGACGAGAGTTGAAGTAGGCAGAATGACGGTAATGACGGGGCGGGAGGTCCAGTTTCCGGTCGGGCTACTTGAAGTGGTTCCGTTTACATGGCCAACAACCGTCGAGGAGTTGACTGGTAGAGCGCCCGAGACTCGAGAGCTGATTGATACGCTGGTGGGGACGCCTGTGCCAAGTGTGGTCTGGCTGCCTGTGACCAGAGCACCTGATTGTGTACTATTCCATCCGACAGTGGCTTGTAGGGTATGCGAGAGAGTTGTCAACCGAACGGTTTCATTGCCGCTGAGAGTTACGACGGAAGGTACTACGATGAATGAACTCGCGGACTCCGAGATGCCAGCGGAAGAAGTTCCCAACGAGGACGAGTTGGGTGGGTAAGTCTGGGAGATGGTCACCGGGGTGGGGAAAGCAGTTGAGTTCCAGAGCGTGGGCCACGGGCTTTCCACAGGTTGAGTCAACGTAGGAGCTTGTCCCGAAGAGATGAAGAGAGATGTTATCGACGCGGACGTGTTGAAAGAGGCTGAAATTGGACCACCGGTGGCAGTCTGCATCTGGGACGATGAATTGAATGCAGTGAATGGCGGCAAGGGCGTGTAAGTGGCTGATGCTGGACCAGTCGCGGATACGGCTGTGCCGTTATTGATTTCAGACGCTGAAGCAAGGGTGCCAGATATGGTCTCTGAAGAAGCTGCTTGGTTGGCGCTCAGTGACGTTGCAATAATGGATGACGTTGCGGTTCTGGTGGAGGTGTTGGCTGGCAGCCAAAGAGTTGACTCTGTTAAAACTGATGATGATACACTTGAGGCGATGGAGCTGGACGAATTCAATGATACAATGGTGCTAGCCACCTTTGAAGATGTAGAACGTGAAGTTCTATCAGAACTAGGGGGATACGTGACGGCATTGGAGAGAGTGGCGGTAACTCCAGCAGAAGTAGTCAAGCTCAGAGTAACAGAGCCAGAGACGCCATATGTGCTGGAGTCGCTGGCGACCGAGCCGACTTCAGTTGAAGTTGCTACGTATGTCAGTCTGAGAGCAGCATCAGAAATACATGATCGACGAACCATAGTCACTATTAGCAGAGGATATCACGGTCGATGGCGGCTGGTCACCGTAAGAGGTGGGAGAGGGAGGCGGCGGGTAGGTGTATCCATAGTCGTAGCTGATGAATGCATTGGGATCTTGAGGGCTCCTCGCGTGATGTTTAACTTTGAGGGCAGCGGCGTGGGACTCGACTTCGTGCCGCTGCTTGAGATCATCGGCATTGGCGGAAGCTGTCACGCCTGTAGCAAAGAATGGCAGACCAACTATCGTCACAAGGACGACAGTGAGAAACGAGGCTTTCATATTCGGGGTTCCTTCTGAAGCGGCGTCAGTACTATGTATGTAGCACATGACAGGGTCTTGATGATCATACCTGGTGAGGCACTGGTGCTAGGGGTATTCAAACAAACGAAAGTCGAGGCTATGAGTAGAAGTGAACGAATGAAGGTCGGCTCACTCGTATTCGAGTGACTGGGGATGGGTATAGGAGAAGAAACGAAGGAGGGTGAAGGGCGAGAGAGAAGGAGAAGAGGAGACGACCAAGGTGGGAAAACGGGGGAAGGAATTTTGTGTGTGCAAGTATCTGAAGAAGGGGAAGACGTAATTATAGCAGGAAAGAGCTCACGGCTTGCCTAATGAAAGGAAGGTGTGATGCCGGGAAGGTAATACCACCAACTGGCTTACACATGCTCCTCCTTCCTTCCGAATTCATAACAGCTTCCATATCATTCGGGAATGCCTCATCTTGCAATATACCTTCATATTACTACAGAAATCGAATGTTACTACTTCGTTCAGTCTTGCCATGAGCCGAAATCAGTTGCTGAAGCGGGCCGAAGAGAGGTAGTCAGAATATCATTCAACTCTGAGGCCTAGTTTGGTGGGGAGCTGTGGAAGAAACGACCTTTCCTGCATTGGAATTCTCCTTTCGCACGATGTCAGAAGATTGCGAAGAATGGAGCAGCTTGTACTCGAAGCTATCCAGGTGGTCACAAGAGAAGAATACCCGACTGCTATGCGGCCCCGGACCGAGCCCGACACAACATATAGGTACGAGCTGGCAGTATCATGATCGGCTCGCGGTCATCGACCACATCGATGCCATACATCCGTAGTAGTGAAACGAGAAGAGGGATGGACTTCACGTTCCGTCCTATGTCGGCTGGTATGAAGAGTCAATGCTGATGGAGAGGTGCCGCATCACCAGGCTCGCCCCTGCGAATGTGAACCAGTTCCTGATCAGGATATCGCCGAAGAGCACGCATCGTGACATCCACTAGCAAGTCATCAAGCACAGCGTGATATGTTGGCAGTCACAGACACGGGACGTTATCCCGAGGTGGTTACACTCACCAAGGAACACCTACTAGTGACCTACCAGAAAGCCACTGGCCGGCGAGACTCGAGCGGCCTCTCCGGCAGAACCTCGATAAGTTTGCACCGAGTCTTGTCCCGTCTTGGTCATCCCCTAGTGCCGAACACGATTGCAACCAGTTATAGTTATAAAATCCAATCTTTGACAGTGGGTGTCATGTAGCCACCCGTGTACCTCGAAACAAGATTACCTGTTCCTGAAGCAAGTAGTACGCCATAATGGCAGGCTCGGTGCGGGGGCTCGTGATGTCTTGTCCTACTCGTTTTGTTTATGTTAGGCCCAGATGAGTCTCGCTTGATTAGTGAGATGTACTGCTTCGCCGGAGCACATGTTAATGTGCCGTATCAGGTGGCAAACGTCTGGGTTTGAAGAGCGATCGTCTAGCTGGTCGTCGGCGAACAATGGTAAAGCCTGTGCTGCAGCGCCTGAAACAAGTCGCGGCAGGCGAAATCAGGGCAAGACCTAAGAGTGTTACATCAAGGATATCGTGATGCGTAGGGTTGTAATTCGTAAATTAATTATTACGGTAAAAGTTCCTTCTTCCCATGTTCGTCGGGGCCAAAACACTCTGCCTCGTCGACTGCTACTAGAGATACGCTTCATCAACTTTGCCAGACGCATAGAATAACGCCGCCCCGCCAAGAGATGCGAGTGCTCTCAGCTGAAAGCTTCGGCCCTTGTCGTACTAGATCCGTCACTGCTGTCAAGATGCTGTGGCACGAGGATCCGATCAAAAGAGGGGTCGGTACTTCCTAATGCCAAGCTGATCCCACCGTCGAACTTAGAGACATGACTCCAAAATGCAGTCGTCCGTCGTTTACTCGGCCTTTTGTGCCGTCTCTCGAAGCGTGGGAGCGGTGCTATCCGTCATGGAAGTATCCTTGGCCTCGATATCGGCAGCCCAAAGAGCAGCGCCGACTTTAGATAAGCGTCAGTGGTTACTCAAGACGAAAGTCCAATCTTCGCCAAACATACCTGCGTTTGTGAATGTGAAAAGAACGCTAGCGAAAGGGATCATCTCAAGGGCGGTTGCAACTAGGCCGAAGCTGTGACAGAAGTCAGTCAAATGCACACAATACATGCGCGGGTGGACCCCAAACATACGCAGTGTAAGGCCCGGCGTGTCTCTTCAGCCAGTCGGCTCTTCTGGAAGACGACCAGTTCTTGAGTTGGAAGTACTGGGTTGAAGGGTCAGTATGATGTCCGAGTTATGGGAAGGAAGAAACATACACGGCCGTGGACAGCTTGACCTCTGCTGCGAGCTGCAGAAATATTAGCTGTGAAATACACGAAAGCGACCTACAGGACTTACCCTGAAGAGAGATGAAAATGACGGTTCCCACGACAGGAATGAAGTTCAAGGGCAGGTAGATGAGGTATCTGATGAGTGCCTTGGGGCTGTACTTCTCAAAGGGACTCTTGAGAACCTTGCCCAGCTTCTGCATGGGGTCAGATCCGGGCCTGAGCTGTCTGCCTTCCCTCACAATGCCGTCCTCGTCTCTGAGGAGAAGAGTGCCATCAAAGGTGTCCAGAATCGCGTCCTGGAGCAGGAATGATCGCGAAAGGAAGTTGATGATTGCCGAACTCTCATTCAGAATCAAAAGAACAGTGGTGAAGACGGCTAGCGGACCGTTCACGAAAACGAGGAGCGCAAGTTGTGGCACGTAAGTGAAGACGAACATGCCAGTGACAACACCGGCAGACAGGAGCAGGTAGGATCCGACGCGTGACAGGAGGGGCTTCCAAAGCGTTCGGTGAGTTGCGAAGTAGATGATTCCCTTGATAGGGTACAGGTAGGCCTTGCTCTTGGCAGCATCGGCGACCAAACCTCTCGCCTTGTCGTAGTCCTCTTGCCTGTTATACGTGTGTTAGGTTGAAGCGCGAGCACACGAGATGGTGGGCAATACGTACAGGACTTCCTGGGCCTTGGTCTGCACAGAGTCGACCATCCTGTTCCTTCCGCCGGAGCTGGAAGCTTGGCCCTGGGAAACAGTTCGTTCGTCAGACATGATAGGATAGCGTTCGTCGGGGTGCCGTTTGAGGTTGCAAAGGAGGCTTCCGAAGAGTAAGTTGGTGATGGTAGACGGAACGACGCAAAGATGGGGAAGCTAGAAGAGAGTGTTTGCGACGTGGCTTGGACAAGACACAGTTCTGGCGTATTTATTTGGCGCCGAAGATCGTGATCTGACTCCTGCGTGCCTGCCAAAGGCAAGCTATGGCAGCTGAGGTACGTAGAGCTAGCTCCCTCGCTTTGGTTTGGTGATGGCTGTATGACGTAGTGCTGTGGCGGGAGCTTGACTTCCCTGTGGCTGCATGTGATGTGGCTGAACCACGGACCAAACCTTCCGCGGAGAACCCTTGGCAGCAGCAGCGCAAGACACGACATGGTGCAGATCAACTCTGCTCAACAATGGTCTAGACTTTCATCTGGTTCCTAGCACTGGTTCACACCTTCACAGCGAACCGCACTTGTGCGGCTGTTGATGTAAATCATACAGATGCGAGTCACGAGTCATCCGATGGTCTTAGCTGGGCTCGATGCTTGCTAACGACAGGGGTCTTGTTGGTGCATAATTAAGGTACCGCCAACTAAAGTCAATCCCTTCCTCACACGTTCATTTTGACAGCTCCAAACAGTTGAATAACCACTGACCCCTCGAAAGATTCTATCAAAACCAACCCAAAAACATACTCCAGCCGCCTTCACTACTATCAAGTCGCTTCTGGTCCGTCGCTTCTTGCAAGATCAACGACGAGAGTTAGGAGCTCGGCCTAATCCCGATGGGCCTGTGCCCTCAGGCGTGGAGTTGGCTGGCATGATGGCAAGAGCAGCGTCGCCCAACCGGCGGAAGGCATCCTCCCGGGCGTCGTGAGCGTTGTCAACAGCCTTGAAGGCGTACGAGATACCGTGCCGAGCATCGCTTTGACGAACGTCACGATGCAGCGCGTCAACCACGAGCCGAACCAAGTGATCCGATGGTCCGATCGCTTGCGGGTCTCGCCCCGCAGTCCAAACTGCTCGTCCCAGGCGGCGAGATGCTTCTGCCTTTTCCTCATCGAGTCTTCTGATATCTACCATGGCCTTCGAGATCTTTGAGAGGCCATTGGTGTTGGGCGGACGGCTACCTCCGCTCGTTCCTGCGAAGCTCAGGGTGCAATGAATCTCGTCGCCCACCTCTTCGTCGTCAGACTCCAGGTTAGAGGCCATCGAAGAACCAGCTTCCGAAGCCGCTGATTGTTGATCGTCTTGCAAATGGGCGTCGTGGTAAGCCCTGGTCGCCTTGTCCACTTGCATATATAAATCTTTGATGGCTGCCCGGTCCTATGAGGTGAGTGTGAGCAAGTCTTCGGGAAAAAGAAAGGATTGGTTATCTTCATTCTCAACTTGCCTGGCCAAAAATCTTGCCCTCAGACTGTTCCGCCAGCATGATGTCCCTGGTCTTTTCGATGATCTCCAATGTTTTGGGCCACTGCTCCTTTTGAATCTAGATGGAACTCAGCATCTCCGACCAACTACTAAGAAAGAAGCGAATACCATGAGACAGGGCTTCTTCTTCCTGTTGAAATTGGCACATCTTCCGCATTTCAAAACTGGAACGACGTAGCGCGAGTAAGCAAAAGACCAATGAATCGGGTACTTCGCAATACGTTCGTCTTCTCTCACAAAAGTAGTTCGCAGGAGGTTCCTCTTTACCTCGGTAGACACCAGCATACCAGCCAAGGCATCGTAGGCACCAGCGGTTGTCCTCGTGCAACGAAGCAGCTGAAGCTTGTGATCGGGGGAACATTTTTTTGAAGGCAGATCGAAGATGCCGAGTTGATAGTGGAGGGAAAGGCAATTCCTGGAGGATGTGCTGGCAAAACACCATTATATGACACCAGAAGTCCGCTTAGGCAGCCAAGGTCTGTAAAAGGGGCTTTTTGGGAATTGCCAGATGCTTCTAGTTGAGATAGGTCTGAAAGGAGCCGCATGCATGGCTACGGAGCTGAGCGACCTCTTCCTTTCAACACCCAGCGTCAAGACATACATCTGAGAGGCGTCTTTGAGAAATAGCTCACTAAGTCCAAGCTGATATCATCGGCGTCTCAGCTACTGGGATATGTATTTTCCAAAGAATCTGAGGGGAAAGCTGCTGACTTGTCCCTTTCATTCTCGACTGACTCTTGTCCTAGGCATATCAGTTGAAGCGCAAGGTAAACACACTTTGGCAAGAGGATGCACAGTGACTATGGAAACCGCTTTACTGGGATACCTTGCTTTCCTCCTGAAAGATAAATGAATCAGAATCTGGTTTTAGTATTAGGCGCATCATGGAAGATGATGTTATTAAGAATATCGGACTCTTTGACGCTTCCAAGCGATCCTTGTCTCTATCGACGTCCATCAATGGCGAACTCTGACACACTACGCCGCTTGTGCCTCAGCGATGATCACATCAGCGGCCTTCTCACTCGCCATGTAGATACCGAGAACGATATAGAACCCGGGAATCTTGGGGAAGATGGAGGCATCGACCACGCGCAATCCGTCAACTCCACGAACCTTGAAGTTGGAATCCAGGACAGCCAGCGGGTCGTCGTCGGCACCAATAGGCGCAGTGCAGCTAGCATGATGACCCCAGGCCTCGTCTTTGGCAAATTGCTTGAGGTCAGCCTCGGACGAGATCTCCTTGGGTGGCCAGATGCGCTCGAAGGAGCCATCAAGTGGGATCAGGTTCTCGAACGCCTCGATGCCGTACTGCATTCCCTCGTACACAGCCTGCAGGTCCTCTTCGCCACCAATGCCCTCGAAAAGGCTGTGGAAGGTGATGTTGGGCGTGTCGCGCGGGTTGGTGCTTGTCAGGTTGACCACACCGGCGTTATTACGGCTGTGGCCCTTGAGGGTAAGCCAGGTCCAGACGCTGAGGTCGGCGAGGGCGTGCTCGGCATAATTGGGGAAGTAACCGTTGAAGTAGGCCGGTACACCACCGAGGAAGAGGTCAGGGTTGCCGTTCTCCGCGACGGAAGAGTGTTTGAAGTACCCGAAAGCAATGCCGTTGGTCGTGTAGCCGCCCTTGAGGCCGCCGATGCCCGACTGCCACTGGGAGAAGCAGGGGTCCTCGCCATTGTGCGTGCCGTTCATGTCGAGGAAGGTGCACTTCTCGAGGAGGGAAAAGTCGGTGGGCGCCTTGCCCACGATGCCGACCTCGTAACGGTCCTGCATGTTGCCGCCGACACCAGGGAGGTCTTTAACCACGGGAATGCCAAAGGATTCGAGTTCGGAGGCAGGACCGATGCCACTGAGCTTAAGCAGCTGAGGGGTATTGAAGGTGCCCGCGGACACGATGACTTCCCTGCTCGCGAACACACGTCCGGGGACGCCGCCATCCTCCTTGGTGGCCCGGGGATCGGCGCGGTACAGGCTCTTGCCGACAAGGTACTCAACGCCAGTTGCCTTGGGCTTCTCGCCCGTCGTGTTAAAGTTGACCTTGGTCACGAGCGTGTTGAGAGCCACGTCCAACTTGTACTTCCTGGATCCGTCATCGTTGGTCGCGGTGACAACGTCGAAGATGAAGTCACGAGGGGATGAGCGAGTGAAGGAAGGGTCCTTCATGGAGAGGGGAATTTGGTAGATCTTCTCTCCACTGTCACGGTCGGGTGAGTCGTTGTTGACATCGACGGCCAAGATCTCGAGGAGGCCGGTGACGGTGTTGATCACCTTGCCGAGAAGGGACTTGCCCATCGTGGTGGCGGCCGCGAGAACCAGAGACAGCACCTTTTGGTCTTGAACGATGAGGATTGGGGGAGTCGTCTGAGTTTCAAGCCATCCGTCGTAGCCATGTACGGAACTATCGAGGCCACCGGGAAGATAGTGACACTTCTCGAGCTTTTTGTAGTACTCTCGCATCTTGGAAGCCTTTGCACACCACTATTGTCAGCACTTTCCAGCCATCGCCGAGAAAGTCAGCAATTTCTTACCTCCCACGAGCTGTCACCAGTGATGGTGGCAATGTTGTCCCAGTCACTGTCTTGAGGCAGAATGGTAACGAGAGCATTGTGCTTCGGGACCGTCAGCTTATAGAACACCAGTCAAGGCAAGGTTGAGACATCTTACTTGGGAGCAACCACCAAGGGCACCGACACGAGGGTACAGGATTCCCAACTGCTCAGACCCCTGTGGTGGATCGAGACCGACATAGATCTCTCCATCCGGCTTTCGATAAGACATCTTGCTGTCTCTCTTGGCCTGCTCTGGATCAGAGTAATGATTGACGAAGAAATCCCATGCGATCGGCTGATGTTGAGAAGCAAGTACGTGCAGAGCCGGAACCCGGACGGCCGGGTCTTCGCCTCGATCCTCACCGGCGTCGATGAGTAGGACGCTGAAGCCGGCCATGGCCAGGCGGGCAGCGAGAGGAGCACCGCCGGGACCGGAGCCAACTACGACGTAGTCGTACGTCGAGTTAGCTGAAGGTCCCGTGGCATTGAGTGTTGGACCAAGGGGTTGATCGAAGCTGGTTTGTGTAAGCCAATGATTCGCACGATAAGTATGTAAGTATTGACTAAAGACTAAAGACTAGGTGTGAGAACTTACGCCGCATGAGCAGCCGCGAGAAGCGCCGCAACGGAGAAGAGGAACTTCATGGTAACATCCAATGAAGGTAACTAGAATGCAACCGAAAGCAAAAACGCGATAAATGAACGACTGGCTGGCGAGTTTGTTGAGATGCGAAGGAATGACTACTGCCAAATGGCTAAGAGTTAGTGGAACCAAGACGGGCGAAGCGACTCAAAAAGTCAGACCCCAAACGTTAAGTATGGGTTCATGAGAACACTCCTTTTCGGACTCATTTCGAACGCAACTCCACTGATTGGCGATGCTGATGTGATGAGAGGCATCATCTCCCGCGAAGCCGGCGCGCTCATGAAGGGGGCATGAGAAGTGAGACATGGGGAAAAGATGCTTTGATCTGCCAGTTTGCTTTCCTAACTCGAGGTTGCATTGGCGCCGACGACTCTTTGGCAGGCCTGTCGAGGATCCAACCAGGGTCGTAGACGAAATGAAAGAAAACATGGGTCCTGTCAAAACGTCAAAACACCACCCCCGGATCCTGCTCCGCCAATGGGGAAAAGTGCTGCCCACACCAATGAAGCTCTATGGCAACTTGGCAAGCAACTGTCCAATGGAGCAAACATGGCAGAGCCTTGCTGAGCGAGCAGAATCCGACGTGGACACATCCACAGCCAGGGGTTACGGATTGAGAAACGATAGCCCTACACTTGGCCCCATTGTCCGAACGCTCTTTGGATGACGGGTATGGAGATTCTAGAGGGGCCCATTGCTTCAATGGCACTACGATTCACGCAACGAACGATAGACGGGAGACAGACTGGGGGCAGAACAGACAGATCAGGCGCGCAAGCACTTACCGCCTCCTTGTTGTCGGGTTGGCCCCGGTCTGAAGAACTGTTGATCTCACTCTTACTGTCGTTGCAGTGCATATACAGAATACTAGGAATAACGAAAAGCATGTTAGCGATCCCCTGCGGTTCATTGGCCACTCACGAACCCCTCCCCTTCCCCCATCGTGACAATTTAACCGCTTTGGGACTGAGCTCAACGGTTTGGACGTTAGCAGGCGGGAGATGGAGAGATGAAGAGATTTGGCTTTTACGTAGCCAAGTCAAGCCAACTGCCGCCGCTAAGAAATCGGACCACTCTTTCGGAAACTTTACTCGTAAGTTTGCTGGTCGAGCACTCTAGCGAACCGTTTTGACCGGCATCTGCATCCGGCGCAGGCCACATCCAAGTCTCTTCAGTCTTCTTGCGGAATTTTCCTTCTCAACTACACCAGGGGTTCGACGACGATCCAAAGCAAGATCGTCGGCTACAAGGCAACGCAGAAATGACTCGCCCACTTCAGAGCGACTCCAGAATGAAGAAATTCAGGGACAGAGTCCAGAGAGAGTCGAACCCGAGAGCCAAGGATCACGGCAGATGCCGCCATATATGAGACGAACTAGACAAGCGGAGGGAGAACGGCACGCAAGCCACGATATGAGGTTAAAAGTAATACCCCCTTCTTCCTCTTCTCTAAATCCGGTCTAGGGAATTCCGTCTCTCTCTCGGCTACGATTTACATACTTGAAAAGGAAACCCGGAATCCCGCTCGTGCTTCTCTTCACCATCCTTTCTCTTTCTCGTACGACATCCCCCCTTCACAATATCGGTCGCCATGAAGCTTTCAGGCATGCTGGCGGCCACGGCCACAGCCCTCGCGGCCTTCTCTTCAACGGCCCAAGCCGCGACCTCAGCTGCGGAAGCATTGGCCATGGCTCAGAAACTATACCCGGAATGCGCAGTAAGTATTGAATAGTGGGCGGATCTCCCGGGCTTAGCGTCAAGATGGTGGCATTTTTTTTGGCTGATCAGTGCGGCATCCCCATCTTTTCCCGACTATAGCTCGTTTGTCTCACCAAGCTTGTCCCGACGTCGGGTTGCCAGCTCACGGACACTGCGTGTCTTTGCACCAACGAGGAGCTCAATGCCAACCTCTCCGTCTGCGTGTTGCAGGGATGCAACTATGAAGATGCCCTCAGTGAGTGCCTTTGCTTGGCTTTTGCTTCGAGACCTCAATATGAGACTGTCTAAGCATCTCACATGGGGAAATTCGACTGACTCGTTGTGATGCTATACTAGAAACTAAGAATGGCTCGGCGACCATGTGCGGGCTACCTGTCCGCGATGACACGATGAAGCCTCCTCTCGTTGCGGGTGTTGGATTCGGCATAGCTCTCATCATTTACATACTTCGTATGTGTTCTGCTCTGCCTGGATGCAACAGAGAACTCAGCTGGGATGACTGGACCATCACCGCTTGCGTTCTTCTCACGATCCCGCCAACCGTCTTTGCTTTCACACGTGAGTGTCCCTCCACAACCAGTTATCATGTGTAAGCTGGAACTGACTGATGTAGTTTCTGCAAATGGACTGGGAAAGGACATCTGGACTCTGCCCCTCGAGAACGTCGAGAACGTGCTGTTTGTAAGTGACCACACTCACACACGCCTGGTCACTATGAAGAACAACGACTAACACTAGCGGCTTCCTGCCACAGTTCTACTTCCTCGGCGAGCTCTTCTACTTCCTTGCCCAGGCAATGAACAAGGTCTCCATTCTCCTCTTCCTCCACCGCATCTTCCAGCACAATAGCCTCGGGAAGGCAATCTGGGTCACAATCGGCCTTACCTTGGCCTACGCCGCCGCCTTCTTCTTCGCCACGCTCTTCCAGTGCTGGCCCATCAACCACGCCTGGCTGCAGCTCGAGTCGGATCACCTGGGCCGCTGCAACAATATCCATCTCCAGGGGTGGCTGAGCGCGGCCTTCAACATCGTGCTGGATATTGTCATCCTTGCGCTCCCCTTGCACCAGCTCTACCAGCTGCAGATGCCTCTGAAGAAGAAGCTCATGGTCATGGTTGTATTCTCCATGGGCATCTTGTGAGTCTCTCTCCGGTCCCGCTCCTCTATTACCCCGCCATCTCAATAAAGGGGCAAGACTAACCGGCTTCCCACAGCGTCACCCTCGCCAGCGTAATCCGCCTCCGCACCCTTGTCGTCTTCGCGAACTCAACAAACATCACGTACGACTACGTCGACGCGGCCTACTGGAGCACAATCGAGCTCTACGCCGGCATCATCACGGCCTCCCTACCTGCCGTCTACAAGTTCCTTTCCAGCGCCTTATCCCAGAACGCCGCCTGGTCGGCCGTCAAGTCCAAGCTGTCTGGCGCGTCGTCGAGCTCGGGGGGTACCGGCAACTCACACTCGGCGGTGGCGACTGGGTCCAGTGGTCTGAATCGACGGCTTACACCAAAGAGGTCTGAGGCTGAATTTGTTCTTTTGACGGATGTGGAGAGTGGGAAGAGTCAGAGGTGGGATTAGGTGACGCACAGCTTGTAAACAGCGTAATCCTACGGTAACGCAATGTACATAACATCTTTAATTTCTTCTCTTACACGCGATGTGTGCACTCCACTGAATACTTACATTACACAAGCAAACCTGATGTGTTTACACATCCTTTCTCAAAGGTCTACCCGAATGAAACTGTTGGCGAAGACCCGGCAAAGTATAAGAACACTTCGAGAGCATCCTGAACTCAGATATTCACCAGCATTGCCAGATTGGGGGATTTGGGCCCCCAGGTCGAACCATGCGGCAGCCTTGTGCTTTGGCCGAAGTGGACGTACTAAGTTAGACTACCGCCATGATCGGGAAGATCCCACGATCCGTTGGAGGGCATCTCTGTCTCGTCAAGTGAACAAAACGCAGTTCTGCCCATCAGTGAAGGTAGACGTCCCCTGCGTATTCGCACATGAAAGAGACAATGAGCAAGGGCAGTTGCGACGAATAGAAACCCTTATGATAAATTTTATCTACCTCGGTCCCGGTGCCCTTAGGGATCGCAATCCTTCAGAAGACGACATTATGGAATCAGATTGCACCGACCAAGCAAATCATTAAGGAGCTCTGGAATCACGGAGTTGATTGTTTGCAACAAGACCGAGCCTCTGGGAGCTAGCTACTGTCCGTTTTTATAGAGCTCAAGATTGCAATTCGGTAAACGCTAATCCAAGCGCACCACAGACCCCTGAAGGGAAGGAAGGATGAGGCTAAATGTTAATTGTTGTATTACCTTTTCCACCATTAACCCAGACGGACCGTTGCCCTGGGAGCACCAAATATCCCCGAGTCGACGCCGGCGTATCCCATTCCACGACAGCATCTCCAGCATTTTCAACTGTAAACTTTGCAGAAAACTTGCCCAAACTCGTCGTGAATCCAGCCTCGGCCTCCGAGAGCTCGCTAAACACAGGCTTGAGCTGCCACTCGCTTCCGCCGGGCTTGGTAACCCTCAGTCCGACAAGATACTCCGTCATAGTCGAAGTCGGGCCGCTGCTCCACCCATGCGCATGCGAAACATAAGACGGGTCGTTGCGGTACCCCCGATCTCCTCTATAGCCCCAGGTTCCATCGATGAGATACCCCTCCACGACGGTAGACTGCGTGCCGTTGGGGTTGTTCAGGTACCAGCCCCACGCGTCTCGGATAAGCTGCAAGGCCCGGTCGGCGCGTCCCGTCCGGAAGTGTGAGGCGATCTCGATGCTGGAGATGAATGGCGATACGTTGTTCTTGAGTTCGGGGCAGTGAGGACCGATCGGGGTCCAGTTTGATTCGAGGTAGTCGGACACCCTTTGCGCTTCGGCGCTGTCTGCGGAGATGACGCCAAAGGCAACTGCCATACTGTTCGCGTCTTGAGGGTACAGCGATGTGTCGTTGGGACTTTCTTTGAACGCCCCCTTGCTGTCATCCCATAGTTCAGTCATGATGGACGTTTGCAGCTTGCTCGCGGCACTCGTCCACTCTCTCTGGTAGCTGCTCGCGTTCGTGAGAGTGGAAGACCAGGAGGCGATGTCGGCGCCGGTGCGCAGGGCTCGATACAATCTGGTCCTTGTTTTAGTACCTCTATCCCTTGGCCGGCAAGAACATTCACCTACAGCATGCTCGCTGAACTGCGCTCAGTGGAGTATGTCCATCGACCCCAGTCCGCAGTGCCGGTCACGTTCATGATTCCCTTGGATGTGACTTTACTTCTGCTGAGGTTGATCGCCTTGAGGTACTTGGGCCAGATAGAAGTCATGAAATCCGTGTCGCCGGTGTACAAGAAGTAGTTGAAAGTGCCGACCAGCGTCCACAGATGATAGGCTATGTTAGCAACGTCAGCTTGGCTACACACCATCCTCACTGTGTCTCAACTTACTGTCGCTATCCTTTGAGAGATAAGGTGGGCCAGCCTTAGGCAAAGTACCATCGGCAGACTATTGAATCAGTCGTTCAGCAGATTCCAATCCCATGATCTTTGGGGCAGACTCACCTGGTAATTGTAGATCGCCAAGAGCGCATTTTTGGTGCTCTCCATGTCCCCGGTGCTCACAAACGCAGAAGGTACCGCAGTCCCCATATCCCCAATCCAGACCCAGCGATCACGTTTCGCTCCATCCAGAAGAACGGTATCCCCAGGTCCAATGTACGCGTCATTCTGCCAGCTTGTCCGTCCGTTCGATCCCGAAACGCGACCAGTCTTGCCCGGCACGGAGTTCGCCTGGATAGTATACGCCCCGCTATACCAAATCTTGTTTAGGAGTTCGTCGCTGGAGTGGAAGTAGCCCTGATAGGCCCTGAGATCGGACCATGTCGGCTGGAAGCTGATCTCCAAACTGATATTGCGGATCTCCAATGAGACGGTGGACGATGAGTCGGAAGGCGTGAGGAACAACGTCAGGTACCGGAAGCCGCCGCGTAGCCTCGGGTCGGGCATAACGTAGGTTCCCGCTGCGTCGGAGGTGATGTTGTACGCGAGAGCGCCGTCTTGTCCGGTCCCACCGTTTGAGTTGTCTGACTTGCGACCAATGTAGTTCTTCGCCTCTGTAAAAGCGAGGCCGAGAGTGGCGTTGGTGGACTGGGAGAGCTTGTAGTCGATGGTTACGATGCCACCTACCTCAACGCCAAAGTCAAAGACTAGGCCGTCGATTTGGCTGGAAAGATCAACTGGTGCGTTAAAGTTGGAGATATTCGCTCCGGATGGTGAGGATAAGATGTACTTTGGTGTTACGTTCCGAGAAGTGGGAGCATAATTGTACTGGTCCCAGACTCCTGGAAAAGAGGCAGAGCCTGGTCCGTTGCAGGTCGAGTTTCGCCAGCATTCAGCAGAACAGTAATTTGCAAGGAGAGTTGTTGCCGCGAGGGCTCGAATGGACGGTCGTGATATCAACATGCTGGACTTGAGTTTGCCGTTCTGACTGCAACGGTGCAGAAGGGAGTGATGCGATCTTGCCAAGTTCCGATGACACGAGACATGTCAAGCGTCTTAAATTTTATGCTCAATGTTCTGGGAGAGATCATCTTCACCCAAAAAGAAGCCTTGGTGGAATATTTTGATTGTATCCCTAATCCTTTGACAGCTGAGCTTCGGCTACCGTCATATCTCTTTGCGGGGAGTCACACTCAATTGAGCCCATCTTCGGTATAGGTTGCCGCGGGTGACACCAATCAACAACGTCACAACCCAGGCACCGATCCAGAAGCGAAATACCTGCGCGTACCCCTGGCCAGCACTTTACCAGATTGAGGACCGAACTTCACGTCAGTCGTGGGGTTCCCCAAGTTCTGCTTGTGTACCCCGCAATACCTCTCCATACGAATTTGTACACAAAAGGGATGTGGGTAGGTTTCCTTTGGGCCGACGATGCTGGTTTGCGTGGAACGTGGATTTCGATTTGACATGGGTCTGCAATGCTGTGATGTAACCTGCAAGTCCCCGCCCGGATAGCTCCAGGAGAGCGGCCGGAGTAGGCTTCCTCTTTCTCTCGGGATAGAATGATCCGAAGATATCATGGAAGTCTTCAGATAGTATCAATTCCTGTCCAGTGCAAGGTATCCCGTGACGCCCTTAGTGATATCAGAAAGCTCGTCTCTTTGACTTGAGGCGGGCTTTGGAGGATTAGACGGATTAAGCTTAATGGTTATCCTCCATCGCCAAAGTTGAACATGGGAGTACGATTTAGAGCCACTTCAGAGAGGTCAAGACAGATGCATCGTATGAGCAGAACCTCGCTGTCTAGAGGCTGGATGCTACGGCTCGTACACTAAGACGGAAGAGAGAGACAGCAACTTGATAGGACTCATCTGTTAGTTTTTTCGTCGCCATTAGCTTTACGACTCCAGATGTTTCCTGTAGGCATTCCTCGACGCTGAAGCTAGAAATCCTTGCTTCTACCACCGTTCCAACCTGAGTCCTCGAAACAAAGGAAGAGGCAATGATGATGGGTTAGTCAGAGGATATGATGAGCTCGGAGGTTTTTTTCCCAAAGCTTCGTGGTCCGAGTCTCAACTGATGGACTCCAGACAAAAGGGTACTCCGAGGACCCAAATCTCTAACAAACCGTCCTTCCAGGTATTGGCGACGGCCTGAATAGTCGCGTGAAGAAGAAGTCTTACATCCGTAGTAAATTAACATAATGTGACTTGATCTTCCTCGTCACTCGGTCGCTTCGGTCAACGAGATTCAGACTTCGATACTTTTGGCGATATCACTTTATCCTCGCAGCTCTCTCGACTTCAACATTCACCGTCTCAGTCACCCCATCAGCCAGCTATAATTTACACAATTCTATCAAAGCAAGATGGATCGTCTCAGACGGCTCCTCGTCCACCACAACCACCATCTCTTCCAACGATTCCCAACGGAAACAACAAAGCCGTCTTCTCCAGACAACGCCTCACCGATCCAGTGCCTCCCAAATGAAATCCTCTACCAAATACTCGCTTTACTCCAACTACACGACGAATTCGCCCTCTCCCACACCTGCAAAGACCTCCGCGCTCTCACACATAGAGACTGGATCCTCGCCCTCGTCCTGCTCCCCCGCAACCACAAACTCGCCTTCTGGACGGGCCTCGCCTACACCAAGCCGAATCACTGGGTCTGCAGCCCCTGCTGCCATCTCCATAGGATCTGTACGCAAGACATCCCCGGAGACAAGAACTATAATCCCTTTTCCTGTCAGCAAAATTCCCGCCACATTTTCAGTCAGAGGCAATACAAACTCCGGCATGCGCACGTACAGCTCGCACTTAAATTGACTCGTATGGGCAACGGCGGGGGTCTAGACAAGAACCAGCAACGACTCCTCCAGAACATCATGGCGCCGTTCGCATCGCGAGTAAACATACCTACAAGCCTCACATCCACCGCGAGCGCGTACGCCGTCACGCCCAAGATTGTCGACGGCAGGTTCCTGATCCACGTGGAGCACGAGGTACGCGATGAACCCGAGGCCAGTTTCTTGTTGCTTCGGATGACCTGCTCCAGACGTGTCTGCCCGCACCTGATGATCTTGCTGGAACCCAATAGCCAGGTTGTGTTCGACGACGACGGCGTCAATATCAACCAGTGGCTGGGCTGGGGCCACACCCGGTATGTCAGTAGATACATGGCGTCTTCGGATGTCATGGACGGCATCCGCGTGGCTGTCGACGGGCATGGGTACGAGTCGATTGGCCACTGTCAGCGTTGCGCGATGGATTACTTGATTATTGCTTCGCATGGTATTGTGACGCTTCACTCGTGGCATGACTTGGGGGCGTATGGGTCACCTGAAAGTGACGAGTGGATGGTGCATATTCAGACGGCCGAGAATGACTCGTCGAGGGGTCCGACGGTGTACCATGAGTCTGGGAGTGTGCAGGAGATGTATTTGGAGGGCTGATGGACTCGATACAGCGTTGTGAGACTGATCAGCGAAATATCTTTGTCTTCTAGTAGGAATCGTAGTACAATACAGCTTTGTACTAGCCATTGCCCGAAATGTTCATTCGTTTTATTTCCTGATCCAAAAATAGGCTCATGTGCGTTTTCGCCACTCACTTTACCTCCTCAAGGACTTAGATTCAACCACTTTCCCTCGTAATTCGTGATAGCATGTACACACTCTTCGTAAAACATACCTTCAAGAAAAGAAACACAGTCTTGCCTCGAACGGCAGCCAAAGACTGATGCTTGGCCTGGTTCAGGGAACACTCCAGCCCCGATATATGAGGAATGCGGAAGCGCATGCTCACCCAATCTTGGCGCACGAGGAGACATATTTGATTTCTGTCTATGCCACAGAGACAGAGGCATTCACAAGCAAACCTACAATATAAGGTAGGCTAGGCGCTCAAGGGGCTGCTAGCTAACCAAAGTATATTAGCAGGCTCCCCTGCTCCCACACTTCCATGCTATTCAAGCCAGCATCATATGCTTCTTGACCTTTAAAGTGCCCATAACTCCGGCGGTCATTTTAAGTGCAACCGACAACGCTTCTACACACGGAGGATATCAAATAGAGTAAAAGGCCCCAGCCGTCATCCCCAAACGCGTATTCAGAGCCCCCATTAAGGAGATGGGAAGTCACCGAGCCGGGCGGCAATAAGTTTGGATGGTGACTTGAGGATTCCAAACAGTAGCGCCCTCTTCCACCTCTTCCTTACTACCCGTTGCTCCGTCACTTGCCGCCCTGGGTCATAGGAGGTAGAGGGCGAACTCGAGAAGACTTGCCTGCGTTGTGAGAGTTTTAATCGGCTCGTATGTTTGTATAGAAATATTCTCGAACACTATATCGAAAGATATATCTATGGGCTGTTGGGGGATGGGGCCGAGGCTGTTGAAGTATGTAGCAGAGCTTTCTAACTTTGTTTACGATTGCACAGAGCATTGTTGTTGAATATTTCCGTGAAGCCAATTCACAAAACTTCTTTCATAGACTAAGTGTGAAAAAAAAGAAAGAAAAAAAAAAAGTCCTTTGTAGTGAAGCATTTCCAGCAAATCTTCAATTTTCAAGGATTCCAAATACTGCTTCAACGAATCAAATATCTTTCGTTGCCCGAGTATCCTCATCACCGTTCTCAACTATCGTGGAACTCTACTTCTACCACCTCAACCACGATCACGCACCGAATCACTCATAAAAGCTCCACCAATGTCAACATGCACCCGTACCCAGCCATAGACAGCACGTCCAACATCATTGAAGCGTTCCTGATCCCTGATCCCCATCCCCATCGCCCGTCCTTCATTGCGATACTCATTGCGATACCATTCAAGCTCCTAGCTCAGGCTTCCGGCCCCCGGCTTCGCGTCATCCCGTGTAGAAACTCCGCCCCGAGCACCGTCCACCATCGTCGGTCACTCCGGCACCCCGAACTCGAACCCTCCAAGGATGACCGCCGTAGACTACACCTCTCTCCTCTCTCCATCCCGCACCGCCCTTTCCCTTCTCCGAACCCCCCCCTCTCCCACTTCATTGTTGAGTTGCATACCTCGAACACACTAGAGCCTCAGTCCGTTCATCCGTGCCTTCACCTCCCCTATTATACTTACGTAACCCATCTGCATCCTCCACCTGAATTTTACGTACGAATTTCGTCATCAGGGAAAAGGGATCTTACTCTAGATGTAAGTCACGTTCACTCTATTCCAATACCGGCCTCAAAAGCCACTCCATCAGCAGTCTCAGGGTCTTTGAGTCGGACATCATCGGCTTCAAGGATTCCCTTCTCATAACCTTTCAACATTAATCACCACCACAGAGTCTCTATAGTAGAAGAAACGCAGACGTCAATAATTTCAATACTGTTCAAAAGGCAAAAAGCTATCATTATATGTGCCTTCATGATGGTAAACAAATGGGTTGGAGATAAAAACAATCAAACCCGCGTACCATGCAAATCCTTAATGTACCCGCAAACCCTCTTATAAACGCCATGGGAACAATGCTCATCAGACCAATGCCCTCAACAATCACAAACCGTAATAATACAGTTCCCTTAAGTTCTCCCAGATGCAGCAATCATCTCACAAAACCATCACCTCAGATGCGTCTAGTCCACACCTCGTCAACATGCAATCCCCACACGCGTCGTATCCCTTCATGAAGATGCCAAAAGGACACACACACCCGTAACCCACCTCAATGCAGACAGCGACTACGCGCAATGCTTAACTTACGCCACATCATCCCTCTTCCCCTCCCGCTTGGGGGCATACAGATGAAACTGCCCAAAAATCACAAAATCCTCCACCATCGTGCCTAGCGACCCCAGCAACCACGGCAGCGCGTTGAGCAAATACGCCCGGTCCTGCTTAAACGCAACAAGACTCGCGCCGTACGTCAGATTCCCCGTAAGCGAAAGCAGGAAAAACAGCAGCGCGAGCCCCTCGCACGACTTCTCCCTGTAATTCTTGATGATCTGCGGGATGCGCGCGCAGAGGTAGCACACGGCGCTGAAGTAGCCCAGCGCCAGACCAATCTTCTCCCAGGTGCCGTCCGCCGCCGCGGGGGAACCCGCACCCGCACCGGTGTTGTCGCCGCTGTCGGGGGCGTCCCACGCGCCGGCCTTGTAGGAGAGGAACCAGCCCGCCGCGCCGACGAGGTATACCGCGAGAATGCTCAGCGTGTTGTGGAGCCACGGGTTGCTGTCGGGCGTGTCGTCCTCGCCCGTGACCATCTTGCGCAGGGGGTCGAGCGAGCTCTCCTCGTGGTGAGCGTGACGGCGCTGCGAGCCGGGGAGGCCAGCTGCCGCAGAAGAGCTGCGGCGGCGGGGGGCCGCAAGAAGGGGTTCATCTTCCCGTGCTTCGGTCGGGTTTGCGCCGGTGGCGGTCACGGGCGCGGAGGAGCGGCGGCGGGACGATGCGCGGCGGGCGTTCTTGGTGTTGTAATAGACGCATTGGGTGATTAGGACGAGGTCGGCGAAGCAGAAGTAGCTTGCGAGCGCGACGGCCGTTGGAGCGAGGTGGGTGAAGAGAGCGCCTGAAGCATTTTTGTTAGTAGGAGCACGCGCCAAAAAGTTAAAAAAAATTTTGGCGTTGGTAGTGTTGGTGTTGGTGTTGGTTGGAGAAATTTTCGGTATGACAAGAGACGCATTTTTTTCTTCTTAGAGAACGGTAGCGGTGTGGGAGAAAACTCGCAAGGCGCAGATAACATGGAACATTGGCAAATGCGCCAGGAAAAAAGAGTGAGGAGCCGGGAAGATGGTTTTCTGCGTACCCATGAGATTCGTCACGTCGCCAATCAACCAAATGATCAGAAAGCCCATGGACAAGCCATCAGCGCTTTGCGACTTGTAGTTTGTGAGCAGCTGGGGAAGCTATTTTGCGTAGATAAGCATGGTCAGTCTACTTGGACAGAAAAAGCAGGCAAGAAAAGTCGTGATCCGAGGTCGCGTGACCTTCGCGAACAGAGAGAGGGACGTACGAGGAGACATATCCACGCGGTCAAGCTGATGCTGCCAAAGATTCCCGACAGGGCCTCTTCGACTTTTGGAGTGGACGATAAGGCGGCAAAGGCCGTAACCGCAACGGAAGCCATTGTGTGTGTGATTTCGATATGCGACTTTGGTGAAGCTCACAACAACGAACGTGAAGGGTGAAAAGAACGGGTAAGAAGAGCCGCAGCGACAGACAGGTTTTGGGGGAAGCTCTTCTCTCGTGTGCCGTTCCTCGGTCAGGTGGGCTTTGGAATGGGGTCAAGTGGGATGGTTTTCTCGATGGAGAGTCACGCAGACAAGACATTGTTGGTGCGGCACAGGTAGAGGGGACTGATAGCGCCCACATCTTGTCCAATCCGAGTGCAGCATTCTGCTTTTCCCCCGTTATCGCTTTTCTTATCGCTGACCGCATTCGATAAGAGACCCCTGCCGCCGCATGACATAACCAAAAGACCAAGAACGGCCTTGGCGACGTAAAAGTGCGGGTTGACGAAGAGGGCAATTAGTGGGGGCATGTTGAGCATCCAGCAAGGGTCACTCCAGGAAAACTTGGAAAGATTTTGGCGGGCAGAGCGGGTTGAGCGTTGACCACCGTAAAGGTCCTATTTTCGGAGGGGCCCAATGACGGAGAAAATGTCGAGCTGAGAGACTTGCGCCAATGAAGAGGCCTGATTTGGTCATCTCGCACTACCGGTATTTTACGCAGTATGACTAACGTGAGCTGAGTGCTGCTGGAGCTGTCACTGTAGCTGACAACGTGGGCTTATGTAATTCTTCCAAGATGCTTCTGCGCATTTGCACCTGCACCAATATCGAGATGAACTGCACGCATGGTCTAGATAACATGCCCGAATGCATGCAGCGAAAGCCATCAACCAAAAGTCTAAATAAAAAATTGTCTCCAATCACAGGAGCAGAGGCGCACCGCACGATCGATAGGCTGAGATACCGCATTCCAGCGGTCACCGGACATCCGCCGATCGTCAGCATTCCCCTCCCAAGTGGTGTTTCACGTGGTTCCCCCCGTGCACCGCCATGATTCGCCCTCCGTGGCTGAGGCGGCACCGGGTGTGGATGGTCACGGACGAGCACCCCGGCGCAGGCGTTCCTCGGCCAACTCACCTCTGCCGGGCACCCACACCAGCGGCCCGCTCAGCGCCAGTCATCCGTATTGACGTTAACCTGGAAGGTAACGTGAGCTGGCGTGCATCGCTCCCGTCCCCAAGACCGGTGACCCGACCACGCGTCAAGCTCCCATATAATCGCGCGTCCATCCTGTCCCTGTCTTGCTTGTCGTTATCCAGTCAATTTGACGGACCCAAATTATAGTTCCAAAACAGTGAAGCCTGATCGCACCTCAGTGCATACCTACTTACTCGCCAATAAGAATCGCAAGCCATCATGAGGCTTTTGGGCACCGTCGCACTGCTCGGTGCATCACTGCACGGGGTTGCTGCATGGGGAAGTATGTCATCAATTCCCAACATCCACGATAGCTTCAAAATGGCCTCGAGCTGTAAAGTGCCCCGAGCTCCCTTGCTGACCGACTTGACCTACCAGGTCTGGGTCATATTGCGACTGCGTACCTAGCCAGCCACTTTGTCGCCAACACAACCGAAGTCTTCTTCCAGGACCTCCTGCGTAATGACTCCGAGCACTACCTTGCCGGCGTCGCCACCTGGGCCGACACGATCCGGTACACGCGCTGGGGACACTTCACCGGGCCCTTTCACTTCATCGATGCCAAAGATAGTCCGCCCGACTACTGCGGCGTCGACCTCGAGCGGGACTGCAAAGATCAAGGCTGCGTCGTGACGGCTCTCGCAAACTACACTGCTCGGTCTCTGGATCCCAAGCTGAGCGGGTGGGAACGCAACCAGGCGGCGAGGTTTGTCGTGCACTTCATCGGCGACATGCACCAGCCTCTCCACAACGAAGATGTGGCTCGGGGAGGTAATGGCATTCACGTCAAATGGCAGGGCTCCGATTACAACCTGCACCACGTCTGGGACAGCTCCATTGCCGAAAAGCTGATAGGAGGTTCTCGTCGGAGGCCCTACGACAACGCGAAGAAATGGGCGGATGAGCTTGCTGACGAGGTCAAGACTGGAAAGTTTGCTGCGCAAAAGGCAGAGTGGCTCAAGAGTCTGGATTTCAACAACGTCAACGCTACCGGCCTGGAGTGGGCGAGAGAGGGAAACGCTTTCGTGTGCACCCACGGTATGTTGATTCCCGAGTCATCGATGACCCCCCACAAACCGGAAGGGCGACGTCAAAACTGACTCTTGTATTAGTATTTCCTGAGGGGCCGCGAGCTATTGTCGGCCAAGAGCTTAGCGGCGAGTACTTCCAAAAAGCGGCACCTGTAATTGAGCTTCAGGTCGCCCGCGCGGGTGTGAGAATGGCTGCTTGGCTGGACCTCATCGCCGCGGCATACCAAGACCAGGCGAAGGCGGCCGAACCTGTCATGGAAGACTTGTAAGATTTTGAGATGAGACGCCAAGCAAGTTGCGCTGTTTGCTCCGCGCGACTTTCTGTAGAAGAACCTCGTTTATCACACAGCAAAACGTGTTTTGATGCAGTGAAAGCTTGGCTTTGCCGGGGTCCTCTGTGTGTATTTGATTTCGAGACCTAAAACCTAGCAGTAAACATCTCTGGAAACTGGGCTAGTATAATGCCATGTCCAATGACGAAACGAGGCTCATTTTGGGCTCATCTGCGTAGTAGTGCTAAAGATCGTGACAGCTGCCACGCGGCAGCTCACAGACTTGCCAATTTGCCATACGCAGTAGGTTAAAGAGCTCGGAATCATGTTGATCACACTGGTCGCGACAGATCCTTGGCCGGGCCTTCGTCAGCAAAGAGTGTGTCTGCAATGGCTGAGGCGGCCCAGTTTGATTCACATGGAAGAGCTGTTTCCCAGAGGCGTAGTCGGCAAACGTTGCCTAGCTACGAGAAAGTGGCGTGACTTGAACACATTTCCCTTCTCGCGGTGGGGAATTTGGAATCAGACTAAGAACGGGTTGGAGGTCTAGCCGTGACGGCAGAGGACAGCAATTGGGATGATAGGTGACGTCTGACAAGTGAAGTTCGATGACAGCCCTTGCCGGGGGTCCGGGAGCAGCTGGGCGAGCAATACGTCCAAGGAGATTGGATGCCGGAGGAAGCGCATCCTGTGTGCATGGGAGTGGACGCAACGGGATTGGCACGGGTTCTGCATCTCAAGTTTGCGATGACGGTTCAACCGAGCTGGTTGACTGGGACCGTGAGCGAGCGTGGTCGCCGTGGTGCAGGCAATGAGCGACGATAGATAGTGCAAGGCGTTTGCCTCTGTGACAGTCGATGGGTTTCAACTCGTCTTCCCGAGCTGGGATGAAAGACAGCCCTGCATGCCGGATCCGAGGAGAATGCCTGCGTGTTGAAGGTGAAGACGAGGTTGCGCCGGTTGGCTTGAGTGACAAATGGACGGAAGTTGAGGTGAACCTGTTTCACCATTGGATTTTTGGCACAGGCTTCAAACTCAGCCTCGTGTCGCAGGATGGTGCGCCTCCTTGGCGCAAGTGGAGGTTCGCGACAGGGGCGCTGTCCACACTAGCACTCTCACTCCACGAGTCCACCGCAAGCAACCCCGGTGGCTCGGATCCAGATGATGGAAAGATTGATGACAAGCCCTTTAATTGATGTTGGAATTGGATGGCATCTCAGGGGGGAAACAATCTGCTCGTTTACGGGATCTCGGAAGGGATGAGACGAATATGGGGGAGGCGTCGGCTGTGGTGCCGGTCATTTGGGTGCGTCTGTGGAAATGCGAGGTTTCGCCAGGTGATCTTTTGCGATGCAGCTTCAAGCATCAAGCCGTAGAGCCGTGCCGTTCGCTACCAGGCGCAGGCGAGGCCGCGAAGGCATCGTCATGTGGTGCCGTGGGCCGTGGGTGCCGCATTCGAGTGTCAATCGGCGAGAAGACAGGCCGTACCCATCAAAAGAACCGGCACAGTCATCCACACGATGTGGTATCAGTGGGATCCGTAGGTAAAAGTAGAAATTTGAATGGCGGGATCAAGACCGAGCATATGTTTCCAACGGTGACAATGGCGGATCTGTCAGTGCAGTGAGCAAAACGTCGTAGGGCAATTTTAGGCGTGGACGATCAATAGCATTAAACTCAGCGTCGTTTGCAAAATGTCCGACAATTGGCAGCCCAGAAAGGAAAGTTCTCGACTCGAGCACTTGGGTTGACAGCAGAAAATAGTAGACGAGATGAAAATCGAAACCGTCATCTCATGGATAAGCATCTCACGCACTAGGGTTGGCCATGAGGAAGATCAGATTAACCTTTTGCTCGGATGGCTGATGCAGGACTGACCGGTTGTCCAACGCGCGAGGGGGACAAGGGGGGGAAAGGGGTGAACTCGGTGCCAGGTGGTATGAGGTAGGTTGGTGTCGTCGTTGACGGTTGGGGTGGCAGATATCCAAGGATTCGGTGGACAATGACATGGGAGAGAAGAAGGGGAGGGGGAAAAGACTCGAGGTGAAGCACCACCGTTGACAAGGGACACCCCTTCCCCTTGCAATTCTTCCAGGGCTGCGGTGGTGGGGCGGGTTTCTGGCGGGCGGGATGCTAAGGACAACCTTAAACGTGGTAAGAGGGGATGAGATAATCAACCTTTCCCGTTTCGGCGACCCAAGTGGAGCCGGGGATCTCCACGGGTCTTGGGCCGCTGCAGGTACCGAGTGTAAACGGCGCTTGGCACTCCTGCTGGGACGTGGAAGGTGCCCTCCTCTCACCTCACCACGCTTTCCTTCCAGTTGCGATTGAAAGTGTCAGGAACGATACCTTAGGTACGTAGAGATAAGGTAAGTTACGGCCTCCGTTTTGACAATAGAAGATAAGGCACCAGGGGAAAGAAGACAGATCACTTTCCAATCCCACGGTTCCGTAGGTACGGAGCAGTGTCTATCTTGATTCCTTTGCGCACCTTCCATTGTCTTGCAATACCTTACCCGCACCTACCTTACTATGCGAGATGACGGGAGGCACGAATGCTACTCAACTCCTTCTTGGGCAACTTCATGGGTTTCCTTGGCACTCATCGTTTGACGGGAGGAAGATCATCCCCGACGCTCCAACCACAGTAAGGTACGGTGGACCACACCGACAAGTCAAGTTTTTTTCTTTCTCTCTCTTTCCCTCACCCACTCACCCTGGAAACCCCTTTGCTTCTCGCCCTCTTTTCTCAAACCGACAATCGACGGTACCGTGACTGGTCATCCCAGGGGCCCTTGCCGTCATCCGAACTTGCCGAATAACAGATTAAGTTTATTGGATGTTTGATGCCATCATTACTGCGCGCCCGCTGCTGACCTTGGTTTTCCGCTCGCTTCGCCAACTCCACATTCCGACCAGCAACGCCAACGTACATACCTTAGGTACTCCGTATACGAGGTGCTTCTCGTTTGCTTCCACATTCTGCAAAACGGCAGAGAAGTCCACTAGGTTTCTAGATAGGCTCCGCCGTCCTTCCGCCGAAAAGCCTCCGTGCACCTCTGGCCAAGCACATACATGATACGAGGCATTCGCTCGCGATGCAGACGAGGCACACGATACACTATCCCACCCTTATCTGCGGGACGGATTCCATAAGGGCAAGCTTTGAAGTGGAACAAAATGCAGTGGAGTTGATGCGTTGCATTTCGCCCACCGGAATTAGACGGGCGCTTCCATCCTAATGCAAAGTTGCAGACACGAACTGACTGATAGAAAGAACCGCCAGAACCGACGGTCGAGGTCAATGTCAATGTTAATGTTCTGGTTTTGCTGGCCGGCGGTCGCACTAGCACGGCATGTCTCACCCGTCTAAACGGTCCGTCGCCAATCATCCACATTGCCGCTTTCTCCCGGCCAAGCTTGAGACCGTTGTCGTGTCGCTGGTATCCGCTGAAGCACCGTGGAAAAGAAACATAGCGCGGCTCGGGGGATCTTCAAGCGGTAACGTCAATCAAGAGAACCCCCATCGCGAACATGATGATGTGTGCGCGCTGTCAGCAAACAGCAACAGCTTTGCCTCTGCGTGGCACAGTCTTGGCGTTAATACAGGCGTGCCAGGCCTCTCAGGAAAGCCAGCGTCCGGAGGCAAATCATGGCCGATCCTCAAAGGCTTAGCATGAGGAGCTAAACCCATGACGACTCATGGCTCAAGAGCCAAAATCAGTTGCATACGCATCCGCAGTCCAGTGTGCCATTTGTCTCGACAGGGTGCGGCTCTCACATATTGGTCCACTACCTAGGTATCAACGGTCCGTAGGGGGAATACGGATGAATAGATGCTTGTCCTGACGGACATTGGCCTAACGGTCACAAATTTGCCAGCTGATGAGCGCAACTTGACGTGCGACGGTGCAGGCATCGAGGAGCGAACTGCCAGTTTTGCCAGTGCTCCAGGGAAATTAGGACGGAGGAGGCTTCGCTCAGAGAGCCAGCGAGCGAGCATTTGCGGGTGGTTGTGGAAAGAAGGCGCTTCACAAGCTCACCTCAGTGCGGTCGGCATCTTGAACGGTGACAATACGTTGGTCGAGTACGGCGACGAGGCGCTCCGTAAAGTGCCGCGCTTAAGAGACGGCAAGGACACAAAAATGTCGTCCAGTGTCTCGTTTCGCTTCATCGACGCCTCGGGCGAAACGCCATTTGCCTGATGTGCCGGACAGCACGCCCCGCTATTGGCTCGCTAAGCCGCGCCGGGGCTAGGTGGAGACTCCATGACCCCATTCTGCGACGACAGGAGCCGCATCAGACCTTCCCAGACCTCGCGACGGCACAAGCCACCACCGGACCGGGGGGGTTCCTTCCAACTACCTTATCCTTACCCTTACCATACCTTACTCTTACCTTACTGCGTAGTCTCTTACTGTCGTGTCTGGTGCCAACAACCTTTTTCTTTGCCTCGCATCTTTAACCCCTACCAATACTTGTGTGGTCGACACCTGCCACAGAGACCAGAGACACCACACTGACGTTACCCGAGCCGCCCTGTTCGACTCAACTTCGTTACCTGCCATCCTGAAAGAGTCGGGAACCGTCCGGCAAGGGTGCCCACCCTCTTCCAGTCTTGGACAACGACATCCCCTGCTCGTCTGTAGCTTGACTGCCTTTTTCTATCCGTTTACGCTACTCCGTTCCTTACACTACGGAGACTCTTCATACACTACGCCTCTGACCAACATCTTTGTCGCCGTTCCCGTCCCATCCATGCAGCTAAACTCGACGACCCCTGCCAAAGCTCAGATCTCTATTCTCCCATCTCTTCACTCAACACCCCCGATCCATCATCCCTACTCATCCTCCTCCTCCTTCTCGGAGCCTGGAGGCGTCTGCCCTTGTCAACTAGTTGTCGCATACCATCTCATCAGACAGATGCTACCTACCTATCCGTAGTCTCTCTCTCATCCCTCCACGGACACCTGCACACAGAGAGCAGACCCCCATTCACTACCTTTTCCCACCCCCGGTTCGTCACCCACTGCGGGCCTGCCAATTGCCCGCACGGGGATCAGATGCTAAGCAGCATCCATGTACTCACACCCCCGGCCAACAGTTTGAGCCGTGTACTCTCCGTATACTCAGTAGTATGGTGTATGGCTAGGTACCTGTCAGCCCTTGTCTCCTCCTCCTTCTCCTCCTCTCCCATCTCCCCTGCGCCGCGTTTTGGACTCGTGGAGACGATTCCTCCCTCCCCAAGCCGCCATGGAGCCTGTCTCCGTTCATACGACCCCTTGGTCGAACCGGCACCAGCCTGCAACCGCAGCCCTGTGCATATAAGACTTGAAAGCTTGGCACTGATCGCATATTTGTCTCGGCCTTTCCCTTCTTAATCCCCAGCAGCGCTCAGTCTCGATCATTCTTTTCGCCTTCCACCCTTTACTTTTATTTCCATTCATCCTGTTGCCTCACGCTGGGAGTGTGTCTTCACATTCATTCATTCATTTCTTTTCAGCTTGTGCTACGTATTCAGGTGTCTGTGACCGTTCCTTTCGTATTCTACTCTTGTTCGCTCCTCGGTCTGGAACCAACCCCTTTCGAACGACAATCTAGTATTTTATTGATAGCGACTCGGTCGACAACTCCCTCGGATTTATCCCCAACGATCAACAAGAAAGAGACAAAGATGCAAATTCAAAAGCTCATCACCGCCCTCGCGGGCATGGCCGTCGTCGCCGAGGCCTCCGTCGCCTTCCTCGATGCCTCGCCATTGAGCGCCGCCCTCGCCAAGCGTCAACAACGTGGTGGTAACCGTGGCGGACAAGGCGGAAACCAGGGTGGAAACGCAAACCAGGGTGGAAATGCCAACGCTGGTAACAACGGAGCTCTGTGTTTGCAAACGAACGCGGTGCAAAAGGGTTCGCAGCAGGCCGGACAGCCCAATGCCCAACAAGCCAACTCCAAGACGTAAGTATTTACACAAACACAGCACAGGCAACCCCCGAAACGCGCTAATCAGCTGCTTTGCAGCGACAATGCCAACTTTATCAACGTTTGCTCCGGCTCTACCCTCACCGATGGTGAGCAGAAGACTGGCGGTTCCTGCAACGGTATTCCCATGGGCAAGATCCCCGCCCAGACCAAGATGGTGTCTACCGTCATCAACAACCCCCCTCACAACGGCAACATCCAGGCCAACCAGGACTTTGATGTCGAGCTCAAGGTCAACAACCTGCAAGCCGGCTCCTTCACTGACGCTCAGTCTACCTACTACTCGGCTCCCCAGGATCTTAGCGGCGGCGGTACCATTATCGGCCATGTTCACGTCACGGTTCAGGATATGGGTAACTCCTTGACGCCCAACACTCCCCTGGATGCTTCCAAGTTTGTCTTCTTCAAGGGTATCAACGATGCCGGCGATGGCAATGGTAACCTGAAGGCCACCGTCACTGGAGGCCTGCCCGCTGGAAACTACCGTGTCTGCACCATGTCTAGTGCTTCCAACCATCAGCCCGTTCTGATGCCCGTCGCCCAGCGTGGTGCCCAGGATGACTGCAACAAATTCACTGTTGGTGGCAACGGTGGCGGCGGCGGCAACAACGGAGGTGGCAACAACGGCGGCAACGCTGCCAACGGAGGCCAGCAGAGTAAGTCCATC
The DNA here is from genome assembly GCF_027942845.1 of Colletotrichum fioriniae. NCBI lineage: Eukaryota > Fungi > Ascomycota > Sordariomycetes > Glomerellales > Glomerellaceae > Colletotrichum > Colletotrichum fioriniae. The sequence continues at coordinate 408,669 of NW_027076842.1, forward strand.
AGGGATACATGAAGCTTTAGACAAGGTACTAACGGGTACAAGACAACAACCAGGGCGGAGCTGCCCGTGGAGGTAAGCAAGCCGGTGGCAGACAAGGCGCCGGTGCTGCTGCAGGCGGTGCTGCAGGAGGTGCCGGTCGTGGCGGTGCTGGACGAGGCGCTGGTCAAGGTAATGCTCAAGCAACACCTCAGAACCCCCCTCAAGGATTTCCAAACACACAGTTCCCAGGCCAATTCCCCGGCCAATTTCCTCAATTCCCTGGAAGCGCACCCCCTGGACAGGCCACAACACAATCACAGACCGGAAACACACAGGGAACTCCCAATGCTAACAACTCCGGCCAGGACGGGGACGCCGCCAGTAATTCGAAGAACGCGACGGCGACTCCTTCGGTAGACCCGGCGGCAGCGACGCCGACGCCCACCCAGGGCGGAGGTGCCTCCAACAATGGCAACGCCAACAGCAATGGATCCGGACAGAACGGCAACGGTAACACTTCTTCTGGATCTGGCAAGGGAGGCGCGACGTCGAACGCTATCGGCGGAATCGCGGCCCCGGCGGTCTCGGACTCTGGCGATAGCAGCCGACCATTCTCCGTCAACGGCAACTCGTTCGTTTCCAAGGCCAATGCGGCGCAGCGTGCTTGCGATGTTCAACGGAATGCCTGTTTCAATGCTTTCAACGGTGGAAAGTTGAACGGGGTCACCACGGCCGACTGTGATGCCCAGGTTCAGACCTGCATCCAGGAGCTCTCATAATCGAATGCCTTTCGACGACAAGGACGACAAACAACCGAGGGATTATTGGGATATGCACGCGCGCGCTCATACGGACAACACGGGCCTTTTACATCATACAACGACAAGTCTCCATGCTTTTGGGTTCACCCGGGTCGCCAAAAAGTGTTCTGGTGTTTTTTCTGTTTTTAATTTCTTGGGTTGTTATATTCTACACGAACTGGCAGGAGGTTATTAGATGAGCAGGTTGGCGTGGATGGTTTTTTCTTTTGTTTGATGAAAACCAGCGCTCCCCGTGCTTCGATACCACACACTCACACACATCAACGACAACACTGGCAAACTCCTCCCCCTCTATATTATTGTTCTAATGTCCCCCCTCCCCGACAACCCTTACGCACACACACACACACATCTCATCACCTCATCACCTCATCACCTCATCACCATGACACAAAATCTTACGATCCGACCTTTCTGTACATTTAGAGGGAGTTGTTTTTCCGTTGACAGGACACGCAGCATGGCTTGGAAAGAAATGGAAGACACAATTCCAGTAGAGAGTGCACACAGTTTTTTGGATTACCTTTGCCTGGTTTCTTGGTTCTTGTTGATTTGACACGTCGTGACATTTACACTAGGAGTTCAGCGATTGACTTACAGATGACAAGTCACGATGTCACCCCATCTTACTGAAAGTCGGGGTGGCAGGAGGTATACCGGTAACACTGCGCCGAACGTCCTTTCTCTCTGATGTTGGTGAACCTGTACAATGAGGGCTGCCGTGCCGAGCAGCGGTCCGAGCTGCGGCGTCTGATCTGCGTGTCGCGATGATGGGGGGGACATGTCTCGGCCGGGGGGCCGTGTTATGCGCTGGGGTAGTGTCTAGGGTGCCTGGTTGAGGCTGGGATCTTTTAGTAGGTCTGGTGGGAGGATTTTGTACATGACTAAGCTGGATTCTCCAGTGTTGCGTGCCATTGAGTGGGATAAGTGTGTGGGTTGGAGACTGGCGTTCGACTTGGCAGGTCCTGAGAGGGGTTCAGGCCCATGGAAGAAGGAAAAAAATAGGGTAGAAGAAGAGTTGAGACGCGTTTCATGTTGCCTGTTGTCGTTGCCGGAGTTGGGACGGATCACGGATGGGAGGGATCTTGCGACGCAGAGGGGGGGCTTGCGGTACCATATAACAGCCTTAACAGACAGAGTTATATTTACGAATACAGGGCTTGAGGCTTAAGGTCCGGCTCTGTGATATCACGAGTCGAGGCTAGAATGTAGATACGGATGAGGGGCATGTGTCATGGGTTGGGATGGCACTTTTTGTGTCGTGCGAGGGTTTCTGGGCAGGGGGTGTTTGAGGTCTTTTGGGAGGGAAATGGGTTTGCACGCTTGCTAGCAGTTGTGGAGGTATATTAATTAGGAGATTTCTTTTTAACGTTTCGGAAGGGGGAGAGCGCAAAGAGAGATTAATTGATGTTTATTTTCTTTCTTTGGGGAGCTTATTTTGAGGTTTCCCTTCGTTTCGGCGATTCGCATCTCACACACACACACATACGCGCGCGCGCAAGATGTTCTTGATGGAGAACAGTCGGCGAGTCGGTGGGGAGAGTTGAAAAGGTTTATTTCCATGACTCTTGACTTTGAACGCTGTTCCTGACTTGACTTTACCTTATTCTTCTCTTTTCCCTTCTCCTTGACCGTCTGTTCCTGCGAGGGCCGTTATAACCGTTTTCCCCCAATCCCCCCCTTTTTGGGGGGTTTTAAGCGCGTGTAGGCTCTGAGTTGGATTTATCGTCAGTTTTCGCAAGTGTGCCACTGAATGAGCAAGTGCACGATAAAACGTCAACCCCCTGCCCCCGCCCCTCTCCCCAAAACCACCATCTTCAAGGTTCCAACAGATGGAAGGATCCTGCATGTCGAAGTTTTGTGCAATGGGATTATGACTATTTTACGCAATTTCGGCGACATGACTTCGGGTCGTTTGCCCCTTTTTCCTTTGCCCTCTGCTCTCGATCTCTGCCATATGGCTGCGCACGCCTAAAGTAAGGTAGGTAGGTAGGTGCGTTATCACAGTTGGCCTATGATGATGCAAGGTACCAAAACCTTGCAATTGAATCGCACAATCTTGCGAATCATCCACCCAAGGGACTCATTCTCGGCGAGCTCGATCAAGATCAAAAGTCCGTGTTTTCTCCGTCGAGGAGGAGAAAAAAAAGAACACGACTTACGCGCCGTAGGGAAGTCACCACTTTTTTTTCCCGGATCAGTGCCGAGAGGCGTGGGCCGCTGTCGTCGTCCCGAGTTTACCTGCATCGCGGCGTTCTGCTGCAAGTAGAACGTAAAAGCTGCAAAAAAATGCCTAATATCAGGAGTTTCGCCTGATCACTGAAGCAAAAGCATCATAATGTCCCGAGATAAAGGGAAAGGCTGGATTAGCGCCGCCCCCGTCTGAGACTCGGGGACGACCCGACCGACGTGAACTGGCATCTTGGCCTTGCTTCCTTTCTTGTCATTTTTGCTTTCTACTTAAGTTTTTCCCTTGTTTTTTTTTCTTTTTTCGCCTTGGCTTCCTTATTGTTACACACCCTTTTGGAAATGAAAGGTTGGAGTGTGCCGAGAGATGGTGAGGTAAGGCGAGATTTGAGTTCCTCGGGGAAGGGGGGAACGACAGTCTTGGAGGTAGCCTTTTGGGTTTGCTATTGACTCTTTTTTGGTTCTCTCAGTCTTTTTCAACGTTCCATATGTGTCTGGCAATGATGTTTCCTCTATAATCGAGGGAACTTACGTTGAGCATACGGTTTGGATACGTTTTACTTGTTGGGCCAACACGGCGGCGTCGCCGACTTGGTCTAGGTTTTTCTGATGGGAGAGTTGTAATCGTATTTGCGCCGACGTACACATTATACCGGAAAGTGGAGGATACGTCAAATAGACAACGGGGCTCATGGGACCGCCGCAGGAAATTCGGCAGCGCTTGATCGGGCAGGGGCTCCTTCGCCCACCGGCTTGGGATGGCCGCACCGCCGGGTCCCGCTCCGTTTAGTAAGTGGGGGCGCTGCCGATCCGGAAGCCCGGAGGCACGAGGCGGATCATGGTATGGCAATTCGGGCGCCTAGCGGTCTAATCCCAGGTGGTGTAGCTTCTCCCGGCCATGTCTCAAATCCCTCGTTTCCAATAGGGAGCTTCCAACACAAAAAAGTGGTATCCAACGAAGACGCTAGCTTCTTTCAAAGTGCATTGTTTGACAAACAATCGCATACCTAGCTCACGGGCAGCAACCAACAAGCGTTGGAACCAAGGAACGCAACAGGATTGGACACGATCAATGACTGAGGCTGCCCACACCTAAGTCATTCCCCCTCCATATCCTCAGCCCCTCGAAAATGTGCCAGACCATTGGTCCAATGGATTGAGATATGTTGGCTCAGGTCGATTTCTGGGTGCAGAAATACCACCCGGCCAGATCCACGGGTCCCGGATCAGGCTGTCGTTAGCTCCGCTGTTGGTCCAACCGGCCTGGGAGAGTTGCGTTATCCCTGCATTCGAGCCACAACGTACACTTTCGCAACGGGGGAAAGCAGGCTGGCTGGGGATAAGTGATCCAGCCAGGTCTCACACGCCATGAGAGACACAGAGACGCAGGGAGCAAACAACTCACAAACCCGGGACTAACTAGGTACTTAGGTACCTTTGACAGCGCCTCCTCCGTAGCCTTATATCGAGAAACCCTGGATTCTTCAGCTCAAAAGCTCCAAGTCCGGCGCATATCTCCGGTCTATGAGGACCTTTGGGCCGAGGAAGGGAACAAGAATCGCTTTAGAAAGACAGAGAATCAGTTCTTGAGCCTCCCTGCGTGGGGGGGTCGTTCTTTCAACTGGCCAATTGTTCTGCCCGTATTGCAACGTATCGTTGACCGATGTTTCGACTCTTGAGTCTAAGGACTCTATTGGATGCAATTAGCAAGACACTTCCGATGACATAGAGGCTGAATAATCTCTACGCTGGACTGTTTGCTCTGTTGGAACGCCCACCAGGTTGGCGCGGTGGTCGCGGTGATGTTGCGAAAGCCGGCAAGTCCGGCGGAGCCTGACCATACGTTGGCTTGTTGGCTGTAAATGAGGTTAATCAAGAGAAAGCAGCTGTGCGACATAAGAAGGGAACAATGGCTTGTCACCAGTAATAGCCCATCTCGTTGAGAAGAACTCATGACCGCCAGAATGCAGTTCGCCGAAGCTCTTTTACGTCTCTTGTGGACTTACAGATCCATCACGGCCTTCGGCGTGGTTTTCGTCTTCCTTGCCATCTTTACATACGTTCGAAGCCCAAGACGGCGTCTCCCGCCAGGCCCGAGAGGGCTGCCCCTCCTTGGGAAATGCACTCGACACTCTCCAGGATCCGTGGCTGACTTTCGGCAGCTGGATGAAGACGTATGGTATGCTCGTTCCGCTGTTCTCGTCTACTGGCCAGACGCTGATCCGATTTAAAACAGGCCCCATAATGCACTTCACCGCCGCTGGAAGCGATGTAGTCGTCCTCAACGACCTCAAGACCTCGTTCGACATACTAGATCGCCGCGCGGGCGTCACAGCAGACCGGCCCGGGAATGTCATCATAGACATGATGACGGGGTCCTGCTTCGTGCCGTTCCAGAGCCAGAACGCAATGTAGGTCCCCTTTCCTCGCAGGGCTGTGTAACAAACTTCAAAGACTCACTGTGTCCGTCCATAGGTGGCTGCGCATGCGTAAAGCCTCCCACGGAGCCCTCCGCAACATCTCCTTCCCAGATATCCGTCTCGTCCAGCAAAAGGAGGCCGCTCTCCTGGCCGCGGACATGCTCAAGGACCCGCGGGACTGGCTGTCGCACCTGCACCGCGCGGTATCGTCGGCGAATATGAACCTGGTGTACGGGACGCCTTCCCTTGCGTCTGCGAGCGATTTAAAGCTGGTTTGGCTCGAGGACTTTGTCGCGCGGTTGACCAAGGCTGCGCTGCCTGGTGCGCATTTGAGTCAGGTTTTCCCCTGGTTGAGACACATGCCGTCTAGGTAAGTTTTTGGTATACCGAGAACTATTTATTGTCATGGAATAGGACGGTGATGCTGAGCTTCTCCTTCTAGATTCGCGCCATGGAAGAGGCGGGTGGAGGATTCGTTTGCGGCGGATTCTGCTATCTTTGGGAGTTGGTTTGAGGAGGCCCGACTTGTGAGTGCTGAATCGAGGAGCTGTATTATTCATTTACGAGTTTTCTATGCTGAAAGATGACTAGAGAGGCATCGATGGCGGCAACTGCCTCGTCAAGAGCTTTGTGAAAGACCAGAGCCGGTGCAACTTGTCCGACACCGAAATCAACTGGCTCGCGGCGAGCGTAATGTAAGTCCGTCCGCGGGGTCAACCAATCTCTTTGAAAAGCCACTTTCCTGATAGGAACATTCCAGCGCTGGGGCAAAGTCGATCACCGGCGTGCTGGAGTGGTGGATGCTAGCCATGGTCGTGTATCCCGAGGTGCAGCAGCTCGCCCAGGAGGAGCTGGATCGCGTCGTGGGACGCGAGGCGTCCCCAAACTTTGCCGATCACTATGGGAAGCTACCTTACATTCAAGCCATGGTGAGTTGTCAAATTTCCAGTAAATCTTCTCTGTCGCGCAAACCCACATTGCTGACGATCAAACTTGTCCAGGTCAAGGAGTCACTTCGCTGGCGACCCGTCGACCCAATAGGTCTTCCACACCAGAGCTCCGAAGTACGTCGCAACATCGAGTCTATCGTTTATCGATTTTCTAATCCTTTTACATAGGACATCTGGTACGAAGGGCACTTTATACCAAAAGGCTCACTGCTCATTCCCAACGTCTGGGCCATGAACCGCGATCCGCACACGTACGGCCCGGACGCCCATCACTTCAATCCCGCCAGGTACCTCGATCCCAAGACCGGGCAGCTTAAGCCGCTGGGAGCGGAGACGAAAGACCAGGGCCACGTCACGTTTGGCTTCGGCCGTAGGTTGTGTGTCGGGCGCCAGATTGCGAATGAGGATCTCTTCATTACTATGGCAACGGTGCTTTGGACGATGAAGATTGAGCCAAAGGTGGGATACGACGGGATGAATGTCCCTATAGATATTGATGGATGCGTCGATGACGGTGTCGTTGTGTGAGATCCCCCTTGGACTCTTGCCGGTTTGTTGCTGTCGCTGACTTTGGATGACAGACGCCCGGTCCCGTTCGAGTGTACCACCAAGTCTCGTTTTCCTGAGGCGTTCAAGGTCTTGCAGGCTGCGGAGAACTACGGTGTAAGTTGAGGAAGTACTATCTCATGCCGCGAAAAGGGTGACATTGCGCACTTGAGAGCCAGCTTTACCGTTAGTTATCCCCGTCGCAAGGCTAGAGGATGGCGACCTTGGCCACCTAGATGTCGCATCTGCGGGCAAATTTAGTCTCTGTCCAGGCTAAGATCTTACTTTGAGCGAAATTTCCGCGTCAAGAGTCTCGTTTATCTATACTAGCGATAGTCAGAAACTCCGTCCCTGGCTCAGTGTCCTGCCGACATGCTGTTCTTGATTACTGATACTCATGTTCATGCCAAGCCCATGCACCCCCATGATACAAATTGAGTCTGCCGGCACATGTTTCCTTTGCTATTCTGACGATTCAGCAACCATAGATTTACTGGAGTTTTTATCTAAGTTTTCCTGAACCTAGCGTTTTCATGGGCCTTTGAGAACTTTCCCGAAGTTCACTAATCAGACCACCACTCACCTTATCGCGATACTCCGGACAGTTGCACCTGATTTAATCTCCGTCACTTCTGCTGATTCCCTCTAGTTGCGAGAGCTGTCCTATTTAGGAACTGTTCTGGCCCTACCAGACATCATGGTACTGGGTAGAAGCGACCGAAGGATAAGTGATCTTCACCATTGCACCACGGAAGAACTTCAAGTTGCGCTCGCTCAGTTTGATCTCCGTCTGAACATTCTGTTTACTCTCTCACCATGCCGGAACCATGGGAAGATCAAATCGCGCATTTCCAAGGGATACCGTGGTGCGCCAAAGTCCTCTCGGAACCAGGCGTCATCGCCAGACCCCTCGTCAGCCGCGAATTCGACCCCGACAACCGCATCTTTGAATTCTGGGGCTCGACGCTCTTCAGCGCGGCCACGGTGCCATTCTTCATCGGCTGTTTTCACATGCCTTCACCACCATCGCATGCCGACGAACAATCCCCGGACAACCGGCCCCTCGACGAACTGTACATGACCAAAGTCCGCTGCTTCCTGACTCTCGGCCACGGGCTGAGTACGCTGAAGAAGGAGTGGTGCCACGGCGGTGCCGTCGCGGCCATATTCGACGAATGCATGGGCGCCATCGGGTTCATCAATAAGCTGCTGGGGTTCATGCCCATGTTGCCGCAGGTTACGCAGAACTTGAACATCACGTACATACAGCCGGTGCCGACCATGTCGACGGTGGCCTGCACGGCGGCCTTGAAGCGGATGGACGGGCCCAGGAAGTTCTCTGTCGAGGCGGAGATCACTGATGAGCATGGGACGGTTCTCGCTAAAGCGGAAGCGTACTTTGTTGGGATGGAGAAGCGCAAGAAGAGGCAAGAGAAGCTTTGACGAGTTATGGAGAAGTTCAACAGAAGATGCTTTAGAGAAGACTTTGTTTTGATATAGACATAGACCTCTGCCGCCATAGCCCTTGGGCTGTCTGCATAAGGTCGGGTGCGGCCAGCTTGGTACCTCTCTCTGCTTAGATTGCCAACGCACCGTTGACGCCGCGATGATAGAATATACTATCCAGTCTTCAACCCTGTATGCATGCAAGAATCCCTATGGATTCGAAGCGAGAGATGGTTCTGTGACGAACGATCCCAATCATACCTTACATGATCCGTCCTGGTCAAACTCAGTCCGAACTTGGCTTGGCAGGCTTTCTGGCGTAGATCGAATGACTGATAACATTAGTAGAGCAACTGACAAGACATTATTGCGAACTCACACTGGAAAGTATGCGTGAATGCTTCGATCGCTGAACTCCTTGCGCACCTGCATCATGAGAACTAAGACCTCCTCTCTAGACCAGTTCAAGGCCCTGGTAAACGGAGCCATGCAGAAGCCCTCCCAGCCAGCCACGAGATTCTCGTGGGTCCAGATCCCAAGCTCCTTATGACGGGCATCTCTCGGCCAAGGATTCGTGGGCCACTTGAACCTCTGTACGGTCACGTCCTCGAAGCCGACTCGAGTCAAAGTCTCTTGGAGTGCTTGTGCGGTGTGGTAAGGGCGGCCGAAAATGTTAGCAGCCTGTTCCAGCATGCGGACTGACTTGATGACTGCGGACGTCTCCTGGAGGGTGCCGTCATCGGACAGAGGGCAGGGGTCGATTTCGTTTAGCTCGAGATATCCCCCGGGGCTAAGGTTTCTGGATTTCACTTTTCAGCTTCCACCCGCTACTGTGGATGAGCAGGGATGAATGACTTACTCGAAGCACTTGCGGATGAAATCTTCCCAGCTCTTGACCGACGAGGTCATGACCCGACTGTGGATGTAGTCGAATGGCCGAGAGAATGTCCAAGTGTCCTCAACATCGTCAATCTCGAAACGAACGTTGGGAGGGGTGCTACTTGCGATCAGCTACTTCGCCTATGAGAAAGAAGGGGTGGTAGTCGCACTAGTTGGGCCATGTGGCAGACAGATCGACTCCGAGAACCTGACATAAGAGTGAGCAAAAAGTCAGACCATAGCAGTCAAGCTTACCTCAGCCTCGGGGTGCTCGTCGCCAAAGTCGATTGCCCAAATTCCCGTGCCTGTGCCGATGTCAAGAACACGACGGACTCCAGAGTCAGCTGCATTCGGTGGAGCTGTTCCGAGTTTATTGTCAAAAGTCATGAGAAAGAGGTTGTGTGACAGGTATGCGGGGTTATCTGAATTAGTCTCAGAAGGCCAGATTTGAGTTGCGCTTCGTACCAAGTCTATCAAGCTCCCGTTCATCGTTGGGAAGTGCATATTCTACTTGAGTGAGTCTCAAGAAACATCATCAAATGTAGTAGTGCGATGTGGAACTCACTGCCGTCTTTGTACTTGTGATACGTGCGTCCGTTCTCTATGCGGTAATCGAGAATCGAACTGCTTACACTCGTACTGGAGGACGCAATGCTCTGGTAAAGTCATCATTAATTCGCTCCTAATAAGTGGGCTTGATCTTGATGCTGAACTTACGGGTCCAATTGTTGAAGCGTCCTCATGGTTGATCTGAGCGCATGATTAGCAACAGCTCTCAGAAAAGACATAAACGCCCGAGAAAGACCTCATCTGGAATGATAGCATCGATAGTATCATCGCCAGTGTTTAGGGACGAGTTAGGCGACGATTTCGGAGAGGATTTGGGCGGAGAAGATGCCATCTTCGTCGCGCGCGGGGGAGAGTAATGTGGGGTGTAACGAAGACAATGCGTCAAGTTCTCTCTTTCCACTTTCTCAATGTATTTATATCTGTGACACTTCTTCTATCACATTTTACCCCTCTCTTGGCGCGTGATGGTTATGCATGTCGTCGGCATGCAAGTCCTGTTGGTACGATTCCTGCATGAGTATCTCTAAATCTGGAAGGCCATGGGACAACCAACAGATGTTGAGAGGGCCAGCCGCCGCAACCCGCATCATTGCTTACTTCTATCTACAGAAACTGGTTCAATGAATATCAACGGCGGAAAAAAGTTGCAAGGGTTGTGAGAGATTGCGGGTTCGATCCGTTTGTCGATCCGAATTATTGGACTCAGTCTGCCATAAGCGCTCGCTGTATTTCCCTAGTGGATCTGAGAGATATCTACTCAAACAAATCGTCCCAAGGGAAGATTTCATCTACTTGTTGAAGTATATTGATTGTATATGATACGGCATGAAGGGGGTGCAAGTGGCATGTAGCTCTTAGAGACAACTGACCACGGCCCGTCCAGAAACCTCTCCTTTCTCTAGCTGGGCCATGATCTCGGGAACATGCGAGAAGGAGAATAGATCTATGGAAGCCCGGATCGTGCCCTTCTCAGCGGCCTGAAGAAGCTCCGTCATTTGCTCTTCCGTCCCGACCATAGCCCCCTTAATTGTCAGAGCTAGTGCGAACGTGTCAGCCTGCATCTTCACCTACAGAGGCTGCGGCCCAGAGCTAGAGAACTTACCTTTCAGGGCACACTGAGCCACTGAAATGGGCAACTCGAAATCATTCCGAGGTAGCCCAACGCAGACAATCGTTCCCATTGACCTCAAAAGCTTTGGCGCAATCCGGTAGGCGTCCTCTGAACCAGGAACAACGATGACAGCATGGGCTCCCTCCCCGGTCAAACTCATGATCGATTTTTCCACGTCGTCAGTTGCATAGTCAATGAATGCATCCGCTCTACTCTCCAGGTACTTTCGCTTCTCATCACCCGTGTCTACCGCGATGACACGGAATTCCTTTAGCTTAGATGCGATTTGCACTCCTAGATGACCAAGCCCTCCTCCAGCGCCTTGGATTACGACCCAGTCGCCTCGAGACAAGTCATTATCCAGCATCGACAGCGCGCCCATCATCGTGAGGCCCGCACAGAGCAAAGGTCCTGCCTCTTCGTCACTCAAGCTCTCCGGTATCAGGGTCAAGTATCTCGAGTCCGCGACGACGTATCGCTGTAGGGTCCCAGGACGGTGCTTGCCGGTATTCAACTGCTTGGAGCAGTTGTTGGGGAACCCGCGCACACACACAGAACACTCTCCGCAGGCGCTGTAGAGCCACTTGACTCCGACCTTCTTCTTCAAGAAAGACTCTGAGACATTCTCTCCCAATTTCACGACTCTGCCGATACCTTCATGGCCCACGATGGGATCGTAAGCACCCCAACCACGGAGCGCTCGGACTTCTGAGCCGCTAAGTAGGTGAACATGGAGTTAGAGATGCTGGATTCAGCGAAAAAGGTGGCTGTCTATTAACTTACCACAATCCAGTGAAATCAAGCTGGACAAGAACTTCAAACGGTCCGGGGGTTCCGACTGGGACATCCTCCCGAACAACGACCTTGGCATCGGGACCAGGGTTCTCAAAAAGAACTGCTCGTTGCAGTGTAGGAATATCGGAGCTCATCTTGCTTGAAAGATAACATCGCAATGAGATGTCTGGGAAGTGACTCTAGAATGTGTCAAGTGAACATTGGGGGTGGTCTGTAGGGTGGTTGGATGTCCAACGGAGTTTGTTACCTCGGGAATAGTGGGGTGTACCCCGCGCCGGGAACGCACACGGCAGTCAAGAAAACGGAAATAGTGGATCACATCACGGGCCATGAACGGCGCCGGTTAATCGGTAGATCGCTACGTTGAAACTCAATTAACTTCATGCATTTGACTTTTGGTTATAGAAGCTACACGCCCATTTTTGCTCCATCACTCCTTTCTCTGCCAAAACAACACCATCAGCCACACTCCTTCCTGCTCTCAGTACACTGCCTACATACCTAGACGCGAGTAGATGTAGTAGCCTAACAAGTCCAGACGTAGGTGCACTTAGTGCCAGCCGGGACGCAACCAGTCTTTCCTGCGTTGCCGTCGCCAGAGAAATGTCCGTTTTGGTTGCCGCAAACCAGCGTAGGGCTGGTGTACTGGTCGTCGATCTCGCACGTAAGGTCGTTGGAGCATGTGCCGGAAAGGTTCCAGGTCTCGGCGAGGGCCAGAGGCGCCAGGAGAGCGATGATGGTGAAGAACTGCATCTTTTATTTTGGTGGAAAAGTAATGGGCTGGAATTTGTCGAGAAGCTGAAACGAGGGACTGAGAGTGGGATGCGATATTGAGAATGATGCTGTAGCTATTTGACAGGTTAAAGGCTTCTTGCAACCTTTAAATCTCCTATTGTTCTCCTTCTTCTTTTTTGCCGCATTTTACTCAACGTGAATCTCGGTCGCTAAGCGGCCTTCGAGAGGGCGTTACGGAGCGAAGCATTGCTGGGAACATCAAGAGCCTGACTCGTCCAGGTAGATCATCATTTACGGTGTAAGCGAGGGGTTTTAAGAGGTGAGGGCCATCAAGCGGGTTTACGTCTGTTGAGTGCTGACTCGCTGATTCTTTGACGGACATCAGCTGCAGGGAGGTACGCGTACGGTGTGATCCACCTCGCCCTCAAGCATTTTATTGAGTATGTATCATTATCGGTGCGAACGGGAACATGATCTCTCCACGACGACGATCCGAAATCAATTAATTTTCTTAAGGGGTTTTACTTTACGAGCCGAAAAAAACGGCGGCGAATTGCGACGCAGTCGGAAGTTCTCAACGATTTTGGATTATCGGTCAGGAGTTTGGCTACGACCCAAAAACTCTAGTATTCAGGAATTACTGTTTTGATATGTGAGTTGATAGCTCGAATACCATTGTATTCAATACGACGAATTCGCCATTCCAATTGTGATCAGGAGTGCTTGCATAAAGCAGCCTTGACTCGCTTCCGATCCATCTTCCCGGTGGGAGTTTCAAGGCGAGAGACATCCCTGACCGCCATGTTCTCGTATAGAAGACGAGGCGTGGGCATGACTTAATCAAACACACGTCCACCGAAGGACAAAAGGACGTTGCCAATAGTTAGCAATTGTCAATGATGTGTTCATTGTGGCACTGGAAATTTCTTTAACGGGTTTAAATGGAAGCCACAATGGAGCACCTACCTACCTCTTTTCCTATCTCCCAGTGTCCAGTCGGGGACTGCACAAAGATACCCAAACGAAGCAATGATTATACAAGTAGACGTCTCACAGAGTCCCTGTGGTCTCTTTCCCATGAAAAACTCGCAGACCCAAGCCTATCCGTACAGAGTCATGAATCAATTGCTTATTGTGGGTCAAGTTCGGAAACCCCCCACATGCGGCACGCCGAGTCGTGGACGGCCGAAGTGGGAGGGAGCAAGCCGGTAGTCTGAAAGCCATAAATGGTAGATTCCTTTTTCCGAGGTAAGAAGGAAGACAGGAGGGAAAAACAAAGAGTTCACCTCGGGAGGCTACATCTCTTGTTGCTCATGATGGAAATCGAGCTCGTAGCCTATCGTCGAGTAGGCTGTGGGCGTGACTGATTGTTGGCCTTGAACCACTCCACCACCCAGCCAGTTTGACCAGACCCGTCGACCTAGACGGGCGCCTGCTGGCTGGGGACAGGAATGGGACTGGAGGGGTCTATATAGGCTTTCTGTATATTCAGATGGAAGGTAGGCATGGATGTTCCCAATTGGATCCCCAAATATTCATATGAGTATTCGGTATTGAAATATTCCATTGGCGAACGTGCCTCGGCCTTCGGAGCAGGCCTATAGCATATTCGAAAACTGGCCTGTTATTACGATATCACTTACGAAGAGTGATGACATGAAAGTGAGGGCAATTGAGAATCCCATTGGCTATCCTTTTGTTAGACTCCAATTAGAGTAAGATTCGAAACTAGATCTACCCATTTGGATAGTCACAACAAAGCTTCCTCTTGATTCATCTAGAAGATGAAGTGCAACAACCGCCAAACAGAAGTCTGAAGCCTACGCCAGTGCCAATTCGATGCCCTCTCACGCTCGAGACCCAAAGGCATTAATGGTCCTACCACCCAGACTAATACATGCTCCCCTCTTCCACGAGTTATTCTCATGATCAGCGTACCACGGACCAGCAATCTCCTGTCCAGCAACGCATCCCTTGCTGGAGTAAAAGTACGCCTTCTGGTTGTAGCCCCCGTAGACCTCGACCCTGACGGATCTAGGGGCAAAGTCGGTAGTCGCGCAAGTGTTGTCGTAAATGTTGCGTCTCTGCGAGGCACCTCCGCAGCCTTCGTTTTTGTAGAGGGTGAGGACGTAGCCGGATGTAGTAGAAGCGAGGCCGAGGGCGACGGTGAGGATGGATGAGAGCTGCATTTTTGTTGATTTTTATCGTTGTCGTTGTTGAGGTGGTTGGAGCTGGTCTGGAACAACGGAAAGAAGGAAGAATTAATGAACTGGGCTTATGTCGTATTGAGGTGCTAACTTTCTTACTATCTTGGAGCTTCAGAGCAGGTTTCTGTGAGTGTATGGGAGAAGAGTTGCGTGATGTTGTAATAAACCTCTCAAGCGGGATCATGGCTCCCTATTTATACTCAAGAGCGCAGACTCACACATGGCCCTGATAGAATCAATGTAGGCGGGATTTACGACCAGGCACATCGAGTTACTAACTACATGTAGTGTAATGATTGCAATCGTGCACAATTTCCAAATCTGCGACACGTTTTTGCCCGGGATACGTGGGGCTTGACATATCATGAGATCTTCAAGCCCTCTGGATCGCCGAAGACTGTGTGAACTATGACCTTGGATTTCCGAGTAGGGCTAATATGACTTGGCATCTGACATATGCTTACCTCAATGCTGTGTCTGTCTTCGTGATACTGAGACCTGAGCATGCAGGATTATACTGAGACAAAGAGGAAAGTGTGCATGTGCTCACCGGCCCAAAAAGAAAACTTGACAGCCGGCCGATCCAGACCTTTTACATTTAACAGTATGTCTTGTTTTGGTCCTCCTTTTGGGACCTCGTAAAAGATCAATCTGACAGAAATGAAGTTACTTTGAACAACCTGACAGAGATCGATTTAGGAGTATTATATTCATCTATACTCTCAAATGCGTATGGATGGAAAGTGTTTACAAATACACCTTGATTTCAAGATTGTCTCAAAACCGTTGGTTGGAATAGAACTCTGGCAGGGAAGCAATGACGACAATACAATACATGGAGCTGATCTTGTACCTCCATGGAAAGTGTACATGCAGACAAATCACCCTGTGCTAAACGCTCTTGTCCCACTGCCACGCGTCGATCCTCACCCTTTTGTTGAACAGCCTGCTCAAATTTCAATTGAATGCCTTTGAGACTAGAGTTCGAACAGCAGACACGATGCACCAGAATCTTTGCCGTACCACCTCGGTACCAACTAGATATTGTCTTGGGAGCTCACGGAGATGGGCTGTCGCGTGATATGCCCTAACTTACCCAGCGACAAACATTGGCAAACACAAGTGTAATTAAAGGATTACTTGTACCAAAGGTAGAGAAGTGGTCTAAAAAGGATGTAAAGAGCCCTTTGGTCCGAATGTAACGAAGAAGAACAGCCTTTGGGTTCTAAATCTGCGTGAAGAAGTGATAAGTTATGTAGAGACCTAGCCCCCCCGAAAAGGGGGAGGGGGCATGACATAGAAGGACATTATGAAGAAAGGGAGGGGTAAAATGGGAGCAACGCATCTCGATAGTAAACAGATAATTGATAAAAAGCCCGTAACATGATATACTCTCCTTGAGAACACCAACTAGGCTTGTACTTAGTCACTTTCAGCTCATAATAAAAACGTTTCTGCATCCGCCTTGTCAATACTCTGCACCCTCGACCGCGGAGCCGCCGAAACCTCACAACGATAAAGGTTTCTCCCGGTAACTTAACATGCAAAATAGACCTCTACATCACTTAGAAGTAATTTCTACAGGGAGTCTCAAACAGTCGGTTGTGATATCTGATAAGTCCTACAGCAACCTAAAGAAGGGCAATTTCAACTTCACACTTGGAAGCATACCACTATCACACGACGAAGTGCAGAGGATATGCCCTGGTGCATCATATCCTTCACTGCCGATTCTTCGGGGCGAAACGAGGAGATCTACGCGGCGACGTAGGGTTGGTAGCTGCGTTGTCGAGGTGTCAGAGGATTGTGCTCTTGGCTAAATCGCGTCGTTGACAAGAAGCCAAACTACGTGTTTATGATGAAACATAGAAGCTAGCTCAGTATCCAAAAAGGCACAGTATCTGCGCAGTTTGAGCAACATTTCTACGTCTTGATTTGGCGTTCGTCAGTGGCTGCAAGGGCTCACGACGATGCGAACTGGCAGGACGTGCCTCATCACATCTGGCGAGGAGAAACTGGTGCAGAATGGGCCGTCGTGCATGTTGACGTCTTTGGTGTTGCATCACTTGGCAATCAACGGAAGCGTTCGGATGCCTCCTTTAGGCGGGAATTTAGTTCTGCGCAGTTGAAGTTGGCTGTGTATGATGACACCATTGCACCACCGCGCAAGATTTTGATATAGTTTCCCTTACAAGCGGATCAGGTCGATAATGTTGCTCTCGGTCGACTAAATATCACTACTTGCGACGGGAACCAAAACATAGCCTAATGGACCGAACAGTTGCGAACTTGTCTTGTGTTGCGTTCTAATGTTGAGCATCTTATCTCTAGGATCCTTATTTTGACATGCGTCAGTAAGACACTAGCCAGCAAAACGTCCCGTATTCAGCGATGGTCATTTTCCTTGATGGAAGAACAATAAGGGGGAAGAGAGAAAGAGGGAAGGGCGAAGAAGAGAAGACATGATAGAGAGAAGAAGCCCCAAAGCCCTTGAACATCATCCATCGATGTTGCTGCGATACACCTTTGGAGCCATAATCTCGAGCGTAGACTACCTTATGCCATGAGGTATTATTGCAGGGCTGTGGTACACATATCCACATTGGTGGCGTCGGCGCAGCAATTCTGTGGCAGGCGAATAAGTGGCAGCTGAACATTCCACCGTGAGAAGCTAGCCAGGTTGGTCCTCTTGCGAGACAACCTGGCTCCAGCCGTTGAGATGAGCTGAGTGGCGTATTTGCAATTGATTGGGGTTACAACGGTCTTGGATGACATGCCCTACCAGTGCCATCCCCGAGAGATGCTTCAATCGATACTATTCTTTCACTACAACGTCTCGGATAGACAGATTCCCTAGCACAATTCTCTGCGTAGGGCTGGAGGATATGGAGCTGCGGAGGCTCCAGAACAGAGAATTGCAATTGCAAGACGATTATCCTACCCTAAGACTGCTGCGGCTGGGAGCAGGAGAAAACAAATGCCAAGTCGAGGTATCCGAGAAGGCGAATGTGGTTACACAAAGAGGACTCGAATTCAAATCGGATGACAGCAGAAGGCTTGCAACGGAGTCCGCGCGGTGTGACAATGTCACATTAAGGTTAAACAAAACATCTGCCAGCCATAAGTGCAGGGATCTGGTTGTAGATCTTGGATAGACTTTGAGGTTTACGGAGTACTTGAGCGAAGCATTTCAAGGGACCATGCTAGCCGTATGAAAGATGGTGACAAGGCAGCCAGGTGATAGAAAACTGGCCTTACTCGTGCAATCAGCTAGCAAATTTGCTCAACGATTGACACGAGCGACAGAACGGCGCGGAGTTACCGCAAAGAAGCCTGGAAAGTGCATTAAGGTGCGGGAGAGGAGCGGATGAGGCTGTTGTAGTCTGCCTGGCGGTCTCACTAGATTTCAGCTAGCTGCAGGACGTAACCACAACCTCGAAGGATGTGGAAAAGCTATCCGCCAACTCGTTCGTATCTGGCAGTTCTGCCTCAGGGCTGAGAGCTAGTGCGAAGAAACTGACTGGGGCCTGGTGCCCGAGAATCCCGATTAAGCGTACAGTGCCAGATTTTGCCGTAGGGTCGGAACGGGTCCGCGCGAGTGAAAGAAGCATGATTTCGTGAAGATGGGGAAGCCGAAGGCCCGAAAGCCCCTGGGTCGAGCGGTGCCCGCTTTGGCTTTGCGGTGCCGAATCAACAGAGCGAGCCAGGCGAGCCACGCTGGGGCTGGGAAAATCGGAATCTTTGGTTTCTCCACTGCGGGTTCCGTTCCGAGGGAGATCTGCGCCCCTGCAGCTTCAACGATCAGGCTCTGGTGCACTGAGACTGAAAGTCACGCGGTGGCACGGTGAGTAAAAGCAGGACTATTGGAAATTCAATCAAAGTCGGGTGCCAAGACCTGTGTACGGCATCGTGGTAACAATAGCGTAGACAGAGCCTGTGGCCTCGTTTATTTTCCCTCTGGGTTTTGAGCGTCATCGATTGGCTTACCGGCAGAAACCGCCTACGCTAGTGAGAGACAGCGCGGTGGCTTGAGGGGCGGATGGAGGCTTGCCCGAGTCGCGGCGGCGGACTGGCTTCAAGTCCTTGTATCGACGTCGATCGCCTCATTCCTTTATTGCCCGGTTAAATCCCGACAGAGGTTGCAGTTCCTGAGAGTCAGGAGGTGTGACACTGCAAGCCAACAGAGACCGTTTGCCTCGGTGCCACGACAGCCAAGACTGATGAATAGCAGCCGCGCATTGAATAGTGTTGATGTCAAAGACAATTGTGCATGTGCCTGTGGCAGACTAGCGACTAGAAAATCAGCCGAGACGGATAGCGGCGTGGCCGCATAGTTGCCATGGCCTTTGTGCAGTTTCGAGAAAAGAGATGCCAAGGGAACCTTTCGAGTTTACATAAGTATTCGTCCGGACATGTTGACGAGGGACTGCGGGGAGAGACGAGAGATGAGGCGACGGCGCGGACGGGCCCCTGGAGGGCCTGTGTACACTAAGATGGTAAAGAAAGAACCTTGGTGTTAGCTTGATGCGCGTGACGGCAACAATTCGTGGCCTTGTCCTCGAAAGATGGTTTACTCAAGTTTCTGAATAAAGAGGGTCAAGGGCGATTGTTGGTAAAGAGAGGGTGTACGGATGTCGTCGTAATCCTCCCGCCACGACGTCCAGTCAGGAAGAGGCTGGGCGTGCTGATGGTGGACCAGCCACACGTGTCTCGAAGAGAGCGCTGTAGTGGTGGCAGGTAAGAGAAGCCAAACACCAATCGATGGTTCGCAAGAGGAACTGTTTGACGAGGGCCAGTATTGCTCTGACACGCTGAGCATGCCCGTAGCCCAGGCAGAGAAACAAGACAGCGACGGGAATGGGGCCAAGGTTTGTGCTGTGCATTGAATGTCAGTCATCCATCCACCGGGAGCTTCAATGTGGTCGTGCCGAAAGCCGGCGCCTTCCTGGAGGGGGCTGTGCACGGCCGTTGCTTCCGTTGCCACGTCTGGGCTGCTTGCTGGCGCCAATTTCTGGTGGGAGGCGGCGCCTGAATCCTTTGCTGGTGTCTCGCAGTAAGAATTAGGTATCTGTCATGGTCAGTATCCGATAACAAGTGGTGGAGTGAAGATGAGTACCCGTAGGTCATACCTTCATTGTGTGAGGTGCCTATGCAGGCAGAGTATCCGTAGATTAGAGAAGACGAACCTGCCTCAATAGAGTGCGGGCGATGCTGGCGGCATCCCGGTCGTCGGTCATTGCTTTCGCTGGGGGGATGATGCAGGCGCTGCCCGAAAAAGGCTGTCGCTTTCTTTCCCTTCCCATTTTGCGACCAACAGTTAATTGTTGCCAAACCCTTGGGATTTCCAATCCTGGGAAGGTGAGAAGGAGCGATATTCAGGGACTGGGCTTGCTGCTTCAACCCATCATCTGGAAATGTAGGCCAATTAGAAATTGCATTGCAAGCAGGTCCCCGCAGTTCTCCAGGAACCAGCGAATGGAATCTTTGTGTGGCTGGCAGTTGCCTGATGTGTAAGCATGGCAATGCCTGCTGAGTCTGTTGGCGGTCTCAGCAGAGTTCGGCTGAGCTCAGCCTCAAGAAAGCTCTTTCTCGCGCAACTTTGGGCGGATTTGAAGGTACTCTTTCGCAGGCCCCACCACCAAAAAGTACCTTACTTGGTCAGCAATGACGGCAATACGCCCACACAGTGCAGTGCAGTGCCACTCTCCCGCGCCTTCCTTGCCGAATTCAGTGAGGTCACCAACGCACCTGCAGTGCAGTCACTACTGCTGCCCCCGGTCGACTGCCCTCCAGCTGTGTCTTCTTTCTGGGGGCGGTCTCTCGGTGATGCAGGCGCCTAGACAAACACAGCTCGCGTATCCATACCTACTCCTCCACGCCTTCCTTGGCCTCTCCTTTCCCAATCCACGCTACGAGTCTGGGCAACCAATCTGCCAAGGCACCACCCTCAGCCCTTAAAAGCATTGCCATCCCACTTCTTTTCTTTGGCCTCCCCCCCAGTCGCCGTCATCGTCTCCCCAGTCATCAGCTTTTCGTGTTTTTGGCATCTCTATCGAATTCGGTTCTCGTGGCTTGGAATCCTGCATTTGCGAATCTGCATCTACAAACTCTCGCCGGTATTTCTTAGATAGCGTTCACAACGTCACATCGCTAGACGTACACCACCCCGACGACATCGATCCGGAACCCCCAAAACCGAATAGAACCCGAATATCATCACTATGGTCGCTCGCAACCTGCCTCTTGCCGCTCTCGCGGCGAGCGCATCCGCTCTGTCGGTTCGTAGCGACGACACACAGTCCTCTGGTAGTGTCGGCGCCATTTCTCTTCCCGTCTACCAAGACGTCAGATTGCACCCGTTGGAGAAGCTGCGTAGAAGACAGGTCTCGGATACAGACGCCCCAGTCCTCAACGTGACGACAACCACCTATCTGATTGAGCGTGAGTATTATCCCAGGCGCTTGAAGCCCAATCGCTTTTACTAATCATTGTTCTCAGTGAACATTGGTACGCCTGGTCAAGACACAAAGGTTGCCATTGATACTGGTTCCTCCGAACTTTGGGTCAACCCCAACTGCGCCAATGCCGGCAGCACCGCACAGACACAATCCTGCAAAGCCAATGGCCAGTACGACCCTCAAGACTCTTCGACTTCGTCTGTTTATCGCCAGACGGGCCGCATTAAGTATGGCAAGGGAGAGGTTGTCCTGCAATATGTCAGCGATAACATCACGCTTCCCGGCAGTGGTAAGTGCTACTTCGCTCTGGCGCCTGACCAACCCCACTAATCGCCACATATAGACATCGCACTTCGAGACACAATTTTTGGCTACGCCACTGACAGTGTTGACCTTAACAGAGGTATCCTTGGCCTGAGTTTCGGCGAGGCGACCAACAACACCGGGTACCCGACTGTGCTTGACGAGATGAAGGCTCAGAACATCGTTGAATCTCTCACCATTGGTATTGCGCTCGGAACCAAGGACGAGAAGACTGGTAGCGGTCTCATCTCCTTCGGCGGTGTCGACACGAAGAAGTTCAGTGGCAACCTGCACTCGGCACCTATCCTTGGGCCCCAGAACAACGAGAACTTGTGGAGGTGAGTAGTTACTCTTCTGTTCTGACCGACAATGACTGATCAAATTTCTTAGGTACTGGGTTCAGCTTGATTCTGTGGGCTTGAGCAAGTCGGGAAGCAGCTCCAAGACTTATGCCAACTCCCAATTCCCCGTCTTCTTCGACACTGGCGCAACCCTAAGCTATCTGCCTTCAGCTGTGGTCGACTCACTCGGATCTGACTTGGGAGGTCAGCTTGACTCATCCGTCAACATGTATGTGGTACCTTGCAGCACCACAGGCACCATCGACTTCAAGTTTGGTGACTACACCATGAAGGTGCCCATCCAGGAGTTCATCTGGAACGTTGGCAACAACCAGTGTGTGCTCGGAGCTGACAAGGCGACCGACGGCTCATACCTTCTCGGTGACTCGTTCCTCCGTTCGACTTATGTCGTTTTCGACCAGGAGACACCCGCCCTCCACTTTGCCCCCTACAACAACTGCGGTTCGAACCTTCAGAAGATTCCCCTGGGCGCGAATGCGGCGGCAAAGTTCACTGGCGAGTGCTCTACTTCCACGGCTCCCAGTGGTAGCAACCCGACTGGCACTGGCAACGCTGCTGGTCGCTCTACGTCCACCAACCTCTGGCTTGCCGCCGGTGCTTTGGTTGGCGTACAGACCTTTATGTCCTTCCTTTAAATCCGCATACATAATTGAACGGCTGAATATCACTGCATGAATCGGGAGTTGGGGCAGGATCAAGATGGTCGCCACATTGGCGAATAGATGACGACGAATCGAGCCTCCTGTACATGGCGGATCGCTTTATACCCTCTTTCCCTGGCCATGGGACTACATAGTTTCTGTTATTGATTAATGAACAATTGAAATCCGCTAGGGGTTTCTAGATTATTTCACGACACTTGCGTTTTTCAGTTGAATTGTGATGTGATGCCACGAATAGCTGCGACTCATTCTAGTAATTGAACCGTTGGACACACTTATGTGTGAGAGGTACTGTGGATGACAGCAAATAATGATGAAATATGGGCAGAACTCCCTTTCTGATCCAGCTTGAATCGGATTCGCCATAAGTGTCTTGACAGGTGAAGAAAGAAAGCAACAGCAATTCCCTTTGAGAATGCAATTGAAGCAACTTATTTCCAAGCAATGATATCCGAGATCGAGCTATCGATCGGGGTGCGCAAACCCCAACATTGTCAGGATCAACAACAACGATCCCAAGGCTGCCAACATCTGACAGAAATTCGATAGTTTAGAAAGCACAAATGATCAATGCATGTTTGTGAGCTGCTGGTTCGTCCTGAGTTGTGATGGAGGTGCGGGATGTCAAGGTTGGACCCTGCCTGCATCTCGTTCTTGCCCAATCTGGACATGTAGCACATGGCAAGAAGCCTCCTTCCCAAACCGGTGGTGAATACCCTCACTTCCTGCCTTTTGAGAATCATCATTGATGAGAGTTGATTGTGGATGTCTGTGGATCTCTGGCTCCCTCTTTTCCTCCAACTTCATCTTTTTCGCTAATCGATCAAGATATTCTTTTCCTGCATCGCCCTTTGACGCCAACTCACTCACGTCTCTACCTTTCTTCCTATCCCTTTACCCTTGCGAGACTCTTGTCGAAGCTATACCTTTTACCGCCTCAGATCCCTTACTTACGGACAAGCACCAACAGATTGACCTTTAACATGCGCTCCACCTCAGTCCTCGCCGCCTTTCTGGCCTCTGCCCCTGGCCTGGCCCTTGCATCCGGATATCTGGGCTTCGCTCTCGGTTCGAAGCAGCCAGACGGGCAGTGCAAGTATCAGGCAGACTACGAAGCGGACTTCAGAGCCATCCGAGATGCTTCGGGAAGCAGCATCGTCCGCATCTATGCTGCTGACCAGTGCAACACTGCCCAGTATATCCTTCCTGCGGCCAAGAAGGAGGAATTCCAGGTGGTTCTGGGCATTTGGTAAGCCAACCACGTTTGGCGATAGACTTCGCCTTACCCCAAATCGAGTGAAGTTTAATTGGGAAAGGGCCCCCGCTGACTCGGACAGGCCCGATACCGAAGAGTCGTACGCCGCCGACAAGGCCGCAATCCTGAAGCACACCCCCGGCTACGAGGACCAAGTTTACGCCATCACTGTCGGATCCGAGTCCATGTACCGCGGCAACTTCACCGGCACCGAGCTGGCGGACAAGATCAAAGACATGAAGAAGGCGGCCCCGCTCTTCAAGATCGGCACCGCGGACAGCTGGAACAAGTACCAAGACGGCACGGCCGATGCCGTCATCAAGGAAGCCGACATTCTTCTCACCAACGCCTTCTCGTACTGGCAGGGTCAGACGCGCGACAACGCCACTGCCTGCTTCTTCGACTCCATCATGCAGGCGTTTGGACGCATCCAGAGCGTTAGCGGATCGCTCACCAAGCCTGAGCTGTGGGTTGGCGAGACGGGTAAGTCGAATTGCTTTGCTCATCACTCCGATCTTGGTGGTAGCCTTTTCGGTCACCTTCTTCAACACCTATGTCATACATTCTGAGCACTGATCGCCATACCAAATGATTCTCCACGGTCATCGTGAGCGGATTGCTGACAAGTTCGATTGAAATTAGGTTGGCCCAGTGAGGGTGCAAAGTATCAACAGGCGATCCCGGGACAGGACAACGCTCAGGCTTTCTACGACTCTGGTGTCTGCGGTATGGTCAACTGGGGCTTTAACGTGTTCTTCTTCGAGGCCTTTGACGAGCCCTGGAAGCCGCACGCCATTGGCGAAGATGGCAGCGAGGCACCCGAGACTCACTGGGGCGGAATGAAGGCCGATCGTGCCCCCAAGTACCCCCTCAGATGTTGAGCGACGGCGGCTACTGATTCACTTGATTGCACACGCCTGGGAAGGATTGTTTAGTATCGGACAGAGGAAGGCATTTCAGATGGCATGGGCGGCGTTTGTTTCGTTGACGAGAGACTGACAGAAACTATGATACCCTAAGAAACGGAATTCAATATTTACACTTTGCTTCCTCATCTGGTAGTTGATGAAATGAATCCCAAAGAAGTGTGACACGCGAATGAAAGGCTTCGATCGGGAGGGCCTGTTTCTATTTTCTGCGCATCTGACGCGTGGGCAAAGTGGTTGGTGTGGGTGTCGAAGACTCGAGTTGTCTCAGGACCGAGGGGGAGAGAAGAGCGTGAGGCCCAGGTATCCAGGTCGACGGCTAGGTACGCGCGCATGCAGAGCGGTAGTGTACGTGCTCACGTAGGCCAAGCTCTCGGTGGGAAAAAGAGCGAGGTTAGAGTACCCTATTCTCCGTGCCTGTCTGTGTGGGTGCTCGAGGGTACGATGTCATAGGTCATAGGTCCCATAGGGAGGTGGTTGAGTTTGGGGGGGATTTTGAGTTGCGACATTAAGGTTTTTGCGGCTCACGTATAGCGCATGGTACCGCCCCAGTGCCGCAATACCTTAAGAGTAGGGTAAGGTATTTCGTGGGCTTTATGGTGTGGAAGGTTACAACGGTTGCCGCTGGCTGGGGGTGGAGTTTGGGGGCAAGAACAAGAGACAAAGGAGGGGGAAGAGTGACGGATTGGGGGATCTGGAACATGGCCAAGTCGGGACGAAACCGAGGCACGGGCGGGGGATTGGGTAATTGGTCTCGGATTTTGCTGGACAGGTTGAGCATCTGAAGTCTGAGGTGGTTTCGCGTATCAGAATTTTGCGGCTTGGGGAGTTTTAGCATTTCAGGCACGCGGAAGTCTAAGACGTCTATGCCGTTGGGACCTGGCAGGGGTGGATGGACGACGTGCGTTTGTCGCGGTGGGAGGGGGGGAAGACGCTGTAGCAGCCGCTGGGCGAGGCGTTGCGCCACCTGGTATGGTTGTTGGTGTTTGATGGGCGCCATGGCTTGTCTGGCGTGAGTATCATCCGCGTTCGCTTAGATTCATTGGTGGGGGGTGAGCTTTCTGTTAGTGACAGTCTCAGGCAGTTAGTCGCATCATCAACGAAGGGGGAAACGGGGGTGATGTCCAATATTTTTGAAATTCTTTTGTAAGTTGGGAAAAAGGGTGATCTAGTATATGGTAAAAATTTGGAGGGGGAATAAGAAGAGAAATTTGGTGAAGAAAATGCCAAGACTGCGCTGATGCTGCTGTGCTGCAAGCGCTTCTACCCTGCGGAGGTCCGTAGGGGAAGCGCAAGCGGCAAGACGAGCAAAAACAAACAGACGCATCGTCTTGGATGCCAACATTAGTTTTGGGGTGACCATAATCCTCCACTGTAAGGTCCACTGACGACGTCCTCCCATGTCTCTCTGCCACTTCCGTCCCTCTCTCTCACTCCCTCATGTCGTCAGTCATCGTCGTTTTGATGAAAATGCCCAAATAATAGTCCGCCCGAAATGACAACCGCTGATGCTGATGGATGCTTTGTTGTGAACCGGTCACATATGTAATAAGTCGTAAATGGTACAGACGACGAGCCCGATGGCGTCGTGGTCCTCTCCTTCGTGAAAATTGGCCGTAGAGAAAGGAGAGGCGAGGCCAGGAGTGAGGCGGTTCATCGGAATCGTCGGAGCAAGTGATGTTCACACGTCCGCCCAAACTGGCTTCAGTAGTGAGGCAACAAGTTGCTTTGGGGTTGACTTGCTCCCGACGAGCTCCGGCCTGTCTCTTTCCCGCCGTTTCCTCTCATCGCTCATGATGATACGTTTGATGCTTCGCATAGTAAAGCCAGGCTCACGTTCTCAAAGGACTGTGTTACCATATTAGCTGTGATTCTAGTGAGGACTAGTCGAGAATGAAGACTTACGCGCAACCTTGAGGCGTCACAACACCAAAGAAGCAGTCGCCCGAGACCTTTTGTGCTGCAGGCACGACTTGATTTTGACGGACGGGAGTAATGACTACGCCTGCAGTGGCGAGTGACGCGCACAGCGTCGTCAGAATCGCGAGTGAGACCTTCATCTTGTCGTCGTCGGTTGTTGGTGTTCGCGGAGAGGGCGTATTAAACAAAAAAAGAAGGCTGCTCAAGATAGCTGCCTTTGCGTTCACGCGAATCGGACCGGGTTCGTTGACGGGGTTCCCAAATTCCAGTCTCTTTCTGATATCCCGCTTTCTTGTTTGTCTTGTTCCCTTTGATTTCCAGAATCCTCCTTCTCTCCGAATGATCGTGGATTTGTTGTTGTTACGGACGTCGAGCTAGCGACGAATCGTCTGGGTTGGTGAAAGAGTAGCGTTGGGGAAGTATGTACCGGCAGGTCGGCAGAAAATATGTATAGCGAAGGCAAGGTTTTTGGATCAGACCAGCTGGACTAGCAGAGACGAGTGCGGGCGGGCGCTCGGTAGGTAAAAAGAGAGAGGCGAGGTGCAGCTTCTGCTGTCCGGGATACGAGCAACACACGGTAGAGGTGTGATGTTGGTGATGGTGTGTAAAAAGGATTAGACTTTGCGTAGGAAGAATGTGTGGGATGTCGGTGTGTTAAGAGTGAAAGCCCGAAAAGGTGTGTGTGAGCGTGCAGATCTCTTGGCGTGCGTGTGCGGGTTCGTGCGTTGGATGCGTCTTGCTTGAGGCCGTGTGTTCGTTGTATGGTAGGGAGTATTGGTGGCTGTTTGGTGGTATAGGTATGGGAGGTGCGTACTTGGTCGGTGATCGTGAGACGAGGAGATGAGATGGTGAGAGAAGACGAGGAAGAAAAAAGAGGGACACGGGTTTTGTGATATCGGACGATGATGGGCTGTGACGAAACTCGTCTCGACAGGGGTGGTGGGACCGGGTAGGCGCGAGTACCTCACTTTTCGACCTCGTACGCACCAAAGGCAGGGAGGGGAGACTGGGACAGAGAGGGGCAAAATATGGTGTCGGAGACGAGGCCCAGCTGCGTCTCTGGACCCGTACCCAAGCCTTCTTTGAGTGGGAACATCTTTTGACTATTGATGCTAAGCATTCGAGGGACAGGGCATGCTCGACCTCGAGAGCTTGAAGACAGGGGGGCATGGTGACCCCTTTGGGGATGGAGGACCGAGATGAGCGGGTGGAGTTTCAGGGTTGAAACCCATTGCGGCGGTGCGCGGTTGCGGTGAGAGTTGGCTTAATGAGTGTGGTCACTCTGGTGAGTCGGTTTTGATTTGCTTCTTGGGGTGGTGGTGGTCGGTTCATTTCACGGCAGGTCTTGGAAGGTGGTCGTGATGGTTCGTGATGGTGTTGTTGACGCTCGTGGTCGAACGTTGGTGAGTCGACATATCTCACAGTGCTTCCTTCTCATGGTTACTGACTCTGTGCCGTGTGGCTGCGGACCAGCGCTCGGAGAATAATAACCTAATGCACAGCGCGGACTGCACAAACACAACCGCCGAAGCCGCCGCCAGCAGACCGAGACTAGGACAACCAGGCCAGCGTCAGGACTCCAGGAGGGGAAGGGCGGATCGTCAGAGGCTGGACTTGCCTGAAAGGTTTCCCGAGTCCAGCCGCCAAAACCGAGCAGGGCCAAGGAATTAAGGTTGTGCGATTAAAGCAAGGGGGAAAGAATCGATTCGATTGGACAGTTGAGGCGACGATATGTCGACAGATACGATGGATGTGGAAAAAAGCAGAGCCGTTGGCATTGGCAGTGTGGGCTCCAGACCTTCTGGAATGGCAGCGGGGATCGATTGGATGAGAGAAGGAACGGCAATTCGGTGCCTGAACCCCTGACTCTTTCCCTGCAGATTATTGGGTGTGATTGGCTGGAATGGATGGACTTGGAGGTGACATGCGACACGCCCGGATTCTGAGCCGCGCCACAGCAGGTGACCAGGGGCCACTCAGATGGGCGGGTTCGCCGTTCTGTGGTGGGGAAAGTCGCTGGGTGGGGCTGCATGTCACGGACGGGACCGAGGGATGTAAGGGGGAAAGAGAGACGGGGTGGTTGATTGGCCAGAGATGGGAGGAAGGGGGAAGGAGGGATCTTAACAGGTCACGTTATCAATCAGTCCTCAAGGAAGGAGGCACCATGAGAAGGCAAGCACGACAAGGAGGCTTGCGCCACAAGCAAGAGGTAATTGTTAGTGTGCCTGGCTGACGGGTTCCTACTTGCTTACTTAATGGAAGGTAGCGACCCTCCAACGACGACCCGAGACATCAACGACAAGGTAAAACCTGGCTGTCGCAACTCCAACGCACATGGCGCACTTGACGGCGTGCCTGGCTGGACCAGGGGCTTCGCTGTCACTTTGGCGGTTTGGGTTTCCAACTTATCAGTCTTGATGGAAAAGCCACTGAAAACTTCCTTCCCCCTTGACATGGATCCCGGGATTTTGGTTTGGGAGATCCCATTTGCATTGAGACTCATCAGCCCCCTCATGGGCATCATCATCAGTCCACAATCCCACTCCATTGTGCCCGTCAGCGATTCATCGACGTGATCCCTGGTGGTGATCTGGCGACTTTTTCTCTTGGGGGCCACTGTCGTTCGTGGATCACTGGCCATCTCTGAGCGCGGCGCCAACTTCAGACTACCGGTGCCTTGTCCCGTCCCTTACTTGATGCCCAGCCCAGCCAACTCGACTTTCAAGACTTGACGGGGGGCTCGGCGCTGGGCGCGGCCTCCTAGGGAAGCTAGACGCGTGGCGGTCATGTCTGGACGAGGAGGATCTACTTGATCCAAGGGGGCTTGGGTGAATCGCAGTTGCAGTCATGGATACAGGCATAAGATGCGTGGTGCCGGCATTTAATGCATCGTGACGAACCCTCGAAACGTGGCTGATGGGCCTCTGAGAAGTGGACTGAGTCTTAACTCACTAGCCTTCTGCTTAATCCTGTCAAGCAAGCCGCATTGCCCTAGATAAGCACGCAAGATACCACGGTACCTAGCACGCGGTCCTGACTGCAGTGGCCCACGATAAACGCAGACAATGCAGCATCCCGCTGATGTAAGTCGCGCTCGTCCTCATCGGCCTCCAACGGGATCCAATTGCCGGGCAACATCTGCCGGGACATACCCTGTCCTCAAAGCGCAATATTGAAAGGGGGAAGAAACTCTCTCGTCGTCGTCGAGTTCAGCTGAAGCGGCATATGCAAGTCACAAACCGTCGTGCTTCCCCCCTTCTACCGTGACCCCTCACCATCTCTCCCCTTTCTTGCAGGACTTGCGCCCACGCACAAGCCAGATACTGGACGATTCTCTAGTCTCCCTCTCTGAATGGATGAGTGGATAGATGACTACCTACGCCTGGCTGACTCTCCCTTGCCCTCCGTCGCCCGCGTCCCCCTCCTGCGATGCGGCTCTGCCGCTCCGTTCCGTGGGTCCGCCTGTTCTGCGCTGATCTTTTGATACGCGCCGGGAGGAAACTGATGTATCTTCCGCGCTTTTTCCTTCATGCTGTATACAAACGTGTTCTCACCTGAGGGGGCCTTAATACCACCAGGTCGTCCGTGAGCTCACGGAAACAGAACGACCTCTCTCCCGGACGTCTTCCGGATGAAGGGTTTTCATCAAGACGATACCGGCACATGTACATAGTCTAACGCGTTGAATACCTGCCCAGTTGCCCATCCCTTTCGCTGACCTGTCGATTTCTGTGCCGTCTTGCCCGAGACCCCTCTGTCTCGGTGCGGTCGTGATGGAGAAGGGTCCCGACTCCTTGTTACACAATGTCTCGCTAGGGCGGGTTGACGGCGGGTGGAACGACTGGATGGGTCTAACGGGTGAATTTTTCATCACAAGGAGACCGCAGAACCGTTGTCGATGATGTTTGGTGGCTTGTGTGAGGAATGTGATCGAGTCATTGGCCACGTACGCGCCTTGCGGCCGCGAGTATGAGAATTCGTCATACTTCATTCCTCGGTCGTGCTCTCTGGTAAGTTGAAGCGACGTCATCAGCCTTGGTCTGTGTTACTTCTGAACTCAGATGGGTAAGTGAACTACTCTTTGACTACTCTGGTTCAAGAGAATGTGCCACGAGATATTTGGTAAGTGCTGCCCACATCAAACGCATTGCTCTCAAAGCATTCATCCCATCGGGTGCCGAACAGCACTGTCCCACAGATGAACGCGTTCACTTAAGGTAGTAACGAGTAACATGTTGATCTTTCCTATTTCGATTACATCTTGAAGTAGAATATCTATATTAGGAGCAGTCAAAAAAGGATCCGGGGACGATATTGATGCGGTTTGGCACTCGCTTGTGCCACCATGTCAATATGGCCTGGAATGCAGCCCTACTACACTTTGGTCACTCCAACCCTCAGAGCGGTGTTACAATCATGTTCCGATAAATGCCATACCTACTGGTTCCCCCTGCGGAAACTGTTACTCGACAAGCACCTAGCAAAGGCGTCTACATCTTTTTTCAAATTCAGGCATCTAGGTAACGTATCACAAGATAGATGTGGTGCTGTTCGCATTAATGGTATCATTTTTGTGACACGAAATATCGGAATTCAAGTTGCCAACCTGTACTGTCTAACAGTTACCTAGGCGATAATTCGAGACAGGTTGGTATTTTCGTGCCTCATCGGCAAAGAATGGAAGTTGGTATTCTTGACTCCCAACTTACCATACAGCAGTTATCATGAATTTATGAATATTTCATCGTGCATACGTGTTTCTTCTTTTACCGCTTCAATAGCTAGACTCGTGACATACTCCACTACTCAAGCAGACAATCCTGAGCTTTCATAACTTTCTGCTCGTTCCAACATCCTGGCTTTCATCCTCACTCTTTTTCGTGCACTCCACCATCTCGAGATCTTGTTGGTATACACGTAAGCAGGTCAGACCTTTCGG
Source organism: Colletotrichum fioriniae (assembly GCF_027942845.1). NCBI lineage: Eukaryota > Fungi > Ascomycota > Sordariomycetes > Glomerellales > Glomerellaceae > Colletotrichum > Colletotrichum fioriniae. Next base: position 440,140 of record NW_027076842.1, read on the forward strand.
TCGCGACGAGGCCAATAACTAGGTTGATCTATTGCGCGTAGTCGAAGAAGGAAGTTCGTGGGCAGAGCCCGCGATTCCTCTGTGGGTGCAAGTAGGTGGAAGGGTCCGTCTACATGTGCCCAAACTGCCTACCTACCTACCTACCCACCTACCTAGGACCTTTTCTGTCTTCTGCCTTTGTAATCCAATAGATCTAATGACTACTGACAGACCGTCCAAAACACTTTTAAAGTCATGTGTTAACTTGTGGTCCGAGCCCATTACACTGACACTGCGCCGGTAACCGTTCTCCATCATATTCTTTGATTCCTCCCACTTGCCAAGTTTGCACTTGATGAGTCCCAGATGATACGTGCACTGAAGTACAGGCAATCCAGTGTCGCCATATATGCCTTGACGCAACAGAAGCGCGTGAGCCATACTCTCTTCTGCGTCCGCGAACGACTTTTGCTTGGTTTGTAGAATGGCCAAAGCTCGAAGTGCGTTGGCTTCTGCTTCCGATCTAGATCGAAGGTTCTTCAAGTGCTTACTCAAATGCACAACTTGGCGCTGGATATCGATAGCTTCTTGATCGCGATCTTGTTTGCCTAAAACATCTGCCAGCGCGCCCAATATTTGGATATGTACTGTAGACGACGTGGCACTATCCAATTTAGTGGATAGTAGCTGACGAAATATTGTCTCTGCCTCTTGCAATTTTCCTTGGGCGGCAAACGTGAGAGCCACTTCGTAGACAAACCTAGAATCGGCGACTTTTCCCGATGCCAATGCCTCTTCCACTATGCTGAGTACCTGCAAGCATGTTTTTTCTGCTTTTTCAGATTCTCCCAGTTTGTTGAATGCCGTGCCTAAGTACATCATCAGGCATGCTTTTTGCCTGAAGGATGGAGCATCGCTATTCTCAAGTTGTCCGATCGCACCAACTAGCAGGTCTCTTGCTTCTCTGTAGTCCCCTAAGTCAAAGTGTAGAAACAACCTGACAAGGTGGTCTACAAAAGTAGGCATGGCTACACTACCATGAGGCTGGATGGTTGATGAGATGTCTCAGCCGCATGAAAGGGGCATAGACTAACGAGGGCCCCTGTCGATTCATTGAGGCACAGCCTGATCACGCGTGACCAACACATTTCGACCAATCAAAAAGACACCTCATTTTTGGCAGATTAAGTTGCAAAAGCAAAGAAAAGTCACGTTTTGCACCTTCTACGTGAGAGAAACCCTTCATGCGGTCGAGTATATCGAAACTGAAGGCTCATCATCGAAGCCGAGGCGCTAGGAGGACACCGGTCTCATAGTACAAAGGTTTATTCAACACCTGATTTCTCACGAAGACTGAGTATGTACAGTGGCTTACTTTGAATAGATGCATTCTTCAGCTTGAGATGCTCCGGATCCTACCCTTTTAAAAACCTTTCATGGTGAATTGAATCTGTGGGTATTTGGCAAGTCGCCGTGTTTCTATCCACTTTTCGAGCAAAGGCTCGGAGGAGACTAACACGCTGGTGACAAAATACATGGCCCGTCACCATACTGCTCTTACAACAACACGCCCCAGAAGCCTCGTATCAGAGTCTTAAAAACAGAAAAAGCTACTAAGACTATAAGGTAGAGTTGAATTATTATTATTTTGACTTAGTTCGAGGCGAAATAGTGCTATGTAGCTGGTGTTGAGAGGTAGTTCTGTGGGTGCCGAATAGTAAAGAGGCCATGTGTTTTGTCACCCGCGTGACTACAAGTAGTAAACGGCTGTATGTAAATATAGCACTAATGAAGGAAAAGTCATTACAGGGATCATCTACCCACAAACTTGCTGTAATGGTCTTTCCCGCAGTCACGGTGACCTACGCGAGGTGGGGGTCAGTGGGGGCAGGTAGGTAACATGTGGCGATTCATTTCCTACAGAGGCACAGAGGCTAGAGATAAGAGGAATGTAAAGACGATAACCTCGACCGTTCTCCGACGACGGAGAGCCCGTTACCGCCGAGACGTTACTGTACTACTACTAAGACTAGCGACCAGCGAGAAGCTGCCTCTGTTTAAGGAATGTCTGGTTACACTTTTGGATAAACACGCATTCTCTGTTTTCTAGCTCAACTGTTCCTTCTCTATACTTTCCTTGCGTAACGGAAAAAGTATGCGCAAGACAGGTCATGTTTCCTGAGAGAATAGCTCAATTAGTCGTCTGCAAAGCCTTTAGCGTTGTTGGGTTACAGTCTCTACATGCCAGAAACCCCTAGAAGGGCTGCGTTCTGACTACCGGCCAGAACCGCTCGGAGCAGCCCCAGCCGAGCCGGGCCACAATGATTAAAGAATTACCAGTGAAAGCTTGTATTGACGAGTTAAGCTTCTCGGACCACAATTAGTGGGCCAAACAAACAAGCAGCGGTAGGGATCGGTATGCATAACGGAACTGCAGGCTCGATTTGGCCAACGCCCCTTTCCCCATCCTTAAACTTACCGAGGCTTTCTTCGTATGCACCGTATTGACGTACAAAAGTTCCATCCACTTGGTCTCCAGCGCGGTCTTCGTTATGTGGCGTGCAACGGAACGGAGCTTAGTTTCTCTACGACCTGTAAAGAATTATCTCCTTACAACTACAGTAAATTCGAGATCGCACTCGGTGATATCGGTCGGCATGCCCTCTCGTAAGCGATTAGTCGAGACTTGAGTCAGAGAGACGGAAAGTTGAATCCAATCTAGGTCGGAAAATCCAGAGAAAAGAGGAGAAACAGTCAAGGAAGATCAGTGGGCTTTTCGTCTTGATCACTATAGACTATGAAATGTAAATAACGAGTCTCGTCCTATGAATTCTCTTTCCCATATCATCAGCTCTTCGCCCTGTACTCGCATCAAACTGTCTCATAGCAGTAGCCAAAATGTCCTCTTCCCTGAAGTTCCTCGTTTATGGCTGCGCAGCTGCCATGGCCGTGGCAAGCTGGCTGCCTTCGTCGAACTCGAGTGCCACCAGAGCAGCTGTGAAGGAGTTCCCTGAGTGCACCTCGTTGCACCAGAGAAAGTCCTGGTATGTTGAATCGGTTTCGGGTTCCTCAAATTGCTTCTCTAACGAAATTTCAGGACTGCGATGACGACCACCGAGAAGAAGGCCTATATCGATGCCGAGCTCTGCTTGATGAACAAGGCCCCCAAGCTGGGCGTCGCCGGCTCGCAGAACCTGTGGGATGACATGATGTACGCCCACATCTACCAGGCCAACGTCATCCACAACGACGGTCCTTTCCTTCCCTGGCACAGACTGTACAGTAAGTCTCCTGTCGTCATCATTGTTGAGGACAAGTAATAACGAGCAACATCGCAGTGCGTGTCCATGAAGTCTACCTCCAGACCGAGTGCGGCTACGAGGGAGGCCAACCCTACTGGAACGAGCTGGAGGATGCGGAGGCCGGTTTCCTGAACCAGTCCACCGTCTTCGATGCCGAAACCGGATTCGGAAGCTTCAGGAACGGCGACAATGGCTGCGTTGCCGATGGGCCGTTTGTGAACCTGACGATGCACTTGAACCAGACCAGCAGCGATGCGAACTTCTGCTTGACCCGCGATCTCGACCAGGACAGCTTCTACCAGGCCAACAGCACCTACGTCAACGAATGCATGGCCATCGACACCTACGTCGACTCTTGGAACTGTTGGGGCACGGCACCTCATCTTGCCGGTCATATGGGCGTCGGCGGTACTGTAAGTCAAAAGTCGAGCTTCCACCATACTGGAGTGTCATGACTGACTTTGTTTTGCCTTTCCAGATGCTGGATGTTGTCTCCAGTCCTGGTGACCCTTTGTTCTTCCTCCACCACACCAACCTCGACCGGCTGTGGTGGGAGTGGCAATCCGTCAAGCTCACCGCTCGTCTAAACGAGATTGGAGGGCCTGTGGTTGCTTCAGATGCCTTCCTAACGATGTCCAACCTTGATTACCCCGGTGCTGACCTCCTGGACTACAACGGGGAGAACGGCGGCAACGTGACCACCATGGCTCACAACCTTTGGACTGCGGGACTATTGCCTAATGTTACGATCGCGGATCTGATGGACATTCGCGGACCCATCAGCTGTGCAATCTACGTCTAAGTAGACTGCAACATACTCGTGAGGTTGAAAGGCGGCACGGCTAATGCTTCATGCGGTGGAATACCGATGTATGATGTGGGAGCCTTACCACACACCACCTTACATATAGCTTTGGGTCTATTGATCTCTTTCACTCACCCATAGCCCAGCCTACGAGAGTGCATAGTTATGGATACGCTCCTCAATCAAGGTACCTGCAATGCCTCATTAGCTTTACTTTCTTCTATAAATATTTAAAGTCGGACAACGGCAATAGACTGTACTTACTCTTCAAATGACTATATCTGTAATGCAACTCTTTCTACTCGCCTCGGAGAGGAACTGTGAGTCTGCTTCGATGTTTGGATCTGGGTTTGACTCCTGATGTATTGAGACAAAGAAAGGAGACTGGAGTGGCATAACCCGTGGCTAACAAACCACCGAATATGGGACTGTCTGGTGACATCCTTTATCTACAGGATTGCGAATGGACTCCATCCAACTCGAGCCACCTTGGCCCCCATCAGAGCAACAAGAGAAAGAACATAGATAAGACCAGTGAACAAAATTAACCCCCAATACTCCCCGTTTTGCGCAGAGATGATCTCTCCAGCCACAGGGACATCGAAAAGGCAAGCAAAGGAGGCCGCCGTATAAGCCGTCGCATAGTACCGCCCATAGCTCTCTGTCTTACAGAGTTTACCTATACAAACCGGGCTGATGCTGATGTTGTTCCCGCTAGCGAAGCCAAACAGTACCACAAAGACGACGATGCCCGCCATAGAAGAGCCCGCCGGTAGCCACACGGCCAAGCAAGCGATGATGCTCAGCACGAGAGCCAGGATATTGGAGTTGAAAGGTCCGGCAAAGTCGCCGAACCACCCTGCCAAGATACGTCCGGCTACACTTCCCGCGTTGAGAATCGTAGGGATCTGATAGGCAAAGTCGATATCGAAGCCCTTGTGAATGGCGTAGCTCGATATGTACGTGAGAGGAATGAAGAGCGACCACTCAAGGAGGAAGATACCGAGTGTAGTCAACGCAAATGCCGGATCTCGGAGTATGCGGATGTTGGGATGAACCGAGGCGTTGGGGTTGGGTGGTAGTCGTCTGTCGATAAGAAGGGTCGCAGCCCCGCAGAAAACGAGGACGATGAATCCAACGGTCCGGATCGCCCATGCCCAGCCAGCTCGTTCGAAGAGGGCGCGGAGCATCATGGGATACACGATGCCTCCGAAACAACCTCCAGTGGAAGCAATGCCGGTGGCAAGTCCTCTGCGATGGTAGAACCAGTGACCGACGGCTGCGAATGATGGCGTGAATAGGAGGGAGGCACCAACGCCATTGAGGACTCCGAAAACTAGCATGAAATGCCAAAACTCTGATGGAAGATCATTGTCAATTGACTGCATCTCTTCAATTTTCACAGAACAGTGTAGATGGTATACTTACGGGTAGAAATGCTCAACAGCATCTGAGCTGTCACAACACAGACGGTGCCGGACAAGATCAACCATTTCGGGCCATACTTGTCAAAAACGGGACCGATATAAATCCCACAGAAGAAGCAGAGGAACATGTACATGGAGAAAATCCAGCCGATGGTGCCTTCGCTGTAACCTTGTAGCTGGTGAGAGCTGATGTAAGCGTGGATGGTCGCCACGCTGTTTGAGATGCCCAAGGCCGAGAAGGATGCGAACCAGGACCCTAGCACGACGGACCAAGCGCGCAGGCCTCCTTCGGGGTATTCATCTTCTGGGTTCGGAATGGTCTCGTCGATGCTTGGGTTATACTGGGGTTCCGGTTTCGAGTCTCGGATTTCGGCCTGGTTGGTAGTGTGGTTGGGAGCCATGTCGTGGATTCCCTCAGGCGCGGCCTGGTTCTGCTCAGGAGATCTCAGTGGTTGAGCCATCTCCAACTTCTTAACTCGCGTGAGAAAACTGATGACTTGGAGAAAAAACAAGCAAGCATCTTACAAAACCCTTGGGGGCTCTAGCGAAATAAATAGTTTTCGCAGCAGAGTGGTTAGTGACTCAAGTAACAATGGTAACAATCTCACTCCCCTAAGGGTAAGTGTAATCGATGTCTTGACCTCAAAAAACCAACGCAAGGAAAGCCGTTGAGACTCCATAGGGAAAAAAGCATGGGTCACCCTACATATTTCTACATATGCACTCCACGCAAAGCGCGCCCTACAACTGACATCCTGGAAAGAAGCGGGCTAGACCTGTAAAGGAAAGGGGGAAAAAAAATCAAGACTGTGAGAGCAGCGTCTTCAACTCGGCCACTTCTTTGTTTCCTTGACAAAAGGATACGGACACCAGCCAATGACTTGTCGTCTTCCTCTTCCACGTTTTCTTAGAAAGGTAAGTTACGCCTATGTGGGACCGGCGTCGGCATCGGCTCCGGCTCAACGACCGGTGTCGCAATCGCGGGAAAACAGGGGACCCCACAAGTGGGGCGGCCCGAAAGGCAGTTTAAACGTCACATCTCCCACCTCCAAATGACTCCGAGACTCGGAACCAACGCTAGATCTTACCTTTAGAAGACAAGCCGTCAACCCACACGAATCTCCCGCCAGGGTCACGCAGGGTCACGCCAGGGAAGGAAACTCGAGACGATGCTCCTCCAGATCCTGGGGTCTCTCCAACACCTCCGGGCCTCGACCATCGTCTACGCTGTCATCGCCCTCCTCCTCCCGGTTACCCTCACCGTAGCCTTCATCCTTCATAATGGCGAAGCCGCGTCCACGCGCAGGAAGCTCCGGAACTTGGAGTCCATAGGTGTCCCGGCCAACAAAAGCCACATGGCAGATCAATTCGACTCCAAATATGCCCTGCCGGAAGACACACCATCGGGCAACCAGGGGCCGATCCGCATCAAGTCAATCTACATCCACCCGATAAAATCCTGTGGCTTCATCGAAGTAGACAGAGCCCTCCTCACGAAAACAGGCTTCGCGTACGACAGATGCTTCGCCCTCGCAGCCGAGACGCCCGACCCGGAAACGGGCGCCGTCTCCTGGAAACTCATCAGCCAGCGCACAAAGCCAAACATGTGCCACATCCACACAGAAATCTACCTCCCCAAGAAGAACAGCGACCAGCGAGACCTCCTAGTCCAAGCCGGCGGCTGCGTCCTCGTAACCTTCTCAGACCCAGACCCCCCAACCTGGGCCCAACGCATCGAGACCTTCCTCTCAAACCCCTTCAACCCTTCCTTAACACCCCAAATCTCCTTCATCGTACCCCTGAACCCCCCTTCAACCCTCGTCGATGAATTCAACATTGGCCTCAAAACCTTTGGCATTCACGCCCGCGACGCCTCCGGGCTAGACATGTCCCGCATCCCCTCCGTCGCCACAACCCTCCTCCCGAAACTGAAGAAATTCCTCGCCATCCCGCCGAACCGCGGCCTGACGCTCACGCGCTGCACGCCCGAGACCTTGACGCGGACGACCCTCAACCTCGCGCCCGTGAGCTACATCGGCTCGCCCGCCGTCCACGGGTATACGGACCAGCAGCCCGTCAACCTCAACAGCCTATCCTCCATCCACGCCGTCTCCGCGCTGCTGCCGCCGGAGAACAGACCGCTTGACGCCCTCCGCTTCCGCGCGAACTTATGGGTCACGGGAGCGCCGGCGTACGTGGAAGAGACGTGGAAGCGATACCGCATCATCCCCAAAGGAAACCTCTCGAACAACAGAAAGCCGAGGGCGGACGTCTCACCAAAACTCTCCGTCGTCTGCAGAACATCCCGCTGTACGATGCCAAACGTCAATCTCGCTACAGCGACCTTTGACAAGGAGAACCCTGCGTCAACTGAGAAGAAGAAGGGGAAGCCGCAGCCCAGCACGACGCTGATTGAGCACCGCACCCCTGAGACGGGGAACCCCAAGGCGCTGGGCTACCTCGGGATGCACTGCGTGCCAGAGGACGACGACCTGGACGAGGCTAGGAGGCAGGGGAAGGGGTTGTATGTCCATGTCGGCGATGAGGTCGAAGTTCTTGAGACGGGGGAGCATTTGTATGGGTCTACTGCGAATGATTATTGAGGTGGTTACCTCTTGAGAGGGTTTGGGCTAGGATGACCTGAGTGGCAATGAGAGGGCTGCTCTTGTAGACTTGCGCTGAATGATGATGTACAATAATGTCTATAATATGAAAGGTTTCTGGCTCAAGTTGTCTAGGAGCCAGAGTGACGTTGAGAAGTTCATCCTTATGGTTAAGGATTACAATTTGATGGGAGACCCGAATGGCTTTACTAGCCACTGCAAGTTGTCACGCCGGCATTACTCACAGACTCATAAATTCTCCCTTATTTGGTCTCATTCAATGGCAAATCTGATGTTTAGAAAAAGCAGTCAAATAGACCAAAACTAGCTGTGATGAATTTAGGCCGGTACAGACCAACATGATGTCCTTCACAAAGCAAGAACCATGGTCTGCAAAAAGGGGTTTGGTTTATGAACAAGATGAATGGAAGACCTCGATGCAATGAATCTTTTTATCATCTATATGTTGCTGACTTCCATGGCCTGCTGTGTACCACTCTGAGTCTATATCTACCTATACCAATCCGTCTATACCACATCACTCCATCACAACCCATAGTCTCTAAAGCCCATCTTCCCAAACTCTCAAACCACCTCGACCCTTTTTCGAACCTCCCATTCCACCAAAATCCCCAAACTCACCCATAACTTGTTCACCTCCCAACGCCAACCTCCCCAAGCACCCTCCTCGCCCCCAACTCCTTCCACTTCCCCACCGTCTCCGGCCTCGAAGCCCACACGACACCAAGCATACCAACAGCATTTACATCCGCCCCGTCAACGCCCGCCTTCACCCTAGGCACCACAACAATCCACCGCCTCCCGAGGATAACATTATGCGGCACCGCCACGGCCCTCCCGTCCCCGTCCTCCTCGACAATCTTCTCCCGGCCGGGGATCAGCTCCGTCGTCTGGCGGAGCATGTCTCTGTACTTCGCCGTGAGGTCCTTTGTCGAGGGCGGTGATGTGCCGCTGAAGCGGTGGATGAAGTATCGGAACGGCGGCTCCTGCTCCCCATCGCCGACCGCTTCCGTCTCCGTCCCGTACCCGGAGTCGACGAGGTCAGGCCACATGGGAATCGCCTCCGGCGCAGGGATAACCTGCATATGCTTATGCAACCGACTACACCCGCCCTCTTTACCACAGTTGAAGATGACCAGATACTCTTGTCCATTCTTCCCGCCATCAACACCCTTCACCTCACCACCCCATCGTCCATTCAACCCCCCCAGAACCTCCATCGCAGCCCCTAGATCCCGCTCACCCAACCCCTCAAACTGCCTCCTCCTCCCGTCGGCAGTCAAAAGGAGAAGATGCGGCCTGTACGCGCAGAACTTGTTGAACGCCAGCACGTGTGTGGCTTCTTCGTCCCCGCCACCGCTGATGGTCGTGAGCTCGAAGCCCGCGATGCTAATGTCACCTCCGGGAAGGTTCCCTTCTTCATCGAGGGTGATTCGATTGTTCTTATCACGGTGTTTCTCTTTGCCGTGGGTGTGACTGTGAGCGCGCGAGGCTGCGCTTGCGGTCGTCTGAGACGGCGGGCTCGTTTCGTCGTCTGCGTCGTCTAGCTCCGCGTTATCTTCTACCGCGGCGGGTTTACTCTTCAACGCGGCCGTCAAGCGGAACTCAAACTTAAGGCAGAATCGTCAGTCTCTGTAGTACCCATGATCTCTTGCCACTGAAGCCTTTCAATGTCCTTCTCTGAACCCTTATCACCGCCTGTCTCGTCCCTCTCGTAAAGCGAAGAGAAAGAGGAACATTCGAATTACAACCGTTATCCGTGCCCCAGTAATAGGCGTGAAAATCCAGTAAAGAAGAGTAAGGAAAAAGGACTTACCTTGAAACCTCCGTCCTCATGATAAATTTTCTCCATGTCTTCGGCGTACATCACGATCCCGTCCCGAACCTTTTCATCAAAGGCAGCGAGGACCGAGGCCTCAGTTATCGGTGAGGCCATTGCGCTTTTCTCTGCTCTGGTGAGTCTTTACTGTTGGAGATGATTTAAAAGCGACAACTCAGGAAGGGTATGCCGAATTATAAATTGGAATGAAATATCAACGGGACGTTAATGAGAGTTGTAGGCCGTAGGTAGGTGAATCGACATGTCGAAAGTCGCAGGAGTGGCAGTCGGAATGAAAGCAGGTTATTGGTCGGTTCCATATGACGACATCAGAAAGTTACCCCCTTGCATTGATACTTGCACAACGCGACAACGTTCAGGCTTAGTTTTTAAACCCCCAGAATAGTTTCTAGGGATGGTGTTTTGCGAAAGTCATAGTTGAACTTGATGCTATTAAGATTTTAGAGTATCAACCGCGTGACGTTCCTCTCGCGCCCGCTTTTACGTTTTGTCTCCAAAGGAGGTATTATACTACAATTTTCCACTACGCTTGAACCCCCCTGACGCCATCATCGACTCGTCGAAATGCTGCTGTCCCTTAGACACTGACTGTACGTCTCGTATCATCTCGGCAACGGCTTATATGCCGCATATACTTCCAGCCTACACCATCGTCGATCCCGTCCCTCCTCCTATACCGTTGTATGGACAGCTATATCTACGCAGGAGGAACGGGGGCAGCGGGACCGGTGCCAGTCGCGGCGCCTCGTTGGGCGGGAGGAGGGAGGAAGAGGGGCAGGTAGCTGACGGCGAGAGCCATGACTATTATACAAGCGTCAGTGAACAAGCTTATGGAAATGCGACTTGGGGCAGAGAAAAGTGACATACCTGACATGCCCACGGAGAAGTACCCCGGCGTCGCGGAGCTCTTCTTCGTCTCCTCGCTCTCTCCAAGCCAAGTCTGAATGCTGAAGACGACGGAAGCCCTGTCATTATTGTCCTGTCAGTAAGTCTGATCGCCAAGCTATGCCCATTTAGACCGGTGCTGTAGTTGCTTGGGGAAGACCCAGTAACGCTGTCCATCTCGTTGAGGAAGAACAGAAAATGAGCCATACCATCCGATGAACTTGTTGCGCGTAAGCATCGCAGCCATTGGCAGGGTAGAAGACAGCGTCGAGGAGAGCTCGGTGGAGTCGCCCTTAGCCTTGGGCTCCTGATAGGGGACGACTGCGCGGAAAGGCAGAGAGGTTAGCAGACATTCGCGACAGGATAGGAGTGGTGCAAAACATACTCAGGTCCGGCCGACGCATATCCCGCTTGGACGCCATTGTGAAAGCTCTGGTTGAATTGAATGTGCTGTACAAAGTGGGAGACGTGGAGAGCTATGGTGGAGGGGGGGGTCGATAGTGCCACAGTCCTGGATGCGTGAATGAAGCTCTCACCCGAAGTGACGGGCCGCAATTACAACACTCCAACAGAGACGTGGCGCCTAAATTCTCAGGCAGAAACACACGCGACCCCAAAGAGCTGGGGAAGGTGAGAGGAAATGGGAAAGGGAAGGCCGGCCGATTGCCCCGCCCCGCTTGCACACACTCAGTCGACGACACGTTTTGTGCTATATCCACGCCCCCCTTTTCTTCTCTCCCGGAAGGTGCCTGGGGATGTGTAATGTGTGCCCGCGCGAGCCGTCAAGCGGCCCCTCCGAACGCCGCCGCCCCTCCGAACGCCGCCGCCCCACGAACCGATCTGACAGTGGGAAGTGGAAGCAAAAGTTGCAGAGATTCCGAGGGACGCGGATTCCGATAACGAACAGGCTCACACTTTGCGAGCCCGGGATTTTCAGAAACCTGATACTAAAAAGATGGGGATCGCCGTCTGCCCAGTGCGAACGTGGGAGGACGCTCCCGCCGACGGGCTTAACCTTGCCATGGTGTTCGTTCCGTTGCCGAATTCGACTTCACGAGTACGCCCCGGGGAATTGGAGAGCCAAGTTTACAGGCTGCAACGGATAACCTCCGCAGGACATTGTCTACGTGTGCCAACGCTCCGTAGGGGAAAGACATGACAGGATCCCGAAATGTCTGACTTTGGGACGTGGACCACTGGACTCTCTGGGAGCCGAAGTTTGCGGGGCCTCGGAAGATGCGGCCTACGGAGGGTCCAAAAGAAAGGAGAAGGGCAGAACAGCTGCATATTACTCCGGCGTCTTCTCCGTGGTCGTGGTAATCATTCGCAGCATGGAGCTTTGCCGGAGCATTTTGTTTTGCGCGCCTGCACGGCACCCTTACGAAACCCCCCTCCGTTATCTGGCGCGGAAAGTATCGCCCGTATGCGGGCCCTCTGCAGCCAAAAAAGCACGAGATAACAGCTAGGCCGCGGCCGTCTGCCCTTGCAGGCACAGCTACCTATTTCCCCCACACGGGTCCTGCAGGAGAAGGAAAGGAGGGCCCTGGTGGCTCTTTTTGGAGCTCGCTTGGAACTTTCGAAAGAAGGTTTTCGACATCTTCTAGGGCCTGGGGCTGGGCGTTGTCGGGGAACTGGGCTTGGAGTCTGGAGATGCGGTGTGCTAAACTGTTGCCATACCATCGTGGCCTGTGCTTGTCCAAATAGCACTTCGGACGCGGGCTTTGGTCGCAGCGACGCGGAGCCTAATATTATAGATGTCGTTTGGCGAATAAGGGCCGGACAGCTTCAGTTGGGCTCCGCGAAACGTGGATGCCGTTGGAGAGGAGTCTTGGAGAGTGGTGGAACACAGAACAAAAGCCAACGAAAGGCCTCCAGCTGGCATAGTTGACGGGTCTGTTTGACCTGCGAAAGTCCACCCAGCACCAGCAGAGCCCGAACCAAGTTAGTCACGGCGACCCGACTATGATTGCACACACCTCCTTCGAAAATGTCTCGAGTGTTGGTGACCGCGAACACACGAGAGCAGGTCGTGTCAGCTGAAAGGGGATGGCCGATAACATCGTGTGTTTTTCTTGTGTTTATGGGCCATGGCAGGTGTTGGGCGGGTTCTCGGTGGTTACCCCCGCCAGGTACCACCTGATTTGCAGCGGCGGATCGCATGCAGCATGATGGCAGATTGCGTGACACCTGGCGGCGATTCAGCCATCAAAGACATGGACAGCGCGTGGGCAGCGCAAACCAAGCAGCCGCGGTGCCACGGCGGCCCGGTGCCTGGTCTGGTGTAGTAAGACCGGCGGGCGTGGTTTGGCACATTTTGGTTCGCCGGCGGAAGACAAACTTTCCCAGGGCCTGGAGAAGGAGACTACCCCAGGGCCCAAGGAGAGTTGGGACATTCGACCGGGATGCTGTTCGATATAAGCCGAAGGGTACTATAGCCCCCCCTCCTTCGAGGCCCTCCTTCGAGAGTTGAACCAGTGGTTGAAAAGGCCCCGGGGATGTGAGGACCAGAGAGAGATGTCCCAGGAGACCGGAGAGTCTGGACGAAACGCGGGAAGAGGTAGGGCCGGTTCTTTGTGTCCAACGGGGATGGTGGGTGCTGTGAATCTGGTGGGCGTTCTTTGCGGATAGCAGTGCCGCTCGCTCAGATCGTCTACCAATTTTTCAGAGTTGGGCCTGTTCTTCTTGTTCCCTCACCACCTGTTCGGGAGTCGGGAGAGCGGGCTGATGGGACGGTGGGAGAGGGAGGGGGGAAGGGATGAGACAAAACACACGGGGTCGTAGACAAATCAGATGCAAGAGGGAGAAGACAAGACAAGCGCTGCTCGAAGCGAGAGTGTCGATATGGGCGATGATGCGTCGTCCTGTCGATTTTGGGTTGGATGGATGGTGGCGTTGGAGCAAAGCACCCGAAAATGGCAGCTAAGATGCAAGTGGCAGTTAGTTACGGAGACGAATACCTACCTGCCACTCTGCGAAAGCGACGACTGCCTGGGTCTATTCCATAGATGCTAAGGACTGACAAACTGCCCATGGAAGGGACGTTTGGTGCGATTGGACGGGGTAAGAGGATAAGAGGATAGCAAAAGGCCAGGCCCGGCGATAGGAGCAGCTGTACTGTAAGGTAGTTGTCTTGGGGTGTTGGATCTTGGACCGAGTGCGGCTAACAACATCCCAACAGCCTATTCCGGCTTCCTCCCTCCGCCCTTCCGTCTGGCGATGCCGATGCGTGATGGGCTCTGCCATTCCAGCGGGACGGAACCCCGAAGGAAGCAAGATTTAGACCTGGGCGAAGGGGACACCCGGGCGTTTGGGTTCCCTAGCCTGTCGGGGTTTCCAGTGTGCTGCCCACTCCAGGTACCTCTAGACCAGACATTACCTTGGGTATCCGTAGTCAGGATGGTGTATCCGTACTCCGTACAGGTAGGAAGAGTCTAAGAGAGGGCAAGTGTCTTTACTAAGCAGTGGCTCGATCCTTGTCAGCATCGACTGCGAACTGACACTTGTCTAATTTAGCATGCTTCGGGTTATTTTGATGACCTCCAAAGTTTATACGCGAGGATGCAAGTCTGATACGGAGCTCGGAAAAGGCAAAAGGGGGCTTACGATGATGATGATATTGATAATGACGATAGGTAGGTATCTGTAATCCATCGTTGTCTTACGTCTCAGTACGAAAACACTGGGTGAGTGACAAGGAACGCCTTTTGGAACTGGGCAAGCCACAAAGGAAACAAGACCGGGGCGAAAGTGACTTGGAGGCGGGAGTGGGCGAATCAGCTGTAAGACATTGGCTGAACAAACCAATGAGACGGACAAGGCCCCATGGCGGTGAACGGGGGTTGTCCTTGGGCTGACGGATTCTCGAGGTTCCATTGGCACCAGGGGACTGAGAGGAGAGAGAGGACAAGAGATAGAAGGGGGGAGGTGTGTGTTCCTCTTCCCCAGCTGATCGAAAAACCCGACCTTACCTATTGAGGCTAGGGCCTTAGCTCGGCCGGGTTGTCGTCGATAATTTGTTGACAGGAAGCTTCCGATTTCCGTTCCTAGTTTATTACATCGCATCGTTAGCAATCGTTCGTCGTACAACCCGTCTCAGGTTACGGTTCGCAAGTAGACAACCGAAAATATTGAATCTGCCTATTGCCTACTGTGTTGCTGTAGCAAATGAATCTCCCAGCCTCGTCTTTTATCGACACGTTATTGTTTTTTTCTTCTCCATATTGCCGCCGCCGCCGCCGACGCCTTAAAGTCTGCCGCGTATCCGCCTACTTCATGCCGAAACATCAAACTGTTCTTTTTCCTCAGCCAAGAACGGGACGTTGCTGTTTGGTCCTTGTCCGCATCGTGTGGCCTGAGAAGTGGGTGTAAACTCTGTCCCAAGTACAGATGTTCCCAGTTAAGAATGCTTGGTAAACTCGGGTCGGCATCCGAGTTTGTAGAGTTGGAACTTGCGCACCACAGAGACAATGTTTTAACTACACAATACTGCGTAGGTAGTTTGCGTATCGACACAGAAAGTGTGCGCAGAAAGATCAAACTGTCCCTGCGCTTATCGGGAGCTTCCCGCAACTCGGCGCAACTCATCAGCCTAGACATGTCCATGAACACGAACCCATCCATCTCGGAGAAAGTCCCAATACAAAAGTCACACACACAATAAGCCGTATGGGATTGAAGTACGGAACACAGCGTGTGAATGAGGCGCTTAATTCAACCAGCCCACTCACCCCAAGTCGCGGTGCTGGTTCCAAGGCTCCAAGCTACAGACTGAGAGAAAAACTCCCGCTCCCTGGAACCGCAGATCCCATCGGCTCCCGCCCCACGACTAAAAGCAATTTAGCTGCTGTTCCCTGGACGCCCACTCCCCCTCTCACACATACCTTCTTTTCACTCACTCCGCTGTCCCTCTCACTCTCACCACTCACTTTCGCTCACTTACTCATTTAAATCCCCCTTCTCAACTCACGCCCCCTTCCCTTACCATCTCATCCCGTATCACACGCCACACCCTCCGCTCTCCGTTCCGTCCACCAGCACCAGCACCCGCACAGGGTGTTTGTCAGATTGCTTGTGGTTGCCTTTTCCATTTTCAGTTACCATTCCCATTCCCCATTCCTAGCCTGAATTCGGTCGGATTGAATTCGTCGGGTCCTTACTGCGTGACTAGATACCCAGTCCTAGGCTGAGCTGAGCCAAGGCACACTTTGACCCCGAGCCATCTTTGCCGACCATCTAATGGTCTCCTGCACCACTTAGTACCTACCTACGCTTCGCTGCGCTCTGCCTGCAATCGTAAACCCCAACCCACGGCAACTCTGCCTGTCACATTCAAACACCTTCTCAGGCGCCCTCTCTCTGTTTTCCTTTCCCCCTCTCTGCCCTTTGAAGTTCTATCTCTCTCCAATCGTCAACTCTTTTGGGAATAAGACTCTCTCATACCTGGACTACGAGTTTCTCCGCTCCCCGCCTCCTGACTTTGTTCACGTTACCTGATCTTAACGCTTGCAACCGGTCATCACCATACGACTTCCCCCCTCGCCTTGACACTCATAATCAACGGCTTCAACACAATAACATAGGCGCCTTCATCCTCAATAGTGTCAGCAACCAGCAGGATTTCCAGCGGGCCGTCGCGAGTCATCCGACATCAGCGAACCTGGCATACGCGGGAACCCTCGGAGATACTGCGCCCCCCGTCTCTCTATCCGTGGTTGTAGCCAGCCGTACGAAAGATCCAACGCGCACTTTGCAAATCCGCCGCCGCTGTACCGTACACGGTACCGCACCAAGGGCCCTGCACACTCCACCGCTGCATGCACCCACCCTACCAGTGCCTGCTAATCCAGTCCCAATCTGCAAACCGCTTTTGCACCCCCGACCGCTGCACAGATAGCGCGGCTGACGCCGTCAGATCCCCGACATCAATCCGTCGACCGATTAATCCTCCTCCCCCCCTTCCATCCAACATCACTTCCGCATCGTCAACCCGTTGGCACTCGGCATCGCAGCCTCGGCGCTTCGACTTAATCGCCCCTTCACTACATCCAACACACCGATCATCTCTTGAGAAACCAGCAATGTCGCCTCGGAATTTCCGCCTGCGATGACCTCAAGGACCCCAATGGGCGTCCAGCCGCGACCGCCCCAGCAGCGAACACTGAGCAGCTCGGGCTTGTCGGTCCAACGGCCAACCCAACAGCGTACCCTATCCGCCCAGTATCTGCCCCAGTCGCCCGTTCGAAAGGATAATCTCATCGACCTGACTGGCGATGCCAACGATGCCGCCGTCGCACAGAACAGATATGGCACGTTACCGCGGAGGGGAGGCTCTCGCCTCAAGCTGGAGTTGTCCAACGAGGCCATGCTCGCCCAGCACGGCGTTAGCGAGTCCCCAAAGACTCTGACGCCTTCCCGCCTCATTCCCAAGAACGAAACCTCAAACCTTACCGATATGAGCTCGCCGGCCTCGGCCAAGGGCCAGCCCATCGACGCAGATAACCCTCCGATGCCCATGCCGAAACGTCGTCCGCGATTCGTCGTACCCGCCGCTGTCAAAGATGCGCCGGCGCCTGTCATGGCAGTTAAGAAGGACGGCCGACCGAAACCGTACCACATCGAGACCCCAAACATCGCCCCCCGATATGCGCCGTTTAGCAAGCCGAGGCCCGACGCGGCAGCAAAACCAGGCTCTGGCTTTGGAGGTTCGAGCAGCGGCGCGCGAGATATCCCGGACATGGGTCACGCCGACTTCTTCCCGTGGACCGGAAACCACCCCGAAGACCAATACACCGAATCGATTATCAAGAATGGATACTATGATAAACAACCGCAGGCCTCGGTCGAGACACAATCTGCCAAGGCTGCATTATTTCCCGCCCTCAAGCATAAGAGCGGGCTGAACTTGCTGTCCAACATCTTCATCGGAGTGCTAAATCAGAGAAAGCTGAATGGCCAGATCTCGTCGCCTTCGACCTTCAAGCCGCCGCCGCGCGTTACCCTGACCGATACGAAGCGAGAAATGTGGCTGAGGGACTTGGCAAACCCATCGATATCGTTGCGCCGACTGAGCCGAACGATTCCCCACGGTATCAGAGGCAAAGTGCTGCTGGACCACTGCCTCAATAAGAACGTGCCGACAGAAAGAGCAGTCTGGCTAGTCAAGTGCGTCGGCGCCAATGAGATACGAGCCTTTAAGAGAAAGGGGAACGGCCCGGGACCTTTTGTGCTCGGTGGCGAGGCGAAGTGGCTCAGAGATTGGACGGTTTTCGTGGAGCAGTTTGTGGAAGGAGTTTCGACGGCATTTGGCGATAACGACTGGAAAGCCAAGGTTCAATATGCGTAAGCCTATATCATGCGATGCTCCATGTGTGCGAGCTAACCTTTCTATAGCATCCGACTCGCGACACACCTCTATGCGGAACAGTTACTTGACCGTGACCACTACATGGATTGGCTCGTCTCCGGATTGGAGAACTCGACACAGTCAAAGTTGCCCATGTGGATTCTCACAACACAGATTTACTGGAAAGACTTGCTTCGTTTGAGGAGATATGGCCGGCGATTAGTGAACGCATTGCTCAGCCACCTCAACACGGTACGTCAACTCAGACCAATAAGAAGTTCGCCACTAATTGCTCAGATTCATAACGATCCTGACCGCGATATTCTCACCCAACTATCGACGAGGTTGACATCTCTACTCACTCCCCTCTTGTCCGCCTACTCAGACAACTTCGTGTCTCCTGCAACTTGGTTCAAGTACAGAGACGCTCTGCTCGCATCTATTCCAATCGATAACGACTTTGCCCAAAACACATTCAAGTGGATCAATGTCAGAAACGAGCAGCTAGTTGCATCGGCTAGCAACTCCCAGCCGGCAAACCGACAGATACTGGTCAAGCATCTCGACACCTCATTCATGTCTTTGTACAGTCCCGACTTGGCTACGCAGTGTTGGGCTGTTAGTGAAGACAAGGGAATGATAGTTCGCACATTATTGGAGTGGTGCACCTCGCCTCACCGACCAGGCACCGCAAAGGTCTACATCACTGCCTGCCTTCTTCGAGCTTGGGCGGCTGCTGGAGTGGATGTGACGACAGCGATTCTCGAGTTTCTTAGTGCAAACCCACCAACCGAGACGAGATCGAAGAGGGTTTTCCACCAGCTGGTGTCAGAAATCGTACGATCAGGAGACTTCCAACTTCAGGGGTACATATTCTGGCTCATTGCCCGAGGCGGACTGAGAGAACCGGCCGATACTGAGGCAGAAGGGTCTTGTGCTACAAGGCTGCTTGTCGACCTCCCTCTCCACGCCCTCAACTCTTCTGCTCAAGCCACACGAGCAAGTCTCCTGCGACGAGCATCCTACGACGTCAACGACGAAGCCGAGGATATTAACACAGCTCTCAAATGCATTCAGCATGTTATGGGACTTCCTCTTCCGCCAGGAGATCCGATGCTTCAGCGGAAGCCCGTACCAGTCGGAAAGCTTTGCAGGCTGATTTCCAACAGCAACCGTGCACTGCAAACAGAGGTTGGAGCCAGGCTCCTACAAATATTCACCAAGGAAATAATTATGACGAAGAACGGCCCCCAGGTCTCACCAGCCATGTTCAACTTCGCTCGTGCTGTTCTCGAGGCAGCCTCCGACTACTCGGTTCTCGTCGAAATTGTCAAGGTGGTTTCAAGAGCTTCCAACCCCGAGATTCTCGCCTCCTGCGCCGATACTCTCAACGTCCACCTACCGATTTTTGCAGCACTAGGCGTGGCCAAGGAGCTATTTGACGCGCTGATGGAAAGGTTGAAGGCGGTTAGCGACGAGCAAGGACCTGCTGCGCGACCTCTCTTGGCGTCCCTGGCCAATCTTTCGACTCTGATACCCGGTTACACGAACACTGCTGTCTACTTGCGTCAGCAGCTCCACCAATGCGACCGAAACAACCCTATCGACGCATGCTCGCCCGTATCTGATAACATGACAGCACAGCTCCAGGATGCTGAGGGCGAACTCCACGAAGAGATTGAAAAGCTTCTGACGAGCGGGACCAGCGTCGATCGGCCCACGATGGACCGCCTTTTCCAGACTGTCGTCGGACGGCTGGAATCTTGCTGGTTGAAGTCGGCGGACAGACAGCGTGCCTATAGCGCACTTCTAGGGAGGCTGCGCATTTTCGACGCTCAGCACTTTGACGTGCGCATGACTGACTGGGTCCATCACATCAGCGCATTGAAGACTCGCCCTGCGCTCGAAAACATCTACCCCCTTCTCATCAGCATGGGCTGTCTGACCTTGCCCATTATTCTTACCACGACATCCGTCGAGGCAGGGAGGATCGGTCTGAACCCGTCGACGCCCCCTAACAGCACCACGACTTACATGCAGGAAGTCCTCTCTTTGACGACGATGCCCCTTCCGGCCAAGACCGCATTAACACCCGAAGAGACCTACCGATTCTATATCCAGCAACGAGTAGCGCCACGTCAAAACCACAAGGATATGGTCTATCTTGTGAGAAATGCTCTCGTTGAGTTCTCGAGGCTGCAAGAAGTCGTCGAATTTTCCACACTACCACTCGCGAACCCCGAAATCAAGGACACCGCATTGCAATTGCTCAAGTTCCTGGTCCTGCGGGATCCTCCTTCAGTGGTTCAAGCGCTGGGTATCAAGAACCCTGAGCCCGCGTTGACAAGTCTGTTTGCACAGATTACGACCAAGCTGCTGCTACCGGATGCTGGCGACGATTCACCACTGACGTTCGAGACGGTTCTGGAATTGGCAAACGAGTTCACTCTCCCATTCTGCCAGCTCAAGCTCTCGGTTGGGCTCGCGGCGGATAGCACGACGAGCCCGGGAGGAGGCGAACAGGCTCTCACTCAGTTCGACATGTTCTCGAGGGCGATGGATCGCGCTGTGTCAGCCAACAACGTCATGTGGACTAGCATGCTACCGTACTTGAGCGAGGACATCACCGAACATCTTAAGAAGCAGGCTCATCTGCGTTTCCTAGGGCTGTTCCCGTCAAATAAAAACCCACCTGCTGCGGATCCTCTTTCTCAAGAGAGCACTCAGCTCGCGGGAAGTCTACTTTCAGTAGTCGAGGCGATCTTGAGAGGTCGTCCACCTGTCCGAACATCGCAGCTCACTTCAGGCATGGTCGAAAAGCTTGCGGAGCTGTGGGAACTCCTGGCAACCGACGATATCAACAAGAGAGACCTGCGCGCTTCAATCCTCCGGTACTGGCTCCCTGCCTTGTTGCGGTTCATCACGCTCCACACGACTGCAAACGAACCTGCGCCGGTAGCGACTCAACCCCAGGCTGCCAACAACATGAAGCCGCCCGCCAACGCTGCTGTTTTTGAGATTCGGGCGAGAATCTTGATTGTTCTTTCTGGTCTTACTCTCGAATTGGACAACCTAGCATTCCAGGACGCTCAAAATGGCCGACCGCTTGGCCAACAGGTTTTCGATCTGGCCCTACTGCTAGTCGATACTTTGCCGGACGACGTACGCCTGCAGTGCGTGCGAGTCCTACTTACAGGCGGCACCATGCAGAATCCAGCATCTTCAGATGCCCGTCTCCGATACCTATTCAGCCACATGCCCCCACCGACGGAGCAGTTTGTGCTTGCTCATAGACAGCAATCTACTACACAACCAAACGGGCCGCAGAGAATCAAGATGCCGATCTCGATGCAAGGCACCGATAAATTAACGCCGTTCATCTACCGCAAATGGGAGATGCTCAGCGAGCCAACTCCCAACGTTGGAGAAAACGATACGGCTCTCAGTCTCACATTATTTGAGGCGATTAAGATTCAGTAAACAAATTGGAGGAAGTGTCAGGGATACACACACAAACAAACACACACACACATACACACACAAACATTTCATTACTGTCATGCATACGTTGGAAGAAAGGCGGGGTGTTCATTTATAGATACCATTACTGGTCCAAATCGGGATTGTAGAATCAGGCAGGCGACGGGGGAGCAACGAGAAAAAAATCCTTTTTTGATACCAGGATGGAAACTCAACTGTTGGTCGGCGTCGGCTGGCTTGGAAAGATTGAAGGAGAGGGATGAAGGGGGTCGACATGACTGTATTAGTGAGACGGGCATAGGAGGGGTTTTCCTTTTTCATCATCATGACAACAATATTATTATTCAAACGTGTTAACGACGGTTTTGGCCGTTGCAGATTGCGTGAGGTTGTGATTTCCTTTGACAGTGCGGTGGCTGGAAACTATGATGCTCCAGGCATCCAATATAAATGCGGCATGCGCCTAAATCACTCCAAGTAAGACGTTCTTACTGTGCTTTCTGTACCAGCAACTCTGGAATTCCTTTACACCAAACGCACTGCTTTTGGCGGTTGAAATTCATCCTTTCTTTCCCTTCAGGCTCTCCAAATATCAAGGGACGTATTGGCTTTTCGCCCACCTTGATTGATATCGAAGAACTCGGCTGGATTCATGTAGCTAGCCTACCTTATCTCCAAACCATATATGGCGATGACAACGAGATAGATGAACATGACGGCTTGAGCCCGTAGAAGCGTGGGGCGTTTTTGACCAGACACGTGTACATGGCGCTGGGTGGTTATATGGAGATGCAAATCATTTTTTTGACGAAAGCCTCTAAGATTCCCTCCCTTTCGGTGGTGTGGTTGGAAAGTTATCAAGAAGGTAAAGTCGGACGTTTCGAGCTGGCCTCAGAGATTGTCTGCAACACAAGGTATGATTCACTTCCAATATGTTGCCGCTCTCGTATATATTTGCATATGCATACAGAGGCCAGCGATTCTATTGGATGATGGCAACATGGCTGTCTCCTTCAGCTCGCCAATAAGGAATCCATCTCGATGGCTTGCTCACCGAGATATTTAGCCTCTCGGGCCAAGCATAATCTCATGCTCTTCACTGCTCTGTGAGTGGTACGGCTACGAGACTTGCTGCAATTCGCGTGTACTATCACAACTCCTGCATCAAACTATCGTCTGCCCCATTCTGTAGTCCTTCCAACGGATCCTCGTTACGGTTGTAGACCTGACCCTGTTCACAATCTGGCACTCACTGTAACATCCGCTTAGGCAATGCTACCCATATCGAATCCCCCTGCACTCTTCTGGTCTCTTTCCTCCTCTAGTCTCATTCCTCCTCCACCTGCCTGATCCGATCCGGGTTCACATTCTTGATCACCTTACTCTGGAACTGCAAGGCGAAGATGCTGTCCCTGTGCAAGAACGCTTCAAATGCCCCATCCAGGCAACTCTCCACGGCTTTCTGGTACGCAGGTCCCATGGTATGTCCCAGCCGCTCCTTAGTCTTGGTTTTGAAGATATCCTGCATGGGCCCGACGTTGCGACTGGAGAGCATCCCTTCCTGCTTTAACCTTGCGTTCCTCATCGACAAGGCGGTTTGCCATACGCCGATTTCCAGGAGAACCACCCCCAGAGAGTACAAATCGTGCGTCTTATTGAAACGCACATTCGGCCGCGACCCCTGGCGGTCCGGGTGGCGATACACGTTCCGGGCGAGGTCATCGTCGGCCGTCATGTTGGTCTCAGCCGTGTCGGGCCGCGAGTACTCAAAATTTACGAGATACGGCCGAAGATACATGCAGCGGTCGTTCTCATCGAAGAAAAAGAGGATCGATCTGCTGCTAATCTCCTTATGGAGCCAGCCGTTGGCATGAAATGCCGCGATGGCGCGGGTGATGGTTAGGGCAATGTGGAAGCGCTGGGACAGAGACGGAGCGCCTGACTTCTTCGAGAGGATTGTCTGCAGGCTGACCGGTTCTCGATCGGACGCTCCATCCGGAAACCCGAAAGAGAAGGTGAATTGATGCCCGCCTGGGTTATCCACACAGCTCTGCAGAGGAAGCGTATGGAAATCGTGCACACCGGCCGCTCCCAACAGAGCTGCTAGTTGGCGCAGGGCATCCTTGGCCCTGGTGACCTCCTCTCCGGACTGAGGATAACTCTTCTTTTCCAGTCGCCTCCTAGGAGGCACCTCAGTAGGCAGCGTACCCATCGATGGCACATCGGGGTCAGCTGGAACGGTAGGCAAAGTGGCATCCCCTGTCAGCAGCGAAATTTTGACATGGGGGACGAATGCTTCCTGATCTGAATGCGGATCGCTCTTGATCGTGGACTCCAACGCTCGCCGCGCATCGTTACTGACGAACAGACCACCAACGATCATGGGTTCGAAAACTTTCAGCTCGCTGTTCCACTCCTGAAAGCTTTCAGTAGCCTTTTGAAGCGTAGAACGTTTAAACAAGGCCCATTTCCAGGCCCTGAGACTGAAGATGGATTGGTTTTTCAAGGCCGCTGGCGAGGAGCCGGGCTGGAGCAAAGGTGGAGGGGGAAGAATGTCGTTCAAGTTCATTGAGAGTAACGCTTCGCGAGTGGGCTCTTCCCTGGTCGAAGAATCACTCTGCTTACGGTACTCCTCGTCTTCTGCGTGGACAAGGTCACGGTAGCGCGCGAGAGCCTGTCCAAGGCAGCTGATAATCTCGTTCACCTGGGTCACCAGGACCTCCTGCGATGGGATTGTCAAATTGGCGTCCACATAGGCTAGATAAGCACCCAAGGCTGCGTGTCCCGTGCCGGAGCGACTGTGCAATTCAGAGAATGGTACGTACTTCGATCTCAGACAACGCCTCTGATGTTCCCACTCGTAAAACGGCGATGAAGAAATACTTGAACATTCGCAAGTACAGACATTGGGTGCGGAACTTGATGAGCAGCTGGTGATTCTCTTCTCTATAGTGCTGTGCTGACATTCCCAGACGGTATATGCCTTTGGCCAGGTAGTAGACGTCCTTGTACACGGAAAGGGCCAGGCCAGCGGCTTCCATTGTGAGCACTCCGGTATCTTGGATGATTTTGGTCGATGTTTGGAACGCGGAGAGGGTCACCATCCAACGCTCGTGGCGTTCCAACGGAGAACCATATTGGGCGCGGCGTGCGCGGTATTTGTAATGCGGCACAAAGGTCACAGGAGCCGTGAACCCCCATGCGGTGTCACCATATAGGCAGTTAAAGAGTACACGAAATCCAATGGGGGACCGGATAGGGCGCGTTCACGAGGCATTGGGCATCCATGTAGTGGATCCACGTACATTCAATATATGTAAGCATACATGAAGTCCAATGTAGAGGGGGCCTCACATATCATGCTAATTGGTCTAGTACCTCAGCTCGCAGCCCAGCCTGCAGCCTCTCGACCCTTGAAGGCTTGGACACGAATAGCCTTCCCGTGAAGTGAACGGAGAGAGCCAAGTTAAATGGAACAAAAGCGACACGCAGTCTGCTGACCCTTCAAGCCTCCAGGGTATGCAGCTCATGGGAGGGCGGGCGTGGCCGCCGGGCATAGATTGTCGGGAAACAGACCCTACTGATCTTTATGCGTTCCATTCTGCGCCGCTGACGGTCGCCGTGGTCATAAGGGGATCCCCGCGCCTTAGGGGGACGATATCTACTCGTCTCCCAGTTTCTCTTGTTCTCGAAGCAGCTAGGCGCGCATGCCACTCGACGTCGGTGTTCGTGAACCTCGATACGTGACCAGCACTGTACTTGTCTCCTCTTGTCGCTATCATGTCGAAGGAGTCCAATATTGAGGCTTGGATTCGAGTTATGAATCAGGGTACAATTCTCTCTAATCTCAATGTCAAAGAATTTGGGAAACTACTCAAGTTGTATCCGAGATTCGTTGCGACTGGAATGGAATCTCTCGACAAGTTGCGTTTCCGGGGTATAACTCCCCTTGAAGCACACCACATTCAGGAAGAAAACGAAGAAGGAGGAGAAGAAGATGACAAAGAAGAAAACGACGAAGAAGACGACGACGACGAAGAAGAAGAAGAGAAGTTTCAAGTTGACCTGCGTCGAACCATCATCCATCTCAGTCGCTGGCTTTAGTATGAAGTCCCCGCCGTTCTGTGTTAAGTACTAGGCCCAAATGGCTCGTTGACCAGTCCGTAGTAAACGCTGTCGCGGTGATCAGCGAGATGTCTGCAAGTCCCACCACAAGTACCTGAAGTCATATCCCTGTACAACAATTGAGGCCGCTGTCAAGGAAGCCTTCAGACTTTTCGACGCGAACAAACATGCTTGTGCCGTATCTAAGCTTCAAAAGCTACTCGAAAAGAGCGAGGGACCCGATTGTACGAAATTTGAGTTTGCCATCTTGATCCTTTCCGCAAAGTACCCGAACCAGGTGCCATACTGCTCACCGGAGCTGCAAAACTGCATCACCAAGGAGTTGCCCAAAACCGTTGCCGACGAAGACAAGTGGGGAAAAGAAGAATACGCTCGGAATTACGCCCTATTCCAGTCTAATTGTGATACATTAATGGACAACATTCACAAGTCAGAACAAAAAACTACGCTCCAAGACGTCGAGAAGGTAGCGTATGTGTTGGACCACTGGAGTGTCCTGAAAGGTATTCGTACGCGGAGCAGAACGGTAATCTCATAATATCTTAGTAACGCATGCAGACACCTACATTGACGACCTGGACTCTGAAGATGACCAAGGGCAAGTAAAATCGACGGCTGGTAGCAAGCTCATTCACAAGTTTTCGGGACGCCTGAAACACAAGTCGCTCCCAAAAGATGCTTTTGCCGTGAAAAGCATTTCAGAGTATGATAGCGCTGTCGTCAGATATCTGAGTGAGATTCGAATTCTAGCCACCGAAAATATTTCTAAGGTAATGTCCGCCAAATTTTGTTACCAAGACCGCATAATTTGACTCACCGCGTACCCCAGGACCATATTGTTGCATATTACGGTTGGTCTTTTTGGAACGGCCATTTCCGCATCGCTATGCAGCTGATGTACAAAGATCTGGAGGACCTACTGACACGAAGGAAAAAGCTCATAAGCTGGGGAGAAGCAGTCACAAAATGGAAGGATCCGAAAAAACAAAAAATTAAGTGGCCGCTAGTTCAATTACTAAATGGCTTGCGTACCTTACATGCCGAGGGAATCACGCACCGGGATCTCAAGCCGCGTGTGAGTAAAACAATTACTTTCCATGGGCATTTACTCTGTATTCCAGTGCATAAGCTGACACATTTGATAAACGGTAAGAATATACTGCTTGACAGTGAGTACAATGTGAAGATCGCGGATTTCGGCGTCTCCAAACAGGCCCGTAACCGCGTGCAAACCACAATGGCTACAAACACTGGCACAACTGGATACACAGCGCCCGAAGTTCTTCGAACTGGAAAGCAATTCCATGGCAATTACACCCCGAAGGCGGATCTCTGGTCGCTGGGATGTGTCGTATATAGGATGATCAAGGGGGAACAAATCTTGGAGCACGACGATGAGACTAAAAGAGAAGCTGAGAACAAAGTCAAAGCCTTAGCTGAGAATGATTGGGAAGGGTTTGAGAGCCCAGAGACAAACTTGTTGAAGAAGCTGCTTTGCATTGATCCGGAGAAGAGGTCGGCCGCCAAGTATGCACTGGAAAGTTACCGGAAGTCAAGTGAATTGTGAGATGTCAGCTGCAGGCAGGCCAGGGTCTCTCGTTAAGGTTCCGTAAATGGATTTATTGCTCAAAGAATGACTTGAATGACTATCTGATTAAAGGATTGATCAGCTCAATAATCAAGTACACGAAATGCTTCCTTAATAGTCAAGGAGAGCGGTGAATGAGTAAACATTTAAAAGGGGCTTTAGGCAAATCGGGAATCGAGAAATTTCAACGGAGAACCAACAGCTCAGTCTACTTATGTGAAGGGTTTAGCAAGATTCCCAGCGAGGCACCCAGCGGAAGAGGGCAGCATCTATTACTATGTAGGCAAAGAGGCGGAACATGTCGACAATGAGGAGTGATTGGCCCGCAGTGCGCCAAGCTGTGATGAATTATATACATGCTCGGCGCCCAGTTCTTACCACAACTGTCCGCAAGTACTTTGATACATAGCCAACGCTAGTCCTCCTCCAGAGACATGAACGAGGCTCTCGCCCCGCACTATGATATCTCCCGCAGTAGATTCCATTTTCAACCAGAGCACCCTACCCCGCCTTGGATAAACGATTTGAATAAAGCTATTTGGTTGATAGTTTCAGTCCAATTCGAGGTCTCTCCTCATCGAACTCGTATTATATTCAATAAGTCGAGACTTTCTTAGTCGTTATCACTACTCCATCCCGCAGACACTGACCTTTGTGTGTCCAGGGCGTTCGACAGAAGATCTGCGACACTAAAATCAAGATGTCAAACCTGGAAGTTGCTAGATCTTTGGAGCTATTGTGGAGGCGACCTAGCTTTGACGTGATCACCGGTGATGACTTCCAGGCATTTCTTGAAGTATACTGTCATCACATTCCGAATCCGATGCGGGACCTTGACACGTTTCGCTTCGAAAAGATACCCACAGCATGCGCCTCGCGCGATCCCAAATACCTCGAACGTCATGAATTGCTTCGCCTCGCCAAATGGATGTAGTAAGTCCCAAATTGATCCTACTTCTGTCATGTTTCTGGAATTTCGTGGCTTCAGTTCTTATACTTTCATAGCTCAGCTGGCCATAGGCTCGTGACACGATCTCACCGACGTATTCCTGTGGCAGCAGCTTCTAATCTTGCTAAAATGAGGCGGAACTGGTCGGAGAAGGTGGTGGACTTGACGCGTGAAGCCTTCAAGATCTATTCCAAGAACAAAAACATTCCATGTGCCATCGAAATTATCAAATCACTCCAGGGGGTAGGTTTGACTACCGCGACGTTGGTCCTTTCGTCAGCATACCCTGACGATGTGCCGTTCTTCTCCGACGCTCTCTGCGATTGGATAGGCCTAAAAGACCTTGAAAAGAGTGTCTCGGGGTACATGAGACTTGTAGGGAGGGTTAATACTGTGAGGAAGCGATTACAAAGCTCGTCGCCGCGCCGCTGTCGAATCACTGCTCTCAACGTGGAAAAGGTGGCGTTCGTGATAGCCGCCTCTGAGTCCATGCAAGGTATCTGACGCGCAAGCGACCCAAAACACTATATCGTGGATTGACTAATTCTCCGATAGTTAGAAGGCTGTCGATTGATATCATGCAGGTCGAGTTGCAGAGGCAGTTGGGGAATGGTGGTGAGAGCGTGGCAGTCTTTGCTGCCCGGAGAACGCAATCCCATGAACTGCTGCCTACAGCATTCGCAGTCAAGGTCGTATCCAGCCTGAACTTCCGTGTCCGTTATCTGCAGATGCTGAAGGAACTTACCATACTGGCGCAATTGTCAAAGGTGGGTGGCATCTGGTCCTCCCTTCATAGCACATCCGAGAAGCGGGGAACTTACATGCCCTAGCTCCCGTTGATCAAAGATAACTTCGCCCAATTCTACGGGTGGAAATTCTCGCACGGCCACTTCTTCATCGCTATGCAGTTATTGCAGTGCGATCTGGAGACCTATCTCCAAACAGGCAGCGGATGTCATGCCAAGGAGATTACCTGGAACCAGCGCCGGCCAGGAGTGCCTCTGCAAAGACCGATAGGACAGCTAATTGAGGGCCTGCGTGCTCTTCACAAAGCAGGATTCACTCATCGCGACCTACGGCCCAAGGTATGTAGCCTGAACACATGATCGCTATACTTTTACTGATGCAACGGGGGACGTCAGAATATTCTGCTTGACGGCAAGGGGTCCCTCAAGATCGGAGACTTCGGCATCTCGAAGCACGTTATCGATGGTCTGAAGACCAAGATGAGCCATGCACCCGAGACATGGGGTTACTCGGCCCCCGAAATCATCGAGGCCGGAGCTTCCCCGCTCCGGACCTATTCGCAAAAAGTGGACATCTGGTCTCTGGGCTGCATCATGTACAGAATGCTGATGGGCAGACGACTATTCACGAATCTGGATGATGTCAGACAGAATCGTGGGTCCAGGCTTGAGTTACTTAGATCCATGAGGCATGAGCGGGATGATGTAACTACTCTGGATATCAATTTCTTGCAATGCCTTCTCTGTGAGGAGCAGGAGCGTAGATTGGACGCCGAGGGAGCTCGTGGGCATTCCTGGTTTAGTGTTTCTGACAGTTCAGTTTGACAGATTATCTAAACAGTCCGATCAAACACATGACAAGAGAAGCATAGGACTCGTCTCCTGTTGAATTTTCTAAAGATTTTTTAAAAGTCATGGCCGATCGTAGTGTTCAAATTCTAACAATTCTCTTAGATAGGGGCAATAGGCTAAAGCCCGTAAGTATCTTAAAGGAACTTTAGTCCATATTAATCATTGGTAGTATTGCCATTAGCGGCGATAAAGGTCTAAGTGAAATAGGGCACGACCTTGCAATTATCCACCATCGACTAACTATGACTAAAGACCCCATCCTTTCTCAATTTAATATATCAATCGAAACGGCCAGAGGCAACCTAATAGTTTCCCATACATCCAAGAGCTCACTCTTTCCTGAGTCTAACATCAGACTTCGAGTTCTTAGTCTTCGGAATCCTTCGACGAAAGCAACACCAAAGTCAGCATATGATTGCGAAGAGGCCCGAATAAGCATATAGGTATTGCAGCCAACAAAATCTCGTCACAAGCCTGCAAAATCGGTGGCTTCAAAGACCCAGTTCTCGATATTGTAGACAGAGCAGTGCCGTCGATTGAGCGGCATGGCGCATTTTCTGGTTCTTACATAGTAAGCAGGCCCTCTCACCTTTATACTTTGATTCGTTGTCTGATGATAAACCAGAAGTCGGTCGGATTGACCAGTTCAAGGTGGAACAAAGCTCAGAAGGTTGCTAGAGGATGCATGATATCATTGACTCCCGCGTTGCGATGGATCTCCATTATTCTGCTTTGTCTACATAGTGGGTTCGACAGGATGATGAACGTGCACAAGATGCCATGATTGCAGGAGTCTACACTTCCGAAGGTGAAGATCCAAGAATAACATAGAGACTGCGATGGGCGCCTTATTCCAAAACAAGTAGTGTGAGTGATTAACAGCTAACCTATCTAAAAAGGGGTCACTGCACCTCAGATCCGATAACAGTAAATCTAAGTAGCCAAGCATCCAGCCAAAATCAATTAGAAAAGAACCCTCCCTCCCGCCTCCCCCCCAACCCTACATTAGAAGCTAGAAATGATTCTAGACTTAGTTGCCAGTTAGAAGAGTTCTTTTCACGAGGCTGCATAAATTCAATGTGTGTTCTTCAATCTATGAAACTTTCCTGAGTCCTAAGTCTACTATGTTAACAAACTACTTTCGCAGCGTTTCGTCTGCCTCGCTGCTTTCATCTTGGCAAAAGCATCGTCTTCTAGACCCTGATAATCAGCAGGAGAAAGTACAAGTTGCGCTGCTTCTTCATCTTTTGGTACCCAACCAAGGTAAGGATCCTCATCCCTCCGCAACTGCAGTCTCTGCATGAATCCCTCGCGGACCAGTGCCCCGACGTTGACGCCTTCCACTAGTCGCCTTTGGCTGGATTCAAAAATAAGTCCCATGGCCTGCAGCAAGGAGACCTGTGACGGTGAACGGGGCACAATATCCTTCATCTGGCTCTTCAAGAGCGAGTAGAAGGAATTTAGGCGGTAGCCCCTGCCGAGATAGGTATCTTGGAGGCTCAGTTCATATGAAGCGGGGTAAAATCCGGAGAGCTCCCAGTCGATGATGGCGGAAAGCTTGTAGTCGGAGGCTCCGTGAAGAGAGGTAGAGGCAGAGGCAGAGGCAGATTCGCGTGGCCTGCTGACGATGATGTTGCTGGGGGTAAGGTCGTTGTGGCAGAGGACGGCCTCGCGGTACCACTCCTCCATGCTGCTCTTTTCGACTTTTACGGAGGCGAAGTCTTGGTATTCCGACTGTATGATGATATCACCAGCGTCCGTGGTGGTCATGGTGTGGAAGGGTCTTCCACTCAGCTCCCACCTGTTGGCGATGGCGCAGAGAAGAGATGGCCCGTCCTTGGGAGCGAAGAATCCCGTGCTTGGCCCGCCCATGACCTCTGCTCCCCCAAGAATGTGCTCTCCTGGGGTGCCCGGGTCTCTAAGTAACACATTCTGGCCAAAGAAGTATTGTATTCGGTCTAGGAAGTCGCGTATCCTAAAAGAGTGCAATTTTCTCAATGCTTCGACCAGATCAGTCACAACGGACCGTTGATTTTCGTGACTCATCTGCTCCCAAACGTCTTCCAGTGTCTCCCCCTCGACAAACTCCGTCAAACTGAAATATACTCGTTTGTCTTGGGCATTGTTGGCCACATCAGTTTCATACGTCTTTGGGATGAGTTTATGAATGGCAAACGAGGCGATCTGCTGCATGGCCGAGACGGTGGCAAATCGTATAGCTTCCTCGTCCCCGAATGCGACCTCCAGGCGGACTAAATACGAGGAAGGAGGCTTGCTGGTATCTGGCTTGCAGGCATCTGTAAAGCTGGCCTTGAAGACGCATTTGTCCCAAGTTTGTACGAAGATAGTATCTATGGAGACGTGAGGTTGATTGGGGAAGATGTGGTTGAGGAGGACGTCGTCAGGAGCGAGATCTCGAGGGTCCATGTTGTATGACAGTATGAAAAAGTGGTGTCAGAATGGTGAAGGAAGGAGAAGTGAAGGCCATATCAAGTTTCATGGAAATTAGAGGATGGCCATCAGTTGTTAAGTAGCGGCGTAGCCTCATACCTCCACCGCCTTGCTGCAGGTGCAACAAGGGGTGTCTTTGTCAAAATGAACAATTAGAACCAATGGCCTGCGCAACCGGAATAGGAGCGGCTCAGACGTTGTTTGCTCTCCGATTTCTGGTAACATTGAAACATTATTGATCCCAGGTTAGACAAGGAAATGCTTCAAAGTGGGGGGAAGCACAGAAGTCTGGCTTTGTCCATGGACAGTCAGTTGCGCAATTCGATAACAAGGAAGTTTTTCAAAAGATACAGCACAAGGTACATCGTGTTCTGGCCCCTAACTATGCTCAATTACACAAATCTACACAAGTAAACCAATATCGAAACTGCAATTTCAGGTTTCGCCATGCCCAATTCAGACATCTCAGGCTCTCAGAGCCGATACCAACTGTCACAATCCACCAACACTGAATCCCAGCACGGTAACCAATCTCAACAGACATCTGAGGCGCAACGCTGTGCGTCAGGCCGAGTGAGTACGTTTGGAACCCAAATGACGGTTCAGAAGACCTATGCGGTTAGGTGCAATGTTCTCCTCAAACTCGGTTCTCGGAATTGACTTTAGAAGAGGCGTTGCATCTGCAAATGTTTGTTGCTCCAGTAAAGTTCTTACCACACTTGCCGCATTTGTTCTGGTTAACTAGTGCAACCTGGGTTGTAGACTTCTCCGGGGTGGGGTTTATCTCGATGTGGTTCGTCATGATTTCGGGTCTACAGGAAGTGATGGCTAGTTGAAGATGGAGTTTTCTTATTTGTTGATGTCTGGTTCTTTGTCTGTGTGTGTGTGCGTGTGGAGTTGAAGACTGAGATTGACAGGAAAGACATCCATTTCGCCTTCTTAAGTATCAAATGCTTCTGCGTAGGTTCTACCTCAAGAGAGTCTTGTTGAACTTGAGGCTCTTTGATACAGCTTGTCTCAATATTCAATGTTCGCTGTCCTTGCTCAATTCTTTACTGCACCAGTTCACACGCTACCTAGCTGCAAGATATTTCGATAAGGAATTTGCGTATGCACAATAAATTCAGACAAGCGCCTTTCTCATCTCTCTCTCCATTCGTTCCTTCTGAGTGATTTACTGCTGATGTGTACACTAAAAGAACCTTTGTCTAATTGCATGCTAGCAGCCAGCCTTTCGCCAGAACAATCAGTCTGAGGTGATTCAAAGCTCTAAGGAATGCTCAAAGAGTAGAAACTACTCAGGGACAAGAATCAGTGACTCCAGCCTTCCAATATTTTCTTTCTTGGTTGCTGGACAGAAACGTAGTCTACGTGCTTGGGCGATGTAGTTCACTTAGCATGCCCAGGTCCGGCAGGTATGCGTACTGTACCTAAACGTACTTGCATGTATCCCTACAGAGCTCATGGGCTTTTTTCGTTTTACTAAATTCAAAGACCTAATTCAGTTGGGGTGCCTACTTGAAAAGATTCAATAGAAGCAGAGACTTTATAGTTTGCAATTTGCATCAAATCTCTTATCAAAGGTGGAACCACGTGAGTGACGTGACCGTACCAAAACCGCAGTCAGTATAGATGCATCCTCTATGGTCTTCATAACACAACATTCATCAGCAGGACACAGACCAAGCTTGCCACTTCCCAAGCTTAGAGCTTGATAACCTATATCGGTGTCAGTCAACATTCATCCTGTTTCTTCATTGCAGACTGGAACGACTCACTGGACACATCCGTCCTGGACCTGATTGACACGCTGCCAGTTGGTAGGCTCGCTAATGGACGCCACACAACCTGCAAGCCCGGGCCGTGTAAGCCTGTCGGTAAAGATATCTATCGTGCAGCCTCCAAAGACGATGTTGACGCTTTTTGCGTCATAGTTTGCGTAGCTCTTGTTGATGCTCGTCATGGTGAAGCATTGGGCGAGGTGTTCGGTTCCCGTGTTGGAGCCACCACTGTAGTGGAATGTCGAACCGCCGGCGCATTGATCGTGGTCGTGGAATGTTACTGACCAGGCTGAGACGGCGGTCACGGCGGAAAGGAGAAGAGCGAGCTTCATTTTGGAAGTAACTGAACAATAGTAAAATTAAGTGATAGTAATAATTAACAAGGAATGATGGGTTGAGCGTTGACTCTGGCTTGGCAATGCTTGGTTTATGTAGTGTCGTTGGCGACGTGCGTGTACGAAAGACATTTAGGATTTGAACTTTTCATATTTGTAGATCAAGGGCTTATCAAAGTCACGCGTGTCGTTACAGTCATGAAAGTTTTCATAGTCTACTATCTAATAGATTGCTACTTGCTTGCTTTCATCAAGTTGCGCGGATACTCGGCAGGCTTTGAACATGGGATATGCGGGGCCATTGCAAGTTTACATACTGATAGTCAACGAAGTACTTATTAAGACTCATAAGAGCTGCACGTTTTTAGGAATCATTAGGTTTAGAGTTACGGGATGACCGAAATTTGATGCGAGCTGTGCGAGTAATTCGGCTTCGTCTATCTGTTCTAGGGGATTTGTTCCCGAAACCGAGGGGCGTAACGACTAACGCGCTTGTACCTGACTCGCCCTTTTCCTCAATACTAGCACGCTCAGAATATCACTAAAAAGAGAATGGATAACCCCCTCAGAGAGCCTGACAAACGCTATGAATGATTGCCAATAGACGGCTATTAGTACATTCTGCCTGTTCAGAGCGACTCGGTATCTCCTTTTCCAAGTATAGTGATTTGTTCCTTATGTCATCGTAATGCTTAGCAGATTCTTGAGAAGTGGTATCAAGTCTGAAGATGTCCTGATAAGAGCTGGGAGTCATTAGCTCTTATGCTATCCATATAAATTGAAATCTTCGCGTGGGTTCATTGCCATCTTTCGACTCCGAGTGTGTTTTAGGACGAGCCACATAGGCAGGATGAGAACGAAAGGAAGCGGTTGGAAGGCAGAACCACTGTCGAATGACTCTGTGATCATTGTGTAAAGCAGCACTACTGTATCGGAATAAAGAATAAATCGCGGAGTGTTCACCTAAACAAGCCCAAATTCTTCAATGTGGGCAGTTCCAGCAGACACATTCTCGGACATTTGTCCCTCCATGAGCCCACATACATATGTATCCCCAATAACTTGATGAGCTTCGCTCTGATTCCGAAGAGCAAGAGGTACGGGACATCCTCCTATCAAGACAACGTGTTCTCCAACCTGCGCGCCTAATGGGGCCAGTCCCATATAACCATGCTCAGTAAGAACGAAGGACCTATCCCGTGTTATCCTGTCGACCTCGTTGGCTAGACTAAATTCTAAAACTCCTAGCATCTTTTCACCTATTACCTTATCGTTAGCTGGTAATAATTCGAAGCTGGGCTGTTTTTCTTCGCCAAGATAGAGGTCGTTGAGCTGAGAGTCTTGATTCTTCTGAAGCCAGTATGATCGTTCTGCCTGGACGGAGGGGATAGGGTGAATCGGTGGGTGATGACCAATTTCTGCCTGAGACTCTTTCCTCGAATAGAACCCGAAAATGAACTGCATCATTAGGATACATGCGTCTCTCACGCTGATGGAATGGATGAGGTCGAGGGGCATCCGCTCGTCGACGAAATCCATCGCTCCGTTGCCAGTCTTGAACAACAGCCTGATGTCTATCATGCGGTCACGATCCATAAGAATCGTGCGGTAAAATTCCCGCCTCGAACTGATGTACGTATGATCTGTGGTATTGGTTGCTGCGCAGCAGTTCCACTTGACCATTCTCTCGCGGAAGGGTGTATTTGGGCTTAGAACAGGCGTTGTGCGGTTCTCATTGCCCCATGCGTATGAGAGAGCTTTGAAACGAGATGGTTTATCCAAGCTCTTGGTGTAGAGATTGACTTTGATGGCTTCGCCGTTGCTCTTTGCTGATTCGATCCTAAGTAAACGGATCTGAGGGGAGTTCCCTCGACGTAGTTTCCTTACGGTATGTCAGAGTACAACTTGAATCTCAGATGCATTGTCTCCTTCCTTATAAGGGGTCCGATTTTCCATGATGGCTAAACACACGCACTTAAGTTGGCCTTGGCTCCAAGATTTCTGAATACCCGGTTTAATCTAATATCAATGGTATCCGCCGCCTCATATGTATTCGAAGTGATGGCTAGGTCGCCGTTGGGCATCTAGGCTGAGAGCCTAGCTGATCTGCCTTGGGCTGGGCCACCAACCACTCATGCAGTCAAGCTGTACCAACTCCTGATTCTCAAATTGATAGGCTGAGCCCCGCACACCACGAATCTCTTCTCCTTTTGGGCTGGATTACGTCTAGAGTAGGCAGGTATTGAAGGACTCAAATGTTATTCGGACTGCGGCATATACAAAGTCTAAGTATGCACACTTTGGTAAGAGAACATGAAAGCAAAGAAGCATTCTCCCTTGAAAGTATTTACTCTTGCTTTCCGTACAGAGCTGGTACGCTCTTCTCAGCAAAGAACCACAGTCTCCCAACGAGGATTACAGTCCTTCCACTGGCTAAGCCAAACATATCCCACCCCAACCCTCCTCGCAACAAACGGTGTACACGGCAACCTCTCAACAAGCATGACATTAAACCGCCACATCTCATGAAACTGCCCCTCGATGAACGCCCACTCGTTGTTCTCGCTGACTTCGGTGTCAACAGAAGCACTAACAACGATGAAATCGAGCAACGTCCTCCGATCCCTCGCCCCCTTCCGTCCTGAAATCCATCGGGTGTCCATCTTATCCAAATACCCAACATGTCTCCCCATCATATCCAGAATCTCTGCATCCTCGTGGTTACCCCTCCTCGCGCCCATCATCCTCCGGTCCCGCCCGACTCGCAGCGAGGCAACAGTCGTGTTGAACACCAGCGCCCCAGGAAAGCCGGCCGCTACCTCAACGGCCTCCGGATCGAGCTCCGCGTGCGCGAGAGCCTCCCACGGACTGTGCGGACACTCCCGCCACATGGCGGTGTACTTCTCGTTCGTCTCCTCAGAGACGTTGAACTTGCCGCCAGCCATCTTCCTCTGCAAGGGCGGCAGCTTCTCGATCCCGCTCATCCTGGCCATTTGCATGCAGCTGCCCAGCCACCGTTCCGTCACCCGGACCTTGCGCAGCCCATTCCCGTCGTCTTGAGGCTTTGAGGCGGCGCGTCTGGCATCGTGTACGTGAAATTGCACGATTGTCACGATCCGAACAAGCTTGGTATCGTACAGTCGCGCATCACCGTGAATCCACCGGTAACTCGCGGCACTCTCTCCCTCGACCGATGACCACGCCGCCCAGCTCCAGCTCGGTATCCTCAAACCCGCATCATCTCGCCGACGGACGGCGCCCCTGTGGCTCCACATGAGCGTCTGGGGGAGGTACATGTCCGGCAGGCCGAACGTCATCTTTGTGCGCATAGATTCGCCTACGGCGTTGCCTACTCCCGCAAAGGCGTTGAGGATGTCTGTTTTGCGGGAGAGCTGTCGCGATGTATAGTCTTCGACCCATTGACAGTAGTTTGCTAGGGATACTTGGCCTCGTAGCCTGACTGGTGCGTCTTTGCTGTGGAGCGCTCGGCGGTAGAAGCCGGGAATGCTGGGTATGCGGTGTGTCTTCTTCTCGGTCATTGATTCGTCAATGTCTGTTTGAGCCGTATGATGAGCTTCTGGATCGTGTTCGTCAATGGGCTCTTCAGCTCGTGGTGGATCTGCCCCCTCAACCAGCACGGGGGTAGGAACTTCATGTCGTGCTCGTCCCCAAGTAAGTTCCTCGGCGGCGTGACCCCGACAGCATTGAAACAGGACCTGGTGCTCCGTGATGAAGATGCTGCGCCTTGAAAGCAACCTCTCTTGGAATGTCCATCCTCTCCGGTTCCACAGGGATGCGTCCACTACTGTTTGCAGACCGTTCGGGTCAATACCCTTCCCAACGTTCCGGTTCCGCGGTGGGCACCACAGAGAGGCGCGAGGCCTCCTCGGGTTGCCAGCATACCCAGGAAACCCATTTCCCTGTCGATCATTCAGCGCGGCCAGGATTGAGAAAGACGCAGACTGGTAGATCCGGTCCATCCCGTCTATCTGGTCAGGCTTCGATCGCTCGTCATCCTGGACGATACAAAGGCGGTCCACCCATAGATAGCCCTCTCCGAGATGCCTGCAAAGAGACATCGCGTCCAAAATGATGCGTGGTAGCTTTACAGACTCGAGGCTCCCCGGAGATTCCAAGTCCTCTGCGTTTGTCGTCTCCAGCTGGGCATGTCCCGGTGCCTCGGATGCTTCCCACATGTAGCTGAGAGCAACGAAGCGGACCGGCCTTGACGGCTTGACAATCTTCATTCCACGAACATCTATGACCCTAAACCCGATAGGAAGATGATCTGTTCTCCTGTCAGAAATCATGCGCACAGAGTCGAGCTGCACATGGCCACTCACCAATCGACTTGTACTTGCTCACGCAGTGGTGGCCGTGAAGGATCTCGCAGCCATCAATCCAGACCTTCAATGTCTTGACATCAAAGTATTCAGCCTCCCAATCTTCAATTGCCTGAAGTCTCTGAGGTTCGGCTGTCGAGTATCTGAAGAGAAACTGCGGCGTGACCGCAAAGGGAGACGGCAACGAATCCAAAGCCCCCGACTTCGATCTGTCTGGCACGGCACTCAGAGTCAACTCCAGAAACAACCTCAGAGACACTTCATCATCAGAGGAAGCGAACAATCGGTACTTCTGGTCCTCAGCTAGCCCCGAGTCAAGGAAGAAAGGGCCTTGGAGTGTGACGAATAAGCACGCTTCGGAGCAGTCACGTAACCACTCATCCTCCCGCCGCCGGGCTTCGACAGCCGCCGCGATCGCGCAGCAAAAGAGACACTTTGACGATCGAAGTGAGATGTTCTCAAAAGAGATATAGTGGTGTGCTTTGGATCCCAGACCGGCAGCGAAGTCGGGGACGTCCCAGTCCTGACACCGCTCACATAGTCGTGGGTTGGGGTTGGTCTGTCGGCGCTTCTGTACGAGGTGCGCGACGCGCGGGAGGTTGGTGGCGGAGGCGAGGCCCCCAAATGAGACGGCTTCGGGTCTCTTGGTTCTCGGGAGCATTCAATGGGTTGGGGATTGAAATTGACGATATTCGGATCATGCGAACGTTTGTGAATGGAGATGGTGCCGCAACAAAGGCTTATGTTGGTGTTTGTTGAATGGTGCCAGAGGTGCCACTTCAGAGTGTAAACAAAAAGTGAAAGGACAAACTTTGCCTTTGTTGGAGTTGCGGCAATTGTATAAGACAAAGGCTCAATGTTTAAGAGGAGGACGTTGGTGATGATTGAATCGTCATGTAGATCTGAGCGAGAAGGTGTGGGGTCTGCTGTTTCCCGAGCCACCAAACGGGATTTCGGTTTGCTGACCAAGATGGCGCTGATTCCGCTACTACCTTAGCTTGAGACTAGATCAGCCATGACGACGAGGACGACGTTGCGCTTGTCTCGCCTTAGCAAAGGCAAAGTGATCAAAATTAGTTGATATACGCGAATGCATACTGATTGGCGATGGTGGTTCATTTGATCTGTTGTGGAATCGGCTGAGTGAACGTCAGAGCGTTTTGCACAGAAGAGAACGCCGGAGGCTGGACTGAAGACAGACAGATCATATAAGATGAACAACCGAGTCAAGGCCTCTTCGACAGCATAGCAAGCCCCAAAGATAGACCTCTTGCATTCCGTTGAACTCCCACCCTATGCCCCATGGCCAGCGACCTTCCTATTGTACAAAATTCGAAATCTCCACGCTCTGTTTCTTTTTTCGACTTTCCGCTGCAACCCGTAAATTGCGTACTGAGTTTTCCAAGGAGAATCCCTTTCCCCTTTACCGTTGATTTCGTATACATGACCAGACAGTGTAGGACGGTCTGCTGCATGTAGTCTTCCAGACACAAAGTCCCCATCCTGTATCAGGGTGATAGACCGGTTGGAAGACCACACACTGTGATTAATAATTTGTAGGTAACGAACGTGGAGTGTACTGTAATGCTGTCCATCACTCAAGGGTGATGAGACATGAGAAAAGACGTATTCTATACATGTAAGAAGGTTATAGGAAATGAACAGCACAGTAGACATTGGCTTCGTTGATCATGCGTAGAAAGCCTCGAAGAAGTAGATGAATCCGAACACCAGGAAAGCAACAGCGCCACCAACCGTGACTGAGATATGTTAGCTAGGAGCTTGTAGCGTAGATACCATGGCAACTTACCAACTTTGAGACTGACACGACCTGCGATGGCGCGGCCGCCGATAACGGCAGCGCCTGTGCAGATGCAGTGGCCGACCATGGCACCAAGAATAACCCACCAGTAGTCCTGTCCTGCAGCCATGGCAATCGTTGCGATTTGACTGCGGTCGCCCCATTCGCCCAGGAAAGTCATGACAAATGTTTGAACCCAAGCAGGGCTGAGAAGAAGACCGAGAAGGTTGTTCAGACCGTTAAGAGAGCCTCGGATGCCACCGGAACCAGGAGAAGGGCTGCGAGGCGGCGAAGAGGAAGGCGAGCGCGGGGGCGAGGGGAAACGGCTCTTAGACCTAGACTTCCTGCTGCCGTTGAGACCCATTTCCAGCGCGTAGGGAGACACAGCAGAGCCCCGTCTCTTGCCCTCCTTTTCCTTCTCGGCCAGCTCGCGCTCGACCTCGTGCAGCTCGGCAGTCACACCCTCGTTAGGGTCCATACCCAAACCTTCACGAAGGAGCTTCGCGCCAAAGACAAAGAACAAGCCAGCAGCGAGGAAGCTGGTCACACGCTTGGGGATCAAAGTCGGGACAGCGTGGCCGAGAACGGCCGACAGGACAGTCATAACCAAGAGAGCACCAAAGGCGGCTGAGAAAACGACCATCCGGTCATGCTTCATGGCCATAAGGGCAGCCACAAGGAAGGTCTTGTCGCCAACTTCGGAAACGAGGATCATGGTGAGAGACAGGACGAAGGAGTGGAAGGGTTGGATGACACCCTCGGCTTCGTCATCGAGGCTGGAAGAAGACTTGCCCTTGGACTTTGAAAGATCCAAGTGGTCCTTATGCGCCGAGTTGGGAAGCGGGTTGGGCTTGTCGTCGAGCTTGTCAGGGAGACCGGCCGGTTTCTGTCGCATGTCAGCATTTCACGTCTCGACCAATGGGGTGGTAACCA
This sequence comes from Colletotrichum fioriniae, assembly GCF_027942845.1. NCBI lineage: Eukaryota > Fungi > Ascomycota > Sordariomycetes > Glomerellales > Glomerellaceae > Colletotrichum > Colletotrichum fioriniae. Next base: position 481,728 of record NW_027076842.1, read on the forward strand.
GGAAACTCACCTCGAGCCCCGCAACCTCGTCGGCAGTGTGGTGATCATGATCGTGTTCTTTGCCGGTGGTGGTGTCCTTTTCGCTCGAAAGCTTCTCTTGTTCACTGTGCGGCAGAGGGGGCTTCTCCTTGGGGGCCTCTGGCTTGTTGTCGGCCTTTTCGCCAGTCCGGCCCTCAGCTGCCTTGCGCGCCTTATCCTTTTCACTGACACCTCCTTCGGTGCCCGTGGTTCCCTCCTTGGGCTTCTGGCGTGTCTTGTCGTTCATGACACCGTCGTTGGTCTCGGGAATCTTCTTGCCATCGACAACGGTTGGATCGGACGGGCGTCCCTTCAAGGGAGGCAGTCCCTTCTTGCCATCTGTATCGACACTCTCTTTCTTGGTCTCTCGGGTCTGGTCAACAAAGGGACCTTCGTGGGGCATGCCATCTTTGCCATCGACAGGCGCGTGGTCGGTGCCGTATCTGGTCTTGATGCCAGAGATGACGGTCGATTCGGTGGCCTTTTCGGTGGAAGCTACGGCCTTGCCGCCATTCTTGTCTTTGGTTTCGACGGCGAGACCAGCAACGAGAGATGGGATGAGGAGGAGGAGCAAAGGGGAGGGTCGAGTGCGCAGCCTCATGATGACTCGTTCGGGCTGTCGAGCCTCGCTGGTATCTGAACAATGGGTGTGAAATGTAAAGGAGAGTTTGGAAGTAAGCTCGAGAAATATGCTGCTCCTCTGCTAAGGGGGGAAAAGAAAAGGAAGGATGTTTTGGTGGTTTCTGATTTCCTCTGGCAATGCGACTGCTCAGCCACGGGTTCTAAAATTGTTACGTATCTTTTGCTGCACGGCCACGGGGTAAGCAAGTACCTGAGGGTACCTGGGACGTGAGGTGGGAAGAACTGGACGCGCCGCCGCCCGCCATGGCCCCCCATGTTCCGAATCCCTTGAGGCGCCCCACAAGGGGCGACATTGGGGATCATGGAACCCCTAGAATGTTTCCGCCTGAGAGGCTCTGAGGGGGATATTTACATAGAGGAGAGTTGAAATGTCGGATAACGGCTTAAGACATATAGGCGTATTAAGCAATTGAACTGCAGACAATCGAGTGTTCATGCATGCGTAGGGTGTAAAACAGACTTTCAATGCCGCCTTACATATGTATAATAGCTACATTAACGAATAGGAACGTCCTCGCTGAACCCTTCTCCATCATTTCGTGAACCGTTTTGGTGTACTTGAATACACACGACAGTCAAAGGTGTGTTGCGCTGCGTTTGACTCGCATTTGACCAGGTTGCATCCAGGCGACCCCAGATTTGCTGACAGAATTCCAAGAAGCTGCTTGGCTCGACCCGAAAAAGGTACGTATCTTTAAAGTGTCCGAGGAGAGCTTCAACAGCTGGCGCCACTGACTTGCCGGAGCTTACAGCAGCTGTGCTATCTTATCTCCGCCGTTCGGTCCAGGACACCCCACCTCCGCCGGGGACTGAATGAATGTCGTCACGAACGACCGCTTCTTCATGAAACATAATCTGAGCGTTGCCTCTTATTGTCTTTCCTGTTCACTTCAATCGTCTTACTCTACTGCAAATCAGCCTTAGAACGCACCACGTACATATAGCTCGGCATCTAGACGATTGCCACGGACATTCCTGCATAGGGCCCTCCATCACACGTCGGCAGTCTCAAATCCGAGCTCCGTTGTATCACTAAGCATCAATCCGAACTTCCGTGTGAACCCAAAGCCAAAATGGACGACTCTGGAGACAGCATTCGATCGCCATCAGCAAGCATGAATTTGATTGAAGAGGATGATGAGCCTGCCTGGACTTATACCTATGATCCGGAAGATGCCGAAGGAATGGACGACGATGAGTACGACCCCGACTTTCAAGATGAGCCAGAGGAAGAAGAAGGGGACGATGATGATGAGTATCATGGTAATGGTCATCTCCCTTTCGCGTTGAGTCATACAGAGACTAACCATGCGCAGATGCCGAGGACGGCGAGGACAGCAACGTAGAGGTGGAAGTGTTCATGGGTGCTGGCGACGAGGACGACGATGATGCTGAGGAAGACGGCATGGCCGCTAATCCAATATCGAGACTCATGACTCTCATCAGTGAGTCAAACTTCGGTTCAAGTAAAATCGTTTGTCAATCTCGCTAATCTACGATACAGCTGGTGCTGCGGGCAACGGAACAGGGTTTCTTACACGAGCACAACTGCTAGGCTTGATTCAAAGTGGCGAAGTAACATTGCGCAGTACTCTCGACGACGAAGATGACGACGAAGATATCGGCTGGGGAAGAAGACGCAGGCGGCCTCGCGCACAGGAGCCGAATCGCTTCCCCAAAGTACCGAGCGAAGAGGGCACAAAGTTGATGCACTCTGGCGTTTTCGGCGCAAACGATTATCGAGTCACGAAGAAGAAGCAACTAGCACGCAGGATATTAGACCGTGAGCTTGGTCTGGGGGATAGGCGCGACCGGAAGCAGAATCAAGATCTCATGGCTCAGGGCATGATACCCTCGACGAACCCCGAAATGATTGTGCACTACGACGACCCTGTCTACTCCGGCCAGTTCTCCGATGACGGTAATTTCTTTTACGCCTGCGGTCACGACTTCAAGGTCCGCATGTATGACACCTCGAATCCGTACAACTGGAAATATTACAAGACGGTCAATTACCCATGGGGACAGTGGACACTGACCGACGCATCCCTAAGTCCTGACAACCGCTGGCTGGCTTACACATCAATTCAAAGCAACGTTTGCCTGGCACCTACGGATCCCAACGACACGGGAGACCCATACACTTTGGATCTGGCAGAGAGGAGTGCGGGAACTCGACACGCAGGATGGCGATCAAGACATTCCTTTGGTATTTGGTCTGTGAGATTTTCGGGAGATGGCCGTGAGCTCGTGGCCGGCACCAACATGCAGTCAATCGTCGTCTACGATATTGAGTCGCGCACTGTGTTACACAATGTTGTTGGCCACGAAGACGACGTGAACGCTGTGTGCTTTGCAGACAAATCTTCTCCGCACATTCTCTACTCTGGATCAGACGATGCCACCATCAAAGTCTGGGATCGACGTAGCATGGGAGACGGCCGGCCAGCTGGCGCTTTTGTGGGCCATGTGGAAGGCCTCACGTACATTGACAGTAAAGGCGACGGTCGATACATTTTGAGTAACGGCAAAGACCAGACGATGAAGCTTTGGGATCTAAGGATGGTCATGTCCACGGCCAAATACGACGAAGTCAACCCCACGAGGTTGACCAGCAACAGCGACTTCGACTACCGGTGGGGAACCTATAGGGACGAAGACTGGTTCCCGCACCCCAACGACAACTCGCTGGTAACATTCCGAGGACATCGTGTAATGCGCACGCTGATTCGATGCCATTTTTCACCTCCATCAAGTACGAATTCGCGTTACGTCTACTCTGGTAGCCAGGATGGCAAGGTTTACATTTGGAATATGGACGCCACGCTCGCTGGTACCATCGATGTGAGGAAGGCCACCAAGAACTCGCGACCATTGGAGCGCAGATACCGCATATATCACGGTGACGACTTCCCTGGCTGGAATACGTGCGTGCGCGACGTGAGCTGGCATCCCAACGCGCCAGTTCTCGCTGGTAAGTCCTTCGTACTCTGTAAGTTTCGGGCCATAGCTAACCTCTTCCAGCGTCTGCATGGAACGGATTCAACATGGCTCATGGGACCTGCACGCTGCATTCATACAACGAAGCCGAAGATGACGAGGCAGAGCCGCCAATGGGTCGCAATGTCGACGAGAAGCTGCGCCCCGTTGGGGAATCATTCCAAAGCTAATTCTTCTCGTCAGGAATCGGTTCACTGTTGGAAAAGCGCTGTGGGATGATTATTTTAATTAATTTGTACATCTTCCACACATGTCCAACCCCTCTTTTGGCAATGATACATGATCGATGAAGCCTCTTTGGTCTCGGGGTATCTCCCATCACTCCCACACAGCACCTGTTCCAAGTGTTGCTGCGCTGCTTCTGCAATCTGCCCGTGCAATGCTTTTTGAGACCCATCCCTGCGTTTGAAATCATGTTTGGTCGTCACGTGTTCTCGTGAACGTGTTTGAGAAGCCGGCCCGACATATTGGTGCTTCCGTTGAAGGTAGATACATGGCGTCTATGCGCCTCCGACAAGGATGTTGTTAAGGGGAATGTGAATCAGCTTAACGATGTAGCCGACAGCACCCATGATGAGGAAACCGACACCGACGGCCTGGCAGAGCTTCAGGAACTCGAGCTTGTCGGCTAAAGGACATGTTAGTATTCGAAAAGCTGACGGATAATGCAACACGAGGGGCGCAACATACGCTTGGTGCACCTTCTCATGAACTGAACACCTTCCTGAGCGAACTCGGAGGGAACCTCGAGGATCTCCTTGACTTGGTCGGCCATTGTGGATAGAAGCGCGCGTGGGTTGCGAGAAGAGAAAGGGGTGGATAACTTGATGAAAGTCGCAAAGAAAATCCCAATGGGCCGCAGGGTAACAGAAAGCTGCAAAGTCGATGAAGGAAAGGCGCGACGACGTGTGTTTAAGGCGTTGCAGGTCGGGGAGGTGGAAGATTCGAGAGGTTCGAATGGGTAGAAGGGAGATGTGTTAAATTGAGCGCGCTGTCACCAAATGGTCCCCAAAATTTCGGGACAAGCTCCCGCTGTGGAAGGAAGAGCCAGATTGCCATTAAGGAGGTATGGAGGAATAATGCGCCGGCCGCCGAGGCGCACGCCACTGGACAGATTGCTTATCTAAGGTTGGGATGATAGGAAGTCCCCTTGGTGTTCCCCCTTCAGACTTCAGTGGAGGAGGACCCCCTGGATTCCCCCGCTAGTGGGCAGAGAGGGTCTGGTCTGGGCCATTTTGACCAGCCACAGCTCAGCGCATTCAAGCACATGACAGGGAGATGAGGGAAGGTACGTACCGGCTCAGCGGGCAGTTGCGAACCCCCATAAGGTACCTTACGGGCATCCACTGGCGGAGTCTGTGCCTGCCGCAGCCTGGCGGCCATGGCCCTTGTCCAGTCCCGCCTGGCTCAAGATGCGACCTCAGCTCCTGAAAGAGCTCCCCCCAGTTTTCTTTCCCTTCCCAAACGTTCCTCCACTCACCTTCGTCGACCGCATCTCTTTCTTCGCGTCAACATCAAACCGAGACGTCCATACCTGAGCTGCACGACAACATCACAGCTCTATCCAAGCTAACCTACGCGTCGATTTTCCAGTCAACGCGATAGACGCCAGACACTTAGCGAAACGACGCGCAGCAGCTGCTTACCCGCAGACCCGCCGGAAACCTTCGTTGGGCTTCCTTGATCACTAACTCATCACGGCTAACAGCATCGCCCACATAGTGAGCGGGCAGGAAAGCGGTTGGAGCGTCGGTCAAAGGCGGTGGCAGAACGAGCAAACAGTCTCTGGAATCTCGGGATCCTGTTTCCATTCTCCCTCGTCCCAACTACATCATCTTGTTCCCTGTACCTAAGGCTTCTGAGCCGAACAAGGAAAGAACTACAGTCACGTCGCCATTAGGGAAGACCGAAGCACAGAGCTTCGTCTTCATTTTTATTTGGCTAAAGGAGAGGATTATATTGGCTTGGCAATTTCCATCCAACCTCTTCCATCCTGTCTGCGGAACGAGGAGTGTACGTATCAGATGTTCTCTGTTTTCTATCCTACGTTCGAGTTTGTCTTTTGGCTTCAGATTTTGGCAATGACCCTGTATTGGCAGCGGCTGATGATCATGTTCAAGACTGCAGACATATCCTGTATCTCGCAGACTAATAACAACCTTTTTCCAACTACAACCAAGCTCACTGCCCCAACTCACGGCTACCAGATAACAACGTCACCATGGCTGAGGAGGAATTCGAGATCGACATCTACGGCGATGCGCCTCAGGATCACCAAGACGGAAACGCTGAGAACTACGACGGAGCCAACGGTCATGCGGACAACCACCAGGAACAGCATGACCAGCAGGAGCACCACGACGATCAGCAGAAGCACGACCAGCAGGAAGAATATCACGACCAGCAAGAGGCGCCTGCTCCCCAACAGGGTGTCAAGAGAAAGGGTGACGACCGACCGATCGATCCTGGCGCAACCACAGCCCTGATGGTCTCGGATCTCAATTGGTGGAACACGGACGACGACATCAGAGGATACGCCAGAACAGGCCATTGCGAGGACGAGCTTAAGGACATCACTTTCAGTGAACACAAAGTGAACGGAAAGAGCAAGGGGTATGATTCGTGGTGTGATGTAGACTTGCATGCAGAAATGCTGACTCCGCCTACAGACAAGCCTACATTGAGTTCACATCGCAGCAAGCTGCCACAGCCGCCAAGCACGCTTTCGAGTCGACAGACAGCGCCCAAGGCGTACCGAAGAAGTACCAGGTTACTTACTCGAACCCCCACGTCAACCCGTTCCGCACGCTGCCTAAGGATGCACCGAACCGCGCAGGTAAAGACCAGGGCAGCCGACCGAACAACAACTACAACAACCAGGGTTCCTCGATGGGTGGCAGCGACTTCCGTGGAAACGGGTACCGCGGTCGTGGAGGCTTCAATGGTCCCCGTGGCGGCATGAACCAGGGCGGGTTCAACCGCAACTTCTCGGGCGGCATGGGAGGTGGGTTCAACAATAACAACATGGGAGGCGGCGGCTTCAACAACGGCATGGGCGGCGGCAATTTCGGTGGCGGCGGTTTCCAGCGGGGCGGCGGCTTCGGTGGTGGCATGCGTGGCGGCCCCGGCATGCGTGGTGGCCGAGGCGGTATGCACAACCCGATGGGCGGTATGAACATGGGCCCGATGGGAGGCATGCCCAACATGGGTATGCCTAACATGGGCATGATGGGTGGCGGAATGCCTGGTACGACTCCCCTTGCTTTTGAACCTCCCCAGCGAAATCACAAACCCCCAATATCTCGGCTTGCCTCTGCTTCAACCCAGAAGCGCAAGCACTCTGGTCGGCGAAAAGGCAAAGCTGCCAACACCGGCCGAGACGAGATCTCTTCGAGGTCCAAACGGCGTAAGGTGCAGCCAAACCATGTATCCGAACAACCAAAGCCTGTAACTGCACCAGAGGCTGGCCGGTGGACAAAGGAGCGCGGTTTGGAGTTTACCATCGTTGCCCCTCAACTCCCCGCAGCTACTCGGTTCGGCTTGAGGATGCCGCCTCACTACTCGGCTCCTCGCTGAATTTTATTGACTGGTTTCTGTGCTGTTCGCGTTCTCATTTGTTCTTCGTCAAAGAACACTCAAGCTGACTCTTTCCCAGGATTCCAAGGCATGCCACAGCAATTCAACCCTGCATTTTTTGGCGGTAACCAGGGTGGTGGTAACGACTGGGGCAACCCTCACGGTGCTAAGCGACCTCGACCCGAGTAGGATTACCGGCCAAGGCAGTTTTCGCGATCTTGAGGTAATAGCCGAATCGACTTGTTGCGGCGCGACCCAGTTGCCACCGCGTCGTAGAGGTTTCGGTCAAGACCTCCTCATCGCATCACAGTTAGGATTCATTCCTTCGACCAAGGCTATCTCATCGACGAGATCCCCTTGCGTTTATCAGAGAGAATCAGTGGATCAAGGCCTCTTGTCTTCAGATAAGTGGCGGATATATTGGCTGCGACCTCACGAAGCTCATTGTTGCTGCGGATGGATGATAGTGACCACCAAAATGCCAGATGTTTGCTTTGAGTTATCGTATGTGTACTATTAGAATATGGCTGCATGGGAACGGTCCCTAGCACCTCGGTTACGGCGTTACAGTTCAGACCTGAAAAGCACAATCTACGACTGCGTTTCGTCATTTCGCCCTCGTTGCTCTTTGCTTTGCAGAAACCGGTAGATTATTATGTATTGGAGACGTTCAACTTTTCTATCGTGCTGCGTACGAGCAGCTGTATCTGCTTCCAGCGAGCCACAACCATGTCCCGCTGAAACTGCTCACCTTCATCCAGGCCACGCACTGTCTTAATCTTGGACTCAATGTCCACGTCATACGCCGACAACATCTCGCGCAGCAACACATCGACCTCGGGCTGCTCCGCTTCTCCGTCCGCAAACCCGTCCACGAACTGCGCCCATCGCCTCGCCGGTAACACGAGCGTCCGCAACGCCACCTGCGTACGGTAACACACCGTCTCCGCGTCAATGACATAATTCCCCAGGAACCCCCTCTCCTCCAACCGCCGCCTATGCGCGGCGCTCAGGCGAGGCAGCAGCACGTCGTCGATGCAGACCTCGTCCCACTCGTTTTCGCCCTGGGCCATGATGAAGCCGTACTCGACCAGCAAGAAATCGTTGCTGTGGCGGCCGTAGCAGATGTGGATCTCCTCGCCGGCATCATAGGCGCGATTGGCTTTGATGGTGAAGGAGTGCTTGTCGAAGGCGACGGAGCAGCCGCGGGAGGCGTGGTTGAGGAGGTCAGCGACGGGTTGGAGGATCATATGGTCGTCGCGGTGGCGTTTTGCGGTTTTGGGGGTGACGTGGTAGAATGTGCGCGAGTTCACGAGGAGCCAGGCATGAAGGTAGGATTCGTATGTGAGTTTGTCGTCGCTGCCTTCTGGGTACTGGTACTGGTGCTGCTCGTCCTGGGGCAGGTCTGGGAGCGGGGTGGAGGAGACGAGGGACCAGTGGGATTCGAATTTCTCGCGCTGGGCTTTGAGGAGGGTGAGAGCTTGGGAGGGGAGGAGGGAGGAGAGGGTTGGCGAGGAGGAGGACCAGGTCAGCGGGCAGGAGGAGAGGTCTTTGGCTGTTGGGAAGACGGCGGACCAGGTTTTGAAGGAGGGGAGGCGTCGAGGGCGATGTCTAGGGGCTAGGAGGGCGTGGACGTGCGTTTCTTTTGGGAAGGGGCGGGTTAGGGATTTGGGGATTGTTGCGACTGTTTTTAGGCAGGGGATTGGGACGTCTAGGATTGTGTCGTCTTTCTGGGGTGGTGGTGGCGGTGGTGTTAGTGAGATGAAGGTAGATGGTGATGGTTGTGAGAAGTGTGAGAGCAGTGGCTTACTTTGAGGGGTGATGTCACGACGATTCCTATGCCTCTTCCTGGAAGGGCGCGGGGGCCGACGTTTGATACTGTTATTCCTTGGGTCTGGGCCCAGGATAAAAGGTTCTCGATTGCGTCCATTTGGCGTTTTGTTCAGAGCTCGGGATTGGATTAGATGGTAGAGGTTGAGGCAAAGGTAGTGGTATTTTAGAACAGTGATGAAAGCTCATGCAAGTATGACTTGACAAATGGGTAGTCAAATGCAGTCTCTGTGAGAGAAAGTTATAAAGGAGTAGTTGCCTTATGAGATGTAATCCTTTAGTCTTATACTGGCACGGTGAGCAGATCTCTCATTCGTAGAACGTCGACAGGTTTGAATGAGACTGAGATGCGTCAGTCCTGAAGGCCCAAATGCCGAGTATCTCTGCCTCTTAGAGAATTTGGAGTTGCACTCAAACCTTGTGAGTCCGAGAATAAGAGTCGGTTGGCAGCAGAGTCTTGTTGTTGTGAAAGCTTCAAGATTGACAAGACGGAGGAAGTTGAGATGAATTTCACCTTAAAGCTACAGTGACGAATCAAATGCGCCGGGGTGCAATTCCAACGATCTGGAACGGCAGGCCCTGTCCTACCACCAAAATGCTCACCTAAACCACTGCCGAAGAAAAGTACAGCAGCGGGCAGCTATTGCCAATGGGACAAGGTCGGCGCTAGTACCCACCGACTCCCCGATCCGACCTTACGGTACCCCTAGCTGTCCAAATTCTCGGGAGACCGTCGCTGAGGTGAGGTAATGGAGCTGCCCCAAGCTTCCAAAAAGTGTTCCGGTCATCGAACCACTTTCAACTCCGAATTGAGCACATAGCTCTCGACAGCCCCCAGCAACTCCCTCGTCCACAATCTTCAACCTCTCGACGACTTCCAACGGCATGCCACTAATCCAAAGACCATAAACCGAACAAAACAGCAAAATGAAAGCCCTCACAACCCTTCCCGCGGCTCAAACCCGCCGTGCCCTCCCCGCCATCTGCGCCGCCTGCACATCAACGACAGCTTCCTCCTCCTCTTCCACCCCCTCGCGCCGCCCCTTCTCCGTCCTGAACCGCCCACCGCCAAACTACCCAGGCCACGTCCCCCTCACCAAAATCGAGCGCGCCGCCCTTGGCCTCAGCGCAGGCATCTGGTCCCTCCTGAGCCCCTACCGAGGCGACCTCATCGCCGCCGTAGGCGAGACCACCGCGACGCCCTACTTCATTTACCGCCTCCGCGACGCCATGCTCGCCGACCCGACCGGCCGCCGCATCCTCCGCGACCGGCCGCGCATCACATCCACCTCGCTCAACCTGGCCCGCCTGCGCGCCATGCCGGACAACAGCGTCGGGCGCGCCTACGTCGCCTGGCTGGACGCCGAGGGCGTGAGCCCGGATACGAGGCCCGTGGTGCGGTATATCGACGACCCGGAGTGCGCGTACGTGATGCAGCGGTACCGCGAGTGTCACGACTTCTTCCACGCGCTGACGGGTCTGCCGATCGTGCGGGAGGGCGAGGTGGCGCTCAAGGCGTTCGAGTTTGCGAATACGTTGATCCCGATGACGGGGTTCGCGGTGCTGAGCTACGCGACTATGAAGGCTGGGGAGAGGAAGCGGTTCAGGGAGATTTATGGACCCTGGGCGGTGAAGAATGGGATGAAGGCGAAGGAGGTGATTAATGTCTACTGGGAGGAGCAGCTGGAGAGGGACGTGGATGAGTTGAGAGCCGAGTTGGGGATCGAGAGGCCGCCTAATATGAGGGAGATTCGGAAGCGGGAGAGGGAGGAGAGGAGGAGGGCGCAGGAGGCTTTGAAGGGGGTTTGAGACGGTGTGTGCGTGTGTGTTGTGTATAGACTCGGGGTTTGTACAGATACTGTATAGTTTTTGTTTGATTTTTTTGGTAACCTTAGAGTCCTGGTGGAAATCCCACTCGGACGGAAGCCAATCTGCTACATTTTGCAGTCATGCTTTATTAACGCCCTCCAACGCCGGCATGTTGTCCCCTCCAGCAGATGTAGGTTCATAGTCTCCCCGCTCGACGATTCAAAATCGACGCGGTAAACATCATTGAGAGAGACCCCTACACACAGCGGAAAGAGCACGCATGCTTGATGAAACGAACCAACCATCACCCCAACCTCTCTCCCTCCCTCTCCCGTCTCTCTCTGCAGATTGCACCTACAAATCCAACAAATCATCATCGTCATCATCCCACCCCTTACGCCTGCTCACCACAATCTTCTCCTCCTCCTTGGTCCCCGCCACAGCCTCAAGCAGCTCCTTGAGCTGCGTCTCGGTAACTTTACTGCGCAGCTGCCCGCTCTGCGCCAGCATGATGAGCCTGTTCTCCACGTCCTGCGCGCGCTGCTCCTTGACGAGGCGGATGCGGCCCAGGCGGTCCGCCGCTTCCGGGTGGAGGATCTGGTTGAGGATTTGCTGGCGGGCTTCTTGTTCTTGTTGTCTGCGTGGACGCTGGGTTAGCTGATGCTTTATGTCTTTTTTTTTTTCTCTCACCATGGTGGGTGGAGGATAGAGGGGAGAGGGAGGTCGGGATGGTATGGGGAGTCGGTCGCGATTGTTGGAGATCTTCTCCAGATGCTTTGGGAATGGAGATTAGGGAACGAAAGACGACGTACTGGCGCTGTTCTTGCTGCTGCTGCTTGTTCGAGCCGCCGCCGCCGCCGCCGGCGGAGCTGCCTCCCGCGCCGCCTTGCGCCTTGAGCTGTTCGAGGCGGGCCTTGCGGATCTGTAGTCGCTTGCGTCAGTCCCAGGTGTTCAAACCCTGTGTCGAGAGAAAAGGTATGATTTGCGTACTTGTTCTAGTTCGGAGTCGTCCATGGTTGCGGGTATCTGGTTTGCGGGTTTGCGCGGAGTGGTTTGGTGGAGGTTAGGTTGTTTGGGTCAGAGAAACGCGGGGCTCTTTCTGATGTGCCTGACATCCAAGTTTTTGGCGGGGTTGGAGCTTGGGTCCTTTTGGCGCCTTACAAATTTCATGACGACGTGCGGTACCAAAGATTAACAACGTAAGCTAGCACAAGAGACCGAATCATCTCTCACTTTCTTTACTAATGGTTATGATATTCAAAATATGTGATGAGATATTTAAAATGTGTCTAGATTCTGTGCTTGAATGTAGTCATACAATGCTAAAACCGCCCATCAAGTAAAATACACACAGACGTCCAGTCGTACAGCCGTTGACCGCTTCATTCACCTCCTCGAGGTCAGCTCTAATGGCATGTACGACCGGTTCTTCTCTACTTGCGCCTTATGCTTTGCCTTCACCATACCCACGACCATCTCGTTCGCCGGCAGCTTCACGCCCAGCCTGCGGCCCCTCTCGATGAAGAAGCCGTTCAAATAGTCAATATCCGTCAACATGCCCCGCTGGATCTGCAACGCCATCTTACTCGGCGCGGACCCCTTCCCTCTAAGCTTCCCCATAATCTCCTTACGCATGCCCTCCCCCCGCAGGACGCTCTGCAGCTCGGGCGAGTTCTTGACCTCGGGCATGCGCGCGACCACGTCGGCGATCTCGTTTAAAAGCTGGTTGATGAGCTTGTTGGCCGTCGGGTTGTAGATGAGCTCATTGTAGCGGTAGTCCAGCATGACGCAGATGGGGTCGCAGACGGCCGAGAACATAAGCGACGGGATCTTGACCTTCATCCAACTATCGAGAGCGAGACCTTTCGCCTTGAGGAGGTCCGACGACGCAAACTGTTTCATCATCCCTTGCGTCCGCAGCCAGCTGTCTGTCGAGAGGTGCTTAGATTTCTTGGGACCGTAATAGGGTCGCACGCCGGCGAGCGCCGTCTCGTATTTGGGCGTCATCACCTTGACCGACTTTGCCTTTCGGTCAAATGCCAGGGAATGCGTCATGTGTCCGAGCATAATCGACGGGCGCTTATCTTTCTCCGGGAAGACTCGGTTGGTGGCCGCCTCCGCGACGCCGAGTCCGTCTTGAACGTAGCAGACGGCCGTCCGGTCGTCGATCCGGTGCTTGACCTTTTCGAGCAACTTGATGCTCTCGCTCGGTCTCCCGGACACCACGAGGTTGCTGATATGTGTATCGTCCTTCTCCACTTCCGGCGACGTCTCTAATGCGGCATTCGGTTCGATCCAGCCTTTTGGGTTCTTCCTGGTGCCTAGGTTTCCGGCAATGCCCCGATATGGTGTGTTGGCCGGTATGTCTAGCGTCTTGACCGAATCGTAGATGCCGTGCAGAGCATGTGACAGAAATAGCGATCGCTCGTCGTTTCCGAGAACGTGAACCGTACGCGACGAAGGTGGCGGCGTCGAGTTGTGTCCCATCATGACGGCCGGCACGTAGAACCGCGACGTCGAATCCGCCCTGAAGATGGCGTATAGCTCCTTTTCGTTTTGCTCGGGCTGTAGACCCAGTACTTTATTGAATTTTTGTTTCGTCTGGCCCGGTACACCCAGGGTTGTGCCTCCAGGAACCGTAGCTGCCATCTCTTTAGGTGCCACCCTTCCAGGGGCGATGCCCTGCGGCGGCGCTGCTCCCGTCCCGAGACCGAGTCTATTATCAATCGACACATATCTGATGGCTCCCCGGCCCGTAGAGGCGCTACCGGTCCTCCATATCGTATGTGTTTTGGGTATCCGCGCGGAGAGCCGCGGTCTCGGGAGGCTTGCCAGAGTGCCTGCCACGATGAAGGCTTCGAGGGTTCGGCGCAAATCACTGCGCAATGCTCATTAAGGGGAGGATTGAGGCGCGGTCTCAAGCGGTTATAGCTGTAACGACTCGATGATAGTGTACGTCGTCGTTGAAATTGTTGGGGATGGTGTTCGGGTATTACAGGCGTTCTTTTTCGTGGTTAATGAGCGTGTGGTCTTGTCTTTGTCGCAAGAAGGAGGCGTTGAGATGGGTGTGGATGACGGGGACACTCGTTAGGTTCTCTCTCAAAATTTGGCGCGTGGTAGGTGGTAGCCGTAGAATCCCGGCTGGCAGGAACCCGACCCACCGAGCTCGCGGCGATCCCTGCGCCCCGTTAGATACATGCAAATCCTTCAACGCCCGGATTTCTGAATTTTCAACGACTAGTCTCATCGATGAGAAGGAGCTAGCCACGGGCACTCACTTACATCCATCGTCTCCATCTCATTGTTACTTTTGACCAAGGGACTATATCCATTTTCCACCCCGTATTTATCAGCTTTGTTTCTGTCGGCCCAATAAAGATCAACCATCATGGCGCTCAAGGACATGACCTCCGACCTGAAGAAGCTCGATTCTCACATCGACTCTCTTGAGGATGCGCTCAAGCCCCTGATTGACAATCTTCCCGAGATGGCCAACGAGCTCCCCCTTCTCGACAAGGCCAAGATGTATGCTCTGACTGCCTACGCTATCGAGACTCTTCTCTTCTGTGAGTATCATTATACAGCAAACATATATCGTTGTGGTCGTCCCCCTGACTAACCGAAATGACAGCATCACTCCGTCTCCAAGGCGTCGACGCCAAGGACCACCAGGTCATGACAGAACTGAAGCGCGTGCAACAGTACTTTGGCAAGATCAAGGGTGCAGAGGAGACACCCGCGCAGCGCACAACGACGGTCAACACGGAAGCCGCGACGCGCATTCTGAAAGCGGACCTTGTAAGTCGCACGGGGGGAAGAAGGTCCGGACCTGAGCACACGAAACTGACCAACCGCCATAGGGAAGCAACGACCAGACGCTGAAGAAGAGGCTGGAGGAAAAGCTGGCCGAGGAGCGCGCCAAGGCGCTGCTCAACTCGATGCAGAAGACCAAGAGGCCGGCTCCCGAGTCGCCGTCCGCCAGCTCCTCTGGCCCGGAGAAGAAGCAGAGAAACTCAAGAAGGAAGAGCTCCAACAAGAACAAGTCTTGAGAGCGGATTTCCGTGAAGACCTCGATGGACGTCCATAATGCCGCTTCCAAAGAAAAGTCTTTGTTTGGCTGTCACAGGACATGGAGGAAGAATCGCCGAAACAGTCAGACGCCTCCGAGCCACGAAAGATGCTGCGAGTTTGAGGTGCGCATGGCTGTCTGACACCATGTTAGGCACATTGAAGATCACAGCCGACCTTACTGCACCCTAACGCGGAAGTAGGTCAACATTGGCTGGAGATTACCCTTACGGACTGGAGTGGTAGTATTATTTTGCGCACTGGGAGAAAGGATACCCCGGAGATAGAGATGAAGACCAAGTAATGAGCAAAGACTTTTCTATCCCTAGTCGTTATTGTCTAGATACCCTTATTTCATGTTTAGAAGTATGCCACTGCGTTGCCACTCAGACTGCCATATCCGCCCCCTTTACTACATATACCTTATCCTCCGCTACGCCCCAGCAAAATATCCACCTAACCAGAAAGGACCCCTTCCCCAATTCCTGACCACGACCAAATTCACCCTCCCCTGATTGGCCACACCTCGCCACCCACCCCCGGCCCGCCGAGCTGTGCAACTCACGCCGAAAGGCACCTCTACAGCTTTTGTCACCTTAACCCCGGGGCGCATAACTTCTGCCGACTTCCTCCCCATCCACCCGGCATTTCTGCTCTCTTCAAAACACCACCCGCTCCTTCACCTCACGAAGTCACGATCAACGCTACCAAACACACCACCTCATCTCACCAGAGTCCTTCACCCACACAAATCCTTCAAGATGCCTCGTCAACGCTCCGCCGGCCGCCCCAGCGCCCCCTCGCGCCCTACCGTCTCGGCCGCGAAGCCCGCTCCCACCCAGACTCGCCCGGCAACGACCATGGCTGCTCCCCCAACAGCACGCCGCTCCCCGGCCGCGGCACCCGCTGCTCCCGCCGCCGCTGCGCCCTCCCAGGGCCCCCGGCCTCTTTGGCCAGATGGCTAGCACCGCTGCGTACGTCCCCCGTCCCTACAAAAGACACCTACACCCGCAGAAGGAGACATCTAGGCTTTTCCCTAGCTCAAGAACCTCTCCCCTTTCTTCGACAATCATTCCCCTCAAAAAAGAAATCTCAAGAAAGAACCAGAAGCTAACTTAATCGTTCCCTCAACAGCGGTGTCGCAATCGGCTCATCCATTGGCCACGCCATTGGCGGCATGTTCGGCGGCGGCTCCTCCGCGCCCGCCGAGGCCGCGCCCCAGAACAACTCCCCCGTCGCCTCGGGCGAGTCCTCGACCACCCAGCAGTGGGGCAACAACTGCGCCGGCGCCACCCAGCAGTTCACAAAGTGCATGGACGAGCAGGGCGGCAACATGCAGATCTGCAACTGGTACCTCGAGCAGCTCAAGGCCTGCCAGGCTGCTGCTAGTCAGTACTAGGACAGACACCCGACAATCTCTATTCGTGAGAGAACGGGGTTTGTAGCCACTGGCACGTGTTTGGAAAATTCAACTTTCTCGGCTGAAGGATAGTCGGGGCGGTGATATGTGTAACTTAATAGTCAAAAACGGGAATGGGAGGGAAAGCAAAACAAAGGAGACAAAACTGGGCCTTGGAGCTTTCACGGAATTCATATAGCATTTTTTGCATTGGCGGAAGCATTGAAAGATGGGCCATTGAGGAAGAACTACATCTCCCGACGGTGTACAATACATGACATTCCCACTCGTTAAACCACATTTGCGCTTCATCTAATGCGTTGTTGTGATGTTGAACATGTCTGTAATACAGCCCGGCTCCCTTACTCGTCCTTCTTCTCATCCGGCCGTGGTTCAAAGTTGAGCTATAGAGAAAGTCAGCACTCACCCAATACCCCAGCGTCATCTAACCCCTATTCTAGGAAAAGACAGCGAAAACTTACCGAGTTGCCATTGTAAAGCTGATGATCACCCCTCCGATCATCAGGGTTCGCAAACTGCGAAAACTTGCCCTTCCTCTGCTCCCTTACCGTAACCGGCTCCGCGCCCTGCTCCTCAGCCGCCGCCGCAGCCCGCTGCCTCGCCCCCAGCCCAGAAAACACACCAGAGACGAGTCCCCAAAGCCACTGCAGTAAACTCAACGGCAGTAAAAGAAACGTCACAGCCATCTCTCCAAACGACGATCCCCCAGCGTACGCACCAACGTGCGCGCCAACAGGCGCCAGCACGAGCGTCGACGACGGCGACAGCCCCAGCTCCGCGAGACTCTTGCCCTCCTCCGTGTCGTCGATGAGCCTACTCGGCCGCGGCGCAAGCACAACTTTGAACCGGAACGGCGCCCCGTTGCTCCCGCTGCCTGTCAGCTCGCTTTCAACCCACTTGCGCACCTCCCCGCCAAGCGTCTTCCCGCTAGGAAACCGCGAGCGGATCGTCGACCCATCCAGAAGCCGAACCTGCAGCGCCGTCATCCCGCTCGCAGCCGAGCTCGACGGCGCAAGCGAACTCGACTCAGACCTCGTCAGCGCGGCCGCGACCTCGCCAAGCTTAGGCGACGTAGCCTGGGTCCTAAGCGCAGCGCGCTCCGCGGCTTTCGCCCTCCTCTCGGCGCGGTCGTCCTCAATCTTCCGCAGGATGCGCGCCTTTTCGTCGGCCGCCTCCTGGCGCGCCTTCTTCAGGGCCTCCTTGTGGTTGCGTGTCTGCTCAGCCTGCTTGGAGTTGTCCGTCTCGGCCTTCTCCGCCGCGGCGGCGCGGGCTGCTTTGGCCTTCTTTTCGGACTCGAGGCGCTGGGCTTCCAGGCGCGCACCGCGCTCTGCGAGGACGGCGCGGAGGGTGGCGGCGTTGTCTTCTTCTTGGGTCGGGAGTGGCGCGGCCGCGCGGGCTGGGGAGGAGGTGCCGGGCCTGGCGGGTTGCTGGTCCGTGGTGACGGGGGCGGCTGCAGCGCGGGGAGGGTTGTACGGGGTCTCGTCGTAGAGATCATCGGTGGATTGGGCGGCCGGCGCGGGAGCTGAAACTGGTGCTGGAGTAGCTGACGCGGGATGATCTGCTGCTGCTGCTGCTGGTTGACCCTGAGCGCCGCGGAATGCGGTTGTGACGCGTCTGACGAACTCATCCTTGCTGGTGCCGGCGACGATGTACTCCTTGAGGTCGCCGTTCTTGATCACGATGACGGTGGGTGTGTTGGGCAGGGGAAAGATGGCGGCCAGGTAGCCCGCCTCTTCCGATCCCTTCTTCAGGCGCAGCGCGACGGCTTCGTCTTGAAGTAAAGCCGCAATCTGGTCCAGTCATTAGCCCCTGAGCCAAGGTGTTTTTGTCTTGGGAAGCTCAGATACGTACCGAGCTCTCTGCCAGATACTCAGTCTCCCAAGTCTGGCTCTCGGCTTCCTCATCTGCGTCTCATTAGTGAAAAGTCCTATGGTATGAGCTATGAGAGGTAAGCTTACCTGTGACAAAGCAAAAGACGCATTTGCTCTGCTGCAGTGCAGTGGCAATCCCCTCTTGCAGACCTCCCGTGAAGAACATGATGATGGCGATGAGGATATATGTAGGTCTCCAATGATTGCTCTTTGGGTTGGGTCTAGGAAGTTTGTAAGTTTATGATCGAGTGTTGCTCTGAGAAGAAGAGGGATACGAACGCTGTGGAGCTCAATCTAGGACGATGCTGAACCTAGATCTGAAATAAACCCACCAAAGCTTTCAAGGTGTCAATTATAGCTCGCTCCTGTATTCTTCACAGCTGCACTTCGTTTCGATACTGAGCGATATAGTCTTGTCGTCTGATGAATATCCGAGAGCTCAAAGATGACGAAGGAACAAGTGTCGTTCATGTTGCTGCGAACGGCGCCAGGGGACCTTGCCTTAGTCCAATGTATCCCTCTCTTCCGGGGGCGAATAGTGAGCCACCCTATTGGCGCCGCCCCCACCTTTTCCATGCCACTCCACACTGAGGTACGTCCCATTGCTTCTGCAGCTTTTAGAGCTCCCCAGCTCATCCGTTTTGGATTTCCCACTGCTCAGGTACCCTAGAACGGGCCGGCGGGACCCCAAAAAACCGAAATATCCTGACCTCATCATCCGTGCCGGTAAGCTCCCAGTTGAGAAAGTCTACCACCCACATCACCACCGGGGAAACCACCAATACAACAGCCCCGACCTCTCACAATGCCGCCTCCTTTACCAAGAGCGCTCTTCCGGGCCCCAGGCCCCGCGGCGCAAACCTGTCTACGCTCAATCGCCCGCCCAAGAACTTTCCCTTCAGCGCAATCACCACCATCATCAGCATCATCACCACGCGCACCAACAACCCGCAAATTCCACACCACCCCCCGCGCCCACGCCTCCGAACCGGCCCCAGACTTCCACTCCATAGTCGACAACCCCCGAGCTCGTCCGCGCAGGAAACCGCCACGGCCCAGGCCTCATCATCCTCGCCCTGATCCCCATCACAGCCTTCGCCCTCGGCACATGGCAAGTCCAGCGCCTCGGCTGGAAGACGGACCTCATTGCCAAATTCGAAGACCGCCTCGTCCGCGACCCCCTCCCGCTCCCGCCCAAGATCGACCCGGACGCCGTCGCGGACTTTGACTACCGCCGCGTCTACGCCACGGGCCACTTCCGCCACGATAAGGAGATGCTCATCGGCCCGCGCATGTGGGAGGGCGAGCAGGGGTACATGGTCGTGACGCCGCTCGAGAGGGAGGGGGAGGGCACGACGGTCCTGGTGAATCGCGGGTGGATTAGCAAGGAGATGGCGGATCAGCGGCGGAGGCCCGGCGCGCTGCCGAGGGGGGAGGTCACGGTCGAAGGGTTGCTGCGGGAGCCGTGGAAGAAGAACATGTTCACGCCCGACAATAGACCTGATCGCTGGGAGTTTTTCTTCCCTGACGTGCACCAGATGGCGCAGCTGACGGGCAGTCAGCCTGTTTGGATTGAGGCTACTATAGGTATGTCGTGGCCGACTTCCTTTTTGGAGGTTCCTTTCGGGGCTTTGCTACGAGATACAAAGCTCATACTGACATTCCTCGCAGAGCACGAGTTCTTCCGCATCGTGGACCTCAAGTCCAAGGGTATCCCTATTGGAAGAGCCGCGGAGGTGAACCTGCGGAATAACCATGCCCAGTATATCTTCACATGGTAAGTCCAACCAGTCCCTGATTCATACATCATTTGTCCACCCTCCTTGCACCGTCTGTCACAATCGGTACTAACATCCGATAAACAGGTACGGTCTTGCATTCGCCACCTCAATCATGTTGTGGATGGTCGTAAAGAAGCCGCCAACCGACACCGCTCGAAAGGTGCGCATGAATAAGCATTGGTAAGGACTTGTTCGATTTTTCCTTTTCAGGGAGGAATCAACATCGCAGTCGTAATGGGAGCAAGTCAGACTTCTCAAGTCACTTCCTCCTGTCCGCCGTCGGTCACGCGGCGGCGCTTCTTCCTCGGCTCTGCCGGTGGCAGCGGCTTGGGCATCCTCAACTCTTGTAACAGCTCCCGGGGCAGGTGTCTGTGTGCCAGTGAAAAGGGGGTCGTCGTCGAGCTGGTCTGGCGTTGTCTGTAAGGATATTAGACAACATTGTATTTGTACCAAAAGAACAAAAAGCTTGTGGATATGAAAGGGGAACCCCTCAAAAACTTGTCGATACCCCTAGTTTGGATCTTGCACAATACGAACAGTGAAAATTTCATCAAAAAAGACATACCTTCGCATAAGAGTGAGCATATCACTCTCATCAATAGTCTTGCGCTTGGCGTGCTTCGCATACGCAGACAAATCGTCGCCCAGCTGCTCAAAAAACCAGTCCGACGCCCTCTGAATCTCAGCCAGCGTGTCCGGGCTAATCTTGGTCTTGCTGATGCCGCTCGACTTGGCAAAGGTGTTGGCCAGCCGCTTCACCACCGCGGGCGGCAGGGACGGGTACTCCACGTTATACTTTGACAGCTTCACGCCGCGCTTCGTCTTGCGCGGCCTCTGTCCTTGCTCCTGTTCCAGCTGCGCGACGCTCAACTCCGTCTGTCCGTCCAATTCTCCTTGCGTCGTCTCGTGGGGTTCGATGGGCGTCGAGCTGCGCATGTCGTAGTACGAGTTTCCGAAACCTAAGCCCTCGTCCAGCGGGGCCGCAGGTTCGTCGTCTACCGGCGCGATATTGAGCGACGGCTGTTCGTCTGTGATTTCGGGCAGCGGTCGTGCGGGTGAGCTCTGTCCGTCCACCGCCATCATGAACGTCGTCTGGTTATCCGCGTCAACGGGCACCTCGAACCCGAAATCGCTATCCCGCGCCGAAGCCAAAGTCTGCCGCCTCAAGTCTTCCTCCTCGACTCTATTTTTTACCCCCCGTCAGTAATGAGACTCACCAACGCTCACGTGGAAAAATTCTCTGCCGCAAAAACTCACCTGTCCAACGTATCCTCCGGCTCCCTCCCCTCCTCATCCAACGCCCCGACCTCAAACGCAGGAAAGAACCCTTCCCCGCGATCATCATCGTCGTCGTCGTCGAGGTCCCCGTAATTCCTAAACTCGCTCAACCGCGCGCTCCCCATCGACATGCGCGACGGCTGATCCACATACGCCCGCCGCGGGAACTCAATCGTCGCATTCTCATCAATCTGCGACAACTCAGGCGCAACAAGCTCGTCCTCGTCGTCGTCCTCGACGTCGAGCGGTAACGACAACCGCGGCCTATCGATCGGAAGCTCATCATCGTCGTCGTCGTCATCGTACATCGTACCCCTCCGATTCACCGTCCGTATCGGCAGACTCGCGCTCGGCCCTGCCGCTCTGGTTCCCACGTCGCTGGGCGACGAGGACGACGAGATGGGCTGCGTGGTGTGCTTTACCACGCGACTCAAACCGCGCAGGACATCGTGCAGCGACTCCCTCCGCGGCCGGAAGCTCTCGCGGCGTTTGTTCCCGCCGGGTGTCAGCGCGGCGGCGCGGCGCTGGTCGATTGTGCGGTAGGCTGCGCGGGCGTGGGGTGTCGCGGCGAGGGAGCGGCGGCCCGAGGCGGAGAGGCCGCGGTAGCCGCCGGCTGAGCTGCGTAGGGAGGAGCGCAGTGGGTTGCTGTTGTTGTTGGAGGGCGTGCGTGGGAGGAGGGAAGCGCGACTGGAAGGAGGGTCGAGGCTGAGGGCGCGGCGGTTCGGGGTTACGGTGTCGAGGGCGGAGGAGAAGAGGGGGTCGTCGTCTTCTGCGCCGGCGGCTGCTGCGAGGCGCGGGTTGAGGGGGGTTGTGAATGTTGGTGAGGAGGACATGGTTGGTTTTGGTTTGCGACGAGGTCGCTGTGCGCCGGTGTGGTGTTGGTGGTGGTGGTATTGTTTGTGCTCTCGGCGAGCGCAGGGTGTTAATATGGATCAGTGTTGGGAGGACTTCGTGATGTTTGGGACGCGGTCGTCCTGTCGCAAGACAATTAGGTCACTGGACGGGCTTGCAGTATGCCGACGTCAATCTTTCGCAAAAGGCGATCGGAAGCGACAATCGGTGGTGTGGAGTTTGTCGACGGTAGTATGTGGTGGGCGCGGCGTCAAGGTGCCCCCCGCTGTCTCGGAGCTTTACCTTGAGAAGACGCGACTCTCGACGCGCCTGCTAAGATGCGGCGGATGTCATCAAAAAGGCAGATTGGCGCACAGACCATCTTCAGATGTCCGGTATATCGGCCCCACTTCGCCGGTTCTTCAACGGGACGCGGGGGTTCCTACAGCTAGCTACCTTACACTGTCAGTAAGAAGACGGCTCCAAATTGACCTGATTCACGAGTCCTACCACTCGAAATTTTCAGAACAAACATCCATTTGTTATAGGTCATTTCTACGCGAGCGAAATCTCAAGTCGGACCAACTGCTTCTCTTGGTGCGCTCTCGTACTGGCTTTTGGTCTCTGAGGTAAGGCATACAAGGCAAATTCCACCCCCAAGAGCCCATGATCACCACGGCGCCTGCGTGCGAGGGTCGGCTTTGACTATGGAGCAACGGCCTCAAGCAGCAGCTCTCGCTTCTCTCTTCTCACGGCTTCTCGTATGAGATGGTTCCGCTGACGCTTGGTCCCTGGGCAGATATCGCGTTCAACTATCTTAGCTCAGTTAACAGTTCTCCTCCTCCTCCTCCCCTCGGCTTCTCTATTATTCATAGCTTCCTCGATGAATAATATCGGGATAAGTCTTACTGGAAGGTAACATGCGCGCCCATGCGCACCCATGCACACCCCTTTTGAAATATTGAACACCCTCTTTCCTTGAAGAAAAAGCTTAGGGTAGTTTCATCATCACTGGGATGCCGAGTTGCAATGGCGGCGGGAGCTAGAGTCAGAACCTGGAACTATCTCTTCCCTTCTTATTAGGATCGACATTAGGTACAAGACGACACGGCAGGAAATCGTTCATTCACATCAAGGCACTTGCTTGGGTGGGAATAGGAAGTTTCCATCAGCAAAGTAGGGAGATAATATATAGGAGTCATTGAATATGAGATACTTGTGCCAGGGACGTTGTGCGATGACAGGTCTCTAATCGAAATGAGCAACTTGAGTATCAATCTATAATATCTCACCACAAAATAACTACCTTAGCTGATGCTCTTGATACATCTCAACCAACACTCTCTAATTATCAATAGTCATAACTCAAATATTCGTTCCGCAATATACTCACAAAAGTGCGGACCTTACATAAATGCTGATATGTCCTCCGTGACCGGCTCGTGCCGTCCAAGTTCGCGAACGCGTAGACGATTTCCAGACCTATCTCAAGCCTTCCTTCCTTCCTTCCTTCCCTACCCGCGCCCATGCTATTAAGTCGAAGCGGCCAAGAGACGGTGCTGCGTCATACCACGAGGGAAAGATGTCTTTTATCTCCCACACAGAAAGATGACGCAGCAAGCTTGGCATGCCCTTCTGCGCCGAGGTGTGGCATTCAAGAACACTTCACTACGAAGAAGACTACTGACTTTTGAGGAGCTCAGTGAGCACGGCTCGATGAGTTGCATCTCGTACTTGGAAGGTTTTGCCTACCTTGGCCACGCCATGTACAACCGTTGAGTCCGAACCGTTCTACTTGCAACCCGGAGATGAGTCTGGAAGCCGGTGTGTAGGACTAGCTTGTGTAGCACATTCTAAATGACAAGGTCTCTATGAACCAGTCGGAAACATATCTCAACTTCTTTCATTAGTGAAGCCAAACACTTGGGTTGATGATCGTCCCTCGGTAGTCCAGGGTCTGACCAGACTAGCCACCCAAAAAACCGACTGGCTTCAGGATAATGCTCAGCCGCTCTACCACGGAACTTCCGACCCTCGCATTCAGCCTGTCTGCAAGGGTGGAGAACATCTATTAGATTGCCTAGATTGCGGGGGGTGGTCATCTTCGCGAGATATGAGAAATATTAGATATGCGTGACACCATCGCCGAGGGCATTGAAGGCGGTCTGCGATGAGGTACATCACCAACCAGAACCCACCTTAGTATACCTCTCATCACAACCCCCAACAACCAAACGCACACCATGACGGACAACCTCATCCTCTTAACCGGCGCAACGGGTTTCGTAGGCTACAAAACCCTCATCACCGCCCTCGAAGCAGGCTTCCGCGTCCGCTGCGCCGTACGATCGAAAGCCGGTATCGACAAGATCCTCGCGGCGCCGAGCATCAAATGCATCAACCCAACAAAAGACCAGCTCTCCTGGGTCATCGTACCCAACATCTCCCACCCAGGCGCGTACGACGAGGCCGTCCCGGGCGTGACGTACATCATCCACTGCGCGTCCCCTGTGCCCACCTTTGGTAAAGACGAGCGCGTCGGGACGGAAGAGGAGGTATACGTCAAACCGGCCGTCGCAGGCGTTCTAAATCTCCTCGAGAGCGCGAAACGGCACGCGGCAGATACCCTCAGGCGCATAGTCGTCACGAGCTCGATCGTGGCCGTCGTCCCGATGGAATGTTTCATGGGCCAGGGCCTAGACCGGCCGGCCATTGATGGAGAGTCCCGGGTGGCGACACCGGCTGCCCCGTACGGATCCGGATTCGGAGCCTACCGCGCGAGCAAGATCGCCGCCCTGCGCGCCTCGGAAGCCTGGATGGAGGAGCACGGTACAAGTACCAACTTCGACCTCGTCTCCATCATCCCGGCGTGGATCTGGGGCCGCGACGAGCTGTCGACGACGGCCGAATCGCTCCTTTCGGGGTCAAATAGCGTGCTGCTCGAGTACTTGAGAGGCAGGAAGAGTGACACGCCCATCCTCTCCAGCTTCGTCTCCGTCGACGATGTTGCTGCAGCACATGTGCGCGCATTGTCCCCATCGGTATCCGACAAGCAGAGTTTCCTCTTGGGCAGGCATGTAGCCATAGAGGAAGTCAGGGTCATCACGATGGAGAACTTTCCCCAGGCGTTTGCGGAGGGCGTCTTTAGCGCGGACGGCAGCCAACCGACTGTCAGCGTACCGACGGATGCTTCCGAGGGCGAAAGACTGCTCGGCCGCAAGTTTGTAAGCGGGGAAGACATGGTGAGGGATGTAGCTGGCCAGTTTTTGCAGCTTGATGCGAACTAGTCCGTAAACCTTTGGAAGACTAGCTTGCACAGCAGACCGTGGCTGTCTCCCTGGTTGTTAACCCCGTATCAGACGAGACAAGGCCATATTGCTCTCGAGAAGGAAAAGTTCGTGGTGCATTCAATGTCTCAAACCGGATCCAAGGAACAGATACGGTCGACGAGCATCTTGAAGCTCACAGCCTCACCTGCGACTGGGTGAGGTGAAGATGGACCCAACTCGCCCTTGCCGGCGATCCCGTGCGTCAAGCTATCTGACAAGGTGATGTGATGGCGTCCGTGGGCTAGAGTGCGTAATCGGGCACGATGGGGAAACGGGTACGGTTACATGTGAAGAAGCGATCTGTGCGACGTGCGGCGGATTGGACCGGGTTTGTGACGGGAAACAAGCGACACTTGTCGAGCGTTTCGAAGAATGTTCTTCTAGAGCCAGCAACTTAAATCCCCTGCCGGGTTGAAGGGCCGGAGGGTCCCTTCCTCAGCATATAGAGAATGGCCGCAATGCAAGAGTTGATGGATTGGAAATACTTGTCGCCAAGGAAGTCGATGATCTGACCCGTGTTTCCTTGACTTGACAGGAGGTGTCTGACAAGGAAGAGATAGGATGGGTGAGTGTGACAGAGATCAGAAAAAGTCAGTCAGTAAAGAACATATGGATAGCTCTGATCTGATGGTCCTGTAAGGCCTATGCCGATGGGTCTGTTGGGACGTCGAACGGCGAGTCACTTGAGGCAAGTAGACGTTTCCTATGTGTAGAGGCTATTAAGGGTGGTGAGTGAAGACGGCTCAATATCTCTGTCCTTTGGCATGAAGACGAGCGTAGATGAGGTGAACTGATAGGTCGCCGAATTCGATACCAGCGCTAGGCCGTTCAATCTCGGCGAATCAGACCAGGCGTCTTTCCGCCTCGAACTCGACAATCTCAATATTGCGGAGCAGTGATACGGATACTCTATCGCCTGTAGCGTGGGACATGGCAATATGGATTCGAAGATGTGGATGTAAGTGAGAATGCGCATGGCCAGTTGGGTGGATCAGCGCCAGAGCCGGGTGCTCCTTGTGAGAGTTCGAGTCGGCAAGGTCGGGTGGACGGGTTGGAAGGCGAAAAGAAGGAGCTTCAAAACGTTCCTCCAAGTGTTCCATCAAAGGCAGAAGTTTGTTACAAGACGTGCGTCAAGTGGCGCCTGAACTCTCATTCTGGGGCGAGCGAGCGGGCGGGCGGGCGGCGAAGGGGACGGACGTTTCTCTTGCATGTGTGAGTGTGTGTATCCGTACTCCGTACTGCGTATGAGTGTGTGAGTGAGTGTGTGTGGATTGTGGAATGCCTTAGCCACAACCCGGCAGAAAGGCGAGACGAGACTGGTGATGGAGACGGTTAGATGGAGACTGACAGGAAACAAAGGAGGCGTGACCCGACTCATCGTCACAAAGGAAACGGAAACAACGCCCACGTACCTCAGGTCACGTCTTGGGAGCGACCTACCACTGCGGTTCAGTACCCGTAGTCTGTAGCAAAGGCTTTTGGTGGTGGGGGGCACGAGAGTTGGCTCCAGGTTGGCAGTGGCTAACTGGATTCCTAGAGGCTGCCGCGATTGACAGACATCGTGGCCCGGCCCCTGGCAAGTTTCGCAAAGCCTCCCAGTTCGATGGACGGGCCGGGGCTAAGCCGTTTTGAGAATATGCATCCACTTTTACAGTCGAAGGCCCTTCCACCCCTTGACTGTATCTCCTTCCCCTTCAGTTTCCTATTGCCTGTTCAGTGAGGTGACGTTGAGATGAGAGGGCCTTCGGTGTCTTCAGGAAAGCACGGGTCAGGAAAGTCTCAGGAGAACGGCAAGAAGTTGCTCATGAGGGAAGGAAAGGGGGTCAGCCGTATCCGTATCCGTACCTGATGGTATAACAGGCCGGACTGACCTGATTTCCTGATGATTTACTCCTGAAAAGTCCCAAGGAGGGAAAGATGGCCGATGCGATGATCCAAATTGCAAAGTGAGAAAATGGACGGTCGGCCGGTGCGATTATTGAATATTGGACATTGACGGGGCCCTCAGGGATTAACCAAGGCTCCCCTGGGATGCCGCGAGAGCTCCCTGTGCGCGCTACTTTTTAGCTCTGGCTCATCACGAACCGTCAGTGGTGACATTCGAGGTACATGCCTACCTTAACTTTTCTTTGCTCACCTCACTGTTCAAGGCATGAAAGAGATGGATGGAGCTTTTGGCAAAGCGAGCCGATATCAGAGTTGACGAATGTCTTCCGCATTGCCCCGTTGTGACTGTGATATGGAATGGCGACTGTTTAACATCGTGAGGATTACCAGTAGAGTTCTACTGTACATCAAATCGGTGCAGATGCGTCTTCATGTTGGAGTTATCGTCATCGCCATACCTCTATGGCTGATCAGACGAGACGAGTCGAGTCGACAGGATGTTGAGTAGGTCCCAGCGGCACCAAAGTTCATCAAGTTATCAAGTAACACGTTGCGCCATAGAGTTGACGTTGGTTTAGCGCTTGACCGGCTGAGCTCTTGTTCAGGCATCGCCATTCGTCTGGGTTGGTGTCTTGGAGTAGCATCCCTGGTCAAGGTCGTTGTTTTTCCAGAGCGTGCGTGGTTCGGTTTCCAAAGTAGCGGCACCATCGCTTAGCTAGGTACTTTGGTAAAGGTTGAACAGCTTTCTTGTTTCCCTATCAACGTCTCATTCCCGTGACGATCCCAGACAGAGTCCAGGTCGAGTTCGGTTCATTCCTCGAGGTACGACATTGGCATCGTCA
The DNA here is from genome assembly GCF_027942845.1 of Colletotrichum fioriniae. Classification (NCBI taxonomy): domain Eukaryota; kingdom Fungi; phylum Ascomycota; class Sordariomycetes; order Glomerellales; family Glomerellaceae; genus Colletotrichum; species Colletotrichum fioriniae. The sequence continues at coordinate 509,910 of NW_027076842.1, forward strand.
TGAGCCGCTCTTAGTGGCTGGTGTTTGTTGCACGTACCTCCGAGTACCTCATCTGCCAGTGGCCCGTCAAAAAAACCCGCCGACAGTAGAACGCCAATCGCAGCACTAACCACCGACGACGGAGGTGAGAGGTCAACACGGACCACCTACACCGCCGCCAACCACAAGTATCCATAGGTATTGGGTCCATCAGCCAGATCCAGATCCAGACCCAGTCCGGGATCCAACACCAGCCTCCCGTACTTCTTAGTTCGAATTCTGACTCCAAGGAAAGAAGGGAGCGTGGGAAGGCACCTGCTACATCACCGCCGACCATCTAGTGCCTCTCGGCAGACAATTTTCGCATCGTTTCCAAGGTGAACACCTACAACCTAAGGAAAAGATGCTCTTGTCTTGCTTCCATCGTCATCTTCATCCTCAGATGGGACCCAGCCAATATTGACCATCAGAAATTCAGAACCCACATCTCACCTACCATCCACCGTCCACCCCCGAAGAATATCGCCGCTGACTGACCTGCGCCGTGCCCGCCTGCCGGATCTTGACCACCCAATCCAGCCTGTTCTCCTTCCCAAGTCCCAAAACCATCCCGCGCCTTCAAACGCAGTGCACCGTCCACTGTTACCTTGCGCAGTGCCTTACCTAAGGTACCTTACTCCATGCAAGCCTCAAGTTCCCTCCCTTGGGCCTGTGAACCGCCAGTGACCTCCCACACGCGCCCGGCTGGTCTAATCCTTCTCGCCTCACCTTGCACACCATCAGATCCATCCAGTCAATCACATCAATCACTCTGCCATACCAAACTTACCTTGGTCTACTACCGCCCAGTAATCAGTCCGTCAGTCTTCGTCTGGTCGCGATGCATCATTGCTTCCATTCTCCATTGGCAACTCTACCCCGGACCCCCAACTCAGAAACTGATGACTCTTTTGCCCTCTTTGCCGCTGTTCAGTAGGTCGTTGCAAGGTAAAGCACGTTGACGCCGAAACTGTTGCAGCCAGGAGCTCCTTGCTGCCCGCGACGCACTGCACTGCAGCGCATCGCATCGCATCGCAGACCGCACACCGGTACGTGCCACCCATATCCCCCCCCTCTTTTCCCCTCCTTACCAAACCCACGCCTGGCTATCTGTGTACTTCTTTACCGCTCTCTACCGACTAGTTACGTTAGAGAGCGAGGTACCCTACCTTACCTTACCTTACCTAACCAAAGGTACGTTGGTTTTTGGTGCTTCTTGCCTCATCCTCACCTCAACTCACCTCGCACCTCGCACCTCGCCAATCCTTTGCCTTCCGTTGCATTGAATTTGCTTGTTCGTCACTTTGTGCCTGTACTGTGTAGCCGTGCCTTCTCTCTATCCATTATCCAACGTTGGCAATACCCGCCATCTCCTCCCAATCCATAACCAATCTCTTGAAGCCTCCAGTCAGTCATCCTTTGCCTCGACATCATCGGTCACTGCCACGACCGGCCGCTTCCACTGCCACCGCCTTCTTGTCTTTGTTGCCCAAAGTCAACTCACCCAACGTGACAACCTAACATCCCATCCCGTCTCCAGGTTCTCTTCAACACTCTTACTAGCTTGCAGCCGGGGCACCTTCCCACCTCTGACAGCAAAAGTAAGGTAGCCGCCAACCTCGAAACATTGGATACCTGTCCCATCAGCAGTGACTTCTTTGCTGCTCTAATCTGGATCCGTCCAGTACCAATACTGCGTACAGCACACTGGTGACTGTCTACCTGTTAACACCTTATCCTGGTGAGTGTTTTGTCCTGCTTGGTCTCGGCTGTCCTTGGGCTCGCTCCTCTTCTCTTTTCATCCTTCTCCTCCCATCCGGACGGATACTCCTCTCCTCAGACTCCTCTCCCGTCGTCCAACGCTTTCGCTTTCCCTTTCCCACCACCTTCAACACACCCCCTGTCGGCTCCCCCCTTGCCCTGTCCCAAGACCAGACAGACCCCTGTACCAAAAGGTACCTACCTAGTTAACTACCTAAGGACCAAGTTACTAAGGTAGCCATTCCGATTCCACCTCAGCACTGCTCTCGGCTCTCCTCACCTTGCCTTGCCTTGCCTTACCTCACCACCTCACCTCATCATACCTTACCTCTCTTTCCCTGGACCTTACGACAACCCTACCGCGCTGCGACTCTAAACCGCCTGCCCAGTGCCAGTGTGCCCAGTGCCCACCCCGACCCCCTCCACTTCCCTTCCCTCAGGTTTCCCAATTGCCCCCATCCCCACTTTCTTTGCCTGAGAAGAAGGTTAGATATACAGGGTACCGTTATCACCCTTCCAGCTTCACCTCCTGCGGCACTAATCCCTTCCGCTGTGTCAAAACATTTCTGACCTCGACTTTTTATGCAGCCATCGGAACCCACCAGAGCTCAGACTCCCCATCTCCAGTCCAGTCGTCTTTTGCTGCTGCCGCGCAGTGTGCCTGCTTCGTTTTCTTCTGCCACCTTACGCCAACTCTGCTCACTTCTGTACGGATACCCAAGTCCCAAACCCTCACCTCACTCTCGTACCCTCTGACTCTTTCTCGCCCACCTTGCCTCGCTCTGTATCCGACCCTAACCTTGCCGTCAAACAGAGACTCGTCGTCTAGACCCTCCCGCTCTCGCCTCGTTCCTTCCGCTCTCCTGCTCCCTGGAACCTGAATCTCCTCTGCCGCTTTGTCTGTTCGACACGACGCGACACGACACGACGCTTGTCGCCAGCCCAGGCCGCCCCCATCGTACCATACTATACCAAAGCTCTCTATACCACACCCATAATTGCGATCCCTCAGGACCAAACACACATCCGAGCGACCACCGCCTAATCCAAACGCTCGCCAGTTCTCCTTGTCCCTCCAACCTGGTGCCACACTTGACTTTGCAGAATCCCATTTCGGATCGATTTCCAATTCGACGCCGCTTCTCCTAACCTAACCTGCGAACTCTATTCGCATCAACGACTGTCGTGGAATCCAACTACACATCGTTAAGAATATCACAGAAATGGCTCAGCCAGGAGTCCAGTCGTTGAAGGTGCGTTGCGCTTGGCGACATTCATCACCCTGACATCGATAGTGGGAAGGAACGAATCGCTAATGGTGTTGTGATCTTGCAGTGCGTGGTGACAGGTGACGGTGCTGTCGGAAAGGTAAGCTGCTCCCATCATCATACCCCTCGGTATTTCGCGACTAATTCACCTTGTAGACATGCCTGCTTATTTCCTACACAACGAACGCCTTCCCCGGCGAGTACATTCCTACCGTGTAAGCATTCTACATGGCGATTAACGATGGACTCCCGATCTGACCTCAATCTTCTAGCTTCGACAACTACTCGGCGAGTGTGATGGTTGATGGAAAGCCAATCAGCCTGGGACTTTGGGATACTGCTGGTCAGGAAGATTACGACAGACTGCGACCGCTTTCATACCCCCAGACCGACGTCTTCCTCATTTGCTTCTCCATTGTCAGCCCGCCGTCATTTGACAACGTCAAGGCCAAGGTACGGCATCCTGCACCACTGCCACCACCACATGGAGATCAGCACTAATTTGATGCAGTGGTACCCCGAGATCGACCACCATGCGCCAAACATTCCCATCATCCTCGTCGGCACCAAGTTGGACTTGAGAGAGGACCCCAACACCCTCGAGTCCCTCCGCCAAAAGCGCATGGAGCCTGTTTCCTACGATCAGGCTTTGGTTTGCGCCAAGGAGATCAAGGCGCACAAGTACCTGGAGTGCTCTGCCCTGACACAGAGAAATCTGAAGAGCGTTTTCGATGAGGCTATTCGGTCAGGATTCATCAGTGCCAGTGTGCAAGAAGAAATGGCTAACCTGGAATTAGTGCCGTCCTGAACCCCCGCCCGGTCGCTACGCAGAAGAAGAAGTCCAAGTGCACGATTTTGTAAACGCTTTTTACTTGACCTTTAGCGTTGCGGGTTAACATTTGGATTGGCGTTAGGCTGTGTACAACACGCCTAGTTCTCCGCTGCCTTTTCGTCAGGGCTCTCCCATGTTGCACAACCCGGTGCCTCACGCTTATTCAACGAAAAGAGACATTTACTTTCAGAGGCACAACCCCGTTCGAGAGCCCCCAGCCGAGCACAGCCTGCGAAGATCGCAACAACCCCCAAATATCAGATTTTGCCCACCTCCCACACCGGATTTGTGAATGGCACTCGTTGTGTCTCTGGAATCGGCCATGGCAGTTGAGCAAAGTCAGTGCTTTCGTTATTGCTCTTTTGTCTCTTTTTCAGGAGCAAAAGGCAAAGAAGAGAATGACAGACACAAGGGGGCATCGTTGGTAGCAGGCATGCTTTGCAACACAATCACACAAGGATATCCCACGTTTTCTGTAGATAGCACTCACTCTCACAAAGACACTACTTTTTCATGGAGGAATTTAGACACTGGGTCAGGAAGGAATGAGCTTCGTCTTGAGAATTGACTGCCATTGCAAATGCACTTGATTGTTGGATGCGTGAGAACTTAATGTTGCAATACTGTGATGGCTCGTCTATTGGACCCCTGTTTTTTTCTCCATACCACAACTCCTGGTTCTCCAAGACCAGTCCCTGATCCAGAGGTCTGTAGGTATATCCAGATCCAGCTTTTTGTTCAACAGTCGAACACGACCAAATTACACCCCTCCAACATACACGCTCGTCCGTCCGTCTACTGGTACATCATAGCCAAGCGACTGGGGTGGATGCTATCCTGCTGGGAGTTGACCCCGCCCTGCTTGGCCCTCTCCTTCTTGTACTCCTCCTCCTTTTGCATGCGCCTGTGGCGGTTCTCGTCGAGCTGGACGTTGCGCTCCTTGATCTTGTCCTTGCGGAACTTGCTCTTGCCTCCGCCGCCGGCGCTGTGGTGGTTGTTAGTTGGGTGTTTGTATTATGTATTAGGGGTGTAAGGGGGTGGTTTTAGGGGAGGGGTATGATGAGTGTGAGTGTAGAGGTAAGGCTTAGGTTAAGAGGGAAGGGAAGGGTGAAAGGGGACGGATACGGGACGCAAACGTACGAAAGCTCGAGGTTAATCTGGCGCGCGGGCGAGAGGCCGTCGTCGAACGAGGTGTGGTGCATCTTGTCGAGGCAGGTTCGCATGTTGGAGCCGTTGGAGAACTCGAGAAAGGCGATGCCGCGGCAGACGTTGGGGTTGCCGTCCTTGTGGAGGCAGCGGATGGCGCTGGGCTTGTAGGCTGCGAAGTGGGCGTTGATGGAGTCCTTGTTTGCCGTGTAGGGGAGGTTTCCTGGGGGGAGGGCAGTTGGTTAGCTTGGGTTTACTCCGCGTTTGCTGGTTTGAGAGGGGTATGTATGGGTGGTTATTGGTGGTGATGGTGATGATGGGAGGGCTGTAGGTTGAAACTCACCGACAAAGACAATGTACTTTTCCCTCTTTCCTCCCTCGGCGGTCTCTTCTTCTTGGGCCGCTGGCTCAGCCGCTGCTTCTTCGACGGGTGCTGCCGCAGCCTCGTCCTTTGCCTTCTTCGCCTTCTTTGACTTTTTCTCCTTCTTCTCCGTCTTCTCCTCGGCGGCAGCGGTCTCTACGCCATTGGCCTCGGTCTCAACCTCCTTCTTCTTCTTATCCTTCTTCTCCTTCTTGTCCTTCTTCTCCTTCTTCTCCGTCTTGACATCCAAGTCCTCCTTCTTGCTCTTCTTGACCTTCTTCTCTTGCGCGGGCGGGTCAACGTCCATTGCGTCGGCGTCTGCTGGTGCGTCCTCTACGGCGGCCTCGGCGGCTTTACGCGCTTCCTTTTCCTTGCGCTTGCGTTCCTTCTTTTCGGCCTTTGATTCCTCGAGGGCGATGAATTCTCCGCCTTCTTCGGTTGCGGCTTCTGCGGCGGCGGCGGCAGCCTTCTTTTCTTTCTTTTCCTTCTTCTCCTTCTTGTCCTTCTTTTCGGATTTGGACTTCTTCGTCGAGGACTCGTCTGCAACGGCGGCGGCGGCGTCGGCCGTGGTGGGCTCGGCGCGCTTGCGCTTCTTGGAGAGTTCTGCGGAGGCCATTGTTGCTGCTGTGGTGGTCTTGGACTCGAGAGGGGGAGATTTCAATGGGAGATGGGACTCGGGTTCGAGATCGTAGGTGTTGAAGAGAAAAACAAACTGAAGCCCCGTAGCGGTCACCGGACTGTGGAGTAAAACAATGCGGTCAAGAAGGAGGACTTGAACAAAATATTTCCCCTTTGAAAATTGTTGCCCAGAGACTGACTACTCGGGGGACCAAAAAAAGTTTCGGTGTGGGGGCGCGCGCGAGCGATAAGGAAGGATAAGGAGCGGCGGGCAGCGATTAGGAAAATTTTATGGGGCTGGCTGGCCGTGCTTGGCAAGTTCTGGCGCCAAACAACCTACGCGCTCACTCGCATACCGGCATAGATGCGGCCGGCTTGTGGGGTACGAACTTCTCGGAGCGCGGGATCTCGGAGAGGAAGAGGAGAAGTACGGGACGCAGGTTTAGATATCGGCGAGGAGGGCGATTCGTTTTCTTCTGGCTCCGCTTGCGTTGTTTCTATGCAGTCGCAATCTGATTTGACTTGCCGACACTTTGGAAAGCCAAGTATCGTGTCTCTTGAAGGTAGGCTGCCAGCTTCGTGATGTTCATGTAAGCCCAGAGGTTACCTCATATCAATCGTACTTCCAAGCTGCTATTGGTATTAACGTCATCTGGATGACTTGGGTTTTCAAATGAGAGCCATGAATCTTTAAAAATAAATGAGATATATCTTCCCTTGTTTGACAGATGGTTATGGATCGCGAGTTCGTGCATGCAAAAACCACGCATGTTGTGAAAGGTATGGTTATCATCATCTGCCTTTCTTCCTTTGCGACGGAAATGAGTGTGTTGGCTGTTTCCCGAGCAAATCGAACACCGATTGACAAGTTAACCGGCAGTATTGTACCGTCATCTGCCAGAGGTCGTAAGAGCATCTACCAAAGCATCGAATGGGTTGCCTCGTGAACATTACAGAGTACCTTACCTTATAGAAAGAAGGACTGTACGCTGCCCTCTCTTCTAGGGTATCTGGCGCAGGTCGACGTGGAATTGATTCGTGACAGCTTAGGAACCTTAGGAGTAGTTACTTAGGCCCCCCTTCTTCTCAACGACCACTCGGCCGTTATTCCCCAGTTACGTAGTGAACTGGACAGGCAAAATGACATATATGTCCTCTCTACAAGCTTGGTTTGCGTACATCAGGTAGTGTACTCCCAGGCAAGGCAATGTTTTTGTTTTCTCTTGATGTCGGTCACTCAGTCAGTCTGTCGGCAACTGCACGCCTTTAGGTGCACTCCAGCAGACGAAGCATGCGCACTGTGAGTGCTCCAGTGCGGGCCCAAGCACCTAACGGATCTTTCCCTAGGTGTCACCCAAGGGGCTTGCCTCTCTCGAGCACAGTGCGATACCAAATTTTTCTTCCTCTCAATGCTTCCATGAAATTTTTCATACACGGCCAAGTTCTCATATCAACTACACCCCAAATATTCACCGAAACTTGTAAACCACCAAAAAAAGTCTTTACCTGAAAAGACGTCCACCTCACCGGAACTCACTCTATTAAAACCCCTATACTACATCAAGACTTTTTCAGAAAGAAACCCCACACAAACACACAACAATGTCCAACACGAAAAAGAGAGCGGCGCCCAGCCAAGACGGCGGCGAGGGCGGCCAAAAGGCAAAGAAGCAGAAGAAGAAGTCCGCCTACCAGGTCGACGAGACGCTCCTCAACGCCGAGCTGGGCATCAACGAGTCCTTTGCCGTCATGGACAACCAGCTCCTCGCAGACTACACGGCGCAAAAGATTTCTCGCTTCGGTACGGATCTGAGTCCGGTTGAGCTTTCGGATCTGTCCATGTCTGGTGAGTTTTTAGCCACCTCGTCGTTTTCACTTTCCCAATACCTCTTTTTCTCATACATATTATGCTATTCACATAAAGAGAAGAAGAGACTTTGGAGGAAAGAGAGAGAGAGAGAGAGAAAAATAATGAAAGATTCATACTGATACAAAAACAGCAAACGTCATCAAGGACACCACATCCTGGACGCAACCCCGCGCCCTGGACAAGCTACCCGCCTTCCTCGAGAACTTTGCAGAGCGGCCCGACAGGCTCTTCACGGCGCCCAAGGTCAAGGGCGCGCCGCACACCATCATCGTCGCTGCCGCGGGCTTGAGGGCGGCGGACGTCGTGAGGGCCGTGAGGAAGTTTCAGGGGAAGGAGAGTACTGTTTCCAAGCTGGTGAGTTTTTATCTCTCCTCTTCTCTTCTCTTCTCTTCCCTCGTCTTTTTCAGCTCTGGATTTTCCGTTCAATTTGGATCCCCTCACTCTTTTGTGATTTGAGGATTGAGGGGGTAGAAGGAATGAGAGAGAGCGTCTTTGTTCATACCGGTATTCAGCGGGGGGGCAAAGATGGAAAGAAGGCTAACGTGGGTATGCTCGTAGTTTGCAAAGCATATGAAGGTAGATGAGCAAGTCCAGTTCCTCCAAAAGACACGAACGGGCATCGCGGTCGGAACGCCTGCCAGACTCATGGAGTTGGTAGACAATGGTGAGTATCGCAAACTACTTCTTTCTCTCTTACACTTATAAATCACTGCGGTTATGATCCCTCTCCCAAATAGCCACAACACCAGAGCACAGTAAAACACAGAAAACTAATCATACACAAAAACAGGAGCGCTAAACCTAGATAAACTCCAGCGCCTCGTGGTCGACGCCTCGCACATTGACCAGAAGAAGCGCGGCATCATGGACATGAAGGACACGATGCTCCCGCTGGCGCGGTGGTTGTCGAGGAAGGAGTTCAAGGAGCGGTACGGGGATGAGCAGAAGCCTTTGGATTTGATTTTTTACTAGTCTGGGACGGGAGGCGGCAGAGAGAGGGTGTGATGCTGGTTGCGGGATTGGCAGTCATGCACATATTGTTGGAAACCGAATATGTTCCTCGGCAAGAAGAGTTGAAGCAAAAGCATGGTGAAGCATTTGGGGAGAAGTGTGGGTTTCTTGTTGGAAGCAAAGGACGCAGAGAGACGGATTTGATAGGATTCGGTCTCGGTAGGCCTTGATCTCGGCAGACCTTACCCACCGAGGTCACGATGGCGGGGGGGAAGAGCATCTGATGAAGGGGCATAGAAAAGGCATGCTAGGAGCTTGCTGGTCCCATATCATAGAATAGGCGTGTTAAGACGCGGGTCAAAAAGACAAATCGGAATCTACGGCGACAGCCGGTACTTGTTCAGACGTCACGCCCCGTCCCCTGTGTCCAGTGTCACATTTCTCGGGACGGGTTGACAGGGAATGGGGGATGTGGTTGCTCGTTAGCATCACCTGGGAATGGGTACACCGGCACATCACGGTCGTGGTCTCTGGTCAAGAGGAAGGCATAAAAGGCATTTGACACCGAGCAACTAGCCCCCGGCACTCAACACTTAAAGCCGGGTCTGCCCCAAGTCCGGCATGTCCGGCACGTTGCTTGTTGAAAGACTACTATCGCGGCAAAGAGCTTGAAACGCGGACGTCTGTCATGCCCGTTCTGACATCTACAGTGGACCACGACAAGGTCCTTGGACGAAGTCGGTGGGGTTTGAGAACGGTCTTGTGCGGGCGAGATTGGTGGTTGAGATCCCTCCCGCAGCATTCATGAGAGTTCTGTTCACTTGATAGTCCCCTTGCCTTGTAAAGGGAAGAGTGGTCGATGCATTGGATGGCATCCCCTCCCCCACTTCGTCCATGGAAGACTGCAGAATAGCGCTCATGCATCATGGAATGTCCCTTATGCAATTGCTGGCACTGGATCAGTGACTGGAGGTGATGGTGGTGATATATCACATCCTGATATCACCAAAATCAATGAAGCTTGGCGGTCTGAAGTCAGTCAGATGTTCCCCGCCAAAGTCTAGAAGGTAGGGATCGCCTGCGTAGAGTTAAAGTCGGCTCGGCAAGCGTTTGAGGTGACAATTCGAGCCCACACCTCCGGTACCAGGGGCTTTTTGTGTTTCTGATCCGTCACTTTAAATATAAGTCTAGACTAGACGAACACGGTCGCGGGGAGGGGATTGAATTAGGCGAAGAATGGAATGTCGATGGCCGAGGTGAGTGTTACAATGAAAGGGGGTACATGGCCAAGCAAAACCAAACTAGGGGTTTGGGATGAATGGGACTTGAAGAGGATATCCAGAAGTGGGCGGGTTTGAAGATCTTCTGTCGCAGTTGTCGGACTCGGGATGCCAAGTCGACATCGTGCCGTAGTGTCTGGGACAGGGGACGGCAGGCGTGATACACTTTGTACGAGATCGACGTCGAGGGGACGGTTTTGGGATGACAAGAGGATGGGGACAGGCCGAGACATGGGACGTCCAAGGGGTTGATTTTCAATTGCTGGCAAATCTTTAGTCGGTAGATGGATGTGATTATGCGAAAGGCTACATGTGTGAGTGTGAATAATGGAGGAAGCTGTGTAGCTTGAGTTCTAACAATAAAACATCGTTGAATTGTAAGCGGAACCTATCGACGCCTCGACAGTTGAAGAGATTGGGAACTCAGAACATTCCATTGTCGAACGTTGAAGGAATCAAACCCTTGGCTAGCTCGAAAGCTTCAGTACGACTATTCGATAGACTTTCCTACGACTGTCGCTGGTTAATAGTGATGGTCGAGCTGGAAGTGACCAGATGAAGATACGAGCACCACGAAGCAGGGCCCGCCCTGGATCGGCGGGCCACTTGAGGCATCTACAAAGCTCAACGTATCCGTATAAAGTGTAATGGTGTTTCCATTTCGTATCCGAGTTGAATTAAACCTGCGCGATGGCTATTTGGTACCCTTTAGCGATGTGTCACTGGGCTGATGTTGCGTTCCGTGGGTCTGAGATGATCTGCTGGTTTGGTGCTTCAGGTTGCCGTGAACTGCTACCTCGTGCCTCGATACCAGAACAAATCGAGAGACATGCTACGTTGGATGGTGACCTTCGTCATTCTTCAACGCTGAGCACGGGTGGGTAGGCACGGCAGGGCAGTGCTCAGCTCTCAACTGAGGGAAGCTAAGCTCGAAAGAGACTACGTGCCCGTTTTGTCGATTGGGGCGGCGGTGGCGGGTGGTGCGAGGTCTGTGTGATTTGCGAATGGAGTTGAAGAGGGGTGGGAGGCTGGGGGCTCCAGTTTATTCGTTTTAGCCCCGATAGTGGAGAAAGGGACGCCTCAGCGAAAGAAACCATTTGATGGTGATGGAGGGGAGGAGATTAAGGTAGTCGACTGTCACCGGGGTCTCGATCTGATTGCGCTACAGTAGACATCAGTGTCGCTATTCATAGCATCCAACTGAATCGTCCTCAAGATATCCGTAGATTGTAGAGGAACATACTCACTGTCCGCAGCTGAGGTGTGGTTGTCCATCACGTACCGACTTACGTCCATTTCTGGGGCGCATTGCAGTGGCACTCGTCATGTAAATGGTCTTGTGCCTCTGAACCGTAAAGTATCGCAAACACTGCCGGCGTCGAGGACGAACTGCTTCGGTCTCATGCTTCGTTTGCATCTTCCTTGTCGGGTATCAAAACAAGTACGTAAACGCAGGTTGTAGCAATAAGGTACAAACGAATAATGTAAGGTAAACGAAAGCAAGGCCGTGCGACGAGGACGTTTCTTCCAGCTGTCGCTTGCCGATTTAAGACGTTTCTCTGCCTCTCTCTCGCTCTTTCTATCCCGTCGCTTTACTCCACCGCGCAGCTTCCTTCCGCCGCGACCCAAGGACCCCGTGTGCCCATCACCTCAGGTTCCTTCCTTCCCTCAGTTCTGCACCTGCGGCCCGGCTTCCATGCCTGATGTACATGCCTAAGTAACTGTGTGTACGCTAAGACCACGGCACTGTACCTTCGTAGTCTCGTCCCAAAAAATTCGAGAGTTAAAGAGAAAAAAAAATAGCCCGAGACATCCATTCCATTGTCGATTCAAGCATTATTCCAGATCAAGTCTCTTCAAGTTCGAATTCCACGCGTCAACACCGTTAAACGTCCGCTACCCTACCTTCAGCCACCTACCTTACCAAAGGTAGATAGGACCCTGACGTACCACTCTCGCCCGTCTCCGTCGATTTGCTCCAGGTCGTGGTCCCTCACTCGTCCCACGTTAATCCGTTCTCCGTGTGCTCCCCCGGTCCATCAGCAGCTGCCCAGGTACCCACGCACAAGCGACGCCCATCTTCCATTGTGCAGCACACCACCACTACTACCACCACCACAACCACCTCCTCCATCGCCGTCCCGCGCTCATCCGTGTATCCAAGGCCACATTTCATCCGCACGATACCCATCACTTCCCCGTCCGACCGGTCACATTGGACGACCCATCCTCCCACGAACCCATCATCGAGCCTCTCGCATGAATTACCTCCGTTTCACCCCCTGCCTCTCCACCTAAACACATCCCCCAACTCTCTTCGCTCACGGTCACCACCACCGTCGCACCGGGAATCTACCTTACCTCTCACCACGGCAAAGCCGCAAACCCGCAAAGCTCGCGCCCTCACTCACCTCACTCCTCCACGCCTCGAAACCACGCCTGTCCTGGCTTCTTCCTTGCCTCGTCCCGTCTTCGCAAGCAGCCTGCCGCCACCTGAGCCCGAGCCTCCATCTCGTATTACCTGACTAGACTTGCGCCGCATTGCTCAACTCCCCCCCGACCTCTCAAAATGGCCGACCTCCGCTCCCCATCCGACGATAATTTACCCTCCCACAACGATCAGCGCGACAGAGCAAGCAGCATGTCGCTAGGAAACACAGAAACCGCAGCTTCCTCACAGAATGGAGGAGCCGCAACGGCAAACGGCGGCCCTCCCGCCGGTAACGACACGGGCTCGGCGCCTACTTCTGAGGTCTCGCGCCAGGTCCAGGAAGTGCTATCATCAGACGTAAGGAGGCCGTCTGCTCTCTCTCCGGACCACCCGAATACTGACAGTGGCCCAGATTGGTGTCGCAACCATGCTGAACCAGCTCAAGGCGAGTATTGCTTCCGCAAAGGTGAGACCGAATCCCGACACCCATTCCCGGCGAGGATGACAGCTGCTGACGGAGACTCCAGGAATTTGCACTCTTTCTCAAGAAGCGATCACACATCGAAGAAAGCCACGCCTCCTCACTCAAGAAGTTGTCCCGTATAAGCCAGGAAACAATGCACCAGCCCGATCACAGGCAAGGCTCTTTTGCGCAGGCCTACAGCGAAATGATGTACATCCACGAGCGCATGGCCGAAAACGGAACACAATTCGCCCTCTCACTACAACAGATGCACGACGACCTGCTCGAGCTGGCCGCCGTGGCGGAGCGCAGCAGAAAAGGATGGAAGGCCAACGGCTTGGCGGCAGAACACAGGGTGGCAGAATTGGAGGCTGCAATGCGCAAGTCCAAGGCCAAATACGACAGTCTGGCAGAGGAGTACGACCGCGCGCGCACTGGCGACACCAGCAGGAACAGCGGCAAGATGTTTAGCTTGAAGTCCAAGTCTGGCCCCCAACACGAGGAGGATCTTTTGCGCAAAGCCCAAGGCGCCGATCAGGACTACCAGGCCAAAGTACAGACCCTGCAGAGTGAGAAGGCCGAATTGATTGCGAGGACGAGACCGGAGGCCATCTCTGCTCTGCAGGATTTGGTTAAGGAGACCGACTCTGGTCTGGCGCTGCAAATGCAGAAGTTTGGTAGGTCAACACATCGCCTCTAAGAAAACCTGAGTTAACGCAGTCACAGCCTCCTTCAACGAGAAGCTGCTCTTGAGTAACGGCCTTAGTATCAGCCCCATCAAGGGCCAAGGTTCTGGCGGAGGACCGCGCAGCCTTCGCGAGGCCGTTCTGGCCATTAACAACGAAAAGGACCTCCACGATTACCTGACATCTCACCACTCGAAGGTGGCAAACAACAACGGCGAGGTCAAATACGAGAAGAACCCGATCTTGGCAACCGCCCGCCAGCAAGCAATGGGCCACCAGCCCAATGCTTCGGTATCAAACGTACCGCAGGCGGCGCCATCCGGATCATTCTCTGGGCCGCCAGGAGGACCAAATCAGCAACAGCAACGAGATATGCCACCTCCTGCTAGACCCGGCAATCTCCAGCCGCCATCTGACTCTCCCCAAAGCTTTGCGCCGCCCAATATGCCGGCTGCCCAACAGCCAAGGCCATCGTCTCAGCAGCAACATCCTCCTGCTCAAGCGCAGCAGCACGGCCGTAGCTTCAGTACAAACAACATGCTGAACCAGCCCAGCCAACAGCAACAGTTCCAGTCGAACCGCAACTCTGGTGTTGTAGCGCCAACATACAATAGCGGTGGCATGTCCTCTCAAGGACCGCCACAGCTGGGAGCATTGCCGTTCCAGACATCGCAGTCGCCTCCGCCGCCGCAACAGCAACCGCAGCAACGAGCGCCGCCGCCGCAAAGCCAGTACCAGCCTCCTCAGCAGCACCAGGCTCCTCCAGCACAACAGTACCCTCCTCAAGGACCACCGCCAGGTGCAGGAGGATACCCGCAACAGAACAGACAGTCCCCTCCTCTCGGTGGTCCCTCCGGACCATCGCCCAATGCCGCGAGGCCCACATTCGGGCTAAGCCTACCTCGCTTGTATGAGCGAGACGGCTTGCCTGTGCCCATGGTCGTCTATCAGTGTATCCAGGCAGTGGACCTCTACGGACTTGGCGTCGAGGGTATCTACCGACAGTCTGGCTCGTTGACGCATATCAACAAGCTCAAGACCATGTTCGACACCGACTCGAGCAACCCAGCGTTGGATTTCAGAAATCCCGAGAACTTTTACCATGACGTCAATAGTGTTACTGGCCTGTTGAAGCAATTCTTGCGTGATCTCCCCAACCCCCTGCTCACTACAGAGCATCACAGCGAGTTGATTGAGGCAGCCAGTAAGTTGTCCTTTCTTGATTGCTTCTGAGTATCACTGACCTTTCCTAGAACAAGAAGATGACATTGTTCGCCGAGACTCCCTCCACGCCATCATCAACAGCCTCCCCGATCCCAACTACGCCACTCTGCGCTCGCTGACCCTCCACCTCCACCGCGTCATGGAGAACTCCCATGTCAACCGGATGAACTCCCACAACCTCTCCGTCATCTTTGGCCCCACGGTCATGGGCACCGATCCGGCAACTAGCATTGCCGACGCCGGATGGCAGATCAAAGTTGTTGATACAATTCTGCAAAACACCTACGAGATCTTTGACGACGAATGATTGCGGCCTGGCTTGCACTCATTTTAGCGTCCCTGTTTCAAGTCCTCAAAAATTCGCAGGTCTCCTTTCTGATCTAGGTCAGACTAGGCCGAAACGTACATACAATCGCCCATGTATTCAGGCGAGGAATTGTCCGCCGACAACACGTCTTTCAAGATCGGTTGCAAGACAGGGATATTCAAAAAGAAGACTATTGGTCTGGATTCAACGGCTTTCGGCAAAGCGTAAGGGTGGCGTTTGGGGGTTCAGAACTCCATCCTTTTTCTTTTCAATTTCAGGGATACCAGGGTTCTGTAGCACATCACAGCACAGCGTCGCGTTCAGCGTCCTCTTTTGATTTCTCTTTTTCTGTTTGCAGCTCTCTCCCTCCTTTCTCATGTGGTCCTTTTGTCGGATGACTGCCGGGTCGGCCTGGGAAGCATCAAAGGGAAGGTCACCGTAGGATTATGTAGCAACCTGGATGAAGGGGATGAGCGGGAAACATGAGCAATCAATTCGTTCATATGTCATTTACCTCGTGCCTTTGCGTGAACGATGGTATACGTCTTGGGAGGCCGTGATGTGGCGTGTACAAATGTCCCAATCATTGTGATGGCACTACAAGACCGCCTCGTTCTTGATTATGACTTGAGGGCATGGCTGGCTTGTGTCACATTGATGGTATGTCTAGCAAGGAATGCGCAACTGGCATCGTTCAGGGCGTGAATACAAAAGGACGGCTGCACTGGAGTGGGATTCTTGCTCAATCAGGGCATACGTGGGCAATTTCAACCTCGGCCGAGAGCCGCAGAGGGTGTTTCTGCGCAGGCGACGGGCTGCCGTTTTGGGGAGGCGTAGGTTGATAGGAGGCAGATCCTTTCAGTTACTATAACTAGGGTTTTCATTTTGATAGTAACGTGCTCGTTCTGTATCGTCGTGTACCACGCTCGTATTCGTCCCCTTGGATATATAGGATAACGAATGTTAGAATGTAATGCTGTCTTATAAATACTATGACCTGTACACTCTAAAGGTAATACGTTCGCAGTAAAGACCAGATGTTACGGACCTGAGAGAGAGCCCGCTCCCTTCTTGAACTCAAAGAGGGGCTCTTAGAACAAAGAGTCTCAAACGCATAGCGCATAAGGGATGTGATGGCGGTGGGCAATGGGTCCAGCACCAGTTAAGCAAGTGAGCGAAGTAGAAAAGGAGGTCACATTCAAACGAACGCGAGAAGCTGACTACACATCACATCAAAATAGTGAGCACAGGGGAAGCGGGCCGAGCGAAATTGATCGAGGGAGCGGAGCTAACTGACACCTCCATTCTTAGGGCTAAGGTAAAGGGGAAAATAGACCTCTGCAAACACCACGGTCGTCTATCCTCATTCATCGTACCGCCGTTCGGGGTGACGAATACGTTAGGGAAGCGGGATCTGGAAAAGATGACGTCGCTGGGTTGGGCTTTAGGTCTTTTTTATTACAAGGATAAGGGGATAGTCAAGAGGATCAATGTGCGGAAGAGAGACGAACAAGGAAGGAATTTAGAGTCTTTCAACTTCCTCTCGATCATCATTTCGGACAAATACAATGGCTTGATCTGTTTTAGGCTTATCATTGTGCGTTTTGTAAGGTTTTATGTGATTGGTCTATGTAGGCTCGTGAGCAAGCCCGTCTTTTTTTTGTTGTTGTTTTTTTTGTGCTCTGATATGAATTGACGTGGGCGCCGCCTTCATCGTTTTCCATGCTATACATAGCAGGTACATAGTTGGAGAACCTGAAGGGGGTGCTATCCAGCAGCAAGGCTCTTATAGTGGTAGAGATCCCATGTGTTATCCGAGTTGGTAGGTGTCTTGCTCTGATCTGACCGGAGGGTGTCACAGGCTCGAAGCATTTTGTATCCCTCAGCCGGTACTCGGAGCCTGGGAATTGATTGGATAGATGAGCCTTATCTTCCCTCACGTTCCTGTGCACCATCAGTGATGATGGCCCGACTCCTCCCGGGGCTCGTCAGGGGGGCAAGGGGGGTAATAAACTCATACCCCCTAACTATACGCGGGATTCACCCATATATGAAAAAGAAGAGATGACTACAGGAAAGAGATTTGAATCCTGCAAGTCGGAAGTATCTCCTTTGGAGACGTTCTTGTCACGCGACAGAGTGTCACCATCTATCCCAAGTCCCCGACCTTCTGACAAACTCCTAGAAGATAAAATGCTAGAGTAAGGATCAACGAAGGCATATAAGAAGCACTCCTAAAAGGAAATAACAGAGCGAACGGAAGTTCTGGTCTTTCCTTGGTTATCTCGGAGGCAGTGGATTTAGACCTTACTGCCGGGTATAGGCAAACCAGCCCAGGCTAGCAATCTCGGACAGAGAGACCATGTCCAGCGTTCTTGCTATATGTTTGGCTCGGACGTATTCGTGAACGAAGACGATAAGAACGCGAGATAGGTAAAGAGCGTGATGAGTTTATTGTCCTTGCTTACTTTCTTTTGAACGTCCCTTTAGATAAATGTAAAGACATATGATCTAAGTGGTGCCAAGATGTATTTGGTCAGCCCAGCTCAAGATCTGCTCAAGCTGAGGATATTGCCACAAACCTTGACGGCCCTTGAGCACGTGATATACGAAGAGTTTCTGGGCACTTGATGTCCTTTTGGCAATTTTCCTGTCAAAGGTCACTTGTCGAAGAGCATGGGATAGTCACAAAGACTGGCAAATCCCTTTCCCTTGATGTGAATAAGCTTGAGGGCAGATTCACGTGATACTGGTAGAGCCAATATATTGTCAGGAGAGAGACTCCATGTTCGTATGGCAGTGTACACCTCATGCAATGATCGATTACCCAAAGGCATACTACGGGCACAAAATTTATTCCACTGCTTACGCAAAGGGGCAGAAAGGCATCTGCAGACCGAACGTAATTGCTTCATCGGTCCTTCCGAGACATTCAGAATCTATTGGTCCCACGGAGTCCTTTGGGTTGGATGGCGTAGTCAAGGCCATGGGCTTGCTGCCAAACTGCCAATCTGCCAGATATCCGTCAAGCAGTCTCACTTCTCTTCAACCATAGGATGGATCATCAAATACATGGATGCCGACAATCAAGGTTCGATATGATGCAAGCCATCAAGGAGTCAGGTTGAACAAGTCATGAAGAGAGGTCGAGCTGTCTGATGGATCACCTTAAACTGCTGCCTCACACTTTTGTTCGATGGAGTTCGTCCACAAGCTCAGTGATGTGTGGTTCGATCCTAAGGGCCAGAAAAGACAGTTCTAATGCAGTTAGGCCATTCTACAAAATCAACTGGCGGGTCTGGAAATCACTGGCACGACGCGCGACAATCCATCCCATTCTAATCAAGAGATGTTGGGTGGCGTCTCGGTCTCCAAAACCGATGACTAAGCATCTGAAACGAAGGATCACGATATCAAAAACACCAAAAACATCACCAAGGCACTTTAGAACATCACCAAAAAGAAAAAGAAACAATCCAGATGGCAAAAGAGTTCACCCCCCCGGTACCGATTTGGGGGCTACATCTCTTGGTGCTCATGCTGGGAATCGAACTCGGTCGCTAAGCCTGTCGTCGAGTAGGCTGATTGGCGTGAATAATTGTTGACCATTAACCATTCCACCACCCACGCCACAGTTTGACCTGACCCCCGACTTAGAGGGCCCCTGCTGTGCTGGTGACAGAAACTGAGTTGGAGGGGCCTATATGGGACAGCAGCCTTGTCACCTGGCCATCAAGGTGCTTTTCACCCTGGGCCTGACCTAGGTAGGCTGCACATCTTCTTCATACCATCGCACGCAGCAGACGGACATAATGAAAATGAAAAGGGTGAGAATCAAAAATTGCCACAGCGATGGCCCCGAAGGACAATCGAGAGAGGTCTACTCCGCGATGTGCAATGCAGGCATCCCTCTCTGCGGTCCGGATTTCTTGATCCCCAGACCGCCCATGAAGGTAAGTATGAAGAAAAGAAGAAGAGAAAACAAGCAAAGGAGAGGAGGAGGTCGGGATTATATAGGTGTTTCCATGGGGAGTAGGTGGAGACTGAGGCCACCATTTCCCGCCAGGTACCTATGCAAGGGTGGAGCTTTGGGAACAGACCAATGGAAGAGCACAGATGGGGGAGCTGCCTGCCGGAGCGGAGATGAGTCCGGATCAATTCCGGAGCTACCAGAAGTCACAGAAACCTCCAACAACAACCGGCCAAGGTACCTTACGTGACCAAAGTGCTGCCTTGAGCTGCTGATTACTTCTGTCACTATAGATGTTGAGTGTATGATGAGAGATAGGCTCTGTTTTGAGGATCTGATTCAACTAGTTGTCCCGAAAGGACAATCATTCTCGATCCTCAGGATGGTCGGCGATGTTTGAGATGCGACTCGTTGAAGGTGCTCTATCCCTTGTGATTCCTTCGACCGGACTTGCCAACTCCATGGATGCACAGATTGATCAACGCTATACTTGCACATAGGCCTCCCATCCCTCTCTCTCTTTCAAGACGCATGACCGCGATATCGGACACCTCTCATTCAGCTTTCAAGACCCGAGGGGTCAGCTGAACATCCAGGCCGCCCTTCTCCCATAGAATGTAGACTTTTGTCTCGGCGTACCAGTTCGCCGTCTCCGCAGCTGGGCGGATATCGAAGTTCCAGATCAGTCTTGCGAGAATCAACCTCATCTCGGCATAGGCAAGACTAGATAATCATCTGTCAGCGGGGATCTCCAACGGTTTCGACTCCATCGTGTGCGCCATGAAGCACGTCTTGAGAGCTACTTACTTCTTCCCAATGCAATTGCGAGGACCGATGGAAAACGGTTGCAGAGCCTGCTTCGCATCATTCGCAAATCGCGGGTCACCCAAGAATCGCTCGGGGACGAATTCCTCCGGCAAAGCAAAGTGGTCGGGGTTATGGTAGACAGACCAGTGCCAGACATCCACCACAGTCTAGAACACGCGATTCCCAAAGTCAGCGCACACACAACCTCCCATAACACCATGAACAAGACACCGCGGGAAGGAGCTTACATCTTGCGGAATAAACTCGCCCAGAATCGTATCGCCCCCTTCGCCGATGGCTCGCGGGCTGGGACCAGGCACGGGCGGGAACATTCGCAAGCTCTCGTCCAAGACGGCCAGGAGATACGGCAGGCTTTGCACGCTGAGCATGTCGATCTCGTCTTCCGTCGTGAACGCCGATCTGACCTCGTCGTTGAGCTTGACTAACACGTGTGGGTTGGTTGCGAGGAAGTACGTTGCCGCAGTCAGCAGCGTGGCTGTCGTTTCCGACCCGGCGATGATAAGGACCATGGCGTTGGAGGTCATCTCTTCGAACGACATGATCTGGGTTTTGGATGTCAGTAACCAGCCTGCAGCACCTAGCTGATTTTTGGTCTCTTTCGAAACATTCTGAGTGAATTGGCGGCACTCACTTGTCCTGCTGATTCTGACTTCCTGATCATTGCATCCACAAAATCAGGCCGGCTCTTCCCAAGCTCCAATCTCTTCCGCAACTTCTCCCTTGATAGCTTCCGGTTCTGAGCATACTTACCCATTAGCTCCTTAGGAAGCGTCAACATGAGGAGCGGCTTCAGCCACGGCAGACGCCGAAAACTCGTCAACATGGCCATGTTCTTGATACTCTTAAAGATGAGGTCGACCCAAGGGTGATACGTGCTATCCTCAAGACATCCAAAAGGCTCCCCAAACGCCAAGTCGCCAATAACGTCGAACGTGGTAAAGTTGAACCACTTTTCGACATTCACCGCCTCCTCGTCACCATCCCGCGATACCTCCTCCCGCAACTTCTCAAAGAGGGTATCGACGTACCCCTTGATAATAGGCTGCTGCGCAAGCATAGACTGCGCCGAGAACCCGTGCGCCAGCGCCCTGCGAAAGCGGCTATGGTCCCCGCGCTCGGAGCCGAGAATGTTGTCGCGGTTCGGCAGGGCGTTGACGGGGTCTTTGCCGTTCTCGCCGGTATAGCTCTTGCGGTGGCCCCGGAGCTCTGCCATGCCGTCTGGGTGGTTGATGGAGAGGTGGTTGGGGCCTACCCGCACGATGGGGCCGTACTTTTGATGAAGTCTGAGGATTTCGAGGTGACAGGTACCGGCGATGAATTCGCGGACGTAGGGAATGGAGGAGATTGACCATACTTTTGGGCCGGGGAATCTGCGCAAGGGGTTGAGATAGAGCTGGTAGACGGCATATCCTATGAGGTATGCGATGAGCTGGGTGAGGGGTAAGTTCGGGTCCGTCTAAATATGCCCATGGGTTGTGACTGAACAAGAAGGTCTAACTTACAGAACAGAACGCCGCGACTGGCAGAACCAGCATCAAAGACCACCGAGCCTCGTCGAGGCTGAAGGATTGCAACATATCGTTTCCTTGATCTGAAGAGTGGTTTGGGTGTCAGTAGTTGATGTCCAGCAATGTCCGGAGATCGACCAAGCAGCCTCTTTATAAAATGAAAAAATGAACCCTTCACTCTTTGCGCTTCCATTCAAATATGATATCACTACACACCCTCTCTCTCCACGTCTCCTCGAAGCTGTTCGTCGGCTTTCACTCGCCCGCACCCCCGATTCCGTCCCAATTACCAAGCGAACCCCTCCCATTCGTCGCAAGATACACAAGGTCCTTAGCTCCATGTAACCATAACGTGTTGCATTGATTCAAGCTCTCTCGACTTTCAAATTCGCTACCGTCGTGTCTTCTTTACCCAGACTTCGACCGAAATTGCGGTGCCCGAACTCCGCCAGCTCCATGCAGGAGCGGACTACTCCGTTGCGGAACGTGCTTCGGGCGGCCGTTCTACGAGCTCCGGGGCCGAGAAGATTGGCCCGGTCTCTTATTGACAACGTTCGCCTCTTCTTCTTCAGTTCCATTCAAGCCAGATAACTTCACAAGTGGTTGCTTGCGATTGGCTTGGTCTGCAAAAGAAGCCTCGGATTCAATCGTCTTGCGTCTTCCGTATCCCGGTAAACCTTGAAGATACTTTCGGGTTGTTAGGGCGTAGAACGACACATCATTGAATTGACTCAGCATCACTCAAAGCTTTCCGCTCGGGATTAGAGTGATTTGAGTCTCTATTCCGATATCGTCTTAGACCTATCGCGAGGGTGAATGAGGGCTTCATCCGTGAGGTTTATAATTATTATTTTTTATTTCAGGCTCACATGTAGGCTTCAGGAACATGACTCAGACCGAGTTTGGTGATTTTCTGGTGTAATGCTTGTGTGAACATGACAGCATTCGCTGCGAAAAGATATCGCTGCCGTTCTGTAAATGACGAAGGTTTTGCTAGGTGGATAGCTTATACCGACGTAAGTGTGTCTGAATGTGACGATGCTTGCCAAACCAGCCTTGGGCTGTATGAACTTTACTGCTTCATGCTCGTCAAAAGCTAGAAACCACACCCGCCAGCTTGGATTTCTGGCTCGCTGAGCATACTAGATATCAAAAATTCATACCTATGGATGGATGCCCAAGACAAAAAAGGGACTAAAGTTCGTGATATGGGCAAAAGGACAGGACCGACCGCGATTCGAACGCGGGGCCTAGAGATAACTGCGTAGAACTGCAATCTCTCGCTCTACCACTGAGCTATCGATCCTGCTCAGCTGATGACAAAAGATGGAGATTTGTGCGACTAAGAAAGTAGCATCCCCGCCGCTTCAACATTTCGTCTCGCGCCTCCCTTCCAGTCGCAGTTTTCCTTTGGGGAGGCATTCTTAGTTTGTTACTTTTGTTGGTCGTGAAATGCGCAACGTGAGCCAAGTATTCCAGACGATGCTTGGTTTTAGATGCTCTACCATGAATGCTGTGCAAAGTCATCCACGTGGTGCCGCGAAGACGGAGAGACGAGGGATACATGTTGACTCGGAACTGTGCTTGCTTTTATTCATGGATCCAATCAACAATGGTGATTGCCTGTAGTGGGAAGTCTATGTTGGCCTTTTCTGAGGTGATGATTGAACGCGATGCCTTATTCCTTCAATTGTTCGGCGCCCAATTTTGACTTTGCTGTTTGTTCTTGAGCGCTTTCTAAGGGATGATCACGGTTTACTGTTTATACCATCTCAACTTTATGCCATCCATGTCACCGAATGACCTTGAGTACTGTCCTGGCAGACACAACAGCGATAATGGGTAATCTGAAGTACAAGTGTTTGCCTCTGTACAAGAGCTGAGCAATTGTGACGACAGTAGTGAGAATAGGTATACTCTGATAAGTTATCAGTGACCTTGGTGATATTTACGTAGATACCGAGGTTGGAGCAACGCAATTTACGCAGTGCTAGATCCGTACGGCATACGCACAAGGCCTCGCGAGTCTATCTATCAGTGACTCAACTACTCATTGTGTGGATCCCCCATTGGAGAAAGCCAGAGCGACGGAAATGAAGCCGGCGAAGCACGCTATCAATCTCACAGTCTTTCCGACTCTCGCTCAGAATCCATGTTCCGTGATACTCGAAATCCAACTATTAGGTAAACCACAACCGCAGGAGTCACAGACACGAACCGTGAGGTACGAATACACCCCCAAAGCGGGGTCCAAGCAGTTGCGTTTCCCCAATCTCTCCCAGTGAACCCTGAACATTTACAACTGAGCCAGCCGGGTAGCGGCGGCCTCCGGTAGATGTTAGCGTTGCAGCGCACCCCTGGCACTGGTGCATTCCGCCTGCGACAGGTGCAGCTCTCCCCCGAATCTGGACCACCCGACCACCGGGGCCCTGCACCTTAGAACTCCTCAGTTGGGGAAAAGTGGATCCCACGAGCTCCATGGGGCGGTGGAATTCAACATCACTTCGTTACTCACCACGGAGACTCTGACTGCATTCCTTCTTACAACCTCTCTCTCTCTCTGCTTCTCGATACTGCTTCAACCTTCTTCCATATACACAACTTGTAAAGCTTCACTTCTTCTTTGGGAGTCTCATAATCTCACAGATTTGATACCAGACTAAAAGACAGTGATACCAACCAGCTACCCCTTCAAATAGCCGTTACCCCTCCTCGCCCCGCCATCTTCAACCTCGCCGTCACTCAACCTCAACCTCGAATCCGAAGGTAGCCCATCATGACGACAAGATACAGGGTAGAGTGTAAGCAAAACATACTGCAATCTTTACATTGAGATAACCTCACCAACTAACGCTCGTGCAGATGCTCTCAAGACCCACAGACGAGATCAGTTCATAGGTATGACAGCATCCGCCAAGCTCATCGAGTCTCATGACAAGTGTCAGGAGACTCATATTACAGCTTCGGCAACAACAGATCTCTTACTCCAGTGAAGCCTGGAAGAGTGGCGATGATCAAGAATCTGGTCGGCAGCGAAGTCGCTGTCCCGTTGTTTTCCCAGCTTATCGTCATTGGCCACCTCACAACCACCGCAATGTCCAAAGCCTCCCGACCAAGCTCTCTCTTAACCGGCAACTAGCTAACCCTCACTTCCAGAATGGATCAAAGGTCTCCTGGCAGTCCCCTTCGTCCTCTACTCTCAGCCCACCGGCGTCTTCGACACGAGAGCGACGAGCATAGCCCGCATGGCGGAGGAATCCCACCGCCGCTACGCCGAAATCTTTCGCGACGTTGAGCACATGATTGACGACCACAGTAAGCTACTTCCAGTCTCATCTCACTGAATTCAGCTCATTCGCTTCCCTTCCCTATGAATCAAGCTACCAAAACTAACACCCCCACAGTAACCCGTCAAGACGAAGACCTCCCCTCAAAACTAAAAATGCTCGTCCCGTCAGCAGGGCCCTTCTTCACCCGCCTCCCCCTCGAAGCAGCCTTCACCCTCATGGACGCAAAACGCCTCATCTCCTCCCGCCGCTACGTCTCCCCTTCCTTCAACGACGTCCGCCTCATCCTCAACGCCGCCCAGATCCTCGCCGTCACCAGTCCCAGCCCTAGTCCAAACCCATCCTCCACCACCACCTCCCCTGCCGCCTCCTCCAACTCGCAACCTTTGACGGAGACGTAACCCTCTACGACGACGGCGACTCCTCCTCCCAACCTCCCCTTATTCCCCGCCTCCTCTCCCTCCTCCGCCGCGACATCAAAATCGGCATCGTCACAGCAGCAGGCTACACGACAGCAGACCGCTACTACGACCGTCTCCACGGCCTCCTCGACGCCATCGCCGCCTCCCCTGACCTAACCCCGACCCAAAAGGCCTCCATCGTCATCATGGGCGGCGAAGCAAACTATCTCTTCGAATACGACCCGTCCTCCCCGCACCTGCTAGCCCCCGTCCCGCAGGAACAGTGGCTCACGCCCGAAATGGCATCCTGGTCCGACGCCGACATTTCCGCGCTCCTCGACGTCGCGGAGGGCGCCCTGCTCGAGTGCATCCGCACACTCAACCTCCCCGCCACCCTCCTCCGCAAAGACCGCGCCGTCGGCATCGTCGCCACCGACCCGGCCGTCCGCATCCCGCGCGAGTCCCTCGAGGAAACCGTCCTCGTCGTCCAGAAAATCCTCGAGCTCTCCGCGCTAGGATCCCCCGCCCAAGCAGCCGGCCACAGCACAATCACATCCTCCGCCTCTGCCACTGATGGAAGGGACGGTTCGGCTGCCGCCACCACCACCCGCCGCCGCGTCCCCTTCTGCGCCTTCAACGGCGGCCGCGACGTCTTCGTCGACATCGGCGACAAGTCGTGGGGCGTGACCGTCTGCCAGCGCTGGTTCGCCGCCAAGGCGGGACACCCGGAGACCCCCATCGCCGGCGAGAAGACGCTGCACATTGGCGACCAGTTCCTCAGCGCCGGCAGCAACGACTTCAAGGCCCGGAGCGTGGGTACCACGGCCTGGATCGCGAGTCCCGGCGAGACGGGCGAGCTTTTGGATGATTTGATTGCGAGGATTTGAAGGGGGAACAAAAGAAAAGAAAGTAAAAAAAAAACAAAGAGAGAGGGAAATCGACAAAGCATGGTGATGATTTACCTCGGACAACGTTCCCCGCCCTCCCTTCTCTGGCTGCCTAACACCAGCCACTAATAACCTAATTCCTTACGAGACCTTGAGGCCATGCAAATGATATCAAAAGAATAACTTTGTCAAATTCAAGGCAGTATTCGTCCACGAATAGGGAAAGGGCTAGAGGGGAACTCAGGGAGAGAGAGAGAGGACACTGGGTTGTCGATGTAGAAGACTATCAGACGAGGTTCACTAGCAGGTTCATGAATAATGCTTGTCTCCGAATGGGGGTTGCTGGCCTGCCGCCTGCGATATAGGGAACGGGGAAAGGGGAAAGGAGAAAGGGACAAGAGGAAGGAGAATGCATATCATAAGCTATATCAACATCAAATTTAATACCATTGTTTGGACACTCAAGATTGAATCAGTCAACTTCTCACACAAACCCACTCCTTGTGGCGATTTGGTCACACCAGCTTGCAATCACAGGCATAAGAATGGGAACAACACGTGCGTTGACAAATAACGGTCAGTGACCGTGATAGCAATGTTATTTCTTGTTCGGCTATGCCTATACATCGCTTCTTGCAACCAACCTCCAGACATCACGCACCGGCCGTCTATGTAGTTGTTGCATTGTCATCTGCTGATGGATCGGCTTAGGAATAAACTCCGAAGTGCCTCTCATATACGACGTCTATCGCGTCGATTTGTTCCTGCTGCCGCTTCTCCCCCGTACCTAGGTGTATGCGCCTCCATCGGCACCGTATCCATTGAGAAAAAAAAAAAAAACCAAGCCAATTCGTGAGAAGGAATTCCAATCCTCCGGGGGGTATTGTGCATTTTTGTGTAAACACCGTGAAATCCGTTCCATGAGAAAAATCGAGTGATGCTGCTCCGTGGAGCACTGAGGGAACCCTTCCAGTCATCCTGTCTATCGCCGGGGAATTGAAAAACAAGCCGCCCACCGTGTGGGGATATACATAGGAAAAGAGGTCAAGGGGCTGGTCTATTGTGAAAAGCCAAAGCCAAGTGAGTGTAGAAAGTCCATAACTTTGTACAGAGAGGCGGATCGTATGTGCAGAATGGGATCGGAGATTATGAAAAGTCTATGCGCGGGTTTCGGCTGTAGTGATGAGGAGAGCTGGCTCCTGCGAAGAAGAGTCGTCGAAAATTGGTTCTGCGACGTTTAGAACATGGCGCCCAAGGGAGCTCCAAAGTTGGTGCTCTGCTTGAGCTTGAGGGGAATGTCGATTTCCTCGAGCTTGCTTTGCGACTCGGAGACGTCGTCTCTATCGGAGGAAGAAGCTCTGTCGCTGGTCGAACCCTTGTCGCTGGCGGCATCCGTATCTGCCTTCGCTACGTAAAGGTTCTCTTTCGCCTCCAAAGGCTCTTCGACGAGTTCCGGAGTTGGCGCCTTCATGCAAGTCGGCACAGCATCGGCGCCGCTGCTCACATCTTCAAGCTTTTCGGACAAACGCTTGAAGAAGATTTCGTCATGA
Organism: Colletotrichum fioriniae; assembly: GCF_027942845.1. NCBI lineage: Eukaryota > Fungi > Ascomycota > Sordariomycetes > Glomerellales > Glomerellaceae > Colletotrichum > Colletotrichum fioriniae. Next base: position 537,557 of record NW_027076842.1, read on the forward strand.
GCAGGAATGTTGCGAACCATCAAGGGGCCCTTCAGAGCAACGTCGTCTGCCGCCTCCAACGTGGGGAGGGGTTCTTCGGTACCGCCGTAAGCGTCATGCTGAAGATCAGATGAGTCTGCTCTGGCCCTGACATCATACAGCGTTGCCGGGTTCGAGCTCATGTCAGTTGGTGCCAAGGTCGGTGTAGAGCCTCCACTACCATCAGCAACTGTCGCAACTTCTGTGCCAGGAGCTGTTCCCAGGACGGAGAGGGAGTGGCTGGGCGTATGGCCGGCGTGCATTACGAGTCTGGCAGGCTCGGGAGCAGCGAGCACCTCGAGTGTGTGTTCCTGAGTAGGGCTTCGCCTTGACTTGCCAGACTCTCCGGGCGGGGAAACAGCTCTGGAGGAGTTCTTTGAGTTTTCCGGAGGGGTCATGCCAGAGTCGATGAATGTGCTCTTCTGAATAGCGGGTGCCTTGAGGGGGACGCCCTCCAGCTGAGGGTTGATGATTTGAATGTCGACAATGGGGACGGGCTCCTCGTCCTTTGGAGAGCCGAGGAAGTCGACGGGATCGGCGGTAGTGGGCTGCATGTTGGGGTTGAGCGGGATGAATGGCGAGGACTCTGGTTGCCTGGAGGGAGAAATCCGGGAACTGCCAGGACTAATAAAGTGAGATCGGATCTGGGCTGGCGAGACGGAGGCTGAGGAAGAGCCATTGATTGGCCTCCGCTGTGCAGTGCCGTTCGAGAGGCCGAACCGCGCGTCATTGGATTGCGAGGAGAATCCTGGGAAAGAAAGTTCAGTGGAGCCGTCGGCCCCACCTCGCGTTCCTGTTCCTGGAATTGCAACAGTGACGCCGGCGACTTTGCCCGCCTTCTCTAGCTCGGCTCTTTGCAGCGCACTTTGCAGCCGAATCTTGTCATTGTCGATCGCTGCAACTTGTTCTTTGAGGCGGCGAATCTGTTCCGTCAAGTCGTTCTTCTCGGCTTCCCATGCAAGACGTTCGTCTTCCATAATCATCCGCTCCTCCTTGTAGACTTCCTCTACACGTTCGCGGTTGGCTTCCATGTATTTACGCTCGGCTTCCCAGGCCTCTCGGATCCGCGCATTTTGCTGAGCGAGCCGTCTAATAATTTGTGCAGACGCAGGAGCCGAGGCTGCATCGGCAGAAACCGATCGTGGATGGGGCATTCCGTTGGGAGAGACTCTGGCCGTCGATGCAAACGCGGAGGGGTTGTGGCTGTTGAAATGCTCGAAATGAGTCGGCGAGACGACCCTTGGTATCTGGTCGTTCGAAATCGTCTCTCTAAAGCCGTTTGTGCCGTTGACGCCGTTGGTGTGTAAATGGGGTGAAAGAAGGCTTTGCGTTTGCGGCGGATAGCGCACAGCGCCGGATGATTGGGGAGAGTAAATGGAGTTGCCCGTGGCACTTGTTGTCGTCGTCGTTGATCTATTATCGAAGTAACAGGAGCTCGCCATTCGATTGAGTGACAACGGAGAGATGACGGCAGAGGGCGGCATGTTGGGATCGTGGTCGGTAAAGGCCGATGGCAGGAAAGAGTCGGAGGCGAACATGATTAAGACTCTTGAGAAAGAAGGAGGCAGCTGGGGGTTGAGACCCAGGTAAGGAGCATCGACACCGGTGGTGGGATGGATGTCTTGGGGGGGCTTGCCGGCAGGGAGTGAGCGAAGCGCAGTTGCAGCGTGCGTGCAGGAGGGATGACGCAAAAGCTGTTGGATGGCTTATTAGCGCAATTGCTCTCTCTCAGGGCGAGCGCCTCGTTGTGCCTTGGTCTTGGGGATACCTCGGCCGTGGGAAATTCTTGGGGGATGGTGAATTCCACAGCGAGGTATGCCAAAGAGCGAAGCCGAATTGGAATTTACCTAGCAATCGATTCGTCGAAAATCCGCCCTGGGGGAGAATGTCGAGATGCAAAGATCCGCGCAGTGATCGTGGTCTGGTAATTTGGTTTGGTGGCGGAGAGTCGTCCGTTCCTTGGGTGAATCAGGAACAAGTGCTCCACTGGTGCGGGTGTTGTATTCGTGGATGGGAGTGTAGTTGTGTATGTGTGTGTGTGTTTACTTGTAAGGTTCGGATGCAAGGTACCGGTTCAATAGCGTCCAGCTCTGTATCGAGGGAGAGACGAGAGTTGGTGGTGAGTCGGAATCGCGATCCAGATCACGGCATGACCAGCCCGATGCATGAAAGTTGTTTCCTTGTTGAGAGCTTTTTGAGTCGCGAGGGAGAGGATAGAAGACGGAGAGCGGGAGAAAGGGCGGCGGCGATGGGGTGGTTATTGTAAAATGGGATGAGTCGTCTCCTATGGATGTGTGTACTTCGTACCTCAGGTGCACCGCTGCGGAGAGGCAGACCTAACGGAGACGCAGTGAGGACGGGGAGCAAGAGGTGACCAGGGCGACGAAAAAGGGAACCTTGGGGCAAGCGCTACAGGGCAAGGTACTTGATGGTCAGCCGGACAGAAGTGAATTTCGGAGGCAGTCTATTAGCGGGTGGGCAAGGTATCCGTACCAACCAGTGACTGATTTCAGAGCGGGTTCTTGGGTGGATGTGCCGGTGAGGTGAGAGTAGGTAATCGGTACCGCACCGTATTGCGGGTACAAGATGCTGAGGTGCGGTCTGTGACTCTGATGATGTACCTTAGTATTATAGTAAGGTATCGGGAGGGAACGTAAGGTGCCTTCGGTGCAGAGGTTGGGCTGGACTGCCTGCCTTGGGTACTACCGAGTACGTATTCGTAGGTGAGAGGTGCGCAACCTAAGTGTGGAACTGTGGATTTGGGCGACTGGGGGCAGCAGGGTAATAATGGGGAAATTCAGCAATTCAATTGCTTCGGTAGGGCGGCGCCAGCGGTAACTCCCATGCCTGATCCGCCTTTTATTCTCTCCGTCTCCAATGTCTGTCGCTCTCGTGACACGCGATCAGCCGGGGGAGAAGGGGTTGCCGGGTGTCTGTGTGCGTGTGTGTGGGTATTCGTGCAAAGAAGCGTGGAAGCATAGGCGGGCAGCAAGCAGATCAAGGGCCGGGTTGGTTTGGGGGCGGAAGAAGAGGATAAAGCAGAAGGAACTGGACGAGTTCGGACTGCGTCTGGCGGTCCCTCGAGCCTTTGAATGCTTGTTCTTGAGTGGCTGTCCCTTCTTGAGTTTGAAGAATACCAATAAAAGATCTGCCTGAGTGAGTGTCGTGAGGGAGGCGGGATGTGCAGCCGTCGCCCAACGGAAGTGATTGCCTCGAAGCCGAATGCCCCTGTTCCTGCAACCTGCGCCTGTTCCCTTTCAGCTGGACCCTGAAGCCTCAAGAGCCCCGATGGGGGATAAAGACAGAGCTGTGGTGCTGAATTTGTCCGTCGGCACAGCAGGCGAGATTTGACAGCTCAGAGTGCAGGAGGACGAATGACCATCTAACAGGGGGGACGGGACAGCAAAGGGACGGGATGCAGGCAAAGTTGGGGGGAAAGCGCGCCAACGCGGAGGAAAGGGTCGTGGTTAATTGGTGGCAATATCCCCCTTGGTCTTCTTGGTCTCCTAAGGTATCCGTAGACCGTAGGACTTTGGCGGTGGGGGAAGAGATAGACCTGGACCAAGAAATGTTCTAGACAAGCTCTAGACGAGAAGAAGGAAGGTGAAGACTCAATTTCGGGTTGTCGGTTCGGTAAAGCGGGAATTGGAGAGTTGAGGGGAAGATGGAGTAACCGGGGAAGGTTGGTGTAAGCAACCGTCGTGAGGCACGCGGTAAACGAAGGCGGGAAGAGAACCTGAGCCCAAAGCAACAAAGAGAATGGTCCAGAACAAGAGAGGAATCACATGGCCGTCAAAGGGAAAGAAACAATGCGAGATTCAGGACTCTAGACTGTCTTCCTACCTTACCTACCCGACTCTGGAGGTACTATCCTGGATTCAAAGTTCAGGCCGACGACGCTTGGAAGGAAAGGGCAGAAGGGGAACAGGCTAAATGGGACAACCCGAGCAATAACACTTTAGTACCTACTCCGTACACATTACAGTCGCAATGGAACCTCATTTGATCCCTTGGAGGCTCGGACGTGTTAACCTTTTCCTTTCCCTTACATGAGCTCCGATGGGAATTGCGGTATTGTCCACTCCTGATGGCCATGTTCCTTACCTTTACACGTGTACCGAGTCGGGTAGCACCTTGCCCATCTCAGGGTCCTCCACACCACACCCATTTCCCAACCAGCCCCCTCCCCTGCGCCTTCCAAGACGTCCAAGGACAGCCCGGACCTGCCTTACTTTACTTTTGCAACTCGGAAAGTATCTTCTGAGCTCTCGACTAAGACTTGGCTTGTGGGAGGGACGGGAGATGAGGAAAGACGACAGAAGTGTGTGCCTCAGGATTAGTACACACGCAAGGTAGCGCCTACCTGCCTGCCAAACATCCCAAGCTCGTTTCATCCTTTGCATCGCAGTCGCTCAAACGGTACAAGTCAAGTCACTCCCATGAGGAGGGCTGTTCACATGTATCCGTTTTCCCCAATTTTACCAACATTTGTCTAAAGTGCTCTCTGAAATTCTTGATCGAATACCACATATTCAACCAAGGATAAGATCGCATGGCCTTGAGCTCTCTGTCTCTAGACCGCATCATCTACAATCAATAACCACCAGATCGTGGCGCGCGCTGAGCACAAGATGATCGTCTAGAGCGCCGCTCAGGTACCACCGTACCAATATCCCGGGACACCTCACCGCACCACACACTCAAGTACACGTTGCTGGTGCTGTCGTCCCAAACCCAGCTCAGCACAGGATGCAGGGGGAGCTTTTCCAGGGCGCAGCATTGGATCGAGCTGTTGTTTGGGTTCCAATCGGAGAGGGACGGCTTCGGGCCGCGAGGTTTGACTGATGATTCGACTGACTCTTAGTCTCTTCTTCGCCCTCCTTTCAACGTCCCAGTCCATGTCCACGTTGCGCCGGAGCCATGCTTCAGATTGAGGTACGGAGTACAAAGAACCAAAAAGCCAAAAGAGGATGATGGAAACGGGCGCATCAACGCTGTCCCTGCTCTCTCTGTCTCTCTCTCACCCCTCTTCTCTCATGTCTACCTCTTTTTTGACACGTGAAAGGGGACCGGCGAGCGTTTGTCTGCTTTGCGCCTTTCCCTTGATACTCGTGCCACTCAATGCACTGTCAACTACCTACTCGCAGTACGTACCTTTTGCTCTTCCATTGGTGACTGACATTGTTAGCTCGAAACGTCTGAACGGGAGCTGCCCTGATCTGCGTCTACCTGAACTGTTTGGCAGCAGGTGGTCGCAGTCCGGTCCAGCTCGGACGTATGTACCTGCTTCATTGTCCGGCAGCCTGTCAACACCCATCGAGGCAACAAAGATACATACGGCGAGACCAGAATGAGGAAGGAGGTACGTATACGGAGGTCCTGACCTATGAGATGTCTGCCCTGCCTTACGGACCATCGTGCCAGGGACGCGGAATCGTTCCTGATGCTCCCTCCTGCTGTCGCTCTCTGCCCTAAAGTGCCTGCTGGACGATCGAGGTACGTACCCCTCCGTACCTGGCTGTTCCGTCGAGACGCCTGTCCGGGGCGATAAGATGCCGACCCGTCTTTCCGGTTTGCAATTATTGGATCGCTTCCTATTGGATCGGCCTTATTCGACTCGCCCGCTGAGGGGGTGAGGGGCGGAGGGTCGTGCCTATCCATCATTCAAAGTAGGTGCAAAGTTCCAAAGTTAACGGAACTGGTGACAGGCTTCGAGAGCACCTCTTGACTGGTATCTTCACAAGTGAATTCTCTCTCTCTTTACCGGGAAACAGCTTGATCATTCCTCGTCATCGTATCTTAGCCAAGGACTGCCAGGACGCGTATCTCTCCGTCACCTCTGCCGCTAAACACAAACACCTCGCAGAGAGTATCTTGGCCACAAGCACAACCCGCCTACAACCTCTTCAAGGACAAACATTGACCCTTTCGCCCTGTGCTGACTCCAGCTCCCCAGCTCCTCCAAGGCTAATCCCAACGTGGTCCTGGCTAGACAATTCTTAGGGATCCAGAAACTCACTAATCCCATACCGACACTACGGGCCATCTTCTCCGTCTACCCGGCCTTGAATGGCCATGACAAAGGGAACGGGAGCCACGCACGCAGCACCGGGCGACACCCTCAGTTTCACTCAACGCCTCGGGGTCCAGGCTCGTCAAATTTGCTCGCCCAAGGTCAAGATGGCACAGTCTGGTACCCAGACAATGCTCTCCCCCTCTCTCTTATACTGGAGATGCGAGAAAGCAACGGGCGGTCCAATCCTTGACAGGGGCGCCCGAGACGAAAAACTGCAGCTCGTGGCACAGGAGCCTGGGATTGCTGAGTTGGGAATGCAGTTGTGACTTCCAAGAGCTATACAGTAGCAACATAGCGGAGACTGATAGCAACCACGGTGACATGCAACCGATGCAAGCAGCAAGGGGAATTTGAGGGCTCACTCTGCTTGCGGTCTCTACTACTCAGCTTTCTTATCATGACTCACAAACGCCAGCAAACGACCTCCCACACATTGCACATACACTCCAAGATCTCGCTGCCTTACTGTTGTGTTGCACTTGGAGCCGGATCGCTTGCTCGAGACTTGCGACGAAACGGACGTCAGCGGGAACGGGAACGGGAGCGGGAACGGCACCTCAGCCGTCCAACCCACGCCCTACATCGATCTCTACCGTGTGCGATGGTTCGTCAACGGATCCTCCCAACAGCAACAGGTCTACGGATACCACCTCACGTTTCGTTCCAGAATATCTGAAAGGATCCCGCAGCCCACACACTGCGGCGGACCGCGGGCGATGGCTGCAGGTCCCAACATCGGTGACACCCAACTGCCACGTTGGCCAGCCTTCGCTCTTGTGCCTGAACTATCAGCCCTCCCACCGCCCGTCAACGCCGCCGGATCTGGATTGGACTGCAGAAACCACATGGTTTGCTGGCGTTGTCAGCTGTCACCCGCGACTCTTGTCCAGTTGGGCTTAACTGCTGAGGACCCGAGACGATTGGGGGCGGTGTAAGCCCTTGGACGGTCGAGAGCTTATTCTCGGTCAGGTTCCAGTCCAGGACCACACCGCTGACGGGCCAATCGATGCGTCTCTCGGAACATTTTCCCTCGCTCAATCGATCGGGCCTTTTCCACATTACTCGATCCACCGTCTTTATGCCCACCTCGACTACCCGTACTCCTTACGGATACAGAAGACAGCGTACCAGTCACGCCAGCTTAGCAATTTTCCGTCGTAGAGGCTCTAGTCAAGTCGTTGTGCGGTGTACCCGTTCTGTTGAAGAAATCCGTGGAAGCCTCCGGTTTCAAGCATCAATCTAATTCTAGCGCGTTCTCCCGGCTGCGTGACGCCGCAATCGTCCCACACCCTATCATCGCGTTGCTATTTTTTGCCTTGAGGCTGAGTTTTCAGGATAATGGTACGAAGTACTTTGCTTGATCGAACTGTCGCCGGCCGACTGGCTGACTAACCTCGAGTGGGCACAACCCAATCTGTCACCCTTTGGAGCCTTTCTTTGGTGACTTGTCCCCAATCATCAGCCACGCCTTGGGCGAATAATTCGAGAACAAGTGGCGCAGAGGCAACGGAAATCATCCTCGCCAGAGAAGAAATCTCATCCGCAAGAGAATGATCATGGCTATGGGCCATCATGTCATCACAGTTGCCTCACTGGCGACACCCTGACTCGTTAAGTCCGATGGCTTCCGCTCTTCGTCACGGGACGCCTCCGGGCTTTCAACCCCGAATTATGGGCCCGAACCGTCGCCGGCTTTTATCTCTCTGTCTCTGCTCCGGAACGCAGGCGGTAGGACGCCTCGGCAACCACGGCAGCCTGTCGGCCCTACTTTTCTCAATCTGGTGGCATTTTGAGTCCCACTATTCCCTTGTCAGAGACTGATCTGATGGAAGAGGATCTGCGAGATGTGGTCCCCTTCTAGAGCCCACCTAGAACATTTTCTGCGGCGCCATCTTGCTCTGGCGTGTCTCGCTCTTAGGAGTCCGAACAAATGCTGTCGAACCCACTGCCCTCTACTGCTCGCGTCATACTGGGCGAGTCTGCTTTAGACGGAAACTTTTTGACTACAGACGCGTCTCAGCCCTGGCTTACCAAGCCCTGGTCGTCCCGTTTGAGGAGCCTCCTCCATTGATTCGCTCGGCGGAAATGTCATTCGTCAGCCGAGCCACAAGTGTGGTGCTGGTATCGCTTCCTGTTCAGAATACCGCCGTTAACTGCCCGGTTGACGTCAACCATGCCTGCTGGGAGAGGAGTTACCGCGAGTGATGCTCCTTTCTGTCCGTGGATATCTAGCTTGATGACTTTTCTCCCATCCCCGAACGCTACTTTGCCATCCCAACCTCGAAGGTTTCTGAGTGGGATTCTCAGAGACGCCCGTTGGATATCGTGACCCATGGCATTGCATATCATACGGCACTAACGCAGGGCCAGGTGACTGTCCGGACAACTTCGCCTATGCACAGATTTTTGGCGCTGCTGCCCAAATCGCAACGGCCTTCACTGACCAAAAACCCGAACGTAGTGGGGCTGGAACGGCGCGTAAGGGGAGAAAAGTCGACCGACCGACAGGTTTTCTGCTTCACCGACTTATCTCAAAATCCTAGCCCCCAACCAACCTCCTCTCTCAAACTTCTCATCTGGGCCTGCAATTCCAGACCAGCATCGTGAAAAGCCCCGCTTTGCGCCAGCTCACTTGTTGTTTGACCCTGTTGTCGACCAGCTCTTGTGCCGTAGAGGTTTTAGTGTATGAGCCTGAATTGATGGGCTTTCTTGTGACTCCTTGGCAGTTTTGGGCAGCAATGTTGGCTGGACGATGGGGAACTTGAGGCTTCGATTGTTGACTTTTTGTAGAAGAGGAAGGCGGTGAGTTGTTACTTGCACATTGAGAGGATGAATTGGGTCGGTAGGCGTGTGTTTACTTTGTTCCCCTTCGTGGGATATTCGCTTGCCTGACATCGAGCGCGGCTTTGTATAGCCATATTGTTTTATTATTCGTCCAGGAGATACTGCGGAAGCAAGATAGAGAGACCGGAGCACTAGGTCTTTGATTGTATGACGGAGGATGGATCATATGATGAAGAGATTTATACACTTCTCGCTGATCTGCTTTCCGCTGTGCAGCAGCTCTGATGGAACAGACTTTAATGGCTGTGCCTCGATGAGGTTGTCTCTGGAGGTGTACCTCATAGTAACGGTCTAGGGCGTTTACTCTAAGCATGAACGTTGGCGATGGTAAGTGAGTATCTAGGCTTTAAGGGAAGAGGATGAGCCGGAGAAGGTGTAAGCGTGGTATTGAAGTTCAGTGCGCAACGTGGGCTTCTGTCGAGAGCAGAGCTACAGGCTCGTCGGAGACAGTTGACTCAACGGTCCTTGAGGATGGTTTGTAGAGGATCTCGGATATTGTTTTGAGTTCGCTAGACCTGGCCAAGGGCCTTGATGAGCTCCTGCCATGAGAGTCATGGCCGGGCATATCTTCACTCTTGGCAAGGAAGACAGTATGAAGGTTTGGTGCTTCATTTCTTTGTACGTTGTACATGCTGAAACTACCCTTGACATGACTGCTTTTCGGATCCTTTCGTGTTCCCCGATGATTGAGGGTTCTAGCGTATAGATTGTGGCCATTTTCGAGAATTTCTTTTGGAATCAATATCATTATGGGGCAAGCTTGAATTGCTAGAAGGGTGAAGATTTGTTCTCCGGAGATGAGTAGAATGGATATATAGGATACAATAACAAATCCATCACTTTTCCCAAATGAAATATGGGTGGGAATAGCCTCTCACTTGTGCAAGTAAGAAACACTCCCTTCCTTGATGAAGCAATGCTGTGTCTTGGCTAGTGACCAGATGATCTTATACGTGCGAGCAGGGAAGTGGAAGCGCAAAACATAGTCACCGAAAATAGAAATTCTTGACTAAGGCGGACCATCACGGTCTCAGAGTTGGGATATCAAATCTGTCCGCGATGTCGTCTGCCGCGAGGTTTCTTCGATGGTGTCTACGGAGAGTCCAAAACAGTTTCTCTCCCATTAGCCGAGCTCTAGGTCTCATAAACTCTTGGCTTCGTTCACATCACGAAGAGTCTCATGACGACGGCTTGGTTTTGGATTACCACCGCCTAATAACGGGAAGGAGTCAGCTCTGTACTTTCCTTCGTCTGCGGCACTTGATCGTTCACTGCTAATGTACCCCTATTTAAGGCACCCGAATCGACCAAGTAACTTGGCCCATGGCCCAACGTGAGTCCAGAAGCTACACTACCTAAGAGAACATTCTGGCTTCTCTAACCTCTCGGTTGTAGGTCAAATGGTAATATCTGCCTCTCAGACTTACGGCAGGCATTCTATAGTGAACTTCACATCACCGGCGGTCTTCTTCTCGCCTGGAGTATTCGGGTCGGTACATGCGCAGCACGACGAGCGATAACTATCGACTGGTGGTCATGAGATTGAGCTATGTGAACTGAACTGGCTTACGAGGCATGAATTATACGAATCGACTTCATCACCCTATGGTCCATAGCGCATGAACAATTGGTGAAGGAGCTCATCAATGAGCGAACCGTTTGGCTCGTGAAGGACCCCACCGTAACGGTAGATACCTTGGCAAACCACTTTAGCCAGCGACTCCAGCACCTAGACGTTTAAATACTCACTTACCAGCCGGTCCCTGAACTTCATAGCAACGAGTTTGATCTTCCTGCGCGTACCCCGAACGCCGTGCCTGCTACCTCCCCTGGGCCCCTGTAACTTCTCACCTGCCGGGATGATGCCATCCAACTTTGTCGTCGTTACAAAGGAACGAGCCATATGGTAGGTTTTGTGTGAGGCTGAAATCTGCGGCCGGCTCTAGGCTGTTCAAGTCCTACACCGACTTGATTGTATGCACTACTGTCGTTGGAGATCTTGATATTTCTAGCGAATTGGTCCGGCTTTGTTGGCGGTTAAGTAAGGTTTGTCGTTCCTCGGATCGAGCTTTTTCAATGGTGGTAATGAACCACGGTAAGATGGGGGTTCGACCAAAATGTTAGTTGACGCTGCGTCTCTTGTTCGTCCGCCGTTGATATTCTCGTCAAACCGATCGCCTCCTAAAAAGTCGATTCGTATTTACCATTAATGGGAGACAGACCAGTGAGTATAAGATCCAGAACCACGGATCAAGCTCTTTGGTCCTCACGGCAGTATCTCTCTGCGCTCAAGTATTCCTAGGCCGAGCTCTCCGCCTTTACAAATATTCTAATCGAATCGTCCACCCGGGAGTCATCGTCAGCCATGCGTCCTAAGTCCAGTTGAAGTCTCGACGCTATTTTGCTCCAATCCTCACTGCTAAGTGAGTATTCGTCATGCATTAAAAACTGAAGATGGGGGATTTTTGAGCTGTTATACCAAGCTCCTAGGCTAGAGCCCTGGTCATGAAGACCTTCCATCCTCTGAGTTGTTTCGGCGGTTTGCGAGATACACGAGTACCTTGACGCAAGATAGGACGGCAGGGCAATTGACAGGGAGCTCTGCAATGATCTCGAAGACAAGTGAGCGGAAGTTTGCTGGATATGCCCAGCCCTCGGCATCTTCTGGCCCAGTACAGAAGGCTTCACCAGCTACTTTACGCAGACGTGGCCGCTGTAATACTATAACTATCATCCCGAGACAGTGTTTGAAGAGAACGCCGCTTTCCGATCCGAACCAGCCTATGAAACACAACGAACGGTGAACTAGCTCTATCGAAGCAGACCCGGATGCCTCCAAGTTCATGTCTTAAGAAATCCCCATACCGGGATTTGAAGCGATGCCCTCGAATTTAGTACCTGACGACGACGACTCTGCTTGGTGACGGCCTGGTCGGACACTTCATTGAGAACACCAAGTCTCGGCCAGTGACGGACTAAGAAGTCCCAATGCATTGACGGGCTTCGATCATTGCCATACGGAAGCCACAGGCGATCTGGGAGGAGAGGAAACGTCTGCTCACCATCTTGAAGTGGGTAGTGGAGCATAAGTCAAGTGGTTTCTTTCTGGACACTTGTACCGCACGTTAACACCAATCGACTAATACAGACATACCTTTGGGGAAACCAGCAGTGATTTTCATGAGAATCTTCAGATATGGAAACGTGTGTTCTTGGAGGTGACCACGAAACTTCATAAGCGAAGCCCGAAAGTCTTCGAAATGGGCCAGAGTGAGATACATTCACGCTTTACCCTGAGATTATGTGATGAATCTCATCGTCTCTTCCCGGTAATCTCAAGTCAGTCTCCAGAGTCTGTCTATTTGAGGTCGTCCAGTTACATGAGCGACGTATGACGACCCCCCTCGCCTCCCTGCTAAGGGGAACGAAGTCGTCCATTTCTTGCTCGCTGTCTAGGAGAAGAACTCGATATCTTCATTAACATCAGGATGTGAGGAGTTATGTCTTGTCTTTGGGGGCTTCTCCGTTTTACAGAGTCACATTAATCAAATTGGAACTGGGCTGACGACTGAATCTGTATGAGAGAGTCAATTTGCAAATGAAGTTCGGTAATCGTTCGGTCAACTGAGAAGCATGTGTAGGGGGTGCTCCTTCAAATGGGCACTGATACCATGGATCCAGAACTCGCTCAAAGGATCGGGAACGAGGCAAATTTCTCTACTGTGGGCCCAAGATAGAGCCAGCATTCTGTCCTAGGTCTTCCGAGGCGTGACCGCGTGCTTAGAGTATACGAGATGCGGATGCGGCCTCTCTCAGTTAATTAGTGCTATGTGGATGAGTTATCCCTCGAATGGAAAGAGAAGTTTATACATGTACAACGAGACTGGCTCATGACTTCGAGCGTATTGGCTTGTTGTCTGTGAGTTTAGGACTGTAAGTTGAATTAAGTGAGCAGTGCGATATCGTCTTCTTGAGAAATGTGGTCTAGGTTTGATGGCATAAGTTGCTATCTATGTAATAGCCTAGCTCTAAAATCCTAACTACATGTTTTGTGCTTATCCAGCACTTCAACTTGAGATATTCCACGTCTCTTCAGGGACGCTCAGTTTAGAGTGGCGAGCATTTGCAAGAAATTTGCCGAGATGACGAACCGTAGAAAACATCGGCAATCATTAAAAGGAGATAGAAGGGCAATAAATACCCCAAACAGTGAAGCGCTCTGACTTGGTCTTCATTCCAAGAGAAAATTGTGTCAAGAGGCTCATCACCACATCCGGATTGGAGACAAGCCGGATGACTGATCGAGACGCCTGCAGGCAGTGCCATCCTATCAGTCATTGTGGTACAAGAATATAATCTAATGGCTAGGAGATAATGTGAGATATAATGAAAGTACGTATGTCATGATACTCGCGTTCTTGGACCCGTTAAGTAGATACCGTTTGAATGCAAAAACACACAAGCAGATGTTAATGTGTGCTACTTGACACAATTGTAAGGCTTTCCCCATAAGCTTCTGATAGATTAATCTCTCTTTAGTCGGCCACGATTCATTAATCTCACTCATCTACAGACCTAAATCAGTGCTGGGTCGTGGATTGTCAGCCGATGGCTGCCCTGATGGGAGCGTGACCCGACTTTCCATCGGACAATCCAAGATCTTCTATACGGTTGAAAGACCGCTCTTGCCTGATGAGTTGTCTGTCTGCCTGCCTTAATTGAATACTGTGAAGTGGCCTGGGCTGCTCTTGCAATTTTCGTAATGTCACACTGATCGATGGGAAAGAACACGCAGTATGGACACTTGGCATGTTTCCAGTGTTGTTTGTAGGAAAGGAGAGACATTCTCTTGGCCTGCTAGTTCGAACTTGGTTTCCTCTTGCGTCACTGACGATTTGCTCAACACACATTAGTTGCATCTACAGGGCTCAACGGGCCATCGATGGGACTTACTTCCACCTGATATTTTGACATGCCCAAAGTACCTCCCCAACAACAGGTCATCAGTCATGGACTATCGGCTTCTTCATGCCGAGCAACGTTGATCCGGAGGTTCGTCACTTTGCAATGAACGGTTGTAGAACAAGTAGCATTGAGTGAGCAAGATAACCAACGACTTACACGAGTCGATGGTCGAGCCGGATGTAGTTCCTCCCGGAGCACGGCATATGTGGTAGCAACAACAGAGGAGAGCATGCATCCAACAGGGCATCCCACAACCCCTGCCCAGCAAAAATTGACCATGGCTACCAGCATGCGGCATCGCAGCTATCGCGGAACACAACATCTGGCACTTGCGGGGAAAGAACACCGGTCAAGCTCCGTACAAGGACGGTGCGGGTGCGCCGTTGGTCTGTGAATAGCCGGATGCCCATTCCCGGCTCACCGTCTGCCTCGTTTGACGGCACGACTTGCCCTTCCGGACACCGAAGCCATGGCCAGGACGGCAGTCAGGCTGCAGACTGCTCCTCGTGCGGCGAATGTCCTGCCTCATGTGCAGTCCACAGAGTACCAGCTCCTGCAAATCCGTTGTATTTCCATCGAAACCCCCATCCCATCGGCTGCCCTACGATATGCCGTCTTCATCACACAACATCCCAACAGCATAAGGTGGCTTGCATCCAGCCTGTCCCACGCTCCAACTCAAGGTATGTTACCTCAGTCATGCAAGAAACCCCCATTCAGAAAGCCAAAGTACCCGGTACACTTAGCAACCGCTCCCACAAATGCTTTATCTTTTCTCCCTCTCTCCACCACCCACTCTCTTCTGCGATTCGTCCATGCCACGCGTCCCTTGGATCCCACTAACAAGACCAAAGTTACCAAACCAACCGCCGCCATCACGCGCGCCAGATTAGAGAAGAGCTAATGCCGAGAGAGACTTAAGCACCGCCCATCAGGTTCAGCTGGGTCACATCTTATACAACCCCCCACCCCAAAGAGCGAGCGCGAGAAAAAAGACAACGCATTGTCTGACCCAACCAGCAAGAAACGACGGCGCATCTCGAGTATCCCAGCGCGAAGGAGGAACCCGCATGACAGGCCTCCCTCCTGCTGCCTGCTGCCGACCTACCCGCTTCCACCGCCGTCTTGGCAAATGCTTGACTCAATGTCGGGTTCTTCTCCTGGGACCGCGCAAGACCCCCATTCAGGTCTTCCAGGTCGCCTTTTCCCCCGGCTCATCGGACCCGATTAAGGATGCCCGTTTTCGGACCGACAGAGAGACGGTGTGAAATGCTGTAGCCACCTGCCGGGCGGCCAACTCTCCAAAACGTGGACTCCGGATCCAGTCACCGTCACCATCCTCAAATGGGATTCTCAGATGGGGTTCAACCCCCGGTATATCCGTATTTGCCGTCAGAAGGAAGAAAATGAGGAGAGGGGGGTACCAGCAGGCTCAGCAAGCCCCGAGGCATAACGAGGCCGACTTGGCGCGGCTCACGCTCGCCACAAGAACACCGGAGGAATGACGTCTCCGCGCCGTCGCGGGCATGGTCCTGCACCTGCAAAGCAGCACACAAGTACGCGGAAATGATCCACACACCGCCGTCGCCCGCGCAAAGTCCCGGCCATGATGGGCAAGGGGAAATACCCGTTGCCAAGACTGTCATCAGTCTTCGGTCCCGCGTCTCTCGATCTCGCAGTGTGTGACGGTCATGGACTAAGACGGACGTCCTGGGGTACTTTGCCTCTCTAGTCGTCCACAACACTATAGCACATGCATTCTTGTTTCCCTCTCTTATGCGACGCTATACTAACCTGACCGCTGAGGTGGAATGAAGAAGGAGGATGACGGGGTCACTCGGTGCAGCAGCTAAGGAGCGCCGCTTGATCTCTCGCTGTTCCATCGCCCAACTCACGCGCAACATTCGGGAAGGGGCACCCATCGATCGTTGCTGAATTCCATATTTCCCGCATCAGCCCAACCCCTTGAAGCGCGTGCATAATCGCGCATGGCCTCTCGTTGCCAGTCGGTTGCGGTCGCGGCCGTCCCAGCGTGGTATTGACAGAAGCCAACAGCACCACATGCTGCTACTGCTGCTACAATATCAACAGCGAAATAAACTAACTATCCAAGACTAGGAATCCGAGGAGGGGCACCGGGAGAAAGGGAAGGGAGGGGGCGTGTACCCACCCTAACCACAGACAAACCAGACACACGGAAAACCCTCCCAACGAGAGAATATTTCGGGAAGAGACGCCGTCGAATCACTCTTGCTAGCTGTGAGACTGAAAACCTGAGACATGGGATGCACACAGGGCTGGGCTGACGGGCTTTGTCGGCCATCGGCTGGTCGTAACGTAGCTCTACTTCAGTACTTAGCCAGTCGCCCATTTTCATTCCCCCTAGCAGCCCGCAGGTTAGCAACAATCACTTGCCGAGGGGTCGGGTCGTCGTCGCCCGTCCCAGGATTCCCAAACAGGCTTTCCGCGGCGACCTACGCCAGTAGATGACGGTACGGTACCTCCAGCCATCCGGGCAACTCATCGAACCTAACCTCGAAAAGGTACGAGGATATCGAGAAAAAGGCGGGGAAAATCAAGATTCATTGGGTCCGCTAGCCGGCTGATTGGGTCGCATACACATTCGCATACAGCATGTTTTCCCAGCCCGGCTGATTCCAGCAGCTTGGCGACGGATCGGTGACGGTGGTGACGGTCGTTGCAAGAGAAGGAAACGTTGTGCTGGGTTTGTTGGCTTTTGGTTTCCTTGCGTTGGATACCGTTTCATTCACCCCTCTCCGCCTCTTCTTCAGCTGAGCCTGCTGCTGCTGCTGCTGCTGGGCTAGGTACTCTCCCTTACCCTGCTTGGCTTTCGAAACTCCGTTCACTTTCCCCCATGACATTGGCCGCTGCTGTTGGTTGTCTGTGCCGCTGGCCATGAAGGAGGGGAGAGATGAGGTCAAGTACGTCAGGAAGAAGTAAGATGATTATGTTACGATGTACCCCGTGTCTCTAGAGACATTGCGCGCATTTGCGGGGGGAGGGATTAGAAGTTCGTCCGAGTTTGGTCCCATCCTCTACCCCCTCCTCCAGGTCGTATCGAGACAATACTTGGCGAATCCTTCAACGACAGCCAGATAGCCTTGGGGTCTCATAGACAAGAGGTCTACACGGCCCAAATCATGTTTCTTCGATTTCATACACACACAAGTGTGGGTTAGGCCACACATTCAAGTTAACTATTGATTGAATTGTTGAACTGCAAGGAGCTTCTTTCTAGGAGTGCTTTTGATCTATCCCGTGACTGACTGTCAAAGAAAGTATCTCTGATTCCGTGTGCTTCCCCCCTCAGGACATTGTCCCCCAATCCCTTGTCATCCAGTTCCCTTGCACTACACGGGCGCACATCACCAATGAACTTCGCTTGTCTCTGGCGCGCGCATAGTATCAAAGAAGGTAATTTGATTATGTACGGCGACGTACCATCCTTGGGCCTCTTCTAGAGCCAGAGATGGTCGTTCTTGTGTCTGCGTGTGCGTGCACACACATACACTTCCTCTTTGTAAACTCGCAACACGGCATATCGTAGCCGATGTTGCTTTCCCAAGGTAATTATGGGTTGTATTCGAACACAAATCAAGGCCAATTCCTTTCCCCTCCTTGCTGGACCCTTTTCCTCGAGCCTTTGTGAACGCCAAAATGTAAAATAAAAAAAGTAGGTCTTTCTGCATGCTCATAAGCTGAAACCGATTCCAAAGGATAGAACCGCAGCTATGCAGAAAAACAAACACGTAATGAGTCGTACAGTCGTTTCCGGGTGCAGTCAATAGCCCGACTGGCCCGGCATCTTTCCGAGTGAGTGACCGTGGCTCTCCAATGGCAGATGGTTGTGGCAGAACACCCTCTTGGTGTTGAGCTGTGCACTGCCCTTCTTGGTAGCGTCAATGAGAAGAGCTGGATCGTCGTAGTTCTCAAGCTGGCAGCACTCAATATTCTTGACCCAGCGATGGTTGGCGATTTCCGAGATGGTGGCGCGCTTTGCGGGGTTGGGGTTGAGCATTGAGAGGAGCACACGACGGAGTGCTGGCGGGGAGACAAATCCATCAAACGCATTGAAGAATGGGTAGTCCGACTCGGTAATGCGCGATCCAGGCTCAGGGTGCTTTGCTTCCCACTTCTGCCATCCCTTGAGCAGCTCAGCGTACTGAGGGTTTCCCTTGACCTCAGCCTTACTCCAGATATTTCCTCCAAAAGTCACGTAAATCATGACAATCGCCGCGCTCCACACATCGAGACCTCGCGGGTCATACTCAGTCTCCTTCAGGAGCACCTCAGGTGCCGTGTATGGCTCGCTGCCACACATGCCAGGCTTGCACAGGCGGATTTCGGCGCACATGCCCTTGCCACACTGGCCGCCAGCTTCTCTGAAGCCGGGGTGGTGGCCAGTGAAGACTTCGGAGACACCAAAGTCGGTGATCTTGAGCTTGCTGTCTTTGGTGATGAGAAGGTTCTCGAGTTTGATGTCGCGGTGGGCAATACCGTTGCTGTGCAGATAGTTGATTCCCTGCACAAGTTGCTTGAATAGACAGAGGCGATCAGGAAGTCTCGCCGGATCTTGGAGGTATTTCTTTGCAATCAATCCGAAGAGGTCACCCTCCGAGCAATACTCCATAATGTGGTTCCAACGCCCGTGGTCGGTGCAAAGCCGGATTGTCTCGACAACGTTGGGGTGGTGCAAGCTCTTGGCGATGCTGTACTCGGACTTGATCTTCTTCTCGTACTCTTCCTGTGTCTCCTGCTTTCTCTTGGCTCTGAACTCCTTGACTGCATAAAGCTCATTAGGGCACCCCTTTCGGCTCATCATAGTGACCTTGGAAGTAGCACCCTTTCCAAGATGTTTGCCATGGCGGCCAAACTTGGATAGGTACTCAAATTCCGCAAGGAGGTCGGCAACATCGACTTGGAAGTCGTCCGGGAGACTTAAGCTCATGCGTCGAGCCTTGACACCAACACCGGCGTCAGGCATCTGAGCCCATGGAGACGATCCCTCCAAGGGAAGAACAGGGTTGTCAGAATGAGGGTTGGGTGCAGACGCTAGATGACGGCTCTTCACGCGGCCCTCGAAGCTGCTGGCCCGTCTTCTGCCCAAGACAGGCTTGACCTTCTCGGCGTGCTTTTCTCGTCCGGAAACATTGGCGCCGACGAAGTTAACAGCGCGTCCTCGGAGGTTAAGGCCGGTAGAAGCCCTGTTCTTCTTCTTGAAGTCATCTTGAGTAGGCATATGCGAAGATTGCTTGTAGGAAGAAATGGTGTCGACAGGAGAACCTGGTGACGGAGGTGAGTTAGACCTCGTGGTGGTGTGTGACTTGTTCATCGAGAATCGTCTGCGGTTTGAGGGTGCAGTATCAATCAATGCACTCTCGGAGGAAACGTCGTTGGACTGGTCCAACGTAAATCCGAGATCTGGTCTGTTTTGGGACGAGTTGGATCGTCGGAAGATGCTGGACATTGTCCGCTTAAAGCTTGAAGTAGAGCCGCGAGTGGGCCGTCTGGACAAGGGAGTTGGTGGCGGTTCTTGGTCAGCAGCAGATTCGACTGCAGTTGAAGGGTTAGTGGCGGTGGTAGCTTTCGGTGTGAGGTCTGACTTTGCAGGCGAAACCGAAGGTGTGGGTGCGGTGTCGACCAGGAGAGGTTTCGGAGTGGTCTGCACCTGATGGGTAGCGGTGAGATTGATGTCGTGATGGTCCTGACTGGGGCGGGTGGTAAACTCTTGGGATTGTCTCCCGCTGCTAATGGGGGTCACAGGTTCATTCGGAGACTCGCTTTCGGACTCATCGGCTTCTTCGAGGATGGGAGAAGTAAGATCAGTGGGAAACTGGCGGGGAGACGAGGACAGGCTACTCGAGTTTTGTTGCTCGGCGGAATGTTGCTTGTCTATAATCGCAAGCGTTTATTAGCGACGGACGCCTTCAAGGGTGCTGCGGACGGAAACAGGGCGGGTTGGGAACAGCTGCTGAATGACGGAGGTGCAGCCAGGGTGCAATGACCATCAGACAACGTACCTTGGGGGATGGAAGCGGGCTGGGGCACCGCCATGCTGGTGAGGACGGTCGCCATCGCTGTTCGGAGTGTGGCCGGTGGGCACAAGGACGACAGCGGAGGAGGGTGCTCTGATCAAGTATGGGCCAATACGTAATTGGGCCACACACCACCAAGAGAGAACGCTTGGTGCTGGTGCTGGTGCTGGTATCGGTACCGGCTGGTGTCTGGGAGGGCCAAGTCGGTAGGTAGTGTTGTCCGCGGCGTTTCCGAGGGGTCTCCAATTCTTTGGCCTGGGCCTTGACGAATGGAGGGGAGATTTGGTTGGGCGACGCGCGAGTAGTGTGTCCCCCAATTATCGATTCTTAAGCACCAACGTGAATGTCGACCTAAGCGATAAGTCGAGTCCAGAGCTGGCGAGGTGGGTTTATTGTAAGAGAAACCGGGGGGCTTGGAGGCCAAAATCCGAAGACGCAAAGGAAAAGGGAAAACAAGAGAGTTGGGTTTTCTTGGTCTTTATCCCATTGCTTGAGACTGCATGCGTATCTTCGGCGTCGGGATGTTGTCCGGCGTTGGTGGATTTCCGCGACGAATCAGGACCACGACGAGGCTTTTTTTTTTGAGTATGAAGCGACTGCAGAATTAGAATAGGTAGGCTGGCTCCTTTGCCTGTGTATACGTTCTTGTTGAGCGGGAAGCTGTACGTGTCTGCGCACGCGAGCGTATGCGGTTCTTGGTGTAAGGTATCGGGAGAAGCAAGCAAGCTGAATGTCGGGTCCGGGTCCTTGTCGAAGGAATTCGCCTTGGTATCGGGGTGACTTGCGTAGGGTTTTTGGAAGACTGCAGGTGCCAGAGGAGGTATATGTAGAAAAGCAAGGTGAATTGCCGATCGATGCCTTTTTGCCTTGGTGAATGTTGTCTTGGTATTGACCAAGGTAGACGACCGTGATGAGGTAAAAGTTTGAGGTGTTTGGGATAGATATTAGTCGAGGATTAGGTCAGAGTAAGGGCAGAAAGAGAGGAGAAGAGGGCATGAAAATAATTCAGGCGTCCATCCTTATTCCGTCCTGGTCTTGGGAGGTGGGAAGGCTGCGAGTTTTGAATCGTCTCGCAGGGGAAGATGGCTCGCGGGAGTAGGGGGGGAGGAACGGGGTCTCGATTTGGATGAAGACAAACTCGAAGAAGGACCCCGCCGCTGCGCTTAGAGGGGCGTGGGAGTTGGAAAGAAGAGAAAAAAAAGACGCTCAAGAGAGAGAGCTATTTTCCGCCTCGGCCGGGTGTGGGAGTGGAAGATGATACTGTATGAAAGTGAGCAGAAAAAGTTGGGTGCACCAAGTGGGAGGACTGGGGACTGTGAACCGGGGGGAAAAAGTGAGAGTGGAGGGTCTGCAGTTACAGTTGCAGGTGTGCAGGTGCAGACAGGTCAGTCAGGTACGGGGTACGAAAGCGTGGGTGGAAGAGACGCCATGTATCTTTTACTTCTGGTGTTGTCTGGCACTCGCTCACCACTCTGCGGCCTGCCCCGGTTGGGGTTCTCGAAGGGATAATGTACGAATAATCACAATAGATGGTACTTGGTCCTTTGGTGATGAGACTGAGAAGGGATACTCCGATACAGTCACAGCAATACCTTAGGAAACGAAACCTACGGCATCCAATGGGATGGAGGGGTTCTGGTGGCGGCATGCTTTCCTTCCCTCTGAGGCCGTCTGGGAAAACAGAAACAAAAACGGCAAGTGCACGCAGGCAGAAGGGAGGCAGGCAAGAGCAACAAACGTCGGTCGGTACCTACCTTACCTTACCTTCTACAGAGTACATGAAAGATGGAAGCCAAGACAATTTGTCTTGGAAGGCAGGAAGATGCAAGAGAGGTAAGTACGGATACCTTCACCTCAGCTTTCCACTGCTTTCTCTGGAATACATACACTCCTTACACACATGCCACTGCGTTAATCTCATCGGCGGCATTCTGGGCGATGCAGCAAAATGAAGAGCAACACTTGGCATCCTCCGTCCTCTCAACAAGCGTCAACGGAAGCAACAATAACACAACCTTTGCAGCAGTGCTCCGTCTACCAGTTCTAGCCAAGCCCAAACTACGCCAGCGTCCAATATCCCACGTCCATTCAGCAAGCCGTATTCGCGAGGGTTACGGCCAAGATGGTGCGCAGCCAAGAAACGACCATAGACACAAAAGAGTACGAGGCGTTACCAGCAAGTTGTCACTCAGTACGCAGTAATCTCTACTTGCCTTACTTTTATCTACAGATACTCCGTACGCAGTACACAGCATGGATGATGGGATGGGACCAGAGAGCGCCCTCGGCCTGAGTGGGGACCGTTTCTCTGGGGGGGCACTTGGGGCTTCCATGCAGCTATCTGGGGGGCCCACCCGACTGACAAGACACCCTCATCTCACAGATTCTCACCCACCTCGCTCACTCTCATCACTCCACTCTCTCACTCTCACTCTTACTCTCACTCTCACTGCTCAGTCCCGGTTCACCTCATCAGTCTCTCCCACGCTCCTCAAACCTAAGCTCACGGTTCACCCACAGGCTACGGTCCCTCATCGGCCCTTGTCACCCACCCAAGGGCCAACACCGACGAGCCCTGCCCTACCCTGCCATCCGGATCCTGTCCACCCCTCCATTTTTGGTCTGGTGCTCTGTGCGCCTTGCTTGCACTGCACCTCAACCCGCGCACCAAAGCACATCAGACGGGACGGCATTCTGTGCCTATCATCGGCTGCTGCACAAGACTGGAGCATCACCCTGCGACTTCGCACCCTGCTTGCTTCCAGCGTTTTCCTGTGTCCCTCCTCTGCCACTCACTCAAGGCCAAGGCTTCACCACCTCGTGGTCCGGACCTGGCCGAGGAGCCAAGTGACTGAATTCAGAGACCGCGGATCCTGCCAGGAACACAACCATGAAGTGACCACCAGGGCGAACAAGAATCGCCCGAAGCCGCGGGTCGTGGAACCCGGAAAGAAGCCCCAACGGAACATGAAGAAATGTCCAACCATGTTTTTCAATTTCTGCTCGACAAGCCGACGGTGTCAAATTGCCAACCATGTCAAGCAACGATCAACATGAGCGGGTACGGAGACCATACGGAAACCAAAGAAACACTAATGCCTCCCAGAAGACTTTCTAGGAGACATCGTCTTAGCCAATCCAGTACGTACACATTGGACATGTATCTGTAACAGCAACTGTCATGACAAACAAGCGTCGGTGTTGGCATTAGGCTTCGCGTAGTGCCTTGTGTGTATTATTGGCACCGGCGGCGTGGCGCTCGTCACTGACTGACAAGCATTGGTAGGCAACACAAGCAGGATGGCAGCTTCATTCTTGGCCATCCATGTCTTATTCCACAGTAATTACCATATTGCCAGCGTACGGGTACCAATTCAGAGTATTATCCTCTCATCTGTCGCCGACCACATGCGGGCCTGAAGTGCCCTGAACTGCTAGGCTTGTTGCGGGTACGGAGTACGGAGTACGGATACTTGAGGAGGGGCGTGTTCGTGGGTACGCCGCCGGCCCCAACGTGCGTCGTGACCACGGTCAATGATCAATCCGAATTGATACAATACAACACAGCACAGCACAACGCCAGCACCACCACGGGGTTGACAGGCGAGACAAGATCAGAGGGCGTGAACGGGGGGCCTTGGAACAGGAGCATGGGGGTTCCAACTCCGACTCGCTCCTTCACAGACGGACGAATGAGACACCACTGGAGGTTGTGTGGGGTGAATGATGCGATATTTGCTTGGCTGCAAACCGCTGTTCTGCTTCTTTGCGGGAGAACCACCTTTTCACTCAACAGGACTGGTCCAAGTGGTTTCCTTCCTCGTCCCTGCTTTTCTCTGGAACCGCGAATGGCTTGGTCTCTGGAGAAAAGGAAATGCGGAATGGGGAAGTTTGCCCTCGCGTATCTGCGTAGCGCCGCAGGAGCCCATCTGGGCCTTCTGTCTTGCTGCTTTTCTCTCCGTGTATTTCTCTTGTCGTGTGCCTCACTGACCTTCGCCGCCTGTCCCCTCACGTCTTGCCTAGCCAACGACGGTGCGGCAATTCATCAGTTATCTGGCAGTCGAGGGCTGAGGCGAATCCAGCGCGAAAGCATTGGACGCATCCGCTCCAGGTACTAGAATCCACAGCACGCGCTACACATAACGGCATCCGCATATGCGATCCACTCTGCACATCCATGCCGAACCCGATAATGACGATGGCACGGATGGGTTCTTTGCTTCCTTTGGGTCGTGGACTCCTGGGGGGAAAGGGGGGAGGAGCCCATATCGTGACCCTGACCCGCACAATATCCGTATTCCCGTGTTTCTATCCGTGTACGGATATCTATCCACCAAATGGATTATGGGGACTAGAGCGAACGAATGGATCAACATGATGACATTACAATATGACCTGCCGAGGCATCTTGGGGGACGTTCTCTGTTTTCATTTGGATCTTCTTACCTCAGTGGCCTACCTGAATGTACACTACAAGACTAACGATGTGGTCATTTGTTGTCCTTGGCTTTCCCTTGGCTGTGACTGACCATCGCCATTGACACATTCCACCGCCTTGAAGACTCATTGTCATCTACCAACCCAATGTTTCGTCTCACTCATTTCATGACTAGAGAAACAACTGGAGCACATGCGGAGGTGGAGGAGCGGAATCCGTCAACCTGGCAATGTCTTGTCTTGGTCTTGGCCGACCCTGGCTGACGTTGCCATTGCCCCCCCTCCCCCCTGGGCCGCACCGTGGGCAAATGCGATTGCGGCTGCGGCTGCGGTTTCCACATGGATTTTGATCTCGAAAAATGCCCTGCCTGTCAACTCATGTCTTGAAGGCGCATTTCGCAAGCCTCCAGCTGACGAAGATGACTGCGAAAGCAGGCATTGAGGCAGATACTTTGATTATGCAGTAGCAGTGGGATATACTCAACACGCAATTGCAGTCCTGCTACTGGTCGAATGCGTTACAAAATAACGTGGGCTCCCAGTTTCACGCCGCCGAGATATCTCGTTCGGAGGCTGCCCGTGAGTCGTAACCATCGACTATGATTTAGCTAGAGTTGAGTTGATAGACCAACTTTACACAGGGCACACAGTGGCACGCCGATACAATGGAAGTTCAGCCCGGATAGGGACGTAGTACACGCCTCAGACACGATACGTATACATACACAGCAGCGGTATGGCGGTTCGTGCGCTACGAGATGACAGCCGAGCCTGCTGAGGTAAGAAAGGCTGGCCGGCTTCCTTCTATTGTTGCGTGGGACTCGAGAGAAGGAAAGAGGAGGCAAGGAATGGAAATATCTCGGCTTGCGTATCGCACACTAACGAATACTTGCTATCGCGAAGGCAGGAAACAGTGAGAAACAAGAATCAGACGGCAGACGAAGGGTCCACGTTCCCCCCCTCCCCCCTTCTGTCATACTCATGGGAAGATCCCAGAACGTTAGGAGACCGAGGCCCTCTTCTTCTGCCATGCTCCATTGTTCCAAGCTCTCCATTCGACGGGCTCCTCCAGTTCTGCCCTCCCTCTTCCTCCTAGGCTCCTTCACCTCCACCACCCCGAATCCGCGATTCCGCCCATTGTCACTGTCACCCACAAGCAACCCTTCAATCCAAGAGAAACCCCATCCGTCCAACCAGCCGCAATCCTCCAGGTGGCCCAGTGGGCCTGTCAGGGCTCTTCCTCGGAGCGCTGTTCAGACCGGAGGGGCAGCCACACCGTCACTGGGCACTTGAGACCCAGCAGACAGCAGATCGAATACGGTGAGCGATCCCCTAGGCCCGCTGTGGTGTCCGGCCCTCGATGGTCAGTGGTCGAAGCGACGGAGTGTCTCCGATAATAACAGCGACCCAAAGGGCCGACAGGGCCGACTGGCATCCTGCTCGTCGGCTGCTACGGCGCGAAAACAGAAGGGCCTCTTGCGATCACTCAGCACACCAAACGCTCGGCAGACCCGGCACAACCTGACGCTCTCGCCTTGAGGATACTCATGTGGTTGTTTATCGGGCACCTTGATTCATATGGTGCCTGACAAAGTACGGACACAGGTACACGAAGCAAGATGAAGCGAAGTTACTGGTCAGGCAGGTTCCGAGGGAAAGATCGTGTCACATCAATCTATCAGATGCCATAACTTCGCTGGAAAGCAGAGGAAATATCGGTGAAGTACCAGCTTTCACCACAGCGGCATTTGCGCCAAAAGCATCCATCACCTTGAAACACCCTTCAGGTTCGCGTGTCTATAGCAATACAGGCGACGGGAGTCCAGATACTCGAGCGTCCACTAAGAACGCCTTGCATCGTCCATCATCCATCATCTTGTCACCGCCAGGAACAGTCTAGCACCCGGACGCCACATCCTTGTCAGTGGTTGTTTGGCTGAAGATTCTCGACTCCAGAGTAGACTTTTCGTTGTCGCTCTCGCTTGTACTGGCACAAGTGACAAGAGCCTCCCCGAATCCCGATAGACTTTACCAACCCTCAGATCTGGACGAGCCTTGTTGAAGGGCCGAAAAGTCAATGGAACTTGAACGGCTGAACTTCCAATCAATCTCTGTTCGCGTCAAGCTCCTACCGCTCTACGGTTCAGCAACTACCACTACTTTTCGTCATCTCGGTCTTGGCTTGCTGTCTGGTGTCATGATTCTACAACTCGGGGACAACTGCGTTAAGGAGGATTCGGACTGCTCTTCAGTCTTGGGTGACCGATCGGCCTTTCGCCCAGGTCACTGCTCACTCTCGCAGCCAAGACCGCGTTGACTGCTCCAGGTCCCCAATTGTTTAAGGATCGCCATTCGATAAACGCTATCGCAACTTGCTAGGGGTTCCTGGTTTGAAAATAAACGGCCCTAATTTGAACCCTGCGCGAAGCCCCAGCACCTCCGTCCACTGTTTGCCTCGAGTCCTCAAGGAGTATAGAGTACTCTGGATACGTACCTTCTTTTGTCCGTCCTTGGAACTCATCTCTCACATCACTTCAAGCATTGCGTCGACTGGCATTCTTCTTGATGTGCTACAGGTGACAGTCACATGTTGTTACTGACCGCAAAACAATGCGTCTCGACCGCGTGATCAACTCCGGACCGCCACGTGCGTTACTGATTGAAGTTGAAGAACAGAAACTTCGAAAGACGCGAAGAAGCCTTGATGCACAAGCGCGTAAAGCGGCACTCTACCAAAAATGGATACCAGCTAGGATCGCACAACGAGTTGCCGACTCTCCGATACTCTACCCGCCTCCCTTGGGCATGGAATACAGACGACAGGGGTACTCCGTATGCTCACGATACAAGTGCGTCACGCTCCCCAGACCATGGTGGACATCTTCAAGTCGGTCGCACCAATGCCGAGCATTGGAAACGTCGCCTTGGACGACACATGATATCCAATACCGTCTTCTCCTACTTACCGCCTCGCCTCACCTTTCTCCGAAACGCGACAATCTTCCGCTGGCGCTATTGGCAGATGTATCATGGCCATTACTCCGGGATAGACGCAATCATGGAGATTTTCACATGATGATGAGACTTTGAACAGGTGTTGAGTTGTCTTACCAAATAGACGGCAAATTCCTTGGCCTCACCGTTGTTGAGATGACAAGACAGATTGGAGCGGGCTATGCCACCGTCTGATGTTTTACCTCTCGCTCATCATTAGCACGGGCACTGCGCAGCCGCTCTTGGCGGTGCTTCACCACTTATGTGTTTGCTACCACGAAATTACTTCGGAATGGGACGAGATGTTCCAGGAGGTTGTACTCGCCAAAAACCCGCGCTTCGTCACAGCGCCTTGAGCAAAACGTACCGAGCGGCGCAACTGCTAGTGGTACTGGCCCTTATGAGACTTCGATGCGGCAAAAGCATTTACCCCGTGATATTGTCAATATCTAAGCTCGCTTGCTCAATAAGCCGAAATAAGGCTGTAGAGATCGTCAGAATTCCCTTGGCAATTGAAAGCAAAGCGTGCGCCGAGCAACTCAATTTCAGCACTGGCGCCGAGCGCAAGCAGTAAACGATGTATCCAAGCACGATGCATATCGACTCTTGCTTTCTAAGTTGCTCACTCAATATAGCCAGCATGCCGCAACGTCCCTGGAGGCAATCAAGCGCGAGGTATCGTCATCAGTCGAATGGCTTTAAGACTAACATTCGAACGGAAACTTGCAGACGCTGGTGCGTTGTCTGTGCCCCTTGCCGGCGGCGTGCTTCCGGGATTCTTCAACGGCACCGGGATAAGCATACCCAGATATTGGAATGTATCTAGCTTCGAGCACTGTCTCATCAACTTGGACTAGCCACTTGTTCAGGACAGTGTTGTTGTTTCACTGGTGGCTGTCATATATGCATTTGGCGATCACCATAAACGAGGTTCCGGCTCAGGCCGTTGAGTTTTGACAGCATATCAAGCGGGCCACTCTAGCAGCTGACACGCAGCAACAAGGCTCAGCCGTACTCTGTGCCTTACATGGACTGGACTTGAGAAGCTACACGGTTCTGGGTACCGCAGGCTCGGCGCGCCAAATCTAGTGGTCGAGAGGTAGGCATGTTGCGTATGCCAAGCAGCTTGTCGCCCTGCAAACTCGCTTCCTGTCGACCGAACTCTGTTTTCGTTGATGGCTCGCCTGAACTGAACTTGGCCTAACTTCGCCATTCTGTGTTGAAGGCTTCAGAGTCGCCAAAATCACCCTACGGATACTGCGAACTGAAACAAAGTTGTGAGCGAGGGACCAAAGATTATCGCTAATGTGGCAGGTTACCCCCCCTCTTCCTTAGATTGCGTTCCAGGCTTCAGATGGGCTCACCAACAGCGGCGCACAGGTCGTCAAGTTGGCCGACTGCCACCGCTTCTGTACCGACCCATCAGACTTCGTAGTTACCCGCGTCGTACCCAGCCATCAGTAATATTCGCTTGGATCGGAATCAAGCAAAGCGGCATTTCATGGGAGGTAAGGGTGTGCTCCCGAGGTTTGATGACAATCTTGTTGGCCACGAACTGTTTCAGCAGACATTCACGACTGGTGTTGATCCCCCACGCTTGTCGTGACTGCTGCACCCCTCAAGTAGAGAAGGTGAGTGGCTCGCTTGTTACACTACTGCAGGTGGCCCGAAAGAGATGTTCAACACATAGCGAAGTGAGCCAGGCCTTGGCGCTGGTGCTGCTAGGCCGTGCGGAGGAGAGGAGTGGATTGTGGGAAAAGGGGAGGACGGACGGATCATGGATCTTGTCAGTCGACCGTACCAACCCGAGAGACCTCGCGTTATGATCCTCGCGGACGACTTGGCGACCGAGATGCTCCGAAATGAGACCCGGAATCTTGTGTCAGTGACCGACAGTCCGACAGTCGGCCCCATAGGCTGATATGCGCTTCTTAGCCGGCGATGCTTGAGCCGCCAGTAGGCACAAGTCTCAAAGAGGCAAAATCGGGCGACTTAGACGTCGAGAGATGTTTGACGGCCAGGGCAGAACCAGGAGGAACGGACCTCACTATATTGGAGGGCTGTATTCCGTCCATTCATTCATCGAGTACGTCTTCGTCGGTCAGGTATTTGGACAGATACCAAGACAAACGGCGTCTTGCTCGAGCCTCGATGTTTCTAGTGGCTTGTTTGACCCTGCTACACATCGTTGGCTTGGCTGAACTAGAAGTCTCGCAACTGCCGCTTTTACCCCCAACTTGCCCCCATCCCTGGGGATGGAAAGTTGTTGGGATGGCGTCGCTGAAACTCAAAAAATGATATTCCTCAGGAGCTCCCAGTGGATTGGACACGGATCTACATACATACGAGGCGGTTGTCGCGTTGAAATACCACCTAGAACAATGAGCAGCAGGTCTAGACTTGGCCGATGGAAGAGAAGACGCGTCTTCTCCGTGGCTTATTCCATGTCTCGCGCTGGCTCAGGGCGCATCTTGCAGTTCTTCTACGGATTACCTAGCACTGCACCTTAAGCCAGGCTGCCAGGGGGAGTCTGTCGACAGTTTTTTGGCATGTCAAAACCAGCAAAAGATGTTCACGCCTCATCTCGAAATGGACAGCCAAGGAGATCTGCCGGGTTATTAATGGGATTATCGATTCTCGACTCCCAACGATCGGTGGCCTGAATGAAGGGCTGTGCCTTTCGAACTTAGCCCTATTCGACTGCTCATTGTACGGATACAGATACCGATTCACAACCCAAGATGTGGGGGTGGAGTCTCATCTTGAGAACTGCCATATTATCACAGTCTGTTAGTTGAGGCAGAGAAGCGTTGTCGATGCTGGATTGGAATGGGTTGAGTACCTTAGAGGATTTCTGACAGCTGGGGACGTGGCTGGCTTACTAGCCAAGCCACGCCATGGGATCCGTTTCGGACGGGATTCACCGTACGGCAAGGCATGTCAAAACGGGCTTTTCCTCCAATCGAAGCTCCTCCTTTGGCAATCCACCACCACCAACATCGTCACAAGTCTCCATCTCTGAGTCTCTCCCCCGAACTTGGCCCCGTTGCCCCTCCACCCGCTCGAGCCCTCGACGACGGGTTCCCGCCAAGCCAAGTGGCGGTGAGCTAAAGGCCCCCGAGAGCTCTGGAGCTCGTCCGCCGCCCTTCCCTTCACTTCACTCTAATCCCCGTCTACAGCAGCCCCTCACTTCACTGAGTGCAATTACCTCTCGGGTCTTTGGCGGCATGCTTGACAGGGCTAGCTAGGCGCTACGATGCGCTGCGATGCGCCGGTGCCAGCAATGTAGCGTGAGTCGACAGTTGCTGCTGCTGCTGGTAAAAGGGGCTGGAAATCTCGCTTGAATGCTTGCTGCATCCTCAAGCTGGAGATGCAAACGACCTATTGGAGCTTCCCCAGCTTGATCCCGGGGAAGCTCATGCGACTGCCTTCTGTTTCTGAACCTGAAGTAGCATTTCGATTCACCGCAGCTTTCCGAGCTGCAGACCATCAAACGCGTCTGTAAGCATGTCCTGTCCAGCGCCCTCGTTCCACGGCAGACGGGCAGCCGCGTCGTGCAGGCGTCTACTTCTCCGAAGACAACTTTGGTCAACGAGATGCCCCGACATGGGCGGGAAGATGGTATTAATCTGGGGTTCGCGGGGTACAAGTGGCTTACGGCCACGATACGTCGATACGATGCTCCTTTGTCCCGGAGGCAATCACACCCCCAGGAACTCTATCCCGGATGGGTGGGAGGGAACAGGCCATTCTCACGCTCTCCGTACATGCGGCATCTCGAAAAATCCCTCATGGCTGGTATGTACCATTATGGAGGATGGTGAAGATGACGGTCTTATTTAATGGCGGCTTGCCAATCATCCTTGCAGTCACGCCCTTCGCTGCACTCGTACCAAATACTTTGGCACTGATGGTCAGTCCAGTCTCTACATCCTGCACACCATCCGGCCGTCGCAAAGCTCTGCGGCTCAATACTCGGTCGTTGAGCTTCGGGCACACGGACATGGACGTGGCATATATTGGATATTTGCGTCTATGGGCCAATGCCTAGCCATTTGATGATTTCGTTATCGTCAGAATTTTCCATCTGCATGGAGGTTGCCATCGCCAGGTGGGGAATTGACCTGCAGTTTCCGACATGATCAGACTTTTTGTGCCATGCCGAACGAGAGAGAGCGCGAGAGCTTATCTCTCCTCTTATGTGGCGAAGAGGGTGATCGCCCTGGGCCCAGATCTTCTAGAAGGGTTCTCCAAACCCCAAACCCGAGTCGGCGACGTCTGCATCCCTAGTGGGCAGTCTGGCCCCCTCCGACGATGATCGAATGCCTAGAGAGAAGGAAGCAGCTCAGTCCTTGATGGGCGACGCTTGGCGTTCTGCCAAAAATGCCACCATTGACCATTCATGGTCCGGCGAGCCTGTCCCTGGCGTGCCCAGCTGAGGGGAAGCCCGACTGGGAGACGGGCTTTTGTTGATATATGCCTGCAGCTGGGCACTCCATCATTTTTGGGGTTTGGCTTGGCTCGTTCGGCGATTCCCATTGCTTGACAGAGCGATTCTTCGTCGTGGTGGTGCTAAGTATGCCAAGCCGAACGTTTTTTAAAGTTTCAATTTGCTTTCTCCTACGCACACTCAATTGCGTAAGGATACGTGCAAGTCCGTTTTTTGTTATGAACTGACAGTAGCCTTTGGTAGACTCAAAGTCATGGCAGCCGAAAAGATTACCCATCGCGATGGGTTAAAGTAGCTGGCACGTTTTTCGCATATTGGTTGAGGTAGCATGGTAGGTCCTACATCAATTTGAGATCGGCAATCCCATACGTTATCCGAACATGGGCTACCTAATCTGCTGAATCTACATGGACGTCCCTTGGAACAGATTTTCCCCTCCGTGCCCCCGTGGTTCGGACGGAAGTCCAAGGTGGTCAGAGGGAAAATGATCGGAGGAATTGAATGCGAAAAGCGGCGCTCAACATGCGGCGAGCGGGCTGATCGCGGACTGTGCGCGGTTGGGGCTGGGAGGACGCGCAGCCCGGGGAACTTCACTCCGGTTCCCGGAGCGTCTTTTCGCTATGGGTGTTTATTGAGGGCCGGGAGAAGGACGGATATGTATGTTTATCATCCGGGCATGGCTTCAGGTCGTACATGTCCTCGCGCCTTTCTGTTCATTTTGTGTTTCTTGGGGGTTCAGGTGGGAGTCTGTCTCGCACGGTGATCTCGGGGCGGGAGGAGGAAGTTTGCGGATATCGTCTGGGAGGTGTAGCTTTAGCTTTATATGTAGCTGGAGGTTCTGGCTGTATCTTTGGCTGCTACTTGTAACTGCAACTGGCAATACTGCTATGCTCGAAGTTGAATGTATACACTCGTAGCTTACCTTACGCTGTACTTTTCCCCCGTGGCAGGCTATTAACATGAGTGCTTGCTTCCCAGACGACAAGGTTGTCGAGAGAGTTCTTGGGTTGGGATCGCTGCGGGTTTCTCTCCTGAGGCGAGGAGCAGAGAGTTGGACGTGGCGTTCTGCGGGCGATGAACTCTGCGATTTGGGGTTTTCATTGAACATGCGATTTGGAGGGAAGCGGGACAAGGTGACAAGGTAAGAAAAGGAGGCTGGATGATTACTGCGGCATGAGACTGTCCTGCTGAGCATAAATGTTTTCTTGCCCTAGTCTAAGAGAAGATGAGCTTGCTTGACGGATGAGGGAAGGATCTTATTCGTGTTTGTATTGCTACGGGAAGAGGTTGCCTGATACTTGATGAGTTGTTATAGAGGGGTTGAGATGGATGTTACTTTGTCGACCTTTGTAGTCTTTAACTTGATGGGAGGAGGAGGTGAGCAGTGAGGCTTGGAGTTTCGGAGTCTTGCCTGACGAAGTACGTACGCATCATGGCGTTTGCTTTCAATAGTATGCTTCCGCGTTGTCCACTGTATTGTTTGGATATGATGTGATTGTCGACACCCACGTTGACTGGATCCAGGACAGTATCCTGCGGGCATGCGGTGGTTATCAAAAGGGTTCATGAAACTGTGGAGAAATACAATGGCGTGAAAAGTGTCATAGTTCTAGGACTCAAGGACAGTGAGCTGCTTGTGAAGGTAAGCAAGCTATAACGTGTATTATATCCCTTGAATACGAAGAGCTTCTTACTCCGCGAGCGGGTCGAAGATGTTAAGATGTATTCTGTTTCACGTGTCTGGGTGCGCCGTTGTCAGAGCATCGCTCTTTTGTTATATAGAGCGTTGATGTGTGAGATGGACGCAAGCCATCATGAGCTGTTGGTTGAACAGGAGACTTGGGTCCGGGCTGCTGCGAGGAACTTCGAGATGAAATCCGCGTTCAGCCTCTTCTTTCTTTGTCTCTCTCTCTGCTTCATCCAAGTTTGAACCAGCAGGGTCCGTCCGAGTGATGAAGTTTCTTCGACTACATCGAGAATAAACCTCGACGTTGTGGTCATTCATCAGCCAGACTCACATTTGTCTCAATTCACTATCATCGCCATTCAGTGTGAGAAACTCAGTGCCTCCTTCCATTCTGATAGCAGCCATTGGGGCCTGGTGATTGAGTAGGTTTGAGAAACGTGAAGCGTTGATTGGTGCATGAAGCTTCGATACTCCTGGGTTCAAATCACAGCTGGCTCCCCGTTGGTACTGTTGTACTTCCTTTTTCCAAGGCCTCCAGGTAACCTGTGATATCAAACAGTTGTCTGTTTATGGGGGGCGTAGATCGGATCATACTCGAGATGAGCCCTCAGAGTCACGCAGCTTGGCATTGAAACTGTTGTTACTTTACAGTTGTAGACGCTAACCAGAGTCCAGACCTAAGATTTCACCAGCCTCAACTTCTTGGTCGCTTGAGCTCAGCCCGGGCAGCGGATTGTGGGCAAGGAGCGGTACCAGGCAGTCTCTGAGAAAATCTATCAGTCAGGTATGTATTTGAGTCTCGCAGACACACCAGCCGCGGGAGCTCACTAGGATACTTCTCGTGAACAACGTGATACTTGACTGGCTCTATCCTCTCATTTAATGGCGTCAATGTTGTCAACGGGAATGGAACAGACGGTGTTTTCTTGTTGACTTTTAGAATTAAACACACAAGTTCTGCTCTCACAGACCTGGATTCTTACGTTACACTATAAGGCAAAAAGCCAGCAAGCTATACCACTCCTCTCAGGCGTTTAATACCTATCGAATACTCTAGGAAGTGATGTTTAAAGCTAGATACCGTAGTAAAGACCTTCGCGGCGCTCTTGTTTTATAAGGGTAGATTATATATTTATTAAGAAATGCGGTAGGCTCCTGAATACACTTTCCGGTACGACTTCGAATTCCATAAAAGAACGAAGCTAGGCTACACTATAACAAGAACATGATAAGAAACTTTATAGACTTCTTTTAAATACCTGAGGATCTCTAAGTCTTGTCTCGGGAGAGGAATAAAGTGATATTCTCCTATAACCGCCAGCTTCTAGTATTCGATCATCTTAATCATCTCGTTATACGACTACTCAGCACTTAGTTAAAGAAGACCGGGTGAGCGCTACCAAAAACATCTAGTTGCCGTCTCTTAGCAACCTCCTCTACTTGCCTCTCCGCTGCGCTCAGTTTCGCAATATCAGAACCTCAAGCGGCTATTCTGCTCCTCCCCGTCGTTTGATACCTATGGCATATACTCCTGGCAGTAACACTCAAAGCCGGAGGGAGAGAGCAGAGAGCCTTGACGCTCAACTCCTCGTATGTGGAAGCAACAGTATTAAGATAGACGACTCACGCCCCATGCCATTGCGGGCTGCAAAGCCGGCACTGGTATAGACGATGCCTGCGGGGTCATCGGCAGAAGCAACCCATACTGCTGTCTCTAGAAGTTGACTGGGCAGAGCAGTATTTATACCATTTCTCGCCTTCGTGCGGCTTAGGAATGTGTAACTCCCTACAACCCTAGGACAAGTATTGCAAAGGGAGATATTGCGAACAAAGGCACTAAATTACCCGGGCAAGTCTACCCTTCCAGCAAAGCCTAGTTATCCCTCTATCTCGTGACGGAAGAGTCCTTCATGTAGTGCTAATCTCCTACGTGATTAAGGCAGCTCAAGATGTGGCAACCCAGAAGAAAGAGACTGGGGGCCATCAGGCATATGAGTTTGATCACTTTACTTCCGTGAGAATATATCGAAAAATGTATATCGTCACAAGCTTGGGGTTTGAGCCTTCCCGTGTCCTCGTAACTCCTTCCGTTTCTTCCTTACTTGATGTTTATTTCCCGAGTCGCCAACCACCTCAGAGTATACCATGCCGGTGCCATGCCAAAAACTTTGACGTTATCTCAGCCTCACAAACACACGAAGTCCGGGAGTGTAGAACAGAACGCGAGGGGGCACCGCAAGGTCAGGAAGTAGAAGAAGTTGTTCGTGGGTAGACCTAACACTCGCTAAAGGCGGCATCTTCATTTCCCGAAACAACTTCAAATTTCCCTTTCGCGCCTAACATAGGTAGAAGACCGATCCGGCGAGAATACTGGGGATATCTTCTTCATATAGAGCCTCTTCCTTTTCAAGCCAAGTTCATCGTCGCAAGTGAGCTTTACCCAGAGCGCAGACTCCTACCACGTCCCACGTCGTTTGACACAATCCCCACCTCGCATCTCTAGCAGCTAAAGGGACCTATGCCAATGACACGAGGCACCTGTCACTCATTAAGGCTCAGAGCTCACATCAGGTAAGTACCATCCTATCTATACAGGAATATTCCAAAATCATACCAATCTCTTAACGAAGCACCGGCTTACTTTCCAACATGAACTCTCACCTGCTACGTACCAGGGTGAACGATAGAGATGTCGGTCGAAAGAACGCCTGTCACGTCGACAATGCCCAGGCGCATCGTTACGCTTCTCATCACGCATCGCATCATGATCCTCATGCATCAAAAAGGTAAACCTCGAGAGTGGTAACCCCACTTCCTGACTTGTTTAGAGATAATGAGGATTTTATACCGTCTCGACTTTGTAGTCTACTGAATTCTCGAAAGTCGCCGTTTGTCAAAGTTCCGTAATCTAAGTCCCCGTGATCCAATGACATAGGAAAAAAAGCCTGTCGTCGCCCAACACACCCGTTGCCAAAGACATTCCCATAAGAAAAAAGGAGGAGGAAAACCGAGAGAGAAGCAGATGAAAAATCTGCCCACTTATACTCCCATTGTGAAATCGTGCTCGATACCAGGTGTGACGCTGGCCATGAACTACAACAAGTTAGCATCATCATCACTCTTGAAGACTTCTCACGCCTCGAGAAATGTACCTTCAGGAAAACAACCAGATACTGATCCACCCGGATAGCAACCTCCTGCTCGTCAACCTCGCTCTGCTCAACCTCCTCCCACTCGCCGTCCTTATCGGCAGCGGCCTGAGCATCCTTGACATCCAGCTTCCCCAGCTCATCAACGAGCCCCTCCATGCCCTGGTCCCCGCCGACGGCCTTACCGGCGCGCAGCTTCTCGCGCCGGATGCGCAGCGCCCCGTCGGCGCGGTCGAGCATCGTCTTCATTACGGATGCGTGCTTGCACGGGTGCACGCTCGCCATCTTGATGTTGTTGGCGAAGAAGGGGAAGTCCTCGAGCGTCACCGTCTTGTCCTTGTAGTCGCCCACAATGTCGTCCATCATGGCGTGCGGCGGCAGCGGCTGGCCGTTGGGCGAATAGCCCGAGAGGTAGAGGCGGGGTGTGCGGTAGTACGTTGAGTACATGATGTAGAGGGTGTATGTACGCCGACCGCTGTGAATGTGAGAGGTTAGCCACATCTTCCCGAGCTGAAAAGTCAACGTGATCCCTACCTGTTCTTTCCGTTGTCTCCTGCATCGCGGATGATGGCCTCGTCGTCGTCTTCATCCTCCATATCCGGAATCTCATCGTCATCCTCCACAACCTCCCGGTCTCCCACATTTCCCGAGTCGTCCACCGTCCGCACCTCCTTCACTTTAAGCGGCTGCGAGCTCGCCAGCCCGCCCGTGCGAAGCCAGCCATCCTCATCATCGTCGCCGGCCCCGGACCTCTTGCCGCCCTCCACGACGGCCTCCTCGTGGCCCGCATCGCCGGCGAAGTCGTCGTCGAGGCGGCGGTTGCAGGGGACGTTGCGCGTGACGAGGAACTGCTTCCCGGGAGGCAGGTAGCTGACGCGGCGGCTGTCGGCGTCCGCGTCGCCCCAGGACCAGGTCGGGAACTTGTAGACGAGGTAGTCGCCCGCGGCGACGAACTCTTCGGGGGTGATTTGACCCGTCTGGCGGAAGGTGGACTTGTGCGATACCGGTGTGTACCGGTCGCGGAGTGTGTTGACGGTCGAGTAGAGAAGATTCATCGTTAACGTCGGTCTGTGACGTTTAGGGAAGCTTCGGTATCTCGAGTCGGTGACGCCTTGTGTTGAAGGTATCGATGGTCTCTAAGTGTATACTTGCTTTGTGGTGATGCGGTTGTCTTTAGTGGCGTCTATCTTGCTGACGAGAAGGATGTTGCTGGCGAGGTAAGAAAGACAGCCTAGTCCTCCGCCGGCTCTCAGAATGATGTAGTTTGTCGTGGTTCCGCCTGATGTCGATGACTGGGAGTCAAGCTCGTGGCAGCTGTTCAGGGCGATCACATGGATGGCGGGGTTGTCTCACGATTGGACAGGGAAGATGGTGGCGGGGTTGCCGCCTGCCTGCGCTGGTGCTGAGGGATCTGCTTATCTTATCGGCCGTTGGAAGCTAAGGTACCTTGAGGTAAGGTAAAGTGCTGTGCTAATCCGCTACAACAGACAACATCTTCCTCAACACAGTTGCACCATTGAGACCGGTGGAAGGGCACGGATCGCGCTGGTTGGAGCTGCTTTGCTGCAGCATAGGCCGATTCTGATGTAGCCTGAAACTCATGCCTGGGTGCCTGATTGGGTTGCTCCTTTGACTACATTGGAGTTGTGTTCCTCAGTTTTTGATACAGGAAATAGCTTGACAAAGCTGTCGGAAGCCAGGGAATAAGGGAGTATCTAATATGCCATTTGTCATCCTCATTTCGAGGGCGGCTCTCACTTCAGCAAGTCGATTGTGCGATTTGGACCAGGGTCAGTGTCATGAAAGCTTGCCTTGGACAACATGCCCAGAGACGAATAGTATTCAGCCGCGACAGGGCTGTGGTATCTTTGAGTCCTAGCATCCTATTCCTCCTCCTCACTACTAACTTCCTCCCCTGCTTCTATGGCCTCCTGCCTCTTCTTCGCCGCGCGCTCTCTCTTCCTATCCAGCAACTTCTTCAACCTCGATGCTCCATTGAAGACGCCATTCGTCCCTGACCCGCACGCGGCGCATGTGGGGTCCTTCCTATACCTCTTCAACGCGCAAGGCTCGCAAAAGTAGTGACCGCACCTCGTGATGATCGGCGCCTTATAAGGCTCCCTGCAGATGATACAAGCGAACGGGATGTTCTCCAACATGGCCTCCTCGTCGTCGTCATCATCGTCGGCCTTGGTGCGGTCCGCGCTGGCAACGACGGTTCCCGCAATGTTCTTCTTCCCCTTTGTGACGTTCTCCCATTCCTTGTCGAGCTGCCATCCTTGCTTATAGTCTTCTCTGGCGTGGAGGTACTTGCAGTTATCGCCGAAGCCACAGAAACCGGTTTGCTTGTACTAAAGATTGTTAGTATCTATGCTTTGAGGAGGTAACGTGCTGGGCAACTTACGTCTTTGCAAACGTCTGGTGCGAAATCGGTGACTGTGATGGTCCTGATATTGGTGGGCGCCTTGATGGGGCCTACTGTCTTGTTTGGGGCGTCTGGGTTTTTCGTGATGAATGAAGTCTGGTTCGCCAATCCCTTGTATGTTCCGTCGGGGGCCTGGGACGTCTTTGCGACAGCTCGCGAGCTGCCTAGTAGGTTCTTTGATGAAAGCGCGTCCTTGCCGTCCTCGTCGTACCAGTTGCTTTGTTTCGTGGCATCGTTGGAGTCTGATATGGGCACACTGCGATCGGCGGTAAAGACCGTGGCGGAGAGGTCCTGCTTCGACTTGGCGGTGTCCTTGGATGAGGCCGTGATGGCGCCAGCCTTTGTCTTCCGCCTCTTGACCCGCTGGCCTGCTTCGTCTTCGGAGGATGAGTAGTCGGAGTCGGAGTCGCTGTTCGCGGGCGGCGGTGTTGCGGGTCTCTTGCGGATATTGGCTTTGCCCTTTGCGCCGCGCCGCTTGAAGATGGCGACTGGCGCATCTGTTGCTGGGGCGCTGTCGGCCATGTTTGATGGATCTTGGTCTCGATGGCGGGTGTACGTCTATGTCTGAAGATAGATGGGAGATTCTGATTTCGTTGGTATAGATTTCCCAGCAAGTCTTTGATGATCCGCAGCTAAGGCTAGGCAACGCCGGTAGTTGAGAGAGAAGTTTGGGGTTACCCTTGGTCAACTTTAGCTCTGATGGCGATCATCAACACTCGGATTCAAGAATACCTTCTAGAATGATCAGATCAAGCCACAGGGCTGACAAATTTCGTGGCTTGAGTCAAAGACCCACATAGAAGTACAAAACCAATCAGGTGCTTGGATAATTGCGGCTTAGCGTTATGGGGCAGCGCCGAGTCCAGCTGCCAGTCAGGAAAATCGGGAGGCTGGAAGACCAGGGAGCGATTGGTCAGAAAGAGGAAGGACTAGCACAGAAGGTTACAGGGATGAGCTTCCCAGCTGGGTTAGAGCTGGCTCATGGTGGATTTGAGCTAAGATTGGCCAAAGTTATGCGACCAAAACGAGTTTACGGAGGTACCCCAAGGAAACATCTGGGCGCGTCTTCACAGGCATTGTTTTGAAGTGATGCGATATGGCGGTATGGATTGGCGGGGAAGAGCCCATAGATGGGCGACGATGGACGGCCGATGCCATGTCGATGCCATGCCGTGTCATGCTCTGCGATATGACACGACTGATTGCTTGCATGAGCACATGAATCCGTACTAGCTGGGGAGCAGTATTCTTTGGTGGGGTCGGGATGAATGCTGTTCTTGTGAACTCTCTCACGGTCTCACCCTCTGTGCTGTCTGCTGTGCGCGTGAGAGAATGCTGCCATGTTGTTGTAATGGGCCGTCTGGATTGGCTGCGGTTGCGGCTGTAGCAGCGGCAGCCACCCAGAGCGTCTCTGTCTGCGAAAGACAACGACATTGGACGATCGAATGGAGACGTCTCCTGGGTGGTGCATGAGGCCATGGCAAAACAACAAAACAACTGCATGTTGAACTGACAAGCTGTTTTTGGACCGTAAAGCTGACCTTCTGCATGCGGTAGGAAGCTGCCTATCCCAGGTAGCTGACTGAATAAACTCACCTCCTGCATTTGTTTCCGAGGTAGAGTGGCAGAGCCCCCATGCTGTGTGCATTACCCGCAATCTTGAGCTGATGTCCCCATTTTCTCGTCCCTGCAAATGCCGCCCCAGTGGCTTTGCTGCGTCTTGATGAATGGACCCCAGTGGTCTTCGCTAAGGCATGTCGAAATTGAGGGCTTTTAGATGAGTAGCTAGAGCTGAGCTGGGCGATGATGATGACGATGATGGACAGATGACCAGCCGTCCGCCTGGGTAGTTGGCCCAGCCAAAGGTGGATTTACATAGGACGGGTAGATAGTAGTATGGTAGATCAATGGTATGGATAGAGCATATAAAAGTAAGGTGCGGCTTAAATCATTGCTAGTGTGATGATGTGTTGTTGAGCTGCTGTCAGTTGATGGCAGGCTTGCACGCCACGTCCAGGGTTGAGAGCACATTATCGATAAGCACCCGTTATTCGTACAACAACAAGGCCATTATCCACCGTGCCAGTCCTTGAACGGATGCAAATGGCACGAATGGAGTAGGCGCAAGGCAAACTGTCAGGTACCCGAAGTTGTGCAGTTGCACAGTCATAGGTGCAGGCATTCTGCAGCTCCACGGTGGAACCCAAAAGACAGCGAGACCTGGCAAGCAAGCACCCTGCGTTCTGGACAGGCATGAGGGGTGGAATTGACAGGCACAGGCTCAGGCTCAGGAACAGGAACAGGAATAAAATGGATAGTCGTTGAGATGGGTCTCGTGTGTTGCTATTCCCAGTCAGGAGACGGGGGGAACACAACTCTCGTTTAAACCACACTCTATCTGGGTCCTGGACTCCTGGCCACCTGGTCTAAAATCACTTGTATCCATATACACAGTAGTTGTGCACGCACGCCGTAACGCGTGAAGGGGGGAGAAGCGCACACTACATAGCTAGTTGTGAATAACAATGCCCTTGTTACGAATATTCTCAAGGCCAACGCAGTACTGTATACTGTATTACGTTGTTGGAGTGTGGATTGTGTAAAGAAGGTATGAAGGAACATTTTGAGGATACCTTACTTGAAAGTGAAAGAGGATCCCCTCGTGCCTTCCTCTTTCCACTTTCCTCCTTCTCTCTTTCGCGACCTTGCCCTTTCCCAAATTAATTACTAACCCCTTCCACGTTCTCTCCCTCCATCCCTCCTTCTCCTCCCTTTCCCCTCCTCGTCGTCCGTCGTGTGTCTGTCTCTTTTCCTTTGCCGACGCCGACACCCGCCGACCGTCACCTCCATCCCTCCTTCTTGTGCTTCCATCCGGTCGCGTCACTCTACTCAGACGGGAACCGACCTCGTCGTTCCTTCGCGACCTCGAGTCTCCCATTCAGTTTGGAGCATCGCGCCAGGAGAAAAAGACACAAGACCAGCAACAAATAGCGTCACAGGAAAGAAGAACCTTGTTGCCGAATGAAGACGAGGACGCGATTGTCTATCGTCTTCATCATCGTGACTTGGACCTCTCTCTTTCTCCTGCTTTCCGTGCTGGTTCGGGGACATCCCATCTTTCTTTTCACCTTTTTTTTTTTCCCGTTCTAATTTACACTGCCTTTTTTTTTTTCATTCAAGCTTTTGTTACTAGTTACTCCCACCTTCCCTCCCTACAATCGCCCTAAAAAACGAACAGGTATCTTACCTGCAGCTACCCGACCTTATTCCCTCACTATCTTTCTACGGGCCAATACCCGTTTCGTTCTTTCTTACCTGGTTTTTGTTCCTTCTCTTCGCGCCTCCCTCCGTCTGCCGCCGCCGCCGCCGCCACCTCCGCGCTCCGCTATACGTCAATCTTCCCGACCGATCGGTTTGCGACTCTGCTTCAGCCAATACCACCTGGTGCTACCTTACTTTACCTTACCTTACCGTGGGTAGATCTAGCTACCTAAGGAGAGTCAGAGGGACACCCCCAACGGTCCCATCTCGTCACCTCACTGTTCACCGCCGCGCGTGGTTGCCTCGTATTACCGGCCCGTAATCATCTGCAGAATATCCTCAACTGAGACCTCAGCGCTCTTCAAACACGCCAGCTCATTTGCTTTTTCTCCCCTGGCATCCTTCGCCTCTACCCGTCGAGACTCACGGGAAACGGTAGACCTTCCCCTAATAATACCATTGTCTTATTCTTTACCGCCGTTTTTTTGTTTCTCACTGTCCTTTTCCCCGGACACAGGCCGCTCTTGCACAGCACACAGTCACACAACACACACCAACAAACCCCGGTCGTTCGTTCCCGTCTCCAAAGCACCAACCGCCTTTAGGTTCTTAAACCTTCCATCGTCTGGTTGTTTCTTCTGCCCATCGGATCCTGCGGCTTTCTAAAAAGGTACGTAAAAGTGTCTGTGTGTCGAGAAAGGGAAGAGAACAAAAAAAAGGGACGAAGAAGAAGAGAAAAAAAAGTAGACCCCAAAAGATACAACGCAGACCTGAAGTTCTGGCGCAAAAAACAAAAGAGCAACCACAAGGACAGGAAAAGGTGCGGGCGCACCTAGCTCATCCCACCACCCCGTCCCATCCTCTTAGCTGCATCCCCCGTGCAGATACTCAAGTCCAAACAACAAAGCAGACAGGCACTGCCTTGCTTTCACTGGTCGCGTAGCGCATTTTTTCTGCAGGACCTGATCATCGCTCCATAGGACCATCACACAACCCGCCAGCGCCTGCGCCCGCGTAAGGAACCACTGGGGACCGCATTCCAGTCAACAACACAACAATCCATCGCACCGCAATCGCTGTCCTCTGTCCTTCTCAGGTCAGCTGTGGGAGGGGGAACACAAACAACAAAGCCCCCCGTCAACGTCAACAAAAAACATCACGCACCCCAGTAAACACCACTCTCTTCCACCTACTTCCCTTTGCGACCAGTCCCGACTTGCGCCTTCAATT
The DNA here is from genome assembly GCF_027942845.1 of Colletotrichum fioriniae. NCBI lineage: Eukaryota > Fungi > Ascomycota > Sordariomycetes > Glomerellales > Glomerellaceae > Colletotrichum > Colletotrichum fioriniae. The sequence goes on from NW_027076842.1 coordinate 581,149, forward strand.
CCTCGGCTTCCAACTCTTTTCTACCTTCTCTCGTTTATTCCTCTCTTCCTCTTGGGTTTTCTCTCCCACGTGGGTGACGACATCTTCCCTTCTGCACACGGCAGCCGGCTCTGCACGCCCCGCGCTTGTGTTGCAGCTCATTACCTCAGGTCGCCCTATCCCCCGTTCGGTACCGGCTATTTCCCTAAGCTTGCTTGACTCGGCCGATAATTGCGACAACACAACCGTCTGTCTACAACCGCACTATTAGCAATCAAGGCCGACAAGACGACGACAACATCGTTGCTCCACGGATACGTGCACTGGATGTCGCCACAACGCATCTGACGGCGGCATCCCCCATTGTTCCCACCCAACATGGCTACCTCACTCGCCGTCGATAAACCCCATCTGCCGCCTGCTGAAGCGGATATGAACGATCCTTTCGTATCCCCTCCTGGCCCAGCCCACAATCGCTACTCAACCTACGACAGCCAATCCTTCAGCTCATCGCCAGGCCAGGCGAAGCGCGCATTACAAGCACACATTGCAGATACCGAACGACGTCTCGACGAAGCCGGAAAGCTAGGAACCGCACTAGTCCACCAGCGCAAGGAACTGGCAGAACGATTGAAGGAAGTGGAAGAGCAAGAGACGGAAGGCGAACTCGCTCCCGAGTTGCGCGCCAAGCTCGCCGATATCGAAAAGGAGTATAACGATGTGGCTCGAGAGACTGCTAGGGCTTTCTTGCCCAAACAGAGAGTCCCCAGCAATGAAGCCGCTGGAGGTTCACCCTACGTCCCCGACGGAAGAATAGGAAGAGTAAGTCTGCGCCGAATACAAGTGGCGCATGTCTGTTCCGGCTAACCATGCAACAGCGCTCCGTCAGTCCATCCAAATTTGAGAAGCTCGAGATTCAGGCCACCGGATCGCCCAGTAAGCTCAGTGTCCCAAACCGCAAAGTTAGAAACCAGCCCGCCAATCGCATCCACGACATCGAGTTTGCCGCCGAAATCAGCACATCCTTGATTGCCCAGGTCCGCAACCTTCAATCACTCCTATCCGAAAAGGATGAGGAGCTTCGCGACATCAAGGTCGACAAGTCCAAACTTGAAATCGAAAACGAGAACTTTCAACAACGTGTTAAGACTCTGGACGAAAGCGAGAATCGGTACAAGGACGAGAATTGGAACCTCGAGACTCAGATCCACGAATTGATTGCCTCACAAAAGGACGGCGCGGATCGAGAGAAGAAGCTCACGCAAAGCCTTAATGTCCTCCAGGTGGAGAAGAACTCGGCGCAGAAGGAGCTTGATGATGCTAAGGTCTCACTTGCCAAGCTCGCCGAGGAGCATGAGCGAGCTGTGAAGCACCTGGACCTCGACTTGACCACCGCCAAGCGAAATGCAGCCACGGCGGAAACCGAGAGAAACGCCTTGCGAAGAAAGGTCGACGACTTAATGAGCCAGAACACGGAGCTCGCCAAGGCCATTTCAGTCCAGCGCGGCCGCATGTCCGATCGAGACTTTGTTCGTGGCGTTAGCGACGAGGACTTTGAGACTGCGACGGACGGATTCACCCCCGAGCACTCACCGCCGCCCTCGCCCATCAAGGGTACTCCTCGCCACGCTATGCTCGAGTCCGAGACTCTCAAGAGCTCTCTGTTGCACGCCCAGCGAACCATCCAGAGCCAAAAGACTGTCATTCACCGTGAGAAGACCGAGAAGCTCGAGCTTAAGCGACTCCTCCAGGACACGCGCGATGAGTTGGAGAAGCTTCGTACTGACGCCGCCCCCGCCCCTGCTCGCCGCACCCGCAAGGTTGAGTCGCGAGAGTTCAAGAAGCCGTCCCGCGGCTTGCTCGGCGGTCACCGTAGCAGCAGGAACGAGGTCTACCAGGACGACAACGAATGGGAAGAGGCTACTGAAATTGGTAGCCCGAGAACTTCACCCACCATTCGCTCCAACTCCACCGTTCGCAGACCCGGTAGCCGACCCGGCAGTAGCTACAGACCCCAATTCACCGATGTCAGTGACGCTTTCGAGACTGCCAACGAGACTAGCGACGCTGCCTTTGAAACTGCCAATGAGCGTGGCACGGAGACGGAGGATTTCCAGACCGGCGTGGAGGACTTCTCTGGAGGCGACGACACCGAGACAGAAACAGAAAGCCCGTCCAAGGGCCGTGAGCTGCGTCCCCAGACTCTTGTAATGGGAGGAGGCCGAAACTCGTATGATAGCACTGCGTCAACCTCAGCCGATGAAGATGAAGAGTATATCGAGTACAGGACGCCGACGTCGCAGTACAACAACCAGCGCATGCGTGTCAGACTTGGACGAGGATTGATGAACCGCCGTTCTAGGCAGGTCAGCGAGGAGCCAAACTTCCAGAGCAGCCCTGCTAGTGCTGCTACAGGCAGCGCCACCGGAACACCACAGCCCGCGGAGGGCCAGAGCTTGTTCGCAGAGCTCGGCGAGCTTGAGAACAGTGATGCTGAGAGCATTGAAGAGACACCAAGCCGTGCTAGATCCGCCACCGCCGATTCGACATCCACCCCGGCAGTTCCCACTCTGTCTCACGACTCGGTCAACACCGGTAGCATGACAGACCCTGTTAAGAGAGCGGCCGCAGATTCAAGGCCCTTGATGGTCGACTCTGGTATGATGACAGAGCCCATGATTGAATCGCCTCCATTGTCCCCTGTCAGTGTTGTTCACGACGAGAAGACCGAGTCCTTGGGGTCTATGATGGCCGCCAGCCAGGTCGCCCGTCACCTGTCCCAAGACGATGCCACAGACGGAGTGCGCTCCAGACCGTTGTCTACGCTGTCGTACAGTGACTCTGGGGCTCAGTACGATCGGGATATGAATGCTAAGCTGGCACAATTCCCAATGCCGCCATCTAGCCCGCAGCACTTTGTTCTGCCGCCGCCTCCCGAGCTTAGTCTGTCATCTATTGACACTCAGGATATCGAGCCAGTTGTTGAGCCCGTGACGCCACCTCCTGCTCCAGCTCCTCTGACCATGACATCTCTCGTGTCAGAAATCGTTGAGCCCGTTGCAGAGCCCGAGGTTCCGGCTCCTGTTTTGGCTTTCACTCCGCTTGTCTCGGAGATTGTCGAGCCGAAGGCTGAACCCCCTATCCTGCCTCCGACCCTGAGTATCTCGACATATCTCTCAGAGGCGGTCGAGCCAGTGGCCGAACCTGAGGTGCCGCCTCCGGTCCTGAGTCTGTCGGCTCTTCATGCCCATGACCTTGAGCCCGTGGCCGAGCCCGAGACTCCCCCGCCGACGCTCTCATTATCGGCCTTGCATGCTCATAACCTTGAGCCTGTTGCAGAGCCTGAGACGCCTCCTCCTGCTCTTAGCCTGTCGGTGCTGCACGCCCACAACTTGGAGCCAGTAGCGGAGCCCGAGGTTCCCCCCCCGGCTCTCAGTCTCTCTGCTTTGCACGCACACAACCTCGAACCCGTCGCGGAGCCCGAGGTTGTGATCCCGGTGCCAGACCTTGCCTTGTCGGCCCTCTTGTCCGAGCACATTGAGCCCAAGGAGGAGCCTGAGACGTCCAGATCTCTCGCGGCGATCCCTGCTCCCATCCCCGTGCCAATCTCAGCACCAGCGCCAACCCTCACTCTCTCCTCAATTGCGTCCGAGAATGTGGAGCCGCGAGAAGAGCCCGAAGTCCCCGTCGTTGTGCCCACGCTCAGTCTTTCAGCAATCGCCACTGAGCATGTCGAGCCCAAGGCAGAGCCTGAAGTTGTCTCACCGGCGCCAACCCTCAGCCTCTCAGCGCTGTACTCTCACAACCTGGAACCTCAAGCAGAGCCCGAGGTGTTGCCTCCCGCTCTCAGCCTGTCGTCCATTGTGGCCGAGGATGTCGAGCCCAAGGCCGAGCCCGACATCATTCCAGAGGTACCAGCGCTCTCGTTTTCGTCTATTGCAGCTGAGAACATTGAGCCAAAGGCAGAGCCTGAGGTGATTGTGCCTGCCCCAGTACTCAGCCTCACTTCGATTTCTTCCGAGAACATCGAGCCCAAGGCCGAGCCTGCGCCAGCTCTTACCATGTCTTCGATCTCATTCGCAAACATTGAGCCTATCGCAGAGCCGGCGGTGTTGCCACCGTTGCCTCCAGCCCTCACACTCTCCTCCATCTCATCGGAGAACATTGAGCCCAAGGCAGAGCCCGAGGTTCCAGCTCCTCCGCCGGCACTCCTCGCGTACTCGACCATCTCATCTGAGCACGTCGAGCCTCGCGCTGCTCCTCAGCCTGTCTTGGACTTCTCATCAGTGTTATCTCAGCACGTAGAGCCCGCCATTGCGCCAGAAACCGTGGTGCCCAAGCCCAATTTCGGATTCTCCACGATCGAGTCAATTGAGACGCAACCCATCTCGCCTAGAAGCCCCAAGCGGGATGCTTTTATTCTTCCCCGCGACATGGATTCGCCATTTGATGAGAAGGATGCGCCAAGAACGCCCTCCAAGAATGCTTTGATGAGCTCCGTCTTTGGTCGGGGAAAGAACAAGGCCTCCGACAACCTTATTATTGCGGAGGACGACACTCGGCAATCGCCTAGCGACGAACGTCTGTCCGAGACTCCCGAGTCTCAGCGGCCGTTCAAGGAGATTTCAACTAACGCCACCGGCCGCCCTGCACCCAAGGTCATCGTTCCCATGTCGGATTCAGGCGCCCAGACTTCCCTAACCGCTGATGCGATTGATGAGATGCTCCTCGCAAAGACCAAGGCCACGTCCGACAAGTCATTGTCGAGCTTCGGCACCCCGAGCACTCCCGGCACCGTTCGCATTCGCCGTCCTTCTCACGACAGCCTCAGCAGTTTCTCCACCGAGAACAAGATGGATACAGCATTCAGAAGGCCAGGAAGTGCCAACAGCAACCTCGCGCCTAATCAACCACTACCTCCTCTCCCGCCCAACCACAAGGAAGCCATTGAAGCTGCGAGAACTGGATCGTCGCATAGTGCGGTTATGGGCCCTCCCTTGTGGCCTGCCTCTGCCATGAGAAACCAGCGACCACAGACTCCCAACGGCGCCGCCAGACCACAGTCCCCGTTGTCGATCTCGACATCAATGAAGGCAACGCCTGTTGCTCGCGGCACGCGCGCTGGTTCAGCGTACGGCACCGCTGAGGTTCACTCGCCGACTAAGTTGTCTACTATGAGCAGACACTCTTCAGTGTCGTCGTTTGTCTCTGAGATTGACCACCGTTTCAACCCTCAGGCTGAGCTGGCTGCCGCAACAGGCTTCGGTCCTAACACCGATCCCCGCATGATCCAGGCCATCACGCAGACAATGATTGGCGAGTACCTCTGGAAGTACACCCGCAAGGCCGGCAGGGGAGAAATGTCCGACAACAGACACAGACGCTACTTCTGGGTTCACCCGTATACTCGCACTCTGTACTGGAGTGACCGAGACCCGGCCACTGCCGGTCGTTCTGAGCTTCGCGGCAAGAGTGTGCCCATCGAGGCTGTTCGTGTGGTCACCGACGATAACCCAATGCCACCCGGCCTGCACCGGAAGAGTTTGATCGTCATCTCTCCCGGCAGAACTATCAAGTTTACCTGCACGACTGGCCAGCGCCACGAGACGTGGTTCAACGCCTTGTCTTATCTCCTGCTACGCACAACCGACGAGGGCCAGTCCGATGTCGAGGAGATGGCCGGTGCCATCACTCAGGCCGATGTGGACGAGTTCAACCCACAGTTCGGCCGTCGTACCAACTCCACGGCCCGTCCCAGGCCGCCTCCGTCTCTGTCATCATACAACTCACGGACAACTCGCAACCAGTCTCCGGCAGTTGACATGTCAATGAACGTGCCTACGCTTACCCCGAACAAGCACTCGATTGCTCAGGCTCAGAGACCCACCATGGCTGGTAGAATTAGTGGCTACTTTGGTACCTTCTCGAGTCTGAGGAGCCGCTCCGCTGCGGCTCCGACCCCAAGCATCTACGAGGCTAGCGAGGTGCACGACAGCGCCGAAGACCTCCGAGAGATTATTGAGAGACAAGATCGGGACGCCGACCGGCTCGAGAATGTGCGCGCCTGCTGTGATGGTGAGTTGCCCTTACATGTGTGTTGAAATAAATTTACGTTGCTAACAATGACCAGGCAAGCACGATGTTGGTACTCTTCACCACCACCCTAAGAGGGGTCGGCCTTCCGGCGCCCATTCTCACTCTCACTCTCACTCCCAATCTGGACCATCAACGTCTGCCACACCCATGAGCACCGTAAGGGCGCGATCATAAAGTCGCTGCCAACGGGGCCCATGAACATCTCTCTACATGCGGCTGTTGAGCAGTCTACCGTAATATAAACCAATGAAGCATTCTTCAAATCCACTCGCTACGCCAAGAAACTGGCCCGCCCCGTGGGAACGCCCTACCCACTCATGATCAATTCGCTCCCACGCAACGGATCACGACGTCTATGACAACCATCTCCTTGTCGTCTCTGCCTAGGATGCCCTGCCGTCCCGCAAGAGCCCAGGCCCCATTCTCCTTCCGGTTTCGACCTAAGCTAGCTTACGACTGCATCCAGGACCCTGGCGTCCTACGACCAAATTTCATTAAACGCGTCCTGCCTCACGTGGCCTGTCTCGATTATTAAAACACCATTGCTCGACTGCTGCCAGCCAAAATCCGAATACCCTCGGATAATTGCTATTTATGCTTTGTCCTGTCCGACTCTGTTTTTCCGCTGTTTTTTTGCCGGGAGCAACCTTGTCATGGTTTTAATTGTTTCATGGCACCGGCGAATTTGGGAAGGAAATTAAAGAATGGGGTCCCCTCTTTGGGAAGAGAGAACAGAAACATTGGCGTATTGTACTACCAGCTGTAATGGAGTCCACTCTTGCTTCGTGTTCTTGTCTCTCTTGTTGGATCGGTCACGGCAGGCAAACGCCACCCGAAATGGGAAACCACACACAAAAAAAAACAACCCAACTTTTTCTATGTACACCTTTTTCTTCCGGCTTTAGTTTTCTTTGGGAACGTCAAAGTCTGTCTTTTTTATGTTCAGTAGCTCCTTTTTTTCAGGGGTCAACCAGGCAAAATGCCTAGCCCGGGGAAACCTAGGAGGAGTTTTTGGGGACACTATTGTAGATGTAGTTACTTGAATTGCCCTCTTTTTTGCCCTGACTTGATGCTGTCCCTTGCCTGCCCTCTGTCGTGAGTGACTGTATGAGAGGAATGATGTGCGGCCATGTTGGGGGTGAAACTTTTGACGGAGAAGTAACTGTCTGAGTCCGTTTGGGCGCGTTCTCAGGAAGGAAATGTTACCCAGGATCAACGGCGAGGGGAGGAATATCTTCAAATATTTGGCACGTTTTGGGTGTTGATCGTTTTGCGCGGAAACGTTCAATCTCCGTCTCTGCCTCCCGCTTCGGCCGCTACTTAAACGTGTTGTATACGGGTCAGTCGGGTGTTGTGCTGTCTCGTCGTCCGTGTTCAGGTTGAACTGGGATCTGTATAGGTGAATAATCTGGGTGAGGGTTGCTTCAATGGCCTGAGTACACCACCAACCAACCAACCACCACGAGGGATCACATGCGAAGTGAGAAAACCATGCAAATTTCATTCAGCACCAAAAACACTAAAAGTAGAGTCAAGACATATGTATATGTGTATATATGTATGTACGCAATGTATACGGATCAGAGTCTGGTATCCTACACTCTTAGGAAGAAGAAATATTTCAAACTCCATGATCCGCTTGACCCGATTGCCTGAACCCCCGTCCTATCCCATCCCATTCCGAAAAAAAAAACCAATGCCATATGCCCTCCTGATGCCCAACTCCAGCTAGACATTTGAAATAACGCAAACACTCCGCCAAGAATCATTACTTCACCTCGACGCTCGACCTCCCGTCTACGCCGACGACACCCTCATCCTGCTCATCCATCCACGCGGAATAATCGTCGTCGTTCTCGTCGACACCAGAGACATTCACCGGCTTAGCCGCAATGGGGTCCTCAAGCTTCGTCTCCCTACGCTGCGGTAACGGCGGTGGTGTTCTGCTCTTGCTCTCCTCTTCATCCTCTTCGTTTCCGTGTCCCTTCTTCTCGTCAACGACAACGCGATCTCGACCCCTCGTCCTCTCAACCCCAGTGCCCGTACCTCCTTCGCCGTCAGAGACGTCCTCAGCCCAGGGCTGAACATACGCCGGCGGAGGCATACTCTCCTCCATGGGCGTTGAGGGTTCTGAGTCGAGCGGCGCTTCCACAACCAACAAACTTTCGCCACCGCCGTCCGCGTTCTTGCTCGTGTCCAGATGACGCCGCGAGGGCAGGGGCGGAGGCGGCACGGGTCTGCGCTCCGACTTTCCCTCCGCCGTCGCCGCCGAGTGAGGGCGTTCAGGGAGATTGGGCGGCGCAATAGGTTTCCGCTTCGGCACAGGAATTGTCGTCACCTTGGAGCCTCTGACAGGCGGAGGCAACGGCGTACCAGGTGGAGGCAGAGGCTGACCCCTGCCCATCGGCTGGTTGAGGTCGAGCGGGGGATTCTGCTCCGTCGAGGCGCCGTTCTTGGCGTCCTTGTGCTTCTGTATCGCATTCCATCCCCACTGCCTCGCCGTGACCGCAGCGTTGGCGACGGCAGCGAGCGTCGTGCGCTTTCCCTCGCCGTTTGTCGATGCAGTCGAGTTCGTACTTCCCGTGTTCTCTCTCCGGAAAAGGCCCTTGGAGATGGAGCCCGTAGCGCTTCTGACGGAGGCTCTTGAAGATGTGGTCGGTGAGTTGGGGTCAGTCGATTCGTTGTGGCGCATCGACTCCGAAGAAGAAGCTGTGCCACGGCGTTCCTTGGCCATTGGCGTACGATCCGTCTCGTTCTCATTATCTGTGGCTTCGCGCGAGGATGCGGAGGACTGGCTCGGCGCCTTTGCGGCGGGTGGTGGTCTGGCGGGTGTCTCAGAAGGCGTCGTCACCGGTGTTGACCTTGCAGACAGCGCTGCCATCATGCTGGATGCATGATCTGGTGGTGACGAAGAAGGCTTGAATACATCTGCATGCGCAGCATCGGTGCCGACCACGGGGTTTGCTGGACTCGATATCGATGGCGACCTGAACGGCTTAGGTATCGGCGTCGCGGTGGTAGGTGAGCCCATGGCATCAACACTAGTAGAGGAGCTATTCAAGGGACTGTTTGGCCCCTTATTCTGTATCTTCCTGCCGAACAGGCCCGTCGGCGGTGTGTTCTCAACGATCGGCATACTGTGGCTCTTTTCGATCGGTCTCATGTCGCTTTGCACATCGCCCGTCTCTTCGAGGTGATCGACCCCCTCCACATCGCCCTCTCCAGCCATGTTGGTCTCCGTGCTAAGTGAGCTGACAACCGCATCGTCGTCGTCCCAGATTCCGCCCCGCCATTTCTTGTGCTCCGTGTTGAAGAAGGGCATGTCGTCCCAGAAGGGCTGTACCAGAGTCTCAGCGATAACCTCTTTGATCCGGTTCTCAATCTGTCGTAAAATAATAGTGTATGTAATTTGTCTCGCGCTAACAATCGGCTCGATTGTCATTTCAATCTTTGGCATGCTGTGGAATGACAACCATATTCTGTTACTTGGCGGAGGCTTGATTTTGAATAGCATGTGGCCCTCGAGCTTCTTGATGACCACTGCGAGAACGAGATCGACCTCGCGGACTTTGAAGCGTGCGCCCAAGTCGATGCGGGCTGTGGCGGCAACCTCCATTCGGAAATTGCCCGTATACCGCACATCGGCCTCCATCACGCATTCTCCCTCAACATTCAGATCTTTGTGACGCGGGTTCGTGATTATAGGTGCAGACTCGCCGGTGTCGATGCGGCGAATAGCAATGTTGGTGAGAAACGAAGGCCGCTTGACACGGGCAATCTTTTTGGTGAGCTTCTCACGGATGAAGTGCTCGAGGTCCGTCGTCCTGTAAATGCCAAGAAACACACGACCGATCATGGCATTCAACCACCTCGTGGATAGGTGCTCCTCGGACGAGTGTAGCTTCTGGACCAGTGCAATTATGTTCTTGACCTCGAACTGCTTCGGCCTGGGCGCCTTCCTCTCAGCGCCAAAGTTTTGCTCCTGGTTCCGGAGCATGGCAAAGTAAAAGTCCTCCTTGGCAGAACAATTCTCTGAGAAGAGGTAGAAGGGCTTGGACAGCTGGCTGTCCGGACCGACCTCGGGCCCATCTGACCTCCTCGACAAACACAGCGCATTCCTCTTGATGTAAAGCTCGCCTTCTGGTGTGACATCTCCTCCCGAGTATATGCTAATGTCGTGGTGCAACAGGGAGACTACGTGCCGGACCTCGAGTTGTTCGTCATCGTCAAAAAGCATCAGATGCCCGTGTCTGTGGTAGGTTAGTCACCGATGTAGACAAGCGGTTGCAAACGGGTCGCAAGGGGGGTCGCAAACCTCAGTACGACATAGAACACGTTACCAGCGTTCTTGGGGCGCTGGCTCAGCCCGTTTCTGTTATCCAAGGGTCCTGGCGTCGGTTTCCGCTCGAATATGCTCTTGTACATGGTCTGATAGACGCTCTGGCTCGGCGCGGCGACGGTGGTCGAGCCAGTCGGGGTGGACCTCTCGATGGGCTTCGCGTTGATGCCCATAGGAGTGTACTCTCTGCACACAGCAAAGTACCCTGCGGCGACGTCGTTATCCTGCGCCGAGCGCTTCGTGGCCGCCGCTGTAGCATCGTCCTTTGCCGCGGCCTTCACGGCTTCGAGAGCGGTGAGGTCGTCGCCGGGCTGGACGATGGAGGCCGGACCGCCGGCAGCGGTAGCGGCGTCAACAACTGAATCGCGATTCGTTTCGGCATCCTGTCGGTACGGGAGGGTAAAGTAGGCGTGAGCGAAGACGGTGAGGATCACCAAGGGCAGGAAGGTCAGGCCTCCCAGGAGGTAAGTGATGAGGAAGCCGGTCCAGCTCCCCATCGCGCGATTCCCAGAGCTTTTGCCGAATTGTTTCCCTCTCGCACTTTGTCTGAACTCCTCACTCTTCGCGCGGCACTTGTAGCAGTGCTGCTAACGGAAGGACAGCAGAGGGAGAGGAGAGATAGGCGGGACCATCAGCGCTTAGGTCGTTTACGAGACGAAGAGTGTTCGGGCGGGGGAGGGTCGTATTGGATCGGGAGCTTGTGACGGCGGTTGGTGGTGGTGTTGTTTGTGGAGAGAGGGAAGCTCTTTGTTTCAGGATGGGCAAGTACACGGAAGCTTGGTGTGCTGTTTGGAGGCTCAACTATTCGGTAACTTTTTTTTTTGTGTGTGGTGGACAATAGAAAGTGGACAAGATAGCTTTCGTGGATCTGGGTCTTGGCCACAGGGCGTTTCTGGATCGAGAAAATGGATCAGGTAAGACAATAGAGAGAAATGCAGGTCACTGGGAACCTTTGGGATGGATGTCCAATAGGCCGCTCTGACGCCGTCATGTGATGGTAATGGTAGCTTTGCGGCGTCCCTTGTGAAAGCTGGCAGCAACAGGCGAATGGATGGGACGGAGAGAGAGAGAGAGAGAGAGAGGGTTGCAGCACTACTCAGCAGACCAAATGTTAACGGAAGACAGGAGTACAGGAGATGGTTCAGGGCGGATCGAGAGCCAAGGCGACCTAGAAGCTGTTGAAGAGAAAGTATGAAGTGGCCTTACGGTGTGCCTTCCAGATTGCCCGAATGTGGGGAGTGAGGTGGAAAGTGAAGCGGTAACCACTAAGCTGAGGGTTCCGAGTGACCCGCAGACCGCTGTTCCCTACCATCTACGGGCAAGTCTCCAAGACTCCAAATGCCCTGTGGGCTGTGGCTCTGGCCCCAATCTAAGGTACGGTCGAGCCGGTAATGAGCATCCCTGCACCTCATCTTTCCTAGGAACCTTTTACCCCGCGAGAAACATCGAGAGGGGACCCCTGGCGAACAGTGAGGTCACTAAGCAGTAGCTCGTGCGAAGTAGCACTGAAAGAGTTCGGCTCTTGGATCGCTTTTCTCCATCTCCTCACGATGTCATCAGTCAGTCAAGAAACCGCCATCTCTACCTTACGTACATGCGTCTGATAAGTGTGTGCTTGCATGTCGCCTCTACGAATACCGATACTCCATTCTATGTACACCGAATCGGACGGAGCCGTGTCCGTCCAATCCCATCCACCCACCTTACTCAAAACAGTGGCCTGCCCTTGCCGTGACATCATAACTTCCTTATCAATCATAATCATTCTATCTGCGAGAGGGCCGTAGCGCTATACCCGCCCCATCATCTTTAGACCGATCACCGACACCAACTTTACTGTGTAAGATATCCAGCCTCCATGGTATTATCCAGCCAAACACCAAAAATGACAACAGCCACACCCGTAACCCCCGTAACAAAAAAACCCTGTATCCGTTCACAATTGTACAGAATCACCACTCCAACGCGGCTCTCTCAGCCTTCGCAACCAACTCCCGAATGACAGGCTCCAGCGCGCTCTTCTCCGTCTTCAGTCGCGCGCTCTGCTTGACCCGCGAGTAAAACACGGGACAGTCCTTGCTGTCGCACGGCACCTCGTCCGCCGCCGGTAGCGCCGAGCAGCTCCGGCAAATCCTCACCACGTCCATGTACTTTCTCTCCTCGTCCTTGAGTCGCGTCTGTAGGTTGAATAGCGAACTCGGCGCGTCCTGCTGGCACTTCCCGCACAGCACGCCCTCCACCTGCATCTTGATATTACATGAGATGCACGACGCCGATTTGAGGTACGACTCTAGCGTCTTCTTGCTGCCGAGCCCTCCAGCCGCTCCCAGTGTTTGGTCTACCCGCCGGATTCGCTGCACTTTGGGCATCTCGTCATACCACTGCCGGACATTGGCGCCAACCAGGTTGAAGATCCTTTCCAGCGGCGGGATCAGGTTCTTGGAAATGTAGTACTCCGCATCCAGCTGCGAGTGCGAGTCGTTGAGCAGATCTTCGGGCGCTACGCACCGGTCGATCAGTCGCGCCCCCGGAGCACCCGTGATAACGACGTACGGCACCCGTTCTCCGTACTGCGGCTCCGCGCGCGCGTCTTCGAGCATCTTCTTGGTGCTGATGAGCGCACCCGGTGGCGGCGGGCCCTTGTCGCTGTATGTACCGAGCTTCACCTCCCTCGCGTAGCAAAAGTCCTGTACGGAGACGGACCCGCGCATAATCTTTTCGCACTGCTTCTGGAAGTAGGCCTTGACCTCGCTCAGGTTCGCCGTCTCGAAGAGGAGCTTGAGGGCCTTCTCTTCGATCTTTTGCTCTGCCGGCGTGCCATCGCGCCTCACCGTCTCAATGCCTTTGGCGTCGAACTCGGGCTTGACCTGATCCTTGCTTTCGTATTTGTAACCAACGTAGCGCTTCTTCGCCAGGAGAACACACGGGTGATATACCTTTTCAAACTTGAGCTTGATCGGTCTGGGGTTCATATCGGTGATGGCTTTGGCAATTTCGTTGCCAATGTCGAATGCCTGATCCTTGGTCCGGCCCTTGAGATACACGAACAGACTGTCCGTGTCGCCGTAGACGACCTCCGCTCCCCATTGCTCCTGGGAGTGAATGAACGCAATCGCTCGCTCAAGCGTCTCGCGCCCTGTCTGAACTATACTGTCGGCAATCTCCGAGCAAGGCATTCGACCGGAGAAAGATGCCGATGTGTATCCATAGGTAACGTTAGCCAAAAGCTTCAGCGCCAGCTGCCTGTTATTCAGCAGCGCCTGCAGCGTTTTGTCGTCCTTATCTTGCTTCATCCCGCTCTTGACCATGACTCGGGTCTCCAAAATCTCACCAAGCATCTTTGCGAGGAGAGATTTCCGAATCTCGGGTCGGACGTACATCATTCCATTGGGTGTGATGTTGATATGGTCCTTTAGGAGCTCCAGCAGCCTCTTGTGCCTCTGATACTCGGTGAAGCCCATCTTGTTCATCCCCCGCCAATTGACAATCCTACCGAGGAATGTCGAGTAGCACAGATTATAGGCAATCATGACACTGGGGTACAGGCTCTGAAAGTCGAGCACCAACAGCGGACTGTTGTAAAAGTCGCTTTGGGGCTCCATTACCAGCGGGAGACATTCGAGGGCGTTTTGGCCGCCAACCTGCTTCCGACTGGGGGAAACCAGCATGAAGTTCTCGGGTTTCGCAATCCTGAACATGATGGACTCGACCTTGAATTGAGAGCCGCGGGAAAAGACCGAGAAGAAGTCCACTCCCAACAGTCTGGCCTGTTCACTTGTTCTCGGGATGAGCTCGTTTGACTCCAATATCTGAATATCGATCCTCGTTCGTGTCAGGTAGTAGCGCGTCAGTTTGTCGAGGTCCCTCTGTCTACTGCTATTGTACCATTGTGTCAGGGTTCTCCAGGAGTAGTGAGGTATGCGGCGGTGCAGAACGTGCCAGACGACATTTTCCATCGTATATTGAAGCAGGTTCAATTCTCCCCTCATGGCTCGCCAAATGTTGATCATATGTCTGCCAGTCACGCGGATCGTTGACGTTGTGTTAAAGCCCCACCGATCATTCTCCTTTCCGATACGGCCATGAGAGTTACTCTTCATACGTGAAAACTCGTCGCACAGATCGTAGTCGTACTTTACTCGGGCTCGTTCGATGAGATAGCCCCATGAGCTGCCGTGAACCTCATAACCTGTAAGGATATCAGGGTCGTGGTCTCTGACAATTTGCACCATGCGAACCATGACATCGAGTTCGGAGGATTCCTCAATAACCTCTGCAGAAACATAGCGCCGCATCCTCTGAGCGAGGGAACCGTCTGGCGATAGGACAACGACACCAGCAATGATTTCCCCTGAAGCTTCCTGACTACTGCTGGCAGTGCCATCTGCTTTGATAGACCAGAATATGCACTGGACCTCATCCTCGTCAGGATTAGGAACAAATTTGCCCCTCGTGTTGACGTGAACCTCGAGGGCCATAGTGCTCATGTATTGCGCTTCATGCTTAACACTGGTCGACTTTTTCTTGGGCGAGTATTTGAAGCCATGCTTGTTCTTCGGGGTAGGTCCGTCAATCTGGGAGAGGTCGCGCCTTGTAGCTTGAGGGGTGCCTGTGAGCTTTGCAGTAACGCTCTTTTGCGCTTTCTGAAGGGGATGTTTCTTGTTCCACCAATCTTGAACTTCTTTTGCGCTTGGAGGCGGTTGAGCTATCTCCCAGCTTCGGTATGAACACAAACTTGCTTGGGCGTTATAACGCACGTCGTTCTTGGCCTTGTCAATGGGTGTGTCTGTTTTGACGCCCACACTGGCGGCAGATGTTCCAGTTGGATCAAACTCTGCCAGATACGGTAGAGTATTACTCTCGAGCCGAAATTCCCGACCGGCATACTCCCTAGGACGAGCCGGAACATCCCTCTCTTCGCTATAGTAGGCGTCTTGGTAAATCATATCAGGAATTTGTAAGTCCTTCATTGTCGACGTGACAAGCTTTGAAGCGGGAGGCAGGAAGCCGATCACACACTGGCGCTTTGCGGAAAAGGATCCGATCGCTGTCTGTATCCGATGGAGAATTGTTTCTGTTCCTGCTTCGGTCTCTGGTGAATCAATTGTAGGAGTAGCGATTCGGACCTTCTTTGCTGGAGTGACCGGACTGGGCTTGGTACGTGTCTCCTCCGGTGCTAAACTGAAGGAAACATGTTTTTGAGAATCTTTTTCAGCTTGTTGCGAGGCTCGGGGCTGATTCATCTGGCTCAATCGAAGTTTCGTTCCCGGGTCCTCCTGGCTTTTGACTACTGGAAAACCCAACAGCTGATTGGCCGCAGATTTAGAGCCTGTATTTTGAGATGACCGAGGCTTGTCTTGAGAGTTTGGCGGCAACATCGTGACTTGATGCTTCTCAGAAGCTGTGCTGTTACTCAGGATGCCTTTGAGTGACGGTTTGGGTACCACTACATTGGACGCCGCAGTGACTGGAGGTTCAGTTCTCGGGCGTTTGGTAGAAGGCGCTGTCGCATACGGAGATATTGATCGTTTGGCCGATTCCGTACGGCGGTGACCTAAGCTTGATGGGTCGCTGAGTTTGGACACAAGCCCTTCCTCTTCGGCCATATCGAGCAGATCGTCCCAAACCGGTACCATTGGTGGGTTGCCGGTCTTCAACCTACTGACACATACGCCTTCGTATATAGATCCCAGCCCGTTGACGGTCTTCTTGACTGTCAGATTGCCAGCGACGGTTTCTCTTTTGGATCCGGTACCACTAGTGACTAATGGCCTTCCATCAATACCAGTGCCATTGATCTGATCATCCTGCCTCGCCTTCGGCTCGCCCATCTGAATGAGAGCTTCTTCGTCAGAGTCGGCTGGATAAGGGTCATAATCGTCAACACCGAGATCGAGTACACCCTGTTCGTCAACTTCGATGCTGCTGGCTGGGTTCTTGTTTGCCGGAGCATGGTTTGACGGCAGTCCAAGAGCCGGTAACAGGTTGGCGGGATACAAATCTTCTACTGACTGAAGCGCGGTCTTCACGGCAGCCTCAAGCGGCGAATGCTCCACAAAAGTTTCGAAGCTTGGCGGCGCGGAGTCCTCCAACCCCTTTTCGGTTTCGATGAGTTTTGCGACTTCTTCTTTGTACTCCTCCTCGTGGATCCATCCTTGCGGTTGCGAGTCGCGTTTATCCGCAGACATTGAGACCAAAACTTCTGCCGGGAAAGGGCTGCTACCTGGGTCCGCATTGGGCATTTTCATTTTGCGGCGACGCGTCTCGTCTTTCCATAGACCAGCCATACTGTAAACAAGCTTGACATCTGCTGGGAGAGGTTTAACATGCTCAACAAAGTCGTGATGGAGCCGGCGCTCCTTCACCATTCGCCGGTTAATAATGTGTTGAACGCAAATGTCTACCTCAATGGAGCAGTGGCTGACCCTCGGCAGAGTCAGGTCGTCGAGGACTCGAGTCTTAGGAATCGTCCGGTCATGCCAGATGTGTTGAGAGTTCCCCTCTTGGTCAAACGAAGGGATCGGGCCTCTGAAGTATACATCAGAGACATCCAAGTAGCCACACCCGTACAGATTATAGTCGGTCATGAACTGTAGTAAGTACTGGAGATGAGCTTCGTAAGGTTGGAACTTTTGCTTGAGAATGACTCCCTGTTGGAGCAAGTCGGATAATCTTGTCATGACGATGGGGTTGAACATGTAGATCTTCAGAAAGAAGCGGTATCCAACGTGGAAGCCATAGAATGGCACCCCTTTGACGAGGGTGATGCGGGCGACGAACTTTGCATTTTCTCCGAATTGATCACGTCGGTAACTGACAGCTAAGGCATGATCAATGGAGAGATGAAGTCGATAGATGTACGCGCCCACTTGTAGTAATTAGCAAGGCCCATTATATGGTTAGAGGACTTATTCACCATCTTCGGGCTCTAAGCTGCCACGATACTCGACGTAGACGTATGGGAAAGCGCCGTGTATGTGAGCGCAGACTTTCTGTCCCGTTTCTGTCGAACCGAAAATCCTCACAACTGGAACCTTGGGGCCTTTCTTCGCCTGCGCAGGGCCGACATCATTCCGTAATTGGGGATCGTAATGCGTCGGCGTCGCCTGGTAGTGGTCTATGCAGTTCAACCGAACGCGGAAGAGGTTCATGGTGGAGGCTGTAAACACTCATGGAGGATGAGATGGTAGAATGGAGAACAATATCATGATAAGGAAGGGAAGCGGCCGGCTTGGTGCATGGTCAGACGGGTTCAATGGCACTAAGCAGCGAGTTCAAGACGCGACAAGGTCATGTTGATGCAAGATCCGACGCGTGCTGGGCCAAAAGGGAACGCCCAGGGTCCGCGCAGTCATGTGGCAACACGCGTGACTTAGTGCAACTTCGGTACGCTGTCCTGCCTGGCCATCTTCCACTAGGTAAGGCAAAGTACCTTGGTTGTGGGGCATTTTTCAGCATATCTCACTGAAGCGTCCCGGAGGCTTAAGCACCTTCAATCATAAGGTCGCCGCCATTCGTCCATTACTCAGCCATGAACTTGCTGGAGGATGCACTTGAAGCTTTTGATATTGGTTTAATTGCAATAGCCAATGTGAAGAGAAAATGGACTTTCTTTAGAAGGGCAAAAGGTCAATTTGATGCTTGAATCTACGCCATCCTAGCCATTCTTGCGATGTGAGAGCGGTTGATTACATAAGACGCAGCAGCACCTGTGCTTTTCCAGACCCAAATTCGCGACGTGAATGCGCCGTCGCCCGAACTTTCTCTGACACCAATCCTCTCATACCCTCACGAACCGCCAAGATGCCGCCACCACCACCGCCGAGAAAGACCGATCCCAAGGCGTCTGCCGCTGCAAAGGAGGAGAATATCTACATTCCCTCTTTCATCAGTAAACGTCCCTTTTATGCCGGCGAAGAAGGCGATGATCAGACCGACTACCTTGAGCATCAGCGTATTCAGAAGAAAAATGAGCAGTCACAATGGTACGATCGCGGTCGCAAGGCCGGCCCGGCAGCTACAAAATACCGGAAAGGCGCATGCGAAAACTGCGGCGCCATGACGCACAAAGCCAAAGACTGCCTCAGTCGGCCGAGGGCGAAAGGCGCAAAGTGGACCGGCAGGGACATTCAGGCCGACGAGGTCGTTCAGGACGTCAAGCTTGGCTGGGATGCCAAGCGTGATCGCTGGAACGGATACGACCCCAAGGAGTATCGAAACGTCGTCGAGGAGTTCAACGAGATGGAGAAGCTGAGGAAGCAGGCGCTTGCCAAGGGCGAGACGGAGGAAGAGGAGCAGGACGATGGCGATAAGTACGCAGAGGAAAATGACATGAGCAAGCATCAAAGCACAGCTACGCGACAGCTGAGAATACGAGAGGACACGGCAAAGTACCTAGTCAACCTGGACCTGGAATCCGCAAAGTACGACCCGAAGACGAGATCCCTCGTGGACGGCGGCGCAACCGTGGACAAAGCTGCGAATCTTTTTGCAGAGGAAGGCTTCATGCGCGGCTCAGGCGACGCCGGCGAGTTCGAGCAAGCACAGCGATACGCCTGGGAGGCCCAGGAGAAGAGTGGTGACACGACGAAACATTTGCAGGCCAACCCCACGGCTGGAGAATTCTACAGGAAGAAGGAGAAGGAAGAGGCTGAGAAGAAGCGTGCGGAGCGAGAGAAGAAGCTCAAGGAGCTATACGGCGACAACTCGCAATACGCCATGCCCGACGAGCTCAAGAACGTCATTACGGAGTCGGAGAAATATGTCGAGTACGACGAGAGCGGACTCATCAAGGGCGCGCCCAAGGTTATCGCCAAGTCAAAGTACCCCGAGGACGTGTACATCCACAACCACACCTCTATCTGGGGCAGCTGGTGGTCAAATTTTCAATGGGGCTACGAATGCTGTCACTCGGTGGTCAAGAACAGTTACTGCACGGGCGAGGAGGGCAAGTTGGCTTGGGAAGCTTCTGAACGGCAACGTACTGGTGCTTCATTGGCGCTGCAGATGGAGCAACAAGCAGAGATCCCAAAGGCGGATGACACTCCGGTGAACAAGCCGGCGACGAAGCGGACAGCGGAGGAGATGATGGGCGGCGTCACGGAGGAAGAAATGGAGGAGTACAGGAGAAAAAGAACAGCGGCGAACGACCCGATGGCCAAGTTCCTGGGCAAGGATGAATTGGTCTAGACTACCTAGGTATTCAGGCATGGCTTATGAGCATTGCATTGGACAAACATGATACCCATTTCCCTGTCAAACGTTCGCATGCAAGACGATGCCTCGAGGTGCCCTGAACTGAACAAGAAGAAGACTTTTGTGTAACATTCATTCGTGGTATCCGTATTTGATGCAATCATTCCATTTTGCCTCTGGCGAACGCCGTGACTATAAACACCCCGATGATCCCAATGGTTGGCTTTCGGTGTGCCAACCATTCCCAGAGTTTTTTTGACCAATCCTTAGCATAAATGGCGATGCATTTACTCGTCATCCTCCTCGTCGTCACCACCGTCACCCTTGGACTCGGCGGCAGCAGCCTTCTTTCTGCGGACACGGCCGGGGCGGCCACCACCGAAGGGCGAGGTAAGAGCGAAGTCGATGTGCTTCTGGGAGTCGAGACGGACGATGAAGGAGGGAACGTTGACGATCTGCTTGCCGACGCGGATGTGACGCTGGCGAATGAGGACACGGGCGTGGTGGATGGACTTGGCGAGACCGAGCTTGTAGACGCAAGTCTGGAGGCGGCGCTCAAGGAAATCCTCGACCTTCAGGGCCAGGACGTAATCGAGCTTCATGCGGGACTCGTCGAGGACACCGACGCGCACGAGACGGCGAATGAGGGCATTGCCTTCGAAGAGACGCTTGGGGTCCTTCTCGTCGAGGGTCAAAAGCTGACTATAGTGGTTGTTAGCCCAAAGGATGCCCCCCACGCGACCATTTTGCGACAGCCAAAGGCACATACCGGGCAGCACGACGAATCTTGGAGAGGGTAAGCTGGACACGCCAGACCTCACGCTTGTTGCGGAGACCGTACTCGCCAACGAGCTTAAGCTCGGAGTCACTATTATCGTATCGAAGTCAGTGGTGTGATTCACGACTTAAACAGAGCAAGCTCTTGTTCAGTGGCCGGAGAATACTGACAGACGGGCGGCCTCGAAGGGACGGTTGGGGACCTTGGAGGTCTTGGAGTAGGTGAGGCTGTTGCGCGCAATCGAATTAGCATATTTGATTTGGCGATGAGACTGCGGTTCAGTCTACTTACGGCGCCATCTTGCCGACTCGTCGATATCCTTCGAATTGTGGTTGACGAAGAAAACGAAAAGGAAAAAAAGAAGAGCCTCTCGTGAAACTTGCAACACTCAATGCGAAAAATGGCTGTGGGGAGCGAGGGCTGACTAGCGCCTGTCAAATTGCGGGTCCAGTTCGCCTACGGTCACGTGCAGTGCCCTTTCCACAACGAAAAAAGAATTACGGGACTGAGTCAGCAGAGCACACACACGTCGCCGATTTTTTGCCTTGCCCGTTGTGTCTGGAACTTCGTGATCTTTTTCAAGACCCGACAACACCATCACCAAATTCCGCCCTCTACGACAACCACTCCGGCAAAATGGGTCACCCAGCGGGTCTTCGCGCGGGAACGCGCGTACGTATTACCCAGCTTCGAATTATCTCGAGATTGCGGCTGGATTGCTGACGGTTAGCTTGCAGTATGCGTTCAGCAGAAACTTCCGTGAGAAGGGTATGATCAAGCTCTCCACGTACCTTCGCCAGTACAGAGTCGGAGATATCGTCGACATCAAGACCAACGGTGCCGTCCAGAAGGGGTAAGCGAACAACCCGCCCTCGAATTCGAATTGCGACAATTGGGAGACTCGAGGTCTTAGTTGGGAGGAATTGCGAAAATGGGCGTAAAGCATGCTGGAGCAGAGGGCTGACATGACGGATTACAGTATGCCTCACAAGGTCTACCACGGCAAGACCGGTGTCATCTACAACGTCACCAAGTCCGCCGTCGGTATCATCATCTACAAGAAGGTGAAGCACCGCTACATCGAGAAGCGCATCAACATCCGCGTCGAGCACATCTCCCCCTCCCGTTCGAGAGACGACTTCATCCGCCGTGTCAAGGAGAACGCCGCCCTGAAGAAGAAGGCTCAGGCCGAGGGCAAGGCCCTCACCCTCAAGCGCCTCCCTCTCATGCCCCGTGAGGCCCGTACCGTCGACTTCAAGGAGAACAAGCCCCAGACGGTCACCCCTCTCCCCTACGAGACGACGATTTAGAGTGTCTTTTGGGTGGTTTGTGGGTTCTTCTTTTGCATGTGGTGTTTACGTGAGGAACGGAAGAATTCTAGCATGGAATGGCATCACGTTTTCGGCAACGTCCATAGGGAATGGGAAAAAAAAAAGACCAATGACACTTCATCGTTCACACCTACACGAGGAAATGCTACCTGTGAGACCCGTTGGCCCTTTTGCGATCCTGCCGCGATGCCTCGGGTCCTGTCATTGTCAGGTCGGAGGCATTGGCACAGGTTCTGGTGTATGGTGTTGTGTGCTCGTGGGAAACAAGGTCAATGCGAGATGCCTGTGAAAGGCAGGCGAATAGTTGGCCCTGCTGCCCGCCGGGCCCTCATGATACCCTCAGTCAAATGAAGAACACGACCTATGATCATTTATCAAGTGCAACCATGAACTGATCTATCGTAGGAGCTGGTATATCAACAAGCTTATGTGAGACCAACTTCCGCAGTGAGTCTGAGCTGTGGGTATCCCGTGAGCTGATGGCCAGCAGAACTGTTCGACAGCAGTTGAGTGAAAAGCAACTGTCATGTGTCGAAGTCACACTCTCTACCATACAACAATTCTCGTCGTCCAGAACCGTCAAAAGCACCAGCTCGTATTGTCGGGCTCAGTCCTAGCCACTAACACGAGCTTGTGAATTCAAATCTGATACATGCAAATGCGCTCCTGTGGCTACGTTCAGAACCAAAACTAAGCCAGTGACCTTGCCCGTGTACCAGTTGCAACGCACTCATAAATCAATAGATCCTCTCAAGGTTATTTGCTGGTAACTAAGTCGTTGAATTACCTGAGAGAGCCATGCAATATCCCATCTTTCTTTAGAACCTAGCGAACGTCTACTGAGAGCGCAGGGGCCGTTTGGACCCAAATTGGTGGCATGAACCCCACCATTATCGTCATTGGATCAGATCGGACAGGCATCGGCCTATGGCTTCAGGTGCTTCGCCTGCGCTGGGACGCTGGAGGGGTGACACTGACACCGCCGCGTCCGCCGGATTAGCATTGTTCCAGATTTCATGCCCAACCTAAACCAAGTGGAGGATCGCAACGACGACGGCTTGGCGCAATCCCCGGAGCTTGCGCATGTTGCAGAACCCAGCCACACTCGAGCTGCTTTAGACATCTTGGGAGCTTGGTCAACGCTGACGACTCTTTCCCGCCTCTCCCACTTGGCACGGAAGTCGCTCACGATATCTTCTTCCCCCTCCAATTCCTGCGAATCCTTCTCCCCCAGATCATTCGCTGGGCTTTACTGCGACTCTTGGGCAGCATTGCGTGCACGTGGAGCTCTCTCCTTAAGCCGTCGGGAGACGTCATTTCCTCGAACCATCCGAAACCCCCATTAAGCGCCCTTCACCTCCGACCACCATCAACGACCCCGCGCAGGAAAAATCGCCCATCATGGCTGCCGTGCCCGATACCAGGCATACCAAGTCCGTAATATTCAATCACATTGAGACCTTGTGGCCCAATCGAGGCTGTCTCTTGGCCTTTGCGACTGTGCACTGACACCCTGTGAAGGACCGACCAGGAGTTGGCGATCAACATCAAGAAGGCCACGAACCCCGATGAGACGGCGCCGAAGCGGAAACATGTGCGCAGCTGCATCGTCTACACATGGGACCACCGGTCTTCCCAGGCCTTCTGGGCCGGGATGAAGGTGTAAGTGAAAACCGTTGTAAGTCGGGAGGTCAACCAATCGCTGACAGAAGACGCCGCGTTGTAGCCAACCCATTCTTGCCGACGAAGTTCAGACTTTCAAAGCTCTGATTACGGTCCACAAAGTCCTCCAAGAAGGACATCCGAACACGCTGAGGGAGGCCATGGCGCAGAGAGGTTGGATCGACAGCTTGAACCGCGGTATGGGCGGAGAGGGAGTGCGCGGATACAGCCCTCTGATCCGGGAATACGTTTACTACCTCTTGGCGAAGCTTTCTTTCCACCAGCAGCATCCCGAGTTTAACGGCACCTTCGAATACGAGGAGTACCTCAGCTTAAAGGCGATCAACGATCCTAATGAGGGCTACGAGACAATCACAGACCTGATGACGCTACAAGATAAGATTGAGCAGTTCCAGAAGTTGATCTTCTCGCACTTCCGTCACGTTGGAAATAACGAGTGTCGCATTTCCTCTCTCGTGCCCCTCGTGCAGGAGAGCTACGGTATTTACAAGTTTATCACAAGCATGCTTCGCGCCATGCACTCGAGTAAGTTGCATCGGGCCCCCTCCCCCTGGGCGGACAAGGGTCATTTCGCTAATCGGGTACAGCCACCGGCGACGTAGAGGCGCTTTCGCCCCTACGAGAAAGATACGATGCTCAACATTACCGCCTCGTCAAGTTCTACTACGAATGCTCGAACCTGCGCTATCTGACCAGCTTGATCACGATTCCAAAGCTGCCACAAGACCCTCCCAACCTGCTGGCGGAAGACGACGAGGCACCTGCACTTCCGGCGCGCCCGAAGCAGGAAATTGAGAGACGCCCCACTCCACCCCCTGAACCGAAATCACAGGAGCCAGATGACATTTCCGAATTCTGGAAGAACGAGTTGGAGCGCCAGAACCGAGAGTACGAAGAGCAGCAGAGAGTCCTTGAGGAACAACAACGTCAGCAGATGTTGATGCAGCAGCAGGCGCAGCAGCAAGCGCAACGGGACTTTGAGGAGCAACAGCGGCAATTGGCGGAGCAGCAGCGCAGGGAGCAGGAGGCTCTGATGCAACAGCAAATGCAGTATCAGACCCAGGGTCGGCTTGCTGAGTTGGAACAGGAGAACTTCAACGCGAGAGCCCAGTATGAGCGTGACCAGCTTATGCTCCAGCAATACGACCAGAGGGTCAAGGGTCTGGAGAATGAGCTGGCACAGATCCAGGGGCATTACGGCCAGCAAATCACGAGCAAAGATGAGCAAATTAGAGCTCTACAGGAGCAGGTCAACACGTGGCGGACGAAGTATGAAGCGCTCGCAAAGCTGTACTCCCAGCTTCGCCACGAGCACTTGGATCTGCTTCAAAAGTTCAAATCTGTGCAGCTCAAGGCTGCCTCGGCTCAAGAGGCTATCGAGCGGCGAGAGAAGCTTGAACGTGAGATCAAGACGAAGAACCTCGAGCTCGCTGATATGATTAGGGAGAGAGACCGCGCACTCCATGACAAGGATCGCCTGCAGGGCGCCAACAAGGATGAGCTCGAAAAGCTCAAGCGAGAGCTTCGCATGGCTCTGGATCGTGCCGATAACATTGAGAGAAGCAAAGGAAACGAGCTCTCAACAATGCTGTCCAAGTACAACCGTGAGATGGCTGATCTCGAGGAGGCACTGCGACTCAAGTCTCGTGCTCTGGACGACGCCCAGGCCAAGATTAGGAATGGAGACTCAGACCTTGAGCAGCTTCTCCGCGACAAGGAGGAGGAGCTGGAAGTCTACAAGGCCGGCATGGATCAGACACTTATCGAGCTTAACGAGCTGAAGCTGAACCAAGGCGATACTGACACCGTTATTGACGGACAGATTGATGCCTTGATCATGGCCAACCTGGACAAGATCAACGATATCATCGACTCTGTGCTGCAATCCGGTGTGCAGAGAGTAGATGATGCGCTGTACGAGTTGGATTCAACTATGCAGGCCGGAAACCAGAACGCATCGCCATCCTACGTGCTCTCGCAGATTGAGAAGGCATCGTCCAGCGCCATGGAGTTTGCCACGGCATTCAATAACTTCATCGCCGACGGCCCCAACGCGACACATGCCGAGCTTATCAAGGCCATCAACGTCTTTGCTGGTGCTCTCGCGGATGTCTGCAGCAACGCTAAGGGTATCACCCGTCTGGCAACCGATGAGAAGAAGAGCGATGCTCTGATGAATGGCACCCGGCAGTCCGCTTCTTCTACCGTCAAGTTCTTCCGCGGCCTTCAGAGCTTCCGCCTGGAGGGCATGGATCCCATCCAGAAGACGGACGTTGTCATCAACAGCAACAACGAGGTGCAGATGAACCTTCAGAAGCTGAACAAGCTCGTCGAGACGTTCGCGCCCAACACCGGTAAGCTCGCGGGCAAGGGCGACTTGGGCGACATTGTCGATTCCGAACTCAGCAAGGCGGCCGATGCTATTGCGGCCGCTGCTGCTCGTCTCGCCAAGCTGAAGAACAAGCCTCGCGAAGGGTACTCTACCTACGAGCTCAAGGTCCACGACGGCATTCTCGATGCCGCCATGGCCATCACCAATGCCATTGCGCAGCTGATCAAGGCCGCCACGGTGACGCAGCAGGAGATTGTCCAAGCAGGCCGCGGCTCGTCCTCAAGAACCGCCTTCTACAAGAAGAACAACAGATGGACCGAGGGCCTCATTTCAGCCGCCAAGGCCGTGGCGTCCTCCACCAACACCCTGATCGAGACCGCAGACGGCGTCTTGTCAAACCGTAACAGCCCCGAGCAGCTCATCGTAGCATCCAACGACGTGGCAGCCTCCACAGCTCAGCTCGTCGCCGCCAGCAGAGTCAAAGCTGGCTTCATGTCCAAGAGCCAAGAGAACCTCGAGCAGGCCAGCAAGGCTGTCGGTGCTGCATGCAGGGCGCTGGTGCGCCAGGTGCAGAACATGATCAAGGACCGTAACGCGGAGGACGAGGCGGTCGACTACTCCAAGCTCGGAGCCCACGAGTTCAAGGTCCGGGAAATGGAGCAACAGGTACGTTTAATTGATTCGCGCATCGTGAACTATGCCAACTGCCGTGGGATGGTGGTGGCCGGAGACAACTCCGTCGCAGCCATCCTCGTCATTTGCGGCTAGTGCGTTGCTTGGCGACCGAAAGAGAAAAGAGAAATGCTGACGCGTGCGGCGCTACCACTTTTTAGGTCGAGATTCTGCAGTTGGAGAACTCCCTCTCGGCCGCAAGACACAGGCTAGGAGAGATGCGCAAGATCTCTTACCAGGAAGACTAGGGGGTTGCGACGACGATGACGTGAGCCACAGTAGCGGCAGTCGGTTTCTTACATTCCACGGCCCGGAGTTGGACTCCGACGGGAGGGAGAAGGAGAGCGAATCTTTTGTGGATTGCGGGGTCGCCCTCTTCTCGCAGTTCTGTCTGGAATCATCATACCTCAGTGTACTTCGGTCGTTTCTTCCTCGCAAAAGGAGGGCAGGGGAGGTGTTTGTTTATTATTCGAACATGCTTCTTCATTGAGGATCTATATCTCCCCATTCCCGGTCGATAATTCCGGAGTGGGGCGAAGATCTCTCTCGTGTGAGGTGATGGGAGTATAGGTCATTTATCTGATAAGACTCTTTTGTTGAACCTACATATCTCGTGCAAACTTTGTTGAATCTCCGTGAGCGCTTATCCAGTACGGGACGAGAAGCAGATATGATGATATTGTGAGGAAACTCTACGGTACATCCAAGCCTCGTTACCTCCCCCTTTCCCCTCCACCCGGTCTCCGGGTCTCCGGATCTATCTCCGGATCTATTCCCAGATCTCGTCTCCCGTTCAAAAGGTGCGTGGGAACGTAAAGCGTGGCTTTTGCTCGGCTTTCCTCACATGGCTATGCGAGGCTTGCACCCCGAATTCCCTACTTATTTCTTCACACACACACACACACACACACACACACACACACACCCTATGATGGCGTACTCGGACCTGCGACGGATTCAGGGTTCATGCTCCGGACCATCTATCTTGCACTGGTGCATAGGAATCGGTGGTGTGTGGTTCGGTTGTCGCTAGTAGCGGACCACGCATGGCAAGGCGAGGCTGAAAACGGACGAAGGAGAGGAGGACACATCTCATAGTCCTTCAGCCCTTTTTCAAGCCCCTCCGTTGGAAGTTGACCAAGGCTAAAATAAAAGCCTAAATGTGTAATCTTTGGACGCCTCTTTTACACACCCACGACACCCCCATATGCTTTCACCCCTTCTTCGTGTCCCCCTCTCCCTCTTTTTCCACTAGGTAATCCGGTAGAGGGAACACGTCCGATTGAGTGGCTTTTTTTCTACTTCCTCCTCCACCATGGCCTTGCCTTGGCTAGGTTCTGTAAAGAAGGGGATCTGGAAAACCTGGAAATTCTGGAGCGGGTTTATTCCGGGAGATGCGCGTGGCTTGAAGCCATTCCCTCTCGCCCTCGATCGACTCCCTACCCTTAGGAACACCATCTCAACCCCGTGTGAAGATGGTCAACCCGGTTCTCGGAGACGTGATGAAGCCAGAGCTAACCTACGAATAGAGCATCGTTTGAGATCGTGTGTGTTCAAATACTCACAACTTTCATACTTGTGGCGTTCACACAAAGTCCACCCCTCCCCTCTGAAGCCTAACCCGTGAAAAGCCTCTGGAAAGAATGAGAGGGGAGTGAGGAGTGAAGGATGAACAAGTATCTCAAGACGACGGTTGAAGTACCTCCCCCACCTCCCCTCTCATGAAGATCTCAAGACTTCACAAGCTAAACTCATAAAATTGGTCCCTGGAATTCTCGGTTGGCACTGTGGCATTTTTGGAATCATTTTCTTGCGTCTTGCGGGATTGTCGGGAAGATGGCTCGGTCAGGATTATGGAGAGATTGAGGTATGACGATGTCATGTTGTCTTCATCTCTCTCTCTCTCTCTCTCTCTCAAATGATCGTATGAAATGTAAAGCTATGTTTCACTAGTTGGACTTGGAGTGTTGGAGAAGCTACTCCACGATTGGGGACTCTAGATAGATCTCTCCATGGTTCTCTTAAGCTGCAGTAAATGTCAACTCATTGCGGCCCAATTCACGGGGGGTTCATAATTCCTTATTCGTAATTTGTTACAATTCATCATTCCCTGGGTCTTGAGAATCGCATCGTGAGACAGCATTCGAGATCTCACACTCCTTACCCTCTTCGAAACATTGACATCTAGGCGAATAGATCAAAATCATAGACTCTCATCGGTATCACCGCAAATACTTTGCAACAGTCGGATACGCGGGTCTCGTGCTATGTTTTACGCAAAGAAAGGGCGTATATCCAACAGACCCGTGAAAGCCGTCCGACCCGCCTGGGCAGCTCTAGCACGCTCCCTAGATCATTCCACCCAGACCCAATCGCGAGCGTTCCAGCTGTCACTGTCTGAAAACTTCATTAGTGAAGAAGAAACCCCACGGGACGCAACGAAACAAGTCGGTCTTCTGCGGTCGAGCTTTACGTTTTGCGTCGATGCGGCACGCGGCTTGGCCTTGGTATTTCTCCACACCGAAGCCGTGTAAGCGAGCCATCCAGCCAGCCCAACGACGGGAAGTAAGGTAGTGGTAGTGCTGGGCTCTACCCAAATCTCTCTCAGACACTTGACTCAGGCCTAAGCCGTCTGAGATCCCGCGTTGACTCAGACACTAGATTTCCCGCGCCGGCAATAAGCCTCCCGCTGCTTCGGAGAAGGGCCCAGCTCCCCGAGATCTGGCGCGGGCCCCTTCAGGCTTCAAGTGCGAGTCCACCTCCCGAAGGTTCCCGGGGTCTCCGCTGTCCGTCCGAAGTCGAGGCTTCCAACTTCATCAGCGGGGCCCTTGGCTTCGATGGCTTGTGAGGAACGCACACTCCCCCTCCTTCCCCCTCTTCCGTCGGAAGATGCCCACCTAACCACACAACAACTCCTCTCGTTGCTGCCCTCTCATGGTGTCTTCCGGAAGAAAGAAGATAGTAGGTAGCTATATACTCATCGGACGCTAGTCAGGAAACAGGATTGCGCTCGTTCTCGACCCCTCTACAATGTATCTCTGTGGACGATCCAGGCGGAGAAGAGACTGATTCCAGGTCGACTGCACCGACGCTATGAGAACGATCGAGAACCAAAGCATTTTCCTATCCGGTTCATCAAACGTTCACCTAGACTTGGTCCGACAGATTACCCCAGGGTCCGAAAATATAGGGCAACCTAGGATGACCTAGTTTGGTAGTCATCAAAAGAGGTTTGAGCGTCAAAAGCTCGCCTAGCCAGCGAATTGCGAGTATTCTGGCTCGATTCCTTTGCCTGCAAGACCCTGTGTTTACAATCAATAACAATTCTCCGTAAAAGGAGCGACTGTAAGGCGAGCATCATCCCTACTGTGGCCTCATGAAGGCCGATAGGGCTTCTTTGATTGATGGCGGTACGTGCTATCGACCGGTTCGAAATCGGTCACCCTTCGCCGCCAGGGAAGCAGACTCGGCAAAAGAGCCTTCACATTGGCGGAAACCCGCTGAAGGCGACTAGGAAGAGATGGCTACCGGGTTCCTGGTGAAGAATGGCTTCTTTTGTTGAGTTAGCGCAAGCTTTGGCGCCTTCATCAGGCTCAAGATTGTGCCATGTTGCCGAGACGCCAAGGTTAAATGAGACGCCATGTTAGTCCCAAAGAAACCGTTTGCCTTGCGTTATTGGCATGGTTTGATGATAGTCGAGTCGTTTTCTCCCTGGCCGAAACGTCTTGCTTTGCTCCCTTTGATCCCAGTCGCTTAGCCCTGCTCGTAAGGCCACGAGATGGAGGCTCGGTCCCGAACTCGAGCCGGACGAGAGGTATCCACACAAACAAGGAAGAACAGATGATGGAGAGGGCAGGGGGGAGGTGATGAAGTGAGCCTGCAAGCAATCCGATTAGGACGTATCCTTGGATTTATGAACGGCGACCAAAAGACTTGGGGCGGGGCAGCCCAGGGGTTGCTCGCAGCCACGTCGAGAATGGCTGCTGGAAGGCTCGGATCGCAGCCTGTCACGGATTCACGATCTTTGTGACAAAATTGTTGTGCGACCACACGTAAATGATCCATTCTTCGACCAAGAGCCTCCGAAGCGCGGCCGTATATGTTGCCAATCGTCCTGTCTCACAGAAGGCGCCTGTACAGCACGTATGGCGGCATCTTCGCGCGATAAATTTCCCACGTAACGTAGTCTCGTTCGTATCATGAGAGCGGCACAGTACGCCATGTCGGCTAAGAACAACTAGGTTGTGTACAGCCACCTCATCGAACGCGCGCCTAGCGCCAATCTCTTGCCTGTAACTGTCAACTCGTTGCGCTTCCTCATGGGATACTAACTGCTGCCCTGTAATAAAGTGATCGGCGACTATGCCCCCGTCTTGCTTTCCCTACCAGGCTAACGCAGACTGGGATTTCAAATATTCCCTGTCTCGACCATTGCTCTGTTTCAAGCATCTTACTTTAGTGTTAGAATCGGTACAGCAAGTAATCTTGTCGATTCCTTCCCGCAACAAACAAGACTTCCGCTTCAGATCTGCTCCTCTGGCCTTTACTTCCTTCTTCTTAGTGGTTGATGGTAAACGGCCGAGGACCACTACCATCGACTGCGTTCGTATCGGAAACCCTTGCGAGCCAAGACGCGAACCAGGTAGAAGGGAATAGCTGAAGGCACTCAAAACTTCGATCCCGCTTGCGAAGTTGAAAATTTGACTAGGGCAGGGAAGTAGAGACAACATCGGACCATAGCCACGGCGGGATCCCGGTCTGGTAGTGGGGTCCGAGGACGCTCCAGTCACGCAGCGCATGACTGTCACAGCTCCAGGGCGGCCGCCTGCCTTGGCGAGGATAAGCAGTATAGGGTCAAGTACCGGGTTCATGACAGTTGGGGGCCGTCGATGTGGCTTTCGGTAGGAATGTCAACGCTGACCCTGAGGATGATCCGTCGGACGGAAACCAGGTGCCGCTAGTTGGTCGTAAACGTCTTGCGGGATCCGTCGGATGTTGCCTGTTGGGGTCCAGGCGAATCTGTTCTTGTTTCCTCCCTGCTTATCTGCGGGTATTTCCCAGGTGTTTCTCGCGTATGTTGTCAGTGGTCGTCATGGCGGCGGCCAGGGCGAGCAATACTCGCAGATCCTGGGGTCTTCATGCCTGTTCAAGGCGGTGACGGTCTCTTGCTCTCAAGACGAACAGTTTGCTGATCACAGTGTCGGAATCGGGCATATAGGCAAGTTGGAGGAAACGGAATGAGCCGTGTGCATATCTTGGAAGTATCAGCCGATAGTTGCGGCCTGAGCCTTCGTTTTACTCGACAGATGATGTCGGTGAGTGCGGTGGCTTGCCCTGCCGCGATGGAATTAAAAATAAACAGCATACGCTTCGGTTAATCTGAGGGAGGGTAAACCCGTCAATGACTCCGACTGCCCCCCGTTGCCGGGGCTGTGGCTGCAGACTGCGGGATGTCGCAAGTCAGGGCAGGTGGGGGATGCGTACAGATGCCACAAAGTGTCTGGATGCCGATGGAGAAGGCTGGACTAGTGACAATGTCTCTTTCCATTTCTTTGCTCTCGTCGGTGAAGACAAAGCTTGGAAGAGAGAGAAAGAAGGGGAGCAGGGAAGAGGCTAGCATGGACGCAACCAACTTTACCTTCTTGAGCCAGCATGCGTTGCATGAAGCGAAGGCAGGGATGAACGACAGCACTGCGTTGATGCAGACTGAGCGGACCGCCCGCAAATCTTGAGTCCGAGGTGGTGGCTTAACCAAAACGCCCCCCCCAAGTCAACCAACGCTCTCTCTCTCTCTCTCTCTCGCGGGCGCGCGCGCTCACTTGAAGCGCAGCGCAGCCTTCTCCCTGTCTCAACATCATTAGCGTTGCAGGGAACTCGGGTCCATCAAAGTGCTAGATCCAGGCGTCGATCTCGACCAATGCGGGGAGATGTTTGCTGGAGCGGCTACGAAGTATGGCATTGGTGGCTTTGTTCTTGCGGTCAGGTTGTCCTGCATTGGAAGTGGGAGGGATGTGCCCACCATATCAGGCTCGATATGAATTGCAATACGAGAGAGGCGTGGCAGGTGTGAGTGGTAATTCCCCTAGCGTTCTTGAGAATCTGTTCTGCTTCTGCTTCTTTTACCCTCGTTCCGAGATGATGTGGTGATGTTTTGCGATAGCTCTCCCGCATGTCTGAAGGGTGAGACAGCAGATTGAGATTTGGGGAAAGAAATGGGGCCCGGTGGAACGCAGCAGTGGCAGTGGCAGTGACGGAGTGGGTGAGTGCTAGATGGGACGATCTGTGCGTCCTTGACCTTGTACAGGGCAAGGCAGCACGGGCAGTAAGTGGTGACAAGGTACCCATGTCCACAGCCTGGCTGAGGCTGAACCAATAGGGTTTAGCCCGGTTGCTAATCTCGACGACCCTCGTCTAACCCCCCAATCATGCAGCCAACTTACCAACGTTTGCTCCTTCTTGCATCTCTCGGTAACCAATCATAATAGCCTACACGAAAACCACCGTTGGAACATCGAGGTTCCTTTGTTGTTTGCGCCCTCCTACAGCCCTCCTCCAGCCCTCTTCCAGCATCACATGGCTCTAGTTTGCTCCGGCTGTCTCCATTGGCGTGCGTGGTCATCGACCTCTCCGCATAATCTGACAGGGGCAGACGCGTGAAGGGTAAGTATGCGAATACTCTCTCTAAATTCTTTTGCCCAAATTGCTTCTTGTATGATTCTTGATCAACACGCCTATCCTCAAGTGTTCCAGCCACGTGAAATGATGGCAAATGACGCAACAAAGTGTATGGTCATCACCAGATCCTAGTCCCTGCTTTTGCTCCCCACCGCTTTTCCATAGCTAGATTGTAGTCCTCTTGCGACTGGAAAGGCGGTCAACCCATCGCTGAAGACCAGTAGCTAGCTCCTTTGAGTCGGCTCCTACTGTTTCAGAAGAATGAAGAAATGCTCGTTTGCCTTTTCCACCTGCCGTGAACTCCATCATAGTAGTCTCATTGCAGAAAATGGCCCCCAACTTCCCTTCTTTGCTGTCTTCAATATGCCCCCCATGCCTAAACCCAAACGAAAACGAAAAGAAAAAAAAAAACAAGCAAGGTAAAACTCACCGTTCCTTCTTGGCCGTGGCTGGAGCATCTCCCACCTCGTTTGGGTTGCCTCTTGCATTGGCCTCGTCAAAGTCATAGCTAGCATCGTGCCTCTGGCGGAAAAGCTCGTCGAATGCCTGTTCGTCGAGCGACAATGCCTGAGGAGAAAGCGTCATAGTTGTGAAAGAGTCGCTCATGGTGAAACTTTCTCCATGGACGCCTGTGTCGAGGGAATCCTGCGGAGTGAAAAGCCCAAGGCCCTGGACATTGTCTGCCGCGGAATGCTGAAACGCCTCGTGGTATGGGTTACTGTGGAAAGATCCATTGACAACTAACGAATCCCCCCGGCGTGAATATTCACCAGTGCCGTTTTCTGATGGAAAGCAGATAATGTTTGAGCCATGTGTCGAAATCCGCGTCATTCCCCCGTTCTTTTCCAAGGGACTTGCGCGCTGTGCCGCTATTGATGAATATGCTGGCGGGCTAGAAAGTAGGGCGGTACCACCTCGAGAGAATTCATCGGCCTGAACGTCGAAATTGATGTGCTGTTGATCCATCACCTGGACATCCAATGCCGTCGGTTGATAATTGCTTTGCTCCTGTAACAGAGCATTGTTGAGATGATGTTGGTGCTGGCCAATGGTGAGAGCTGTCTGATGGTGATCTGTGTTACGTCGGCTCTGGCATGCTGTTCAAGATCAGCTTTTGAAAAGTCATTTCGCCGATCGCACGACTCACTCGGATCATAATGATAGACTGTGCAGTGCTGATAAATTTCTTCTTGGTTTGTGACTGCAGAGAGGCTGACCAGCGGCATTGGCGCGCGCACTTTTTGCCCCTGAGCATCTCGCACGCAGTAAGCGGCCTGGAATTGGTGAGGCTGGCCGACCTCAGAGAGCTCCCAACTCCCGTGCGGGTACGTTCCGGCAGACGTGAACATGTCGAGATCATGACGCGGCAAGACTTCGTTCATACCCTGGGTCCTCAAAACAACACGCGATTCCGTCGGTGATGAGTCCTCGTTGTGAGACATTGTGCCTTGAAAGAATGGGCACACGATTGTTGGTGAAGGCGAAGCGGTAAGTGTGGTGAGCAGATAGTGGCGGTAAGTGTGCATGTAGGGATGGTGGGGAGTCTAAAGTACAAAAAATAAAAGATAATAGGGATCTAGCAAGAAGATGAGGTCAAAATAGCTTTTTGGGGGCGCGATGAGAGAAGAAAGAAGAGACAGCACAAGATTGTATAAGCCAAAAATGACCCTTGACCAAATGCAGCGCTCGCGATAACACCTGGCGGAGACTTTATGGGAAAGATTGGCCCAAACACTGGAGTATCTTAGAGACAAGCGTGACAGGAACACACCAATCCAAGGAATTACACCTCGCCTAGTCGCCTAGGCCTTCTTGAGCTAGCAAATCTTGCACAATGTGGTGCGGCGAGAAATTCTCGAAAAGAGGCCGCAGGTCAACTGTTGCCTCGTCACCGACAAGTGTCCCATCTCGTCGTCAAAACTTCGTAAAAGTAGTTTGGACAGCTTGTGCAAGTCTGTGGCTGTGATACGTTGGCTTACGACTTGATTGAGATGCAGGTACATGTCGTCGAGCACGGGCGATGTCATACTCTTCTCCAGGATGCTGGATTCTCAAGTTGGCGGGCAACCGTTTTGCGTCGAAGCCAGCCAGGCATGTTCCTTGCACTGACCGCCGCACATATGCTTTCTGCGTGATTCTCAACCGGGCCGTTGGTGTTGCATCCGCCGTCGAAGGGAATTATACGCGAGAGAAAACGTTGTGTGCGTCGTTGGTTCCTTTCAACTGGTATGCACAGCCCGCTAAGCGCGCAGTCGACAGGGACACAAGGCAGTTGTCAGCGTGATAGCGAGTAATCGAGTTGAGACGTAGACGTGATGCTGAGAGAATGATCACCGAGTCGGCGAACTGAATTGTACAAACACGTACGCCCAAGTAACGTGTGATAGAAGGCTTCGGCTTGCTCGCTTCATCCCCTCGTGCCCCAAGCATTGATACGATTGATACAGTCCCCAGACTTTTTTCAACTCTTCAGGATGCGGTTTCGGGACGGCTTCAGCATCATGGTACTCGCGCACGGCTGGAGGTTCTCCAATGCGGGGAGGACACAAACCGATGGTTCTTGACCTCTGGTGTAAGTCAGCAGCAGGACAAGCGTATCCAGGAAGAGGGGATATCCTCGAACAGAGACTGCCGCAGGCATCCGTGAAGTAAGCCAAGGTAGTGGTAGCGAAGGGAGGCTGCAGCTGGCAGTGCCGAGGACGGAGGAGCACAAAGATCCGCCAAGGGACCGTCGGCGGCCGTTGACAAGGTAAGGTAGATGACAGCCGGAGGCTTGCTGCGTGGGCTTGCGGTGAGGTAAGGTAGGCCTGCCTTCTGTTGCTTGAGCCAGGTCGAGGTACCTGCATCTTCGGGCCGTGATCCAGACAAAGTACCGTTGTACCAGAGGGGAGCCTTCTGGGTACCTTTGGTGCTTGAAGAGAGAGAGGGGCGCCTCGAAGGTCACAAGTGTGTACAGTGTGAGAGATACCGTGTCCCAAACCGGGGTCCGATCGTGGAGGTCCCCATCTCCAATTTCGAGGTTGGTACAGATGAGTTTGGTAAGGCAGGCACGTTGGTGAGGAAGGTAAGTAAAGTAAGGTAAGGTGAGGTGAGGTAAGGTAAGTACCTAAGTATTCCCACACCCCCAGAGCTATCACCCACCCCCCTTCCTAAGAGGCATGACAACCCAGTCAAGTCTAAGGTAGCGTCTGGCCAGACCTGGAGTGGGAAGCAACCATCACACCCACACCCACGTACACCCCCCTGCAGCCTTCACCTCCTCCTTCCTCTTCCTCAAGACATCGTCCCACAAAAGTTTTTAGGCCCTCCACACCTCAACCAACCGTCCTCGGCCAATTCTATGACGGGAGGTGACTTCGTCGCTTCTTGAGGGGAAGGTGGCGCTTTCTTCCCCAATTTAGGACTTCCTTCCACCCCCCATGGACTACTCCAGATCCATCCTGGCGCGGACCATGTTGTCTCCCTCAAATCTCTCCCGCAACAAGTCCCGGATACCCTCCGTTGCCATCCGCATCCACGTTGAGTCCCGCTTGATCTGATCTCTTATTTATAACCATCGGCACAGCCAGCTTCAAATCAAGATTCTTCCATCACAGCCCAGAAATAAGTCACCACTTTATCAGAACCTTAATTGATTTGTTATTCAATATCCCCAAGAGACACAAGACACAAGACACCCCCTAACAACCTATTGATACGGCATTCTACCTTACACCGCCATTTACATTCAGCATGGCGTTGACATTCAACCCTGGCAACATCGTTGCTCGTGACATTGATCCTACCCAAGTGCACCCCGAGATCCTTAAGATTGTGACAGAGATCTTGGACCTTCGCCTCAACACATTCGAGTCCACCATTGCCGTCTCTGCAAGAGATTACTTTGCTTTTGGCGAGGAGGGTCGGCTCTTCATGGCATTGCATATGGGGTACGCATCCATTTCTACTCTGTGTTTGTCTTATACTGGTCTTCCATAAGGTCCCTAACATTCATCACAGGCGTATGTTGGGCCAACCTGTCATGTGGGTCAAGGACGGCATGCATGCCAGCGTCGATAGATGGGTTCTCGGGCCTTGTGAGAGGTTCATTGCCGGCCCACACATGATCGTCTCGGTCAACGGGATTGCTGTCGTCGTTCCTCGACCACCACCACAACTCCTCGAAGAAGCACCCGGTGCAACCACCCAGTTCGTCAACGCTCCTGAACGAAGAGTCAAGATCACACGACCCCCCAACGCCTTCATCCTCTACCGCAGCGACTACCAAGCCCAAATCAAGCAGATGAACCCTCAGCTTCAGAACAATGATATCTGTGAGTGACTGAAGTCCAACAGCATTACACCATCTTGCTGACCTTTGAAAAGCCGGGATCCTAGGCAAAGCTTGGAACAACGAGTCTCATGAAGTCCGCGAAAGATACAAGGCTCTCGCTAAAGCCTACAAGGAGCGCCACAATAAGATGCACCCTGACTATCGGTACACTCCACGCAAGCCTTCCGAGAAGCGTCGTCGCAACCGGAGAAGCACTTCAACCTAACCCTCTCAGCCACCTCGTTCTTGATATGGAGTCTAAGAATCGTAGGACCAAGAAGCGATCCATCATAGCATCGCTGCATAAGTTACTGCCATGTTAAGTCTCGACGACTTTACAAGAGGCCTAGCGACTACAAGTTGCGGAACACACTCTTCTGCTTCCTTAGGTCGAATTTGCCTCGTCTTCCCGAAAAGCCACATTCTAGCTCGCGTCGAGGAAGCCAGCAACATCAACACTTGATGTTCGGGCCAGAAATAAGCAGACATGCTGTGCCCGGCACCCACCCTTACGGTGGTCAGCTGGAGCCAAAGAGACCTCTTCTGCTAACCTATGGTCCCAAGAAGACCAGCAAAGGCTCGGCTTCGTGTAAGGCTTTGAAGCCGCTTCGTGCGGTTCCACCTACTCTACTCACAAGATGGGCGAATTCTGGCCGCATCATTGGGCGGGGGCGGTGGCGGCGCTTTGGGTGGAGTTCAAGCAAAGAGTGAGCTGCTGCAATAAGAGCAAGACGCGAAAGGATAGAGCAATCCGCGACGTCGCTGCCGAAGAATCAGATGCCTATCTCTGCCATGATACGAAGATGAGCCACCATAATAGCGATATAGATTGTTCGATAGATTTACTAGAACATTAATGGAATCATAATGTTCATGTCTCATTGCTTTAATCTTCTTCTCCTACGCGACCAAAGTACCTAGATGTCTCTTTTCGAAAGTAATGCGTACAACTCGTCACATGTCTTCGCTGAGTTCTGTGTGGCTCTATATCGTCTTTTGGTGGAAGTGTAAACTACGACGCCTGAGACTGGCTCTTTTTCCAATCACTGCTCCATATAAAAGTACCGCATCTCCACTCTGTCCCCTTTTCCTTTTCTCCAGATTTTCCCAAGGGACGGGCGCAGATAAAAAACGACCTGCCTATGTGGATCATCAGCTATGAATGGGGTAGGGGAAGCAAGGTCGGGACATGTCGGGGGGCAAGGGAGAGGAGGGTAGGACAGAAGCCTTGGTGGACGCATAAACGAGCGTAAACAGGGGATGAAGACGTAGTATGTGTGTGTAGTGTATGGTGTGGTTGGGTTGGAGTTGGGTGTTTAGACTTACCGCAGTTAACGCCCGGCTTCTTGGTCTGGAAGCTGATGCAGGGCTCCCCGTGCTCGCACTTTGGCACGACCCTCTTCCCCAGGTTGAACTTTGACCAAGACTCCTTGACCTCGATGGGGTCAAAGACCTTTTCCGAGGCCGTCGTCTCGAACGGCTTCGCGGCGGATGAAAGAGGCGTGGGGTCTTCGCCGCCGCCACCACCGGGTTGTTCTGCCGTGCCCGCCGCTTCTGATAGTCCCGAGAAAGAACGTATTGGGCCAGCAGCAGCACCACCACTTGCGGCTTTGTTCTTGGAAAATGGTGATGGTGGCTGGTTGGTCCTCGCTGCGTCTGCTTCGGCGGGTAAAGACTGGGTTGGTGGTGGTTGTGGCGGGTTTTTGGGCTTGAAGAAGCCCATGAGGGTGCTCTGGGCCTTACCGTCGGATTCGTTGGTTTTCGACTTCTTGGGGGCTCGTTTAGCAGATGCTGCCGATTCGGCTGGTCGTTTTACGAGCGGGCTGGTGCTTTGTGACGAGGAGGGTGTCGCCTTGGGGGGCGGTAACCTTGCGGCGTTGGACTGCATGGATGCCTGTGAGGCGGCGGGCGCATCTTCGGTCGTCGTCGTTGCCTGCGAGGCTTCCGGGCCTCGCGTCTCTTGAGTCGTCATGGGGTAGTCGCTGTCGTCTTCGGTTGGAAGACTGTGTAACTCGAGGAGAGTCGATCCTGGGCTTGGTGCTGGCTTTGGGGCGGGCTTCTTCATGAACATGTCTCGGATGTTGCGTCTTCGGTCGAATTCGGGGATGAGCTTTGCGGATAGGGGGAGTAGGTCCTTCTGTGACCATTCCCTGAGCCGCTTACCGTCGTGGAACATACCGCTGGGGTTCATCACGTCGAGGATGGATGTTTCCTTGCCGTCTGTTGTGACGACGTCATTCATGACTGCGTAGACGGGGCAGTGGTCAGATCCCATTAGCCCCTCCTGAATGTTGGAGTCCGTGAACCAGTCCTTGATACCCGACGAACATAGGATATAGTCTATCCGGCTGCCGTTGTTCGCCGGGCGAGTATTCCTCTTTGTGTCCCAGCAAGTGAACATGCTCTGCCTGGTGGGGTGGAAGATGCGCGTCAAGTCATGCAGG
This sequence comes from Colletotrichum fioriniae, assembly GCF_027942845.1. Lineage (NCBI taxonomy): Eukaryota > Fungi > Ascomycota > Sordariomycetes > Glomerellales > Glomerellaceae > Colletotrichum > Colletotrichum fioriniae. The sequence goes on from NW_027076842.1 coordinate 620,985, forward strand.
ACGGGCGACTCCTTTCCTTCGTCGCGTTCACCGACGACCTGGCCACCGACGACAAGCTGGTTGATGAACCGCCGGCTTGGCCCCTGCATCCACTCTTCGACAGTCATGCCCTCCTTGCGGAGCGTCTCCCTAAGGTTGCAAGTGTCCATCTCCTCACGGATGACGTTGAGGTCACCTGTTAAGATAACCTGCTTCCCAGCCGCGACAAGATTCCTCACGCGCGCGTCGAGGGCGCCGAGGTAACCCAGCCGAAAGTCATCACGAGACGAGTCGCGGGTCGCGGGGCTGTAGGTTCCGATGAGCACAAAGGCCGGGAACTCGAGGATGACGCACCGACCCTCCAGTCGAGCGTCGCCTCGTCTACTTCGCTGGAGAGCTGGCTTGCGCGCGGATAGCCGCCGATCTGCTGGTCTTCCGGTAGGTCGCGGAAGCTGATAGATGAGTTTGGGGCTGGGAGGACGCCTGTGATACCTTCTTCGGCGCGGATGGGGCAGCATGTTGCGTTCCGGGTGTATATCGCGACACCGGAATATCCTAAGGCGAGAGGTGAGAAACATACTGAGGGACGATGACCGTTGTGAGCTCACCTTTTTTGTATTTAGGGAGGCTGAAGAACACGTCCCAGCCAGGCACTAGTACCATGTCATCTTTGAGGTCTTTCCGCTGTATTTTCGTCTCCTGCATGACTACGATGTCCGCCTCGAGGGTTTCAAACATTGCCTATAAGCTTTTGTCAGGGACAGTGGGAACCCGCGAGTAAAGAGGGTAACAGACCTGAAATGTGCGTTGTATGCTCCATGGCTGATATCCAAATGGGTTTCTAGATAGTGTCAGTTGAAGTACATGGATATCCTCAGTTGAATTTGACATACCTGATGCCGTTGACTGTGGTACAGAAATCGTGAGTGAGTGAGAGTGTCTGTCAAATGGCGGGGACCAACTCACCATTCCATGTCACTATACGTAACCCCATTCTGACCGGTAAATGTTCTGCTCCTGGTATCACGATTGAAAAAGACTCGAAATCACAAACGCCGAAATTACGTCGCTTTCATGCCCATACCGCAGATGTCAAAGGTTGGGTTGCGGCATCAAAACTAGAGGTTCAAGTGCTACTTTCGCCCCTAATTGCCTGAATGAATGACCGGGATATCAAGGTTGCGATCGGGATTCTTTGAGGATCAAGAGGCACGAGAAGCGACGCTGGGATGCCTCAATTAAACTGTCAAGTCCTGGTTAACGCGACGTAACTGCCGTCATTGAAATGGTGAACGCGACGGTCTGCGCGGTGTCCCGTGATTGTCTATGCACACGTGACTGAGTGCGACATCCTGCAAGTCGCTGCAACTTCATGGATGCAACATATTCTTGTGTCTCAATCTTGTATTTTCCAATGTGAATGAATCTCCTACAATTATTGTACCAAATCTTTTTTTTTTTTCTATCATTCAACGTGTAGAAGTCAGGCACCTGAGTCTAAGTCAGGAAGGTAAGCCGAGACGAGCATCTGGTGTTGGTTGAGGTACGTACCGAACCCGGGTCCTCCCCTCCTGTTTTCTCCGCAAATGACCTGACATCATTTAGTCATCCCCAAAGGCCACCTTTGGGCCTTACAATCCAGGCACTTTCAAGGCCGTGAACGTTCCCGCTAGCCGAGCTCTGGATAGAGAATGACCTGATCCTCCGACTTCCGACTTCACAAAACCTCGAAATCCACCCACCACCAACGCCCACCCGGCCGAAACGAAACCTCTCCCCTCCACCGATATCTTCCAAACACAACAATGCAGCGTCAGCTCCTCTCCGCCGCCGCGCGCGCCGCCCGCGCCCCGGCCGTCCGCTCCACCGTCCAGCGCCGCTTCGCCAGCACCACCGAGAACGCCTTCATCAAGGAGCGTGAGGCTGCCAAGCACCACGCCGCGGAAACCACCGGTTCGTCCTCTCCCGCCCTGTACGAGTCCGACATACTTCAATGTTTCGAGTTCTGGCGAGCCAATTGGGCCCAATTGATCCTCGAGCGGCGAAGGGAGGACCGGGATGGATACAACATGGGGGAGAAAAACATGAGATGCTAACATATTGAGTAGGCCTCTGGCGCAAGATCTCCATCTAGTATGCACGCCGCCCCTTCTTCAATCCTCAGTCGAAGTCTCCTCAAGTACCAAATCTGTGGTCCCGCGAGATATCTGCCCGGCCATCTTAGTCAATGCCGCTATATTGAGTATCACGAAGAAGCCGGAAAAGAGCGCGGGATTTGATTCGGGAACTGCTGGGGAGACATGGGAGACTGATATCAAGAGTGCAAATGCTAACCCCAAGGTCTTCACTTTCCACAGCGCTTGCATCCCCGCCCTCGGCCTCGCTGCCGCCAACGCCTACGTCCTCTGGAACGAGCACTGGGACCACTGGAGCCACATGCCCCCTCTGGAGGAGCGCGTCGAGTACTCTTACCAGAACATCCGCACCAAGAACTACCAATGGGGCAACGGTGACAAGACCATCTTGTACGTTTTTTTACCATTCTTCTCTGGTTCCCCCCCCCCGCTCAATCTCAAGCACGGAGCGGGACATGGACGTGAATTTGTGGGAGAGACTAACACTCAAAACAGCTGGAACGACAACGTCAACTACCACAACCCCGACAAGGCTTAAATCAAGCCTGTCTAAAGTGAACGTGATATCGCTGATTCAGGAGACGAAGGAGCGATCCATAGACTCGGGGTGTGACACGCCTGCTGAGGGGGTAGACTATCCTGTACATTTTCCCTATGTCACAGCAATCGAGAGATGCGGCCTTTTAAAACTTTCGGGAAGTGTCATCGTGAAGGTATTGATGCCTAGTGCTACGTGAACCTGTCGCTCATCGTATCCCTCTCCAGGTATGGCGGGGGGTGCTAACGTTTCATATCGCAAGTGCTGCCGCCTCCTTGCGTAGAGCCACATACGCAGCAGCATAATCCGCCGCCAACACCTTATCCCCCGCAACCTTCATAATGGTTGCTTTCTTGGCCATCATCTCACACTGCCTCGTGATATCCTCGATACTCGAATAATGATCAAACGCCTTTTGTATAGCACCCGTAGCCCGGGTCAGGTACTCCCGCCTCTTGGCCGACTGCGGCGCCATCATCCCCGCGATGCCCATGTTGGCGTCGGCAAGGTACGAGTACAACTGCCCGCTCAGTGCCGCAGAATCGCACTCGAGGCTCCGCGGCAGGACGGCCGTGAGGAGCTGCACCGAGGCCTCGAACTCGCCCAACGACGTCAGGATATTAGCAATGGCGCCGATAGCCTGCCACAGGCAGGAGACCAGCCGCGCCCTCCACGCCATGCTCGCCGCGCGCATCGCGATGGTGAAGCCCCGCTGCTGACGCCCGCACTTATCGTACAGGTGGACCTTGATCAGCATGAGCCTCACGCGGAGCGAAATGTCTCTCTTATCGTCGCGAATCGCCGCCAGCATGTCCTCGACCTTGTTGAAGGCCGCCTGCAGGTCGCCCCGCCGCGTGAGGCAGTCGATGTGGAGGAAGTCGACCACAAAGGCCATATCCGGTTCCAAGTCGTCCTTCTTGGACTGCAAGAGCTGTGAGAGCAGCTGCTCTGCGCCGTCGAGGTTGTTGTGGTGCAGATCCCGCTTCAGCTTGATGATGCCCCGGTACTTGTACCAGTATTGGCTCGGTTTCCACGATCGTAAGGCATTCTCATCGAGGGCCTCTAGTTTCTGCAACGCCTCGTCAAACTTGCCTCTCGCCGCGAGCTGCGACGCCAAGCGAGATGTGACCTTGAGTTCGTCGTCGAATATGGAATGTCTTGCGTGACACCGTAGGAAAATCTCACAGTCCATGGCTGAGAGCTGCGACAACCCCAACCTATCCCACAGGGCAATCAGAATGGACAGCTGGGCGCCAAACATGTTCTTCATGTTCCGCTCGACGATGAGATGGGAGCTGCGGACGACGAGTTCGACCGATGTCGCCACGCTCTCACCATTTGCCAGTCCCAGCTTCGCCTCGCTGAGAAGCACCGACGCCCATAACGTCCACATACCCGTCTCCTTCGCCTTGACTCGCAGGTAGGAAAGACTTTCCTTGGCCGTGCCGAGTAGACTGTCTGCCTCCAGATCCCTGACAAGGTCCGGGTGAGCTCTGCCGAAATGGAAGAGCCAGCTAAGTGCAAAATTGAGACAGGTCATGTCGCGGTTCTCGCGGGCCGTTGATACTGTTTCGAGCATGGCTGCGACAGCTTCTCTGTAGCACCCAAAGTCTGCTTGCAAAACTGCTAGGTTCATCAAGGCGTATTGATAGAACAATCTGTCTCGATTCTGCATCGTGTAGTCAAAGTATTGATGGAGAAAATCGAAGGCTGTAGGATAGTCGCCTGATCTCCAGGCATCAAGAAAACTACAAAACATTAGAAGAGTATTCACCAACAATGGTCGGAGTGACTTGCCTCAGATAATGCCTTAAGCTAGGCACGAGAAAGCTGTCCCCAAGGAGGTCATGAAACTGATTCCTCAATTCTAATGGTATTCGGTTGCCAAATTCTTCTCTCGTCAGCTTCAGATCCTTAATACCTGGAGAGATTCACTTACTCTGCATCTGCTCGATCTGGAACTCCAGCAAGAGCTCAATGTCGTCTGTGCTCACCGGCACAGCAGCAGGTGTACCGTTCCTTACCATGTCGCCGTAGACAACAGACGTGAGCGCCGCAACACCCTCCAAGTCCCACTCCGACTGCTCGCCTGTCATGAGAACATTGTCGAAGCTGAGCCGGCCAAAGGAAGGGTTCCTCTTTCGGAGGTACCCCGCCGTAGGCTGCCGATACTGCACGAAGTCCGTCCACAGCTGCGTCGCGTCGTGGAACAGCAGCCTCGTGAACTCGAGCTGGCACCGCCGCACAAACTGACCCAGCGGCGAGTTCCTCGACAGCGTGATCCCGGACTTCTGCTGCTGCTCCTGCAACAGCTGCGCGGCAATGGTCTCGTCGCCGCCTGCCGCCCGCAGCAGCTCTTCTTTCGTCTTGGCCAGGCACTGCGACTGGCGCGCGAAGAAGTCGTGGAGGAGGTCGAGGGAGTTGATTCCCCATAGCTTGGCGAGGAACGTGTCCCAGAGCTTCCGCCCTGGTAAGCCGACGACAACGGAGTGGGCGCTCAGTAGCTTTTCAAAGTCCTTGATGCCGATGACGAGGCTGACGGTGCTCTCGGCTTTCCTCCAGCGCGTGTCCTTGCTGGCGGTGTTGGTGAAGGACTGAGGGTCCGGATCGAGGAGATGTGATGTGATGAAAGAGAGCACGGGGATGATTGCCGTGGCGGGGACATGTTCGTCCGTGTACAGCTCGATGAGGGCGAGGAGGCCAATCTTGGCAGGTGTGAGGTATCGAGCCATTATGGGCTCTGCTTCCGAAAGATACGCAGCTTCGTCAGAGATTTAGTCCCAATAAAGTTGACTTGCCCGAAAGCTCATCGGATGGCGTGAACGGTGAACCCGTCGGCGTCGCGGTTGACCATGTCACTTGAGCTAGGCGAGGTGAAATGCAGCACAGCGCGTCGCGCATGCGTCAACTAAAGGTGCCGTAGCAACCAAAAATCAACCAGAAGATTTCAGCCGGGCGAGAAGTGAATTTGAAGCACGAGAACAACGTCCGAGATCTTGGCGGCTAGAGCTCTTCTGTTTGTTAGTCTCGATGTTGTCAGTGAGGTTTCTGTGATGTTGGGCGTCCCCACAGAAGCCAGCGAGAAATATGATTGGCCACCAATGCTTGAATAGCTCAAGAACGTGTGTCTCGCGACTACCTCCACGACACACATCGCCGTCGAGTGTTATACGTCGAAGTAGTAATTTCTCTCAGAGGAAGGCGGTTCATTATCATTGAATGGCAAATATTCAAAAGACACCAGCGATTCACCGAGTAGGATTTATTCTGGAGTGCTACGTTGGACGATGTCATCTCTTTCACCGAAGCATTACACCTGCTTCACATGATGCATTACATTTGTACGTTATCTTACAGATATTGCTACAATATTTGATGATGGGCTGAGATCTCCAGCCGGGCCGGCTGTTGAACTCGAATTCTCTCTCAAGCCAGAACGCACTCTCTGGCGAACCTGCTCTGTTCAGGAGCTTGTGATGTATCCCAAGACCGGCACTCCTGATATCGAAGTCGGCAACCGTTTAAAGACTCTCCGACTTTCTCACGTCTCCTTCCAACGAACACTCTCCCCCTGCCGATTCCTCAACTCACTCTCCCGCGCCTCTCTCGCCTCATCCGCAGCCAAAATATCACTCCCACTACCCCCATCAATCTCATCAACATCATTCGTCGCCCAAATCCTCTCAATGCAAAGCTCAAACGGCCCCGGCACCCGATCCGTAAGCCCCACGCCCACCGTCGTGACCTTTGACCTTAGCATCTCCGTCTGCGGCTCAATAACGAAGCCGTGATTCGTCCTCACGAACTCGTTCCACTTGACAAACACAGTCTCCCACTCCCCGGGCCGCTTGGCGAACAGCCTGTGCTGGTGCAGGTCCGTCGGCACCACCGAGTCCGTCTGCAGGTTGATAAAGTAGCTCCGGCCGTCCGACTTGACGCGCATCGCGAGGTAGGAGTACGGGTCAATATCCCAGACGGCCTTGCCAAAAAGCGTGGGCTTCTGGTCTGGTGTCCGCCATGCCGCGAAGCCTGTGCGTTGGATTTTGGGATCGTTTTTGGGGAGGTCTGTTGATATTGTGCCGTGAAAGCGGGCATGGCCTGCGCTAGTCGTCGGTGTGCTTTGTGGTGATGTTGTCGTCGCTGTCGCGGAGGAGGAGGAGGAGACCCAGTCGAGGGCGCTGTGGGAGAAGCCGCCAATCTCTTGGTCGGACATGAGTTTGCAGTCGTCGGTCGAGCCTGGTGTGCGGAAGTCTTGGAGGATGTAGGGACCCGAGGGGCCCTTGATGCCTTCGGCTTTTGCGACTGTCGCAGTGTTTGTTGCGTTAGCTTTCTTGACCTGTACGATCCTGGGAAGGGCTTGACGTATGACGGAACCTACCAATACTCGCGCGACGCTTAAATTCGTCCATTGTTCGAGAGAATATGCCCTTAGCCATCAGCGAGGGCGTCGCGCGCATCTTTGCGGTCGTTTCGCCGGCGCTGCCGACAAGTTCGCTTTCTAGGTGATTTTTCGGCTGTTCGGATTCGAAGCTCGCTCGCGCAATGCGCCCGTAGTGCTGTCGAGTCTGTGGTTGACGATTGGCAATCGAACTCCGTGCCTGTCTGCGTGTCCCCTTTTGGCAGGAAATTTGGCAAGTTTAGCTCTCCGGTTACGATCTTCAACTTTTACTCAGATTAATATCCCCGACTGCTTGTCTTGGAGCTTTCGGCACCGATGTAAGGTACATGGGTACAACGAGCTCGAGTTTCCATGCGGGGGAAAGAAAGACCGCGTTCCGCCTTCAACGACATTCCGTCTCATTGGAGTCAATCCCATCCCCTACCTACGACAATAACTATTGGTTTGAAGCCATCACAGTCCAGGTCTTGCCGTGAAAAATGTGCAAAATTGTCCAGGGTTACATGTTCGTTTTTTTCGGTCTGCTCCCGTCGTTTCATTATACTGCTGTACTCAAAATGGCCTCGGACCCTTCACAGGCTGATTTCCTGAGAACCTCCGTTCTGTCTGTAAACCTTCAGCAGACTTAGGGAGCATGATCACGCGCCAGCATCACCAAGCCCGTCTCCAGACAAGGCAGTCAATATAATTCATGTCTTCAAGAAGAGTATGACCTTCGATACGTCACGAACACATGCAAAGTGGGAGTGGTCTACTCAAGCGTGCATTCCTGACTAATCTATCCGTAATGGTAGTGAGTGTCCTTACACCTCGAGTAGACAACGGTGCTTTCTGCACAAAAAACCCAAGTTCATCTATGATCCCCAATTCCTGTTCTCTATAACCGAGCCGTTCCGATCATTCGAGTACAAGACCAAGGTCCTGGCATATTTGAACCCCTCCAATGCTTTCAAGTTCCCACCGTATCTGAAGAAAAAAAACCACCAAACTTTTGTTGAAGAGGAAAATCTTGTAGTAAAACACAAGATTCGAAGAAGGGTAAACACACTATTTGAAACCCAAGAAGGATTCGAAAGAAAGATTTGGAATGAACCAAGAGAGGTCAGGAGACTAGTTGGAACGGTCGGAACCGTCAGCGACGAAGGCCCGGTTGACATCAGTGATGACAGGCTCGGACTGCATCATACCAGTGACGGGCATCTGAGGGTGGTGAGCCGGAGAAGAGTGCGGCGCGAAATCGCGAGTGAACGGAGTCCAGAGAGGAGTGCCGTGGCCGTAGCCCCAGAAGCCAACAGGCGACTGCTGAACGGGGGTCTGGACGGGGCCACCCTGAGCGTAGTACGGCATGCCATTGTTGTTGTTGTGCATGGGAGTTCCAATCTGAGAAGGAACAGGGGGAGGGGCCATGGGGTACTGGACCTGGGTCTGCTGCATGGGCATTCCCTGGGCCATGGGCTGGCTGATCTGTTGACCCATGGGCTGCGTGTTCATGGGAGCCTGCTGAATCATCTGCTGGTTCATGTTGTGAACCATGGGCTGCACACTCATGGGAGACTGCTGAGCCATCTGGTTGCTCATCTGCTGGCTCATGGGCTGGCTCATGGGCTGCATGTGCATAGGAGAGTGCATGGCGGGCTGAACCTGCTGCATCGGACCAGGCTGCATCTGCATCTGCGAAACCATCTGGTTGTTCAAGGGCTGCTGAGTCTGGATCTGCATGCCCTGGTTGCTGTTGATCGGGGGGGTGCATCTGAGTCTGAGTCTGGATGCTCTGCATGTTCTGCTGCATGTTCTGCCGAGTGTTCTGCTGCATGCATTCGCCACTCTGCAACTGCAGAGACTGCGTGCTAACCATCTGGCCATGTCTGGGGTTGAGAGGATAACCAGTGGGCATGACGGTAAGGGTGCCCTGCGCAGCGTCGGAGGGGGGAGCAGCCTCGATGGCCAGGCTAGTTAAGCGCTGCTGAAGATGGCTAACACGAGCAGGAGTAGAAGCGACACTGCCATGGTAGCTGTTGCTCTGAAAGGCGCGGCTGCTGCCGCCGCCGTTGAAGCCGCCGTAGCGACGACGTCTATCCATACGCTGTTGAACGCGGATGATGTGATCCTCGACGAGGGAGTCATTCTATTGATCATGTCAGCTTGAAGGTTCTTCACCCCTTAACCAAGTCAAACTTACGAAACGCTCGATGGCAGACCGGGCATAGCTGACGTTGGTGAACTCAACGAAAGCAATCTGCTTGGGACCGTCTGTGCAGCTGTCAGTTTCGTTCACACAAGGATAGGATATCCTGGTTGAGACTCACCCTCATAGGCGCACTGCTGGGCGTGGACGGCGACCACACCGCCAATTTGATCCATGAGGTTGCGAATCTTGTCTTCAGTGAAGCCAAGAGGGAGATCACCCATGAAGATGGAGCGACCGTCACGCTCTGCAGTGTTGTTCTCCATGGGAGGACGATGAGGCATGCGAGCCCGGATCTGCATGGCCTTCTTGAAGTCGTACGACTCAACCCTGTATGTGTGGTTCATGCGGAAAGCCCGAAGAACCTGCTGAGAGGGATCGTGAACAGCGAACTGGACACGAACAGTGACCGGAAGTCCGAGCTTCTCTTGAATCTCCCTGTCCAAAAGGTTGATTCTGTCAAGCGTGCCGAATGGAGTCAAGAGCTCCTGGGCCTCCTCAACCGTCATGTTAACTCGATCATGGCGGTAGATGATGTAGGTGCCTATGTCTAAAAGTCAGCTTGAGCAATGAGAACGTAGGGAGAATGAACCCACGGTTGGCGCGAACAGTCTCGGTGCGGCACGGGCGACCAAGAATCAAGCTTCCTCTACCCTGAACACGGGCATCCTCGGCATCCTGCTTCGTCTGTGAATGCGTTAGTGAGGATGTCGACTGTGAAGACCATGTGGAAACTACTTACGTTGAACTGAACGAAGGCGTAGGGCATGCCGCTTCCATCGCGACGAATCTTGACGAAGACAACGCCGAAGCGGTCGAACTCACTGATCACAGCAGCCTCAAGAGTGATGTCATCCTTGTACTCGGGGAGGCTGGCACAATAGGTTAGTGTTGAGCACTAGTGAGATTCTCTGGAGCTTGGAACTTACTTGGCAACGAAGATGCAAGAACCAGTAGGGAAGCCGAACTGAGAGTTATCGGCGACGTTGCGCACGAAGGAAGAGATGCCCTTGCTGGGAGAGCCACCGACATACTCGTTGCGCTGAGACATGCTATTGCCACCAGCCTCCGAGTTCTGAATGTTGCTCTGACCGATGGTGTAAGACAAGGCCGTGACCACGGGATCCTTGCCTGAGCCAGACGCGGTCTCGTTGAAGACGTCGCCAGCGGTGGTCTCGGGGATGGTGGAGCGGCTGCCGCCCCTGTGAAATAAAGTCAGACTATGTTCAGAACGTAATGGGATATCCAAACTTACACAGCGGCTGTGGCGGACGAAGTAGGACGCAGCGCCTTGGCGGCATCCTGGGAAGAACGACTATTGAATGTCAGTGAGGATGAGAAAATGCCACGAAAGAGATGTCACTTACGTAGGACTGCCTCTCAGAGAGGAAGTGTTCAACTGCGCCGAGTTCTCGGCGGTCTCGAGAGACGCGAGCAAGCCGTACGGGTTACCCGAGAGGTACTCGTTGGTGAGGCGGACGCCGCCGCCACTCTCAACATCCTCCGAGGAGGAGGAGGACTTTCCGGGAGACTTGCGACCATTGCGGTCGCCAGCCTGGCCGGCATTCTGCGAGGCCATCGCAGCAGCCCGGAGCGCCTGCTCGCGGTCGTGCTGGATGCCCAGCTGCTCAAGGCGCTCCATGAACATGGCTCTGTCAGCCGGGTCAGCCAGGAGAGTCTTCATCGAAGCCATCGCGAGTTTGTATGCTGAAGTTGTTAATTTCGCAAACGACGGTTTCAAAGATTGGGAGCTTCGAGAATGATGAGATTGGATTTGAGAAAGCGATGTAGGCAAAAAGCAGTAGCAGCTTGAGATGGATATGGGGAAGGGTTGTGGGTATGGATTGTTGTGTGAAGAGAAGTGTAGATGTTTTGATTGCTGATGGGTGAGTTGTGGAGGGTGAAGAAGGTAAACCAGCAGAGGGTAGGTTGTTTTTCGAGAGGCACAGGAATCCAGAGGATGGAGAGATCGTGGGATTGAGATTCAAACCTCAGGGCAAGGCTAGGGCTTGAAGTGAGGCTATCGTGGGTCACTCACCTCTCACAATAGTTGCTGGAAGGGCGGGAGCAGCCTCATGGGCAGAGGGCCCCGCCTGCTCCCGCCTTCTGTGAGGTCATGACCTCACTCACGATAGTTGCAAAAAGGCGAGAGCAGTCTCGTCTGTTCCCGCCCTTTGTGATGTAAGGTCACGAGAGCTTCAGAAGAGGCGAGAGCAGCCTCATGAACGAGCGCTCCCACCTGTTCCTGCCCTCTGTGAGATCATGGCCTTGCATCACAAAGGGTAGGGCAGAGAGAAGCCTCATGAGTGACAGGCTTGTCTGCTCCCACCCCTTTGTGAGGTGTTTGTGATCTCACTCACGATAGTTGCAAGGTGGGCAGGAGCAGCCTTGTGGATGACAGCTTGCTCCCGCCGTTCGTGAGATGAGGTCATGACCTGACAGGTGATTGCAAGGAGGGCGAGAGCACCCTTGTAAACAAGGGGCCCTGCCTGCTCCTGCAGTATTGTTTGAGCGAGTTATTCGAGCAAAATTTTCGAGCAAATTATTCGAACAAGTTTTGGAAGCAGATTGTTGTAGTGTTGAAGCAAATTATCGAGAGAGCTGTTCAGTAAGTTAGTTATTGAAATTCTGATCAAAAGAATTGATGTGGGATGCTCTCACCAGCCCACTCATCGTTTGTTGTGCAGCGATGAAATGGGCTGCCCTCATCGCGATTTTGGGACGGCGGCTCTCGTCTGATGTGGGTGAGAACAAGTTGAGAAGGAGTTGGTGTGCTCCAAGTGGGGAGACTTTGTTCACCCAGGCACATCTGGGCGGTAGGCAGAATACAAGGACGAATACGGCACGTACAAGCTGGAGACTCCTGCCTCAGGCGATGCCTGAACCAGCATGATGGTTGCTCCTGCCTTCCGTCTGATTTACCTGCGCTACCTTACCTTGATGTGGCCAGAGATTACGGTCAAGTTTCCCCAGTGAGAGATCAGGCATTGACTATTCTACCTTAAGACGAAGATGAGCTTTATTCACTCCCTTGTGGTTGTAACAGCTGAAAGAGACAGCAAGACAGTGATATCACAAGCTTGATGGCCTTTTGTAAATACATGACAGTGCAAGCTGAAGGCCAATATTCTTTGTCGAGATACTGGTGATGGAAATACCGTGCCGAGCACCTTGATTCCTCTTCCTCCTACACTTTCTCTCCAGATGTCGACTTGAACATTCTCTTTTCTTTTGTGTTTTGGCTTTGCCCATCCGTCTTCTCCTGCCCCTCACAAAATTGCCTCGCCTCTCTCTTTTCTTCTGGCCCCTTCGTTTATGGGACATGCCCCTTAGACACTGACTTGATAGATAGTCAACCTCATCTCAGAATAGATTACTTTTGTTTATGTTACAGCTCAGAGCTTCTGCAGATCTGTGTGCTTCTTCAGCTCTGTGTGCTCCTTGTGGAGTTCATGGATCAATTTTTATCACCCTGGGGAAGATTGTTATGGCGACCGTGCTAGAGAACCGATCAATTTAAAGTCGGCTTGAGGATCAAATGCGCAAACGATTCTCCGTAACCTAGTCAAGTCCAGTCGATAGAGCCCATGCCTAATAATTGTGGAATTCATCGCGGAGAATCTGCATCGTCGCTTGCTTCAGGCAGCTCAGATTTCCCGCGTTGCAAGCATAACACTACTGCCAAGGGGAAAGGCAAATCAGCAATTAAGACCGTTTTTCATTGCGGTCTGAGAGTGTAAGGTGGTTGAGATCAAGCCTATGCTCCTTGGAGAAGGCACTCGGATACATCTGCCGGTGAATAGCACACGAGAGATTCTGGAAGCGGGAAGGCCCTTGGAGTCTCCCGTTCTTACCTCAGGGAACCACTGACCTTCTCTTGTCTCTCAGCAGCCCGACCTAATCCAGTAATGTATAGAAGTAGGACTGAGCATAACGTGGCCGACCCTTCCATTCTAGAATCTATGTTAGTTGACACAGGGGCTTGGAAGGTACTTGGAGGCCCGGGCAGCTCTAGAACGCCACTTACCAGATGCCCAAAAGCTTCATCGGGCAAGGTCGGACACCATCCGATTCTTTCCTTGCGATCTTTGCTCAATACACCTGCCCGATGAGTGATGGACTTTTGTGGTACTTTAGACAGTTTGGAAGGTAGAAATTTCCTCCACTGAAGTAGGTAGTAGGTGGAAGAAAGATGACAGTTGGCGAGGACATAAGAGCATGTCTGCCCCTCCCACGTCTCTTTTCTGTTCCCGAACTACATCACACCAACACATCATCACCCGAAGGCATCATCACAGCTATTCTTTTCTTGGCAACTATCTTGAACTATCCAATACCAAGCACTCAGGTTCACACAAAATTTACAGATATGGCCGACGACGGTGTAGTCAGGGTGATCCGAAACCCGGAAGCGCAGCAGGCTTCTCGAGAAGAACCTGACAGAAATGACGACTGTTGGGATTTCGAAAACATGGGAAGCCATCTCCAGGTAACACACATTGATGGGACCGTCCGGAATGTGGACAGAGACGCTCTAGGCACTACCATCTCGTCAGAAAGTGGCAGGGTCTTGCTGGTGATGCTGGTGAGTAAATCCGACCCACAGTCATGCCGTTCACCAAATCTGATTGATGAACTCCAGGCCCAGTCATTGGCCATCACGGCTGCTTTTCTGAGTTGGATAGCACCCGGGAACACGAGGTACGTGCTAGGATGATGAACACAACACGGCCCCCCTTGGCTCATACTGACGACCAACAATAGTGTGCTGTTCAATACAGACCTACCTAGACGGATAAGGTGCATTGGACGCCAATCATGTAGTTCATGGGAAGCTCCATCGGCTTTCTCCTCCTCGGTCGACTTTCGGACCTGTACGGACGGAGGCACATCATCGTCGGAACCTCTCTCCTTGGAGTCGTTGGCTGCCTCCTCGGCTCCTTTTCGATCAACGCCGAGATGCTCATCGCCGCCAATATCTGCAACGGAATGGCTGCTGCTGCCCAGCTACCTCTTGGAGTTGCTGTGGCCGAGCTCGTGCCGAACAAGGCCAGAGCAAGAGCAGTTGCCGTAACTTCTGTGCTGCCATTCCTTGTTGTTGGTTTGGGCTCTGCCTTAATCCCATCCGTTTTACACGATGGCAGTCCTGTGCAATGGCGTTGGGGCTATTATACGGGAGCCTTTCTCGCTTTCGTCTCCTTTCTCTTGTATCTGGGACTTTATCGCCCACCTTCGTTCAAGCAGCTCAACATGGCTGGGAAGACCAAGCTCGAGATGATCAAGCACTTGGACTTTGTCGGCATCTTCCTTTACATCTCTGGCTGCGTCTTGTTGCTACTCGGGTTCTGTTTGGGAATCTCCTCGTATCCTTCTGTTGACAAGGAGGTCATTGGAACCCTAGTCGGTGGTTTCTCAGCGCTTGTCTTGTTCGTACTATACGGTGAGAGTGGACCGCATTCGAACATCCTGATATGTTTCTAACGTATCGCAGAAGCATTTTCCACCACTGAACAGCCTCTCATGCCACCAAAGATGTTCAAGAATGTCCAGTTCGCAAGTCTTGTTGTTTGTGCGACTTTCTCCTCAATGGTTTTCTACGCCCTCAGTGTCCTCTGGCCATTTATTATCGGGAAGGTTTTCAACAATGGCTCGCACACGATCGCTTGGTCTGTCTCACTGCTGGCCTTTGGTGCCACCCTCGGCATATTCATGACGGCTGTTCCGTCACTACGTGGTAAACACTTCAGAAAACAGTGCATGGTAGCGTCAGGTGTGGCCCTGGCTCTCATGGCTCCATTATGCACTATATGGTTCGATGGCCGTCAAGGACCAATCGTTCTGGTGGGAATAATTGCGTCTTTTGGTAAGTCTTGCGGCGATTTCCAGGCGTTACCTGAAGGTTTTATACTGATACATAGGTCTCAGCTTTTGGTCACATTGTTGCAGTTGCCATCACTGGTGTCACCTTTGTGTGGGAACCGCAAGATATCGGCCTCGCATCAGGAGTCCTCGGCTCAATGTGTAGCTTGGGCTGTGCCTTCGCAAGGACATTGGTAACCTTGTTGTTGAGGAAAAAGCTGGAGGAGGAATTGACCAAGTCCGTCACTCCAGTCGCCTTGAGCGCTATCCTGCCGGCTCCTATTCTGCAACAACTGGCCACCACCATCCAAGAGCAGGCAACGAAGAACGGAAAAACCAACTTGACGGAATTCACGTCATTGAGCATAATTACCAGGATTGCAATTACCAACGCAATTCAAAGCGGATACAGTTATTCACTTCGATCGACCTTCCTCGCCCTCATCCCATTCTCCGCTGTCCTCCTGATCGCCGCTTGCTTCGTTCCAGATCTGGATCAATTCAATACTCTGAAAGTTGCAAGAAGAATGCGAGGTCCTGATGAATACGCGCCACAGAGCAACGAAGAAGCGGCCGAACAACCAGGCCTTGAGTTGTCGATGCTTGGACGGCCTGTGTCAGCCGCAGATGTGATCTGATCTGTCTGATTTTTTTTTTTTTGGTGACGGCACCTTGTTAGGGTGCTGTGTCATTGGGGGCTGAACCACATGGGAATGTTTTCAAGCAGCATTGGTTGGTTCATTGTATCAGTGTTAGAGTAAGAAATTCAATAAACGCATGACTTGTTTCTGCAAAAGGCGTCTTCTAAATCCATGCAAGAGTGGTTCAACGAATTCCAGGCGGCACAAAGAAACCAGGCACGAGAGAGCGTAGTAGTCCGATGGGATCCGGGGATTGCCTCATATCGAACGACCGGAATGGTGCCACACGATGATAACAGCTGTTGGGAAACCAATTAGATCAGGGTCTTATTCACCGAACGCTGAATTGAAGATTCGTCAGATCCCGGCCGGTCTTTGGTGACGATCGTTGGCCCGTTGGCTAAGGTGGTGGGGTGTGGGGACTGAAGTTTGTCCATATGTAGAAGTGGGAAATGTCTTGTCCACCGACAGCCAAAGCTCCGATGGCGGGGCATGGCGGGGTGCAACCGACGTCGGTCGCTCACCCCAAAAATTATTGGGCCGGGGCGCCGCCGGCGACATGCCACTCTCCCCTTGACTCACATTGCCAACCCGTCCATTTTCTCTATTTATCTCCAAGCTGTGGCTCTCGCTGATTCAGTCCAATCCCTCCTCTATTTCGACAGTTGATACCCTCGATACCCCTCTCTTCATCTTTCACAATGGGCGAATTCCCCGTCAAGAAGTGCGGTACGTTTTAGCCCCTCCACCCCGCCATCGCCGCCCTTCCGCCATCGGGAAACCTCGACGTTAGGAGATTGCAAACTTTGGCGCCTTTCAAGATGTATCGAACAACCCAAAGCTAATTCAAATTCCACCTCAAGGCGTTCTCGGCTGCACCGGCTCCGTCGGCCAGCGTTTCATCCTGCTTCTGTCGCAGCACCCATACCTCAAGCTCGTCGCTGTCGGCGCCTCGTCCCGCTCTGCTGGCAAGAAATACCGCGATGCCGTGAGGTGGAAGCAAGCCTCGCCCATGGGCGCCGTCGCCGACCTCGTCGTCCGCGAGTGCAAGGCCTCTGAGTTCAGCGACTGCGACGTTGTGTTCAGCGGTCTTGACTCTGACGTTGCCGGCCAGATTGGTGAGTTTCCCCAAGTGCTGCTATCCCAACGCCCGCAATGGACTGCACCCACATAGAACTAGAAACAAGGACTGACCATTGCCGCAAAACAGAGATGGAATTCCTCAAGGCCAACCTCGCCGTCTTCTCCAACGCAAAGAACTACCGCCGCGACCCCCTCGTACCCCTCGTCGTCCCCCACCGTCAACCTCCCCCATCTCGACCTGATCCCCCACCAGCGCAAGCAGCACAACCTCGAAAAGGGTTTCCTCGTCTGCAACTCAAACTGCGCCGTCATCGGCCTCGTCATCCCTTTCGCGGCCCTGCAAGCCGTCTTCGGCCCCGTCGACCAGGTCTCCGTTGTCACCATGCAGGCCGTCTCGGGCGCCGGCTACCCGGGCGTCTCGTCCATGGACATGATTGACAACGTCGTCCCTTTCATCTCGGGCGAGGAGGACAAGCTTGAGACGGAGGCGCAAAAGATCCTCGGCACCATCACCTCGGATCTCACCGCCTTTGAGGACCAGAGTCAGCTCAAGGTCAGCGCGGCGTGCAACCGCGTGCCTGTTCTCGACGGCCACACGGCCTGCGTCTCGCTCAAGTTTGCGCGCCGCCCCGCGCCCTCGGCCGAGGAGGTCAAGAAGGCGCTGCGCGAGTACGTCTCGGAGGCGCAGAAGCTGGGGTGCCCTTCGGCGCCGGAGAGCCCTATCCTCGTGCACGACGAGCCCGACCGGCCGCAACCGAGACTCGATCGCGACCTCGGTAGGGGGTACACTGTCAGCGTTGGCCGTGTTAGAGAGGATGAGAGCGGAATCTTTGATATCAAGTTTGTTGCGCTTAGCCACAACACTGTCATTGGCGCCGCTGGCTCGTCCATCCTTAACGCTGAGGCTGCTGTGCTCAAGGGCTTCGTGTAAGCATCTTCGAGATGAAGAGGAAACGAACGGGTGGAAATGAAATAAGATTTGAGGATGGCCGGGTATTTATCATGAGGGATCACAAAAATATTGGTGTACGGGTGCACGGTTGGTCGCATTTACGGCATGGAAATATCACAACTGAAAAGACATGGAGAATCTAGACATACGGTAGATGGAAAGTAAGCATACCGATTGCGATGGATTTCCCGCTCTAAAATGTCTTTGGTCTTTCCCTGGGTGCGAAATGAAAGTGACGGATGCTTGAGTGACATATCTGTCGGCAGTCTCTACCGGTTTATTCTATGCTTGAAATGATATCCTACCTAAGGTACCTTAGGTAGGTTTCTCTGGTTTGAGAGGCTGCCTCGTGGAGTGGAAGGCGCATACATACTATTGCGGCTGCAGTCAGCAAATCCTACGCGGAGGTGAAACCGGGCAGGCATGCTGCATCCCGAACCAGCCTTCGATCGCTTGGTAGGGCTAATTAAAGATCAGGCTGCGAAGAAGAAAGAATTTCCCTGTATCTGCAATCCTATCATATACCTTTCATCTCCCATTCCGCCTTGGCTCATGCTCCTCTGTTCCAACATGCTCTTCTGCGATTCCTCCGATCAACGTCACCGACGGCCATCACGATGGGTAGATCCAAGTTCTCCCAAAGTCGATGGCGACAAGCTGCATTTTACTTCGCCATTGCAGCCTTCTCAACCTTTCTCATCAACTTTATATTCACACTATGGGCGAGCATCCAGAAACGTGACACGATAAGTGATGGCGTCGGTATTCTTCTTGATACGGACTGTTCAACCATCCGAACACTAAATACCGGAATTCATATTCTGATCAACGTCCTTGGTATAATTCTTCTTGCGGGTAGTAATTACTGTATGCAGTGCTTAATGGCACCAACCCGACCAGAGATTGACGATGCACACGCCAGACAGCACTGGCTCGACGTTGGGGTCGCCAGTGTTCGAAACTTTTGGAACATCACATGGAAGAAGAAGATTGTTTGGGTGTTACTTGCAGCTTCATCCCTTCCATTACATCTGGTGTAAATAGGCCTATTACGCTCCCCCATCTTCTTTTTTACTGTTTCTCCCCCCTTGGAGCCCTCACTGACCAACAATCAGATACAACTCCGTTATCTTCAGCTCGACATCAGTGAACAACTACAGCGTCTTGAATACGAATGCGTACATTTCAAAGAACAAGACCGATGGCGCACTCAACAGCGCCGACTGGAAGAGCATGTACTCAGGTTTTCTTGGCGATAACGTCGAGGAAATGGACGCAACACGATGCATCGACACCTACCGAGTCGCTTTCCAGTCCTCGCGAGGAAACTTACTCCTTGTATCTGATGATAAGAAGGACGAAAATCGTACGGCCGAGATCTTTGATATTTCGGGATACCCATATCTATGGATGTGCGGCCAATCCGGTGAAAGAGTTGCCGGCATACTCGCTGGTAACTCGACATGCGAGGATTATCTGCTCGAATTACGAACCACGTCGGGAGGCTGGAAGCCTCTGGGATCAAGCGTCAAGGAATGTTACAGCCAAAAGACTGAAGAGCATTGCAAGCTCCTCTTCAGCAGCGCTCTCTGCTGGACTGTGACGGCATTCAACCTTGCCAAAGGCGTCTTGATGCTCTTCGTCGCCTTCGGGATGGGCGAAGAAGATCCTCTGATGACCATCGGAGATGCAGTGGCCTCTTTCCTTCAATATCAGGATGAGTCGACTGCAGATATGTGCCTAAAGTCCAAGGACCACTTTGTTGCCCAACATTGGTCCAAAGGCCCAATACAATATGATCTCAAACCGCAATGGAAGTCTGTCGCGGTTAGCCCAGGGGCTTGGCTTTTATGCTTCTTGTTGTATGCTTGTGTTTCCCTCCTTTCATTATATTAACACACTGACAACGCTACCAGGTACTTTGGACTCATCATCGCCGGTGCAATTTTGCTGGTTGGAGGCCTGAATCACATGTCAGGTGGCGGCGATATCATAAAGCTTGGCCTCGGCGCCATGCAGACCAAGACCATCCTGAACACGGGTGACATGAGTCAAGGATCTATCCTTGCTAATACTCTGCTTGTCAACACGCCTCAAATCATTCTTTCACTTATTTACTTCACCTTAATGCCCAATACACCAGCATATCCCTGATTACTGAATGGGACAGGTTCGGCAACGAAAAAAAGGCAAAGAGCCTTCGCGTCTCGTCTACACGCAGAAGAGCCCAGCGAGACACCTACTTCCTTCAACTGCCGTACCGCTATTCATTCCCTCTGGTAACATTCTCAGGTGGACTTCACTGGCTCATTTCTCAGAGTTTTTTTCTCGTCAACTTGGAGGTATATGTCCCTTCAGCTGATGGCAAATCTATGGTACGATTAATAGAGGGGAACTCGTTTGCCGGTGTGACAGCCTGCGGATGGTCTCCACTCGGGGTTTTGTGCGTTTTCGTGGTAATTATTTTGATGATGGGATTTCTCATTGTCACGGAGAGACGTCGTTTGCGATTCGGAGCCATGCCCGTGGCGGGCAGCTGTAGCGCGGCCATCTCTGCTGCTTGTCACTCTGACTCGGATGAGGGAAAGACGTGGGAGAAGACTCTCCGATGGGGCGTGGTGGATTCGTCTACCGTCGGGCACTGCTCGTTTTCTTCTGAACCAGTCTCAGTCCCGGTTCGTGGTCGTTTATATTCGTGAGCAAATACTTTGTCTCTAGATTCCTTGGCATGATTTAAGGAGGGGCAAAGCAAAGCCTTTAGGTTGACAACCCCAAGACTTATGGACGATAGCATTAGAAACAGACTCTGTGAGGTCCCGAAGAAACTTCATCAGTATCTTCGAATAACCTCGTGACTGTGTGAGACAGCTATCTTGCGAATCTTTATCAAAGGGACGCAAAGGCTTCTAAGGGATCACACCAAATCTATTGATAATGTCCGTATCTCAAACTTTGACATCAACAAGGCGTGATCTCGTTCCTATTTTCCCATCTCTATCAAGTCCATCATATTTATCAATGTAACAGAGCGAAGTGAGATACATTCTCAAGAGTCGAGATTTCTCAGCCGAGCTGGGTCAGATAGAGTGGGGCGGGAGAGGGATACACCCAATGGAATGTACACGGATGGACGTATAGTGCTTTGTAAGAGCAAGAGATAATGCGAATGGGTCGTAATTGAATAAAAGACAGGATCTACACGGACGTGGCAAACAACCATATCATTACCTGACAGGCTAGGCCTTCTCGTACGGGGACGTAGTGAAATCAAAATAAATAGAGGCCGTTACACTTATGTGGTAGTAATTATATAGACGCAGGATGTGTTCCTCGAGATCACAAAGAAGCTGCAGGCGGAGTAAGAAAAGACACTGCAGATAGCGGAAGTAATTATCGTGTACTTGTGTTCTGATCATGGCAGTCTGTGTTGTTATGAGCATCAAGATAATAGTAGCATTTATCATGGAGATTGCACATACCATCTCAAACTTTTTGAACTTTTCCTTGGCCATGGCGAAAAACTCGTGAAACGTGTAGGTCTGAAATCTGCGCCAAGCTTCTTCATCCGGTGCTTTCTGTATATCGCGAGGTCAGGAGCGTGTTCAGGCATTGGGAGATGGGAAAGTCGCGTCGTAGGGAGGACTTACAGGATCTGATAATTTGGTCGGCTTCGGACCAGTCTGGGGATCCACAAGGATGATTGTGCCGCGCTCCTCGTCGATGAGGATATAATGACCGTCGCGGCCGGACGGGATGGTCGCGTAAACAAACACATGGGGCCGGAAGGGGCGCGGTCGAGATATTGCCCTCCTCAGGCTCAAAGAGCCACTCGTTGGCGTACTTTGTGGGCAGGCTCAGGACGACGTCACCAGTGGAAATCGACAGTGGTGGCGCCCCTCGTAGACCATCCACGGCTGGTCCCAGTGGTCCTCCTTGGTACGGCTGACGTAGGGAATGTGCTTCATTAGGTCCGCCACGGTGTCGTTCTCGCCGAGGCAGAAAGGATTTGACGAAACTCGGGTGTGATGTGCTCCCAGCCGCCCTCGGGAGGGAATTGGACGACCTCTGGCGGTAGGAAGAGCTGCGTCAGGAATTGATAGTACGACGTGAGCTCCGAGACGAGCTCATTTTCTCGAGTACGACGGTTCTGCCATTTTGAGGGAGAGAGAGGGGGGGGAAATGTCTTCCCGCCGAGAGGGGAACCAACCCAGCACCTCTTCACTGGGGAGGGGATGGCCTCCGTACTTATATTAGGCACCAACATGGGTGCGTGCGAGGCCGAGTTCACTCGAGGAAGTCACCGCCAAGGCTCGTTAGGCGAGACATCTGGAAAACAAAGTTCTTCATCTTCTCATTTGTTAAAACAACTCAAGTTATGACCCGTTGTTGGACAGCTGGTTCGATGGGTTCCGGGTCTGAGAACGGCGGCGCGGGGTCAGGTCTGGAATAACCTCTGCAGGAATGTGGACGGGCGGCGCCAGCAGCGACCAGATCGATCCCATGGGGAGTGTGAAGGCTTTCGGCTGGAGCAGGCGTGGTAATTCCAGCCGTGGTCACGACGCTGGAGACTGTGCCCGTTGATGGACTTTGATACACGGCCGACGGAAGGCCCCGGAAGGGTTCATGCGCGACAGACCCGGACGCCAAGCCCGCGTCAACTGCGGTGGATGTGCCTTTGAAGACCGGACGGCATGGCCACGGCCACTACCACAGCCGCAACGCGGCCGACCTACGATTCAGAAGGGGTTCCGCATCATTAGGATGAGATGCGTGGGCAAGATCTCCGTATGGCTATCAGTGATGTTTGGCTATGACATATTTGGTTTGGCGAGGACTGACGCCTAGATTATACTGTTATCTACCTACTAGGATCATAATGCCATCGATATTTTAGCTTAAGTGAGCTAGAGCTATTCTTCCCAACACTTGCTTCTGACCTGGTGGCTATGCGGTTGTTCATCGTAGATACTTGACACACCGTTTCTTCTTCGTGCAGCTGGCTAACTAATGTGTAGTATCAGGGAACCTTGAATCAGAAAGAGGATCAAACTGATTTGAAAAACCATGTTCCGCAAATGACGAAAGGATCTCTTTCGCTCTTTTTGTGGTGACGAATTCCCCTGATCGAGATTAGATCATCGAGTTCGGTCCTGGGTTTCTCCTCTGCGTTGCCGTTCCTACAATGTGGTATCAGCTTGACTACGAAATACTGAACAATCCCAAAGACACGACATGGTGAAGGGTTATGACCACAAGTACACTCACAATTCATCAAAAGAGACATGGCTTATGAAGCAGTGGATAAACCGACGGAGTACTACGAGAGGCACAATTCATACTTCAGCAACATGCATCCTGCCTGACGCCGATTCAGGACATCGAGAGGTAACCATCCTACGACGAACAAAATCACACCAATATCAAAAAGCAAGTAGATCATCGGGACTAGCTTCACCTTCAGTATCCTTAATCCTCGAGGTAGCTGTCTAATCGTTCCCTTGGCCACTTTGGTACTATCAACAACAACTACACCACTCGTAGTAGTCATCAGCGACGTCTTGAACTGAACCTCAGATCCCCGACTGAAAGAGGCCTTCAGACCTCCCGAATTCAGGAAGCCTAATCTCCACTGGCCGCTTTTGAACCAGCAAATTACAAAATCGATCAAACAAGGTTATAGCAAATGGGAAAAAATCCAACCATCGGATGGGATGCTAAAGCTGAAGGGACCTCGGCTCAATAAGATAAGACGAAGACTACCAAGGGGGGAAAAAAACAACAAATGCTCAAGCTCCCTCTGTTTCGCACCTCCCCAGCTCGCACGCGCAGCACAACGGTATCGGCCGAGTCAAGGTTTCCCTCGGAGCCTCATCCACACCGAGATGAACCCCTGCGACAAAGCAACGAAACCTTGCTTCACACGTTTCCTCGCGTATTATGTTTTTCCATCCGGTACGTAAAGTAAGGTTTGCAACATTAAGCCTGGAGAGGTAGAGAAGTAGAGGAGAATCAGTCGGTTTAGTCTCATGGATGTTTTCCGTGTGTGTTAGATAGGTCCCTTGGACCCTTTGCATTACGGCAACTACTTAAACCTAATGCTGACTGTCTTGGAGGAAATGAGTAAAACGGTTACACAAGCAGCCAAAACTCCACGAAGATCGAAAATGGATTTCGACATGATCGTAATGCGGTCGCGAGACTGCCACATAACACATGTAAGCTTCGCAAACGTGCCAAGTCACAGCCATCGAGTAAGGAAAAAAAAAAAAAGACAAAGAAAGCCTCGCAAGAAGCCCTCTCTCGTGGCGCAGCTCAAAGGCGTCCTTCGTAAGCACCTTGAACCTTTCTTTCCCCTTCCCAAACAAGTAATACCCTGAAGAAAGAGAGACAGAGATGGAGAATGCGAGAGGTATGTGGAGAAAATGGGCCGAGTGGGAACTGAGCAGTTGAGACGAACTCTGTTGAGATCTCCTGTGCATGGGTTCCCTTACCTTCCGTACTTGGCTAGGTGTGGCTTGGTTTCCTCAGCCGAGGAAACGAATATTATCGTGACCTAACCTCGCTGTATGGCAGAACAGATCATTGAGGCGATGGCAACGGCTCGGAACTTTTGCTGAAGCCATGGATCACATTTACTAAGATCCACAATGGCCCTGTGCCTGGTATC
Organism: Colletotrichum fioriniae; assembly: GCF_027942845.1. NCBI lineage: Eukaryota > Fungi > Ascomycota > Sordariomycetes > Glomerellales > Glomerellaceae > Colletotrichum > Colletotrichum fioriniae. Next base: position 645,423 of record NW_027076842.1, read on the forward strand.
AGAGGGACGAGGAAGAGCGAGATAGAAAATCACTAGCCACGGCCGAATTCAACGCGCCTGTCGATATCCAGATTCACTCGCCGGTGAAAGGCCGCTAATAATCCTACCTCAAGCGCCAAGACGGGCCGCACAGATTGACCGTATCTAGGACGGGTTGCGAATTGAACAGCGTTTGATGCTGGCCACAACTTTCCTCACAGACTCGCCAGCCGCCAAAACACCAAACAATGATACACCAGGACAGCACTGTTAATCATACGTTTTCATATAATGTCGATGCCCGGCGAACTGCATAAGTTCCTCGGGGAAGCACCCCAGCGTTCTCGTCTCTTGATAGTTAGTTGCTTGTTGTGCTGTGTAAGTGGTGCAAGCTCCAAAGCTTGGTCCTAGTCGGGGAGCAAGACGTCCTTGGCCGCGCGGGATATTTCGCCTATATGAAGGGACATAGGGAAACACTCAAGAAGGAAGCCTGCAAGTGAAACAACCATGCGATGCAGGAGCAAGGCCGCGGGAAGGGCGCTGGTTGGCAGCGCAATCCGGATAGGTGCAGAACGAGACGCGAAGAGTCGCGAGAGCTATATGTGGTCGCCTGATTACCCCCCTTCTCTCGGCGTAAAGTCTGTTTTACGTTTCAAGAAAGAAGATCGGAAATGCGGATGGATGTCGGCGGCCGGTGCTTGACATGGGACGACGTTATGCGTGTCTGTTTGTCGTCGCGGCCGGAGCACGGACTCATCCCGGCAGCCAACTTCGGGGGTGAGAGGGGTCTCAGGTGCGGGGAGTTGGCGAGCTTCTGCAGTTCTCGGCCCAAGCCGGTGCGTGCATGTTTACAGCCTGCGGCCCGATGACGTTTCTCCCTTCTCCGTCTTTGTCATTCGCCATGCAGTACCCGCTTGAAGCTGAGGCTATGTTGTATCGTCGACTGCAGCTCAATCAAAGGCGAAACGAATTCGCTGTGGGTTTCCGATGGTGCGGATCTATGCAAGAGAGAGACACAGTCAGAAAGGTTCAGAAAGGTCGAGACATGCAAGAACCCGAGGCAGCTTCCGAGAGTAAAAAAAGAAATGTGAATCTCAAAAAATATTAGATGCCAAGTCGAGAGGTTTAGGAGAGGCGAGTGCTTGTTCGATCAGGTTCAGGGGTTCAGCTTTCAGCGTCGTAGTTTCTTGATGTGAGGCTCATCAGACGAGAGCATATTGCTTGCGACGTAGCAAGACAGATCCGACGCGTCAGCATCGAAAAGCTCATGGGTAAAGAGTAAGCAATGCTACCAGAAGAACTTGAAATAAGCTGGGACGGGGGCTGCCAGCCCAACTAGGTGTCCGTGTGAAACACACATTCGGGATCCGGGGGATATGGGACGAAGAGAGGATTGACCTGAACGGACGGACAGACAGGGGTTGCAAAGCACTGATGTTCAGGTGTCAAGAACGAGGCGTTGGCCGTTTGGTTCGCGGGGATTGGGCCGCGAGGTAAATTTGGAAGCAGACGGGCTGAAGAAGCAAACGACGGCGTGAAGAGGCGCCGCTGGGCGTTCTGGGACCCGGAAGAGCCCACGGACACGGAGGCGAGGGAGGGCCAGGCAGGCTCCGGACGCCAACCGCCAACCGCCATCAGCCAAGGTGGGCTGAATCGGGAGGAGAGTGACAGCGATTGCTGAGATAGCGGGCGGCGCGACAGTCTTGGCCAAGCCCAGACCGGGATGCTGTTTGTCCTAGGTCATAAAGGTAGGAAGACGATAGTCCACGAGGCTGGATAGAGTGTAACGGATGGCGGAGATGAAATCGATAGACAAGGCGAGCGATGACAAAACGCGTTAGGTTGGTCAAGCCAGGCGGAGAGGCGCGAGGGCCCAGCCTTTGGACCGCAACGACCTTCAACTGCCGGGTTTTGGGGCTGTCGATGAAGCTCAAAGAAATTGTATCTTTGTAGAGCCGCAAACGGTCATATCGACTTGGTCCAGGTCAATTGCCATGAACTTTTCAACGAGGAGGCATACTGGCCAGGAAGCATGGTGGTAATTAGGCGATCAGGCGCGTCAGTGCAGACGCAAAAGCAATGCGCCGGGTTTGGAAGGGCGACGGGCGGCGGCAATCAAGTTTACGGAGCGATTGAGATTTCGGCGTGCAGCTGACAATTGAACATTGCCAGGGTCCTGGGGCCGGACCCCCCCCCCCCGGTCTGCATAGTCCAGAACATGGCTTTGCCGCCGCGGTGGTGTTAGTGAAGGGTATCCGTACTCTGTACCGGAAGCTTGGATGGAACACCATTTCGTCTGTTGATGGTAGCACTCGGATTGGATTGTGTAGAGTTGGACAATGACCAGGCCATTCGGTAGATGCCGCTGCACAAGCATGAAGATGGGCGCAGGCATTGTGAAGCTGAAGCACACCGCAGTCCTTTCAGCATGCTTCAGACTTCAGACTCTGAGGGTTGAAGTGGACACGGGGTGACAGGGTGAAGTGGCACCGTGGCAGTTGGGTCCGAGGGATTGAGATGCCAGGAGCCCGGGCTTGGTGCTGCCGGGGCTCTCATCATCTCATGCCGATGCAAATGCAACTACAGATATGCGAAAGTGTATGCAATTCGACCCCCTGATGCGGTCAATAATTGGATCAAGGGGTGGCTCTTGTTGACTCGTCGTCTTTGATCCGAAGATACCAAGTAGGAAGACCAAATCGACAAAGGGGAGCCGCGAAGAACTAAGAATAGGACTAGATGATGACAGGATGTGCAATGGTCTTTGCTGATCGTTCCTGACCTGAAACTAGCTGGGCCAATGTTGCAGCATTTCTTAGGCGACAGAATATGCGAGAGTAGGAAATGTAGACGGAATATGGGGAAGATGTTGATCGTGCGATACTCGTATCGATTGCATAGACCGTACGTACCTTAGTCTGTATCCGTATCCTCGGAGGCTCAACGATAGATCTTGGTTATCAGGGATGCTTACCTAGTATAGTTAGGGGCGAGCCGATACAAGAAAATAGTGCCAAAATGCGACTAATCAGCTCTGGAGGGTGTTTAGAGTAGACGGGGGTCTCGTAAGGGATGAAGATACGGATAGATGATATTCGTAAAATATGAGTTGAGAGCAACGGACACGATGTTGGCTGGGGTGACCCGTGTCGTGTTCCAACTTCTAGCAAGGCGTGCGCGTCAGGTTCGGGGTCCGTTTGAACGGGCTGTGCCTAGTGCGGCGTACCGAAGTAATAAAGCGAGGATTCAATTCGGTGGGGCCAACGTTTGCATGTGCAGGCGAGCGGCAGGTAAATGCAAAAGGGTAGGGAGTTGAGAATGTTGAGCCCTGGGCCATGGGTACCCAGGAGGGACTCAGGGAGACGGCGGGAGGATCAGGTTCACCTTTTCTTGAGTCTTGGCTCTTGCGATTCTGGAAACTCTGGGTCTCTGCGGTCCGCGGAAACGAAATGGGAAGGAACGTGGGAACCTTACTGGGAGGAAGGGATTCTGACGGCTGACCAAGACACATAAGATGGACAATCCATGCATAAATATCGGGAAAGAGCAGCCGTGTAAACGACAGGCGTTCATAACTTTGACCACTTGAAGATACCTGCCCAGCCGAGACCAGCCCGGCGTCCGTGCTCTCCTTCTTCCTCTTTCTTGTCCTTCGCCGCTGCCAAAAGCTGCAGCCACTCGGCAGAGCGGGAAAACGAAGAGGAAGGAAAAGTGAGGCAGGTACGGAGCACCTTTGAGAAAGAATAACCACGTGCTAAGGTACGACAATCATCGAACTCAAGTGGTGGAAGGTACCTAATGAAAGTATCTACCAAAGTTTCCATCACTCTCGTCGTTTCGTTTGCATAAGGCAGGCAGCGAGAGAGGGAGCGAAGGGGAATGCGCTGAGGAATTTGGCCGAATTGAAGTAATCCCGAGGTGAATTAAATTGGATTACTTGCGGGAGGAACTTGAGACGTTTTCATCTCATTGCCATAACTCACTACCACCGACTCGCTGATTGGTAGACCACCATTCTGTTTTCTCAAATAAGGAATTGTTTTCCCCTGGTTATTTGGTTTAGAGAGAAAAAAAAGCCCAGTCTCGCACTCGCACACAACGCCATTTGAAATCTTCTTCTTTCGATTCATGCGCGCGGCCGCGCCGTAAATCGCTTTTTGATCGTCGCATGCCGTGCAGTAAATCCAATAGTCAGTGACGAGTGTGTGATCCAGCTCAGCTCGCATCGCATCGGTACCTTGGGTGGTGGACGTGCGGGCCTGTCGGCAGCAGCGCCGATGGAAATCAGGGACTAGAGGTGTAATGACGGAGCTGGGTGGTTTCTTTTAATTGAGTTGTGGCTGTGACGGGACTGAGAGAGCTTGGCCCGTGGGAGAAAGCGCGCAAAGGGGGCAAAAGCGAATTACTACGAAGTACTTTGAAAAGGTGGTCGTCATCTCCAGCGGCCAAGGTCTGTCTGCCCACTTTGGCAACTGACCGGCCCCTGGTCCAAGACGTGCAAAAAAGATGCGAGAATCGTGAGTGTGATGTCCAAGACTAACCAACGGCCAAAAAAAGCAAGGTCCACAATGACAGTTGAAGGGTGAACTTGTCTTGAACATTGTGACCAGGTGCTCCCGACCAAACCGATGGCCCCAGTTCCCCACCGCAAGATCATTTGCAGCTTTCTGTCTTGCCTTAGCGTCTTCTGTACCGAAAGACCGACCGACCGACCGACGGCCCCGGTGATGAACACGCGATGAGATGGAATGGGATGGGACGGGAGACATGTGCAGCTGTACGAAGTGTGGAAGTGGTTTTCAATCGTGCCCATCATGTCAATCGCTTCTGTCTCGTTGTCGTCACGTCGTCACACTCGGCTACCTAGCTCACCTGCCACCAGGCCGCTACCTCATGGCCGACCTCCTAACCCCTGCTCGTGCACAACTTGCTTATGTCTACCGAGTATTAGTGTGGTGTATGGCTGGTGAGGGGAACATCCGGAGCTGAGTAAGATCAATACTATCAAGGCACCTAAATGACGGAGCTTGAGACAAGATGCAGTTTGGGCTGCACGACAAGGCAAACACTGCAAACCTTGAGCATAATGTACTTGTCAAAACAACATGAGAAAACAACATGACCGCATCTGAGAATAGCCGCTGTGATGAAAGCTGAGGTGAGGGACTGAGAATGAGGTGAGTGAGCATCAAGACTGCAGGTACTTTAACCTGGAACCCTTTCGGGCCCGTCCCAGTCCCAGCGATTGCACCGCCCCCACCCCTGCTCTTGCGCAGACCCACACCCTCCTTGCTATTCGATGCATCCACGACCACGATCCCACGCCTGTCCAGTCCGGTCCCGCCCCGCCCGGTCCAGTCCCAAGGAGGCACTGGGAAGGCGCTGGAGGTTCTTTCTCTCTTGCCCGCTGTGCCCGTCTCCCGTCTTGTGGCAGGGCCGACCGACCGACCGACTGACTGACTGACTGACTGACTGACGCTGGTCATTGCCTGCCTGCCCGTCCGGGTGAAGTCTGCGCTCCGCACCTGCCACCCACAATGGAAGTTGGCAAGCGCAAGTTCGACATCTGGTCCCTGTCGCGCGCTCACCACCGTCCACGCCGTGCACCTTACGCTCGACCCGTCCAATACCACCCATGTCATCCGCCTAGTTCAGTTCCAGTCCTGGTCCCTGTCACTGGTCATGGCCTCTCGGGTCCCCAGTCTTTCCCTCATCCTATTCTCTCGCTGGCTGCTGCTCTTTTCACTTTGCCGCCGCCGCCTGGGCTCTTTTGCTCTGCCACCACTGCTACCTTACCACCTTACTTCCCGCCTGCTTATTCGGCTCCTGCCAACCACGTCGAAAACACTCAAAGCCCAAGGCTGCTCCGCTGCTCGGCTTCGACCTGCCACCTCGTCTCTTCTTCTCCTCTTCCTTCCTATTCCTGACTATCCCAACAACCCCCTCACCTTTCCTACCTACTACTACAACCTACAGTGACCCGCCTAATCCGCCTAATCCGCCAGTCTCTCACGATCACGAACTGCCTCACGACCACGCCTAATCCCGACCGATCCTCATACACATACTCACGCTCACACCAACTTTGCACATATCCCAGGAAGAGAATTCGCATTTCAACTTCAGTAGCTCGCACCGCCATGGTCTCTTGCGATATATAAAGGCCCCAACGCCCCATTCCGGCCCTTACACTTCGGCCCCAGTTTGATTGCTAGCATCAATCAACCGGCATTTGCTACCGTGCATTCCGCCTGCCAGTCGCTTGCTGTTTGTCATACCTCACGCCTCGCGCCTGCTGTTAGACCCATCTCATCTAAGGTGGTGCCAGCTCTTGCCAACGCATTGTCTCACCATCCAACAACCCCAATTACCCAAGTACATACTTGGTAGCTTCTGTCTCTCGTCCTAAGCGGGCTGACAGATTCAGAGGGAATGGATTCGTATGTCTCTCATCCTTCAATAACCAGGCCATGCCTCTCATGTTCTTTCTCTTGTCTCTGCTCCGTCAGCTCGACAGAGTCACAATCAGCACCAGCTTGCACTTTGCATCCAGTGCCGTCAAATGGCTGTAACTAACCTTGTGTGGCACAGCTTTATCGCCGTCGCTGGCTGGGCACAGCATACCAGCCCTCAACCTGGTGGAAGACCTTTTGGCCATTTTCGATCTCTCTCTTCAATAGCTCGATCTCCGTCACCAAGTCCCCGAGCCACGAAAACCACGAGTCAAGCACCTTCCGTTGTCGACATGCCCATCATGTCTTCCTCAGTAGCATCTTCGCCAACGATACGACCCACGACAACAGTGACACCTCCAGACGATGAAGGCGAGCTGAGCACACTACCTGACCCACGCAGTAGGGCTATGAGTCCCGCAAGCGAAACCGATGCTGCTCAACACCCCGAGCTGAATGACGAAGTCGCAACCCTGAGCGCCAAATTAATAAACGCCATCAACCACCAGACAACCCTCGACGACACATTATCCGCCACAAGACAAGAGTTGGAAAGAGCACGCGAGAAAATCAAGCATTTAGAAGAACAGAACGAATCTCAAAGAGAGATGCTTGCGGGCGATATTTGGATTCGTCGCAAGACCGCAGAAGAAGAAAAGAAGACCATTATGCTCCGTGTGAACCAAGAGAAGAAACTCCGAGAGGATGCTGAGAAGGAACAAAAGAGGATTGAACAAGAGTTGGAGAGTCTTTCCACCGCTCTATTCGAGGAGGCCAACAACATGGTCATTACTGCGAAAGAGGAGGCGAGGGTCGAGCAAGAGGCCATTCAACGAAAGAACGACAATCTGAGATCTCAGCTTGGCGATATGGAGGCCTTGCTGACCTCTCAACAACAGCAACTAGCAGATCTGAAGCACGTTATGGAGCAGATGATGCTCGAACGAGATGACGCTACAACTGGCACAGCTCCTTCGTCTCCAGGCTTTAGTAAACCCGATACCACGAAGGACGATGATCGCTCAGAAGGCCTCGTCGCTTCGCCTCTCTTAGATCCGTCTTCTCCGACGTACCCTACCAGCTTGACGCATCTCATCCAGCCCGTGCTTAGGACCGATCTGGGAGCTTACGAGGACTTTCTTAGCCTTACAAAGCTGTCCAGGAATCGCGCTGGTAGCCGTGTTTCGTCTGGCTCATATAATGGTCTAAGTGGGTTGGGTCTCGGCATGGGCGGCAGCACCTCGAGCGCTCACCCTTCCAACGCATCAACTGCTTCCCTATCCACGACTGGGACTCCAGCGACGTCATCGCCGCAGACTCCGAATACCCCAGCTTCTGTCTCGAGCACGGCCTCAGCCAACGTGGGCCCACCCCCCGCCGGCTCTCAAGGAAACCAAGTTTTTCAAGCGTGTCCTGGCAGAGGATGTTGAGCCGACACTCCGACTGGATATTGCCCCGGGCCTGTCCTGGCTTGCGCGTCGCAGCGTTTTGAATGCCATGAGCGATGGCTCAATCGTGGTGGAGCCAATTCCTGCCAATGCGCCATTTGCGTCAATCGTCAAGCCGCAATTCTACCCCTGTTCCCTGTGTGGCGACGCACGGAAGGATGAAGAACACCTGCGAACATACCGCTTCCGAACCAGCGAGTCTGAATCAGCTCAGAGATACCCTCTTTGCAAATATTGCCTAGGTCGTGTGAGATCCACCTGCGATTTCCTCAACTTTTTGCGTATCGTAAAAGACGGGCACTGGCGAGCGGAGGACGAAGATGCAGAGAAGGCTGCCTGGGAGGAAAGTGTCCGTCTGCGGGAACAAATGTTCTGGTCCCGAATCGGCGGTGGCGTCGTCCCGGCCAGTCATCATCATGCACTACCTCTGGAGAAGAGCCCTCGGACTAGCCATGAGAGCGAGTCTAGAGACACAGAACCGGAGGTGGCAGTGACACCTTCGGAGAACATCAATGATGATGCTACTCCTTTTGCCACTCCCCTCGAGGAGACGGCCAGTCAGCTGGACGCCGAGGAGTCATTAGCAAGACCAGAGACGCCTTGCCCGAGTAATCGAAACTCAACACTGTCGTCTTCGCCAGAGAAGGGCTCTGTTGCAGAGAAGGACGGTGAGAAACGACTGTCTATCAATATTCCCATCAAAGAGGAGCAGCAGATTATCGTTGCGGCAACCGAGGAAAAGGCCGAAGCCACAGCATAATCACGAGCGACTGATCGTGGCGTTCGATTCCCGATTTCTGATACGCACCACATACATTTAATCTTCGATACTGTATTAATTACACCCTACGCCACCGTAGCAGAAATGCCGGGGCTCATAATGAAGACCAAATGGGAGAACAACATGGGGGGAAGTCAAGGAAGGGGCAGAGCAGATTCACGGAAACGTGACCATAGGATGGACAGAGGTGGCAACAGTCACCCATTTCTTTTTTTGTTTTTATCGTTGTTTTGGGCATCCATTTAGGAAGGGGCATTGGCGTTTTGGAGAGCAAAAACTGTGTTCCATTCCAAAAAAGGGGGGACAAGCAAACAGTTGCCGTCATGGGAGCAGGAGAAGAAGGCTGGATCAAGCAGGCAAAGTTGCTAGACAAACAACAGGAACAAGGAGAATGGATGGGGGATCACAGACAAAAGGTTACTGCATCGTAATGCCTTCTGATTAATGCCAAAGATGATGATGCCTCGAGCATTGGATGAACCTTCAATACCTGTCTATTTCCATTGCAACTTAAACTGTGAATACATTCCTGTGATAGAAATTACAACAACTGCCGTTGAATAAGACGCATCATGGTCCCATTCCACGAAAGGCATGGGCTACGGTACTTTGACTGGGCTACATTGAGATGATGAGTTGTGGTTCCTGTGAGTCTCGTTCACAAATCACTTAGGAGCAGGCATTTATTAGACATGTCATTCCTTTTTTTGAAATCTTACATTAACAAATGAAAAAAAGCTTCGGCGCTTTGTGGCCACCCCCAGTTCCACCATCCCGCCTTGTCCGCTCCATTCACGGCTGGTATACAACGGGCGAATTCGACGCAGGAAGAGAAAATCTGTGAAATCAAAGATGACTTGATCAACTCTCCCCTTCATCAGTTCATTACAATCCAGCCCCAGATTTTTTTTATTCCCCATTTTCTCAAGTTCAGAGCTCTTCCTGAGCAGTAGCCTCCTTGCCGCCATCACTCGCGGGCTTGGCCTTCTTCTGCTCGGCCTCCCTCTGGCCCTGGACGCTCTCGGCGACCTTGGGGGCGGCGGCTGAGTCATCGGCCTTGGACTTGGTCTCTTGATCGACCCCCTGAACGTCAGGGTGAGGAGGGGCGACGTTCTGCTCCTGGGGCCAGCCGCCCTCGGGCATCTGGACCTCGTTTCCACTCGCGTCGACGACGCGTGTCCGCGTCTCGTATTTCGTCTTGAACTCAACCTTGCCCTCCAACGCCTTGACCTGCTCCTCATCGAGGAGGTTGCCGTCCTGGTCCCGGTACTCAACCTTCTCTTCGCGGGACAGAACCTTCTGTCCGGGGGCTCCCGAGACAGCCGGCTCAGCCTGCTCCTTCTGAGCCTCGCCAATGGGGATCTGGCCGACTTGACCGCCTACAGGGGCGGCGGGAGCCTCAGACTTGATAGGTGTCGGCGTGGCTCCAACAGCGGCGGAAGTGCGAGTGAGGAGCTCAGTGTATTGAGAGTACTGCATTGCCAGAAAGTAATGTTAGCCTCGTTCCATTAATTCACACGCCCTACCGAAGATGATTTGACAAATCTCGTTTCATTTGGCTATCAACCGTTTCTCAACATCGATCCCGCCTGAGCCAAGATTTGTCTCATCCCAGGCTTTTTACAATCCTCTATCTGGCACCCCTCGACTCGGAATGAAAGCAGTAGTGTTACTTACGTCATCAAAGAAGTTGTTGCAGTCGAAATCCCATGTGCCAACGATCTTGAGCCGGCTGCACTCTGACTTGGTCCAGGCGTTACCATAAGCCAAAGGAGAGAAGAGCACGAAAGCGACGATCGTGAGCGCCAAGAAGGCAACGGCGCTGACGCGGTTGATGGCAGGGTTCTTGCGGATACCAGCGAGCGAGACTCGAGCGGTGGCGAAGTCGAAGATGGAGCAGAATGCCATGACTGCGAAGTAGAGAGCGGGGAAGTAGTGGTGCAGGAACAGCTGACGATCCATGAGGTAGAATGGGAAGTAGTGGAAAGCCCAGCCCAGAACCGCGGTGCCGATCTCGTAGTCGAATCGCTTGAACGTGGTGTTGGAGTAATCGTTGCAGCTGCGCTGCCAGCGGAGAGTCGCAATGCCCTTGAAGAGAACGTAGATAACGACAGCGAGAGTAGAGCTCCACCACACGATGGGGTTGCCCATCAGGTAGATTTGGCGGTGATCCTTGCCCCAGAAGTTGATACCGCGCTTGAGGAAGGGCCACGAGTCGGGACGAGAATCCCAGGCATGAGACTCGACCAAGCCGGCGTTGGTCTTCCACATAACCTTTTGAAGCTCCCAGAACTTGCCAAAGAAGCCAGGGTGACGGTAGTTCACCTTCTCGACATTGTCGCCGGTGAGTTGCGGGTGCTCGTTGTACTCGACATACCACAAGCTGTTGGGAAGGGTACCTCCCTTCGCGCAAGTGACCTCCTGTTGCTCAGAGGCCCACTCAGGGAGCTTCACCTTGTGCGAGAAGAGTACACAGCCAGTCATGATGTGAACCAATCTGAACTTGGTCTCGATAGTGCGGAGACGCTCCTTGGAGGCGGAGCTGAGGGACTGCTTCTTGATAATCTCAATCTTGAACAAGTCGTTGGCGTCGCCCTCGAAGCCCTCGTAGCCGTAAGCGGACACCTCGTTCTGCCAATCAGCCTCCGTCACAGGGGGTCTGACGTCGTGGGAATGAAGGCGACGGAATGTGGGAGTGTGGTAAAGGCGAACGACATCACCATCCTTGATAAAGACAGGCTCGGGAAGGTTGTCCCAGGCCTGAGTTCCGTTGATCTGCTCGCCGTTGATTCCAAGAGGCTGGGTCTGGTTCTCAAGGAGCCAAAGGTTGTTCTCGTCCTTATGGGGATAGAGAGTGATCTGCTGCTGTTTGCTACCGGTGGGGTACATGAGGGGGTGAGAGTGCAGGTAGCCGCCCTGTGTGTTGGCGTGTCTGATGCTGACACGGCTACCAAAAGCGACGTCGGCGGCCACATCTTGCATACCCTTGGAGTTGAGGGTAGACTGGAACTCGGAGCTCATGAAGCCGTCGCCGTCACCAGGGTTGACCAGGCAGAGGAAGTGGATGGCAAACATGGCCATGTAGAAGCCGACAGGAATAATGACGAGGGCGAAGGCGCGAGCCATGAAGTGCTTGGCCCAGATGCGCGGCGTAACGTTCTTGGTGTCTCCAAGGAGAACCCAGAGCTGGACGAGGGTCAAGCTTCCAACCCAGGCAATGGTGAACAGACCGACCCATTTGATGCTGACAGTGGTACCCAAACCCAGGCCAGTCATCAAGAGCCAGAACCACCAGCTCAACTGGAAAGCTTTCTCGGGTCCCTGTTCATGCTGATTCGTGAAGGACTGGAAAGAGAGGGCGGTGAAGGCGGTTGCGACCATGAGAGGGGAGTCGAGGAGAATGAGACGAGCTTGGGTAAGAAGGCCGTTTTCTGTGTGGGGTGTTGGTTATTGATTCGTAGCTGCGTGAGACACTTTGCACTTACCGAAGATGATCAGACTGGATCCCATCAGAGCCGTAGTGGTGCGGCACCCGGTGGTCTTGAGAGTCAGAAACATGAGGGGAGCGAGCAGGATACCGCAGATGGCCGGGAACATGCGCATGGCGACGTAGGGAACGCCGGGCTCGAGGTAATCCTTGCCAATGTCCTTGAAGTCGAAGTCGCCGTTGAAACCAGCCAACCAACCGGTGAGAGCGATGAGCATTTTGGCCAGAGGAGGGTGGACATCCATGAAGAATTTGCCCTTGATGTATTTCGAAGCGAAGCCACCAAAACTGTAGGGGGAGGGCGTCAGTGACACTGCGCGTGGAAAGGGAGGCAAGGGGTCATGTGTGTGCTTACTGGACCTCGTCAAAGACGACACTGGTGGGTTGGTAGATTCGGAACAGGCGAACAATGGCGGCGAGGATGGTCAAGCCAAACATGATCTGGTAGTCGGAAACAGGCAGGAGGAAGACATCGTTGTCCTCAACACCGTCGGACTTATAGCTCAACTCGCGCTTGACGGGGAGTTTGCTATAGCCATTGCCGTTGCCATTGATGCCGTTGACACCGTTGGCGTGCTTCTCGAGCTTGGGGCTCGGAGAGCGGACTGGCTTGGTGGCAGCCATGTTCGCAGAGAAGGAGAATCGATTCGGGGGGACAGTCGGGATATTCGGGGCGGGCGCAAATGTCGTCCACTCAACGTCGACGGCAGCTACGACTTGGTAGCAGGCGACGTGGACGATGAAGGCGGAGAGCGGTCGTCAGCACCTAGGAAGGTGAGAATGGTGGGCGAGGTTTTCTCGCGTCGGTCGAGCGGCAGAGAAGTGGGAAAAGGGATCAACGAAAGTCGAGAAGGGAAGAGGTGGATTAAAAGGCCGTCATTTAGCAAAGGTGAATGATGGGCTCAGTAGAAGAATGCCCTCAATGGAACAAGAAGAAAAAAAAGGAGGATGCTTTTTCTTCTCGGTTGGAGTAAGGTAGATGGGAGAAAAAGGGAGCAGGGGCAGGTATCCGTACGAAGTAACTGTTAAGGTAGAATCTGGGTTCACTGCCTGGCGGAAAGTTTAGACCGCGGAAGCTGATGACAGCTGGGGAGGAGGCCAGGCTGGAAGGGAGGATAAGGGGGTCAGGGTCGGAGTTGTAGCTTAAGTGGCCTCATCCCATGTGGTTTGACAGCCAGCAATTGGTTGAAGCTAGGGCCTGCCTGGGACCTTCCTGGCTCCATCCAGTGATCCCCTCCCCTTGAGTCCATCCACGCCCCCCTTCCCACGATTCCCCATGGCCGGGTCGTCCCCCCTAGACAGTAGAGAGTACGGGCACTCAGTACGGAGTAGACGTGCAGACATACAGTGCAGACGCTTCTCGATCGGGCGTTCACTACCTCCATTACACTACTATCTCACTTTCAGAAAATATACAATCATATCCGTGGTCGAGGTAGTCCGCGAGATACTCCGAGGTGCTGCTCCAGTCCACAGTGAACATGATCCCTAAAAAGCTTGGGCAAGGGGGGGGGGGGGCTCGTGGACGCGTATATTTGGACCACCTCACACCCCACCGATGCGCCGGGGGTTACCCTTTGGTTGTTTGCCAGTCTGAGGCAAGAAGCACTTTACGCGCTTCACGGTGGTACCGAGTGATTGTCAACCAGCATGTGAGGTGGTAGCATAGCCCCGGACCCCAACTACTTATACCTACAAAAGTAAGGTATTATTGAGATGTTCCTCCCGCACAACCGTCAGAGCGCAATAGGTACTTTATTGATCTTGTCCTCGATCCAATGTACAAGAAGACATGGTCGTGGTTGGACAAGTGTCCTCAAAAGTGAGCTACACGTACCTTACAGATAAAATAAATTTTAGCCCGTCCAATGTCTTGGAGTACCTGCCTTGGAGCTGCGTTATCTTAGCTCCGGCCGCGTACCCGTGCTCCTCTAGCGCCAAATGTAGATGGCGGGAGACGTGCTGTGGCTGCCCATTGTTCTCTCTGCGCCCGGCCTCAGTACCCCGACACGCCTGGATCCCCTAGGGCAATCGACAGAGTTCAGCTTCTCATCCGCCCAGGCGCAGGCGCACTGGCGCGTTGGACCCCATCCATGCTCTACATGCCCACTATTGATGGACGCTGGCCTGTGCACCGATACACCACAATGCGGCTGAAAAAGAGACGGCGTACGTAAGGCAACTCTACCTCACACAACTTCACCTAGGCCTATCCTTCACAACTGCACCAAATGGCTCCACAGTCTATTTCCATCGTAGTGGTGCTACGCATCGCATATGGAGGTTCCTACGTCGAATTTGGCCCCCATTTGAGAACACAATGGGAACATTACCATGCCCGTCAACTTGCCCTTCTGCCTCTGGTGAGCACCTGGTCAGCCTCGTAGCGTCCCAAAGCCACCTTGCTCGAGACTTCAAGGGCTGGGCAGCGAGTGGCACGCGTTGAGTGGCTGTTCAATGCCTCGCCAAGGTATGTGGGCAGGTGGAATTTGCGATATCGGAATGCAGCTTCAACGGCCTCCCTTCGTTCTTAGACATCCGCCTCTGATCGCAATCCCTTACTTTCCGCCCGCTTTGAGACAATTCCTAGAACCAGCAGCCGTGGTTGGCCCAGAACCTACTCAAGACCATCGAGTTTGGTCCGTGCAAAAAATACCATTCAACTCTTGAAAGTCGGCAATTCGGAACCGGTGACGACTGCACTATTGTGGTGTAAGTGAGAGAAGCTCGTCGTCGCTCCAAAGACCAATAACAGACTTACACATCAATAAGAAGAGTCCGGACCAAAAGACATCTATCACCCATCATTGAAAGAAAGATGCAAAAGCTCAGTCCCCCTCACGGGGGACCTACGAAAATCACTAGATGATTGTTACGTACTATTCCTCAGTTGTAACTTGTAACGATACTAGCGATTTTCCACGACACTCGAACTCGTGGCCCATGGGAGCGGGGCAATTCAAAAGAGGACATTCCACGCCACGCCATGGGCCTTGGTGATAGTATCGAATAGAATTGTACGCTATGTAGGTAAGGTAGGTGTCAAGGAGAACCACCTTCCATCTGAGGTTATTCACAGGACCCAACATGGCCAAGTGCGATGAACATACATGTAGAAACCGATATGGCCCGTGCGCTGTCTGTTACCTTCAAAAAAAATCTGCTGACTAAGATATGTGCCAGCCAGTTCGGGGTCAAGGTTGCCTGGGAACCTCCGAAAAAAGTTAACGAACGCGGCTGGTGAGCTTTGCCTTCCTTTCGACTTCCACCCAGCTGTACGCGCCGCATCCTGACGACATCACTCCGAACTGCGCGCGCCCTCTCCCCACACAATATGGCCTCGACTGCGACCAACGGCGACGCCGCCGCCGTGTTAGACGAACTCAAGCCTCCTACCGGTGTTGTTCTGCCGCCTCGCGAGATTCGCAATGTTCTCGAAAAGACGGCAGGTTACGTCGCGCGAAACGGTCTCATCTTTGAGGACAGAATTCGCGAAAAGGAGCGCTCCAATCCTAAATTCAGTTTCCTCAACAACACAGACGCATACCATGCATTCTATCAGTGGCGCCTTGATGAGATCAAGGCCGGCCGCGGTACCGCCATCGCCGCAGGACGCGCCAACGAAGCAGCAGCACCCGTCGAGCAGAAGCCTCAAGGCCCGCCCAAGCCTCCCGATTTCCAGTTCTCAGCCCGTATGCCGCGCATCAACCAGAAGGATCTCGAAGTTATCCGATTGACCGCCCTATTTGTCGCCAAGAACGGTCGCCAGTTCATGACCCAGCTTGCCCAACGCGAGGCAGGAAACCCCCAGTTTCAGTTCCTCATTCCGAACCACACGTTCCATAACTTTTTCCAACATCAGGTCGACCAGTACACAGCGTTATTGAGAGCCAGCGGCTTGGGTGGCGAAGGCGGCAAGATTGAGCAAGAGAGGATCAGCCATATTCAGCAAAACATCGACGACAAGTACCATGTTCTGAGCCGCGCGAAGCAACGTGCCGAGTACTCAAAGTTCCAGGAAGTTGAGAAGGTGAAGAAAGAGGAGGAAGACGAGAAGAAGAAGCTTGAATTTGCCCGGATCGACTGGAACGACTTTGTGGTTGTCGAGACTATTGTCTTCACCGATGCCGACGAGTCCGCGAACCTGCCGCCTCCGACGAACCTTTCCGAATTGCAATACGCTTCCCTTGAAGAGAGAAACAAGGCATCATTAACCAATCTTCGCATTGAGGAGGCCATGCCCGATGAGGAAACTTCGTACAATGCCTACCCCCAGACCTCCCAGACATTACCAGTCCACACTGGCTATGCGCCGCAGCAGCAGCAATTCCAGGCGCAAGCACCAGCAGGCTTCCAAGGATATTCAGACGGCACACCGCGACGATCGGCAGAAGAGGAGGAGGAAGAGCGGAGGATCCAGGAGAGGACAGAGGCACGTGCACGGGAACAACAAGCACGCGCTGAAGCACGTGGTGGAACTGCTCCGATGAAGATCAAAGAGAACTATGTGCCCCGCGCACTCCAACGAGCGGCCAACAAACAGAGTGTCCAGATGGCTCTGTGCCCGAATTGCAAGCAGCAAATCCCCATGGATGAGCTGCAGGATCATATGAGGAGTAAGCTTGACACCTGCCTTCCAGAATGGAAGTTGAATATCGCTAACAATTTTCCGTAGTTGAACTGCTGGACCCTCAATGGAAAGACCAAAAGGCAAAGGCAGAGGCTAGGTACTCGACGACCAACTTGTCCACGGCGGATGTCGCAAACAACCTGAAGCGTCTTGCCAGTCAGAGAAGCGACGTCTTTGACGGCGTCACCGGCCAACCCCTGTCGGAAGAAGAGGCGGCTCGGCGCAAAAAGGCCACGATTCACAGTTTCGATGGCAACCCCGAGGGCAAGAGCCAGGCTCATATCAACCATCTGCACAACCTGAATGTCGAGGAGCAGATTCGTGCTATTCACCAAAGATTTGCGGACAAGAAGTAAGCGGGTATGGGCCAAAGATGGCCGGATTGATCGGGCAAGATGCTTGTCTCAGACGCCTACGTCTGAGGTCGTAAGCACTTCAGACATGAAATGACGGCGTGCACTTCCTTCGGCTGGAGGAGGTAACTGAACCTGAAGCTGTCAAAATCGGGCTTTGGGAACGTGGCGGAGTCAGTGTACAAACACGAATAGAGGATCGGCTTGGAGGTGAGAACTCGGCGTTTACTGGTTGCTTGTTTTCAGAGGACTCATGGCGCCCCAGCATTATCCAACCCATTTACCACCGGTATCTGGCGTCTGCTGCCCCGAGCAGTGTGATCCAGACGCCGGGAGACTAGAGTGGTCGAGGCCCACTGGCCGCGAGACGTGAGTAGCGTGCCTCAGAAGTGGCTCAACATGAACACTGCATCTGCTGGTGGTCAATGAATGTATTTGTATGCTAGCATCAAGGAGTGGACGCATATGGCACGTGAGGCCAAGATACAATTAGGGCGATCTGCAGAAAGAAAGGTAGTTCCAAAAAGTTGGGGTTCTGCTGAATGGGGTAAAGATTTCTATCTTAGCAACACAAATTCAACCTTGATTCCAACAGCAGCTCGAGATTCGGTTGGAACTGACGCAGTCCTGTGTACTTTTTAAAATGCGACGAAAGAGAAGCAGAAGACCAATGAACCCACAATCCAGTTCTACGTCCCTTGCTTGCTACAAACCAAAGACCTGTTAAGTGAAAGTGGTGTATAACTACCTTAATAGTGACCGATACTTGTTATCCACAAGGCACCCCACCTGCTCAATTGGGCAGCGCTACTCCGTACCGCTCACAGTTACGAGGAAGTGCCCCCCACCTCGTACCCTCAGACGGCGCATCGGCTCAGCCTCCTCCTCCCAATAATCAAGCAAAGCCGGTCTGTTGCGGCAGCGGCCGGGACTGGCGTTCGTCATGTTGCTCCCCCGCAATTCCACCAGCTTACAGAAAGGTGACAGGCACCCAAGGACCAAGGTAAACCGCGCTGCACTGCTTGCTTGCTGCCACCCTTTTTTTGTCGTAATCGGCCGCACTTCGCACCCGATCTGATTCCCCCACCTCCCTCTCACCTCGACATTTTTTCCCACAACGAACAACCAAACTTCACCTCACATCGCCTCGCCTCGGAACCAAGGCCCCAGTCACAAAACAAGTCTCGCCGGCTCGTAGCAGACAATCGCCACAGCAAAAGAGAAGGAGCAGGGCGTCTCGAAAAGTAGTCAGCACAGAAGAGAACAGTCGTTCCCACCGAACCCGATATCGCGCTTGCGCATACCTTACCTCGACGACAGACTCCACGCCTTCTCGCCCGCCCATCCCTCGCGCGAAAGAACGTGAGATACATACACCCGCCTCGCCGACCGCAACTACCCTCTTCCCGCCGAGGACCAGTCGCCAAAACGGATTCCGGAAGCCAGAACGCTGCTCGCGCTCCCAGCGCTGAGCCCACTTCTCCCACCTCCCCGACCGGATCACAGGCGGGCAGCCAGGCCTCGCCGCGCTTCCACCGGCCCATCATGCAGGCAATGCCGGATAACCGACAACAGTCTTTTGACGAAATCTACGGCCCGCCGGAGAACTTTCTCGAGATCGAGGTGAGAAATGTCCAGCAAGCTTTCTATAGCTGCAGGGCAGCCCTCCGTCCTCTCTCTAGCCTTTCACGATAATCCCTCTCCAATGCCCTCTTTTCCCCCTCTCAACAGCCCGCCTACCCGGCCATTGTCGCATGCGCCCACAAGCAAGGGACCAAGTTCACAATCTGACAAACCTCCGCCCCCCCTCAGGTCCGCAACCCCAGAACCCACGGCATGGGCCGCAGCATGTACACCGACTACGAGATTGTCTGCCGCACCAACATCCCCGCGTTCAAGCTCCGCGCCTCGAGCGTGCGCCGCCGCTACTCCGACTTTGAGTACTTCCGCGACATCCTCGAGCGCGAGAGCGCCCGTGTCACCATCCCGCCCTTGCCCGGCAAGGTATTCACGAACCGCTTCAGCGACGACGTCATTGAGGGCCGCCGCGCGGGCCTCGAAAAGTTCTTGCGCATCGTCGTCGGACACCCGCTTCTGCAGACAGGCAGCAAGGTCTTGGCCGCTTTTGTTCAAGGTGAGGGGGTGATTTTTATTTTATTTTACCGTCTCCGTTCTTATGCCCCATCCTTGGTGCTATGGTTGTGCTTGGCTGTTATGGAGGGGGGGACTGTAACGATATCGAGGCATAGAAAGCATGAACTGACGTGATTCTGGGATAGACCCTAACTGGGACCGCAACGCGTGGTGACTGAAGCTCCGCGTCAGCTTCTCCTCGTCCATTTCGCGATCACCGAATAAACTGCGCAAGAGGCCGCCCAAGCACCATCGCATCGACACGCAGCTCGAAGAAGGGCTGACGGCAAAGAGCTCCATCTCTTATGAATGAATCCCTTTCACGCCTGGGGCTGTTTGGAACTTAGGATGTGTCTGGATCCTGGGATGCGTGTGGTTTGGACAAAATTGAAGGGTGGCATAAAAAGCAAATTGGGGGTTGGTTCAATGTCTACGGCCATTGGGTGTGCGGGTTTTCTTCTTTCTTTTTTATTCTTTTCTAGTTTCTTCCTCATCGTAGTGTTTACTGCCTGTTGACGTTCAACTTTTCCGCTTTTGCAAGTTTGAAATTCTTCACCCCCTTTTTTACTTTTTTTTCTTTGTGCCGAGCACGAAATCCCGCTGAGGCGGACAGCATTAGCGTTGCTTATCTCCTCGATATGGGAAGAGGAGGAGGAGGAGAAGGAGGAGGGGGAGGTTGGCGGGGCGTTTGTTTATCAAGCAAAAAAAATGAAGAAAAACTTTTTGAGAATCATGGACTGTTGAATATAGTAATCCATACTTAGTAACTGGTTATACAATGCGTGACCGGGGTGTAGTACAGGAGTCTGTTTCCTGATGGATCCCATCTCTCTCTGCGCAGAAAAAAAGGGCATCCGTAATTTGACCAAAAGTTTTCATGGTTTTTTTTTTCCGTAAGGGAATATCTCTGTTTTCCTTTTTTCTAGTGTTACCTGAGAGCGGGAGGAATCCGATATTACATTTGCCAAGATGGGAAGAAGATGGAAAGCGGTTGAGCTCTCGGGTACTTACCTAGCGGTGACATCTTCAGTTAGGAAGGGGAAGGGGGGAATGTGAACCCTCTAGCATCGAATTACCGAGCTTCAAGATTTAGGTAAGGTGTTCGAATTCGGAGTCCTAGATCAAAGAGCTACGAAGGAAGAAAAGGGTAGGTGGAATCCCCCCTCCCCTCCTCGCTATAGAAACTTTCTAGTCAAGTCAATGGTCTATGACGATGTCTCGACTGCATATACTACAAAACCAACTCACTGCACAGCACGTATCGTAACTAGAATGTTTCATAGGTTGAAAATTGCTCTTTTGTTTTTACATTATGATACACAGATGTCTACCATCTGCCATCTAGTGGAGATAAAACCCCCATTATGCCTCTTCTAACAAGAGGGAAGAGGGGGGTGACCTACTTTTCTAGTTGCAGGTGTAAGGGTTTTTTGTCTTTACTCTTTTTTATACAATCAGGAGAGTTTTCTCCCTCATTCCCTTAAAAAACGCCATTTTATGCCCCTGCTACCCCTTGTTCTCCGCCCCCCAAAAAGTGTAGTGTTAAACAGTGAGGTTAATCCTGCGTGGCTCAAATCACGCTTCTCGTGAAAGGGCTGCCTCCGCCCCTATGGGTCAAAAGGGGTCGTCCTTTCGAGCCAAGAAAGTCTTGAGTTTCGTGTCGCTTCGCCTCATATCGTACATGAAGGGCCTCCCCGGAGCTTTTTTGCAAGCGGCTGTCAAAAGAGGAAGGGGGAGTTGAGAAGAGAATCGCCAAGAAGCCCTTCCCCTGATCCGTTCCGTTTGTTTCCCAGAGCTGCGATGGTTTTTGCGTCGATCGTTTTGGTCGTGAGGGTTGGTGTGTTTATGTGTATTATAGTACAATAGATTGCTACATCCAAAGAGGAGTTCAATCGTCGCCGGCATTCAGCGAGAACTCGTTTGGTAGTGGGTGGTGGTCGCTGGTTGGAAACACCCCATCGGTAGAACATGGCGAGGCTTCTTACAAGCTCCCGCTAGCCTTGCTGGAGGCGCCAAAGAGGCGCAGTATACCCTCGTACATGCCAAACATGATGGCCGCGCTGGGAACGGTGCGCATAAGGTGCGGCGTGAGACCGCCGTACAGGCCCATGAAGCCCTCCTCGATCCAGACTACGCGGAAGCACTGCCAGAGGCCAGTGTACTTGAGCTGTCCGTTGGCCAAGGGCGCCTGTCGTAGTCTCGTTCGTGCGACCTAGTAGGTAGTGTCAGTGAGCACATCAGAGAGAGTATCATAGGGCGTGTGTAAATCATACCTCATGAGGGTAAGCAAGAATGGCAGCAACCAACTTGGCGCCGCCAGCAGCACCAGCATTCCCCATCCAATCCACCGTCCGGTCCCAAAACGTTTTTTCCCTTCCGCTTGCGACGATGCGCTCCTCGCGCGCCGCCAGCCTGTTCTTGAGGTTCTCGTACAGCACCCACTGCAGCGTGCTCTCCGCCACGCCCAGGTAACTCGCGCTCATGCCCTTGTACATGCCCCGGACGCCCTCGGACCGCAGCACCTGCTTGATACAGTCCCAGCTGTTGCGGTACTGCCTCTGCTGCACGCCGCCGCTCTTCTCTGCCACATTCTTGTCGAGCTGCAGGCGGGTCTTTACGAGCCAGATGGGGTTCGTCGCCGTGCTCGTCGTCACGCCGGCTAGTACGCCCGCCGCGAGGTGGACGCCCGCCCCTTCCTCGCCGCCGTTGACGTATTCTGCGATTAGGCGCTTGCCGTTGCCGTAGGTATAAAAGTTTATGCTCCTCGCAGGGATGACGCCGATGAGGTTTGGGCCGAGGCCCTTGAAGAGCGCGCGGGGGCCCTCAATCTTGTAGACGGACCCCAGGATCTGGAAGGTCTCGCGGAGGTGGAAGAGGGCGGCGCGGTAAGGGGAGAGGGTGCCGACAGCCTGGGCACGGGCGGCGTGGGAGGCGCGGAGCTGGGCTTGGTAAAAGTCGGATTGAAGGCGAGTTTTGAGGACGTCGAGAGGCGCTGTGAGTGTTGCGGCTGTCATGCCTCCGACTCTGTAAGGGTTGAAGAAGTCTTGTTAGCTTTCTCTTGTGCGCCCCCCCTTTCGCAAAATTTCTTTCCTGGTCCAAGGCTCCCCCTTTCAACCTTTTTTTTTTCCAACGAAAGGGGAATGGATGGAGCATAAAGACGAGGGAAAAGAAGAAGGCGTATGTTTCAGACGTACCCTCCAGCAACGAAATGCACCCAAGACTTTGCAAATGGTGATTCCTTCTCGCCCCCTACGGCCGGGTTCTGTTTTGTGTCGGGGATGATATCACCCGTCTCGCGGGACGTCGGGTACGAAGTTGTATCCGGGGCGCGGCGCGCAGCCGGCCGGTCGCCTGTTGCAGACATGAATTCGGCGGATGCGGGAGCGTGAGCCATTCAGGCGGTAGAGAGGAGGAAGAAAGCGTGTGGCGATTCGGGGGGATAAGGTGATTCCAGCTGCTTTGGCAGGATAGCTTCGGCTAGAAGACGAAAGTCGATTACAAGATGTAAGAGGGATTCAATGTTCCATGTGGCGAACTTCGGATAGTGGGATGTTGAAAGAGAGTGGTGGCGGTTGTTGATATCGAGGGGGGACCGTTACGTCGAAATCATGTCGCGGGAGGTAATGTTGGAGGTGAGGGAGCGGCTCGTCTTGGATGACGGGACGGGAATCTAAGGTAGGATAGGAGCTGGGCAACTTTTTTTTCTTATCCCCGTCCACCATTTGCTTTAGCGTGCTGAGATACGGATAGAAACGACGCGCCACGCTCAGATTTCAATCTGTGCGATCCACTTTACCCGGCGTGCCGGCTGTCACCACCCTCCATGTGTGGCCCGTGCTTCGTGTGGCTTTCCAGTCGCTGTCATTCGTCAAAGTAGCTGTCCCCTGCTACCTCACCTTAGGACCTTATTTACTTACCTAAAGGCTTGAGGTACAATGCTTACCTAATGTGTAGATATATCCATGTACCACTACGAACCAATCTAAGTGCAAGCCAGCTAGACGTCATCACCGAGTAATTTGACACATCACTGCAGTGAGCCTACTGTATATCATTATGAATTTATCTGATTTTTTGCTTTTGTTTCCTGGTTCGCACCTCGCAATGCACTCGCACATACGCACTATACGCACTACACACATTGCACACACAAACACACACTTGGTACGCTCTTTTCGAATCCTGTTGCCCCTCCTATCCCTCTGAGTAAGAGTATGGTGTTGTTGCTAGGGTGGCCCGTTCCATGGATAAACTAAGTCATCTGCCGCAAATGGTGTTGTTTGCTAGCCAGCTCATCGTCCTACCATGCTGCTCGCGGGGGTCGAGGTAGCATCCCGCGCATCAGCTGCCGCGGTCGCAGCCGACGCCATGTGGCTGAGCAGCATATGGTCGTTCTTTAGACTAGGCAGTTGATTTTGATGCTGCTGCTCCCCGCGGTGCGGGTGTGGCTCCGGCATCCAGGGCTTGTGGTTCATCGGCGGGGGTGGTTCATGCTCCACGTCCATGAAGCTGCTCGTCCTGCTTCGGGATCCAGGGTCTAACGGCGACCGCTGGCGATGGTCCGGCTGGCCTCTGCTATCCGGCCGAGATACGTCTCCGCCTCCCGGCATAAGATTGGCGGAAGACGACGTAGGCGGCTGCGGCTGCGGCGGCGGCTCGTGAGATCGGCCGTCGTCCTGTGTTGGGTCATATCGTAGAGTTCTCACCGGCGCCGGTTGAGCCGGGCTCGCTTCCACATGCGGCGCTTCGTCGGCGCTGCTGCTGGCCTCGCGGTTGAGCCAGACAATCTCTTCTTCG
The DNA here is from genome assembly GCF_027942845.1 of Colletotrichum fioriniae. Classification (NCBI taxonomy): domain Eukaryota; kingdom Fungi; phylum Ascomycota; class Sordariomycetes; order Glomerellales; family Glomerellaceae; genus Colletotrichum; species Colletotrichum fioriniae. The sequence continues at coordinate 669,483 of NW_027076842.1, forward strand.
GTAATCGTTTTCCACCCGCACTTGGCGTGCTTCTTCGTGCACCCCTGGCAGGCCGTCAAGTGCTTGATGCACGGCGACTTGAGCCTACGGCAGCGGTCGCACGGCGGCCAGATCTGGTCTCCCTTGTTCAACTTTTCTATCCTTGCCGTGATGATGGCCCGGTGCGGCGACGACGGGTCATACGACGGATCTCTCTGTGGCATGACCGGCGGTGCATGCACGACAACTGGACGCCCCTGCAGGGGTAGTGAGTGCGGATGAGGATTTGTCGCGGGCGGTGTATGTTGGCCCGTCGAATGGGCCTGCTCGAGACCGGCGCTGGAGGGCACCCGAGGGGGGTAGGCTTGGGAAGATGACAGAAACTGCTGGAGCAGGTCGGCATGCAGGTCGTATCCAGCTCCGTGGGCAACGTGGCCTCTGGAGTGGTTAACGGACTGGAAGGCCGAGCTGCTCCCTTGCTGCCCGCCATGGCGCGAGTTGATTCCGGCTCTGCGGCCGCTCAAGTGGTAGTTGAGCTGTCGTGCCCTTTTGGCGATCTCATCGGCCTTCTTGATGAGAACCTGTAGTCGCTGCTCCACAATTTCCAGTGTCGCGACCTCGGCCGTCTCATCCTCTTCCAGGGGAGCCGTGGACACGACAGAAAACCTGTCCAAAGCACCGTTGATAATGAGCCGCCAGTCGTCTTCAAGAATCTGGGTCTGGATGCCGTTCAGGTAGAACTGACAGGTGCGCTCGCCGTCGTGTCCGGTGGTGAGAACGAATTTCTCAGGATTTGTCTTGGCAAAGGTGACAATATCCAGCCAGCTCACGGGTGCCGCGCCATATGGAGGCGGTGGGTTGGTAATGATGGGACCTTCAAAAGCTCCCTCCATAGCTTTCAGAAGACGGGGGCCAGTGAGCTTGGCGCCCAAGTTTGCCGCGAGACTCTCATGCCTATTGAGGACTCCTATTGTTGACCGTTGAGCATGACATTTTATGATATACACAGAGAAGTTCAAAGGGGAAAAGCGTACCTTCGTACTGATTTAATAGACCAAGCACATCTGAGAATGTGTCAGGCTCTCCCTGAATGAGCTGGAGTCTGCCAGTACTGGCTTTGGATAGGTAGTTGATGATGGATGCATTGCCTTTTTGAGTTGACAATTAGTACTAGTTCATGGGACGAGATGAGATGCAGCGCAAGCGGGTATGGTCGATGGGGCAAGATTCCATGGCATAGGGCAATTAAGCATTGCCAAGGGGCTTGGAACAAGCGCGATGTAGATGGAGAGGAAGCCTGAGCTGGAGAAGAGACGAAGATGGAGACAGGATGGATGAAGTTGGGGAAACAATGAAGAGGTAGAAAACAAGGTGCGGGCGGCGCTGGCAGGCAGGCCGGGGCGAGGGATCAATGGCGAGTCTAACCTCGATTGCCTCCGGGCGCGACGGCGACAACGACGAGATGCAGCTGAAGGATGAGATCGACGGCTCATGTTCCTTCAGCGCATCGCGACATGCTTGCTCTCTTGCTCTCTTGCTCTCTTTTTTTTGGATTTGATTTTCTTGCTGGAGACTTCGACTCTTGGATCACACACACACTGGCGCACCACACATACCTGACTGAGGCGGAGGAGGCTGGGGAATGCGATCAGAGTGAGCTGGCTGAGCGCCGCCGTCGTCTGCGTCCCGTTTCCGTTTATGGGGCTCTTGGGAATCCTGGGCATGCGCCATGGTGAGATTGTCACCGCAGGCAACAGACGGGAGGATCCCGTGAGAGCAAGGTGTCTTTTCTTCTTCTCTGTTTTCACCCTTCCTCGTTGTGGCCCTTTGTTTCTTTCCCTCTAGAGCAAGATTAATTGTAAAAACAAGAAGCCGGGTGCGTGTGTGAGACGAGTTGCGATTTATGTGGAGTGGTGTGAAGTATGTGTGCGTGTGTGAAGAGGCCAAAGGGCCCCGGGCGTAATAAGAGGGATCCTGAAATCTAGGAGTTGGTTAGTTCATGGCGAAGCAACACCTTTTGAGGCGGTGGCAACCCAGTAGACAAGGCCCCAGTGAAGTGAGGGAGGAATGCCTCAGGTAACAGAACAGATGAGAGTTGGAGGGGCTTGAGATGGAGCAAGCAAGCTTTCGAACGAAAGAGAGACGAGAGATTTTGTTGATTGAAGGGGGGGGAGGAGTGAACGAGGCCGGAGAGCCAAGAAAAGACGGGGGGAGAGGAGGAGGGTTGGAATCGGGGTTTCGTTCAGGATTTGTACGGGGGAAACAGGGGGACGTGGTCAGGGGCCACAGGACGGGGGGCTGGCTGGGAACTGGGGCGGAACTCGGGAGGAGGAGTACCTTAAGGTAAGGTACTTGTAGAAAATAGGCGTAAGGTAAAGTACCTTGAGGTAGGGGAGAGGCAAAGTAAGGTAAGGCGAGACAAGGGAACTTGGGTACCTTAACGTAACGTAAGGTAGGGAAGGTACTTACAAGCACAAGCAGGTAGAGGGCGAATGGACAGGTGGATGGGATGAGAAAGAGAGAGAGAGAGAGACCACTCAAGCAAGTATGGGCTCGCGCCGTGGGTGTGAGAGAGAATAAGGAGACATGAAGAGCAAGGCAAGATTGGTTGGTTGGTAGGTAAGGTAGGCAGGTAGGTAGGTAGGTGAGAGTGATGGAGATGGGACGGACTGCTTGGAGGATGGGACGGGGAGAAGAGGAGAGAAGAGGGAAAGAAGAGCGGACGGCGGGTGCAGCTGCAGAGGCGAGTTTACGGGCCAATTGCCCAATGACAGGGGCAAGCAGGTGCCGAGTTCCCACCGCAAAGCCGCAAAGTCCCAAATTGGTTATGTCGTGTGTCGGTATGAAAGTGAGGTGAGTGAAATAGAGAGAAAGTGAAAAAGAGTACCGTACCTCTGGATGTGAGACCCGGGTTGAGCCTTTAGGACCTAGGAGAGACACGACGGAACGGGAGTCTTGAAGAGTGGGTTCCCTTTTTTCGCGACGGGGGAGGGGAGGGGGCGGCACCCGTATGAGTCGGGCGGGCTAGTATGTGTGTGTATGAGAGTGAGTACCCAGGTAAATGAGTGAGTGAGTGAGAGTGAGAGTGAGAGTGAGAGAGAGGGCGAGAGGCGGGATGGGATGCTAGTGTGAAGGAAGTGAGCGGTAGCCCAGCGCGAGGCGAGGTGTGTGGAAGTGTGGAAGGAAGGTGTGTGTGAGACGGTAGACGGCTGGGAAAATGCAGTGCAAGACCGCAATGGAAGGCAAAGGTGCGGTGCGGTGCAGCAAGGGCGGAGGGAGTTCCACTAAACGGATGGGGCCGGGGGTGGGAGAGGGACCCGGCGTCCTTCTTTTTTTCGTTCGTCGGGAAGGGAGGGAGCCTAAAAAGCTTGGACTGACGGAACCCGAGGACACCTCAGTTTTCCCCAAGTACGGAGAGTCTAAAAAGGATTGGACTCAGTACTGTGTAAAGATAGAGAGAGTAAGTGAGTGAGTGGATGGATGAGTGAGAGCTGCAAGGAAGGGAAGGGCCAGGGCAGGGCAGGGTCCCCCTCTTGGGCGTAAAGTGTGAGGTGTGAGGTGTGAGGCGTGAGGCGTGAGGCATGAGGCGTGTGTAAGTGAGATTGAGATGAGGAGGATTGGTGGAACTTGAGCGGGAAGAGCAGCGCAGAGCCAACGGCTGCCGGGAAGTAAGGTAAGGCAAGGTAGGCAGGAAGCTACAGCAGCTCCTAGCGTGGCATGAAGGTGCAAGACAAGATGAGGTAGGCAGGCGATACATCAATCGAGAGATACCCGACTGATATCCGAACTATGCATCCGTAATAAGGGCTGTGGTTACCTTGAGGCAGGTGAGATAGAGTGAGTTGAGGTTACGTGGGAAAAAAAAACGCCAAGCCAAGGCAGCGGAATGTGGTGATGATGCGTGTGTGGACTGGGGTTGCGCCGATGCCAGCTCTCAGAAACGCAGCCCGCCCCGGCCCCCCAAACACGCGAAAGCACCACCTAAAAGCCCCAAAAGAGCAACAAAATCGACAACCAAGCAATTCTGGTGGGGGCCACACCACCGGGCTGGTTTGGACTGGACTGGACCCGTGGCTGTGCGCAGAGACAGGCCGTCTGTCTCTGTCCGTCTCTGTCCGTTGAAGAAGAAGAAGAAGAAGGAGAAGAAGCAGCAGAAGCTATCCGGTATGCCTGTGCTTGTACAGTCCCAGCGGCTCAGAACTTTAGCCCATGTAAGACGGCGTAATAGGGAGTCCCCAGCGATGGGTTTTTTTCTTGGTGAGCCTTTTTTTCGATTTTTTCTTCTTTCCTCCTCCCCGCCGTTCTCTAATTGCCTCTCGACTTCCTTGGTACTTGACCCGTCGATAAACGCAGCTTGTCCTATACGAGCAAAGTGGGAAATTTCAAAACGGATGACGGCGAACTGTGTACGGGGGTGGCGCTGGGACCCGGCACAGAGATGTCGTATAAAGCAATTGAGCGACTAATATGAGGTAAGATTGAACAAAAAAGCAGGCCGTTTCCCGTTTGTCGTCGGTTTTCTTATGTAAGACTGGCAGCCCTATGAAGGCTTGGAAGCTGAACAGTCCGGCTCTGGGAGCCGAGAGTGTCGGGTTCGGGGAGAATAACGATCAAGCTAAGAAGCCAATAATGCGTCCAAGGGGTCGGCAAAGCGGCAAGGTTTGATTCGCAAAATTTAAGCAAAAAAGGGGACCTGGCTTTTAAGACCGAGGTGCCTATCTTCGGCCCGCGACATAGAGTTAGAAGAGCTTCTTGATGCCGGGAGATGGTCGATGCAGGATATTGAACGCCGAATACAATTAATACGAGCGGGGAACAAGCTGCCTGCTTTTCACTTTTCTCAATCAAGGCCCATGGCTCTTGGGTCCAGAAGAGCCGGCTCCAGCCTGATGCAGTGCACAGCCTGGAAACTGGGGAAATGGAGGAGCCAACCGGCCAGTCAGCTTTGTGTGTTTCGAGAGGAGAGGAGTAGCGGGCGGGAAGAAGGGGGGCCATCTGTATGAGACTGCGAGTCTGCTACTGTGAGAGACTCGAGACTTAGAGTGATTGCTCAATGACCCAGTGAGTTGTCCAAGGATTTTGGAAGAATGGATGGATGGATGGATGGACAGGCGACTAACAAGCTTGAGACACCGCCCGCGCTGAACATGAGACTCGGTCGGAAAAAATGGGCTGCCCGGTGGGAATCTCGGAGGGAGGAGCGCACCGTAGATCCTCACCTGCCCAACTACCTTGCCGGGTCACCGAGAGGAAGGTACCTCTCACTTCTCTAAGACTACCAGTGAATCCTTACAGAGACACCCTACAAATACAGAAAAGGAACAGAAACGAGAACGACAAGAAACAAGACATAGAAACGAGACAAGAAAAGGTACGCCGCACCACTGACGACAACAACGACCACCGCCCCTTTCTTTTCCGTTGCATCGCATCTGTGATCTGATCCTGACCTCGTGCCTAGTACAGAATACTTCCCGCCCCCGGCGAACCGGCACGTCTCGTTAAAACATCCCATCTTTCTGAATTGCCGTCTTACCCTGGTGTGTCCCGACTTATACACACGACGTGACGGCCACGGCGTACGCACAGCACTTGACAGACAAACGGCAAGCGAGTCGCTCGCTACCTCGCCTAAGGTAACAAGCCTGCCATAGTTCGACGGCGGACGGGGTGGAGAGGCGGAGCAAGGCCCTCTTAGTCCTTAGCAAGGTACGACGTTACCAAAGACGAACTAGACAGAGGGAACCCGCGCGCCCGCTGGCCAATTTGCGCGCCCGGGGCCATGGCACCGCAGGTGTCCCCCCTCTACCCGTACGCGGTATGCAGTACCTGCACGGGTAGTGTAGACAGTCCATCCTTAGATGGAACCTTTCTAGAAAGAAAATGCTAATGCTAAATAGAAATCCAGACAAGGGACGACGGTGGGTGGGATAGAGAGGAAACACGGAGACCCGACGATTGGGAAGCTTTGATCCCTTTCGGACGGAGCGGAACGCGAGGAACGCACTACACTACCAACTCGAGAAACTTACGCCTTTGCCGCTCTGTACACCACGGAAAAAGGTACCGACGTTGACCAAGACTTGAGGTCGGGGACCCAAGGTATCGCCAATCTATAAACTCCCTTCATCCTCACCCGGGATGCCTGTCCAACAAGCCAACCCCGTCTTGTTTCGGGGGCGACTCAAGCGGACCCTCAGCAGCACAGAAACATGACTTTCGCACCCCGCTCAAGTACGGAGTACTAGAGGACCTACCTACCTTGCATGCCTCTGGAGTCCTGGACTAGGTGCGAATATGCATCTCTCGCCGGCCGGCACTCGGGGGCCCGCGCAAACCAACTCTAAAAGGCCAATGAGTGAGATCATCGTCAACCGCAGTCTCATCTGCCCACAACGCTTCTAATTATGTCTAATCGCACATGGCATGGTTGATCTCCTCCCTCACCCTCAAACATCACTTCAAGTCGTTATAAAACCAAACCAAGCCAAACGTTTCCCGACTTAGCAGCCCCCATCCCTCCCATGTGGCATGAACCACTTACCGCGCTGCCCCCTCCTTACCACGCGACGCACGTGCAGAAATTCCAGGGACGGACGACCAGCTGGGATGTAACTCGCTCCGACACTGATGGGCAAAACAACTACCTTATTTTTGGGCCTGTCAGTGTTTTGGAATAAAATCGAGCAGCAGTTGCCACTGGCCAGCGGCCCTCTTCGCTGGCTCGCTTTCGCAGATCGGTTTGGTTTCCTTTGGCCCTTGGAGATTGGGAGGGGGGGCACACCTTGAATGTCACACACACTTCACTGAGTGAGTATACAACACTCCTCTCAAGTCGGTTGACTCAATATGGAAACATTCCTCGCAGCCCGTTAACTCCGAGATATTCTCACTTTGGCATTGCTTAACTTGCATCTACATCACAGGGACTTTGCAGGGACGCAGAGTGGTCAGAAGGGCGGACAAGGCTTCGTAACCACAGTACGTGGCCCCCCAATCTGCAAGAGAAGGCCGGCCAAATGTCCGGAGATGGAGGACGAATGGAATAGTAGGGGCGCAATTTCAACAACCTCGGGAATTCGCCAACCAACTCTGGGATCCCCGATTCCCACTTTATGGTCCTGACCTAAAGATCTAATGTAGCGGCGTAAATGATGCGTTGTAACTTGTTTCCCGCTCTTTTGGGGGTGCTCTCGGTGCCCATCAATATCATCGGGGGTGGCGCAGAGGGCAGTGCCAAGACATTTTGGAAATCACCAACGGAACACGCGCCAGGATTACTTCTCTTACAGGAACTTAGACCACTCGGTCGAGCCCGTATGAAGTATATCGCTCATCTACATAGTACGTTTCCCAACCTCCCAACCCTGGTTCAATAATGCCATCTCCTCCCTCGGCTTCGTCCAATTCAGTCAATAGCCTAGTTCACCGGTTCTTCGAGCCTTGGTATACAGAGTACCGCGGTTTATACATCATGGTGTGTCGTCACTTACACGGGGCGAGCTAGCCCGTAGTCGTATTTCAACGACGACGCGCCCTGGCTTCATCATCGCCAAGACGTTTCGACTCGACCGTTGCGCGTCGTTGCTGCAAAGTCATCGTTCTTTACGCCGATCCCAGAAGGAAACAAAAATCCGAAATTAGATTTCTTGTTTCTTCACTGGTTTATGGTTATGGTTATTGGAACTTTTTTTTTTTCTTTGCGGTGCAAGTACGCGAACAGGCAGCAGTATTTCCTCCCCGTTACCGAAACTTTATTCTCTCGGTAACGCGGCAATGCGGCCTTGATCGACTGATCGATGTTTATTCTTTGTCATTACTCGGACTCGATAGGTCTCTTTCATCCGGATGCTGAAATGACTGACATTCAGCATTATCCTTGCTATTGTCTTGCGACGGCGCCATAGCAAGATGAGCTACCCGCACAAGCTGCCTTCTTTGGGGACTTGCTGGGCGCCGGAAAACTGTTGGTGAATGGTAAAAAAAAGTTGCGTCGCGTGATCAAAGGCGAGAGGCCCCGAGTCGCCGAACAATTGGATAAATTTATCCATGATCCGAGATAAAAATGACTATGCGCAATGTTGAAGCAATCGCATCACGCAGACTGCCATGCAAGGCTGCCTCGTTTTGTCATGCGAGCACCATTCTGAATTATCGGAACTGTATACTTGCATGTAGAAACACTAAAGCTGTAAAGAGGTCATAAACTTCATTCTCCGTGATATACAGTCGCTATTCGCAAGTTCTTGGAGTTCCCTCTTGGTATGGTAAACTCGGTGAGAGATCGTAAATATTCCCGTCCGGTCCTCCAGGTTCGAATAAAAAAGCCCGCGCCCCGCCAATCACGGAGCCCGGGCCTCTGAACGGCGGGGAGGAGGGGAAAGGACCGCCCCACCATGGAAGAAGCCCGGACCAAGCTCAAGCTCATTTTCCCACCGGAACCTCACCCTAGCCTTTTCGGCCAAACATCCCAGCCGCCCAGGAAAAAAAGACGACCAACAATCTCTCGACGACGTCACACCCCCCGCGACAGAAACCTCGTCGAACAAAGCGGAACTTCCAACTGAAATATCGAGAGGACATTTTCGAATTGGAAACTCAGGTCCTGATAGCGACCCCCTTCCAAAGCAAGACCACAGCGACCGCCCCTACAAACGCCAAGACCACGACCACGATCACGACCACGATACAACTCGGCGGCGCAATGGCGGATAGAGGCTCACACAGAGGCGGCGGCCGAGGCGGAGGCGGAGGAAACTACCGCGGTGGAAGGGGAGGAGGTCGCGGCGGCGGCGGTGGTGGTGGTGATCGAGGCGGTGGCCAGGGTTCGGGCGGCGACCGCGAGAGGCCCAAGAAGGAGAATATCCTCGACTTGTCAAAGTATATGGACAAGCAGATTACTGTCAAGTTCAACGGCGGGCGCGAAGGTGTGTTTTGTTCCTCTTTTTGTTCCTTTCCCCCCCTGCCAACCCCCTCTCTCCCATGATTCTTGCGGAAAGGGGAGGGAGGGGCTGTGTGTGGGAATCATGCCTCTATCGATTGCTAACATTAGGGGGATCACTACAGTCACCGGAACGTTGAAGGGATACGATGCGCTGATGAACCTGGTGCTGGATGAGGTCCAGGAAGTCATGAGAGGTACGTGTGTCTGCTCTTTGCTTAGCCTCGGGGGTTTTTTTTATAAACCAAGTGCAAACCAGAGGGGGAGGGAGGGAGGGAGGGAGCTCTCAATGTGCATCGCGGCTAACCAGAATGTGGAACAAAATAGACGAAGAAGGAAACGAAACGACCAGGTCCCTAGGCCTCATCGTCGCCCGCGGAACTCTCCTCGTCCTCGTCAGCCCCGTCGACGGAAGCGAGCCCATAGCGAACCCGTTTGCGCAGCCCGAGGAGGAATGAACGAATGAATCCAAGAGGGGGGAAGAAGTCACGGGAGTCACTGGGGGGGTGAATTCGACTTGATATCCTGAGGTACTGTGTGTAAGAGGACCGAGAACTCATCAACAGGGTAAGGATATGTGCTCTACGAGATGAGGATAGGGGCAGGGACGGCAATGCGCGACTTTGCTGGATGTATGGCGAACGCGAGACATTGACGTTTCTTGCGTGTTGTATGCGTACATCAGCAGGAGGACATGAATATGATGATGGCATATCAAAAATCCCCCGAATAGAAAAACCAAGAAAGGGGGGCGTTGGGAAAAGAGGTATGGCGCAAGTATCATGACGGCGGGAAGAGCAGCATGAGTGAGGGCTTTGCGGATCCCCTGCCACACCTTATGGTGCACGAAAAAGACATGAATGAAAAAGAGATTTATTTCGTTACTGTTCTTTGCCCGCGTTCGTACTCTCCCATCCAACTGAATCCTCCACAGTCAGCGAAACCGCTCACTCTCCCTTTTTCTATTCCTTCTCTCTTCCTCCCGCTATTCCACCCGCCCCGAAGGCTCCTATACGCTCCTCTTATACGTTCGAACCAGGCAAGCAAGCGATGAACACATTGCGTCCGCCCATCGTCTTATGCGCCGTTTCAGCCGTTCGTTCATCCGTAGTCCAACGTCTCAAAACCAACGTGAGGTCAGTCATCACACTCCGTAGTGGTTTCTCGCATCGTTCGAAACGCAGCCCTGTGCATTGCAATCCAAATACGTCGAAGCCTCGTTCCCCGTCCTTTCATGACCGTGATCTCGATCCGTGTCGTAACCGTGGCAATCCCAGCCCTCCCCGTTCTAGTGAGAGGTGCCTTGGAACCCTCGGTTCGACGTCTGTTTTCCTGCCTTGAGGAGCTCCCCGAAAGCATTCCCGAGCTGCTTCTTCAGCTCCTTATAGCTGACGACAAAGCTCGTCTGCTCGTCTCGACTCGTAAGACAGATTCGGTCGTCGCTACCGGCGTCCAGCCTGTTCAAGCATCGGATAATGTGACCCATGTCCACCACAGGGTTTCCGTTCGCGTCGACCTGATGAAATACGTAGTCCCGGAATAGTTTGAGCATGTATCGCTCGCCGTTTTCTGACCAGTTCCTATCGCCGTCGAATTCCTGCCGTTCGTTGACGGCACCAAGCTTGGCCATGAGGCGCACTATGCGGCCGTTTTCTAGTTCGCGGAACAGGTCCGACTTCAGAGCATCCGCTTCCTGCAAGCTGGCATCCAGCGTGGCAACCATATGGACCGCGATGCCCTGGACAAATTCTTCTATACCTTTGGGCGTGGCACCAACCTGAGAGGGAGTCAGAAGCCACAAGACGGTATCCGTGATTTCTTTCGAGTAAACCCTGCTCATCTGTTCCATTGACCCTTTAAGGTTCGTGAGCTGGTTCGGCGGTGTGTTAGTAGCCAGTGATAGAATGAGTTTCCCAAATTGAATCAAGTCCTCTTGCTGCAGCTCCTGAATTGGGCGACGATTGTCGAACTGAACAACATCCAAGATGGAGCAGGCACTAAGCCGAATGCGATTCTTGTCCGTCACAATGACCTTGCTCATATCAAGGCATCTCGCAGCCAGATTCAATGTGTGGATAGCCTTCAAGGCATTGGCTATCTGGGAAATATAGCCCCACAGGACGCTTTCGGCTATGGGGTTCTTTGCGCTGAAGCGAGTTCCATGGGTGGAAGCCGGTTGAGAAAAGTGAAGTTCGGCGAGTGTTTTGGAGAGGGGATGGTAGTCTTGTACGAAGAATAGGGAACTGTCGCCAAATGCTCGAGTGGTGAAGGCATCGTGGATGCCCACAACGTTACCGTTGTTGAGCCTTCGCCACTCCTTGACAGAGCGAATAGCTTGCTCGTTGGTTAGTCGGTAACCTGTTTTGCGTTAGTAATGTTGAGGAAGGGCATTGCTGTAGAGCATACCCTCAAGCCGTCTGAGGCAGTATGTTTTGCCGTTCTTCGAGGATGTAGCCTTGTACACCCATGTAGTGTAACCAAAGACGCTGGAACTCTTCCGATGGCTGGTGTCAAGGGGAACGAGGGAGTAGTAGTTGTCTAATGGAGGTAGTGTCGAGTCTGTAGCAGCATTAGACATCTGTGGCACCTGATGTTCATTGTGTAGCTTACTCGGCATGACCTGCTGCAAGGCCTCGGACTTGCGTTGCATCTCCTCGCGCAACTTCTCAGGTAGGAAGAAGTCGTGAATTTGCCTTTGGAATGGCATTAAATCATCTCTATACGGCCCAACGGGCGCGTACAAATGGTATTGAAGCTACCAGACATCAGTTTTGGCATGGAAAACAACTGGTTCGCGTCCTCTCACCGGTTGAAGCGGGGCTGTGTAAGCATTTTGATGTTGGAAGTAGGCCCCTGAACCAGCGAGTCCGGTAGGATCATCGGCATAAGGGTTGAAGGGTGTGGCCGGTAATGTCTGGGCAACATTGGGCATAGCAAAGGGGTCAAATGAGAGCCCTGTCTCGGAAGCTGAGCCATTGGCAGTAATCTGCTTCGATGTTAGTCTCAAATAATTTGTGATGCATAGTCATACATACACCAGTACTCAACTCAAAGTTTGAAGGGGTGAATTCTCGAAATGTAGCAGGGTTAAATACTGTTGACGCAGCTTCTCCATCTGGAGCGGCGGCTGGCGTTGCAGCTGTGAAGAAATTAGATGAGGTAGTCCGAGATACAATGTGGCTCAGAACATACAGCCTGCTCCTCTAGGAGTAAAAACGGCTGCACTCGCAGCCTGAGAGGAAAATGTCGATTTCTTTGAGCCCCCTATCGTATTTGCACTCGGTGATGCCACCGAGGGCAGACCGGCGGGTGTGAATGAAGGCGAGTCGACATTGAGGGCCTTTCTCGCACTATAAAACCCCAACTGTTAGCTTTCTGCTATTGTTGCTTGTCGTGAAGTTTGATTGTTTGCCATCATCGTCAATGCTTGCTCTGCACGTTAGTGGTCTACACCTTCTCCTCCATGGCGCTGTCCAAATCTCATTCACATTTCTGCGACCACGGCCTTGGTCCACATCGACCATAAGGTGACTAGTCCGAGTTCCACCAAGATCTTGCTGCATATCGCGATGTAGGCCCGAGCCGATCGGGGGGACTTCATTTAGGACTGCGATTTAACGGTCCAACCCCTCTTTCTATGCGACGTATGTCTCATTGACGAGATATTTAGTCCGCCACAAGGCTCGCCTGACACACGTATCGCCGGAGTTTAGCAGCGCCGCTGATCCCATGCCAAGGCCTCTACAACCGAGGCGTCTCCTTTCCCCCCAGCAGAAGAGCGTCAAGTCTCGATGTCGAATATTGGCAGTTCTCGAGCATTTTGGACGGGTCGTTGGGCCATGGAAGTCGGTCACGATAGCGAAACGGATGTGGACTGTGACCTACAAATCAGACTGGTTACTCTGTCCTCCGGGACTATTCTGGACCGAGTTGGATCGATTCTGGTCGTGGTTGAAGGCGCAACCGGTGTTCTCGTATCGGCAGTGTCCGTATATCATCACGTTTCGGCATAAGGTTTCTTTGTTTTCTAAGCCAATTGACAAGGCGTCAGCAATCCTGTGACGGTAACGTGGTCGGAAGGGCGTCATGCGCGTTGACTCGCCTCGGATTTTGGGTTTCGGCGACCCAACTTGTCGACGGAGGTCGGACTGGGGGTATCGCGAGGTGGCCATGATCAGTAGTTTCGGTGGAAGAAAGTTTCGCCCCCTTGGTCGACGTTACGACGTCTGCACAGAGTCAGCCAAATCCAAAGCCCATGATCGAGTTGTCGTCGAGGTCGTTTTCATGGTTTGGACGCGCGCGCGCTGGGTGTGGACGGGGGATTCAGGACTTGGGCTGTCTGAGCGGGGTGGAGAGAAGACAAAGGCGGGCAAAGAAGAAGGACTGGAGCTCGCGTGGGGCCTGGCGCGAAGCCGGACTGGGGGGGGAGAGAGGACATTTTTGGGCAGACGCACTTGATCCTTGCAGACATTTGCCATGGCTCGAACACGTTTGGTGGGGTAGGTGTCTCGATCATGGACACGATGCCGTGCACCAGGCGAGGGTCGAGGTTGACAGCAGATCAATTTGGCGGATGATGCAAGGCGACGGAATGAAGTCGGAATAAGGTCGAGTTGAGATAGCACCTTAGGTAAGGCGAGGTAGAAAGTAAAGCACCGATGCGCGCACCGTATCTTTACTTGGAAGGATGCGTACGGATATGCAGCCCAGCGCAGGAAAGGTGGGAGGGACCAGGAAGGACAGAGGGAAAAACAGGGACCAGCGACAACGGTGCGACGGGCGGCGGAACAGTCCAGTGAGGTAAGGTAGGCGGTTTATGTGGGTAAAGAAGGCAGAGAGGTCAGATTTGCTACCGCGCGGCCAGGAAATACCCAAACCTACACAGGAGCGGGAGTTGGCGGTGCGAGCGGAGGATCGGTCGGCGGTAATGAAACCAACCAAGTCGAACCAACTTATTGCGTAGGTTGGGTCCAGCAGCACTGGGAGGGAGAGACGATGACACACGCGACATGAAAATCGCTAAAAGTCAATGCTCTACACAGTAGCAATACTAATCGACAGTCGTGGTGGATAATCGCGTTGGATTTGGCCGTGAAAGTATGTCATTTCCACAATATCCGAGCGATAATAATATCAAGGTTGGACTGGCCTTCACTTGGTACATAACGAGGTGGATGTCACTAGCTCATGAGCTCATATGCATTGTAGGAATGCTGAAATACTTCCGGATATATGTCGATATTTAATGTGGGAATAATAGCCGTATTTTCACTCACGTCCCATCTACCATTTTACATCTATGGGGAATACTTGTGTCTATTGAATATGCTGATGATGTTGAAGATTACTGCACTTCCCGTCCTCACAGTATTTGTAGCTTAGGGAAGATCCTGTAGGTGTCCGAACACCATTTGCAGGCATCTAGAACATCGCAGCGGAGCTATGCACCTATCCGACACGTCGCCCCTCATCGGGCGGATGTAATTGCCATGTGTCCAGATAGGCGATAGAGCATACTCTCTGTGGCGTCGCCAACGCGATTCGTCGCGCAGACGCCAGCAGTACTCCGTACCTCCTGTACCTTACCTCATGTACCTTGCCAAGCCCTCGAGAACACCCGACCTCCGCCCACGGACAAGTGTCGTCACCAGGCAAGACACTCTCGACAATTAACTGCGACTAGCGGAGCATCTCAGACACCCGGTCACTTGCTACCAACGCATCCAGCCTCTCGTCAACGAGCTGCATCAAAGCCCAAAGCCGCTCCTTTGATTCTTGAACTTGTCTCTGCATCTCCCCCACGGAACCAAGTGTAGTGTTTTCCTTAATTCACGGGCAAGACATTCGACCTCTGGCATTGTATCGCGACGTGGATAGGCTGCTGCAACTACCGCGGAAGGGGTCCCTCTCCGCTACCTTGCTTAGCCACGTTGCTCTTCGCTATCACCAGCCCAATTCCGCCTTTGGCCTGACTCCTTTCACAACGTCAACCTGCGCAATCACCTATTCCATGGACAACTGAAGCTGCCTTTGGACTTTATCCATCGTCGCTTCGACATACACGCCAATCTTGACTTTGTGTACAGCACCAAACGACAGCATGGCGGAAAGCGGAGACGTAGATTTGGGACAGCTGTCTGCAAGTCAGCAAGAGTCCCTCCAGCAATACACAAGCGTCACAAATCAGGAGCTCAAGGATGCGATACCGCTGTTGCAGCGATCGCAATGGAACGTCCAGGTAAACTTTTGCAACGCGGTACTGGCCAGCTTGTGAACTCTGCTGACTGATCGGGGTACAGATTGCCATCGCCAAGTTCTTCGACGGCGAAGGCCCTGATCCTGTTGCGGAGGCAATGGCACAGGACGTCCCCCGGACAGAAGCGCGGCACGAGAACCTTCAAGAGAGTCTGCTTGCCTCTGCAGCTCGTCCGCCGGCTCCGCGGAGAGATCGACCCGACCCCGCGCCGCGAATCGTTCCGCAACCGAATACAGTCCACCGTCCGCCATTCCTCATCGGATTACTCCTGGCGCCCTTCAGTATCGGTTACAGCATCGCATCCAAGGTTTTCCGGACCGTCTTCTACCTGCTCAGTTTCCTTCCCCGACAGATCCGGCCACGGGCCATCACAAGCGGGCCAGGAAATGGACTGCGGAGTACCAACGGGCGCCGGATGCTCATGCCCCGAGACACAGCTGCGCGTTTCAAGCGCGAATTCGAGGAAGAGTATGGAAGCACTGAACTACCCTGGTTCGAGGGCGGGATCGCCCAGGCACAAGACTTGGCCAAGAAGGAACTCAAGTTCTTACTTGTCGTTCTCATGTCACCCGAACACGACGATACCGAATCATTCACAAGGGAAACTCTGTTGAACCCGGATGTGGTCAGCTTCATCAACGACCCGGCGAACAATGTCATTCTGTGGGGCGGTAACATCCTGGACTCGGAAGCGTACCAAGTTGCCCAGGAATACAACTGCACAAAGTACCCATTTTCAGCGATCGTCTGCCTCACGCCCAAGGAAGGAAGCACTAGAATGAGCATCATCAAGCGACTTGCTGGCCCGATGCCGGCTACTGCGTACCTTTCAGAGGCCCAGACCGCCATCAACAAATACGCACCGGATCTAGCAGGTGTTCGAGCAGAGAGAACAGCACAAGAGGTGGCTCGCAGCCTGCGGACCGAGCAAGATACTGCCTACGAACGATCGTTGGCCAAGGACAGGGAGAGAGCGCGACAGCGGCGCGAGGCGGAGAAGGCCGCGGCAGAAGCTGCGCGCAAAGCCGAGGAGGAGGCCGAGGCTGCGGCAAGGCGCGAGGAGCTGGGCGACAAGTGGAAGCGCTGGCGGGCGACAACTATGGAAGACGAGCCACCAGCGAGCAACAAGGATGTTGTACGGATTGCGCTAAAGATGCCCGAGTCGTCTGGCGCTGGAAGGATTGTGCGCCGATTCCGCAACGACACCACGATGGAAATGCTATACGCTTTCGTAGAGTGTTACGATGTGTTGACGGCATCGGAAGAAGTGTCAGAGAAGACCGCTGTCAAGCCAGAGGGCTACGAGCACGAGTATCAGTTCCGTATTGCGTCTGTCATGCCGCGGGTGGTGTACGAGCCCAGCAAAGAGGAAACGATGGGACAGAAGATTGGGCGGTCAGGAAACCTGATCGTGGAGGAAGTGTCGGCCGACGGCGAGTCAGACGACGGCGAAGAATACTCGTCGTAGATGGAGCAGGTACGACCCAGAGCATCTAATCAAGCAAGTGTAGGATGGCACAAGGCAGGACAAGCATTAGTAGAAAACCGCGCCATCTTGTACGCGCAGTGACCGGGCAGCCAATAACAACTATTCCAGGCATTGTTGCGAGTACTTTATTGAAGAACGTTGTCAGCAAGCTGCAGGATACAATAGCTTCTTATCGCCGAAAGCTAGCCGCGGGAGCCGTCCACGAGGCCGTGAAGTTCAAAAAGAGGGTAACGACATTTGGCGCGGGAGGCAACCTGATGATGTACAATATCACCGCCAGGTATCTGTAAGTGTACGCCAAAGAGGGGTTGATTTGCGCGGCCGCTTATGTCTGGCGTCTTGGGAGTTCTCCACAAGACGACGGGAGGCCGAAGGGAAAAGTGTGTAGTGTGCACCGCGCGCGATGTAGGTGGCAGGTCCCGTGGCGCTGTTTGGCCATACACGTACGTGTTGAGGATGTCGCTGCTTGCGTGGATGAGTGAGGCTGTGCAGGGACGACTGTGCACACCAACACTTGGCTTGCCGGGCCGTGGGGTTTGGCAGATGAAAGTTTGTGTAGCTACCATCGGCTGCAAGGCGAAGAAGAGGCCGACTATGGTCGGTCGTTTTTCTCGCAATCACAATAAACAATAACAAGATCAAGACAGATAGTTTGTCTAGCTTGGTGTTTATGTTGATACGAGTTGCTGTGTTATTGAAGGAGCAGATTTGCCGTCCGATCATCTGCGGGAGGAAGACCCTGAATTATGGCATGAATGTAGACTGGACCGTTGTACCCGCCCGCATACGTCAAAATGGGGGGATGTCTCTAGTTAATGCAACCCCCAATTTTTGACGTGGTCCTCTCCAAATAAAGTAGAACCCAAACCGAAAAGAACGAGGTTGAATAAACATTCCAATAAAGCGTGATGGGTTGTGTGGATTTGGGGCACATGTGGCAGCTACGTTAAGAATGCTTCAAGTCTTGAAAAGTCGTCTCGGGTAAAGTCAGGTCCGAACAACTTGAGAAAGACTCGGATGGATAGGATTCAACGAGAAGGATTACTCCCGTCTGGACGGATACAGAGGAGGAAAGACCCAAAACCAAAGTTTGGTGGTTTGGAGGTCCCCACCTCCGAGCTGTGAGATACGTACCAAGGATCGGTGCAAGGTCTCCCCAGGCACTGCCGTCTTCTCTGGGGCCTCTGGGCCTCTTGCGCATCACTTTTTGCCATCCAAGTCGTCGTCATGCCTGCTCCAGACTCGACGCCCGCGACACCGTACCTGGTCTGAACTGGTCTGAACAACTCGCCGCAGCAAAAGGTGCGACGAGCATACCTTCATCGGCCCAACGCAAACCGAAAACCCTCTCCGCCGCCATTCGTTTCCTCTCGTCGTTCGCGTTCATACCTTTATTCTGATCTGACATGGTTCGCTCCAACCAACAACGACGAGATTGCAAGGGTCTCTAACAACTTGCTAGAAACACTGATGTCTTCCTGCGCGCCCATCATCGTTTCTCATTGACACCGAACACCAAGAAACGACAGGACCCCTTGATCTTTTCCCCCTCTTACCAAACGAAGCATCTGCTCAGGCCCGAAGACAAACCGACGAACAGCCACACTCATTTGCGCCATCCTCCACGAGATAGACCTCCTAGAAGCGCTACCAACAGAGTATCAAGGTTATTCAAAGCCACCGGCAACGTCCGGCATTCGCAAGGCCAAAGACTACCGCCGCCGCTACGTGACCTCGACTCCGTACCGCGGTCAGTCACTCTCCTGGCACCACGCACTCGGAGAGGCGCAGACAAGCCCACTCGACCCGAACCCTTGCCAGGCGCCGCCGTCTCCCTCCTTTCACACGCCGAGACGCTGTACACTTGCGGCGTTCCAATCACCCCGCCAAAACTTTTCCAACGGTCCAACAGACCAGATACCGCACTACGCACCATTACAGCACACGCTTAAAAGGACCCCGTGGACGGTGGACCAGCGGGACGCCGGGCTGAGGTTTAAATTTAAAATAACCCCCAGTTCGTCTGGCCCGTCCGACCTTGCCTTACCCTCCCCCTCCGAGCGTCACTTCCAGGCTGCAGCTCAACTAGGCCCTGCGCATCCGTACCTATTTCTTCCAAACTCCCGCCGCTTGCCTGCAACCCACGCCCCCCGAGATATACGCGCACAGCTCTCCGCATTGCTGTCATTCCATTCACCGAACCTTAACCCTTTCCCACAGACAATCCGCCCATCGTCCATTGACTTCAGTCGTTCACGGCCACTTTGCGATATCTTGCGACGTTTATATCAACATCTCTCCTGAACATCCGACCACTCCGCGTCGACTCGGACGTTTTTCCCCTGTGTCCGTTGCAGGACCCCTAGATCCGTGCTTCCGACGCAAGTCTCCCATCTCCTCGCGACTCAGTTGCTCCTCCGCCCGCCAGTTCCGCGACCGTAAAGATGAAGGCCATGAAGGGGCTTAGTGTGAATCGGATGATGAGTACGCTCAAGAAGCGAACGACGAACAGTGAGTAGGAACCGCCATACAACCCAATACTCTTAACCATCTTCAGAGTGATCCCGAAGGAAGTGCTGATTGATATCTCTCCCCGCAAGACTTCAGTGGATCCAGCCAAGTGTCGGCATCGCCAGCAGACCCGCAGAACGAGACGCCCGAAGCTACCGCTGCTCGTAGCGTGGTATGCAAGATCCGGCCTTCCCTACGCCAACGATCACAGCTGACGTAGTGTTCAGAAACAATTCTGCGAATCTGGAGGCCCCAATGCTCAGGTATATACTTAGCCGCGACAATTTGTGCTCGCGTAGAGCTTCCTGCTAATACGATGTCCAGGGCGATGAAGTCCTCTACCTCCCTCCCATTGTCGATGCCGCTGAGTCTTCTCCGGCCGCCGCCGCCGAATGCGCGCGCATCATTCGGAAATACCTAGCCAAAGACAACCACGCCAAAGCCTCGTGGCAGTACAATGCTATCATGCTGATTCGCATCCTTACCGACAATCCTGGCCCCACGTTCACGCGGAATATGGACAAGAAGTTCGCCGATACCGTCAAGGAGTTATACCGTACTACGCACGATCCCAGTGTCAGACAGATGCTATCTGAGACATTGGACACCTTTGAGGCTACCAAGTTTGACGACCAGGGTTTGGGCGAGTTGATCTCCATGTGGAAGAAGGAAAAGGAACGAAGCTACAAGCAATATGGCGTAAGGGCTCCTACGAAAGCAGTCGATTCCGTCTTTACCAAACTAACGTATCTCGATAGAATCCCAGACAGTCCATGGCAGGTCCCGATCCTCGAACCATGAATGCGCCGCCATTCAACCCCCACTCGCAGAATTACTTTGCGAGGAATCACACCAATCGAAGCTTGCCTACCCCGGCTGAGCTTGCGAGCAGGTTAGAAGAGGCGAGAACATCTGCCAAGTTACTTTCCCAAGTTGTCGTCAACACTCCTCCCCAGGAGGTCATCAACAATGACCTGATCAAGGAGTTCGCGGACAGATGCCAAAGTGCTTCGAGAAGTATACAACTGTACATGACTGCTGAAAACCCGTCTCCCGACAATGAGACTATGGAGCACCTGATCGATACGAACGAGCAACTTCAATCAGCGCTCAATCAGCATCAGAGAGCCGTTCTGGGCGCTCGGAAGCAGCTCGGAATTGACCCGAGGTCAGATAATGCCAGCCCCGTGAGCCCACAGACGGCCGAGTCTCAGCAAGCAAGCCGGACCCAAGAATGGGCGCAGGCGCAGGCCCAGTCGTCATCTTCGAGCTCGACTCCTCCTCTGCCGACACGGCCATCCGAGGGAAGCGGAAAGGGGAAAGCATCAGAATCCTTCGCACCACCCCCGGGACCGCCCCCGAAAGCCCAACCGCAATACGGGGCCGAGGACCCATTCAGGGACCCCCAACCGGAGAACCACTACTCTTCATCGAGCAGACCCGGAGGATCCGGTGGTGCGGTGGAACTGCCGGGTGAGGAGCCTCGCCTGGCTCATGAGCCATTCCACCCAGGCTTCAACCCCACTCCAAGCTACCTTGGAAGACAAGACAGCGCTCTTGGCAAAATCACGATGCATGGAGCCGACGAAGCCACTACGCCCGGGCCCCTCAGCGGCAACCCGATTCAGACTGTAGACCTCAGGAACCGGCAAGAGACACTGCATGAGGATTCGGACGATGATCTTTACGAGTCAACCCCGAAGAGTTCCAAGAAGAAGGAGCCGGTATACAGGTACTAAATCGGCTGGCGCGAAAGCACGATTCTGTAAGGGGATGATGTATTCTGGCCTGTTTTGTTGATCAGCAAAAGGGACGATTTCCCTGCGCATATTGCTTTACAGTCTCGAAAGGGAGAAATTGGGTATCTTGTGGTGGTTCTCATCTCACGCAAGGCAGATGAAATTTGCGCTCTTGATGAGCGAAAGAAAGTTGTCGATTATAGGCATTAGCAAAGCACGGCGTCTGGCTTACGAGTTTACCTCTATGAAATCAGACCTTTTTATCCTCAGGGAAGTGACAATGCTCGTTTGCCGTCGCTATCAACTGAAGGAAGTGACGAGGCAAGGGTACAGAAGGAACTGCTTCTACTGCTGTAGAGAGGGGGAAGTGGGATCAGAAAGAAACGTTTCGCTACGTACTAAGTAGTAGGTAGTCTTCAACGTCGTCCCATACATGGGGTCGACACCTCGCCCGTTTTCTCTCGTTTCCTCTCTTCCAGAATGTCACATCTCTTTTTTGCTCACAATTCAGACAGCATTGGCACACCACCTACATTTCCCTACACTATATATGGCCTACCTGCCTTGATGTAACGCTGACTGCTATACTGCAGTCGAGCGGCGTTGCCTTACTTAACGAAGGACTGCCCTCAACTTTCACTGGGCGCTGAAGCTTTCTTTCGTGGCGAAGCAGTCGTGAGGCAACTAGACGTGCCGCAAAACTCCGAGGTATACTCCAATCATCGATGACAATTTTCAAGTCTGCATCCTATATCAGCCCGCAGAAATACGTCAGGGAAGTTTTGTGAAGCAGGCTGCGAGGCGTTCTGGGGAGGCAGCCAAGCTTACAAGAGGTATCCAATCTCTGTCGTGATGACAGGCTATCCTCTACCACTGATCCAAGAGGCATTGTGTTTTTGTCTACTCGGGTGCGCATTCCGCTCTCAGCCCCCTATTTTTCTACTCAATCAGCCGAGCCTACCTGCCACTATTCGAATGCAGATTCAGAAGGCACGGTTACCCCCGAATACATCTCCAAACGGACAACATGCAAGACGATACGGGCCATAATATGTCGGCTATCAGGCCCGAGGACCTCGAAAAGGTCCAAGGGCTTTGGAAGTTCCAAGTACATCGCGTCAAGGCACAGACGTGGGCTTATCGGGATATCAAGTTTCTGCTGTATGATGACACCGTCAACGCGGAGGAGGGCGACTCGAAGACGGGCCAGAGCAATAAGAACACCGCGATTCTCGAGAGGTCTCCTGAGCTCACGCCGACGAGTTCCTATCATGCTTCATCCGTCGTACCACAAACCCTTGCAGATGACGACGAGGATGCCATGTTCAAGCAAGCAATCATCGCGTCTCTGAAGCAACCGGACTCGGAAGCCGGGCCAGCAGCTGTGGCATCTGAGCATCCTCCAGAAGACGACAACATGGACGATCTAGATCTTCAAGAAGCCATTCGCCTGTCCTTGATGAGTGACGATGAATCCAGCGACGAAATAATTGCGGCGAAGCCTCTGGACACGATTGCTGGACTATCTGCAGCATGCAAAGAGGCCCCCGAAGACGACAACATGGATGATCCAGAGCTTCAAGAGGCCATCCGTCTGTCATTGATGAGTGACGACGAGTCTGACAACGCACCGATTGCAGCAGAATCCGGGCCCTCTGTCGCCAAGGCAGACGACGATGAAGACGTCTTCGAATGCAGAATATGCTCGAAGCTACCCACGTTCCCCCACGACAGAAAGACGCGGAACTTCCGCCTTTTCAAACCAGCGGACGATTTTCCGCATGTCGTCACAGAACGGCCAAGCAGCGTCGACGTATGTGTCTACTATGTCGTAGTATCGTACTGCTGGCCTGAGGAAATCAAAGACGAGGATGGAAACACAGTTCCTCCTATCACCGAGTCAAAGGTCCGAGATCTCAACGGCAAGCCACGCCCTGCTCGCGCACTCGACGATGTTCTCGACCGTGCTGTCGACTTTGCTAATTCCGTCGGCCTTCGCATGATTTGGATCGACCAGGAATGCCTCCCGCAACCGAAAGAAGATGGCTCAGAGGAAGACAAGGCATATCAGCGGCTCGGGGTACAGGCTCTAGACATTGTCTACAATAGGGCTATCGTTACAGCTGGCCTCCACGAATCGACGATCAGCAAGACTGAGATGAGCGCGGTTCAGTTCTTGATAGATCACGAAACCGAAGAGCTGCGTTATTTGAGCCTCCGTCCACAGTTGTTCCAATGTGCTTTGGATTTTTTGCACATGGTCCAATCGGACAAATGGTACACGCGAGCGTGGGTTATTCAAGAAGCAGTCCGTGCCGGCGACGGCTTGGTTCTTGTGTTCAGACGGGGTCCCGATGTTGTCTACACATCCAAGCTCCGCGCCGATCAGAAGAAATATTCGATTCCGCGACATCCTCTGGACTCGGAGAGGCGAGCTCTGCAGTCGAAGATCATCTGCATTCCTGTAGACCTCTTTAGGGTCCTTGTCGAAACCTACAAGTCTCTGCTGGAACAACGTTTCCAGGTTATGGGGCAGGTTCTGATTCGAACGAGCACCGGCAGGAATGCCATCCCGATTCTCTCCGTCGCTGAGTATCTTCATCCAAAGATCACAGTGCGCCAGCATGTGGTTGGTATCCACGTGTACGGAGGCAAAGTCTACGGCGGCCGTCAAAAGGTGAACGCTGCCACGGCCCTGACGCTGCTGAAGAGTCGCCACTGTCGCGATGCTCAAGACCGTCTGACTATCCTGGCAAACATGTGCAGTTATGAGGTTCGCTTAGACCCTGACAGAGTAGCAAAGGAATGCGATTCGCTCCGACTTGGTATTTTGGCCATCACGCTGCTGAACGGAGACACGTCCCTCCTGGTGCCTGAGGTCTATGACTTCCCTGGCGACGAAGACGGAGAGCCAGACCCTTCTATGGACCGCCGCGTAGGGAGCCTTCTCTCACCATTTGACACGGACTCCAAAGGGATCAGTAGCTACGCAGTACAAGACGGCAAGCTCGTCAACCCGGCCGTATACAAACATAGTTTTGGGAGTAAGAGCGAAGGACTGCATCTATGTGCATATCTCTGGACAGTTGACGATACTCTCGATCTCAGCCCTCTGAAATATCAATACGCCGAGATCTGGCATAGGATGAAGTGCTTGTGCATCGTCGTGGACCGCCAAAAGGAGGAATCCGTGGATGAATTCGCTAGGCGGGTAAATTACCCAACATTTCTCAAGGAACTACGTCAGGGACCAAGCAAAATTAGAAATCTTCCACCATGGTGTCATTGCTGCCCACTCGAGCGTTTGGGAAGGCCTGGATGCGAGGGGGATTCAGGTCAAAGTATACCTTGACGCCTACCGTGTAGAAGCGGAGCCCGAGATGCAGAAGATCGTGGCGGAGATCTTCTTCGCCATCTTGCGATACCTGCACGGCCTCTGTACCACTCAGTCTCTAGGCGCCGCGAACAGCATCTGGCAATCGATTCGCACGGATGCCGTCTATGGACGCATACCAGATATGCCAGACTTGGTGGGTGAGCAGCTTTTTTCACATGAAGACGTTCTGGAGGACCCTTTCAAAACGCTTCAGCTGGATAAGGATCGAGGCGGCGGCTACTGCCAAGCCTGGATTGTAGACAGGGTCATGCAGGAGGGTGTCCTCTCCGTCGGCAGGTACAACCGCGCTCTCAA
Source organism: Colletotrichum fioriniae (assembly GCF_027942845.1). Taxonomy (NCBI): domain Eukaryota; kingdom Fungi; phylum Ascomycota; class Sordariomycetes; order Glomerellales; family Glomerellaceae; genus Colletotrichum; species Colletotrichum fioriniae. The sequence continues at coordinate 694,089 of NW_027076842.1, forward strand.
TGCCCCGCTAGCAGGAGTGAACCCCAGGCCGAGCCGCGGTTCAGGGGAAGGACCAAGTCGGCAGAATGATGGCAATGTTCCAGACAAGATTATCCAACGGCAAATACAGCGACAAATTCTGGCGACACTCTACAGTTCTGGCCTCGAAGGAAATTTCGATACCCTTGAGGATCACGAAACCAGGATCGTCCCGTCTAGTTTGGCTTGGTTCGGGGAAGCTCTCAAACGAGAACTCTTCACGGCAGAGGCAGAGCAAGCTCGAACTCAGCATCTCGTATCGATATTCGACGTGGATGGACCATGCCTCGTTGCTACCGTCTTCAACTCGGACTGGCAAGTACTGTCTCGTCCTGATATCAGAAGTAGGAGTATGTGCTGGGTGGTTGAACCGGTGGAGAAGACAATATCGGAGAGCTCTGGGGAGCAGAGCGCCGCTGTCGATGAAGAGCAACCCATGGCATGCAACAAAGGGAAGGAACCTGAGCGGCTAGCTTCTATATCTGGCACCGGTTAATCTGGGAATAGCCTCAAACACAGAGTCCGCCGCCCCAACACTGTACAGAGTGGTGAACAAGGTGAAGGGGACGTGGCAGATAATGGACCTGCCCATGCAGGAATACGCTTTCATCTAGTCTTAAGTCAACCTGAGACTTGCAGCCAGACGACGTAAAAAGGTGAGAAGCCCCAGCCGCGGCCACGTTTGAAAGAAGAGGAGGGAGTAACGAGCATGGATGATGCCCATAGTCAATCCAATCAGCTTCACAAAAAGTCAACAAAACATACAACACCAGGTATTCGCTGGTCGTCACCGACCCAACTACTAATCCGGCCCTCATTAGCTTATCTATGGGAGAGCGGACGGGATCCCGAGTTTTCCAATGGGTATGGTCGTATGTGCTAGATGTGGCAAGCAAGAGGATTAAGTAGTTAGATTAGCAGAAGCAGCTCCAAGCAATATAACGACCCTTTTAGCCGTTCCCAAATCCCAAAAGACCAGCGAAAAACTAAGGATATCAACAGCAGGCACTGGCTTTCGCAATCCCCATACAACCCTGCCAAACGGAGGAAGCAAACCGTCTCGGAGGGAAACCCCCAAGCCCTGTCTTCCGTTGGCTAACGGCCGGCCGGCACACATACACACACACTCGACCGGATTTATCGGCTCTCGCCCCTCGCGCCCCCGGGGGTGGGCGGTCGTGCCAACCAGACAACCAGAGCAGGTAGCGTCCCTAAAGATACGGGACACGTGTAGAGGATATTGGCCTTTCCGCTTGACAAATCGTATCGCCAGCCAGCCCTCAGAAGCCGGGGGAAGAAGGGCTTGCAACCACCACGCACGCACGCACACACACACACACACACACACACACACACACCACCTTCTTCGGAACCCAAGCGGCGGTTGGTCGGCGGTGGCATCCGGCTGTCTCGGCGCGTTGCCCGGAGTAAAGGCATCGAGCGAATCGGATAGTCTATATGCCAAATATCGCGAGATCTTGCATCTCTGTTGACAGTTACTGCCACAGCCAACCACATGGGCGAGATGGGCAAGCCAGCGTAACATTTGGGATTCTGCTTGTCTCCCTTCAAGGAGACAAGGAGGGGAGAGGGAGGGGCAGGGGAGGAACTACACAAAGAATCTGCTCTGATTCCTAGGAGCTCTCTGCTGGCCCCGGGTTGGACGGCAACAACCGACGAGTGACTGGTACCCTTGTCTCGGGTATGGAACACGACAGAATAACTTTCTCGCCAACCCTTCAAAGGTACAACCTTTGGACGGAATGGTCTATCAGACTGCAACGTTGACGAGCGAACTGTCAAAATCCCCTCTTCCTGCGGCGCCCGGTCAGTCGAAGAAGAGGCCGTATCAGATGACAGTCTCGCAATTTGAAAATAAAAAAACTGAGTGATTTGAAAGCCCTGACTGTGCCACAGCAACACACTGAGCTGAGCGTCTTACTTCGCTGTCTCGGGCTCGAGCAGTTCGAGGTCGGTCTGCTGCATGAGGAATGCCTGGCACATCCAAGATTGGGCGACGCAGCCTGTTCTCAGAACGAAGCATGAAGTGGATGGCGAATATGGGGATTACGGCCGTTCGTGCCCTCACATCCCCAATACCAAGGCCACCTGCAAATGTGCTCGTTGGCTAGCGTGCGCCCAGAAAGGCGTTTCCCTCGAGCCGCAACGCACTAGCAGAACTGCAGACAGGCACAAGTGCTGGGAAGAGTGCCTCCCAATCCAATCGCAACGCTTGAAGCGCTTGAAGCCACGTCCCCCTCACCTGCAAGCCGCAAGCACTGTCTGATCTGACCAAGTATCGGCAATCGGCTCCCTTCCTGAGAACCAATGGCGGCGTTTTAGGGCAAGGTTAGGCGGGAAACGCCTGGAGACGATGGGACGTGCTGCAAACATGACCCGTCTCGGCATATGAAGCTCTTGTAAGGTCAGTGCAGGCCCCCTTTCCTTACCTAACGTCCCATAGCTTCATCGCCTCAAGGCGACCGCGTTCCCTTAGAGCGTTAGGCCATCCCAGGTCGACCTGGTCTGAACATTGGTAGTGCTACCATCTGAGGGGAAGTGCTCGGAACCCTCCGCGCCAGCCTTGTTTCAACGACGCCCTATCAAAGAGAAGCAGCGACGACGTTCACCAGAAGGCATGGCAGACGACGAGCTGGCCCGATGGAGTTCAACGCCTTTCCACCCCGCTCGGACCAGCGGCTGCCAGGAGCCAGACACAGGATGCGGCACGCAGGACTCAGAGGAGGAGCCTACATATTCGATCACGACGCCGCGGGTGGTCGTCCTGAATCAAGTCCATCATGGCAATCATGACCATGCCTGGTATGTGCGTCTGCGGGAAAGCGGGTTCGATGTTTCGATGGACAGACGTTTGCCTGAGGAAACTAAATATTGATAACTAGACGCGTCTGTATTAGCTTATTCAAAAGACGTGGTGAAAGCAAGGAGGAAAGACCTAGCAAAGTCTCCATAGAGGCGGTTGGTGAATGAGGGGATTGGTGAAGAAAGTCGTCAAGGGCTGGTAGGCCAGGATGCAACGTGGGAAAAACCTAGTGCGGGCTGTGCAGGGAACCGTACAAGGGTTCGACGGACCACTCGCATCTCTGGAATCTTTGGGCGGAGATCAGACGATGCGGCTGATGGAACAGAGATCGACCGCTCCTCCAGCTTAAGCTAGTGTAGTCGCCCACCGTCCACGGGCTCTAGCCTATGTGCGTCGACCAGGGATGGCGTCCTGTTTGTTCTGGAAGAACGACACGTTGAATCGCACCGAGTCTCTCGGACTGGGGAGTCTGAAAGTGGGTGACATTGACAAGCCCACTTGATATCGTTGTAGGCGGGCCGGAATTAGAGTTCGCAACTATGTTCGGGAATTAAGGCCACCAGCCATGATTTGCCGCCGAGAGAAGGGGGTTTGAATTTTTGTATTCCTGGAATGATGGACGTGGATATGTTGACTGTCAATGTCATCCGGTACCGACAGACATGAAGGTCGGGCTGTCTGTGGTTCCTTGTTGGAGGCGGGTCGCGAAGGATGGATGGATGGAAAACCAATGTTACGAGACAATATGATATGACCAGCCGCGGGCCGGAACGGCATTGCTGATCAGTGCAGGTAGGGCAGTCGCAGGCAGTCGATGGTCTCACTGTTTGAATGCAATGACAGGCGCAGGCGACGACAGATTCCAGTTTCGAATGTGATTGATTCACCGGCTCGTTGGCTAGATGGCAAGCGTAAGTGACTGATCATGTATTCCTTCCCAAGTTACCATGGAATTGCACTAGTGGTATGCAGGAAGCAATTGCTCACCTTTTGGCAGGTCTGGGTTGGTGTGTGGTTGGGCTGGTGGCGGCACTAAGTCACCTAAACGACATGGGAGCCGCTGCCGCCATGCACGTCGAATGCGGCCGGTCAACGTTTTCTTGGTACCGACGTCGCGACTCGAGCCCAATGCGGTTCGCTCGTCAACGTATGCATGCATATGTACATTTATTCGCACATAAGTAGTGCGGCACGTAGCGATGCTCTGCAGTGCAGCCAGACGGCGCCTTTATCTATGCCTTCTTAGCATAAGGTATTTGACGCGGCATATTCTGACACCTGCCCTGTTGTGACGTGGATATCGATGGTTTGCTGTTGAACGGCGCATACTGCGTACACTCAAACGCCCCGTCCTGTTCGCCTCTCAATTTGCATCACGCTGTACGCGCGTAACGGACCATGTTCGAGGCTGATGTGGATTACGAAATATCCATCCGTACCCATACCGGTTTCTGGTGACATTCTTGTTGCGTATTTTGTCTAGGGAGTCGCGCCGCATCGACGCATCAAATGCGCAGCAACGGTGCAGAATCAAAGCGGTGACCCTCAAGTAGGCGAGAAACAAACCGGAACCAAATCGAACAAGAAAAAGAAAATTGCAAGCACAATATCTGAGCGTGCCGGATTCAGTGCACCACAGCAGATCCGGGGGCCCCTGTTCGACAACGGACGCGGACAGGGAGCTGGATGGAAAACCAGACGAGCAAATCGCATCCATCTGCTGACCAGCAGCCCGGATAATGGAATATTGCCGATTACAGAGTCCCCTCTGGTTTATGGGTCTCCCGGTTGGTTCGTCAGAGTTGTGTGGAGCCATGGGAGACGTTCAGTCCAAGTTCTCCAAGTTCCCTACTCTCCAACCAGTCTCCAATCCAATCCAAGCCAGTCTCATCCCAATCCCAAACGACTTTGCGGGCCGAGAGTCGCAGGGTGCACGGAGGTTGTCGAACAGGGGCTCCTAGCTTGACGGCGGGAATCTGAGCGTCACGGTTCAAAGGGTTCACATCCAGTTGTTGATGTGAAAGTCTGAAGAGGGTTGAGACCGTTGGCTTGACATGGGCATTCTAAGCCTAAAAGTCAGCTTTGTTTATTGTCGTCTTTCGCTACCGATTGGATCCTGAGATTGAAGCTTGTGGTGAGCCCCTGCAGTGTTTGCTTCGCCGCCAAGTCTGTCTCCCGCGCCCAGCTGCACGTCCGTTCCGGTGCGGTTCGCGATTGGATTATGAGCTGGTTGACAGGTGCAGCAAGTGTCTGGATGAGGTCGACTCGAGTAAGTAACGAGCTCTGCTCGCTAGCATGACATGCCATCGACTTTTCATGCCCAGAGAGCCGATACCAGTCAGTTGTTGAGGTTTCCGTACAAGGAGCCGAGAACGAGTCTAACCTTGCCGGTGGGATCCGAGTAAAACGGCGAAAGGCTGCGAAGCGCCGACAACGGCCGCTTATCTCGACAAAATGTGAACTTCTCTCAGGCCCCGGAGGAGAGTCGCATGCGCGGTTGGAAGTCTCCTGGCCTGCCTAAAAATAAGACAGGGACAGGTCGTCATCTCTGGAACCGTAACGTAGTAGCGTCTCTCGGCAACTGTCAAGCTGATCTCATCTCGCGTCATCCGAAGCCGTGACAGCCAAATAGTTGGGGGTGAAGGAGGAGAGAAAATTTTGTTCCAGTAGTTGGAGAAGGTTCTGGTCAGCTCGCCGTGATGTGTTTCTTCATCATCCATGTGCTCCGAACGATAAATTGCTTGCCAATCCACCGGGACCGTGGGAAATGACGATGGGATGGTTGGGCGCGGCAGCGTAACATTGTCTGAAGAAAAAAGTTGGGATTCATTTTCCGCACGAGGGCGAGAGTCAACCAGGCTCAAGGTGTCTAACTGTGTGCTTGTAGTATAGTCCATAGTGTATCCGTACTGTCTGGCTCGATCCGCGTTGATCAAACGGCAAACCGGGTTCCATTATGCTGGGAACCAGAGTGGTGGGGGAGCGGTACTTTCCTGCATCTGGGATCGTGGTTCCATCCGGAGGGAAAAAGCGGAAGATTTCTTGTCTTGACGAGAGACGGGAGGAGACGACAATCCCAGCGACAGGGAAGCGGTGCCTTTCGGGTTAGAGGAGCGAGTGGAGTGGGAAGACCCGTGTGTGGTCCCGCCGGTGGTGCTGAGTACGGATATTATCTCGTACGGTTATCGGTAAGGTAAGGTATGCTCTTGTTCACAATTACCTATGTCGAGTACCTCATTGTGTATCTTTATCTTCTACCACGACGGCGGGCGAAAAAGGGCGCAATGTACCTAAGGTGTGGGATGACTGCAGAATTCGAGGTGAGGAAGGAGGTCAAGGTAAAGAGGCAGGCACGTTTCTCGCCGCATATGCACTTACTTCATACATGCACACATACATAAAGACACATGCATCTAGACGGCAGCGATCTTCGGTTTACTTCAACCCCCGCATTGACCAGGGGGCCCTCTTCTAGACCCTGCTGGGATCCTCCCATGTTGCTTGAATCTGCGTTTCCCTTTTCGGACATTCTTGCGAAACGTCCCTTGACCTCCTCTTTCTCCTCATCCCATCCAAGTCCCTTTCCTCACACTTCTCACCTCACCTCGTACCTCGCTCCTTACACCTGTCCTGTCTTCAACTTTTCTCTCACAAACCAAACGAAGGCCGTGACAGCTTTTTCCTCAGACAAGACATGCAACTCGTACCTTCTCGAGTTTCTGCTAGCTCCATTCCACCATTCAAGCCCCTCCTCCTCCCCCGGGTCCCATGACCCATCTCGGTCTCCTCCTTCTCTGACCTTCACGGCCACCTCCGAGTCCTTCCTTACAAGTTACCTGCCCCTTTCTCCATTGTCATGTTGTTCATATCTCTACCCTGCAACTTGTCTGTACCCAAGGTACAAGGGGCCCTCGTCTCTGGGCGGATCAACTGAATTGAAACATGTTCTACTATGTATTATCCACTCAGTCTTCTTTCTGCCCGGTGCCTCAGGACTGACTGACTGACTGACTGGCTGACTGGCTGGCTGGCTGGCTGGCTGGCTATCCAATCCTTACCTGCTTTCTCCTCGCTGCCCTCCTGCTAGTAATTGACCCTCGCCTTCGCGGCTTGACACACTCAAGTGTCTCCAAGAGGTAGCTCTGTGAGTGTGGGTGTGAGGTGTGTGCCAGGTACTCGCGCGAGTATTCTCTTTCCAGCTTGTCTCTCTGCTTTCCTCAGTCAGCTGGAGCTGTAACGGATGGTAGTTGATACAATGGCTGGCCTGTCTCAGCTTTCCTTTCCAAACCTGACCTGTCCAGTTTTGGCGCGTCGAATGTTAGCCTTGAAAAGTCTCTTCCCTCCACCCTTCCTTCTACAGAGGGTCTGTCCTTCCAAGTTCCCCATCCTTCATCCGCTCTTCTTCCCGTGCCCTTGGCCTTATCCTGTTTAATCATATCGCCTGGGCGTCTCTTGTTCTTATTTTTGTTCTTTCCTGTCCATTCCCCATCTGTTTTTTAGTCCGGGGGCTACTAGTCTTGTCTCACTTTGCCCTTGCCTTGCCCTGCCCTGCTGTCATCATCATATCTGAGTTGACCGGTCCGTGTCGGGCCAATATTGCGACTCCATTCTCGTGGGTTTCTTTCCCCCATACTATTTCGATCCAAGGTACCATTGTACCGTACGTACACCTCGACACATCAGCCCCATACACGCACATACGAATACCCATACACATACATATACACATGCGTACATACGTACCAAGCAAGCATCCTTCTGCACCTCACCTTGTCTTCTTCTTGCAGACGGCTTCTGCGAGTTAATGTAGATGGGCCCCCGTTGACCCCATCGAATCCCCATACAGCCCATCCCGGCCCTCGATCCGACCATTCTCCTCCACCGGTACCTCCTCATCTTCACTACGCCATCTGCTCCTCGTTGTCGGCGTCCCTCTAGTCGCTTCCGTCCCGCAGTCGCCACACGGCTAGCTAGCTGCTGCTGGCTTACTTGGGTCATCTAACTGTACCCGCTCGTGACATTGTCCGCAAACAGATTAGCCCCGTCTGTCAACTGGCGGATCATGACTTCGGACCATCCTAGCTCTCTTCAACAGCACAACACCTTCGAATTTGATGGAACCGTTGATAAGACCCTTACTTCCCCCCTCTGTGCCAGCCGCGAGGTCTCTTCACCTATTACCTTTCCTCGACACCTCTCCCCTTCCCTGACTCTCTCCTGCTCCTACATGTGGAAGCGCCACATGTCGGCGAATGGCTACCGCATCTTCCCTCCGTGCAGCGCCACAGAAATGGTCTCTGAATGACCTCAGCTCCGAGCTGCTGGCTCTCATTTTCGAGCAGGTAGGTTTTTTTGAGCGGTTGCCAAAGCTTCCTTGGCCTGGCCACGCCAATCCTCTGAAACCGCAATTGCTTACGAAGATTTTGCAGCTCCGAGAAATAGACGAGCGCGCCCTCGCTGCTGCGCGGTGCTTGTCGAGGCGCTTTGAGGCTATCGCAACCCCCGTCACCTACCGTACGATTTGCCTCAACGAGCGCATTGTTGCACCAGACGCCGAATCGCGGTATCCCAATCTCTTGCGCAATGTGTCGTCCTACACCAATCACGTCGTCACACGGAGCGATCTCGACCCTGACGGCATTCGGCGGGTGCTGGACAGGGTCCAAAGGCTAAAGACTGTGCGGTATGCTGATAGTGGTCTTTACAGCTTTTGAAAGTAGTTTGCTAACATTACTCACAGGTGGCACTATGTCGATGCTGAGTTCCGATCAGGACGACTCTGGCTTCCGTCAGACGTGCTCAACCCCCAGCAGACACGATTTAACGGCACAAAACTGTTCGTCGAGGACTTGCCCCTGCGAGAATTCGAGGGACAACTACGAGACACCTACGTCCGAGCGATTCCCACAGACCTTCTTGTCTCGCTCAAGCTTGCGAGCCCCGCCCCGCCGCTCACGACACGATTGAATTCCCTAAAACAGCTGCTCCTGCTCTCCCGCCGCCTGGAGACATTTCATTACGAAGACCGTGGGCAGGGGACGAATTTCAAGTTCGCCCAAGGAGAGCGCATGCCCCCGCTGAAAGACTTGGCCCTCAAGTCTTACGACTGGAACCATTCGAAGGAGGATACCCGTGCCCATTGGGACTTTTCTCAGCTCGAGTCGCTCGACCTGAAATACGTGCCCGTCTTCAACTTCCTGTCGACTGTGGATTTCCCCGACTTGGCGGGTTTGCGACAGCTACACTGCGAGGACTTCAGCGCCCACCTAGTTGATAAACGAGAAGAAGCAACAGGTGGCTTATACTTACTAGTGGCTAATCACATTCGGGCTTTGCAGACCCTCAATGTGACATGCCACACCCGTCTGTTCCCGCTGGACGGCATTTTGAGACATGGCGAATCTCTCCAGGTGCTCAAGTTCCGTGATCACATGGGCTTTGGAGAGGAGGACCGACGGTGCCCGACACTATGGGGCGAGGATATCGCTATTCTGGCGCAAGGTCTGCCACACGTGCACACGCTGGAGTTGGATATGGATGTGGCCATGTGCGACCCGACCGAGTTCCTCCGCGCTCTATGCAGCTTCCGCAGTCTCCAGACTATCACACTACACGTCCAGACCGTTCTCCACGCGCTCGAGGTTGTTCACCCGGGAATGGACCGCGACTACGACGCGGCCTTACGCACTTTTCAGTTTCTGCTACGAGAGAAGCAGCTCGCGACGCCCGACGTGCCCTGGAAGCAAATCACGATTAATGTAGGCGGGTGGCGCAAGGTCATGGTCCGTCGCTTCAGCGCCGCCTGGCGTCGTCAGAATGAAAACGGCGTGTACGCCGAGCGGTGTTTTGTGCTAGAGAGAGCCGATAACGGGCAAATGGCATACCGAGAAGAAATGAGCATCGAAGGCCGCTCAGCAACACCAACGCCCGATCCTCCGACACCGAACATGGATACCGATTACGACTAATAAGGCCGAGAAAGGTACGGACCACGTTTGTGTTGCGAGGAACGAGAGCAAAAGACATACAGAGAAAGAAGTTCGCATGAGATACCAGGAGGGACAAAAAGACTACAGCAGGAAGGCAGAAAAACTACTGGAGGCACTAGCATATAGATGGAGGAGACTGGCGGCGTCAGCACTCTAATCTTAATGATACCAACGATGTTCATGACCATGCACCATTAGCCCACTCATCGCATCACGAGTGCATGCACGTTCCTGCAGCTCTTGCAGGAGGGGTTTTCTGTAATCGCCATGGCTCCAAAATGGGGAGCGGGCGTGCGTGCGTACCTTACTTGAAGCCCTGGATCGGGTATCCAGAACGCAGACGCAGAACGCACCGCTCAGCCGAACCACAAGCGGGCAATAGAGTTCATCACCCGTGACGTGTCAGGACCCCTTCCCCCATCATCTCCTCCATCCCCTCTCCCCCGCCCAGGAATAGTAATCCATCTCCAATCGGGTATCGTTCGCGACTTGGCCCTGATGAAGCACAGGGCAGCTGGGTGAACCCGCGTTGGCCGAGAGCGGAGAGGGGCGGAGGTGAGTCGTTGAACAGGAGATATCCGTCCGTTAGGGCTTGACGGACGTTTTTGTTTGCGATTATGAATGGGAGCATGGAGTATTTGCACTAGTGGTATTGGTAAATTAGGGCCGGCTTCGGTGAGAAAATGCTGAGAGGCATCATCATCGCCTGTCGGTCTGGACGGATGTTTTCCATCTTGATTCGTCTGAAGGGAGGGTACTCGTTGGAACAGCGGACAAGCCGTCTGGACGCTTGAAGAAGGGTCCCCAAAGCGGTACAGAAATGGTTCAAGATACCCTGGGAAATGAGAGACCCAGACGCACATGGAAATCACATCATTCTCATGATGCAGAATCTGACACTTTGGGGACAGAACCCAGGAGTCGAAAAAACATCTCCAATCACGCTCGTTCACTCATCCCCACCCCGGTTTCTTGGCCAAATACGAGCACGGGCAAACCCGAGATTACACGCTCCTTTCGGGTGCGCCAGGGGTGGTTTGCGGGAGGGTCGGGAAGGTCCTCCCCACCCCGGCCCTCCCCCGTTCCGCTCCGTTTTCCCCGCAATTTCCGCAGTAAGATCACACCGACTGAGCCTGTCAGGTGAACTCTATCTCTCACCGAAGCACAGACACCCCCTCTTTCTTCACCTCGGTGAGACACATAAGATCACGACCTCACCTTGCTTCACACCTTGCTCACACCGAGAGGGTGGAGGTGCACAAGAGGAGAGGTGGGCAGAAAAAACAAATGATTATATTTTAATTTCGCAGTAGATTCTCTGGGTTTCAAAGACATGTCTTATACATTTCACTCTCGCTCTTGGACCCTGTGGTGGCTGCTCAGGTGGTAATGAAGCCAAATGCATTGCGGGTAAAACACAATTTGCTAGCAGGCATGTAGCTATCTTAACGAGGGTTAGGCGAGCTTGTGCGGACGTTCTTGTAACCGTAGTACATCTGTTCGATCGAAGTAGTTCATGTATAGTCAGTCACCTTGGGGCTGATCTAAAGTCACGCAGTTCTCCAGCTTTTGTACCAGAAGTCCGAAACCAGGAAAATGTAAACACACTTATGTCTCGAAGGGTCCGAAGCCATGTTCCACGGATATAATACTAGATATAATACTAGATATAATCCCGAATCGTGTAACAGTTTTCTCCTGAACAGTGCTACTCAGGTACTATCGGCGCTTTAGCTCGTTCTTTTGCATCATGGCTCCTGAGAGGCTGAGATCGAGCAGCCGATTTGCGCGCCGTGATTCTTGTAGAGAGGGGAAAGAATTGCGACTAGTATGAGGGTATTTATCTTGGCCCCGGTTGGAGGATGCTACTTGCAGTCGTAAATGAGTGTGGAAACGTGTAGAAACATGATGGCAAACATCTGCAAGACATACTTGCGTTTGGAAGTCGAGAGGTTGACGAATTGATCATGAACGAAAATATCACGCTCGATAGTCCAGGCATAGGATGCCAACAAGTCTCCTTCAGGTATATCGGTTGCATGTCTGCAAATTTGTCCGGCCAAGGCTGAGAGGAATATTGTGGTTTGACGATATTTAGCAGAGAAGCCACCAAATATCCCCAAAGTGGATGCTTTTATCGCTTCCACTGATGTTACCTCAGAAACGCGGAAGAGTTCCTTGCGCAAGAACAAGCACTCGCTTGCTTGAATTCCGATATCTTCCCTCTCTCTAGGGAGCCTGTTATCCTTCGATCGAGGTTCTGTACCGAAAGCATTGTCATCGGATAGGGATCGTTCGAAAGCCTTGTGACTTGCAAGGCCATGGATCCACACCGTGTGAAGCTACCAGGTCCCGTGACAGATTGATGGTCAAACATGGCTATCGCTTTCCGAAATCATGTACGGCGAGACACCGCGTGCCTTTGCAAGATCAGCCAAGGCCGGAAGTTTCCTGGGCTGGCTGAAATCGTCTCCGTGTCTTACATCTAGAGGGGTTTTTAGAGTGAAAAGTGCGCACGCCACTCCGTCGTTCAGGTGCGACCAGATCACCCGCTGCCCTTAGGTTAAACGATGTAGGGTGAGCAGGGTGAGCAGGGTGAACTGATAGCCCCCAATCCTAGGATTCAGGAACAATAACCTTATTAATCCTAGGATAAAGGGAAGACTACGGAGTAACGGAGCCTAGTTTACTGATCCTAGGATCCAGGGCGTTAGGGAGCTCACAGTTCCCAGGATGTGGGGCCACACAGCTGACTGGCAGTTTACTAGTCCCAGGATTCAGGGTGGGAAGCAGGCACTGGCAGGTTACTGTTCCTAGGATTTGGGCCGTCTTCCCAGGATGTGGGGTCACACAGCCCATTGCCAGCCTACTAATAATCTCCAGAACACTGACTCACAGGGCTTACACTGTAGATACTACTAGTGTCGCGAGCTTGGCACTTGCCACAGGCGAGGCGCCTCAGCCTTACGGGCGCGCCACCATAGTCACGCGATGTGCTTCGGAGGGTATATTTCTCCAGCGGAGTGCGACTTATCCGTGCGTGCTCAGTACTGTGGTTGTATGGGTAAGTTTAATCCCTGGCCGTGTATTTGCGGGCAACGGTCCACTTGCCCAAGGATTCGTGCAACTTGAATGGCTGAAGCCCAGCGTGTTGAGGTCGAAGTATCTCTGCTTAGATAATTGACTAAATGCGCCACAGATACTTGACAGGGGATTTTACTTTGGCCTGCAACCGCAGTAAGTGCGTTCAGGCGCGCTCAATCCGACAAACGTACACACTTCCCCAATACATCCACATCACTCACACTCAGCCCGTCTTCTTACTACCCTTTTTCGAAAAAGAAGAAATGAACAGCGCGACCTTCGCAATCCTAGCAGACGCCGGGTACGATATCTATCGATGGGCCCTGGATAGTAATCCTATTCAAGACTATGATAAGCCTTTTTTTCGTACTATCGGTGAGCGATGCTACACAATTCAAACGACATATTTCTATATCCCACCTCAACTTGGCTTCTTTTCACCTGGGCCTTGTCGCTTACAAGGGGTGGAAGGCTGCTTTTTCGTTAAAGTGGCCAGCTTTTCTCTTATGTTATATTTACTTCTCGGTGTTGCGAGTCTTTCAGGGGCAGGGGCACCTTATGCTTTTTTACGAAAAGCTATACTTTTACCTCCAATAATATTCGTTTTTACCTGGATCCTGATGTGTGTGGTGAGTTCTGAATAAGTCTATTATTGAATTACCTTATTACTAACACTTTCCTTATAGAATCGCCATATCGCACCGGCTTCTTGGCGACACGATAGACCTCTTTAAGGTCGCTGACACCTGGTAAAGGTCTTTATGGGGATCTCCAAGACGCCTGATATACCGAGTGATGCCTTTTTGCGTCACCTCGCAAGTCTGCCGACTCTCAGCTGTGGCCCATGGCGCCTCTAAATCCACTGTAGCCACTTCGTCATTACATTAGGTGAGAACTGATCCAGGGCCCACGGGCTCAGCTGAGCTCTTTGCTGCCGAAACTGACTTTCTCCTTCAGTTGGGAGCTGCCACAAGCGTCACAGGCCACGACTCGCTTTAGCAAGAGCTCTTCAAGCTGGCCTTGCAGTCATGCCCAAGTCGCCTACCTACCTTCCTTGATAGGCGACTGCATATCAATGCCCCCCTTCACCTACTTTGGCGCCTTTCCCGTTAACGAAGGGGCGGTTTGTGGGTTCCTGACTTGGATTCGACTCTACGTGTCCCACCCCAACTTCCTCTAACGAACTCGGATGTGTGCAGGAAGTAGCAGGGCTCTCAAGATCGCAGGCTACTACAATAAATAAACCATGCTTTCCTTCCACCTCAACTCTGTTATGTTGTGCTTGGGAAGGGCCGTCCTTCCCACACCTGAACTAGTCAACTGCTATTACTTACGAAATGCTCTTTCTTTGGGACGTCATCGAGTCCTCGACCTGTATAAAACCGCGAGTGTCAGTATCGAACTTCGTCTTCTTTTCCTTTCTTCTTCACCGAGAGCATCTCACCCCATCGTACCAACAGCATGTTTACCATCCCCGCCATCCCCCCACTCTTCCACTGCATTCTCCTTTGGGGGCTTGTGCCCGCGCTAAGGATGGCGATCGAGCGCTTGCTCCGACAAGCCTTTGGCGTAGAGGAGCTTCGGCACCCCGAAACCATTGTCGTCGTCGTATTCGTCGCGAGGTGGTTGACCGACTTCATTGTGGATACTGTCCGCACTGTCATCGAGTTCATCTACTTAGCACCTTAGATCTGGGGACTGTAATGGTCCTAGGGTCCTGGGTGTGAGCTCAGGCCTGTGCACCCGACGGAAATTTTTGGAACTTTTTGCCTCAACGGGCGTCGCCACTGGTCGTACACACCCTTCGGGGTACCATGTGGTTAAACTCAATCAGTGGGCAGGGGGCTTGGTGGCCAAGATACAATCAGTCTTGGCCACGTGTTCAACAAGCTAAGCAGTCCACCAGCTCGCCCCCATCCGCATCTGTCTCGCTGCTAATGTATGCAACTTAACAGCTTTCGTCCGCATCCGGCTCGACAACTGCTTTCGAAGATCAACGCAACAACCTCGTTCTTGTGTCTTTCCTGGGGCGTTGGAGCTACCAGTGCCTAGCCAGACGTCGGCCCCCGAGAAACGAAACTCCAACCCTCGCCCGACCAGGAGTCGGAACGGGGACACCCACCCAAGCCCGGCACAGAAGCTGAGACAAGGGCGGCTACGATTCTGGGTTCCAGGACACCCAGAGATAGTGGGGCCGCTATGGAGACAGAGGGCGAAGCAGCAAACGAAGGATATTAGGGACGATCAGAGGGGTTCACAATGGACGGGTCACTCAGAGACTGGGAAAACGGAGGGACTAGCCACAAGGACCGCTGGACCAGGCATAGAGGAGCGCTGGGATTACGGAGGAATTTGATCCCCGAGGTGCCGGGGATTTGACCCAAATATACTCCTCAGTCAGTCAACGCGCAGTAGACCTCTTTCTTCTTCCAACAATACAACCGTTTTTCACACGAGTTTCTTGTGCATCAAGACCTTGGGTTACCATAACATCAATATATTGACTCATTCACTTGGTCGCCCAGCTCACTTTAGGCTCCCCTCAGGCATCATTTTGTTGGAATAATATCACTAGGTGATTCGAATCGAAGGGCTTTTCAGCTAGGGTACTAAGCCAATATCTTCTACTTATATTAATTATACTTATTATTATAGAAAAGGAGGCCGTTTAGTATTAAAGTAAAAGGTAGTAATATTCCTCCTACCTATATAGGGAAGAATCCCTGGCCTCTGATTAGCCAGCCGGCCGCTGGCTAACAAGAGTGCGAGGACTCCTTCCACCCGATAATTCCACAAAAGCAGCCACTTCAAGGTGAGCAGCTGGGTGAGGCGATTGCACCTGAACGATAGAGTGATCTGCCACTGGGCCGTCTGCGTAGAGGAACGAGACATGATTCCCGGGAATCTGGTCGAGGGGTTGACTAGCTTCCGCCAGGGGCACACCAAGATGACCTGTAAGACATGTTCCAGCCGCGCCGCCCTAGCTTAGCCCTTTGGAGTGTAATCAAGCCTGAATGGCCCCGCGGACAACATGCCTGCATATTCTCCACCGTGCGATTTCGTGGAAGGCTTTGCTGGCCGAGAACTCTGTTTTCGCCGTCAGTACAAGCAACCCTAACCCTAAGACGTACGACGAAAAAAGCGGATGTAGAGGGGTGAACAATGAAGTCTCGAGGCTCTTCCACGGTAAAGCCTCAGTCCGATTACCTCTATGGTCGCAGATGTGCCTTCTTGTTCTCTGAAGTTCCGGCACCTTTTAGATCAAGATTGAAGACCAAGACCGTAACTGGATTAGCAAGCCAGGAAAAATGGTTCTGGGCTGGCTGAGCGCGGATCTGGGCCGTCCCAAATCTTCTTGCTCCTCCACACACGGCGCAGATAGCGTGGAATGTATGCGGCCATGACAACTCGATAGTCCCCCAAGGGTTCTACATGTGTTGGACAAGCGTCATTCCTCGGATTGTTAGGGCCCGGCAGGTTGGGTCGCGGAACGGCAGGAAGGTTTCGCAAGACTCGGATGGCTGACCTAGTCAGCAGGGTATTACGGCTCCCTCAGCTGGCTTGAGACGGTTGAAAGCCTGGCGGTAATTAGCAGGTCTCTCTTTGGAATGTTTGCGCTGAAGTTATTGTTCCCTGATGGCTTCCTAGAGCTACCCACCACCATGTTTGGTCTCGGGGATGCTGTAGGCGCAGAAGTTCGGTGGAGGTATGCGTCTACTGTTCGTCATATTCTCGATTCGCTTTTGTCCGACGATAGAATGAGGTTTTGTCGGACAGTGAATAAAAGTTCGACGTTTTGGTAGGAATGACAAACAACGACTGGAGATCAATTGGGATCGGCAAACGTTCCCTGGCAACCTGACGAGAGGCATTCAAGGGAGAAGGTCAGGTCAGGGCTAACGGTGATGGGGTAGATCGATGGAGAGGGCGAGACATTGTGGCTGCTTGTCTCTTCTTTCTGTCTGTTTGCAGCTGCACAAACGTCCCATCGGCGCTGAATAGGCGTCGATTTGATTCAGTTCGTATATACGTGCGGGTATGCTTCCCGGTCGATACGGATAGATGCAGAGACACGCGTGTAGCGAAATCAGACATGTCTCAACTGTCAGCGCCGTCAGTTGTCTTTCTATAAACCTGTTGTTTATTTGGAACTTGTTTGGAGACTCGTAATCTGATGGAAGTGCTAGGCTGATGGGATGGTATCAAGGGAAGAAGTAGGACCTTCTTGTCGGGCCTTTGCTGTACCATACTCAAGGAATGTTCGACTGACCATTGAAGTATGTCGGTGCCCACCAACATTCGAAGGCCTCTGCTCGAATTCCGCTGACGAAGATTCGTGTAGGACAGAAGCTCATCCTGAAAGGGGGCCTTGACGCGTTTGAATACCAACGTCATGTTGATGTCAGGGATAGGTCGAGTTGAAAACAACACCACACTCCACTCCAGACGATACCAGAGGACGAAAACAACAGAGGTAGTAATTGAATAATGAATTTTCTGCTACCAGAATAGGTTAGGTGAAATCGAGAGCGTACGATGGATTGTCTGCACACTGGACTAAAGCTTGAGAACACTGCTCGTCACGAGTCGAGCACCAAGGTTTGTTTCTCGTCGCATAAAATGATAGAAAGAAGCAGTGCTGAGAGCTCAGCGCATTTGACTTTCCGTTCCCAGCCAGCACATTAACCTGCGCTTGCCTTAGAGCTCTTGGACTATTACCAGCTTTCCCATTCCTCGGTAGTCCTTGCTCTCCCGCCTTCCTCTACGGCCGTTCATCTGCTTCCTCGACCCGGCGCGCCCCAAACGTTCGTACTTTCCACAACGACACGCCATTCAGCCGGTTCAGGAAAGCCTTAATGTACATCTCACCTTTGCGCAGCACGGGAAGGACGGGCTGGAAAACCAGTCAAAGTCAGGTACGCAAAAGCGTCGCCGTTTTCGGTCAGCACGCCGTGTTCTGAGCACCCTCCCCTCACGCCCCCTTGCCACGTTCCTGTCCTGCCGTCATCTTTTTTGGTAGACCGTCTCACCTTCACATTCGTATCTCCTCTTCCTCCCATTCTTACTCTCGTCTGTCTCGGGCTCCCCAGGTTTTCCCACAGTCGACACCCTCACCGTGTTCCAGGTCAGAAGCCCGATTTGACTGTACGAAGCCGCACAGTCCCTGGATCAGCGCGACGCATGTCAGATCGCCGGCTTGTCCCGGGATATCAGTCTGGATACGGTCAACGGCATATGCAAAACCCATCCATGTCTGGAGGCGCTGACGGCCGCATGACTCTGAGACCATGTGACATTTTCCGAACCGCCTCACACAAGCCCTCAAACCAAACCAGAGAAATGGGAATGATGGACTTTGACTACCGTTTATATCACACACCATTATGTTTACGGCCAGGGCATACTGCAGCTCGACCTTTTCCAACTCGGCGATCGAGGCAGGGCTTGAACGGACGTACCTTGATGCTTCCGGATGGACAGTCGCCCTGCAAGATTGCTGCACGTCAGGATGTAACCCAAAGGTCTATCCGAGCATCTCAAGGCCAGACGAACTCGCAGCGTCCACGCCCCCTGACCCGCCTATCGTCTCTGTTTGTGAATAGGGACATTTCCCCCTCTTTCTCTTCTTCGGTGGTCCCGGACCGTTGCCGCTGTTTGTCGTTTGGTATCTTCTGCCTCGAGTGATGTATAGGTACTTGTCAATGAAAAACGATCAGATCCACCGCTTTTCCTTCGGTTCCCCCTCCCTGCCCCTCCTCCATGTCGGTGTGCGCACCGCAATATCCCACTCCCAATGCCTCTGCATCCTACTACTTCCATACCTTCTCCGCTCCTCTCTTTCTGCTGTCCCTGTCGTCTTGGACATTGCACACCGTCTATTTCACTCCCAACATCGCCAAGATCAGCCCCCTTTTCTCCGGATCAAGCAGAGCCACTGAACACCATGATCTATGAATACTAGTGTTGGACTGTCGCCAAATCAGGCCATCTCCTCCAGCTCACTCTGTACCGTCGGATAGTGTGTCTCGATCGAACTCAACTCTAGCCTCTTTCTCATTTTGAACCTCGCTAGCAACCCGCTTGGCCCATCGTCACCGCCGCCACCCCTCCCGAGTGTCCCAGGAGCCTGGTGGTCGGCCGACGGGCGCTCTACTACGAAGCCTTCTCTAGCTTGTTTTTTCCCCTTTGTCTTGACAGCGCTCGGCAAGCCACTCCCTTCTCTTCCGTTGAAATCTGCCTAGGACAACGTGTGTGGGCTGCTGAAAATTAGCATTCATCACATCACAGGTCCAACGCCATGAACGCTTATACAGAGCCTAGACCTCTGAGAATCGAGTCCTCATCCCTCTAAACCAAGGTATACTTTTGCAACGCCGTGCCGATAGTCCACTTGTACTTCTCAGCCCCCAGCCCTCCATTCATCCCCTCTTCTACGCGCAAACGAAGATCACATACTTCGCTACGAGGGGTGTCTTTATGTCGATACAACTATGTGTCTGCAGACTCCGTATCCTCCAGGCTAAATATGTTCTCTTTTCACAGCACGTCAGAGTGCGAGGTACAATTAGTCCCGCAGGGGTCGCTGGCCAGAAAGTGTATGAATTCCACGCAACAAGGAGGGACATGACACCGACGAGCCCACCTCATCTCTGTTGCTGGCGACTTATCTCCCTTCAGCTGGCTTGTTCACCGTGCCCCGTCTACCCCTCGGCCCCATCAACGGCCGGTGCCTACTGTTAGAAAGGCAGGCAGGCAACTCCTTTCTCCGCCAACCGGCCTACTGGCCTCCCGGCAAGGAACTTGGATCTTGAGCCAAGGCACCTAGCCGGGCTACGAGGCAATCAGGGACCTCAGCAATGGTAGTATGTTCCCTGTCTTGCGTTAGTACATTGGGTCGCCGCGCACACTCTCCGCCTCCTCCTCCTCCGCCCAATGTCGCGCAAGCCCGACGGCCCAAAATCCCTAGCGTTGCTGCAAAGAACCGGCATCATGTACTCTTGGGGCTCGCCGTTGGGAAGAGGCTGCAAAAGCTGCAAAGGCTCGGACACACTTACACGCTTACCAACGGACGCAAAGACGCAGAGTCTGACATCTCATTGCTGCGCTCCGACCTCGCCTGACCTGCATCTATCAAGCACAGACTTCATGTGAGTAATTAGCTGCCAGACAAACCCCAGACAACGCCTAGTCCATGGGTACCGCTGTAAGCGGCCGTCTGCTCTCTTGGCCGGATCGAATCCTGCCCTATGTGCCGTTCCTTCTCGGCGACGGCGCAACGAGGTAGACGCGTGAGTGTACGTGTGTTATGCACGCTCGCGGCTTGCGCTTTGTTTGTCTCGTCGTCACGAGCGATTTTTCATATTCCTTCAACCTCGTCGAGTCATCTCCCAATTCTGGCCTCTTTTGGTGTCGTGGTTTGATGGCTATGTCAAGGATGGCGTGTGTATGGTATTGTGTGTGACTCGGGTGTACCTGGTCGGTTCCTCGGACCACAGTGCTAGATATTGGCGAACGGCTTTCTCCTTTGCCCCCCCCCCCCTGGCCCTATCCAAAAGGACAGGCGTGTATACACACCCCCTTTGGCTCTCGCTCGCGCGCAGGTTTGCGTAACCGGGATCAACCCAATCCCAGGTCCCCATGAGCGTTGATTGCGGAGAGGGGCCAACCGAAGCCCGGACACCACTCATGGGCTCATCCCTTCCCCTTCTCTCTTTCTCTCGTTCGTTTTTGGCCCGCCGCCGCGCGAAAAAAAGGTGCAGGTCACTCGTCGAGTAAGAGGAGAGAACTGAGGTATACGGAGAGAGACAGCACGAGAGAGCTAGCGCCAAGGGTCACCGAAAGTCTTCCTCTCGACAAACGAGTTGGCGGCAAGGAGGGCCTGTCAAAGGGAACTCGAAGTTTCCCTCTCGTCCACCCGTCCTCGACCCCAAAATGTACCTAGCTTGAACCCGGTTCGCCTCGAACGGCGCCTGTTTTCCTTCTCTCCCCTGGGCTGGCTGCCCCTCTCCCCTCCTCCCCTCTTCGCCTCCTCCCGCACCGCAGCACACCGCACACGCCATACAAAACCAGCCATACACCAGTGACCAGACACGGGAGACATATCGATAGAGAGCTATGTGAGAATCGAGCAATCGCGCCTTTCAGGTTTAGTGGACCCCGTTGTAAAATTTGAATATTGCAGATCTGGGAACAAGTTCCTTTGTTTCTATTGTGGTGTTGTATTGAAGCTCTCGTTTCCTCCCCTCGAATTCCGTACTTGTTGGAAAAAAAATGTTTTCTTCCCTCGTGATTCACCCCTCGAGAGTCCCCTTTGTTCTTCTTTCTTTGTTCATGAGGGGAAGGAGTGGCGCAGATGGGGGGCGAGGGGGCAGTTCAGGTTGGTTCGGTTGGTTTCCTCCTTTGTGTTGGTTCGTTTTCCAAGTACCGAAGACGCCAGCCGCAGGCGCAAAGTAGGAACAAAGAGAACAGAAACCATGGAAAACAAGAAGCGAAGCGTCTCTAGTTTGCTTGTTATTTCTGGACTGGGACCATGTCAACTAACGCATTTTTTTTTTTTTTTTTTGGACACTTGTCCGCTTGTTACGTTTGACTCTTTTCTCTATTTCTGCCGGCGCTTGAGTTTGAAGGGATGATACCAAGCTGTCATACGAACGAGCCAAGACCAAACTTGAAGATTTTTGGAAACAGTTTTTTACTCGTAAAGAATAGGTACTTTGATGATCAGGGAAAAAAGAAAAAAGAAAAGAAAAGAAAGGAAGACTGGCAAACCATTGACAAAGGTACCTCGCCTACCGTAATCAGAACTCGGACTAAGAAGAACAATTTCATACTCTCACACACACAAGTCACACCGGCAGTTCTACCACTTACTCTGGGCCTCATCTGGCAAATACCCTTCCCGGAACCCGAAAAAAAAAAGTCCCTAATAGCGCCGCCGCCAATTTTACACTTTTTTGAACCAAAACCACCACCACCGCGCAAAAACCCGGTTCGTTACGTGCCGTGCCATTGCCGCCGCCGCCGGCCGGCCGCCGCGTGCCATGAAGTGGAAACCTACCTTAAACTGTTAAATACTTAACTTGCCTTTCGGTTTCCTCACCTCCCTTCCCGTAATTAAAAAGGAGCCTAAAAAGGCGCGGCCGCGGACCGGCGGCCGAAACGGCTGCCGGGTGGTTTGTCTTGCCTTGCCTTCCCATTTCCCCCCTTCCCCATGCTGATGCCGCTATTCTCCGTGTGCCTGGGTTCTGGGGAGGAGGAGGAGGGGGCAAGAGGGTAGAGAATGAGGCTTTGGTTGTAGGAAAGGACGCAGGCTTAGGTTCCGGGTTGGACAGCATCGGCGGTCCGGCCCCCAAAAACTCTTTTTTCTTTTGGTATGCGTACAGCAAACAATGTGTTTTCCTTACTTCTTTTCCTATTCTTCTTCTTCTTCTTCTTTTTTCTTTCTCACGTGTACTGATGAGTCCGAGTGAGGGGTCATTGGAAGTGAAAGGAGGGGAAGAAAGTAGGCACGTACTGCGTACCTTACCTTGGGTGAGGTAAACTCGGGCGGCGGCACCGGCGGCGGCGGCGGCAACAAAGCGGTCGGTCACCTTTCCCTTTTCCCCGTTCCATTTCCCCTTACCCTTCTTCTCCCCTCCCTGCTTTAGGTAGGAGGGTTCCCGTCACTAATGAGAAAAAAGAAAAAAAACATCAGTGCTGAAAAAAAGGTTCCCCCATCCCCCTCTCCCCTCCCATCCATCCGGCGGGCGAACGCACGTTTATCGATATCAGAAGAAGCTTTATTCTGATATTAAAGACGGGAAAACCACTGGTCTCGAACTCCTAATCTCCCTCTCTTTCGCTGCTAAAGCGGAAGATCTGTCCGTGCCCCCCAAAACGTTAGTTGCCGTAGTTGCTTCTTTCCCTTGCCTTATCCTTTTTCGCCCTTTTAACCGTCGGATCAATATGACGTGTCACATACAGATGAGGTGGGACGCATTTTTTTGTTGTTCTCGGGATTACGGACTTGGAGACAGCGAGTAACGACAGCAAACAGGCAAAGATATTCACCGAACAATGTTGAAGCTTTGGCACAAGACCTTGTTTTTTTTCCTCCTTGCTTTGTTCTTTTACTCATAAGACCATTTACAAGCAAGAAAGGGAAGAAGAAACACCATTAACAATAGTGACAATGCTACGCTTGGCTTTTTAAGAATGTGTTTTGTTTCATTACCTTCTTCCCAAACCGCACACCACACCTTGACCGGGGGGGTTTGCTAATGTGAGAGAATGGAGAACATGACAATCATGAGTAGATAGAATCGTTGGAATGAAGTAGAAGAAAATAACCTCGGTATTTTTTTTGTAGCCCTCGCAGTGCTGCCGACTTCTGACTTCTGCAGAAAAGAAAAAGAAAACACAACGTGACGAGGGGGTGGGAGGGAAGACAATAAGAAGCGCCCAATTCAAGTGGCATGTAGATAAAAATGATGAGGTTATTGAGTGATATCTTTGCCACCCAGTTCCTTTGCATCGCTTGCGCGATTTCGCCTTCGTAATACTCTCTCAACGTTTGGGGTACTAGTAAAGATAAGATAATAAAATAAAGCAGGCAGCGGTTTTGACATAAGAATGCGACACTCCAGCATGTGTGGCGTGTCGAATAATGGGTACTAAAAATGAGTAAAAGGCAGGACAGATAATCAAAAACAGACGTGTGCCGTGAGGCAGACCAATCTTAACCCTTTCCGTTCCTTTGGGAAATGACTGTGTACGAAAAGAAAAGGTGTAGAACAAAGCAAATAAGAATGCAAGGACCAGTTTCCCGGATCTCGGGAAACTCGCGTGCGTGGTATGCTCAAGCAAAAAACCTCCCACCATTTCCCAACCTCAGCCAGCCCCCAGCAAACACCAGAAAAGCGAAAATCAAGACGATGCTGACCGTGAAATTTTTCTTGGCTGATCCTGGAAGCCGTTCCCGCCAACTCCCCCTTCCTTCATGAAAACTCGCTTGCTACAGAAGCTCATGCCTGCCCATGCCTGTCGAAGACCGATATGCGTTTTCCATGAACTTTGTAATGTATGCAGCCCGAGTTAAATCGCATAAATCCCTTGCCGTCGTTGCCGCTTTCGCCGGCATCGCTCGCAATGATCGAGGTGAAAGCGTAGTCTCCGAGGTTGTCGTGTCGAGAAAATTTCCAAAGCGAAGAGAGTACCTGGCCAGCAGATCCATTCCTATTTGCGTCGGACTGAGGCGGTCGATATCCGCGGAATAATTAGGTTCCCCCAGAACACAAAAGATCACGCTCTCCTCCCCTCCATGCGCCCCACATCTTCACTTCCTAGCCGGTGGACGGTTCAGCCTTCCCAACATGTTCCTGTCAATGTCATTTGGAGTCGTGTCCACCAAGTTATTCAGGCTCATGACCGAGCTCGAGGATGCTGCTGGGGTAGAGGAATTGCTTTGTCGCTGGGTCGCTGCCGCGGCTCGCTCGTCTCCCGTCTGTGGATGAGGTACCGCCGCCGGCTGTCCAGGACTATGTCTAGCCGGGGGCGCTCTGGGGTCATATCCGGGGTGACCGCCCTGCGAATAGCCTATGTAGCCTCCCGGGCTGCTGTGATTCGAGCTCGAGGCTGGTGAGCGACGTCGAGGATCGTCAGCAGAGTTTGGGTCAGGTGGCGGAGGTCGGAGCTCGTCAACGTCATCGTCCCTCGGCCGCCGCCTTCCACGCTGCGCATCGTATGGCGAGTAGCCGCCCGTCGGGGACGGGAGTGGTTGTTGGTAGTAACCGCCGTTGCCAGGTTGAGGGGGGTAGCCCTGGGAGCCTGGTGGCGGAGGCAGCGAACCCGGGGGCAGAGGCTGCCCGTAAGCACCATAGAGTGGTGTTCCCGGTGGAACACCTCCCTGGATGGCCGAAACGGGCACAAATGCAGTCGAGCTAGACGAAGACACGGGCTGGAATATGCATTCCTGGTTCATCCTGCTGCAGTTTACGCATTTGCCGCCAGGCGCACTCTGGTAGCCGCTGCACCGAATCTGAAGTATTCTTAGTTAGTCTCAAAGAGCTCCTTTGTCGCATCACTCTTGGGGGAATGTACCTTTCTTTTTCTGCAGTATCTGCAAGCTATGGAGGTCCGTTGTCTTGGGGCGGCTTGCTGCATGGGAGGGCCTCCTTGACCGTAGTCATATCTCGGTGCGCCTGGTGGGTAGTCGTATCGTGGACCACCAGGGCCGGGAGGAGGGTAGTCGGCGTAACGACCTGGAGGAGGCGGGCCTTGGCGATTGTGATACTCCTGGTAGTATGGGTCACCATACTGCTGTGGAGGCTGGCGATTTCTGTAGTAGTCGTCCCTTCCATCTGGCGGAGGAGGATAAGTGGGAGATCTAGGGTCTCCCGGGGGTTGCAACGGCGGCAGTTGCGGCGGATGACCACCCGGTTGCGGTGGCGGGTAGCCGTTAACGGAATTCGGGGAGGCGCTGTAGTTGCTGGCGCGCGGATCGGCGCGCGGGTCACCTCGTGGATCACCAGGGTAGGACCTCGGGTAGGCTGGTTGGCCGTAGGCGCCGTGGGGATCCTGAATGGAGGGAAGTGTTACTGGTGCAGCCATGTTGGGTCTGTGGTGTCTGTCGTCGTGGTATCTTGGGTCTTCGGGTGCTCCCACGGGGGGAAGTTGGTGACGACCTTCGTCTTCTCGGTGTGTAGAAGGCGGCCCTCGTCCTTGCTCCTCTGCCATGCTCTGGTTGCGGCGAGTCCACCCGGATGCCGCGACTGAACCTGCACTCTCGTCGCCGCGCGATGCTATCGTGTTGGCGAGCAGTTGGTTGTCGTGAAGTGGTGTTTGGAGTTGGTGGTGTTGTTGAAAGGGGCCCTTGGGGCGAAATGCGATAATGGCCTGCGCGTAAGGTTGGCCTATCCGTCGAACCCTGCTATCAAAAAATTCCGGCCAGGCACGGGAAGGGCAAGAATCATGACCAAGCGGGCTGTGGCGGACAGAAGAGGGCGTGGCCAGCCAAGTTGGTTGACTCGAGAAGCGCAAGCGCACTCAGAATGGTGGCGGTGGTGGGGGGATTTTGGAGTTGAGTACAGATAGCGGGTGTCGTATAAGCCGTCGGAGAGCGCGGGCGCAAGAGGTAGCAGCGGCAGCTCGGCGCGCAAAAGGCAAGTAGTGTGAGATTCGACAACGGGGCGGTACGGATGTGAGGACCGCGTGGCTGGAATGATTAATCTTAAAAGTGGCGGATTTGGCAATGATCCGACTTCCACAATGATGACAGCCGAGCAAACGTGGGTGAATGCGTCTTTGAGTTGTGTCGCTGTTGTCGAGGAATGAAAGTGAGGTCAGGTCGGAATCATCAAACCGAGTAAGTCAGGTACTACTTGGTAGGAGATAATCCCGGTGAGTCGGCGACTTGTGTTGTGCCGGTGAGGGACAGCAATAGCAGCAAGCAGTTGGGTGTGCAGACGGGAGCTTCTTAGGATGAAGGTGTTGATGGTGACGAGAATGATGTTGCGGTCCGTCCCTGTTTTCTCCCTTCTCTTTTTTTTTTTTTTTTTTTTTTTTAAACTGGCTTCTTTCTTCCTGTCCCTGTTCAGTTTCTCCTTCCTTGCGACGGCAAAGAACCCAAAAGCGAGAGGGGTTTTGCGATGCTGTTCCGATGAGAAAGAAGGATGGATGAAGATTGTGTGCGCGGTCGGTCGGCAAGTTGTAAAGGGCAGAGAGCCAAGTCAGAAGGACAAGGAGCGACGGGCGCAGACAGCTCGAGGTTGGAAGGTTTGTGAAGGGAAAGAGAGGTAAGAGAGAAAGGTGAGGTAAGGCAGGCGAGGCAGAGCAGGCGCAAGGCGGGTAAAGTAATGTAAAAAGGGTAGGTAAGGCCCAGGTTGGCGGTGGAGTGGCAGGAGAGGGATTGTGCCAAAGATGTAAGAAACCAAGAGAAGAAAGAGGCGCTACTGCGTGAGGTAGAAGTATCCGTACCTTTGACGAGTACCCCGTACCGTCCCTACCGTACTGCTTACTCCGTACCTAGCTACCTTGCTGCGTAGTGTAGGCTACCTTGGACCTTGGACCATGGACCATGGGACCAGCATCCGTACTCTGGGAACTTGGGACCTTGGGACTTGGATGGATGGGCATGGAGCGGTGCGGTGCGGTCGGTACGGGGGGTAAGGGTAGGGAAGGGAAGGGGAAGGGAAGGGAAGGGAAGGGAGGGGAAAAGGGAAAGGGAAGGGGAGGTACCGCAGCATGGTACCCTCTCATCCACTTTCTGGGACGAAAGTGCCAGGGAAGACGCGGTACAGGTACCCATGTCCATGTCCCAAGGATCTCATGGATCCCACACAAGGTCCCAATGTCCCAAGGTCTCGAGAGTCAAGCCAGGGAAAAACAAAAAAGGCGTGCGCTGAAGTGTGGACACTAGACACGGCCCTGGGTTGGGAACCAAGAGGTAGGGCCGGTACGTACTGTGCGTATTCTGTACATGGGGTGCCAACCTCGAGTATCCTCTCTGTCCAGATACGTATCTTTCCACCTTCGCGAGTGAGATGGGTGTGGCTCACCTTCCTCCTTCCCCTTCCCCTTCTCCCACCCTCCCTGGCCCAGGGGGTGTGTGTGTGTGTGGTGGAGGAACAATACCTGATGGATGGATGAAGAGAGCATGGGAACAGGATGGCGGAAGGGCATCCAACAGCAGGGCCACAACAGTAGCAACGGAAGCAGAGTGAGAGACAGCGGCAGGGCGGATATGCGGTCACTCACGCAACAAGCAAACTCACACTGTCTCTTTTTCTCTCGCTCACCTCACGCACTCACTCACTTACTCACTCACACATTCCGTCTCTACCTTTACTCTTACTTGCTTTTGCGCTTCCTCTCACATACTTACTTACTCACACACACACATCTCACATCTCACAACCACTTACTATCAAGGTAGTGCTCAGTATGGAAGGCAGCATAGCGAGGCACGAAAAGACCTCGCACCTATGCACTTCAAATGCCTACACGCCAGATGCGCTAGACGGCCCTGGCGGATGCTGAAGTGTGGTGAGGCAGAGGCAGAGGCAGTGTAAGGCAAGGAAGCGTGCCGCACCGTAACGTCCTCGATAGTCCCCGTTGCCGCTGCGCAAGGAACCGGACGGCATGCGCTTCGAACCTGGATAACATCGCTCAGATGGCCAATCCCTTGGGAAGGGGGGCGGCGTGTTTTTTTTCTTCTTCTTTCTTGTTATAATTTTCTTGAGTGCCTTTAGTCTCTTGCCCCCCAAGGTGTTGCTTGGTAGTGAGGCTGGCGATAGTCAAAGGACGGCTGCAGGCACTCGACTCGGTTTCTTTCTTGACTGATGTTGCTGGCCCGAACGGGTCTCTTGGGTACCTTGGATGGCCAGTTGTGTAAGGTACTCGGGCCAAGAGACACGAACACCTTGAGGTACTGGCCGCGAGGAGCCACATCAAAGTTGCAGCCTTGTTGCCGGTCGCTTATTGTCTATTCGAGATTGAGTTGCAGTGCTCCTGTTTTGTCCTGTTCTCAAGTCTTGGTCCAGAGTGCGGTGTGCCATAAATACGGGCGGTTGTATGCGAGATGGAGGTAAAAGGGCAGCCGTTCCTTGACAATACTCCTGGATGCAACCCTGGCCACTCAACCTGGGGAGTTGACCTCTACTGGAAGTCTGGAATTAGGCGGCGCACTGTATCCGTAGAAGATGGGACGGGATATTGGTGGGGAATGGTACGGCTGAGTGACGGCGAGAGCTGGAGAGAGAGGAATCATCCTGAAGCAACCACCCTCAGACAACAGGCACGCTGCCCGGGCAGGGCTCAGAACACGCAGGGTGTAGTACCTCGGGTACCTTGGAAGACGGCAGGGTGCGGTGCGGGTGCGGGTGCGGATAGGTGGTTGGATGATGGGATCTACTGTTGATGGAAGGGTTGGTAACGCGACTTGGGGTGCAGTGAGGTAAGGTAGATGAAGTCTGGAGAACTTCCGATGATGGTGGCGATGACGACAGTATCCGTAACCGGGTGTAGCAGTCCTGAACATGGTAGGGTGAAGACGGCTGCGAAGAGAATTGTCTTGGCCAGCAAAAAAGGCATATCAAAGATTGTGAGCGTCTGCAACAAAACCGACAGCGCGCGACAAATGGTCACTATACCTTGTCTATTGGTACGAAGGAATATGCAATCGACGAAACGATTAAGGCCAACCCCACGACCAAGACGACGTTCTCGTCTTGCTTCTACTCTTGCTCCTCCCTCTCCTGATGCCCTTTCACTTCTTACCTTTTTTGCTGCTGGTCCTACCTTGCCAACCCTACAGCACCTGAACCATTCTACACAGTAAGGTACCTCCTACCTACACCTGCAGGCTGCACCAGATGGGAATGGGATAGGAATCTGCTGTCACCCCCTCCTACCAAACACCTACTGTGTAGGTAGGTACCAAAACAGACACACACGCCCCTCCCCCATGGCTCTCGCTCTCTGTCTCTCTTTCTCTCTCTCATCATCGCTCTGCTTCCGCCCTCCCTCCCTCTGCCCCCCCCTCCTTTCACCCGTCTCTTGATCTCTGTATGTACTGTGTGTGAGCTCCAGGTTCTTTCTAGTTTCCGTACATGCACCCCCTGCTCCCACCACACATTCAGAGTGTGGATGGCGCAAAGTGGAGCCGAGCGGGAATGGCACAGCGGACGGATCATGTCGCACCGCCCAATGGGTGACTTTATCGTGGGCGGGAGTATCCCCTCCCTTCCCCTTAGGTCCCCTTCGTCTACCTAGGGGCCGCGGTCTTGTTCCAACACCGGCGCCTCCTCCAGCTGGGGAGCTGCCTGCCTTTAGCTCCCCGTTGCCAGGTACGTACTGACAGCCCGTAGTATTGTCGGTAGAATGATCAACTTGGAAGCACCACCTACGCCGTAGTGTGTAGGTACGGATATGATACCCTGCCATCGTCCACCGCCTTGGAAAGCCCACACCATGCCATCTATTCGCAGAAATTGAAATGCTAGTAGACAAAAAGAGAGAGGAGGAGAAGGAAAGGGGAAAAAAGAAAAAGAAAAACGCAAGGACCCGAAAACTGGAGGGCAGAAGCTGATCTGCCAGCTACTTACCACCATCACCACCACCCCTCCTCCCAAAGTCAAAAAGTCAAGATACCAAGTGCAAGACAAGACAAGACGACAGGTACCGCCGGCGGGGTGGAAAGAAAACGGCCGGGCATTAGGCCCTTTTCCCTCTCCCTTCTCGCCTGCCGACAACAAGCCAACCCATCGAGGTAACGTCAGCTACACAACACCGGCTTGACTCGACACTAGTGTGCAGCTAGGTATCTAGACTTGGACCAGTCCAGCTGTGCCCCCCTCGGCGTTGGCCAACCAGACCAAGATTTCGAGACTCGGCTTCTGTTCTACTCTAGGCTCTTTGCTCGCTTCACCTGTATCTGTTTCAGTATCTATCCCGTCCGAGGGCGAAATTATCACTCAGACGTACGAACGGCACGTTACGACGCGGGAGGCAAACAAAACGGCCCGAGAAGAAATTTCTTGGTTCCTTCTGAACCTGGCTGCAGTGTCCCAAGGGATGGGTGCTCTGCCCTAAACACATACTTCAGCGCGTTATGTCCCATGTCACCCCAGATCGCCAATGCCCGTGCAAAGCCAACAAAAAAAAACCCCTCCAAAGCCGTGCAATGGCAAACACCGAGGCGAGTCCTGGGACAAGTGCGTAATCGATTCTCGGCGGCTCCTGATATGGAGAACTTTTCTGTCTTCACCTGTCTCCTTTGTGGTATGTGTGCTGCCATGCCCCCAAATTAGCAAAATAGCCCTCTTCGACTTTGCCCTGCCCGTCATAACATCTCAAGAAACATCCAGCCGACTAGCCAAAACAGAGACTAGCCAAAACCACCCATCATGGTTGCAAGGTGGGAGAGATAAAGGAGCGCACGACATGATTGAACGGAAAGGTACGGTGAGACAGAGAGAAAATGCAAAGAGAAAATAAAGCAAAAACAAACAAGGCTGGGGTGCTGCAAGTCCGTGATTGCGTGTCGTCCATCGAAATGCCACAATGGCAAAACTTGTCAGTTCGAGTCGGCGAAGGCCAAAACTCTCAGCCCGTCCACTGCTGATGAGTGTGATTCAGACGAAATCTCTTTGCAGCTCTCACAGGATGCATGTCCCTCGCCTCTCCAAACTAATGGCCACTTTGTTTGCCCACCGGTGGTGGGAAATACCTCTGAGCCATGGCGGTTACTGCGGGCCCTCGCCTCTGTCGATGCTGTCACTTGGCTTGGACACCCGAGAGAACAACGGATGGCGCTCCGCCCCCCGCCCCCCTTCTTCCTCCTTCGTCATACCTAGCATGGCTCCGGCTCGCGCCGGATCGTTGGGTTCGGATAACCTCGTGACAAAGAAGGGCCGCAGTCTGGGGTTCCGGCAAAAACGTATGAAGAGGGATAGAACAAAGAATCGGCTGCGTACCTGCGGGCGGCGGCTCGTACTAGCAGCAGGCCCAGGTCTTCTTGGCCTGGAAATTAATTAGCACAAGATGGGAAGGGTTCGTCGAATTGGCCGCTCTAATGATCAAAACTCGCTGCCGTGAGTCTGTTGTCACTTCACTCTAAAATAATGATCCGTCGCCTAGACGTCGAAAAAGCGAAGGGGCCTAAAACTTCGGGTGTTGTCCGAATTAGACCGTATGTTCTTTCTGTCATGGGTGGGCAGATGATCAGAGGATGGTCAAAACGGGGAGACATTTTGCAATAGCCATTTCGAAAACTCGAGCGTACAAGCATGTACTGTTGAATTCGGGCGTGGCGTATGCAAAGGCAAACCGGCGCTGGATGTCACGAATGCGGGTTCCGCTGTATCTATGTTGCTGAACGCCTTTGCCTGTCCAGGTCGCTACTAGTAGTACAGCAGGCTGTGCCTCGCCTGGGCAGCCCTGTTGGTGCACGCTGAGGGATGGAATCGCCTTTCGTCATATATCGAACATGGGACCGTGGCCCTTGATGGCTCTAATAGGTAGACAGAACAAACAGTGCAGTGGCCGTGATAGTCTCGAATTTCTTTGCCTCAAGAACAGCACCTGGGTGACTATTTCCGAATATCGTGACTCCATTTGTTCATTCGTATGCCCCTTACTTCCTTTGGCTCAACTGTGGTCCAGGTTGACTCGTACAGCCCTCCCTCGGTAGCTCGCGCCCCCAGTTCTGGGTCCGCCCTATTGGCGGCTGGCAGGACAGGGTATCTTAGGTACGGCCCTCGCCGGTGTTGTCTGTGGGCGGGCGACGTGGAAGAAAGTGGTGGAAGATGTGGAGTGCCGCACCAAACAGGGAAAACGTGTGCCTTGGCTTGACTGGCCGCGTCTAATCCCGTGTCTGAACCCACCAGCCCGGGCGGCGGTCGCAGATCTGGCCGCAGGCAAGGCGAGCAGTGTGTGTGTCTGTGTATGTGTGTGTGTGTGTGTGCGCGCGCGGATATGTTGGCTTGCTGCTTGAAGACCAGCCACTATTACTCGAGGGACGGATACAGCAGCACCTCAGATACCGATCCTGGCCGAAGAAGCTGCCACGAGTTGGTAAAGCTGCTGGCTGCTGCTGTGTGCGCCATTGTCTGACACCTGCGGTGTCTCCGCCACCCCTACCCTGCTTGGAACTGGGAGTCAGCATCATCCGAGAGTGCCTCATTCGTACAATCATCTTGGCTTCAGATGAAATGCAAATGCTCTGTTTCATGTCATCAAAGGCGAGAAACTGTCCTACTGCGAAGTACATGCAGTGCGGAGCTGTGTTGGCTGTCTTAGTCGAAATGACAAGGTGCGACGAAATCTTCTGCGCGACATTGAATCTAAATTGTTGTTCTGCGGAGACGACATGAGGGCTGGAATGCCAGTCCACGCATCCGATCTGTTGCCTTTGTAGGGTCTCTGTTCCTACCACGCAAATTAGATACTGGTGTCTTATGTTCCTAAGAGGTGTCTCAGAGCGGGACGCCCCTTTCGCCACGTCTAAGTCTTTGTGAGGCTCGATCTCTGTACGCCCATGCAGTAGAAACCTCTGACGCAACAGTCTCGACCTGGCTCAAGGCTGTTTGTCGCCAGCAGCAGCTCTTGCAGTGGGCGTTAAAGGAGTCTGTATACGTAGCGTGGGCTCAATACTGAGCCGTAGTGGCAACGCACTCTGCTAGACTGACGGCAAGCTTGACCGGGCCGAGCTTAAGGAATCACGTAGCCGTACTTAGAGGCTGAGGTAACTAGGTCGAGTGGAAATGGCAGGCTAAGTCAGTCCGGTCACAAAGCAGAACAGCTGCCCAACTCTCACGGGATTCGCGGGAGAACCGCAGCACACGCGCGGACGGGCAAACCTTGGGATTCCCGCGTTTCTCCGTGTTGCGGATCTTGCCGTTGAACGCCGACAGGAGGCGAGCTTCTGGGTGCCGTAGCCGGGGTCTCGTTGCCTCGAAGCCCGTGAACTCCGTTGCAGTAGAGTGCACGAATGATAGCGGCGGTGCGGAGGCAAAGGCACACGGCAGACCTGGGAGGAACCTAGGGGAGCTCTCATTTTGTGCAATAAGATGAGAACCTAGTTTGATGCGAAGTCGACTAGGAATCCCGACTTCGGGTACGATCACACGAACGCGTTGAGTCGCGTCTAAAGGCACGGCCCAGCTGAGGATGGAAGACCGGTTCCAGTGGGATGGGCGTGGAGGACGCGGGTCGCGACAATGTATTGGGGGTGATGATACTGTGTAGAGAGTCAGGGACCGATTGAGACGTGAATATGCAGACGCGATGCCCACAACGACAATGTTCTTGCACATCCGTGGCTGATCGTGATCGGTACGTATACAGAGGAGACTGCAATGTTGAGTAAGGCATCCGTACTGAGTAGCCTTAGTATCCGTACATAGCAGCAGCAGCACCAGTAGCAAATCCCTGTCTGGCTGCTAGCTGCGTGAGCCTGCGTCACAGCGCTCCGTGGTCCTGTGATATCTTCTCCCTGCGCCTCGCCGCTCCATGCTTGTTTGTGGGCAGCAACGGAATAGGTAGATCAACCAACGGGTCTCGATCGGAACGAACCCCCGTCCACTCATGTGGGCTGAGACGCTGAGGAATCCATGTGTAAGGTGGTGTGCATCCTGGGCTTCTTCTGCCAAACGAATGGTAGCTGGTGCTCTGTGACAAGTGAACTGTGAACAGAATGAAATGCCAGGCCCCCAAAACCCCAAAATCACTCAAGCCATCATGCCCTGGTCAGCACCATCAACTCCACAGTATCCTGGGCGGGAAATCTGCGGTAATCGGGTTTCAGAAACACCAGACGGCGTATTTCGTCGAGTCCTTTATCAACGAATGACTGGAAATTGAGCCAACCAGGAGCGCTCTAATAAAGTGCAATAAGGCTGGCTAGGATAGTCCTTCGACGCCCAAAATTCCTATAGCAAAAAGTTGTTGGGTTGTGGCAAAGTCGAGTTTACACAGGAGGGGACTGGACTCGCTCTGCCAGACTGCATCGTCACATCGACCGCTAATTGCTGAAGGTTACCTTATCTTTCGGCAGGTCGCGCGATGGCCCGCGTTCGGCTGTAGGAGCCAAACAGAAACCGTTGCACTCGATCCGTTCCCTTCGTCAGGGGCGTTGCTGGTAATCATACTCTTTTGCCTGGCTCATGAATACCTTGGGGGAAAAGGCAAGCTTCGGTAGGCCTCGGCGTGGTGTCTGATTCAATAGTGCGAGGTGCCCGAACTGAGGTGGAAGAAGCAATTCCTGGCCAGAAACGCCAAGGCTGAAAGAAGAATAGCTGGATTTCGATGATGCCCGGAGGAAGGTTCAGACAGATATTGCGCCATTGAATACTATCTGGTCATTTTCCAGAGTCAAGCGACCGAGCGATGTTGCAAATCTTTCATGTCTTTTGCCCTGGTCCGAGATAGCCAATTTGCGACTGCTGTGAGATCCTCGAAGGGGTGTGGGCCCCAATTTGCGTGCACCATTGATCACTTCGTCCAAGGATCACTGTATAACGGCGTAGACGTACTTGCCAACCTGAGTAATTGCAGGTCGTATTCAATTTCGTACTGTGTTTCCCCAAGAAGGGAGAATTTCTTTCTCTTAGCTCAGTATCAGTCGTCGGCTGTCAGAACTTGGTCACTGCTGACGACTGCTGCAGAGACAAATCCCATGCCTCCACACCGTTGGCGACAATCAGCGAGCTGTTGGCCGAACTTCAACAGTACAACTCGACAGCTTAATCGGCAGATCATGTTCGCAGCAAGACCATGTCCTTGGCTGAACTCTCTTCGTTGACTGTCCTCGTTGGCTGACGCTGTCATAATGATGTGCGTTTGTCGTTGCCCTTGTCTTCAGCTCTCGGCTGGCTCTGTTTCTTTGGTTTGATCATGCCCGTATGGCCCACTGGTCTGCAAGCTTCCGGCGAATATCATGGCAATGGACGATGATGGGCCGGTCAGCAGGCTCGCTCCTCAGTAAGCCCAGGGGGTAATGGGCCAGGGCACCCATTCCTGCACCACTAAGATGCCGCCCGGGTACCCTCTCCTGAGTCTTGACCTCTTGTCTGGGCCCATGTTGCTTCCAAGCCGCGTGCGGATGGAGCCATGTCCCCCCATGATGCCTGCCAGCCCCCCTGCTATGTCTGCCCTGGCTGCTTTGCCCGCACTTGTAGTCGCTCTTCGTGGCTGGTCGGTGACCCAGAACTGGGACGGGAACCGGCGGTAATCTGACAGCGACATACATAGAAAGCTGCTCCTACCCCAAGGCCTGGTGGAGCAGGAGTAGAGTGGGTGGAACCGCGCGGCCGACGTGGAATGGCCCGAAGGCTCCCAGGATAACGGGCTCCTGGAAACACTTGCGCCACTGGCACGGGAACGGCTTTGAGCTCCCCAACTGGGCTCACTGTCTTGCTCGCCCGAGATTTCCAGTTGGCTTTGAAATACGTCGAATATGGGCCAATGAAGTGCGTTACCAGGAAGCAAGCAGGCTAAATGAAGCATTAGCGCTGGCGTCCCCTTCACATATAGCCCTGGCTTGCGCCGACTTGCATCATCCCGCCGCGGCTCACCACATGGTTTTGTAAAGCGTCAAGAAATGGCAGTCTGGCCTGTGTATCACTCCTCACCTCGAAGCAATGTCCTAGTGATTGAAACCTCTGCTATTTTGACGGGCAGGTCCAGAGTCTGGACAGGACGGGGACGGCATGTTTGGCGTACCTGCAAGCCGAGTTGCTGCTACAAACGTCCGCTCACCGCCCTTCTTCTCGTCCTGCTCGACCGTTCTGTAAAGCTCGGCGGCGGCAAGTCGCGAGACGAATTGAAGAGGTGAATATGTCAATTGCGGACGACCATAAAGAAGACTGAGAGTCGAGACAGTTGGGGCTCGATGTTCCCAAAGGGCATATCGCCGTGCCTCGTGGTTGCGCACAGTGGCATTGGATGTTTGGGGGCTAGCGAGTGAGTCCACCAGTGTCCCGTCCCATCACATCCGAGCCAACCCACAGGTGATCCCCTGCTGTTCCGTCACAGTTGGTGTGGTTGGTGAGGTTGAAGTCAAAGGCGGTCGGGATACCCTGTCTGTTTGTCCATGTGTCTAAACAGATGAAATCGATGCGACGCTAAAGTGTGTAAAGTGTGTGACGGTGTGACCTGGTGCATAATACACAGCGGGGTTGAAGCCTTGAAGGGGTGATACGTGAAGCAGATGGGACGGGCGGGAACTCCCACAGCGATGCCATGTGCTTGTGGTCAGCCATGCACCATGTCGGCCGAGAGCGCGTCAACGGTTTTGGCACTTGGCTTTGGAATGCAAGGATCAGCCTGGTCTGTCGGGCCCTGCTGACTTGTGAGGTTTTGACGATGTTATAGCCACAATAGAGGGCGGGGCGGGGCATTGTCCCAGTGTGCGAGCGAAATTGTCCAAGTCCAAGACATTTGCTCATTGCCAATCAAGTGCGCAAGTAACAGCTATCCAGTAATGGGGTAAGATGAGTTTCTGGGGTCACATATCGCTGTCGTCGTCGTCGTCGTCGTCGTCGTCGTCGTCGTAGTGGAAGAAAAGGCGCTGGCATTGGAAATGTATGTGAGATATGAGTTCTCCCTACTTTAACACATTCGCAAGGTAGGTATGCAAAAACTGAGTCGGAAGAGAAGTAAGGTAGGGCAGGTACCTTGGCAAACCAAGGTAAGGTAGGTCGAACAAGAAAGACCTGGGTACCTTAGGTGCTTGCCTTCCTCTGGGATCGACCGACTGGAAGGAACCTAGGAGTTGCCTTCCTGCTTACCTTCGTCCTTGGGTAGGTGCCTTGCATGGTCCGCCTGCTTGTAATGGGAATGAATGCGGCCTCCTCTTGACTGCCAGATCTCGGGAATGGGAGGACGACAGCGGATGAGTCGGTGCATACTCCGTACACAACGTGCCTGCCTACCCGCCTACCTTATCCAAGAAAGGGGAAAGAGATAGGTCCCTACGGATACTATCGTTTGGAATCTCGCAGGCTTCAAGTTTGGATCATCCTGGGAACTTGAAGGGGATCACCATCAAATCAAGCAGGCGCGGGCGCATAGCCAGTCGGAGTATTCCGTGGCCGGGACGGTGAATGGAAGGCAAGGTGAGAGGTAATGGAAGTATGCATCCCGTGGGTACGGAGACATTGCTGCCATCCTCGCCTTCCAAGCGATTTGAATAGCGATTGCTTCAATCACCACGGACATGAGACTCTTTTCCCGCATCGTGAGCTCCTTCCGTTCATCGATTGAGGTGCACAATACCCAAGGAAATGGAAGGTAGGAGAACAAGGCAAGGCCGTTGGTACCTGCCCAGATACCAGGCGCAGGCGCGACAGGTAGGGTACCTTCCCACAGGACTGGGTGAGGGCGGGAGCGTCGCGTCGATCGGGGTTCTTTGCCCGTCTTCTTCGGAGCTGGTCCCGTCTTCTCAGCGAATAGGCGATTGGGTAGTGGTGAACGTTGCCTCGGGATCCCTGTTTCCTGGGTCCCCTTCCCTCCTTCCTTCTTTTCCCCATCCACGCTTTTTGGTGAGTGAGATCCTCCCCCCTCTTCAGCTCCTCCTTCTTTCCCTTCCCCTCCTCCACATTAGATCACGTCGCTTTAACTTTCTCAGCTTCTTCTCCATCACCCTCCAGGGCTCTCATCGGGCCATCCTCATCGCCGCCCGTTATGTCCAGTCCCTGTCTCAACGGTTGTTCCAGCCTTCCAGGGAATCCTTCCTTAATCTTGCCTTTCCCACCTCAAGGTCCTGCCCTGCGTCATGGCATCTGGATCGTTGGGCATCGGTATTCTTCTCCCCTCTACACTAGCACCATCGCTTTGGCACTCAGCTGCGCCATTCCTTCGATCCCCCTCCACATTCACTCCGATCAACCTCAAGGCCATACTCCGGACGACGCTTCTTCGTGCCCCTCAATTTCTCCCTCACTCCGCCCCTCTGCCCCTCCGACAAACGCAAAACTACCACGCGGCCGCGATGCCCCAATTCTGGGTCGACCGAAGCAGCCCCGGTACCACCGATGATTGGGTCTTGTCAATTTACCCCATCTGGAGCTCGGCTGTGACCCATCGACGAGTTATTTGAATGCGAAGTCGACATCCTTGGTCCAACACGCTGCGACAGGGTGGACTCACGAGCTGCACTCAGTTCCGCTGGTCTGCGGGAGCAAATCGGCGCACGTTCTTCCAATCCTCTTTCACCATCCAGTCTCGAGTCCTGTGTCCTGAGTCCTGACCCATCACTCAGCCTGCCCGCAGACCAGCCGCATCAGAAATGGCTTCCTGCTCCATACCGGCGGCAACACCCAAACAGGGCCTGCGCGCCATTCGCCAATCGTTCAACACACCCGCCTACCTACCCTGCCATGCCAGGCCAATGTCATGTCTTGCACCCGTTCCGCCGCTATGATTGTGGCGCAAATGTTCAAACTATCGCCTCCGGCGTCATTCTCTTGACGCGAACCGAGCTGATGGAACGCCGACTATCCGTCCGCCAACTACCGGCTAGTAGACCCGCTAAATACGGTCTGATGTTGGGAAGCCTTCACTCTGGCATGACGGGCGACAGACACGATGCAATTCAGCGCACCAAACCTGCAGCCCACTCTCCTCGCACGCCGACGGCTAAATTACCTACCTATTCATCCCATCTGCACGCGACCAAAGGCTCTGCCAGAGACCAGCAGGGCACTAGGCCGGACGTCCTTAACCAACCAAGGTACCGATAGCAACAGATCTACGATCATCAGACGTGGACAAGTACTGCTCCTCGGTGGGTTTTACCATACCCTGCAGCGCGCGCGTGCGAAACAGAACACCCGCCCGTGCCGCCCTTCTCCCTCTCACCAAGTGAGTCTGAATCCCTGGGCATTGTTT
Organism: Colletotrichum fioriniae; assembly: GCF_027942845.1. Lineage (NCBI taxonomy): Eukaryota > Fungi > Ascomycota > Sordariomycetes > Glomerellales > Glomerellaceae > Colletotrichum > Colletotrichum fioriniae. Next base: position 733,371 of record NW_027076842.1, read on the forward strand.
GATTACGGTCGATAATGGCGAACTCGAAGCAGCCGCGCAACCTGCACTACTAGCGGTGCAAACATTGCTGCAAACCGTCCTCTTATCAGTACGCGGCGTGAAAATGGTGCGACTGGGTTTCCAAACCCGATTCAGGGAAGCGACGCACCGCGTCAATTCGACAAATATTGGTGAAGAACCTGCCTTTGTTCTCCCGCTACCCACCCACACCTACGGGTGATCACTTGACTGATCAACTTGTCCGATGTGCGCCCTGTCGGCTGCCCCCAGAGACACAAAGCGATAACGCGACGCCCGCCCACACCCCCACCGGCGACAACAGCAGCAGGATGGATTTGGTCCAGTCCCAGAGGCTTGTGCTGACAGCGCCGTCGTCGGGCCATGGACGACTAAGGCAGACCCAATCGCCTGTCAGACTTTCTTTTTCCGTTCTTAGCGGTCCATTCTGGCGGGAGGGGCTACCCCCCCAGTTCCACCGGGCTCATGGATTCCTCTTGGGGGCTTGCCGGTACCCACACTTCTCACGTACCGGGTACAAACAGATACTTCGTACCGACTTCATGGGTCGGGCAGAGACAGCCCCGCCCCCTTTGTCTTGCGCAGCTCTCGACGCACTCTAGTTCAAGTAGCGTTGATGAATCGCGCCCGTCAGATCTTTCTATCCGCTGCCTCCAGCACTCCGGTTTCGAATCGCTTCATGACAAGCTGCACTGGCTTGAGGGACGGTTCCGATGCTGTACCGCGAGGGGATCCTGAGAACTGGTGACCGAGCGAACGAGCGGACGAGATTGGGGTTCACTTGGCCCTACCCCTAGTCACGCTAAGGCAAAGGGAACCGGGGGCTTGCGCAAGGACCGGGGGCTGCCGACCATGTAACGCCGCGCCGCCCGCTCCCTAAAGGATACTCCCGTTTCTGCCGTTTCGTCGTACATATCCCGCATATCCATCACCTTCGCCCATACGGATGGCCCTACGGCAATCTATCTCACCGCGAGACCAACGCCTTCATGTCTGTGCACCACTTCTGGGCAGGTTGCAGAACCACAAAGGGAGGTCTGCTTGATGCAGTAATACGTCCTCTGCTGGGATGCACTTGCATCTGCTCCTAACCCAGTTCGATATCAGCTGCAGCGTCATGTCATTCCTGTGTGGCGCGGGACCAGGTATCTCACCAACACGCATGGTACAATCCTCAGCTTGCCTGTTCGGTCTGGAAATCCGCTTACAGCCAATATCCCAAGAGATTTTTGCCTCCTTCGCTTGACTTACGCTCCCAGCATGGAACATCATCACGGCGATTTCGGCCTGCATAGACCGATGACTCCTACGACACTAACCGTTGAATGAGATAGCAGGGGCTCCACGCCGTCGCATGTAGTATGAATCCCAACACAGGCGGTTCGATCGCCAGCCTACGACGATGAGTCCGTTGCTTAATCAACATTGACATTGCATTAGACACTGCCTCAAAATATTCCGAGAAGGCTTAGAAATTCCCGTTGCTTATTTCCTCGTCGCTCATTGCTTAGGCAAGACGTATAGCTTCCTCGAACATCATTGGGGACAACCTTCCCACACCTTCTCCTGTCACGAATGAAATTGCTGGTCCAGATGCATCCACAGATTCCGAATTGACCAGTATCTTGCTTGTACTCTATGTACAGTATCGCATCAACCTTCATCAGCCCCTTTCACGCCTTTGAACCTTAAAGTTGCCACAAAACAGTCGAAAACGTGACGGAGGAGCAATTGAAAGCGGGATTTTAACAGCAAATACTTTGCCGACTTTCCTCGCCAGTAGCAAATATTCGCTGTACTTCAGACGTTTCATGACAAGTTCGTTTGATTGCCATACCTTTTTGTCGAAGCGGGCACGGCAATGGGCAGGGAAGCTCGAAGTGTGGCTTTATTGCACAATTTTGCCGCAAGAGTGCGAATCCGCAAGGAAACGCATCAGCTCACCATACGGATCGCACCACAGCACTGTGGCATCGCACATATTACGCAACCAATATCAACACTATTGAGCAGATTCGTAGTATCTGGAGCTCAACAAGAGACCGATCAACCGCGCGTACATTGCACACCGGTGCGCCCGAGTCCCTCGATTTCGGCTAAACACGATGCTCTCAAATCAATCCGCCTGATACTGCGAGCTTAGATATTCCATACAAGACGGGGAATGACGTTTGATTCCGTCCTTAGTTCAGCGGCCCCAGTGTGGTCGACTTTGACGGCGAAACCCAAGGCTACACGGCGACGAGGGCGCGGCACCGGGTTTCGCCAGCCACGTTAAAGGGCATGGACACAGCTTTATCCACACGTGAAGTGTACGATCCCGCTCATCTATCTCAAGCCCGCAATCTATATTCAAGCCTCAACATATAAGATATGGCCAACGCTAGGCTTTTTTTAAAAAAAGAAAAAGTTTTCAGTTCTATCTTGCTTACTTGTATTTGCAGTTCTCCCACACCGTATCTGAACGTCATATTCTTTCACGGACTCCTTGAGCTGATCCAAGCGCCAAGCTCGATTGTGCTTGTCCATCTCCCGACAAGTACATGGATCTATGATCATTACCAGGAACGGTCTTATTGTCGCTCTTTCCGCGACTTTGCTCGGTCTCACTTGGCGGGGTTAGGCTCAGGCAGCAAGCAAAAAGTACAAGCAGTTCGCCGCTTTTGAAGATAGACTGATCAAAAATCTCAACCGAAAAGTTCTTGAATAGCTCGTTGTGGTAAGAGCAGTCTGTGCCGTGGTGAGGCATCCCAAGTGGGACGAGAAGCACCATTTTGAAAGGCGGGCCGGGCCTCGTGGAGCCGTATTGACCAACTCACAGTGTCGGAGAAGATGATGGCAGCGCTCGAGGATAGCTTCCGCACTCCGCACCGCACGCCCTGAGATTCGCATGAAAGCGACAGTGTGGCAGGAGATGGTCCCATGTTAGCCATCAGCCCAACTTCGTCGACGCTCGTGCCAGACCAGGTAAGGGAGGCGTGCTACTAGCTTGCTGGTCCGGTCATCTCGACGGCCTGGTTCACTATTAGACAACCAATACGCCCTGCATGTCAGCGAAATGCACGCTTGCCGCCAGCTGGTCCGCGCTTACCGAATGAGTCTACCTCTTTTCCCCGGGTCTGGTGTTTTGACTTTGCGGTTGGTTGGGCTGACAAGACATGATGTTGTTGGTGGTCCATACCTTTTCCAGGCCGGGATCACCTGGAGATATTAGGCAAAAGGAGATGGTATATATATCGGAGCAAGGACTGTATTTACATACGTTCAAAGCCATCTCCGGCGAAGGCCGGTGGGTGATTGTCGCAGCCTGACGATACCCAAGATGCCTCAAAAACAGCACGGCAAATCTTTGTTAACAGACCAACGGATAGACCAACCAGACCAGCCAGGCAATCAACCAATCAATCGATGGGCTGACCTTGCGAGTTTCTGAGCCCAGGGTTCGCCCTTTTTTTTTCTTTTCTTTTTTTTTCTCTTCCCTCTTACCCTGTCTATCTAGGCACCTACCTGGCTTCTGGTACCGGTACTTGACTGGCGAGGAGTAGCATCCAGGCGACTGGGCCGCTATCAACAGGCAATCAATCATGTTTTGGTGGCGCTGGGGGTGTTCTCTGATTGTCAAAGGCCATTGGACAGATCGGGGGACATTGAGTTTAGGGACATCACGTGATGGGAAGCGTATGCATGCAGCCGTCGTTCCCGCGATGTTCCCCATTTTTTACCTTCGATTCCCTTGCTCAGGCTCTCCACGGCCCGCCACGACAACCACCCTCCCATTCACGCACTCCTTTTCAAAGACCTTGACCGGACTAAACCACGCAAACCTCAACTCACTTCACCTCCCACCCCATTGCATGTGGAACCTCTAACCCCTACGGCGCACCCTCGAGCATTTCAAAACTCGTCGTACCTTACACAACCCCCCCCCTTTCTCTTCACCTTACCTACGACCTTGCCTACCCCTTCATTCCGTCCGAAAAGAAAACCTTGGGCACACTCGCTTGGCCGATCGAGCCTCGCCTCTTGATCTAGCATCACGGACCTCCTTCGATACAACACATGGAAACTTTCCATCCTAGTCCAACTGACCTCCTGGACCTTGACAGCTTTTTTGAGTACCCGGTCCTTGCCCGAGCTTGTTCGGCTTGACTTTTGGACACATTAATGGTGACTAGCCGTGCAATAATGGATGGGGGCCATTTTGACCACCTTTTACCCCCTCCCTCTCTCCGTTCCTTCCAGCGGATGCCGAGTCTTGGGCCCTCACCGGAGGGGTCGGTGGCAAGGCAAGCTACCGACTTGGGAGACCAAGGGTGGTATTGCAAGCAAGGGATTTCTGTCCCTATGCTCTGTACGCCCCGAGATTAATCAAAGACATTCCCATTATGCGGCGAAATGATATTGCACCAGCAGGCACTCAGCCTAGCGCCTACGGTGGACGCGGCGACGACGACGTGTCATTTGCTCCTACCTCAGCATCCGACTGAATCTTGATGGCGCGTGGGGAACAATCCGATCAGCTCTTCTACCGAGACAAGCCGCCCGTTCTTAATCACTTCCAGTGGGGATGGGCGACAAGGAATAATAGCACCAAGACTCTGCACAGTTCTCGCTCTTGCCCAGGAGACCAGAATGGGAGAAGAAGTGACTTGTCTATACAGTGCGTATAGATAGTCCTGCACATGCTGCGACACTGCCGCAGCCCGCCAGCCGGGCAAACCTGGCAAAGCAGACCAGATCGAATTAGCAGGGAGATTTGACCCGGTCGAGTCAAGCGGCAAGCCCATGGGGTGGAAATTGCAAACAGCAATAGACTGAAGCTCCGATCGGCGGATATCAGACGAAGAAAGAGAGTAAAACCATGGACGAGGGCTGGACGGCAGAATGCGGTGAAAGCTTCATGATTAAAACGCGTTGTCAAGGAATGGGCTAGAACAGGGCTGTTGCCAGCAAGATACCGGCCGCCAACCCACCATCATGGGAAGCTTCGTACGGCCAAAACCCTCGCTGGACGCGCTCCCCCTAAGTGCGCCGCCAGGGTTACTCGCCCAGTTAGCCGAGCTGGTAACTCGAATAGCAGCACGTCAGGCGTGCCAACGCTACCACTGATGGATGGCACAGAGCCAGGCTACGTGGGCGGGCAGGATGCCAGGAGCTACATCGTCCATGAACATCACCATGCAGATAGATGCATAGCTGCTGCTTCTGGATGTCCAGCCACATCGACTGTCTCCCACGGGACCTCGGCCACATGCAGGCTGGACGGGCGGACAGTGGAGAGTAAGACACCCGCAGCAAGGACCAGGAGACGAGGCAGCCCAAAGACGAGACCATAGGCTAGGATCCATGCCGGATGGACGATTGACGGTTGCTCAACAGACTTCCCGTCGCGCATGTAGTCCGTCCCTAGCCCTTGTACCGTCGTTCGGTAGGTAAGTAAAGCAGACTGGGCCAGCTCCACGTCCAACGGCGGCGATTGTACGCTGCGGCACACCATGGCTGAGGTACAGGACGCGCCGCACTAAGGTCGTGCAAGCTAACCAGCCCGTCCGCGGGACGTGTAGTGTATCGAATGGGCTGTAATCAGCTTCGGCCCACCAACGATACGAATGAATACTTCCCTAGCTTTTCCTGAAGCATGACCTATTCCTGGTTCTGTATCATACTGTCTCGTTGAAAAAACTGGCCGGCAAGAAGCCATGTCGGAGAGCAGTTGAATCCCTCCAACGGCGGACTGAACATACTGCGTGCTGATGGATGGGCACTGATTCGAGGAACGTGGCAGCGTCTCAAGCACGCTACTGCACAAGGTTCACGTTGCCCACCGAGGACTACACTGCCTATGAGCGTGCTGAGTGAGCGGCACACCAGCTACTTGAGATGGTGGGGAGAGCTGTATGGGGCCTTTGAGCACGGAGGAAGGCAACGAGGATGGGCTGGCTCAGAGGAGCAGGCATATGGATGGTCGGGGCTGGAAAGGCACACTGCACAAGAGCGGCAAAGCAGCGGTGAGCAGAATATCTGACCTGCTTGTTGTGGTTTTGGCACTGACCTACGCAGTATGCTCCGTCCTGGGCGGCTCGGGTCCGTTCATCCCGTACTCGACCCGACCGTTGTCATTCGCCATCACGTCAATGTGTTGATGTTCAGCCGAGTTTCGGATCGGAGAAGGAAGAGTGAATTCTTCATTTCTCACTCGGTCTTCTCACTGACCCTCACTTTCGATGGGATCTCACCCGGTTACGGGATGCAGCTCATGGGCCCAGGCGACGATTCTGTCATGCGATACCGTGACTGTTGTTGGCCGACAAACGAGGCGGAGATGACCTGTCAGATCTGACAGCTGTGTGGCCGCAAGCCACGCGGCGGCAGCGGCGGTGGCCGGTAGTACAAATGAACTCGGATACTATGGGAAGCAGATGGGAGCACGTATCAACCAACAACCCATACGGATACCGAGCACGATTCCGGGATGCACACATCGTGGGCGACTTCTTTCTACTGTAGGGGACCCACCCTGACTCTGACTCTTCAAGGTGTGCATTCCATCTCAACAAGGCAGCCGAAACGGCAAAAAGCAAGCGCTTGACGAGGGGTCGCGAGGGTTTCTTTCTCTGGTCTGACTTTCTGACAGTAGTGTATGGTAGGAGTAGCCGTGAGGGGTTGCTTCTTCTTTGTTTCTTTCTTTCCTTTTCAGTTTGGTTTTTTATTTACCATTTTCTCCCCGCCTAGGTAGGTTACCGGTAGTCATACGGGCGACCAGCTCCTCACCCACCATCTTACCTCGTCCGCCGCCGTCTCCCCGCTTGCTCACCACCCATCGCCAAAAGAAATCGACATTTCTTCCCCCGGCTCGCGTCCGTGGCCGCCGATACCTTGCAGCAGAGTTGCAGACCAACAAGAAAAGTTCGCACCATCCCATCTGCGGTAGCTGTCCATTGGCGATGCATCATGTACAGTACTTTGGTTCTTTTTGGCTCATCTACCTAGGCTCTGGTCACCACCCATCGGCGCCCAGCCCCCAGGCAGCCGGGCATACATACCATGGACCACGTCGCCCACCCCTTCTTCGACTGGGACACTCATGACGGGCTCCCAGGCTCCTAATCGCGCTCTTTCGGGCCAGCTGCATGACAGGTAGCACCCAAGGGGGTGGGCTCGAACCACTAAGACGGCCTCCGAAGATATTCGTGCGACCTTGAGACCTTTGGTGCTGCTGCATGGCCGCTTGGGCCCGTCACCGCCCGCATGGTGCTGCAGTCACAAGCTGCGGACCGATGCGGCCTGCAGCAGGATCGGCGTCGATCCGCTTGTTTTTTTACCACCAGAAAAACCTGTCCACGGCACCTATCTGTTTCCCAACACCCGGCGGTGGCCCCCGTCAGCCCCGGTCGGTCACACACATACACACACACACCGTCAAGTCGACCCCGTCACGGTCACGCCCCGTGTTGTCCTCCCCCGGCATCTGTCTCTCGAGCTTCATTCAGAGTTTGTCTTTGCTTTTTCAACCCTTGTTCGGTGGCTGGATGCAATTTTTATTTAAATTTTTTATTCTGCGCTGCCGTATCATGTTCGTCTGCGCCTACTGTGGTATGGACGACTCGTCGGTGCAAGGGAACACATACCTCGTCAGGCATGCTTACGGCCGGTTCTGGTTTGTCAAGGCAACTCTGGTCTCTCTCTGTCTTGCTTGCGGTGCTGGTCATGTACCTCTTTGTATGACTCGACGGCGGCAGGTTACGCTGCTCGGGTTGCGAAGCGATGGGTGTTGGGGTGTGAGTGTGCATGTGTGTGCCCACGCACCACGAACTCACGGAGGACGGAAGAGGAAAATGCTAGTCAAGTCAGGTCCTGCCGTCCAACCTGCCACGCTTGCAGTGGGTATTTCGGACGGGCATCTCATTCCATCCCCCCCTCTCTTTTCCTTGCCGGGCCCGCGGCTGTAACCTGTTTTGGGCCCCGGGTGCGTCTTCGCATCCCGCCCGAGGTCGCTTCGGTGGGCTACGAAAGGCGCGCCGCAAAAAGCGGCGGCCCCAGGGTTTCGGCCATGATCCATGGTGGATGCCAATGGATGTGCGGCGTGCCATGGCTGCGAGCGCTGGCTCCTGACTCCCTCCTGGGAGCCACGGAGCCTTGGAAGGGGGGAATAACGAGGCAGCCGCAGACGTGCAGGATGACGGTCTCCTTCTTGCTCCTCCACAAGGTAAGGAATTCGTAAAGGTACGGAGTAGGGGACTTCAACTGTCAAGGTTCCACCAACCCCCCCCTCCCTCCTCCGGTTCCCCGAGAGACCTGGGGCGCGGCGGCCGCGACCTTCTTTGTCAGACGCGGTGCGAGGTAAGGTACCGTTCAAGTTCGCTAGGAAGGCAAGGCAAGGCAAGGCAAGGCCGGGTCGGGGGTGGGAAGGAAGAGGAAGGGGAACAGGGACAGATCTCTATTAGTTCGCCGTTCTTCCTGACCACGCTGACCCCCCTTCCCCCTCCGCCTTGGATTCAGGCACTTCCATTGACTGAATTCCTGCCAGAACTGCACGGGGGATAGGAATCCACAACGCTGAACCTACCCCGAAATTCTCCACGACCCCGTGCCATCCCAGTCTCACACGCATCTAGTCACGTGATACAGAGGCTGCTGTTAAGCTGTTGAAAACAGGGGAGTTGCCTTACCTAAGGCCATGAATTTCAGGCCGTCACCTCACCTTTCCTCGCTGCCCGCCCGTGCCGGGTACGAATACCTTTACTCTGCCCTGAGGTAAGGTAAGGTACGCAGTAATTACAGCAGCGTACGAATAGATTCTCTCGCAGCGGTGCCTCCACAATTATCCCATTCCCCGCTCCTCCGGTACTTCTTTTCATGTGTGGTCCCTTCATCATTCCATTCGGGGACTAACCTCCCGGCGCCTTTATGTGGACTGGAGACTTTTTTTTTTTCCTCCCATCGCCGAGTTTCTTAACCTAAGGTACCACCTAGTAGCACTGGACCCCTTCCCGGCCGGATCATTTCCGCGGACCTGGACCTACCAGTACAGCTACGAAGTGACCGAAAACTCTCCGTGCGAAAAGGAATAAAAGCAACGTCGAGTGGTTGCATCATCCAGTGAACGAAGGTACATATTGAAAGATCAAGAAACTTTGCCATAGTGGTCTTTCTCTCTATTTATTGCAACTCCTTTTTGTGAAAGCTGAGTAAGGCACTTGCAGACGACATATTTTTTTTCTTTTCTGCTCTTTTCTCCTCCAATCAAAAGACGAAGAACTTCAAAGGAGGGGTGTTGACAAACGAAAAGAAGACGAAATTTCCGGAACCCCAAGGATATCGAAAACCCTGGACATATACCAGGTACGCTTACCTTACACACCGAGACGCCAGCTCGAGATCTGCCTCCGGGCAAATTGCCGCCGACGTTCCATTCACCGAATATATCCCCGTCGACAAACCATGGCCGAGAACGATACTGCCAGCGCCAACAAGGCTTACTTCAAGTATGCATACATTTTATATTTCCACACCGTTTTGCTATGTTATCTTCATGAGGAAGGAGGAACGCCATGACAGGATGATGTCGAGTGACATCCAATTTTATCCGCGTTCAGGCGTTCTCGGGTTCCTGCAGATGTGTCACACGACAAACACAACCTATGGAGTCTCATCACCACTTTCAGGTGTACTGGCCTCGACCTCTTCCCCCTATTCTAAGTACCATCCTCCCTTTTTGAACTGCATTCCGCATTTTGAGCGAATATAAAAACATGCCTAGGCCCATGGAATTGACTTACACGAACTGACTCGTGAGTAGTAAGCTGGCAGCCGAGTACGACGCAAAGTACGAAAAGACTATTCTGCAGCTCGAAAAGGAGATTCGCAAGCGCAAGGACTTTATCGGCGCAGATTGGGTCATTGACGACGACGATGATGATGACGACGACAGTGAGAACGAGAGCGCAGCACAGCCGACGGCGGCGAAGGGTCGGTCTGTGAGACTTCTTGATTACGCTTGTGGAACGGGCTTGATTTCGAGGGTGAGTTTACTTTTTCCCCTTTGCGTTTTTTTCTTTCCTGAAATCTTTTTCAAGGAGACATGATTATGTACGAATTGTATGTTACATTTGTCATGTTTGCGAGTAGCATATCACCTCCCTCGAGCAGGTACTGTACTCGAGAGAAGTGGACGAGATCTTTTCCCGTCCGTCACGCAAGTTTGTTTGCTCTTGTTTCAGACGTCGTGTATACCATGCTCGTGTAACATGTTTTATTCTCGTCATGTACGCGAACAATTCCTCCTCGTTATTTCTCCTGTCATCTGTGATGGGTCTAGCACCACTCCAACAGTGTAGAAACGGAAGACTCGGGCTGTAGAACTTATAATTGGGACAAATTCGACTGACACCAAAAATAACAACAGGCTCTCGCGCAGTTCACGACGCATTGCGTCGGCATAGACATTTCGGAAAACATGGTGGCGGCCTACAACGCCCGGGCCGAGAACCAGGTACGTTGGAAAGGTGATGCTGATTTTGTTTGGTTCAAGTTCGAGTGTTCGAGGCAGTCAAAACAAGGCGAGAGAGAGAGAGAGATGAGTCCAAAGTAGCTCGGTTTCCCCATTCAGACTCCCAGTTGTCGCTCTCTACATACACACCTTCTTCTCTTTTTTCTTCACCTCCCTTTTGGCTAGATAGTTCTGCCCACACGCGACGTACAGACCGGGCATCCAAGTGGAAAGTGACAAGAGGGAGAGGTGTGAGGGTGGAGGGAGAGTTTCGAAGAAAAGGTGTGTGTACACGCACATCAGACACCAGACACCAGACGCAAAAAAAAAAGACGAGACCATGGGGCCAGCCGCTCCCAGACTCGGCTCGACTCCAGACAAGAAGCAAGCAAGCAAGACAAGGCAAAAAAGACCGGATCGTTCGCCTCACACGGATACCTGCTCACGGACTCGTTTCGGCAAAGAAGAGAGCACAGACAATCTTCTGGGGAAGTGGAAAGGAAGAAGGCTTGTCGTGGCTGTGTGTAAGGGAGGGGAAAGAAAGTCAGAACCCTCGTCTGAGCGTTTCCGTCGTCACGTCCATGATGAATGACGGACGGGTCCGTCCTCTCCTCGAGTCACTTTCTTCTCTCTTTCTCTCTACTCTCTCACCCTCACACACACACCTCATGTTGGTCTCATCTCAGCCCTGCTGACCTTCAGACCTTTTCGATCCCCGCCATGACATGACGTGGACATTTGCCAGGAAAACTCTCGCACTCTCTTTCTGCGGTTTTCGATCCGACCCCACCCCCCTCCTCTTCCTCCTCTCTCCTCTGGACAGCCTTAGATCTCTCTCTCTCTCACCCTACCCACCCCTCCCTGAATCTCACAAGAATCTCATCTCATCCCATCTTTTGATGACAGAGTTGCCGTCTCGGGCGAGCCAGCACACCCGCACTTCTACCACCCTCCCCCAAATCCCCCTTCCCCTCTCTTCTTCCTCCGAGTGCTCGGCCGTAGACCGAACAAGCCTGTGCGGGCTCGGGTTTGTGCGGGCGGCTCGGCGCACGGGGAAGATATTGCGTGACCAGAAGCCCCTGCGCAAAGTTGCCGCAAAAATACATGAGACATGAGACATGGGAGACGACGACACTGGAAGAGAAAAGACGAAAAAGGGCAAAAAAGAGGAGCGGAAAGACGCGGCAAGGAAAGGGAAAGATAAAAAAACGTTCAGCTGTGACCCGATGGACTGACATGACAACCACTTCCCCCCCAATTCTAGGGCCTCACCACCGACGAAATGCACGCCTACCAAGGCAACCTCACGGACCCGTCCGATCCGTCCCCCGCGGCTTTCAATTCCGACGACGGCCGCTTCCGCGACTTTGACGTTGCCGGCGTCGGTCTCGGGTTCCACCACTTTGAGGACCCGGAGCTCTCGGCCCGCCGGCTGGTGGAGAGGCTGAGACCGGGCGGCGTGTTTATTATTCTCGATTTCCTGCCGCACGAGAAGATGGATCACGCGTTGCCTGCTGCGCATACCGTTATGCACCACGGGTTTTCGGAGGAGAGGATGAGAGCCATCTTTGAGCAGGCTGGTGCTGGTGGGGATTTCAGGATGGAGGAGCTCGGGAGTGGTGTTGTTTTTGGGGGGCATGGGCATGGGCATGGAGGACACGACCATGGACACGATCATGGACACGGGCATGAGGGGCATGAGGGGCATGATCATGGAGAGGAAAAGGGACATGACCATGGCCATGGCTCGGAGCAGGGGATGAAGAGGCGGGTGTTCTTGGCGCGGGGGACCAAGGCTTAGATATATCGATGAGCTCAAGATGTCAAATATTTTTTTTATTTTAATTTTGAACTCAGGCTTGGACCTCTTTGGTTGATGACGAGCGGAACACACTTGAAAAGACCGTGCCTCCAGTCTACCGAAACGCCCGTACCTACTTATTCCTTATCAATGATATCAACAGCAAAAGCACCTCCAAGCAGAATAGCAGGTTCCTCGATGCTGTGGTGCTCGTAACTACGGTAGTATCCCAACGTCAGTCTTGTCTCGCTCGACATAGGGGATAGATACACTCTTTTTTATTGAAAAAACTCACCTCAACGTGCCGACACCCCCAGCCTCGAGAAGAAACGCCGGTCCGTCCTGCAGCGTCTTGCCGGCCCAGCGCATGGCAAAGGCGCGGAGAATGTGGCCGTGGGCAACGACGAGGACATCTCCGTTGGGCGCGTCCTTTTCGCCGATGACGGGGCTGTGCCACCTGTCGCGGATGTCTTTGATGAGGCGGTCCAGACGTTCCGTCACGTCTTGAGGGCTCCTGTGTGGGTATTAGCAAGATTTTCCTCAGCGTTGGAAATTCCCGTTGGTTATTTATGAGACTTCACATGACGTCGATCGATGGACTATTCCCGTTCTCCCTTGAAGCAAGCACCTTATCAACGGTTCTGACCGCATCGATGGCCAGATCGCCGACGACACTGCCCTAGGAAACCAGCACGCGCGACCTTGACAGACACGGAAGGAGAGAAAAGCACGGGGAAGTGGGAAATAGACTTACTCGCCGTCAGGGCAGCCATCGCGCCAAATGTCCCAGTTCTCAGAAAGACCCTGCTCCTTGCGGATGCGGCGGATTTCCGGCGATGTGATGCCCTCGTAGTCGCCGTAGTCCCATTCGCGAATGTCTTCGGTGACCTCGACGCAGGCGTTGCAGTGCGGGCCGTTGCCCTCGATCTCTCCGTGTTCCTTCCAGGGGAGATTGTCCTTGATGCCGAGGTTCAGCAGTTCAAAAGTCCGCTGGGCACGTTTGCGAGGGGAGACGTAGCTGATTTGCCTTTAGCAGGAGCTCATGGCCAAGGGAATTAAGATTGAGACTAATGATCAGTGCCCGGTGACATCACTTGATGGACCTGGATCGTCAAATTTGAGCTTGAGAGCAAGTCTGGGCCCCTGCAGCGGAAGACCTCATTATCCTCCTCAGATGGCTTAACAATTACACGCAACTCACATGTGAGAGATTCGTTTGGGCACAATGAGGCGGTCACTCCCAACCAGAGCGCGGCCGGTGGCGCGCACACGCTTCTCGCCGTTGGCGGTGAGCGGGATATCGGTGCTGCCGGTGTGCCGGCCGTTCAGAGACCACTCCGTCTCGCCGTGGCGGATGATAAAGGCACGGGGAGTCGTCATGGCGGCGGGTGCAACAAGACCGTCTCGCGGAAGCCGATTTGACAGCGGATGTAACCTCGAATTGGGTGTGGGTGGGAAATGTTATGCGATCTCCACCGGTGGTGTCTAAGTGTCCTTCGGGGTCTAATGGAGGGCGGCGCAGGGACGCCCCCGAGTCAGTTTTTGGTCCTGTCACATACAGCAGCGAGATCTTGACGTTTGTACGAGTGCTTGTGACGTTTAATGCATGAAGAGAGCCCGGAACCTGATGAAGAATGGTGGGTGGTAAAGGAGAGGAAGATGAGACGGATGGGCTTGACGTGACGTTACTGCTTTTGCCGAATTTGGCTTTCCAGCCGTCCCGCTCTTCCCGTCTTTGCGTACCATCTCAGTTCTGCACATAGCCTTTTGAGATCTCTGTAAACCGTAACGGCGCTTGCCATAACTTATAACACAGTTCATCGTTGGTTTGTTTCCTGTGAGTGCCAACTTTGGCCGATGAATCCATCCACGGTCGAGGCCAAGATCCAACGACATCTGCCAACTCGAGCCAAGGCCAGGCGGGGGCGGCAGTGCTGAGTCTCTTTTTTTTTTTTTTCAAAATCTTTGCCGTATCGTGTATCCGATGTTTCTTCTGATCTCCCCAACGATGACAAGCGAGAAGACAAGCCTTTTGCCCCCTCTTACTGGCCCCTGTATCGCATCTTCTCCTAGCCCCAGCATCGGCCATCGCAACGGTAGCACTTTGTCGCTTCTCGCGTGCACTTGCCGCAGGTTGCGTCCCATCTCCCCCGTCGTCATCCGGCTTTGTGACATCTGTCTGGTTTTATGCGGTCCAGGATAGGTCAGAATGGGGGATGGGGGAAATGTGAGAAGGCATTTGGGCTTGTAGCAGAGAGGGAGATCCTCAGTAGTAGTGCGCCATGAGAAAGGTTTCAGCAAGGGCTGTAACGAGCAGGGGGTCGCACCAGAACCCCACACGGGCAAGAACTACCTAGTCGTGATCATTTGCTCGAAAGTGAATGTTGCGGCGACTTTCCGTTGCTTGACGGGGAGAGAATAGGCGAGAAAGAGGCAGGGGAGTTGATAAGGGTCGTGGCGAATGTGAGGTCAGAAGACCCGAGGAAAGGAGGATAGACGCTGCTCTGGTGTAGGGATGAATGGTGAAGGGGGAGGAGAAGAGGAGGGAGAAAGAGAGATGCTCTCACGAAGTTTGTTTCAACGCACCAGTAGAAGTGGGAATGAATAAGCCCGTTTGAGGATGCCCTGGGCAGCAGAAAAAAGGCAGTTGGGGGCCCTGGGTGGTTCTTACTCAAAGTCTCTTATCTTTAATTCTTCTTGCTCGCTTCGGGGTTTGTAATGGCGCAACTGACAAAAAGGTCAATGTCTCCCACACACCCTTTCCTCGTTTGATTGCCTTTTTTTGGTTATTTGGCAACTCCTCTCTCTATCTCAGGGATTGCAGGAACTCGCCTCTTATGAGTCTTTTTTTCCTTTAACCTGATTGAATTATCCGCTCAACATCAGTAATGACCCGAAGCGACGACGTCACGCCAACCCCGGCTCTGACAGGACGATTACTAAGAGCGCTGGGGCTCCCTTCGTCTCCTCTTCTTCCTCGGCGCCAACGTCTGCAGCGGGGCCTCCTCCGCCACGGCGTTTCCACTTCTGGCTGGACTGCCGCCACCGAGACTACCGACAACGACACCGATACCACCGACGCGAACGCGTTGGAGCTCATTGCTTGGCCGTACTCTGCTGCGCCCGCCGCCCCCGCTACCGACCCGTCAACGCCGACATCGACAACGACGACAACAACCGATTGCTGTTCTCCTTGTTGCGATTGCGAGTACGATCCCTTTGGGACAACGACCCGACGGCGGCATTCTCCATCAACGCCGCTCGAGAGACCCCAAGGCCACAGGCGAGCTAATTCTCTCGATTCGACGACCACAACTTCTTCGAACGATTCCTCCTCTTCATCCTTCTCATCAGTATCTTCGCGCTCCCGTTGGAACCCGTTCTCTTCCGCGACCGACGAATTGACCACCTTGAACCGACGGTCCAACGGCGTGGATGATAAGAGGAGTAAAAAATCGAGAGAAGTCTGGAGGGAGTACTGGTGAAGCAAGCGCCTTTGCAAACCTAGCAACAAGGAACTAAAATCTCGACGTAAAAGAGGAGTGGGAAGCATCAAAAGCACAAACTTGCGAAATATGAGCGGCTTCACAAAATTTCGCGCTGGCCTTACGGCCGCCGGCTGCGCTGCCATCATCTTCACAGGCGCCACCTATGGCGCAGGCTTGAAGACACAGAAGGAATGGAAAGAGGTAAGGAAGCATTTCTGATTTGCAAAACCGCATCATGAAAACTGACGAGTTTTCTCCTCGTCAGGAACGACAAAGCTTCTGGGAGTCTCCGTACGATGAGCAAATTTCTCTCCTACAGGGCCAGCGTGGCCGCTTAGTCACAGAGCGCCGGAAGTGGGAAAGAAAGCTCGAGTTTCTAGATGAGAGGATAAAAGAGGGAGAGGCCAAGAAGCCAGAAAGCTGACCACGGACGGCGTAAAAAGCCTGATATGGCGATGTTCTGCCATGGCCAACAAGAGTTCGGCCTCAAGCAGTAGGCATATCCAAGCAGGATAAGGACTGCTGCTTCAGATGGATCCGCGTAGTTCGAGGCAGAAGACCACGATCGGCGGCGGCGCAAAAGCGACCAGCCCACGCGTAAGGCCTTGATGGGCTCCATGGGTAATTTTGTATAATCAGGTCGATCAAAGGCCATTCGCAAGTTGTACACAAAAATAAGGAATAATTGTAGCGAACATCACTTTGCGTAATGAACAGTATCCATTACATTCATCAATCCGTCTATCTATGCCCTAAAGTAATTTGTCCCTTTGTCACCGGCTGGTTTTGCATGCCTCCTATAACCTCGTTATCGCTCGAAAACGCCAAGTCGATGCCCTTCAAGAGCTTTGAGCAGCTGGATTTTCCTACTCGCTCTTGCCTTCATTATCAATCGTCGGAAGAGGGATGGCCCGGTAGAGACAGATGAGGGCAGAGTGCGACTCGCCACCACCCGCCAAGGCATCGATCTTGTCTGGGGTCACCTCGGATACCTTGTCGTCATTGAACCACCACCAGTTACCGTCCTCCTCGCCCTTCTTACCGGTCTGGGGGTCGACAGGGGCGGTCTTCTTGACATAGGCAGTGTAGTGACCGCTATCGGCACTTGCTCCTTGGTGAGTGACGACGCCACGTAGCTCGTAGATCCCGGACTGGTTGGCGCCTTCGTCCTTGGCAAGGTCCTGGTTGACCAGAGCGTAGAGCTCCTTCTTGGCAGCAGTGAGAGCCGCATCTTTCTCGGCTTCGACCTCGGCGTCGGTCTTGAAGGTCTCGGTCATTTCTGTGTCGCCATCAGAAGTACTGGCCACGGGCTTTCCAGCTCTCTCGGCCTTCTTGTCGTTGGCCTTCTCCAAAGCTGTCTTGCCCTCGGGACCTCCAGACGCGCCGGCAACATCGCCTCGATCGACAGGGTTGATCTTGCGTCTCTTGCGTGCCCGCTCAATATCCTCTTCGTCCTTGCGAATCTCGCGAACCTTGTCGCGCACAGGAATAAGAGCCTTCTTCAGCTCATCGGTGCAGAACTCAACAACGTCAAGTTCGTGGGGGAAAGTAACCTTGCGCATGATCTTGGCCTTCTTCTGCACCTCTCGCTTCCAGAAGAATCGCACAAAGTGGACCGTAAGATACTTAGGAAGCCGTGAAATTTGCGACTTTTTCGTGTAAGTCGTGTCTCTATCCAGAACGGAAGACTTCTTCTCCAACTTCTCGGTCAAAGCAGCCATGATACCGTCGCGAAGGTGGTTGATTGAGGCATCAATGTGACAGTTGAGCTTGAGGAAAGATTCGCTTGACTTGACAGGCTCCTCTCCACCTTCCCTAGCTGCCTGCTCATCGGCCTCGAGAGTTGACTGGAGCTCTCCCGCCATGTACCTGTCGATAAACGAAGAACCCTCAGACTCAGAGAGCTTCTGCTTCAACTGGGAAATGATCTGAGACCAGGCCTCCTCGGCATCCTGCTGAGCATATCCGGCTCCGGTCTTGGACTTCTCAGCGAACTGGGGGTAGACCATGCGAAGTGTACTCAGGAAAGTCAGCGGGGGAATGGCACCCTGTGTTTCCGACATGTTCTTGTAGAGATCGGTAAGTTGAGTAGCGATGTCGGTCGAGGTGAGACCAAAGCTGCTGCCGGCACCACCGTTACCCGACTTGTGCGTGGTCAAGGCCGTCTGGAGTTCGGGGATCGATCGGAGGGTCTGGAGGGTCGAGTTAAGGTAGCAGGTGTTGCCCAGATTGGTGAGGCCTGCGGGAGTGGCTCCTTCCTGCTGGGCTGCTTCGGCTTCGGTCATGTCCTCGACAAACTTGACTGCTTCCTTGGGTCGAGCGAGATCTGCGTTTTCGCCGGAAGGCTTGCCCATCATCATCAGCGTGGCACCGGCCTTGAGGCCGAACTTGGCCATGTCATCGTCGTCCTTGACTTGCTTGCCCTTGACAAGAATCTTCTGTCGCTCGGGTTCAACGCCAGTAAGACTGTAGAGTTGATACTTGAAGGTTTCGCCATTGGACGAGGTATCGATCTCGACTTGGTACTTTGTGCCTTGGTGGCTAACGGTGACTGTTTGACAAGTCAGACAACAGCAAGCAACGCATTGATTGAGTGATGCTGCTTACCGGGTATTGACGCCATCGTTGTTTTTGTGATTCAGGTCGGCCTTGCTGCAAAGTTTTGGAGTTGCTGGCTATTGCAGTGTGTTGGGAGTAAAACCTCGTTGCGAAACGGGCTGTTGAAGGACAAGTTTGTTGGAGGCACCAGGTGGGTTGCGTCAGTACCTACCAAGCATGGAACCTTGAGGTGGGCGGGCAGTAAGGGAGGCAAGGTAGTACAAAGGACCACACGGCAAGATAGCGGGGAAGCGGTGTACCTGCAGGGTCCGTTTCAGCTACCGATTCGCTTATGGCAATATGCCCTTGTCCCTATCACTTCCGCATGCATTCGACGGTCTTCCAGCATCTTCGGGGGAGGGGATTCTGGAAGAAAACCTATAAGTCTATGGCAAAAAACAATTTGCACCTCAATACTAAATGACTGAATAGATACCCATCTCCATATACTACCTTATCTATGAGCATAAATGAAGTATGCCTAGTCCCGAGTCCGTTATAATTCAGTCTCCTGAATGCTGAAGTGTATATATACCGTAATATGCATGTAAAGGGCACAAGCGGGGGATCGCCACTAAGGAAAGAGCTCTGTGATCACGTGAGGCAGCTTCCGGCTGAATCAGCGAAGTGCGGTGACAGCTACGCATGATGTGGAGCTAGGTACGGCGGTGCTACCAGCCCCACTACGAAACGTCAGGCTTCCGGCTGAGCCAACCTCACGAGCCCCGCGGTCAACATCCAACTCCAACCTCTCAACATCACCAAAGGTTGGACGCGGCTACGTTTCGCCATCATGGTTAGTGGACTCTGTGGTTGGAAGAGCTGTATCTTTGCTAACAATTGCACACATAGTCCCAATCACTGCGACCCTATCTCCAGGCCGTTCGGAGCAGTCTGACGTCCGCCCTGACGCTCTCCAACTTCGCTTCCCAAACTGCCGAACGTCACAATGTCCCCGAGATCGAGGCTCAAACATCGCCCGAAGTCCTTCTGACGCCCCTAACGATTGCCCGAAACGAGAACGAGCGAGTTTTGATCGAACCGAGTATCAATTCCGTGCGGATATCTATCAAGATCAAGCAGGCCGACGAGATCGAGCACATCCTCGTCCACAAGTTCACTCGTTTCCTGACGCAGAGAGCCGAATCGTTTTTCATATTGAGAAGGAAACCAATCAAGGTACGGGACACGCATCACGAAAGTGTTTGGTGGAGCTACCAGGGGTTGCAATGCCACGAGGCTTGCAACTGGTCATGCAAAGGACGACGCTGACCTACTATTGCATTAGGGATACGACATTTCATTCTTGATTACGAACTTCCACACCGAGGAGATGCTGAAGCACAAGCTGGTCGACTTTATTATCCAATTCATGGAGGAGGTTGATAAGGAGATCTCGGAAATGAAGCTCTTCGTATGTCTCCCCACTCTTGATCCTTCTGCTGTGACAGTTTCTAACAGCATACAGTTGAATGCGAGAGCCAGATTCGTCGCCGAATCTTTCCTGACTCCCGTAAGTCAAACTCGCCATTGCAGCGCCAACCGGACACAACTGATGCCTCCCTTAGTTCGATTAAAATACCCTACAGCAAGCTTCTCACAAGCCAGGAGTGCAGCTTCAAGTCTGCACGGCCAGATTCGTGTAGCTGGAACGAGAATTTCGCGCCACGTTGAAGCCATGGACCTGATTCATGAGTTGGAGTTGGATGTTGGCTCGAGCGCTCCCGGAATACCGGGATCCACTATGGTTCCAACCTTGATACTGGTCCGCAAATCCGGGGCCGAGTGGGAACGACGACATGGAGCCTCCCTTTTGATAAACAATTACCGTTATGAACACAACTCTCTCCCAATCAAGTGTAGCATGTCAGTGCCGCGTGTTCTAATGTAACTCTTTTGCTCTGCTTACCCTATGAGAGTGCCGAAGAAAGTCGGAACGTCCATGTAAGCATTGCGAGATGTAGTGTCACGTTGTCGGATACAATGAAGTCGAACCCATTCTGGAGCGAGAAACAGCCGGCAATCGATCTCGGCCGTTACTGCTGAGTGATTTTTTGCCATCACAAAAACGACGACGTCACC
The DNA here is from genome assembly GCF_027942845.1 of Colletotrichum fioriniae. Taxonomy (NCBI): domain Eukaryota; kingdom Fungi; phylum Ascomycota; class Sordariomycetes; order Glomerellales; family Glomerellaceae; genus Colletotrichum; species Colletotrichum fioriniae. The sequence goes on from NW_027076842.1 coordinate 753,847, forward strand.
CTGCTCATCGCTGTTGCTGTCGCGTAATTGAGATTATGCTGGTCGCTGAGGGAAGGCGGAATCAGTCGTCCTCTTCCCTGGAGAACCGTATAGCGCTTTATACCATTCTTATAAAATAAGGGTTATTCGCACTCAGGCAACCCAGTCTCGCCATCGTCGTCGTCCTGATTTATCATGCAAACATCGACCTAATACTCACCTCCACCCCACCAGGCTACAATGGAATACACAACCACCTATTCATCCTGCTACCGCCTCGGCGTCCTCTATGCCCTATTTCAAAAGCCTCTTCTTCCTTCACACCTTCTTCTCTCCTCCCAAGTCTCTCCCCCTCAATCCACCTTTCTTTCCACTCCTCCTACCCACCTCACACACTCAATCAACAATTCCCTTCCGCCCCATCACAACAAATAATCTGGGTCTCAAGTACAATCTCGTGCTCAAGACTCTACACAGCCTACAGGGTCTGCCGATTTTATCGACCTACGCGCATTGTCGATACAGCTGAAGAAATCCTCAGTTCTCAGCTCTGCCTTGCTTAGGCTACCTGCCTCTCACGATACTCGTTTGGCCTCTGGTAAGGCTCTGGTTTTTTCCCCCCCCCTCTCAGCTTGATTCTTGCCACGGCTCTCATTTCGGAAGCAACGACCTGGCAACATTGTGTTTTTTTCACGTTGGTTTGGCTGTTTATCGTCCGACCTCCCCTTCATCCTACCTCCTTCCGTCCCTTCAGGCTTTGCTCGAGAGTGAGGTTATGTTTGTTTTTCTTCACCACCTAACCCTCATCCCTTTCACTCTTCTACATCTTTCTTTCTGACGACTTTCGATCAACAGATTCCCATCAGTCACTGTACGGTGGTTTCCAACTGCTTCTTTGGGCCAGTCTGCCTTCCAGCAGTAAGAGTGAGTTGTTTCCTTCTCTGTATATCCAGCACATTCCGTCATCTGTCAAATCTTTATTGCACTTCTTCTTTGGCGATGATATTTCTTCCGCTCTTTTTTGTCTGTTCCTGAGTTATCGATTCATCCCAGAGAAGCGACGAAGGCTTCCTTCGACGAAAACGCTTGCGCTGTTTGGAAATTGATGAGAGAGACTCACTCGCTTTACCGCCGCCATTTCCTCTCGGCTTATCAAATTTACTAGACCTCGTTCTACATTCACTACTTCTCATTCACCACCTCACTTTCTTCACCTTGTGTGCTCCCGCCTTTTTCGGTGTTCTCTGCTCCTGCCTCTCAAGTCAACCGCCCTCGCCTTGTCTCTCATCCCCGGGTCACACTCGCCTCTTTTCTCAACGTTTCACACCTCGGCTGCTCAATCACTAATCGCGTACTTCTAGAGCACTTACTGTCATCACACACATTCATCGCATCTACTGCCACCAGTATCCCTCATTAACATCCTTCTTGTTCTTCCTATTCTCAACAAGGACTACGACTACGCCTAAGTGTTTGCACATTATGGTCTACTCTCAGGTACCTGGTATGAAGGGCAAGTTGGGACAGCAGCAGCGGCGAGTGCGTAACAGCGTGCTCCAGTTTGCGTTCAGGCCTCGCGCCGTGCCGGAGACTGTTGTTGAGACAGAGACTGCCATGGAGAATGGCGACTACGACAGTGAGCCTGGTGGTGCCCGCCTCGACAATGACCCTTTCGGTCGCAACCAGCAGGGCCAGCATTACATCTTAGCCAGCTCTAGCCTCAACCCTTCTTCCTCGCCTTGGGTTCCCAACTCCTCTCAGGTCCAACAGACCACTAGCAAGGTATATCTATCCAACATTTCAAAACTCTCTTATCAGCCATATTTCGATCTAACACTCGCGCCCAGATTGATCAGCCCGAGATTGCTGAGCTTGACGGTACTCCTCAGTATCTTGGCGCCAACGGCAAGATTCAGGGCCGTTCATCGATTCCCGCTCAGAACTTTGGATCTAGCTCGAACGGTGCAGTTTCCTACTTGGGCGGACCAGTCGAGAACAACTATCGCGTTGCGCTCCCGAAGATGGCCAGCCAGGCGAACCACGGCCAGCTCACCGGCAGCTCCTCCATGGGCAATTTGGGCATCCAGACCCCTGTCCGCCAGGACATTGGTAGCTTGCTCTACAACCAGGGCGGCAAGGAAGTCATTGATCTGACTGGTGATGATGTCAGTTCCGGCAGCGATACCCCCAAGGCTAAGGGTGTCTGTACCAGTGGTCTCATGACGGAGCCGCGCAACTTTGCTCCACGTACCATGAATCACCTTGGAGCGCCTCCCAAGTTCAACTTGATCGAGGTAAACAACGGCGCCAATACCCTTGCTTCGGATACTCAGGATCCTTTCGTGTCTTCCGCTTTGCAAGTTGGCACTACTCAGTCGTCTGTGCCTATGTTTGGCTCGCAAATCGACACTACCCACTTGCTCGCGACTGGTCAGATCCCTTTCCCTGCCGCAACAGGCGATACCTTGTACTTCGACAATCTTCCTCGCGATGACGCTGAGCCGTCCATCGAGAACGATACCACCAGTCAAGTTCATCAGCCCAACTCGGCCAACGGAGGACATGCTGCCAACGTCCAGAACGTGCCTGCCCGGCCAGTGGGATTGTCCCTGCCGCAGCCTCCTCAGGCTCTGCCTCTTGCTGGCAACAGTGCGGCAATCGTTCCCTATCAGGCTCCTCACCAGGCCCCCTATCAGGATACTTTCCAGGGTGGCTATCAGCTCCAGGAAGCTGTCGCGACTTATGGCGACGCTGTTCCTGACTACATCCGCGCTCAACGATCGACGCAGCTGAACCGCCTCACGGGCGGTCCCACGGGTCGACCTACCGCGAATGAGGCTATGCATCAAGTGAACTTTCCGTTCGTTGAGCCTCCTCCGCGTGCTTCCCATTTCATGGTTCGCGGCGTCATCAAGATTGGCAACGTTTGTTCACCTAATATTCTACTCATCGTTGTCATAGGCACTAACACCTGGCCAGATTCCTTTCGTTACCAACCGCTCCGAGATCATTGCAATCCTGGGCCGCAACTCCCGTATGCTCAACGACACTGATGAACCTGTTCACATCATCATGGAGCGTGTCACTGGCAAGACCACTGACGCTTACGTCGAGTTCCACACCCTGGAGGATGCTTCCAAGGCCGTTGAGAAGCATCATCAGAACCTTGACCGTGGTCGAGTCACTCGCATCGGTCAGCGTCCGGTCGAGATTGAGCTTTCTAGCCAGGCTGCTCTCATGAAGGACCTGTTCCCCAACGCCAGGGGTGTGTTCTGGGCCGGTCTTCACCCCCACGTCCTCCCTGACAACGACCAAGAGCCTTGGGACAACTTCAAGGGCTTCGTGTCCAACGAAGAGATGACCATGCTGGTCAAGCACGTCGAGGTTCCCCACCGCGTAGGTCTCCAGAGCGTAATGTGCTCATGAGCCTGTGGCTAACTATTCTGCAGTCTCCCTTCTCGAAGGAGTGCCCGCAGCGTCCGTTCGAGTGTCTCATCAGCACCCTGACCAAGTTCCCTTGGCAGATGAAGGGCCATGTCACTGTTCAGCAGCGTCATGCCATGTACAAGGCCACCTGCGATCTCCTCCGCATCCTCGTGGGCAACATTCGCGACAAGCGCGACGAGGTCAACCTTACTCATCGTCTATGCAAGCGAGTCGTCGCCGCGGCGATGCGCTGCGAGGGCTTCTCGATTACCCAGAAGGACGATATTGCCTTCATTGTCAACATGAGTGAGATGGAGCAGCGTTCCTTTGGCCAGCCGCGTTTTGCCGAGAGCTGGCGCCACCTCTACGTCCTGGTCCCCAAGAATGGCGTCCCCTTGGATGTCATCGAGGTAAGTCATATCCCTATTCCGCTTGTCTTTCCATTGGAATGATGGTGTGAAAATAAAAGAGCTTGGGGCTAATCAGTAATCTTCCGCAGTGGTATATTGCCGTCATTCGCGGGGAGACTACTCGCTACTTGGAGATGCAGTCGTTCCAGGAAAAGTGCCAGACGTGCGCCATCGGTGAGGCCACTGATGGCTACTTTGGCTTCTTCTGGCGCGAGCTGAACCTTCGTGTTGGACCTGAATTCGACCACATGACTCTTGCAACTCTTGCCATGCACGAGTACCAGACGCTCGAGGCGATCATCCGCCGCGCCCTAACTCCTTCTATCGGTCACTAATGTCGAGTCACAACAGACCTGGGAAACAAGGCGAGACAAGAATGGGGTGCTGCGATGACTTCGACTAATGGAAGTTGGCACACTGCTTCGGAATTTCCCCTTTTCGCTCTGCTTATCTGCACTTTCACATTCTCGGCATTTGGCTTGAAGGGATGAGCCTTTGCCCCTCATGGTTTTGCATCATGCCTTTTGTTTTTCTGGCATTCTTTCCTTGGGAGTTTGGGCGAGTCAAGGACAGGATGGAGGGCTCGGAAAATCAGGATGGAGTCCTTTGGTTTGTCGCACGCTGACATCTGGAAACTATGGATGTTTCTAGGTTTCTTTCACAGGTGGAGGATGGGCTTCTGAGATTACCTTAGTGAGATAGGGGTTCGAGTGGTTGAAATTCTCTATACCCGATCAATAAGACCTCTAGAGCAGTTCTCTACAACCTTCTAGTATCCGGCCGTTGCCACCCCTTTTTTGTTTGTCTTTGTTCTTGACGGATTGAAACATTCCCGTCAAACCGTCGTTGTGGGCACAACGTCAGGTAGGCTGGCGTAGAGTTTCGCGTGGCGCGTAGACGGCGTGATGGCGTTAAAGGGCTGACTGGGTGACGGAAACCTAAACGAACCGTTCGTGCAGTTGAGGTTGAAGTTGGCGAGTGGAGTGCCTTACCTTAGTAAGCCTTTCCCAGACACGGTGACTCTTGGACTAATGGGCCACTCAGAATGCCGCGAGGGGGGAGTGGAGAAAGAGTGCACTAAGAGCTGCAGGTACCGCTTAGACCTGGAGCGGCATCGCCCGGCATCGTGCGGCAGCTGGTCCATCAGTCTTGCACGCGGCAGGCGCAACCTGACCCAGGGGAGTTCGATAGGGCGACGGGACCGCTCAGTGCGCATCTGGCAGGTTTGTTGGCGGGAAAGCCCCTACCTACCTCAGGCACGGGCCAACGGAGCGGGGCCCTTTCCCATTTTCCCCTTCGTCCTTCCCTCCTCAAGGTTCGTTGTTTGGATGGTACCGGAGGGTCGTTTGGGAGATCACCGGGCTCGGAGGAGGTAGGTATTTGTAGTATTGTTTTGGGGCCCGACGCTTGCACTAACTTGGAAAACCCGACTCAATGGTCGGCGGCAGGGACAAGAAGGACAAAAAAAAAAGCCCCTGAAACATTTCGACGGCGCGGACGGACGACTGGCTTAGCGGCATTCGGCGGCGGCTGATTATGGCGGGGCACATTGGCACCGGAGGTTGGAAGATCGGAGGTAATTGGGGGCCCTTGGAGTAAAGGGTTTAATGAGATATCCGTGTTGATGGAGAGCCTTCGCATCGATCGTGCTGCCTTGAACTCGCCGTCTTGTGGCCCAGGCATCATTCTCATCCTGCTCAATACATACGGAGTACAGCATATTGAAGCACCACAGACTTTGAGGTTACATCGGTCCATCGATCATTGATGAGGTTGAGTGACTCGAGTAGTGTAAACTTGCGGCGTGGTGCACAGTAGGGATGGCTTGTCAAGGCAGTGGTCCTTGCTCAATTTGCAAGTTCCAACGAGGAAAATCGGTATTAAACATTAAATCCAACAACAACAAGTGCCTTCCTGGGTTCACGAAGCTTTCGTTGGACGGGACAAGACTGAAAAAAGGAAGAAACAACTAGGGACAAGGAAGTTCTGGACAAGGAGTTTACATGTCAGGACTGTGACCCCATCCAAGCTCCGTCGAAACAGAGGGCGCAAATCACCTGTGAAAAAGGGGGTCCATCTCCACTCCACTCTCCCGTCTGCACAGGCCAGGACTGAAGCCCAGCCCAGCTGAGATTGTTTTTGGAGATGCGAGTGTATGAATACTTAGCTTAGTGAGTGGCAGTGGCGGCGGCATCATCCTCATCAAGAAAAAACATCACTGGCTGGATGGGTTGATACCTCGAGTTTCCCCGGAAGCAACGCACGGAGCGCTCGAGGTGGGTGAATAGCAACGGCCTGACGTGAAGCATGACAGGTATCCGTACCTTACTTTTACCTAGAATGAGGTAAGGTAGGTACATGGGCTGAACTTCTAAATAACCCAAGAGAAGGTACTACCTACCTTAGATGATCATGGGAGTAAGGATGAGAGTGACCCTTGGTCCTTGGAACATGAGGTGGACTGGGTGACTGACCAAGGTACCTACCTTCCTTACCTTAGGTACGTAGGTTCATTTTGGGTTCCATTGCTCTTTCCCGTTGCCGTTGCTGCCACAGCTTGTCGTTGCCGCTTCGTGTGGTGTGTGTGGTCTGTTTGCTGCTGCCACTTTCCGTCTCCTATCAGACTCAATTACTTTTAGTACCCGAGCGTACCTCGTACCTTCCATTTGCAATTCCTGCGAACCCTCCCTTTCAGATTCCCATACTCTCTCTCTCTCTCTCTTTCATCGTACCTGCCTATCATACCTACCGCCTGGCTTGCCTGCCTACCTATTCACTCAATAATACGCTCACTTCCAAAGGGCAAAAAATAATAGTCACCCCAACAGACCGGGACAGATACCACACACGCGCACACACGCACGCTACCTTACCTTACACACACTCTCGCACACACCTGAGGCAACTTGACGCGACTTTGCAGCAAGAGGGGCTGGGGCAAAAAAAACCGGCCTGAACTTTTTTTTCTTATCATCTTATTTTTCCGAACGAAAAGACGCCAGCCAGGAGCTGTCACTCTCGGAAATTTCACCCTTCACTTCCCACACTCATTCCTTGACACCCTCTCACTTTCACTCTCACTCTCAGACTCATCTCACTCACGGATTTTTCTGATCCCCATCATGTCTGCCCAGACCACCGACACGCCCGTCGCGGCGCCTGCCCCTGCTGTTGCTGCTGAGGCCCAGCCGGCCGCCGCTGCACCTGCCACAGAGTCGACTTCGGTCGACGCTCCCGCGCCCGCCGCCGTTGCTGCTGCCACCCCTGAGGTCAAGCAGGAGCAGAAGACTGAGCAGCCCGCTGCAGCTGCTGCTGAGAAGACGGAGGACAAGGCTGATGAGAAGGCCGCCGCTCCTGCTGCCGAGAAGCCCGTTGAGAAGGCCCAGACTCCCCTGTCTTCGCTCTTTGAGAAGCTTCCCGCCATCTTGGCTGAGGCCAAGCACAACGAGATGTGGGGTGTGCAGCTCTCCGACGACACTCACGTTCCCACCACCGTCGTCCTCCAGAAGTTCCTTCGCGCCAACGACGACGATGTCTCCAAGGCTGCTGACCAGCTCCAGAAGGCTTTGATTTGGCGTCGTGACACTAACCCCGGCAAGCTTCTTGACGAGGTCTCCTTCGATGCAAAGAAGTTTGGTGATCTCGGCTATGTCACCACTCACAAGGACGCCCAGGGCAAGGAGATGATCATCACCTGGAACATCTACGGAGCCGTCAAGGACAAGAAGGCCACTTTTGGCAACGTCGATGAGTGAGTAACAACCCAAGAAAATAAGATTCACTGTATCACATGAAATAGCATTCGACTTACACACACATTTAAATAGGTTCATCAAGTGGCGCGCTGCCCTTATGGAGCTCAGCGTCCGCAAGCTTAACCTCGATAAGGTCCAGACCGCCATCCCTGATGGCGGCGAGGACCCCTACCAGATGATCCAGGTTCACGACTACCTCAACGTCAGCTTCCTCCGCATGGACCCCGCCGTCAAGGCCGCCTCCTCTGAGACGATTAGAGTCTTTGCCATGGCCTACCCTGAGCTTCTCGTCCACAAGTACTTCGTCAACATCCCCGCGCTCATGGGCTGGGTCTTCAAGGCGATGAAGGTCTTCCTCGCTCCCAAGACCATCGCCAAGTTCCACCCTCTCGGCTATGGTTCCGAGTTGGGCGGAGAGCTCCCGGCCTACAAGGACTCGTTGCCCAAGGACTACGGTGGAAACGCTGAGGGCATCAAGACCACCGGCCAGACCGTCAAGTTCGCAGAGGCTGAGGCCCCTGTCGAGAAGCCCGCGGCTGATGCTACTCCTGTTCCCGTCGTTGCCGCGCCTGCTGCGACTGAGACCCAGCCTACCGCCGAGGCTCCCGCGGCTGTCGCCACTGAGACACCCGCTCCCGCGGTCGCTGTCAGCGAGCCCGGCGTCGCTTCTGAGCCCGTCAAGGCTGCTCCTGCGGCCGCCGAGGCTGAGAAGACTGAGGTTCCCACCGTCGCCGACTTGAGCATCAATGACAAGACCGAGGCCAAGGAGGAGGCCAAGACTGTTGCTGCCTAAAAGATAACTTGACGGCTTGCATGGTTTGATTCTCTATTCGTTGCTTTTTTCCTTTTGTAAATGCCTTGAATCTGTGGGCTGGACCTCGGTTGGTTTTCGCGAGAACATGAGTATGATGTTGTCGCAAGAGATCCATCGGGCTCTTGGCATTCAGGGTTTCTTCGCTCCGTCCCCAATAGAGACAGAGCAGAATCCTGGGTTTGCCCATTGCGTTTTCTCCTTGCGTTCATGCCATAATACCCTTCTAGTGTGTGTTTGTGGCGTTGTCAATTCGAATTCAATTTTTTCGATCGAAGACAGGAAGGAAAGAAGGATCAGAACAGAGAGACGAGCAGGAAAGGATGGGACTGTCTCCTCTTTAATACCTAGGTTAGGAAGAAGAATAAAATCAAATTCGACGGTTCAAACCAGCCGGAATCTTGAGGATGTGAGAAATGTGCAAAGACCGACCGACTCAAAGAAAGGAAAGCTCCATCCGGAGTGAAACCGCGCAGCATTCCCGTGCCCCTTCTGCTTCTTGGCCTTGCAGGTTTGGCAGCCTGTCGGCCGAGTGCATGGATACCTCTCCTCGAAGAGTGTGGTGATTGTACCGCCGGGTGGTTTGCGCGCCCACCTACCTGCCTTGTTCGACCCGCATCCCGGGGGGATAAGCAGCGGCTGTCAAGCAAGGTGGCAAGCAGGTTAACCACTCACGTATTTCCGCGATACTCAATCGCAGAACACCACGGATATGTGGTCTCGTCCCACGTCGGGAAGCACTTTTGATGGGTATTTCTAGATGAATAGTCGACTGTTTCTACTTCATCCCGAAAGGTGCGGAGTACTCAAAGGTGAACATTTGAATTCGGGCATAGTCTTTGAAGTGACAAACAGTATCTTAGTCCATCTCACGAATTCTACAACGTCCTGACAACAGTCGTTTAACGGAGCCCAGTCCAACGGAGCTAACGAACAATCTCATTGATTTCTTTCGTCAGCGAGTGTGGTCATCGTCGCGGGGATGATTGTCTAAATTGTGTGTTTTCCAACATGATGTTGATGAACACAACAACACCACTGGCAGGCCAATTCCCAATCCAGCGCGAATCAAGCAAAACACTTTCTTAATGCTCAGTTCACCATGTTTTTATTCGTTTAGCTTTCTCGCTATCTACGCGTGATACCGATTTTCATGACCTGCTCCGTGAGGGCATTAAATCCAGCGGATGTTTAAAGCCTCGACGTGAGAATGAACAACAGAGCCAACCTTCCTGAGAGATTCTCTCATGAAACAGTGGCTGAGAATCGTACAGTCACTTGAGAATAACTCACCAAGGTTGTCTACACTGTCATAATGGTGTCGTTTTGTTGTAGATCCGAAACAGACTACTCCCGAGTGGTCCCCAACTGTGACGTGATCCGGGAATCCCACCTTGCCTATCTCACGATTTGAGCATGCGATTCGGAGTTCACGATGACGAACTTAATCGTATATCAGGCAAACTGGCAGCATCATTCTTGAAAGTTATCATAAGTGGTAATCATCAGTAGATTTGGCAAGTCATTGTTGTTGTTTGTTAGTCGGATAACACTCTATGGACTGAGCCAAAGCCCATGTTAGGAGTGTTTGCTTGCGGACCCCAATCAGTCGAATCCACCTGGAAGTCCCAATATGGCGAGTGGTCGAGACGAGGAGGATGCAGGTAAGGTGTGGTGTTGCCCATCATGCCTGTATCGGGGCGAGGCTCAGCGCAGCAGTACGGCGGTGGCGCCAGCGATTGAGGCAAAACACAGGAGGTGGTCCGAGAAGATACAAGCAACACAACCAGATGACACTTGAACCTTGCATTTTCAACGACACGAGGATCATTGGGAACCTCAATTTTACAAAGCCATAGTTCGATGGACTGGTTGCTAGAGGTTGGAAGATTATGATGGAGCAGACTTTGGTTGTTTCGGCTTATCCGGCCGTGTAGTTAACTAGAGCGTAAGTCAGCAGGATGAAGGATCCAATGTTCAGGGTGTATGTACAAGTGGAGGAGAGGCGAAGATGAGAGTGATAATAGGACTGGATAGATGGAGAGGAGAGGACACACAGAGAGAGAGTCCCGTGTACGCACACGCAACACGACACGGACCGAGCAGGGTTCTGTTTACCTTTAGAGGTTCCCCAGCCCAAAACGAACGAGGCCCGAAGAGAGGCCAGGTCACGTCCATCCATCCGCATCCAGAGACGACCGAATCTCCATGTTCTTACTCTCTCGCTGTCATTTTCCCCTCTCCGTCTAAATCGCTCTTACTTCTCATATTCTCGGTACATTGCGTGCATGTCTCACACACACGCTCTCTGATATTGAAAGTCGCCAAATCTACGCAAGACTAGACCGACCAAAGTCAGACAAGAGACGCACAAACTAAAGCAGAAGTGAAGAAGCGCGGCGTATTCTGGGCCAACACACCAAGTCAAGCCTTCCCGCCCTGGTTCTTTCACAAGGGGTACAAAGGTCAGCAAGGCCCCGTTCCTCACCTCAGCATCCCTCGTTTATCCAGAAGCACCTCTCTCGCCTCCTGCTCCTGTCTTCCTCGCGTCTATCTTTTTTGCCCTCCCTTTTCCAGCATTTGCGTGCGTTGGCTCTCAGCCGACGTCTCATAACATCTAAGCCTGAACTACTGAGTTCGATTTCTCTTACACCCTTCCTGGGTTGACTTCGTGCAATTCAGTCAATCCTATCGCTCTCTGTCTCCGCAAACGGTGAAGAGAAGAATCGCCAGAGCCCAAACCTAACGGACATATCCGTTAAGCACTCAGAGTTTGGTGGCCAAGGCAGGCCGCAAAGTCCAGCAAAACAGCCAGCGGCAGCCAGACCGGTAGAGCAAGCAAATCCATCAATCAACAACCACCGGTCAACCACCTTGATCCATCCATCAAATCAATCAAATTCAGTCGCGTCCCCACTCCCCGCGCTCTGTCCTCAACACGACACTGGATAGGTAACCTGACGGGACGGAAGCTCCCTCAAAGCCATCCTTCTTTGCCAACCCTTCACATCCCGCCATCCGCACCAATTCCTTTCACCTACTTCCTTACCGCAAGTACCCTACCTTACCTTAGACTCCGTGTCTTTGTCTCATCCCTCCATCTCACCCTACCTTGCCACACTACCTAACACTCCACCTCATTCCTCGCTCTCCGGCTTATCACGACTCACCCTTCAGCGCTACAACTCCTCACGCGCGCTCTTACCACGAATTGAACCGCGCTTATTCACAGCAATATCGAAAATCCATCACGGAATTTCCAACAAACCACAATCGACCAATTGTCAGTACAGACTTCGGAACTCGGGAACAACTTTTTGACTTTACCAATTTTTATTTGGGTTCCCATATTCCCTCATCTTTCCCCCTTTTCACACTCCCTCCGCTTGCTAAGGTACTCGGCTGAAGTGCGCTTTGGTTTGCTACGGCAAAGAGTACCTCGTCTGCCAAATACCCTCGGAAACTACCTTTACCTTATTGCCACTCAATGCCCGGCCGGTAAGGTGAGAGCTAAGAGGCAGCGAACGAGCCAATTCTGCGTGCCTGGGGAGACAGTTTCCGCACACACCCCGGTCTAATCCCTCTCCTTGGCCTTTTTCGTGTCTGGAACTTCTCTGGACCTCCCACCCCCCAACTTTCTTCCCACCTCGCAACACACGCACACTCTATTTTGGAACGCGTCGCATCTCCCCTCTACCGACCTCCAAACACGACATAAACGACGCAAAAGTTCAAAATCGCGTCGAGACTGGGTATTTTCGCCCAATATGTCTCTCCTACACAGCGATAGCGGCTTGCTGTCCGCTCTTGCTACTGATTCCTCGTCCAACATCGCGTCTTCCAGCTCCACGCCTCCCACCAGTATATCCGATGTTGCTAGCCAGGCCTCAGAGGGCCCCAAACTAGACGACATTCCCATCATTCTCGAAACCGAAACCATTATCGAGACCGAAATCGAGGCTCAAATCGAAATCCCTGCGGATGCCATTCCGACTCCCGACCCTGCACCCGAAACGCCCTCGGAACCCCAGCCCGCAGCGCGCCCACGTCGGTCTTGCTCCGGAAAGGGTGTATACAACCTCTCAAAACTCAGCGGCACGGCGAACCGCGGCCACCGCCGCTCCAAGGGTGACATTGTCGCTGCTGACCGGCGCCGGACCATTTCTGGCGAAACGCTTGTCGATGGTGGAGCCAATACGGACGAGGTGGCGCGTGTCGCTAGCAATCTTGTCCGTGACGGTATTGACGCGTTGGACCTCCAATGGTCTGTTGGGGCTCTCAAAACACCGCGTGCGAAGAAGATCACCACGGAAAAAGCAGCAACGTCGCGGATTACTCGTCACACGGCGCGTCTTATCGGGACCCCTGTCGAGACTCTTGCGACCAAAGTCTCCAATCTCGGCAAGCGGAGTCGCAAAACCTTTGAGAAGAACATGTCCAAGATTCCCCGCGAATTGCGCCGTCTGCAAGACACCAAGGAGTTCACCGGCATTGACGAGAAGCCTGTCATCAGAACGGTCTGGTCTAATGGAAAGCTCGTGATCTTGGACGAAAATGGCAACATCCCCGCGCCACCGGCCAAGAAGGCCAAATCTGAGCCGCTCGAGACTAAGAAAGAGGACGTAGAGGAGAAGGCTGAGAAGGCTGCCGATGCCCCTTCCAAGAAGACGAAGCGCCACAAGAAATACCTCGATCGTGGACTGTATGCTGGTCAATCGGCTCCTTCTGATTTGACCAAGGGTCTGTCGATACCTGAGCAGAGAAAGCTTGCGCAAACACCGGAGCTCAAGGACTATGGTCGCCCCAACAAGGCCCTTCCGTTGCCAATGTTTAATGGACTGCGCCTGCTGCTTAGCGGTCGCGATTTCAAGCTCCCCTTTGACATCTGCAACCCTTTGCCGCCTGGTCAGCCGAAGCCTGACGATTTCCGTAAGATGACAAAGAGTTAGATTTCCACTCTCCGTTAGTTGACTTCCCTCGCTGACCTTGATACAGACCGTTTCGTTGGCGATTCTCTGAGCCTTTGGAAGAAGACGCCGCACTTCATCGACCAGTCCAAGTGCGTCTGCAAACCCGAGGATGGATGTAGCGAGGACTGCCAGAACCGAATCATGCTGTATGAGTGCGACGACAAGAACTGCAACGTGGGCCGGGAGAACTGTACGAACCGCGCCTTTGCTGATCTTCAAGAGAGAAAGGCAGGTGGTGGCAAGTACCGCGTTGGTGTCGAGGTCATTAAGACATCTGACCGTGGCTACGGGATTCGCGCGAACAGATGCTTCGAGCCGAACCAGATTGTCATGGAGTACACCGGCGAGATCATCACCGACGAGGAATGCAACAATCGCATGGAAACCAAGTACAAGGATAACAAGGTAGGTAAAGACCTCGCCAACTTTGACGCACAGCAAAGCTAACCGCAACACCAGTGCTACTATCTTATGAGCTTCGACCAGAACATGATTATTGACGCCACGACCGGTAGCATCGCTCGTTTCGTCAACCACTCGTGTGCTCCCAACTGCCGCATGATCAAGTGGATCGTCTCTGGCCAGCCTAGAATGGCGTTGTTCGCGGGGGATAAGCCTATTATGACGGGCGAGGAACTCACCTACGACTACAACTTCAGTCCGTTCAGCGACGAGAATGTTCAAAAGTGTCTCTGCGGCGCACCGAACTGTCGAGGGATCTTAGGGCCCAAGCCTCAGGAAGTCAAACAGCCCAAGCCTCCCAAGTCGACTATCAAGGCTGTGGTCAAGAGCGCTGTCAAGGCGAGCAAGAGAAAGATCGAAACGATGATTGGCGACGAAGAAGATGGCGGTTCCGCAAAGAAGCGCAAGATCAAGGCCGCCAAGGGAGTGAGACGATCATTGTCTTCGACCGGCCTGCTCACCAAGGCTGCGTCCAAGGGTGCGGCCACGGTTAAGAGACGTGTGTCGGCCATGGCGATTCTTGGCGGTACTAGCAAGACGAGCACCCCGGTGAAGACGGCCAAGGGCACAAAGGCGACTCCGGCAAAGACAATGGCGAAGAAGGCGACTCCAAAGAAGTCCACACCGAAGAAGTATACGGCTCCCAACCCCGCGCGCAAAGCTACCGCAGTCCGTAAATCGGGCTCCGGGAAAATGCTCAAGACGTACGGAAAGGTTTCGCCCAAGAAGCTCAGCAGCCGTGCGCCGAGCATGACGATTGTGGCCGCGGGAGCAGAAAATGAGGAGGAACTTACCCCGGAGAAGAGCAAGGGCCAAAAGCTTCACAGAAGTCTTAGCAAGGCATCTCGCAACGCACTGGAAGAGCTCTCACGCGGTTCCACGATCCGTCTCGTAAGCCCTGAGCTTGTGAGCCCGGGGGCCACGATCACAGCCCGGCAAGATTAGGCGAGCCAGTGGCGAAGTCTGGGCCACATTGCATGAGGCATTCACGATGCCTATCCATCATATTGAATCTTGACGTCGACAAACGAGGGCGGCACGGATGAGTTTGGCGTTGGCAAGGTGTTTTCGGTCATTCAACAGGCGAAACGGAGGCAAGGCATTGTACATTATGGGAATCGAGGGAAGGACGACATGGTACAGGGGAGAGACGAGCGAAGAAGTGACGAAAGGGGGAGAGGCGATGAGAGACAAGGACGTCAAAGCTTTTGGGACGGACTTTTGGTCTCTGTCTGAGAGTTGGGCATTCTCGCTTCTCCCCTGCGAAATCTGGCTGCATACGTTTTATCGGAACTGGGGGACTTCATTGCCAGTTGCAGGGAGGGTCTAATCATCTTCTTTTTTACTTTTTCTCCCCCTCGGACGGTGGTCAGCAGCAGCAGTTCTAGGCATATTTTATTTTTAACTGGCATGTTATAACTTTCTTCCGTCTTGTCTCGAGTTTGGAGTGCCTAAAAAGACGCTAAGTTTAATGACGACGCGAGGTGTGACTTTTGACGACAACCAATGGTTTATTCTCGAATCTCTCGTGACTAGCGTGAGGTTGAATTCGTTCACCGAGCCTACTTAGCATGTTAGGCGGCACGCGCTGGCTGGGTGAGGTCAGAGGGTGGTGAGAGAGTGAGCGAGCATTTCATCCGGGTACGGAGGTGAAGGGAAGGTGAGGCGGTGATTGGGTGCCGGTGAGAATGTGTTTATGGCCAATGAGGTAGGCACACCGAGGTGGAATGAGGAAAGTACGTACCGGGTTGCTAATGCTGCATGGACCTTTTACTTACTCCCGGGCGGCGGGACCCAATTCTTCCCACCTTCCGCCTACCGCCTCTGGGCTCTGAGACTTTGACAAGGTCATAGGCGGGCCTGTGGCCTGTGCCACGAACAATTCCAGAAGCCTGCCTAGATTGGTGTGACTGGATGGGAAAATGCAACCTTTGCGAATGCGGCGTAGCCGTTAACAGCAAATAGCGAATGAATAGTGTTGGAAAGAAAAGAAAAAAAGACGTTGGGGTGA
This sequence comes from Colletotrichum fioriniae, assembly GCF_027942845.1. Taxonomy (NCBI): domain Eukaryota; kingdom Fungi; phylum Ascomycota; class Sordariomycetes; order Glomerellales; family Glomerellaceae; genus Colletotrichum; species Colletotrichum fioriniae. Next base: position 769,671 of record NW_027076842.1, read on the forward strand.
AGTTGGTGGTCGTGGTGCTCCGGTTTCGCGGTTGCGGCTTCTGTACTTTTCTTGCCTACGTAAATGTTCCTTTTTTTCTCGACAACGCCAGTCACTTCACTCGCGACTATTCATCTGGGGAAACAGCCTCGGCGTCTTGGTCTTAGGTGAAGTCTTGTTTCTTATTCCTTTCTGCCTCGTCGGGCGGTAATCGGGCGGCCCGCCACGGTTTCCCAAGCATGGCTGTTTGTTCTGTGTTTCTTTGTTCTCGAGAAACTTGACCTGCAAAAAGGTTGCACTCTTGGCAGACGGGCGTGCTCATCGCAGGCAGGAGCAGGTGTGTGGCGGCAAGATGCAACCACCGGCTCTTGCTCCGACCGGCGACGACAGCTGAAGCGAAAGACTTGTGGTGTGGCTAAGGTGGTTTGTGGCTAGGTACCTGTTTAGGTATTACGGGCAAAAGTGGAGCATCATACCGTCTGTCATGTAAAAGTGGGACCGCATTGAGGATACCTGATTGCCGGTGAGAGCGCGTCACGCTTTGAGCTCGCCGAACACTGACTTTACCCGGCCGGTGTAATTCTTCCCTTTCTTTTGGACAAACCAATAAAACCCAAGGCTTTCAATTTCTACCGTTATTTCTGTTCCTAAATGGCGAATCGATGGCCGCAAAGGAAGAGTAAGAGCCTCAACTCTCTGGTGTCATGCGCCTTCCTGACCCAATCAGAATAACGGTTGGACGGATTACGGATACCAATGAACTTTGAGCATCCAAGCTCAGCCCACCACCATTCTGCAATTTTTTGAGCCGCATTCCTTGACTACCTTGGTACCCCTCCATGACCATCCTTTCCACTTGTCGTGTGTTTCTCAACTACCTACTTTCGGGATAGGCAGACTTTTCCCTTTCGCAACCACAGGCGGCGGCGCTTGACGACCACGAAACTAACGTCCAGATGCTCAAATCCGCGCCTGCGTACTTACGAATGTGCGCCGCTGCGCAATCAGTACTTTCCAGCCCCTCCCCCGGGAGCCTAGCGAATCAAGTGGGGCCGGGGACATCATCATCCCTGAGCTTCACCTTCACAATTCCTACGACATACCACAAAGTTGAGACTTGTCTACACGAAAGCATGAGGCAACCAGCGCTAAAGGCACTAGCCACCATAGACATCCACTTTTTCTTTTTCACTCTCACCGGTGGTTTGCTTTACATTTCCAACTTGTTACAAAAAGCCAAAAAAAACTTGATTCATTCGCTGTGCCTGCCCTGAGGCTAAGTCTTTCTAATTCTATATCGTCTCGATGCTGTGGAGGGGTCGTTTCTTGTGTAAGATGCTGCGTATTGGGTGGTTGTTAACGATGGAGTGGCTGTGCCCGACCAGCGGGTTGCCTTTCTTTCCTTTCCTGTCCTTCTCCGTCTTGTGTGTTTTCGCCCTTGTGGTCTCCGTCCTTGTGGTCCTTGTGGCGGCACCTTTCTCCCTTCTGCTGTTTGAAGGTTCTTGTCTATCGTAGTCGCTATTGCGACTGGTGGCGGTGAAGTTGAAGGACGTGTTGTCCAAGGCGCCAGTCATGGGTGGGGACCTGCCATATCAGGCAGTCCGTGGCATGGCGAGTGCCATCGAGAAAGAGTTCTCGTCTACGAGATCACTTGTTAGTCTCTGCTTAACATCTCCAAGGCCAGTGCCATATTGAGAGACTCAGACTCACTTTATCGGCCGGCCGGTGTTCTGATTGTCTGTGTCGCACACCCAGAGCACCTCTGATGGTGGCAGTAGGGACAATAAGCGTCGATCTTGCAGTTGAGCGGACCAGAGGAGCAGTTGTGCTGGGGGAGAGAGAAGTTGGTTAGCAAGAAGGACGGAATCAAGTGATGACGAGCTTGGTGTCTTTGAACTCACGCAATACCACACGGTGATCTTGACGGTGGGCGCGGGCTTAGGCATGATGAGTGTTGTTGGAAAAGCTTAGCAAGTGTATAAGCTGCCTCGACCTTTGTCTGTTGCGGTGCTTGTATAAGGGGTTGGTTCTGATGTATGCGTTTGCGTCTGAGTTGATGATACTTCTTCTCTTTCGTCTTCGAGATGAAGGGACTTCGATGAGCTTATAACCTATTCTGTTGAGGCAACACTTGCAAGTGTAATTGGAACTGCCCATGGCTGGTATCTGCGCGAGTGCGCATTTTCTATTGCTAGTTCGCAAACCTCGGTGAGTATCAAGCATCTTTGTGGTCTGTACGCTTTTTTTTTTTTTCGTGTAGAAAGCTTTCAATGGAGCTCTCTGGGGCTGGGGCGTCTTTTGGCTTCGCCTCCCTCCCCGTCAACTCGGTATACCTACACTTTCATGAACCCGTTTCCCACTCCAATCGTTTTCCAAATTGGCCTTGGCCTCATCCCGAAGAACGCCCGTCTCTCTTTTTTTTGACTCTTCCAAGTTGCCTTATTGCGTTAAAGTGGCTGTTTTCCGTTTCTCAATCATCTTACAAGACATTACATTACAGTGTGCTCCGCCACACCCCTTGGTCTCGTCGGTATGGAAAACTTGACCGAAGTTCACTTGTTTGCCAATGCTATGCAGACCGGAACAGCCCTGTCTTACAGACCGAGGACTCTCTTACCTCATGAAACGTACCTCGGCTGTTATCGAAGTCGGTCTTGCAACGTTGTACGGTACCTGCCACCGAGTCAATCTCACCGGATGAAGGCGCCTCGAGTCAAGGTGTCATCGAGCGGTCACTAACTGGCTACAGAGGGCATGCTATCAGGCGGATCTTGACATATCATACTGGCAGCAACGCCCGGTTGACCGCAGAGTGCTGCGCAAAGAGTTTCTTTCAGGATGACGTCAAATTACTACACGAGGAGGCGGCCACTCTGGCGTACCATTACAAGTCACACTACGACAAGCACGAAGAGTTTCGATTTCCAAAGTCCAATTTGCAGTTGCAGTCCCATTGCTAGGCTGATCATGGCATATGATCGCTTCAGTTCTCAGGCGTCTATGTACATGATATTGCGTTGCCCCTGTCGTACCAGTAATATTCCGTATGCCAATACCCAGTCTCCCCCATGCCTTACGCCCGGTGTCTCCCACAGCTAGAAGACATCCACGCAGATCCTCTTATCCAAGACATATAACACCCACTCAGTGATCGACACGCTGGTGGATTATCCTGGTCGGGCAATAGTGGCAGCGCTGGTGTCCACAGCCGACATTGGCACAGTATGCGTCAATGTTGGGGTTGTGTGGACCATATTCACAGGAGCTCTAGAAGCAAAGGCTCGTTAGTCGAAGCATGTCATGGATGACTCAATATTGAGCTTGAATAATGATGTTACTTACACAGTACCAGACCTCGCGCTCGATGTACTGCTTCTTGCCGCCAGAACTGCTGCCGTGGGACTTTCGATGGGAGCCGCCTTGGCCCTTGGAGCCCGAACTCTTGTGGTGGCCCATTGTCGATGTTGATGTTTGGTGTGGTTGAAAGAAGCGGGTGATTGAAGGTCTGAGAGTGATGGAGCGGTGCTATTGGCAGTCCCTGATGAAGTTTCTGAAAGCTGATGTTGATATCGAGGGAATAACTTCAAGCTTTCTCTCGAGTGAGTGGAAGCAAGCTTCTTTATGTCCTTGGATTCCGTCCTCTTCCTCGGCAAACGTTTGGAAATTCTTACATCCTCACATCCTCACATCCTCAATGCCAAAAGGTGCGCAGTTGCGCAGCTAGCTTCGTCTGCATTTCCTTGAATCAAGAGTCATAAGTCGCAGGTGGGCAAGTTGCAATCCTCGATTTTCCTCTTCCTCAACCCTTTTCCTCTGAGGCTTGGCTTCTTGCGCCACCTCTCCGGTGACAATTCCATCTTCTCCTCTTCCTCAATACCAATCATTACCAAGGTGGGCCTCGCGCGCCTCTTTTTTCCTCACGTATTTTCCTCACATTTCCTCCGGTGTTTTAATCGACGTATTACAATGGGCACCGACTCCTCGCAAAGACACATTTGGCCTCAAGATCTCATAAAAAGAAAGAACCGTTCGGTAAATGGAGGTGTTGCCGCCCTTCTTCTTTTCTTCTTCTTCTTTACACTCGGTGACGGGGGTGTACGGTTATTCTTGGCCTCCCATGTGGCGTCCCTGCCCCCTCCGACGGAGCCTCTCCCGAGTTTTCGGTTGAAAAGGCATTTCTCATCCCACGGGCGGTTGGTCCACTGTGTATGTTGTGCATCATGGCCCGCATGGCGGACCACATCCACGACCCCTCCCGAGGCCGCGGGGTAGGAGACCCAAGGTATGCGCGAGGCACAACGTTCGCCACGAGGCACCCTGGCGCCATACCCCAACGTGGTATCTTACCCCTACCCAGGGACTTTTTTGCATTTTTGATGAGAGAGCCTAACTCGATCTCATCAACCCCTTTCCCTCTTAAGTCGTCCGCGCACAAAGCGAGGCAGCAACTACCGAGACACGGCCGCAGCTCTCTCTCTCTCTCTCTCTCTCACACACACACACACATCCCCATCCCGCCTTTCATCCAACGCCCATTGCTTGCTCGTAAAACTCACAGCCCCGGAGCCGTGGTAGCCAATGATGATGACAGGGCTTTCATGGGTCTCCCTGAACCGCATTCTGGGCCGCATGCAGGCCTTTTCATGTGATTTCCAAGGTTCCGCGAATCCTGCTGTGAGGTTGATGTGACGACAGGCCTCGACGAGGCCCCATCACATGCTCCCCCAACTGAGGCACGAATCATGTCGTTGGAGTCGAGAGCTTGCCGGACATTGGCTGCTTTACGAGACTGCCTCGAGGGAGGCCTTGAGGGGGTTGTGGTGGCTCATCGGCCGGACCATGCTCGGATTGGTGTTCTACTAGGAGGAGGTGAGGTATGCATACTTACATCACAATATCCAAAGGGAGGTGGAAGTCTTTTTTGGCATTGGAGTTCTATTGGCACGACGAATAGGTAGGCGGCATTCTGGCTCCCTCTCGAGGATGCCTCGAGTGAATGACTTTTCATGTTCTCGGACAAATGACATGAGGCTATTCGTCATTGTCCCGAGAGAATTCCGCCAACTCCGCCAACGTATAGTTTAACAATTTCAACAGCCATACGGCTCGCTAATAGTAGGCAAGTTAAGTGACATGTGAGATTCTCATGTGAAACTCGGAAGAGACCGACTGTGGCTGAATAGAAACGTTACCTGGAATTCAGAATGGTACCGCGTTGGCTTACATCGGGTCATAGTCTAGCCTTATCTACAGATGTAGCATATCCAGTGCTCGAATTACGAATTTCCAAAAGAAAAAAGGCGCTAAAGTTATCCTGCTTTTTTTCATTCCATGAAGCTTAGGGGAGTTGTTCTTGTCTGCGGCCTGTGACTGTAATGAAGTTTCTGTGGAGCCGGGCTTCGCCACACTTGATCGACTTACACTCCAATCGGTGTTGTTCACTGCCCTTTTGGCATTCAATTCCATTCATTCGCAGTATTGCATGGTCCAAGAAAGATTCTAGACTTTCAAAGAGGCTGCGTAACGTTGCAAAAACGAAAACAGAGATGAGTCCATTGAGGAGGATATGTCGTGAGACTTCTAGTCTATCTAGCAAATGACTTGCGTCCTAGACCCCCTCTAATACATAGAGAAACATCCAATGAAAAGAGAGTAGTGAGTGAGGAAGCCGTACGTCGTAACCAGTCGGAATCCTAAACAAAAGAAATAAAGCCCAATCACACGGTCGATCCCGCCTAGGCCCCCTAGCAGGTCCCATGCCTGCATTGTGAGTCAGGTGAGAGAGAGACTAAAAAGGACACAGCAGTAGATCCAGCCAATGAAAGACAAAGGAAATCTAAGTCAGTGGGATAGAATCGAAAACTTCAAACCAAACTTCATCCACCCTAAAACACAACTCCGCGTAGGCGGAACGGTTTACCATCCCCGGGAAATATCCCTGCTGCTTCCCGCATCGTGCAGTGTGCTTGACCAGGGGGTCAAAGTACCGTGGAATCGTTGCCTGTGCCCATAGGTACTTTTGGAACTGCCATCGTTGTGTGGAAGAACGATGAAGCATCGTTGGAGACGCTCATCGCACTCTGGTGGTTTGAACTGGGCAGTGGCTGCAACGTCTGTATCCGCATGTAGGGCAGCCGTCGATTCTCGTGGTCATTCCCGAGTCACCGCACTGGCACTGTTAAATGTTAATAATTGCGTTGAAGTCAAAGTTAGCGGCTTGATATTGACTTACGCATGTCCAGGTCGAGACGTAAGTCTTTGCTGATGGCTTGGGCATTGTGATGGATTAAAAGTATTCGTGCGAGGAAATCAGGGGTAGATATGGTAGAGTCTTGAATAGATCAGACAGAAGAGTAGTAGATTCTCTGATGAGTATATCTAGTAGATGCTCGAAAGGAAGCTGAAGGCGGTGATGATATGAATTCAGAAAACACTTATTTCTCAGGAATCCATCTCTTTATACTTCCAAAACCTCAATACCAAATCCCACATCCCTTGATGCGCATCGTCCGCAGAGTCTCACTGACATTACAATCGACGGCTGTGTCGAGAAAGCCTGGCCGAGGCGACAGAATTGTTGACCAACGAGGTTTCAAGCCACCGTACCAAAGTCACTAGACATTTGTTCACGGGAAGCCTTCAACGGAGACAGGGCCAACGTGAATGAGTCGTCTCGGTGGAGACTCCTGTCGTCGAGCTGGTGCCCATCGTGGCTGTTCCAGAAGGCATCCTGCTTGCCTCGGCGCAAGTCGGCGCAGTGACGAGTTCACACTCCATAACGCGACGTCTAATACCACAACTGCGCTTGCCTATGAAGACGCCTCTAGGCCGGCCATTGGTATGTAACGTCTGCCCTAATAGGTCCCCTACAGGCGTTTCGATATCTGGAGCGGCAGTTCGATGCGATGTTACGGTATGTCCAGGCAGATAGGAACACCTCCGGTGGGTGATCTGGAACAAATTAGCCCAGACATTATTCAAGGAAATATCCACCAGTGGTGAGGGGAAGAGGAGAATATGACTCCTTGTGTCTTGCACCGAAAGTACGCAGAAGGGCGGCAAAAGGACGCCATGGGCCAGCATACGACGTGGGAAGCCATCCAACTCCCCAAAATGAAGCGAGCTTGCGGCTCTCGGAGGAGGCTCTGCTTTGCGGCTCTGCGGCTTTTGTCGGTACCTTTGGAGGCACGGCTTAGTTGGCTGGAATAGACTCAAGGACTGCCCTGAGCATGTGTGTTCCACAAAGGGCAAGGGGAAACGTTGCCCTGATACCTCACCGATAATCAGGCAACCACCTCCCCTACCTGAAACTTAAGAAGGCTGATTTTCCAGAGGGAGCAGAGCCGCATACGTACGCCCAAGATGGACCCCTAGGCTCGCTCGACTCAATCCGGTTTCGATTTGGCCTCGATGTTGAGATAGAGTCATACACTCATTCCAGTTGTAGCTGTAACTCATCGACCCAGGCATCGGATGCAGCCTTCACTCTCACAGGTGCGCATGCGTGGTGCGTATGCTGCCAAGAGGAGAGTGAGAACCGGTAGTTAGGGCAATCAAGGGAGAACTCTCTGTCGGACGTCGGCCATTTCCGATGTGAGGTGAGGGGCGAACCGCCGGTAGGCAGCAGTCCCGTTGAGAGGGATGAGAAAAGGCGTCGGATTGTGCACTGGAGCGAGGTGGGTGAGTAAAGGGGAGAATCGGCATGCATAATTGCGTAGGTAAGCATGCGGAGGTCTTGTCGATATGCAGGCTCCAGGCTCAGTTCATTGAGATAATGTGTGTCACGTGATTTCCTTAGATATTTGCCATTGCTCGAAGTCGTTTGGTAGAAGAACGAGTGTAAGTTGAAGAGCAATTTGGAATCAAGTCGGTGAAGCTAGGTCCTAGTAATCATCCGTCGGGAATCTACTTTTGAGTTAGTCCATACTCAAGGTTGGGTTGGCGATAGGTGAAAGTAAAGATGATAGAAACGAACCTATGAACAGAAGGTTGTACAGCAGCGGATTAGGACTACTATTGTCAAATGAGAAATGATAGAAGAATGATGTAGAAAGACTCTGACCTATCAGCCGAGTGTACTACACTCTATGAAACTTACACAGCATAGTCGTTGTATGGATAGCGTCGGTGTCAACTATGCAGCCTCCTATCCGTGTCTCTCATTCGCCGGGATTACTCGTCTGTCCTCCGACTGGAGCGATCAAATCGTGGGAAGCGAGACAGCCAAGATGTATTCAAGTCGAATCGTGCCAATGAAAGTATTCATATATTTATGTGGGCGGAGGGGGCGACTGTTCATTCAGGTGTTATTGTAGCAGCTGTCAAGGAATCCATTCCAGCGACGACAGACGAAGGACAAAGATGAAAAGGGGGGGTAGTCGAGCTTCTTATACTTATGACCATGCGGCTCATTTGGCCGGCCAGCCATACGAAACGCGATATCTTGCGGTCCTCAGGCTAGTATCTATTTTCCTTGGTAGTGACAGCCTAGGCAGAGCCACGCCTTCGTCAACTCTCCTGGACAGGTCATGCGTCTGTGAGGAGTTGTTGACCCATGTGTCCCACAGCCTGATAATCTGACCGACTATCACCTTGTTAGTCGAGAGAAGAGATGCACATTCTCCAAGGCAGGCCTCGATGTAGCAAGCTGTTAGACCGAACTGGGAATAGGCGATATAAGACAGACAGGATGAGTGAATAAGAAGATGTCAAGTGCATGATCCTTAACACCATATTTTGAGGCGCAATACCGGATACCCATCAAGCACAAAAAACCCGAGCTGGTCCCCTCAGCGGCGTGATAGAGGGATGCTCCCAGTATAGTCGTAAGGTCTTGATGGCCTGATCATCCAGGATGTAGATCACCTAAAGTGGAGTCAATTAGTACTGGGCTGTTGAATTGAAAGTGCAAGAGCCTGCTTGCTTTCGCGTTACTTGTGAATGAAAGTATTTTGTAATTGTTCTCTGGAAATGACTCCCATCGGTGTGTTACTTGCAGTTTGCCTGCCCCTTTAGTAGGTGGCCTTGGAGACGAGGTGATCAACTGAGCTCGCGCATATCACCAAGGTCTAAACGACAGAACCAAAAAGAGTTCATCCCCCCGATGCTGGACTGGGGGCTACATCTCTTGGTGCTCATGCTGGGAAAATCGAACTCGAACTCGTAGCCTGTCGTCGAGTAGGCTGTGGGCGTGATTGATTGTTGACCTTAGACCACTCCACCACCCAGCCAGTTTGACCTGACCCGTCGACCTAGACGGGTGCCTGCTGGCTGGTGACAGGAATAAACTTGGAGGGGTATATGGGGGCTTTCCTGATGGTCCCGAGTTTATTCCGTCCGGGTTTCGTGGGCTGATATTTATTCTAAAAAGTTCTCGCGATCGGGCGTAGCAGCCTAGTTTGTCGGGCGTCAAGGTGTGGCATTTCCCCCCACCCACGCGCGGCTGAAGATCTAATCGCTTGAATACGAGTGTCTATAAAGACTACGAGGAAAAGGACAAGCACTGAGGTGACTTGAACCGCGAAAGGAGCCTCTTCCGGCCACCGAAGCTGAAACATATAGCTCTCGATGGTCACCAATGAACTGTCAGCTGATGGATGAAGTCGCGTCACAGCTGAAAACATCTAAAAGCCACGTTACCGCGTACTGCCTAACGTTTCAAATAGAAAGCAGTCTCATTTTCTCATACGCGGTTCGAATCGATTATTGGAACTTGGCAGATGTGTTGTCGTAGGATGAATCATCATGCCACTCATCTTGGGAATTCTCCATGTTCGTTGGACCGGTGTGAAACAAAGGAAGGCGCAGCAGCGATCAGAGATGGGAAATCGGACGAACCACGGACTGCGGATTGCCTGACATGAGCTTTCCGCGGGAACTTCCCCTCGGAGAACGAAAGGGCAGTGTCTCGCGGCTGAGAGTTGCATGTCGTCAATTGGATGCTTTGGAGTACCTTATGGAAGATCGACATGCTGCAGTAAAGAGAAAACATGGTGAAGGGGAAACCACAAGTATGTAGAGGGGGCTGACGCCACAAAGGCGTGGAACTGGATGTTGTAGGGCTGAAGCCACTGTTCCCGTTATTGATCCACTTCAGCACAAGGGAGCTATTGTTATGCGCGTGTTCTGCAGCGCATCTTTCCCGCCCCTGTCTTCCCTGTACCCGCTATTTTTCGGCCCTGTGTAAATTGGCAGTGGAGGTGAGATACCTAAGGTACAATGACATTAACACTGCATCCCATGCACGCACCTCCGAGCGCCCAGAACTTGTCCGTCGTCCCGGCACCAATTTCCGGAAAGAACGACAACCATCTCCAATCCTGCGCATTTGCGTATTGTCGCATCGTCTGCGCGGCTCTACAGCTCGCAGCTCGTCGCTCGTAACTTCCATACTCTCTTTTGGTCGCCCACTTATTTAATTTGTCCTCTTTCTTGTTTCCATGCGCCAGAAATGATTGCGCCGTTGCAATGTCGCAAGCTACCAGCACGAAATGTGCCTCGCGATGGGTGACGCGCATCATCCCCCTCATCATCACCGGTACCAGCGGCTATGCTACATACGTGGTCGTGGCCTATCTAGGCGGTGAGCTGTTCTCTTTTGTATGACTGCTTTGCTCTGCTAATCTGTCGCTGCAGTCGACTATCTGTATAGAACCCGGGGTGAGCATGGTGCCGCCATTTCGACAATCACCCTCTACCTCTTCTTCTACCTCCTCACGATCGCCACCTATCTGCGGACGTTCCTCAAGATCAAAGCGGACCCTGGCTTGGTACCGCTTGGCCCACAGGCACAACAAGCACTAAGGGAATCGAACAAAAAGAGTAGGCGGAGAAAGGAGGGAGACTTGGAAAGTCAGCCGTACTTCACAGGCCCCGATCAGGACCCGGACAGCCCCGGCTTGGAGGGATTCTACAGCAAGGACGTATTCGCATGTGAGAGTGACGGACGGCCGAAATGGTGTTCTGAGTGCCGGAATTGGAAACCCGATAGAGCTCATCATTCGAGCGAGGTTGAGCGATGCGTACGAAAGATGGATCACTATTGCCCATGGGTCGGTGGCATGGTGTCGGAGACCTGTGAGTTGACACCATCTATGGCACAGATCCAATACTGACAGAAAACAGCCTTCAAGTTCTTTGCCCAGTTCACCTTCTATTGCACTTGTTATTGCGCAGTTGCGCTGGGCCAGACAGCCTATTGTCTGGCTTTACAGGTGCGCGACGGGACTGTAGACGGGAGAACGATCTCAGGCGTCGCCATCGCAGGTTTCTTTGGACTTTTTACCTTTCTCATGACTGCGACTTCTTGGCGCTTCATTCTACTTAATATCACCAACATCGATGCCCTTCGAAAGTCCTGGGTCCATCAACTAGCAATCAGGGTACCAAACGGCACCCGGCCCGGGAATAGCTACGGCTTGATCACATATCCTCTTCCAAAGTATCCACAAGGGATACCTACCTCCTCGGACGCCACCGTCGACAGCGAGACCCCCCGTGATAGACTAGCTACGCGCACGTTTGCTATTGTCAGGACCGAACCAGATGAGAACCCGTGGGATCTCGGGTACGCTAGAAACTGGACGTCCATTATGGGGTACACCTTGATTGACTGGCTTTTGCCCATACGCGGGTCACCATGCGCCAATCACGACAGCATGGAGAGTGACTACGATATGGGCCCGTTGGTACAAAGGCTCAGAGAACGACACGGTCTGCCTGATCCCAACGGTTCGTCAAGCGGAAGGGAGATGCAGGAACTGAGAGACAGCGATCATTGACCGAGGCCTAAGCATATCGAACGGCCCTAGCACATTTAGGCGTTAAGGGGACTTGGGCAATGCAAAGCAGGCCGGCGTTTTATTTGGGTTTATATGCCAATATGCACACACCTATACACATGAGTGACTAACCTTAAGCCTTCTTATGTAGTAATTAATTCAGTATATGGCCACTCGAGCAGAGCAGAGCAGCTCCAGCCTACACGCATTGTTGAGATGTCTTACGTTACCTCAGGGCTTCATAATGTGTTCAACTGTACCGTCAGATTCAGTAGGAGCATCGGGACGCCTGGTGTTGCAGCAACCGCCTCATGGACCGACCGACCTTGAAGATCCACCGGGCCGAAGGCGCGTCCACCAAACGGCGGCGGAAACGGTGGGGCTGGTTCGATGTCTCGTAGTGACTCTACCTTCAAGACATCATGAACCTGTTCCACACACTTTCCGACCACATACGACCATACCCATTGGAAAACTCGGGATCCCGTCCGCTCTCCCATAGATAAGCCAATGAGGGCCGGATTAGTAGTTGGGTCGGTGACGACCAGCGAATACCTGGTGTTGTATGTTTTTGATTTTTTTGTGAAGATATCGTGATTATGGTGGGTGACGATATCATGATGTCTTCCATCTCAATGGTTGGGGTTGCTTGAATTGGTGGTGGCTTTTGCCTTTGTGGCACAGGCGCCATAGATCTCTCGTTATCCAGATGATAGATTCTTGACGTTACTTAAATAAAAGGTCGAGGATATTACGAATGGAGTAAGGGTGCGACGAGGAGAGAGAAGTTCACACACTAGAGCTACTTTCGCGGCGTAAAGGGACTTGATATAATAAAAGCAAGCCATTTCCTCTTCGTTTATCATGGCACGTCCGTGCCGAACTACCTATCCGAAACTCCAGACTCCAGCCTCCCTGCCAATCATGAATCCTCCATGCCATTGCAGTTGCTGTGATCCTGCATCAAATTAAACCCCCGTATACCCAACATCCTTAGCCAGACACGCAGAAATCAGACCTCAATCTGGATCTGAACAGTCCTCACACTTTGTGTGATTACAAGGCGTTGCGTTGCACTTCATGTTGTCGTTCTCGTCCGTTCCGCATAGCTCGCTGTTGTTGTTCTCGCTACACTCGCAGCACTTCCAAGACCCTTCGGGCATGGACTTTGTGCTGACGGGAGGGAGCTCTGATGTGTCAGAATCGTTGCCGTCGTCTGACCTAGGAGAGTGGTGAGTCGGAAAGAAGACAGGAGAACTGGGACTGGAACTCGCCGACTTACATGTTTGGATTGCTGAAGGTTCGAGGAAACCTGGGAGCTACCAGAGATTGCCACAAAGTGTGTGGATAATAGAGGCGCTAGCTCAAGTCGAGTATCAAAAGCCAAAAGTACATGTATTGTGGGAGAGTTTGAGATGGAGAGATGGTATAAGTGGTTTAGACCGAAGAAAGCGAGAGAAGCGGAATAGCCATGGATGATGATTTCTTTCGACATTTCTTGAGCCACGATGACAGGCCTTCAGACTTGTCTTATACCAACTCCCTTTCCATCATATTTAGATAACACTGGAGGCGGACGCCTGCCTTCCGCATCTCCAGTACGAGTGCTTTAGTCTCAGATCAGAAAATCGGTTTAGATCGCTTTGTGCAGGTCTACCCCATGGCCGAGCTCCCTCGGACATGGCTCCAAATGGCAATGATACATCCTTCCCGAACGAAATGTTCCTAGAAGAAGAGGCCTTGGCCCCCGCTTGTGGTCCAGCGGTCCGATGGGTGTGCTGGATCTTGCGTCAGTCGTTCTTTCTCGACTAGTACAGCATAGGGCTCCGAGACCACCCCCACCCATAAAGCTAGGAGAAGCCATTTCAGCTTCGGAGAGGTTTCCAAATAAGGACATGAACAAAGAAGCGGTTACTGACTGGTTGTCCCGAAGGTAAAACATTGATAGAACATTCTTGGGCTGACGCCGGTGATGCGGTTACGCCTGCTCTGCTACCCGCCGCATGTCTCGAGAGCCGCAGCGGGATGACCGAGCTCTTGAAACTAGTAACATGGGGGCTAATCCTACAGGCGGCGGGATAGGAGGGGGTCGTGTTGGATGGATTTCTCGACTTCATCGCCGGCACTTGGGTTTGGCAACCAGTCAGCTAACATGCCGCGATACCACGGGACGAGGACGAGATCGGGAGACGACCCCAAAGATGACTATAGGGCTGTTGATGTGGCTTACCTGTAAGGATAAGGCAACGCGGACGAGGCAGCGCTAAAAATGGGCAGCCTTATGGCTCACCTGGAAGTTTAGAGTTCAACAGAGGCAAACCTGCTGTTCTGTATGGTCGAGTACCGAAGACATCTCGGCCAGCTTCCGTGCAGCTTTTGATCGCCATTCACAAGTATTCCCCTCTTTCGGAAGAGAGTGAGGGGTTTTCTATGTACGCCGCGCGCTTGGCCCGGGGGTTCGTCATGGTCGAGATCTAGGCCACCCATCTCGTAAACGTAGGGCTGAGGCGGGGTTGATATGTTGACTTCGAGATACTAATGCTTATTAGCAACAATGACTCGTTCTAAGACCCCTCTTGGTCCAAATGGACTAGCTTTGCGAAGGGACGGCGCCCTGTTCGAACCCCAGACAAGCCACTCCGTGAACTTTGCAGTGAATAGGGACACCCACATTCCAACCGAACGGTGGACCGCACAAGGTGAGTTTCAGGGTGACTGGGTGCCTCATAGTTTATACCAGCAAGACTCGCCGAAAGAAACCTTGTGTCATGTCGTCGGCTCCTGTGCAACCGAGCCTCCTATGAACGGCGGTGGTCAACGGATTTACGGGAATTCAGGTTTGACACGAGGGACTCCCGAACCGAACTACCAAACGAGTAGATGCCTAGCTGCATCGCATGAAGGATAGTATCCGTCATAGCATTACGTAGAGCGTGGGGTTACGAAGGGAAGCGAATTTGTGTCTTATCCTCCGTTAGTCATTGTGGGATGCCGTGCTCTGTGGTCGACGACAGCAAGGCTTTGCGGCCGGCACGGTGTGATAACCAGTCACCATGTGCGATGAGATATGTAGCCTGCTCTTTGTCTTTCTCTTCTCGTGAGATTGGTCGATTAAACGCTAGGGCAGTAGACGCGGCACGTAGTCTAAGAATCGGAGGACGAGTGTTGATCTCCGTAACCTGCCAGTCTAGTGAGAAGATGTAACGTCTTGACGAGGGATGTATGCCATGAAGCTTACTACAATGAGAGGTAGAGTGGAGGGAAAAGATTGGATAGATCGACTCTGAAGTCTGTACCACCTGCTTCTTTGGACAAGCAATGTGCGAAATAGCAACTCGTAGCCTGCTGCTGATATCATTGGGGTCGGTTAGTGAACGATGTAGACGCGGCAGGCTCGTTTAACTCTCCAACTCGGACCATTTGGTGACGGTAGGCCAGGAACAGAATATTGTCAGCCTAGGGACTGAGACAGAGTATCGGAGGTACAAGAAACTATGATCCACTCAGTGATTCAGCTCGAGGTATTTGAGATGCTTCAAAGCTCGGCACGCGGCGTGCTTTAATTATGATCTTATAGCCTCGTGTTGCCTTTACGGCTGTTGCCTGATGGGCGCCTTTCTCATAGACTTGTAAGGCGCTGGAAAGGCGCGCAAAGTACAGAGTACGAGGGCTAGGAATGTCTCGAAACGTATTTCTTGGCACGGACGAGGCTGCGTCTTCCAAGAGCTGACATACAACACACCATCATGAAGGTCGCAGTCGTGTGACCGTACCGCTAAGGACTGACTCAAGCGTTGGGAGAGGGCGAGAATAACGTTCACATGTGAAGAATTAAATCGGCATGTCCGAATTATAAGCTTAATATAGGGTAATGACAAAGGAGGATGCAGAGACGATCCTGATAGAGAACCAGCAAGATATAGATTTCCCACGAGCCTGACGATAATTGATAGCGAGAACAAATAAGCGGACGTATGACGCAACATTGCGGCGTAGCAATCTCCTCAATAGCGAATCGCGAGAGAATGAAGTAGGAGTGTTGAGAGAACCCGATGAGTTCGTACAACATGCGTTGCTGTCCTCAAGGAAATCAACAACGAAAGAAACCTAGTGGTTATATTTCAATGAGTTCAGATGATGCTGCGATTGAACGTTCATCGGACGGTTAGATTGAGACGTAATGAAGCCTCTTCTCTCTAGGTAAAGTAAGGTAAACGGAGCCGATGTCGTTGCAAGAGGTTGAGGGACGAGCACTGCCAGGACGTCTGCGGGTCATCGTTGGTTAAAGGTGGGCCCCCAGAGTACCGCTAGCCAATCAGCTTGGTTTCAAACCCTTAATTGCTGCCGCTGTACGTACCTAGCTTCGACAGACACTAAATGGCAGGCGCGTTTGCAGGCGCGTTTACCTCAACTACGTGCTACCTTAATCTTTGAGTATAAGAATTATCCGTGCAACAACACATCAACCATCTCCTTGATCACAGATAAACGGCTACACAGGACTTTGCGCTGTAGCAAAACGAGAGAAGATTCGAAAGAGGACGAGGAGGGGAAACCAATCCATCGTCTTTGCTGTCAACAGCGTCCGGCCCATGTCGACCCAAGACGTACGCCGTTGAAATTCCGGCAATCGAGCAGGGGGCCTCACGACGCCTACCGGCAAATCGGTGGAAGTCAGCCGACGTGATATCATGTCGTCCTCACAGCCTTTCCGGGAATCCTCCCCTATCACCGGCATCAACAGACACAAATCTCAGTTCACCTTCAAACATTTGTCCCAACTAGCGACTTACAACACATCGTGCCCCTTACGAGTTATAGCCCACATTGACCTAGATGCTTTCTATGCACAATGCGAGATGGTTCGTTTGGGCGTGCCCATGGACCAGCCTCTGGCCGTCCAGCAATGGTACGTGGCCTTTCCGTCTGATCGTTGTATCAACTAACAACCCTAAGGCAAGGATTGATTGCTGTCAACTATCCAGCACGTGAGCACGGCATCGGTCGTCATTGCACTTTGACGGATGCGAAGAAGCTGTGCCCTACATTAGTTGCTCAGCATGTAGCAACTTGGCGAGAAGGCGACGACAAATGGGCATATCGCGATGATGCTGCTGCCAACATCCAGAGCGACAAAGTCTCGCTCGATCCGTACCGCCTTCAGTGCAGAAAGATTCTGGCAGTTATCAAGGAAAGCTTGCCCGCAGATCAGCAAAAGGTCGAAAAGGCCAGCATTGACGAGGTTTTCCTTGATCTCTCTGCACATGTCCATGCAGTTCTCCTGGAACGCTTCCCCGAACTGAGAAACCCACCACCTTACGACGATCCGACGGAGAATCTCCCCGCCCCCTCCGTGGCAGCCCTGGACTGGCAAGCGGATGCACTCATCGACCTGAATGAGGAGGAGGAGTCCGTGGATCCAGACTGGGACGACGTGGCGATCCTTATTGGGTCTGAGATTGTCCGCGATGTCCGAAGACAGATCCTGGAGAAGTTACACTACACATGCTCCGGAGGTATTGCCAAAAATAAGCTGTTGGCCAAGTTGGGCTCCGGCCACAAGAAGCCCAACCAGCAGACCGTCATTCGAAACCGAGCCGTAGCCCAATTCCTGTCAGGCTTCAAGTTCACCAAGATACGCAATCTCGGGGGGAAGCTTGGCGAAAACGTGGTCTCAACCTTCAACACTGAGGCCGTCGGCGAGTTACTGGCTATTCCTCTGGATCAGATGAAGGCAAAGCTAGGCCAGGACACCGGAAGCTGGGTTTTCAATACTATTCGTGGCATCGACGCTAGTGATGTCAACTCCCGTACACAAATCAAGTCGATGCTATCGGCAAAATCATTCCGGCCCTACATCAACACCCCGGAACAAGCCCATCGCTGGCTGAGGATCTTTGCTGCCGACATCTTCGCCCGCTTGATTGAAGAGGGAGTCTTGGAGAACAGGCGCAGACCGAGGACAATAAACTTGCACCACCGGCATGGCGGCCAGATGAAATCGCGCCAAGGCCCAATACCCCAGGGCAAAGCACTAGATGAGCAAGCCTTATTCGAACTTGCAAAGAACCTCTTGAACCAAATAATAGGGGAAGGCAATGTCTGGCCATGCGCCAACCTCAGCTTAAGCGTGGGCGGCTTCGAAGACGGCATCACAGGCAACATGGGCATTGGCGCTTTCTTGCTGAAAGGAGAGGAAGCTCAGGCACTAAGGCAGAGTAGCCGCGAAGCAAGTGATATTCCTAGTCCTGAGGAAAAGCCAGCAAAGAAACGTCGGACAGAGGGAGGGGCGATTCATCGCTTTTTCGCACGCAACGTTTCTACTGACGAAGAAGTGCCGTCCGACGGTGCATCCGCGAAGAACGATATCAAATCCCGAGAAGAGACTGCGTCAGGTGAGTCTTCCACGGCTGTTCCAGATGCGGCTTTGGCGCACGAGGAAGGCAACGGTGGCTTCCATCAGGTGCCAATCACGGCCTTCGTGTGCTCGCGGTGCAACACGGGGTTTGAAACGCCCGAAGAGCACCAAAGCCACGAGGATTGGCATTTCGCCAAAGATCTACAAGACCAAGAACGTGGCAAGCCCACACTTGCTCAGCACTCATCTGCCACCCGCAGCTCCGGCCCAAAGACTTCAGGAACTTCGGCCAAGCGGGGGGGCCGCGGCGGCAAGCTCGAGCATGGACAGAGCAGACTGAAGTTTGGATGAATCCTGGTGATATGCCTGTCTTTGCCAGCATCACGCCAAAAGTTTGTCGAGCGGGTCCTGCCGCCTGATACGCAACGAGACTTGGAAGTTGGTAAACTTTGACGCCCTGAGACCTGGTCCAAGGGTCACCGCAGCACAGGAGATTGACGGCAAAGCCCCGACAAACCTGAGGAATCACCATTGATGGGCGTTTTCTTTCCAAATTCAAGCTTCACCGAGCGAATTATGAGGCGCGTCTTACACAAGGGTACCCACAGGGCAGGGACGACATGGCCTCGGGGCCCGGTATGGCTGTCTGTTGTTGCCCAGTCGGGCACTTGGTAGTTGGTACAGCAATTTGGGAAGCAATCCTGTCTCACAGTAGACTCAGTCGCGGACCTGGGCGTTGCTTCCGGCCTTGCGCCGGGTTACAGTCTATCGGAGGATGTGGTTATATGAGACATGAGGACGGATCAACTTGGCGAACCACAACGGCCTGACGGGACAGGGACATACATGTGGTTGAGCGTCTCCGCAGGCGCAAGCGACGAGTTGGATGGCTACATGTGGATCGAAGCTACCCGCAAGTGTCGTCATTCCAATTCCCGCCTGCAGCCTTCCGCGACATATCCGGATCCTCACGGCCCACGGGATGAATCAATATTGGGAGCGTCAGGGGCAATAATGCCGGCGAGTAAGGCTTCGGAAACACGGTTCACGAAGACGAAAATGAGCTCTTGAATCAGAAAACGATATTCAATACGTTTGTGCTCTGGATGGAAGAGACCGTTGCACACCGGATCCCTGATCGAGGCCAGTTCCGTGATACTGTTGGATCGAGGTTCACGCATCGGTTTGGTTGCGTCTGGATTCATACAATCCGGATGACGTCTGCAAGTGATTGGTTGCTAATTAGGCATCTTTGGGCCAAAGTGGGTTGGGCCACATTTTTGGCGCGAGGCATTGATACCCAACGTTGCCAACCACCACCTGGCACCGGCGCACCGTTACCAAATTCCTGACTAGCAACGCTACTTTGTCTCCGTATCCGTATACTACTAACCACACAAATCATCATTTGCGGGAAAAAAGCACGCACTCGCCTTGTCTTGACCCGTGGACCATCGCGGACAGAATGGAGACTGGGAGGAAGAGAGACGGGGCATTCCCGGCAGTCGGAAGCGATAGGTCACCGCTTCGCAGCGATGCAAAGGGGCCACATCGCCGACCCCGAGTGGGTTCGCAGCAACGGCGAAGTCAATTTTTGAAGAGGACACCGCCAGCAACCGCCGGACGATCAAGAGACAGGGCAAGTAACGGCATGCTGCGCCGTCAAGTCGCGAATGGCCGGCAGTCGAGGGCATGGGTCCCAGGAAACGAACGTCCGTCGTCCCACGCTCCACAGCCACGGGATTCTCACAGAAATCGGCCGGGGGGGCGGGTGCCATGACTGTCACTGAGGACGTGCTTCGAATAACTAGTTTTTGCGCCCTCAAAAGCGCGCCGGCTGGTCGCCGTCTGAGGCTGGGATATCCCGTCCTAGTAGGGTACCAACAGCTCGGTCAGTCAGACTTGAGGAAATTGAAAGGGACTGAGGGGGGGAAGTCGAACCCCCAGGCTTTCATTATCTAACCCTTCTTGCCTCTAGCAAGCTGACATAGGTAAAGAGGTCATCAGGGGCTGGGGGTTGCCAAATGAAGTCTGCCAGAAAATGCAACTTTCGACAATGGCTCACACGCTTGGTATCCAAGCGCGCAGACTATACATGCACTTAACGACTGGTATATGCATTTGTCACTTACCTCTTTCCAGAAGAAATTAACCTTTGAAGCCTTCGAATATTTCCCAGCTTGTTCAACGGGGATCGACACGGATTGCAATGTCCAAGCGGTCTCCCGTAGCATCCTATCCGACTTTCCAAAGTTACACAAATACGATAGAGTACACACTTCTTCTTTAGCCTCGGCAACCAGACTGCCGCTCAAGCAAATGGCCTAGCGGATGTTGAAAAACGCCACTACGCCAAAGTAGTCAAACGCCCTCTCGATACATCCTTGACAAGGACAGCCCAAAACGCCCTGGAACGACGGTCTAGAAGGGACTACCCACGAGCCACATCTTCTCCAAACTACTTCATCCCAAGCTGATGAATGCACTTCAGCCTCAGCTACGCCAAATTCTCAAACAAGAATACTTGGGGTAGAAGGTCTAGATCCTTTTCGAACCCCCTATGAGGCACGCAACAGCACCGGACCTGGCGATGCCCGGACCTAGAGTAAGGGTTGGTATCAATAAAGGGGAACGGCAGATCTTAGACACAACAAGAACGACCACATGCCACGAGAATTTACTTTAAGCTGTTGCCAATCCTCTCGCATTTTCGGCTCAACAGCATCTCCCGCACGCAACTCTCTCGATTGGGCCTTGAAATGCCCTGTCGCATTGGACGAGTTTCGACCTTCTGGGGGGGCAGGAACAAATGATACGCGCACCATTGAGCCGAGCCCCCCGTGCGACGAAATAATTCGAGCCTGTTGTAACATGAAGGACAAACCTTCGCATTGGATCTCACCACAGCTCGCCATCATGCCGTCTGTCTCATCTCTACCCCTTTGGAGCTTGACACGACATTAAACCACATATAAGGAGCGCTTGGCTGCTGCATCTTCCAGGCTGGATAAATCGGTTACTGGTCAGCTTGAGAGCACGTACCAAGCCGGCTCGCCTCGGTTGCGTCTCGTTCGCCTTACGTGCGCCTATTTGTACAGGAATGGCGAGAAATGCAGGCAAAGGCAGGCCTCAATATTACAACGAATCCCAACTGTGTGTTTGGGTGCGAGTTATGATTGCGTCTGCGCCAACAGCCCTCGCATGTTTGCTTCTTCCCACAGGCACAAATACCATACCTGTCCAGACGTACTCACGCACGTCACCGTGGATGTCTGTTCGATGCTGTTCTAGTCATCGGGGCCACCCAAGTGGTGGTCGTGCTGCGCGCTAAAACGGAGCATCGAAGGCCCCGGACGGCACGTTTCCTGGGGCTGTCCTGGACCTGGACAGACGTGAGTAAGATTTTGTTCTTCATAGTGCGCGCACGACGCAGGGAAGTTCCTCGGTATCCCTTTTGGGCTGCGCGATCAGTCAACCCAACCTCCCAACCTCTCTCGAGCTGCAAACCTGCACCTCATCCCGTCTCCATCCACTCAGAGCGGCCGCCACCCATTCTTCCTTGCTGCCGCCCAACCGCTCTCCGCCTCTCTGTCAATGTCAATCTGTATCCGTACGGAGCATTTGTACCAGGTTTCTGCTTTTTTGCGTACCGTCCCGCCAGGTGGCTTTTACCGCCTCTGCTGGCTGGTCAGGTTTTCGTTGCGTATCCATCAGTACCGTGCGTACCTTGATTGAGGCTGGGAGGTAGGTACCAGCTTTAGATGTACAACTGGATACCTCTCATCCTCCCGCCGTCCGTCTTCCTCTCGGGAACTAGGCGGCGCAAGCTGGGCTAAGCAGGCTATCATCGCTTGGCCAGCAAGAGGCTAGACTTGGGCCACACCATAGGTAGACGCAACACAACCCACCCCAAGGCCCCCTCCTCGTGGACTAAGGGGATCCAGTGGCATATTGGCCAGGTTGCCAGGGTTTGGGTAGAGCGCGAGGGAAAATCCGCACGGGACTGTCAGCCAGCAACGTGGTGCCAGCAAGCCCTGTAGTTTCCTTGTCTGGTCGGTCCCGAGCAGGCTCGACCTGACAGGAAGAGGAGGAGGGAGAAGGCCTCCCATCCTATGTACCTCACCGTCTCACGGGGAATGGAAGAGAAAGATGGAAGGACAGAGAGTGTAAGCGATTGAGGCAGAGGATGTGTGTGTGTGTGTGTGGGTGTCGTGTGAGTACATAGTGTAGGTAGTCTAGGCTTAGGTTATTCGAAATGCCTACCTGAGGCTACCTTACCTCATGTTCAGGTTGCTGCCACCAACAACAGTAAAGTAAGGCAAGGTACAAGGGCAGTACTCCATACCAAGTACACATCACGCCTCAACGGCTCAGAACCGCAGTTAAAAGTGAGGACGAGGGGTGTTGGTGACCAGTCACAGGCGGGCCTCACTGACAACACTGGTCACTGGACGCAGAGCCCAGTGGTTGACTGGTCCACGTCGGTGACTTCACTTACCGCTGCCCGCTAGGTCCCGGTTTTTCCTACCAGAAGCCCCCACCCCCAAGAGAAGAGCCAGACTCTGGCCTGTTCCTTTTCTGTGCCCACCACCCACTCCCTGCCCGCTTTTGCCTTCCCATTCTTCCTCTTTTTCTTCCCGCCATCTCGACAATCCCATTTCTTGCTCTCCTCCCCTCCTCTTTCTCTTTTTTTCCCTTCTCTTACTCTCTCACCTACACGTTGCCTCGCCTCGCTCGACCCTTTCTCTCGACCGGTTACCCTCCTCCTACTCAGACCACACCCGCTTTCAACCGTCAACATGTCGAGATCCTCCCGTGGCCCCCCTCCGTCGGCTTCGTCTGCCCCTCAGAGCGGCCGCTCCAACGAGTACTTCGTTCCGAGAGATGGAATTGATCGCGAGGTCATCACCGCCGATATTTGCCGCTACCTCGGCAACGACGCCCTCGTGCGCCCGGGTCACTACGAGAACCCTCAGACCGGACAAGTCTCACAGGGTTACTACATCACCGCCTACCGAAACCTAACAACAGTGAGTGGCTTTAGTCCGCTGTCGTCGCGCTTCCTCGCACCAATATACTGATACAACGCCTCCGTAGGCCATGATCGACGACTTGAAGGCCGATTCTGCGCGATGGGAGGCAGAGAGGCGGCAGCAGGCCGCCCGGAACAGTTCAGGAGGTACATTTGCCTCAAGAGACGCGACGGCTCTTTTGTCGAGACGTTCTAACTCCCCTACAGCAGGGTACCGCCAGTCGGAGACTCACTCCGCACGCCAACACTATGGTCCCACGGATTCCACTGGCTACCCGGACGTAGGACGTGATTCCTATGAAAGCACCCCTAGATATCCAGGATCTCAAGCCCCAGGATACTCAGGGAACTCTGCCCAGGGCTACTCTGGATCTACCCCTTCCTACCAACAGCAGCCGTCTTCTTCTTACTCAAGTGGTGGGTATCCCTACTCTGGTCAGCCAGACCCTAGAGCCGACCCCAGGTACGCTGGACAGAGCCAAATGGGACAAGGATACGGTGAACCCCCGTACATTGCCACGGCCGCGAACATGGCGGCGCAACGAAACTACCCCGCCGACCCCTACGCAGGACAGCCCTCTCGGACGCCTACTTCGATGGCGCCTCCGCCAGGAGGGCCGGCTTACTCTTCCGGATCACAGGTTCCGGCAGGATATCCCACGGGTTACTACCCGCCTTCGACGTCAGCCTCGTACGGTTCCACGCCGGTGGCTTCTGATCCGATGTACGGACGCGGTGCGTATACAGCTTTGTACCCCAATCCAATTTCTTCGACCTAATCTGATTATGTAGCGTCCCCAGCAGGTGGTGTTGCTCACCCGTCTCTCTCTGGCCAAGGAGGATCACAGTATGATAAGCCCCCTGCACCCCGTGGTTCTGCTCCTCCATCGAGTTCCAAAGCTCAAACGACAAGTAGTGGATCATCGCACTCCCGCCGCAGCGAAAGGGATTCCGACAGGCATCACCAGTCCGACCGCCATCGCCCCTCGTCGCTAATACGTTACCTTCACTGGAATTTACTGTAGCCACTCCGACTGCACAGGACGCCCGTCCTGTGAGTCGCTGTCATGAACTTGATCCTAATGATCTCGGGTCTTGGACCCGTTTCCGGTGTCGGCTTCCTTATCATTTGTTTTTCCTGGATAGACCCTTTTTCCTGGATTCGAGGTGTGGTATCCACCTCGTGAGTTGCAAGTATGCATCTCGCACTCTCCGTTGTCTGGCT
Organism: Colletotrichum fioriniae; assembly: GCF_027942845.1. Taxonomy (NCBI): domain Eukaryota; kingdom Fungi; phylum Ascomycota; class Sordariomycetes; order Glomerellales; family Glomerellaceae; genus Colletotrichum; species Colletotrichum fioriniae. The sequence goes on from NW_027076842.1 coordinate 794,045, forward strand.
TTGCTGGCGTTTTGGCTCTGCGCGGCCTCGGAGCTTCCCCTGGCTCTACATATATTCCTGGACCGTTACGTCTCGAGTTCTACTACATCCTGCCCGGATCTCACCTGGACTTGACCTGGATTTCACCAAGAATGGATTGTGCCGCGCATACCCCTGGACGTTTTACGACTGCATATATGGATGGGCTTACGATTTTTGCTATTCGATCAACCTTTTCTTTTCAGCAAGTATTACTTGCTACCACGTGTTTATGGCCCGGAACCCAGGAACGGAAAAGGACGTACTTTCTTGAACCGAGTCGACTTTGACGACTTGAACGTCTGGACCACTTTGCTGTCTGGAGCCGTCCTGACGGTGGATGTAATGTCATTTTACTCTCTTCTCCTGGTCTGGGTTTCATTCTTCCTGCTTGGACTTTCGGAGTTCGGGGTCATCATGGTGTTTCGTTATAGAATGGGAGACGACGGCATCTGGACAGCAAGGTGAGTTCACGGATTGCACTTTTTGTTTTTTTGAACAACTTCGAAAGGATACACTTGCAACTTCCCTTACAAGGATCTGAGACACTCATGGTTGAGGACTCTCATTTACCTAACGTCACAGTCATCCAACCGGACTTGTTGCACCGCAAACCACTCACCACTGGAAAAAGACAAAACTGGCCATTTGCAAACCTGGATCTGCTTTCAAGCATTCGCACCGCACCAAGGACTTCATTCCATATTTTGGAGACTCCGGATCAAAGCTTCATGGACCAGCCTGTGGAAGTACCACCAATTGGACAGTGGCCGTGGACAAGAAAGGCCTTGACCCCCCACCGAGACTCCCAAACCCTTTTGGATCTCGTGTCAGCTCACTGAGCTCAAACAAGAAATTATTGGGAGGAGACATATCTCCAACGTGGGTGAGTTCTACATGGCCTGGCCTGGCCTGCCAACCATCTCGATATAATGGTCAAGACGTTCCATCCATTATGAGTGGCCTCCGCCGGTCAATATACCTTGGCACCAGACAACATCCGTTGCTTTTTGGATGCATGTTGCGATCATCACTGCAGCCTGCCATGGGACACGAGTCTGGCGGTTCATGTTACTACTACCCACTGTGACCTGAAAATGAGGCATGGCTGAGGTTCACTAGCGCCAGGCTAGGCACATGATACAAACGACTCAAACTACTTTTCTGGACTACTTTCCCTGGATTGCGGCTGCCCAGCCTCGTGGAATACTTCCTGGATCACGTGGAGCCTTCCTGGCAGCTCTTCCGGAATAGCTCGTTAGTCACCACTATTTCTATTCGTTCTGTGTTTCTATTCGCATCGTGGAACCATATCTATCCAAGCCGGGACATGGAACGTGGGAACTAACATGCTCGTCGCAGGCCACTTCGCAGGGAACAAGCACACAAAGTCATGGCCAGGATGGGTAGCAGTGGCTCGATCGAGCGGGTTTGATGTATTGCATATATTGGCGATTGTTTACGTTTGGACTCAGCCTCTTGGAAAGTTTTGGAGTTGTGGTGACATCTACCGGATTTATCCTGCGCGTTTTTTTATTGCTGTATTTGGCGTTTGGGCATATGGTAAACCGCGGTTATCGGCTATTGAATGATGACTAAGTTTCTGTAATGAATTGAACGTTTCTGGATTTTCTCGATGATCTCTTATTTCCACCTTGTTCATTTCCTCGTCATTCGTCACCTTGAAGACGCGTCTTGATACTCGACAGGTCGCATCTGGACAGTCTTGCCCAGCATCACCCCAGTCGTCTGAGATGTCACCCTGTCCACCTACCCTCCCTCAGCGTTGGAAGGTTCATCGCCGCTGCTGGCGAGATGTGGACCGCTCGTGTCGTGTGCGTGTTCTGAAGCTTAAGTTTGTCAGGCAACCAATCCACCCTGCCGGGACCGATTTGATTTCTCATTATCGGGGAAAAAAGGATTGGACGGCTCAGCGGATGGGGGAACCGATCCTGTTGATAGAGTTTGGATTGGGGATGGGGGTGATCCAGGTAGGGGGGGTGGGGGGTTTGAGTGAGTACTTACCTAGATGGAGGGGTTTGGAGATGTGGTGGTTAGTGAGGTTGGCGTCAGGAGTTACCTGCGAAGAGAGATCTGGCGATGGATACTGGGTGAGTTACTTGGGAGTTTCTATGGGCATTCTTGGAGAATTTGTAGCTCCATCTGGAGACGCTGTTACTTGTGTTTGTCTACCCGTGTCGGGATATCTAACACTACATGCTCTAGCACTTCTTAGATGACGGAGGGTTTGGTTTGGGGGGACATGGAGTTTACGGATGTCCTGTAGGTGCCAGATGGATGAAGGACAGACTGAGGTTATGCTCAACACCATGAGGAGAGAGGATGCTGAACACCAAAACTGAGTTTCTCCTTTTGGAGTCGTTCATTGTTTTTTTGTTTAGTAGGTGGTGAGAATGAAGAATGACGAGAAAGCACATGCAAAGTTCTTGTCCGACCTGCCCATCCCCCACCCCTTCCCTAGAGGTCTGAACTTGATCCGATTCGTTGCCCAGCCAAGACTAATCGGATCGCAGAGTTGGTGTTTTTTTTGCCACCGTCTCTTCTATGTCTCTCTCCCTTACTCCCCACATAATGATAGAGTTTTGTGTCTAGAGGAGAGCCCCATGTTCTCCATGTTGCTTGCTGAACTTGCTCATTTTCTTCGTCCCTTTTCAGGCTTGGTGGCTCCAGTGGAGATGCGGCACCATCCCTCTCTCTTGAATGTACGTTTGAGAGAAGGAGAGAGGAGAGGAGCATGGGATGAAATGCTCAGACGGAGTAGGGATGATGGTATGGGCTATCAAGATTATCGAGGCTTACGAGAGAGAGAGAGAGAGAGAGAGAGAGAGAGAGTGTGTGTGTGTGTGTGTGTGTTCAGGTCCTTGATTCTTGAGATTCAGAAGGAGGGAAATTAGTGTACTTGGGGCAATGATGAAGAGGTAATTTCGATCTTGACCCTGCCATCCTCATGTTCGTCTTTAGAGTGTGAGCCAGTTGCTTGCACACGCTTTCAGTGTGATTACAAAATGGGTCGGGTATGCTATATCGAGTATCTGGCACCTTAAGTCTTCAGCCTTAAAAGAGGGACATAAGGTAGGTAGAACGTAGAGATTGCTTTGGGGAAGTTGTTGAGGCTTCCTGCTGCTGGGGAGAGTACTCCTTCGGGTCTGACTTGGACGAGAAGGGGGGACCATTGGTGCTGACTTCCAATGACATCGATTCATGCCTAAGTGATGACGGGATGGATGGATGGAGGAGGTGTCTCTGGCATCGTACCTAGGGGTCTTGATGTTGGAAGTTTGAAAGCTCCCGCGATGGACCTTGTTTCTAGAGGCTTAGAAGGAAAAGGGGCTCAACGGGGAGGTTTTTTGGGTTTTTGACTCTAGAGATGGACCTCAGATCTTGCGGGCAACAACTCAGAAGCGAGCTACCGACCCTGGGAACCGTCGCTCCATGAGAACTAATTTGTCATTGTCCTGTTCAAAGTACAGACCAGTCTGAAAGTAGCAGAGAGCAGGATTGGGATGGATAGAACGGCTTGTATACAAGATACAAGGCCTTAACTAAACAATTCGAGTAGTTGTTAGGCCATGAGGATAGAGAGTATTCTTGCTGGAGCGCAAGAGGAACGTATGTCTTTGATGTTGAGGTTTGATGGAGGCGGACTAGCTCCCCTAGACTCCGGCATTTTTGCGGGGCGCGTACCAAAAAGGACGGGATCGTGACCTTATCTCTACCTGCTACAACTTACCTTAGACGCGGTTGACGCGGGTAAACTAAACAGCAATTTCAGCACTTCTCGTACGCATAGTGTATAGGGCCAACGAGGCAAAGACGTGACAAAGAAAATTGAATCTGTAGAGTTTGCTGACTGGTAGTGAAAGACTAGAAAGGGGGGCTCCCTGAATACGGAAGGGACTCGAGCGATCGTGAAAAACGGGCAAGGTGAAGTGTCCCGTAGGTTTTTTGATGTGGAGCTTTGCCCGGCGATTGCGCTCCGGTGAAGTGGAAACTCGGCCCACACCGAGGACGGGGTGACCAAGCCAGTTGACACGGGGATCGATATGGAGGGGTCAAGAACGGCCCCTGGAAATTTTTCTGTAAATCAGGACTGAAAATCTTTAGGTTGTTGCTCATCATGGTTAGGGACAAGTATAGCGGAAGCCTGGAAATATGAGGGATGTCTGGGAGCGCTCTACCTACCTTACACTATCTGCGATTCCAAGTTGTGTGAAATTGAAATAGGCTAGGTTAGCAGGAACGATGAGGTGGATGGGATGGAGGGGAGGGGGAAGGAGGGATGAGGAGGGGTCTGGAAGGCGCCGACCTACCCTTTGGGTTGACAGGCACGACAGGCACGACAGGCACCGTGGGACGGGCGGTGAAGGAGAAAAAACAGAAGGTGCAGGGGGGGGCACTCTGTCGGTAGTGGAGACCCCGACGATGGCCGGGGCAAAGGTGAACCAATGATAGTGTAGAATTGACGCCTTGGGCTGCCCTGATGCCATACCGCTTTCAGGGCGAGTGGAGGCGGTGGGCGGCGCACTTTTGCTTTTGCTTGCGTTTTGGCATTTGCTGCCTTTTCTGCCGACAGAAAAACACAAAAAAACATTGTTCCTCTGCTAGTACCTTAGCTTAGGTAATGGGGTAGTCTGAGGGGCATAACGTACCTACGGAACGCACTCCTAGACTGCTACTTCCATTTCTCTGCTCTCGTGGGGACCCCATAGTAAGGTACTTTACCTTCCATTACTTGGCAGCATCCAGTCGCGACAATCGAGAAAGGAAGCAAACATTCTCCAGACGGAGGTCCAAGGTAGTGTACGAATATCTCCCTACACACTTAAGAAAAGCCCAGCACGGACAAGGTGGGTGGGAAGGAGGGCAGTGTAAGGTAGCATCAACCAATTCCGTGGATTTCGTCTTAGCAGCCGGTCCCCTGTTTGCTTGGACTTGTAAAGGACCATATTCCCACACGGACACACACCTTTTCCTGTCGCTCCCTATCTCCCTGAGGCGCGGTAGCATCCCATGGATCTTGTTCCAAAGCGGAAGTGGACAACCAAAACAAGCAACAGCACGTACGCAGTATCGTGACACGAGGTTTCTTCGCCTTGGGATGATGGGCCATCGTCTCATCCACCCAAGCGTCTCTTGTCATGATAAGAGCGTTGGCGGATGGTATTTTCTTCAACTGTCGGTTCAATGTCTAGACGGCAGCATTGTAACACAAGGCGAAGTGCCCCTCTGCGTCAACTATAGAGGCGGGAGGAGCGCATTGCGCACTCAGAGGCCTGAGATTGGAAATCCTGAATCCGTCGCAACCGTGAGAACAGAGGTTTACGGCCCACCCGCATTCCAGCCTAGCCGTGACTGTCTGTCACTGCCGTCTGACACCCGCCATGAACAAGGCGAAAGAAAATAAAGGGTCAGTAATGCTTTTTTAGGATGTAGCCCAGAAAGATGCAAGTTATTAGGCAGGAAACCTGACAATGTCTAACAAAACTCTTCACGTCTCGCTCTCGCTCTTCTTTTCCCATAAACAGGCATCAACACAACATCCGCATTACAAAGTTGGAGATACTTTCAGTACACAGTACAGGAGGCATTGTCCATTGTTGTGATCTTTAAGAGCTGGAGAAACCTGCAGGCAGCCAATCATCTCGAGCGTTCACATCACCGTGGACTTGTACCTTCGAAGCCGCGCCGTCTCATCAGACACGTACATCAGACACACACACACGCGCGCACACAGACATTCCTTTCTTCCCAAGACAGAAGACAGGCAGACGGACAGACAGAAAGCCAAAAGTCAGAGACAGACAACCAGCTACAAACTCGCCCGAGTCGTCTTCCCCTGCCTGCCTTACGTTAGTTCATTAAGGTAGCCCGCCGCTGCCCAGAACTTTGAAGCCATCCGACGCCTTGTGCACCAACAACAACCCGCTACACGTCAGGCCTGAACAGGTAAGCTCAGTCAATGCCTTAGCAATACCTGATGGAACCTACTTGGAAGCACCTGGCAGTACCTCACCTTGCCCCGGAATCCCCTTATGAGACGAGGTACCCAGCCTAGCCTAGCCGGTGTACCTCTTGACTTTGGTTCCTGTCCCCTTCCTTTTCCCTTTTCCTACTAGACCCTTCACTTACGCCCCCCTACCACACACATCTCAGCCAACTTTCCTTACCGTCCTTTCAGTCAGTCAGTCATTCAGCACTCACCTCAGACCGTCGACCCTTGCGTTTTTGACTTCCCGTGGTTCCTCCTTGACCTGACTTGGCCTTTATTCGCAGCAGCAGCAGCAGCAGCAGCAGCAGCAGCAGCAAGGCCAGCCCAGCCTAGCCCAGCGAGCGCACACGCAGTACGCACCTCAGTACCTACGCAGCCCAGTACATACCTTAAAGCAGCGACGCCCACACCCGCACAACACGCACGCACACTTCCACTCCCAGTACCTTACGCCCACACACACACGCCGTACCGCCGTCGCCGTGGCATGCCCCGCCATTTCGAGGCAACACAGTCGACCCGCCCAAAATTTTGTCTTCACCACCCGCACCGCTTTCCTTCCTCTCAACTCCTATCCCGCCTTCGCCTCGACATCACCCCGTCAATTCACCCAAGATGGACACCACGGCGATTCGAGGCCTGCTCGCGGCCAGTTTGGACCCCGATGCCGACACGAGACGGCGGGCTGAGATTCAGCTGAAGCAGGTATGAACACGAGAACTTCCTCTCTTTTTGCCCGTCCTCCTTTCCCGCTCTCGCTTCCTGCTGGCCCCTTCTCGTGTCTTGAGAGATCCCACCCCTCCCCCACGAATGGCCCCTCCATGACTGCGCCGGGGACGATCCGCACTACATCGCACCGCACGCACATATACAGACGTATACAACATGGATGAGATGCATACCTATCGCCAACACGTCTACGCACCGTCACGGGCCTGTTGCCCGCTCCAGATGCCCGGCATCGGGTCGGGTCTCACGGGACACAGTCACGGAGTCACCCTTGATGTTGGATTTGCCGGCTGACGTATTTTCTCCTGTCACTTAGATTGAAGAGCACCCGGGGTTTATGGATGTTCTCCTCGAAGTCCTTCAGAACGAGCAAGACAACAGTGTGCGACTATCAAGTACGTGGACGGCTCCTCTCGAATCCCGTTGCCCCCCTACCCTGCCTTGCTCCCGTAAGGCTTCGCCCAGCCAAGTAGACATACTGAACGGTCCCTCCTCTTAGCCGTTATCTATATCAAGAACCGCGTAAATCGCGGATGGGAAAAGTCGGACCACAACCCGAATGACACACAAATCGCCGAAGATGAGAAGGCGCGCTTCCGCGACCGCCTGTTGCCCATCATGGCCGCCTCTCAGGGGCTGGTCCGGCAGCAGTTGATCCCCGTCCTCCAGCGCATCCTGCATTTCGATTTCCCCGAGAAGTGGCCCAACTTCATGGACTACACTATGCAGCTCCTGAACACGAACGATGCCGCCTCCGTTTTGGCTGGTCTGCAATGTCTTCTCGCCATCTGCCGCGCCTACCGATTCAAGTCTTCGGACGGCGATAACAGAGTCCATTTCGACAAGATTATCGAGGCCAGCTTCCCCAGACTGTTGGCCATCTGCAACGAGCTCATCGCGCAAGAGAGCGATGAGGCTGGCGAGATGCTTCACTTGGCTCTCAAGGCTTACAAGCACGCAACCTGGGTATATACAGAATCCTCTTGTTGTGCCTGGCTTCATATCGTTTCGGCTGACATTCTCCTAGCTCGAACTCTCTGCTTTCCTTCGCGCCCAGCAAACCAACTTTGGCTGGTGCACCGTTTTCCTCCAGACCGTTTCAAAGACTATTCCTGCCAGCGCCATGGCTGACGATTCATACGAGCGTGAAAAACATCACTGGTGGAAGGCCAAGAAGTGGGCGTACTTCAACTTGAACAGGCTGTTCATCAGGTAAACATCGGCCAACAGTCGTCTTAGCATTTCGAGGGCTGACTAACGCTGCAATAGACATGGCAACCCCCAATCTGTCACCAACACAAAGGACGAGGACGCCGTTCGTTTTGCCAAGGAGTTCTCCGCCACGATTGCGCCTGAGATTCTTAAGCACTACTTGGCCGAGATCGAGAAATGGGTTGCGAAGACGGCCTGGCTCAGCAGACCCTGCCTGTCATACACTTTGGTCTTCCTCGACGAGTCGGTACGCCCCAAGGAGATGTGGAACCACCTGAAGCCTCACCTGCAGAACCTGGTGATGCACTTCGTGTTCCCCGTCCTTTGCCTGTCCGAGGAGGATATCGAGAAATTCGAGGACGAGCCCGATGAGTATCTCCATAGGAAGCTCAACTTCTACGAAGAGGCCTCGGCCCCCGACGTTGCGGCTACCAACTTCCTCGTTGGCCTGACGAAGAACCGAAGAAAGCAGACCTTCGAGATCCTCAAGTTTGTCAACGCGGTGGTCAATGAGTACGAGCAGGCGCCGGAGGACAAGAAGAACCATATTGCCAAGGAGGGTGCCCTGAGAATGATTGGCACGTTGGCGCCGGTCATCCTGGGCAAGAAGAGCCCCATCGCCGACCAAGTCGAGTACTTCCTCGTCCGCTACGTTTTCCCCGAATTCACAAGCCAGCAGGGTTACCTGCGTGCGCGAGCTTGCGACACCATCGAGAAGTTCGAGCAGCTCAACTTCCAGGACCAGAACAACCTCCTCACCATCTACCGTCACATCCTCGACTGCATGGCAGACGTCGCGCTGCCCGTGCGTGTCACTGCCGCGCTTGCCCTGCAGCCTCTCATCAGACACGACATCATTCGCACCAGCATGCAGCAGAGCATCCCTACCATTATGCAGCAGCTGCTTAAGCTTGCCAACGAGGCTGATATCGATGCCCTTGCCAACGTCATGGAGGATTTCGTCGAGGTCTTTGCCACTGAGCTGACGCCATTTGCCGTTGCCCTTAGCGAGCAGCTGAGAGACACCTACCTCCGCATCGTCCGTGAGGTTCTGGACAAGAACAAGGATAATGGTGAGGATGAGTTTGGCGACTACCTCGACGAGAAGAGCATCACTGCCCTTGGCGTCCTTCAAACCATTGGCACTCTCATTCTCACCCTCGAGAGCACCCCCGACGTTCTGCTCCACATCGAGGCTGTCCTCATGCCTGTCATCCAAGTTACTCTTGAGAACAAGCTGTACGACCTGTACAACGAAGTCTTTGAGATCATTGACAGCTGCACATTTGCTGCCAAGGGCATCTCCCCCACCATGTGGCAGGCTTTCGAGCTCATCCACGCCACCTTTAAGGCTGGCGCCGAGCTCTACCTGGAGGACATGCTACCCGCCCTGGATAACTTTGTCCAGTACGGAGCTGGCCAGCTGGTGCAGAAGCCCGAGTACATTGAGGCTCTCTTCTCCATGATTTCCGATATGTTCAACGACAACAAGGTTGGAGGCGTTGACAGAATCTGTGCTTGCAAGTTGGCTGAGGCTATGATGCTGAACCTTCGCGGCAACATCGACAACTACGTTTTGCGTTTCATCGAGTTCGCCATGACTGTCCTCACTGCTCAGGATGTTAAGGTTAAGGCTTACAAGATCCACCTCATGGAGCTGGTCATCAACTCTATTCACTACAACCCTATCCTCACTCTCCACATTCTCGAGACTAAGGGCTGGACCAACCGGTTCTTCAGCTTGTGGTTCGGCAGCATGTCCAACTTCACCAGGGTGCACGACAAGAAGCTGTGCATCGTCGCGATTGCGGCTCTGCTCAGCCTCAAGGCGGACCAGGTCCCTCAGAGCATTGCCGTTGGGTGGCCTCGCCTGCTGCAGGGCGTCACCGAGCTGTTCAAGACGCTGCCTGCCGCTATGAAGAACCGTGAGGAGGCACTTCGTGACGACTACCACCTCGACGCCGGCACCTATGACTATGGCGAAGAGGATGAGTGGGCTGAGGACGAGGCTAACTGGAACGTCGAGGATGAGCCTGAGGAGGAGGAGACCAACGAAGGCCGCGATGAGAGCACCGCGTATCTCGAGTTCTTGAACGAGGAGGCTCAAAAGTTCAGCCGTGGCGTTGACGACATTGAGTCTGAGGACGACCTTGGAGAGGACAGCGTTTTGCTCGAGTCTCCCCTGGACAAGGTGGACCCCTACCAACTTTTTAGCGCAACTTTGATGAGTAAGTTTCAGGCTTTGCTGTCTTATACGAACAAAGGCTAACCCCCGAGCAGAGATGGAGGAGGAGCAACCTCAATTCTACCAGTCCCTTGCGTCACATCTCACCGCCGAGGATCAAGCCGCCCTGCAGGGTGTCATGCAAAAGGCAACCGAGAATGCCCAGGCTGCCCAACTGGCCCTTGCTCAGCAACAAGGCGCCGCCCCTGTCAACGGTGGTGCTAGCTAAGAGCCCTACCGGAGATTTCATCGATGACCGAGCCGGGCCCCTCATCCCGCTGTGAGGATCGTGTCAAGAGTATAGTGACCTCTGACCGCCCCAGCTCAGAACTTATGAGGGAGACGCGAGATGATCCGAACAGCCACTACCGCAATGCAAAGTCGGTGGATAAGGCTCGAAGCTGCCAACTGTCGATGTGGACGAGCGGCTGCAGGAAAGACTGATGAGGCAAAGATTTACGATTACCCCATTCCTAAAAGATTACAAGAGGTCCAAAAGGAAGAAGATCTTCAAGAGCATTAGAGCGTGCAAACGATGGCCGGAGGCCAGCTGGATATGAGAGGGAGGTGTATGGAAAGACTGGGTGGTTCCGCCAAAAAAAAGAAAAGGCAGCCTGCCCTGCCGTCGGCAGTTGTGGAGGAGGGAGCAGCGCGGAAGGGGAAAAGACGGGACTTGTTGTTGTTTCTGCTCGGATTTTCAATGGGCGCCACAGAGGATGTTCCGATTGTCTTCGTCATGGCCGTCTGTTTATTTTAACCGGCGGCAGGCATAGCATCGTACGGGAGGCCCGCGTGTTGTGTGGATGTATAGCTCATGATGCCCCAGGTCGTAAGTAGTTAAAAATTCCCCCAAATCCAACAATTCAAAAATCATTTCAATATACACTCTGGTCCTTGATTACGCTGTCCTAGAAGTGAAGGGATTGTGAAGGAATGTGGCTGTTCAGATGGACATACTGCGTCTCGAGTTTGTTTTCCCTCTTTTCAATACTGTTCCGTCGACCTCAGCGAGTTCTTTCCAAGCATGTCACTTGTTAAAGGGAGGGAGGTGAGTGTACTGATTGGGGAAGATGGTATTTGATTGTCTCAGAACTGAGCATGATCCGTCTTGAGATAGCGTGGTCTAGCGCTTTGGATTGCCGCCAGAACCGCTATCTACTCAAAGATCCCTCATCTCATGCGGGGTCCGCGCAATCACTGCAATCAAATCCGCCATCAGCATCTCGATTATGAGCCTGACGCAGTAGGCAACCGGATGGGTGCAGGTGTAATGATAAGAATTTGGTGCAGACAAGAGAATTATCATGACAATCTTGAGGGAAGAGAGGGAGAGAGAAAGTTAGCCCCGTGCTACGTTTGTATACTCGGAGTCGAGTTGTGCGAAAAACTTACATCCAAGGATATCGAAAGGCATACAGCCACGACACCGCAATTGAACAAAAGCCGATATTTGACCAGACCGCCGTCAATAAGTTCACGCTTGATGATTATGAGAAAAGTCGTGTCGAGCACAATGTTGACTAGCAGATCGATGACTATATCCAGCCGACTCAAGTATCTGTTGAGAACCACGGCCAGCCGAGAGGGATCTATTGTATAGACGATCCACAAGGCAATGTATGCAAGGTTGAAGATGCCGATGAAGACGAGCAGACCTATTTTCATGTATCGGACTCTTTGCTTGTTGTGCATGAGGAGACCGAGCCTGTTTGCGAGAACCTGAGGGGCGAGTTGGGTTTGTAGAACCCAGCTGATGGTGTCCGCAATCATGAAGCCAATGCTGAAGTTGTGAAGCTTTTAGCAAATAGTAGGTGGGAGCGAGTTGGGGACATTTTGCCTTTACTTACTTGATTGAAATTTCTCCGCGGAATAGTACAAAAATTATAATCGCCTGGGTGGCGTTGGCGAAGAGGAGAATCCATACCCTGGAGTTTGTGTCAATTTTCCCCGAATCCCCTCGAGCCGCGTGGTACTAGTTTTGGCCTATAGGGGTTATGACTGACATCCAAGCGTAGATATTCTTCAAAGATTTTGTCCTCGAATAGATTAGGAAACTCTGCTGGACGGCTTTTGCAGAGGTGAGTGTCAGTAGACCTATGCAGACGCCAAAGTAGAGGGCGGGAGTTTCCACAGTGTCGAACGCCCAGGCCGACGCTCTTTTTGCAAGCATGATGGAGATTGAAGAAAGAAAAAATGACTTTCCGAGGTTGCTAGGGCATAATCGATGGCTTCTCCTTGACGACGAGAATTGCACAAGCGGCGGGCTTCCCCATGCTTGACCTTTTATCTCTTAGCGACAACGTTAATGGTCAGGGAGCATTGGTATTGCGATATCGATCGCGAAAATTTCGAACTGCTAAGACTTTGGTGTCTTCTGCTTTCAAGGCTACTTGCTTGCTTTTTTTGTCTCCGACTTAAAATCGCTGATTCATCGAAAAACCCGCCCTGCTCAGTTCTGCCGTGCCGAGATTATCAGACTACATAAAGAGATGGCTGGCAGAGACACTTTGAAGTACAAATACGCTGTGAAGTACGCCACCATTCTGACTATGATATGACGATCCAATGCTAGGGAGTACTGGATTAGACTTTTCATGTTCATGCCAAGTATATTGACACCTATACTCGGACTGAAGTTGGGTGACGACGGTAAATTCCGTGTTCGGTACCGGTATATTTCTTCTTCGACTCGGTCGAGTGCCGGGAAATGTCACCAGGATGCAGGACGTCTGGACCTCTAGATCCAGAGGATCGGAGTGTTTCACCCATCCCATCGGCTATGTGGAGCGGTGAGCCAATCCCTCTGGGTTGTTCCGTTGATATCAGGGAGCTTTTCGGTACTCTTAAAACATTACTTGCTTTTGTCAAATTGGGGGTCAATCGTTAAGATTCTAACCGTAACCAGGCTGCTGGTACAAGTGTAGAAAGGGGCTGGCTGCGGGCGGTGGGATCCGGCAGTAGTGGGAATCTGGAATCTGACAGATCGGATAGGATCACGAATGCTCTTGTTGGTGTGGTTGCATGTACTTACTTTTGCGTTTGAGAATGGTTATATTTAGAGAGTTGAGGGTGTGGCAGGCGGGTGACAGAATATATGGCCCATAGCCACACTCGAGAACCTGAGCAATCACGGCACGTGTGGTTATCTGGTCTTTTTTTCTCAGCAGTCGACTTTTGGTTGAAACTGCCCAGGAGCAAAATGGGACGTAGTTTGTCGACAAGCGGCCCAAGTCAGACCAAGGGGGCACAAGGAAGATGATGAATATCACTCCTATAGATGCAGATATCTGGGGAGTAGGCACCAGTGAGTCTTGTTTCTATGCCATGGAGACCTGTCGTCCAACCTCGCATTAGTTCAATGTCAGTCATGGTGGACGTGTGTCGTCACCCTTCTGATATTTATTGGGCGGGACAGAGGTCAAAAGAAGCCGAAGAGTCCTGCGTGCATCAGTAAATGCTACGTGTTTCTTTGGTAGAAGACCAGAATTCTGAGCGCGGAGGCTCCTGACTGTTAAATTCTCATAAAATCATGTTCTTGTTCAAGGATTCACACAATTCCCTCCTCGCTCGTTGATCAGGCAGTAGAATTGCTTTATGGCTAAGTTTCCCATCGCACCTTTTCTGAATGCCACTGGCTTCTCTCATTATATTCATTATCTCTTGCAACGCGACAACGAACTAAAGAAAGTCAGTGACGAAAAGCAGAAGATCTATAAACCGCAAAGTAGGCAGGTAGTCGACGACAGCTACTTCCGAATACATTTGATGGATGGTAGGAAGGCACGGGCAAAACGACAGTTAGAAACGACGTCCTTTTCGCCCACCGACTCTGACCCCTCCACGCCAGAACATTCATCAAGTCGAGGGTAAGTATATGGTCATTCGCATGCATACCTTGTCTTGAAGCTCAAACATTTAGCCTCTACACGAGAGGCATAATTTCCGGCGAAGCACAAGATTTAAGCCCCTATCTACTCGCGACTTTCGACTTCCCTCAGTCATACTCGGCTTCTCTGATACCAGGGATCGAGTTACTGCAAGCAACCAAGAGGTCGAAGCTCCTCCAGAAACCTACCAAGTCCCTTGCCGTTCCGAAAGAAGAAGCTTCCTAACGCTATGATTCGGAATTGGTCTTACCCACAAGGCTTCGGAAGGCAGGGTCGGCCAGAAACCGCACCTTCTTCCTCAGCCCTTAGCTGTCTTCCTCCTGCCTTTTCCCAAACTTCGAATTCTACGAACTATTCTTCTCCGAACCATCTTCCGCACATTAATATGAGTACATCAATGTCCACAGGCATATCCTCACAGCAGAGCCAAATCACACCTGTAACGCCTATGACGCCGCAGACAACAATCACAGCACCTCCTCTGGCTATGGGACATTCGCCTTCCTCGCCTTCATCCTCCTTCTTCGAAGCTGGTCGAATGCAGACAAACTCTCCATCAGAATCCACAGAAAGAGGAACACCGCCGCTGACTGTCCCTTCTCGACCTACGCCTGTGGGCCAATTGACAGCCAAGCCAAACCAGACTTTACTCAAGAGTGTCAACAACAACAACAACAACAACAACCCGCCGCAGGCAACTACAGCTTCACTGCAGCACACTCCAGCACAAAATCCTACTCAGAAGGAAGCGATGTCTTTCTTGAAGCCCGCCATAACGAAGGTTAAGCCATACACGGGTCAATCAATCCTTGGCTGGAGGAAGTGGGCTAAACGTTACAAGAATCCCGCTTACAGCAAGTATCCGGCCTCAAACGAAGCGATCAACACCAACATTTCCAAGGTAACCTGGGATTTGGATAGTAAGAAGCCAAAAGCAATCAGCGAGCAGAACGTATACAGCGATTTCATGAAGGACTGGAAGGAAACCCAGTACAGGCAACGGCCCCCTTCGGCGCCAATGATGGAGTCGATCCGACTCATTAACAATGTCAGTCTGCCGCAGGACATCATCACCAAACTCGAGATGTCTGGCTGGGATGCGACCAAATGCTGCGATCCGACATTGCCACACACCGAGAAGAAGCTTACCAGAGTGTCACGCAACCTGAAGCGTTCCTCCGAGGACCCTGAATCCGAGTCAGAAGACAACTCGGAGGAGGTTCTAGCCCAAGCCAAGCAGCAACAGAGGGAATCTTCATTTGACAACGCCATCTCCTTGATCGATGATCCTGAAGATGAGGATATTCAGCCATCCGGCCAATTCTCCCGACAGGCTTCATCTGCTGCGGAAGCCACAACCACCAGTCCCAAGAAGGCTTTGACGTCGCTAGCCACTTTCCAGCTCCCAAAACCGCCACGGGTCATTGCCAGTCAGAAAGAGGAGTCAGAGACTGCAGTGTCTGCCAGTCGTCATCCCCAAGACATTCCCGGTACCGGACCTGAGCAAGCCTCGAGGATCGATGGCGTCGGCAAACCTGCCGAACAGCTGACGAAGAAAACGAAGTCGACCAATTCGGTCCATCAAGATGCCGACTCCTTGTCCAACAGGCCCCCGAGTCCTTACTCCTCCTCCTCCTCCTCTAAGGGCGCTAAGCGAATTTCTACAAAGGACCTTAGACGAGCTCTGCACAAAGTCAAGAAGCTAGATGCTCTCTCGGGCAATCATGCTACTCAACTTGAAGATCAAGGCGGTCAGCTCCTCGCCCAAACACAGAGACTAGATAACATTGACCGTGCTATCGGAGAGCAGGTTGGCAATTCCTATAAATTTGCCGTGGAACTGGAGGCACACACAACTTTCCTCAAGAAACAAGATCTAGCACTGGCACAGCTCCGCAACGACAACCAGGCCTTACGGGCATGTCTCCAGGATGTGCTATTTCCTCTCGCCCAGGCCGTCAATGCCATGCACAAGTCAACCAAGAGGGACAAGAAAACGCTGGTGGCAAACGCCAAAAGGGCCAGAAAAGACTTGGAGGAATTTGAGGCTGCGGGCAGGAACGCCGTGGCTGTGAAGCGAGGTACCCGGAATCTTGGCCAAGTTCTGAGGGCTCACCAGGGCGATAGGATGGACATGGATTGATACCATCTTGGACATGATGGTGGGCGTATTTTGGTCTGAAGGGAGAACATTTTTTAGTGGGAGATGGTTTATGAAGCATATGGCGAATTTTGAGGGCGCCTACTCATACAGAGGGCGAATCATAAGCATCATCTCTTTGGGTCATCAACAGGATCTGGCTGAAGAGAAAAGCATTTGGCCTCAGTCATGGAACTAGATCCATCGAAATAGATAGACTCGTACGCATCTCTGCTTTCTCGGTCATTCAGATATAGCGATGATTTACATGACCTGGTTTCTCGCCTCTCTGTCCTTGTGATATTCAACCACTGAAGTGACCGATCAGCAATGTCATCAAAGTCAACGAGAGTGAAGCTCAAGAATCTAGTTACAGAGCATCTGGTCTCATGAGAGGCTGGGATGACATCGACGGAAGCAGGGTTCGATTACATTAACAAGACAAACCCATGAGCCTTGGAAACGTTGAATTTGAGTTGAGTTGAGGGCAAAGGTAAGAAGAACCAAATAGACCTCTCTTTCGCCTTATGACGACGATGTGACAAATAAACCCAAGACTCCATGAACAATGCAAAGCCGGAAAAGATATTGAAAAGGCCATGGACAATTTCGCGTCTCGCAGCGGCGCAGTCAACCTCTCCCCACTAACAAGCAAACGGGAACAGGAAAATCCCCCGACTTCAAGTAAGACCTCTGAATGCATGCGATGATGATGATGATGGTGATGCCGTGTTTGAACGTGTGTGCCCATCCATCCATACCTGGATCTATCCGTCAAAAATAGACCCCAAACCGTTCCCTCCACACGTGTCCAACCTTCCAACAAGCTTCATCCAGTCGGCTGGACCTCCCCTATTCCCCAAAGGTCCTCCACGAACACATTGGCCATCGCATCGACGTCCATCCAAACTTTGAATGGCAGGCCCAACATTGCAGCTTTCATCGCATAATTCCACCGTGGTATTTTCAAAACAACCATAAAACTTTCGTGACTCTGACATCATTTCGTTTCATCTCTCCGACCCCTTTTTTTTCGTAAACAGCTTTCCGGCTCACTGAACAACAAAGCCACCATGGAAACCAAAAATCGATCATCACAAAAACGCGTTTCATTATTTTTCCTTTTATCATAGAGTTCAGTTTTCCTCGTCATCTTCCTCAATCGGCGCCGGTGTCCGTCGCTCTGTACGTCTCTTTGGTCGTCGGTGGCGTGAACTGCTAATGTTACTCGCCGAATCGTCGGGGGCCAGCTCAAAGTCATCGCCTCCCCATTCGCTGTCGCTGTTGGCGTCGTAGTCGCCTTGCGCCCAGCTGGGCCGTTCGTAGCCTGATGACTGCGAGTTGCCGGAGCTCGGATTGGGCAGGACATCGATCCGCCGGCGGCTTTGAAGGCTGTGCATCAATCCTGCTCCGCGGTTGCGCAACCCCGTTCGGACGACTTCGGCCCTAAGGTGAAGGGCTTCGAACGCGTCCTCCAACGCCTCCATACCCTGGTAGATTTCTCGCTCTACCTCTGCCAAGACGGCCATCTCCATCTCTTCGTCTCGTGATACTGCTTGCTTGTTGGCCGCCGCGGATGAGGCATTGCTCACAAAGGACGCAGGGGTAGCGCCGCGAGAGTAGGCAGAGAATGGTGTAGTGTTGCGAGATGCCGAGAAGCCTGGCGTTCCTCGCACGCTGGGGCTCATGGTCCCTGGCCGAGAGGGGTAGTAACCGCTTGCAGGGGTGGCACCACGGGATTCAGCTGTGGGGGTATCGTCGCCATCAGCTCCGGACCAGAGGAAGCCATCAAATCGTCCAGAAGTCAAAATCTCCCATTCTTGCGTGTTGATGTCGGACATTGTGACAAGTAGATCGTGGGTGTGGGGGTTCTTGACGAGATACATGGCAACCTCTGCGTCTCGGGGTACTTGTTGCAGTCGGTAGAGACGCTGTAGAGCCAAGCCGGCTCTGACAAGAAGATCCGGACGGGCGCGATGCAAGGGTGTAGGAGCCCTCGTTGCCGGCTTCGGGTGATTAGAGCCAGCCAGAATCGCATTAAAATACGGCTGATCTTCAGGGTCCATGTTGGTGAGAATGGCAAACGTGAGTGTCTCATCGTCTACATCTTGAGGCGGCGGCGCGGTGGTCTCTCCGCAGGTGTTGAGCCACTTGTCAACGGCTCCCCTGACTTTCTTAGACTGTCTGAGGTAGTGCTCGCGGAACTCCTCGGCAATATCAGGATCGATCTTGACTGGCGAGTCGGGCCGCGGTGGCAGCTCTGCTGATACTTCGGCAGCATTGGATCCCAAGCTGGCCAGATCAAAAGGTGGCCATTGTGGAAGATCAATGCGGCCGCTAACCCATTCAAGGACTTCTCCCCAACCGAGGCCACGATGTTGAATATCGGGGCCTCTTTCACATACTACACAAGTGCATCCATGCTCAGGAAGCTCTCGGGAAAAGACGTTTTCGAGGCGGTCGAGAAGACGGCGAGCCACAGATCGATGGCCAGTTGCAACTGCTACAGAACCGTTGCGGTTGAGAACCGAGTTGTACTGGTCCAAAAGGTTAAAAAAGGGTGCGAACAAAGTCTGCGGGCCAACCAGGGGTGGGTTGGATGGCCGGGCGCCATTCTGGCGAGGTAGAACGGAGAGAAACGTTTTTGGGATCGGCTGGATCAGACCGCCGTTCTGTAAAAGGTAGTCCACCCGCGGTGCTTCTTGTACATCTAGGGCTGGAGGTGGTGGCGGGGGAGGAGGAGGTCCCGTTGGAGGAGGCATATCAGTCATTGGAGTGGCTGATGGTGTGATGTCGTTTTCGGGGTAAACCTGTGGAGGGGGGCCCGGCGGCTTGTCGTTCATGGCGAAGGGCGGCGGGAATGGTGGTGCTTGCGTAGGGGTTCTAGGAGATGAGTCCTGCAGGCTTTCGGGAGACGAGTCGCCATCGTGATACTCTGCACGCCGGCTTTTCTTGCTCGAGGAGCTTCGCTTCGAGGAAGATCTAGAAGTGCTCGGCTTGATATTCAAGCTTTCCTGGACACCAGGTGGAAACGCCGGCGACTTGACGTACGTCGCCTGACTGCTAGTCTTTGACTTGAAGCTCACCCGGGACTTGTCGTCGGCTCTGGAGCCGGATCTCGACAGACCACTGAGACGCGAGCTCGGCCTGTCTTCCCGGTCTCTCTTGGATGTCTCACCGCTAAGTCTCGAGCTCGAACGCTCCTCGCGCACCTTCTTTGACGACTCCTCGGGGGTTGCGGACCGTCTCTTGCCCGACAAATCGGTCTCGGGCGGACTAGGCGGCCTCGACTCCTTCTTGGACGAACTTTTGCGCTGCTTCTCGGAGTGATCGACGCTCTGGGATCGCTTGAGTTCGCTGTCGCCCAGATCGGTGGCCTCGGGGGTGAATGGATCAGCCCTTCTCGTGGTCCCAACGCCTGAACCCGAGACGTCCTCGCGACTATTACGGACGGCTTCCTTGCTGTGGGCCTTGCTGAAGGTCGGGTAGGGAAGCGAGATGCGGTCAGTCGAGGCGGGACCAGTCAGCGAGGTCCGAGACATTTCGGGAATGAGGTCGGTCATGGAAGAGGAGCGGTCGTGTCCGCGGTCTCTCTCTCGATCGCGGTCTCGTTCTTCGCGGGTGCGGTGACGGCGGTGGGAGTGGGAATGGACGTCACTGCCGAGGCCGCTGCCGTCGGCGATTTTCGATTTTGAGGAGCGGGAGCTTACGCGGTGGAATCGGTGTTCCCTGTCTCCCTTTTCTCTGTCGGACCTGCTGCTGCGCTCTGATTTGCTTCGAGAAGCCTTTTTCTCGGTTTTCTCACTTTTCTCGGCCTCCTTGCGCGGGCGCATATCTCCAAAGTCGGGGAGGGAGATTACTCGGCCATCAGCGTCGACATCGACCTCGACGTCACGATCTTGGGAGGACATGGCGGAGCATGGGTGCGTAGCCCGAAAGAGCTAGCCGAATTGCTGTGCTTTGCTGCGGGGGGCTTCTTCGGGTCGTAGTAGAGAGGTTGGCTGTGACAGTGACGGTGACGGGGTCGAGTCGAAATGCCGTCGGCGCACCGAGTAAGAGGCAAGAAAGTGACCCGACAGCGAAGCTTGCCAAAGATGGTGGTGGGTAGGAAGGTTTCTGGGTGCCCAAAAGGCAAAGCGGACCGTCGTTCGAGGATCAGGGTGGGATGGTTCAGTGTTTGAGTTCCAAGTTGTCGAGAAAGCTGGCGGGAAGAAGGAAAAGGGAACCGAAGCAGGCAGGACCTGGTCTGGGGTTTTGCTCACCGACCCTCGTCGTCTTGAGCAAGAGGGCGGGAGTTGTCACAAAACTGGGGAATTTCTGGAAAAATGCGCACCCCTGACTTGGACCGAACGGTAGGTGGCGGGGGAAGGATCCGTTTGGTTCGTCGTTTGCTGCGTCTAAAGTTTGGAGCGTCAGGAATGCGGTTTGACTTTTCGAGATGTCGTCGTTTTCGTCGGAGTCGGGTTATGAAAGGAAGGAAATGGAAAATGATGCAAGAGGGACGAGAGAAGTAACGAGACGGGAGATGGATGGATGGATGCTCCCAACTGAGGGAGTGAATGAGTGAGGTGCACACTTCACCTCCAAAGTCATGGGTGCAAGCCAAGGCCAGGCGGGAGGGATGAGTCTAAGGTAACCTACACTAACTGTGTGAGAGACGGGAGTGGAAAGACGGGCGGTTGCAAGCAGTTGACGAGCAACGCAGCCGAATGTGATTCGATCAGAGAGGCAGCACCCCCCTGTAAGGCGTTGAAGGGAACTGCGGCGGGTTGGTTGGTACTTTGGGTACAGGTACAGCTGTGTAGGCTGGGCGGCCCACACTTGAGTCTCTACCTTACTGCATCTATGGGTATACGCTAGGTACCGCTTCTTGCGTGCCTCACGGCGCAAAAGCGAAGGAGGGGGGTGGAGAAGAATAACGGGGTGATGGATGTCAAGGGAAGGCAGGCGAAGGGTGAAGTGAATTAGAGTAAAGTAGGCGGTGACACATGTCCTTCTGCAACGCATTATTCGGGCACTGATTCAGTTGAGGTAAGTGTCGAATGAGTGATTTGGTGAGGAGGTATCCGGAGCTTGAATTGTATGCAATACCTACCTACCTACCTACCTACCTACCTACCTTACTTACTCGTACCTGTGGCCAGAACCTGACGTGGCACCGGGCTGAGTTGCAACGAGTTGAGGTGCGCCTGGACTGGACGGCGACGCAATGGGACAGTGGGAGGGAAGTCCCTTGGGGATCCACAACGGGCACTGCCAAAAGCTCGGGCCACACCCAGTACTCTCATTGGTAGATTCCATCAGTCAGTGTTCCGCCGTTCAGAAACCGTCTGTTCACACGGTACAGAATCAGTGTGTGAAACGGGCAAGACGTACCGTTTCAAAAGCTGACGAGAGCTCGGTATCGCACCGTGTGACATCCTCTTGAGTCTTACCTTCAGGTACTGAGGTTGCCCATCAGCTCCCACGGATTTTAAACATCGGACATGATCTGCCTACCCTTACCTGAGCACCTTGGATAGGTGTCTAGACCAGCACGTCCCTCAAGGATTTGGCGTCGTGGCTGACGGCCAAACGAAGCCATTCGCCATCGTACACAGACGTACGGATAGTCATTCACCTAACCAAGCAGGCGGCGTGGCGTGCCTTTTGTGCCTGGCTCATCCAGATAAACCAAGAAGCGGTTGTGCTGACTGTCTCGGGCCAAGCAATGCTCGAATGTCCAACCACTCTCCACGTAAGGCCATGGTGGTAGATAGTCTCGGATAACCTCGAAAAAGAATGGACCTTACCTATCAACAAGAGTTTTTACCTCGAGGCAACTCGCTTTTCCCTCCGTCATAACTGTCTCTCGCTTCACATCATCTCGGAAAGCAAACGCACAAGATCACACCTACCTACACCGTACAAAGATCGTCGTCACAGTACTCCGTGAGAGAGACATTGCTGCCTCAAATAGAAATGCCCATGTCTCACGTACCTGACTAGACTCGCTGGACTACTGGTACATGTACCTCTCACTCACCTACCTTAACCTTTGGCACCAGCACATACCTAAGTGAGGTACGCCACCACTTTTCATCCAACAAAACTCGATGAACCAAACTTATCATCAGACAACCATCTCGCACCCAGACACAGAGTAGGTACTGTAGAACACTTCCCAAAATAACCCCCATCCTGGCCCAACCAACATACACTACTACTTTACTACCCCTCCTCCCATGTATTGATACCCTTCCACCCTTTCTTCCCCCCCTCCTCCGGCAAAGAACGGCGCGCGAACCCGCCGTCCATCGGGCACCAACAAACGAACCGCATGTGTGCAGAGTCCCGTCGAGCTGTCTCTCGCACCAATCACTGCCCCGCCCAGCGACTAAGCGCCCGGGCCATGCATCTCATGCCTCCTCGCGCGCACCACACCACCATGAATCCATCAATCAATCAACCCACTATCACCTCTATGCCATTATCCGAGGCTGTTTGAGGTAGGTAGGTAGGTAGGTAGATGTAGCTACCTAATCTCGAATGATTTATTTTTGTATGGTCCTTGTACGCATATCTTTTCTGTCACCGTCACGTTGGATACTTGCTCGTTTCATCGTCACACCCAGTTCAAGTCGATCTCATGAAATAGTATCATCCAAATGGCGTTCCATTCCACTATTCAGCCATACGTGGGAGAGAGTAAAGTGTTATCCAAAAAGAAAAAGACACAGTTAACCCCTCACCCTTAGGCATACTATATGATGCTTTATAACCATCTCTTGTATAAAATAACTCGTAAAAATCATCATCAAACAACTTTTTTATCCCAAGGTTGTCTTTGAAGTCTCAACTCCGATGTATATATCCGCCCAATTTTTTGCGCTTTGAGAAGAGGTCTACGCGCTTGTAACGCTCTATGCCGTATAAATCACACTTATATCGCTCATTGAAAGTTTGCCAACTTGGATTTACAAACGGTCCAGGAGACCCTGGCTCTCGAGGAGCAGGACAATCTGGTGAACAATGGAGCGGACCGTCTGCTGCTCGAGGTTGACGACGAGGTCAGCCTTGGCGGGCGCCTCGTACGGGTCGTCGACACCGGTGAAGCCCTTGATGTCGCCGTTGCGCGCCTTCTGGTAGATGCCGCGCTTGTCCGTCTTCTCGGCGTACTCGAGCGGGGTGGCGACGTGCACGAGGAAGAAGGGGCCGGCCTTCTCGACCAGCTCGCGAGCCTTCTGGCGGGCCTCGTCGAATGGCGCAATGGGCGCAGCGATGACGGCGGCGCCGGCGCGGGTGAGCTCTGAGGCGACAAAGGCGATGCGGCCAACGTTCTTGTCGCGGTCCTCGCGGCTGAAGCCGAGCTCGGAGGAGAGCTCGTGACGGACAGTCTCGCCGAGGAGGAGGGAGACGGAGCGGCCGCCGCCCTGGTTAAGGGTGACCTGGAGGGCCTTTGCGATCTGGTCCTTTCCACTGTTGAGCAGGCCGGTGAGGAAGATGGTGAAGCCCTTTTGGGCGGGGAGGGGGTTCTGCTCGCGCAGGACCTTGACGACCTCGGGGTAGGAGAACCAGGCGGGGATCTCCTTGCCGGTCTTGAGGCGGTTGCGGAGCTCGGTACCAGAAATGTTGGCGGTGTGGGTGCCAGGGGCGATCTCGTTGGCGGGCTGGTACTCGTCGCGGTCGGGGATGTAAATCATCTCCTGGAACTCGACCATGGTGATGCCGAGCTCGTCAGAGTACTTCTGAACGGCGACCTGGGCGTCGTACGGGCCGTAGTGGTCCTTGCCGTTCTTGTTCTTGCCGGGGCCGGCGTGGTCACGGCCGACAATGAAGTGCGTGGCGCCGTGGTTCTTACGGATAATGGCGTGCCAGATGGCCTCGCGGGGACCGCCCATGCGCATGGCCAGGGGCAGCAGAGCCAGGGCGGCCATGCCGTTGGGGTATCTGGGGAGGAGGGCCTTGTAGACACGGACACGGGTGAAGTGATCAATGTCACCGGGCTTGGTCATGCCGACGACGGGGTGGATGAGGACGTTGGCTTGTTGGGAGCGGGCGGCACGGACAGTGAGCTCTCTGTGGGCGCGGTGCATGGGGTTGCGAGTCTGGAAAGCGACGACCTTGTTCCAGCCGAGCTTCTCAAAGTGCTGTCTCAACTCGGCGGGAGTGACTTTTGGTACTCGTTAGTCTCCATGTTCTGGGTTTGCTACGTTGGTGTGCATCAAGGGAGTGGTGGGCTTACATCTGAGGTCGAGGAAGTCGTAGTGAGCAAGACGCTGGATAGCCTCGAGCTTACCACCAACGTAAAAGTCGTTGGTGTTGTTGAAGAGGTGCTTCACACCGGGGTGGGTGTCGTCGTCGCTGCCGAAGACCTCAATGGCCTCCTTGACTCTATAGAAACATGTCAGCCAGTGCCAATTCCCTGAAGGCATGTAAGACGTACCTGTCGGGCTTGTAGACATCCTCAACGGTGAGGATGGCAAGGTTGCGGTCGTCTCTGAGGTCGCGGAGGGTGATGCGCGCACCGGGCTTGATGGAGAGGGTGTCGATCTGCTGCTGGGAGACATCGAGGGTGATGGGCATGGAGAAGAGGTTGCCATCGGCGAGACGGTTGTCCTTAACGACTCTGTACCAATCATGTCAGTAATCAGTGTCTTGTTGGGAGTGGGCGTTTTTTGCATCTTCAACGTACCCATTGTAGTCCTTCTCGGTCATGAAACCTATAGAGATGCCACCACAGTCAGTCCCGCTGTTCTCGGGCGAGCAACGTAATCGTGGGGAACTTTGCCCCTCCAAAAAAAAATCATGGCGGGGTCGTTCCCGCGACGCAACCCCACCACTGTCGTCGCGCAATGGATGCAGGAGGGGGGCAGCCGCCGCCGCTGCTGCAGCCAGCACAAAGTAGCAGCAGCAGCGCGGGCAGTGAACCTCACGTACCTTCAAGAGGAGAGAAACCACCGTTGAGGATCAGCTCAAGATCGCAGAGGTGGCGCTCGGTCAACAAGAGGGAAGGGAGCTTGTCGGCCTCAGCAAACAGCTCAGACTGGCGCGGCGCATCGCGCGCGAAAAGGTCCTTGAGGACACCGCCGTGGGGAGAGTTGGCCATTGTGTATAGTTTGGAAGGAAGTGCGAAGCTTTGTAAGAGGGAGCGGGTTGTTATGGGGTCGTCAAAAGACGCACTCTAGACAATGCTTAGAGAGGAAGAGAGGGAACACACAACGAATTGAGCCTGGAGCTTTTCGTTGTAAAGGGGAATATTGGGTATAAGAAGGCAAATGGGAGGGGATTCACGGATAGAGTAGAAGGAGCAGAAGAACAAGCAAGAGAGGGAACTTGGCGAGAAGACGGGCGAGGGCAAAGGTGTCTTTTATTCTCCTCAAGACACAGCGAGACAAAGTGAGAGAAATGTCGCTCGTTCCCGGCGTCAAATCGGCCTTGCGTGTGTTGCTGAGGTGCGCTGCTGGTGCTGTACGGATACCCCGTTGTCCAAGGTAAAAATTGGAGGCTGTTTAGTTCAAATGACGTGATCGCTACCTTGCACATGTACCCTCCTTGGCGGCATGCCATGTACTCTTAATTACCAATGTTGGCTCTTTGTAGCCCTCTCTGCCGCAGTCAGCCACGACTAAGTCATGTTCGCCACGATAAGTTACCGTAAGGTCCCATCCCATCCCATCCCATTCCGTCCGAAAAGAGACTCGGTCGCGGTGCGTAGCCGCGGAAAAAGTCTGCTCTTCTCCATGCTGTTGCATGTCTGACCCGGAGACTGACCCATGGGAGATCCATGAAGCCGTGGGGTCGCTGTTTTGTAATGTCGCGGCTCGGTGTTCCGGCATCTTTTTTGGTGTCGGGACGGGTATTGGTAATAACCTACTCTTGGTCTGATAGAATATCTCAACCCAGCCTGACCACCGCATGTTTACATTGCGTCGAGGGTGAAAGCAGAGGCTCCTTGAAACAGCGTAGAAACCAGCGATATCAGCGCAACAACTTCTTCATCAAGGGTCCTGGTCGCTGGTATGGCGCAACGAAGATTGCCAATACAAAATACCCCGCCAAATGTGGCTTGATAACCCCCGATATCATTCATCAGGGACCCTGCGCCACGCTCTACCCTCGTCCCGACTCCCGACAACGCGCCATTGCAAGACAATTTCGTGCCAGAAGTTGCAGTATAAGCTGCAGAAACGTTGTCAAAGTTGCAATTCCTGCCTCATCTGGCGTGCTGGCGCCCAGCCTCTTGGCTTAGGCTAGACACCTGTAACCTCACCTTGAAGGGTTCGCCAACAGAAGGGCTGAGAATACCAAGCGCCTTCCGCCCTTGGCCACTCTTGGCGCCCTATTAAGGTCCAAGACTCACCAGATATGTCGAGTCTATATTCCAAAAGGCTGTGATAGCCTCTTGCGCGCCTTTCAGATTGTCGCGATGGCGACATGCCATTCTTTGCAGAACTCCCAGTGTGTTTCCTGGCACAGGTCGTTCCAGACCAGAGGTCATTGCACGTGTTACAGAACATTATGCTGACCAGTTTAACGTGGACCCGATCCTTTGGATAGGCTTTTGACAGCAGCTTATCTGAAAGCTTGTAGATCTCGTCCAAGAATCTCGTGTCTCGACTTGGGCGGTTTCGATCTCTTTCCTACGAAGTGCAATCGGTCAGCTCGGTGAGGGTGGTGGGGTAGCCCCGACGCCCGCGTCGATCGGTTGCGCGGTTGTCGGTCGCCGGCCCCCGGCTGCCGGCTGCGGGGTTAGCCCGATGTCGCTTGACACACCGAGATCCCATGCTCCAGTTCTTTTTTCTATGCCGTGGACATTGATGACATTCCGTGTCCACTCCTTGGCCGCCATTCTCCACCACCAGCCAAGTTCCCGAGACTAAGTTCCTGAAAATCTATGGCTTCGGAACTTCATTGGCTGTCCGCTATTGTGGATATCCTTCTTCGCGGAATCTTGTCTCCTTGGAGTTTCGCCTACTCAATTCCACAATACTGAACGTAGATCATCGAGAAGTGAAAATTCGGATATCCTATGACGCCAGAGGCACGATAGAGGCTAGATTCGTAAGGATGTAGTGTTCATGTTGTCCCTCTATGGGGGAATTTCTGTTAGTAAAACCTCGCGTTTCTCTCCACAATTTTGGTTTTCGTTGGAGTTGTCTGATTGGATGTTTGGTTGTCGGGTGCAACTGTCTGAATACAGACTCGTGCCGTTTTCTATTCCTCTGTGTTTAGTCATGAAAACCTTCCAAGCTTGAACTGCACAATTGCAAGCCTTTCAAACGGACAGAAGACTCGTAAGTGAAGGTGTCTTTTGACAAGTTTCAACACACCGCGCAAAGAGGATTCTTTCGCTCATGCGATCGCCAACAACTTCGGATACACTGTCAGCACGCCTCCAGGTCCAAGTGCTCTGGTTGGAGATTTCACATGCTGAGAATGATCTTTCCGTTTTCCAGAGACGAGAACCTCATCACCCTTTACTGGAGCGTTCATACGTAGTCCGATAGTATTGTCGAGGCTTCTCTGGCGGTAGTAATGGCATGTTTCGACGACTAAATATATGTTCAGACTGAGCGAACTGGTACCCGGCACACACATATAGGCTTTGCGATGTTCTCGAAAACGAGCGGCGCAGTCCCTTCTCAAGACAGTCGGCTATTGTAGTTCAAAAAAGTTCAACGGTGTCTGGGTTCGTATGCTTCTGGTGGTTTGGGAACGCATCCCGCCTTGCGATGAAGCTCAATATCAATATTCAACTCATCTACTGCTCCACAAGTAAAAACTCGCAGAGACCTATTTTGCAGTTAGTCAACTATGGTGAGGGGTTGCTCTCCTTCGTTTGTGAGAGGGTTCCTGTTATTGGAATAAGGTGAAGCAGAGCATGTAGGCAACTGGGCGAGCTTGTGGCTCTGCCTGGTGCCGCTTGAATGATATTGATAAGGCTGTTGGACCCAACCGGCCTTAGCCATGCTGGTAATAGATGCAATGCAGCATTGTAGTTCCTGAACAACATGTTCTGCTCGCTAGGATTCACAAGTCGCCTAGCGGTCATCTGGGCTCGAGCTAGCAATTGTGGGAACGACGAAAACCCATGCTCCAGCCTCTTCCTACAATTCGAAAAGAGACACAACGGCCTAGCATAAAAGAATGAACGTTGGATGACTCGACCGAATTTGAGAATCGATACTCGTTCAGATACTCTTCAACCAGATTCGAGAGCTGGTTAAGCGAATGCCCATTTCCTTTGTATGGTATGTGTGTTGTTGCAAAGTGATGAAGTCATAGTTCCGCGCCGTCTCTTCGCGAATTCGACATGCCTGTGTCTTAAAACCACCGCTAGGCAAATGGTGTGTTGCTAAGCAGGGGTCTTGGCGACCGAGAACTCAGCCGGTACTAGCATTTCTCGACTGTGAATCTCGATGTCAACTTCTTTTCGATCGAAGGAATTCGTGGCAAGAACGGTAAATTGGCTTGACCTGTTCATTCCTTGGAGCCGTATCGACGCAGCGTACCGTCTGGGCTCTAGGCGGCTCTAGGGCAAGCCGCCCCGAAGGTTCGCACCTCCTAGACGCTTCAGAATGTAGCCAGACCTCGTGGCAGAAGTGCTCCTGACCAATCGTGATGCAGCACGAGGGAGATGGAGTTGAGTTGCAGACCAGTGGTCGGGAGATGGACACGCAGATCTGCGGTGAGTGTTAGCTTAAAAACGTTTGGCAGCAGGGGAATAGGATATCCCGGCTCGTTTGGAAGAGAAAAGGCTTGGATTGGCGGGATCGGGTGCTGGGCATCGTTGGCAAGCTTCCCGGGTGGCTGGGGATGGACGTCGAGTGGAATGGGTTTCCCACCGTGGTGGAGCACGATGGAGTCTTGTTTCTCGAATGGCGAAGGCAACTGTTGGGGATTCGGGGGACGCTGCTCCCGCCCAGTAGTTCTTGATGTCTTGCTCTTGAACAGTACTCGGAACGGATATTCGTTGGCAATGGAGCGGGTAACTTTGAAAAATGCCAAAGATGGCGCGCTGATGCGCACGTTTATCCGTGGTGTGCCTGACACTCCGGACTAACGCGGCAAAGACGGGTTTGGATTGTCTTGGACGCCGAGGCTTTGGTACGCCGCAAGCTGCGATAAGACCGGTAGCGCTCCGGATCAGCGACGGTTGAACAGCTCGCGATTCGGGTGGCTGGTTTCAGACCAAGTCGAACAATTTGTGTACAAATACAAACATGTGAGTGACGGAGTGGACGGAGTGATTCTAACATGCCCAAGTCAACGATGGGTGCATTTTGTCGAAATTGGCTGACAATTGAGCAGAGGTTCTGAGTCGGAATGAGGAATCGGTATATTGACAATCAAACGAGATTTACGCAGGAGCCTAAGCTATAGCAGAAATACGGAGAAAGAGAAGAGTCCGGTTGCGACTCGGTCTTTCGATGATTGATAGCTGAAGGATGGAAGCGAAAGAAGATCGCGGCGGCGCCGAAGCATGGGCCAACGGCCTGGTCAGAGCTGTTACTTCCATTCTAGAGCGGTCCAGTACGTACCGCTCTGCCCAGAACAGCAAGCTGCTTTTCCCTACCTTACCTTAGGTAAGGTTAAGATGGACACATATCTGCTAGAGCAAATACGGCTATAGCATGGTACGAATCATCAAAGATTGCGTTAGGTCGATTATCTTAGCGGCCCGCCAGATCCGAGGAGGCTTTTCCACAGGGAACATACCGACTTTCCAAGAATTGTTTCTCAACGACGGTGCCTGAATGTGAGGGTTGCACCAGGTATCATCGCCTGATTATCATGCTCCGGTACCTAATGCACCCGCTATGCATGCCTGACTTCCGATGAAGCTGAGCTGGTGGATGGAAATTGTAGGTATTTTCGCACTGAGTGACCTGGTCCAGTGAATTCGACGTCAGTGGTTATCGCCACAATACGTGTATCCATAGTGTAGTGAGGGAGGTAGGTAACATGGAGCTGCCTGGTAGAAATTGGTACATACCTTAGGTAGGTTGCCTACCTACTCCGTACGTGGTTGTTGTTTGTGCGGAGAGTGACATGTGTCATTGGGAATTGTGCTATCAACCTTGTTTTTCTGCCCGAGTGCTGCAGCAAACTAGGTCCGGATGCTGCCGCCATCGTCTTTTCGGGTTCGTTTTACTCGCACACGTTTTTCAGTCATGTTGCCTTGGCTTGAGATGAATGGCTTGGAATGCCTCACAGGTTCCAATCGTTCGCAATACTCCGTAACCAATACCAGTGGCTAGAGCGACCAGACTCCCAGAGCAGGTGTTCGTACCGCTAAGCAGCGCCGTGCGTGCTGATGCCATCCATGATCCCGGCACCATTACCCCTGCCCCCGTATCCCGGTTTCGACCAGTTTCGGGCAGGTCGAGCTGCAAAGGAAAACGGCCAAAAAAAACACCAGTGTGCACCACCAGTCCACCACCCACTCGCGCTCCATCTGCCCTTGTCCGTCGACGGTTTGCCGGTTCCAGGCCAGGGCCCAGGAAAGGGCATTCCAAACCAGACATCTTGTCAAGGTAGGTATTCCTACACTAAATGCTAAGTGACTGAGAGGTGTGTGTGGTTAGGTGGGTAAGGTAGGTAGGTACCTCTGTTACCGCCCGCCCACGCACACACACCGTACCGCTGTAGAATCATCATATGAATACGAGATATCCCTTCCTCGTCCTTTCTCATCATCCACTCTCGTCCATTCATTCACCCATGTCTGCGGCCTACCTGTGCCTCTCTTCTCCAGGCTCTCTCCTCCCCTCTGTTCCTACAGATACTCCTCCTGCCTCTCTCAGCTCACTCGTCAGCTTCTTCCCCAGACTGTATTCGTATCCGGGTTCTGGACCCTGACCTGATCCCGCCTTCGCCTTGTTCTTAATCGACCCGGCTCGAGCAACCGCCGTCTGCAAGTGTCCGCTGTCTGGCCCGATTCACCACTGCGGATACAAGTAGTGCAGTCTGCGGCTTACTGGAGTCTGGCTTCCCTGTTTGGCTGAATCACACCCCAAATCCAGAATCACACCAGCGCCCTGCCGGTCCGCTCATCCTTGCCGTCGGTTCTGCGCCGATTTGGGGACAATCTTGAATATCAAAGACAAAACCCCTGCAAGTCGACCATTATCTTGCACCTGCCTCCCGCCACTACGGACCTTTCTCGCCTCTACCTTGCCGCTGTTCTCCTGAGGCTTTTCCACGCGCGCCGTCAAAACACGATCGATATTCCAACAACAACAATTTCTCCAGCAATCTTCACGACAACTCGGCTCCATTACTCCGTACCCTTTGTGCCGTTGCCCCAGCAGAGTATTGCTTCGACCTCACGCAGAAACGTACTAGTCGCTTAACATCCTAGTCGAGGCACCCCAAACACCTCCATCTCGTCTCGGACAGGACCCTGAGCTCTCCACCATTCATCAAGGCACTTTCCGCTGCTTCGGGAAGCCCACTTACGATCTTCCGTGTCCTCCGAGCCACCTCCAAACTTCGACCCAGCCAAGGCATGCGACACGATTGAATACCTACATGTCTTTTGCCATTGCTTCGCAGCACTTGGTTCGATTTCTTCCAGACATCACCGCTCCAGCTACGACATAACCCGCATTCGCCGTCTTCGTGTGCACACCCATCAGCATTCTTCGGGCATACCAGCCCAGGAGTTCCCGAATCGCCCGGTCGCTCCTTTGCGCCAACCGCCCACGATGGCCCGATTCGGAGGCTCGACCTCGCTCGCCGCGACCTTGATCATCCTGTTCAGTTTCTTTGCTTCGGTCTTGGCAGCTACGGAAACTGTCTACATCACCGGCTCAGATAAAGATGGCAACAGCAAGCAGCTCGCGGTCAATCGCAATCCTGGACTGTTTACGGGCGATTTTGGCGACTGTCTGGGAGGACAAAGTTTGTTCAACATTACGAAATTCGATGCCGCCTACTATGCCGACAACATGACCGTCCAGTTCCATTTGGACGGGACCACCAATATTAGGAACGAATCATTGATGAGTAGGTTGAACCAAATCTGAACTGCAACCCATGTACTAATCACATACTGCAGTGCATATCAACGTCGAAGCTTGTAAGCTGCATTCAGAACTTGGGACGAACCTGTACGCAGAGATGGGGTATGCTGACTTGAGGCAGATGGCGAGACGAGATTCGAGATGAACTTTAACCCCTGCATGGCCAACATCGCTAGGTGCGTTCTAGCCCCTACGCCTCTCAAGACGGTCTGCTAACTTCCCGCAGTCTGTGCCCTCTGAACGCCAGCAAGCCCATCACTGCATTTGCAGAGTTCAGACTCACGCCTGCTCAGATCGACGGCATTCCTTCCATCGCCCTCGATATTCCCGATTTCGAAGGTTCTGCGCGCATCCAGATCTTTGCAAACTCGAGTCAGACGCAGATAGGATGTTTCCAAGCCGTCATGCGGAACGGCAACAGCTTCTCCCACCCAGCCGCTATTTCGTCGATACTGGGCGTGTTCACGCTCGCCGCTATACTGGCTTCTGCAGCAACCGCCATGTATGGTGTTAGCATGCCTCATATCAGGACCCACTATGCCCATTCTCTGTCAGTCCTAGTCATCTTCGAGACTTATCAGACCGTTTTCTTCTCGGGTGCCTTGTCCGTCGACTGGCCTAGCGTCCTGCCCGCCTGGTGGAGCAACTTCGGATGGGCCGCTGGCATGATATACAGCGAGAAGGTAATCAACTCGATCGACGGTTTCGCCGGCGTGACTGGTAATGCCAGCCAGGTAGGCGGTGCAGGGTCGACCGTTATCAACACCGGGGGTGGCCTCGTCCAGCAAATCTATGGCCGCTCGCTCGACACTTTCGCGACGTCTAGCGATGGAGCGTCCGTTCCGACTCTCGTGCAGCGAGCGACTAGGGCTTACAACACGAGCAATCCATACGAATACTACTGGGCGGGAGGCCCCGTCGCTCCGGGCATGCCTACGCCAGGCAAGTGGATTGGGTTCGCCGGAGACCTTTCTGCCCTCGGCATTCCGGCCGCCGATGCCTTCACACTTGGTCTTATCTGGTGGTTGGTGGCCATCGGACTAGTCGCCGTCTCCATCGTTGCGTTCAAGTTCATGCTCGACTTGCTTGCTCGGACAAAGCTGATCAAGCAGGATCGCTTCTTGTACTTCCGCAATCACCTGGGCGGATATCTGGCAGTTGGAGTCCTGCGCACGTTACTCGTTTCGTTCTCCTCCCTGATGACCCTGGCGCTGTTCCAGTTCAATATTCGCGCACCGGCTGGCCCGACAGCCATCGCGGCGATTATCTTCATTATCTTGCTCATTGGCGTTGGCGGCCTTGTAGCTTACGCATGTTTCTTCCGTCTCCGCCTCGGCAAGTATGAAATGGGCCCCGATACGATCATGTTCGAACAGGGCAAACTCTTTGGCTCAATACCAGCGGTTGCAACAACGCGTGCCAGCGAAATTGGCGAGAAGGAAACCACCGCCAAACGATACGGTTCCATGCCGTTCTTCAAGATCCGATTCATTGACGACGACCCAAACCGGACAACGGTCCACCAAGACGAGGTTTACATCAAGCGTTTTGGTTGGCTGTCGGCTCGTTATCGCCGGACCAGATGGTGGTTCTTCGCCTGCTGGCTAAGCTACCAGTTCATTCGGGCCTGCTTTATTGGTGGCGGAGCACGAAGCCCCCTTGCCCAGGTTTATGGATTATTCGTCTTTGAGATTATCGCTTTCATCGTCTTTGTCAAACTGAACCCCTTCGAAGGCCAGAGAAACACTTCCTTGGCAATCTGGATGCTGGGCATCACCAAGATTGTCACTGCAGGATTTTCTATTGCCTTCTTACCGGCATTCGCCATTGGCCGCATCCTCTCGACGGTTTTCGGCATTATCATCATTGTTGTCCAAGGATTTCTTGTTGTTGCCGTTTTGATTCTTATTGTCCTAGGCGTCATATCATCATGGATGTCGCTTTACCGAAATCGCGAACAGTTCCCCGAAGTGCTGGATGGAATTCGCATCAAGTACTATGAGCATATCCAGGCTAGAGCTACCGACCTTCCGCCGCCACCGAAACCAGAGTCGAAGACCGAAGAGCCTCGGGAGCCACCGCAGCCATATTTCTCGGTCAACAGCGTTCGCCGGACTCGCAAGATTGAGGATGACGACGAGGAGGACCAGGTTGGAGATATCATTCGGCCAGCTAATGCTTCAGTGGTACAATTTGCGCCAGGTACTACCACCACCCGACGAACACGAACAGATAGTGTCAGCTCGCGCTACTCTGTTGGTAGCTTGCCGCGCCGCGCCAGACCACACCGCACCTCATGGAGTTCAGCTGATTTTGCTGAATGGGATGCCAACAATAATGCGGATAGGCCCGGATCATCGCTCGCACACCGTAGCAGCTTCGGTCATCAGCGCAAAGTGTCACACTCTGGATCGCAACCCGACCTCGGACGCTCCGCCAACAACTCACCGGCGCCTGCAAGATCCGTGTCAATGACGAACAACGAATTACGCCGTCTCATGACTCCCACCGAGGAGCTTCCAGAGGAGAGTGTAATGACACCCGGGAGCATGGCCGAGCCTGAGACCAGCACCAAACACACTGATACCGCTATTTCCCCCATCCACGAAAAGGACGAGCATGAAGTAAGGGGGGAGAATGTCTCTCCTGTTGAGGAAAAACACCAAAAGTCTTGAGCTACCATTACGAACATCAGAACCAAAATGCGTTCCACAACCATACTGCATCAGACCTTGACACCACAAGTGCCTCCATTTCGAAGCCATGTCGATAATGGTTTCCTTGTTGTGAAATCGTATTGCATAGACGGTCAACATGTTTGACCTTTACGAACTTTTATGAGAAACGATTACTGGGCGTTAGCGGGAATGCTCATTTGAAGAAGCAGAAGAAGAAACCCCTTATCTTTGTAATGGCACTAATATGTGGAGGACAGGCCGGCCGTCCCGGCCGTTGCTTACATCTTGAAACGTGCACATATTTGTGTGGCCTCTGGATGAGCCGCAGTACATGGATACACACTTATAAAAGCAAGAAAGTGGCTGGCTCCTAGCATAGAGATTGAGTTGACAGGTAGACCTAGAAAACAGGATAAAGTCTTCCCTAACATGAAGTCGTTTTGAACCAGGCGTGAGCTGCTCCCATTCGTGCACAAGAATATACAGACTCAACCCTCGCTATTTGCCCTGCTTCGAGCTCTCAAGCTCTTTGGGCCAAGGTGGTTGATCTAAAGTTTTCTGGTTCTATTTGTTCTGTCATTCACCAAAGGGGATCAAGAGACTAAGGTGAGTAGCACCGCCACTTATTCTTCCCAACTCAAGTGCGCCACGAGAAGGGAGCAGTTTGTGCTCGAATGTGGCAAATAGACAGCAACAAGGCTACCTGTGGCGATGAGCTGTGTACAGTTTTGAGGCTGATGCTCTGCGGAATTCATGCAGAAGATGGGATGAGTGTTACGGAGTTGGGCAACGATGGCGAGTGGGATTTGAGCTGGTCGAGCCGGTGATTGTGGCTGGTGTTTTGAGGGTCGGGGTCGGGCATGGTTATCAGATGGGCCACATAGATTTTCTCCTTTCTAATTTGATATTTTCGACTGATGAACTGGAAATTTTTCATGTTGGGTTCTGCTAGGAAAGACTGCCACTTTTGGTTGTTTCTTTCGGAGAGGGCCGAGGCACGTTTGGCTGGAGGCGGTTTCGCGCAATGCAATACGCAGATGGAATAGTTCTGGGAAGGTTGAACTCGTACATCTTTAGATATCTCTATGGATAACTAGAGAGAAAGGCGAGATGAGCTTCGTATATCAATTGAGTGAGTCTAATCATGAACAATTTGAAATCATCCGGTGAAGCGGAGGGCATTCCGGCGCGGCCTTGCTACGCCCCCCACTTCCGTCCGCCACCAATTGCGGAGGAACATTCCCCGACTTCTACACCTCGACGGCAGCAAGTGCCCCAGTAAACCATACCCCCCCATCGGGACTCTGGATTCGACTACTAGGCGGATGCGAGTGCGAGCAAGGACGGAAGAACCCTAGGACGCCCGCCACATACACTCTGACCGTCCACCACGTACGTACGTCCCTTGCTATTAATCAGATTAGAGACATTAGAGAAGAATTATGTGTAAAAGGAGACGGCTTAATTCATAGCAGATAAGAGAGACATGAGGTGCGAGAGCCTCCGTCATCATCTCGCTGATGTCAGACGAATGGGGGAGCGCGGGGTCAAAGTCTATCCGACAACGCGTGTCGCAGAAACATCTCATGGGAGCTTTGATCAGCCACACATACTTCTCGCATCGAGCCGCGACGCCTTCATCTGATATTTCTCCCGTCGGACCCCCGATTCTACACTGCCATACTATGTTATGTATTCGCTGGCTGCCATGTTCAGCTGGCCATGTCTTCGCACCCCTTCGTCATTGCTCACATCATCCTGTATTGCCACCCAGACCCCGACCCCGATCTTGAACCCCCCCTTGAAAACAGTGAGGCATTGACAGGTCTATATCAAGCTTGACTCCCGGCTTCATTCTCTTTGTACAACTACACTAGAAACACAGTCTTCAAATCAAATTTGGCAGACCTCAACCCCAAACCTTGCAGCAACAGCAAACACCATCCATCTCACCACACTACTACAAATCAACAACTGTCTATCGCCAATTACAACTTCTATTCTTCCTTAGAAAGAAATCTCGAAATGTGCTGCCGAAGACGCCGCGCAGCCCGCCAAGCCTGGCTCGAACAACGCGCCCTCGGAGGAGGTCCCCGAGGCTGCGGTGGCCCCCGCCACTTCGGCCCCGGCCCAGGAGGCCCACCCTTCCGTCCTCCCTGGGCATCAGGAGGCGGCGGCGGCGGCGGCGGTCCCCCCTTTGGCAGATGGCGCGCCATCCCACAAGACAACGTCCCCCAAGACCCCTTCCGAGATCCTCCAGCCGCTCCTCGCAACGACCCAGCGATTAGAGACCCGGAAAAGGGCGCCGTTCAGATGAACGTCAAGGACGTGGAGAAGAGCACGCCTACTCCCCCTGCTTCCGCGCCTACCCCGGCTCCAGAGGGTAATTCAAAGAGGGTGTCGTTCATGTCTGGTCCGTTTTCGCGGTGGAGGGAGTCCGTGCGGAGCGGTGGTGGTGGTGATGATGTGAGGAGGTCGTCTTCGAACGCGACGTTGCCCCCTAGGTATACTTCTGGCGTCACGGAGGCGCCGCCATACTGGAGCGGTGAGCAGGCGGGGAATAGGCGGTCCCTGCCGCCGAATTATGATGTGGCGATTAAGAACTAAGGAAGGTGGATCACGGGAGATGTATCACGGGAATGTTGGGGCGTGTGAGATTGGACCATGTTGACGGGTTTGATTTGCGTGGAACAGGTTGCAAATTTATACAGAATTGGGAAGGGTGTATTGTTCTTTTACAATATTACAGAGAATTATACGTAGTACGCTGTTTGCCGCAATTGTTCGCACTGGGTATTGTAAAATGTGAATCCAAGTAAAATAGAATGAGAAAAGTCCGTCCAACGCCCTGCACCATCGCTCGGAAAAATAGCAATTAGTTGTATACCATGTACCATGTGTAATAGAGCGCAAAAACGGTCTCGCTGGGATACTTTTCAAGCTCAAAACTCGAAAACTCAATCCCAATCTTCGTACCCGCCAGCTCCGTAGGGATTCCACTCCTGGCCGGGGTAACTCGTCGCGCTCATCTGGGGCACATCCGCCGGCTCCTCTTCCTTCCTATACTTGACCCCTCCTGACGACAGCTCTTCGTACGGGTCGACCAGGATCTTCTCCTCCTGGGCCTCGCGCCGCATGGTCCTCTGACGTTCGTCTTCCGTATCCTCCAGCTCGGCTCGCGTGCTCTTGCCCCTCGCTAGGGTAGTCGAGGCGGCGGCGGCGCCGCCGCCAGCGCTGCCATTGGCGTGGCTGGCGTTTCTGGGCGCTTCGTCGGCAGAGCTGTCGCTGACCATGCTGTGGCCCGTGTTTGAGGCAACTATGGGCTGTGCTACCGTCGACTGGGAAGGATTGGAGGGCAGACGTGGTGTGGATTCGTAGAGGTCATTGTTGTCCTTGGGTTCTTGGTTTGCTTGCTGCACGTTGACGCTGAGGCGAGGTGCCGTGGGCGCTGGCGCTGGCGCGGGCGCGGGCGGTTCAGACGATATGATGTTCTGCGCCGGCCCTTGCTTGCCGTCGGAAATGCTACGAGAGTTGTTCCCCATCATACTACCATCATCGATTGCAAGGCCTTGCGTCTGCTGAGTGTGCTCCTGAGGATGGGGAGATGAAGGCTTGTTCTCCTTTGCGGTTCGGGCCACACTGTTGGCATACGTTTGCCCTGCAGCAGAGTTGGTCTGTTGCTCTCCCTGAGCCTCTCTACTATTACTATGCTGTATCTGGGGAGATGCTGCGGCTAGAGCCGCCGCATCAACAAGGGAGTATCGTTGCTGTTGAGGCTCTTGCGCTGGCGGCATGGTTTGCTGACCAAACTGCGGGTCCGGACCCGCGATACGGCTGTCATTTTGGTTCACTAACCGTATGCCTCTCGGGTCTTGTTGTGGCTGATGTTGCTGATTGGGAATTGGCACGTCACCCTGCGGACCGGCATGGGCCGCCTGCGTGCTATGGCTGGCATGTGAGATGTTGGACTGGTGCGAGGCCATGCTCACGCGCCGGTCGCCCTCGGGCCATGCACCTCCTTGTGGGTGGCTGTGAAGCAGCTGCTGTCCTTGCTGTATGGGAGGGCTGGGGTGGCTGTACATTGATATTTCGGACGGATGTCTCTGGGCAACAGGAGGCTGACCCCATTGTGGCACCTGCGGTGAATGGTAGGCAGGATACTGAACCGGTGGTGAGGTACGTGAGAGGGCGTAGGGGGATGGCGCTACGCCTCCTTCACCGTGAACGGCAGCATATCCTTGTGGAATAGGGACTTGGTCGTACTGAGGTTCAACGAAAGGTTGAGGGTTGGAGCGTACGCTTCCACTTGGCTCAGGACCGTTCGGAATTGCCCGAGTCATGACAGGTTCGAAAGGTACGTCCTGTTGGCTTGAGAATCTTCCATTATTCTGCTGCATCGCTTCGGGGGTTCTGCCAGCCATGTCGCGTTGAGGGGGAGGCCCTTGCTCAAAGGAACCCATGGATGGGCGCTGTTCTTGGTACATGTGATGAGGTCCTTGTTGTGGCAGATGACTTCTCTGTGACAACGGAATGGCTGGCGGCATCCTTTGCTGGCCCTGGCTCTTGTGAGACTGCTGCGGCTGCGGCTGCGGCTGCGACTGTTGAACCTGGCTTGGATGTATCTGTTGTTGTGGCCGAGGTTCTGGCTGCTTGGATGATCGCTTAAACGCATTGAAAATAGACTTAGTTGTCGACTCTTTCGGGGGACCTGGGTTAGGCCGAGGCTGTGGTTGCGTTGATGTCCTATTCTTGAACCACTTGGACACTGGGTTCTGTTGACCATCAACACCGGAGTCTTGACCTCCAGACTGCATGCCGTGGCTTTGGGGGAAAGGGAGCGAAGAACGTTGATTCGGTGGGGGAAATGCTTGAGAGAATTGAGCTGGAGGTCTGTTTTCATGATCAAAGCTCTGGTGCTGATGCTGAGATTGATGTGGGTGCTGTTGCTGTTGCTGTTGCTGTTGAGGTTGAGGTTGAGGTTGGAGAGGCTGCTGAGGCTGCTGAGAGTGCTGAGAATACTGCTGCTGCTGCTGCTGCTGCTGCTGAGGACGTCCTGGAGAAGCGAGTCCTGGCATTTGCTGACCCATTCCATCAGGTTGCTGCATGTTGGCAGGTCTACCAGGCTGTGAACGCCCCTGAGACGACTCGGGCGGAGGCACTCTGCTTTCAGAGACCACAGGTGACCTCGGAGCCGGCATCTGAGTCACAGCCGCCGGTTTGGGCGAGTTCGATATCGAGGACTGTTGCGAGGTATCGGACTGGCCAACCACCCCATTGGGAGATTGTGCCCTGAAGTTGGAGGAGGGAGACAGCAACGACGCAGATTGCTCCGAGATTCGCCTGGCGTGGCCAGACTTCTGGACACCGAGAGCCTGTTGGTGATTGGCGCCTTGCCCCTGGCCCAGAGGCGGTGTCTGGGGCCCCGGCGAGTTCTCACGTCCGTAGCTGTGTCTGATTGATGGCTCCGGCGTTGGCTCGGCCGAGAATCCGGGAGGAACCCAGTGGGTTTCAGTCTGGTCTTCTGACTGCTCAGGGCGCGAGAGTTGCTCCTCTGCCTGCAGAAATGATAGAGAAGGCTGTCTCTGCTCAGTGAGATGGCGACGTCCCGGCAATGGTTGCTCTCTCTGTGATGGGGGCGCCGGAGTATCAATGGATTGCGAAGGATTCGACTCCATACTCAACATCTGACTGGACTTTCTCCGTGAGACAAATTCATCGTGCGGGGCTTCGCGGCCAGCCGCGATAGGAGCTTCACGGCGTTCGCTCTGCAAGTCAGACACCGGTCGTGCTCGCGCTTCTTCCACAGCGGAACTTCTTCTCTGTTGATCTGTCACTGTATCAAATTGCTGCGACGGTTGAGGAGAGGGTAGGAAAGACCCATTGGACTTTCTTTGATGCAGTTCAGGTCCCTGGGGCTGGGACTGAGGCTGAGGCTGAGACCGAAGGCGTGCGCCAGCTCCCGGGTGCATAGAAAAGCCTTGGAAGCGAGGTGACT
Source organism: Colletotrichum fioriniae (assembly GCF_027942845.1). Lineage (NCBI taxonomy): Eukaryota > Fungi > Ascomycota > Sordariomycetes > Glomerellales > Glomerellaceae > Colletotrichum > Colletotrichum fioriniae. The sequence goes on from NW_027076842.1 coordinate 834,948, forward strand.
CTTGCTGTTGCTGCGAACCGAACCCCTGAGGCGGACTTCGCATCGGTGGCTGACCTTCATCCTCGCGCCTTGGCTCGAGGTTTGACGGCGCTGCCTGTTGACCGGGATGCTGCTGCACTCTGAACTGTGCCGGGACACTTGCGTTCTGGTCTTGTGCTTGAGGGAGTCCATGCTGCGCCTCGATTGTCCTATTGGCAGCGCGTTTGCCAAAGAGTCCAGAGAGAAACCCGCCTGCTGAGCTTCTCCTGCCTCGCTCGTCATTTTCGACGTTACCTAGTGGCTTATTCACCAGGGTTTCCTGTGCGAAAAGTTGATTTGTACCAGTGGTGTTGCTCCTCTCTCTCCCCTGCGCGGCTAGGGGGCTAGGTTTGCCAGGTTGACTTCCTTGCGTGCTTGGCGGACGACCAAACATGGTCGAAGTTGTAGAAGAATGAGATGTGCTAGGTTTCTGTGGCACCTGTAAATCCTGCTGACTCGAACTACGAGGGAACACCTTGCTCGTAAAGCCAGAGAACCTCTTCTTGGGAGGGCCCATTGCTCCGCCTGCTACTTCATATCCAGCAGTGGACGTTGACGAACGAGACAGGTTGGGCATTGGGAGATTGGCGGATTGATCAGCACCTGGACCGAAGAACGACCGTTTTCTCTCCGCAGGCCCTCCCGGTGGTGGCTGGACCTGGGACGGACCCCCCGGGTTCGGACTCGCCTTTGGCGACGGCGTGATCACTTCACCACCATCGCGACCCTGGGGGCCTCCAACATCGGAAGGTTTGGAACCCCGTAAATTGAGGAAAAAGCTTGAACGTCGTCTCTGGCGGTCTTGAAGCTCTCCTGTGGCAACACTCGCCTCGGACACGGCATCTCCTCGCACGTCTGGACCGGCCATGTAGCTTGGCGCTCCACTCTCGGCCTTGGACGCTGGCCGTTCCCGCGAGGTGTGACGCGAGATGCGACCTCCGATTTCTTTGAAGAAGCCAGAGCTTCGCCTGCGCCCACGCTCCTCATCTACTGAGGGGTCGAAGCCGCTGACTTCGGAGTCACCCGTCTGTGTCCTGTACAGCGAGGCAGAATCGCGGTTGTAGAAATGCTGACCGAGGTCTTCCGAGCCTCGTGGCCCTGTGGGTGAGCTGGGGTTCTGAAATCCTGCTTGCGGGGTGAATAAGCCAGGATAACGCTGTGCTGATGATGGAGGCACTTCAGAGAACTTCTGCCTAGGCGGCAACTGCGTCTCGGGTCGTTGGGCCGCCGTCGAAGGCACACCAGTCTCTTTATCGATCCCGAAGGAGGTTTGCTGGTGAGGTGACAGAGATCCTCCTGACTGCCGGTTTCTGCTGGTTGCCAGTGGCTCAGACAAATGCGACTCCTCGAGCTTCCATGGGCCTTGTGGAGGGAGGTGATGGATCGGGTTGCCTCCGAAAGTTGGGGACATTATCCCTTGGTGAGGAGGCAAACCAGGGCCAAAGGGTGGACCGCTCGTTCGACCCTCATTCTGTTCCATCGCTGCTCTTGTGTCAATGGGTCCTGGTACACGGCCGGCGCCCTTCATTGCTACTCCCGGCCCAAGAGGTCTCTTTTCGTCGTCGATTCTTAGATCCTGCCCAGTCATCCCACTGCTCTCGGTCGCTAGCGTGGCCGCCTGCGTTGATGTTGCCGAAAGGACGTTGTGTGACATGTTGCTGTCTTTGCGGAAGCGCGATGGCCCAGTGTCGACGCGCATGGGTTGCGCAGACTGTGCAGACCAGCTAGGTTCCCCTTGATGGAATCGGGATGAAGAGCCGCCATCGTTGCCATGTTGGTCATTTGTCGTGGTGACCGGAGAGGAAACGAAATTGTTATCATCGTCTTCGTCCAAGGGAAAGCGTTTCTTCGCCCGCTTGGTCAGATTGATGCCGAATGTAGAACTTCGCCTGATGGGCGGGAGGCCAACAAAGGAAGATTGGCGCTGGGGAGAAGTCTGCTGTGATGGCAGATGGTTTATGGTCTGTTGTTGCTGTTGCGGCTGCTGTATCGGCTGCTGCTGGACCGACTGCTGTTGAACCGGCTGCAACTGATGACTCGGCTGCACAATAAAAAGACCCGTTGAACTAGAACCATGAGTCAAATCATGATCATCCTCATCAACTTCTCTGCTCGATTCGGTAGGCTCGAACGAACGCAGCGCCTGTGGCGGTGACTGAGGAGATACCACGTGGATCTGACCAGAAGGAGGCGACTGCGGCGACACAACGACCCAGTCGTCATACGGGTCATCAGCCGTGTTTGCACGTGGTCTTACAGCGGCGATAGTGTGTGTGGCTTGAGAAGGAGGAGGAGGAGGAGCTTGACCCTGACCTTGACCTGCATGAGACGCAGGAGGGCTCGGATCCGTGGACTGTCCCATCTCGAACCCCTCCTCTTCCACCAAGGGTGTGCCCGTGAAGGGGTCCCATGACGGCTGGGTCTTGCTGATGGGTCTAGGAACCTGGAGGTCACCTCCCGCGGAATAGTCGTCGCCGGGCGTGTCCTTAGCTTGGAACCGGGGCGTCGTTGATATGGAGTGTGTGTCCGAGACGGGGGACACCGGCTCCGAATCACTGTCTCCGGGAGGCCCGGCAGACTGCTGGGGCGGCGTATGGGGCCGCGGTGGGGCCCAGGCCGAAGCTTGATCATCACTACCCTGAGTCAAGGTATCAAATGGGGATGTACGTGAGGTCTGGGGTAGTTGAGGTGGTGGAGTCGGAGATGCCGGGTGTTCCGGGATGGTCTGTGGAGTTGGGCCTGACACGGATCCCGAGTGCGACCGTGAGTGGGCATGGCCGTAGCTGTCGGCACGAGGTGACGAACGCGATCCGAGGCTTATGCCCCATGAAGTACGTCGCTCGGCTCTAGTCTTGGGCTGAGCCGGCGGGGGAGATGAGTCGCTCTGTCGGAGAACACACAATTAGAGATGATTCACCATATAAGATGCCATGTTGGACTTTAGAGTGTCCGAGATCACCACAGGGGTTACATGATGGTGCAGTAATAGAAAAAAGTTTCGTAGCATTCCTTAATCATACAGTCCCGTCATTCTGGCCAGAAAGGGAGACACATAACTCATAAGTGATTACCAAGGGGGGAAAGTGAGGAAGAAAAGTGAAGAGAGAAAAAAACCGATGGGAAAACGGGGTTGCTCGGGACAGATCAGACCGTCGATCCCTCCCAACAACCAAACTAGAAAGAATGCATGCCCTGTGTGATGTGATGATCCCAGTTGAGAGGAATGTTTAAAGAAATACCTTGTCCCCAGTGCCACGGAGTTTGTTCTTTCCCTTGCTCAATAGACCTTTACCCGCCTTGCCAGCCGCAAGCAATAGTCCCTTGCCCTTCGCCCCAACTTGACCGCTCGAATGCTTAAAATCACTTGAAGGCGAATGAGACGAACCAGTGGGCGCACTTCCCGCAGGAGGCCGACCCGAAGCTCCCGCCGCGAGATTAGGGTTGCTTGCGTTGAGGTACTGCTGGTAGTAAGGCTGCTGAGAAGCCGGCTGAGAAGTTGTTGGCGATGACTGCGATTGACCAGGACCAGGAGCGCCAACTCCAAACGATGCAGTTGCGTTGGCGTGCTCAGGATGCTGAGCCTTTAAGTTTTCCAGCCAGTTGTTCAGACCCGAGTCCATCGACGCGAATTGTGAGCGCGTCTCATTGTACTTTTGAATCCTGTCTTTCGCATTGGAAAGGTCCATGATCTCTTTGAACGTTGTGATCTTGACAGGCTGCGTCGATTGGCGTTGAGGAGCCGCTGGAGATGCAGGTGCCTGGCCAGCCTCGGACGACTCTGGCTCCGGCTCAGGCTCGGGTTGAACCTGGGCCAGAGCAGGATGATCGCCGGGCGGTGGGCTGGGTGAGACGGGGTTTGATGAGACCCGAGCCATTGACTTTTCTTCCGCGAGCGACAGTCGGCGGGTGGGTGCAGCCGACGTAGTGTTTTTATCGGCCGTGACTGACACGGGTGACGGCGGTTCGATCACTTCGGAGTCCATGCGATCTCTCGGCGCCGAACTAACCTGCGACACTTGATGAGACATCGCGCCCGCGTCTTGCGGCACGCTAATATGTCCATCGTCCAACCCAGTAGCGAGCGGCGTACGTTCGGAGTCGCTGGCCACCTCTGATTGTGCAGCCTGCAGCTCATGATCGCCTTGTTTAGGAGGCACGTTGCCTTCGCCCGCATCACCAGGTTGGGGGTGAGGCTCGGCGAGGGGGTCCTTCTGAGAGTCAGAGGCCTTTGGCGTAACCTGCTCTCCTCCTGCTTCCCAGGAGAACCGTCGACCAAGTGCAGGAGGCTTGTCCATGGCGTCTTTGCGAGGGCTCAAAGGAGGAACGTCAGAGATGTCTTTGTTGGGGGTAAGCGCCCTCTTTTGCTCTGGCTGCTGTGATGGCAAGCTGGGCACATCGGGCTTGTCGTCGCTTGCAGTCCAATAGTCGTCGTAGACACTGTCGAGATAGGCACTCTCACGAGTGCCGCTATTGTCGACGGCCGGACTCAGCGACTGGTGGTTATTGAAGTTGTTCAGTTCGTGACTTGTAGGGCGGACGGGACTGAGGCTGCGCATAATCTCTTCTCTCAACTTATCGCTCTCCTTGACAGGGGATGGGTCGGCAATGGTGCTCATGGTGGATTCGCGCTGCAGCCTCTCTGGCGCCGCAAAGTCCAATGATGAGCTGCCTGATTCGCGAGGGTTCAGAGGAGCCGAAGTCTCCAGGTCGGCATCCTGGTCAACACGACTCTCCATTTGAGCGGCCCGTTCCGAAGCTTCGGGGATGGAAACGGGTATGGATAGTGTATCCTTCACGGTAGCTACCCCGCCGTTGCCAAACTTGTCGTCTTCGTTGTCAGTGATGGGGGAAACTTCGCCGGGATCCACGCTGAGAATGGGCTTCCGATCGGCGGTAGCAGCGGGCGTCGCTACAGCGGAAGTAGTCTGAGAATCGGCGATGGAGCGTGTTTCGGTGACCCAGCCTCCAGGAATAGACGGTCGAGTGGTTTGCGAAGGCAGGCGAGATCTGCTGGATTCCTCCAAGGCTGGCGGTGTTTGGGATGGTGAACGCGACCTTTCCCTGCTGACTGGTTGAGATGCAGGCAATGATGAGTTGGTTGGCTGCGGAGTCGTGCTGATGATGGGAAGTGGAGACGTCACATCACCGGGCGTCGCAGCAGTGGGAGATTTATCCACAGCTGGCGCTTTCTCTGCCGTAGAAGCGGATTCGGAAGGTTGCGTCTGGATCTGGGATGGCAAACTCGGCATCGGAGGCGCTTCGTGAGCATACTTGTCTGGGTTCGAGAAGAAGTCGTCTCCAAAAAGGGACATGCGCGCCAGGTCGGGCAGTCGAGGGCTCGTGGAGTAGCGGCGGTTCTGGTCAGATTCTTCTGCAGTCGGGCGCTGCAACTGCGGCTCTGGCACACCCAAATTGCTCTCCTGCATGCCTCCTGGAGGACTCAGTCGGCCTCGGTCTGCACCATGGGCCTGAGGTTGTGCTAGAAGCCCATCGAAGCCGTACTCGCTCTTTCTCTCCGCGACTGGTGCCAGGATAGGTTGTCGTGTGGCATTATCGACAACGCCTAGCCCGTCGCCTTTGTCCAAACTGCGGCGCATGGGCTGCTGCTCACCAGCATCGACTACCGGAATTGTCGGATTGGCAGCCGACACTGACGATTCACTCCTAGGGCCAGTAGCACTGTCCATGCTCGGCCTTCCCGACTCCGTCGATCCACCCTCCTTTTCTTTATTGTCGTCCAGCCGGCGATAGATATCCGAGGGTCGGATAAAGTGCGCTGCTGTGGTGTTGGATGGTGTGCCAGGCGATTTGACGTTGGAAGGAGACGCTGATCGTTGCTCTATCCACGGACGCTGCGTAGAGCTCGACCGAGAACCGGAAGCCTGGCGATCACGGTCTTGCTGCCCCATGCTGCTCTTGCGAGGAGGGAAGCGGGCGGCTTGAGTTTGGGCCGGGGCCGGTGAAGTCCGTCTGCTTCCTACAGGCGGAGATGGAGTGCCCCTGGGATATTCCGGGCGGCCAGCGAACGGTGCTGGAACGGGCGCTGGAGCCGGTGCTGGGCTCATCCGTGAAGGCAGGCCAGCGCTGGCGGGCGGAGGTGGTGACACAAGTGGTTCTTGGGGAGCCCTTTCGGGAGCAGCAGCCATTGACGCTGGCTCTGACACGGTAGGAGGCGGCTTCACGTCGTCGACCACAGGCTGCTGTACAACGGGAGGCATAGGCTTCGCCGAGTTCTGAATCTGCAGAGGTGGAAGTCCAGCAGTGGGACGATGGCTGGAGGTCGGTCTGGCTTCATTCACCGTCGGCTGCGCCGGTCGCATTGAAGGCACAGGCTCGGCCGGTTGGGGAGCTGACGGAGCTGGCGGCTGGTGCGACGGAAGAGCTGTATTGGTTGACTGACCGGCTTGGCGGTAGCCCGTGGGCTTCAGTGGCGGCACGGGAACGGGATCATCGGCTTCGTCTTCAAAGTCGTTTCCCCAGTCATCGCCGTCATAGTTTTGAGTCTTGGCCTCGACCCATTTCTTGGTCTTGGTTCTCTTTACGTTGGTCTTATAGGAGGCACTCGTCGGGGTATCGGGGCTTCTACAGGTAGAATTATGTGGTCAGTACCATTCTACACAGGAGCAGGGCCGAGCTGTGGTATGCTGGGAACAGGGTCGTTGAAGCGAAGCTGACGGCTGGAAGAATTCGAATCACTCACAAAGGCGAGTTGGTATGAGGGGCTCTGAAGCCGTAATTATACGACGAGCCGTCCATAGCGTCGTTCGTTTATGTGATGGTTTCGGAACCGTCTACTGCTTCATTGCTCGGCTTCTCTGCCTACGATTGAGGACGTTCCAAGCTTCACCGATGACTCGGAACTGGGTATCGCGAAGCGCGCGGGTTGCGGGTTGCGGTTGGTTCCCGATGGGATCAGGCGGGCTGGCCAGAGACGTTGCGACGCTGGCTCCAACTCAGAACGGACTTTCGGATGGGATAAAGAGCACGAAGTTGAGCTCCCAAGTTGATAACGACGACAGGAATTGGAAAGAAAACAGACGCGTCCCAAAAGGCCAAGGAATCGTCACGTTCTGTCACGGCACAGAGACAGGAACTGGGCTGATAATGATGAAGGTCGGCAGTCTGACAAGGCCCGAATCTCGCTGGAGACGGGCGATGGGCGACGGGGAACCCAAAGGAAGACGGGATGATAATTTGGGGGCTTGGGAAGTTGGCAAGTCGGGGGGGACGTGGCTAGGGTTGGGGCGGGCTACGCAAGGACAGGAGGTACATGTGCTGTAGTGGCGGGGAAGGCTTGGACTGATGTATCTTTTGTCGTACCCTTTGATGAGGTAGCAGCGCGACCCAGCCCCAGCCTGCGCGATACTGCGTATGGTGCCGCCCTCTTCTTGCCTGTGAACTCACTGGACTTTTTTGTTTCTGCCTTCTCGGTGCGGGAACATCTCATCAGCTGGGCTGCACACTTCATGCCGGGCTATCCCAGCGCTGTCGCTTTGGAATGTCAATCATCAGCAAAGCAAAGGCGGGAAACTACTTTGACCACCAATGCCACCCTTGGAGGACAGACCCGTTGGACGTGCTGAAAAAGAGGGGAACGAGCTGGGGGTATTTTCCAATGGAAGCTCGAGGATGCCACCGACTGGATCACGAAGAACAGGGATGTTTCGTAACCGGCCGCCTAGTCAAGTTGGTGTGGCTTGAGCCTTGGAAGTTCTTGTTCTTCAAAGTGCTGTCCGCTTGGGTGCGTATGGACTTGTATGCCTTGTGAGAGAGTAGGTTTTGTATGCAAGAGATTCGGAGACCATGAGGCAAAGTTTTGTCATTGCGGCCTTGATTCAGTCTAAAGTGAGTGACGCGAGTGTAACAACTACAGTTGCGCTTGGTTCGAAGGTGATTGATTCAAAAACTTGAATACCATACTCCGTACCATACAACAGAGATGCTGTGGAACACAGTCAGCCGGTCCCCATTCGCGTCGTCTCAACGGCGCAGTGCAGTCAGTTAGTTGGTGAGGTGCACCCTCTTTCTGTAAGTGAGAACCCATAAGGTAGGTAGCTCGTGTTTTGAATGCGGAATAACCATACTTAAGGTACAAGTCAAGGGCACATCAAGATAGCAAGATTCCATGTTCGCACTCTTCATATCACGCATTCAAATGAGCACTTCCTGAGTGGCATTACAAGACATGTTTCTTCTCTGCTTCATTCGCATCTATCTCCATCATATGTCTCGAGGTACCCGAAGTACGGTACGGAGTACAGGCTGCCTGGTGTCGGCTGGAGTCTGCAGCGCGGGCGGACCCGAAGATTCCTCAAGGCAGATACAGAGGTACATCAGAAGACGTGCTTCAAAGTACCTTGCTCACCTCGCAGCGCACCTGTGTGGAGGTATGGGTGGTATGCAGGTAACGGGGCTTGTCATAATTAGATGTGGCGGTGCATGCACAATTCTGCAACTGGCCACGAGCCACACCACACTCATCAACGGGTGGCTCCCAAGCTCCCAGCGCTGGCGCTTGCGCAACGGCCACAGTCCAGGCCCAGGGATGGAATGCGCTCCCGAAGGGATGGGTGGAGGACAGGTTGAAGTTGCTTTCCGTGGGAAATGTACCTGGGTAGGTACCGGACACCCTGGCCCCGTCACTCCCGCAGAACCAGTCCAGTGACTGCAGCGCTGCACCAATGAATCTCGACTTGGACCTGGACGCCCCGGACGAGAAACTCGGCCACGACGCTCGTTTGCCTCAATTGACAACTATCCAGCTCGGCTTTTTAGATCCCTCAGTACTTTATCGCCCTCTCGACAACGTCAGAATCCGGATACCATAATCGACTTCATCTTTCCAACTATACCCAACGCTCGCGCGCATTGTACCACATTAGCCGTTCTTTGCCAGCCGCAGCCACTGCCGCGCTCCCCAACGTGTCCGTCCGTCAATTTGACACAGCTCATTTCCCATCCCTGACTATCCACCTCAATCGCCAAACCCAGCTCGACGACAACTTTCCCGCACTCAAAGAACCCCTCGACGATCCCGAAAGCGCTGGCCGCCACGCCCCAGAAAGTCGCAGTCTAGATCCCCAAGTCGACCCATCTCACACGCTATTCCACGATGGCGGTCGCATCGATACAGGACCGAACCGCCGAGTTCAAATCGGTCCTCGCTCAAGCGCAACGTCGACAGGCTTCCAGCAAGGTCGGCGCTCAACGACGATCGCTCCTCACCGACTCCCAGAAAGCCGCCAGCGATGGCGACTCGCGACCCCGGCGCTCCGATTTTGCGCGCCAGGCGGCGCAAATCGGGAGAGGAATCTCGGGCACAATGGCAAAGTTGGAGAAGCTGGCAACATGTATGCTTTCGGATCCCTAGGGATGTTCCGCAATAATCACGGCCTGGCGCTGACAAGAACTCTTTCCCACAGTGGCGCGGCGCAGAACCCTGTTTGACGACCGGCCAGTCGAGATCAACGAGCTCACATACATCATCAAGCAAGATTTGAGCGCCCTCAACCAGCAGATTGGAGGCTTGCAGGTCCTAACGAAACAGCAACATCCAAAGGCCGATCAAGAGGGAGAACACAACAAGAATGTCGTTTTCATGCTGCAAGGCAAGCTGACGGATGTGTCGGCCAACTTCAAGGATGTCCTAGAGGAGAGAACCAAGAATATCCAGGCCTCAAGATCCAGGACAGATAATGTGCGCTCTAGTCCTGGTCTCCGTAAAGGCGGACGTATGCTAATATGGATATTTGTCTACAGTTCATTTCGAGCGTTTCCCAGCACACGCAACCACCTCTCCAACAATCAGCATCGCCGCTGTACGGAACACCCCAACGGGGGACGCCGTCCCCAGGCGCAGATCTGCTGTCGCTGAATCCGCCAGGAGATCAGCAGCTTCTTATGATGGAAGAGGCGCAACCGCAAAACACATATATTCAGGAGAGAGGTGCTGCTATTGAGAGCATCGAATCCACTATTGCGGAGCTTGGATCTGTGAGTTTTTGTGTTTTGACACGATTCTGGTATAGCATGGGCTGACGGGAGGATACACAGATCTTTGGTCAGCTAGCGACGATGGTTTCGGAGCAGAGCGAGATGATCCAGCGCATCGACGCAAACACGGAAGACGTTGTCGACAACGTGCAAGGAGCGCAAAGAGGTGAGTTCCGCAGGCTCCGTGCTATAGTGACACAGGCGTCCGAACGGTTATCTGACTCTTTTGTCCGCAGAACTTCTCAAGTACTGGGGCCGTGTTTCCAGCAACAGATGGCTCATTGCCGTATGTCGTGCCCCTCCTCGTCGCCGCTTATGGACACTTCAGTGCGACGCATCGTGTTTACGTTTACTGACAGAAATGGGTAGAAAATGTTTGGTGTACTCATGATTTTCTTCCTGTACGTTCTACATCAGCTTCGCCTCAAGATTGCGGAATTCGTAACTGACTTACCTTACAGACTTTGGGTCCTCATTGCCGGTTAGCAATGTACGACAATCCCGAGGGCGACGAACGGCAGTTCGTAGGGTTGGGGCGGAACTCAAAGTGTTCATTCAGCGGGAGATGGATGGCGTTGAGTTGTGTAATATCAGTACCCTTCAGTTGTACCATGACATTGACGCTGGGACGGGGATGGACGCGGACGGGGGAACGCGGACGCAGCGTAGCTATAGAGCTTTCTTCCTTGCATACATCTAGATCTATTAATCACAAAAGAGGTTAACTTCGGCGAAGCATAGGCGGGCAGAGCTGGGTCCTCAAGTACCTTGGCTCGCTCCAGGCTCTTGAATCGGCGTGTGGATGAACGTGGGGGTGGAGGAGCAGAGCGAGAAGAAAGTACAGGATACCTACGAATCGGTATGATTGGGAATATGCCGACTAACGTCAGAGACCCCGGCGTGAAGTGCCTCAGACTCTAAGTGAGGTGAGGTAATGGGGGGGACGGGGTCAGAGTAATGCAGCCAAGCGCCCGGACCTCGGGCTTGGTTCCGGGAACTTTGCCCGCACTTTGAACCGTCCCAGCCTCCCCCGCCGGAAACCGGCCGCCTTCCATGAGACCAAGGGCAACTCCCCACGCTTTTGTCACTAACACGCTCCAAGCAAACCAAACTTGGCACTTTTCATGACTCGGCCCAACAAAACCCGAGAGCTGGTCCGACGACCCAGAGAATTAATCCATAAATGGTAACACAAGGCCCACCAATGGGAGAAGGGGTTCGTAGAATCTGCTGTAGTTGGAACTGTTGTACACTAGGTATTACCTACCTCGTACAGTTTACGGGGTTTCTAGCAGTGACTTGACAAACTGGGGAAATCCACACGAAAGAGGGACAGCCCAGGCAGCTCTTGCCCTTCCCCGCCGGCGAGCTTTACTTCACTTTGAGGGAGCGGAGGACCAAAGGAGGAGCGTCACAGATGATGGGCAAATCGAGATCCTCCTATACTAGCTCAGGTAGTTGGCCATGTAATAATGTATCTTTTCTGGCTAGAGGTGAAGAGGAGGTGGTGGAGGAGTAGACACATGTTTGAGCATTTACCCGGCCATTTTGATCGCGACACATCACCCTGATAGGTAGTCACTCCTTGGCTTTCATTGCTCTCTTCGTCGATATATATACCGAGATCACACACCCACCTCCTCCCGTCCCTTCCTTATCCCGAGTGACGTTTCCCCTTCCCATTGAAATTTTTCTTCATTCTCTCTTACTCTCGAGTCAAGAGTTGTATGCTTGTTCTATTCTCCAGAGCATTCTCCCACATCAAATTACCCCGCCCCCGCATTCCCATCAAGGAGTTGTCGCAACATCGCCAACCCCTCCTCACTAGACATCACATCCACTCTACAGCAGTCAAAATGGCTTCCCAGACTTTCAAGTTGAACTCGGGATATGAGATCCCTGCCGTCGCCCTCGGTATGTACATTCTCCCTCACTCACACTGCTACTCGTCCCTGGCAGGAGAATCACCAGAGGCCACTACTGACGTCCTGTCCAACAACAAGGCACCTGGCAATCCGCTCCCGGCGAGGTCACAAAGGCCGTCTCCTACTCCCTCTCCGTCGGCTACAAGGCCATTGACGGCGCCTACTGCTACGCCAACGAAGATGAGGTCGGTGCCGGCCTCAAGGAGGCTTTCGCCAACGGCGTCAAGCGCGAGGACATCTTTGTCGTCACCAAGCTGTGGGCCACCTACACCATTGGCGACGACAAGGTCAAGGAGGGCCTGGAGAAGAGCTTGAAGAGCCTGGGTCTCGACTACGTCGACCTCTTCCTCGTCGTATGTCTTCTCTTTCTCACTGCCTCCCCACATGGTTCCAGACACTAGGGCTAACAATAAACAGCACTGGCCCGTCGCAATGAACCCCAACGGCAACCACGACAGGTTCCCCACCAAGCCCGACGGCTCCCGCGACATCATCCACAGCCACTCCCACGTCGAGACCTGGAAGTCGGTCGAGAAGCTCCTCGACACGGGCAAGGTCCGCTCCATCGGCGTCTGCAACTACAGCGTAAAGTACCTCGACGAGCTCCTCCCGCAAGCCAAGGTCGTACCCGCCGTCAACCAGATCGAAAACCACCCGAGCCTGCCCCAACAGGAAATCGTCGACTACTGCAAGGAGAAGGGCATCCACATCATGGCCTACAGCCCTCTCGGCTCCACGGGCGGCCCCTTGCTGACCGCGGCGCCCGTCGTCAAGATCGCCGAGAAGCGCGGCGTCAGCGCGGGTACAGTATTGCTGAGCTACCACGTCGCGCGCGGCAGCACGGTGATTGCCAAGTCTGTGACGGAGAGCCGGATCAAGTCCAACTTGGAGATTGTCAAGCTCGATGACGAGGATATGAAGGAGCTGCGGGCGTACTCTGATGATTTGACGGCCAAGAAGGAGCTGAAGCGTTATGTGTACCCGCCGTTTGGCATCGACTTTGGATTCCCGGATAAGTCGTAGAATCTTTTGTCCTTTTTGCCAAATAAATAGAGCGAAGAAATAGAAATGATTTAAAGCGTATTCGTGTCTACAGCAACTGTGCCATTGAGTGTGGTAGTAAAAAACTTGTCCGAATGACCCTGTGTTCTACTAAGCACATGTTTGCGTTGGGTATTAGTGCTTGTCACTGCCCCAAGATATTCTCTCCGTCCTGACTGCCTCAGGGGAACAACACAACACTTCGCATTGCACGCAACCACCAGTCACTCAAACACCAGTCACTCAAACACGACTTTCCCAAATTATACAACTCAAAATCATCACTTTTCATTTATTTATTTACATTCGCTAATACTCTCTAATTCGACGTATCCACCAAAACCTTGAGCACCAGATTCCCGCTCTCGTCCTTGACCTTGGCCGCCATGTCAAACGCGTCCTTGATGGTGCTCAGCCCCTTGTAGCGGTGCGTAAACAGCTTCTCGAGCGCGGGCAGGCCCTTTGGTTTCGTGGCGATGAGGTCGATGGCCTTGGGGTACGTGTTGGCGTACCGGAACACGCCGACGAAGTCGACCTCGCGCAGCGCCGCCGCCGAGATGGGCAGCGTCTGGATCGGAGTGCCCATGCCGATGATGAGGATCTTACCGCCCGGGCGTGTGGACTGAAAGGAATTCCAGTCGTTAGTATAATTCAATATGGGTGGGCATCTTTCGGAACAGAGGGAAACTCACAAAGATGGCAGTCTGCATGCACGTCTCGACGCCGGTACACTCATACGTCGCATTCACCTCGCCCACCGCCGCCCCGCCGATCTCGGCCTTCTTGACCAGCTCCGCGACGCTCTGCGCGTACGCGAGCTTGTCCTCGATAGTCTGCGGACGCTGCGCGGGGACGACGACGCCGGCGTCGGCGAAGCCGTTGTCGAGCGCAAACTGCACACGGTCCGCCTGGATGTCGGCGATGATGACGCGCTGCTGGTCGGCCTTGCTGACAGCGGCGCAGAGCAGGCCCACGGCGCCAGCGCCGAAGACGAGGACGGTCGAGTTGCTGGGGAGATTGCCGCGGTCGCGGGCGTGCATTGCGACGGAGAGGGGCTCGGCGAGGGCGCCGAATTCGAGGGAGACTGCTGAGGGGAGCCTGTGGATTCCGAGGTCAGTACTGCGCATTGTGTATAGAGAGTGAGGTTTGCGCCGGAGGTCTCTTACTTATGACACCACTTGGCCGGGTGGTTCACCAGCTCCTGGAGGGTGCCCTGGGCATGCGGGAACGCCTTTGCGGAGCTGCGGAACTTCATGCCCTTGCAGATGTTGTAGCGGCCCGCGGCGCAGAGCTCGCAGGCCTCGCAGGGCTGGCCGACCTCGAGGGCGACGTGGTCGCCGACGGCGAGGCTGGAGACGTCCGAGGCGACAGCGGTGACGACGCCGCTGGACTCGTGGCCGAGGGTTAAGGGTTCCCGCACGAGGATGTCGCCGTTGCGGAAGTGGTTGTAGTAGTGCAGGTCGGAGCCGCAGAGGCCGGTGGCCTTTACGGCGACTTGGACTTCGCCTGGCGTGAGGGCGGGGAGTTGTCTTTCTTCCTGTTCGCTCATCCGTCAGATCTTTTCTTAACATGGTTGCGTTTGTCTGGGGATTCTCGGAGCTTCTGAGGAACGGTGTTGGACTTACGATCTTGAGGTCCCTCGCGCCATGGAGGACGGAGGTCTGAACTTGGACACTTGACATGGCGGGCTAGGTATGTACTCTTACTGCTGGGGGAGATGTAGAGGTGATCCAGAGAGGGGAGAAGAGAGCTACGACGATATTGTGAAAGGGAGGGGGTATGTAAGTGCGAAAGTGGTTCCAAGTGTTTGGAAGCTGTTGAGAAAGTGGGCAGGCCAGCCAGTTATGAGTATGCTTTTACTTTTTGGTCAAGAGCAGAGCAGAGCAGGTAAAGGCAAGGTACGTATGGTTAAACACAAGTCCGATATCGACGGATCGGAAAACGCGACTTAAGTCAAGCTACTAGGGGCGGACGCGAATCGGCGGAGGCGTGTGATGCAAAACGGAAATGCGGGTTACGAGAAGAGACTTGGTCGGTGGGGGGAAGGCACCGAGCTACCTATACTATCAAGCAAAACCGACGAAGCTGCTAGTTATGATCTATAGCCGAGTAAAGAACCCGGCTCGAGTACAAGTACGCCGAACTGTCCATCTCAACGGACTCGGCCACTCCCAATATTACCTAGCCAGCCTCCAAAAGCTACTGGAACCTTGGAGACTCGTGCGCGAGCTTTCAAAGATGTTCGCCGGTGCTGGCCAGTGTATCGAGTACTATGTACGAGATGATGACACTTGCGACATGTTGGACAGTGCTGAAAAGAGGGGTGGAGGACTAACACGAATGGATAGACTTGACTGAGAAGGCATTGTTGGACACGGTTCGTGTGGAGTTGTGGAGATTTAGAGCGAAAGGCAACCGGTCAACATGACTAACTTACAAAAGTACGAATACATGGTCAAGTTTGAGCTTTGCCGGAAAGAATGCCGCGTCCGCCTCAAAAGACGAGGCGCATCGTGGATTGGTTCAATGGTGGATGTTGCGGGATGAAATCTTGATGGATCATGGAACGAGTGGAGGGGCGGGTGGAAAGAGGGGAGGGCAATCCCAATTGCCAATTGCCAAGTCAGCCTCTCAGTTTCTTCCTATGATACCCGCGGGTTATGGACCCCTTACCCTTCCTTACCTTAGCTTACTCAACTCACACAAGTGAAAGTGACCCCCATCCAATATGGGCAATACACGCCGAAAAGTCAGAGGGGCTCCTGTCGCGGGGTTGGAGAAATCGGCCGCGGAGGCCAAACACGGCAATTCTGTCCTAAGGCGAGCGATACGTATATTTCTCCTTCTCTACATACATAGCACGGCGTACCACCAGTTTGATACCCCAGAAAAAGCTAAGAAAAGAGAAAGATACAACTAGGCAATCCCGTCGAAGAAGGTTGGCAAGACAGCCCGAGAGCAATCGAAAATTGACAATTACAGCGTCGGTGATTCGCAGAAGACTCGGGTTCTCCTATTCTCATGCCTTCAGTTTGTGCTGGAGACCTTTCCTCTTCGTCTCTTTTTCGTGTTCTTCTCCTCTTCCCCACCCATCGTGACTTTTTTTTCCAAGTCTTCTCCGACGTGCGGGGAGAAGGCCAGCGACTCATCCCACTTTACCGTCACCTAGCGTTTCTTACGTGGGGGTACCGGCCCGAGTCTGCTGCTGGAAGGTATTCATTACCTACGCTTTCGCCCTCAAGTCATTTTCGACGCTTCAATGCTAATCACTCCTGGTCAATTTCATGTTACAGCAGAGATGATATGTAACACTCGAGATTTTCAATTCTTCCGTGGCATCGCAATGTGCAAAAGGCTGATTAAAGAACAAACAAACCTGCGATTCCATGGCCCAGTCACGAAAAACGACGTCAGAGGGTCGCGGTTGGAGATGCCCCTGAACCCTTGCAATGGAGGGGTAAAAAAAGAAGAAAAAAGTATCGAGTACATCAGGTACCAACCAAGGTACAACAGAGACGACGGGAAATGCCCCGCACCTCTCTCCAGCTTGAATCGTGAGACTCCCACGCCGCGACTTGCCCCGCGCCAATGGCTTCTTTTACTACGGTGTCAGGAGTACATCATTTTTTATTTTTCGTCCCTTTTTGCATGTCCCGTGAGCAAGTGTTTCTAAATCAGGTTTAAGAGGGAATCATGCTGTCGGAAGTCAATGGTCTGTAGGAAACGCTGCGGGCGGGCTTCGTACCGGGGATCATTCGGTGACTGAAGGTTAGCTTAGCTTGCCTCTTTTCCCAAAGCTTGTCCGTTTCGCCGGGGAAAGGAGTACCTTTACAAGCTTGATGATCTTTTATCCGTTACTTCATAAAGTACTGAATGGCGACTTGACATTTGCTCCGACCTCGCCCAATCAAAGTCCACTCACCTCAAACAGCTTCCCGCTGCTCACCATTCATATAGGTGACCCATCCAGACGCATCCTCCCAAGATTTCCATTTTCCCATAGCTCCCCCTTACTCTCGTGATACCCTCCCCCCGACACATAACCTTACACGCACTCTCTCACTCTCTCTCCCTGTCTATTTATCTTCTACCCTCCCATTGATTTTCCCAAAATGGCCTCCTCCTTCTTCTCCCTCGAAGGCCAAACAGCCCTCGTAACAGGCGGCACTCGCGGCATCGGCGCCGCCGTAGCCGTGGGCCTCGCCGAGGCCGGCGCGGACGTTCTCCTCGTCCAGCGCGACGAGTCCTCCCAGTCCACAAAGCAAGCCATCGAGAAGCTCGGCCGCAAGGCGACAATCTACACGGCCGACCTGAGCTCGCAGGAGAGCGTCGCCGCGCTGGTGCCCAAGGTGCTCAAGGACGGCCACGAGATTCGTATCCTCGTCAACTGCGCGGGTATCCAAAAGAGGCATCCATGTGAAAAGTTCCCCGATGAGGACTTTAATGCCGTGAGTGTTCTTCCTGTTCCCAAGTACGTACGGACCTAGGAGAAGGCGACGAACTAACAGACATAAAATAAAATAAAACAGGTCATGCAAGTCAACCTCAACTCCGTCTTCACAATCACCCGCGACGTCGGAGCCCACATGCTCACCCTCGCCCCGCACCCGACCACAGGCCGCAAAGGCTCCGTCATCAACTACGCCTCCCTCCTCACCTTCCAGGGCGGCTTCACCGTGCCCGCCTACGCCGCCTCAAAGGGCGCCGTCGGTCAGCTGACAAAATCATTCGCCAACGAGTGGACCGCGAAAGGTATCACTGTGAACGCCATCGCCCCGGGGTACATTGAGACGGAGATGAACACGGCGCTGTTGAACGATAAGGAGCGCCTGGCGAGCATCAGTGCGAGAATCCCCGCGGGCAGGTGGGGCACGCCTGAGGACTTCAAGGGCACGTCGGTATACCTTGCGAGTCGGGCGAGTGGGTATGTGAGTGGGCATGTTTTGGTTGTTGATGGTGGCTGGATGGGTCGGTAGAGAGGAGGTTCTGGGAGACGAAAGGATCCGGGAGAGAAATGCTTCTCCGGCAGAAAATTAGACGAAAATAATGAGAAAGAACGACGATTTAAAGCTGCGTTGCGAGGCTATATTTACGAAACGAGTACAACAAATCTCATGAGCCATACTACATTACTATAGCTTACACGAATACTTCATTACAACTACTAGGCCTAGATCTTGCTAGACATAACGCTCTCCATCCAAGGGTACACCGAACCGTTGGCCATGGGATATCCCATATGCAATGCCCCCGAGAAGAACCTAGCCTCCTTTGGCGTGCCATACTCGAACAGCATCATTGAGTCCTCTATAGGCATCAATCCGTCCAGCGTACCCTACATCGGCGTGTCAGTCATTTTTCCTACGCGGTATATACAGAGTTGTTGGACTTACGTTGATGAGCAGCAGACGCGTCGAGGGCTTCTCAATGATACCAGTCTCCAGCAGAGAAAACTTCTTCTGCACACCCGCCTTGTACTCCTCCACGGACTTGTAACCATGCTTCATGGCCATGGCGGGCGTCAAACTGCAAGTTGCGTTAGCGACATAGCCTCCAAGTGGCACTGGACAGACTTCACTCACAGGAACGGGTACTCGTGGCCGTCAGCCTTCTCCAGCCACTCGGGGTCAAAGAAGTAATGGCACCCGGCACCCTGCGCAATCGACCCGATCAAGCGTTCGCGGTGGGTATGCGCGATACGAATGGCATAGTACCCTCCCGAGCTGAGACCCCAAACCATGACCCGGCTGGTGTCGAACCGGCCGTCCGCGGCAATCCAGTCGAGTACGCTACTCCACAACCGGTCGGGGCTCTCGGGGTCGGCCGAATCGGCAGGGCAGTCGGCCGTGCCGGGAATTTCGACAATGACGCTTCCCCACCCGCGGGCGAGGAACTCGTCGGAGCGAACGGTATTGTCGGGGCGGTACCCGTCGAGACCCGTCATCAGAATGACGACGGGGCTGGGCTTGCTCTGCGACGCGCCCGGGGGCACTCTCACGTACGCCGGAATGGATTTCCAGTCCCCACCCGTGGCGTGGGCATGCGGGATGTCGATCTCGTCAATGGGGCAATCCCAGGATTGCGCCGCCTTCATGTACGCGCGCTTCTGGGCCTCCCACGCCTTCCACTTGACCTGACAACTAATCTCGGGGTACGCCGTGATGTAGGGGAACCGGGCGATGCGGTAGACTGTGCAGGCTCTGAGGTATAGGTCGCTTGCTTCCTTCTTGTTACCGGCCATGATTGCTTCGTCGCCCTTGGAGGTCAGCGACTCGGCGATGGGGAAGAAGGCTTCCGTGTAAGCTGTGGAGTTTCCGTCATTGATGTTGTTCTTGCGTGTTGTTAGTCGCTTTTCTCAACACCTCATCTCTCCAAAAGCAGCTAACCTTGATTAAGTGTTCGAAAATGGGCTCAAAGTCCTCATACTGCCCATCGTGGAAAGGATACACACTCTTGGTGCACTGTGTTGGGCCAGTTAGTATGCTACCCCGTCAAAGATTCTGATTTTCTCGCGTACCGGGAACTTCCACTTGGTCTCCCAGAGAGCCTTAATACCCTGGTGATGAGGCA
Source organism: Colletotrichum fioriniae (assembly GCF_027942845.1). NCBI lineage: Eukaryota > Fungi > Ascomycota > Sordariomycetes > Glomerellales > Glomerellaceae > Colletotrichum > Colletotrichum fioriniae. The sequence continues at coordinate 854,495 of NW_027076842.1, forward strand.
TAGTCCTCTCAAAGGCCTCAGTGCCCATCACCCACTGCCGCTTGCTATCTTCTTGCTCCGGAAGCTTGTGCGGCGACATGATGTAAGTTTTTATCTTTATTTATTTTTAGGAAACGACCCGAACGGTTCTCTGCTTCGTGAACAACGGCAATCGACCCTTCGCGACGTGTACCGGCTTTACTTTGCTGCTGCTTCTGCGGCGAACAACTTCTCGGCTGGACGTTTTGCTCAAGACTCTGGTTGCGGGATTAGTATATGTCAACCCAACAGGTTAAGTCATTGCAATAGAAACAAGATGCGCATTCACACAGTCTCAAACGCAGTGTGATTAGAGCAGAAAGACATTGCAGTGATGACTTACTCTGACTGAAGTGAAGCGATCCGCACGCGAACAATGGCAGAATGCAGGTCCTCGATCATGGTGGAAGACAGAGTGCAACGTTGCAGAAGCTAATTTATATATAACATGAAAGTACCCTGGATCTGCAGACGCCAGATGGATCCAATGACGACGCGCGCTCGGAGTTCTAAGGGGTGGACTTGCAGACTTATGATATAGTTCCGTGGTGCTTTTGCTTCGGACTCTGGTAGTGGTAGTTGGGGATATCCGTTGTCCGATCGTGAGACGCTTGCGACTGCACGCCAGAGGGGGGAAAAGGGGGACATGGTGGCCGACCGTCTTATACGACAGCGCCATGGTCAGCTCCCGTCAGCCATTTGCGACGAAAGAGGCGCTTTGGCCACGCATGTGAAGGATCTGTGAGGCGTACGAAGCACCCAAAGTGAAAGCCCTGACTCTGACGTTTTGCCCGAGCTGCCTCACTTTGCGGTGCGCCTGGTTGTTTGGAGGGGGAAGCTCCGATGAAGTGCGGAAGAAGCGAAGCGGGCCTCCGTGTGTGTGGTCTCGCCGCAACGATGACGGAGATGGCCGGAGGTTGTACGGCTTGGCCACAACCTGGATCCGGTCTCACTCGCTCTACTCAATTGCCATAATCCTTTGTCACCTCCCGCGCCACTGCAGACTAAACAATGCATCCATCGCAGGAGCAGCGAGAGAAGGATACCTAAACTGTCACACACTGCTTGAAATGGAGAATGCGAGTGACCAGACGCCAGAGAAACCAACCCGATTTCAGTCAAAGCATGTGAAACGCGGGGGGTAGCTTCTCGACGATCCGCGATTCAATGGCGGACGATCCGACCGGCCTGCCACGGGCAAGACAGCTAGACCCTTCCCCATGCCGTAAGCTTCTGGCGCCGCAGACAGGCTCCCCCTTGGTGGCGCTTTGAAAAGGGCCAAAGTATGTCACGGGTGCCAGCCACTCGGATGCGCACGCAGGTGAGCAGTGATCTGAAGGTGGTCATTGTAGACGCAGTGGTGCAGTGCGACCCTGGCTGCGGCCGGACGAGAACTCGTTGGCCTGGCGACAGAACAAAAAGGAGATGGACACAAGCCACCAGTAGCAACTGCGACGTGTGCGAGCAGTGAGCTAAGAGCTGTCTAGATTTGAGACAAGTATCGGGACTGGCTGATGTGCCGGGACACGTCAAGTTTCGAGGTTGGTCAAACAATACTAGACGGATCTGAAATGGGTCGCAAGAACTCAAGGAAAAAGGATGCAGGTGGTTGACGGGTTTCTATTCTTCATTACGTCGTTCTTCTTGTCTCTTCGGAAACGAGCTTGGCGCTCGTCTGATCTAGCATCTGGTGTCTCTAGCACCTAGAGCTTCAGTCCTAGTACTCGAGATCAGCAGCTCACTGATGCAATTCGAGCCTGCAATACAAAAACGAACGGAGTCGAGCCCGGACCCGGACAGATGAGGCGGTCTGATATGGGACGGAACGACAGCTATGGGAGAGTCGTGAGGCGGGAAAAACAAAAGGCTACTGGGCCTTACTCTTGTCTCCCTCGTAGTAGTGGGCCATCTCGAGGCCGGCTCTCCTGAAGCCACACTTGACGTAGAAGCCCTCGTTGGCCTCGCTGCAGTCAAGGATGCTCTTGTAGCAACCAACCTTGGCTGCGATAAAGTCCAGAGCCTGGATGATGCGCAAGCCGAGCTTCTTGCCCTGCTGATCCTTTGCAACGGCAATGTCTTCGATGTGGCCGACGAGACCAAGGTTATGGATGCTGTACGGAGGAAGAGCAAAGGTCAGTAGAACTCTTTTAGGGCCTATGTAATTACGAGCGGCTCAAACTGACAACTTGCGCTCGACGATCAAGGCGCCGGTTCCGACAACAGTCTTGGTGTTTGTGTCCTCAATGACGAGAATGTAGTATCCGTCACTCTTGGACAGCCATTGGTAGCGTTCCGCGAATTGGGCCTCGCCAATCTCACCAACAGTGGTCAAGACACGCAGGCAGTCGAGGAAACCAGTGTTGTAATCGGATTGACGAAGGGCACGCACGATGTAGCCCTCGGGGAGAGCAGCGGCGACGGTGGGGGAGACGAGGTCGTCGGTGAAGAGTCCGGCTTCGGCCATTGCGACTGCGATTACGATACGATTGCGACTACGGTATAGGAGTTGTTCGTTCGGGATAGATCTATTGGAGCTTCTTGGCCGACGAAGGGTCGACAAAGATTGGATCGACTGGCTGGGGAAGGGTCGGGTTGAGCTGTCGCTAAGGTACGCTACGATGGAACGAAAGACAGAAGTGCCTTAGTCGATTGGCTGGCGAAGCTTTCGTTGGGGGAAAGCTACAGAGGATGCGATGCGGTGAGGTTTCAAAACGGAGAGCGAAGCGGTGAAGATGTCGGAGGGAGGGTGCGATGGAGAAAAGAGAGACAGCGTCAGCAGCAGAGAGAAAGAGAGAAAATGAGGAAGCACTGCCGTAGGTAAGGTAGGTTATTGATGTAGGCGCGATGTTTGCAGAGTTGCCCTTCCTTATCCGTCGGTCGGAGTGGGCAACCTGCGGCAAGTAAACACCCTACTGCGCAAGGTACGAACGAATGCCTGCGTCAACCAGAACAGGGTGTCAGGGCCCAGGGTGCCAGGGCAGCGAGGTAGCAGCAGCAAGCCAGGCATCGCAGATCTGCATCCACGTCGTTTACACTACATCGTACCCCTCAGGGGGATCCCACCTCACTTCATAGGAACTGTGTAAGGTAGATATGCGATGGTTCTCACTCCCAGCCAGTTCCCGTCAGCAACACGGCCTCGCATCCACACTTTTCAAGATTACCTAAACAATCAAAGATGGAGTTTTGAGATTGGGAATAGACCCATTAATTGTTCGATTGAACACTCATATTCAAGGTGTCACGTTCAGGTCCCAAGAACGAGTCGAAGCGTGGACCTTGGAGCTGTTGCTCCGCCTCTGCATTCCATCAAAATGTGCCATCTCATTGGTTGCGGGAAAAGAACTGTGTCCCTAATAAAGGTAAGCTGACGTGCGGTTCCCAGGCCCGTATCCGCCTGCACGGGACGATCTCGAGGCTTTTCTGCGTGTAGCTATTCATAGTATACGGGAAGCCACTTTGAGAGAGAGGGTGGAAAACATTATTACCTGCCTATCCGTACAGGCTATGGCTCAGGTCCAACCCGAGACTATGAAGAGGAGAAGAAGCCGGTGTTGAAAGCACAGTTGTCCGTACACATAGGCAAGCTACAAGGCCATGACATTTCCACTCGTCCGAATGCCTACATGACCTTACATCGTCCCGCCTTTGGGCCTGTCGATCGCCGAGGCAGTTTGGTACTTGGCGCATGTCCGTCCCAACCATCAGGGCCAGCCGCCGACCGAGGTACGGGCTAGAAGCTGCAGTCTGCGGCTCTGCATAGGTATTCCATGGATATCTTAAGGTAGCGTGATAGCGTCTATGATGCAAGTAAGGCAGCAGGGCAATGTAGGTACTGCGTACGCAGTTGTAGCAATGGTTCAAAAAGCCACTGAGAAGCCGTAAACTCAATCGTGCCGCACGGATATAGGAAATACTAAAGAGTCAAGCCACGCCGAGATGCACATCTACAATAGTGTAGCTATGTTTGTAATTGCGGACAAAGACGAAAAGGGGGAGAAGACCGTTCCTACCCTACTGGTGATGATTGGAAGGATGCGCCTCAACCGCTTGAACCGCCTCCCACGACGATGGAGGCAACACTGACCCTGTTTGCCTCTCCCATACTCCGTACTTGAAGGTGTACAAGTCAAAGTACATGTCTTTGAGAATTCCAACTGAGACCACGACATTCCAGAAGAGAGGAATGCTGAGATGACGGGGACAAGTACATGTGCAAACATGGCAATGTCCCTCCAAGTCCCCTTCCTACCTAACACTACATAGTAGGTACCTACCTACCTAGACACTCCATCCAATTGCCTAGTTCTTTGGACCACTCACGTCAGGTCAGAGTTGGATGACGGGCAACCTCGCAGCTACGAGCTTATCGGTTGGATGCCAAGCAAGAATCAGACGCTAGAAGTGAGACGTGCACCTGCTGATAACGAACCTCACATTGTGGTGGCAGCCATCAGCTACCTGTGCTACCTGACCTTGGACTGATACAAGAGTAAAGAAGTCATGAGTAAGGTATTCAACATAGCACCAACCACCCACTAATACAATGCGCACTGCTTCTGTATTGGATTGAGATTTCTTCTGGACATGTCGTAGAGTTGTGGAGGAGAAGAGATATCTTACTCTACGGTACCTCAAGGAACATCTTCTGGCTTACCTGAGCTTGTAGAGAAGCACTTGGATACGTACTTTTACACCAACTTACCTCTCTCGCCGTTATAGGTATTCCTTCCAACTGCAATGGAAAACACGACTAATCTTTTTCCAACCATCACAAGCCTCACGTACACATCCAGGCAGTCTGAAGCACCCATCGCCATACTAATCCAGTAGGCGTGACCGATTCAAATCACCACCCACGCTACCATCTTAGCTATGCGATGTGTATCTAGCCCCTAACACTAGCCTCGACCTCTCATCGGCTCGGGCAAATCCCCCATCTTCATCCCCATCATCTCATCTCATCCCGTCTCATCCCATCCCACCCCAGACGCTACCAAGTAGCGTCATACCAGTCAGCCAGACAAGATGGCATGTTATTCCTCCGTACAGACAAGCACGTTTGCCTCCTCTACCTAGGTAGGTAGGTATTAATTACCCCGAGACTTGGAGGCACACACACACACACACACACACACGTTCTGTACGAGTAGGTATGTCCACACACTCACAGACTACAGTACCCCGGGCTGGAGAAACACACCCACCCACAGAATCCAGGGCCTCGCCATGCCATCCCGTCCCATCCTACCTCACGCCGTCGCCGTCGCCGTCGCGCGCATGAACATCCCCCACAAATTATTGCCAGAATCACATGCTGCCCACGCTGCCCGTGGCTGCCACACTCACTTGCTACCCATCCGTACGGATACAACCCGCAGCCTATATACAAAGTACACTAGGTACTGCGTACTCCTGCAGATGCTCAACGTCCCACTTACTCCTATTGGAGCCCTGGCACAGCGGCTCAACACGTCAACCCGGTCACCCTTTGCCTGAGCTCACATTGGGCTAGAACACCCCAACTGATTTCATTCCACCGCGCGCACCCACGGCACCCTAAAAACCACCTTACGCGGTGCCACTCACTCACGTATTGTACACTACCTACTCCGTACCTTACCGTAATTACCAAACACACAAGCTCCCAGAAACGCGGGTCCTCACCTCTCTCTACACACACAGTACTGTTCCCTTCTCACGGCTTCGTTCCAGACCTTCGTCATCAGCACAACACAAGAAAACACTGCATCCCCACGCCCGTTACACTCGGGACGGGACCTTCGGTATAGATGTCGACAGGCTAGGCCGAGGTAGTACATTGAAGCTTGTCTTCTGTCAAGTCTACTGTATTCCGGTCGTTCCACAACCTACACGCCTCTCTGTACACCTGAACGCTGCTGCTCTGATCCTCCTACGGCTGAAGGTGCTTGAAAGTTGCCACCACTGGTAGCACGCCTATGTTCCCCCCTTTCTTCATCACCTCGTCTTGTCCTGCTCTCTTACCTTTGCTCCTATTAGTTGTGCTTCTTCCCTCTTTCGATTCTTCACACGGGTTTGTACCTTCTCTGCGTCCCTGAAGGCCTCATTCCCTGCGTTTGTTCCCCTTCTCTATCCCCCTGACTGTGCGCTCGACATCCCCTGTTGGAACCGAGCTCGGCCAAGGTCTCGAGTATATCATGGTTTCTGCACATCCCGCATCACTTCAAGTCTAACGTCCGGAACCTTATCCCAACTCCACGTTGTCTGTCAGTTGATGACCCGTGCCTCCTGCGCATGCGAGTGCCCACTTGCCGATCCTCACCGGTATCTGCCCCAACACACCCATTAGAGATTATGGATGCAGACGATGACTGGGACGGGGACGGGGATGAACACTCTCACGACCTCATCCACGTACCTCTCGACTCTCACCAAGGACGAACGGTGCTGCCGAGCCCTATAGCAAAGGCCGTCAGTCTTGCCACTCGCTCAACATGTTTAGCAATCCGTGTTGGCACCCTCATTAGCTCGTACGGCTTCGATGCGGCCAAGTTCACCACTCTATCCAGTCTGGAGCTCAGCAGGGGCATACTCGAAGGAATTCTCAGCAGATCTGGGAGAGATATGCTTGTACGCTCCAACAGCGACCTGGGCAGAGAAGATGCGGAAACCGTCCTCGAGAGGAGCTTGGAGCATTTGCATAGTGCCATGTCGCAAATCGTTTTCTGGACTACCACCGGCTTTCAGATGACGAGTACCACCATTTCCGTCGCTTCAGAGATATCTCAACTTCTTCTTTCGTCTCTCGATCAGTTCTTTGGCTCGACCGACTCTTCACGTGCCATTGCAAGCATCATCACTTTAATTCGCCGCGAGTTTCAGAATCCCGCGACTGGTGTGGAGGGTGAGCGTGTGGGTGTTGTAGATCTGGTCATGGGCTTGTGCGCGTTGGCCTACCTGCAGCGCAAATGTCGACGTTTCCTCGACGAAGAGACAAGACGACTCGGCCACGATGAGATCGTTTGGGATGTTGTTGTACTCAACGACGGGGAGCGGGTCGACATCCACGAAAATAGTCTGTACGGGGTGCACAAAGGCCGCTACAGGAGTAAGGGTCCCGATATTTTGGTTTCCGTCCCAGGAGACCAACCGAGTCCCGGTATACTAGCGACCATCGAACGACATGGTGAGCGAGAAACCAGCGAAGACGAAGATGACTACGACTTGCCAGAAATTCGCCTCAAGAATCAGATCTTGCGGTCTATGCCTGCAGATACAAGCGTCTCCATCTCAACAACGACCCTGACGAGGAAGATGATTACCGTGGACTTTACGGGACCTGAACCCCCAACTTTGACACCACCTCCAGGCGTCGAGGTCGTTGAGCGAGAGGTTTTGTCATCTTCAGAGGGACCAAGGGAGCAATTAGTGAGGCATCAAGACGTTCCAACCTACCGGGTCGTCTACAGAGTCGACAAGAGCAAACATCGAAACACGACAATCCAAGGCTTCGAGGAGGCAGAAGACAACTCTCGAAAAGTGGAATCACTTGACGACACCGAGGAGTCGGATGGATATGGTCGAAACGACGAAAAGGACGAACCGCCACCCGTACCACCCAAGAAGGCGCTGAACTCAGCCCCCGCCAGTAATCCGAGGTCAGATGTGACATCCAACCCGACCCCTCGCCGAGCAAAGGTTGGTCCGGGTTTCCCGTCGACTTCGCCCGGCAGCCGAGTCTCTCAGATCCCAACGCCCAAGCAGAGTCCAGAAAACGCACCAAACCAAAAGCGACAGCGCGCGCCCCTAGGCCCCTTGCCAGTGCGGGCACGTCAGGAGAATGCCGTCTCCTCGCACGCCGAAGCCGCCACGCCCAAGAGAACCAAAGGCGAGCCCTTGTCAAGCAGCAAACCATCGGAGAAGCCCACGACCGAGAAAAAAGGGGGCATCAGGCAAGCTTTGAAAAGGGGTACCAGCTCAAACATCTCCAATCTCTTCCATCGAGACGGAACCGGCACTGGCAGCTCGCAGCCCACAGGGAAACCCAAGCAGTCGGCCAAGACTTCTGCAAGAGATGGGACAACACGAACCTCTACCCAGCCCAGCCGTCCATCCCAGACCCGGGCCATGGGCCCGACTGCTGCCTCCAGCTCGAGAGGCCGGGCCTATGAAAACCCCTCACCCGTACCTCGCAGCTCTTCGCGAGCCAGTTACATCTCTGTACACGAGCGGCGTCGAGACTCGATTGTGTCACAGACGGACACCTACTCCTTCCACGCTGTAGACGGATATCGGCCCCAGTCTCCGGGATACACCCGCCGTGACGCCATGGGCCAACCTAGCATCCCCAAGTCGCGGTCAGAGAAGGACATGAACGATCAGAAGCCAGCATCGCCGATGAAGTCCAGGAGGGCGCGTTCCCACGTCAACACGCCGAGCCTCTACAGCATTGCCAATACTGGTTCCCAGACGTCACTGGTTCTGTCATCGTACTACCAGAAGAGCGCATACACCGACTCCGAAGCCATCGACACCTTGAGGCGAGCAGGTACAGTGGATGGTGTTTTCCCGGCATTTCACCTGCTCCGAAATATCACGCGATACATGCGATTCTCTTCTGCGTCATACGGGTCCAACTTTCTCAAGTTCATGGGCATCTCAAAGGACATGCCCCTGATCAAAGCGTTGGATGATACGCACCACGAGATACGCTCATTTGCGCACCACACGGAATCCGAATCCACAAGTATCCTCCTCGCCTCCTTCGTCGACGCCCAGGGCGGATCCGATACCACCGGCTCAACCGGTACCGGCGTCCCCTTGGTCCACTACATCTCCCTCGACCACGAATCCAAAGCCGTCGTGCTCGCGTGCCGCGGTACCCTCGGCTTCGAGGACGTCCTGGCCGACATGGCCTGCGACTACGACAACCTCTTTTGGCGCGGCAAATCCTACAAGGTCCACAAGGGCATCCACGCCTCGGCCCGCCGTCTCCTCTACGGCGGCGACGGGCGCGTCCTCTACACTCTCAAGGAGGCCCTCGACGAGTTTAGCGACTACGGCCTCGTCCTGTGCGGCCACTCGCTCGGCGGCGGCGTCACGGCGCTGCTGGGTACCATGCTCGCCGAGCCATCGTCCTCGGGTACGGGGTTCGTCACGACCTCGGACCCACACCGCCGGCTTCTCGGCGATGGACGCCTCCTCGACGCAGACACCACACATGTCTGCCTCCCCTCGGGCCGCCCCATACACGTCTACGCCTACGGCCCTCCCGGAACGATGTCCCCCGCCCTCCGCAAAGCCACCCGCGGCCTCGTTACCAGCGTCGTCCACGGCTGCGACCTCGTCCCCTTCCTCTCCCTTGGCGTCCTGCACGACTTCCAGGCCGTCGCCCTCGCGTTCAAGAGCGACAACCACGAGGCGAAAGTCGAGGTCAAGCAGCGAATATGGCAGGCCTTCCAATCCGGCCTGGCAGAGAAGTGGTACACCAACAGCGGCTCCCGCTCCTCCTCCATGACCGCCGCCGACGAGGATAAGTGGAGCATCTCGGCGCTGACGACGCTGCGCTCCAGCATGATGAGCCTGAAGCTGTTGCCGCCGGGCGAGGTGTTTATCGTCGAGAGCCAGCGGGTGCTGAGGCGCGACGCTTTTCTTGTTTCTGACGAGGAGTCTATCGGCCGGCCTGCGCAGCGGATTGTGCTCAAGTATGTCAGGGACGTCGAGTCGCGCTTCAGGGAGGTGCGGTTCGGTACGAGCATGTTGATCGATCACAGCCCGGCCAAGTATGAAGAGGCTTTGAATAAACTGCGGTTCGGGGTTGTTGAAAGTTGAGTAGTATGAGGAGGATTTCCTTTTCTCGGGATAAGGAAGAAAACCACACAGGCATTACCCCCTTTTTATTTTCCTTTGTCGCGGACACATCGTTCGATTCACCACAATATACCCCCCACCCAAAGATCCCCGAGTGTGAGATAGTTATACGCTCTGTTCAACTGTTGAGTCATTGTTTTAACCTGATCGTGCAAAGAACATTTACGAAGTCTGGGATGGAAAGATCTGGAATATGGAGTCGAGGGAAAGAGTCTAGGTTGTGAAGAGATGAGTAGGATGTAGATGAAATCAACTCAGAATATCCTTTACCCCGAAGGTGTCTCTCAAAAGTTGTTATTATTACAAAGTGACGCAAGATTTGTTTACTTCTTCTTCTAACTGTTCTTCAGCTTAGACATTGCCCTCCTTCCTATGGCTTTTCCGTCACAATCTTGCCGTCCTTGTCATAAAAGATCTCCTTGACTTTGACAGACCGCAGGTGGTCCACGCCCTTGCTCAGCTCGCAGTCGTGGTGGAAGAGCCACCACTGGCCCTTGAACTCGACAATGGAGTGGTGCGTCGTCCACCCCAGCACCGGCTCGAGGATCCGTCCCCCGTACGTAAAGGGCCCCAGCGGGCTCTCGCTCGTGGCGTAGCAGAGGTAGTGCGTGTCGCCGGTCGAGTAGGAAAAGTAGTACAGCCCGTCCCTCTTGTGCAGCCACGCGGCCTCGAAGAAGCGGCGATCGTGGTCGTCGGCAAGGATGGGTTTCCCCGTCGCCGGGTCGAGGATCTGAATCTCCTGTACCTCGCCGTCGAACTGGTGCATGTCGCCCGTCAGCTTGGCCACGCGGGGGCCGAGCGCGTAGACGCCCTCGCCGCTGGGCTCCTGGGCGCCGAGCCACTGCTTCTCGAAGATGTCGTTGCCCTTTTGGTAGCACTGCAGCTGGCCGCCCCAGAGGCCGCCAAAGTAGAGGTAGCCCTGGCCGTCGTCGTCGACGAAGCTGGCCGGGTCGATGCTGTAGCTGCCCTTGATGGGTTCTGGGTCCGGGGTGAAGGGCCCCTCGGGCTTGTCCGAGACGGCGACGCCGATGCGGAAGACGTCCTGCTTGTCGCGGGCGGGGAAGTAGAGGTAGTATTTGCCGTCCTTGTATGCGGCGTCGGGAGCCCAGAGCTGCTTCGATACCCACGGTACGTCCTCGGTCTTCAGGACGACGCCGTGGTCGACGACAGGCTCGAGGGGGTCCAACGATGATGTGCTGAAGACGTGGTAGTCGGCCATGTCATATTGGTCCCCATTGTCATTGAACTTAATGTCGGTCTCGCGGTCGTGAGACGGGTAGATGTAGACTTTGCCATTGAAGACGTGGGCTGAAGGGTCGGCCGTGTAGAGATGGTTGATGAGAGGCGCCATTGTGAATATGGGATGGGGAAGAAAGTGGGAGTGCGGGGGAGAGAATGCGGGGGTTGATGGTGGTTGTTGGTAGTGGAATTGGGGTTCAAATGGGGAAATCAAGCATGCCACTTTGGGTGTCTTAAGGAATAAGGTAGGATAGGACGCTGTTGCAGATTGCCTACTTGCAACAAGACAAAGACGATTAAGGATATTCTGCAGAGACCGATGGGCGTGAAAAAAAGCCTTGGGAAGCAATCGTTTATATGCCAAATACCCGCCAGCGAGTATTCTCCACCATCAAAAGGGTTCAGGCGTCTGGATGAATGTGAAGGTGGTGATGTTGGCCCGGTAGAGTGGAACACGGGACGACTAGCCAGCGGCCTTTGAATTTACCCAGCGCATTTTCCCGGTTTACCCCATCCTGGGCACACCCCCGGCCCGCACCACAAATTGGAGGACTGAACCTGGACGCTGTTGACAGTTGCAATCCAATACATGTGTATGATGCTGCGGTGGCCCAACCGCAGACTTCTTGGGAGATGCAAGAGTTGCTTGTGCGATACTGTTCTTAGGTGAAGTCTTATTGACGGCGTAAGACACTACTCTTGAGTGTCGAACATGGTTTTTTGCATATTTTGATATCGATTGAGATAAATTATAGACGGTAAATCGATACCGAAGTAGGCAAAAAAAAAAAAAAAGAATGTTCGACGCGCAATCTCGCCCCTTTCAGAACGAGACCCCGCGCTACCTGAGCTTTACCGCAGTAATCACAAGGCAGCATAGAACTCGAACCCCGTCGGTGGGTTATTGGTAGTATTTGTGACCCTATAACTACGATACGCCGTCGTTTTTACCATTGAGCCAAAGTTGACTCGCTGAACTTGTGATTGGGAAGTGTTGCGGTCCGCTCGCCTATGGACCTTCCACCACGGCTTCAGCAAGGTTTGTGGAGGCCGATCGGGTTGCTTAGCATCGTGAGATGGAAAGGTATGGAGGCCCAAAGTGAGGATATGAAGGTGAGTCCTCTATGGGTCCAAGGCTGGACCATTGATGTTGTCCTCCCTCTCACGCTCAACTGCTGAGATAGGACTCAGCCGCACCTCAGCATTTATGTCAAGGCGCGGGGATATAGCCCAGGTCTCATGAGTGCAGTGGCAGTGGTGCGAGTGCTCAGAACCGCCAATGATGACTGTGCCTTGGCTCGCTATCTTCTGCTTTGGTCTTCTTATGGTCTCTCCTTAGATGCGCAGACAGTTGGCAGTGTTGGCCCGGATCAACCGGCCTCGCTGCAGCTGTTTCAAAAGTCCTGAATGCCGGTCTGTCCCCGTGCAGTTTGGACTCCCTCGCCTGCATCGCTGGCCCACTCGGGGTCCTCTTCATCGAACCAGGCTTCCTCGGCATCACGTCTCTCCATGACGTCGTAGTCTTCGTTGTCGTCGATCAGACTGTAATCAAAATCCTCGTCATGGCCGCGGACAAAACGTTCTGTGAGAAACTCATGCCATCTCTGAAGTCCTTCTTCCTTTGTCTTTGTCTTGGAAAGATCGGCTTCGGTTGTGAAATCTCTCGCGGGCTCCGCCGTTGAAGTGTCATCAGTTGATGACTTCAAGTCAGCAAGACGAGCCTCGCCCCTGAGTAGTGAGCTTTCTAGAACCCTCGAGTAGCCCTTGGCCTTGCCTTCGACCTCACGCTCAGCTGGTGTCTGAAACTTGCGAACCAATCTGTCATATAATAGGGGGTCTGGAAAGCATATTAGCTCCTGAGTTGGTAGTGAAGTAAACCCGAACCCGGCAATGTGCGGGTCACTAAGACTGCTCAAGGGAGAAAGGGCGGAAAGGTGCGCGGAGAGACGGACCAGCCAGCTCGTGTTCCGCATCGGCAAAGTACTTTGGGTTTCTCTCGAGATACTCTCGACGACGGTTGCGAGACCGAATGTTGTTGTCTACTGTTGGCGACCTGGGTGGACGTGGTGTCGGTTTCTCAAAGGGCAGACTTTGCGACTGATGCTCGGACTCTGTAAAGGAGGGCATCTTCAAGTCAGGCCAAGTGCTTCTGGAAGCAAGTAGAAGCGGTAGGCATATAATATCACAGATGCGAAATGAGGAAACCTGGCGTTAATTGAGTTCCGTAGATGAAGGCATCGAAGTGGATTAGATGAACTGTAGATGTTTGTGTCTGGTTACGGATATCTTCTACAATGAAAGATGTCACTGTTTAAAATGTGGGTCGTGACATAGGTAGGTACACAGATACCTACCTGAGCACCTGCCTAAGGTAAGGTAAGAAAGTTCCTCCTTGGTGCGAACGCGAGCCCAGAGGTACATACTTCAGCTTATATGACTGTAAGGTAGAACAACATGCACTCGCACGATCTGATAACTTGCAGAACCCCACGAAACTATGTACTGTATCCACGACTCGTAGAATACCTTGCCGAAGATTGACATTTTGCCTACCAGCTGGTTTATCCTTGGTTTAGGGCTAGGCGGGTGTACGATCTCGATGGAAGGGCACGGTACTCCGTACATCCTACACAGTAAGGCAGCCCCAGTCTGTGGCTGATAGACGAGGATATCCTCAGGCTCTCGTCCTTGCACAAGTAATTAATAGGGCGTTTTATGGAATTGTCCGCTCTTTTAGATACTCATATTCAATCCATACGTGTCCGTACTAATATATGGAGTACTTGATCAAGGTACTCAAGACGGGAGAGTCGGGCTGCTCAAAAGAGGCCAATTGGCTGGTTATTGGAGAAGTGGGGCGGTGGCACAACGACGTGGCCCGGCGCGGAGGACAATACGACCAATTAATAGGGGGGAAGGCGAGAAAAACGTTGGATGTCAACGGGAAATGAGATACAGAGGAGGGGAAAAGCAGGATTTGGGCCGGACATTGAAGCCGGTTAGGTGCCTTCCTACGGATGGTCTACGGATCCATGGACCATTCATGTGGGCTTGCACTTTGCAAGGCGTGGCAGCCGCATGGGTATCCCATCCCACGCGTCGTTTATTCTCTTTCTCTCTACGAATGAATAGTATTGGGCTATCAAGGCTTCTCTGGATGTTCTGTGTTGTCTGTGATTCTGTGTCTCTGTCTCTCGAGTCGCTCTCCACAAGTTACAACCCAGCGCCAGCCCACTGGCGCTTGACTGGACTTGATCTGGTGGTTCACATCCTTTCGCATTGACTTGGTGGACGGCAAAGCTAGGCATCTTGCACCCTTTCTACTTGGTTTCTGTTGCATCGTCTTTCTTTTTCCCGTTTAGTCTCTGCCTCTTGTCTCTGAGTAGGGTATCTCAAGTTTTCAACTCCATTACCCTCTCATTCCTCTTTGTCTTTCTTTCTGGCATCTTGCCCGGTCGTCTTTTTCGAATTTCCCAAGGCCCAACTCACTCACTCATTCATCACATCTTACTTCTTGTCTTGTCTTTCCTCTCAATTCCCCAGGTGCCCGTCAACCCCCCTTTAATGCTCTGTACTCAACACACTTACATTCCACTTTCGTCAACTCAACTCACCGTATCATACCGTATTTCACCGTGTCCCATCTACGTTGGAAGAATCGTCCTTTCCCCCCTCACCCTCTTCCTCTTCTTCGCTGCAGTCAGAGAGGCTACGAGGCACCTGATACCACTTATTCATCCACCTCTCATGCCACCCGTCCCATCCGTTCCTCTTCCTCTCGGCGTGTCTCAACCTCAGTCCATTTGATCTATCATCCAACGAGACGACCCGCCAGAACAAAAGTCCATCAGCACACGGCCGCTATCACATTCACGGCAACAGCGGCGACCACGCGACAAGACGCGCCAGACACGACACCACACCGAATTTCAACAACGTACCGTCGTACATCGTACCGTCCCGTTCAAAAAAGCTCGCCCCCATTCGCACGCTGAATGTGACCCTCCCGTCCCCATGGGTACCGCTGGAGATATCAGAGCCCGTCTCCGGGCAAAGTTCTCACGGAGGAATTCAGCTGCCCCATCTCTAGCCTCCAACAAAAGCACCGGCGATGCTCACAACTCTCAGGCAACTGATGGGACGAGTCTCACGCGGCAATCCTCGGCCGCTGCATCCGCTTCGGCTCCCAGATCCAGAGCAAGCTCTCAACACCCGCCTCACACGCCAATCTCGCCCTTGCCCTCGCGCTCGCCGACTCCACACCAGCCACACCTGCAGGCACAGCCACGATCCACCACACTACAACCCCCCGGCAGCAGCCATGGCGACCACTTGCTGCAGCCGAAATTGAAGGCAATTACGGCTGAGGGTGCCGCTGCTGGGGCTGGAGAGAGCCAAGCCGACAGCGAGGAAGGGCAGCTCCCGCCACAGTCGTCGTCCTCAAGCAAGTCCCATCTATTGGACCACCAACAAAAACAACGCCACGGGCACGAAATCAATCACGACAGTCTTGGTGATGGTGAGAATAACATTCATGATACACCTCTCAGCAGCGACGAGGTTTTGGTAATGGAAGAGAACCCCATCGTCACAGCTATTAAGGATACCAACAACGATCAAAGACCCGCAAGCAGCGCCAGCGCCAGCGCCAGCGCCAGCAACAAGGTCAGAGACACCTCGACTGGGACTAGGACTGGGGACGATCAGGACGCTCACAAGCCACACCCCGACCTCGACCTCGACCGTGACTCGCTGGCCCCAATGCCGCCCGCCGCGTCTCAAGGACGCTTGGCTAGCGAATTGACTGCCAACAACGATCTACGCCCAGCCGCAACAACCACAACCACTGCTTCTGCTGCAGCTCCTGCTGCCCTCAACAACCTCCCAAGCATCAACGAGGACCAAACCCCACCCGGATTTGACGACCCGAAACAGAGACTTCAACTATCGCAGTCGCATCACCCGCACCAACCACTATCGCCAAAATTTGGAGCGGCTCCCATCGTTACCCTCCAGACGGTCTCTGCCGAGGTCCTCAACGACGATCAACACGATCCCCTCAGCCATGCCCTGGGCACCCCGACGCCTCTCGCAACCGCCATCCTACCGAGTTCGCCCTTGTCCTCCCGCCCAGAGGCGCCTCCCCGACGACAAAGTCTTATACCCAATCGTCAAACCACTCTGATTCGAAATCTGCTCGAAGGACGTGTCGAAAACGAAGCTAGGCCAGCCAGCGCCGATTCTTTGCTCCCCAACATCGCAAACATGGTCACTCGCAAGGTCTGGGTTAGGCGCCCCGGTGCTTCTGCCACACTCATCACCGTCAACGAGGACGATCTGGTCGACGACGTGCGCGACATGATTTTACGAAAGTACGCCAACTCGTTGGGCAGGCATTTTGACTCTCCCGACCTCACACTACGGATATGCCCGCGGGAGCAGAGACAGGATCGTATGCTAGGCCCCGAAGAGCCCGTAGGCCGTACACTCGATGCCTACTTCCCCGGTGGTCAGAATGTCGAAGAGGCTCTGGTGATCGATATCCCAGCCCGGCGCACACCGAGACCATCACCGCGCGCTCCGACGCATGCTACAACAATCTACTACAATGACGAAGGCCGGCCCTCTGAAGCTGGCGAGGGATATTTCCCCCCGGTTGCAAATGCAGCTGCTCTGCCGTCACCAAACCTACCAGTGCCGGTTGTCGCTCCTGTCACCGTCCCTGCAACACATCCCGCGCATCCTGCCCATCCAGTTCACCCAGCGCATGCTCTGACAGCGCACACTCAACACTCGATCGCAATTCTCGGAACAGGCCAAGTACCGCCGATACCCTCGCCGGGAGGCACGAGGTCTCGTGCATACAGGGAACGCCCAGAACGCCCTCGTCTTGGGAGAACCCATACCTCCTCACCTACGATACTGAATCAAGTCAATGCACAGTCCATGGCGGCCGCTGCTGCTGCTGCCGCACATCCTAGCCACTCATTCCACCCACGCCTACCGCCCTCTCGGACGCAATCGAACACTTCGGAGCAATCCAACGCCCAGCCGGCTGCCCCGCCGCTTCCGACACCACCCGCCCCGGAAGTACAGCCTGCAAGAGTTGCGACTCCCCCGCCCAGGATTGCTTCTCCTAGGCCAGCAAGTTCTCGGCCTAAGAAGAAGAAAACAGTAGATCATCCAACTTTGCCCGCTGGCATATTGAATGGCGGCGTACCGCCTATCAACGTGTTGATCGTAGAGGACAACCCGATCAACCTCAAGTTGCTCGAGGCTTTCGTCAAGCGTCTGAAGGTTAGGTGGAAAACGGCGGTCAACGGCCGAGATGCCGTCACCATGTGGAGGACCGGCGGTTTCCATCTTGTTCTGATGGACATTCAACTGCCCATCATGAGCGGATTGGAAGCCACTCGGGAGATCCGCAGATTGGAGAGAGTCAACTCGATTGGTGTCTTCTCTTCGTCGGCAGGGAGCGCACCTGAAGCCCCGAATGGCGAGCCCGAGGAGAAGGACAAGTTGACCAATATGGAGCTCTTCAAAAGTCCGGTGATTATCGTGGCCCTCACTGCCAGCTCCCTCCAGAGTGACAGACACGAGGCCTTGGCGGCCGGCTGCAACGATTTTCTTACCAAGGTTAGTGCTCACCTACACTCTCATGTCTACTAGTTCATTTTACTTATGTGATGATTACAGCCTGTAAACTTTGTTTGGCTAGAGAGGAAGGTCATGGAATGGGGTTGCATGCAAGCACTCATTGACTTTGATGGCTGGAGGAGATGGAAAGACTTCTCTCAGCAGAACGACGAGGCCGAAGCCAAGAAATCGGCCGCGTTGAAGACGAAGGCAAAGAAGAATCGCTTGTCGATGACTTCGGTGCCAGCATAGAAATGCAATGACACCAAGAAGCTTTAGCAGGCAGCAGCGTTTACGCGACAACGGCTTTCGGTACACCTTTTTTGCAGAAGGCCACAGTAACGAATGTATCGCGAGGCTTTAACGAGGCGGAGTCTTTTTTTCCCCCCAATGGCCTCCAATGGGACTTGGCTTAATGAACATATGACAGCAACATACGGACTCCCCTCTGAGGTATGATTACAGCAGGTTCGGTGCTCATCTCTGTTGCAAGGGACCTGCATCTTGCTCATGGCTACTCGTCGTTTGGTTGCATGGACTCGACGGTTCGGTTTAAGAGATGCCCCGCATGGAATACACGAAGAGGGACGCGCAGAATGATACCATAGAGCGCGTATGCATGAGAGAATAATCATAATGGACTCAGCAACGCATACAATAGAGATTTTTGCTGAGATAAAACGCATTAATCGTCACTGCATACAAGGCCTAGTGTGTATACTGTAGTGAGGTGAAGGATATGCCTCAATTGTGATTTCCGAAGATGTTTGCAAGGTAGAAAAATGGACGAGAGGTGCTTGACTATACTTTACCGTACCTTACTTTACCCGAATCTGCCCTACCTGAGTACCTGACGGGAGGGGACGGGGCCTGTTGACCTGAGTGCCGGAAGACGGTTGATGAAGACCGGTAGGTGGGTCTGGGGCCAGAGCTTGGGAGACGGTTTTCGGTTCTGTCCTTAGGCACAAGGCCAATTGACCAAGGCAAATTATCCGCGATATGGCCCGTGCACGTTCTCCTAAGAAAACGAAAGAAAAATTGGTCGCAGCTTTAAAAAGTCTCCCTTCTACACAAAACAACCATCACCCACGTTTTACCCAAGCTCCCAAATGGTTGCTTCGCCATAAAATCGGTGCAATCCACGGCGCACCTTCTGCGTCGAAGACGACACACTTTCTTTTTGCTTCACACACAATGTCGGCACGAGCGGGCTCGTCATTGTCGCCATTGGTCCTCGCGACCAAGTGGTGCGATGCGTCCGCCGCCGCGTACGCGGGTACGACGGCATCGCGGTGCGCCTTTTCGACGACGCCGATCCAGTCGAGAAGGAGCAAGCTTCAGCACAGGATGCACGACTTTTTCAAGAGTAACAGAGGCGCTAAACTGAAAGAGTCTGATCATGGTGTCAATTACTTGAGCGGCTCCAGGGACCAGCCATTCCCGATGAACCCGTTCTTCCGGAGCGAACCCGTGCTGAGCGAGAACCTGAGGCAAGAGGTCTACCGGAGGGTCACCGTGGCCAAGGAGTCGCTGAAGCTCGTTTCGGCGGAGCTGGGTATCGATGTTCGCCGCGTCGCTGCCGTAGTGCGGATGATGGAGATCGAGAAGCAGTGGATAAAAGAGGTAAGCATACAACCATTTTTTCTTCCTTCACCTATCAAAATCCCCATGGTGGATTCATCCTCCACCCACCCAGCATCATGATGATCAACTTTCCAAAATTCGATTAGTCTTGAAGACGCAACATATGGTTACACCTTGGCACTGCGAGCCTCTCTGATTTGCTACTCTTTATTCTCAATTCATATTTCGCACATCATTTCAGACGTACAGTCTTTGCTGACTTGAGGATGAAACTTTCGCAGCGCAAACCACTAGCCCGACCTTATGCCAAGGCCATCATGAGCATGCTTCCCCAGACTAACTTCGCAAACACGGCGAACGGAGTGCCCCAGAAGCCCCATGAGCCCGTGAATGAGATCCACGTCCACAAGCTCACAATGCAGCAACTCTTCGTGCCCGTGTCAGAGTCGCGGCAATTCAATAGAGAAGACGCCGCAAAGGCCTTCCATAGAAACATGCTTTCGATTGACGATCGCTCACCACACAAGGAGCTCATTGACATGAGGAGGGCGGCCGCCAACGGCGGCGACAGAGCTACGCTAACCCGCAAGTTCCGCGCCGAGACGAGGGCGCAGGAGGACAGGCTGGTCGAGAGAGAGCGCAAGCGTCTCGAAAAGGTCGAGGAGGAGACGACGCGTGTTGATACCGGTCGATTCGAGTTCAGATTCAAGGAGATGAATGTCGAGACCGTCGGCAAGAACGGCCGCAGCAGGGGAGGCGTCGGCTGGAGATACGGTGTCCCCTTCTATGACCGCAGGAAGGGTGAGACGAAGATTCCCACATCGGTGCCTTGAACATGTCCAACCCAGATTTCACTGCCTACTGCCGACCACATCACACACGGCGACGGCACGCTGGAGGAGGAGAAGCGGCTCAAACTCAGCCACCAAAACCAATCAGAAGACGAACTTAAGTCATGTTGGCTCAGTTCTCGTGTGGACGCTTTACGATACAGCGTCTGTGTCTATCAACTGTAATTATATACATGTAACCCTATATGACGACGGACTCAAGCGGAGGGGCGCGCTTCAAAAGATGAAGCTTCAATCAAGCCCAGCAAGAAATGCATTTTATTCCTTCCAATAAGCCATTTTTTGTCTCAAAGCAAATACTTTGTGTGTGAGACCCAGTCGACTACTTTACGTCCGTCGTCAGCATCCACTACTAGGTTTGACCTGATACGGCTGATATCGTCTGGCGAGAGACGGCATCTGTTCTGGACGTACGCCTCGACTGAGCCGTACTCCTCGCGGAGTGCAGCCAGCGTCGCAAGCATGTTTTCTTTCCTGGACGGGGTTTAGCATAGGTATATAGTAAGAGAGTGAGAGTGAGGAAGCACATACCGAGATCCAATCATGCGCCTAGCTCCTTCGGGGTTCCCCTTCATGGCCTCAGTAGCGAGGAGGTGCTGGATAATCTCCTCCCTCCGGTCCTGGAGACCGATATCGGTGAGGCTGTACTCGTGGGCCACGACCTCGTCCGAGACGCCGCAGAGGCTGAGGATGAGGGCGCAGATGATTCCCGTCCTATCCTTGCCGGCGGTGCAGTGGATGAGCAGCGGGGTGGGGGGTTCGGCGGAGGCGAGGTGGGAGAGGATGGTGTGGAAGGGGTCGTTAGGGTGGTCTGCCTCCGAGGCGGCGCGGAGGATGTCGGTGTAGGCCTTTGTGAAGCCCTACGGAAACATTTGTTTTAGAATTTCACACACAATTTCATCAAGGTGATGAGCCATTCCCCCTCTGGTCACCGGGACAAGGAGGAAAGGTGAGAGAGAGAGAGAGAGAGAGAGAGAGAGAGGAGGGGCTGGCAGGAGGAAGAACTCACCTCGGGCCCGTTACTAGAGTAATTACGGTACCGCAAGGCGATAGCTTCGGGGCCGTAGTCCATATCCCGAAAGACGGGGACAAAGATGCGGGTGGCGCCGGGCCACTCGCGGACGTCGCAGCTCGTGCCGGCCTTTGCGAGGCGCTCGAGCTCAATGGCGGAGCGGAGGTCGTAGACGTGGGTGATGTTGAGGTTCTGGAGGCGAGCGACGCCGTCCTCGGTGAGGCGGGAGGGCTCGGCGGAGCGGAAGAGGATGCCGGGTTTGATGATGCGGCCGGCCGGGAGGGCGTCGACGGGATAGCCGCCGGCGTCGCGGAAGTTGGGGAGGCCGGGGATCTGGTGGAAAGGGGGCGTGGGGAGGTCGATTTTGGGGCGTGGTTCCGTCATTGTGTAATTTCTTTTCTTGTTCTCTTTTCGTCTCGTGTTGCTATACGGGTTGGAGGGGGAGTAAATGAGCGAGAGGTCGACGTTTGCGCTTTGGAACGGATGAGATGATCAACGAAGTTGTGGACTGAGTCTGGTTTATGGCCGTGTGTAGTTATTCACAGTCTGTAGATGCGTGCACCGCGGCAATGGGCATCGTCGGATGTGGCCTCTGCGGGGGAGGATTGCGGCATCCGAGGCATGTCGTTGGGTAGGCTCGGACCTGCCCACCTTTGGGCCAACATGCGCGCGCCTTTGGGCGTAAGTGGAAAGCAGCATCAAGTCAAGGTCAACTAATCCAGGTTGCTCTCTCACCGAGATCTGACTAACAATCCTGTCCTTATCCTGCATGAGGAAGTGGATATGTGGTGAGGAGAAGCAAGAGCAACAGGTATACAAGGCCAGAAAACAGCTTCTAGAGGTTGTGAATACCGGTGTTAGTTCTCTAGTACCTGTCTGAGGTAAAGAATGGGCCGCCTGAGTGTACCGAGTATATTGATCTGCCTTGGTAGGAACCCAGTGCTTTGGTTCAACCAGTCTTGCGGGCAGTCTTCATCAGCAGCTCAGAAACATGGCCAGTCAGCAACGTGAGTAGGGTAACAAAAGAGTTCGAACAAAAATGTCATCATTAGGCAGGTGCCGTCCAAGGTTTGTTTCTAACACTGCCAGATTCGGGCCGTCCACGAGCAACGAGACGAGAAAGACGACAGCGGGAATGAGAGGCAGGTACCGTAGTACAAGGAAGGGAAGTGCTCGAAACATCAGCATCTAATACCTTACAGTAGCGCAATTTTGGGTCATGTCACATCGTTCGAGGGCCAGTCAACCAGTGTCATTGAAGCGCCATGCTCCTACGACCAGGTGACTGGCTGGCCCGAGCCGGGGCAGCTGAACTGAGACTGGTAATTTGCTCAGATGCTGCCGATGATGCCTACTTTACCTCAAGGTACTGCATAGGAGGTATGTAGGTGGTGGTCAACTTATCGTGTTATCCTAGGTAAATAGCGTGCGTTCCAATGTTACTTACTTTTGTCAGGTTTGATGACCGACGGGAGTTCGACTTGTATCTCATTCTCATCCCGTACCTGGCAGGTCTGACGTCCTCGATGCACCTTCCCCTGACGCATGCCAGCACAGCAAACGTGCAGATTTTCTAGGCTGCGGCAGCTGCTCTGACTGGCACCTGCCCGTCGAATCCTCCCCCGAGCCAGTGACCACGACGAGCGGACCTCTCAGAAGTCAGGGCTAAGAGGACGGAAGCATCCAATGACAGCAGTGACAGCACCCCCTGGGGCCCCTGCACCAAAATTACGCGAACCTCCCCCCTAGGGAGTAGTCGCGTTCCTGACTGGCTCGTCGTGTGCGCTAAAGGCCTCGTGCTGCGTCATAGGGGACCAACTCACATCTTCCCAGATTTTCTTGACCTCTTTTTTCCCACCAAGGACGCACTGGGACTTGGGGACTTGGAGGGAATCCGACCGCTTTGAGACAAGCAAGATGGCGATCAACCTGTTTGTGTCTTTCCCACCCTAGCGCCCTCCTCCTCGTGGTGTGATCAAACTAAGGTACTGGCGCTGCTACCCTTCTATCTGACCATGCCCACCTTAATCACCTAGCTCGACCTTGGTGTCATCACCACCTTACCTTCCAAGGTTGCCTTCACTACTACCACCTGTTCCCGTTAAAAAAAGAGAGGAAAAAAAAAAAACTTCGTTCGCAGCCTTAATTTGAATAAGACCCTCTTCCTGCGCCCTCCCCTCCAACTTGCCCCGGTGAATCCCACTACCAATTCCTCCCATCCTCTCCTCGCCGTTTCCGCCGTCAACACGCTAGCCAAACCCGCACAAACCTCTCATCGAAAAACACACGATTAACCCAATCTACGCGGTCACTCACCGATAAACCGTAGTTCGAGATGGGCCTCTTCGGCATGGCAGCGAGCTACCTCGCCTTCTCCGTCCTCCACTTCTTCCAGTTCGTCCTGGCCGTCACTGTATGCGGCCTCTACGCCGTCGACCTAAACCGCGCTAGAAGTGAAGGGAGCTACACCGACGGGAAATGGGTGAGAAATCTTCCATCCTCCAAAAACTTACGAGAACGAGGACTAATAAGGACACGAAAAACAGGTCTTTGCTGTCGTGGTCGGTGCCCTCTCCGCCGTAACGGCCCTGCTCTACTTCATCCCCTTCATCCTGCGCTTCGCCATCGTCTGGATCTGGGATGCTATCCTCTTCATCCTCTGGATCGCCCTGTTCGGTCTCTTTGGTAATGTACGTACCGAAATCACTTTCCCATTCCAAACCTATCTACTACGCTTTTTTGTCGGACTACCCTTGCTGACTTGTGACTTGCCAGATGTACATCAAGGAGAACGCAGAGGGCGACAGTGGCATTCAGCGTATGAAGAACGCCGTCTGGGTCGACTTGGCCAACGCCCTCCTCTGGCTCATCAGCGCGCTGGCAACCGCCGCCTACTGGTGGAGACACCGCGAACGCCGCACCCGCTTCACTGGCCGTGGAAAGGTCTAAACACGATGTTCAAAGCGAACCATGGCCTAACCCCACAGAGGGTGAGTGATAGAGCTTGTCTACTGAGTAGATGAGAGTGGGCATCGTGCGAGCGTACAATCGCACGAACGCACACGAAAAACCCCATCTCACACACTCGAGGTGAACGCTCCGGGTCCGGTGATGATGTTGTTACGAGGTCGGTGTTTAGGAGTATTTTATTCTGCCGCAAACACGATACCAAAACCTTGGCGAGGTTTATCTTGTATTCTTGCTTTCTTTACAATTCCAATCCTACGAGACATCCTAGAGTCAGTGGCCATCTTCGGACACCATGATGTTCGGACACCATGATGTCCGAATCGACCGTGATGTTATTCTGGAAACAAACATTGTGGTTGCCGACTTCCTTGCTTGGCAGAGGCTGTATGAGACTGTTGCCATATCCATTGCAGACATGTTCCAGACTTATCCACCACGTGAGATGGCAGGGAGATTACATCGGTGACTAGACACACGCGCTCAAAGGATCAAGTTGCGAATAGATTAGTCAAAAACAAACCGTCCTCAACCTTATGCTCGTCCGTCTACCTTAGCCGGGGCCGGCCGATACTGACCACGAGGACCGTGTGTCCCCCCTGAAGACCCTGAAGACTGAATCGTACGCGCCGCGCCGTCGTCGGCGCCGTCGTAGCTGTCCCTGCCGGAGGTGAGCGGCCCCGCGTTTCTGCCTTCCTTAGAGTTTCGGGCCTCCCTACAAGATCGCCTATCTCCAAGGGGCACTCTACAAGAATGCTGCGCCTCCCGTCCTTTCATTCATCCCATCGTGGACGGTCCCAGAAACCCTCAGGGAACCCTTGAGCCGGGTGCTGTACCGTGCGGTGGGTGCATGAAAACGCTCTCGCCATCTGGCAATGCACAGCCCGGAGGTGTTCCTCCTGAATCTAGCGTACTAGAGCTGTTCTACCGCTCCTTGGACCAGATGGATACAGTTGACTGCGTGACTGCCAGGCCCGGCGCCTCAAAAGTCCTACATGGGAAAAGCAAGGGGTCCAGGGTCATGTTTCCCAACCCCGCAGGCACTATGTAAGCAACGTCGTGTCTCCGCTGCGCTGTGACGTAGTGTCTGTGGCGACCCTAACAGTCCGCTCGTCGCTGGTTATCTCTGCAAGATATTGGTGAGGGTGGCGCGCTTCAGAAAAATTCGGCCAAACATTATTGAACACGCCCAATGCACTAGAGAGGTTCTCACGTTTTGACGCTTGGAAGACTGGAGTTTTTTTGCTGCAAATACCAGAGGTATGAGTTCGTGTCGGGAAGCAAGAGAGCGATTGTTGGCGGACATCATTGAGGCTTGACATGCATCCCATCTTCGGAGAGCCGCAAACGGGATGTAAGCGACGGAGGACCCGGGGGAGGCGGTGCACTTTGATGTCCCCTATTGTAAGCTCAGAGCGAACAACGACAGTGAAGACGGCAGTCGGCAAAGTGAGACTTCAGAATCGACCATAGCCGGGAGACCCAGGGCATAGGAGTGAATCGACAGAACTCGCCGTTTCGCGGTGCCTAGCATCCGCTGTATCCTTTCACGCTTCTAACCTTGGGCAAAAATCGACCCATTAAAAGCATCTGCGGCCCTGCGGCTGTTGAAACTTGGGAAGACGGAAGCGATCGGCGGCAAGATCAGCATTGTTTTTGCTGCTTCCGATTCAAAGCCTCAAAGGTCAAGCCGAGGACATGCATTGGTTGATTGGATCATGGTCTATGGATGAATCAAGTGGGCATCCCAAGACCGTCTCAACCTCTGCCTCTGGTCCTCCTCTAGCGTTATGTACACTAACACGACGACCTCCGCTCCCTGTCTCTCCCAACGTGGGCCCCGCCCGTGGTAGCAGCGAGACGGAGTGCAAAGTCATAAACGCCCGACGATGCGGAGGTTTCATCGGCTAGGACCGAAAGCCTGAAGGCGGAGGGGGTCGTACGAATACTTGCACCGTAGCAGAGACGGTGCCATCCACATGCTGCGGCAAGTGGAGGAGAAAGTATGAGGGGTAAAAGAGACAACTGCAGAACGACGCCTCTGGACGACGGTCGGTTTCTGTTCCGCAGGCTCCGGCTAGCCATAGCCAGTGCGCAAGTGTTGAACCGAATGTCAAATGTCTCTCCCATCCGACGTGGGTCGGCACCCGAGATGCCTCAAGTGGCACAGTCGAATCCTTTCCAATGAGCTACTGGGCTGAAGATACTTTGATCGCTTTTCAGATACCGCAAATAGCCAAAGACAGGTGGCAGATGGGAACGGTCTGTATGACCAGCAGTAGGATACTCTTACCTCCATGGCATACAGGCGTAGTATTGCCACTCGCCCGCTCGCGCAACCACAGGCTCCGAGCCTTGGGTATCGGGATTGATAAGAGCGACCTTCTTTCGCGTATGTCTGAGGGGCTCATTCGACTGGACGTCCCGATGGCCTTGATGTGGTTCTCGTCAGTCTTAGAAACCCGGCGATGATCGACATGAAAGATCGACGGCAGCAGTTCCGTACTAGCTGAATGATTTGTCCCTTGATGTAAGTCAAGATAGTGTAGGTTAAGCGGTGACCATGGCCAACCTCAATTTGATGGCTGAGCTGGATCCGCCTTATGGAGTCTGGGTAAGAGGCAAGAGGGCTAATCCACACTTGCGCAACTATCTTACGCAGTAGGAGCCTCAAATCGCAGTGTATTCGAAATGAAGGGAGCTACCCTGTCACGTACCTGTGAATATTGTCAGGAAGGCTCTCCAGCATTTGCGTCGTAGTGGCCAAGTCGATGTACAAATTCGCACGGATACTGTGATGGGCAACTCAAAGATAGGTACGTATGTTACTGCGTTAGTCAAGGCAGGTGAGAGGTGAATTTGCCAGGGCACCTTGCGGAAAGACGGCGCCTGCCCGATCTTGGGGAAAGGGAATCGAAGAGGACGTTTATCTAAATACCGTAGGTATAGACGCTCGAATTGATGATGTACCTTAGGTACGCAGATGGAGCACCTAGGTGCTAGTCAGATAACCAGATAATTTTGTATTACAAAATAAACAATGTTGATTATGATGCTTAGCTAACTGGATACCGAAACTCCAAAGATGTTAATCACTCCATAATACTCCAGACACCTGAGTGCGATCCCTTCCACCTTCCCAAGCTTTATCAAGGTACTCCATACGCATTTCATTTACGGGCACTCGGGTCAGACGGTTTTGGACCCCTCCAATACGGTCACCTCAACGGCCAAGGCAAGATAAGGTACCTGGATCAACGGAACGGCTAACCTAACAGTAAACGGCGCTAATCAAACCAAGCTAGCAACCAGAAACAGAAGACCCTCGAAACCGTTCTCCCCTTGCCTCCCTCATTCCGTTTGGTCGGCCTCCGCGTCTCGCACCATCCCACCAAAACCCACCCACCATTACGGATGGATACCTTACCACCTTACCACAGTACTCCGTATGAGATGTGAGATAACTCAGCAAGACCCAGACACCAACACCCGTCCACGCGCTTTCTTCGTTGATCCTTCGATGCCATCCATTGCTCTTGACCCTTTGCAGAAAGATCATCTCTTTTGTGCTCAAACATAGAGGACCCTGCAGTCTACCCAACACGAGTCCCAGCCGGTTTCTGAACGAAAGCCGAGCCCTGCTAAATGAGCACCTCCAAGGAGCGAAGCAGTCAGTACCTTTATTCTACACTCCAAAAATAGCGGCTGCCTCTAAATTCATTATCGTCCTTCCTTCATCAACTGCGACGCTGCAATTACTGCGCCGACGCATCTTGGCCACGTCTACACGAAACAGCTCATAGCCAGCAACAGCGACTGGATTTGATCACGGCCGTGGGCAAAGCATACGCCAGAGGCACAACTCCAAGCACACCTCAGCCATTCATTCCGCAATTGCAAGAAGGGCCCCTGTCAGGTCGAAATCCATCACCTGCAACACGGAGGGAGGGGACGAAAAAGCGACTACCTACTGTCTCCCTCACCGCACACACATGCCCTTGCTCCTACATGATATCCACCTCCACACAGGCCTCACATATCCACCAAGTTACCCGCTTTCTCTGGTCTGATCCTACGCCCGTCTAGCGACCTGCAGTTAAAGAGAGAGCCTTGGAAGCCCAAACGCCCGCCAGCACAGAATTCAAATCGACTGAGGTTGGCCAAGAATACGAACGCACGTACGTCCCATCCTAGACGAAGGACGAAGACGAGGACGCCGGCACCCGCACAAGAGCCTCAAACACATCGAGTCAAGCTTCAATTACCCTTTCCACATTTGCTTATAAGCAGTATCTGCGGCAAGCACCATATACGACAAGGGGCGCGGCACATGGCATGAACAATCATTGTCACAGGCACCAAAATTTTATCAGGAATCATCGAGAAGGAATCAACCATGGCGAGCTTGGGTCGTTCGTTCAAACCACCAGCGTACCTGCGGGCGCGATCCCGACCTGCAATGACTGGAAGAACCTTGTCCAACTCTTCAGATATTTCGGTCGTCTCGACAGGATCTCGCTCCGACGCCGACGACTTGCTCATGTCCGGGCTCAATACACCAGCATACGAAATGCCAAAGTCAGGACAGGATGGGCTCAAGATGTCAACGGCCCCCGATTTGTGCTCTCCCAAAGGTATGTTTCAGCTCTTTGTTATAGGTCAGGCCGTTGTTCTATGCTCTTTACATGTTTACCGGTTTTCCACTTTTGATTTATCTCCAACTTCAGCTTTGGACCCTTTCCCCGCCTATTCCATGCGTTTTCAGTTCACGATTGCAGGCTTACCCCCAGGTGCCTACTGTTTTTCTACCCTTTGGTTGTCGCACTTGGGGCTGTGGGTTGTTCTGTTCCTGTGTCGTTAATTTCGGTTGAGCCATCGGTATCTGTTTTCTGTCATGCACTCCGGTACCTGCACCTGGCCGTCAATGCCCCCCGTGGACCGCAACGTCGGCGCCGACAAGGACGGACGTTGGCGCTCATTGCCCAATGCTTCAGTGAGCCTGTTGACTCCTGAGGTCCCCAGACTTGTGACAGCGAGTCAGAGAGGCTAGTCGGGCTAGGGTCAAATGACGACGGTGCAGTGCACCGTAGCACCGTGGCTCGCAGTCGGTCTTGGAGACTAGTTTGTCTTGGATTTCTTCACGTTCTGCTATCCTTGGAGTTACAATAACTGCCGGGATGAGAGCAAACCCCTCTGTTCATCAAAGCAGAGAGACAGGACCGGGAGTAAAGGGTACAGTATGGGCCAGTCAACATGAGAGACGAAGAAGAGGAGAGAGAAAAATGGCCTCCCCGATGAGCCGGCAGGCGGGATGGACTCCGATGAGCAGTGAGTGGCCAATGCCCCTCATCAGTTACCTCAATTCAAGGTAACACCGACTCATCGACCTGCCGAAGACCACCATTAGATAAAGGTACTTTTCTGATGGTTGCGCGTGCGAGTGCTTGCGTGTTGTGAGGATGAGTTCATGGTAGTGCTTATTTTGGGTTCGTTCGCTCGCTCCAGCATGACCAGAAACCGATCACCACCTCACCCCAAAGCCTTGAGAACTATGGCATTGTGTGCAAAAGGGCCCAAGGCCTTCCATGCCTGACGTTTCCATAGCTTTGGGCTGTGCCGCTGGAATCAGGTGGTGTCTTTGGAGCATTAGGGAGTGGGGATGGCGCGCCACCGCGTTGTCTTCTAGACGCACCAAACGCTCCGTCGGTGTCAGCATGAGGTTCCTTCACTGCGTTCGGTCTGGTCCGCGCCCCTCGGAGAGTGAGGAGCGGAACTGACGCGGTGAAGTAATGGGAATGCGATGCTTCCATCCAGGCTGAGGTGGTGGGGAGGGGCCGGAGGGGCTGGGAGCCAGGGACGCTGGGTGGCTGTTTAGGGACTGGTCTGCTAAGCGGCGGCCTTGGTTCACTCGGCCGGGACGGACCCTGCCCGCCAGATGGCAGAACATCGTCATCATTCACTCTCATTTCTGCTATCGACGGGGTCACCCCCGGCCCTAAGCCCTTTTTCTCACCTCTCCCAGAAAGTTCGTTCCCGTCTCGCATGGCCACCAGGGACCCTTACCGTTGCGTCATGCCCATAGTGTGTTTTTCGTTCTCTTACGCATTTTTTTTTTTTTTTTTTTTTAATTCTGGCCCAAGACGCTTGATCGGAATTTCACACATCCATGTTCCTTGCTTAGGTTCTCAAGAGGATACCTTCGAGACTAATCTGCCTTTTGGCTCTTCTTAATAGGCGAATCATCCGCACCATGCCTTCTCGACCTATCTTCTCTTCAATCTGCACGATACAACCGAACTCGCTCAATTCCTCTTGACCTGTCTCCTACGACTAGTACTCTTCGAAAGATAAACTCGGCTCCTGCCTGCACGCCCACACCTCCCGATCCTTTGTCAGCCCGTGGCGACCTCCCTGGGTGAGTCCTAGTTTCCCTTCCCGCCGCCACTTCAACGTCCGTCCCGAATAAGTCAAACACAACTCTCTACTCCTCCACCCAATTATTTCTCAAAAATGACTTTGGTTTGGTGGTGAAACATTCCGTGTCATGTGCTAACACTGAACTCACAGTGGTTACTTTTCGTTCCACGACGATCCCAAGGGTTCTTCTACCTCTCGCCCTCACTCTCAATCAACCAGAACCGAAGGTCGACTGCCTAGACACAAGGCCGCTTCTCTCACGGTCGATTCCTCCTTTCAAGCCGACTTCCGTGGCGCTTCTCGACCTGCAGCCATGGCGCCATCAATCCATCTCTCTCCTATGAGCGCTGCCGACCACTCAGGTTCATCGAGCGTTAACACACCCGTTACCTCGTACCTCCCCAGCGGCGTTCACGATACATCCTTGCCAATGGGCAAGTACTACCCATCGAACTACGAGCGAAACAGCACTCAGGACGGCCGCATAGGGCCTTCTGGACCCCCGAGTCGTGTCTCGTCAACAAGATCAGAAGGCCACGTCCCCACGCGCGAGGCCTTCAGGTCATCCTCACGACAAGACTCCGAGGTCCGCCGCAAACTACAACAATATCAACGAGACATGATCGCCCAGGCGAGACTGGCGGCGAGCGAAGTGCTTGGAAGTTCACCCAGTCAAGTCACCGCGGCGGTTCCCAGCTCCACTATTACCTTGAATGGGGTACCCTTGACGAGCCTACACCATATCGGAAGCACCGGCGTCCACAAACCCATCTCACCAAGGCTTTTGCCACTGGGAAGCCCGGGACCCGTGACGCCGATGGATCTGGAAGGAGGATTAGGACAGAGTGGATACCTCGATCGGGGTCGCAATGATGAGATTGCTCGCGTGTTGCGGGCCGAGGAAGACCGCATCCGTCGGGAGGGAGCAACTTCGCCGGCGGTGGAAGCGGGTCCGCAAGTTTTCTAAGGTGGCAAAAAAATGATGCCAGTGCTTGTCGTCGTTGGAGAGACGGTGGCGTGGTTCATCTGGGGCCACATCATCTCAGTATGATAACGACAGAGGGGAAAGGGGAGAAAGACACGCTAAACAAGAAAAAGACAAATGGAATGGAGTCGGCAAGGTCAAGACGATCGTTCATGGTTATGATACCCTCTAGTTATTACAGCAAAGCTTGATATATTTTTTTTTATTTTTTTTAAGGATTGGGGGGGAAAGGTACAGTTTGGTCTTGCCGGCAGATGACGTATCTGAAGCCGAGTCAACCATCTGTAATGCATGCATGGACTGCGGCGTTATCTCTACACTCGTTACGGGGTTAGATTCGTGCGGGCTATCTTCGCATCGGTGTTATTTTCTCGGCTCCTCCTCTGCTTTCCCCTTCGCTTAAGACTACCTTAAACAAAGAGGACGGCGGATAGATTAGATGAGGAGAAAGGGCAAAATCAACAAGATATAACTTCCACCTTCGTTTCGCTTTTGGGAAGATATTCCATGAAAAGTTTCGCCAATATTTCCGAACAATTATATTTACCCAGAATATATGGAGAGCGCGAGTTCATCCTCTAGCGTCAAGCAGCTTTACAGTAATTGGCAGGGAAACTGCCGCGTACGCCGCCTAATTCACCTACCCACCAATCCTGATCCGTATCTGTCTTTTTTACGATTTTAATCATGTCTCCCTCGTTGAAGCTCAAATCCCCGTCACCCCCTGCGAAGTCATACTGGGCGACGACAAATTCTTCCGGCGCTTTGAATCGCTTGGCTGGCGGCGGCGGTGGTGGTTTCTTCTTCCCTGCCAGACTCCCCTGCCCCGGGATGAGCCCCGATTGGTGACCAAAATATTCGGATTGGGAACGTGAGTAGGACGGCGACACATTGGGGGAACCCTGAGTCTGCCCAAGAGACGTGGCGGTAGTGAAGTCAGTTGGCAATCCGAGCTGAGACCGCGAGACATTCGTGCTACTTGACTGCGGGCTAGGTTGAGGGGAGGGCTCCCGAGCCATGGATGGACGGCTTCCTCCGTTGTTCGAGGGAATTCGCATGGTCCGGGGGGTCGGTGTTGCGCTCTCGTTCATGCCAGAAGGCGTCCGACCGAAGCCATTCCGTGACGACGTTGATGACTTTCGGCCCTGGCCGTCGTCCCCGACCCTTACTGGTTGCCTCCAGTTCTTGCCGTGTGCTATGCAACTGATAGCCTCTGCCTCCTTTTGAATCGGCACAAAAGATGCTGCCCAGGTTGATATTACGCTGTCCATTGGGGGTGGAGGAGAAGGGAAGTCGTGATCTTCGCAGTAGTTGTGAAGCACAGTGTAATACAGCCCGAGAAGTCTGTTTTGAATAGTCACATGAGAAGCCAGAATATGTGGAATCAATGTGAAGATGGCCTCAATGATCGGAGGCAGAGCTTCTCTGATGTGACTGTCGGCAACTTGGAACTCCTGCGGCCATAGTTCGTCAAATTCAGGAACCCAAGTTTGGTTGATGAATTACTTACCTCAGATGCGCAAGTCATCTCGAACTCAGCCTTTGATAGGGCAGCATCTTCCTTGGGCGTCTTGCCAGGCTTCTTTTGGAGCTTCTTGACCTTTTCCTGGGCCTTCTCATAGTCCAACCTCTTGTTCTCCCGCTGCTTGATAGTCTTGCGAAGGGGCTGAATGTACTCATGGGCCTCGGTAGCAGGGCCAATGACCTGCTTATCGATGGCCGTCACTTCTTCAGTCAGTTCATCCTTGAGGTCAGAGTATGCGCCGCTAAGCTTGAAGGTGCGATCGAGCTGCAGCTGTGGAGTCGTGACGCTGGGGCGGCCATGTCCCTCCGATGCACCAACAATTGGGTCGTACAAGCCCTCGTACTCCTTTACCATAGCCCACTGGCTAGTGGCCATAGTGACCCATGCTTCACGGAGAGTCTTGGTATTCTCGATAATCTAGCACCGTGAGACACATGAGTCAAGATTATATCATACACATGTAAAAGACCTCATCAGGTTGAGAGGGTTGTGGGAGGAGGGTACCTTGACTAGCAATTTGTCTGCATCTTCGTAGTCGTGTAAGACGGCCGCAATTTTGGCATTGTCTCCGGGGCCTTTGTTCATGAGTTTGCCGAACTGTCTCTGCATGGACTGCATATTGAGGTTGGGCAGCTCGCAGGCAGCAACTATTCCGATCTCGGGGACGAGTAATGGTGCAGCAGTGCTACACTTGGAGAGGCGCAAGTGGAGCGACGGGCGGGCGAATATTTACACTTTTCCACCACCTTAGACTGAGTGACGACG
This sequence comes from Colletotrichum fioriniae, assembly GCF_027942845.1. Lineage (NCBI taxonomy): Eukaryota > Fungi > Ascomycota > Sordariomycetes > Glomerellales > Glomerellaceae > Colletotrichum > Colletotrichum fioriniae. Next base: position 888,346 of record NW_027076842.1, read on the forward strand.
TAAAGCGACGAGTAATTGGCCGTGACTTATTGGCAGTGTTTGGCGAGGTTATGTCGCAATGCTGGTCAGGAAATGGAGGAGGGGTTGGGTTGTTGGGAGGAGCAAAGCAGGAGAGCGGCGGTGGGTAGAAGAGTAGTAACGGCTCAAGCTTGCCGACGAGCCGTGTTCTCGGGATGTTCCTGCCTACCTATGTGAGGTTGGTAGGACTCCTAGGTAGGTAGATACTCGAGTGAAGAGCATCGAATAAGGCTGTGCCTAGCTAGCTACCTAGTGTGCTTAGTTAAGGAAGCAGTTACGTGTGAAGGCGGGATGTGGAGGATGGTTACCTTTGGACTGGTGACTGGCTAGACCTGACGCTGGACGGGAGGGCGTAGAAGCGCAGAAAGTTACAAACGAATGCTTAGTACGGGGAAAGAATGGTTTTTTAGAACTTCAAGGAGGGGAACCGAGCAATTTGGGGGACGGGATTAATTACGACGCCAATCTTTTTTGGCACAAACGAGCAGCCCAGCCAACCGGGTCAGCATCTGGAAGTGCCCAGGATACGCTGGACGAAGCTCGGCCATTGTGGAGTGGACAGATATCATGCTGTTATTCGTGTCGATGAATTCTCTACCTTAGCTATGTGTCATTGCCGGGTACTCACTCTGTACGAATACAGCTCCCACTGCTACCGTAGCTCACCTCAAGCCTCAGGGTATTTAGGTATCTTTTAGACCAGTATCGTGTCACTGTCCGGGGACTGAAACAAGAAACAAGACTAAAGACATGGCAGGGCAGCCCCAAGCCGAATAGCATCGAGTCACTGCCATTCGGTTGGGGTTGGCTGAGATTCGTTGTGGCGTGCCGTGCCGCGATTGCCTTGGACGAGACCGGGAGATTCCCGTATTTCTGATCAACTGGATGAACCACCAGGCAGAGATGGTCTGGCCTTTGACCCGCGCAACACAAACCCATGATGAATCCATGGTGTGAACCAGCAGGCAACCAAGCCCCCCCAGGCGGTGAGACTTGAGCCCTTCAAAGTTGGTAGCTTGGTCGTGACCCTGTGGTGGCTAAAGTACAGCGAAGTACTAAAGCTATGAACGGCTGCCGGCACTGCTTCAGCCCACCGGGCTTCCACCATAAGGAAACAGCCAAGGCCTAGTATCAGTAACCCCACCCGCTTGGCGTTCAGACGAGACTTGACAGTACATGAGCAGCCCCGCCATGAAGCGTCAGCTACCTCAGCAAATGGTAGGGGCAAAGGTAGGTATCCGTCAGGCAAGGTACGAGTACTTTGCAGACGAGGAGGGGACATCGGCAGCCCATGATGAGGGGCAGAACACATGTGAATATTCGTGCCTCGACTTTCCCATGTTGGAGGATTGCAGGAGTCCGTCAGGTTGATTCCTCACACCAGAATCCAGAAAGCTGGTCACGACCTGGAAAAACGTATCACGCCGGTTCAAAACAGCCTGAGCTCTTCAGTTAATGTTTACGCGTGTTGAACGCGTCGCTAGATACCTTAGTAGGTAATTTATACATCAAATCCATACTGAGCCAGGAAGATCCCATTAAACCCTGAAAATTAGAAGGGAAGCCGCGGGCACCGTCTGAACCTACCACAAGTCCACAACCACCCACCGGGGTCCCTAACAGACGACATCACGTCAATTTTACCCAGGCCCTGTCTCTTCTCGACGGACGACTTCCATTTGAAATTGGTGTCTCTTTCGCACCTCCATCACGATGTCAACGCAGCGAGTGCAACACGCACTTCTGGTCTAGTAAAATATCTCTAAAACGCAGCCTCTTACTCGCTTCACATTACTTCAGCAGCGCAGGTACTTAGATGGAAGAGGGCAAAAAGAGCAAGGAGGGGATTGGCCGGACCATCTGCACCGGAAGTGCCAATCATGTGACTTGGCGTCTGACCTGGTCCTTTACACGCGCCAAACTTAGTCGCGTCTACCTTACCTTACCGGGCTTCACCTCACTACCTTCGACATTGGGCAAGCAAGGCATGCATATCGCTATCTAAACTTGCCATCAAAACGAGCAGCATGCGTCTCGTTGCCTTTGGCCCCGGCTATCGTCTCGATCACCATGCCTCTCGCCAGTCGTAACAACAACCAGAATAGCCAGATGGGCTCTGGCCTCCCGATTGCCGCTCCAGTGTTGGAACATTTATGCCTCTTTACCCACGATCTGAAACGGAAACAGAAAAGATGGCAGGACGGCCGCCTGAAATTTCATACGTTCAACAAGCGCATCATGGTCTACGATGAAAGAGGAAATTTCATCGGCGATATGCACTGGCGGGAAGACTTCGACTTTGGTGAAGGCGAAGAATTCAACTTGGAACGCGGAGCCGTCATTGTTCAAGTCGCCGAGTGTATCGGTAGCAAGGATCAAGACTTGACTGAGCTCCTCGACAAGAGAGCCAAGGAGGTTGAACAGCGACATGCTCGCTCTGCCGCAAACACAGCAAACCAGCCTCATCCAGCCACACGACCATCGGTCCAGCACCCCCAAGCCCAATATCGGCAACGATATTTATCTGACGTCTTCACTACTCCCCGCGGCCCACAGGGGAGGGCCGTGATCCCAACTACATCGCCATATGAAGATCGGGTGATGGCTCAGCAATCTTCGAGTCCCCAGGACGAGGCTCAAAGGCCCACCAAAAGGAGGAGGAGAGAGGTATCACCCCCCAGCAAGTCAGGCTACGCCCAAAATTTGTTCGGCGCAACTCTCAATCTATCGTCTTGGTCGGCGAGCGCCCCAGTGCGAAGTCAGCCCATGCCGACACCCAAAAGCGTTGCTCCCTCTGTGGAAGCACCACCTCGCCCAGTCATTCCAGGCAAAAGCGTCAACTCCTCTAGGCCGAAGCCTTCTGCTGTCGTTGATTTGACCGACGATGCCGGAGTGCCAGCGAGAAATGTCACAGCCTCGATAACATGCGAGTCAGAGGTTCCGGCCACAAGCAACACCAGTGCGCTAGCAAAAGAAGCCTCGCTAGGTCAAAGCCCCTTTAAGAGACCAAGCACGCATGTCCGCAGAGAGATATCAGTGGAAAGGAACGTGGAGATTATCGAGAAGCCTAGAGAGTTGCTGATCCCTAGCAGTCATCAATCTGAATGTCGCGTCGAAGCCCTGGAGCAAGCAGAACCAAGAAAAGACACTAGAAAGCCGCGAGACGGCATACAAAAAGCTGCTACTCGCGAAATAGATGATTGGCCTCATAATGGCGCCATGCCCGAATCTGCGCGACTTCGTGCTCCAGCAACGGCAAAGAGGAAGGCGCCAGGAATCCACAAGCATCTCGCGGAGAATGGAAGCACCTCATCAATACCAGCAGCGTCTGTGCCAGAACGGCCGTCGGTACCCAATGATGAGCCTACAGATCCAGAAGAACCAACGACCAAACTCCGCATTAAGACAAGGGAAAAGCGCGGTCTAATGGTGGTCGCGAAGAAGGCCACCACGAAGAGCAAAAGACGGCAACTGAGTTCACCCACAGCTGGGCCAAACCTGTCAACGTCAGACAGACAGGTTATAACGGATGTCACTCCTTGGGAACCTTGTCCTACAACAACGCCTGTTTTGCATGTCGAAAGTTCACCGGGGCATCCAACTTTTGGCAGCTACACAGAAGCCGCCCCGAAGGCCGATGTCAGGGCCGGTAGAGCGAAAAACCACAAACAACCGGATGAGATGGCCAAGGGTTTGGCTCAGCCTGAAGGCCCCGACGAGGAAGGTTGTCAATCATCCGAACACTCCTTGCAGCCAGCACGGACACTGAGGACACGGAAAGCTCGACGTAGCCCGGATCGGCAAGACGATGTGGAAGAGGTTCACATCAATCCAGGCCCGCGATTAGCATCTCTCGGTCGAAGGACTGTGAAAAGTAAGGAAATCATTGGCTCGTTCAACACAAGACCGCCTCGCATATCCCTCGAAACTTCAACCGCGGCTGCAGCGCCTAAGAGAGAGGCCCCAGCTACGACTGAAAGTCATTCTGAATCCAATCCCTTGTTTCCCAATACGTCGGATGGTTTTCCACAAGCAGAAGCCACAAGACCTACCAAAACGACTCGGTTAGAGAACCCCGCAACGAGGGGCCGGAAAGCGGCACAGAAGTCAGATGCTATGGGCACTGTTCCAGAGCCAGTCTTGCCGGCTAATCTGGATGCAGCTCTTATTAGGAACCTCGGCAGAGCTAGCAATAGATCAGAGGCGAGGACAGATGCTGAAATCGACATGGTGGCTAATGAGCCCAAGAAGAAACTTCCCGGATTTCAAAGGGCAAACGGAGGTCCATGGAGCAAAGAGGCTCACGATTTGATGGGATGTACAAGACCTGGGCGATGAGGCTAGCATCAGAATAGGATGAGGCGTTTCGACAAGCACACAGGTGGGCAAGTGAAATCACGGAGCTCGCTCGATCCAGACCTTTGAGACGCGGCTTTTATGTCGCATTTCTGAGAGACAAGTCTCAAGGATCCCGTACGCGCCGCACACTTGACCGACGAAAGTGAGGATATCTTCGGGACTCTGTCACTGCCAGCATTGTACTGTAGTATGAAGCTACGCAGGTACAGGACGGTCGAAAGTCGAGTAGACTTGGATTGATCCAGGGAACCGCAGCACTACATGAAATGGACTGAATGGGTCGCCGGTTCTGGGATCGAGCTCAACGTACTCCACGCAACGTAAGTCCTAAGTCGCAGTCGTTAACCCAAACCCCCTCCTCGGCGGTAATGGCAAAATAACGAGTTTGCATTAGATACTCCTAGGATGCGGGGAGTGGCCGGATCAGAGCCAAGAGATTCCTCCCAGTAGCTGGGATAAATTGCTGCGAGTACAGTCGTGTACTCGATCTAGGACGCTGTAGATTGGGCAGAACCCTTTCAATAACGAATGATAACTTCATCGCTCGTCAATGGGGACAAAATTTGCTCATCGCCCCAATGAAAACGTTCGTCTCTGCTGATGATTGACCTTGTGAGACTGAATCTTGCTCGTACACAGTGATCCGTCGTTGAATCTACTCAAGTGGTGTGAGGCACCTACCTCTACGTCCGTGCGGCATTGAAATGCGTGCTGCATAGAGATCGTTTAGGTTTTCAGATAAATAGTAGTAGTGAAGCTCATCCCAAATGACGGTCGATGTGAGTGTGTTCGAGATCACGTGGTGAACGGCAGGGCCTGCTATCACGACATGTTCCTGCCTCCCCCGTGCACGACACTATGAGCCCCAGCCGTAGAATGCCTGACCCGTGCAATTATATTCATCTACTAGGAAGAAAAATACAAAAGCTCGGCCCCTCTCACAGGTGGCTTACGAAAATCCGTAGATCTTACCAGCCTTAAGTGTAGCAATGCAGGGGTTTTTCACGAGACTCAAACTCGCGACCTGTGCAAGAGGGACAATTTACTCACGACTAATCCCGCTACTTCACAGGTCTCGGTGATATTTTGTAGCTCTTTTATCCATCAAAGAAGTATCCGGGGCGGTGTCTTCCAGGTCGACTTACATGTCTAGGGCTGATGGCCGAGCAAGCTCCCACCAACCCATCCACCCATCGTTGAGCCGTGACTAACATCAGGTGTTTGTTGACCTCTCAGGGATTCGAGCAAGCGGTTAAATCCTTTGCAAGTCCGAAACCACAGTTGCATTGAGGCTCAAGGCATCCAGGAAGATTCGCTGGATTCAAGGACAGTTGACAAACCGGCATATACAGGAATGACTAGGCAACGACTATAGTAAAGACCTTGTGCCACGGCTCTTTCGGGACGGAAAGTAAGCGCCATGTGCCTCAGAAACCTTTGGCGAGTTTTGTACCGGAAGTTGTTTGCTCGTTTCATGACTAGCAACAGTGACTTGCTGCGCAGCATCAGGTGCCAGACGAACCACTCTCTCTATAAGTTTAAAGATTAAGTTACGAAGGTGTGCAATGACTCCGGTTCAGCAGGCCTTCAACCAAAGCCTTTGGCAGTGTATGCGAGGGTAGCTTTACGACATTCGGAGAAAAATACCCACGGGACCAAGGCTGCACGTAATTGCTCCCACTGCGAGTGGATAGCATGGGGGCGAGCTGATAACTGAGTCTTATCATGTCATCAACTCGTCCGAGTACTCTTCAGTGACGGTAGATACACGGGAAGCAGGTCCAGACCAGTGAAGGAAGGTATAAAAAAATAGAGGTCCCCTTGCTAAGGTGCCTCGATCATCTCGACTTCACGAAACGGATAAACTTGTTTGGATGGCACGGTTGGGCAGTGTACGACGTGACAGACTGCGGACCAGAGCCGAATGGAGCGAAAGGATTCCCTTGAGCCCGAAGGACCAGACTAGCGTCACAACGGCATGCCCATAACACAGCAAAAGTACCGTGCTTGGCCCATTTGCAGATGACAGCCATTCTGTATTCGTATCGTGCTAACTGGTAACACACCCCGGTTGCCTTGGACCAATTAGGCGAAGCCAGCCACACACTTGTCAGCAACCGGGCAGATTCCGCTCTGCGTGCGGTGGCATTGGCAAACCAGAGAGGTGGAAAGCCTCGGAAGGTGCCTTGGAAGCTTAACCTAGAGAGGTTCCGGCACGGAACGGAAGGCAAAACAAAGCTTGTGTGCCTGTACGGAGTACGGATACCTTGGTCACCTTCGGTCTGGCGGTCCTAAGCCTCATGTACCCGGCTCAACTTGGCACTCTGGAGTCTTAGGTTGGTCCTTTCCAGCTAAGGAATTCGTGGTATGTGGGGTTTACCGCGCACCTCCCCGCTTACAAGATCACAACAGGATCCATTGATATGCTGCCAGCCTCTCCAAGTGAACAGAGTATGTTGTGCTGCGTCCGGGGAGCTTTGGCATCATCTATATTCGTACGTCTTCCTCCCGGGGTCATCGTGCATAAGACAGGTACGGGGGATGTATGGGATACCTTCAGGTACGTCGATGCTTGTGACAGGACCTTGTGAGAGAAGGTCAGTAAGACCTTAGACGGATTATGACTGATTGTCTGAAGCCTCAGGCGGCCGCCATTGGCTATGGGTTGACTCACCCAGACCACGTGACCTCAGATTGGACATGATTGACCAATGAGAGACGAGTACACTCGCCGAAAACCCAGCGCCCGGCTCACAAGTTATGGGGCCTGTGAGCCAATTAGATTCACATAAGTGGATCTCTTAGCCCCTATATGCATCTCTGATTGGCCTCATCCCCAGACATCATCCGCATTACGCTAAACCGCTTTCATCTCGCCGACGAGCTCAATCAAAACCACCGACTGCGCCTTGCTGGGGTACCGATGGACAGCCAGTTGTGGCCTCAGCAGTGAAATACCATCCATGACTCCGGCCTGGCTCACACGCTTCCCTTTCGATCTTCTCTTTCCAATTCTTCAATACTGAAAAGCCAAATACGTCGATTAGCAGACTCGAGTGAAGCTACTCCGAAGCTGGAGAACTTCTCTTGATCCGTCTCTTGTCCCGCAACTTTTCCCTCCAACAACACTGCATCAGCCAACTTAGGAGAAATCCAAGTTGCTGACAAACTGCCTGCCTTTTGCAAGCTTCGTCTCTAGAGACAGTTTCCCATCTAACCTCATCATCCGGTCTACACCAAATTCATATCTGAAATCGCCTCGAAAGAGAGCTTTCTATCAAGGTGAGCTTTGATCCCCATACGACTTGGCGTCCCACCGCGATTCCCAAGGCAGCATGTAGTTCCTCAGTGGGGGGTCTGTGGATTTAGACACTTCACCAACACAATGTATCTTGTATCACTTTCACATAAAAGCAAATACCCTCCCCCATATCGTCCTACCTCAATATGACACACACAGAATTCTGGGCAGCTTGATGTAGGATATGAGGCCAGCCAAACAATTACTTACCCACTCTCATTAGCAAGCATTCAGCAGACCTGGGAAACAATCCGGTCTTAGTTCCTGCAGGGATCCGATCCCCCGTCACCATATCCTCCATATTCCGCCGCATACCTTCCGTAGCCAACACCATCAACGCAATGTCCGGCGTGATACGAAACCAGTCTACCGCTGCCTTCCAAGGCTTCTCCATCTCTCAGCCTTTCCTCGGCGCGTCTTTGCAGTTCTACCCTGAGATGGGTACCCAAGAACTCGACGACCTTGTCAACGCCTACCTCCCCGGCTCTGCCTCCATCCAGGAGAAGCGTGCCACCGTCTCTATGGACTTCTTTGCATTCTCCCAGCTCACTGGAGAGACCTTCAAGTACTATCCCGTTGCCAGCGAATCCAGCAGCTCCGCCATCTCCTCTGCCGGATCTAGCCCCGTACAGAACTCCAGCAGCAGCTCCAACTTCGTATCCCCTATCATTTCTGACTGGTCTTGGTCGCAGTCTACGCCCAGCTCAGCTTCTGCGTCTACTCCCACATCTGTCAGCCAGGAATCCATGTACTCCAAGTCTTCCAAGAGGGCCGCATCCTCTGCGACAAAGCCCCAGGCTAACGACTTCTCCCACCTCCCTGGGATGAAGATCATGACAAAGGATGGCCGCGATGTCACAAACTCTGCTTCTCGCGGTTGCAAAACCAAGGAGCAGCGTGATCATGCGCATCTGATGCGCATCATCAAGGCATGCGACGCCTGCAAGAAGAAGAAGGTCAGGTGTGACCCTAGCCACAAGAAACGCACCACCACACAGGCTCAGGGTGCCGCTGCCGCTCCAGCGCGGTCAGCGAAGAAGGCCAAGACGTCGAAGAGGGATTCGCCAGTGGCTACCGAAAGGTCACCACAACCAAGCACGTCATTATCAACACCAGCATTGTTTACAGATTCCTCATTCGCGGACCTTGACATGCTCAACATGGCAGATTCTTGGGAGTCCTTTGTCCAATTCGATGACGAGCCCGCCAACGTTGCTCCTTTCGAATACGACTTCTTCTTCGACCCCGCGGGACACCTTACTCCCGAGTCAAGCCAGTCTCCCATTACTCCCTCGATGGTATTCAGCCAGTCTCAGAACGGCTCCGATGGCCTCCAGAACGTGGTTGCTAGCAAGCCATTCCCCGACGAGCTCGATGTCCGGCCACCGGCGCTTCCTTACCTGGACTCTTCCCCGCGTATCAGCAACTACGTCGACTTCAACCTCTACTCACCCGAGCCAAGCTTCTTGGACGACGATGTTGCACTACTCAGTGACATTGGTACTACTACCAGGACGCAGAGCACACCATCTCAGCGCCGTAGCTCGCCTCAAGGCAGCCAGTCGTCAGTTCAGCAACAAGTACACCTCGGTCGCTCTCCAACGGCACCAGATGATTACTTGGCAGACGATAACGGGGCACCGGTAAGCGGAACTACACTGGGAGGAACCAGCGTCATGGTCTGTCGTCACCGGCACCGTCCATCGTCGGTAGCAGTACATACTGGAGTACCGACCGTTCCAATGGTGAGCATCCCTTACACGGCACAACGTGAACGTTTTCTGACATTTGAACAGACCGAGTCTGAGTCTCAATTGAGCCCATCGGAAGTCAATGCAACATCTCGCAGTGTACGATCCCAACGACTTGCGGACCCAGCCCTGCAGCCAAGCTCGCCACAATTACTACCACTGCCACATGCCACGTACCGCTCTACTGTCAATTCGTCGGGACTACATGCTACCTCACTTGGCGGCGTACTGCCAGGAGTAGTCGGCTGTTTGCCAATGTCCTCAGTCATTGCGTCCTCACGCTCCTCGGCCGCCGTCGAGGAGGCGTCTTATTACGCGCATATCACGAGGACAAGCAATGGTGCCGCTGGTCGTGGAGCAATTGATAGCGGAGTGTCCAGCAGCGTTTCTTCGGATGCTCATCTTCACCTTGCAACGCCAGGGTCATCAGAAATTCGTCACACCACCACACATAGCGTCAACCGTTCCTCTGCCGGCGTCTTTGTACTAGGCGGTGTACACGTTGTGATGGAGGCGGTTGCGGGTGGTAACTTGACATGCAAGCGCCGCTCTCTCGTCGACTGGCTGTTTAAGTCGCAGTGCCTGGTATCCGTAGCACTCTTTGCGACTGTACTCGGCTTGGTTGCGCAAGTACTCGAGGCACAGGCGTTCGCCAGCCGATTCATTCAACTCGCTGTTGGCCTAGCGATATACAAGGTCTGCCACTCGTACTCAAGTCTCTATGACTCGAGACCGGAACAGAGCCATCTTGGGACCGCCACGTCAAAGCCGCAGGGCTTGAGCGACGGCGCGAGGCTTCTCTCCTGTGTCAGCACGAGACTACGACGTACCTGTCGACAGAACCAATCTGCACAAACCCCGGTCAGCGGGGCGCGGATAAGGGTTCTGGGCCTCGCGCAAGGTCTCTCATGAGATCTTGTGTCGACCTGCGGCTTGGGCTAATGGCCCTGGCTTGTATGGATATGATAGTCGTCGTAGTGTTTTGTTGCTGTCTATTGGGAGCGTTGGTTTTCTGAGATACCCCTCTGTTTTTTGATGAGACGTGCATTCTTCAAGAATGGCATGCATGTCAGCTATATCATCGGGCAAGGTTGTGTTCTGTTGTACAGGCTAGAATCAGTACGCTGGGCTTTGGGCAGTTGTGCATGAACTGCCACATAGTCTAGTAAAGTTTGGTGGTAGCGTGGTGCGATATAATATAACTGCCTTGCTCACACTTCTTCGTGTTTACTTTCGCCCGACGTGCACTCGCTGTGTATAGGCACGACGAATCCGACCCTGTAGGAGGGCTTACCAAGGTCTTTCCTCTCAACACGAGGTATCTCTAGTACCCGAGGAGAGATTGGTTCAGGTGGTCAGTGCCACCGTTTGACATTAAGGTCACGTGACGCCGGGTGTTCCCACCTAATGCAAACTTCATCCATGACCATAGGGTAGATCGGTGCAATAACTGATTCAATCTTGGCTCCTTACAAAGCTAGGGGTTTACGTGATTAACAGTATCCTTTTTCCATAGTGAGTAGCAAGCCGGGCAAATAGGTTTATTTGCTTTCATTGTCTCGGACGACGTGTGCTGACTACAGCCAGACTGAGTCATCCTTGTTTGTCACTCTGCCACTTACTCAAGGTCCTGTTCAGGGTAATCTTTGAAAACGAGCACTCATTATCGAACATGGTTTCAGGCCAGGCGCTCTTTAAGGCCTTATTTCACGCTTAGCTTCAACGAGATAAGTTTTCTAGGACAGTCTTGCCCTAGAACTCTGCATCAGGGTCAGATTAGGAAAACGGACAGCTTCAGAACCCTTCCGACACCTGAAAACTCGGTTTTCTGCTGTCTTGAAACTTTCCCAGTCACGAGCCAAACAAAAGCCCTTAACAACCCGGATTACTATTCGAACAGGAAGACCAGCGACAAAGGAACCTCAGACGGAATTTCTTCACAGCGTAACCGAATCTACCTTGCTTCGGGTGTATGTCAACCTGATCTAGTAGGCTGGGAATTATCCAAAGAGAAGGGCAGTTTGGAACGTCTTACCTTGCTAGTATCGAGACACGCTATACCCTGCGTCTTCCTAGAACCTCTCGATCTCTTGCCCACTTGCCCAGACTACCGTAGTCCAGTCCGTTGCTACGGACCTGGTTTAAAACGGGCCGCACAGAGCAAATAGTCTTCGTTCTCACCTCTGCGGGAAGGCAACGATTGTCTACATTTCTGAAGCTATCAGGTGCTCTCTGCACCTTGACTAAGTGCCAGTCGTACTGGGTGGCTTGAATTTGTGAAGGCCCTGTGGTACCTAGTCAGGGTAGAAAGGCATGCACCGAGTTGGTTCCTTCCCAAGTAATTTGCCATGAACGCTCCTGCCTCTTCAGATGCACCTTTGGGTGGACCTGGGCCTGAGTCTGGGCCTGGAACCGGAACGCAGGACAAAGATAGAGGAAAGCGGACTTCGACAAGCAAGTTCCTGCAAAACATATTTTGCCGCCTCAAAACCTCACTCACCCCCAACTTCAAATCACCATCCTCCTCTTCGTCACCCACCTCAGCCCCCTCGTCCCAGCAACCAGCAATATCCGCCGCCCAAACACGGCCGAACCCGGCAGGGCGGACATCAGTGGAAGAAGACCCAGAGATGGCTGGCGTTCTTACTCGACACAGTCAGTCGACTGAACCAGCGCTGCCTCTGTTTTCCTCCAGCAAGGCTCCCGTTCCCGTTTCGGGAGATGACAAGGAGAACCAGCCCAGTGCCCCTGCGGTCTCCGTACCAGCTGCGGTCTTGAGCCGTATGAGCCTTGACTCCATCGGTCGGCCGCGATCATCAGCCTCCATCCCTCAGACCACGCTCACGCCCCTCAGCGAGAGACCTATGCACCAGATGCTCATGGATCAGGCATTGGATATGGTAAGCAGCTATAATAACTAGCTTGTCCCCTCATTGCAATAGAACATCCTTTAATATCGTTTACAGGCTCGACTAGCACTGCGGACCAACGAGACGCCCGTTGGCTGTGTTCTTGTCCACAACGAATCGGTCATCGCCAGAGGCATGAATGCCACGAACGTGACTCGGAACGGTACCCGCCATGCTGAGTTCATGGCATTGTCTGCCCTGCTGTCCTACCGACCCAACAATAGTGAGGAGGCCGTCGAGGCTCAGCTTCGCCAACAGGCCAGCGAACGTTCCAAAGTAGATGTTCCTGACGATGAATCGGATCTGTTCCCGGATGACGACGAGTATGTCAGGAAAGGCCACCTCTACCCTTACGGCCAGAAGCTTCATCTCGATCCTCGGGTCGACCGCTCTATCGTCAGAGAGTGCACTCTTTACGTTACAGTCGAGCCCTGTGTCATGTGCGCCGGTCTGCTTAGACAACTTGGCATCAAAAAGGTCTACTTCGGCGCTGTCAACGACAAGTTTGGCGGAACTGGTGGCGTGTTCAGCATTCACAAAAACTCCACAGACACCCGCCAAGACTCCAACCCTGTCACAGTTCTTAGGCCGCTTCAGATCAATGCATCCAACGCCCCAAGACCGGCAAGCTCTGCGTCTGGAAAGAGTTCCTTCACCAGCAGTCGTCCCGCGAGCCAAGGTGGCGATGGCGGAAACGTCGAGCCAGGTTTCGAAGCAGAAGGCGGTTGGGGCCGCGACGAAGCCGTCGGTTTGCTGCGGAGATTCTACGTGCAGGAGAATGGAAGAGGTAAGTCGCTGATAAAATAGGATCATCGAGAAGCTGTAAGCTGACACCTTCTCTAGCACCAGTACCGCGCAAGAAGGAAGGCCGCGCAGCTAGGTTGGCAGCCATGGAACAAGCTGGAGGCGAAGGCGGAACACCTGTTCCCTCCGAGGCTTTCGACGTCGCTGACGGCGAAGACCAAGGTGCCGATGGCAAAGGTGCTTCAACCGTCTCCAATGGCAGTGAAGACAAGGACGAGGCTTGAGTATACCGCTGAGCATTTTCAGGGAGCCAACACGCATGACATACCATAAGAATTGATCATTAGATGGGGTTATCAACACTGATGGGACGATCCACCATTTATCTTAGATTGGTTCTATTGTACTCTCAACGAAAGGCAACTAATAATAGACGAAGCGGCATCATCATTCGGGTATCCTATCCAATTCCCCAATGTGGTACTTAAATGACTAGTATCCCACAAAACTCCTCGAAAACGACTTCCTTTACTCCGCTTATGATGAGGACCTGTCACCGTGGGGGGTGATTGTCTCTCCAATCTCCTTATCCTTGCCGGTGATAGAGCCGCCCTGCTCGGAGCTAATGGTCTTCTCCAAGGGTTGGGGCTCGGAAGCGGCAGTCTGATGTTCATCAGAACGCCAGAAATCCTTCTTTCCGCTGAACACGCGGCGGACCCATGGGGGCAGGATGCCGCCAGGAATGCGCCAGGTCCAAGGGTCCTTCTCGTTCTTGTTGTATGGAACAATGCGGCCGCCGGAGACCTTTTCGATGACCCAGACAAGGCCGTTGATGAGGATGTAACTGCATACACCACCGATGAGGCCATCGGCAATAGAGTAGGTGAAGGGCATGAGTGCGAGGGTGATGAAGGCGGGAACGGCATCACCCATGTACCTCCAGTTAATCTCGGTGACGGCGCGGACCATCATGGATCCCACGAGAACCAACACGCAGCCGGTGGCCCACGAGGGGATGGAAGCGAAGATGGGAGCGAAGAAGATGGAGATGAAGAAGCAGATACCGGTGACCATGGCAGTCAGACCGGTCTTGCCTCCCTCGGAAATACCGGCACCGGACTCGACGAAGGCGGTGACAGGGGGTGTACCGAAGAGGGCACCAACGGAGATGCTAAGGGCATCGACCATGTAAGCGACGGATGAGCCCTCGAAATCCTGAGTCTCCTCGTCGATGAGGTTGGCGAAGCGGGCCATGGAGTAGAGGGTACCGGTGCAGTCGAGGATGTCGACATACAAGAAGGTGATGAGGGCCAGGCCGAAAGCACCGCTGTATCCTCCAACATTCCACTCTTGGACGTTGAGAGTCCTCTGGATTGGGTGGAAGTCGACAACCTTCTTGAAGAAGTCAAAGTTGGAGTCGCCGATGACGGTGTCGGGGAAGTAAGTGACAGAGGTGTTACGGGGCCAGGAGATGATGCTGACGAGGATGATTCCAGCCAGGATGGCGCCCTTGAAGCGGTACATCATGAGCATGACGGTGAAGATACCACCGCAGAAGATACCGATCCACATGGTGGGGTTGCGCATCTTGGTAGAGGAGGGGCAGAGGCCATCAACCTGCTCGCTCGCAATGCAGCCAGCCAACTCGAGGGGGGTGGAAGTGGCGCCAACAATCAGACCGATACCCTCGCTGTAGGTGAGACCGATGAGGGTGAGGAAGAGACCGATACCGACACCGGTGGCGAGTTTGATGGAGCGGGGGATGGCGCGAGCGAGCCATTGACGCAGACCGAGCAGGGCGAGGCCGAAGAAGATGAAGCCCTCGATGAAGATGGCAGTAAGGGCGACCTGGTAAGGGACGGCACCGGTTCCGTGGTAACCGACGACGGAGTAGGCAAAGTAGGCGTTCAAGCCCATACCGGGAGCGCAACCGACGGGCATGTTGGCGAGGAGGCCCATGAAGAAGGTGGCCAGGGACGAAATAGCGGCGGTAGCGGTGACGATGTCACGCTTGACCTCTGCCACGCAGAGCATGTAGTCCTGATCCTTGTCGCAAGTGAAGTCGTCGGCGTTGCGCGGGCAGACGCAGGTACCGCCGGAATCGGCGACGATGGAGGAGTTGACGGCGATAATGTAGGCCATGGCGAAGAAGGCGACGAGGCCGGCGCGCATCTCGGTGAAGAAGAGTGATCCCTTGCGCTCACGAGGCTTTTTGTTTTCATGACATATCAGCACACTGTCACGTATCGTTGTGAATCCTGGCCCTGCGCGCCTTGCGCAAAGAGCGGCGGCTGTAGAGCCATCTCGAAGGAGTTGTGACGGGAAGTTGGGAATTGGCGACTTACATGACCGGAGCCCTCAAGCTGGAACCACCGACCGACCGGGCCGGCGGCGATCTTGGCGTTCCATTTCTGGACGAACCCCATTTTTGCACGAAATTTTTCGTCCTTTCTTTATTTTCCAGTCCTTGATGTTTCGAACGGCGATAATGGATTGGGGGGTAGGTAGCTTGCCCAATATAATAAGAAATATTATCGGCAAGAAGGTGAATAAATAAAAGAAATGTTCCCCGAGATCTGGTCGAGTGAGATTGCGGCGCAGATGTCGAAGATCGAGCAGCAAAGAAAAGCAAGTCAAAGCAAGACAAGCCGAAGCCGGGCTTTTAACTAGTTTTCTTGACAACTGCGACAGAGCAGGGGGAGGGCCCAATGGGGGGGTGAGATAGATAGGAATCGGGAGAGGCCGTTGAGGCACCGATTACAGCAAGCTGGACGGCGACGGGGGGAAGGATGGGAGGCGAGCCTAGAGAGACAACATCAACAATCCCAAGAGGGCGGAACGGTGGATGGTTTTTATCAATGGCCAGGACTGGCACGGGCAATGGCTCATAAACAGGATAGAGGCAACGGACCGCGCCCCTCTCCTCTTGTGGACGAACGACAACGGCCAGTCGCGTTATCAAAGAAAATCTCGAGCCATTATTTATTAGTGTGAAAGGATTATCATTTGCTGGATCACCGGAGGGGTGGGTGGGCAGCATGGCAAGGGCCCAGGCGTGGTGGATCAAGAAAAAGCTGTGTACTTTCACTTTTGGCCGGATAGCTAAGGTTGCCAAGACCAAGATGGCAACTGGGAGCTGGGGTGGGCATGGGAGAGGAAGAGAGTGAGATGGGACTCTGAGATGGACATGGGAGACGAACCGGGGGGTGAGATTCTTGAGAGTTACCTTACAGTCCTTGCCTTTCCGTGTGTGGTAGGTAGGTATCCATATGGAGGATTGAGAGAGGTGTGCTTCGATGGACGAAGGCGAGGCCAAGCCAAGGGTCGCGGCACCCCCTTCTAGGGCCCAACTTCCGAACCTCCCCAAGGACTAGCGCGACGCCCTTATCCTAGTCCCGGTTTTTATTTCTCGCATGCAGTCGTAACGACTTCACCGAGTTCTTGTCTCAGTCGGTGCATACACGGACGGCGGGCATGGCGTGGCATGGCATGGCATGGCATGGCATGGAATGGCGGTACCGGCCTCGAAGCGTGCGAAGCCATGTGCCGGAGAAGCTCAACTCGACTTTCTCCTAAAGTCCTAGACTGAGCCTGAGCCCATTGTGGGATTGTGGGCACAGCCTTTTTGCTGGCACCTGCTTGTCTGCTTTAGAATTGGTCAATTGGGTCCGAATACCTTACTCTGAGCTTCTCCATGTGGGTGTGGAACGTGGAACTGTGGATGCGCCGAAAAGCTACATGTGGTGTAGGGAGTAGGTGGCATGGCGGCGGCGGCGCGGCATGTCGTCCAATGGCACAACCAAAGAGCAAAGATATCGGAACCGAGCGATGAAAGAAGTGACAGGCCGAAAGCAGCGTCCCAGCTCTCTGGACTGTGAACGGGCTCCCCCCATTCCGAAGCCAACACGCTATTCAGGGAATGTCGCAACT
Organism: Colletotrichum fioriniae; assembly: GCF_027942845.1. Taxonomy (NCBI): domain Eukaryota; kingdom Fungi; phylum Ascomycota; class Sordariomycetes; order Glomerellales; family Glomerellaceae; genus Colletotrichum; species Colletotrichum fioriniae. The sequence goes on from NW_027076842.1 coordinate 905,358, forward strand.
TGATAAGTAAAGTTGGCCCGAAAAGCTCACACACAAGCGATGGCCATGTGGTAGGTACCTTAAGTTGCCAGTTTCTAACCAGAGACGGCATCATCAGTTGGAAGAAACAGGCTATAGGCAGTAGCAGAGGAGGGAAGCTTTGGGCCGTCGGCATGGTGGCTTCCCTGGCCGCGCTGCCTTTTGCCAGGTCACATCGATAATGCGCTGTGTCAGACGCCATTGAAGACGCCATGCAAGGACTACGTACAGCCTTGGACATTGTGGTGACTGTGAGATGGTGAAGCACAAAGAGATGGCGCTTAAGCATGAAAGATGTATCATGTATGTAGGCCGGGGGCCGACGGCAGCGTAAGGTATTTGCCATTGGTAGCTGAAGGCAAGGCGAGGCGAGGCGAGGCAAGCCAGGCCAATGCCCAGGCTGCATTCACTCCGTATTACATGGAGAAATGGAAGGCTGGTTCGAAGTTTTGACGGGGTTCCATTCGCAATCGGGTTGTATTCGTCGTGTACGGAGTACTGCGTATTATTCGATTGATGGTATTAAGGTAGTTGGTTGGTATCGGTAGTGGTTGTCTAGAGCGCCATGCTGGGCAAACATGGTTCTTGATGCGCCAGTGACAAGCAGATGTGGAAAATCTTAGCACATATCAATCGAGAGCGGGGCCGAAAATGAGCATCGCAACAAAAGTGCGTGCGTCCCCCCCCGCCAGGCCTGCCCTAACTTTTTTCTTAAAGTACCTTAGTCTTGAAGTGACCCGACCAGATCCCCAGAGGAGAGAGTTGCGCAACGCGACCGACCCAATCAACTGGCAAGAAAAGGTCGGACAAGTACTGCGGCAAAAGAGCATAAAGAGACGGCAGTGGCGCACTACATCAGAAGAGGCTAAGGCAGTGTAAGTGTAAATGAATTGCGGATACGTCCCGCCTGCTTCAAGCCTTCAACAGGCCGAAACTATGGAGCTAAGGCAAGGAACTGGGCGCGCCGTACATATCGTCGCCATTGTGAGCCTGGACCTTTTGGTCGGTGAGTGAGCCGCCCTCCGCTGCGTGACTGAGGTGCTCAGGAGTCCCGACGCTGAGGTGGGTGGGTAGCGACTCCTGAATCAGTTGTGATGCTCGTCCTCGGGTGATCTCGTACCTGCTTACATACCTAACTAAGGTAAGGTATGGAATACAGTCACTGCCTTGTGCCAGGACCCAGAACCAGTGGAGGGCGGTATACCTTAATTAAGGTACGTGTTGTGCGTGTACTCCGTACTCCATACACACACCACAAGGTAGGAAGTCGTGGCAAGTTGCAACAACATCATGTCGCCGGGCATGTCATTGTCAGGTCAGCCCTGATCAAACTCAATGGAACATGCTGCTGACTTACGCCTTACCGATCCATGCGACCTTGCGACCTCCGGCTTGCCTCAGCTAGCTGGCTTAGGTCCCGACTGCATATCCGGGCAAGTGTGCTCCGGTGCTACTGCACTCAGGCAAGGGCGGGAAGCCGCTCAACGTTACAGGTTCCTTTCTTATTCCATCTCAGCTGCCTTAGCACTTACACACACCAAGGGTACTCCGGACCATAAGTTACGAATACTCCGTGTTGCACACGTTGGCGGTTGCCCGAGAGGTAAGTGTCTATGTATAGGTCTTTCCTGGGGTTTGCTCTTTCCCGCTGTCAATGCTGTCGTCCCTTCTCTTGCCGCTTTTTACTTTCTTCTTCTTCTTCTTCTTCTTCTTCCTTTCTCGGTTTTTTTTCTGTCTTGTCAGTGTGTGTGTGTGTGTGTGTGTGTGTGTGTGAGGAAAAGGCGGGGATGGTCGCCTCGACATGCAGGTTCTTTCCCATTGTTTCCCCGGCAAGTAAGTGAGGTACTGAGTGTCGAGGAACGGGCACTCACTCATACATGTTCGGTTCTGCTCCTGCTCCTGCTCCTGCTCCTGCTCTGCTTCACGATCTTGCCTTCCATTGAGTTTCCTCCTCCCGTAACCATGGAGCTAGATACCTGCGCCGTATTACTGCAGCTGTGCAGCATGGTATACCTAAACTTCTAAAGGTCTAGAAAGGCGGAAAATCTAATCAAGGTAAGGTAGGGTACCTGTCCTCTCACTCCATTCGACCAAACTGCCTAAACCGGTCGCCCGACTATCAGCTTCGGAAGCGGGGCTCTTGCTGAATCCGAAGCCATTGGCCGTGGCAGTGATCCACCTCCGAAGCTAGGCTCTTCTCGGTGCGAGCGGCCGTGGCCGAGCGGGGCCGCATCTGCCATCTGCGATAAGCATCCTGACCCTCCTTGGTCGGGGGTTCTGGCTTCCATTGTGTCAACTGCCTTCTAGGTATGTACGGTCTGTCAACCTTATCAGCCACTTATCCAGAAGCAAATTACCATCTCCAGGCTTCATCTCGTCCGTAGGCACGCAGGCGGCAGGCCCTCGTGTTTCCATTGCCTCGGTCGCGAGGTTTCTTGAACTGCCAGTCTGTCCAGTGACCAGTGACGATGGTCACATATGCGACTTCACCCGCTTCTTTGGTCAACTTCATTCATGGTCAACGAGATACCCATGTCACGATCAAATTCTGCCAAGCCAAGTAACCCGCGTCCACCACATTGTTTCGAATGTCTCGCATTTTGGCGCTCCCATTCCTTAGCCTCATGCTGAACTAAGTTGCCTCGCGCATGCTCAGCTTCGAGCCGTCTGTTGATCCTCGATCAGCCGCGAAACTCTTCATGAGAGTCAACTGCGCAACCGGCCGCCGCCCAGCTCGGACAGCGGCGTATCTGCCCACCACCACGAGTGTATCAAGCCCGGGCCTTTAATACCATCGACTTGACAACTCTAGTTCGTACGGAGTACGAAGTGCACTCTCACGGTCACCGGTCTGCTCCATCCATCGGTCAGATACGTTCAGTTGGCATCAGCAGACAGCCAATCTGGTGCCTCCCATTTGTCTGGGCGATAGGAACCCCCCGACTCCCCCAAGCCCCGAGCTTTCCACTGATTACGACTCCCGTTGACATTGCCTCCCCCAATCCGACTTGGCCCACCCCCACGACTTCCAGACAGGGGGAACAACGGCACTAGCGCACCACCGCCATCTGACAGACTTGACGAGAACCGCCCGGCCGGCATCCCCGCAAAACCACCACAGACAGTGACTCCAAGGTCTCAAAGAGGACAGACATTATGGGATTTGTGGCTCGCATCTCTTCATCGCCAGTACAGGCCGCTTTTGCGTGGTTGAACTTAATTTCAACCTGCCTTACTTCATCGGTGCTTTCTTTTTTCTGTAAAAGACTGGCAGTAGCGTCTCATTGGTTGCCAGCTCGTCTTTGTCTATATGTGGCGGGCTGCCGGGCATGAGGCTTTGAAAGCCATGGCGGTAGCCTTCAACCCAGCAGAGCCAACGACAACATGTTACAACTCCTGCTCAACAAAAGCTCCCTTAAGGACATCTAGCCCCATACATGGCGTCCACCAAACTACTTGAGCCGCGTCGTACGAGTTCCTCTATCACGGCAATAGTCAAACTCGGGGGTCTGTCGTTCGTCTGATCTGGGGATCTTAGTCGAGCACAGATGCGGTGCCGTCTCGAGCTTGTGGTCACAAGCCTCCAATTGGGAGTTCATCTCAGCTCATTTAGATGGGATACGGTACCTCATAGCAAGGTTCGAGAGCAGCTTATTCCGCAGTGTGCTTTCATAGTACGGCCCTTGAACACACCGAGTTCATTGTTGAGAGACATTTCGGATACCGGCTCTCTGCTATGCGTCGCTTCGCTGCCTCGCATGTTAGTCGGGCAATAGCTGCGATCCACAGTTCGGCATCAACATACCCTAGGTACTGTGACAAGCCAAGCAGATGAGCCTTTTCAAGAAGAGGAAAGAAAAAAAATAGAAAAAAATAGACGTGTTGGAAGGTATTAACTTGGAACACGTCGCAACCGGAAAGCTGGGCGAGGCCGCAAGAGGCACACGACCCATGTCCCAAACGGGCCTCGCTGCTTCCCCTTATCTGCCGGGCCCAGTTTTCTTCATGTACGGAAATTGCTGAAGATACGAAGACCAACGCGCCAACCCAACTTCCCGCAATGGCTGCCAGGCTTGCACGTGGATTGGGTTTCTTCTTCTCAACGTCTGACTTCTACTGCATCTATTCGTACGATCCACGAATTCATTTTCAAATACCATTGTCGAACAATTGGCCTTGGCCCCATTTCGTGGTCATGACCACACAGACAGTCGAGAGTGGAGGAAGCGCGAAATCACTACGAATACTGACATGGTATTGGAAACCACCATCTCGGATCCGGGCGCACAGAATCTCTCAAATATGGGCTATACCTTATCTCCCTGACACATCACAGTACCTCAGGTTATTCATAGTTTGTTAGTAGCCTCATACAACCGTCTTCCCACCACAATCGGCAATTTGCACCACCACTATCCACTTCGTCCGACGGCTGCAATCCACTCAATAAGCTGTGGCAACTCAGTGGTCCCATGGCTCCGGTTCGACGGCGGCAATTACGGCAGTGGGGTTCCCAAGGCAATCCCGGAATGACAGCACAACGGTTTCCGTACTACCGGACGATTACAAGCTACCGATCACGGGCGAAACCGAGTTCCTCACTGCCCCTCCAGCCTCCTCCAACCCGGGCGGGGCCGTACCGACGACGGGGCATCTTCGCGACTCGCCGAGCGGGCGCGCCTCATCGAGTCATCTATCAGTTGATTGGGGACTGATGATGAATCACGGCAAGCCAAGTGGCGCTCGAGCCCTCACCGGGTGATAATTTGGAGGAAACCGTCTTGTCATCCAGGCTTGCGCCTAGTGCCGTTTGTTGAGGCAACCCATCGAATCGCCGCCCACTTGTTGTTAGAGAACCAAGTGCGCGTGACCCCGGCCGCTTGAGATTCCGCCGCGTCGAGCCGTGGCTGGCAGACCCATGCGAGCCTTCGTCAGGAACGCCAGCAATGTGCCAATTGCTTCCTCCTGGTTGGATAATTAAAGCATCGATGTTTGCGATTGACACGAGGCAGCATCGCACCCACCCTCTCGTCGGACGGCATCCGACCTCCGCAATCCCCGGTAATGGCACCAGGACCGGTGCGGGGAAACGACGGAACTCAATCTTGTCCCTGACTCTCATCGACAACCAGCGAGATCATCGTGATCCTGAGTAGCCATAGCCAGGTTGACCGAGGTCGCAACTCGTCAGTCTTTGACCCTCCTTTTACATGACACGACCGGAATTCGGTCCTCTCGCAGAGCTCTCACAGTCCACAGATGGTCATCAGAGGCGGTCAAGCCCATCGGCCCCCGGGGAACGAGCGATATTGATGCCGTGCGCTCGATGGGTCACATTGAATTCGCATCGCGACGTCACCGATCACTCGGTACCCAAGGGGTAACCCAATCCCGCGCAGACACGGAGACAGCAACAAGGACAGGGAGCTTATCACGCATCGCAGACTCCTTCCTCCTGTCGTAGGCAGGACCTCACCGCTGAAGAGTACAGACGCCCACTTGTGGTTTGCGAGCGTGCGGGCAACGGCTACTAAGTCATGTACTGCAGCACTAGCGCGTGGGCAACGAAGTGAACCACTCAACCTTCAACCGCCCTGTCGTGAGTCGATGTGACGACACCTACCTTATTCCAACGAAGTGACAGCGAGATTGCCTACCTGCCCGGAGAATTTGGCGCCCTGCAGCGGCTCCTCGACGATCTCTGGGGGTGCCGTGTCATGAAAAGGATCATCTTCTCAACTTACAGTCTGCTTCACCCCGACCTGTCGGCTCCATGCGCTAATTAATTACAGAAAAGTATTTTTCGATGGCGCTGGTGCAAGTAGAGTGTGAAAAGATGGCAAGGCGAGCAGTAGCACCATGACGACAATATCCGTGCCAACCCGACGTCAGCCGGCAGGGTGTCTGGTAGCAACGGCCGCTGGGATTGTCCTGGCCCCGGATACCGCCCGGAAGGTAATGAAGCTGGTTCAAGGGGAGGATCCGCCGGGCAGTACGGATGGCTACTCTGTAGTCCCATCAGCACGTTGAGATGTATTTGGCAAGGTCGGCTTCGGCAGCAGTATAGTTGCGAATTTGTTGCTCATTTCTGAGGGCTCTTCTGGAGTCAACATGGGAGTCCCTTAGGTAGACCTCGCAAGAGTTCGCCTCTGGCAGCGCGTATCAAGGAGCCATTCTCACCTGATGATGCGGGCGCGCGACATGCGTGGTGTACATCATCGATCAAGCAGGTGTTGGTGACACGAGTTCCAGTGCCGGAGTAGGCTGGGGGGGTTGGGCTTCCCGGCCAATTGGGATTGGCGGTGTAACTGAGGGAGGAATGGTATCGACTTGATTCAAGGCGTTCCGGATGATTACGGACAGCGGCGAGTTGGGCAGCGGCACGGCAATGTCATAGTGCGGTAGAAGCAACACTGCGTAGGGCCATGTCGTGAGGGTATGATGCACCTCATGCAACGTGCATTGCGAATCAGCTCGGGGGGATGCAGCACTGCCGGCTGCGGCGATGATGGCGATGATGGTTATACAACATACAGACAGACAGACAGACGCAGTGTGACACGACAGGCCAGTCTGGCAGGGTGAGTAATAGGGACGGATGGGATAGGATGGGAGAAAGGGATGCAGAGAGTAAGGTAAAGTGAGGACGGGGATTCGTTAGCAAGAGGTGGAATACGTGGGCAACGATGCGGGTTGTTGGAGTCGCAGCTGCAGGTTTACCTCATCTGACGTCACTGGGGAGGAGTAGTGGGCTGGACCCTGCATATCGCCTCAAGTTGTGAAGCGAGAAGAACAAGGTCTTTCATTGGCTGATTGGGTGGAGTCCCACTATGAGTACAACGCTGCCTTGGATCTTTGGGGGACTAGCACCGCCGGCAGCGCTGTTTCCCGCCGAGGTGCGCTGTGGTTCCCCCTTCCCGACCTCGCCTTGGAGGCACTGGGAACCGGTGCAGTGTGCTTCGCATTCCGGACCGGGTGATTCTTCAACACAAGACAAGGTCCCCTTCTCTTGCTTAGCACCATTTTCCCATGCCTCACAGCCTTCAGCTGCGGTACCTTACGGAAACTCTGCCCGCAATGTATCTCGCAGTGTGCGTGCTAATAAAAGTTACCCGACCTTCCATGTCGACCTTAGCTTGTAGTGTATGTACATAGACAGGGCATTTCATCGTATTACTCGGTACCCGTATAATACCAAGACAATGGATAATTCCCGCGACGTGTGGCAGGCCCGTTCATGGAACCCACCGGTTCAACGTTCAACGGCTGACTACGGAGTACAGGTAACAATGGAAACATAGCGATGGTACCCTGTTCTGTTCAGCCCAGACCTCCGAGTCCCAGGGCAGGGTTCCACTGCATTCTTCTTTGATTGTCATTTCCTGCAACAAGGGCAATGTTGGTTCGCCCTTTTGCATTGTTGGTCATGAACCGCCGTCAAACCGCCATTCCCATGCTTCTAACCTTCCTTCTCCTCATGCGCTGCGCACTTCTCCACGTTGCCTTACTCGGACAGTTCGTGCCACGTACGGATCCCCTTCCTCCTATTAGCTGCTACCTACCTACCTACCTTACCTTAGGTTACCTTTTGGCACTACTTACTTTTGTTGTCCACTCTTCAAGTCTCGCGTGCTCCTGACTTCTCTTTCTCTTAGTGGCCCAAACGGGGACTGGCAAAGCTGGCAAGCTAGCACTTCCCAGTGAGGCGAAAGAGGCCCCCTCCTCCCGCATCCCGTTCCAACTTGTCTCCTGCCTCCCAGTGGACGATGCACGCGACTGGACCGGCCCCAACTCACCAGCGCCAGCAACAGCCCTCCCCCGCAAAACACCAGCGGTCAGCCGATCCTCTCTGGCGTGTGACGCTATCCCAATCATCCCCCCGAGTCTCGTCTCGTCTCATCTCGGGCCTGCCTAGGTACGGAGTACGGCTTGCAGCTCGCCCCCTTCGCTGTCGTTCGTTCCTTTCGTCTATCGTCTTTCATCACGCTTGCTTGCTTGCTTGTCTTTGCTTCTCCTCCCATACCACCGATACTCCTATACCAAACCAGGTAGACTAGGTACATAGCCTATCCACCCACTTTGACACCCACATCACCCTCCCCCGCCCTGTGCCTCGACCCATCATGACCGCCTTTGTGACTATTTTGTGACTATACCATTATATACACCATCCGACCTCCCTTTCCTCTTCCCTCCCCCCTCGACACTACTATCCTACTTATTCTTGACATATGGCTCACTCCCGGCTTTGATATCTGCCCACCTTGCCACCTCTGACTACTAGCACACGTCTCCCGCCACACCTTTACATCTTCTCATATCCTCGCACATCTTCTGCCCTTTCCAGCCTCTACACCGACGATCTCGAACAATAATGGGACGCTCTCATCGCAGAGGCCCTGACTACGACCTGGACCCTTACGAGTCTTACGGTCGCCCTTACGACACTGCTGCCGACCCCTACGCCCAATATCCATCTCGTGGACGCAGTCCTGGTCCTCGTCGCCGCAACAAATCAGAACCTGCCGCTCCTCCGGCTGCCTATGACAACTATCAACGCGAACCAGAGCCCAGGGAACAACCACGAGAACACCGTGAGAGCCGCAAATCACGCAGAGATGCCGTCCCGGAATCCTACGCCCCCCCACCAGAACAGAGAGAAGATCGCAAGAGTCGCAAGAGCCGATACTACGACGAAGACGCCTATCAACCACGGGCACGGAGTCACGGCCGCTCCGCCCGGGAACCCCCCGCCACCGCTCACCACCGTGCCGACGACGACGCCTTTGACGCATATGCACCCGCCTCTCGCCGCGGCCGGGAGCGTCAACATGCCTATCACCCGCCGCGGACAAGCGACACGAGGCGCTCCAAGTATGCTGACTTTGACGCCGAGCCTCGTTATCCCGACAGACGCTCCCGTTATGCCGACTACGATGATGTCGATCCCTATAATAACGAGTCGCGCCGTTCCAAGAATGATGGGCCACGCGAGAGTGATAGACGGCGCTCGCGCTACGCTGATTACGAGGGCATCCCCCGCGGTGGTAGCGAATCAAATCGCGGACGACATGTAGATTACGAGGCTGATCCCCGTTCCAGTCCGAGAGGATATGCCGGTCACAGCCAGGGTGGCCGCGGTCGCTACATGAATGACTCGCCCGAGCGGTATGGCCAACCGGGCGGCGGTCAGCAACGCTCTACCAGAGGACGGTCCATGCCCAGAAAAGGTGCAGCAGGTGGTGCCTCTGGTACAGCGCGGCCTCGAGCCAAGTCAGCTGTTGGTTACGCTGCACTGGGTGAAGCCGCCCAGACAGCCTTTAGAGTTGGAAGCCAGGCAGCTCTCCAGATGAAGAGTGAGCCCGGCCCGTGGATAGGCGAGAAAGGTACGCGGGTGGCCACGGCTGCTCTGGGCGCCGCCCTCGTCGACACATTTGTTGGTCACAAGGCCACCGGCATGAAGGGTGGAATGCGCCATCAAGCTTTGCGTCAGGCATGTGAGATGGGTATTCGCAACTTTGTCGTCCAACCTACTGTAAATACGGCCACCCGACGCAGTGGCAGTTGGGGAGGCCATGGCACTGGTAGCGGAGGAGGTCAGAGTAGCAGTGGGAGAAGACGACACTGATCATGTCGGATTGTTGATGCGTTCTCCATCTCATTTTAGATGCGATTTGGTGGTTGATTTCCGCAACGCATATCCCCTGTTTTATATCTTCCCGGCCCAACTCTTCCCGAACACATCAAGTCCTTCTCTTCTTTCTTTTTATGGCTTTTTACAGGTTTTAGGGGCGCGGCGTTATCAGATAAAGTGCCATCAATACGGCCCGAAATTTTTTTGACTTTAGAAGCGGCATGGCACCATGTTAACGGTAGACGAGTAACGAGTCTCAATGAATCAAACAAAGATGAAAATAAAAATACCCCATTGTAATTCTTAGGCTGAAAACAAACATTTGACGGTTGGAGGGTTTTCCCTAGTTCGATCTATACTATGGATGATCAGGAGGAGCCTACCCTTGCAAATCTCCCTCGACAGGACTATTCTCTCCCCTTCATGTATACCAACAAGAACGCATCTCTCCGAATTCATCTTGACATTCGCCCTGTAATCGTCTGAATATTGGACATGAGACAAATGAAGTCCCATGATACGATGTCAAGGCGGTGTCAGGCAACAGCTTCGGCACTCCCGCCGACTTTATAGAGGAAGGGAGATGGAAACGATGGGAGATACTTGAGTTCCAGTATTGCGTCGGGTGTTTACACCACCTAAACGCAACCCTCAAGCAAGGCCGATAGCCAACACTGCAACGCAGCAGGTGTCAAGTGATGAGCGAGTTGATTCATGCTTACTACTGCTGTGCAGGATGGACGTGGCTTTAGATCGTATAGATGAAATAGATCGTATTAAATCAACAACTAGAGTACTAAGCTCCGACTAGTTGTTTGAAGATTTGGCTTGAACGACAAGCAGATCCGCCTTCACACCAGCTGTAATCAAAACACCCGCGGCAATGCCCAGGCAGTCCTTGATGTCTTCAGACACCCTGGCAGACGCCTTACCTTCAGTCGCTTTCACAGCACTCCGGCGACCAAGCACAACCAGGTTGTGCCAGGTGACTTCTCTTGTATCTGTCCTGACGCCTGACGCGGCATAGCTCGAAGCAGCCTCCAGGGTATTCGAAGAAGAAGAAGTCTCAAACTTGATGCGCGATGCCACATTGGCAGGTACATGCGTCGACACGAATCCGAAGTAGTCACCCTCATGAGATTGAGAGTCTCCCTCAGCCGTCCCGGTGAAGTGTACCACGGTCGCTTGAGCGTTGTGCTTCTCGCACAGTTGAAGCACCAGCTTAAGGGCAAGCTTGTCATCGTTGCCACCAAAGTATGGCATGAAAATCTGATGGGACTTGTTTGTGACGGGAATTGTCGGGATGTCATGATGGATGTCGCTGAATGAGTATGCTCGGGATAGCCTCTTGCGGTCGCTACTACCATCCGAAGTAGGTTGGGTAACACTGCCCTTGGGGAAGAAAATGCCAATGTTGTGTTCCGGGGAGTCGAGGATTGACTTTGCGAAACCGGTGTATGTCGATCCAAGCTTGTTGGAACCGTCTGCCGACAAGACCTGTGTGTCGACCAGGCTGCCACTCTCGCTCCAAGGGACGAGAAGAAGGTCAGAAGAGATATCCGATGATTTGGAAAGGAGAGCTTCGGCAAAGCGAGTCTCTGGCATGATCGACACCTCTCCCGAAACGGCAACCCTAATCAATTGTCCCACAGTACGGAAGATGTTCACGACGGGGTCATTGCGACTAAAATCGTCGACCTGAGACACAGTCATGACGGAAGAATCACGATCCGTAAGATGGAGTAGGCGGAAGCCATGAGCCCGCACAGCTCTAATACCATTGGAAGAATTCAGCGCCACAGTGTCAGACTTCATACCGCCCTTCTCGTCGCTTTCGATGAGTTGGCCTCCCGAGCCGGACTGCTTTCCAAACAGGGAGACCAAGTTGAGCAAGGCAGGCATGTTGTCCAGTCGAAGGTAAACCAACAGGCGCTGGACACGATCATTCGTCGGCTTGGTAAATTCATGGTCATCGGTCGATCCGCCGTGGCTCGAGATGGGTTCGCCAGTGTCCCAGTCAATCTCACCGCGCTTCCAAGCCTCGAGCTTCTTCTGATACCAGCGAGGGTACAGGAAGGAGGTTAGAGGAGTAGTTGCGAAGGTGGTCAGAAGAGCCATAACAACGAAAATCGTGAATGTTCTGGTGCTCAGAATCCTAGCCTGTAGGCCGATGTTCTGTATTCGATCAGCATCCGTCCCCCATACCATGTCACCACGGAGCTGTGCTCAAACAAGAGCTACTTACGAGGACGATCAATTCGACAAGACCTTTGCAACTCATCAGAGCCCCGATGGAGAAAGACTCTCTCCAGACCAGTCCATTCAACCGAGCAGCGAGACTGGCGCCAATAACCTTGGTCAAAAAGGCGGTGAACGTAACAGCAATAACGTAGCCCCAGGCGATACCGCTGTCAAGGAGACCCAGGTTGGTGTTCAGCCCCGAGAGCGTGAAATACAAGGGCAAGAACAGAGCACCGATCAAATCTTCCAATTTTTCAGTGACCTTGATAGCAAAACCGTTCTCGCGGGGCAAGATAAGGCCAACCATGAAGCCTCCGAAAATTGCGTGGACGCCAATGATACCAGTGAAGAAAGCCGAGGCCAGGGCGATCAAAAGGATAAGTGCAATCATGCTCTGCGAAGGTCCGTTCTCGATGTTGCCAGTTCGACGTAATAGCCAGACCAAAGCCGGCCTCACAAGGTAGAACAGGAATAACATGTAACCGACACACGCGAGGAGAATCCAAAGGGCTGAAAGACCCGTTCCGGCATTGGCGAGAGCGACACATAGAGCAAGGAGAATCCAGCCTTGAGCGTGTTAGTAAAGCCCAGCCTGACGTTTTTAGATGCACTGAAGCGTTACTCACCAACAACATCGTTCGCAACACCAGCTGAAAGCACGATAACACCGACAGAGGTATCAAGGAGCTTCAACTCGGTCAGGATACGGCACAGAACCGGGAAAGCCTAGAGACGATGTGTTAATTGGGCGGTGATCAAACCACGACCGAGTAGGTCGTTTCTGCAGGGTAATTTACCGTGATTGCAATAGCAACACCGATGAACAGCATGTAGATTGGGAAGTCAATGTGCATGACACCCTCATCACTGGAGAATTGGTTGTAGAGACCCCATGCGAGGGCGCAACCGAACGCAAAGGGTAGAGCTAAGCCGGCGAATGCTACTGAAGTAGCGACTCGCCAATTACTGACGAGGAAGCGAACGTCTGTCTCAAGACCAATGAGGAAGAGATAGAGAACAAGACCGAGATTGGCTACCAGCGTCAAGTTGGGGATCGACTCTGTAGGGAAGATGGCAGCGCGAAAGCCGGGGATTCGACCCAGCACGGAGGGCCCCAGAACAATGCCACCAATGACTTCGGCTATCACTCGAGGTTGCCGAATCTTGGACAGAGGCCAGTGGAGGAGGTGGCAGACTATGATGATGAGTCCGGCCTAGATTGGGCGAGTGACACAAGTTAGCATTTGTTGGTTGGTGCTGAAGGTGGAATGCGAAACCAGAGAGAACAAACTTGAATGATGAATATGGTGATGGGATCCTTCGGATTGTAATGCGAGGGGTTTGCGCCCTCGATAACACCACCCTGCGAAGGAGCTCTGTTTCCGCCGGTGCTGGTGGGCGCGGCTGACGATGTAGCCGTCGCCGACAGCATTGATGTTATGGACGACATGTTGGCGGATTGGCTCGAATTCCTGTCCTTGCCGGTGAACGGGCTACTCTCCGATGCAAGGAATGGCTAGGCGACCAAAGACGTCCGGAAGCGCTCGAGTGCGCTCTCCAAGTCGAATCGATTTAACCTTTCGTGATAAGACGGAACGGCAGACGATACGGGAGAGCCACTTCTTATATGGAGTTGCCAAGAAGAGGAACGCCGTCCAGGCTGTGAACACTGGCAACGGGTGGAGGGGGAAGCAGGCTTAGGTGCTGTGGCCAAGGCAATCGCAATCAGTCCCGTGATATCGGTAGGCTTTGCATGTACTAATCTGACATGGTGAGCGCGGGTTGTTTTGCCTATGTTGTTTTCTCCCTATCCGCAGCTGCCACGGTAATTGGGGGTGTTGGTAGTCAACCACTTTGGTTGGTTGAACTAGAGGGTGGCAGATGGTGATGTTGGAGCAAGTTAAGGGTTTTGGTCACTTGCCTTCCCGGCGGATTTAGTTTGCGACACGTGAAGATGTTTTGGAGGGGGGAATGTGGAGGGCGGGGAGTGCGAGTGAGCAACGGTTTGTGGAGGTGGGCAGGGAGGAAGTGGGAGACTACGATGCCTCACTGCGTGACTGCGGTAGCTAAGCAGAGTTGGGGTGGAACCTACAGGCGTGGGAAACGGATTCATTGGTCTACCCTAATATGAAGGGAATGCAAACAAGAACGAGATTGAAGCCGAGTCCAAGGATGTGGGCTGTCACTGTCAATCGTTGAATGATTGCGATGCTGAGGTCAAACGCCTGGGGTACCACTAGACAGGGTGCATGCCTGGATACAATATAATGGGCATTCCCCCCAAAAATTACTATTCGGTTCCTACTCTGTTACTTTCTTGGAAGTCGCTCATCACTCCCCACTTCGGAAGAGAAAAGGTTCATAACAATGAAAGGATGAAAGAGCAACAACATTTGCGTGATACGCTAGCTGGGGGCTTACGAGTCATCCATCCCACCGCCTCCCGTCCCGTACTTTACCGCACCTCATCAACATCAAGAGAAAGCACGGACAGAGATGAAGACATCAGCACAACATCACCTCATTCATCTAGCATGTTAACATCTCTGGCACCTCAAGCATTTTCTAGGTTGCGCACTTGCGGCTGGCACTTCCATGGCACCTGACATGATGTTGCCCAGACCATGGACAGTGCGCTATGGATAGTGAAGGGCCCAGTGGATCCAAACTCCAACCAGGGTCCAGGCCTGGCCTTGTCTCTCCACCTCCATGGCGTTGCATGCTGACCGCCAGTCTACCGCCAGTCCATGTACGGATACGTATACCGGTTTTCAGCAGCAAGACCTGGAAATTGGCGTTCGTATCGTATGTATTCTGCCCTTCCAGGAATAAGGGGAAAACCCCCGCAGACAATGGTAAGTCTTTATGGAGTACTCGTAAAGATAACCTATCCGTGGAATTGGAGAAGGTGGAGAGACGCGGGGAACAAGCCATCATCGGCTGATTGGGCCACCAAAATCCGTACCAATACACTAAGGTACTGAGCTGAACTGCATGTCTACCCAGCCCCCCGGGCTGGGTTGAGCCACCACTATGTCAAGGTTTAGAGCGGGTAATAGCGGTAACCACAAATAATCCACTGACTTGGGTCCCACCTGGTAGGCACCTCGATATTGTCCCGAATATCGACTACCAAGATGTCAAGCTGCCAATGGAGCTTCGGGGCATGAGTCTTTATCTACAATGCTATGGGGCTAACGCGGGACGGATACGTCTACTTGGTCTCTCCGTCTCGATAAATCCCATATCCAATGTGCCACACTCATAATCAGTCAGGCGTACGCCCTCGTTCTCACCTAGAGCCGCAGGCAGGGAGGGGGTGGTGCTTCACATTACAGGACCTTGTGATCGGCCGGTGTGACCATGGTGGCTTGGCTGCCTTGGCTGTCTTGGCTATGACGCTCAAAGGCACATATACATGGAAACGAAAGCACCCCCCTCTCTTCTTTATAAGAATATAGTAATTAAGAAGATTTAATCTACTATAGAAGATCTAAATATGTCACGGCACTAGGCACTAGGCCCCTGTGCGCCCAAGCCTTAGGTACCTAGCGGGTTACGTAACTACTAAACCGCTATTATAACCTAACACGTATAATAAGGCTAGGGCCTGCCCCACAGGACCTATAGCGGTTATCATATTATATATAGAAATACGAGCTTAGGGTCACTCCTTAAAACAAAAAAAACTATAAATAAGTTATATAATTATAATTATATAATAAAATAAAAAACGAATTTTTATAAATAAATAAAACGGACGATTATAAATAAATAAAATAAATAACTATTTAATAAAGAATTAAATAATAATAGATAATTTATATTTAAAAAATTATATTTAAAAATAAGATTTATATATAATATAAATTTAAGCTAGGTTTAAAATAAAGTTTCTATAGGTTTTTTAATAATTAACTTAATATTAGATTTTATAGTTATTTTTATTAAAGACCCTTTTTAATAAAATTATAATTATAATAAAAGAGAACTCGAGGTAAGTTAAAACGCTACTATATTAACTTAATAAGTATAAATTAATATAAAAAAAAGTAAACTAATAAATAGAATTTAAAATATTAAGTTTTTAAGCTTAGTAGTTTAGTAATTATTTATTTTAATATTCTATTTTTACTAACTACTTAGGCAATTTTTAATATCGTTTATATAGTATTAATATATAGTATTAATAAATACTCTTACTATCTTAGTAAACTTTTTTTTTGAAAATAAAAAAATTTCTTTTTAACTTTCCTTTCTATAAAGTTTATAATTATAAATTAGTTATATTAATAATAATATTAAGTATATAACGTTACTACTTTATAAACCCGCGTACTTGATTAAGTTCGCTACTTTTTTTAAATAATAATAGTTTATAATAATAATATTAATAAGTTTATTTACTATTTTTAGTAATATAAAACTTCCTTATATATTACTATTAATTATAGCGCGTAGTAGTCGTTTATATATAATAACTTTAATTAATAAGTATATATTATATTTAGTTACGTATAGGAACTTATTTTTTAATATTTACTTTTTATCGTTTTTTTTATAATTAGCTTCTTTAGTTTTTTTAATATTTTATTTCTTAATTATTCTTCTTATTTTATTTATTTTTATTATTTTTCTCTAGGCTCGTATTTTTAGGAATATAGTAAATCTAATATTAATTATATTTATAATTAGTTTATATTATATTATTATTATTTTAAAATTATATAGAAAAGTCTAGGCTTAGTTTAAATATTATTCCGTAAGTTTTATTAAAATATATAATCGTTTAGTTTAGTAATTAATTATTAATATAAATAATTTAATAAGTTAATTATTATATTTCTATAAATAGAAATAGCTATTTTTTTTAAAAAAGAAAGTATTAAAAATATTTATTATTTAAATATTCTATTTATAATAATTTTTTATAAAATATATTCTTAGTATTAAATAAGGAGTTATTTTTTTTATTTAAAGTATTATAAGAACTTTTTTAAATTCTCTTATTTTATAAAATTATAAAATTTATTTATTATTAAGAGGATCGATATTTTTATATTAACTTTTATTAAAATCTTTTTTAAAATTAGTATTATTAATACTAAAATAGGATCCGTAATTAATTTTTTATTTAAATACGTTATTAAGTAATATTATAAAATTTATTTAAGTTATATAATAATTCTTTATTAGAAATAAGTTTATTAAAGCCTATATAAGGTTTTTTTATTAAGTTTAAAATTAATTTTATCCTTAACTTTTTTAAATTTAAAGTCTAGTTTTTTTAATTATTTTAATCTTATTTTTTATGTAATAAGTCTTTAAATTATTTTTTTAATTTTATAAATAAATTTCTTATTATTTTTATTTTATTTTATTATATAAATAAACTGAATTAGGATTTCTTTTTAAATTATATTTTTAAGTTTAAAAAGTTATTTTTATTTATTATTTTATTATACTATATAAACGAGGTTATTTATAATTTTTTTTATATTAGGTCCCTTTTTTTAAATTTAAAGAGATATTTTTTTATATTTATTTAAAGTCTTTATATAGTTCTTTTTTAAAAAAATAAAAAATATTTATTATAATAAAGTCTATTTTAGCTTTATTTTTATAAATTTAAAAAAGTTATTTATAAAGGACTTTTTTATTTATTATATTAACTCGTTTTTTAAAAACTAATAAATATTAAATATATTTAAGTTATTAATAATTTTTAGCTATATATCCTAGCTTATTATAATTATAGTATTTAAAGTCTTTTTTTAATAAAATTATTCTTTTTTAATAATACTAAGATTTATAATACACTTATATAATAAATAATATATTATAGCGAGCGATATATGTTTTTATATTATAAAAGGGAACTCGAGGTAAGTTAAAACGCTACTATATTAACTTAATAAATATAACTTAATATAAAAAAAAAAATAGACTAATAAGCGGAATTTAGGGCGCTAGGCTTTTAAGCTTAGTAATTTAGTAATTACGTAATTTATAAGGGGTCCGTTCGGTACTTAAAGCTTAAGTACTTAGGGGCTTATTATTTAGTATTATAATATTACCCCCCTTTTAGTATAAAAAAACGCTATTCGTAGCGCTTAATTATTTATTTAAATCCTTTATAATTATTTTTTTTATAAGTTATTAAAATCTAACTAGTTATTTATTATTTTATTTTATTTTATTATTAAATAGTAAAGCTTAGTATTTAATTTTTTTATAAATATTAATAAAATAAAAGTTAATATTAATATAGCTCCGGTTTATTAAATACTAAATAATAAAACTATTATAAACTAAAGCTTATTTTTAAAAGGTCCACTATAGCCCTCGTAAAGTATTAATAATTCGGGTATTATTATTAATATTTTTTATATTATTATTATAAATAAGGAAATACTAACCTTACTAAGTATTTTGAATTATTATCGTAGCCTAGGCATATTAATCTTTTATTATACCTTTTTAATTATTATCCTCTAAATTTTTTTTTCTAACCTAGTTCTCTAATAAAGTATTAAATAACATAATTTTATAATTATTAGTAATCGAGGCCTAACGTACTTACATAGCAAGTCGCCTATTATAGCAAGTCGCCTACTTTTAAATACCCTCCTACTATTTATATAAGTTAATTAAGCTATATTATACGAAATTAATTAGAACTACTTATTAACCTCTTTTTTTAAAGGTCTCTTAAACTACTTAATATATTTATATATTATATTTAGTTTTTTCTGTAATTATTATATTATTATTTACGTAATTTACTCCCTCTCTATATAAATACCTTTTTTAATATATATTTTTATTTTTAATATTAATTACCCCTTTCTCTATTTAAATTACCTTAACCTTAGTAATATTAAGTAATTTTTTTAAAACGTAATTAGGTTTTTTTTAGCCTTTTAATACTTATTTAATATTTTATTTATTATACAAAGCCCGTAATACTTAGTTTTAATAAAAGCTAGTTTATATACTAACTTATTAATATTTTTAGTTTATAAATTAATAACTTTATATAAATATATTAATAAGCTATTTTAATAATTATAAATCCGTTTTTTAAGTAAAATAGAGCTTTATACGGCGTTATATATTATAATTAGTATTTTTAAGTCTTAAGAGCCCTAGTTATTTAAGTATAAATTAGATAGTATTAATATTTTTTAGTTTAAAATCTAAATATAAAAGAACTATTTCTAAGTTAAAAAAGTATAATTCTAGCCTATTTAAAACTAGCTCGTATATTATTTTTTACTTATTAAAATAAAAAAATACTATTTTAAAAAGTAGAAAAGAAGTCGTTTTTTAGTAATATATATAATCTATATTTATATTATTTTCTTAATTTCTTTATTATATAAAGCTTTTAATAAATTAAAATAATTAATATTAAGAAGTTAAAGCTCGTATAATAAATAGGAGGTATATAAAAAAATAATAATATTATACTCTTTATAATAATTATCGAATTTAGTTAATTTATAGCTATTATAGCTATTAAAAAAATAAGGAGCTACTTAATACCCTTCGTACGAGACTTTATATAATTTTTTAAAATACTCTAGTTAATTTAGGCCGATTTTATTTATAGGTTATTTATTTTTTATTAAGGTAGATATACTATTTAGGGGGAATTAGTTATTAATATATTATGAGAGAGGTAATATTTACTTTTTATAATAACGTATAGAGATAGTACCTAGTTATTTATATATATATTTTAAATAATAAAAACCTATTTATAATTACTAAGCTACTTTATATAAGGCTTTTTATAATAATTAGAGATTATAATAACCTTTATATATGAAAGTTTTTTTATTAAAAAGCCTATTTTATTACAATTATGGATATTATTATTATATATTCTATACTTCGTAATTATATTTTATATAAAAGGTAAACTAGGCTTAGATAATTATAAAATCTTTAATTAATACTTTTTTAATAATTAATTTTATATTAAAAAATACGTCTTTAATTATAGTTAGTATTATATAAAGTTCTTTACTTATTATAGTTTAATACGTATTACGTTACGTTTATTAAAGAGGTAATTAGTTATATTTTGTATATTATTAAGTTATAATAGAAATCCTTAATTAATTAAGTTAATAACTCGTTTAAGAATTACGGTTTTTTTTAGAAAAGTTATTTTTTTTAAATTCGTATAAGTTTTATATTAAGGTAATAGGCTAATACGTTAATTACGAAGTATTATTCTCGGGATATTATAAATAGAAGCTACTTTTCGTACGGATAGTTTTAGGTCTTTTTAATAGCTTAAAATATAAAAAATAATACGATTTTTATTTTAAAAAGAACTTATTATTATACGTAAAGGAAAGTTATTATAAAAAGAAGAGGTTTAAAAAAAAGAAAGTAAGTAACTCGCTATAATAAGTAACTCGCTATATAGGTACGTTATAAAAAAATAATAAAAAATATTATAATCGTTTACGTTAACTAAGTAATTATAATACGAGTTATAAATCTTATTATTAATAAATAATACTTTTTAATAATAAATATAGGGGCTTTTATTATATTAAAAGGTTTTAAAATAGTTAATTATATCTAATACTAATAATAATAAGTCGAGGTTCGCTATAATAACTATTATTAATAACGAGAATAAAAAAAAATTCTTTATTAATTCTAAAGACTAATTAAATCGTTAATAAAATATATAATATTATAAAATAAAAAAATTAGCTTCTAAATAATAATCTTAAATTTATTAACAATGCTTTTTTTTTAATAGAGCTATAAAAAAAAAGTTTAATAAATCCTTTAGGTATTTACTAATAAATTTATTATAATAAGGGTTATTATAGTATTATTATTAGCTTATAATAAAACTAAGCTATTATTAGCTACTACTTCTATTTATAATAAAAAGTTTTATAATAATCCTATAATTATAAAAGTATTATCTATAAAAAGCTTATAATATTACTAAAGTATAATAAAAACTCTTAGTATTATATTATATTAAGTCGTTATTATACCCCTTCTAATTAGCTTAGTATTATAATTTACTATACTATATTTATAATCTAACTACTTATAAAATTTCGTACTTAGGCTTATTAATATTATAATAAATTAGTAATAAGGGGTTTTAATATTATTTAAATAAGGAGTCTTTTTATAGCTTTTTATAACTTATTTAAATAAAAAAACTAAGTAAGCTTTTACTTTTTATAAGTATTTTATAATTTATATATTACTTAAACTAGTATTAATAATAAATTAAGGACCCACTTAGGGCTATTATAATTTATTAATATCTTAAGTTTTTTAATAAAATACGTTTATAAATCCCCTATTACTAATTTTTAAATTATTAAGTTATTAATAATAGTTAGTATATTTTTAATATCTTACTTTAAATAACTTTTTATATTATTTTTAATAATTTTTTAAATTCGTAAATACTTTTAAGTTATTTACTAAGTTTTAATATAATTAAGCTTTTTTTAATTAAATTAAAGCGTTAAGTTTTAATAACTTAGTCAAAAAAATAGTTAAAATTAATAACTAAATTTAATTTTATAAAAGTAATAGCCCTATAGTTTTATTAAATTAAACTACGTAAATAAAATTTACTATAAGTAGTATATTACTTTTAATTATTTTAATAATAATTAACTAGGGGCTATAATTATTAAAAAATATACTAATTTAAAATTTCTATTTAGCTATTTATTTATAAGTAATTTATTATTAATAATTATAACTTTAATATTATAAAACTTATATAGCTCTTCTTAAAAATCTAATATAAATTAAAAAGCTGTAATAAAAAATAATAATCTTAAATAACCTAAAAATTAATAGTACTCGTTTATAAAATATCCTATTTATATCCTATATAATAATAGTTTTATAATAAAGTATTAAAATAGCTTTTTTATTTAATTTATTAACTATAACGTATATTATATTATAATTTTTTTAATTAGGGAGTACTATTATAAAGTTTATTAAAATATATTATTATAAATAATTAAATATAAATAAAGGTTTTAGCTCCCTTAGAAACTTATTATAAGGGTTTTAAAAATAACGGTATATATAATAATTTTTAATATATTAATATATATTTATTATAAAAGCTAGGCTAGTAATATTATTATTTAATTATCTTAATTACTTTATTATATCCTAAGTATATAAGGAGTTTTTATTTATAAACCTTATAAATAATTATAATATATAAATTATCCTCTCTTAAGTATAATAAACTTATTATTTATTATAAATAGTTTATTATTTTAAATTTTTTAACGCTTATAGCCCTTAATTATTAATATTTATATTAAAATAAGTAATATTATTATTAAATCGTAATTAAGTTTTAGTACTTTTTTAATTAATAAATACCCCTAAAACTCGTCTTTGAGTATAAAAAACTTAATAATAAGCTTAAATTATTACGTTACGTTCTCTAATAATACTCGTAACTTAGTAATAATATTTAATAATAATAATTTTAATAATAATAAGACCTAAGTTTAGTTAGCCTTTTTCAGTACTTATTAAGTCCTAATATTCTTATTCTTTTTTAATAATATATTAATAAGTATTTTTTTTACTTTAAGTAATACTAAATTTAAAAATTAAAATTAGTTAGAGTATTAGCTTAGGGAGCTTATTATAAATTAAAAAAACGCTTTATTATAAAAAATAAAAGCGGTTAATAATTTATAATAATATTAAACTTTTAATAATAACTAACTAGCTTTAATATATTACTTTTCAAAATAAATAACTTTTATTAATATCTTTTTATTATATATAATATAATTAAGCTTTATATTATTTATAATTTTTAAATAAAACGTTATAAAATATTATAAGCTATTATATATTTATTATTAAACTAAAGCTCTAATATATACTAAATTTAATATATTAATTTCTAAATATATAAATAGTTTAAATTAAAATAATAAAATATAAGCACTATTATAAAAACTAACTTTAATATTTTAAACGTAATATTATAATTAATATTAAATTAAAAAAGTACGCCCTTACTAATTAGCTTTATTAATAATTTAAATAAGTACTTATAATTTTTTATAAACTTATTATAAAAAATTATAAAAACTAAAAAAGGATTAAATACTCTTAAGTAATATAAATAGCTTTTAGTTTTATATAATAAAAACTTTATTTTTATCAAATTATATATTATTAATACTAACTATAAAACCTAAATATTTTGTAATAATAATATTAAATTCGTATTTCTTAATATCGGCTTATAATCCGGCTTTTTTATAAATAATTTAGTATTTTTATAATATATTTATAATATTATAAAAAGTTATTTAAAAAAGATTAAAATATTATTTATATACGTAATATAAAAATTATTTAAATACTTTATTAGTATATTGTTTATATATTATTAATATATAATTAGCTTATTATAAAGGCTAAAAAAGTAATACTTTATATTTATATATTTTATAATAAGTATAAAAAGTTATAAAATCCTCTAAAATAGAGTTAAAATAAATATAATAAAAGGCTTATTTTAATATTAAATTTAATAAATATTTTAACTTAGTTTAGTTATATTAGTATTTTATTAATTAAAAAATAGATAGTACTAATCCTTTTTTATAATCTTATTTAGTTTTTTTAAAATTAATATAAAATTATAAACTATTATTATATTTTTTAATAAATAATATTAGTAATATAAAGGGCGTATTACTAGGCTTAATAAACCCCTTATAAAAGTACTTTAAAAAAGTAGGCCCTAATTACCTCTAGCTTAAGTACTAATTATTTATAAAAAAGGTAATAAATAAGCTTTTCTTAACCTCCTTTTACGAGCTCTATTTTATAATTATAATTATAATATAATATTAGTATATTATTTATTACTTTATTAAATATATTTACTTAGGGCCTTAGTATTTTTAAAAGCTTTATAATAATAAGGTTTTAGGTCTTTTAATTATTGCCCTCTAGGGGGTCCTTTTTTTATACTTATTTTTAATAATATAATCTAATTTATATAATAATATAAAACCTAGCTCTATATCTTCCTGCTTTAGGTTAATCTTAAATACTAAAGTATTAATAAAAAATAACGTTTAGTATAGTATTATTACCCTTATACTAAATAAAAAATCTATATAAGTTTAATTTTCTTTATAAATATAAATAGTATATTAGTAAGCGCGCTATTTATTTTTAAGTATTTTTAGTATTATTAAACTATTATATATATTAGTTTCGTAAAGCCTTATAGTTAATAAAATATTTTAATAAGCTTAAGTAATACCTACTTCTTTTATAATTATTTATTATACTATATAATATCTATTTTAAATATTTCTTACTATTACTTAATATTAATTTAATATTATATATTAATAACCTTAGGGTATATAAGTCTTTTATATTCTTAATATTAATAAAGGGGTATTTTATAATAATAAATCCTTAGGCTATATTAAGTACTTATAGTATATATTTAGGTTAACTTTATAATATTTAAACTATTTCTATTTAAAAAATTAAGTTATAGCGCCTTATATTAAGTTAAAATAAAAGTATTTTTTAAAAGGACTTAATAGTTAATATATAAATTAATAATTTATATTATACTAACGTTTTCTAATTACTTATTATTAAATCTAATAATAAAAATAAAGTATAATAATTTACTAAATAAGGTTATATAAAAATCTTATAATAATAAGGTTACATAGTTATTTATAAATCCGTATTTATTAACTCTTATATTAAATAAAACTTTTAAATAAATTCTATATTTATTAAAAAAAATATTATAAACTTAATCTTTAAAAACTACTCTTTTATAAAATTTTATAAGTTTACTAAATAAATTATTAATCTTTTATTTTTTTTATACTTATCTTTTAATAAAAAGATTATTTATATTAAGGAACTTAGTTTTTTAAGTTTAAAATATATTACTTATTAATAATATTTATAATAATTATAATAATAATAAGCTTTTTAAAATAGTATTAAAAAATATAGCTAGACTTATTATAAATAAAATAAGTATTATTATTTTTAAATTTTTAATATAAGGCTTTTAAAATAGTTTTATAATTAATAGTTTAATTATAAATACTTTATTTAGTAATACTACCTCCTCTATTTTTAATAAAAGTAATATAAATAAATATAATACTTTTTAGGGCCTTATTATTAGTTAATAAGGGCTATATAATATTAATAAACTAAGTAATATACTCCGTATATTTCTAAAAAAATAGTATTCTTATTTAAGTATTTAAAAATAGCTTAGTTCTAAAAAATATATAAAAAGCTTATTATAAAAGTAGCGCTTTTACTAAGACTTAAGGAGTTTATCAATATAAATAAACTTAGTAAATATAAAGCGCTTCTAATAAATATTTTTAAAAATAATAAAAAAAAGTATTTAGTTTTTAATTAGTATTATTTATAATAATTAAGCTAATATAAGCTAACTTAAGCTTATATAATAATTAATTAATAATAATAATCTCGTTAGTAATTAATATAAAATAAATAAACTTAGCTATAAAGCTACTAATCTTATTAATAATATATTCTAAGTAGTAGCTATTAATATTAAAGTTCGTATTTTTAAAACGTTTTATAATATACTAAAATTAATAAAAGAACTTTAGGCCCTTATTATTATTATTATTTATAAAAATAAAAACGTTAGGTATTTTATTTAATTTAGTAAAGGGTTAATAAGCTAAGGCTAGGGATACTTTTATAGTTTCCTATATTTTAAATTAAGTAAAGTACTATTTAAACGTATAATAAGCTTTACTATTATTATTATATTTATTATTATTAATACTAAATATAGAGCCGTTCTTGAATTTCTAAATATATTTATTAAGTATAGCGTTAATATAAAGGGCCTTATTTAGCTACTTCTTAATATTTTAAAACTCTATAATAACTTTACTAAAAAACCTTAATATTTTCCTTAATTATTTTATAAAACCGCTTAGTATTATTACTTAGCTAGCTAATTATAAAAAACTAATACCTATTTAAGCTAATACTAAGTAATACGTATTTTTTAACTAATTCTTAACCTAAGTATAAAGAGTAGTATTATTATTTTTTTTAATATAGCTTTTAAATAAACTTAAAGTTAGTAAAGTATTATTTAATATTATTAAAAAGTCCTTCGTTACGAATCTAAATAAAAAAATATATACTTATTAATAATATAATAAAAAAAATTGAGGTAGTTATTTTATATAATAAAAAAATAAAAGCTATTTAATAAGCTAATTAGTAAGGTTAACTTTAAAGTTAAATATAAAAAAACTTAGTATTCTTATTAACGCTAATAATACTCTAATATTACTTATATAAGTAACGGCCCTATTAAAAATTATTAGTATAAAAAAAATATTTATCCTCCTTAGCTCTTATTTCGGATTATAATATTTAATAAAAGGGGTATATACGTATTTAAGAAGTATTAATTACTTTATATAATTAATTAACTAGCTATTACTTAGCGTTATACTTCTTTTTAATAAAAATAGCTATTTAATATAATAAGTTTAATAAATTAAAATATTATCGTTCCATTTTTTTTAAAAAAAAGGATTATAATAAATATTAAGTAATATTATAAAAAAGAACTTAAAGTAGGTTAAAACACTATTATATTAACCTAATAAATATAACTTAATGTAAAAAAATAAAAAATAAACTAGTAAACGGAATTTAGGGCGCTAGGCTTTTAGGCTTAGTAGTTTAATAATTATATAACCCGTAAGGGATCCGTTTAGTACCTAAGGCCCGAGCGCTTAGGGGCCTATTACCCAGTGCTATAATATTTATAATTCTACTCTTTTTTATCTTTAAAATATATTTTCTTTATATATAAATATATAATCTTGTTTAAATAAAAACCGAATTATCCTTACCCTCTAAATTATTAAAAAAGACCTAAAAATATTTATATAAAAAGCTATTTTTTATTTTTTAAAATTTTTAAATCAACTTTTTATTACTAATATATTAGATATATTATATAAAATAAAAGATGATTAAATTTAATAAAAAATAGATATAATGAAAAAAAGAAGTAAGTTTTAAATAAGTTATTATCCTAATTAATTAAAAGTTCTTTTATAATAAAAAAACGTATAAAAATAGCTAGTTAATTCTTAAGTATATATAATAAAATATATATTAAATTATAATAAATAAAGAACTTTATATAATATATCCCTAAATTAAAAAATACGATTTTAATATTAAATTAATTATTAAAGGGCTTTAATTAAAGATTTTATTATTATATAAAGTTAGTTAGCCCTTATATAAAATATAATTACGAAATATAAAATATATAATAATAATATCTATAATTTTAATTATTACAAAAGGGAACTCGAGGCAGGTTAAAACGCTACTTATATTAACTTAATAAATATAACTTAATATAAGGAAAGAAAAAGTAGATTAGTGGGCGGAATCTAAGGCGCTAGGCTTTTAGGCTTAGTAGTTTAGTAATTACATAACCCGTAAGGGGTCCGTTTAGTACTTAAGGCCCAAGTATATAGGGGCCTAGCGCTTAATATTATAATATTACCCCCCTTTTAGTACGATAAGTACTATTTATAATACTAAATTATCTTTTTATAAACTACTAAAATCTTATTAATTACTCGTTACTTTCTTTTATTTTATTATTATTTAATAAGGCTTAGTATTTAATTTTTTTATAAATATTAATAAAATAGTAATTAGTATTTACGTAGCTCTAGTTTTTTAAGTATTAAATAATAAAATTATTATAAACTAAAGCTTATTTTTTAAAGGGTCCGTTATAGGCCTTATAAAGTATTAATAATTTAGGTATTATTATTAGCGTTTTTTATATTATTATTATAAACGAGGAGGTACTAGCTTTATTAAGCGTTTTTAATTATTATTATAGCCTAGGTATACTAATCTTCTATTATACTATTTTTTTATATCCTTATTATTATCCTCTAGGTCCTCTTTTTCTAACCTAGTTCTTTAATAAGGTACTAAATAATATAATTTTATAATTATTAATAGTTAAGGCCCGTAAGAAAGTAACGAGGATATTATAATTATTTATATTAATTAAGTAATTATAATATAAATTATAAATCTTATTAATAATAAATAATACTTTTTAGTAATGGATATAAGGGTTTTTATTATACTAAAGGGTTTCGAAGTAAATTATTATATTTAATACTAATAATAATAAGTCGAAGTAGTGCGCTACGGCGCTCGTAATAGCTATTATTATTATTAATATAAAAAGAATTCTTTATTAATTTCTAGGACTAGTTAAATTAGCGGGGGAATATATAGTATTATAAAGCGGAAAGTTAGCTCTCGAATAGTAGTCTTAAATTCGTTAGTAATAGCGTTTTAGTAAAGTTATAAAGAAAGGAAGTTTAGTAAGCCTCTTAAGCTTTTTAGGTATTTTTTAATAAATTTATTATAATAAGGGTCGCTATTATATTATTATTAGCTTATAGCGGGGTTAGGCTATTATTAACTATTACCTCTAATTATAATAAGAAGTTCCGTAGTAGTCTTATAATTATAAAGTATTATTTATAAAAAAGCTTATAGTATTATTAGTATGTTACGAAAGCTCTCTATATTATATTATATTAGGTTATTATTATATCTTTTTTTAATTAGTTTAGTATTATAATTTATTATATTATATTCGTAATTAGATTACTTATAAGACCTCGTATTTAGGTTTATCTATACTATAATAGATCGGTAGTAGGGGGTCTTAGTACTATTTTAATAAGGGGTCCTTTATAACCTTTTATAGTTTACTTAAGTAAAAAAACTAAGTAAGCTTTACTTTTTATAAGTAATTTTATAATTTATATATTACCTAGGCTAGCACTAATAATAAGCTAGGGGCTAGCCTAAGGCTATTATAGTTTATTAGTATTTTTAGTTTTTTAATAAGATATGTTTATAAATATTTTATTACCGATTTTTAAATTATTAAGCTATTAGTAATAGTTCGCGTATTTTTAATATCTTACCTAAATAATTTTTATATTACCCTTAGTAATTTCCTAAGCTTCGTAAATACTTTAGGCTATTTACTAAGCTTTTATATAATTAAGCTTTTTTTTAGTTATATTAAAGTATTTAGTTTTAATAACTTAGTTAAAAAATAATCGGGGCTAGCGGCCGAATTCGATTTTATAAAATAATAATTTTATAATTTTACTTAGCTAAGTTATGTAAATAAAATTTATTATAAGTAATATATTATTTTAATTATTTTAGTAATAGTTAACTAGGGGCTATAAGTATTAGAAGATATATTAGTTTAGGATTTTAGTTTAATTATTTATTTACGAATAGTTTGCTATTAATAATTATAGTTTAACACTATAAAGCTTATAAAGCTCTCTTTAAAAAATTTAATATAAACTAAGGGCTATAATTAGAAGTAATAATCTTAAGTAGCCTAAAGATTAGTAATACTCTTTTATAAAATATTTTATTTATATTTTAGGCTATAATAGTTTTATAATAAGGTACTAAAATAGCTCTCTTACCTAGCTTATTAATTATTATATATATTAAGTTATATTTTTTTTAATTAGGGAGTATTATTATAAAGTTTATTAAGATATATTATTATAAGTAGTTAAGTATAAGTAGTAGTTTTAGTTCCCTTAGGGGCTTATTGTGGGGTTTTTAAAAATAACAGTATATATAATAATTTTTAATATATTAGTATATATTTACTATAAAACTAGGCTAATAGTATTACTATTTAATTATTTTAATTATTTTATTATAACTTAGGTACGTAAAGAGCTTTTATTTATAAATCTCGTAAATTATTATAGTACGTAAGTTCTTTTTTTTAAGTATAATAAGTTTATTATTTATTATAAATAGCCCGTTATTCTAAACTTTTTTAGCGTTCATAACCTTTAGTTATTAACGCTTATATTAAAGCTAGTAACGTTATTACTAAGTTACGGTTAAGTTTTAATACCCTCTTAATTAGTAAGTATTTTTAAAGCTCGTTCTTTAGTATAAAGGACCTAACGGCGAGCTCGGGTTATTAAATTATAGTTTTTAATAGCACCCATAGCTTAGTAATAATATTTAATAATAATAAGCTTAGTAATAATAAGACTTAAGTATAGTTAGCTTTTTTTAGTACTTATTAGGTCTTAATATTTTCTTTTTTTTATAATAACGTATTTATTAATATATTTTTCTTACCCCGGCTAGTACTAAATTTAAAAAATTAAAATTAGTTAGGGTACTAGCTTAGTAAGCTTATTATAAATTTAAGAAGTACTTTATTATAAAGAATAAAAAGCGGCTAGTAGTTTATAATAATATTAAATTTTTAATAATAATTAACTAGTTTTACGCACTACTCCTTTAAGTAGATTATTATTATTAATATTTTTTTTATTATATATAGTATAATTAAACTCTATACTATTTATAGTTTTTAAATAGAACGCGATAGGGTATTATAAATTATTATTTATTTATTATTAAACTAGAGCCCTAGTATATACTAAGTTTAACGTATTAGTTTTTTAAATATATAAATAACTTAGGCTAAAAAATAATAAAATATAAGCGCTATAATAAGGGCTAGTTTTAGTACCTCGAACGTACTATTATAGTTTATATTAAATTAAAAAAGTACGTTTTTATTAATTAGCTTTATTAATAATCTAGCTAGGTATCCATAATCCTTTATAAACCTTTTATAAAAATTATAAAATTTAAAAAATAATTAAATACCTTTTAGTAATATAAATAGCTTTTAATTCCGTATTATAAAAACCTTATCCTCGTTTAGTTATATATTATTAATATTAATTACGAACCCTAAGTACTTCGTAGTAGTAATACTAAATTCGTATTTTTTTAATATTTATTTATAGCCCGGCCTTTTATAACTAGTCTAATACTTTTTATAACGTACTTATAATATTATAAAAGGTTATTTAAAAAAAATAAGAATATTATTTATATATATTATATAAAAAATCGTTTAAGTACTTTATTAATACGTTATTTATATATTTTTTAGTACGTAGCTAGCTTATTATAGAAGCTAAATAGTAATATTTTATATTTATATATTTTATAATAAGTATAGAACATTATAAGGTTTTTTTAAAATAAAGTCGAGGTAAATATAATAAAAAAGCCTATTTAATATCGAATTTAGTAAAGATCTTAACTTAATTTAATTATAATAGCGTCTTATTAATTAAAAAATAGAGGGTATTAATCCTTTTTTATAATTTTATTTAGTTTTTTTAAAATTAATATAAAACTATAAGTTATTATCGTACTTCTTAATAAATAAAGTTAGCGAGGTAAAGGGGGTATTACTTAGTTTAATAAATCCTTTATAAAAGTACTTTAAAAAAAATAGGCTTTAGTTACCTCTAGCTCGGGTAATAATTATTTATAAAAAGGGTAATAAATAAGCTTTTCTTAGCCTTTTTTATAAACTCTATTTTATAATCGTAATTATAATATAATACTAGCATATTACTTATTATTTTATTAAAAATATCTATTTAGGGCTTTAGGGCCTTTAAAAGCTTTATAATAATAAGGTTTTTAGTTTTTTTAATTATTACTATTTAGGAGGTCTTTTTACCTTTCTTATTTATTTTTTAATTATTTAATTTAGCTTATATAGCAAGATTGATTTTAATTTTATATTTTTTATATTTTAAGTTAACCTTAAACGCTAAAGTATTAATAAAAGTAATATCTAGGGCGCTATTTACTTTTTTATACTAAGTAGAGGTCTACGTAAGTTTAGTTTTTATTAAGGGCGTTATTTAAGTACTAGCGAGCGCGCAGTTTATTTTATAAGTACTTTTAGTATTATTAAACTTTTATATATATTAGTTTTATATATTAAGAAGTTAATAAAATATTTTAATAAGCTTAAGTAATACTCGCTATTTTTTATAGCTACTCATTATATTATATTATATTTATTTTAAATATCTTTTATTATTACTTAGTATCGATTTAGTATTAGACGTTAATAATTTTAGGGGTATATAGGTCTTTTATATCTTTAACGATAGTAAAAAGTATATTTTATAATAGTAATTCTTTAGGTTATATAAGGCGCTTATAGCGTACGTTAGGGTTAATTTTATAATACTTAAACTATTTCTATTTAAGGATTAAGTCGTAGCGCCTTATATTAAGTTAAAATAGGGGTATTTTTTAAAAAGACTTAATAGTTAATATATAAGTTAGTAATTTATATTATATTAGCGTTTTTTAATTACTCGTTATTAAATCCGGTAATAAAAATAGGACATAGTAATTTACTAAATAGGGCTATATAGAATTTTTATAATAATAGGGTTATATAGTTATTTATAAATCCGTACTTATTAATTCCCTGTATTAAGTAAGGCTTTTAAATAAATTCTATATTTATTAAATATTATTATAAACTCGATTTCTAGAGGCTACCCTCTTATAAAATTTTATAAGTTTATTAAATAAATTATTAATCTTTTATTTTTTTTATACTTATCTCTTAATAAAAAGGTTATTTATATTAGGGGGCTTAGTTTTTTTAAATTTAAAATATACTACTTATTAATAATATTTATAGTAGCTATAATAGTAGCGGGCTTCTTAAAATAGTCTTAAGAAATATAGCTAGACTTATTATAAATAAAATAAGTATTATTATTTTTAAGTTTTTAATATAGGGCCTTAAGGATAGTTTTATAATTAGTAGTTCGGTTATGGGTATTTTATTTAATAATATTATTTTTTCTATTTTTTAATAAGGGTAATATAGGTAAGTATAGTATTTTTTAGGGCTTTATTATTAGTTAATAAGGGTTATATAATATTAGTAAGCTAAGTAATATATTTTATATATTTTTAAAAAGTAGTATCCTTATTTAGGTACTTAGAGACGGCCTAGTTCTAAAAAATAAATAGGGAGCTTATTATAAAAAGTAGTGCTTTTATTAAAACTTAAGGAGCTTATTAACGCGAGTAAGCTTAGTAAAAATAGAGCGTTTTTAGTAAATATTTTTTAATATAATAGAGAGGGTATTTAGCTTTTAATTAATATTATTTATAGTAATAGGGCTAATATAGGCCGACTTAAGCTTATAAAATAATTAGTTTATTATAATATTTTTATTAAAAATTAATATAAAATAAATAAATTTAGTTACAGTACTACTAATTTTATTAATAATATATTTTAAATAGTAGCCGTTAATATTAAAGTTCGTATTTTTTAAGGCGCTTAGTAATATACTAAAGCTAATAAGAGAACTTTAGGCCCTTATTATTATTATTATTTATAAAAATAAGGATATTAAGTATTTTATTTAATTTATAAATAAGTTAATATATTAAGGTTAGGGTGCCCTTGCAACTACCTTATATTTTAAATTAAGCGAGACGTTACTTAAGTATGCGGTAGGCCTTATTATTATTATTATACTCGTTATTATTAATATTAAATATAGAACCGTTTTTTAATTACTTAATATATTTATTAAGCACGGCGTTAGTATAAAGGGCTTTATTTAGCTATTTTTTAATATTTTAAAACTTTATAATAGCTTTATTAGTAATTTTAACGTTTTTTTTAGTTATTTTATAAAGCCGCTTAGTATTATTATTTAATTATTTAATTATAAAGACTAGTACTTACTCGAGCTAGTACTAAGTAATATATATTTTTAGTTAGCTCTTAACCTAAGTATAAAGGGTAGCGCTTTTATCTTAGTTATATAGGTCTTAAATAAACTTAAGGTTAATATTATACTATTTAATATTATTAAATAGTCCCTCGTTACGAATTTAAATAGGGGACGCGAGCTTATTAATAATATAATAAAGGAAATTAAGTTAATTATTTTATATAATAAAAAGTAAAAACTACTTAATAAGCTAGTTAATAAGATCGACCTTAGGGTTAAATATAAAGAGCTTGGCGTTCTTATTAGTATTTATAATATTTTAATACTATTTATATAAATAACGGCCCTATTAAAAGCTATTAATATAAAAGGATATTTATCCTCCCTAATTTTTATCTTAAATTATAATATCTAGTAAAAGGGGTATATATATTTAGGGGAGTATTAATTATTTTATATAGTTAATTAGTTAGTTATTACTTAATATTATACTTCTTTTTTTAATAAGGGTAGCTATTTATTATAATAAGTTTAATAAGTTAAGATATTATTATTTTATTTTTTTAGAGAATAGAGGTTATAAATAATATTAAGTAGTATTATAAAAAGGAACTCGAAGTAGGTCGGAACGCTACTTATATTAACTTAATAAACGTAACTTAATATAAGGAGGGAAAAAGTAAATTAATAAGCAGAATCTAGGGTACTAGGTTTTTAGGCTTAGCGGTCTAGTAGTTATGTAACCCGTAGGGGGTCCGTTCGGTACCTAAGGCCCGAGCGCATAGGGGCCTAGTACCCAGTGCTGTAATATAATAAAATAAGCTTTTTAATAAGAATAATATTATATATAAAGGTTATTATAATTTTTAATTATAATAAAAAGCCTTATATAGAATAACTTAATAATTAAAAATAAGTTTTTATTATTTAAAATATATATATAAATAAATAAGTACTACTTTTTATACGTTATTATAAAAAAATAAATATTACTTCTTCTCTTAATATATTAATAACTAATTCCTGGTTATATAATATATTTATTTAAGCAAAAATAAATAAATAATAAATAATATTAATTTAAATTAACTAAAATATTTTAATTAATATATAAGGACTTATATAAAGGGCTCTTATTACCTCTAAATTTTTAATAATTATAATAACTATAAATCGATTAATTTTAATAAATATTATAAAAAAATAAAATATTATTATTTTTTATATACCTCCCTATTTATTATATAAGCTTTAGCTTTTTAATATTAGTACTTTAATTTATTAAAATACTTATATAATAAAAAAATAAAAAAAAATAATATAAATATAAATTTTATATATTATAAAAAAATAACTTTTTTCCTACTTTTAAAATAATATTCTTTATTTTAATAAGTAAAAATAATATATAAACTAGCTTTAAGTAAGTAGGCTTTATACTTTTTAACTCTAAAATAGTTATTTTTTTATTTAAATTTTAAACTAAAAACGTTAATATTATTAAATTTATAATCAAGTAGCCGAGGTTTTTAAGACTTAAAAATATTAATTATAATATTAGAGGGCGTACGAAGTACTATTTTTTTTAAAAAATAAGATCTAAATATATTAAAATAGCTTATTAATATTAATATATAAAGTAATTAATTTTTAAATTAGAAGTATTAATAAGTTAATTTATAAGCTTATTATTATTAAAATAAAAAATTATAAATTTTATATAAGAATAGAAGTACTAAATAAGTATTGAAGGGTAAAAAAAACCTAGTTACGTTTTTAAAAAGTTATTTAATAATACTAAAATAGGAGTACTAAAAATAAAAAAGGGTAATATTAATATTAAAAAAGAGAATAATTTTTTAAAAAGAGGGTTATATAAAAAGTACTAAACTATATATATAATAATAAAATAATTATAAAAAGCCTAAATATAACGTATAAACTTATAAAAATAATTTAAAAGAATAATAAAAAAGAGAGTAATATATAGTTTTAATTAATTTCGTACGTTATAACTAAGTTAATTTATAAAAAAGGTTAAGAGATTATAAAGAGTGCGTTGCTTATTATAATACGTCGCTCGCTATATAAGTATATTAGCTAATTTAAGCTAATCTTATTTATAGTTTATTTATTTTTATTAAAATAAATATATTATTTAAAAAAGAATTAGCTATTAATATATTATAAAAAGAAATAATATTTATTTTTTAATAATAACGTATAAAAATAATACTTAGCTATTTATATATATATTTTTAAATAATAAAAACTTATTTATAATTACTAAGCTACTTTATATAGAGCTTTTTATAATAATAAAAAATTATAATAAGCTTTATATATAAAAGTATTTTTATTAAAAAGCCTATTTTATTAAAATTATAAATATTATTATTATATATTTTATATTTTATAATCGTATTTTATATAAAAATAAACTAGGCTTAAATAATTATAAAATCCTTAGTTAATACCCTTTAATAGTTAATTCTATATTAAAAACGCGTTTTTTAATTATAATTAGTATTATATAAAGTTCTCTATTTATCGTAATTTAATACGTATTATATTACGTTAATTAAAAAAAATAATTAATTATATTTTATATATCATTAAGTTATAATAAAAATCCTTAATTAATTAAGTTAATAACTTATTTAAAAATTATAATTCTTTTTAGAGTAATTATTTTTTTTAAATTTATATAAGTTTTATATCGAAATAATAAGCTAGTATATTAATTATAAAGTATTATTTTTTAAAGTATTATAAATAGAGGTTATTTTTTTATATAAATAATTTTAAGTTTTTTTAATAACTTAAGATATAAGGATAATACGATTTTTATTTAAAAAAAGAACTTATTATTATATAAAAAAAAGTTATTATAAAGAGAAGAGGTATGAAAAAAAGAAAGTAAGTAACTTGTTATAATAAGTAACTTATTATATAAGTACGTTACTAGTACTTATAAAGGTTAGTATTATTCTTAATAATTATAATAAGGGTATTTTTTAATATTATATTATTATAAATTCTTATTAATTTAAAGAGGCTGCGAACTTAGCTAAGTATGCGGGCTTATAAAATAATAATATTATACTTAATATCGTTATTAATTCGTAATTATAAACTTTATAAAAAGGAAAGTTAAAAAAGAAAAAAGAAAAATTAAAAGAAATTTTAATTAAAATAATAAGAGTATTTCTTATTACTATGTATTAATATTATATAAATAATATTAAGAACTACCCTGAGTATTTAGTAAAGGTAGAATTAAAAAAAGATAAATATAATATTATAAAGTAAAAAGGTTAATTTTTAAATAGTATTTGTAAATTCGTTAATAATAGCGTTTTAATAAAGTTATAATAGAAAAAAAGTTTAATAAGTTCCTCAAGCTTTTTAAATATTTTTTTAATAAATTTATTATAATAAAAGCCGCTATTATATTATTATTAGTTTATAATAAGGTTAAGTTATTACTAACTATTATTTTTTATTATAATAAGAGGTTTTATAGTAGTCCCGTAGTTATAAAATATTATTTATAAACCGTTTATAATACTATTAATATATCATAAAAGCTCTTTATATTATATTATATTAAGTTATTATTATACCTTTTTTAATTAGCTTAGTATTATAGTTTATTATATTATACTTATAATTTAATTACTTATAAAACCTTATACTTAGGCTTATATATATTATAATAAATTAATAGCAGGGGGTTAATTATTATTTTAACAAAAGGTTCTTTATAGCTTTTTTATAATTTATTTAAGTAAAAAAACTAATTAAGTTATATTTTTTTATAAATAAGTTTATAATTTATATATTGTTTAAGCTAATATAAATAATAAGCTAAAAGCTAGCTTAGGGCTATTATAACTTATTGATATTTCTAGTTTTTTTAATAAAATACGTTTATAAATACTTTATTATTAATTTTTAATAATCGATCCGTGGTTATAAACTTTATAAGAGGGAAAGTTTAAAAGGTAAAAAGTCTAAAAAAAATTGGGTTATTAAAATGTAAGAGTATTTATTAATATTATATAAAAGATATTGAGAACTGCCCGAGCGATAAGTAAAGGTAGAATAAGCAAAACAAATTATTGATTTTTTAAATTATATAATATAGTATATTTTTCAACTATATAGTATACGTGATATACCTTAAGTACGTACTTAGCTTAATATAATAATTTTAATACGAAAACCGCTATAGAATTTAAAATAAGTAAGCTATTCTTTTTATTTATATAATAGTATTAATTAAAAAAGTTAATTATAAAGGTTAGTTTTAAATATTAAAAGTAGCCTATAATTATAGAGGTTCTAAATTTTAATAATAATATAAAAGTTTTTTAAAGAAAGGGCTAAAAAGGCTGATATCTAATTATTTTCTAGAGCTTGTAAAGATTTTTTTTATTACTTTTTTATATTATTTACAAGCTCTATTTGAACTGAATATAGTATTAAATAAATTACTAAAAAAACTTATTAAACCTATATAAGTAAATATATTAACATAAAAATAACTAATTATATAATTAGTTAAATAACTAGTTAAGAGTCTAGCTAGTTGAAATATATTAATAAGAACTTACTTTATATTTAATATATAGTTAGTAATTAGCAGGGCTAATAATACCCCTTAATAAATCTACCCCCTTAGGCTAGGCCCTTTTCTTAATTAGCTTCACGCCGTAGCTATTATAATTAATACAAATACATTAAAAAAAATAATTAAATACTTTTTACTAATACGAAATTTAGCTAAATAATAATATAAATATTATAAATAGCTAGGCTAGGATTAATATTAAAATAAAATAAATTAATATTAGCCTAGTTATAATAACTAAAATAAGCGGGCTAAAAATAAAAAAAGGTTAAAATAGTAATTCAATATTTAAAATAGCTCTTATAAGCCCCCTATAAATAATAATAATATTTCTCTCTAGGGTCTAGCCCGCCTTATAAGGGGTCATTTATTTTTTACGGGCAAATTAGTTTATTAGGGTAAATATTATATATTACTAAGTAATAAACTTTATAGTTAACTATAGCTAGCCGTAGCCGTTATTAAGTATTAATATTAATTAAACTTAAAATATTAATTAAACTTAAAATATTAATAACCGCTATAATACATTATTTACCTTTTTAATAATTAAACACTAACCCTTACTTTCTCTTTTTATTTTTTTATAAGTTAACATTATAAATATAATATTTATTAAAGTAATTTTTTTTATAACTCAGGGGTCATTTAAAATAATAATTATAAAATCGAATTTCTAGTTATTAAAAAAGCCCTAAGGATTGATAAGTTATTAATATTTTAATAATAATAATAATAATAATAATAATAATAATAATAATAATAATAATAATAATAATAATAATAATAATAATAATAATAATAATAATAATAATAATAATAATAATAATAATAATAATAATAATAATAATAATAATATTACAGCACTAGGCGTTAGGCCCCTATGGGCCCGGGCCTTAAGCACCTAGCGGACCCTTTATAAGTTACGTAATTACTAAACCACTAGGCTTAAAAACCTAGCGCCCTAAATTCCGCTTACTAATTTATTTTTTTCTTTTTTTACGTTAAATTATATTTATTAAGTTAATATAAATAGCGTTTCGACTTACTTTAAGTTCCCTTTTATAATATTACTTAATATTATTTATAAAACCTATTTTTTAAAAAATAGAATAATAATATTTTAATTTATTAAACTTATTATAGCAAATAGTTACTTTTATTAAGAAGAAGCGTAATACTAAATAATAACTAAATAATTAACTATATAAAGTAATTAATACTCTCTAAATATATATCCCCTTTATTAAATATTATAATTTAAAATAAGAATTAGGGAGGATAAATATCCTTTTATACTAATAGTTTTTAGTAAGGTTACTATTTATATAAGTAAT
The DNA here is from genome assembly GCF_027942845.1 of Colletotrichum fioriniae. Lineage (NCBI taxonomy): Eukaryota > Fungi > Ascomycota > Sordariomycetes > Glomerellales > Glomerellaceae > Colletotrichum > Colletotrichum fioriniae. The sequence continues at coordinate 944,997 of NW_027076842.1, forward strand.
ATTAAAATATTATAAACGCTAATAAAATACTAAGCTCTTTATATTTAACCCTAAAATTAACCTCACTAAGTAGTTCGTTAAGTAATTTTCACTCTTTATTATATAAAATAACTAACTTAATTTCTTTTATTATATTATTAACGAGCTTATATTCTCTATTTAAATCCGTAATAAAGGATTATTTAGTAATACTAAATAATATAATACTAATTTTAAATTTATTTAAAACTTATATAATTAAGATAAAAGTACTATTTTTTTATATTTAAATTGAAAACTAGTTAAAAATATATATTACTTAGTATTAATTTAAATAAGTACTAGTCTTTATAATTAAATAACTAAGTAATAATATTAAATAGTTTTATGAAATAATTTAAAAAAAATATTAAAGTTATTAATAAAGCTATTATAAAGCTTTAAAATACTAAAAAGTAATTAAATAAGGCCTTTTATATTAACGCTATGCTTAATAAACGCGTTAAATAATTAGAAAACGGTTCTATATTTAATATTAATAATAATAAATATAATAATAATAATAAGGCTTATTAAGCGCTTAAGTAGTATTTTACTTAACTCGAGGTATAGGGTAATTATAAGGGTACCTCGGCCTTAATATATTAACCTATTTATAAGTTAAATAAAATACTTAACGTTTTTATTTTTATAAATAATAATAATAATAAAAACTTAAAGTTCCCTTATTAGCTTTAGTATATTACTAAGTATTTTAAAAATACGAATTTTAATATTAATAACTACTATTTAAAATATATTATTAATAAAATTAGTAATACTACGGCTAAATTTATTTACCCTATACTAACTTCTAATAAAATTATTATAATAAACTAACTATTTTATAAGCTTAAGTTAGTTTATATTAGCCTTATTATTATAAATAATATTAGTTAGAAGTTAAATATCTTTTTTATTATACTAAAAGATATTCATTAAAAGCGCTCTATTTTTATTAAACTTACCCGCGTTAATAAGCTCTTTAAATTTTAATAAAAGTACCGCTTTTATAATAAATTCTTTATTTATTTTTAGAACTAAGTTATTTCTAAATATTTAAATAAAAATATTATTTTTTTAAAAATATATAGAGTATATTACTTAGCTTATTAATACTATATAGCCCCTATTAATTAATAATAAGGTTTTTAAAAAGTATTATATTTATTTATATTACCCTTTTTAAAAAATAGAGGAGGTAGTATTATTAAATAAAATATTTATAGCTAAATTACTAATTATAAAATTATTTTTTAAAACCCTATATTAAAAAAATTAAAAAAATAATAATACTTATTTTATTTATAATAAGTTTAGTTACGTTTCTTAGGACTATTTTTAAAAAGCCCGTTATTATTATAACTATTATAAATATTATTAATAAGTAGTATATTTTAAATTTAAAAAACTAAGCCCCTTAGTATAAATAATCTTTTTTACTAAGGGATAAGTATAAAAAAAATAGAAAATTAATAATTTATTTAATAAATTTATAAAATTTTATAAAAAAAGTAGTTTCTAAAAATTGAGTTTATAATAATTTTTAATAAATATAGAATTTATTTAAAAGTTTTATTTAATATAGGAGTTAATAAATACGGATTTATAAATAACTACGTAACCTTATTATTATAAGATTTTTATATAACCTTATTTAGTAAATTATTATACTTTATTTTTATTATTAGATTTAATAATAAGTAATTAGAAAACGTTAATATAGTATAAATTATTAATTTATATATTAACCGTCGAGTCCTTTTAAAAATACCTCTATTTTAACTTAATATAGGGCGCTATAACTTAATTTTTATATAAAAGTAATTTAAATATTATAAAATAAACCTAAAGGTGCGCTATAAGTGCCTAATATAGCTTAAAAAATTATTATTATAAAATACCCCCTCTATTATTATCTAGGATATTAAAAACCTATATACCCCTAAAATTATCGATATATAATATTAAATTAATACTAAATAATAATAAAAAAATATTTAAAATAAATATAATATAGTATAATAAATAATTATAAAAGAAACAGGTATTACTTAAGCTTATTAAAATACTTAGTTAATTTTTTAAATATAAAAAAATAAATATATATAGCGGTTTAATAATACTAAAAATATTTAGAAAATAAACTATACGCTTTAAAGTTTATTATTAATATTATTAATAAAGACTAAACCCGCGTAGGCCTCTATTTAATATAAAAAAAATAAATAACGTTTTAAATATTATTTTTTATTAGTACCCTAGTATTTAAAATTAATTTAAAATATAAGGATATAGAATTAGGTTTTCTATTATTATATAAACTAAATTATATAATTAAAAAATAAGTAAGAAAAAAAACCCCTAAAAGGTAATAATTAAAAGACTTAAAACCTTATTATTATAAAGCTTTTAGAAATACTAAGGTTTTAAATAGATATATTTAATAAAATAGTAAATAATACATTAATATTATATTATAATTATAATTATAAAATAAAACTTATAAAAAAAAGCTAAAAAAAACTTATTTATTACCCCCTTTATAAATAATTAGTACCCGAGCTAGAAGCGACTAGAGCTTATTTTTTTAAAAATACTTTTATAAGGGATTTATTAAGCTTAATAACGTACCCTTTATATTACTAATACTATTTATTAAAAAGTATAATAATAGCTTATAATTTTATATTAATTTTTAAAAAGCTAAATAAAATTATAAAAAAGGATTAGTACTATTTATTTTTAATTAATAAAACGTTAATATAACTAAGCTAAGCTAAGGTATTTATTAAATTTAATATTAAATAAGCCTTTTATTATATTTACTTCGATTTTATTTTTAAAAGACTTTATAACTTTTTATATTTATTATAAAGTATATAAATATAAAATACTATTTTTTTAGCTTTTATAATAAGTTAACTACGTACTAATAATATATAAATAACGTATTAATAAAATATTTAAATAATTTTTTATATTATATATATAAATAATATCTTAATTTTCTTAAATAACCCCTTATAATATTATAAATATATTATAAAAATACTAAATTACTTACGAAAAGCTAAATTATAAGCTAATATTAAAAAAATACAAATTTAATATTATTATTATAAAATACCTAGGTTTCGTAATTAGTATTAATAATATATAACTTAATAAAAATAAGGTCTTAGTTATATAGAACTAAAAATTACTTATATTATTTAAAAGTATTTAATTATTCCTTAGCTTTTATAATTTTTATAAAAAGTTTATAAAAAACTACGGGTATTTAGTTAGATTATTAATAAAATTAATTAGTAAAAGTATACCCTTTTTAATTTAATATTAATTATAATATTATATTTAAAATATTAAAACTAGCCCTTATAATAGCGATTATACTCTATTATTTTAAACTAAAGCTATTTATATACTTAGAAATTAATATATTAAATTTAGTATATACTAAAGCCTTAGTTTAATAATAAATAAATAATAGCTTATAATACTCCGTAGCGTTTTATTTAAAAATTATAAATAATATAGAGCTTAATTATACTATATAGAATAAAAAAAATATTAATAATAATTATTTATTTAGAAAAAATAGCGTACTAAGCTAATTAGTTATTATTAAAAATTTAATATTATTATAAACTACTAATTATTTTTTATTTTTTATAATAAAACGCCTTTTTAATTTATAATAAGTTTATTAAACTAGCGCCCTAGCTAATTCTAATTTTTAAATTTAATATTATTTAAAATAAAAAAATATACTTACTAACGTATTATTAAAAAAAGAACGAGGATATTAGGATTTAATAAATATTAAAAAAAGCTAACTAAACTTAAGTTTTATTATTATTAAAACTATTATTATTAAATATTATTACTAAGTTATAAGTATTATTAAAGAATATAATATAATAGCCCTGAGCTTATTATAAAGTTTTTTATATTAAAAAACGAGCTTTAGGGGTACTTATTAATTAAAAAAGTACTAAAGCTTAATTATAACTTAGTAATAATATTACTTATTTTAATATAAGCGTTAATAATTAAAAGCTATAAGTACTAAAATATTTAAAATAATAAGTTATTTATAATAAATAATAAGCTCGTTATATTTAAAAAGGATAATTTATATATTATAATTATTTACAAAGTTTATAAATAAAAGCTCTTTATATACTTAAAATATAATAAAATAGTTAAGATAATTAAGTAATAATATTACTAACCTAGCTTTATAATAAATATATATTAATATATTAAAAACTATTATATATACTATTATTTTTTAAAAACCCTATAATAAGCCCCTAAAAGAGCTAAGGCCCCTATTTATACTTAACTATTTATAATAATATATTTTAATAAACTTCATAATAATACTTCTTAATTAAAAGGGTTATAATATAATATATATTATAATTAATAAATTAAATAAAAGAGCTATTTTAATACCCTATTATAAAACTATTACTATACAGGGATATAAATAAAATATTTTATAAATAAGTATTACTAATTTTTAGGCTACTTAAGACTATTATTTCTAATTATAACTTTTAGTTTATATTAAATTTTTAAAAAAGAGCTATATAAACTTTATAATATTAAATTATAATTATTAATAATAAATTATTTATAAATAAATAGTTAAATAGAGATCTTAAATTAATATATTTTTTTAATAATTATAGCCCCCTAGTTAATTATTATTTAAATAATTAAAATAATATATTATTTATAATAAACTTTACTTATATAGCCTAGCTTAATAAAACTATAAAGCTATTATTTTATAAAATTAAATTCGGTTATTAACTTTAATTATTTTTTTAATTAAGTTATTAAAACCTAGTACTTTAACTTAACTAAAAAAAACTTAATTATATTAAAGCTTAATAAATAGCTTAAAGTATTTATAAAACTTAGGAAATTATTAAAAATAATATAAAAATTATTTAAGTAAAATATTAAAAATATATTAACTATTATTAATAATTTAATAACTTAAAAATTAGTAATAATATATTTATAAATATATTTTATTAAAAAAATTTAAAAAATTAATAAGTTATAATAGCCCTAAGCTAGCCCTTAGCTTATTATTAATACTAATTTAAATAGTATATAAATTATAAAATTATTTATAAAAAATAAAGTTTACTTAGTTTTTTATTTAAATAAGCTATAAAAAGTTATAAAAAACCCCTTATTTAAATAATATTAAAACCTATTATTATTAATTTATTATAATACTAACGAGCTTAAATATAAGATTTTATAAATAATTAAATTATAAATATAATATAATAAATTATAATACTAAGCTAACTAAAAAGGGGTATAATAATAACCTAATATAATAAAATATTAAGAGCTTTTATTATATTTTAATAATATTATAAGCTTTTTTATAAATAATATTTTATAATTATAAGACTATTATAAAACCTCTTATTATAAATAAAAATAATAATTAATAATAGTTTAGCCCCTATTACGGGCTAATAATAACGTTATAATAACCCTTATTATAATAAATCTATTAATAAATATTTAAAAAACCTACTAAACTTCTTTTTTTTATAACTTAATTAAAAAGCTATTATTAATAAATTTAAGATTACTATTTAAAAACTAATTTTTTATTTTATAATACTATATATTTTACTAATAATTTAACTAGTTTTAGAAATTAATAAAAGATTCTTTATATATTAATAATTAATAATAGTTATTATAGCGTACTACCTCGACCCGCTATTACTAATATTAAATATAACTAATTATTTTAAAACCCTTTAGTATAATAGAGGCCCTTATATTTATTATTAAAAAGTATTATTTATTAATAATAAGATTTACGATTTATATTATAACTACTTAGTTAATATAAACGATTATAATATCCTCGTTATTTTCTTATAAGCCTCGATTATTAATAATTATAAAATTATACTATTTAGCGCCTTATTAAAGAACTAAATTAAAAAATATTTTTTTTAAAAAATAACGGTTAGAAAAATAATATAATAGAAGATTAGTATATTTAAATTATTATAATAATTAAAAACGTATAATAAAGCTAATATCTCTTTATTTATAATAGTAATATAAAGGATATTAATAATAATACTCGAATTACTAACGCCCTACGCGGTTTATAATAAACTTTTTAAAAATAAGTTTTAACTTATAATAATTTTATTATTTAATATTTAATAAATTAGAGCTATGTTAGTATTAATTTTTATTTTATTAATATTTATAAAAAAGTTAAATATTAAACCTTATTAGTTAATAATAAAAAAAAATAATAATAAATGACTAATTAGATTTTAATAACTTATAAAGAAATAATTATAAAAATATAAATAAGTAATTAAGTATTATAAATAGCGCTTTTTATATTAGGAGGGGGGTAATATTATAATACTAAGTATTAGGCCTTTATAAACCCGGGCCTTAAGTACTTAGTAAACCCCTTACAGGGTTACGTAATTATTAAATTATAAAGCTTAAAAGCCTAGCGCCCTAGATTCTATTTATTAATTTAAATTTTTTTTTATATTAAGTTATATTTATTAAGTTAATATTAATAGCGTTTTAACCTACTTCGAGTTCCTTTTTATAATAATAATAATAATAATAATAATATAAATAATAAAAAAAAGTAGTGTTTTTTAACTTTAATAAAAAAACGAGATGATAAATATATATTTATATAAATTAAAATTACTTTTTAAAGTCTAGCCCTGCCTTATTAAGGGCCATTTTCGCCCTTATAAATAAGCTAGTTTATTAAAATAAATATCATATAACGTACTTATATACCGAGCGATATATTATAACGAGTAACGTACTTTTCGTAACTTCTTAACTTTTTTTATAAATTAACTTAATTATAATATATAAAATTAATTAAAATTATATATTACCCTCTTTTTTTATTACTATTTTAAATTATTTTATAAGTTCGTATATTATATTTAGGGTTTTTTATAATTATTATATTATTATATATATAGTTTAGTACTTTTTTTATATAACCCTCTTTTTTAAAAAATTATTCTCTTTTTTAGTATTAATATTACCCTTTTTTATTTTTTAATACTTCTATTTTAGTATTATTAAATAACTCTTTAAGATATAACTAAGTCTTTTTTTATTTTTTAATACTTACTTAGTACTTTTATTTTTATATAAAGTTTATAGTTCTTTATTTTAATAATAATAAGCTTATAAACTAACTTATTAATATTTTTAGCTTAGAAATTAATTATTATATATATTAATATTAATAAGTTATTTTAATATATTTAGATCTTATTTTTTAAAAAAGATAGTACTTTATATGCCCTTTAATATTATAATTAGTATTTTTTAAGTCCTAGGAGCCTCGGTTATTTAGTTATAAGTTTAATAATATTAGCGTTTTTAGTTTAAAATCTAAATAAGAAATAATTATTTTAAAGTTAAAAAAAATATAAAACTTACTTATTTAAAACTAATTTATTTATTATTTTTATTTATTAAAATAAAGAATACTATTTTAAAAATAAAAAAGAAGTCGTTTTTTATAATATATAAAATCTATATTTATATTATTTTTTTAATTTTTTTACTATATAAATACTTTAATAAGCTAAAATACTTAATATTAAAAAGCTAAAGCTTATATAATAATAAATAAAGAAGTATATAAAAAAGTAATAATATTTTATTTTTTATAATATTTATTAAAGTTAGTTAATTTATAATTATTATAATTATTAAAGATTAAAAAGTAATAAGAGCCCTTTATACGAGTCCTTATATATTAATTAAAGTGCTTTAGCTAATTTAAGCTAATATTATTTATTATTTATTTATTTTTATTTAGATAAATACGCTATATAATTAAGAATTAGCTATTAATATATTAAAAAAGGAGGTAATATTTATTTTTTATAATAACGTATAAAAAATAGTATCTAGTTATTTATATATATACCTTAAATAATAAAAAACCTATTTTTAATTACTAAATTACTTTATATAAGGCCTTCTATTATAATTAAAAATTATAATAACTTTTATATATAATAGTATTCTTATTAAAAAGCCCGTTTTATTAAAATTATAAATATTATTATTATATATTTTATATTTTTATAATCGTATTTTATATAAGGGTAAACTAGCTTTATATAATAATAAAATCTTTAGCTAAGGCCTTTTAATAATTAATTTAATATTAAAATTATATTTTTAATTTAAAAACGCGTTATATAAAGTTCTTTACTTATTATAATTTAGTATACGTTTTATTATATATATTTAGAAATTAATTAGTTATTTTTTTATATATTTTTTTATTATAGCAGGGAACCCTTAATTAATTAAATTAATAACTTATTTAAAAATTACCTCCTTTTTTTATTATAATTATTTTTATTAAATCTAATTATTTTTTTATTTTATATAACGCGTTTAGTATATTAATAATAGAGGGTTAATTTAAGGATTTTAAAAATAAAAATAGTTTTTTTATATAAATATTTTTTAAGTCTTTTTTAATAACTTAAAGAGTAAAAAATAATTTAGTTTTTCTTTAAAGAGGATTATATATTTATATATAAAGAAAAGGTATTTTAAAAAATAAAAAGAGTAGGATTATAAAGATGTGCGTTACTTATTATAATACGTCGCTCGCTATATAAGTACGTTATTATTAAATAATAAACTTTATAACTAATCATAACTAGCCGTAACCGTTACTTACTATTAATACTAACTTAACTTAAAATATTAATAATACTATTATAATATATTAATCGCTTTTTAAATAGCTAAAAAACTACCCCTATTTTCTGCCTTTTTAAGAACTTTGAATTATCCTTTTTATTAAATTAGAAGTTTAATTCGACCTCGTAGCAGCGCAAGGGCCACTTATCAACTATATAATTAATTATCGCATCCTACCTAACCTATAATTAGAACCTCATTTTTTATACTTATATAATAAAAATTATATAGTTAATTAACCCTTTAGGGTCCGACCTGCCTCATTAGGGGCCATCTTCGCTTTTATAAGTAAACTAGTTTACTAAAGTTAATATTAAGTTTTTATTATATTATAAACTTTATAACTAATTATAACTAACTATAGCCGTTATTAATTATTATACTAACTTAACTTATTATAAATAAATATATTAGATTATATTAATTACTTTTTAAATAGTTAAAAACTACCCCTTAAATTTATCTTTTTATAAAATCTTTTAAATAACTATTTTTTTAACTCAGGTATAGCTATATAATTCCTTAACTATATTTAAAAAAATCGATTTCTATTATAATATTAATAATATTAAAGCTTTTTTTATAAAATCAAAGCTTTAATAATAATAATATTAATCTATTTCTTTTTAACTATTCTAACTTTTTTTTAAATCTAATTACTTAAAACCGTACTTACGGAATTTTTTTTATTAAAAAAGTAATATTAATTAGTATTATAGTTTTAAAGTTAAATCTCTTATTATAAAGATAATACTATAAATTAATAATAGCTTATTTTAGTATTTTTAAATATTAATTATATATATTAGAAAGGAATTAATAGTAATAGCTTATAATAATAATTTTTAATTTTAATAAAAGAAATGGGGTAATAAATATATAGTACGTATATATACGAGTTAAAGTTAAAACTAAATATTAATAAGTAGTATTATTTTAATAACGGTAATAAGAGTATTTTTAATACTACTATTATAAACTATTACTACTTGGAGGGCTATAAACTTAGTTAAGTAGGTATAAGCTTATAAAATAATAACGTTATATACTTAATATTACCGTTAATTAATCTATAGTTATAAACTTTATAAAGAAAAAAGTTAAAAAAGTAAAAAAATCTAAAAAAAAAGTCTATTAAAATAATAGGAATATTTACTAATATTATATATTAATATTATATAAACAATATTAAGAGTTACCTAAGTGATTAGCAAAAGTAAAATAACTAAAACAAATACGTAGCTTAATAATAATATTTAGTAATAATAATTCTAGTAATAATAAGACCTAGGTCTAGTTAGTTTTTTTCATACTTATTAAGTCTTAATATCCTCTATTTTCTTTAATAACATATTAATAAATATATATTTTTACTTTAAATAATATTAAATTTAAAAATTAAAGTTAATTAGGGCGCTAGCTTAACGGGCTTATTATAAATTTGAAAAGCGCTTTATTATAAAAAAAATAAAAAGTAGTTAATAATCTATAATAATATTAAATTCTTAAGAATAATTAACTAGTTTAATATACTATTCCTCTTAATAAATAACTATTATTAATACTTTTTTTATTATATATAATATAATTAAGTTTTATATTATTTATAGTTTCTAAATAGAATACTATAAGGTATTATAAGCTATTATTTATTTATTATTAAACTAAGGTTTTAGTATATACTAAGTTTAATACGTCCTTTTTTAAGTATATAAATAGTTTAAGCTTTAAATAATAAAATATAAGTACTATTATAAGGGCTAGTTTTAGTATTTTAAATACGCTATTATAATTTATATTAATTAAAAAAAATACTCCCTTATTAATTAGCTTTATTAATAACTTAGTTAAGTATTCGTAATCCTTTATAAATCTTTTTATAAAGATTTATAAAAAGCTAAGGAATAATTAAATACCCTTAAATAATATAAATAACTTTTAATTCTATATAATAAAAACCTTATTATTATTAAGTTATATATTATTAATATTAATTATAAAACCTAAGTACTTTATAATAATAATACTAAATTCGTACCTTTTAATATTTATTTATAATTTAGCTTTTTTATAAATAATTTAATATTTTCGTAACGTATTTATAATATTATAAAGGGTTATTTAAGGAAATTAAGATATTATTTATATATATAATATAAAAATATTAAATAATTTATTAATATATTATTTATATATTATTAATACGTAGCTAGCTTATTATAAAGGCCGAAGGGTAATATTTTATATTTATATACTTTATAATAAATATAAAACGTTATAAAAAAATTTTTAAAATAGGGTCGAGGTAAATATAATAAAAACCTTATTTAATATTAAGTTTAGTAAATATTTTAGCTCGGCTTAGTTATATTAACGTCTTATTAATTAATAATAAAAAAGTACTAGTCTTTTTTTCATAGTCTCGTTTAATTTTTTTAAATTTAATATAAAACTATAGAGTATTATTATATTTTTTAATAAATAATATTAATAATATAAAAAGGGTATTATTAAGCTAAAAAAATCCCTTATAAAAGTATTTTAAAAAAATAAGCTTTAGTTATTTTTAGCTTAAATACTAACTATTTATAAAGAGGGTAATAAAAAAGCTTTTTTAGTTTTTTTTTATAAACTTTATTTTATAATTTTAATTATAATATAATACTAATATATTACTTATTATTTTATTAAATATATTTATTTAATACTTTAATACTTTTAAAAACTTTATAATAATAAGGTCCTAGGTCTTTTAATTACTACTTTTTAAAAGTCTTTTTTTTAATTATTCTTAATTATATAGTTTAGCTTATATAATAATATAAAGCCTAGCTCTATATCCTCGCGCTTTAAATTAATTTTTAAATACTAAGGCGTTAATAAAAGTAATATTTAGGGTATTATTATTATTATTTTATATTAAATAGAGGCCTATATAGGTTTAGTTTATATTAAGAGTATTAATAATATACCCTAGAGTGCGCGGTTTATTTTTTTGAATATTTTTAATATTATTAAACTATTATATATATCGGTCTCTTATATTTATAAATTAACTAAGTATTTTAATAAGCTTAAATAATACCTACTTCTTTTATAATTATTTATTATATTATATTATATTTATTTCAAATATCTTTTATTATTACTTAATACTAATTTAGTACTATATATTTTTTTTTAATTCTACCTTTATTAAATACTCAGGGTAGTTCTTAATATTATTTATATAGTATTAATATATAGTAGTAGTAGATACTCTTACTATCTTAATGAACTATTTTTTTTAAAATTCTTTTCTTCCTTTTTAACTTTCCCTCCTATAAAGTTTATAACTACGGACCGATTATTTAGTATTATATATTAATAACTTCAGGGGTATATAGGTTTTTTTATATTTCTAATAATAATAAAAGAGGTATTTTATAATAATAATTCTTTAAACTATATTAAATACTAACGGCATACGTTTAAGTTTATTTTATAATATTTAAACTATTTTTATCTAAAAAATTAGGTTATAGCGCCCTATATTAAACTAAAATAGGGGTATTTTTTAAGAGGACCTAATAGTTAATATATAAATTAATAATTTATATTATACTAGCGTTTTTTAATTATTTATTATTAAATTTAGTAATAAGAATAGGGTATAATAATTTATTAAATAAAGCTATAAAGAACTCTTATAATAATAAGATTATATAGTTATTTATAAATCCGTACTTATTAGTTTTTATATTAAATAAAGTTTTTTAAATAAATTTTATATTTATTAAATATTATTATAAGCTTAATTTTTTAAAAACTACTTTTTTTATAAAATTTTATAAGTTTACTAAAAAAAATTATTAATTTTTTTATTTTTTTAATATTTATTTTTTTAATAAAGAGTTTACTTATTTTAAGGGGCTTAGTTCTTTAAGTTTAAAATATATTATTTATTAATAATATTTATAATAGTTATAATACTAATAAGCTTTTTTAAAATAGTCTTCAGAAACGTAACTAGACTTATTATAAATAAAATAAGTACTATTATTTTTAAGTCTTTAATATAAGGTTTTAAAAGTAGTTTTATAATTAATAGTTTAATTATAAGTACTTTATTTATTAATACTACTTTTTCTATTTTTAATAAGGGTAATATAAATAAATATAATATTTTTTAGGGCCTTATTATTAATTAACGAGAGCTATATAATATTAATAAGCTAGGTAATATACTCCGTATATTTTTTTTAAAAAATAGTATCCTTATTTAAGTACTTAGAAACGGCCTAGTTTTAAAAATAAATAGGGAGCTTATTAATATAAATAAGCTTAGTAACCCTTTGGGTTCCAGCCCGCCTCATTGGGGGCCATCTTTACCCTCACGGGCAAGCTAGTTTATTAAAGTAAATATTATATATTACTAAGTTATAAACTTTATAACTAACTATGGCTGTTACTAACTTCGCTAATATAGCTTAAATTACCGATTACTATATATCATAATATAATATATTAATTACTTTTTTAAATAATAAGGGAAGTAGCGTTTTTAATTTTAATAAAAGAAACGACGTAATAAATATATATATACGAGTTAAAGTTAAAAAATATATTAAATATTAGTAAGGGCGGCGTTATTTTAATAATAGCAACGAGAGTATTTCTAATATTATTGTTATAAATTATTATTACTTAGAGGGCTATGAACTTAGCTAAGCGGGCATAAGTTTCTAAAATAATAGTATTATACGCTTAATATTACTATTAATATAATTAATTCGTAGTTATAAACTCTATAAAAAGGAAAGTTAAAATTCTTTTTTATTTAGTTTATTAAAATAATAAGAGTATCTACTATTACTATATATTAATACTATATAAATAATATTAAGAACCGCCCTGAGTATCTAGTAAGAGTAGAATTAAAAAATTAAATAAGCTTAGTAAAAATAAAGCGCTTCTAATAAATATCTTTTAATATAATAAAAAAAGGTATTTAGTTTTTAACTAATATTATTTATAATAATAAGGCTAACATAGGCTAATTTAAGCTTATAAAATAACTTATTTATTATAATAATTTTATTAAAAACTAATATAAAGTAAATAAATTCGGCTACGATATTATTAATTTTATTAATAATATATTCTAAGTAGTAACCGTTAATATTAAAGTTCGTATTCTTAAAATACTTAGTAATATACTAGAGTTAATAAAGGAACTTTAAGCCTTTATTATTATTATTATTATTATTATTATTATTATTATTATTATTATTATTATTATTATTATTATTATTATTATTATTATTATTATTATTATTATTATTATTATTATTATTATTATTATTATTATTATTATTATTATTATATATCTTATTTAATTTATAAATAAATTAGTATACTAAGGCCAGGAGTACCCTCGTAGCTACTTTATACCTCGAGTTTAATAAAATACTATTTTAGTATATAATAAGTATTACTACGTTTATTATTATTAATACTACCTCAAGAACTATTCTTTAATTACTTAATATACTTATTAAGTATAATATTAACGCAAAGGGTGCGCTTTAATTACTTCTTTATATTATAAAGCTTTTTAATAATAATATAAATAATTTTAATATTTTTTTTTAGTTATTTTATAAAGTTACTTAGTATTATTACTTAGCTAACTAGTTATAAAAAAATAATACTTATTTAAGTTAGTACTAAGTAATACGTATTTTCAGCTAGCTCTCGACTTAAATATAGAGGGTGGCGCTCTTATTTTAATTATATAGGTTTTAAATAAATTTAAAATTAGTATTATATTATTTAATATTACTAAATAGTCCTTTATTATAAATCTAAATAAGAAATATAAAGCTTATTAATAATATAATAGAAAACAAAAACTATTTTATAAACTAATTAAAAGAATTAACCTCAGGGGTTAAATATAAGGAGCTTAGTATTTTTATTAATATTTATAATATTTTAATACTACTTATGTAAATAAGAGCTTTATTAAAAATTATTAATATAAAAGGATATTTATCCTCTCTAACTCTTATCTTAGACTATAATATTTAATAAAAAGGGTATATGTATTTAAAAAGTATAAATTACTTTACGGAATTAATTAGTTAGCTATTACTTAGTATTATATTTCTTTTAATAAAAAATAATTATTTATTATAGCGGGTTTAATAAGTTAAAATATTATTATATTATTTTTTAAAAAAATAAAGATTATATATAATATTAAATAGTATTATAAAAAGGAGCTTAAAGTAAGTTAAAACGCTATTTATATTAATTTAATAAACATAACTTAATATAAGAAAAAAGAAAGTATATTAGTAAGTAAAATCTAGGGTACTAGGTTCTTAGGTTTAGTAGTTTAGTAATTACGCAACCCGTAAGGGGTCCACTAGTTACCTAAGCCCCGGGTATAGAGGGGCCCAGCGCCCAGTGCCGTAATAATAAAATTAATTTTTTTTTATATTTTTATATCTTAAATTAACCTCGAACGCCGGGGTATTAATAAAAGTAATATTTAGGGCGCTATTTACTTTTTTATATTACGTAGAGGTTTATATAAGTTAGGTTTTTATTTAAATTATTATTCGGGTATTAGTAAGTATTTGTTTAGTTATTTTACTTTTACTAATTGCTTGGGCAATGTTTAATATCGTTTATATAATATTAATATATAGTATTAATAACCCTTTAGGGTCCGGCCCGCCTTATTAGGGGCTAACTTCGCTCTTATAAATAAGCTAGATCGCCGTTAATTAATCCGTGGTTATAAACTCTATAAGAGGGAAAGTTAAAAAGGTAAAAAATCTAAAAAAGAAATAGTCTATTGAGATAGTGAGAGTATTTACTAATACTATATATTAATACTATATAAATAATATCGAGAGTTGCCCTGAGCGATTAGTAAAGGTAGAATAACTAAAATAAATAAATAAGCTAGTCTAATTAAAGTTAATATTAAGTTTTTATTACGTATTTAATGAACTATATAACTAATTATAATTATTTATGACTATTATTAATTATTGATATTAACTAAATTTAAAATATAAATAACCCCGCTTTAATATATTAATTACTTTTTAAATAATTGAAAACTAATTTTTTTTAATAATTTTAGATCATCCTTTTTAGTTTTTTTTAATTTATTCTTACGTTATAATTTTTAAAATATTAGTAATATTTTAAAATTAATTAGTATACTTATATAGCGAGTCGCCTATTATAATAAGTTACCTACTTTTAAATACCTTCTTATTATTTATATAAATTAATTAAGCTATATTATATAAAGTTAATTAGAACTACTTATTAGCCTCTTTTTTAGAAGTTTCCTAAATTACTTAATATATTTATATATTATATTTAGTTTTTTTATAATTATTATATTATTATTTATATAATTTACCCCCTCTATATAAGTACTTTTTTAATATATATTTTTATTTTTTAATATTAACTACCCCCTTTTTTACTTAAATTACTTTAACCTTAGTACTATTAAATAACCTTTTAAATAAAAATAGGTTTTTTTAGCCCTTTAGTATTTATTTAGTATTTTATTTATTATATAAAACTTATAATACTTAGTTTTAATAAGAACTAATTTATATATCAACTTATTAATACCTTTAGTTTATAAATTAATAACTTTATATAAATATATTAATAAGCTATTTTAATAATTATAAATCCGTTTTTTTAAATAAAATAAAGGTTTATATAATATTATATATTATAATTAATATTTTTTAAGTCTTAAAAGCCCTAGCTATTTAAAAAATAAATTAAATAATATTAGCGTTTTTAACTTAAAATCTAAATAAAAAATGATTATTTTTAAGTTAAAAAAGTATAATTTTAGCCTATTTAAAAACTAGTTTATATATTTTCTTTACTTATTAAAATAAAAAAGGTTATATTAAAAATAAATAAAAAGTTATCCTTAGTAATATATATAATCTATATTTATATCAATTTTTTTATTCTTTTATTATATAAAGCCTTTAATAAACTAAAATAGTTAATATTAAAAAAGCTAAAGCTTATATAATAAATAAGAAGGTATATAAAGAATAATAATACTATATTCTTTATAATAATTATCGAATTTAATTAATCTATAGTTATTATAATTATTAAAAAATAAAGAGCTATTTAATACTTTTTATATAAAACTTTATATAATTTTTTAAAATACTTTAGCTAATCTAGGCCGATTTTATTTATAATCTATTTAGTTTTATTAAAATAAATATACTATTCGGGGGATTAGTTATTAATATATTATAAAAAAATAATACTTACTTTTAATAATAATAACGTACTTATATAGCGAGCGGGCCATTATAGCGAGCAGGGCCACTTCTTTATTATACTTTAAAAGTTAATATTTAACTATTTTTTTTAAAAATCGAATATAAGTTTAAAATATATATAACTTTTTTAGTTATATTTCGATAAAAGTTATAATATAAAATTAAATATTTTTAAAAAATTATATATAGCTTAATTATATATATAAGTTTAAAAGTGGGTTTAAGATGAGAAAAAATTCTTTTTTTAAAGGTTTAAAAGCTATATATATAAATTATAATTTTTTAACTATTTAATATTATTATATAAATTTATTAAAATTTTATTTAAAGAGTTTTATATATTTTAAATTTATATTCGATTTTGAATGGATAGTTAAAAATCGACTTCTAAAGTATAATAAAAAAGTAGTCCGCTCGCTATAATAGCCCGCTCGCTATAATAGCCCGCTCGTTATATAAGTACGTTATATAAAAATAGTACCTAGCTATCTATATATATACCTTAAATAATAAAAACTTATTTATAATTACTAAGCTATTTTATATAAGGCCTTTTATAATAATTAAAAATTATAATAACTTTTATATATAAAAGTATTCTTATTAAAAAAGCCCGTTTTATTAAAATTATAAATATTATTATTATATATTTTATATTTTATAATTATATTTTTATATGAGGGAAACTAAGCTTAAATAATTATAAAATCCTTAGTTAATACCCTTTAATAATCGATTTTATATTAAAAACGTATTTTTAGTTATAATTAATATTATATAAAGTTCTTTATTTATTATAGTTTAATATATATTATGTTATATTTATTAAAAAAAGTAATTAGCTATATCTCGTATATTATTAAGTTAGAATGAAAATCTTTAATTAATTAAGTTAATAACTTATTTTAGAATTACGGTTTTTTTTTAAAATAATAATTTTTTTTAAATTTATATAAGTTTTATATTAAAATAATAAACTAGTACGTTAATTATAAAATATTATTTTTAGGATATTATAAATAAAGGTTATTTTTTTATATAAATAGTTTTAAGTCTTTTTTAATAACTTAAAATATAAAGATAATATAATTTTTATTTAAAAAAGAACTTATTATTATATATAAAGAAAGTTATTATAACGTACTTGTATAGCGAGCGACGTATTATAGTAAGCGACGCACTCTTTATAACTTCTTAACCTTTTCTATAAGTTAACTTGGCTAACGTATATACATAGCAAGTCGCCCATTATAGCGAGTCGCCCACTTCCTTATCGTACTTTTAAAAATCGATTTTTTAACTATTTATTAAAAATCGAATATAAGTTTAAAATATATAAAACTTTTTAAATAAAATGTTAATAAACTTATATAATAATTTTAAATATTTAAAAAAATTATAATCTATATATATAGTTTTTAAACCTTTAAAAAGGAATTTTTTCTTATCTTAGACCTACTTTAAACTTATATATATAATTAAGCTATATATAATTTTTTAAAATATTTAATATTATATTATAACTCTTATCGAAATATAATTATAAAATTATATATATTTTAAACTTATATTCGTTTTTTTAATAAATAGTTAAAAAATCGATTTTTAAGGTATAATAAGGAAGTGGGCGACTCGCTATAATGGGCGACTCGCTATGTATATATATTACCTCTATTTTAGTATTATTAAATAACTTTTTTAAAATATAACTAGGTCTTTTTTACTTTTTAATACTTATTTAGTATTTTTATCTCTATACAAAGCTTATAATTCTTTATTTTAATAATAATAAACTTATAAACTAACTTATTAATATTTTTAGTTTAAAATTTAATTATTTTATATATTAATATTAATAAACTATTTTAATATATTTTAGTTTATTTTTTTAAAAAAAAGTAGTACTTTATATACCCTTTAATATTATAATTAGTATTTTTAAATATTAAGAACCTCGGTTATTTAACTATAAGTTTAATAATATTAGCGTTTTTAGTTTAAAATTTAAATAAAAAAATAACTTTTTTAAATTTAAAAAGTATAAAACTTATTTATTTAAAATTAATTTATATATTATTTTTATTTATTAAAATAAAAAAATACTATTTTTAAAAATAAGAAAGAAGTCGTTTTTTATAATATATAAAATTTATATTTATATTATTTTTTTTATTTTTTTTATTATATAAGTATTTTAATAAGTTAAAATATTTAATATTAAGAGGCTAAAGCTTATATAATAAATAGGGAGGTATATAAAGAGTAATAATATTTTATTCTTTATAATATTTATTAAAATTAATTAATTTATAGTTATTATAATTATTAAAAAATTAGAAAGTAATAAGAGCCTTTTATATAAGTCCTTATATACTAATTAAAATACTTTAACTAATTTAAGCTAATATTATTTATTATTTATTTATTTTTATTTAAATAAATATATTATATAACTAGGAATTAGTTATTAATATATTAAAAAAAAGTAATATTTACTTTTTATAATAATATATAAAAATAACGCTTAGTTATTTATATATATATTTTAAATAATAAAAACCTATTTTTAATTACTAAGTTATTTTATATAAGGCCTTTTATTATAATTAAAAATCGTAATAACCTTTATATATAATAATATTCTTATTAAAAAAGCTCGTTTTATTAAAATTATAAATATTATTATTATATATTCCGTACTTTATAATTACATTTTATATAAGAGTAAACTAGTTTTATATAATAATAAAATCTTTAATTAAGGCTTTTTAATAATTAATTTAATATTAAAATCGTATTTTTTAATTTAAAAACGTATTATACAAAGTTCTTTATTTATTATAATTTAATACGCGTTTTATTATATATATTCAAAAAATTAATTAGTCATTTTTTTATACGTCTTTTTTATTATAAAAAGAACCCTTAATTAATTAAGTTAATAACTTATTTAAGAATTACCTCTTTTTTTATAATTATTTTTTATTAAATTTAATTACTTTTTTATTTTATATAATATATTTTATATACTAATAATAAAAGGTTAATTTAAAAATTTTAAAAATAAAAATAAGTTTTTATATAAATATTTTTAAGTCTTTTTTAATAACTTAGAGGGTAAGGATAATTTAGTTTTTTATTTAAAAAGGATTATATATTTATATAAAAAAAAGTATTTTAAAAATAAAAAGAATAGAATTATAAGGATATACGTCGCTCACTATAATACGTCGCTCGCTATATAAGTATATTAATATAAATAAGCTTTAATTTAATAATATAATTAAGAGCTTAAAAAGAATATAGTTAAATATATTAAATAAAAAATATTAAAGAGAGGATATTATTAAATAAAATAAAGGGAGATAATAAGGGGTAATATTCGGTTATTGAAAAAGTATTTAATATATTATGGCAGGGTTATTAGTATTTTATATTTAGTTAATATTAGTAGTTAATAATAGCTATAACTAGTTATAGTTAGTTATAAAGTTTATTAAAGTATATAATAAAAAATATAATATTAACCTTATTAAATTAGCTTATTTATAAAAAATAAAAATCGTAATTATAAACTTAATAAAAGGGAAAGTTAAAAAGGAAAAAAAAATCTATTGAGATAGTAAGAGTATCTATTACTACTATATATTAATATTATATAAATAATATTAAGAACTACCTAAGTATTTAATAAAGGTAGAATTAGAATAAATAAATAAATAAAAAATAAAAATAGCCCTTAATAAGGTAGGCTAGATTTTAAAAAAAATAGTAATATTATACTTAATATTTTTATTAATTTATTATTATAAACTTTATAAAAAATATTATAAAAGGGAACTCGAGGTAGGTCAGAACGCTACTTATATTAATTTAATAAACGTAACTTAACGTAAAGAGGGAAAAAAAGTAAATTAGTAAATAAAATTTAGGGCGCTAGGCTTTTAAGCTTAGTAATTTAATAATTACATAACCCGTAGGGGGTCTATTTAGTACTTAAAGCCCGAGTATATAGGGGCCTAGTACTTAGTATTATAATATTACTCCCTCCTCTAGTATAATAAGCGCTATTTATAATACTAAATTATTTTTTTATAAGCTATTAAAATCTTATTAATTACTTATTACTTTATTTTATTTTATTATTATTTAATAAGGCCTAATATTTAATTTTTTTATAAGCTTTAATAAAATAATAATTAATATTAGCGTGGCTTTAGTTTTTTAAGTATTAAATAATAAAGCTATTATAGGCTAAAGGTTATTTTTAAAAAGTTTATTATAAGCTTTATAAAATATTAATAATTTAAGTATTATTATTAATATTTTTTTATATTATTATTATAAACGAAGAGGTATTAGCCTCGTTAAGTATTTTTAATTATTATTATAGCCTAAGTATACTAATTTTCTATTATATTACTCTTTATATTTTTATTATTATTCTCTAGGTCTTTTTTTTTAATTTAGTTTTTTTAATAAGGTATTAAATAGTACGATTTTATAGTTATTAGTAATTAAGGCTTATAAAAAAATAATAAGGATATTATAATTATTTATATTAACTAAGTAGTTATAGTATAAATTACGGATTTTATTAGTAATAAACGATACTTCTTAATAATAAATATAGGGGCCTTTATTATACTAAAGGGCTTTAAAGCGGATTATTATATTTAATATTAATAATAATAGGTTAAAGTAGTGCGCTACGGCGCTTATAATAGCTATTATTATTATTAATATAAAAAAGAATTTTTATTAATTTTTAGGACTAGTCGAATTAGTAGGGGAATATATAATATTATAAAATAAAAAAGTTAGCTCTTAAATAGTAGTTTTAAATTCGTTAGTAATAGCGTTTTAATAGAGTTGTGAGGGTTATTACTATATTATTATTAGCTTATAACAGGGGTTAGGCTATTATTAGCTACTATTTTTAATTATAACGAGAGGTTTTGTAGTAGTCCTATAGCTATAGGGTATTATTTATAAAAAGCTTATAGCGCTATTAATATATTATAAAAGCTCTTTATATTATATTATATTAGGTTATTATTATATCTTTTTTAGTTAGCTTAGTATTATAATTTATTATATTATATTCGTAATTAAATTATTTATAAGATTTTATATTTAGGCTTATTTATATTATAATAAATTAATAGCAGGGAGGTCTTAATACTATTTTAATAAGGGGGTTTTTTTATAGGTTTTTATAGTTTACTTAAATAAAAGACTAAATAAGCTTTATTTTTTTATAAATAATTTTATAATTTATATATTATTTAGGCTAGTATTAATAATAAGTTAGGGGCTAGCTTAAAACTATTATAATTTATTAATATTTTTAGTTTTTTTAATAAGATATGTTTATAAATACTTTATTATTAATTTTTAAATTATTAAGTTATTAATAATAGTTTACGTATTTTTAATATTTTATTTAAGTAATTTTTATATTACCTCTAATAATTTCTTAAGCTTTATAAATATTTTAAGTTATTTACTAAGCCTCTATATAATTAAGTTTTTTTTTAATTATATTAAAATATTTAATTTTAATAGCCTAATTAAAAAAATAATTAGGGTTAATAATTAAATTTAATTTTATAAAATAATAATCCTATAGTTTTATTTAGTTAGGCTATATAAATAAAATTTATTATAAATAATATATTATTTTAGTTATTTTAGTAATAGTTAACTAGGGGCTATAAGTATTAAAGGATATATTAATATAAGATCTCGGTCTAGCTATTTATTTATAAATAGTTTATTATTAATAATTATAGTTTAATATTATAAAGTTTATAAAGCTATCTTTAGAAATTTAATATAAACTAAGGGCTATAATTAAAAATAATAATCTTAAATAGTTTAAAAATTAGTAATATTTTTTTTATAAAATATTTTATTTATATTTTAAGTTATAATAGTTTTATAATAAGGTATTAAAATAGCTCTTTTATTTAGCTTATTAATTATTATATATATTAAGTTATACTCTTTTTTAATTGGGGGGTATTATTATAAAGTTTATTAAAATATATTATTACGAGTAGTTAGGTATAAGTAATAGCCTTAGCTCTCCTAGGGGCTTATTATAAAGTTTTTAAAAAATAATAATATATATAATAATTTTTTATATATTAATATATATCCGTTATAAAACTAAGTTAGTAATATTATTATTTAATTATTTTAATTATTTTATTATAGCTTAAGTATATAAAAAGCTTTTATTTATAAACTTTATAAATTATTATAATATATAAGTTCTCTTTTTTAAATATAATAAGCTTATTATTTATTATAAATAGCTTATTATCCTAAACTTTTTAATATTTATAACCCTTAGTTATTAGTACTTATATTAAAACTAGCGACGTTATTATTAGGTTATAATTAAGCTTTAGTACTTTCTTAATTAATAAGTACTTTTTAAAACTTATTTTTTTAATATAAAGGACTTAATAATAAGCTCGGGCTATTAAGCTACGGTTTTTAATAATACTTATAGCTTAATAATAATATTTAATAATAATAAGCCTAGTAATAATAAGATTTAAATATAATTAGCTTTTTTTTAATACTTATTAAATCTTAATATTTTCTTTTTTTTATAATAACGTATTTATTAATATATTTTTTTATTTTAGCTAGTATTAAATTTAAAAATTAAAATTAATTAGGGTATTAACTTAGCGGGCCTATTATAAGTTTAAAAAGCGCTTTATTATAAAAAAATAAAAGCGGCTAATAATTTATAATAATATTAAACTTTTAGTAATAACTAATTAGTTTTACGTACTACTTTTCTAAGTAAATTATTATTATTAATTTTTTTTATTATATATAGTATAATTAAGTTTTATATTATTTATAGTTTTTAAGTAAAATATAATAGGGTATTATAAACTATTATTTATTTATTATTAAACTAGAGCCCTGGTATATACTAAGTTTAATATATTAGTTTTTTAAATATATAAGTAATTTGGGTTAAAAATAATAAAATATAAGTATTATAATAAGGGCTAATTTTAGTACTTTAAACGTATTATTATAATTTATATTAAATTAGAAAAGTATATTTTTATTAATTAGTTTTATTAATAACTTAGTTAAGTATTCGTAATCTTTTATAAACTTTTTATAGAAGTTATAGAATTTAAAAAATTATTAAATACTTTTTAATAATAAAAATAGCTTCTAATTTTATATTATAAAAAATTTTATTCTTATTTAGTTATATATTATTAATACTAATTACGAACCCTAAGTACTTCGTAATAATAATATTAAATTCGTATTTTTTAATATTTATTTATAGCCCGGCTTTTTTATAACTAGTCTAGTACTTTTTATAATATATTTATAATATTATAAAAAGTTATTTAAGAAAAATAAAAATATTATTTATATATATTATATAAAAAATCGTTTAGGTATTTTATTAATATATTATTTATATATTTTTTAATACGTAATTAGCTTATTATAAAAACTAAATAATAATATTTTATATTTATATACCCCTGTAATAAATATAAACTATTATAAAGTTTTTTAAAATAAGGTTAAAATAAATATAGTAAAAAGCTTATTTAATATTAAGTTTAATAAAAACCTTAGCTTAGTTTAATTATAATAATATTTCGTTAATT
This sequence comes from Colletotrichum fioriniae, assembly GCF_027942845.1. Classification (NCBI taxonomy): domain Eukaryota; kingdom Fungi; phylum Ascomycota; class Sordariomycetes; order Glomerellales; family Glomerellaceae; genus Colletotrichum; species Colletotrichum fioriniae. The sequence continues at coordinate 969,820 of NW_027076842.1, forward strand.
AGAAATAAAAAATACTAATTTTTTTTATAATTTTATTTAGTTTTTTAAAATTAATATAGAACTATAAATTATTATTATATTTTTTTTAATAAATAGGGTTAATAAAATAAAAGGGGCGTTACTTAGCTTAATAAATCCCTTATAAAAGTATTTTTAAAAAAGTAAGCTTTAATTATTTTTAGCTTAAGTAGTAATTATTTATAAAGGGAGTAATAAATAAGCTTTTTTTAACCTCTCTTTATAAGTTTTATTTTATAATTATAATTATAATACGGCGCTAGTATATTACTTATTATTTTATTAAAGATATTTATTTAGGGCTTTAGGGCCTTTAAAAGCTTTATAATAATAAGGTCTTTAGTTTTTTAATTATTATTATTTAAGGGGTCCTTTTACCCTTTTTTATTTATTTTTTAATTATTTAGTCTAGTTTATATAATAAAATCGATTTTAATTTTATATTTTTATATTTTAAGTTAATTTTAAACACTAAGGCGCTAATAAAAGTAATATTTAAGGCGCTATTTACTTTTTTTATATTAAATAAAAGTTTATATAAGTTTAGTTTTTTATTAAAGGTATTATTTAAGTATTAGCGAGCGTATAGTTTATTTTATAAATACTCTTAATATTATCGGACTTTTATATATATTAATTTTACGTACTAGGGGGTTAATAAAGTATTTTAATAAGCTTAGGTAATACTTACTATTTTTATAACTACTCGTTATATTATATTATATTTATTTTAAATATCTCCTACTATTATTTAGTATTAATTTAGTATTAAATATTAATAATTTTAGGAGTATATAAGTCCTTTATATCCCTAATATTAATAAAAAATATATTTTATAATAGTAATTCTTTAAACTATATAAAATACTTACGGTATATATTAGGGTTAATTTTATAATACTTAAACTATTTCTATTTAAAAAATTAAGTTATAGTACCCTATATTAAATTAAAATAAGGATATTTTTAAAAAAAACTTAATAATTAATATATAAATTAATAATTTATATTATACTAATATTTTTTAATTATTTATTATTAAATTTAATAATAAAAAATAGGATATAATAATTTATTAAATAGGGCTATATAAAATCTTTATAATAATAAGGTTATATAGTTATTTATTAATCCGTACTTATTAGCTCTTATATTAAGTAAGGCTTTTTAAATAAATTCTATATTTATTAAATATTATTATAAACTCAATTTTTAAAAATTACCCTCTTATAAGATTTTATAAATTTATTAAATAAATTACTAATTTTTTATTTTTATACTTCTCTTTTAATTAAGAGGTTATTTATATTAAAGGGCTTAGTTTTTTAAATTTAAAATATATTACTTATTAATAATATTTATAATAGTTATAGTAATAATAGGCTTTTTAAAATAGTCCTAAGAAATATAACTAGACTTATTATAAATAAAATAAGTATTACTATTTTAAACTTTTAATATAAAGCTTTAGGAATAGTTTTATAATTAATAGCTTAGTTACAGGGTATTTTATTTAATAATACTACTTTTTTTTATTTTTAATAATAGTAATATAAGTAAGTATAATACTTTTTTAAAGTTTTATTATTAATTAACAGGGGGCTATATAATATTAGTAAGCTATTATGGTACTAGGCAATAGGCCCCTGTGGGCCTGGGCCTTAGGTACTTAGCGGACCCCTTACGGGTTACGTAACTACTAGACCGCTAGGCCTAAAAGCCTAGTACCCTAGATTTTATTTACTAATTTATTTATTTATTTATTTTATATTAAGTTATATTTATTAGGTTAATATAAGTAGCGTTTCGACTTATTTTTAAGTTCCTTTTTATAATATTATTTAATATTATTTATAAACTTATTTTTTAAAAAATAGAACGATAATATTTTAATTTATTAAATTTATTATAGTAAATAGCTATTTTTATTAAGAAGAAGTATAATATTAAGTAATAGCTAATTAATTAATTATATAAAATAATTAATACTCCTTAAATATATACCCCTTTATTAGATATTATAGTTTAAAATAAAAGTTAAAGAGGATAAATATCCCTTCGTATTAATAGTTTTTTAGTAGGGCCGCTACTTATATAAATAGTACTAGAGTATTATAAGCGCTAATAAGAATACTAAGCTCCTTATATTTAACCCCGAGGTTAACCTTACTAAGTAGTTCGTTAAGTAGTTTTTATTTTTTAATTATATAGAATAATTAACTTAATTTTTTTTATTATATTATTAATAAGCTCGCGTCTTTTATTTAGATTTATAATAAGGGACTATTTAATAATACTAAGTAATATAATACTAACTTTAAGTTTATTTAAAACTTATATAACTAAGATAAAGGCACTACCCTTTATATTTAGGTTAAAAACTAATTAAAAATATATATTACTTAGTATTAGTTTAAGTAAGTATTAGTTTTTATAATTAAATAACTAAATAATAATACTAAGCGGTTTTATAAAATAATTAAAAAAAATATTAAGGTTATTAATAAAGCTATTATAGAGTTTTAAAATATTAAAAAGTAATTAAATAAGGCCCTTTATACTAATATTATATTTAATAAATGCGTTAAGTAATTAAAGAACGGTTCTATATTTAGTATTAATAATAGTAAATATAATAATAATAGTAAGGCTTATTAAGCACTTAAGTAGCGTTTTACTTAACTTGAGGTATAAGGTAGCTATAAAAGTACTTTAATTTTAATATATTAACTTATTTATAAATTAAATAAGATATTTAACGTTTTTATTTTTATAAATAATAATAATAATAAAGGCTTAAAGTTCTCTTATTAATTTTAATATATTACTAAGCGCTTTAAAAATACGAACTTTAATATTAATAGCTATTATTTAAAATATATTATTAATAAGATTAGTAATATTATAGCTAAATTTATTTATTTTATACTAGTTTTTAATAAAATTATTATAATAAATTAGTTATTTTATAAACTTAAGTTAGCTTATATTAGTTTTATTATTATAAATAATACTAATTAAAAAACTAGATATTTTTTTTATTATATTAAAAGATATTTATTAAAAGCGCTCTATTTTTTATTAAGCTTACTCGTATTAATAAGCTCCCTAAGTTTTCATAAAAGCGCTATTTTTATAATAAGCTTTTTATTTATTTTTAAAACTAGGTCGTTTTTAAGTACTTAGATAAGGACGTTATTTTTTAAAAAATATATAGAGTATATTACTTAGCTTATTAATATTATATAGCCCCCGTTAACTAGCAATAAGGCCTTAAAAAGTATTATATTTATTTATATTATTTTTATTAAAAAATAGAGGAGGCGGTATTATTAAGTAGAATATTTATAGCTAAATTATTAATTACGAGATTATTTTTAAGGCCCTATATTAAAAACTTAAAAATAGTAATACTTATTTTATTTATAATAAATCTAATTACGTTTCTTAAGACTATTTTAAAAAGCTTATTACTACTATAATTATTATAAATATTATTAATAAGTAATATATTTTAAATTTAAAAAACTAAGCCCCTTAATATAAGTAACTTCTTTACTAAGGGATAAGTATAAAAAAAATAAAAAAATTAGTAATTTATTTAATAAATTTATAGAATTTTATAAAAAGGTAATTTTTAGAAATTAAGTTTATAATAATATTTAATAAATATAGAATTTATTTAAAAGCCTTATTTAATATAAGAGCTAATAAGTACGGATTTATAAATAATTACGTAACCTTATTATTATAAGAATTTTATATAACTTTATTTAATAAATTATTATACCCTATTCTTATTATTAAATTTAATAATAAATAATTAAAAGATATTAGTATAGTATAAATTATTAATTTATATATTAATTATTAAGTTTTTTTTAAATATATTCCTATTTTAATTTAATATAGGGTACTATAATTTAATTTTTTAGATAGAAGTAGTTTAAGTATTATAGGGTAAACTTAAATATATATTATAAGTACTTAATATAGCTTAAAGAATTATTATTATAAAATACTTTTTTATTATTATTTAGGATATTAAAGACCTATATACCCCTAAGGTTATTAATATATAATATTAAATTAATACTAAATAACAGTAAGAAATATTTAAAATAAATATAATATAGTATAATAAATAGTTATAAAAAAAACGGGTATTACCTAAGCTTATTAAAATACTTAGTTAACTTTTTAGGTATAAAAAATAGATATATATAGTAGTTTAATAACGCTAAAAATACTTAGAAAATAAACTATACACTTTAAAATATATTATTAATATTATTAATAAAAACTAAACTTATATAGGTCTTTATTTAGTATAAAAAAAATAAACGACGCCCTAAATATTATTTTTTATTAATATTTTAGTATTTAAAGTTAACTTAAAGTATAAGAATATAAAACTAAGTTTTATATTATTATATAAATTAAACTATATAATTAAAAATAAGCGAGAAAAAAGACCCTTAGAAAGTAATAATTATAAGACCTAAGACTTTATTATTACAAAGTTTTTAAAAATATTAAAACCTTAAATAAATATATTTAATAAAGCAGTAAATAATATATTAGCGCTATATTATAATTATAATTATAAAATAGAGCTTATAAAAAGAGGTTAAGAAAAGCTTATTTATTACCCCTTTTTATAAATAATTAATACCTAAACTAAAAACGACTAGAGCTTATTTCTTAAAATATTCTTATAAAAGATTTATTAAGCTTAGTAACATATTTTTTATATTATTAATATTATTTATTAAGAAGTATAATAATAACTTATAATTTTATATTAATTTTAAAAAGCTAAACGAGATTATAAAAAAGGACTAATATTTTTTATTTTTTAATTAATAAGACGTTAGCGTAGCTAAACTAAGCTAAGGTATTTATTAAATTTAATATTAAATAAGCTTTTTATTATATTTACCTTAACTCTATTTTAAAAAACCTTATAACTTTTTATACTTATTATAAAATATATAAATATAAAGTACTATTTTTTAGTTTTTATAATAAGCTAATTATATATTAATAATATATAAATAACGTATTAATAAAGTATTTAAATAATTTTTTATATTACGTATATAAATAATATCTTAATTTTTTTTAAATAACTTTTTATAATATTATAAGTATATTATAAAAATACTAAATTATTTATAAAAAAGCTAGATTATAAGTTAATATTAAAAAAATACAAATTTAATATTATTATTATAAAGTATTTAAATTTCATAATTAGTATTAATAATATATAACTTAATAAGAATAAGGTCTTAGTTATATAAAACTAAAAGCTACTTATATTACTTAAAAGTATTTAATTATTTTTTTAGTTTTTATAATTTTTATAAGAGGTTTATAAAAAATTATAAGTACTTAATTAAATTATTAATAAAACTAATTAATAAGGGTATACTTTTTTAATTTAATATTAATTATAATACTATATTTAAAATACTAAAACTAGCCTTTATAATAGCGCTTATATTTTATTATTTTAAGTTAGAGTTACTTTATATACTTAGAAATTAATATATTAAATTTAGTATATACTAGAGCTTTAGTTTAATAATAAATAAATAATAGCCTATAATATTTTATAGCGTTCTATTTAAAAATTATAAATAATATAGAGCTTAATTACGTTATATATAATAAAGAAATACTAATAATAATTATTTATTTAGAAGAGTAGCGTACTAAGCTAATTAGCTATTATTAAAAAGTTTAATATTATTATAGATTATTAACTACTTTTATTTTTTTATAATAAAATACTTTTTTAATTTATAATAGGCTCGCTAAGTTAGTACCCTAGCTAATTTTAATTTTTTAAATTTAATATTATTTAAAGGGTAAGAAAAATATATTTATTAATATATTATTAAAGAAGAATAAGGATATTAGGACTTAATAAATACTAAAAAAGGCTAACTAAACTTAAATCCTATTATTATTAAAATTATTATTATTAAATATTATTACTAAGTTATAAGTATTATTAAAAAACGTAATATAATAACCCTGAGCTTATTATAGGGTTTTTTATATTAAAAAACGAGCTTTAGGGTATTTATTAATTAAAAAAAATACTAAAGTTTAATTATAATTTAATAATAGCGTTATTTATTTTAATATAAATACTAATAACTAAGGGCCATGAGCACTAAAAAATTTAAAATAATAAATTACTTATAATAAATAGTAAGTTCGTTATACTTAAAGAGGATAATTTATATATTATAATTATTTATAAAGTTTATAAATAAAAATTTTTTTATATACTTAGGACGTAATAAAGTAGTTAAGATAATTAAAGTAATAATATTATTAGCCTAGCTTTTATAGCGGATATATATTAATATATTAAAAATTATTATATATATTATTATTTTTAAAAACCTTATAATAGACCCCCTGGAGGAGCTAAGGCCCTTTATTTATACTTAATTACTTATAATAATATATTTTAATAAATTTTATAATAATACTCCCCTAATTAAAAAGGCTATAATATAATATACGTTATAATTAATAAATTAAGTAAAAAGAGTTATTTTAGTACTTTATTATAGAATTATTATTATACAGGATATAAATAAAATATTTTATAAACGAGTATTATTAATTTTTAAGCTATTTAAGATTATTATTTTTAATTATAGCCCTTAGTTTATATTAGATTTTTAAAAAGAACTATATAAATTTTATAATATTAAATTATAATTATTAATAATAAATTATTTATAAATAAATAGTTAAATAGAGATTTTAAATTAGTATATTTTTTAATAACTATAGCCCTTAGTTAATTATTATTAAAATAATTAGAGTAATATATTATTTATAATAAATTTTATTTATATAGCTTAGCTTAATAAAACTATAAAGTTATTATTTTATAAAGTTAAATTTAGTTATTAGTTTTAATTATTTTTTTAACTAAGCTATTAGAACTTAGTATTTTAATTTAATTAAAAAGAAGCTTAATTATATTAAAGCTTAGTAAATAGCTTAAAATATTTATAAAGCTTAGGAAATTATTAAAAATAATATAGAGGTTATTTAAATAAGATATTAAAAATATACTAATTATTATTAATAGCTTAATAACCTAAAGATTAATAATAGTATATTTATAGATATATTTTATTAAAAAAGACCTAAGATATTAATAAGTTATAATAGCCCTAGGCTAGCTCCTTAGCTTATTATTAACGCTAGCTTAAGTAGTATATAAATTATAAAAGCTACCTATAAAAAATAAAACTTACTTAGTTTTTTATTTAAATAAGTTATAAAAAAGTTATAAAAGACCCCTTATTTAAATAGTATTAAGACTTATTATTACTAATTTATTATAATATTAACGAGCTTAAGTATAAGATTTTATAAGTAATTAGATTATAAATATAGTATAATAAACTATAATATTAAGCTAATTAAAAAGGGTATAATAATAACTTAATATAATATAACACTAAGAGCTTTTATTACGCTCTAGTAGCGCTATAAGCTTTTTATAAATAATACTTTATAACTATAAAACTATTATAGAACTTTTTATTATAAATAAAAATAGTAATTAATAATAACTTAGCTTTATTATATACTAATAATAATACTATAATAACTCTTATTATAATAAATTTATTAATAAATACCTAAAGGACTTATTAAACTTTTTTTTTATAGCTTAATTAAAAAGGCTATTATTAACGAATTTAAGATTATTATTTAGAAATTGATTTTTTTATTTTATAATATTATATATTTTATTAACGATTTAACTAGTCTTAGAAATTAATAAAGAATTTTTTTATATTAATAATTAATAATTATTATTATAATATACTACTTCGACTTATTATTATTAGTATTAAATATAATTAATTATTTTAAAACCTTTTAATATAACGGAGGCCCCTATGTTTATTATTAAGAAATATTGTTTATTAATAATAAGATCTATAATTCGTACTATAACTACTTAGTTAACGTAAGTAATTATAATATCCTTATTATTTTTCTTATAAGTTTTAATTATTAATAATTATAAAATTATACTATTTAACGCCCTATTAAAAAAACTAAGTTAAAAAAGGAAGATTTAGGGGATAATAATTAAAAAAATAATATAATAAAAAACTAGTATACCTAGGCTATTATAATAATTAAAAATATATAACGAGGTTAGTATTTTTTTATTTATAATAGTAATATAAAGGATATTAATAATAATACCCTGAATTATTAATACCCTATATAATTTATAACGGACTTTTTAAAAATAAGCTTTAGTTTATAATAGTTTTATTATTTAGTACTTAATAAATCAGAGCTATATTAATATTAATTTTTTATTTTATTAATATTTATAAAAAAAATTAAATATTAGGCTTTATTAGTTAATAATACAATAAAAAAAGTAATAGATAATTAATTAGATTTTAATAGTTTATAAAGAAATAATTATAAGAATATAAATAAATAATTAAGTATTATAAATAGCGTTTCTCGCGCTAAGAGGGGGTAATATTATAATACTAAGTAATAAGCCCTTATAAGCCCGGGCTTTAAGTACTTAGCGGACCTTTTATAAATTATATAATTATTAAACTACTAGGCCTAAAAAACTTAGTACCCTAAATTTTATTTATTAATCTATTTTTTTTTATATTAAGTTATGTTTATTAAGTTAATATAAATAGCGTTTTAACTTACCTCGAGTTCCCTTTCGTAATACGAGCTAAGTAATATATTTTATATATTTTTTAAAAAAATAGCGTCCTTATTTTAGTATTTAGAGACGGCCTAGTTCTAAAAAATAAATAGGGAGCTTATTATAAAAGCGGCGCTTTTATTAAGACTTAGGGAGCTTATTAATATAAGCAAGCTTAATAAAAATAGAGCGTTTTTAATAAATATTTTTTAGTATAATAAAAAGAATATTTAATTTTTAATTAACGTTATTTATAATAATAAGGTTAATATAAGCTAATTTAAGCTTTATAAAATAATTAGTTTATTATAATAATTTTATTAAAAGGTTAGTATAAAGTAAATAAACTTAATTATAATATTACTAATTTTATTAATAATATATTTTAAATAATAGTTATTAATATTAAAATTCGTATTTTTAAAGTACTTAATAATATATTAAAGTTAATAAAGGGAACTTTAGGCCCTTATTATTATTATTATTTATAAAGAATAAGGACGTTAAGTATTTTATTTAATTTATAAATAAATTAATATACTAAAGCTAGGGGTACTCTTTATAGCTATTTTATATTTTAAGTTAAGTAAAATACTATTTAAGCATATAATAAGCTTTTATTATTATTATTATATTTATTATTATTAATATTAAATATAGAATTATTTTTTAGTTATTTAATATATTTATTAAGCGTAGTATTAATATAAAGGGCTTTTATTTAACTATTTTTTTAATATTTTAAAGCTTTATAATAGCTCTATTAATAACTTTAATATTCTTTTTTAGTTATTTTATAAAAGCTACTTTAGTATTATTACTTAGTTATTTAATTATAAAAACTAGTATTTATTTAAGCTAATACTAAGTAATATATATTTTTAATTAGCTCTTTAACTTTAAATATAAAGAGTAGCGCTTTTATTTTAATTATATAGGTTTTAAATAAACTTAAAGTTAGTATTATATTACTTTAATATTATTAAATAATCCCTTTATTATAAATCTAAATAAGAGACGTAAGCTTATTAATAATATAATAAAAAGAAATTAAGTTAATTATTTTATATAATAAAAAGATAAAAAGTTATTTAATAAGCTAGTTAATAAAATTAACCTTTAAGGGTTAAATATAAAGAGCTTAGTATTTTTATTAATATTTATAATACTTTTAATACTATTTATATAAATAATAGCCTTATTAAAAATTATTAATATAAAAGGATATTTATCCTCTTTAACTCTTATTTTAAATTATAATATTTAATAAAAGGGAGTATATATATTTAAGGAGTATTAATTATTTTACATAGTTAATTAATTAGTTATTACTTAGTATTATACTTTTTTTTTAATAAGAGTAATTATTTATTATAATAAGTTTAATAAGTTAAGATATTATCGTTTTATTTTTTAAAAAAATAGAGATTATAAATAACGTTAAGTAGTATTATAAAAAAGAACTTAAAGTAAGTTAGAACGCTACTTATATTAATTTAATAAATATAACTTAATATAAAGAGGGAAAAAAAGTAGATTAGTAAATAGAATCTAGGGCACTAGGTTTTTAGGCTTAGTAATTTAGTAGTTATATAACTTATAGGGGGTCTATTTAGTACTTAAGGCCCGAGTATATAGGGGCCTAATACCTAGTGCTATAATAAAAAAGAAAGTTAAAAGAGTAAAATAAACTTAAAAAAATAATTTATTAAAATAATAAAAGTATTTATTATTATTATATATAAATATTATATAAATAATATTAAGAATTACGTAAGTATTTAATTAAATTAAAAAAAATAAAATAAAAAAGAAAAAATAAAAAAAACAATTTTTTTTAAAAAAATAATAAGAGTATTTATTAATATTATATATTAATACTATTTATTATTAATTATTATTCGTAGTTATAAATTTTATAAAAAGGAAAGTTAAAAAAGTTAAAACCTTAAAAAAATAATTTATTAAAATAATAAAAGTATTTATTAATACTATATATTAATACTATATAAATAATATTAAGAATTACCTAAGTAGCTAGTAAAGATAGAATAATTAAATAAATACTTAGTAATTTAGCGTATTTAATTTTATAGGCAAAATAAGAACGAGTAATAATTACGAGAGAAAGGTGAAAGGCTAGTAATATAGTATGTCTTCGAATAACGTGAATTAAAAGTTGCCTGAATCTCTATATGCCCCCATCTCATCCCATATGTAGCTATTTTAATTATTATACAGTGAACATCCCGTCCTATCTACTATAACGGAGGTGCATCAGGGTCCTCCATGCACTGATCTACCCGCATGAGCTGCTTTCCCGTGGCCTTGGCCATCTTGATGAAGTCCCTCAGATAGCTGACAGTACTAGGGTACAAATAGTGCATAACAACGAGACTGCCGCCCTTGTCCAGGTCGCGCTTGAAAGACACCTTCTGCTGCTCGGGAGTGTCGGACTGGGCATAGAGCCAGTCCTCGACATCGATGTTCCAGTTCACAATGTAGGGGTTGTTGCTTTGCGTCGCCGCAACCAGCTGCTGTCTCATACGAGCGCCCTCGTTACCGAAAGGAGGACGGAAGTACTTGGTTGTGATGCCAAACTGCTCCTTGACAGCGGCAATATCCTGGCTATACTCCCACATAATAGCGTCATTGTTGGGGAGCCCCTCCATTCTAGGGTGGGTGTAGCTATGAAGGGCCATCTGGTGGCCTTCCTTCATCATGTCCTGATAGATGGTGCTCAGATTCGTAGAGGGGTCTCTCAAGGGAGCACCGACGGTGAAGAAGGTGACCTTGATGTTCTCCGACCTGATAACCTCCATGACCTCCTGGGCGTACTTCGGGTCACCGTCATCGATGGCAAAGGCAATCGAATTGGGTCGCTTGCAAGCAAAGACCAGGTTACCACTGGGCAGCTTGTTTGGGATAAGCGTATTGGCGGGGACAGACGAGACGATTTCGACTTTGGTCAAAGTCACCGCCTCGTTGGTGTAGAAGCCCTTGAAAGCCAGGCCAACGGCACGCTTGCGTACGATATTGAAATGGGAAATGGGAATGTAGATGTCGTTGCCGGTGGCATAGCGAGCCGCCTCCAACGAATCCCAGGTCTCGGGGAAAGGTGCTACAGTATCGCTGCATTGCGTGTTGTGCTGCTGCATAGCAATGGTGAATTTATTGCTTCCCGAGTAGGCAACGTGCAAGTAAGAACCATCATACATGGTCATGTCGGTGCACCCATCTCCGAATTGCGTGTAGTAGGAGTAGTCGGCGTCCGGTGCCTTGATAACGACCTTTCCCTTGGTCCACTTTGCTGCAGTGTCGACATCACCTCCATGCCAGAATCCGAGGGCGTTTTGGCTCTGGCTTGCAAAGTTGTCAATGACCTTGGCCGGAACCGTGGCGCTGGGCGCAGGGACAGTCGAAGCTGTAGCAGAAACAGACGGCTGAGTCTTGACGATATACTCAGAGGGTGTGCTTCCGCAGTAGAAGGCCATGGGACCAAAAGTCACAGCCCCTGATAGTGAGCCGAATAAAATTGAGGATACCTTGGACTGGTCGATGGAAGGGAACTTGGAGAAGGGAAAGCTATATAGCTTTTCGGTGCCGTCGAATGTCCATCCGAGATCAGCTGTGGACTGAAAGCCAAAGACTGTATCGTCACCGCCACATGTCGCCGGCGATGCCATCTGGACTTGGAATGTCGTACCCTTGGTGGCCTTGATGCGCAGAGAGATACCACCATAAGTCTGCGTCTTGGCATTTGTGCAGGCAGTCTTGCTGTAGAAATAAGAGTCCTTATTGTTTGCTGACAAGGTGACCCTGTTACCGCTCACAGAGATGCTCTTCATAGTACCGTCATCGCTGCTTGGCTGAAGCATGGCATTGTAGAAGAGGAATGTCAGCCGTGACTGGGACTCCCAATCGTCGATGAGAAGATTGCTGCAGCTCGACGAAGCAGGTGACAACTGGGAAGTGGTGGAGCTGGAGGTAGTTGACGCCCTGACAGAAGAGATAGACGAGGATGATGAGCGGACACTTGAAGCTACTGAAGATGTACTGCTGGCCTGGGAGTTTGCCGCGGGCGAGGTAGCACTCTGAGAGGCACCTGATGACCTGGCTGACGTCGAGAAGGAGGATGGGCCGGTACTCGATGCCGTGCTTGCAGCTCGTACCGTTCCGGATGTGGATGATACTGAAGTGCGAGTTGTAGCACCCGAAAGAATGGAGCTGGACTGAGAGCTGCTTGAAACCGGTGTTGCTGGAGCAGATGGACTGGTAGCATCATTGCACAGGAACTGCAAGTTGTCGAATGAATACGAGGAGAATTGCGAGTATGTGGACCAGACAAATCCGGTGATAGCGTCCAGGTTTGCCTCCGTAAATGAAGATAGAGAGATGGTAACGGTTTGCTGTGAGCCAGTGAGCCCCGAGATGGTGACCCATTGGCTCTTGTACGTGTTGTCGCTACATGATGCTCTTGACTGGATTTCTAGCAACATGGAAGCGTCTTTGGGCCCAGTAATAGACAGCGACAAGGCCTTGTAGCCCTTGGTAACTGCTTTAACGCACCCCAGGGTCTCATAGAAGTATGAAGTGGTATCGGCTTTGGGAGTGAAGGTAAGTGCTCCGTTGCTGATGGCGATCTTTGACATGGAATCGTCGTCACTAGTCCACGAATTGAGCTTGTTGACTCCTCCAACGGATGATCTCGAAAAGTCGTCCACCATGAAGTTAGAGCATGCTGCCTGTGCAGTTGCTGCAAGGCCGAAGAGCCCAAGGAATCTGTTGGCAGGAGACATGGTGGCGATGCTCAGCCCGTCCGCTATGTCGTCTATGAAACGATGCCTCTCAAGCAAGAAGAGATGTAAAGACTTGGAGACAAGGGAAGGTGATGAAGATAAAGGCAAGAGGGAATCAGGATTGAAGGAAGAGACTCGTGAGAGACATATATACAACTTGACCACGCCATTGTAGCAACTGCCTCGAAATCCACCTAGATGGTGGCGCCGAGGAGGTTTGTTCGACCACACGCTTGTGGATGTCAAGAAACTAGCCGGGAGTGTATACCTGAAAAGCTACCGTATCACCCAACAACACATCCTGGGTTCACAGAATAAGCGGCTGGTCAGTGGCTCGGACGGCGATCCATCCTATGTGGAGCCAGTACCGGACGAGCAACCCCCCTAGGGACCTTGTGCGATGGACAAAGCATGGAAGCTCAACCTGCCACTTGGAGGGCCAAGAACACACTAAGTCAGCCTCGTTGGCAAAGGCATCATAGAGCCTTCAGTTCTCAGGTGTAATGAGTTTGTGGAGATGAACCGAGGCCAAGGAAAGACGACACTCGACCGAGGATCGTGGGACGCGACATTGTGCCTGCCAGCGCCCGAACATTTGGGAGTGGCGTTCATCGTCGAGACAAAGTTTAAAAACCGCTCTGTGTAACCGTTAAGATTGAAAGACATGAGCGGATGATGCGGTTGAAGATACAGCCGTTCCTTTGTTTGTTTGGAGCTTGACATCGGTCAGCTAATTGACGTTCAGATGAGATCAAAGAATCGCCGGGCCAGGTATAGCTGGTAGAGGTGTGAACAAGGGTGAAAGAAGCCACTAACAAACCAACAGACGGTGGGCCAAGAAGATTCGAAACAAGACAGTTCGAAACACAGGAAGAAAGAATGGGGCTCGATTTAACATCTTGGTAGCTTACTTCTAACCATACCCGGCGTCTGGGTGGTACTCGCGTGGTGTATAGAGTTGAGGCGTTCCTTGAGTTCTTCGGTGAATGAGCCCATGGGTACGTTGATGGGTCGAGCGGATAGGCGAGTGGCTGTAAATCGGTTGACAATGCAACCTACTAGGTAATGGACATCTGCAAAGTTACCGTTGTAGCCTTCTGTTGTGCTCTTCTTTGTCCTCGTATCCGCGAGAAGGAAGATCTCCAGCAGCAAAATTGTCCGACGGCTCCCACGCTCCTTCATTTGCCATGCATCTCGCAAGTGTGGTTAGCGTGGATCTTTGCCGCACTAGGTCGGGATTTGCCCCGGGACGAAGGCAAAAAATAGACAGGAAGTGGGAAGGACAGAGCACTAGCTCGAAGGCGTACTTGGCAGTACCTTGAGCAAATTTACTGCGGTAGGAGCCAGAACCCTATTACTTTGAGGCCTCGATATGATAGCCGAATAAATGCAGTCAATATTAAGACAACAAGGCTCGGTTCATACTTGGTCAAGTTCGTTGAGCTGAGACGTAAGGGTCTCGACCATGAGAGGGGGCAGTCGGCCAGCAGCGCCCGTGTAGTAACTGCATGTTGTTCAGAAAGACGGATACGATGGGCCCCTGAGACTTTAGAGTGACGGGTAGGATCGTGGGGATTGGCTGTGCTCTGCATGTTGCTCGATGTTGTACCCGTAGACGATTAAGGATGGCCTTGAGATGCGCGCACCGAGGTCTGAAGGGCCACAACAGTTGGTTCCCCGGCCATCCCGGTAGCACGATCCATCGTGGGCGTTGACCAAGATGGCAGTGAACTGACTGCTCAGACGTCGCGCATCTCCATCGCTCTCTGGTATCGTCCTCGACTCGGTATCCGTATGCTGAAGTCAGGTACGGCGGGGAATAAGGTTATGTCAAGCCATCCCGACCTGAATCATGCAGCTAGAACGGGGAATACCCTGACCCAACCATGGCTCGTCGGCGACGGAGAGAAAGGGTGCCGGGGCCTAGGATACGACAGAACGTTCCAGCTATTGAGGAACTCGATGAGTTGCATTATACGCTACTGACCACTGCAAATGGAGAGGTCGCACATCTTAGCATGCACGGTCTAGATGCTGCCAATGGCGGAGGCTTTCGTCCTTTGCACTCTGCTTCCTGGTGTGTTATCTTCTTTCCAATTGTTCAGACGCCACGTTACCGAACATTAGTGATGGTTGCCAAGCCGAAGGACGCTCAGTGCGAGAGAACTTGCAAGTGTCGAGGTTTCATGGGATGGGCCCGTGAGCAGCTGGCAGGCCACAGCAGTGTCCACAGCCGACAGGTAATAGGTACTAAGGTACGGAGTAGTCAGGTAAGGTACCTTAAGGTATGCAAGTGGAGGTCGGGCCCGTCCCGGGCATTGCGGTGGAATGTCGACTGGCTCGTGCGCCGAGCGCCAAGTCTTCTGACTAAGCCCGAGCACGAGCCGGGAGGAGGAGCAGGTGCCGTGGGGTCCGAGGCGTTCACGAGGGTCCCGCCCAGTCCACGGGTCCATGGGGCTACGGATGTACGGGTGTACGGGTGTACGGGTGTATGTACGTACGGGTCTGTGGATGTTTGCCACACTGCGTAAACAAACGGATAGACTTGGGATGAATGGGACATCGAGAACAACATCGACTTGAGAGTGTGAGATAACCACCCAGGCAGATGCACAACCTGTTCTGGGATGCGGGAGGAACAATTATTGCAAAAGCGACTCTGTAGCATCTTGCACTTCAGACTTCTTGACTGCATTTCCTAACCATGACCATGTCCATAAGGTAATCTCCTCGATTTCTCGTAGGCATTTGCAGTTGGACAACTTCGAACAGGCTGATGGCGACTCCAGCCGCGTTTCAAATTGACCGTGACGTCCTCCTGACCCGGTGATATCATTTCTCCGGCAAAGCAAGCAAAGGCGATCAATAGTCACGCCCAAGGCTGTTGAAGTAAGGTAGGGAGACGGTATTGACCGTTCCATGGCAGGAAACCTGCAACTTCTACCCAAATACCTACTTAAACTGAGGTGGAGAGAGAAGGTGGTTACTATCGTGATAACAGTTGCCTATGTACTTACTTAGTCAATGGAGAAGGAGGGTGCGAGTGAGGGA
Source organism: Colletotrichum fioriniae (assembly GCF_027942845.1). NCBI lineage: Eukaryota > Fungi > Ascomycota > Sordariomycetes > Glomerellales > Glomerellaceae > Colletotrichum > Colletotrichum fioriniae. The sequence continues at coordinate 986,431 of NW_027076842.1, forward strand.
GGCCATATGACCTGAGCAACCACAACCAAGCTGAGTTGGCAGCCCACCAGCGGCAAGATGGCCGATCTCACCCAATGGCAAATCGCCAAAGCCAGGCGCATAGCACTTCAAAAGGCAGGCTACGTTAGTTGGTTAGCTGACGATGGTGGGGTTCGTGAAGGATGAGGACCTTATCGTACCTCGGGTGTCGCAGTGTGCATGTTGCAAGTTGAACACGGCATTTGTCGTCATTTTGCGAGCACGCCACATGCATTGAATGACATCAGCCAGTAAAAGTAGGTAGTTGCGAACAGGTCAGAACAAGGCCTTTCTCTATTATTGAGGGACCCCGAGACAGCTGGCGGTGGCAGCCGGCGACACCAAAGGGTGGGGGGGATGGCGAGACCGGGTGACTCTTTCCAGTCCACCAGTCTGCAACGCCAAATGACTGTCGCAGTGTCCTCCCCACGCCACGCCCCTTCCGGAATCCCTCTGATTGGAAGAAACCACGAGTTTTGGCCTAAAGCAGGAGAAAGTGCAGCAGAGACGGGGAGAAGTATATCTGCATTTGACTCTGTACATTCTGCATTCTGCAGCACACGCAGACTTGCAGTCCCCAACAACTGAATTTGCGATTCGTCATACCTTATCCGTTCCTATCCGTAGTTACTGCGGTACCTTGGGCTAAAGGCCATCATCAACAGATTCCATGTTATGTCAAGGTACACCCCCCCTCCAACCCAGCTATCGCTTCCACACGCCCCGAGCTTTATCATGGACCGTATCTAGGTAAGGAACGTATCGACTGCACTATCATCCAGCTTTATCGCCCGTCTGTTCGCTAAGCCGAGACGATGAGCCCCCTTCCCGGTCAAGAGGCCACCACCAGCCCGTCTGACACTCATCTCGCATACCTACCTACATCATCTTGCTCGCGCCTGGTCCTTCCTTTACAGCCTCTGGCGTGCCTGCGTCGCGACCAGCCCACTCCGTCACGCCCTTTCCGTCTCATCTGAAGTTGGAACACAGCCTGGCAAGCTTGGTTCCAGTCTCCAGTCTCCAGTCTCCAGATCCCACCTTACCTTCGTCTCTAGGACACGCGCGCCTCCCCCATCCTCTTTTGAATCATGCGCACTGTGGCTCGCCCTACCTCACCTCGCATCGCCTTATCTGCCTTCCTTGCCTTACCTCGAGGTGCCTTGCTGACCATTGCCAACTATATCACATCCGCCATCCCACGACCTTTGTCCACATGAACCCCGTCTTTCTCTACCTCTTCTCGTCTGTTTCCGACCTCTCCATCACGAGCCTGGTTCTACCTTACTACAAACATCTGCATCTGTATGCCCATCCCACCCTGTGCCTTATTCGACATTAGTTGCGTCCGTCCAAAACTGTATCTTGACGCTACCTTCCGTCTCGAATCCTTGTTGTTATCCTCGGCAACGCAGCCCTTCAGCTTTGTCCGGTGACTCACCCGGCCACTCTGCCTTGGAGTGGTTACCTCATCCAACCTGCCTCGTACTGCCCGAACCCTCCTCCTTCCTTTGGCCTCAGTCTACTAGGTAGCCACCTCCCCCAAGCCGGGGACCGAAGCGCACACTGCTCTTTCACTTGCCTTTGCGTCGACTATATCTACTTGTCTTCCAACCCCTTCTCCGAACTCTTTCGACACCTACTCTATACTCGAGGCTCCCTCCAGCCAGGCAAACGTTACCTTCACCCAAGGCGCAAAGCGGTTTGACAACTGCTTACCTATCACGAGTATCGACACTTCATCGCAACCTTCCTCCTCAACATACCGTGCTCGGTCAACCTAGACACCATGACCGCCTCGATCGAATCTCCGGCCCAGTTCGAACGCGACCTGCGAAGCGCCAACCAGGATTTCAAAAGGTCAAAGGATTCACGGTCCAAGTGGTCCAACGGAGCCCGTCCTCTGGCCGGCTGCCATCTTGACTGGTACACTCTTGAAGCTGTTGGCGGAACCGAGCAGCAGCGAGCCATGGCACGGCCTCGGGTCAGGAATAGTGAGACGTACGTTTTCCCTTGGATGCTTGTAACTGTCCATTCTAGCAGCACACCTAATACTCGCAATAGTTCTCACTACAAGAAGCATATGCAGAACTTTAGCAAGTTCCGGTCACACGCGGAATTCCCGCAAGGACGGCTGCGCTCGGCAGCTCGCGCCAAGGAACAGATCAAGGATCCTCTCAGCCGCTCCGTCATGAACATGGCGCCATCGCAAGACTTGTATGGAGACATCTCCGCCACCGAGGACTGGAAGTACAGCTTTGACCGGGTTGACAGCCCCGGCCGACCAATGACTCTGGACATCTTTGTCAAGACGGCGACGGGTCGCGAGACGGAGCGTATGGTGGAGAAAGAGTACGAAATTCTTAACGAGAATGGTCAGGTTCTCAAGGGCCGCAAGGCTCGTCAAAACCTACGCCAGGAAGGCGGCCGCGTCTCGGAAGAAGATGGCTTCCAGCTCGTCTAAAGTCGGCAGATGGACGAATCATGCCCGTGAGTGACTGTACGAGACGAGGACTGTTTGGCATTATTTCTGAGAATTCGGTTACCTGGGCGTTGGTGGATTGAGCATGGCATGCGTACTACCTTACCTCGATCATCAAGCGGATCAGGCGGTGCCTCAACACAATTTGGGCATCTGAGGGCGTTTCTACTCGGCGTTGGGTTGAGGGGATAGCGATATTGGCATCACCTCGGTTAATAGGCATACGCATCGCAACGATGGCAATGACGAATACTAGCGCCTTCGAGTTGTGCTCCTGTAGACAGCTGCCGCGCTTCCGTGATTATTGTTTTGTGGCTTTGTGTTGCGGCTCTGTATACTATGGTATGGATTAACCTCCCCGGCTGAGGATCGGGGTGAGAAATCCCGACTGTGCAGTCGGCTCCAAGGTCTGTTATCATTTTTGGTTTGCCTTAAAGGCAGTAGGACGAGGGTGGGGAAGGCGATTCGCAGGTTCGGAGCCGGACTTCCATTCTTTGTGATGAGATGGGGCTGTTGGTGATGATCCTTCGAGGCACACTGAAGCCAAAAGCGGCTTGGTGCTGACGTCCCGAGGTCCAATGGAAAGATAGGATTCCGTACGGATACATTAGGGTAGTGTAGATATTCATACGGTTACGCGGATACATGTGCGGCCATCCACTATCCAGGCACCCAGGGCCAGCCGAGGACCGTGAGCCGTGGCTGATGCATGCGGCAGGCAGGGGCAAGCTCCATTCGCACTCCGCCGCGGCATGGGGGCTGGAGAAGAATGGTGGTGCCTAATTCAAGCCCCAGTCTGACATTTCTGAGGTGATTTCGTTTTTTCAGGGACTTTGGTCTTCACCTCTGGTCAGGTTCTGACACTAGGGTAATACTTAATAGTGAGGCCCGGTGCGGGCTACTTTTGTATTCAGAGAGGGAAACTGATGACCATGCAGGTCTCTTCGTCACAATTCCCCCCTCTCTTTACCACTTGATTATTCTACCCCTTAGTCTTCTCTTCTTCTTCTTCTTCTTCTTCTCCTTCTTCTTCGTATCTCTGCCTCTGTAAAACAGTTCCGAATAGTCTCTAATTACGCTACATTGGCTTCGACTTGTTCAACCACTGCCACATAATCGACCACCTTCTACAGTTCGTCCGATTTCGCTGAGTGAGTGACCAGGTTACGCCTTGTTCCAACTCACGCCCGCAAGCCATTTCAACACTACACAAGATTTGACGATGGCTTCAATGCTGAGTGATGGGCGGTCAGTGGTGTTGCACTCTCGGTCACTACCAGCGCTCCCAACGGATTTTTCGGGCCCCTCGGAGTTGCCAGCAGAGCTTCCACCATTGCCGCTGCCCCCAATGACAATGAGAGCATCGCCGCCGCTGCCGCCTACTCCGGCACCGATGCCGACGACATCCAGCATGAACGCAGCATCGTCCTCTATTGTAATAGAAAAGGCATTGCTGGCAAGTCGTTCTAATGATGATGACTTGACAGCCGACAGCGCCAGTACCTCGGAACCCCCGCCATATTCGAGCCCCTCCAATTGCTCGGAGACGTCCGTCTCGCACGATTTCCAAGGGATACACGGAATTCACAATTATACCGGTCTACCCAGGCTGGACTACAAACTTTACTCACCTCCAAATTTCACCCTATCGCCCGATTGTACCACCCTATCGTCCAAGGCAGAGTATCTGACAGCGAGCGCTAGCGCGCTGATAGGGCTAATTAGGTCCCAGGCGAGCATCCCACCCAAGCCGTTGATACATATCAAAGGCAATCGTGGTCGCACTGTTGATTTTGACTTCAAAATGAACCTGATGGGCCTGCTGGTGGCAGACGACATGAGTAAGCGTCTGGACTACATTCGGTGTGTTGCGCCGGGCGAGGTCGCGTTCCGTGGCGGCGCCAAGCCCGATGTCCTCCCCGAGGTGGGTGACAGAGAGCTAGATGAGTGGTGTCGCAGATTCATTGAGGATCCGGCGCCGGTCAAAAGTTTCGGTGAGTTCGCCTTGCGTTACACGGTATGCGTTTGGTTGAAACATTGCTAACATGAAGCCCTTACCTTGAAGCACTCGAACGAGTTGTTGCCAATCTAGACACGCTTTACATTGAAGGTCAGATCCGTAGTTTGATCGCCTCGACTCAGTACAAAGGGCAGATCAATATCTCGTTTCCCGTGACACATGCCAAGGTCAAGGTCAAGAGTGCTGAGAAGCCGAGCAAGCTCTACATGGGCATGAAGAACCTTTTTACCAGCAAGCACAAGTACGAAGTGGTGCAGTCAGTGTGGCCTTTGCGACGGCCAGGAACGGCGAGGAGGGCCGGAGGTGCATGGTGCAGAGTGAAGAAGTGTGGTGGCGGGTAAGTGAAGCTTCCCTAATGACGTTTCAGTGCCCTTCCGGAACCCGCGGCCGCGATTATTGTCAACCTTGAGTTATTGACGATGTTTCTTGCAGGAGTGGAGAGACTCGATCAAGTATGCTATGGCGCAGAAGAGGCAGAACGGGGCCTACGTGACGAGCGAGGACAAGTTGGAGGCACTCATGGAGGGCAAGGGCAAGGGCGTAGCGTCCATCGACTGGGGAGGGACTGGACCCGAGCTTGAGGAACACACCGGTTGAGGCTCTCGCAGGAGACGTGACGCATGATATCTCGCTTGGCCGAGGAACGGAGTGGGATTTTGGTGTGATTGATGATACCCAAACTTGGCATTTGAGCCATATGGAGATGGTGCACTGCCTTACCCGAGAATGACTGATCTGTAATGGCTCTCTTCGAACATTGAAGCAAAACCGAGTAGCTCAAAATCAAAACCTAATAACAGATGCCGATGCCAATCTTTATATGGCACTTTCAGACTAGGCGTCTTTGGATATGATTTGAGACTGGATGTGCACATGATTTTACTGGCAGAAGGCAAAAAGTGAGAGAGAAAAACGGGAGGTAAACGGGTAAAAGAAAGACATCAATGGTGACATGAGATCGGTTTTGACTGAGTAGCTAATTAGTCGGATGATGCCCGCGTTTACAATTCTCGGTAGGCCGTACCCCGTGAAGATCATAGTAGTAAGTGCGTCACTTGGCAAGGTCTTACTTACTCTGGTATCTAGGTAGCTGATATGAGTCTCATTCGACGCCAAGCACGAAGCTGACGACAAAGCATTACTACCTTACGCGAGCAACAAAAGTGTGGTAGTCAGAGAATGAGCCTCCAAGAAGGCAATTGGCGATTGGCAGGGTCCCATGCAGTTTGCCTCTTTCAGATGGAACAACCGACCACAGTGAGTCACTGCCCCGCATCGCCCCAGACCTGCGCCTCGTATTGCAGTAGGCCCTTCCGAATACAGGACATGGGCAAACACGCGATCCCAGTTTTTAATTTTTTTTTTTCGCTCCGTCGACGTGGATCAAACCGTATGCTTACCTCCTTGTCAAGGCGTGGAGATCAAAAGTCTCGGCGAACGGATACACGGTAGAGGTGACTGGAAAGCGGGACGAGACTGACGCAGTGACACACTCGGCCAGTGACTCCCACTCCCCGCAATTACCTTACTTAGCCTCAACCCAGGTTGCTGAATGAAGACATTCCCACAGTACTCCGTAATTGGGGAAGCTACCTATCGTAGAACTGCAGGGGTGTCTAGTCTCGTTCAATACCGAACACACCAGTGGCATGCGGCCGGGGGTTGGTTTGATGCAATTCCCATAACGGGCTCAGCCTGCACAACTACAGATACACACTTACACTTACACGGACCTTGCCTCTGGCTGGAGGAGCCGACTTTCTCACCCAGGCCGTCTAATACAAAGGTCATCGCAAGTCTTATCCTTTCTATTACGTGCAGGCAACCTCGATCGTCAAGTACACGTAAAATCCTCGTATAAATAATCCCATCTGTCCCATTACCGACCGACACGGGCATTCGACCGTTTTATTGCCAGATACATACACCCCAGGCTCACCGCATATCAAACTACATACCACTTAAACATCTACCCTTTTTTAAAAACTACGGGTAGTCAAAGCTAACGCCCATGGAGTTCGGCATGCCAACAACTCACGACACGGCTCTTTGCCTCATTCCTCCAAGGGAACAGTGGCCGTCAATTGACCGACTTCGTTTCCAAAATGACAAGGCCTATGCCAAATGGCCTCCTCACATCAACCTCGTCTACCCATTCGTGCGGTCTGCAGATTCGGAGTCTCTGCACCAAGCCTGCGATGCCATTGTCAGCTGCCTCAAGGCTCGTCAGGAGACCGGCGACTTCGCTAGTATACCCCTTTCTCTCGACTCACCAGACTTTTTTGAGAACAAGCACGGCAGCACCCTGTTTATGAGCGATAAGGACGAAAAGAGGACTCGCCGCCTTGCTTCTTTACGCACCACAGTTCTCATGGCTATCGGCCAGACGCGCCCTGCTCCGTACCACATGCACATGACGATTGCTCAGTGCGAGGATACGGCAGGACCATCTAAACTCAACTTTCTCCTCGATAAGCTACGGCGCCTACCACCAGTCAGTTGGGAAGCCACCCAACTAGCCGTCCTAGTTCGTCTTGCTTCCGGTCAAATGAGCCTCTGGGGCCTCATCGACCTCGCTTCACCTTCACTGAGTCAATCCGATGATTCATTTGGGCTATTCCCTAGAATGGCCTCGGCCATTTTTCCGCAGCGATCATGGAGATTCTCCAGCCAGGAGCTGGGTTGGCGACCAGTCTTTTTGAATACAGACTTACATTACCCAGAGACCAAGGCAGTAGAGAACCTCATCGTCGCCAGCTGGAACGTTTTGGCAGAGTTCGAATGGCCCCCATCTCGTAGCAGATACCCCGTCATCGTTGACAACCTACTCGCACGAAATGCTGTCGCAGACATCTTAGTACTCCAAGAAGTGACGGACGACTTCTTGCCTTTCTTACTCAAAGACGACAGGATTCGCAAGTTGTACCCCAATGCCTCCCACGGGTCTCCTGACGACCCTACTGCCGGTCCGTTGCCCAGTATACTCAATCACCTGGTTCTCAGCAAGTACCCATTTTCATGGGAGTATCTTCCCTTCGTACGCCCGCACAAAGGATCGTGCGTAATCAGCTTTGGTGATTTGGCACATGGTGAGGGAGAGGAACCTACTTCCCCTTTAGTACTGGCAACTTGTCACCTGAGCCATGGCCTGACAGACGGCGCCGTGGTTGCAAAGGAAAGGTTAGCTGCAGAATCCCGCTGAGCCTGATCTGTTTTGTGTACTAAAATGCCATCTATAGAGAACTCCAGGTATTACTCAGTTACCTCGGGGCCAACTACGCCTCACATCAATGGATCATCGCAGGAGATTTCAATATCACAACGTCTTCCTACACCCTCGACGCCGCTGTCAAAAAGGGGGCCATCGCTGTCCAGACAGAGAATGTTCTCCGTGGCATCGAAACATCTCTGGCAAAAGCCGACCTTCTAGACGTATGGATGGTCTCACGAATCGAGGCTGGCGTGAGTGATAACATCAAAGGGGATCTGAACCACATGTTCGAGGGCGAGCAAGGAGCAACTTTTGACCCTGCCGCGAATCCCCACGCCAGTAAGATGGTTGGTACCGGGTTGGGTAACCGTCCGCAACGGTACGACCGCATCTTGGTTAAAGGCACTGGTCCTTTCCAGATATCTCGCTTCAACATGTTCGGCTTCGTCACTGATGACAGCGAGACCGGAGAAGAGCCCCTGTACGCGAGTGATCACTGGGGTGTTCGTTGTCTCTTGCAGCGCTCTCACACAAAGAACGCCGCCAGTGATGCTCGAGCAATCCCTCTTGATCTGAAGAGAGCGCCAGACGGTTTGTCAAATACCACAGAACTAACTCAGTGCCTGGAGAATCTCGGGGTGTTTCCCTCAGCGGAAGACGAGGCAGCTCGGAACGAGGCGATTCGATTGCTTCGTCAAATCTTAATCGAGTCCGACCAAACATTCGTGGACAACAAACGAGGCCGCCCGACGATTGTGCTCATCCCCGTAGGATCCTATGGTCTCGGCACGTGGTCCAGGAACTCCGATATCGACTGCTTCTTCCTCGGGTCCATCAGTCCACGTGTTTTCTTCACTCTGGCAAGGCAAAGGCTGAGAAAATCGGGCATCCCTGGTGTTCGGCTTCTGAGGAAAGTCAAAGCCAAGACCGGCACAATGCTTGAGGTGGAGGTTCTAGGCGTGAGATGTGATCTCCAGTATTGCCAGGCACCCAACATCGCGGACGAGTGGCCTGACGTTCTGAAGCGTCCCGCGTCAGATCCGGCCTTCAGCTTGTCTGCCCAGACACTGTTGAAGCTGAAGCCCGCGAGGGATCTTTTCTATCTCCAGCGATCCATTCCAGACTTGGCCCAATTCCGATTGAGCCACCAGGCTATCAAGACTTGGGCCAAGGCGCGCGGAATCTACGCTGCCAAGTTTGGGTATCTCGGAGGCATTCACTTGACCGTCATGTTGGTCAAAGTTTGCAAGGTGCTCGTACACAACGGCGGCACTGTCTCTGCCGCTGATATTATTACGACATTCTTCGAGCATTATGCGCGGTTTGACTGGCAAAAGGACATGGTATTTGACCCGTTCTTTCACAAGAACCTCAGATATCATCGAACAAGTAGAGAAGCCCTGATTTTGCTTGGGTGGCACTCGCCAACGCTTAATACGGCACTCAACGCCTCCGTTCCGACCGTCAAGATTATCTCGACAGAACTCCGCCAAGCTAACAAGTTGCTGTCAGCTGACGGTGCAACCTGGGAATCGTTGCTACCGGTGCCAGAACCCGGTCGAGGCAACGTCATGACGCCTAGCGCCGCGAATTTCCTCACGTCGTACCGTTCATTTGTAGATTTGCGTGTACATTACTGGGGAGCATCTCTAGAGCGTGGAAGTAGGCTCATTGGCTGGTTGGAGTCTCGATGTGCCTCTCTTCTCGTGGGTAAGTAGTCTGTGAGCCCTGAACCCCCATTTTGAGTGCTGTTCGTTTGCTGACGATCCCTACAGATATTAATAGGAGAATCCCGCAGCTTTCGGCGAGAATCTGGCCCGCGAGATTTGTCGACGCATCCACGTGCGACCCCCAAAATGCCCAGGGCGATTACCAGGGCTCCTACCTCGTCGGCCTGGAATGGATGGAACCGGACGAGAAGCCAGACCGAGGTGACCTGGAAGTTGCACAGAGCAATCTCAGGGCTGTTTTGCAGCAATTCGAGAAGATGATTCTAAGTGATGAAAAGTATTTCGACTCCAACACATCATGGTTCAGCGCGAGTATTGTCAGAACAAATGAGCTGGGGAATTTGCGATTGGATGACCGCGAATGGGGCGTGTACCTCGACGGCGATGACGATTCGGATACAGAAGACGAGGATGACACCGAGGACGAGAATGAAGAAGAACTGGCCGCCCAGGGGAGGCTCGCCGCCGAGAAGCTGAGCAGGAAGGCAAAAGCAGCAAAACAACGCTCAGGAACAACCAATTCAAAGCCCGAAGGGATGGGCAAATTCCGCACGGCGCTTGATGTGCTGAACCGACTGCGATGGGATCCCGATATTGACGGTAATGACTACATCATCGGGTACGAGGACAGATTCCTGGGACCACAGGAGAAAGCCCTGTCGGCCTGGAAGAGCGAGCAGACGCACGAGGAGTTCATCCCTCAGCACCGAATCTTGTGGTTCAAACGCGGTAGCAATGGGGTGATTGTGTGGCATAGGTCAGAGCGCATCGATTTGCTCTTTAAGAAGACTTGAGTTTGGCGCATAGGCTTGTGATGAAGCCGGTGGCCAAGTTTGTCAACATATGGAGAGAGTGCTCCCTAAGCAGTGTAGTCCCTTATCGTAGATAGTTACACCGTCAGTCAAGGTTGCCTTGGGACCAAAATGAACATGCTTGTCAAGACCTCTCGTGTTCCCCTTGAAGCTGTGTGCCTTCACATTGTGCGTCGATAGTTCGGCATGTTAATATCATGACGGCTCCGATCAACATCTTCAGAACGAGGAATGAGATGCAACATAATGTTTTGAATGAACAAAAAGCATTGCCAATCCATGGCTTGGTATTCGCCACCGAAACTCCCCGCCCAAGTTCCAGAACAATGCTAAATAAACAAATGGCTGAGGAACCAACCAGAAATCCCAACCGTGAACAACTCAGTCGGGTGAGATGTGTGCGTACACAAGGTCCCTCTCAATAGAGCGTCATGAAGACAGCAGCAATCGCAGACTTGTCGTATTTAACATACTTGCCCTTCCCCTTGTCAACCTCGTGGTAACGGTCCCAGAACCGGTTATAAAGGGGTTCGAGCATCTGCTGAATATCTCTTGCAAGCATCTGGCGCACCTCCCTTTCCATGTTGTACGTCTTGTGCCGGCTCACCATCTCATCAAAGGAGGCATTGAATGCCTGGAACTTGCTCTTGATGTTATCCTTGTCCTTGCTGCTAAGGCCCTTGAGAATTGAGGCGGAATCAGCCTGTCCGGACTGGGGTCTTGCTTTGCTAGTGTGGATGACATCAAACAAGTGTGTTGAGACCTCTTTGCAATCCATCGTGTACATGCCTGTTGCTTTCTTGCGCCATTGGTCTAGCATGCTCATCCGACCCTCAAGGAGTGGCGCAAGGTCAGAATCGCGAATCATTCGCTCAATGATGACAACACTGTTGGCTAGGAAGACGCCGATGACAGCTCGGCCACCCTTGAGAACCATCTTGGCCTTTGAGTCCAGTCCTGCCATGAGCATTTCGACTGTGTCTGAGCAGTAGTGCGAAAAGATTTCTTTTCCGTCTGCACCAATATCAAATGAAGCAAGACTGGGGATTGCGTCTGTCAATCGTCCATCGGCTGCAGCATTTGATCTCCATCCCCCGTCGCCTAGAGAGAACATTATACTGGAGACGGGCCGCAGGAATTCAACCATGGTCTGGAGTCGCTGCATTGTCGCCGATACAATAGGTATCGGTGCACCGTCTTGTGGAAGTGTTTGCATGGCAGCAATCTTTCGTTTCGTGTCATCCAACAGCTCTCCCAATGAAAGCTTAGCAGTCTCCCGTACAGGCCTAAGGGCTGAGGCAAGTGAAGACTTGAGCTCGCCTGTACGTGTCTCCAGGTTGCTTGAGAGACCAGACATGATCTCCGTGATCTCGTAGGCGAGGTAACAGTCTGTGTCTAAATGTCCCTTGATATGGTTGTTCAGTTCGCGAAGAGTACGTGCAAGTTCGGCCATAGCGCTCTGGCACGTGGCTTGGAAAAGGGGACCCCAATCTTCGCGGGTAAAGATGCTGCAAATGTTGTCGTACTCGGCCAAAAACACGCCTTCCATGGCCTGCGCATATGTACCGATGCCATTGGTGCCTGCGCGGTAGATGGCATCGGGGTTTTTCTTCTTCGTCGTGTTGACGCTGGCAGCAGCCAGGTTGGCCAAGGTAGAGGAAAGATAGGGCCCGCGTACTTCAGCGTAGATCTTGGCAATGGTCGAGTCTTGCGGTGTAGCAGCAGCACCAGCGTTCTGGCGATGGGTGCTTGAGATATACGAGTTGACTAGGCCGAGGCGTGTCACCTTGTCTTGAGACAGTACGGGGAATGGCATATCTTTGGTGATGTAATGTAGCGGCTCGATCGATCGTGGGGTTTCTCCTCGCAGCAGTCTGTCGAAATGGCCCTCAAGCTGAGAGTTGCCTGACTTGATTAAGCGGACTAGCTCAGCCATTGTCTGTTGATTCGCCCTGAGGTTGGAGGCCTGCATGTTTTCAAGTGACTTGGAAAGGCGCTTGATCGAGGCGAGGTAGTTGGAAAGACCAGCCTTGTCCGGGCCGGCACGTATGATCTGTTCTTCGTCATTCTTACTATCGGCGGGTTGACGGAGACGTTCGATGGCTGCGAGGACAGAATCGATATCTGTGAGCGAGGGAGTCAATGTCAGCTGAAGCCTTGTTATGCATGCGCGAGAATAGACATACTGTTGCCCAAGACCTGAAGCTTCTTCGTTTCTCCACTGAGAGGACCTGCTACTTCTTTGACGCTCTTGCCGGTGGACTCCAACCTTCCCATGCATGCTTGAATCTTCTTGGTCAATTGAGCCGTCTTCTCGAGTCGCGAGTTGAGCACATCGACCTCTGCACGAGCTTCTTCGTCGGCATGGCGACTAGTCGCCGGCCCGACAGACATCGTGTGCGTCCTATCGGCCGATACTGCTATACCGCTTGCAAGTTGCGGCCGTGGGGGTGAAGCAAGGAGTGTCGAAATTGGAGACCGCAGGGCGTCGAAGCGCACGACGGACCGTCGTCAAGCGTTGTGGGGTTCGTGGGAGGTCGAGAACCGGACGAGATAATGATTGCCGAAGTTGCAATATCGTGCCGCCGTGCCGCCGGTGTTCTACTTCGCGTGCCTGAGGAAAGATCACCCACGAAATCGTGAGATGGCTGGCTCGGAAGTGGTCGAGTGGTCTTGGAGGGTAGGGACAGTGGCAGACGGCTGGACGTGCGGAGCGAGAGCTTGGTACGGACGGGAGTGGGACGGTAAAGGGGAGGCGCGTTGTACTTTTGCGGGTTCTGGCTGTGTCAGGCGCACTCGGATGCGCCCAACCTGATCGGATGAGGAACGTGTGGTTCTGCTGTGCTGTCGCCTGTGTGTTGAGGGCAAGTAAGTTCAGGAACCTGGGGGTTGGATGAACAGTTGGGATGGATTATGTCATCCGATGTTTGGATCACAGCCCTTTCATGCCTCCCAAGTCCCAATACCTTATTGCGTATCCGTACTTCATTTTACCTCTTTAATTCGAAAGAAGGTCAACGAGATCACCACGCATCGCAGCTTATTTCACATCAAGTTCTCTCGTAATCGGCGTTGCAATTTCAATCATTCCACCAAATTCCTCTATATTATCATTTAGTACCCGGTGTATCATACGTTGCCAAAGGAGTCTCTCCTTCCTGCTCTCTCAGAGTACACATGAGATGCAGAATCCGTAGCAGCAGTGACAATCGAGTCAATCAAATAGCTGACCCAGATTGCTCCAGTCTTGCGAAATATCCCTTAATTAGCTTCACCACCGTCTCGGCAATGAACTCAACGTCGTTCCTTGTCACAGTATACGGCGGCGCCACAATGATGTGATCACCTAGAACGCCGTCCATGCTTCCCGCACCAGGGTAAACCACAATGCCGTATTCCTCGGTGCGCCCAAGATCGCTCATCTCCGTTGCCACCTGTGCTTCTCTGGGCCAAGGTTCCTTGCTCACCTTATCCCGCACGAACTCGATGCCCCAAAAGAGTCCCTTGCCGCGGATGTCGCCCACGTAAGGTTCGTCTCTGAGGCGCTCCCTCAAGAGCTCTGAAAGCAACTGACCCATGGCTCGTACGTTGGCTAGTAGACCATCTGACTCAATGATATGCTGTACTTCGAGTGCTGCCGCGCACGCAATAGGGTGACCTTGATATGTGTGCCCATGAACGAAACAACTGTACCGCGTCAGTGTGGCCCCCTTCGCCATCGAGACGCTCCCAGACACCACCTCATGGAACTCACCTGGAACCTCTCTCCAACACATCAGCTACTCCCTTGTTGACTAGGACGCCGGCAATCGGTTGGTAACCCCCGGCTAGACCCTTGCCAATAGTCTGGATATCGGGTACAACCCCTTCACCTTCCCAAGCATGAAGAGTCCCAGAGCGGCCCATGCCGCTCATGACCTCATCCATAATAAGAAGGGCACCATGTCGATCGCAAACTGCCTTGACAGCCTGGAAATAGCCGCTCACGGATGGGACACAACCCAGAGCCTATGTAGAAAAGTCAGTCGATCGCATCAGGACTGATGCTGCTTTGCGCTTCTTTGGAGAATCGTCTTACAGCTCCAACAACTGGTTCTGCCACAAAAGCGCACACGTTCCCGGGTCCTACCCGGATAAACTCATCGTCAAGCTCCTGGGCAAGACGGGTAACATATGAGTCATCTGATTCCGCAGGCGCTTTGCCCCTGTACTCGTAACATGGGGACACATGAGAAACGATATTGTCGAGGAGCATCGGCGTAAATTTGGCTCGGCGAGAAACGTGACCGCCCATAGAGAGTGCGCCGAGAGTTGTTCCATGGTAAGACCTTTCTCGAGCGATAAATAGATGCCTCTGGGGTTCTGGCGTATCCTTCTCCAGGAAGAACTGCCTTGCGAGCTTCATTGCTGCCTCCATAGCCTCGGATCCTGATAGTATTAGCAATCAATCGGTACTGATAGAGTTGATCTGACATACCACTGCTGACTAGGTAAGCTCGTGACATCTGGCCGCCGGTCGAATCGACGAGAAACTGGCACAGTTTCTCGCAGGTGGGGGTTGTGAAGAATGTCGAAGGGCTATATGCGATGCTGTTGATCTGCCTCACCATGGCGTCTGCCACTCTCTTGTCACCATGGCCGATACAAGCGACGGCAGCGCCTCCAGAGGCGTCAAAAAGTTTCCTGCCGCCTTCTACCACATAGTGATGACCTTCACCGCCAACAATGCGTGCAAATTGACCCCGTAGATCTCGATGGAGCACTGGCGAGTGGCTCGCATCAGTAAACTCTACAGTATCAAGGGGTTTGAGGACCATTGTGAGTGAGGCAAGCTATACGTTGAGGCGCGGCGTATTGGTTGGGGTCCGTAAGCAAGGTCTGGATTGTGAAGGGAATAGAGCGGTGTAAGCAGAAGACAGCACAGGTAGACCAACGTTCGTGTCGAGCCTTTAATACTATTCATATCCCATCTCATGAAGCTCCTCTTCACAGATGCTTCACTACCTGCAATTAATAATGTGTAAGATATCGGCAAGCCGAACCTAGGAATGAATCCGCCTTTCTGTACTAGGGTCCGAGGTAGCGTACCAAGACCCATCGTGGGAGGAGGGGACGCATTGGCGCATCCACCGTGGTGTGGAGAGGGGGCGTGGACATGGAGAATAGAGTTCGGAGTAGCTGAGCGATACAACTTGGAGAACCACCCCGGCCAAGCGAGCCGTGATAGCTTGATCTGTACCCGGTCGTGAGCATGGTGCTCCGCCCCCGACGAGACGGAGGCACACCATCGGCTTGCCCAACGGTGCTCTCTCTCTCTCTCTCTCTCTCTCTCTGTGCGCCATGCCGCTTCAGTACGAAAACGGATAGCCGCGGACCGACGTGCATCGGATGACGCCTCTGGTATTAGCCCAGCCCTTCATATAGAACAGAAGATGCAAGAAGATCTCTTTGTGAACCAGCTCAACGGCGTTCTGAATATTCTTGCCCATCGATAAGTCTGTGGGTTTTCCTAGTATCTTCGCAAGCTGCGAGTATCCGCCGAGAGAGCCCGCGAAGGTGGAGCAGCTAGTGACAATGTCGGATCGTTCCGATGCCGTGTCACCCTTCATCGGGATGCCGACATGCTTTCGGGCCGGTCATTTCGGTGTCACTATCCCGTTTCCTAGATTAGTTAGTATGGGACCATCGACATTCTCGCTGCGAGAAGTTTCCACCCGGTGAATATGTGTACAGATAGCCGGGAACTAACTGCAAGGGCGTCGTTGCATTGTGTACTTCACGTACGAGGTAACCGCACCGACGATATCTCTACACCCTCGTCTCACCCGACGATGACGGACCCCCTTGAATTTTCATTTTCTCATTCTACCCCTGTATGCATACAGAGCCAGTTGAAAGTGACAAGGGTCGGCCGATGTGACTCGTCACCACTGAGATGAAGCCCGAACTTGAGGCTAGCAATGGAGGAAGACATCCTTTACAGAGGTCACTGGCTGGACTTGCAAGTTGCAACCCTTGTCGGCGAAGTATCGCGCGCTATCCGCCTAGTGCCGTCTTCGGCGACGAACAGCTCAGCGAGGTACGAGACAGTAGGCACCTCCCTTGTCCCATCGTTGCCGATCGGCTATAAATGGACACGTGCTTACCGGGGGATAAGAGAAGAGTCCCAAGGAATTCCATTATTCGGACGCTCAGTCGATATGGTAAAGATTTAGTTTATGAGCTCGATGTCCACCAAGCGGATGACCAACGTTTGACAGCAGACGTTGTATTAAACAACGTTGACATAAGTGGGCACCAGACATTCTACTTCGTATCTGCACGAAGCCTGTGGGAGCCTGACTTGCCAGGGCGGCCCAGACTGTCGGGTCCTGGGTACGTGGCTGAGATTATTTGGTAGGCAAGTCTGTGATTATTCCACGATTCGGCGGGCGTCCCTTCAGCCGACTGTCATTGAAAATGGTAAGTCCAATCCTGCAACAAGGGCGCGTAGTTTTGCTCAGCAAAGCACATTTTCGAGGTAACGTGTCATGTGCAATGAAGGCACGGCAGTGACACGGGTGTTATCGGCCTCCCGTGGACAGGGTATGTAAGAAACCGAGATATTCTAGGCATCTGGAGTGGTCGGAAATGTGTATAGCGTAAAATGCGAAGGGTGAGCTGATATCGCCCTGACGGTAGAGACAGCCTAGTTGCCGGGATGATCGCCCGCAAGAGGTATTAGTTGAACAACGACGATGGTGGCGTACTGGAGACAGGGTAGATTGGCTGTGGCCGGGAAACGTGGAGGTGCCGCAACAGAGAACTGCATTTTGGGTCCAACCGTCGTGTCGTGGGAAGAAGGCCAAATTCTCGAACTCTGAAGGGACGCGGGGGTAGGAAAAGGTTGAGTGACCTGCTGTGAATACGTCCATCTAAATGCGAGCTGAGCGTGCGACGGATCATTCTCGGCTTATCTTCAACAACAGGATTCAACAATAGCATCCATCGGCGAATCCATGGCCGGGGTTGGGGCTGACATGGTGACAGTTTGCGTTGAAGTGTAACGGGTTGATAAGGTACCTTAGGTAATGAAATGAAGTGGGGAGCCTGGCACGGGGTACGTACATACACACCTAAGACAGCCAATAATAGGCAGTTGGAGAATGGACATCAGCCACATGCCTCCAGGGGCAAGCCACGGTTGCCTCGCCAAACCAAAACCACTTTACGCGTTCAACCTTGAGGCGCGTCGCTTCGCGTTTTTGGATGGGAGTTGGTCCCCTCCTTTTTTCCTTGTTGCCCGCTCACACTTTCTGCGGCGGATCACAATTCCCCCTCCCCCCCCCGACACTCCAGTATTGACGCTTCTGCAGCCTCCCCTTGTACCTCATGTTATCAGCTGCTTTCGCAAATCGACGCCTTTGATACCCTTTTCTCCCCGTTCAATCAAGTGCCGACTCTGACGACAATTGCTGTCATGGATTCGTTCATGCTGCAAGATGCAGCCGCCTTAGACCGTGTGCGCGCAGCCCAAGAGTTCCTCGATCCCCGTACGTCTGCTTTCGCATCTCCGTACATGTCTTTGCGCCTCTGAATGTTGCACACTGACCTGTTATAACCACAGAAAATGATTCCCAAGGACGAAGCTACCGATCAGCCATCATCTTGATGTTGCAAAAGCAGCAGAGAAGACTTGTCGTCAACCTTGACCAACTACGTGTCCACAATGCCGAACTTGCCTCCGGAGTTCTTCAAGACCCATTCGACTATAGTCTTGCCTTCAACCATGCCTTGAAACAAATCGTCAAAACACTGCCCCAGTCCGGCGATGCGGAAAAGTTGAACGAGATCTCCTACTACTGCGCATGGGCTGGTAGCTTTGGCATGAATGCCTGCAACCCTCGCACACTGTCCTCCCAGCACCTAAACAGCATGGTGTCCCTCGAAGGCATTGTGACTAGATGCTCGCTGATCCGACCCAAGGTTGTCAAGAGTGTGCATTACAATGAAAACAAGGATGTCTTCCACTTCCGGGAGTACCAAGACCAGACCATGACCAACGGCGTCACCACATCGAGCGCCTACCCTCAAGAGGACGACGAAGGCAACCCGCTTACTACCGAATACGGCTTCAGCACGTATAGAGATCACCAGACCGTTTCTATCCAGGAAATGCCCGAGCGGGCCCCGGCGGGACAACTCCCCCGGGGGGTGGACGTGATTCTCGATGACGATCTCGTCGATAAGGTCAAGCCCGGCGACCGCGTGCAACTCGTCGGCATCTACAGAACCCTCGGAAACAGAAACACGAACCATAATAGCGCCTTATTCAAGACGGTTATCATCGCCAACCACATTCTTCTCCTGTCATCGAAATCGGGCGGTGGTGTGGCCACTGCCACTATAACCGACACGGATATTCGAAACATCAACAAAGTGGCAAAGAAGAAGAATCTTCTCGACCTTCTCTCCCAGTCACTTGCGCCCAGTATTTATGGTCACGCGTACATCAAGAAGGCAATTCTTCTGATGCTGCTTGGTGGCATGGAGAAGAATTTGGAGAATGGGACTCATTTGAGAGGTGACATCAACATCCTCATGGTGGGAGATCCCTCCACGGCCAAGTCCCAGCTTCTTCGATTCGTTCTCAACACGGCGCCACTAGCAATCGCTACTACCGGTCGAGGTTCGTCAGGTGTCGGTCTGACAGCCGCTGTAACTTCGGATAAGGAGACGGGTGAGCGGAGACTCGAAGCGGGAGCTATGGTCATGGCTGATCGTGGTGTGGTATGCATTGATGAGTTCGACAAAATGTCCGATATTGACCGTGTCGCAATTCACGAAGTCATGGAACAGCAAACTGTTACAATCGCCAAGGCTGGAATCCACACTTCGCTCAACGCCAGGTGCAGCGTTGTTGCTGCTGCTAACCCCATTTTTGGCCAATACGACACCCACAAGGATCCTCACAAGAACATCGCCCTACCAGACTCCCTCCTGTCTCGTTTCGATCTGTTGTTCGTCGTTACTGATGATATCGAGGATACTCGGGATCGGCAGGTGTCGGAGCACGTTCTGCGCATGCACCGTTACCGTCAACCCGGGACAGAAGAGGGCGCACCGGTGCGTGAGAACGCCGGCCAAGCCCTCGGCGTTGCCATCAACAATCAAGCCGATACCCAACGCCCGACCGATGTGTACGAGAAGTTCGATGCGATGCTACACGCTGGCGTCACTCTTACCACTGGACGCGGCGCGAACAAGAAGCCCGAGGTGCTCAGCATTCCTTTCATGAAGAAATACATCCAATATGCCAAGACCAGAATCCGACCTGTCTTGACTCAGGCTGCATCAGATCGCATCTCTGACATTTATGTTGGCCTCCGAAACGATGAGATGGAGGGTAACCAGCGCAGAACCAGTCCTCTGACCGTCCGTACTTTGGAAACTCTGATTCGTTTGGCGACCGCCCACGCCAAGTCCCGACTATCTAATCGAGTAGACGAGCGCGATGCCCTTGCGGCCGAGGCGATCCTCCGTTTTGCACTGTTCAAGGAGGTGGTCGAGGACGAGTCGAGAAAGAAACGCAGGAAAACTCAGACTACCGATTTTGCGTCCTCAAGCGAGGAAAGCTCGTCCGATGACGATGGTGACGATGGAAACTTCAAGAAGACAACAACACGGACACCCGTCCAAAGATCCTCGCGGTCGACGCGAGGCGTTGCCCGACCTCGGCGAACCGCTGCTGGTGCCAGCAGCGCCAACGAAGATGCCCCTGAAAGCGACGCGGATACCCCTGCTGAGCCTGATGCAGTGGAAGAAGCAGAAGAGGATATCTACGAGGCGACGCCGCGGAGATCCCGTCGTCGCGGTGATGGCGCGGCTTCTTCAAGTGTGGCACCGCACACGCAAACATCGTTTGCATCATCCATGCCTGCTTCTCAGCTGCCTTCTCAGTCCCAAGACACTGGCGAGGATGATGACGAGCTGGCATCGGGAGCAGCTGGCCTCGCCATTGCTGACGAACCCATCAGCCCCCAGCGATTGACTGTGTTCAGAAGCGCCCTAGGACAGCTACTCAACTCAGCCTTGTTCGACGACGATTCTGCCAATGTCAATGCTGTTCTTGAAGCCGTGAACACTAAGTTGCAATCGCGCAGCGGTAGTGCCTTCAGCAAGGAAGAGGCCGTCAAAGCTCTCAAGAAAATGGATGAAGCCAATCAGATTATGTACGTTCCCTTGCCTGATCTCTAATCTTCTATTCTTACGTGACTAATCGAGAAATAGGTATACCGATGGAGAGCTTGTGTACAAGATCTAAGACCCGTTGGCATGATGTGGGATTGTTTGTGACATGACATCTGGCGTTGGTATTATGACGGGGAGGCGGCGTCCCTGAGAGACCTTGCTATGTAACGAATAGAAAATCGATTATTGTGGTTCTTGCGCAGTGGTTTGAAGGCGCCAGATCTAACGAGTCGCACTTTACATTAATTTTTGCCATTATTCGTCTACCCATTTCTATATGTATCACCTCAGACATAGCATTTGCTATGGACTTTACTGCGTTATTTGCAGACGGGCTCGGAATTCTGCAACCCGGTCTTCTACCTTTTCGCCGTTCCATGTCTCCTCGCCCTCCTCGTTCTTGGCTAAAGTCGGTACGCCAACTTGCTCTATAGCAAAGCTGGCGGCAACACTGCCCCATACTGCAGCTTCTTCGACGCTCTTACCCCTTGCAAGAGCAACAGCGAGGCCACCCAGGAAGGTATTGCCGCCACCTGTTGGATCTACCACTTTCGCGCTGTCCTGGTGAACGGCTGGGATCCACTGTTCGGTACCAGAGTCTACCTCGATCTCCTCGCGAACAACAGCACCTTCGTCGTCCTGAAGCAAGCCGGCGAAGAGTGCTTCCATATCGGTATCCGGCTGAAGGCCGCCCCTCGTATAATCCTTCTTGCGACGCTTCGGGCCAGCCTCGTCGCCAGTAGCGGGATGGCGTTTGCGGCCGCCGTTGCGAGCAACATAGCAGCCCTTTTCCCCGGCGCGGATGACGAGCGTGAAGGACGACAGAGGCATACTCGCGAGAAGTTGCTCGCAAGATCTCTCTACTGCTGCTTTCGAAATCTCTCCCGTGGCTGGGTCCAAGCCGTCGTCACCCATGAAACCTGCCAGCTCCGAGTGGTTCGGACTGAGGATATCGATCAGGGGAAGGCAATTTGTACAATTGAGAAGTTCGTCCGGTGTACACAGGTCAGGTACAGGTTCCCAGATGAATATCGGTTTTATGTACCAATCTGGCGGGCACACACGTTTGCGGGCTGAGGTGATTTCGGACACCAAGTCTCTGCATCTGGCCGGGGAGCAGATCAGGTGGAAGGTCTTGGATAGTAACAGGTGAGGCGTCAGGTCCCCTGCAGTCAGGCGCTTCTTGGGGGTGGTGTACTTGAAGGCGCGCTTCTCTGCGTTCTCGTATCCATTCCATCCGCGGGTGGTCAGCCGCTCTGGGTCCTCACGGAACACGACTGATGTTTCCCAGCTGTTGATGAGGTCAGTCAAGGATTGTGGAAAGTCGGAACCCTTGTCCACAATCCAACCGACCGATGAGGCATCCGGGGCCGGCGAGAAGAGACGGGCTCCGAGAGCACCGTATGAGCCAGCACCGCCGAGAATATCAAAGACGGATGGCGTAGGCGGCAAGAAGTGTATCTCATCTAGTCATTGTCAGCTGGGATCCGTGCAGTGAAGGGGCGCAGCGGGCTGATGTTGTATTCGTAGAGATGGACACCCGTGGAGAGAGGTTGACTCACCTATGATGAACATTCCCAACGTCACAAAGTCAATGGCAGGCAATGCCTTGACTTCTTCGTCAGTGAGACGCTGCTTTTTCGGCGATTGTGACTCGTCTTCGGCCATGGTCAGCTTCACAATGAAAAGAGTTCTTGAAATGGCAGATCAATGCCAAGCACGCGTTGGGTGGCGTGAAGCCTCGAACTTGGTCAAACGAGATTTTGCTTGTTGACTGAAGTACTCTGCTACGCGACAGTGGCCACTGTTGTGTGAAGGTAACAATTAGAGAATCGAGTAGTATTCTTGGAGCCAGCCGAAATGTCGTAGTAGGACAGGTAATTTTGAATGCGAATTTGGAAAGTGAAGGGTTTTTGAAACTAGGTTACACCCACTTTGCTGTGTGCTATGGGTTATTGGTCGCATCAGTGTCGGCGAGAATGCACAATGCAAGCACGGACGAAGCGAGGTGGCTCTGACAGGCTAATATGTGCTTTACGAGAGGTGAGGTGAAAGGGTTGCAGACGATACAGGTGCAAATTGGAGTCGCAAACCGAATTGTAGAATGGCAGCTAGAGTGAGCCTCAAGATTTACGACAAACAGTTGGATAGCAGCGCTAATATCTATCTTCTCTTCTAATTTACCCCACCCACTGCAATCAGTTGCAATTTCGACCCGTACACTAGAGAACGCCGTCGTCTATGAATTTTTGGTACCTGGAATGATCTCATTTGAAATCCTGCAGATAAGGCGGCACACATAACCACACATTGGGCCGGCACGTGGCAGGGCGCCTGTGGTAGAACGGGAGAGCTTCTAGAAGCCTATCTTACCTCGCTCAACTCATTTGAGCCAAGAGGGGCAGCCCATTATGGGCCCGGGCTCCGTCCTCGGCACACATGGCGTGACTGACAGCCAAACTGCGTTGCAAGTTGTTACCAGCCAAGTTCGAGAGTTACAAGGTGACAGGGGAGTTCTGGATGAAGTTGGCTAGTCGGTCTAAGTCCATTGCAAGAGGAATTTTGAGGTTGAGATGAGGCGAGCAATCCAAAGGGATCGCATATTACTAACGGCCTGGATCTCACCTCCATCTTTACATGTTTAGCTGCCCATATATGCTGCCTTGGCTTGACGACGTACGGATACCAAATTTGGAAGGCTGGTCGTGATTTCAAGTGACCCTTTCTGTCGCTGAACGACTTTGCTCAGCTATCGTCATCAAGAGCGGCTTCTTGGCTTTGGTTTCACGGACTAAGTGTTGACTTTGGCGACTGCCTACCAGACCATACGTACGCCCGGAGTACACGAGCTGAAGAGCAAGCTGCGTCTGAATTAAAAGGCCTTTTCGAAGTTGCCTAGCATGCTGACCACCGTCATCTCGTCGCATGCAAGTGCAGATTGCGCTGTATCAGCGAAAACGAGCAGATGAACGAGAGGAATCCCATGCGCAGGAGATGTGTGATCGATCTAAGGCTTCAGCAGACACCTAATCTTGGTTCACAATATGTCTTCCACATTAGAGGTTGCTCTTTGAGATGTCTTACGCAAGCTTGGTTAGCCAAGCTCAACATGGGAATAGTTAGATAGGCTTTGGGCCGGGTGCCTGAATAGATGTAGGAAATGCCTTAGGCACGAGATTCAAGGCATCTAAAAAGCGCAAGGCACCCATCAGCTTCGGACGGCGCGGTAGGTACCTACCCAGCGTGGGATGGAAGGCACCCGAGGTACCTTGTCCTGGGACCCCAAGCACAATCAGTGAGGTGCCTGAGCTTCCTCCACCAGAGGTACAGTGTCTCTAAAACAAAGATACGTACTGGCGCGTCTGTCCTCCCCCCATTGTCTGGCATGATATTGGATGCTTGCGATAATACCCATTCAAAACACCTCGTCCGCCAACCTCGTAGCTCTCTGCTCAATTATAACATCTTCAGCGGCAGCCGACCCATTGCTTTTTGCAGTTGCATTTCGCCCATCCTAGCAGCTCCGCACTAGCTGAAACTTCACGCCCAATCTTTTGGCTCTCCCCCAATCAACCTTGCAATAGTTGCTTTGCAGTGTTGAGCTGTTCCGACAGACATCCTGCACGAGGCTTCGGTTGCATTGAGCTCACTGCGTGTTGCAACAGCCCACCCTGCTATTGCCCTCGCTGTCATTGTCGGTATTGTTCTTGCCATTGCATATCCGCCGCGTCTTCCGCTACCGATCTCCGTCCTCTGACACACTTCGTCACACCGTCTCTGTTCGTCAGTGCTTACCCCCGGCCCATCGCCGCCGTCCTATAATCTCTCCTGTCGACCTTCTCCTTGCAACAAGCTTCGGCTCCCCTCCTCTGCCCAACATGGCAACAAACAACATGCATAACCTCACCACCCTCATCAAGCGGTACGTCGACTGAAATCCTATGAGCCTGGACTGCTTTGCATCCAGCTCTACGGCAACATTAACGGGCTTCAGCTCGCTGTTGCTCCTATTATGGCACCCCCTGTCAGCACACTCGCAGCTAACCTCTAAACAAGGCTCGAAGCTGCTACGGCTAGGCTCGAAGATATCGCCACCTCTACCATCGAGCTTCCCCAAGCAGTTCCCGCTCTCAATCAATCCGTTGCCTCGCCGCCTGCCGATTCCAATGCCTCGGCCCCTCCTCCGCCGCCGCAAGCCCCCGCCGCCCCTCAAGCCCCCCGGAGCCAGTTCCAGAGTCTATTGAGGAGTTCGACCAATTTATTGCCACATCGGTCGAGAAATATGTCAAAACCAGTCAGCAGCTTGGAGGTCTTGTTGCTGACCAGGTCAGTCATTGATACACATGTGCGAATCGTCAGTTCTTTGGATGTTGACTAGGTTCTCCGTAGGCTGCCAAAGTTCTGCAAGGTTTCCAAGCCCAGCGCAACTTCCTGCTCATCACCACGAAGGCCAAGAAGCCTGACCTGAATGGCGCCGAAATGGCTGTCTACCAGGACCTCCTCAAGCCCATTAACGAAGCTCTTGTAGCTGTCAACAATATCAAAGAGTCCAACCGGGGTTCGCCAGTTTTCACCCAGCTGAGCGCTGTTGCTGAGGGCATCATGGTTCTCGCCTGGGTCACTGTCGACAACCGCCCTTACAAGCATGTCGAAGATTCGTTGGGTTCTGCCCAATTCTTTGGTAACAGGGTGTTGAAGGAACAAAAGGATAAGTATGTCTGCGTGGATGATCTGAGGTGATATTGAAGGTCCCGTGGCTAATGCGGTATTCCATAGGGATGCGCAACAAACCGAATGGGTGAACGCCTTTTACCAAGTCTTCCGTGACCTTGCCGACTACGTCAAGCAAAACTTCGCTAGCGGCATCCCTTGGAACCCGAAGGGTCAGCCAGCTCAGGAAGTTGCTAAATCATTGTCCGCGTCTGCAGCTTCCGCCGCTGCTCCTCCTCCGCCACCCCCGGCCGGCGGTCTTCCGCCCCCACCCCCGCCTCCCGGGCCTCCCCAGTGCTGGATATCAAGGAAGAAACCCCCGGCGGCAAGGGTGGGTTGGGCGCCGTGTTCTCTGAACTCAACAAAGGCGAGGCTGTGACGAAGGGTCTTCGCAAGGTCGACAGATCGGAAATGACACACAAGAACCCGTCCCTTCGTACAAGCTCGAAAGTTGATGGAGAGGCATCAGCACGCGGCAAGAGCCCAGCCCCTGGCAAGAAGCCTAAGCCAGAGAGCATGCGCGTCAAGAAACCGCCAAAGAAGGTGCTTGAGGGCAACAAGTGGACTATTGTATGGAAGCCCCCTATTATTATGTTTGGAATGGTATGTCACAGGTGGCTGACTCACATGTAATTTGCAGGAAAACTTTGAGAAGGAGCCTCAGCCTATCGAAATCGAGGCGTCTATTTCGCACTCCATTCTGATCAGCAAGTGCAGCAACACTACCATTATTGTGAAGGGCAAGGCAAACGCTGTTACTATCGAGAACTCGACTCGTCTCTCGTTGATCGTGGAGTCCCTTGTGTCTACTGTGGACGTTATCAAGTCTCAGAACTTCGCATTGCAGGTCATGGGGGCTGTGCCTGCTGTTTTGATGGACTCGATTGACGGCGCCCAAGTCTACTTTAGCAAGGAGAGCACGGACACCAAGATCTTCTCGAGCAAGTCTTCAGGCATTAACCTCAACGTCATTTCGGGAGAGGATGAGGACTATGTGGAGGTACCGCTTCCATCGCAGATTTGCTCCTACTATGATGAGGGCAAGGGCGAACTCGTCAACGAGATTGTCTCTCACTCAGGTTAAGATAGACCGACCGTCTCAGTTGTAGACAAGGAAGGGGACTAGACTAGGTATGGCCAGAGTTGGGCCGAACTGTAGGAGTAAACATGGCGGCGGGAGATTTTGTTCTCCACCTTACATAGCCTGCTTCATTTTGGACCTGTTCGGTTACAACTTGCCAATTCCAACCATATTACATTTACGCATACTGCACTATAACCTGGATGAGCGCATGTTTGAAGGAGGAGACAATAAGAAGCTGTCGAAACGATGTGTTTGATACTACTACTCGAGCGATGTGGCGACATAGTGTAGAGAGACTCAAAGCGAAAAGACTGCGAAGGGGGAAATTTTCAATATGATCGCGGTGGTGCCGACACCACCGGTCACGTCTATCAGGTTGCCGGAGACGCTTCTACTGTATCGATGCAAAGAACGACCGATCATCTACATGTAACCACATATGAACACACATGCACACCCTCACACAACTGATGGAGCGCCATTGGGACGCTGGTGGACTTTATCTTCTCTCACCCGTATTGCGAACGACAACTCCTCCTTCATCCCCTCTCTTACAAAGGATTCTCTGTCACATTTACAGCTTGGCCTTGGCGGGCTTGATGGTGGGGATGAGCAGGTCGCGCATCTCGCCTGCCGCCTCGTTGAGGAAGAAGCTCATGCGCTGGCTGCCTAAGCCCTTGGAGACAACGTTAAAGTTAATGCTACACGGACAGGACGGATTAGCTTGTTTCTCACATTGTTGGGGGGTATTCGTTGCAGCAGACGACAGCAGACAAGTCACGTACCTGTTCTCGTTGATCATGTAGGCAATTCCGAACCCGCCGTCAATGACCTGACTCCATCCGTACCCGTTGAAGTATTCTGAGCTAAGCTGTGATGAGGACAGATACCACGAGGAGGAGTAGGAGAAAGCCGGGTCCTGGTAGATGGCAGGCAACTCCTGACCGGGCTCGAGCAGCCTCTTCAGACCGAACAGGTGTCTGTCGACGCCCTTACCGTCCGAGGCGGCAGTGATGTACTCGAGGTGGGAGTCAATAGCCTGACGGAAGAGGTCGACCTTGGCCTTGTCCTCGATGTTGGGGTCGGCCATGGCGTTGCACCACGAGACGGAGGCGTCTGACACGGTTCTGCACGTCTCGGTACGGCCTTGCTGGAAGCGGCGGGTGGCGGCCGACTCGTATGTAGGGCGGTTCTTGCCGTACATCTTGTGGTATGCCAACTGGATGATCATTTGAACGTAGGCGTCGGGCGAGCACTTAAACTTCTTGATCAATCCCTTGCCGTAACCCTGGTACGCCTGAACGGCGAGCTCGTGCTGGCTAATGACATCGTGGAAGTCTTTTCTGGCGCGGTCGATCTCGGCCTGGACTTCCTTGGTAATCTCGAACTTGACGACCTGGGGCTCAGGTAGGTTAGAACGGATCGAGGGGTCGGAGAGGTCGAGCTTGTTGTTGAAGATGAGGTCATTGATGAAGTCGTTGAGGCGGTGAGTGGGGGTTCCGTCCATCATGGAGTGCTCCCCCATGAATCCCGAAGTAGCATTGTCATTGACGATGAACTGGAGCGGCTTGTCATACCAACGGTTGGCGCCGTCACCGTGCCAGTACTGATGCGCGCGCTCCTCGAGAGTGACGGGAGCAGAGTCGTCAAGGCACACGACGAAGGAGGATGCCTCAACGGCCTCCAGAGAGGCGGCGTTCTTGGGGCTGGCCTTGAGAAGGATCTCGCGCGCATCTGACCAGACGTCACGGTTCTCGCTGGTCAGAGCGCCCACGGGAGGGACTCTCTGGGCCAACTCGTACACCTTGTTGAACTGCTGCTCGAGCTCTGACGCGTTGAGCTGCTTGCCGTCCACCTCGTGCAGAATCTTGAAGATTTGGTTTTTGCGGATGGCAATAATGTACTTGTGATCCTTGTGGGAGAACTTGGCGGGGTAATCGGCAGGTTTTGCGGCGACACGGCTCGTGTTGAACATCCACTTGTAGCTGTCCATGCAGATGGGCAGTCTCTTCATGTACTCGGGCTCTAGCGTGCCTTCGTCGACCTGCTTCTTGAACTCGAGAACAGCCGAGGTGATGGCTGCGGCCCTCTTGGCAGGGTTCCTTCTCCGACGGTCGTCACGGTGAGAGTAGAAGTAGCTCACGTAGGGCACGACGGGGTCTCTGTAGCTGAGGTATGCCGCATCGTTCCACCACTCGTATAGCCAGTTGCGGTGCGCGGGATCTTCTCTCCGGGCGAGCAGCTTCTCCTGGAGCTTGCTACCGACACCACCGGGCTTGACAAATTCCTCGACGGCCTTTTTGCTGACGGCGAATTCGGATTCGGAGAGAAGGGGGTGGAGGGTCTTGATGTAGCGCGCGGCTGTTTCTTCGAGAGTCGGCACAGGCAGACGGGGCAGAGAGTCCTGGAATCTCAGCATGGCGCCCTTGGATTTATCCTCAACATATCCTGTATGCAGTTCACCGTGTCAGTCGGGAGAAGATCAATGCGCCGAACGATACGCGTCCTCGGTCATTCAAGGCGCAAGCGCAAACGCAAACGGCTTGAGAGTGATTGGAGAGTCGCAATTTACCTGAAGGGAGGGAACTGTTGTTCCGCTTTGACGCAGGAGCCATGGCTGCAAAGGTCTGGAGAGAAAGGAGACGTGGTCAGAGAGTGTGATAGACGGAGTATGAGGCATAGAAGATATGTGTTTTGTATGAGAGTGTGTGAGAGACGGGAGAGAGAAGCTCCCCAAAAGTGATGGATGGAGCCGAAGAAGCGGAGCGGGGTGGGATCAAGGATGATGGCGTTGAGCCGAGGCCAAAGAGCAAAGCAGAGCAGAGTAGAGAGAGGACAGCGGGAGGAAGATGGAACCGCGTCAACAAACAAAACGTACCGGACGAGTAAAGGTCAGATGTCTCAAAGAAGTCCTTGCCGTGGCAGACCTAGCCTCCAGCGCTCGCAATACGGCCGACATGACCAATTCTTGAAAAGGATTAAACGTGTGGTGGTGTGTGAGTGGTTGGGTGGTGTTAAAATAGTTGCAGTGCAGACGCAGTGGTGGCACGCACGAAAAAAGATAGCCGCAGAAAGATCCGCGGCAGACGGCAGACGGCAGGCGACTCAGTCGAGTGGTTTTTGGAGCCGGAGCGGAGGCTAGCCGGAGCGAGCGAGGGACGAGGACAGAGTGACAAGAGTGACAGACTGACGGATACCTCAGACACCTTCAGACAGACGGGGACCTGGAGTGAGTGGCTGCTTGTCACAAGCCAAAACGTAGGTGCCACGCGGGAATCCCTTTATTACCAGCAGCAATGTCAACAACAACAGGGATGTGTGGGCTCTGGGCTTGCAGGTGAAGTGAGGTGGTGCGGCATGCAGTACCTTACGGAGGAGTAATGGTAGGTACCTCAATTAGGTGCCCCAAGAGGAGACGGCTGCGGTTCGGTACGGGGTCCGGCTATGGGGAACAGCTGGGGTATGGGGTTCCAGGTTCTCTTGAAGTCGCTGTAAGCCAGATGCTTCCAGTCGCAACAACAGTGATGGGACCGTCCGGTGGGGTGGGGCTGGTTTGTCGATACCTCGGGCTGCCAACGTGTAGTGGCGTCTGGGTAGCAGAAGGATCCCTGAGTGACGGGAATGAATGCTGTGTGAGGTTGACGAAGACACCGAAGTAAGATAATGAGCCTGTCCTATTCCTCGGACAGGTAGAGTCGCGAGGGATGGTGTGGGATCGCGTCTTTTCGATAAGGTGGCTGGCAAGAGGATGGGACGGTGTAGGTAGTTCAGCGCCGTAGGGAACAAAGTAGTACAGACTACCAGAGAGGGAGCATGTACTCTTTGCTGCGATTCAGAAGGGGGAGAGAGAAAAAAACTCTAAAAAAAACTGAAAACGCTGAACAACGAGTGCCTATATCAGGAAACCGATCAAGGCGAGGTATCCGTAGATGAAGCAAGAAGTAATTGAAAAGAAAATGCAAGAAAGGGAGGCAAAAAGAGTTGTGGCATCTGGCGTCCTCTGGGCAGGTAGGTATGATCCTATGGTATTATGACAAGCCGGACGGGACCATGGTCCGGAGTAAGATATTGGGCACAATTCATTCTTGACCCTCTCAGACATCAGGTCTCTGACCTCTTCCTCCCTTGGGTCCCGTTTTGCTCAGTTCTCACTCTAGAGGTTTTGTAGCACGATGCCCGAACGTCCGGCGGAGCGGCGGAGATGGACCTTGAGTTGGGGAAAAGGGCACGCGCGGCGCGAAGTGCGCTACAGACCGCAAACCGGCGGCTGCAGCACTGCAGAACCCATACTGCGAGTCTGCAAAACTGCAATTGAGTCTCGGCCCTCGATGCGTGCGCGCATACCACCTTGGATCCCGTACTGACACCATCACGCCCTCCTTCTCTAAATTCCCTCACTGGCTCATTGTCCCTCGGCGCATCGCGGTGCAGCCGGCAAGGTGTCTTCAGTGCCTTGGTCACTGGCTGTAGAAGCGGTGGATTGGGACTTTGAGCCGAGGTAAAACAGGGGTGAGCAAACGTTAGCTCCAAGAGCCCGCCAGCCCCCATGCACGCAGCTTTTACCCCGTACTTTTCTTCTTTTATGACGGTGCCGATCGCATCGGTGGATACGCACGATACGGTACCTAATGAGTTGTACGGAGTAACTTGCACAGAGTATGCGCACATCCTGGACCCCCCCGTATCCGTACGAACACTCCAGTCCATCTCCATCCCTAATTACCAGGTATGTGTGGAAATCCCCTCACTCTGTTCTCTTCACAAATGGTCTCGGAGGCCGGATAATCGTCTGCTCTCTGGTCTTGCTGAGCCTAGCCTCTCGGCTGGATCTACCAAGGATATTCGGTCAAACCTATACAAATGACAACCGGGGCTCCTGCTCAATATGTACATTGCCATCCATTGTCTCCGATGGGAGGTTCATCATGAAATCAATGGCACTGTTCATCAGGGCGGAACACACATCCAATCCGAATCTATACCACTGACTGAGAGCACAACGATGATGCCTATCATACCTTGAGCAGCTACCACGCACACCGGACAAGAGGGGAGCCCCAGACAAGGCCGGGCTGGACCATCGGAGGATCGAGCTGGTCAAGGTCCCCTTCCGTTTGCCCGGACATCTTGGCATCTCAACAGCTACATGAGCCAGGACAGTCAGGCACCTAGATTGCTCTTGAGAAAGGGCGCTCCCCAAATACCTGACGGAGCGGCGCTTTCTCTTTGCTGTTACCTTCCATACCTTTGTACTTCACCGGCCGGTTCATGAAGCACGGCCCCACAGCCCGGACACCTGCCACACCAGGCTAGGTCACGGCCAGGCCACGGTCACAAGGCACTTTATCTCACAGACTGCGGTTGACCTCAGCGTCTCAAGCACCACTCCCGCGCCGTACGCGCGTTAGTGAAGTGGCTTGCTCAACGGCCACAAACTAGATCACCTTACTTGAGCTTACCCATGCAGCTGGATCTGACTTCCTTATGCACCATTGTTCTTTCCAAACATGTGAGAGCAAGCTAACATGGCATATCCATCAAACTACCAGCACTGCTTCACCACGAGATCAATAGTAGGTACAGGGCAATACATTTGCATGTGCCAACGCCCTTTGCCCACGATGGTGCTCGCAACTCACTTGATAACCATGTAGCTCGAGCAATCACACTGCCGCCCTCGAAATTCCCCTGAGGTCTACACATCACACGGTGTTGGCAAGGCGGAAAGCAGGCAGAAAACGGGTAGTGTAAGTATCTAATACAGTTGCATAAACGACAATACGTCGCCCAGCCATAGGAATCCCTCCGACGCCCAAAATCATCCAGACTATTTCAATTCACCACAATTGTTTGTGCCGTTCCCTGGTCATCACCAAACCAAACCCCTTGCAAAATACAGGGACCCCGTTCTCTGCCCACACGCAGAGCTATATTCGTCCCAACGGATCTCACAGATGTCTCCTTCGAAGAAGAAACAGCGTGCCATGAGCCGCATCAAGCTTCGAAGCTCTTAATCTGCCCTCCACTGCTCAGAGGCTGCACAGCGCCTGCTCCAGGCGCCGCTTGGAAGGTGAGGTTGGCTCCGTCAGACATCGCATCCTGGGCTTGCTTAAGACCTTGATCACCGCCTGTCTCGACTGCTGCCTTGAGTCCATCCTGCACCTCGCGGACGCGACGCTTGAACGCGAGGCGATCCAGGAACAGCTGTTGTCGTCCTCTCTCGAGCTCTCTTCTCTCTGCTTGCAAGATGGCCTCCATCTCGTTGAAGTACTTCAACTTCAACTCCAACTTCTGCAGAGTGAGGTTGGCCGCAGCGGACACCAGTCTTGTCATCTCACGTTCCTCATGGGACACCAGGCCAGCGGCCCGGGCGCCCATGGTAGCCATGGGAATGGTGGCCAACGTCGTCGTCGTCGTAGTAGTTGTCGTAGTGACGTCTTGGCGGATGTCAATTTCCATTGAGTCGCCGTCCTTGTCCTTGCCCTTACCATTGGTCACAGCTTGCTCCTCCGCGTTGCCACCCTCGAGTCGCCTGCGAAGCTTACGCGTGAGCTCTTCGGCAGACTTGTTCGCCGCCGCCGCCGTACTGGCAGGGTCTGCCAGGCCGGCAAGGAAGCCGACAACGGACATGACCGGGTTATCCGCCTGGCTGAAAGGCAAATGGCCACCCTGCTGTCCGAGCATTGCAAGGCCGGTGGGCGCATTCACGGCGAGGTCCGAGTCCGCATACTTGCCCTCAATGTCCAAAGACAAGAATTGCAAGACGCACTCCTCGCGTGTTCGCGTACCCACGTGATCCGCAATCTCATTCCAGTCGTCGTCCATCCTCTCAATGCCCTCAAGCAACCGAAGGATCTCGGCATCACTCCACGGTGCGTCTCTGTCGAGGACGGTCGTGTATGTGGGGTTTTCCATGCGGGTGAATTGAGCGCTTGTCTGGTTGCCTGGGAGGTGACCCTCGAGGAAGCAGCTTGGGCAAACATCGTACTTGGTCTTGGAATTCGGATCGGCTTGAGAGCTGTGGTAGTATAGCCTGGTGCAGTCGATGCCGCAAGTGTGACAGTTGACCTTGACAATAGGTGTCTTGGTAGCATCTTCGATACCCGAAACACCATTCGTCACTGGCGTTTCGCCATTGGTCTTCGGTTCGCTCTTGTTGAGTTTTGTACCCTTGGCGCTTGCTTCGTAGATGTTGCGGCTGACTTCCAAGTTTAGCTCGCTCTTAGCAACCGGTGTTGCCGCAGCCTTCTTTTCTGTATCGGCACTGGGCTTGCCAGCAGAGACGACGGCGTCGGCAGAGGGCTGCCACGGCTGAAGACCACGTGGGGTGTCGCAAATGATCTTGAAGTGACCAGTGAAGGGGGGGCCGACATGCGAGGGCCGTTGCTCTGCATCAACCTGCATCGCTTCAGTCAGTTCACCATACAACACAGCGCATCGGTTTTGATCCTACCTGGTAGTTAATCAAGCCCCACTGCTCGAGGAATGAGTGGACGCGCATGATGGCGCAAACGTCTCCAGCCAAGTTTCGTCTGCAGGCCGTGACAGTAAGGTATTCCACGGGATTCAACCTGTAGGTGTTGATCATGAAATCACGGTAGTCCTTGTAGACAGCTGGTGTTTTACTGCGGTTGCGACTGTTGAAGAACTCGGACATGGCCTTGCGCTCGATGTCGTTGATTGTGTTCATGTCGAACCAGGTGCTGTAGCTCGGCAAAACGATAGCGTGCGTTTGCGAGATAAGGTGTTCTCGGGCCGCGGATTCGAGTGTCTCCTTGGTCTTGGAGTCTTGCCCCTCAGCATCGTTTCCAGCTGCAGCATCATCGCCGCCCTTTGCTGCTTGGCCATCCTTTGTTTCGTCGCGAGCACCGCCCATTTCCTCATCCTGCGTAGCCTCCGGCGCGGGGCCTTCGGGGGCGTCGAGGGGATTGTCGGATGTGACGCCTGGTGCTGGTGTCGCGCTGTCCTGCTTGATGCTAGGCTCAGCGACCGGGCCTTCGGTCATCTGGACATCTAGAAACATAGTCTTGTTAGATGCCATCAATTGTACCAGTGAAAGCAGTGCTAATGGGGTCGACGATGGCACGCACCTTCAGCTCCATCTCCCGGGGTAGGCGCAGCAGGTTGCAAAGGTGGTTGCGAAAGAATGGGATTGCTGCCAGGAGAGGCGGCGTTGGAAATTCCGTAGTTGGTTTGGTCCTCCATGATGACTTGTGACTGGATGGATCTTAGGAGGAGGCAGGCATCCAAACTCTTGTTAAGGCGCGCAGAAGCTCAAGGGCGCGACGCGCAAACTGGAATACAAATTGCACGGATAGAATGCCCTATGACATGCGACTGGTGGAATCGATTGATTGATGATGCAGCCTGTGGGTGTGCCCCTCCAAAAGCGCGTGGTTCTTGATGGGAGATGATGAGGTGTGGTCGTTATGGAGTCGCGTCTGGATCTGGAGAAATTTTGGCGCGAAGATACCGGGGGAACTGCTCTGTCCTTGGGCCTCTCCAAGTGTACCTTTCCCCTGCGCATTCCCTCGCCGGAAGCTGAAGCGCGACGCCAGGTCCATCTAATCACGTGGTCTGGGTGGTGTCACGTGCAGGTAGCCACTGGTATCAATCTTTCTGACTAAGGTACCTAAGGTCTTGGTGCACGTCCCTGGTTCAGTGTCCTGAGTCCTGAGAGGCTGAGGCCGAGAGCTCGGAGCATAAAGCCGACTGGGTTGCTGCGGCTAATCTCACCCCCCGCTCAAGCCAGAGCGTCTCTACCTCTGATGACGGCACTTTGGCAGCTGAGAAAGGCTTCA
Source organism: Colletotrichum fioriniae (assembly GCF_027942845.1). Lineage (NCBI taxonomy): Eukaryota > Fungi > Ascomycota > Sordariomycetes > Glomerellales > Glomerellaceae > Colletotrichum > Colletotrichum fioriniae. Next base: position 1,021,526 of record NW_027076842.1, read on the forward strand.
TGCGAACTCGGCCTAGTAACCTCGGGCCGTGTCCAACCGTTCTTCTACAACTCGAGATTCTACACATCAACACCAAAGCCCTCGCTCACGGTGAGCCTCGCCAATTGTTCCTTTAGACGAGCCTAGTAAATCCAATACTTCTCGCATTCGTCGTAACCCCCAAAATGCTGTTTCTTGCTCGAAGAGCCGCTGGCAGCGGGGCTGTCGCAGCGTCCAGGGGACTCTCGGGGTTCCGATCTGCGTCGAGAAGAAGTCTGCTGTCGACCCTCGCCATTCTGGAGCAGAGAGAAGGTCAATTGAACCATGGCTCACTGAGCGCCATCACAGCAGCAAAGAAGCTGGGTGGATCGATCCACGGCTTTGTAGCGGGAAGCAACATCAAGGGTGTTGCCGATGAGGCGGCAAAGGTTGAAGGTGTCGAGAAGGTCATTGCAGTCAACAATGCCGCGTACGACAAGGTAGGCCATTGTTAGAGAATATCGACAAACTGAGAGGTCCCGGAGCTGACATTCCCATACTTGCAGGGTCTCCCCGAGAACTTCGCACCACTGTTGGTCGAGAACATCAAGAAGGGTGGCTACACCCACATCATCGCTGGACACACTGCCTTTGGAAAGAACTTGATGCCCCGCGTTGCCGCCATGCTGGACTCGCAGCAAATCTCCGATATTACTTCGATAGAGGGTGAGAACACCTTCGTCCGCCCAATCTACGCCGGCAATGCCATCGCGACAGTAGAATCATCCGACGAGATCAAGGTTATAACCATCCGAGGCACGGCCTTCCCCGCGGCCGAAGTTGCCAGCGGCTCAGCTGCGGTGGAGGATGGTGTTGATCCCAAGTCTGACTCTGCTACTGAGTGGGTGTCAGAAGATCTTGCCAAATCAGACAGGCCAGACCTGGCTACCGCTGGGAGGGTTGTTTCTGGCGGCAGAGGCCTCAAGTCTAAGGAGGAGTTCGACAAGGTTATGCTGCCCCTGGCCGATTCTCTGGGTGCTGCCGTTGGCGCCTCCAGAGCCGCTGTTGATAGCGGGTACGCTGATAACAGCTTGCAAGTTGGACAGACTGGTAAGGTCGTTGCGCCTCAGTTGTACCTGGCTGTTGGCATTTCGGGTGCCATCCAGCACTTGGCTGGTATGAAGGACAGCAAGGTCATTGCCGCCATAAATAAGGATGCCGATGCCCCTATTTTCCAAATCGCGGACGTTGGGCTCGTGGGGGATTTGTTCGACAAGGTGCCAGAACTGACTGAGAAGATCAAGCAGTAAATAGCAATGTTTCTATAGTCTACAAAGAGGGGTATTTCTACACTTGACTACAATGCCGTATTCTATGACAGGATCCCGAGCATGGCCTTGGTGGATGTGAACTTCTCCCGCTCTTTGCCCGCGGCCTGACCCTTTGCCTTTTCTACGCCATCGATCCGTTGCCAGTCTTCCCAGCTTGTTCTCTTATGAGCTGAGTCACCGGTTTCTGCGCGGACACCATCCCACCCTGCCGCGGGCTTCTCCTTACCTGCAGACAGGAATTGCAGACCAGACAGCCAATCTTGAATGATGGAATCGCCCGTCTCAAAGGCGTCCTGCATGGTCGACGCAATGACGCCAGTCGGTCCTCGTTTAACCCAACCGGCACAATAGACACCGGGGATCACCCCTGACTGCGTCGCCTCAGACGCTTCTTCCTGATCTACCGCAACAACTCTGCCGCGTCCATCGTTCATCACGACACCTCGGCGGTCATCGAAGGCTACACCGGCCTCTTTGAAGCCGGATAAGGGAACGGACTTGTAGCCAATGGAACGGAAGACCAAGTTCGAAGGCACCGTGACAGTTTCTCCGGTAAGCCGGGCCTGAGCACCGGGATCAAATTTGTGAGACAGTTCTGTCCTCTCGAACACGGTACTCCCAATATCGGCAGGAGAATTGGTTGGCCAGAAACTCGACGGGATTCAAGCAGAAGTCGAGCGACCATGACTTCTCGACATCGTCTGGACGAGACACGGAGCCCTTGACGACCACTTCCATCAACCGCTTTGCTGCTCTCGGAAGCGACTTGATGTCGGGGGGGGATGAGCGTGCTATCCACCGGATGAAAGCCAATACTTCTAATCTTCATCAACTCCCTGACTTCCTTGATTGTGAACGCGGCCTAGGTGGAAGGATCAACTCGTCTGCTCTATTTGGACCAGGAAAGTTGAGCGGTTTGCTCACCTGCATTGGACCTCGTCTTCCAACGACATGAACTCTCTTGACGCGAGAGGTTGCAAGCTGAGCAAGGGCCTCTTCTGTGATGTCTGTCCGCCGCAAGGCATCGATATCCTCCAGCAGCATTCTAGCAACATCCAGGGCCACGTTGCCCTGACCAATTACGACAGCCTCGTCTCCTTTTGTAAGATCGGGTGACAAACCGGCATACTCGGGGAGCCCATTATACCAGCCTACAAACTGGCGAGCTGAGTAGACGCCTTGGAGATCGGATTCTCCAGGAATGCCCAAGGTTCTATCCTTGGCGGCCCCGTAGGCGAGTAACACTGCATCATAATTCCGCAACAAGGTGGGAAAGGGCACATTGCAGCTGTCTGGATGATGGCCTACGTCGCCTATGGACACGTTGCCCAGGAAGTTAAATTTAGGCGATGCCGCAACCTCTGTGAATTTATCCTGACAGTTCTGGGGGCTGTGTGAGCAGCGTACGCCGGTGAAGCAGATAACTAGACGGGGGTAACGAACCTTGACTTCGGGATGATCCGGAGCAACGCCGAAGCGGACGAGGCCAAATGGTACCGGAAGCGACTCATACATGTCCACTGTGGTCTCTGGAAGCTGGGACATTACCCGGTAGGCGGAGTAGAAGCCTGCTGGACCGGAGCCGACGACGGCCAGTCGGAACGGGGCATTTTGTTGGCGGACTTGTCTCGCGGCGGTACTCGACGGGCGCGATCCGGAAGCGCCGGTGCCCACTTCCATTCCGAGACGGCTGCAGGCTGGGCGCAGCCGGGCCCGGCATCGGGATAGGATCATAGGACCGGTCGAGGGTAGCTTGGAGGAGACTTTGGTCTGGTCTGATGGATGAGAAACTTGACTTGCCCTAAATGACACTGGCAGCTGCGTGTTTATACAATGATAAATTTGAGATGATCTGGTCAGCGAAAATGAACAGCTATCGCCAAAGCTGATTAATGCAGCCCGAGTATAGGGCACCTAGTGAGTCAAGTCAAAGAGGGCGTCGGGGTGAAAGATTTCGGATTTAAATCGAGATTCCACAACCCGGAGCCGGGCCTAGTTGCGGTACCGATGCTGCAGCATGGACTCGGCGTCCTCGGCCTACGGTCTACAAAGCCACTCACGACCTTGGTTGCATACCCTGGGCTATGCCTGGATTCGATAGAAGAGTACGTGAAAGCGTCAGCCGCTGGTGAAGAAAAGCAGGCCTGCGATTGAACTATCGATACCGTGACCAACGAAGCTGTAATACCTTGTTGCAGCTTCTCTTGAATTACAGCTACCTACCTACCTGTAAAAGTGCCCTGTTGCTTGTGATCGAGGCCTGGCCCAAGCTTTGTACGTCATCTCGACCCTCTCAAAAGTTTGGGGTTCGGGACCAAGTGGATATCTAGGTACCTTGTGTATTATGCAAGGTACCCATGATCCATGATTCAGACATCTGGAGGTGAGAGATCAATGATCGTCGAGCCAGGAAAAGGTGCAATTAGATAAGATAGGCAACTTCAAGTGACAACTTTCAGGCGCGGCAGGCTTCACTCGAACATGACTGGGCATGAGATGACAAGGTTAATCGAGCTTGTTGAGGTACATGCAAAGTTTCCAGGACATGCTACATTAGTACTGCAGGAACGAGGAGTTGCCATAGCAACCTCCACGCGCCCGCTGCAACACTAGACTCAAGATGTACCCAATGTAAACCAACCGATCCGGGAAGGCTTGAAAACAACTGGGCCTTTGAGCGATGCGGCTTCAACCTTCGTAAGGCCTGGGCAAACACAGGATTTGCCTGTACCTTTGCGCATCTCACCTTGGGTTTGGCCTTTCTGATTCTGGTCCCTGTCTTGTTCTTAATCATCCTTCCTCGCCCTCCACCTCTTTCATTCATTCACATGTCTGTGGTAAGTCTGAGGAAAGCCAGACCTTAGACATCTCACTCCAACCACCGGATTCCTCATAAGTTGGCGGCATTCCAGCCGCCTGATCTCTGTTAAAGTCTTGTCCCGCGCATTCCTCTCCTTCTTTTCTCAGAGGACACGCAAGGACGAGACCAACGCCGTGTCGCGACCATGGCTCACCAACCATACCTCTACAATGTCGTCAGCAATAATTCACGTTTTCCAGAGCCAAAGTTCGACCCAAAGGCAGTGACCCGCGCAAGCTGGGAGCCGCAGCCGCGCAAGCCGAAGCCTGATGGGCCTTTGGTTACCTTTAACCGTCATCCCGAGTAAGTACGCTTGGTCTATCTAGAATCTACGGCGAAGACTGTCTTTTTCATTGAGGAACGGGAAAGTTGAACTGATTGCCTTTTCTGTCGTAGTGCTCATCTGGTCCTCAACCATCGATCCAACAACTATGTTGCTCTCGGCCCTAGAACGAAGAGCTGGATCAAGGCGATGCGCATCGCCCAGTTATGCTTGAGGGCCCTAGAATTGGTCGGGGCTGCTGGACTACTTGCCCTGCTTATTCTGCTAGACAATATCGAGACTTTGGCTGGCTGGGTCATGCGTATTACGGTTCGTCCACCGCCCAGGCTGCCTGCTCCAGAATTTGGGGTATCCGAAACTGACTGAACTTCTTCCAGCCGGGTGTGGCCATGGTACACTGCCTCTACGGCATATACCATCTCCAGCGGCCTGCCGGAGGCCGCAGTCCTGCCTCGTCTACTGCCTACCAACTTTTCGCCAGCATCTCTGATCTTGGTGTTATGCCTCTGTACGCCTACGGTGCTCTTACTGTCAACAACAGCGGTGGCACCTGGAAGACGCGCCTTTCCGACCAAAGCCTACTTGACTATTTTCTTCCAGCCGTCTTTTATACCTTTATCGGTGCAGGGGGCTTGCACTTGATCTCTCTCGGCATCTCAATATGGCTTGGTGTCATGTTCCGCAGGATTACCGAACTGCCCCCCGACATGAACCCCTTAGAGGACAACCTCACCTCCCGGGCCAAACACAAGAGAAACAAGTCCAGTATTGCGACCTCCATGAGCGGCGACAGCGAAAAGAGGCTATCCACACCTCTTGAGGATCGTCGTCGATCAGGTGCTCCGTATGAGGATGTATCTCGACCACCTAGCATCCCTTTTCAACGAACCCGCGCCGGCTCAGACGTTTCCAGTTTCAACCACAATTCCGTTGTTGATCTTCCCAGTCGCCAGTACCAAGTTCCTCCAGGAAATCTACAAAACCAGACAGCAGGCGTCAGCGAATACGCTCGCGCGTCTGGGCCTCGGTCCTCATACCGTGGGTCTTACACCGAGGTACCGCTCCACGAGACCAACATCGCAGGATCCCGAACTTCTCTTTCCTCCGCAGTCCCGGCCCCTGGAGGCAAATTCACCGAGACATGGTTTGCGACAGACTCCATGATCTCCCGCACTCAGAAGCGAAACCGCGCAATGGACCAAGCCACGACAGCTGCGAACACGCAGCGACAGGGAACGAGGAACAGCACTTACGAAGCTCTGTCTCAAAGATACAACGTCGCAGATTCCGATTCAGAGCATGACGAGAACGACCTTGCTGGCAGTGACTTTGAGAATGATATCGGCAAGAGCCCTCACCCGAACCCATTGAAGTCCCACCCGACGCCCCCCAAGACCAAGACTCCGTACTACTCGCTCAAGGATACGGCACTGTCGGAAGTAGACCTCAACTCTCGTAGGGTCAGTGGTACCAACGACATTGCCGATCAGAGACCTTCATCGCTCGTCCCTCAACCCTGGCCGCGCAACCGCGACAGCTCTATCCAACCCGAGGCTGATTTCTACTCTAAGCCGTACGGTGAGCTGAAGTCGGCGACTCCTCCAGTCATGATCGGCGGTAACCGTCAAGTGTCATCCGGCAATGACTTTAAAGACAACAAGTACTCGTCGGCTTATGGAAGGCGTAACGTGAGTGGTAAGGTCGCTGAAGAGGGTCTCGCAGGGTCGAAGGGCGCTCAGCAGTATGGCGTGGCGCGGTGATGAGGAGGTTGGTTTCCTTAAGAAGCGAAGGATGCGTTTTGTTTTGGGAGTTTGATACGAGAACACGGGTTGATTTTCACGACGTCCGGTGGCAAGAGACTAGGAGGGCGATATGGACAGCTTTGTTGTATGTAAAGTAAAGTAACGAGAGAAGGCAACTACACTGTGATACCAATACAATAACAAAAGTCACTTTTGGCATGTAAACTATTCAACTGCCCCGGATATGTCTTGAGAAATAACGAACACCGTGAATGATACCACAGGCGAGCAAGCCAGTATGTCACCAAGACCGATTCTTGCGTACCGCAACATCAAATCCAACGTTATGCTTGGACATACTTGGCCCAGTCGACACGAGGCTCGTTTTCCTTCCACCCCATATCATCCCAGGAACCAAGCCCGGTGAGATGCCTCATCGTCGGCCGTCCATGCGGGCAATTCCACGGCTTATCCAACTCACCCATGTGACGGACCAGCTTCTCCATCTGTCGTTGCGCCAGAGCCTTGCCAATCATGACGCTGCTGCGACACGCCCTCATGGCGAACATGGACCGCACTTTGGACGGCCGAGGGGCGCTGCTGACCTCGGTAAGGTGGTGTTCGCTTAGCAGAGATATGAGCTCCTCGAGGTCGGACAGTGTGAATGTTGTCTCGCGGCTGAGGGGTAGCGCGAGGAGCTTACACCTCGCTCCCACGGGCTGGTCGCCCGAGCTGTCTACGCTGACCTTGAAGCCGTTGACGTCCAAGGCCGCGACGTTTTCCATGACAATCTCTTCCTCCAGGGCTGTGAGTTCTAGCTGCTTCGGGTGCACCAATCTCTGAGACTGGACCACCGTTGTGGACTGCAGCCTCTCAAAGTTGTACTTTTCGTCCGACGCATGTTGGTCGATGATGAAGAGCTCATCGTCCCCAACTGCGTCCCCGTCTCCGTCTCTGGCCGCGTGCCGAACTGCGATGATGAAGCCGAGATTGAACTGGCCGACAATGGTCATCTTTGCGAAATCCGACTTTGATATGATCAAGGACAGGGCTGCTTCCGCATCCTCAGCCTTGAGATCCTCGATGCCGGAGGTTTTGGACTGCCGGCCTCGGTGATGGGTGGTGCGCCGTAGCTCTGCCTCCCAAGATTCGATGCGAGACTGCAAATCGTTTGTGTGAATCTTGACATTTTGCCTCTGCTGTAGAGTTGCATCCTTTCGCCTGGTCCCCCCTTTAAGAGCATTCGACCGGGAATCTGCGAACATAGTCTGCGCCGTTGCTTCGTCCTTTAGACTTTCCTCGTTCGCTGTGACCGGCACCGGGGTCTTGTTGCGGCTCGACACGTTTGCATGGGGTAGATGTGTTGGACTTGATAACGCTTCGGGTCTATCGGAAGCAGATTCAAATCCATCGTCCTGACTGGCCATGGCCTCGTCCGCAGGCGCCCTCTCCTCTGAGCTGTCATCGCTTTCCCTACCATCATCTGACTCTGCGCCGGCACCTTCGCTGGGGTTTTCTGACAGATCTGTGCTCGTCCTGGCAAACCCTTTCTGTCTCGCTGCATTGCTCGCAGAGAACATCTGGGTCAGCCTCGAGCCAAAGGAGGACTTCGCCGCAGTTGTGCTCAATGGTGAATGAGCAGCCGTTGAACTCAGCGATGAGGTCGGCTCGTGTCTTGTTCTCTTCGGGGTCGGCTCTACGGAGCTGGTGACGGTACTTTCTCCAATAGACACGGTTGCAACTTCTAGGGCTGACCGCTTAGGTAGCCGTGGAATAGATGAAGACATAAGAGGGTCAACTCTTGGTGTTCTAATAGGTGTCATAGCAGGAATTCGGGCTTGTCTACTTTCGGTGCCATCGTCAGAAGACTGCGAGACATTCTCCTGTGGAGCATCAGCTTCGTGGTCTTGGTGGGCGTCTGAAAGCCGGGCATTGAAGTCGAGAACCTGTCGCGGCGTCTTGAAAGAAGTGGTTTCGGCAGCCTCCGCTGCCACGCCATCCTCTGAGTTGGACGCACCAGGATCAGAATCAGTAGCCGGAGCCTTCTCGCCACTATCTTCGGCGACAGGCTCTTCGGATCCTATCTCCCTTCCCCGTTGCAAAGCACGACTGTCGGCTGCTCGTCCAACCCACCGGCTCATTAAACTCTGGGACTGTAGCTCTGCTGTTGTGAGCTGTTGTGGTTTCCTCTGACGAGGTTTGCGTGGTGGCTTGGTGCGTGAATGGAATTGTTCGTCATCATCCTCAGAGCTAATGTCGTCTTCGTCATTTGGACTCGTCTGCTTCGCCGGGGGTGCTGGTGCTTGGTTCGAAGGTGCATCATCATCGTCACCGTCGTTCTCGAGAACGGGGGTCGCCCTGGCTGCCTGTGTTATTTGTATTGGCTGCTGTGCGGACGGAATGGAGTAGTCTTGGGATTCGAAAAGCGACGACAAGGCCTCCTTCATATTCTCCAACATGCGATTCTGATCATGTAGCATGATTGTCCGTTTATCCGGGCTGACGTTGACATCATACAAGTGCGTATCAAGTTGGATATCAGCCAGTATGAAGGGCGACTGAGAGGCGTTGTAAGCCCTATACACCTCATTGAAGACCTTTGCGAACTGAGGAAGGCCGCACGGTCTGCCATTGACGAAGAACATTTGTCGATCAGGGGTCTGACGGCCCTCTCCGTGGGCCGGACGACTCACGTAACCCTGGACTTGGACCTTTGTGGAAGTTTGCTCGTCTTGATTAGTAGATTTCAGGCCCGGCCTAGCGGTGGGCTCGAACTGAAGGGAGAGATCGAGTCTCACCAGAACCGTCATCGTCTTGGCGCCGAAGATGTTGACCAGATTCTCTCGCGTGGTGGGATTGCCCTTTGTGGAGAAGAGGATTATACGTTTTCCCTTGGTAGGTTGTTGGGAAACGGAAAACTTGACGCCAGTCTGGATACAAGCATACTGGTTCAGCAATGCGATGACCTTGTTCCATTCTCTCTTGACGTTGCGTTGGAGCTCGCGGCGGCGTACAGGAAGGTTGTGAAATAGGTTCCCGACGATGACGTTGGTGCCCTTCTGGGCGGCGACCACATGGATTTCCTTGAGCTTTCCCGATGACTCGAACTCGAGCCTTGTGCCTTTGGGAACATCCTGTGCCATGCAGGTGACAATGCTGAATTGAGACAAGGCACATAAAGATGACAAGGCTTCGCCGCGGAAGCCGAAGGTCTGGAGAGTAGCCAGATCAGAGTAGCTTGCAAGCTTTGAAGTGTAGTGCTTCAAGGCAATCGACTCGTAGTTGTCTGATGAGATTCCCTCGCCATTATCCTGGACCTCTATGGAGTCCAAACCCTGGTTCTTGAAGCGTACATCTGGATGCAGACATCAATGTTAGAGTCTCGCCACAAATCACATGGAAGAGCTCATTCGCCCAATTTACGTACCTATGCTTGTAGCACCGGCGTCGATGCTGTTTTCTACGAGCTCCTTGACGACGGAGCACAGATCAACAATGACTTGACCAGATTGGATCTGGTGAATCTGCGATGGTGTCAGTACAGGACGTGAGTGAGGGTTTGCGGGAAGCTCACTGTGCGGCCCTCGATGGGCTTGATTGTGGCCATGTTCTCTTGATCAATTGAGGTCTGATGCGTGATCCAGTTATTTCTGTACCCGTATCTCCTACTTATCCTCACATGACATTTTGACAAGGTGTTTGGTCGTCGCTTTGTGTATGCGCAACGACATTTCTATGTTACATCCATCGGCAGGTGTCGTGAAGTGCAAAGGTACCTAGGGATTGGGTGGAAGGGTAAGGCAGGTAGACGCGTTGACCGTGCTCAGACGCGTAAAGTGGACGCATACCCACCACAATCAGTCGGTACTACCGTGGTAAGTGCATTACATCAGCAGGTTTTTGGCGCACAGCGACCCGAGAATGAGATACAGCCGTCGGGCGTTTCCCACCTCAGATCTGCCCTTTGACATCTGGTCTTCAAACATCCCAAGGTACCTAATACATTATACTAGGCACAATGGTATGGCGGACATACCGTTCCTTGATAACCGTGGTTGAGAGGAGTATGGGTAGTCGAACGAGAATGTCCCCATCCACATCTTAACAAGCCACTATTAGCAAGCACGGCAAGCCAATAAGGCACGTCGATGCGGGTGTCCGTACTTGTTCTTTGCATGTTGGCAATATCGGCCTTAATAAAGTTAACCATGCCCTAGACCCCGAGGACTCCACGTCCGTCCAGGGTGCCGTGGTTGCGAAACATTTGAAATTAAATCGAAAGGCTTGACTTCACGGAGATGTGAATACTGGAGCGCGGGATCCCCCCGCTAATCTATGCATTTCTGATTCCCGTACGAAGTCGAATTCAAATCCAAGATTCCCATGCTTCCACAGCCTTTCACTGCGCGTTACAAATATCTCCCTGATGCCATCCCACCCTGTCGTGCCTGCCAAGACCGACACTTTAACATGATGTTTTGTTTCTTCGAAATGATGTGTCATCAGGGAGCTGTGGATGGCCAAAAATCAACTCCCCGGTAAGGGCGGAGGAAGGAGAGCACCGGCCAATATCCGCTGCTTGTACTCAGGTATGAGGGAATCTTGAAAGTTAAAAGCGGATCTTCATCCGTACGAACACAGATGGACTTGGACGTGCTTCCGATGGGGAAAACCTTGTTTTGGCACGTGTCATTGTTCGCGTTCGTGACGTCCCTCGGGAGTCCGAATAATCATCTTTAAAAATTGTGTTCACCAGAGGCCGATATCTCGGAGAATTGGAACGGGTAGCATTGCACATTGACGCTGCAGCATAATGCAATTGTTTCATTGGCCCACCTCAACTCACTGCACTGCAACATTGAATTTCACCACACCCCACGCTTAGAGGCTATGGCTATGCTTCAGAGGTTGGCATCGACCTGGATGTGGATAGGACGAGAGCATCTGTGTCGATCCCCTTTTTTGCCAAGTTCTGTAGCTGTTGCGGGTTAAGAAGGCGAAGCCTCAACATTTCAATAGGTCCGAACAACTGTGTGGGCCTTTTTTCCTTTCTTCTTTCGGCAAAGCTTGGCAACAAGGAGCTCGATTGCATTGCTTTGAAGGAAAGTCGTTAATTGCTGACAACTTCGGTGTTAGTAAGATCAATTCGACCGAAGCAGACTGTGTGCCACCATGCGTAGCAGCGCAGCATGGTAAGCTGCAGAACGCATGCACTAGTGCTTCAATTTAGATCACTGGGATGGAGGTTGTTGGGGAGATTGAGCATCTCGATTTCTGTCATCCGTCGAGGGAGTATTCGCTTCCGGGTACGGATATTAAGCAGTCGGTATCGGCAACGTCGGGGAAACCCCAGCAGCACCGCGTACTTCGTACTTAGATCCCGAGAGGTAGCCAACGGTGACGCAGCATGAGCCAACGCGAGACGTGAACGATGGGCAAGCTCAGAGTTGAAAATGTTTGTAGCAGTTAGGTTTGTGCGGGGTGCTACCTAATACATACTGGTAGCCTGTAGGGAAGAAATTTGAACCAACCAGACCAGATATCTTGTTTGTACTCGCTGGAGAAACAACATGAAAACGTTTCACGTCACATCGAAGAAACCGTGGGAGGTCAGGGATGCCCGGCTAACTCGAGAAATCGGGCCAAGGAGGGGGACAGTGAAGAGGAAGGAAGACCTTCTTTGGAAGTACTTGTGATACGGGGGAGAGAAGCCGAAGAATGGCAGGAAGACGGGAAAGACGGGAGGCTGGGAATAAAACTTAGAAGATTAGCGTGCCGAAGCCCGGGAAGCCAACGTTGGTTTCTGAGGTGAGCGAGCTGCAGAGATGATGGAATGTTAGTTTTCCTCATCAGACAATCTTCAAATCCAGGCTCAAGGTAAGCTAAGGTGAAGCAGGCTGGTAGGCTGGCAGGGTAGGCGGGAGTACCTAACCAGTTCTATCTGCTGGCCCGGCGAATCTGGTCGCAGCAATTAGACGCTATTGAAGCACAACATGAGTCGAGCCGGGCGCTTCGGGCATCGAGGACCACGCAGCTTGCCGCGAGAGCCATTTTATTGCTTGTTCTGCAGCGTTTCTTAGCCTTTCTCAGCCATGGCTTCCGCCTCTGCTACGTTTTCATATGGAATTCCTTTGGATGTTTGAACATACCGGCCAAGAAAAAGTTGAGTCGCAGTAGGTTTCACGCCATGTGTCTACCTTGGGTACTACTTGCTGTACACTATACGTTATACTCCAGTACCAGTCAGCGTCTTGTACGAAGTAGAAGGGGCTCACAAAAGAGCAGAGAAAGGAGGCGACGGGGCTGAGACATTGAAAACCCAATTGCATGTGGATCGTCCAATTCCACGTTGCGCTGGACGGACGAGGCGCGAGATGAGCCATAGGGGCTTTGAAAAAGGACCAAATGCTACATGGAGTATCACACAAATGTGTATGTATTGGGAGGTACCTATGGCAAGGGCACGTGGGGAGCGACCCTCAAAAACTTGAGGTACCTACGAATATGTACGTAGGCAACGGGAAGAACAGCGCTCCACGCGGACGTGCCATGAATTGAGGCTGGCGTGCATCATCAGCTGCAAGACAATTAGGTAGTGATCTTGCAGCAGTCTCACCAACTCCGGTCACCCTTATCTTTCTATTCTCGAGAAGGTAGCTTGGCTGCATACTTCACAAGTAATCAAGATACCGTGCTGTCTGGGTAACAATTGTCCTCCAGTCCTGGCTGCACACATCGATGTGCACGTATCTATACCTAAGGTAGCATGAGACTCGTCCATTCGGAAGCTTTGAAAGTTCTTCACCGAGTTCCTCCTACGATAGCTACCTCCAGGATATATGTATTGCCTACAATACTCCGTATCTCACCTTCAGGTACCTATTTGGAAATGAGGAAAGGTGGTACTTCGGCACATGTCCTTGTCGTGGGTATCTTATCTCTCCTTCCATTGTCTGATAGGTCAGTGGTGACGGAACGGGAGACGGACGCGGGACTCGACTCGATTCCGTGGGTCGGGACCACCGTTGTAGCAGCAGCACCCCAGCGGCACCTCAGTGACAGACGCACCGACAGTGGAGGAACCTTCCAAATTCCAGTACCCCTAAGTACCTCTAGCACTCACTAAGGTGGTAGGTAGCAGAGAACCGGACCCGACAATAGCAGTTCGCGCCCAAGGAAAGGCAGGTCGAGGGCACGTTCTTTCCAGGACAAGTCCTTTCCCGTCGTCTCGTCCTGCTGCCACCACAGCCTTCTGCACGTCTCTCTTCCTCGAGACGTCGCTGTCGTCCACACTTTCGTTTTCCTCCGCCTCGCCGCCTTCTCTCACCTGGCCAGGAAAACAACAGGTTCCCCTACGGCTCGATTGAACGACACGCTTCCTTTCTTGGAAGACTCGATCGAGCCCTCTCCACCCATGAAGAGGCGCTCGTCGGGTTCGACCGACGACAGCGACGAACCTCTTGTCGATCCTCCAGTCGTTCAGCAACCCGCCCGAAGTCGCAATTCTGCACCTCTTCCCAAGCAACCCGCGGCCGTTACCGTTGCCGCTGGAGCCGCATCTAGGCCGTCATCCGCAAGGAGTAGACGGTCAAACAACCCCAATTGGAAGCTCGAACATGGCCCGAACGCGAATCCGATTGTCGACAACCACCTCATAACTGCTTTGCCATCGTCACCCCTCTCAGTTCCATCCCTGGCCGCGCCATCGTCAGCCTACCGAAACCATACACAGCTGCCGAACCACAAACTCCACCACCATTCTCAAAGCGTCGCCGACGAATTTCAGCCTACCCTGAACGACGACAAGTATTTCGATAGCGATCACGACGACGGTGAAGGCGACGGCGACGGCCTCCACGACGGCATCGTGGACACTCGGCGAGAAGACCAAACCACCATGACCGCAGAGAAGATGCCCGATGTGCGCTTCGCCGGTCGCCGCTCTCGATTCCGAAGCCCTTGGTCCGTTACCATCTTCACGCTGACTGTCACCGTTCTTGGGATTACTCTGCTATGCGCTATATTGAACTCGTCATGGACTCGCCAGCTCGATGCCAAGGGATGCCGCATGTCGTACATGCGACCTTCCTACATTCGTCTTCGTGACTTCGATACCGAACACACCCGGTTCGCGACCAAATACTCGCTATATCTGTATCGTGAGCAGGGTGTTGACGACGAAAGAAAGGTACGTCTTGCGTCTTGCGCCGGGGCTATGGCAGATCGCTGACACTTCACAGCTGAGAGGCGTTCCCGTACTCTTTATCCCAGGTAATGCCGGAAGCTACAAACAAGTTCGACCCATAGCCGCTGAAGCTGCAAACTACTACCATGAGTCTCTTCAACACGATGAAACTGCTGTCGCGGCCGGCGCTAGGAATCTCGACTTCTTCACAGTTGACTTCAACGAGGACATCACTGCCTTCCACGGGCAGACCATGTTGGACCAGGCCGAGTACTTGAACGAAGCCATCAGGTACATCTTGTCGCTCTACATGGACCCGCGCATGTCAGCTCGAGACCAGGACTTACCAGATCCAACCTCTGTCCTGGTACTCGGTCATTCGATGGGTGGCATCGTCGCGCGCACCATGCTCATCATGCCGAACTACCAGTCCAACTCGATCAACACCATTATTACCATGTCTGCACCACACTCGCGTCCTCCTGTTACTTTCGACGGACAGATTGTCAAGATATACGATGATATCAATGACTACTGGCGTCACGCCTACTCACAGAAATGGGCCAACAACAACCCGTTGTGGCATGTTACTCTTGTCTCAATCGCTGGAGGTGGCTTAGACACTGTCGTTCCGTCCGACTACGCAAGCATCGAGCCGATAATCCCCGAGACACACGGCTTCACTGTCTTCACCACCGGAATTCCAGGTGTTTGGACTAGTATGGATCACCAGGCCATTCTATGGTGCGACCAATTTCGGAAAGTTGTTGCTCGCGCCATGTACGACGTGGTGGATGTTCACAGGTCTTCGCAGACCAAGCCCAGGGCTGAGAGAATGCGGGTTTTCAAGAAGTACTTCCTCACTGGCATGGAGTCGATCGCCGAGCAGACTATGGCAGCTGAGGGGCCAAGCACATTGCTGACACTCGAGGACAACTCAAACGCCATCAAGGCACAAGGCGAACGCCTCGTCTTGCGACAGCTTGGCCACGACCCGAAATTCACAGCTCACCTGCTTCCAGTACCTCCCCAAGGATCTCCAGAAGGAAAACGCTTCACCCTACTGACCGACAGCGCATTGGACAAGCCAGGAGAACATGGAAAGCTCGAGGTCCTGCTTTGCAGCGTTTCCCCCCTGCAGCCTGGACAGTCGACAACGCTGTTCTCAACACACATGGACCTATCAGGCGACAGCACTGGGTCTACTAGGTTGGCCTGCAAGAATGCTGCGACCGACGCTATTCTGCTCCCCCCTTCAACTAGAATGCTCCATCAGCCCTTTGCCTTGGAGAATGAGCCAGTGACAAGGCCGTTCTCGTATCTTCAGTTCGATATCGAGGACATTGCGGACCACCAATTCGTGGCCGTCATAGACAAGGCGGTGAAGCCAAGTCAAAACTTTGTTGTCGCCGAATTCAGCGACCATTCTCAATCACACAGAAGGCGAAACATCAGCCTGCGGCGAATCCTCGCGTTTGGAATGACGCTGCGGCTACCTGCGAACCGTCCCTTGGTTGCCGAGATCAATATCCCCACCATTCAGTCCAGTTTACTGGCGTACAATCTGGAGATAGGCAATCAGGCTTGCGGTTCATCTTCTGGACTGTTCTCACCTCTCATACGGCAACACCTAGCTCAGCCATACGAGTCCAAGTTTTTCGTAAATGCCAGGCATGCGAGCATCAGTCTGCATGGCGTGGCCCCGTTCGTTCCGCCCCCTCTTAGGCACAAGCTTCAAAACGAGCAGGGACTCAGCCTGCAATTTTGGACCGATCCAACCTGCGAATCAGCAATCCAAGTTACGCTGACAGTCGACCCGTTGGGGAGCTTGGGTAAGCTGTACATGCGTTATCGGACTGTATTTGCGGCCTTCCCATTGCTTGTGGTGGCACTCGTGCTTCGCAAGCAGTTCCGGATCTACGACACGACTGGAGCCTTCATATCTTTCTCGGAAAGCTTGGATCTCTGCTTACGGCAGTCGCTGCCGCTGATGTTTCTTTCCTTGACATTCCTCTCCTTGTCAATGACCGGATCGTGGTCATCCGGCCCCGGTGTATTCTGGCACTGGCGCAATACGACTTCGGCGGAAGCCGACTTTCACAGCAACGATCTCCTTACAGGCACCCAGGATCCCTTCTTCTGGTTTCTGATCCCCCTGATCGGAGTCGTCTGTGTAGGGGTGTGCGCCTGTCTTCACTTTGTCACTCTGGCGTTGACTCAGATTCTCGGCATTCTCTACGCTTGGATAGCTCTCCGACCATTCGCAACCGGGCGTGACGAGCGCCGAAGGCCGCAGTTACCCATCTTCGTTGCGTCCTCTCCTCGACGCCGTATGATAACAACTGCCGTCCTGCTATTCCTGGTATCCACGTTTATACCCTATCAATTTGCGTACTTGGTAGCGTGTCTCGTTCAGCTGTTTACTGTCGTCCGTGCTCATCGGATCGCCTCAGAAGTCAAATCTGGACTTACCCAAGATTTTTACCACTACGCCCACTCCATTCTGCTTCTCATGCTCTGGGTTCTTCCTATCAACCTTCCCATTCTGGCAGTGTGGATTCGCAACCTTGCCGTCCACTGGCTCACGCCTTTCTCTTCGCACCATAACGTGCTATCAATTATGCCGTTCATATTGCTCGTGGAGAACTTAACCACCGGTAGGATGGTTCCTAGAGTCACGGGCAGGATGAGATATCTCACAAGCGTGTTACTCTTTGGCACAGCCATCTACGCTGCTGTTTATGGCATTTCCTACGCCTACATGCTGCACTACCTCGTCAATTTGATAGCTGCCTGGCTGGTTGTTGTTCATTCGACTACAGACAATTGGCCGCTCGCTGGGTTTAGTTCAATATTCGACGGTCATCAAGAAGACCGTAAACGTGGCAAAACTCCATGAGGACGAGACTGGCACTCGAATTTCTTCACTTGGTGGAATATCATTGTTCGCGTTGGTTCTGTTCAAGAACTCGGCCTGCGAGAAGAGTAACACCCATTCGCTTTAATCGCTCCGCGCTGTACATACTACAGTCTAAGTTGGCTCGTCGGCGGACGACGTTCAGCTCATACAGGAGTCTTCTTTTTTCTTCATAATAGATGGTCTCGGATATTCCCATCTAGAGCTTGACAGACACTGTCTCGGTAGTACGCTGATACCAGTCTTGCGTGACAATGGTGTCGCTACAATATTCCGTGTTTTTATCACTGTTGGTCCATCTGCATCTTGCATCGGCTGGGAGTTTAGTACGATTCACACGTTTTTGGTTAGAGGAGTCGAGATGAACATATTTTATTCCAAAGGACCGGGCTATGAGGTGTCGGGAGGTATCCTTGGCTTTTCTTCCTCTACCTAATGTCGGCCCGGACACCGTTGCGTTGCAACCAGCGTCCGCCGAAAGGGCGATTCGATGAGGTGGGACAATAATCCCTAGATAGGGGACGGGGTGATGCTCCGCTTCAAACGACATTGTGTAATGTCGCGACGCGGAATTTTTTTTGTTAGTTTGACGTTGGGACACCGTGTCTCCTATTTAATACGTTGGTGGATGAAGTTCTCTTGGGTTTCCCCGTGTAGAGAGGTAGTGCCCAGTAAGGGGCTCCTCTCTCGACAGAAAGGAGTCCGGATGAGGCGTTCGTCGCAAAAGGCGACTATGGTATGGCGCTCACCAGCAATGATGGAAGCTCTCAATACTGAATACGGAGTTTCACCGATCCCATACTGCTTGGTCCCGTGAATGAAGTTGTGTATACGATAGGGATAAAAATGAATTACAATTTCCCATTGATCTCCGCTGTGGTAGCGAGTGTCGATACTCGTGAATCAGAAAAAATTGGATACCTAAAACGCCTTTCCTCTATGAGTTATCTACGGCCGTTGACGTTAAATCTATGTTGAAGACATGACAGCCAGCCGTGTTCGCAGAGACGACTTTGTGTCAAGAATAGTGAGGGACAGTTTTGGACTTCTTTCATCCCCCACCCACACTTTTGGATTCACCTTGAGCAAAGTATCTCAGTCATCCTGCTCCGCCTTCATCTTCTCCTCTTTTGCCCACTTCACTCGCTGGTGACGAATGACCCACAGAGTGAGCACTAATCCAATTGAGCACGCACCCAGTGTCATCAGATACGCTGCACGATAGCAGTCCAGCCCGTCGTGGCAGACGCGCTCGCCATCCGGGCCCACGACGCTGTGCCTGTCGTAGATTCTGCCGTAGAAAATATTGAATACGTTACCAGACACAACGGGCGAGAGCGTCATCAGCCCCCAGTTCTGGCTCAGGCCGTGAATACCAAAGGTTTCGGCCACGATGGAAGGGAAGACTCCGAAGAGGAAACCGTACGCGATGCCAGACAGGCCCGAGACCAGTCCGAGCAGGTGAGGATTCGTGACGTGGAGAGCCATGAGCTGCGCCACGAAGAACACGGCACTGGATGCCACAAGGCACCACACCCGACTGCCGTGAAGGACCTTTACGATGAAGTCGGAGCCAACACCTTTCATAGTCTGAGTCAGCTCTTTGGATGAGTGATAATCTAGTGTCAACATACCGCTTAGGAGTCTGCCTGCGAAGCTGCCAATCGATAGAATGGACACGTGCATCTGCTGCTTCGTGATGAGGTAGGCCTCATCCACGGACTCGTCATAGTGACGCCAAAGGGCCTTTACGTCGTTTCCAATGTTGCTGGCGATTTTGTTAATGACAAAGAATACTCTAGGCTAGCCAGATACTGATACTCACTTGATTGTCATCAAACCGATACCGGTAAGAATGCCCATGATGAGGAAGAATTGCCAAAAATCGATTTCACGTAAAAGAGCCCAGCCACGAATATCTACTCGATGAGAACGATCCAGATCAACACTGCTCTGCACAAAGACATCACCAGGCATAGAAGAGGAGCTCGACACCAGCGAGGACGTCTCGTCGGGCTCATAATCATCGGCTTCGACGGCTTCGATTTGCGCCTCATCAGCCTCGCGAGACGGCGCGGACGATTCGTACTCGGGATGAACCGGCTCGTGGTCGGCGGTGGAGTTGATTGTGGTAGTGGTATTGTTAAGTTTGGGCGACGTACCAGGTTCAACCGGAGCGCTGCGGTGCCCATAGCCGGGTCGGTTGGGTTTGGCCTCTTCTGACGAAGTTCGTCGAAGCTGCTGCGAACCGGAAAGACCATCGCTTGCTGGCAGACTGTGATAGGTGGCATGAGGATAGACGCGTAGGAAGAAGAAACCGAAAAAGGTTAAACCGCAAGTGCCGATGGACAGTAAGGCCAAGAAAGCGCTGGTGTTTCCGGGGAAGAAGAGACTCCCAAACGTCGAAAAGAAGAAGGCACTCAGACCAAAAGCAGCTAGGGGGAAAGCGGTAGCAGTCCCCCTATGATGAGGCCAATTGAGAGCAGACGTCTTGACAGACGCGGCGAAAGCCAAACACCCGCCGAGGCCGGACAAGTATGAAAAGAAGCAGAGAAGCGGCACGGGACCAGCCGCGCGATCGTAGGCGATGTGGAACGGGAAGTATCCGAGGGCGAGCAGGACGGAGCCAATGATGACGGCGGAGCGAGGTCCTTTGTGATCAACGAGCATGCCGACAGGAACTCCCAAAGAGTACATTCCCAGGTTGGCGGAAAGGCCAATGAGGTTCGTTTCGGTCGAGGAGAGCTTCAATCGCTCGGCAAACTGAGGGGACCATGCCGAGTAAACGTACTGTAAAGCAAAGACATATCAGCTCATGATTCACATTGAAAGTGACCGTAGGTCTGGCAGGGATGTGTTCCGATCGCGCCAACTCACGTTGGTACCGCATGCTAGAGAAATGACCGTGGCTGCGACGCTGGCAACCAGCCGCGCGCGGTGCAGCTCTTTCTCCCGTGGACCTGACATTGCTTCTGTAGACTGGGCGACGATGAAATGTTGATCTCAAGATATCATGCTTTGGCCGGTTGGCGGCGGAAGGAGAATTGCTCGTCAGCGAGGGACGGCAGCGATTATCGGCACCGATGAAGGCCAAGTGTCGGAGAGAGAGAGGGGTGCTGTTTGCGACGGTCAGGGGTTATGGTAAGTGTTTTGGTGTTTTAGTGTACTATCGTGCGACATGAAGACTTGAGCGTCGTCTAAAGACTACAGAGACCGGAATGGTAGGAAGGAGGCAGAGTGAAGTAGGGGAAAGAGGAAAGATGGAGGTTGTCGAGGGGCAGCGGGAAGCTTCGTTGAGTCGGAAAACGAAACGGGAACGATGCCGGATCGGATCCCTTATCTACGGGCGGGAATCACGAATCCATTCTTTTGGGGCCGCGCATGCACTTCAACTGGGAAGGTAATGGGAAATAAGGTAGGGATTTGGAGCCCTGGGGGATCCCCCTGAAAGCTAAGCTACGATGCCGTAAGATGCCGTAAGTGCCCTGCCGAAAGGACAAATACACTACGTAACGAGTACCAATGACGCTGTGCGTATTACATATTGGCTACGTAAAGGGTCTCGTACCCGGTACTTATGTCCTCCTCGGCACCTTGGCCTATCGCTGGAGTGCGCCGCGTTTCTGTTTCCTTAACTTCCTTTCAGACTCGGCAGGGAAGGGTGGTGGCGCGTGCATGTGTCAACTGCACGGCTGGAATATGGAAACCCATGCGCCGTCGCCCTTCATCATGCCTGCTCACTTGAATTAACAAATATATCACCTACCGGTATGTGTGTGCCTGGTCAGTCGGGCTGAATGTCTCAATGGGTTGTGTGTGAATGTCGCCAACTTCGTATAAGTCAGCCGAACATAGTCGGCTAATCTTGCTCGGCGCTGGAATAGTTCGCGCGACATATGGGGAACGCTCAGTCACTTGATCCCTTTATAAGACATCATAGACGCTACGCTAATAGACAATACAGTTCTCGTGAGTATAATTTCGCCTTCCACCAGTCTGAGACCTGCAGCAGTGGAAGCCACTGCGGGTAAATCCACGAGGTCGGTTCGAAATCAGCAAGTGACTAAAGAGTCTAGTTGCCATTTTGATTGTCGAGATTCTCAAAGTCAAGAACAACGAGGGGTATTTCACGCAGGACTCTTGAAGTGCATGAGTGGGACAAGATAGATGTCCGTTTTGCGCAACACTGACTTGCACCATATACAACGAATCAGACTCCAAGTGTGGATTCCACCGATGGAGATTGCCGCACGCAATACAGCACGACCACGTCGAACTAAGCAACTCCGCTCCCTCACGACAGGCTATCTGCAATATCACAGGATTGCCTCCATTCTGTTTGGGAGTCTTGTCTCCATTCCATTGACCATGGTACACTCGGGTGAATGTGATAAGCGGTTCAGTCTGAGGAATTTCCCGGATCGCGAATCAAAGGTAGAATCTAGGTACGCAAGTGTACTGGTAAGACGAGATAGTTTCTGGTTGAAGCAGAAAATCATGGATTGAGACGATGGGCGAGCTGGTTTTCAAACAAGAAGCTTGCGTTTAAGGCTGGTTGGAGAACGAACAATGGATGATAGGGTAGCGCTAGCCAGCGCCTTCTCAAATGCCCGCGTCGGGATCGGCGCGATAAGGTAACTGAGGTTGAGCAGGAAAGGCAGGTGTAAGTAGCTTCACTTCACTCGGTGCCAAGTAAGGTAGGCGAAAGATGTCGGGAATCGGTGCAGAATTGCCGATAGTGGATGGCCGACTTCGGCGGAGAGTTCTGGAATCCGGGGCTCGGATCCGGGTGGGGAGCCACAGTAGGGACTACGTAATCTCACGTGTGCCCCAGCCTCCACCAGAGGGACCCACCATCTGTGGCTCGTCACCTAAGTCCGGCCTTCAAGGTACCTCTCTACCTGATCCATACTGCGCCGCGCCGACGCAAGGCATCTCGCAAAGACATCACCAACGCGACTCCTCCTCCATCTTTCCAACGCGACCTCGCCGAACCGACATTCACACCTTTTTGATTGATTGTACATATAGAAGGAAACCGGCGCCATGGGTGCTTTGCTTTCCTTGCCGCTGATGGCGGTGCCGAGCATGGGCACGGTACGACGAATCCCCTCCGATTCCTTACTCTACGGCTTGTAGAGCCTGTCTTCACATCACAAGCTAACGCCTGACAGCTCATCGGCTTCGCTGCCAGTTGCTGCGGTGCGGCAACTTGCTCTGCAGTCTGCAGCGCCTGTGGGAAGTGCGGCAACAGGTAATTCTTCACCCAGCCCGTGAACACACCACTCTCGGTACTGACTTCCATTGTAGTGTCGCCACCCGTATCGGCTACGCAGTCATGCTCCTCGTTAACTCGATCCTGTCCTGGATCATGCTCACCCCGTGGGCTATTAAAAAGCTGGAACACCTTATGCTCGACTACGTCAAGATTGACTGTCCCAACGGCCAATGCTACGGGTGGATGGCCGTCCACCGCTTCAACTTCGCTCTCGGTCTCTTCCACCTTATCCTCGCCGGGCTTCTGTTCGGCGTGACATCTTCCAAGAACCCTCGCGCCGCTATTCAAAATGGCTACTGGGGGCCCAAAGTCATCGTGTGGCTCGCCTTCATTGTTCTCTCCTTCCTGATTCCCGACGAGTTCTTCCAGTTCTACGGCGCCTACATTGCCCGGTTTGGTGGCATGTTGTTCCTGATCCTCGGCCTTATCTTGCTTGTTGATCTCGCCCATAACTGGGCCGAGTATTGTCTCGAGCAGATCGAGGAAACCGACTCCAAGGTTTGGCGGACAGTTCTCATCGGCTCCACGTTGGGCATGTATCTTGCTTCCCTCGCTATGACCATCGTCCAGTACATCTTCTTCGCCGGATCCGGTTGCTCCATGAACCAAGCGGCAATTACGATCAACCTCCTGCTGTGGATTGGGATCTCTTTCATCTCAGTCCATCCCACCATCCAGGAATACAACCCCAAGGCCGGTCTCGCCCAGGGTGCCATGGTTGCCGTATACTGCACCTACCTCACCATGTCCGCTGTTTCGATGGAGCCCGATGATAAACAGTGCAACCCTTTGATTCGCGCTCAGGGAACCCGCACCACATCGGTTGTTATTGGCGCCGTCGTGACCATGCTCACCATTGCATACACTACGACACGGGCGGCGACTCAGAGCCTTGGACTTGGTTCTTCCGGCGGCATCCGTCTACCTGAGGAAGATGAGCACGATCTCGTCACTCACCAACCCAGCGCTCAAAAACAAATGCGGGCGGAGGCATTGCGTCGTGCCGTCGAGGAGGGAAGCTTGCCGGCGGACGCCCTCTTATCCGACGATGAGAGCGAGGCTGGCGGCAGTCGCGTCCACGGTGACGATGAGCGCTCACAGACGCAGTACAGCTACACCGTTTTCCACATCATCTTCTTCTTGGCCACGGCATGGATCGCGACGTTGTTGACCCAGAGCTACGACGACCAAAATGCCGATGGCAACTTCGCTCCTGTCGGCCGATCGTACTGGGCCAGTTGGGTGAAGATTGTGAGCGCTTGGGTCTGCTACGCCATGTATGCTTGGACGTTGGTGGCTCCAGTCGTCCTCCCGGACCGCTTCGACTTTTCCTAGATATTTGTATAAATAGCATTGTATGGTTTCTCAGCCTTGACAGAGCGGATCGTTTTTGGGAAGCATAGTTTAGGAGGCAATAGTGAAGAGTTAGTTGAATGGCATTGTATTATCCCCATAGTTTATTCATGCTCCGATCGTAAAATGCTGTCGACACATGGAACGGAGTGAGAGCACATGATGCCCCATCTGGTCAACTGGACGCATTTGCTGTCAAAATTTGCGGGATGTCAAGGTGCAACAAAGGAACGATCCTATTCTTGGGTAGATTAGGACGACACAATGTAGTCGAATTCTCTAAGCTATTCACACTTTTCGTTGGCCCCCTTTTCTTTTTTGATTTTCCAACGCATATCGAGCGTACTGAGCCCAAACGCCGTTGTATTTCGAAAGTGGATTTTCTTCCACTCACTCACTACGCGTGCGGTTGACTCCCCTTAGACCCAATCACCTCAGGCTTGGGGAGTCGAGTTCCCGCCTCCACGAAAGATCCTTCAAGCCTGCTGGACAGCCTCGGTCGCGTGGAATCCGTCCAGGGTCACATTGACCGCGCCGGCCTGAACAAGCTACGAGAAAAGTCAGTATGTATGTCTCAAGGGGGGGGGGGGGGGGGGGGGGGTTAGTTGACGGCACTTACAGCTCGCGAGAGGTCTTCAATCAAGTCCGTAGCGTCCTCAATGCCCACGCACAAGCGGATGAGGTCTTCCGGCATCTGCCTCTCCTTCCGGGTCTTGGCGTCGATGCTGGCGTGGCTCATCTGGCAGGGCATGCTAATCAGACTGTTGACACAGCCGAAGCTGACGCTGATACTATACAGCTTAGCGGCTTCGACAATTCTTTCCGAAAGTGCCGCGTCGCCGGTCTCGAACGACAAAACGGCACCCGCACCTCGTGCCATAGACCAGTGCAGGTCGTACTGGGGGTGCGACTTGAGTCCCGGGTATCGAACCTTGAAACCATGAGACTCGAGGAACTCGGCAATCCGCTGAGCGTTGGCCTGCTGCTTCTCCATGCGGATGGCGAGTGTCTTGATGCCTCTCATAAGCAAGAAAGAGTCATTGGGCGACAGACCACATCCAGTGGAGTTGATGGTGAAGTACAGCTTGTTGCCAATCTCGGTATCGTTTACACCAATTACGCCAGCCATGATGTCGTGGTGTCCGGACAAGTACTTTGTTCCGGACTCGTAGACGATGTCTGCACCAATGTCCAGTGGGTTCAGGAGCATGGGCGAGAGCATGGTGTTGTCCACGACAACCAAAGCCTTGTCGTTGGCCTCGTGAACAAGCTTAGCAATGGAGGGGATGTCAACGACCTTGATGAGAGGGTTCGTCGGCGTCTCCAGCAGGACCATGGCCGTTTTTTCAGAGATGACAGGACGAATGTTCTCCACATTGGTAGTGTCGACATGGTGAACGACAATACCCTGGTTAGAAGCCAAGTACGTGAGAAGGCGGTTGGTGCCTCCGTACAAGTCATCGCCGGTGATCACCTCATCGCCGGGGCGCAACAAGCGGGAGATAACATCCAAGGCACCCATGCCGGAGCCGACAGCCAAAGCCCTCGTGGCATTCATGATCTTGGCCAGGTGGCGCTCAAGGTGAGTGCGAGTCGGGTTGCCGGACCTGGTGTAGTCGTACTCCCCACCGCCAGTGGCACTGGTCTGCTTGAAGGTGGCGGACTGGTAGATGGGGATGCTGGACGCGCCATACTGGTCGTTGCTGTCAGTGTAGACCAGCTCCGTGGCGAGAGCATAGCGACGACGACCGTTGCGAGGGCTAGACGGCGCGGGAGAAGGAGGCAGATCGTGTCCGTCAAGGTCCACCCGCTTGAGGGGATCGCTAGACTTGGAAGCCGTTCCGTTGTTAGGCGGTGTAGACATGGTGAGACAAAGCGTGGGTAATAATGGCGGGGTAGCACTAGTATCAAAGAGCTGCCGGCTTATCTGGTTGACAGCGGCAATTGAACGAGTTTTTCTCGGGTTGATCGATTCGACGAATGGATCTTGGCCAGATGATGCCTGAATGTCGTCGCACTTGATGTTCGAGAGGGACGTGAGGACGAAGGACGGATAGGAAGGTCCGGGAGGCGTTCGGGATCGAGTACAGTACTACCGCTGGTCTCCTTCAAGAGCCAGACTTGTCGCCGCGGACAGACTGAATTGCTCAGCAAGTCAATTGTCCAAACGCAGCACCGGCGTACTCGATTGAAAAGCAGAGGTAATTGACGAAAAGGTTGAGAGAGCTGATAGGAGCTTGCAGGTGTGTACAGGAGAAGTTTTACAGGGACGTTAAGTGAGGGCCGACGGCGGGCTTTTGGGGGACGGAGCGTGTGACTCCAACGGCACTGGACAACCAAAGGTGTGGGCCCTTACTGATGACGTGATTTGTCGGTGTGCGCAGCGTGCCCCGAAAGTCGGCGATGGCGGGGCGGCATGAACCCTGGAAACGGCGGGGGGGACACGGTAGTGGTCCGAGCGGAATGTTGGCCGGGGAAAAGGCGCAGCGTTGGATTGGCACACTGGCGGCTGCCCTGGCGCTCCTGGATGGCAACAATCAAGGTCGGCGCATCATGCTTGACACATCTGACTACCGTCTGTACCTGACTTTGCTCTGGTGCCGCGTGCCTGTGTACCTGGCCTAGTTGTCACCTTAGGGCTATGGCGTCTTCTCAACAATACTGAGGTAATAGACGATTTGAATCAGACGTCGTTGCAGCCTTGGTGTACAGAGGAGGGAACCTCGGGCGTAAAATGATGGTATTTCGGCATCCGTTTCCTCCCTGTATCGGTACATTTATTTGTACAAACGTCTCATTTTAGCATGAAATGCGCGGATTGCCCACCGCAGGCAATCTTATTGTATGGATGTCCCCGACATATCTAGTAAAAGAGCACAACCGTTTTAAAGTAGACCTCTGTCGCGTCCTTCATTCCCTTTCATACAAGCCAAGTACCTGGCCAATTCAACCCAGTTCTTCGACAATATCTTCGTACTCATCTGCCGATGATCTCGACGCCTTGGAATGTTTCGCATGGTTCTCCATCAGAATTTGACCTCCACCCTTGCGGCCAAAGAAGTCCTCTGTCCGGATACCTCTGAAGTTCTCTGGTGTGATGCTCGACATGGAGTTTCCGCTTGCCCGATGCTCTCGCATGTATTCACGGACCGGTGCCATAGCAGCATCACGGCATGCTTCTTTGATGTCGCTGCCCGACATGCCAGCTGTGACTTTGGTGATGTACTCCACACTAAACTCAGGGTCTGTTTTTGTGTCCTTGAGAATGAGCTGCAAGATCCGTTGTCGCTGCTCCTTGCCAGGAAGAGACACCGGGAATTTTTTGGGCATTCGCCTAAGAATAGCCTCATCAATATCATGTATCCTGTTCGTGGCACCGAGAACAACGATCCTCGCTGGCATGCCTGAAGAATTTGACGACGTCAGTCCGTCCCATAGGGTCATGAACCTAAATTGTCAGTGACAGAGTACTATGGGAAATTCGAGTGTCAAAACTCACTCAGCCTTGACCATTCCGCTGGCCTCATGCTCGCCGCTCCTTCTTGTGCCCAAGACCGCATCGATCTCATCAATGAAGATGATGGCGGGCTGCATCTTGCGAGCCAACGAGAAAACAGCTCGCACCAGCTTGTTTGAATCACCATACCACTTTTCTGTCACTGTCGAAATATGGAGGTTGATGAAGGAAGCACCACTCTCGTGAGCGACTGCCTTGGCCAGCATAGTTTTACCGCACCCTGGAGGGCCATAGAGTAGCACGCCAGAGGGTGCAGATAGCAGCGGCGCCGCGTGGGAATACAAGTGCGGCATAGTCAACGGGTAGATGACGGATTCCTTGAGTTCATCAATGATGTCCTCCAAGCCACCAATATCTATTAAACGCCATTAGCAAAGTTCCTGTTGCTGGTTCGTCCGTCTTTTCGGCAGGGCACTTACCAGCGAAGCCGATTGGTATATCCTCTGGAGCCACCATCTCAAGCGCAATGAGGTTCTCATATTCATTCAACACCAACTCTTCCGGCTTAGGCCCGCGACGAGAAACGCTGCTGTCATCTGATGGTTCTTCGCCAGGTTTCCCCGAATTCTTGCCTTTGCGCAAGCGCTCTAGATGAGCCTTGGCCTGTAGCCGGGCTTGCTCGTGTTTCTCTCGATCGGGGTCGGCGAGGGTATTCGTGAGGGAAGAAAGGAAATTTCTTGCAAGGTAAACGCCGGTTGCCATCTGGAGCGCGGTTATGATTCAGTTTTTGACATGTGCCCTTGATGATCTTGTCTACCCACCATACCAGCAACCAAGAGTAAGTCGAGGGCAAAATCGCCCAGGCCCTTCTTTCGATCACCCATACCAAGAAGCTTTCCGACGGAACCCAGCCAACGGTCGAGGTCGCCCGTCATCAGTGTTGGCGCTGCGGCAGAGGGCCGACACGGTACGATCGACACAGACTAGTTCGGGAATCCTCGGTGGTTTGTTGACGTGTGTTGATATGGGTTCTACGGCAAGTATCGTAGTGCTCGTGAGCAGGAAGGAATCCTCTCCCTGTCGCGCTGGGAAAAGAAATTCGTCCGGTGGTTCGGTAGGAGCGTGTCCAAGTGACGGGATGGAGTATTACAGCCGGCAACGAGATAGACGTGTCCAGCACCCCAGAGAATTGATTCGAGCCGACAACGCCACCCGCGGTTCAGAAGGGTGGCCAGTAAAATCTTCAAGCCACACTGTCCACGGCAGGGGAGCGCACCGCCACATGCGAAGCGGCAGTGGTGCGCCTACCTACCTTAGGTAGTACCTAACTACCTAGATAAGGCGATAGGTAAGTACACCACCCAGGTACCGGGATACGGTACCTAAGCATGTCCTTACCGCGGCCCGCCTTGCTCACCTAGGTAGGTTGCTGAGGTAGGGGCACCAAAGTTAAGGTACCAACGCCGGGTATGGGGTCGCTGTCGCACCGCGGCTTTGTTTACTTTTTTATCGCAAATTGTATTTCCAACTTCGCTCGCCTGCCCCTCAGCTCCGACCTTGGTATTTTGACCCGCCGTTAAGACCAACCCACCCGTCTGACCTCAATCACCTCAGTCTAAGTGCATAACAAGCGTTATTCCGTATTTTGGATGCACGCGCACTTTCTCCACGCCGATTAATTGCGAACGACTCCTGCGCGACACCTAACGTTTCTCCCCAGCGCGTTGGCTACTCTGTCGACATTTGCGCTTTGCCTATACACCTCGCCAACTCGCAGTAGCCTCCAATCCAAGCCGCAGTGTGAATACAGCGGACTGCACTTTCGAACTCGAACACAAACTCCGACGACCGTCTGTCTCCGGCGCCAAGATCATCACCTCAAACCCAATCAAAATGTCGCCGGCGAAGAAGGCTAGGGGCAGACCACCAGCTGCCAACAAAGTCACGAAGCCTGCCCAGAAGGCTACAAAGGGTCGCGCGGCTGTAAAACTTGCAGCAGCGATTAGCAAAGCTGGAGAAGAGGCCATCAACGACACGTCTAGCAAGGCAAGCGGCAAGATTTCGAAGCGAGGCCGCAAGGCTGCCGAGAAGATCGAGATCCAAGAGGAGGATATCGAGGACGAGGACGATGACGATGATGCGTCGAATGTCGACAGCATGGCCGAATCGGAAGAGGACACTGCCCCAGCGGTGACGACGACGACAGCGAAGACTAGAGGGCGACCGAAGACAGCAGCCAAGATAGCGACGACTACAGACACATCGAAAAGAGTACCGAGTTCTACTATGAAGGAAAACGCAAAATCGACTAAGCGAGGGCGTTGTGCAGGAGCAAAGGTCACTCGAAGTGATGAATCTGAAATTCCAGAGACGCAGGCCCAAGATGATATGGACGTCGATACGGAAGCCGATGACCAATTCGATGAGCTACCGGTACCAAAGCCGTCAACGCATCGCGGTCATCGGACGAGCGGCAATCCGGACTTGGATGCTAGTGATGTGCAAATCAGGAGGCGCTTGGGCGACGCAATTAGAAAGTACGATAACCTGGAGGCGAGATACCGCGATCTTCGGGACATCGGGGTTAAGGCAGCAGAACGGAACTTTGATAATCTCAAAAAGGAGAGTGAAGAAAGAGCAACAAGTGAGTACCAAAGACCAGGCGTAGGGGCAACAAGTTACTAATCGGATGAAGCTGCAAACGAGCTCATTGCGCATCTCAAGGCTGACCTTACAGAGCAACGTAGCTTGGCCAAAGAAGGGCAGCAACGCAAAAAGCAACTGGAAGAAATGGACGCAAAGGTGTCAGCTCTGACGACTTCCCTAAGCGAGGCAAAGCAGGAAATCAAGACCCTGACAACGCGCTTAGCCGCGAGCAGGTCTGCCGAAGCTGCGGCCAGTGCCAAGGTCATACCCGGAAGTGCCGTCAAAGGTTCAAGCGCAGCTGCCAGAGCCATCGCTAGCGCGGATGTTGTGCAAACGGGACAGTTGAAAGAGGACCTTTATGGCGATTTGACAGGCTTGATTGTCAGGGTTACCAAGCGTGACTCGGCAGGTCAGGTTTTTGATTGCATACAAACTGGGAGAAACGGAAGTAAGTCATTGTCTCTACCAATAGTCATCTCATCATACTAACCTCCGCAGCCCTTCACTTCAAACTTGAAGTTGAGAACGAAAGCTCTGGCGAAAATTACGAAGAGGCTCATTTCACGTACAAGCCACAACTGGACTCCAACAGAGATCGCGAACTCATCGACATGCTGCCTGACTTCCTTGTCGAAGAGATCGAATTCCCTCGGCCACAGGCGGCGAAGTTCTACGCGCGTGTCATCAAGTCTCTGACGGAGCGGCTGGACTGAAGGGGCTTGTGTAAGGACTGTTGTGGAAGTCGAGAAGCTGGATGAGACGGGCGGGCGGGAAGCATTTGAAGTTGTTCGATATGATACCCCTTAGAGACTGTGTTTATTTCTCGCGTGTGGTTTCGGGACGTGCAAATGCCGCCCAAAGCTGCTGAGGATTTTGACTTTGGCGGATACATTGGAGCCGATAGCTCAGTGGATAGGGTAGTGCGTGAATCAACTGGTCTACCCCCGACTCGCAGAGTTTGTTGCTCCCTTGCCAATAAATGGATACGGAGCACCAAAGGCCAAGAGCTGTCCTTGTGACTGCCTACCTTAGCAGGTATTCCGTACATTATCCACAGAGGTTCTCAAGAAAAGCAGCTCGACAAGGTAGGTACCGGTTGACTGGCCTGTCAGAGGGTGAGCACCCTGATGTCCCAGCAGCAAACTACACCTCAATGGTCGTGTTGAACAATCCGCTTTTAGCAATGCGGGAAGTTGCTTTGTGAATGCAATGCTCAATAGGGGGAGTGGCTTGAAGGAATTCTTGCATTCCAACCAACTTGTATATATGTCTAGATATATCTGTGCCTAGCCATGTATGTGACAATGATGTAGACACGTGGGCAAAACCAGGCACTTTCAATCTTCCATTGTTATGCTATTAATAAGTACTAGGTAGGCAATAATCAAGGTGTCTTTAAAGTCGCGGACACTGCCCCTAAGGTAGGTAGACAGGTAGACTAAGGCGACACCTCGAAGTATTATATCCAGGATGGAAGCTGTAAAAGCCCCGCTACATGCACACAGCCGCTCCCGCTCCATGGCGTGGGGCCACCGATGCCAATGTGGGTCCGTCATCCCTACACGTCGTCAATTTGGGGGAGACGTGTCGCGAAATCCAATAATTTCCGCGTCGATGCAACAAGCGGGACGACTGTCAACCCTGGTCTGGATATCGACTGCATTGAGCTAGATGAGACGGCTGCGTCCCCATTTTCCATGAGTAAAGTCCAGCGTTGCGCATCAACAGCATTGTATTATACTCTTTTTATAGGAGCAATGCGCGAGCCTTGAGATGACTGCGCTTTCACTCTCTTTTGTAGAGCTCTTGAACATTTCCCCTTCATTCTTTTAATCCCGTCATCCACCAGACTAATCGACTCTGGCGCTGAGCGAGTGGATTCCCTCGCCTGTTACCCACTCTGGGCGTGTCATACCCCAGATCCTCGTTGATTGAGCTACTCCCACTCCTTTAGGGCACAGGAGAAGACAGACATCACAAGAGACACAACGCAGCAAAGAGAAGACGTCTTTCCCTGGCCATTCGTCTGTGATGGCAGTCTCCTCGCGCGCCGGCTTTCTAGCCGTCGCTGTCATCTTTCACCTCGTCTATATCTATTCGATTTTTGACATTTACTTCGTCAGTCCCATTGTTTCGGGCATGAAGCTTGTTCAAATCGAACGGCTCGAAAACTCCAAGGCCCCTGCAGACCGTCTGGTTCTTTTCGTGGGTATGCGCTCGCCCATCTTCTCGAATACCGCGTGTTAGCTGGTGCAAGATACTAATACTCTCTCCCAGGTGACGGTTTGCGAGCAGACAAGGCTTTCCAGTCCTTTCCCGACCCTTACCCCGAGTCCGAGGATGACTTAACCCCGCGACCCCTCGCCCCTTTCCTACGATCCCGCGTTCTTGAACATGGCACCTTTGGGGTGTCACACACGCGCGTACCGACTGAATCTCGCCCTGGCCACGTTGCGCTCATCGCCGGTCTTTATGAAGATGTCTCGGCCGTGGCGACCGGCTGGAAGCTCAACCCCGTAAACTTCGACAGTGTCTTCAACCGGAGCCGTCATACCTGGAGTTGGGGATCCCCCGATATTTTGCCCATGTTTGAGCAGGGCGCTGTTCCCGGGCGCGTCGATTCCTACACATACGGACACGAGTTTGAGGATTTCAGTCAAGATGCGCTGCAATTGGACTTCTGGGTTTTTGACCACGTCAAGGAGCTTTTTGCTGATGCTGCCAAGAACGAGACCCTTGATGCCGCTTTGCGCCAAGACAAAGTCGTCTTCTTCCTCCATCTGCTCGGCCTGGATACCAATGGACACTCGTACCGTCCCTACTCGAAGGAATACTTGCATAATATCAAAGTTGTGGACCAAGGCGTCAAGGAGATTACAGAAATGATTGAGAACTTCTACGCCGATGACCGGACCGCCTTCGTCTTCACTGCCGACCACGGCATGAGTGACTGGGGTAGCCACGGCGATGGCCATCCCAACAATACTCGCACCCCCTTGATCACCTGGGGATCTGGCATTGCCCCGCCGGTGCTGTCCTCCGGTTCTGTTGCCCCCGGGCACGACGGGTACTCGGCAGACTGGCATCTTGACGAGATTAAGAGACACGATGTGGCGCAAGCTGACATCGCTGCTCTGATGGCATATTTGATCGGTGTGGAGTTCCCTGCCAACTCTGTCGGCGAGCTGCCCTTGTCCTACGTCTCGTCGAGTATCGAGGAGAAGGCGCAAGCGGCCCTTATCAACGCTCGTGAAATTTTGGAGATGTACAGGGTTAAGGAAGAACAAAAAGAAGGCCACGGAGCTCCGCTACCGACCATTCCAGCCCTTGAGTGACGCAGGTTTGGCCCCTGAGCGCCGAGTGGCCGCTATTCAACGCTTGGTTGACGCTGGTAACTACGAAGAGGCCATCGAAGAGTCTGCAGCTCTCATGAAGATTGCCCTGGAGGGCTTGAGATACCTCCAGACTTACGATTGGCTGTTCCTCCGCACGCTGATCACAATTGGGTACCTTGGTTGGATGGCGTTCGCGCTGACGATTGTCGTTGATCTGCATGTTCTGCGTGGCAGCCAGCTTCCTTCGCGTACGACCCTTGGCACGACGGCTTTCAGCTCCGTCCTTGCAGCGCTGTACGCATCCTTCATCATTTCCAAGTCCCCGATCACCTATTATGCCTATGGTTTCTTCCCCGTCGTCTTTTGGGAGGAAGTATGGGCTAGGCGCAGCTCTCTTATTGAGGGCCGAAAGGTTCTCTTTGGGCACATCAAGACTGGAGCGAGTGTATTTTCGTTCCTGCTGAACCTTGTGGCTTACATAGGTATTATCGTGTCTTTGGTAAGATGGATCTTTTCTTCAACCGGCGGACGTTGCTAATACAGGTGCATAGGCTCTGGGATACATTCATCGCGAGGTCCTCACCGTGATCTACGTTCTCGCGGCTTTCTGGCCCATGACGTATGGCTTGAGGTTCCTTCAGCTGAACTCTCTGCTTTCTGTTGTCTGGTTCTTCTCATGCTTGGTCATGAGCGTGTTTACATTGCTCCCCGCCATGAAGTCAGAGGATATTCCTTTAATGTACGTTCGCCCCATATCATCCATACTGGGACTCACATTTTAACGCATGGCAGTGTGGCCGGTGGAATCGTCATGGCCGCCATTGGTCTGGCGTATCTTATCTGGGAGGACAGACTATTGGCGAAGCCAGCTCTGCCGATATCAAGGGCTTTGACCGGTGTCCAGGTAAGGGACTATGCAGAAGTTGAAGTGCTACGAGACAACAAAGGCTAACCAAAGACCTTGCAGATCGGCTTGATCTTGCTCGCAATTGTGGTCACTCGATCCAGCGCCATCTCTCTTCAGGCCAAGGCGGGCTTGCCTCGGGGCAATCAAGTCGTCGGCTGGATTGTTCTGGGTAAGTGTTCGAGGATAGGATAGCTTTGTGGCATTGCTAATCCCTTGTCTAGTTATTTCGCTGCTCATGCCCTTGGCTCAACGTCTGCAGCCCAACAGCCACTACAAGCACAGTCTGATGACCATGTTCTTGACCTGTGCACCGACTTTCGTAATTCTGACCATCTCCTACGAGGGCGTCTTTTACGTGGCTTTCAGTGCCTTGCTGGTTGCCTGGGTCGGTCTAGAACATCGCGTGTTCGTCTTCAGCAAGGGCACTGAGGAAGATCGACGCTCCTCTTCCAAAGACACCGCCAGTAAGCCACAGGAGGTGTCCACATCACGCTTTAGAGCCTTGACTCTCGCCGATGCGCGAGTGTGTCTGTTCTTCTTCGTCTTACTGCAATCAGCCTTCTTCAGTACTGGGAACGTGGCTTCCGTTTCGTCCTTCAGCCTGGACAGCGTGTACCGCCTGATTCCCATCTTCGATCCCTTCTCCCAGGGGGCACTGCTCGTCGTCAAGCTCATGATTCCGTTCGCCCTCATATCGGCGAACCTCGGAATCCTCAACGTCAGACTTGGCGTGGCGCCCTCCTCTCTCTTCATGGTTGTCATGGCCATCAGCGACGTCCTCACGCTATACTTCTTCTGGGTGGTCAAGGATGAGGGCTCTTGGCTGGAGATCGGCTCGACCATTAGCCACTTTGTCATTGCCAGTCTGTTATGCGTCTTCGTGGCGCTCCTTGAGGGTGTGAGCGCCCTGTTCATTAGTGGCATCGAGGTCGAGGGGTCTGAACCAAAGACCGGACAGAACGGAACGGCTGCGGCGGCATCTACCTCCGCCGGAGGCACAATCGCCAACGGCAACGGAAAGACATCAGGTGCTGGTGCAAAGCTATAAGGGGAGAACTTTTCAAAGGTTCCGGTGGGGGCGGAGGATAATGTACATATGATGGCATCAGATACTGATTTATTATCACAATGCCTGTTGATACCCCGAATTTTGAGCTAAATCAAGATGTGTGGAAACAAAGTCCGCTGGAAACCCTTGAAATCGCAGACTCCCGGTAGAACCCGGAATGAGCTTGGCAAGCCGTGTCCTGTGAGCTTGACGTTTCTACGTGCCGTTTATTCACCGGCTTGAGTGCCAATGACATGCTTGAACCCCACACTCGTCGTCTATGGGGAAAGCTCTTGTCTTTGGCTTCAGAGACGTGGTTGTCCTTTCTTGTTAAGTGATGAAACTTTCTTGGCTTTCGACTTCTTGTCCCCCCCTTCTCCAACCACTGAATCAATGTGCCTCGGCATCGTCCAGATAGAAGAGATCATAGTACAGGTTCAAACCCGTGAAGCCCCGGTGATATTAAGGGCTGTCCCGGGATATAGGTTAGTCACGTTAGTATATCGGCCGTATGGAAGGGGCGGGAAGCTGTAAAGGGGGGATGGTATGAGCAGGGGTAAGGGGGAATATTGCGGGTTGGAAAGGGGAGTCGGGGAGCTACGGCCAACTTGCCATTTGGTCCTGCAAGGAACATAATACAAACGCGGCAATGACAGGATGTCTAGTGTAGTGTGCCGGACTAGCCATTGGTGATCTTACGTGGAGTTGAGTGATCTCGGGGAGATAATGCGGGGAAGTAGGTAAAGACGTAGCAGCCCATACCGGGCCCAGCACTCACCCCGTACTCTGGTTCTGCTGTGTGCTTCAATACCTACGTCGAACACTGGGGTATTAGTGTGCCCTTGGTTGGGACGTTTCATTCTTTGTCTGCGTGTGTGATGTGGTTGCAACAACCTTGGATTTCATATACTAGTCCCATAAACGTGTAGGTTTACTCGCGAATATTATCGAGGAACTGGAGAATCCCGTTTTGGTCATCATTAGGTTGTTTGTACTTACATGCAATTCTCTCTCACCTATCCCATGATGCTGCCTGCATGGGTAGGTGAGAGTGATACGGCGGGGAAGGGTTGCATGAGTTGGGCTAAATACGTCGTGAGACGAAGGACGGGCGTAAACGCGCTGAGGCTGCAGGGACACTCGTCAATCTGAAGCAAGACGGAGAATATATCCGGCAGTGGAGTTAAAGAGTGGTAGTAGCAGTCTACCTACAAAGCTACATGCCAAGATGAGAGGCCGTATGATGTGGTCTTCTTCAGCTCCACTAGCACAAGTGATCGACCCAGACAGGATCTCGCATTGAGAGGAAATCGCACGATACGATACGGTACGCATACGATACAGCTTTACAAGTCATGGGAATGTATGCTCTGATATCAGGAAAACTCTAGTTATGTTGGGAACAGATCCAGGTATTCAATGCAAGCCGGCAACCTCTGGAAGCAACAGTTCGTGGAGGAAGAGGAAGTAAAGGAGGAATATCGAATGGAAGAAACTGCATTACCCAACAAAGATGCCAAACTGGTAAACAGCGCGGGGATACAGATACTGTTCAATTGTCGTTCCTCCGGACGATCGTGGATCGCAGTCATCCCAAGTTCCCAAGACAAACGCAGTAACGGCCTGGAAAGTTTGCGGCGTCTAGAATCCCAATATTGGACAGAATCATTTGTCACCTGTTGTGCAGCACTTACAGATATTGGCACACTTTGACACTCACACACACACTCTACTTACAGACAGACACACGACACACACACGCACATACACGCCAAAGAAGTACATCGGCGGCACACTAGGTAAAACCGTACAGCTAGTATCCCAGTCACCTTGGTGCCATTCTTTGCTCGGGTTCCGCGCGCGGGAACCCTCGAGCAGTTCGTCTACCTACTTACACAGTAGACTAATGAACTTTCTTGTCGCAAAGTCAGTGCCTTCCACTCTGGGGGAGTGCCGTGCGCCACGCCAACTCTCGAGTCCACCACTTAAGCATATCGCCATGGCAATTCTGGATCTTTAATAATCGTAATGGTGGTGGTGGAGGTGGTGGTGCCGTGTGCGCCGGTACCCTTGTCATCGCCAGGGAGATGCTGCCCGGCAATCGGAAGAGCCCGGCGAGAGGTGAGCTCATCTATGTAGGTATGCCTTTTCTGTCTGTTGCCCTTTCCCCCATTTAGAGTGATCAAGCAGAAGCTGGACGATTCAAAGGAGGTCACTCTATTGAGAAAGCTGAAAGACGCTGACGCTGCATGATGGAGACTAGACGCACAGAGAGCAGCGCGGCCATGCAGTCGAGGTCGTGATCATATGCTTTTTCTCGGCACCTCCAGGATTTCTGGGCGCTGCAAAAGAAGAAATCCACTTTGGAGAATCGAGACACACAGCAAAGCGTGGTCCTTGCCTAAAAAGGCAATACATGCGCGGACCAGACCGTTTCGGAGCATACCCCCGATCCATACCCTCACCGCGACCCGACGACGATTCCTTCAGGCACTATCCGTACTTACTTTTGTATGTAGTCTCTATCCAGTCGTGTCTTGGCTTACTTGGGGTTCTGCGAATAAGCAGGAGTTCATCACCAACGACTGATCACCGTACCGCTGCCCGCACCGCACCGTTCCTGTTCCTTACCCGCATCTGCGCGCGCGCCCAGCCTGTATCCCGCCCCTTCCGCAGTCCTCCGTACGCTACTCCGTACATACCCAGTATATCTAAGGTAGGTAGTACCTTAGTATATGGGGTACCACGGTACCTAGTATTAGTATACAATTTTTACGGGCCTGCGCTTGGCCCCTGCAGGCCCTCAGGTTCCCTTGCCTTGCCTTGCCGTGAGCCTGGCGGGGTGTCTTCTGCAACCACAATCCCGCAACCCGCACCCTTAGCAGTCCATCCCCCGTCCATCACGGCCAATTCCATCTCTTTTACCCCAGATCTAGTGTAGCGGGTTACGCCCAGCCTCACCCTCGCACTCACCCACGTCATCCTCACCCTCGTCTTTCACCACCAATGGCCATGGGTCCTACCTATCCGGTCCGAGGAGGGCTAAAAGAATCATATTCGAAATGGATGGCCGAGGAGGAGCGGAAGGAGTGGATTCACCTCCTCAGTCTCGACTCTCCTTCGTTCCCAACATGGATTGGCGCATGACTGTTCAACCAGTGGCGTGGGTTGGATTCTGAATTACTGCCACCTACGGCAACAAACACTGCTTCATGTCCGGCTGCTTCACTTTCCAACCCCCTACGTACCCTAGACATTTTACATATGGACTTTGGGCGGGCCATGGCACACGATCATCCGTCTTCGCCGGAAGCCGGGACCAGGAAAGACGTTGGCGGGGGAGGGGCAGCGATCCTGCCAGCACTGAATAGCACCGTTTGAAAAGTCTCACATGCTTGCCCCGTAAACGTTTGTGGCTTTTCCTCTCGCTCCATTCCACCGGCCTTGGGTACACACTCCGTCGAGGCTGCCACACTTACCCACGAGACCATAATCTCGGCGTCAACAGCCAAGGGGACCATCAAGCTGAACCATTGGCGGCGGCAGAGGCGAAACCTGGCACTCGACACTGCACACTGGTCACTGGTCACGCAGAAACCACATGCTAAAGCAAGGACGGAGACGGTGTGATTCTGTTTATGCGTTGTACCTGGGAACTTGGTGTTGGTGGCAGCTCGAGGAGCCGGATCCTTTCTTCCAGACTCCAGTCATCATCTCCGATGTCTATAATAGACGATGGCTCGCTCCCGTTCACGCGTATTTTGTCTAGGACTAAAACACCCAAGCCCCAAAAGCAAGCATAGCCGCAGGTCACCAAAGAAAGAAACGCAAGATAACGCCTGTTTTGGTCCCGCTGCGGTCTTCAAAGTGGGAACACGCCGAGCCATGACTGGATCCGATATTTGAGAAAAACGAAGCTGGGACCAGACGACTAGCCGGACCTCCCTCCGTGATACCTACCTAGCCTTACGACTCTTGCCTTGTGACACGGACACAAGGCAGATCGTCCTGGGACAAGGGCAGACGAGTTTTACCTTACTTACACGGGAGCCGATTGCGAGATATCGAGAAAGTAGCGAGTCAACGTGGAGAGAAGAGGGCAGCGCATCGCCACATACCACGACAGTGGGTCGCCTACAACGTTGAACCTGGGAGCTAGACGACAGCAAGCGATAGAAACGCCAAGGGCTCTATGCTGTGAAGCTAAAGCTGATTGCCTTTTCTGTCTTTGCTGGTGAACAGACCAGTAATGTGAAGAGGGGGCTTTGCTCAACAAGGAACCCGAGCAGCGGCAAACCGGCAGATGCAGCGGGAATCTGGGCGCGGCACAACTTGGTTGAATTCTGATTTCCCGATCTCTGATATCCCGTCATCGGCCGAGCTTCAAACCTACAGGCGACAACTCTGTCCGATCTTCAGACCAAGAAATCTACCTTAGTAGCGCCCACCAAAGGACAACAGGGTATCTGAGTAGGAAAACCGGGTTCTAGACCAAAGTACATGACAGCAGCTCCAGCTCTGTAGGGATATTGTTTGTTGTAGTTTACTTGAAAGGTACGCGACCCTTTCAGAGTCGCCCTTCGCGGTGGTTGTACTCATTGTTGAACTTCATCACCATCTGTCTTCTGTTTTTTTATCTTTTTTTTTCTCTTCTTCTTCATGTCTCTTTCTCTTTACAAATCAACTTAGAATCTAGGCAGGCCGGATGAGATCCTTCCTACGCAAAGAGAACAGCACGATCAAGTACTGACCGTTGTACACGGCAGCCTATTAGCCGAGTTACACGACAGCAAGACACGCCGGACAAAGCATAACCATCCTCACAAGGGTCAGGAGGTCACCTATCTCCTGAGACCAAATTTGGATGGCTGTGCTCCAGTGGCCAAGTGTGCCGAATCTTGAAGAGGACGGCGACATTGAGTTCCCCGGAGTTGTGTTATTGAAGCAGCAGCAACAGGAAACCCATCAACACTATCAGCGAAGCGAACAACTATCGCAGCAAAACTACTTTGGACTTGCAGAAGAGACCAAACAAGACACTGGCTTTCCAGAATTGGGCAAAGAAACCGACAGTGAGGCTCGAAAGCACAGCCTCGACCATCACGTCAGCCGCGACCTGGACTTGAACTTGACCTTCAGCCTTGACCTCGGCATCGACGGTGACATTGACCTTCCAGCGGCTCAGGTTGACGCGGCCGAATCTGGGATTCTGACAGAGAACAATTACAGCGCGATTGTCGGTCTGCGGCAACAAAGCGAGTCCAATCCCACGTCAGTGCTCTTCCCATTCCATCAGCCGCAGCAGAGCCAACAAGGAGAAGAAGAAGAAGAAGAAGAAGAAGAAGAAGAAGAAGAAGAAGAAGAAGAAGAAGAAGAACGGACGGAGCAACATCAGTTGTTGTTTGATACGGGTACATCAACGGATATAAGTTGCAGTGCAGGGGGAGAAGGAGAAGAAGGAAGAGAGGCAAGAGTTGTAGAGGTCCCCACGTTTGCATTGCACCTTCCCGGGCCTCAACCTGTGTTAGGTTCCGGATCTACTACTGACCCATCTTTTTCTCTTTCGGCATCATCCACAATACTGGCAACAACATCACCTGTTAGAGGAGCAACAGGAGCAACATCATCAGGAGTCGCAGGACATTCGGCAGAAGTGCATTTTCCGAATTCCATCTCATCAATCTCCAGCCCCAACAGCTCCGGCACTAGCAGCTCCACCGCCCCCAGTTCCACGTCCCACAGGCCCATCCTCTTCCCATCAGCATCAGCACCGGCGCCAGCACCAGCACCCGCATCAGCATCAGGGGAAACACCATTTGCCCACTCCCACTCCCACCACTCCTTGTTCTCGCTGACCTCACCCCCCCTCCACCCGCATCCGCATCCGCACCCGCACACGCACCCGCACCCACGCCACCTGAACAATCCTCGCACACATCAGAAGCACCAGAAGAAGTACCAGAAGCCTTACCAGCGTCAGCAGCAGCAGCAGGGCCACCACCTCCAACACCGACACCACTCCCACTCCCCGTACCCAGCCGGCCAGGCCAGCCACCACCACCACCATAATCAACAGGCTCCGCTGCCTCCGTCCATCCCAGTCCCAGTCTCAGTACCAGCACCACCAACACCAGCACCACCAGCACCAACACATCCAGAGCCTGCGCCAGAGCCAGACGTTTTTGCGCCTGGGCCACCAGAGCCAGTGACTCGGCCGCTGCCACACCTGTTCCCTCCCACTGGCCCTCCTCCCATTACTAGTCGACCCGAGAAATTCGTCGACGAACCTCTTCACCACTACCCTCACGACTCTGTCGCAGCTCACTCTTCACGGTCGCCCATGGATGTCGATATGTCGTCGACCGACCTTCCGGCTCAGCAGCAGCAACAGCAGCAGCAGCTTAACCAGCAACAATCACCGCAAAAATCAGAATCGCCATCACAGGCCCCAGGAACCTCTACCAATCCAGCTGGTACGAGTCCCAACGCTCAAGGTAGCTCTGCTGCTGCTGCCGCCGCGGCCGCGGCCGCCGCGAACCACTTGAGTTTTCGCAGGTTCGTCCCTCACCACCGACCCAAGTCCCGTCGAATTCTTTCAATAGCCATCTTCCAATCAATGGCGGATGTAACCTGTGTGCTAATATATTTTTTGATTCGAATAGGCAACGAGCTTCTAGAGCTTGCGAGGTACGTAGTCTCACACCTTTATGTTTTGTCGCGCCCGCCATTCCGTGGCCCCTCTGCCCACTTTGTGCCGAGGCATCGCTACTCGCGCCGCGGCGCTGCGTTGCGCTCTACTGGTGCAATGCTGCCCTGCGAGATCTCACGCCCACCTCTTGTCGATTTTCCTTTATCCGAATTAAAGCTAACCTTGTATTATACAGACATGTCACGCCCGCAAGGTACGAACAGTCTTATTTTCTAATTAGGCGCTCTCTCTCTCTCTCGTGGGCGATTGAGCTTCCGAGTCGGCCGATTCCTACCCACAGCCGATTTCCACCTGCCCCCTCCTCCGATCGACACTCTCCGCCAAACCTCTTTGGCTAATATTTTGTCTAGGTACGATGCGATGCCGCGAGCCTCGGCGTTCCTTGCACGAACTGCGTAGCTTTCCAAATAGAATGTCGCATTCCAACCCCGAAGCGCAAGAAGACTACGAATGCCGGAACGAACAAGGACTCGGACAGGTCTGCCTCAGCTTCGCCGTTTCCACATGCTCCCAGTCATGGGCTAACTGAGGTGTGCTCCAGCGAGAAAGGAGATAACGCTGAAGAGCGTTCACCGAGAGCTCCTAGTGTACCTGCGCCTGGGCCTGGGACCTTCCCGCCGAGGACTCCTGCTGTCTATCACACCACAGATGGCACGCCGTCGTCCACCTACACCGAGTCGCAAGCCCGAAAGGAGGAAGTCGATAGTGGCACTTATCTCAACCTGGTGATGAAACCAAAGTTCACGAGAGCCCCTATAACAGATGCTGGCAGGGTCGCATATCTTGGAGAGTCGTCCAACCTGACGTTGCTTGTCCATGATCGACAAGGCTCGTCAGACGTAGTCCACTATCCTCTACCCGAAAATGTGAGGGGTTCCAGGGCCCGACTGACCGAGCTGGACAATGTTGAAATCGATATCCTGCACCAGCGCGGTGCCTTCCTTCTACCGCCGAGATCTCTATGCGACGAGCTCATCGACTCCTACTTCAAATGGATCCATCCGATCGTTCCGGTCATCAACCGTACCCGCTTCATGCGACAGTACCGTGATCCCAAGAACCCGCCGTCTCTTTTGTTACTGCAGGCTGTGCTGCTGGCCGGCTCGAGAGTCTGTACGAACCCACAGCTGATGGATGCCAATGGTTCGACAACGCCCGCTGCCCTGACCTTCTACAAAAGGGCAAAGGCGCTCTATGATGCCAATTATGAGGACGACCGGGTAACCATTGTACAGTCATTACTGTTGATGGGGTGGTACTGGGAAGGACCTGAGGATGTCACCAAGAACGTGTTTTATTGGAGTAGAGTCGCCACCATTGTCGCTCAGGGTTCCGGAATGCATCGAAGTGTTGAGCAGTCACAGCTCAGCCGCTCCGACAAGAGGTTGTGGAAACGAATCTGGTGGACTTTGTTCACCCGAGACAGGTCTGTTGCCGTTGCTCTCGGCCGACCAGTCCACATCAACCTCGACGATTCCGACGTCGAAATGCTTACGGAGGATGATTTCATCGAGGATGATGGCGATCGTAACAGCGAGTACCCCCCGGATCCCATACACGTTCAGTTCTTCATGCAGTACGTCAAGCTTTGCGAAATCATGGGCCTAGTGCTGTCCCAGCAGTACTCGGTAGCCTCCAAAGGACGACAGAGAAATGCTATCGACTTGACCCATAGCGATATGGCCCTCGCCGATTGGCTCCAAAACTGCCCAAAGATCGTGTACTGGGAGGTTGCTCGGCACCACTTTTGGTCAGCTTTGCTGCACTCGAATTACTACACGACACTGTGTCTCTTACACAGAGCTCACATGCCGCCAAATGGAGGCAGTCGGTTCCCTGACGATTCTCCATATCCTTCACGAAACATTGCGTTCCAAGCCGCGGCTATGATCACCTCTATTATTGAGAACTTGGCAGCTCATGGCGAACTTCGATTCTGTCCGGCGTTTGTTGTGTATAGTTTGTTCTCGGCCCTGATCATGCATGTCTACCAAATGCGGTCGCCGGTCCCATCGATTCAGCAGGTAACCCAGGACAGGTTGCGAACATGCATGCAAGCCCTCAAGGAGGTGTCGCGAGTTTGGCTGGTAGGGAAGATGGTGTATACTTTATTTGAGTCCATCATAGGAAACAAAGTACTCGAGGAACGGCTGCAGAAGGCTGCGGGCAAGAGGCACAGGAAAGCGCAACAGGCGTTGGCACAGCTAGAACAGCAACAGCGGCCGCAGGACGTTGCCAAGAGGAAGTACGACGACATGGCGATCGACTTCAGCGTCAATACTCCAA
This sequence comes from Colletotrichum fioriniae, assembly GCF_027942845.1. NCBI lineage: Eukaryota > Fungi > Ascomycota > Sordariomycetes > Glomerellales > Glomerellaceae > Colletotrichum > Colletotrichum fioriniae. The sequence goes on from NW_027076842.1 coordinate 1,065,821, forward strand.
CACCCCAAGAGTCTTACGAAAGATCGCGCCCGCAGACACCTAGCCATATGAAGGGCGACGGAGGTCCAAATCAGCAGACGATGCCGCCTCCGATCACATCACCCAATGCGAGGCAGAACGCAGACACGTTCATGGGCGGAACCTCCTCTAGGCCGCAAACCAGACCAGCGACACCCTTCAACCCTTCATTCTCGGTGCCGGCCACACCGCCGGACCTCTACCTTGTTACACGTAACTCGCCCAATATTTCTCAGTCCTTGTGGGAAAACTTCCAGCCCGACCAGCTTTTCCCAGACAGCGCAAGTATGCCAGCATTCCCGCACATGTCACCGCCACCGAACCACCACGGCCTAGATACGGGCCTCATGGCGCAGCTACAGAATCAAAACACGTCTCATGGTCTACCGGCACAAAACACTCAGTTCCAAGCACGGGGCCCTACCAAACAAGGATTGAGTGGAAGCCCTCAACAAGGCACGAACGTCCTGGGGTCTGGCATGCAGGGTTTCCAGCAGCAGCAACCGCAGCAGCAACAACAGGCACATGGGCAAGCGCAGGGCTCCAACAACAATAACAGCCTCAACAGCAACCTCTGGACAGCTAATTTCGACGGCTTGATGCCGGATGGGCAAAGCCCAAGCGACAGCTGGAGTACAGGATCAGCTCAAGGGCAACCTGTTCCAAACACGCTCAATGTTGAAGATTGGTAAGTGAACGCCATGGCAAATTTTGAGAACGCCGCAGAGAGCTAACATCATCGTGCTTAGGTTCCAATTCTTTGGCATTAACAACGGTGACCTGGCGAGCATGAATCTCGATTTGGGGTTGGGACCCCAGTAGGGTGAAGTAGTGGGATGATTTTGCGCTTATTCCATCGGCCGTCTCCAAAGTATTTGCAACAAAAGTTGACTTGCGACGCGCACATTGCGGGAAGGCGTATTGGGGATGTATCGTCAAACGATACCATCTCGTCACGGGAGTTTCGTATTCACTTAGTAGCATGTGAGGGAAAAAGTCAGGACATTCCTGGGCGAGTGACCTGAGCAATCAATGCATACCGATTCTTCAATACAAGCCAATGGTTCAGAGTTGAAGAAAGATACAAACAGTATGCTGCGATCAGAGGACGTAATATGTTTGCGTGTGTTTCTTAATACGTGAATAAAAGAACGTGAGCCTTCAATCAATATGGCTAGCCACTTGAGAAGCTTCAATCCAAGGCTCTGTTTCTCCGGTATGCTCAGCTTCTTTATCCTGAAGGTGAGAATAGTACCTTTTGAATTTTGAATTATTACAAGTTAGACCATATGAATTTGAAATATATCTCTTCGCATACTCACCCTTTCGTGTTAAAGTATACAGGTATCACTTTGAGTCAACACTACATAGTTAGATCCTTTCATCATGGAGAGCCATCGAAGAGGAGACCAAAAGTTGACACTGAAAATCAGGGACGTTAAACATTGCGGTATTGGAAAAGCTGGCCGCGGGTTGAATGATATTGTATAGCCAAAGACTGGGTGGTTCTAGAAGCTGATAAGAAAAATTGTGTCTTTTTTCCCTTTTCTTACCTCCGCCTCGCTTCGGAAAGAACCCTCTCGTCAACAAAACCCCTTGATTGCCTGCCCGTCAAACCCTGGGTTGACAACCCAATCTTCTACTGCTCCCAAAGTCTAATGGTTGAAAATAAAAAGTTGTAAACAAAGATAAAGGGGTTGGGGGGTTAAACAAGCGGTGAACCTAAAGGTTGGGAGCCACCCTGATCGGCACACTCACTTTACACCATGCCCCTCCCCTTCTGTTTGCCTGCCCTTCCCTCAATGCCCGCTAACGCCTGTAAAATGCGCAATCACTTCAATACGAAACTCGACACCTTTACATATCGCCCCTGCACCCCGTGGATGTCGTTTTCATGAATTCTGATCACGAGGTGTGTTCCCATCGAGTCTTTGTTCGAAGAGCACCCGTCTGTAGCTCCTAGTTCCAAACTCTTGCCATTGCAACAGAATAGGCAGAACTCGTTATGAGCAAGCTCAGTCCGACTTTTTGCCCTTTGCTGCTGCTCCTGTGTTGCTCAAGCCTCGTCTCAAGACGGGACCCTCTCCATCGCTCCTCCCGCTCGAGCCAATCGTCATGGGAGCAGCGTCAAGCAAACCTGTGCTGGTCACTCCGCCGCTGCTTGCTGGCATGGGCAACCTTCCATCGTCGCTGTTTGTATCAGTCAACTCGATGAGGTCCAGATCATCTGGCTGGCGGCTTCGTGACCCCAGGGTAGGCGTGCCCGGAGACTTTGCGAACGCGCCTCGGAGCCATGTCTCCACTGATGCTGCTGCGCGGTCTAAGCCAGAGCCTTGTCGAGACGTCGCTGATAGATCCTGTCCCTCATCAAAAGGACTTTCCACGATGCCGCTGCTGGAACCTGGCCGGAATCCAAAGTTTGCAGTCTCGGACCCCATGACAGAAATCGAAGGCAGAGACTCGTCGATGGCGATACCAGGGAGGTGCTTCTTCGCCCAAGAGTTCAAATAATCTTTCTCCGGACCAGGCGCTCGTACACTTCGCCCCAACGAGCCTACGCCTCCGGGCCTCCTCATCCATGCGGGCCGGGTATCGCCCGCATCACTGCCCATCCTGCTTCTCGATGATGCCGGAGTCGATCGCCCTGGGGTGCCGGGTAGGTTTGGCCGACTGCTCAGGTTACTCTGGCGTCGCGACGATGGCCTACCGACTTGCTCAGGACTTTCTGTGAGTCCAGCTGTTATCGCCGCTGCATCGAGAGAGTGTCTTGGCGTCGATATGCTTGAGGTGCTTCGGAGGCTCTTCTTCCGTCGCGGAGGAAAGTACCCAATCGTTTTGCTCGACACACGGGCGATCTCAACTGGTTTTGGGACAGAATCAAGTGTAACCCATCGAACGTGAGACCAAGGAGGCTCTTCCTGGTCTTCGTTGTTGGAGAGTCGAGACGCTGAGCCGTTTTGAGTAGGCAGACTGAAAAAGTCGACTTGTTGTGGTTGTGCCGAAGTCTGCTTACCCCATCCATGAGCGCTTCGAGGTTCTGGTGTTGGGGCAAGCAGGTCGACATTTTGCCCCTCATGGGAAGGCGGCTCGCAAGGGCGGCCCTTGACTTCGCATGCATCTACTGGTATGGCAAGCCACTTGCGCACCAGTATATCTCTAGACCACAGGCCGTTTGCCTTTCTGAATGCGTCTTCGCGGCACCTGTACTTGAGCACTATGCCGGCATAGGTGTCAGTTGGTTGCACATGGTGTATATACACCAGTTGATCTTGGACCTCTTCTTCCTGTGGTGCGTCCCTGGCGATTTCGTCCGAATTTCTCTTCTTATACTTGCCCGACACATCTAGGCCTCCGTTAACTCCGTCGTGGCTTTCCAAAACGCTTGCTGTCCGGGCTGCCTTGAGGGCAGCATCTCGTTCTGCTAGGGAACCTGCCGCAATGTCTCTCTGCGCAGGCCTGCTATTGGGAGGCGGCGCTGGACCCCAGTCCTTGGGAGCCTTTCGTGGCGGGGTAGAGTAGTCTCTTTTCAAAGGATTCATGGTCGTCCGTCTCCCTTCCCTGTGGTCTGACTCGTAGCCCGCATCATGGACGCTTCCACCAGACAAGATGGATGAAGCCAGCCCTTGAATAGAAGCCCAGCCTTGCGACCATGTGGTATCGAGGAAACTGGCCGAGTTTGGCGCGGTGTTGTTTCGACGGGCGGCGGAGGATGCACTTCGAGCACCGGATTTGGAGGCATCGCGGGATAAGTGGCTGGAAGGCATGGGGCTTGGCTCGCGGCTCGGTGAACGCAAGGCAGAAAAGGAAGCCGACAGCTTATCCAAGGGCCCTCCGGAGGTTGAGGAATCCTCTACAGTGCTGATGAGGCGCCGGTTGCGTGGGCGGGCTTCGGCATCATGACGTGCTGGCATGAGGGCCGAAGAAGACATGTGTGATGTCGACCCAGCCGGGTTTAGGGAATCTGCCATGATGGAGCAAGGCCGCCCACCTCGTCGCTTGGGTGGTAGGCAGTTGAAAGGGAGGGCATCAGCGCGTGGCTTCGATCATCGACAGTATTCGGTCGCTTGGAAGACGGTAATAGGCGATCTGGGTCGGCAGCGCCGTTGGCGACTTCGGAGTAGGAAGCACAGAAGGATGCAAGCGGTAGGAGAGGTTGAAGGAGCGGGCGATAAAGTATGTGTTTCGGTCAAGGCGGATTAAGTTCACAGGGGATGTCAGAGTGTCGCTCTCGCGTGTATCTCGAAGGGAAGGGCAGCTGAGGCCAAGGGAGAAGCAGGTGTAGTAGTCGTTGGTCGGTTGAGGAATGAATGGATGGAGGTGATGTATGATGGCCGAATGGATGGACAATTGGAACTGTGGTGGTGTACCTTTTCTTTAGCGTATGCAGTAGCAGCAAGCATGGAAGCAAGCAGTGACAAGCAGCAGTGGACGGGAAGCGGTGGTAGGATGGTAACTGTGGGTGGTGGCAGCGGGAGCGAACCGTATGTGCGTATGCGATACTGTGTATGGAGTATGGGCACCTCTCCACTGGGTTAAGTGTCCTTCCATTGAGGTGCTGAGGCGGCGGGCTTCACTGGGGGCCGTCGAGGGATGTGGGCCGGGGTTTGTCAAGGGACTTGAAGGGACCCTTGGCCAGCCCGCCAAAGACGACGCAATCAGGCACTCATAACTCGCTGAAAGGTACCTTAGCTCCGAACCTCGTGGCTCGAGGTACTTAGGTAAGGTACCTACCACAGTAGGTAAGATACCTTGGGTAGGTACCTAGGTACCGAGGACTGCTTGTGGCTCCCTGTCCTATCCGTACTGAAATGATTAGCGGTCCTTCCAGTGGGGACGAACAGGTGGCATTCCTGCAATCCCCCAATTCGCTTGAGGCCTGGGCTGTTTGAGAAGTCCCGAGTTAGCGGCCTACGGACATGAGTTCTCAGCGGTGGTGGGGGCGGATAATGGGGAAAGGGACATGACTGTTAGTCCTAATTACTGGAGAGACCTGGGACTCCTGGGAGACCTAGTCATGTTCGTGGCTCGCCCACCCACCAACTCACCTACGTAGTAAGACCCCACCCCACACAACAGATCACCCCCTACGACGGATCGCTCGATTAGGCCGACTTTTTCCCTTATTTAATACTACTATTACTACACTATATAAATATTAAATAATAATAAAAAAATCGTAAAAAATTATATTAAAATTATTAATAGATTTACTATGCTTAATTATATAAAAGAATATATTAAAAAATACGGAAATAAACGTCGGTTTTAGTAAATTAATTTAAAAAAACTATTATAAATTAGGGAATCCCCTATATTACTTTTTTAAAATAGTTAAAAAAGTATTACGATAATTAAAAAAATTAAAAGAGAATTATTAGAGGCTTAGTAAATACTAAAAATAGTCCCTTACTTATTAAATAATTATATAAAGCTAATTAAGATTTATTCTAATTTATACTTAAATTAAAAAGTTTATAATATGAATTATTTAATAAAATAGTAATTAATACTTATTTAAAAAAAAGTAAATAAATAACTTTTTATAAAAAAAATCCACGTTATTAATATTATAGGCCCGTTATATAAATTTAAAGCGCGTTAAGTCCGTTATTATTAATATTATAAAAGCTTTTTAAAAAAATCTTAACGATCCTAAATATTAATAAGATCTTAAGGTCTTTTTATTAAAAATATAAATAAAATAGGATTAATAAAAGGGGAGTAATAAGGACTATTTAATATTAAATAACTCTAAAAAAAATTTATTTATATTTAGACCTCCGAGGACTATACTTAGATATTTATATTTAAATATATTTTTTATAAATAGCTATTACTTTTTTATTATTAATTATTTTTTAAAAAGTAAATTATATAATAATAGTAGTTTTTTAAAAAAAATATTAAATTATATTTTATAAACCTTTATATCTTTTTTTTAAATAAATAGATTTTAAATATAATTAAACTAAAATAGCTATTTAAAATATTTATTTTTTAAATAGAAATAAAAAGCTAAGAGACTCTAGTTTAAGTATTTACTTATTATTAATAATTATAATAATTACGTTTCTAACGATTTTATATAATAATATTATTTTAAAAGTATTTATTTATATTATTTATTATTATATTTTAATTACGTTACGTAGCCCCTAAATATTTTAATATTCTTATTTTTTTAAAATATATTATTATAATAAGCTTAATAATTACGGTTTTTAGTTTAGCTTAATATTAATTAAAAAAAAGAACTTTTTTTATTATTATTTTTAAGCTTAAAAATAAGCGCTTATAAAATAGAATATATATATTAATTAGAAAGTAATAAGGTTATAATTTATTAATATAAAATAATACTTATTTAATAAATTTATTATTATAATATAGTTTATAAACGTTTTATAAATATTATTATAAGAACCCTTATTATTAAAAGCTCCTAAAATACCCTAAAATTATAATATTATTATTTTTTAAAAAAGTTAAAAAACTTTAAAAAAGTACTAAAAGCTTTAAATACGAAATAAAAACGAGGCTAATTACGATTTTATTACTTATAAATTAATATTTAATAAAATAAATAAGTAATTAAATACTTAAAATATAGCCCTAGTTAATACTTAATTAGTTATTAAATTACTAAAGGCTTAAGTAAAATTATATAAATTAATTACGAGGATAAAAGTATAATAAAATTTAAATAAACGATTTATATAAATCGAAGCTATTATAAAAATAAAAAAAGAGGCTAAGGCTCGCTTATAGCGCCTAGTCGTAGTTTTAAAGCCTATAATTAGTATAAAAAAGCTTAATTTACTAATATATATTTAGAATTTTAGATTTAGTAGCGTTATATTATTAATAGTTAAATTCGTAGTTATAATATCGAAAAGTTAAAGTTTAGAAAATCGTCTATTTTGGGTAATCCGTCGTAGGGGGTGATCTGTCGTGTGGGGTGGGGTCTTATAGTATTAATCAATCCGTCCCTCTTGGAGTCTTGCGGCTTGCCCCTCCGCTGGCTGAGGACATGAACCGTGCACGGTAAGGCACTTCCACTCCTCCGACTCGACGTTCCGCCCGGCTCCCAGCGGCCCCACTCAAACACTTTGTGCAATGGAAGTTCGCGGTCGCGACAGGTACCTCTCTTTTCCCCCATATTGCAGAACTTCAAAGTACGAAGCTGGACTGGAATCCCGATTCTGGCGCAGCGCAGAAAGCTCCGGTGTAGACGGCCACGACCATGCATGGCACGCGCTGTAATTGCCATTATAAGTAGTCGCATACCGTCAAACAAGTCTCAGCAGCGAGCAGCAAACGATACAGCAGTTACCCATGCCGAACGATCGATCCCTTTGCGACGTCTTTCGACCCTGACCACCTCTCCAGGTTGCGATGCCGATTTGTATCGAGTGCCGCCATCCGGTCAAGACACTATGGACCAAATACTCCAACGCTGACGATAAGTCGAGTGGCCACAACATCCGCCTGACCGTTTGCAGAAATTGCGGTCACTTTTGCGACAAATACGTCGAGCACGATTTCGTCGTGCTGTTCATCGATCTCGTCCTCATTAAACCCCAGGTCTATCGTCACCTGTTGCACAATACCTTAATGAAGGATGACGACCGTTTTGATGTAAGTCACAGGTGGAATTCGCGCCACGTATCTATCTACAAGATCTTCGCTGACGGTGTTTCCTACCTAGTCATCCATCGTACGACTCGGCATCCTTCTGTTACTGTTTGATGTCTACTTGACATGGGCGCGCATTGAGAAGCAGACGGCGCCCATCTCTGCTCGGGGCGAGGGCGCCAATCTGGGCAGCTTGGCACAGCAGTCGATTGTGTCCCAATATTTCTTCTTCCGTACGTGTTGTGAGGCATGTCAAGGGGTACCTCAGGTGGGAAAACTAACGCTCCGGCAGTTATCCTTTGCGCTTTGTCGACATTTGCCTTTCATATGAGCATTCGCTTCCTAACTTCGTCCAAGTTCTCTCCGCTGAACTTTTTCAACATCTTGCCCCGATACTCGCGTCCGAATTCCGTCTCGACCGCACTCCTCGTCTCGTCTTCGACCAAGCTATTCCCGATCCTCATGGTCATATGGCAGTACGATGTCCCAGCTGCGGCTCGGTCGCTGGGCTGGGCCGTCGTAGCAAACAACGTCGAAGCCCTTCGTATTCTGCTGGATTGTGGCTACGGCGTTGCCACTTTGCTCGCCACGCTGGGAGCTCTAGCCCGGTGGACAGTGGGACGCAGTGTTCTCTGGGCTGCGGGGCTAGATGGAGTCGATTCCATCGGAGAGACAAGCATTGCTGCAGATGGCAAAGCCCTTTGGGCTCTGTTGATGTACGTGAGGGAGTGGGCAAGTGACCTAGCCGCAGGATAACAGACAGTGTACAGCTGTAGAAGCCAGGCAAAAGAAATGCAAGTGTAATATGTACCAGCCGGCATTGCGTGAATTGGTGTTGCATAACTAGCCGTCTCGCCATCTCAGGTGCCTACCCAGTCCATCCGTAATCCTCATCGCCACCGGACCTGTATCGTCTGTCGGCATCCCGGGCTATAGATGTGAGGCGGCACTCTTCAACAGCCAGTTACGCGCCGTTTCGTTCTATATGACAGAACCCTAACAAGCCCCTTAACGCCGCCCTTATGAAGTTGCAGTTGTGTTAAATCGATAATAGTACATCGCACCCATGGCGTTGCATCTCTCTCCCTCGCCCTTCCAACATCACCTCGAACAGCAAGTCGCTAATGGTGCACGGCGCTCTCGCGGAGGTTGCTGCGTTTGGGTTCGATCAAGGGGTGGAGTTGGGCAAGGAACGTGATGGCCCACATGAGGTAGCAGCATGCGAGGGCAAGGAGGAGGGAGGATCTCCAGATGCTGTAGATGATGGTCAGCCACGTGTGTCTTTGTCGCAATGACGAAACAGTGGTAGTTCTCCAATTGCGACATCTCGCTTCGAGTGGAGGAACAACGTACATCTGGGTGTCGCCCTTGGGAGACAAGAACCATGCGCCAGCGCCCATCGCGACGACGATGACGAGGCCGACGAAGATGCTGTACCTATTGTTTTCTCATGTCAACACACATCGCTCGTCGGAGTACGCTCGTCTATGAGGGGGTTAACGAACCCTTGCGCCATTTTCGCTGCTCGATTCGGAAGAGGTGTGGTCTGGAGGTTTGTGCAGGTATGTCGGATTTCGCGTTGACGTCGTCGTGGTGCTTCGTCGATTGCTTCTGTCGTCGTTGGAAAGGCTGGGCTAGGTATGAGGTCCTGGACGTCAGTTGTGGGTGCAACTGTCGGTGCAGTGCACCAGCTGGCAGCTCGACCGTTGCTGCTGCTTAGTCATTCCCGTCTCCCCACCTGGTCTTCCAGCCTGCCCGTGAATCTGTTATGGGCAGCCTAGGTAGGTGTGCTAGCCGTCTAAGTATTTTGTAAGTCAATTTTCAAGTCATTAATACTGGATCCTACGACTCGAGGTTGGAGTAATATGCGTATCTCATTTCGCGCCACGCAACTAAATCTGAATCATTATTCTCGTATCTTTCTTTTTTCCACTTCATGTTGAGCTTTAGTCTTTAATCTGATGCCCTTTGAGCCATGTTTCCAGCATTGGGAGCCCTTGCTCAAGAATCATTCTCGTACTTGAGGCCAGCTTCCTTTCTTACGGCGCCATAGATGCCGGCCATATCACCTGACGGCCCTACGTGCTCCTTAACAATCTGTAGGTGCCTGTCGGCGTTTTCAATGTTTGGCAGTCGTGTCCCTGCGGCCTTGGCAATAGCCATGGCGTGCCCGGCGTCTTTCCTCGCCAAATCAACGGCGAAGAGCGGTTCCTCCCGCTTGTAATAATCACCCTCCAACATCCGCACCGAGTACGCAGGGTAAGGACTGCCACCGAACATGGCGTCGACAAACTGCTTCACGTAACCGGTCCCGAGCCCGCTCTTCTCGGCAGCCACATATGTCTCGGCGAGCTGCTCGACCATGCCCAGGATGACGGTGTTACCCAGCACCTTCAACGTCGATGCCTTGTGATACGGCTCATCAGCCATGTTGATCTCGCGAGCCGCCATGGCATCAATATAGGGCCGGATCTTCTCGATCGAGGCCTTGGGTCCGGCAAGCACCAAGGTCGCGTTGCCGGCAGCTACCATTGCAGGTGCTCCGAACACGGGCGCGCATATGAACTCGGCGCCCTTGTCCAGCACCGCCTTCGCGGCCGCTTCTGAAGCGCCGGGAGCAATGGTTGAGCACTCGACAAAGACTTTGCCCTCGAGTTTCTGCTGGGCTGCGGATGCAAATATTTCCTCCACTGCCTGGTCGTTGGCAACACACGTGAAGATGATGTCAGCCTGCGCGATGGCGTCCCCGAGCGACTCGACGACCTGCGTCTTACCGGCGGGCAGGCTCTGGCTCAGCTCCGTGGCCCGCTTGGTGGTGCGGTTGTAGATGAGAAGTGGTTTGTCAAGTTTGGACTTTTCCGCAATGTTTTTACACATACCCTGAGCTGGTCAGCTCGCATGTCTTAGTTGGCACTGGGTTTTCCGACTCAGAGCTCGGGAGCAACTCACCCTGCCGATGTTGCCGAGGCCGATCCAAAGGAGCGTCTGAGCCATTGTGAAGGGGTTTTCTTCTTAAGATGGCTGTGGTTAACAAGGATGGCTAGTGGTAGATGAGGCTGGGAAAGAACTATGCAAGTCAAAGTTCAGTGGAATACAAGAACTCAAGGGAGAAATGTGTTAGTAGTGAGAATGCAACTCATGAAAATGTTCAATGAAATTGGCGACATGTAAGCGGCGGCATTAACATGCCGGGAAGCCCCTCAGGGTCTCGGTCAGTTGAGTTTGAAGAGCGAGGTGACGACAACGGCTTTGCCCGAGCGGGGTTGCTTCGGTTCATCATAGAGACCACAGCGGCACTTTCATCGGTAACTTGGGACAAACAATAGCAGGGGCTAAGAAATTGACTAGCATAGTGAATAGATAGGAGCGCCTCGAGGTTAATGGAACGGTGATATGCCAGTATTAAACTAGGCAAAGTAAGGCGGGTAGTCAAGTAAGGCGCTTAGTACTATTCAACGGCATTTTAATAGCAGTTGAAGACGAGTGATCAACCAAGGGGCTTACAACTTTGCTCCACTGCATAGTACCTACGCTTTACAACTTATTCAGGATCCCTTTTCCACGCCAACAGAGCTCAGACGTCGGGAGCGTACCTGATGCGGAATTGAGCAAGGCAGTCCGGCTAATTAGTGTGCATCTACGGCTGTTCCCGTCCTCGCAGCTGTGCCTTGGGGTGCCAAGTAGTAAGAGTCTTACTATACTAGTGTAGGTAGAATGAATACCTGTACCTTGGTTGCTTGACGGCCGTTGGTGTAAGTCGTGCGAAGCTGCCGCTCATGAGGTCTCTTTTTGCCCCTCGTCACATGCTGAGCCTTTTTTTTTTTCTTTCCCGACATGCAAGCAATTGCATCGGGAGTGCGCGGCCAGAGATGAACCGCGCGGATTGTTGAGGTTTTTTTTTCGATTGGTGATTTGTCTTCTCTTACCTCGTCTGCTTGTCCGACACCTCGCCTCGGTGCTACGGTAATACTTGACGGTCGCCGATGGCGGTCCCCATGATGGAGACCTATCTGTTCTTATCGTCTTATCAGTACGCCCTTTGGTAGGTCACCTTGACTCACAAAGTGGGAATTTCTCGGTCGGGGGGACAGGGCGGGTTGCAGTTCGTGCTCTCCCGGCCTAAGCCAAGGTCCCTTTCTCTTCGTCACCGACTCTTAATGTCTGCCCGACTTTGTTCCTGCAACTTCATTCAAACAGACGCGATTCAGTGCTCAGACAGATCCCAAGGACGACCCGACAGTCAGTAGCATGGCTGTCTGAAGGGATGGATCTGCTTTGACCCTCCCCTCTCTCACGACGCTGCTACTACGCTGTCTCTAATCGGCCGGTGACTTGGTCACAGACTCTAGCTTCTTGTATTGCCTTCACTTGCCTCAATACTATACCTGCTTCTGTTTATACTCTTTACGAAGGAACAACAAGATTGTGTCCACCCGGACTCACTTTCAGATACCAGACCGCCTCGCCTTCTATCTGGTCATCATACTGCCACTGCATGCCAACGAAGCACATCCCCGGCATGCCCTACATTTCTCGCCGTTATCGGTAAGATGCGGTCTCCAGCGTTGAAGCAAGCAAGCAACCTGGTTGCAAGGGTATGCGTTCCAACTCTCAATTCCAACACGTCTCAAAGTCGTTACGCCCAGGCCTTACAAACTTCATATTAGGCCCCGTTCGCTCTCGACTCGTATAGTCCGCCCAATTGCAGACTTTATCACCGCCCGCGGTTAGGAGGCACGCGCCAAGAAGAAGCCTTGCAAAGTGCCCTTTCAGCAGTCCGCCATTCATCTAGCAATCAGGCCCGCGAGAGGCAACGAGCAGAAGACAGAGTACTTATTGAAATACCACTTTATGACCTCTCTCTCAATCTCTGACACGAGCTGCAGGACTTTATTGTATCAGTCTTAGAGGCCTCGGCCACGCGTCGTGATGCCAAAGGCTACCTTCAAAAATATGCCCCTCAGTCCGGCGAGGATGGCTCTAAGAAGCGCAAAGTTTCCAAGTCATCAGAGGGGCCTGATCAAACTTATTCGTCTGTTCGAGTCATCAACCAGGCGCCCAAGTTCATCCAAGGCACTGAGTTCAAGGCCGAAAGCGCCATTCCTGAGGGCGAACCCATCAACTTAGCGATTGTTAAGATACGCCTACCCCAGGATGTTGACGACGAGATGCTGAGTGCTATCGCCAAAACCCTGACCCAACTTAGGAAACTAGGACTCGTAAGCCTCATTGTCCTCGATGGAGGACAGGTATCGTCCCGAAAGCTTCTTCGGGAGCAATCATGGAGAGTCCAGCAAGCCATTGAGACATTTGGCGAGCCAGGTAGCATTCTGCTCGATCAGTGCATTGCCGAAGCTGAGTCGCAGACGGCGCAAACAAAGGGGTTCATGCCGTCAGGCGTATATATCCAGCACCCGCACCTACTACTACGAGCTCTGCGAGACAATGCGATTGTTGTTGTACCTCCAGTCACCATGGCACACAACATGAAGAGCATCGACGTGATAGACGCCGACGAAACCATTATTGCGCTCACCAAGTTTTTCTGTGGTCTTCAGTTCAACGCCTCGGATAGCCCCGTTGGAGCGCCTGACTCCAGTCTCAGCCCTGGCGCCAAGGTTGCCTCAGTCGAAAAGGTCATCATCCTAGATCCAGCTGGAGGCACACCTCTGTCTGATGCACATGACGATTCGTGTCATCGATATATCAACTTGGACCAGGAATTTGAGGGCATCATGTATGGCCTCACGCACCCCACAGGATCAGAAGCACGCCGAGGTAAATACCCCGAGAGTGTGCGGCAGCTCCACGCTCGGAACCTCGACCTTTCAAAGAAGGTGCTTGCGATGTTGCCCTCGACTTCTTCTGCTATAATCAGCACCCCGTCTGCTGCAGCAAACAAGCCGATTCAACAGTTCACAAGCGTCACGACACGTAACCGGCAAAATCCTTTGATTCACAATCTCCTGACGGATAAGCCCGTATTTTCATCATCACTACCGCTCGACCGGGTCCGCTCTGGGAAAAAGGGCGACATGGCGTCCGGCGAGACCCACGTGGCAACTTTGGTCAAACGCGGCATGCCGCTTACAGTCTATCCAGATCCCACAATCAGTGCCTGGGTGCCACCACGGCCGGGCGGCCCGCGCTTGAGACTCACAGACACCTGTATAGACATGCCCCGACTGGTCAATCTTATTAACGACTCCTTCAACCGAGAATTAGACGTTGAGCACTATTTAGAGCGTGTCAACGAGAACCTGGCCGGTATCATTATTGCGGGTGAGTACGAGGGCGGAGCAATCCTAACTTGGGAGAAGCCTTTCGGACTGGATGAAGAGACTGCGTATAAGACTGGTCGACTGGTTCCGTACTTGGATAAGTTTGCGGTTCTCAAGAGCCGACAGGGAAGTGGTGGAGTTGCAGATGTGGTTTTCAACGCCATGGTCAGAGGCTGCTTCCCAGAAGGCGTCTGCTGGCGTAGCCGACAGGACAACCCCGTTAATAAGTGGTATTTTGAAAGATCTCTGGGCACATGGAAACTCAAGGACACCAACTGGACCATGTTTTGGACAACGCCACACCTCCCACTGAGCGATCCGAAGCTGTTGGATTATGAGAATGTTTGTCGTTACATTGAACCATCGTGGGCAGACACCAAGCCACCCGATTAAGACCTCTAGGAGTGGCTTTGAAGAGGAGCTTCCAGTGGCCATATTACCATTGAAATGGGAGGCGGGGTTCAGACAAATCTGAATGCATCCAAGAGAAATAAAAAAGCGAGATTAACGTTAAATCGATGCACATCACACATGAATATAGGTAGTCTTCCATTGTGAATGTCTTTACACTTCTAGCTTGCTTTTGGGACTCAGTTGAAGGGGGAGCGCCTACTAAGGTACCTATTCTTTGAAAGTACGATGAAAGAATGGTGTATCTAAGCAAGGCCTGCAGTTTCCACATAGAACCACAAACTCAGCTAGAGTCTGCATGAAGAACAGCTACTCGGTAACTCTGAGTAAGGTAGGGGACTGAAGGGATGCATCCACCAGCTGCGAAGAGACAGTGCCATCCAAAGATGCCCAAGAGACAGTACGTACTGGGGAGTGTCCCATAAATCACGTGCGCTAGTGTGCACCCATTCCCTGCTTGACTGATCCACCTGGCCAGCTGCCCCTGGGTAGCTTGTGACAGCATGCTGGAGGTTGCTGTGCAGCCAATTTAACATACTGGATACCTGTCTATCTTGCTTCAGGTCGCAGGCAGGCACGAGGCAGAACTCCCGCATCTACAACCCACCTCAACCAGTCCAACAGGCACTATCGTCAGTGCCGACTTTCCCGCAGCGACCGAGTTGCTTTCTTTTCCCACCCTACTTTGTCCTATCAAACCACCGCCAAGATGGACTTCAAGAATATCGGCAAAAGCTTCACGTGCGTTGTCGCATGCCCTTCATGTCAGCGGTCGCGAGTGCTGTATCCAGGCTGACGAAATCCCAACAATGCAGCTCCTTCGGGTCCTCAATCACCCCTTTTGCTTCCCGTACTTTCCAGTACACCAAGGAGCAGCTTGGTCAGGCCGAGGACAAGGTACTTTGATTTCTTTGCGCCAACCTGATCAGTCGCTCAATCAAGCAAGAGCTAATCTCCTCGTCCCCAATAGACTCAGCTTCCTCCCGACTACATTGATCTCGAGAAGCGCGTCGATGCCCTCAAGCAGGTCCATCAGAAGATGCTGGCCGTGACGTGAGTTCTCGACTGAGAGGCCCTATGAGTCGAAAACCGACCACTAACACCGACGACCTGAAGCTCGCAATACTCGAACGAGGCCTACGATTACCCGCCCAACATCAAGGAGACCTTCCAAGATCTCGGTCGCACCGTCAGCGAGAAGGTTACTCTTCTGTCCTCCGCTGGTTCCCCGGCCGAGGCCCAGGCAGCCCTGACCGCCCCCCCTTCGGCGAAGCCTCAGCCCAAGACCTTCAACCATGCTATTGCCCGGGCCAGTCTGTCAAGCAGCCAGGTCCTTCACCAGCAGCATACCGGTACGGGCGAGGATCCCTTGGCTACGGCGCTTGAGAAGTATGCCTTGGCTATGGAGCGCGTTGGCGAGTCCCGCATGGCCCAGGATGCTCAGATCCAGAGCCGCTTCCTTGCCGGTTGGAACACCACCTTGAACACCAACCTCAAGTTTGCTACTCGCGCCCGCCAGAACGTCGAGAAGTCCCGATTGACTCTCGATGCTGCCAAGGCCCGCGCCCACGGTACTACCTGGAAGATGGGCCCCGGCGCTACTCGTCCCGATGAGGGTCAGCCCCAGGAGCTGAGCCCTGAGGCCCAGGAGGAGATCGAGAAGGCCGAGGACGACTTTGTCACGCAGACTGAGGAGGCCGTTGGTGTCATGAAGAATGTTCGTACACCTGAATCTTTAGCCAGCACGGAATTAGGGGTTGCTAACTTTCTTTACAGGTTCTTGATACCCCTGAGCCCCTTCGCAACCTCGCCGACCTGATTGCCGCTCAGATCGAGTACCACAAGAAGGCTTACGAGATCTTGAGCGAGCTTGCCCCGGTTGTCGATGGCCTGCAGGTTGAGCAGGAGGTTAGTCGTGCCTCGAACTACGAAGTATAACGAAGACCGATCCGTGCTGACGCCCTTTCGCTGCAGGCCAGCTACCGCAAGAGCCGTGAGAACGCCTCTTAAGCGGCTGGAAGTGAGCGCCTATTTTTTTGATCGCCGCTGCCTTTGCAGTACTAGCAGCTTCGTCATACCTAAATTCGGTTGATGTCTAGCGAGCTGCCAGCATTCCGCGGGTTGATGTACTTGAGGGCTGGAGGAAGCCCGATCGCTTTTATTGCAGCCGGTATGGCTGGGGCCGCGTATGTTACGCACCATGCATCGTTGAAAGACGGCTGGTTTCTACTTCAGCTATGGGTGGCTTTAGGGACTACTTCGATTCCTTATCGACGCCTGAAACCCTCATAGCAGGGTGTGAAAGCGTCCTGATTGCGTCGTTCAAGGTTGATTTTACGACTTCTGAATATAGAGTTGTTTTCACGTTTGACGAGTTCCGAACGACTACCAGCAATTGTGACTGGCAGTACGATTCGGCACTAAATTCCAATAGCTTGTCCATCTTCTCAATTCAGTGCCGGCCTGCATGCCTTCCTATCCGTACGTTCATGTGGAAAGAGTCTCATTAGTCGTGATATCAGTAGTGAGTGCATTATCAGAGGAGCGTCGTGTCAGTGGCAACGTTTGGCCCTCAGAATGCCGTCACCTCTTCCCTCAAGATCGAAAGTAAAGCACGGAAAACAGGGAAAGCAGCCTAGGTTACTGAGCTTGTCAAATGCATGCGTTGGATTGAAACAAATGCTATTGAAAAGCGATACACATTTGCGCCTCCGAGAGTGTCTGAATGACGAAGTGAGATCACGTGACGCGGAAGTGCTGACTTATGTAAGGAAATCTACTGGTCAATGAAATCCAAGCGACATTGCATCCCCCAGTACTGCTGCCGTCCTTGCGCTCCATAGCTCAATTCACTGAACACCCGCGATCTCCAATTCGAGCCAATTGATATCGCAACTATGCGGAGAACACTTCGCCTTTTCGCGGGCGTCAAGCCTGCTCGCTATCTCGAAGCCGGCACCCCGACAGGTCTCACCGGCCTCTGGACGCACAACAGCCCGCGGTCGACGTTGCTCTACCTGTACGGCACCACCCTTGAGAAGCTCCAGACGGTCCCCGAGTCCTCCCTCTACCGCCAATCGGTCGAAGCAATCACGAAGCACCGCCTCAGCCTCGTCGAAGCGACGGTACCGCCCGGATACCCCGAGTGGGAGAAGAGGGCCGAGCAGATTGTCAAGGAGAAGCCCGAACAATTCCGCCTCGTCAGCGGCCGCGTCGACGGCAGCGGCGCGCGGACGGTGAAGCTCGGAGGCAGGACGTTTGTCGTCGCGACCCAGCACGAGGAGCAGGACGTCCGCTACGAGGAGTGGGACGGCGAGAAGGACGAGGGCGGTACCCTGGAGGGCCCCCGTAGCGAGGCCGAGCGAAAGGATCACCAGCTCCTTGCCGACCGCAAGGACCTGAACGACGTCGCCAAGGTGCAGTGGGAGGCGGAGCCGCAATTGACGGCCGACCAGTACGTTTTTGTTCTCCCGGGGCAGGACCACCACGTTGAGGTGGTTTTTCTGGCAACGGGGAAGAGGGCTTACACTGACCTGTTCTAGGATTTCCGAGTTGGAGACCAAGATCGGAGCTGGCCTCATTGAGGAGGTTATTCAGGTTGCCGAGGGCGAGCTGAAGCTCGTGGATGTGATGACACAGGCCAAGGTGTACGTTCTTTTCTCTCTTATCCCTTTTCTCCCAACCTTGCTAACAGTCATGATCAGGTGGGAGGACCTCGAGGAGAAGCCTGTCGAGGGCCAGTGGACTTACTTTGAGCGCAAGTCTGCGTAAGCGGATGCTTCTTACTGCTGAAGACACTTGCCAATTCTAGATAATGTACATTAGGCGACTGTGATGACCAAAAATACATCGAGATGTTGCTTTTTTCCCTTTCCCTGGCTTATTACGTACACAAAGGCAGCTATCGTGAAAGTACATTCCCCCCTTACTTTTCATGCTAGATCATGAGGCCCAGACCAAGGAATTGATAACAGTATGACGTTTGCTGTTGGGTCTCAAGACAGGGATAATGGGCTCCTTGAGGCTTTGCTTGTCTTGCCTCAATACCAGATAGAGCTTGAAGTGCGCAGCGCCTCGAGGCAAGAGGAAATTCGATCGATCGGAGCCAGCAGCTGTACGAGACTATCGTGATAACAGGTGTCTAAGGGAAATCGAAAGGTGGGTAGAATGGATCAGGGTACGCTCACTCCGGAGCGACACTTCGTAGACTGAATTCAGGTAAAGAGCACATTGATCAAGAACAAGGCCGCCCATGATCCCTAACCTAAATACCTTGCCATTGAAGGGTACTTGAACTGAATTCTCCCAGAAAGGCAGCCATGGGTACTGGTGCTAAATAATTGCGAGCAGGTTGTTGAAGCTTCCGCGTCCATCCCTCTATGCTTCGTACCCTTGTGGTAGACACAGTGTAAATGAAGCAAGCGGCCCCCACTTCACTCTTTGACCGAATTCTCACCACACACTCATCGTACTTACACTATTACCTCAACCTCACCCAAGCCTACCAAGAGAAATGAACCTTCAATAACAATACCAACATATCCATAAAACTCTAGACACCAATACTTCTAATTGTGTCATCAAAAGCTCATCACATGAGTCCGCGCACGGGGCGGAAGCGACCATGAGCCAGCCAGCCACCAGCCGCAAGAGGTCCGCCTCAGCCATATCTATGAGCGACGGCAACGACTACCGATACCAGTCCCAGCTCCCCAGCGACTCCATCAACCCGCTCAGCCATACCCCTTCCATCCTACGCCAGCTCCATCTCGCTGGTCTCGCAGAGACGGACGAGCTGCCCTCGAGGACGCAACCCAGATTTCCGCACCGCCACTGGCAGGACCCCGATGCGCCGGCTCGAATGGGACCGTCCGCCTCGTCGGCGTCTCTATCAAAAGCGCTCGAGACCAGCGAGGTAGAAGAAGAGGACGACGACGGCGATGAGGTTCTAGATGAAGACGACAAGAAGCGCCGCCGTAGAAAAAAGGACGGCACCACAAAACCAAAATACGCCGCTGAAAAATCCCCCTTCCGGCCCCTCGTCCGCGCAATCTACGGCTTCCTCGACGCCGGCGACGTCACCAACGCCAAGCGCGCCTTCGGCATCCTCGCGCGGTCCACGGCCCACGGCAAACCCGTCGACGTGCGGCGCAACAACTACTGGGCCCTCGGCGCCGAGATCCTCATGCGCGAAGGGGGCAGCGCGCGCGCCACGGCCGCGGACGACGAGGCGTACCCGTTCGCCAACGCCCCGCGCGTGCGCGAGTACTTTCGGGATCTGATCCAGCGGTTCCCTTACAACTACAAGCACCGCCACGCCGTGTGCGCCGTCGACTTTTGGCCTGCGCTGTTGAGTTATGAGGTCTTTCAGGTGCATGCACAGCATGCGGCTTCGTTGAGGCGGATGAATCGCGAGGCGGAGGATTGGGAGGATGAGTCGTGGCAGGAGCCTTCCTCGCTCCTCGACGGTGGCGCCGGGGGTGATAGCATGATGGAGGGATCCGGCTTCCGGCCTGAGCAGGTCAACGGGCGGGAGACGCGTCTGCGGCAGGCGAGAGACCAGATCCGGCTCAAGGCGCTCGACATGCTGCGCGAGGTGGCGGGCCGCATGATCGACCTGCTGGAGGACCGGCCCTTTTCGCACAGTGCCGAGCTGTGGCGGGTGCGCGGGATGGTGTCGCTGTACATTGGCGACCTGCTCATCCCGGCGTACACGCACGACGAGAAGGGCGGCCAGATGGCGGAGGCCAGGGTGCGGCGGGAGGCGGAGAGAAACAATGCGCGGAGCAGCTTTCAGAAGATGGTGGAGCACGGCGGGAAACTTGATGCCTTGGTTCAGAAGCTCATGGCGCCCGTTGAGGAGGACGAGGGACCTGTGTTGCCCGTCTTTTCATCGCTTCCCTTCAGAGAGTATCGGACAGCTAGCTAGAAGTGCTGGCCGATATTATTCTGATGCGGAAAATTAAGCTAATCGAGAGCATCAAAAAGATTGGTCCGAGCCGAGGAACCGTCCTCTCTCTACCCAGCAATACCATCCACCGCCAATCCTTCCTATCGACTCACTCACGCATCCTTCTTGGGTACCCATCTCTGGAAAACCAGAGCAAAGTTGGAGCTGCCCACGACGACGCACCATTCACCCCCGGGGCTCCAAGCAACCTGTCTACCAACGAAGGTCGAAGCACCGCAGTTCTCAATCTTGTGGGGTTTCAGGGGCACCTGAGGGTTGCCGACGGTAAACTTGCCATCCCACGTCTGCAGCGTTTCCTGGTTGTACTGGGCTCTCAGCTCGGGAATCTGCTCGAGCTCCGTCCGGTGAGCCTTGTCAGCCGCCTTCTTCTCCCGGACCGTCGGCGCCGCCTTGCCGTTTGTATTGGCCCGATGGGTGATGGCTGGCAGCCAACTGGGCTTCGGAACGGCCTCCTCCCCGTCTCTCTTGGGTCTCTTGACGGCATTGACAT
This sequence comes from Colletotrichum fioriniae, assembly GCF_027942845.1. NCBI lineage: Eukaryota > Fungi > Ascomycota > Sordariomycetes > Glomerellales > Glomerellaceae > Colletotrichum > Colletotrichum fioriniae. Next base: position 1,086,627 of record NW_027076842.1, read on the forward strand.
AGTCGTGGAAGCCTGTGATTTGCTCAAAGTCCCAAAAGTAGATTTTGCCGTTGGCGTTGCAGAAGGCCAGGATGGGGTGCTGGTCGGGAACGAAGTGCAGCTTGAATCGCATAAAGAACTGCGGGCCGCAACCAAGCGTCTGGAACTCGATGAGCCGCGTATAGGGAGCTGGACATTCTGCCGAAACGCCCGGGCTAAAGGCAGAGCGGGTGAGATTGGCCGGGTTGATGGTAGTTGGGGCCATGGACTGCGGAGGAGGCGGGTCCTGGGAGGAGAAGCCTTCAATCTTCCACAAGACGATTACATCGTCGTGGCAGGCTCGAGAAAGGATGTAGTCGCCATAAAAGGATACACTGAAAGACATCAGTAGTCTGTAACATGCAGCTTTTCAAGCAAAGACTAACCAATCCACGAGACTACTGTGAACCTCTGATGTTGAGAAGTGAGGATAGTGAACCTCCACTGGACGGTCGGTATGCTCAGTGGGAAGGTCTGGTACTGTCCACTGTTCGGTTTGTTAACCAATGAGCTTGGGAGCGGCACATGAGATTATTGCCTACGAGGTTGATAATTTGATCATGGCCGGCGGAAAGAATATATCGGCCCGTGTCGTGCCATGCCTATGCAAAAGAGTTAGCCTCAGAGCCGCAACCAGGAGGCGGCAATGGAGCTACACGTACCAATGTTAGCAGGTTCCAGTAGTGACCTTCGCCTCCAAGAATGCACAAGCAGGGCTGCTTCTCATGTTTGGGATCTAGACTCCATATCCGGACTGTCGTATCGTCGGAACACGAGGCGATGATTAGAGGATCTATCGGAGACGTAACCACGTCACAAACGTCCTGAAGGTTCATCAGCAGGAGCCCCCAATATGTAATATTATTCCAGGCATGACTCACTCCGCCATGACCGACGAGACACTAAGTGAGATGTGAGCAAAACGTCTACGTGATACGTTGGATGTATCTCAACTCACGTTGACGAGCTTCTGTTCGATTATGTCGTAAACCTTGATCTTGGCGTCTTCACCGCCGTAGCACAATAGCGGCCTGCCGGTCTCCGCGTCTCTTGTCCAAGTGCAGGAGTAATTTCTTGCCTCGGTCTTTATTCGAGTCAGTTGCCGAGGCTGCTGTGGGTAATTTGTTTACTAGGGAGGACGCACATCATCATCCCGAATTATGCTGATAATTTCGCATGGATTCGAGTCATCGGCAGCTGCCGTGAGGCGGCAGACTATTATCTGGAGAGGAGGTTAGGGCCCAAAGAGCACTCCCAAGACAACAACTCGGATGCTGCAACCTACATGCTTCTTACTAACGGCAGCGAAGACGGGCCTCGCATCCAATGGCTGATAGGGGCAGAATTTGACATCAAAGAACTCTGAGGCGAGATTAGCCACGGTTGAAAGCAGTGCTTTGAGTCAACATTGGGGCAGGGCTTACCAGGCACCGGATCATCTTGAGCGAGGAACCTGGTGTCATCCTACAGCTCGTGTCAGTGGAAACTTTATTGAACGGCAAAGAGCCGCGTAAAGAACATGGCATTCTCAAAGTAGCTATTGCAGCTGGGTATCTCTGATGGGAATCCTTAGATACGCGGGTAGTAGGGAACAGGTAAGAATAGACTAAGAGCAATAAGGGCTCTTCGACCCCAGTTCGGCTATTTCAAAGATAGGAGCAAGTACCTCGAGATGAACCGAGACTCTCAGTCTCGGAAAGTCGTATGGAGTTGGTGTTGAGGTGGGGGCCATGACAAAATTCAATGTCAATAAAGGTCGGGATCGGAGGACGCGTTGAAGGCAACCCCGGCCTGAGGTTCAGAGATGGCCAACCAGCTCGTTTGCGCGGCAACTTCTTACGAGTAGTTTCGTCCGTAAAGTGCAACTGCGGGCGGAGGCATGAGCCACGGAGGGAAGCAAGACGCGTCAAGATGCAGTTGATAACTCGAGATCAGCTTTGTGTGTGTTGGCGTGTGCTTTGTGCAAGGACTCGTGTTAGTGTAGCTGCTACTGTCCCGGGTCCCTAACCTCAAGTAGGACTGGATGCGTTGCGGATACACTAAGGAAGGTACCTAGGATAAGGTAAGCAAAGAGAATTGAGAAATAACAAGGCAACGCTATGCAATGGAAGTGGCAGTTGGAAACAGAAAGAAGTCGGTAAGAATACTGCGTATCTAGCGCGTGAACTCAAGGTACCGAGTAATGAGGCACTGCAAGGTAAGGAAGGTACCTCACCTGGTAGGCAAATTGGAATAGGTAATGGAAGGAAGGAGACGGAGCTCGGCAGGTGGGGCTTGCGTTTTCTCACTTGTTCTTGCCGAATGTGGGCGTGAAAAGAGGAAACTTTGAAAATAGAGAACACAGTCGGTCGCGCAATCGTCAATAGGAACTTTCCGCTTTAGTGGGCCGTGGTTGACGGAACCTCGAATAGCCAAGGCCGGACCGGGGCCACTGCAGTGCCCGAAGCAGTGGAGGAAGAGGCCAATTGGGGTCGAAACGCCTGTAACGGTACGCTAGCCCTTAAACAGCACCGGCCACGGGAGCATCAGCAACCTACCTACCTAGAGCCATTTCTTACTTGATCACTACCGGGACCTCTTCAAGTCTCGATAAGTATGCCCGACTTGAGCGGCATTTCATACCATCTTGTCACATCTAGCTCGCCTCATAATGGAGAGCGGATGGGTCTTTGATTGGGCACACCTTTGTTGAAGGTGGGAGAACTACCTCGTTGGGGCACTTTTGTTATTCCCACCATCTACCAAAGGTATGAAGCAATTTTGTAGTACGGATACCGGTCAATATGTCTAATTACGTTCTCGGTGTATGAAGTTGCCTTGTCCAAGCACAGTGACTTGGTTCAGAAGCTTGCGCCTACCCGTCAGCATCATCGGACATGTCAATTGGATGTATAGAGTCAAGGTTGTGTATAGAAGGTGAGACAAAGTGATAACACAAAGCTTTTGACATTTGGTACCTTGGGTCTCATGATCATTGAGACTACCTTGGCTGAGAAGATTCAACAAAACCGACTGCGTAATACCGTAACTACCTGGTGGGAGGGCGCAAGGGTAAGCACACATTTGGAGGACTACCAGGTGAAGGTTCAAAGAGACCTGTGATTTCCTCTTCAGGCATATGACAGGGAAGGAGGGAGCATCGTTGGGGTGCCGTCAAATAACAGGACTTCAAACCCACAATGTCTCCGTCATTGTTCCCATGTTTTGTTAGTAGACCCGGAAGGAAAATGACATTCTGGGACGGGGATGGCTTCCTTAGGAGGGTGATTAGGAGGTGATTGGGAAGTGACTGATCGAGAAAACGTCGACCATTCCTCGACATCGAAGGTCTAGGAGGAGCAACGGGATGTTGAGAAAAGAGAGAGGGGGCGGCGCTATTAGATCGGTCGATGACAACAGAGACTGGAGGCTCTTGTACCGTTCTGAAGTTTGAGTACTTGGAGTGCGGTGCGAAGTCTGGCAAACCTACTTACCTTACTAGGACAATAGCACCTTGATGGAGGTATCCAAGAAAAAGTGAGTTATCACCCGATACCTGAAGAGGCCGTACCTCCCTAAGGAACCCTACCTTACCACCTTACCTACTTTACCTCGCCTTGCCTTAGGGTCCTTCTTTCCCCGGGGTGTGTGTCCTGCACGGTTCGTCCTCCGGGCCAATTCGATGTCAAATTGGTGCAGGGAAAGAGCGGATCTCCAGGGATAGTGGAGTCTGGTGTGGCTGCACCGGCTCTTTTCCTGGCCCGCGGACACTACTACTCTACCTTAGAAGTTAGCACCTCACTTGACACTACCTTACCTCACAGACCAAGCCATCTTCAAACGTCGACTACGGAATGGTTTCGCTTACTATCTGTACGAGTTTGAGACCTCTCAAGCAGACGCCAGACGGCTGATGCCGCAAGGTATCATGCAAGCGCTGAACATCACCTAGTATCAGACTAGAAAACGCCCTGCGTTATCCAGAGGCAGCCTAGCGCGAACAGGCATGGAGGCTGATTGTTGCGGCACCGCTGAGAGCTCCTCTGACGATCTTCTCATCACAGGTTGATTCTCAATTCTCGAAAAAGATACTGCTCCCAGGCTTCGTCTCTGCATCTCGGTACTCATTGCATTGCACACAGAATGGTAGTACGGCATCAGCACAGGCACGAAGCCCTGATTCTTCCATCGCGTTGGCAAGGCAAAGAGGCACGCCAGTTGAGGAGGATACGTCAGCCAGCATCCAGGGATTTGAGAAATGACGGCGGGTCGCCTTTTTCAAAGGCCCTCGTCTCTTGCAAATTCCCATACCGCCCAATCGTCGAGTCTCGATGCCAACCATCCATCACCGCGTTTCGATATCGGGCCTGCATCACTTTCGCACATCAAGAAATCCCATTATGCTACGGCCTGTCAATATCACACGTCTACGGAGTACGGAGTACTGTACGGATCCCTCCATGTCTGTTCAACCCCTGACAGCCGTGTCATGGCAGTTGGGATCCGCAGACTGTTAATAAACCTGTCCCGTCGTGGGTCTTCGTCCGTGGGCCATGCTGGGCACGCCGCTGCGATATCTTTCATGTCGGTCGTACAAACCATCCGCCCCTCGCGACCTGGCACCGCTTTCTCGGCATCCTGTCTATATGCGGTTCACGTCACGAACGGACGTCGAGGGGCCCTGCGACATTCAAAGAGGCAATCCACTTCTTCATCCGGTGAAGAATAGGGGAACAAAATAAGTCTTGGAGCAAACAAGATGAAAGAGTTAGTCGGTGTATACATCACATATTCTGCAACAAGGTATCTGCTCCGTAGACATCGACAGCTACTTTCAAGATACTCCGTACAAGTGGCGCATACGGCTCGAGCCTCCAACGGCCAATAGCCTCCCTTGACATTTGGCAGTCTCCAGATAAACCGCTCTTCATCTGACTCGAGTTTGCTCAATATCGTTTGTCTTGACTCCAAATGTGTGCCGGAGTTACGTACGTTTGGCGCAAAAAGATTGTGTTCTGGACGATCTCATCTGTTGAAATTCAGGGGCCTGGGCCAACGGAAACATCCGTACGTAACCTTCTGACGAGAAGAACCCTCCCCATACGATTTGGCACGGACGGTGTACGAATGCACCCTCGGGTTTTCCGAAGAGGAAGAAGTCGTGATAATTAAGAGCAGGGACAGTTTGAAGACATGGGCCAAACGAGCTGTGGCTCTTGGACTGGCTCAGGGATCCTAGCAGTCGATCCCAACTGGTGAACCGGGTTCTGATGTCTTCACAGCTGTCAACTGAAGTCAGACATCAAGCTATGCCTAGCAGAGCATAGCGCCCTCCCCTGTCCGGACGCTCAACCCACACGGACGCCATTTTAGCCTTTTTCACTCCCGTTGACACGGATGACGGGCGGCCTGGCGAGGAGACAGCAAGCATCAGTGACGAGAGCTTGGGGAAGGAAACGGGCTCTGCTGCTCTGCAATCTCCATCGGCTGTCAGTTCGAATTGGGATAAAGGGCCGCGTTCTCGCAAGCTCTTCCCAAACAAGACAAGAACTGTCCGATCACCCCTGCGAGATCCCCAAACCCCATGTCTGCTCTCGGTATCATGGACATGGTTATGGCAAAAGAAGTGGACAGCTCGACGCAGAAGCTCGCAGCTCGTTCGTCAACATGAGCTTGCTGTTGGTTTTGGATTTTCAAAATCGAATGATTGATGACGGAAGATTTGCTCTCATCTACGGTGGCTTGTTCTGGAGTGCGTGCAATTCCGCGAGGCGAAGGGCTATGCATCAACCCGCAGCTTCGCCAATGCCCGGCGAAAATGTCGGGACTGACGCGGTTCGAGGTTGATCTTACTCGGGTTTCGGCTCGAAAGAGCAACAATCCAAGGTCTCAACTATCAAGTGTGGATATATGGCGCCAATTTTAACAACCAGCCCGGTCCTCACTGCGCGAACCCATGCACACGCAGGTACCAGCGGCTGTTGTCTATCATCCATGCTCACTATTCGACAGTTCGACACATCCAGATGGCTCTGGTCTCAATGGCAGCTATTAGCAGACAGCATGAGCGAGTCTACCGGTGTCTGAAGATGTCGACGCTCAATGCCGGATGTTGTATCCGGGCCATGTGGACAAGGATCTCAGGTTCAAGCTCTGCAATGTTTCCCAACGGTTTGTCTCAGCAGTATCTAACCACCATTGAAGGGCATAAAGTGAGTGTGTCTACAACGCGGCGTGGACGCTCGCATCGGGTAGTTAGCAACTTGGCACGTTGTGCGGCAAAGATGCCTGACCTTGTACGATGTTTTGTAGGTTGGTTACCCGCTCCTCCAGGAACCAGGGTATAAACTGGAGGCTGGAGCTCAGTGTCGGAGGCACATCAATCCGTCCGACATCCCATTTAGGCACCCAGCAGAGTGTGTAACATTTAATCAATGTTCATCGGGTCAGCGGTTGAGTATGAACGGGTCTCTCCGAGCGGAAGACCATGTGACTAGTATCCCGGTTTGAGAGAGTCTACCACTACTTCGTACATCATTTCATTTTGCCCATTTTTGACTGCCCTCCTCCTCTCCTCTGAGAGAGCAGACGTGGCAGGCTGGGCTATGATCGTCATTGGTATGATTTGTTCACACAGCATTATTGTGACTGTGGGCGGCTCGACAATGCAAACATGGACCAGGGAGGAGGATAAAAAAGAAAGAATTAAAAAAAAAAATGCGCCGGATATGAAAATCAAGGAACGGGCATAGTTGCATTTTATTCTGCCCCGCTGTCAACGTCAATTGAATATGCCCCTCCCCCCATCAACAAGCGTTGCAATCTCGGGGGTCTTGATCAGAAAGTGGCTGTATTCGTACAGATACAGAGTCGAGTGGCAGACAATCGCCGATTCCTCGACTGCCACCATCTACGGATACCTAGGTAGGTAACAGAAAGCAGCATAGGGACATCACACACGCTATATCGTCTGCGAGGGACAGATGGAGTCTACCCGTATAGCTAGCTGGTTGGAACAAGACAGAGCAGCGCGGCACGGCGGGTAGTACGGACGTAGGTCAGCTAACCGAACCGATACTAGCTAAGCAGTCTTATTCCCTTATTTCCCATGGAGGCATGGATTGACGAATTATACTGTGGCATGGAGGACATAGCTCCAGCTGGGCTACGTATGAGTTTGGAGAGAAAGCCACTCTCGAACCCCTGCCCCTGTCTTAGTGCCGTTTTTATGAATATCCGTTCATCACGCAGTGCCACTTCGTAGACGTTGGGAAGTGCGGATACTACTAGGTACTGCTCTGTTGCTTTGTGCTTGGCTACCCAAAGAGTCTGACGCTCTGTGTAGGCACTAAAGTATTCGTATTTTGGTTTGGAGGAACGGTGATACCCTAAAAGCATGCCGTTGGCGCAAGAGAAGATGACCATGACCCAGGCAAGCCGCACGGCATCCGCAAGGATGGATGATGGCCATGGAGTCTGGCACGTCTGGGCGTATTCCGTCGTTCGAAGCTGCCCTGCCCCTGTGTATCCGTACCCGTACTCCATAGCGGAGACCGGAGAGATACCTCGTCCAAGGGTATCCATTTGTCTGTCCTCTCACTCTCAGTCTTGACTATCAAGTCTCATCTGTGTATCCCGTCCGTAAGGATAGTGATACTCTGTAGCGCGCGGGCACGCTTTGCTTTACGCACCCACATTTTGCTCAGCTACCGGGGGTTAAGTGGTATAGGTAGTAGCAGGCGAAGGTGGACGTTGGAGAAGTCGACAGCCGTGTTCATGACCCTTGTGGTATCCATACATAGCACTGCGTACTCCGTACACAGACAGAAGTCGACGTCGTGGTGGTATCCGTACTTCGCAGTCACACCTGGTGCTGCAAGAAGATGGAGGGGGGTCTAGGCCCAGGGACCCTGTCCTGCTCAGCTGGGCCCTGTCAGTTTCTCCTCACCAATCTTTGCCCTATCCGCATCTGTTTTTGCGAAGCCCGAGTCGCTGGCTGACGGGGACGGGGGAGTCTACTCCGTAGAGAGGAGGGGGCGCTGTGCTGCACACTCACTGATGAGAAGAAGAAGCGCGCTGCGGTGTCGTGCCGTCACAGAGAAAAGAGCAGAGCCAAGCAGAGCAATTGGAAGCAGAGGAGAAAGAAGCTCAGCGCAGAGCTGGACCATCCCCCCTCCTCCACCTCACTTCCGTCCCCCGCCGCCGTCGCCGCCGCCGCAGCCTCTCTCTCAAATCACATTTGCCAAACCACTTGCTAGACGAGCTGTCATAAAAAGATGCTCGCCTCCTCCGCCCATTCGCAACATATAGCACTCCTCCAGATCTCCTCCTTCTTCTTTTTTCTTCCTCCTCCCCCGCCTCCTCCTCTCTCTTAGCCATCACTACACTATTAGGTGTTTGTTCTCGCTGTCATTCTGGACCCAAACTTGAACCAACGGCATCCCGCAATCAAAATCAACCCGTCGTTTTCGCCACTAGCAGCTCTCGGCTCGTCCCAACTTATCTACCTTACCTTACCTGTTACCTTGCCTGCTTGCTTTAGTCTACCCACCTACACAACCTACACAACCTAAGGTAGCTACCTGCGGCTACGGAGTACGGTACAGATAATACCTAGGTTGCATCTCCTCGCATACCCTCGACGTACTTCTTCGAGATTTCAGCCAACCTTCGTTCAACGTCCGAGTACATCCACTACGTCAGGTCACCTGTGTCTGGATGTACCTCAAACTCAGACTACCTTAACCTCGAGGGAATCGCAACGTTTCCAACCCCCGCCAACGCCTAAAAAAAAAACCTCCTCTACCACCACCACAAAACGCTCTCGTTCTGACCGGCTTGCGCCCTCTCCGCACTATCCATCAGCTTGGATATTCAACTACACCTTGACTTTCAGCCCCCCCGTTTCTCCTTCTGCAGTAAGCCGCACCGAGCTGCCAACTGTCACTCGATTACCTCCAATCCGCCTTTTGCTCACTGCGCATACCTGCCTGTGTACGACACGACGCAATATTGTCCATTACTCTGCACTCCCGCTATCCCGTGCCAGTCACATAAGTCGGGTCCGCCGTTTTCACAGCCACAGCCACTCTATCGGTATACCCCGTGAGAGTGAGACTGAGACTGACAGCCTTCGCTTGCGAGGTGAAAGCGCACTCTGTGTCCCACGCCCAGCAAACCAGCGCGTACTACAATCAACAACGATTGGAGAGAAGCAATCACTCAGCCCAGACCCGATTGATTCCCCAGACGTATTACAGTTACCGCTTAAGATTAATCGAGCTTCTATTTGGCGCGGCCACTGATTCGACGCCTTGCGGTATTGAGGACCCACCAAGCTCTCCACGGCAATCAAGCAGTCTCTCAAACCACACTCGCCTTACTTCCCAGCCGATTAAGACTCCGGACGACGTGCGGGAGAAACGGACGTGATTGCGATTCAATCGGACATATATCCCAGACCTTGTTTCAGCCACGAGCCAACTGTTCTTTGCCATGGAGCAAACGTTCATGACCATTCATTCCACGGACCCCAGCGCTGCCATATTATTCGTGTCCGACTCAGTCTACGACATACTGGGTTATACCCCCCAGGAAGTGCAGGGGAAATCATGCTTTGACTTCTTTCACCCCGACGAGGTACCCTTCGCTCGCTCTATCCACAGTCGCGGTGTCTTGCTGGACAAGGCAGCCGTGCTTCACTATGCTCGCATCATGGCCCGCGATGGCCAGTGGGTGAGCTGTGAATGCTGCTTCACTGTCGTCCACGATGTCTTGGTTGCCTGTACCAGTATTTATCGACGGGACGAAAAGAGTCACAGTAAGCGAACACTTCAGCCTCACGTTCAATTCATTCTCATGCTAATGTCGTGACAGGACGAGCCGTCGAAGCACCTCAGATCCGTCGATTGTTCTCGAGTTCCCCTCGGGATCCTCGTTACCACATGCTGGAGCATCTCTCACCCAAATTCAGAATGCCTCCCGTGGAACGCGAGCCCCGCGCAGCTCTCATCCTCAACAGGTTCACCCGCACTCTGACTGTCATGTTCGCTACCAACGCAGTCTCCTCGATTCTTGGCGTCAGACCCGACCAGATCAAAGACAAGAGCTTTTATGAGTGCATACAGGAGAATTGCTTGCCGGATGCTATTCGCTGTTTGGAAAGTGCAAAGGCCAATGACTCGATTGCCTATCTGAGGTTCTGGTACAGAGATCCCCGTCGGCCTGAGGATTTTGATGATGAGGAGGAAGACGAAGAGCACAACAGCGGAAATTCCAGTGACTCCGATGGCGGAGGCGTCCAACTCGATGGCCGCATGGATATTGACGACGATGACGGTCCTGTGATCAAACAAGAAGACCAAGGTCGTCCGGATATGTCGAATCACAGCTCTGCGAACCAAACAGCGACTACAAACGCCTCTGGCTCGAGCAATGAGACGCAGAACACTGCAGCTACCTCCGCCCCTTCGGCTGACGGATCAGCCGCCCAGGCATCGACGCCTGCGGAGCCCTTGCGTAACCGTCGGCGGGAACCGCCCCAGGCTTTTGAGCTTGAAGCTGTCGTGTCATGCACGTCCGACGGTCTTGTCGTCGTCATTCGTAGAGCGCGCCCACCAATTCCGGCACCTCACCCGCCGTTGGTCGTCCCAACCTACACCAATGGTCTCTTTGCGGCACCTTGGGGTCATCATCCCATCCGCCCTCAGGTCCCCCAGGAATCGCTCTACAATTTCAGACCTCCTCTCATGCCTCAGTACATGCCTTTGCAAGACAACGTCATGGCTGCTGGGGGCCCACCTGTGGACCATCTCATGAGCTCCATCAGAGATGTTGCCGTTTTCGCATGGGCATTGGTAGGAATCAATGGCAACCTGGCGACATACACGCGAGGCATGCCACGCGGTGAGTCCATACCAGATAGTGGCCTACCTATATGGGATCCCAATGCAGGGAATGCCTCTTTACACGGACCGGAAAACCAGGCAGTTCGTCGATGGACGCAATATGACAAGGAAAAGACCTTTGGTCCGCCCTCGTCGGCTTACCGACAGTCGTATAATCAAGGCAGGCCATCCGGGTATAGCCATGTGCCCCAGATGGGCAGCTACATCTACTCTCAGCCGGCGCCGCCCACATGGCCCGGCTTACAGCCTGCCTACACTTCGGCGTATGACCCTTACTCAAGGAACAACAACATTCGAGAACAGCACCATCAGCATCATCAACCGCAGCCTCATTACGACTACCAGGCTGGTCGTCAGCAGCATCAACCCCAGTCACAAGATTTTGGTCAACGAGGAGCGCTGCAAAATCAGCCATGGGGCGAAATACCCCCACCATACAACGGCCAGGGCCAAGCGAATGGTAATTCCAATGGACATGCTGGCGGACATTCGAACGGACAGCCCAATGGCCAGTCCAACGGGCAGCCTCATGGGCAGGCTAACGGCCAGTCCAACGGACATGTCGACGGAAACTCCGGCAATGATCCAAATGGATCGGCAGGGCCAAACGATCCATCCCATGGTTATCGTTACCCATGGCAGTAGTTGAAACACTCGAACATGGGAGACGGCAGCATGAGGATGACCATCTCACACATATCGGAGCGCATTGGCGGAATCCAAACGAACAGAATGTGATCAATCTTAGGGAAGAAAGTAGGTAGAGGCTTCGTGAAACTTCTTCAAGGAAGTCAGTAGTGGCCGGTGACGATAAGGGGGAAAAAAGATTGGGGTAGATTCCCCCCTAGCAGAGAGGACATGGAAAGGGGTTGTGTGTACCAGGCATCGGCGTTCCGCGTTTTACTAGAAACGGACGGTAAAAATGAAAAGATACCCCGCGAGGCGAAATGGAGGCCATCAAGCTCGCAAAGGAGGAGAATATTTGTATATAGACTATCTGCCAGTAGGGTTACTTACTGGCATGGGGATTTTTTTAATATTTTTGGGGGGCGTTTTTATTCCAACTGGGTAATGAAGGGCTAAACTATGCAATTTGTGTCCGGATTTCGTGTTGGATATTGTGAATGAGAAGCTAAGTTTGATGTCGGTTTGTATCTATGTGTAGACGTGGGCGTTTACGACTCCCGGAGCATCAGCGGACAAGGCGGGAATCCACATTGAAATCCGGGCTTGGGGCCTGGGCGGGTTCTCCTCAGAGTCCTCACAGCGCGGAGTGGGGTCAACACGTTGTACCTTAGTTAGGGTACTCCGTACCTAAGGTACGAACGGCTTTCGCTGGCCAGTGAGCGATGGCGTGGCATCTGTGGATCGGGGATGCGGATCTCTTTTTTTCCGATTCGAGGGAGCTTGGACCACCTATTAGTGCTTCGCTGGAGGAAACCGTGGAGTCTATGCCAGGAGTCGCAAGCTGCTACGTACGTCAATTAGACCAGAAAGTCCCATCCCATCTCGGAAACTTGAAAGTGCAAAGCAACTTGCAATTCAACCATAACGACCCCCACGAACACATTTCACATTCTGCTTTCTTGAACAATAAGAAGGACGAAGACACGACAATAGTGTTTTCCGCCAAATAACACAAGTTCCAGCCATGGCATCTACGAGCAAACGAGACGATTATGCCAACCCTCCCTTGCCTGACGACGATTTGATTGATCCTGATGATGGTAAGCTTTCACAAAAGGGAACCACGACATTCTGTCCAAGCGATGGAAAGCTAACACTCCGTCTGTGATGAAGCTGATCTAGATGATTTCGACGACCCTCTCGGCAACACATCCTCGCGCCAGCCATTGACGGGCAACATCGGCTCGAGCTCCTCCTCTTCGCGGCCACTGAACGAGAACGCCTGGACGTCACGCATACCAGGTGAGGACCGCGCCGCGCCGCAAAACACAATCGACGAGTCAGTCTGGGACACGCTCCGCCGCGACCTCCTCGCCGTCTGGGCCAAGATGAGGGAGGTGCTGTACCCAAAGTACCTGCTGGGCGGCACCATGTTCGACGCCGACGGCCTGCGCGGCGCGTACGCCAACATCCGCGGCGCGGGCATCTCGGGCGCTCGCGAGGAGCTCACGGGCCTGGCGAGCCGCTTCATGGACTCGGAGGCGCTGCTGTCGCAGAATAACATGACACCCGGCCTGCGGGACTGGGATCTCTGGGGCCCGCTCATCTTTTGCCTGCTCCTCAGTCTCTTGCTCAGCTTCAATGCCAGGGCGGACCAGAAGGATGTCGTGTTTAGCGGTGTCTTTGCCATGATTTGGATTGGAGAGGCTGTTGTGACATTGCAGATCAAGCTCTTGGGAGGAAGCATGTGAGTTGAACCGTCCCCCTGTGTCGCTCTTTGTGTATGTGTGAGCGAATACTAACAGACCACTGCAGCTCCTTCGCACAAAGTGTCTGCATCATAGGATATACGCTGTTCCCCCTGGTGATTGCGGCACTCCTCTCTGCCTTTGGCATCCCGACCGTGGTCCGAGTCCCCGTGTACCTTGTCCTCGTCGCGTGGTCTCTGGCGGCAGGCGTCAGCATTCTGGGGGGCAGTGGTGTGGTCAAAAACCGCGTTGGAATCGCCGTGTACCCGCTCTTCGTCTTCTACCTCGGCCTGGGCTGCCTCTGCTTCATCAGCTGAGCTGCCCTGGACGAGGTTGCAAGGCGGAGTTAGGGGGGGCGAAAGTGTTGGAACGGTTGAGAGATGTACTGCAAATGTGGCCTTGGCGAGAGTCTAAGGCGTACACTGTATTCTAGATATCCATGTTGTGCTACTCATCCTCGGGATGGTGGCGGGCCAATGAATGAGAATGGGCGTTTGGTTTTCTGCTACTAGGATCGGCTATCCGAGGACGAAAAGTTGCCCTATCTCGCGATGACTCCGCGTGCGCCGCCGAACCCGAATTGTCTCTGGCTAAATTTTCTAACGAGGGGAATCAGTTGCCAGAGGAACATGTCGTTTAGTGGTAATGGTTATAAGTCCAAAGCCATTTCACTCACTACCTTAGATGCTTGTTAGACAAACCCAGGTCATGAACCAGAGGCACAGGAACACCAAATTCTAGCTGCAAGCGGCGTCGGTAGTTGCCGCTAGAATGTCACCTGCGTTGCCCTTTTTGGACAGCCACACCACCCAACCGTAGGGCCATTCATCTGACACCTCAGACGAGCGGCCCTGGGCTGAAGGACATCGGAGGCGGGGAACCCCCACCGTTGGTACGGTACAGTGTAAGGTACCTACTCAGAGAACCAGACCTAGGCTTTTTAAGTCTAAAATACCCCTCACTTTTCAGTCCACGTACCTAAGTTGCAGTGAGGTGCTCGTCGTATTGAAAAGCCTTCCTTGGAATATTACGGCAGGGTGGCGGTATAAGTATGCGTAACAATAAATGAATAAAGCAAAACCCTTGGGAAACCAAGACAGAACAAAGATTCAGAGGTACGGATGGGAAGTTCTAGCCCATCGCAAAGGCAAAGGGCGCTAATGCATGCCGCCATGGGCCCAATGGAATTCAACCTGCCCGTGGACGAGCTGAGGGTGGGCATTTCCCTCTCGTCTAGCCAGCGTCGTGCCGTCGTCTTATCCGAGCCCGGAGCGCACCGAATGATTGGATTGATTAACTCAAGCGGGAGTCGGCCCCGTCCAATTGTTTTCCATCTCAGTGAGCAACGTCAAATCTCTCCGCGAAAGACGAGAACCATACACCTGCGGATTACTGGCCTGAGCCTACTGTCACCGCATCCCGCTCTGTACCGCGCCTACCTACGTACCTTTCAGAGACCTGGGAGTGTACCCATACTGTACTGCAGTGCAGCAACATCGTAGCACCGCCACTACCTGGACTACCTTGCTCAGGTAGACATTTCTCAACCACAACCTTAACCCCCAAAACGCCAGTCGCGCGACACCACCGCCCCAGAACCCAGAAACGCGGACCTCGGTGTTCTTACCCTGTCGACGACCCGGTTACTATTGCTCTTCGTCGTGGAGACGATTCTTGGTCTTTTTGCAATAGCAACTTCGACTTTTTTCCCCCTCCTTTCTTGCCATTTTTGGCTCTCCCGTCTGCGCGGCAATACCCATTTGCCAGCAAACTCCACGCTACTGAACTACACCGATTTTGCTCCATCGCTGGCAAAAGTCGGGCACAGAGAACCTCCGCACCCACCACCCGACGACAAACGACCGTACACGACAACGTAAAAACCGCTCCGACAGGAACGTCACCTATAAATCACCATGGCCGACGATCCCCAGCCGGGCAGTCCCAAGTCGGACCCGATCGACGCAAAGGAGGACGCCGAGACCGCCGCTGCCCGCAAAGAACTGAAGCACACGGCCATCTCAGAGAAGGCGGAAGGAGCCACCGCCGACACGACGCCTTCGGGATCGCAGAACGAGGATCACAAGGACCACGTCTCGTCGCCCAAGAAGAAGCGGGCGCACGACCAGCTGGACGAGGACAAGGACGCCGACGAGGCTGACGTCAAGAGCGTCGCCTCGAGCGACTCGGCCAAGGACAGGGCTTCGCGGCTGGAGCCAGAGAAGAAGAGGCATAGGGACGAAGTTGCCGGCTCTGGTGACGCTGCGGCCGATTCCTCGGTAGGCTTTGACCTTGACGCATGTGGTGTTTGCCATGCATACTGACGCTGTTTCGCTTCCCATAGGCGCCACCGACTACCGATACAAAGACGTCAGAGAGTGCCGCAACAGAAGCAGCTACATCACAGGATTCTACAAAGGATGAGAAGAAGGGCACATCGAGTTCTGCGTTTGCCAATTCTGGCTTCGCTAAATTGGCGGCATCGAGTGCGTCCCCCTTTGGTTCGCTGGGAAGTGCGACCAAGGGAAGCGTCTTTGGCAGCGGAGCCAAGGCTGGCGCATCGCCTTTTGGCGGTCTATCTCCATCCAAGCCTGATGCCGCCGCCCCGGCGGCTCCTATCCCCACCCTCAGCTTTGGCGGTGCCGGCTCGGCTTCGTCGCCTTTCGCCAGCGTTAAGCCCGCTGGCGCAAATGGCGGTTTCGGCTCAGTGTTTGGCAGTGCCTTTGGCGGCGGTCTAGGCGGCAAACCACTTTCGAGCTTCGCCAAGACGGGGGAGTCTTCTTTCAAGACTGAAAAGGCTGCCAAGCCGTTCGGAGCTCCCGACAGCGACGCGGAAGACGACAACGATGACGAGACTGAAGGCGATGCGGATGGAGCCTCAGAGTCTGGCGACAAGGACGAAAAGGAAGAGTCTGACAAGGAAGAGACCAAGGCTGGGGACGATAAGAAACGTACCAAGCTGCAGAAGAGTAAGAAGGCGTTCTCCATCCCAGTAACACGAAGTCAAATTGACCTGTTATAGTTACTGTCGACGATGGCGAGGCCGGAGAGGCTACTATAGTCCAGGTCAGAGCTAAGATATTCTACCTGGAAAAGGAGGTTGGTTGGAAGGAGCGCGGATCCGGTATGCTCAAGATCAACGTTCCCGAGGCATGTGTCCAGTTTGACGAAGGTGGTCTGCCGATACCTGGCTCCTTTGATGCATCGGCCCTGGAAGACTTGGAAGACCCCGAGGCTGGCGAAAGCAGAGGCAGCAAGGTGCCCCGTCTCATTATGAGGCAGGATCAGACTCACAGAATACTACTGAACACGGTCATCCTACCGGCGATGCAGTTCCAGGAAAAGGCGACGTTGAAGAGCGTCGGTGTCATGTTCACGGCCTTTGAAGGCGCGGAGGCTAAGCCAGTGAGCGTTCATGTGAGGGTACGTGTTCCCCTCCCCTACACCCGAAACCAAAAGCACGAGACGATTTGATTTACTAACTCATCACATATAGCTGAGCGCCGCTAGTGCAAAGTCATTCCTGAACGAGGTTGGAATGGTGCAGAGAGAGCTCTTGAGCAACTGAGTGTATCCATACCAACACTTTTCAAGTGAATTTGAGATAGCCGGCGGCGTTAATGGTCGCCTAATGACGCCAATTCATCGAACAAGGCGAGTACGCATCACTATAAAGGGAGGGCCGGCGTGGGCATCTCCAGAGACCGCCTGGAGGCCTTCGGCTACCTTAGAGAGAGTGGGCAAGAAGAGGGACAGGCACACAATTGGTGGGACGGCAGAGATTTGTTTAGGAGTCCAGTTTGAACTAGGCGGATATCTCAGGCCCCTATCCTGTCATGATACCAGGATAACAGGTATCCTTCGATACATTTAGATATCACTCAGTACATTGTAACAAGGGCACAATTCGACTGAAGATTCATCGTTCGTTCAAGCTGTGGAAATCGAACCCTCTTTATGCAGGAGCCTTTGGATGACTGTGGTTCGAGACTTGGGAAGATGATATTTGATGTGACGCACGTGACTTGGTGTGGATTACGTGACGCAGACGACTTCTTTGATCTGAGAGGTAGTGACGTCGCGCGTCGAAGCGCCAGGCACGACTAATTCGCTTCACTGTCTGTCTGCATGTCCAAGAAATTGTAACGATCAGATTGCCGAGTCGACTGGTTTCTGTTGACGATCTCAAACCCCCTAATTATCCACCCTTGCAATCGAGAGATGGCGGCCTCCTAAGGGCCACTGATTCAAGCGACCATGTCAAGCGCTGCTCCAGGCGAGCTCCCGGTGACAGTGCGAAAGCCCCGGGGTAAGAGGAAGCGGCAAGAGAATGAGAATGATACGTCCACGCAGGAGAGTCAGAATAGCGTCGGTTCTACAGAGGGCGGTCCATCAAATACCGACGATGCAGTGTCCACTGACACCCAAAAAACGACCAAGTCCAGGAAACGGGCTGCGCCGAAAAAGGCCGGGTCGAAGCAGAATAGCACGGAAAGCGTAGCCCCCGCCGAGAAGTGCAAGATTGAGTGGCCTCAACGCTTCAAGGACTTGGAAAAGACGCATCGCGCACTCAACCTCGTCTTTACGTTTTGTTGTACTCGGAAACACCTCGCCACCACGTTTGAGACGATCAAGTCCTCGGTGGAATCGCACACAAAGACGTCCCTTACAGTCCAAGATATAGCTGCTATCGCCGCTATACGCCCCGAGGGCGTCAACTTTGCCTATGTCGATGAGATCATGCTGCAGACCGAGGTCAGGGGCGCCGAGCGCGATGTGGTGTTCAAGAAGGGGCGGGATTTCCTCTCCCAGGCTCCCGCGCCGGATGCCTCTGTGGGAGGCATTTCGGGTCTCGAGAAGCTGGATCACCACCCCGACGAGGCTGTCGAGCCAGGAAAGGAAGTGCTGTATTTTGAGTTTGTGGACGGCGACCTGAAAAGGCAGGTCAAGGACAGGAAGACGGGGGAGATTATCAAGCCGAACAGGAAGCTAAGGGAGGAGACTCTCAAGATGCCCGTCTACAGCCAGAAGCAAATGACGAATTTGATTGAGAGGCGGAATCAAAGGTTCAACGACGCCATTGTCCATTTTCTCAACCAATGCGTCGCCGATGGGCTTGATCCAGAGCTGAGTTTGGCAACGGCAACTGAAGCTCATATTCCTGTGCCGACAATCACAGAGGAGACGGAGCCAAAGGATCTCGGTGCTTTGCCCGAATCCATCCCAACGGAACGAAAAGGCGTCCCTGAGATTGTCCAGGAGCTGAAAGAATGCTCTTGGTACACTGGACAGATTGTGCCCGACGGACACCGCGTCTTCGAGCCGCAGGAACCCGTCTACGGTGATCTCAACTTCCTCCTCAGCCAGGATCTCGTGAATGCGCTGTACAACGCAAAGGGCATTACGCAATTCTTTGCGCACCAGACCGAGGCCATCAATGGTTTGCTCGAGGGGCAGCACGTCGTCGTGGCCACTTCGACGAGCTCCGGCAAGTCTCTGATTTACCAGCTGCCGGTGATTCACGCCTTGGAAGAGAATCCGCACACGCGTGCCATGTACATTTTCCCGACGAAAGCCCTGGCGCAAGATCAAAAACGGAGTTTGAGGGAGCTCATGAGCTACATGCCTGGCATGGAGGAAGTGCTGGTGGAGACGTTTGATGGAGATACCCCGATGAAAGAACGTAATGTGATCCGGGAGGAGGCGAGGATCATTTTCACCAACCCAGACATGCTGCACATCACTATTTTACCGCAGGAGGAGAGATGGAGGACGTTCCTGAAGAACCTCAAGTACGTCGTCGTCGATGAGCTGCACTACTACAATGGGCAGATGGGTTCCCACGTGGCCTTTATCATGAGGAGACTGCGAAGAATATGCGCTGCTGTTGGAAACCGCCACATCAAGTTCATCTCGTGTTCTGCGACGGTGGCCAACCCAAGGCAGCACTTTAAGACAATCTTTGGCATAGAAAACGTGCGGCTCGTCGACTTTGACGGCTCCCCGTCCGGTATGTTGTCTGCCTGGTCCCCTCTTCACTTTTCAAAGACTGACTTGCAACAGGTCGCAAAGAGTTTCTCTGCTGGAACACGCCGTACAAGGACCCCGGAGACCCGGCGAGCGGCCGAGGTGACGCCTTGTTTGAGTGTGCTCGCCTCTTCTGCCAGCTTATGCTCAGGGGCGTGCGCATCATTGCCTTTACCAGAGTCAGAGAGCAGTGCGAGAAGCTGGTCACCGCGGTGCAGCAGGAACTGGAATCTCTCGGGCGTCCAGAGTGCGTCAACAGAGTCATGGGCTACAGAGGCGGCTACACGGCGCAAGACCGACGGCGGATCGAGTCGGAGATGTTCGAGGGTAAGCTGCTCGGTATCGTCGCGACCACCGCCCTGGAGCTCGGTATCGACATTGGCACACTGGACTGCGTGCTGACCTGGGGATTTCCCTATACCATTGCCAACTTGCGCCAGCAGAGCGGCCGTGCCGGACGAAGGAACAAGGACTCGCTGTCGGTGTTGGTGGGCGACTGCTTTCCCACTGATCAACATTACATGCAGAATCCGGACGAGATCTTTTCCAAGCCAAACTGTGAGCTGCAGGTCGATCTGGAGAACATGCTGGTACGGGAAGGACACATTCAGTGTGCTGCGTATGAGATGCCCATTCGGCCAGTGGAGGATGCTCAGTACTTTGGCAAGGACCTTCCTGTGATTTGTGAGGAGAGGCTGGTAAAGGACCCTTTGGGCTTTTATCACTGCCACGATCGGTTCCGTCCCATACCTTCGAGGTTCGTCGCCATCCGTGATACCGAAGATGATCACTTTGCCATCATCGACATCACACACGGTAAGAACGAAGTCTTGGAGGAGTTAGAGGCATCGAGAGCGACATTTACGATCTATGACGGCGCAATTTTCCTCCACCAGGGAAACAAGTACCTGGTCAGGGATTTCCAGCCCGAAAAGATGATGGCGAGGGTGGAGCGTGTCAAGGTCGAGTGGACGACGACGCAACGAGACTTTACCGACATTGATCCGATTGAGACGGAAGCCATTCGCAAGATCTCCGGGTCCATGTCGAGAGCCTTTTACGGCACAATCAAGATCCAGCAGAACGTGTACGGGTTCTTCAAGGTGGACAAGAAGAAGCGCGTGCTCGACGCCGTGCACGTCGACAACCCCCCCGTCATCCGGTACGGCAAGGGCATGTGGCTCGACATACCCAAAAAGGCGTTGCAGATCCTCGTCGACCGGCGCCTGAACATCGCCGCGTCGATTCACGCGGCCGAGCACGCCATCCTCAGCCTGATGCCCAACTTTGTCATCAGCCTACCGGGCGACGTCCGCACCGAGTGCAAAATCGCCCTAAAAGAATTTGCCAAGAAGGATTCCCAGAGGAAGAGGCCGGGCCGGTTGACGTTTTACGACGCAAAGGGCGGCGCCAGCGGGTCGGGCATCAGCACAAAGGCGTTTGAGCACGTCGACCACCTGCTGCAGCAGGCCGTCAAGAGAGTCGAGGACTGCTACTGCGAGCACGGGTGCCGGGAGTGCGTCGCGTCGGACCAGTGCAAGCAGGCGAACGAGGTGATGAGTAAGGCGGGCAGTCAGGTGATTTTGAAGACGTTGCTGAATCGGGAGATTGATATCGATGCGCTGCCGATGGGGCCAGAAGAGTATTGTCCTGCGGGGATCGAGACTGTTGTTGTGGCGCAGACTGTGCCGGCCAAGGATGGGGGCAAGTTAAGGGTGGTTGAGATCAAGGAGGAGGAGTTTGATGAGAGAGATACGGTTTTGTTGGAGGAGGCTGAGCTGTGGGCTGGGCGGGAGGAGGAGGAGGAGGTCCAGGAAGAAGAAGAGTCATGATCGCGTGTTGATGTGGTATGGATATCAGACATTCTGTGATCTCGCAGTACCCTTTGAAGGATCTGAATAGAGCTGCAGCTATTATCAATTGTATTGACTGTCATGTCTGGCTACCTACGCTCGTCCACTAAAAAAGAGACAATCCCATCAACTTGTCCTCTTGTTTCGATTCCAGGGATTAAGTTACTGAATGGTTGAAGATGACGATTCCGAGGTAGTGTGCTCGTCACTAAAAGCTAGAAAGTGGGCAACGTTCTCTTTCTCGATACTCTTTTCTAGCGTTTTAGTCAGTAGCCTAAGTACATCAGGTCTTGGGATTGATCTCAATCCTATTCCATCGGCCCCTATTCTCAAGTGTCGATTCAACGTTGTCAAAGAAGCTAGGTATACCTTGGAATAAAACGTGAACCAGAGAACCTGGCGAAGCGCGGCGAAAAGGCAGGAGCGAGTGAGTACTTACCTACCTAGCCAGACCTATCTGCCTGGTAAATGTTGCTCTTGGCCAGTTCAGTTCCATCTGGAACGTCATCACAAGGTGCGTTAGCATCTCAACCTTGGTATCTCGACTGTTCCTCTCGCATTGGTCATCCAGGTTTTCTGATAAATGTCATCCATCATCTAAAATGATCCCGAGTATCTACCTCATCAGACTTCCCATCTCAAAAGTAAAAGGTGGAAAATGAACGGACCGATCAAGGATTCTCTTGATCGGAGCCTTGATGTAAACCAAAGACTTCGTGGTCTAATCAAGGAATCAAGACCCTGAGGTTCATTCGTCCTGTCGAGGATGGTGAATCTGATCATAAGGTGAAGGGAGGACAGGCAGGCAGATTCAGGTGAGTGTGGAACCAATTTATGAGGGTATACTCAAGTGTTCTATCGTGAATACACATCAACCCACCTCACCCCATCGCGCCTTCCCACGGGTGGTGCCTTCGTTCCTTCTCTACTTCCCTCGACTGCCTACCGACCGCCTCTTGACCGCCTACAACCGCCCACGAACCGCCTTTTTTCGATTCCTCCTTTCTTATCCTTATAAATACCTACCCCCCTTCTCATCCTCTTCTCCCTCCTCCATCTTTTTCTTACCACAGCTTCCACCCCCGCGTTGAAGATATCCTTCCATCACATCTTCCTTTTGCATGATTATACCCCATCAGCGTCAAGAGTTCGATCGAATCATATCAGACCAGCAGCTTTTCTCGATTACATTATAGAGCATACCATTCTTCTATCTCACCTGCATCTCAAAGTAGCGGGAGGATACACTCATCTTTACTTCCACTAAGACCTCCCCTTCCATCAACTCTCATCCAAGAAAGCATCCATCTGGAAGACTTTTCAACCGATCAAGAAATAACAAAGGATCGCTGAAGCACTTCTTTCTTCTCGACGAAGGCGCTATAGTCTCCGTTTACGAGTCACGCTTTCATTTAGCATCCAACGGTACTTTGATTCAATAACAGTCACACATATACAGAAGTAAGTCACTCCCTTTTTGCCCTATCAACTTGAAATGTCACTAACTTTCAATAATAGAGATGGCTCAGAACTGTGGTCAAAGACTTGCTCCTCACGACCAAGTCCTGGCATCATACCTGGCACAGCTTGACCTTGGGGATGACCAAGCTCAAAGTGCTCATGCCGCTCCTGCCACTGCCACTGCCGCTGCCGCTGCCACAGCTGCTGTGCGTGGCAGCAATGGGAGCAGCATGAGCAGAAGCAGCAGTGACGGCGGTCTCGGTCGTGGCGGAAGCATGGCAAGAGGAAGTCGAAGTGGTGTCATGGTCAGAGAGGCGTCAGCTGCAAGCTTGCACAAAGACAATCACAGAGCTGGTCCTTCCATGACTGCCGGCGTCAACCAGCTCGTGTGTATCGACACAGAACCTTCCAATACCAGTACAACGGCTCAAACAAGCCATGGCAGAGGCTTCGAGGCCATGCGCATGGTTTCTCAGCAGCGGGGTCAAGTTATTCAAGCACCTCATGAGCAAGCAATTTCACGCTTTGCCAGAGAATTCTACAACCTGCCCTCCAACTACGCTGGGGACCCAACAAACTTACGCAATCAAAGTGCGCCAGTCGAGGATGAGGAAAACACGGCGCTGTTCATCACTGGGCTTCCGGCTAATTGCACTCATACGATGCTGCTTAAAGCCATGGCTTGTTGTGCCCCGGTGGGAAAAGTCTATGCAACAGTCATCAACGCCGCCGACCCAGCTACAGGGAAGCGCTATGCAGCAGCAAAGGTGGTGTTTTTCAACCGTTCTGGCGCTGAGAATTGCTTCCGAGCAATCAAGCAGGGAAGACTTGTTGTTGGAGGACGCCGTCCCAGAGTTGTCTGGAACCGCATCAAATCAGCTGGACAGCCAGACACCAGTAACTCCAGAGTCGTCTTGATCCGTGGCCCATCTGAGCTGGTTAGGCGCGATGTGCTGGGCCGTTGGTTCTCAGAGAAGTTCAGTTACCATACTGAGGACGTCTTGGTTCGCCGAATGCAAGCTGGCACTACGGTGCTTGAATGGCGGTTTGGAAGCTTCCGAGCCCAAGCGGAGGCCGCCACGATGTTCATGAGTGAAAACGAGCTCGACGGCACAAAGCTGGAATGGCGTTGGGGAGTGGACCCCTGTGCTTGATCTCGACTCCAAGCTCAGGTGTACAGATGGAAGGGGTAGTGGAAGAACGGATTGAACGGCACGGGAGGTGCGGGAAGCCAGAAGGTTAATGTTGGTGAGGCTGGCTGGGAGGAAGTGGATAGTGTTTTGGGTGTTTTGGGCGTTTTGGGATTTCGTTTTTAGAAGAAAATACAACCAAAGACCCTTTTACGGTCGACCGAAAGAGGATGTGCACAAGGATATGCATTGGAAGCAAAGAGGTGAATGCAGGCGGATCAAAGAAGCTTTTGCCAAGGGGCAAGCTGGGATGGAACGGTTCGCCCATCGCTCATCGGGGGTGGTGGGAACCGTAGGAGAGGAGAGGTGGAGGTGGAGATTCGATGTGCGACGGTGTCTCAGGCTGTGTGGACGCTCGTGGCATTGTTGCTTGGCTTTGTCGATGGGAGACCCAGTTGTTCGTCTTGGGGAGATCCTAGTGTGAGTCTTTGCTCTTGGCTAGGTCTTGGCTCATATTGGCTTCATCTTGGTTTGACCTGGTTCGACTTTTGGTTTTTGCTTACTGTAGTAGGCTCAGATCGTAGGTTCTCGGAACGATGGATGTTATAGGCCCAGGTCTCTTGGAGTTGAGCCTCCCCCGTTAGGTTCCTCGTAGCCCGTTCCCCGTCTCCCTCAGTCCCCCTCCTTGGTGTTGTGCGCGCGTTCCGTCAAAAGTCTGTGCTTGGCTGCCTCCCTCAGAAGGTTCAGGTTGCCATTACTCTGGAATTGTTGCTCCGTCCGAAAAAGTCAATTGTATGGACGGTGGTCCCTTGTTACTTTAGGGCGGGTTGCAGTTAGACGCATTGGACGCCCGTCTGCTGCATAACTTTGCCCAGAAGCTGAGATTTTGAGAAAAGCCTCGGCCCCATACCAGAAATTAGGCGAACTTGACACAATCGGTCGACTTTACTAGGCACTCAAGATTTAGAGAAAGGACCGGAGATGAGGACCAAGTGTCCCCATGTCAGCGTGGTCATTGATGACGGACACCTCTTGAAGAAAGATGATTAGAGCAGTGGCTGGATGCGCTTGGAACTCTGAGAATCTTGGAATGAAAGTCTTGGCACAATTTCGTTACTGGTGGACGAAGAGGAAGGAAGACGTAGTGTGCAGCAGCGCAGTAAGGTACTCGCGAGTGGTCCTGGATCAGTGGATAAGTCTTGCTGGCGTTGCATTTCTATTGGGGAAATGCCTCCGGGACTTTGATGGTCTTCAGGGGTCTGGAAAGGCTTTGTGACGTCGTTTGGCGTCGCTGGCGTTGCTGGCGTCGTTGGGCTGCTGCTTATCTGCACGACGTTTTGTCTTGGCGAATATTTCTTCCACGGTCTTCCCCCCCCCTTGCTAGACCTGCGGCCTGCCTGCATTACCGCCAGTCTGTGAGTGGTTATCGCTTCTTTTTCGTCGTGTAGGACTGTAGGTACTCCGTAGGCTGCAGCTGGACAACGCGAAGCAAAACAACAAACCAAAACATGAACCCTCGACACATGAATGGAACAGCCTCCCAGAAAGCAGGGCGTGTCTGTCAGGTCTTACCATAGGTATACCGTATCCGTACCTAGGATCAAATTCCAATTACCACCTCTCGCACGCGTCGCATCCTCACACACGGACGGGAAAAGTATCTTGTACTTTTGGTTTCACGGCATTTCAGGCGGCGCCCGTCCAGCGAGCCAGCTGGCCAGGTGTACCCATACACGCACACGCGCACACACGCCCGCCCACTGCTTCTCTTCCCAAGTTCTCACTCGTCCAACAATGCACAGGGGTTCTGTCAGAGCTCTTGGCATGACAGCAAGCCTGGCCGTGCCTTGATTCACCGACTCTCAATACGCCTCGAACTCTGTCTCTCTGTCCCTCTCCCGTGCAAGGTTTCTCTCGCTAGAATTCAGTCTAGATGTGTACCTGCCTTTTTCATCGGCTCCCCTTGCTACATATGCTGCGAAGCCGAACATGTCACGAACTCTCTTGCTCTCTTTCGGATTGACGGCCTCCCCTCACTTACACAACAAATAACAACAAGACAACATCTACCTAGGTTCATACTCAGGACCTCCCTTCTCACTGACTGGTCAGCAGCGAGAGAAAGCTCAAGTTGAAACGTACCCGCCCGAAACCCCCAGGCCCGGTCCAGCCCAGCCACCCCGGACAACCTTGAACACAAACCCCTGCTACTGCTACCGCTACCCGCGGCCACCAATCCATCACCGACCGACTGGACCACGTTGAACAAGACTGGGGAACGAGGGTCCTCACTTCTCTCCATCTCTTGAGAATCCGTTTATTATATCCCTCCCTCCCACTTCTACTGTTCATCCAGCCACACTGTCAAAAGTCTTGGTATTGGGGCTTGTTCCACACTTCTTCACCGTCCCTTATCCCAGTGATACAACATCGGTGTACACGCCCTCTTCGACTTCATATAAGACGTACTTTTCGCCAGTACAGCATTGCCACCTCTTCCTAGTGAAGCACCTGAACAACAACATCTAGACAGATATAGACGCCTCAATTCGCCGTCATGTCGGCTCCGAGGTCACCCTACCGCCAGAGCTATAGATCGTCAACCGATGGACGATCGCGACGACGAGAATCAAACCACCCCATCATCCCTCCTGAAAAGGCACGCACTTCAGCCTACTCCTCCCGCGGCGAGGAGCTGCCGAGTCACAATGGGCACCTACACAGGAAACCTCCGCCAGGTAGCAAAGTCAGGGTCAAGCCATCCGGCGAGAGTGGCCGCAGGGGCTTTCACCCCTTCAAGTTTCTCAAGATCTCCTGGAAATCATCAAGTCGAGCCTCTCTTCTCTGTAACTTTCTCTGGCCTTTCGTACCAGCCGCTTTTGCAGTCCGATACACCAGGCCCAACGACCATGTCCTCATCTTCATCCTCACTTACATCGCCATGATCCCCTGTGCCAACATGGTTGGATTCGCCGGCCAGGAGCTTTCTCGCAAAGTGAGCCACGTCTTTGGCGTGCTGATTGAGACGACGTGAGCAAAGCCCCGTTCTTCTACACCTTGCAATGCTAATAGTAATCGTTAGCTTTGGTTCTATTGTCGAAATCATCCTCTTCATGGTACTACTCGCTGGAGACCAGTTTACCGTCATCAAGGCTGCCATTCTCGGATCCATCTTGGCAACTATGCTTCTATGCCTGGGACTGTGCTTCATTGCGGGTGGCATGCGACGAGACGAGGCCGAGTTCAGTGAAGTCGTCAGTGAAGCCGGTAGCGGCTTGCTGCTGACAGCGTAAGTACTACTTCCAACTGGCGGATCTTACGCAATGCTAACAACTGTGACCAGAGGTGTCGCCCTAGCCATCCCGACCCTGTTCGCCAACTCGCTCGAAAACCAGCTTACCGCCGAGGAACTGGGCAGCAAGACCCGCCACATCTCACGCATCGTATCCTGCCTCCTCGTCATTGCCTACGCCGTCTACGTCTACTTCCAGGCCCGAACCCACCACGGAATCTACGACGCCATCTTTGAGCACGACGAGCAGCGAGACCACGACAAGCGCAAGGACATCAACAAGCCCAAGCTGACGCTGACCGAGTGCCTCGTCGCCCTCGTCATCGCAATCACCCTCGTCACCTTCATGGCCATCTACCTCGTCGAGCAGATCGCCCCCATCGTCGAGCGGCACAACATCTCGGACCCCTTTATGGGTCTCATCCTCGTGCCCCTCGTCGAGAAGGCCGCCGAGCACCTGACGGCCGTCGACGAGGCGTGGGATAACCAGATGAACTTTGCCCTCTCTCATGTCCTTGGCGCCACGCTGCAGACGGCGCTCTTCAACGCGCCGCTCGTCGTCATCGTCGCGTGGGGCCTGCACAAGCACATGGACCTTGTCTTTGAGGTGTTTGATATCGGCATGCTCATCCTCGCCATCTTGACTGTCGGGAACTTCTTGAGGGATCAGAAGAGCAATTACCTCGAGGGTTTCTTGAGCGTGACGATTTACGTTGCCATTGCCGTGGCTGCGTTTTACTACCCGAACCCACCTGGCCACGGTGGTGCTGCCGAGGGTGGAAGTGCAGAAGGGGGCCATTGAGGCATGTGTTCAGTACGGATGGAAAGGGAAAGCGAAATAACGAAAGTCACGAAAGAAATGTACATATCTTGCTTTACGGGAGTTCATATTCACGGCGAGCAAACGGGTGTACAATGAAGAAAGAAGATTCAAATTGGCAGAAAAACATCATGATCATTCCAGTATTTGTAACGCTACGAGTGGTATATATCTGCTAATTATCCGCACACCCACCCATGTAGCGCGTGTAAGTCCAAGCGAGATCTGGGAGTAGATGTCTCGTCTCCCTTTTTCCCGCGGAGATGTCCAAAAATACGCTGTTGGAAACAAAGAGAACCCTGCTAATACGCAAAAATGTAGATGCTAGCCTCCAACTTCGCTCGCCCCAGCCTAGAGGAAGTTTAGAGCACATTACCGTTTTCCCCTCCGGAGATGCTTGATTCTGTTGCACCTTTTGTCTTTCTAGTAAAGATGCTTGTCGTTGATACAAACTCCACCCACACCCCATCTAAGTACGGCCCGGCGCGGTGGCGGCTCTGTCTGCTGACCAGGGGATCTGTGCCGAACTTCCGAGCTCCGTCGGTCCGGGTCACTTTGACGTCCCCTTTGACGTAGGTTGGCTACCCCATCTACTCCCCAGATGTTGACTAGAAGAACAGCAGATCGTCTTCCTTCCACCCGAGGCTAGCGAGGCTGGCGCGCACGCCCTTCTCCAAGGGCTCCGGTCCGCAGACGAGGACGAGCTCGTCGCCGCCGCCGCCGCACCTGCCGACTTCCCTCTCGAAAAATGCGCCGTCCATGCGACCCTTAAGCCCCATCCACTCCGGCCCAGGTTTGGTGAGCGAGTATACCAGCCGGCACTTGTCCGGGCCGGCGGCGGCGGTCATGGCGTCGAGTTCCGCGCGGCAGAGGATATCCTCTTCGACGCGATTGCCGTCGAGAACGAGGCACGTCGTCGGGTCTGTTTCGTCCTTGAGGACGGCGCGGAGGACCTGGAAGATTGGCGTGATGCCGGAGCCGGCACAGATCATGACGAATCGTTTTACTGTGCGGTGTTTTCCCGAGATGGAGCACAGCCCCTTGCCGAGGTATTCGAACTTGCCAATGGGGCCCTTGAAGTCGACAAAGTGGCCGACGGGGATAGCGTCGAGGGCCTGCGTCATCTTGCCGCCCGGCTGGCCGCCGGGGGTGTCGTAATAGATCTTGACGAGGACGTGGAGCTGACCCCTTTCGGTGCCTTCTGATATCGGTGTGTAGGCGCGGATGATGGCCTCGCGGGTGACGGGGTCGCGGAGGCGCATCATGAGGTGCTGGCCGACGGGAAGGCCGGCGATTTGGTCCGCGTGTTCGAGGGTGAAGGAGAAGACTTTGGTGTCGGAGGAGATCTTGGTCTTTTTCGAGAGGATGCCCTTTGTCCAGGTCTTTGACTGGAGGAAGACGGCGCGAGGGGAGGCCTTGGTGTCTTCCACTACAACCTCGCCTGCGCTTAGGATCTTTTGGGCTGCCGAGTCGAGGGTGCCGATGTGGTACTGGGGCATCATGGCCTTGGCATTTTCGCTGTCTAGAGAAGAGAGAGTATTAAAGGCAAGAAACACTGGAGAGGGGGACGGCTGCGAACTCACGAATGGTCAGGAACTCTTCAGAGACGTCCTGTGCAGCTGCTCCGAAGATGGATGCTGCACCTCCCGGGTGGCCTTCCAGGAAAGGAGTGCCGTCGTACACCTCGTTGTTGACGACAAACCAAGGCTCCTCTTCGCCCTCATGCTGGCGCAGCTCGTCAATGGAGATGGCCCTTTTGACGGTATCTTTGGTCATGCAGATTTCCTTAACGGGCTCCAGCTCGGTTGAGCTCTCGGCTTCTCCTTCGACCTTCTCGCCCCAGAATCCGTTGGCCAGGTTTCCTCCGGCCTTCTTGACGCGGTCCATCCATCCGCCCGGCATTAGAGCTGGCTGGGTGGGATGCTCGAAACGCAGGCTATGACCTTCTTTATGGACGACAATCCTGAACCACGGGTTGTTCATCATGCCCAGGACACTCCAGTACATGTCTCTCGGTTGCACCATCATGCCCTCGTCCATGGCGCGGACCATAACGTCCGCCGCATCCGCGAGCTGGGCGACGGGTATGTCCAGGTCCCAGAAGCACCAGCAGAAGCAGCTCTCTCTCCAATCCATGTCCACGCGGCCGCCGTAGAGAGTCTCGCCCTCGGGGGCGAGTCGGTATGTATCTTCCGGATAGTTGATGTTGGCGAGGAGCCAGGTCTTGCCACGGTCCAGAGTTATTTCTACTCTGGTGATGCGTCGACCGCCGCCGCCGTACGCGTATCCGCGAACATTGTACGACTCTGGTCCGTTGGTCAATGACAGGACCTCGTCGTGCGCAGGGTAGCAGGTGGCGCTATTTGTGTTGAGGTCATAGATGGCGTATCGTTCATCTTTCCATACTTCGGGGAGGTCAGCGCTGGCGTCCGGCGAGACCATGGTCGGGAGCACGCGGTTGTCGTAAATGTGGTACCAGTTGTCGCTCGGCTCCTTGGTCACGATGATCTTCTTGAGCCACTTTACGCTTCTACCGCCGATCTGCCCGGGAATGATGATGCGTACTGGCTTCCCGTGGTCGGGATGAAGCAACTCGCCGTTCATGCGGTAACAGACGGTTACGCCGCGGTTTGGGTCCATGCACCAGTTGAGCTTGATGCTCGTTCCATAGTATCCGTTGGGTAGTTTATCGGCACCCTCAAAACAGACGTATTTGGCGCCCCTCTTGGGCATCGCTTTGGCGAGCAGGTCGCCTATCGAGACACCGGTCCAGATGGCCGTTGATAGACCGGCGGCGCCCCATGAGAAGCCCTTTGACTTCCTAACCATGTTCTGTTCTTTCCGGCGGTTTCCAGCACATACGAGGGTGACGGGGTAGGTGATCTGCTCGTAGTCTGAGATGAGGTCCCTGAGTGTCATCTTGATAGGGTTCTCGACTAGACCCTCGACGGTGAACTCCCAGTCAAACATGTCTTCGTCCTCGACCTTTGGCACTGGGCCGTGGTTGCGTACATAGTGCAAGTCTTTGGTGGTGATGAAACCTTCGTCATACAGCTCGCTAAGAGGGGCCTCGACGTTGAAGGGGTGGAGCCCAGTCAGGCGTATTAGTCGAGGATCTCGGGTGACATGACTGTCGGGTGTCTTGAGATCTTCCGTGAGGACCTTGTTGACTCTAGACTTGGGAGGTAGGGGATATGTGCGAGGGCCCTCGACGATGACCTCGTCTAACAAACATCCTGATATTGAGCAGTCTGATCCGCCGTCGACGCTATAAGACTGACCCTCTCTTACTGTCGTTGCTGGACTCGGAGGAAGGTTGAACTCCTTTTTGGCGTGTGATTCTCGTAAGGATGTCGACATAGGGGTGGGGAGAACATCCATGGTTGATGACGATCGCTGAGTATGAATGATAGGCGTGATGAGGAAGATTGAATGAATTTGAGCGGGATAGGCGTCCGGAGTAATAGTTGTCTCAGTCGTTGATGACAATCACAAGCCAGCCATGAAACTGCTTAGGCGCTAGGCAAGATTTACTTAGGTATCAAATGAGAGAACAAGGGCTTGATGCAAAGTCGCTTCGAAGTAGAGAAGATGACTAGAAATCACGACAGAAAAGAGAGAATTTACGAACACCGGGCAAGGATGGAATAAGTAACAATGATGAGTGGGTTGGGCTGGTGGAGGTGAGAATTGGATTTCCTGGGGCCGGAGTTTGGTGTCTGTGGTGTGGGCGGGCCGGACGCACAACAGGGGGGAGAGGGGATGGGGAATTGCTGCATGGCATGACATGACATGGTATAGTAAGTGCAAGGCCAAAGATTTAAGGCCTTGCTTAGGGATGGGGTGGGATAGTACAACATGGCAACATCAGATGGAGGTGACGCTAAGATAAAGGCTCACTGGGAAAGGACCACGGACAAGCAGGATCATCTCTCCGGGGAGCGCGCTGACGGTTGGACAGGAAGGTATATACTACCTACCTACCTCAGAGAAAGACAAAGTTCCGTCCTTGTACAGAACCTGCCGTGTCATAAGGTATTCCATATTCTTTCTCACCAGACACTTTTAGCTTGAGTGCCCTCTTTCGGCCTTGGTCAAAGTGTCGTGTAAGTGAGCAGACGATTCGCCGGCGAATAAGATCGACCAGACGGTTCCGAACCTGGCAACTTACTTTATTCGACGGGTACAAGACGGCGTGCGGCAAGGAGATGCAATTTTCTAGCTAAGAAGGCAGTGGGCTCAAGTGTTGAAGAGTTCCGCGGAGGAAAGACAAACACTGACACTACTGGCATGCTGGAGCGGGATTCTTATCAGTTGCCCGCGTCATTCTTCTCTCGGACAGTTTGACGTTGGCGGTTGGACTGATGCTATTGGGCGATAAGGGCACAAAGTAACGGACGAGGGAAATCTCAGCGGAGATGCTTAATTCAACTTTTTTTTCTCTCTCCTTCACTCTAGCGGCTCGGTATTTCATGGCTTGGGATTGATTGGTTAAACGATCCAAATGGAACCCCGATCGGGATCCACGCCCCTGGGCCCGGGAAAGGCCCGTGGAGAAGCGTTAAAAGGGCTCCGGATCGGGGGGCATTCTCGAGATTCAAGAGACCCGGCACCCTTGTCCGTCCGGTTGGCCACCGCGTGAGCCGTCCTTACCTTCATTACTTTTATATTCCAGGCCGCGCTTCACCATATTCATGTTCCATCTCGGACCCGGTGACCACCCATTGTGCTTGTTCATGTCCAGAGACGACATTTGATCCTTCGATACAACTGCCACACCAGGTATCTGCGGATCAGGTTTACATTCTTCAATTTAGCAAGCTTTCACCTGTCGTTGGGCCAGGTCTTTTGACCCCGTCATTCTGGGGTCATCAACGTGGCACGTCGCACAGCTTGACACCCATCACGACGGTTTGCGGAGATTTCTCTCGTGTTGCTTGTAACACTCATGTCGTGGTTCACGATTAGCGTCGCCCGGGAATGTGGCGACATGTAGACTTTAGCAACATCGTGGCTGCCAGTGAATGACTTGTCAACGTTTGCTACGTGACATCTAGACCTACAGGGAAAAAGGTGTGACCCGTCGTAGAAGAGCCTCGAATGATGCCAGAAGTCTGGACCAGCCACACCTTCAGACTTTGTGCTTTCGCATTGCGTAAAGTTTTAGTAAGAAACGACATATGTGATGTTGTGGCTGATTTGTCGATAATAGGATTGGCAGACTTGGTTTCTTGATCCTGGCATGACCGTCATTGGCCAATTGAGACGTTGATTCGTGAGAACTTCAAATTAACATGTGGGCATTAGATCTGTGCTCGTAGCTTGCTTCATCTTTCCCCCAAGGCAACGTGTCTCACGGCTGGGTTCATGAGTGGGGATGGAGGCATTCATCACAAAGCCACAAAAATGAGCGTCGAAATGTCCAAGACTCACCGTAGCTCGTATTTGCCAAGTCTGGCTTGAAATCTTCGGGTTCTTTTCAAGACAATACTCTGAAGCCAATGGAATATGAGGATTTCTCATCCAGCTGAGTGATATGACTGAACTCCATGAAGCTGTCTTCCCGTCCATCCCGTCCTCCCGCTTTCGCATCAACGTAAATCCTTCCGATGATCCTCCAGGCTCAATCTAATAGCCAACATACTGCGTAGCATGGAGGTATGTAAATATGGAGCGACGGAGACAGGTTTTCCACGGTGAGTGTGGGAAGTGGACCTGCAATGGAAGGTAAATGACAAAGGCACCCAAAGCGCCGGGTCATGACGCTCACCGCCCGGACCGCTTAGATGACCGTGAAATGCGGCACCCAAGGCGGCAAATCAGATACTACGTTGGGTATCTACCCACCTAAGCTACAGGTCATTCACAGCAGGAACTATGCGCTAAGTAGGTTCCTCCCTCCGAAACTCTCACTGCAAGGCACCTGTGCAGCCTTCCATTGCAAACCTGGAGGGCTTTCCGCGACCTTTCTGAATCTCCAAGGCCACTACTCCGTACCGAAAACCCGCTAAACACAACTGCCACCGTCGCTGCCCTGACTTCCCTTGTGCAGATCCAGCAGCGACAGGCAACTCAAACGGCTCCTCACAATCACCTCAGGTCCAGAATTCTCTCAGCACCGTCAATACGATCGCCAACGACACCACTCACACAAACCCGAACCGACACGACCACTCCCCCAAGGCAAGGCCTGCCGCTGCGAACAATCTTACCGATGCCGGCCCATGTTGACGCGCAGAGTCACATTCGTTTACAACACTCGATCCCATAGCATCAGCTCCCGACATCATCAGTGCCATCCTGCCATATGTAGCGCCCGTCCGCTTTCAACCATTGCATATACAAGACTCGATTCTCACGATCCGCCATGGATCGTGCCAGGAAGCGTCAGTTCCCCCCTTCCGCCCGCTCGGCGCCGTCTCTTCTACTATTCGGCATTTTGCTAACAATCACTCAGGTGAATTGCGCTCCTTGAATACCCGTGCCTGGGATGGCGAGCAAGGTTCGTACATCGGGTTCAGACCCCACCATGCCCAACACCCCTCCTCTGACTTGCTTCTCCTACACAGATCTGTTTGCTGTCAGCAAATCTCTCGATTCATCTCTCAAGAAGAATACCGCCTTCATTAAGCGCCTTCGAACCGCTGTATCAGCCGCGACCCTAAATACCTTCCTCCAAGAGATCCGCACCCTCAGCCTGCACAAGTACCTCTCCGAAATTGTCTCTGCCTGCTTCGAGGGTCTATGCAGACTCAAGTCCCCCGGCGAGATCGAAGCCGGCGTCGAAATCGTCAGCGCTCTACACCAGCGCTTTGGTCCCAGCGAGTTCACTGAATACCTAGGATGGCTGCTTGGGAAGGGAATGGCAACGCCTGACAAGAGCTTGCTCAAGTCGTTGGCACCCGAGGTTCGCGAGAAGGAGGAGAAAGAGCGCTTGACGCGCCAGCGTGTACTCTTGCGCATTGTCACCGAGCTTTGGCTGGTTGATGTTCTGCGAACTCTCGATGACGTTACAAGACCAGACGATGCTACCAAGGGTGCCACGGGAAAGGTCGCTGAGCTGAAGCCTAGAGCGCAGGCCAACAGGAGCGGCGCGACCGAGCCTTTCCCCCTCGAGGTACTGAAGGATCTCCTTGGCCATGATCGGGAGCACGTAAACTTGCCTCTACTCGTCATCTTCGTGAAGGCCTTCAGCTGGGATATCTTGGGCGTCAAGTCTTCGGCTGCCGAGGGACGGAAGACAGTCGAGGAGGACGGTGCGACCAAGACTGCCAACGGGATTATGCACGGGGAGAGCGGCGGCGAAGACCAAGTTACCGACACCGAAGATCAGCCGTTCACGCCCCCTGAGCTTCAGGAGAAGTTCAAGACTATCCTCAAAAAGTACTTTGAGGACGTCAAGAGCCATGTCGTTCGAGACCAGAAATCGATCCATTCTCAAGCTCGCCGCAATGCTGAGGCCTACGTCAAGTCGGGCGAAGTTTTTGAAGATCGCCAGGCCAACTTTGAAAAGCAGATGAAGGCCCAGGAACGGCTGGTAGCCAATGCTCAGGCCATCGCTGACGCCATTGGCGCTGATATGCCTGATCTCAAGGAAAACGATGATTCGCTGGCCAACACTAATGGCTCGATCGGTCTGGTCAAGGCTGGTGACTATCTTCGAGGCCTTGGTGACGGTGCTGGTATCTGGGAGGACGAAGATGAGCGACGCTTCTACGAAAACCTTGTCGACCTGAAGGGCAAAGTTCCGGGCATCCTTCTGGATGACGGTAAGAAGAAGAAGTCCGATAATGAGGAGCAAGTGGGCAGGAAAGTGGAAGTTACCGATGCACCGGAACCGCCCAAGGTCCCGGACGCAGCCGAAGACCAGTCCACCTCAATTGCCAACAAGACGATCGGCGCTCAGGTGGACGCAGTACTGGCTCGCCTGCCAGACCTCACCAACAAGGACGTCATTGACCAAGCCGCTATCGACTTCTGCTACCTCAACTCGAAAGCCTCGCGCAACAGACTGATCAAGGCTTTAACTGAAGTCCCCAAAGGTCGCGGCGACCTGCTGCCATCATGGGCCAGGCTCGCTGCCACCTTGGGTAGATACATGCCGGATATTCCCAAAGGCCTCGTCGACTATCTTGATGCCGAGTTTCGTAGTCTGCAGAGACGAAAGGACAAAGACTTCCTGGGCCAAGTGCGCTTGAGCAATATTCGCTACCTTGCTGAGCTGACCAAATTTGGCATCGTCCCGGAGCATGTTGTGTTTCATTGCCTCAAGGTCAGCCTCGACGACTTCTCGAGGATGAACATTGAGATCATCTGCAGTCTCTTGGAGAACTGCGGACGGTACCTTTTGCGGAACCCAGAGACTTCACCACGTATGGCAACCTTCCTTGAGACATTGCAGCGCAAGAAGTCTGTCCAGCACATTGGCCAAGCTGAACGCATGCTCATTGAGAACGCCGTCTACTACGTTGATCCTCCTGACCGGCCAGCCATCCAGCAAAAGGAGCGCACTCCCATGGAGCTGTTTATTCGCAAGTTGATCTACATGGATATGACTAAGCGTAATTACAGTAAGGTCTTGAAGCAGATTCGCAGACTCCACTGGGAGGAGGCCGAGGTAAGTCAATATTGGTTATTGCCGTGTCGTCAGAAGTTAACCATACGACAAGGTTGTCACCATTCTTGAAAAGGTTTTCTCCAAGCCGGGCAAAGTCAAGTACGGCAATATCCATCTTCTCGCAATTCTCCTCAGCGCAATTTACCGGTACCACCCAGCTTTCGTCGTCAGGGTTATCGACACTGTCATGGAGTCGATCTGCTTCGGGCTGGAGCAAAACGACTTCAAGTTCTACCAGCGAAGGATTTCCGAGGTCAAGTACATTGGCGAACTCTACAATTACCGAATGGTTGAACATCCAGTCGTCTTCGACACCATGTATAAGATTATGACGTTTGGCCATGGTGGCCCACCTATCCTCGGGCGACTGAATCATTTTGATTTGCCCGATGATTTCTTCCGCATTCGTTTGATTGCCACCATCTTGGAGACCTGTGGCATGTACTTTGCCAAGGGTGCGGCTGGCAAGAAGTTGGACTACTTTTTGTCTTTCTTCCAGGTTTGTGATTTTTGGATTGGCGTTGCTTCCCGTTGACTAATATATGACAGTACTACATCTACACCAAGCAATCGCTGCCCATGGATATCGAGTTCATTGTTCAAGACACTTTCGCCCTTACACGACCTCAGTGGAAGTTGGCAACCAACCTCGAAGAGGCTTCAAAGGCATTCCAGCTTGCCATAGCTCAGGACCAAAAGGTTTCGGGAGCCGACAAGACGCTCGAGGCCGATGATGCATCCATCGGGTCATCTTCGGACGATGAGGATGGAGACGAACACTTGCCTGAGCCCGAAGCTGACGAAGAAGAGTCTGATTCTGACGAAGATGCCGAGGTAAGAGAATTGCATAGGTTGTGCTGGCCCAGACCGTTACTGATTAGACGTATGAACAGGAAAATGACGTCGACATGTCTCACGCGGACTCTGATAGCGAGGATGAGGCCATCGTGGTTACTCGTCAACAGGAACAAATTGATCCGGAAGCCGAGGCCGAGTTTGAACGTGAATACGCCAAGATGATGGCCGAGAGCCTGGAATCTCGCAAGTTCGAGCGCAAACCCTTGTTCGACGTGCCGCTGCCCGTCCGCGGCAAAAGTAAGGAGTCAGCAACAGCAGCTGACTCTGGAGATACTGGCGTCCCCGCTCCCAGTAGCACAATGGCCTTTTCGCTTTTGACGAAGAAGGGCAACCGCCAGCAAGTGAGTGAACTTGTGATGGGCTGAGTGCAGTTATCAGCTTTGCTAACACGCCTCGCAGACACGAACCGTGGAACTTCCTTCAGACTCGACATTTGCTGTGGCTATGAAAACTCAGCAACAAGCCGAAAGAGAGGAGCAGCAACGCATCAAGAACCTTGTCTTGAACTATGATCTTCGCGAGAGCGAGGATCAGGATGGTAATGACTACCCAAAACCACTGAAAGCACACCCCGATATTCACAAACCCCAAGCAGGCCACGAGAAGCCAACTTCCTATCACCACAATCGAACAGACCGCGGAAAAGACCGCGGCGGACAACGGGTTCGCAAACTTCAGCTAAGTGACGTTGACTGGTACGAATCATCAACCAAGCGTGGAAACTATTTTGCGCGGGCGCATACTTCTCACTCCGACTGGGACGTAGAAGCTGGCAACGATGTAGAGCAGTCAGAGATTGCTCCAGTACAGCATCACGGCACTGTTCACAAGCGTCACATGTCGGCCATGCACTCTACGCCCAGACCAGGAGATCGAAAGGAACAGCCTCGCCGGGTTCGCAAGTGCCAGTAGAGTTTGCTAACGAAGGGGGAAACCTCGCTTCCATAACAGGACGTGAAGAACGCACCATCATACAGAACTAGGTTCTGAGGATACACTTTATTGCAGTCCACTGGACGCCACCAACATAATCCTCTGGAGGTTGCCGCAACTGCCAAGACTTCCAATGTGCAGGATGGCTCCTGAGGCTTATCGAGGCAGACAATCCATGCGTGGCAACAAACGCGGCCGAGTATACCCTCGTCATTGGAGCTTACCCGAGAAGCCTACCCTATTGGCTTCTCAGGCCCACAAAACTCCATGATCCAGCCGAAATCCATGGCAGACTGACAAGTAGATAAGCCAAGCTGCGATCGACAATGGTTTATAACCTGAGGGTTCATATGGATGAAGAGACATGGGTTGCAAGGACGGCCAATCACCAGCGAGATCGTAGTTCGTGCGTGAGGGTGACGATGAAGGAGGAGCGAAGAATGCCAGGTGGAATGGATGGGTGCAAAGCAGATCTCTACCACACCAGCTAAGTAAGTGGGTACAGTACCTACAAGATCTGAAGCCATGGCTCTGGTTGATTGTCCCTGAAATTACTGCCGACTTTTCTTGAGAGAGGAGACTTCCCACATTCAACATTCTTTTTGATAGGGAGAAGTAGATGCCCAATGTCGAGAAAGGTAGTAGACGCATGCGCAGACAGGCTCGTCTATCATCGCCAGTGCCTCTTTCGACTCAGGACAGGTAATTTGATCATACTCATTTCTCATGGGCGAATCTGGCCAAACGGTTCACTCACGGCGGCACGGCTAGAGGTAAGACAGCGCAATTGTGGCTGTCAACCTGCTCGTTGTAGTGAAGTGGTTAACATCATGATCTTGTATTCTCACAGGATTTGCAGCTGAATCACTGGGTCCATTGGCCAAAATTTTGAACAAGATGGTTGCGGGTGTGGCTTACAGTCTGCCCGATATGTGGTTCAAGGGCTAGTGCGAAGTGGAGTGGAGCGTCATGGCTGGCACTTGGTTGACGGTGCTAGATCTGATGTAACTCGATGGTGCTTCTTGGCAAGCATTAGCTGTGGACAAGAGGAAATACGAAGTGCACATGTTTCAGTTGGCACAGGCAGTACCATTTCTTGGAAAGGGTGCCATCGTTCGTTTCATCTTGGGAGAGACCCCTAGGCTGACGTTGCATCGTATGTACTGCGTAGTCGATGATAGCCAGTCGAGTCTCGGTGAAAAGAATTTTTGTTTCTCGTTTGCGGCAGGAAACGTCCCAACAACAACACTGTGCATGTGGCGCTGCCATTGTTGTCGCGCAGCTATTCAGCAACACTACACCGCGACTGCAGCCGCGACCGGACGTTGGAGGACCTACGTCCGGTGGACGCAAGACGGACTGCAAGAAAGGCGAAGGTGTTCTCCGAGGTTCATGCAGGGCGAAAGTGTATATCTGCAGCCTGGGCGATGGCAAAAGACGAATAGGACCCTGTGCGCGTGTCGAAGCCGATGGCGACAGCTTGACGTGGCTGGGCAACTCTATTGGGCCGAACCTTGACCTTGTTTGTGCATAAGCTTGCTTCATTCGTCCGATGTCGAGGTTCTCACGACGCCTGCCTCAACTAGGGTATCGCAAACGGAGAGGGAGGTTGCTGATGTAGTGTATCTGGCGGACTTTGCCGATATGCTCCAAGCCAGTGCCGAATAAAAAATGCTGACAAT
Source organism: Colletotrichum fioriniae (assembly GCF_027942845.1). Taxonomy (NCBI): domain Eukaryota; kingdom Fungi; phylum Ascomycota; class Sordariomycetes; order Glomerellales; family Glomerellaceae; genus Colletotrichum; species Colletotrichum fioriniae. The sequence continues at coordinate 1,126,579 of NW_027076842.1, forward strand.
TCAAAATTGACATCAACAACATGTCGCTCTCACACTTGAGGTAGTTGAGGAGGTTACCAGCCACACAAGTCGAAACTTGAGTCGGCGGCGGCGGGCGATCGCGTGGCAAATTGAGACTGCAAACAACTATCTGTCGCCTGCGTGATGCCATCTTGGAGCGGGTTGAAGATGAATGGGAGTAGGAGCGCGTGCGTAAAGGGATGGTCTGGAAGCGGGTGGGGGGTGGGCGAGGCACGCGTGGGCTTATGGCGCCGTTGTCCCAGTATGTCCTGAAATATCACATTCCGGCTGATCCTGGGTTGCTCGGACGTCCACGGACGTCTTGGGATGGAATCTGTATGGTACCATGTCTATATCCACCGGCTAGGTAAGAGATGTTCAGCACCGACCGCGGCAACCCTGAGCCTACCTTGGGCTGGGCGACGGGAAGATCGAAGGATCAGTAGAGGAGGATTCGAGCGAATTCAGGGACGTGAGGAATTGCGCGGGGTCTTGCTATAGACATAGGCATTCGTTTTGAATCGAGATAGGTATTGGTGGCAAGCTTAAGGTCAGATAGGTTGGGATGCGGCCGGAGTTGGAGTAGATGATTTGGAAGATGGCTGTGTGGCCTGTGAAGAGGTCGAATGCGGCAGAAAGCCCGTCCAGTTTGGTTCTGGCCCGAAACTAGACGGGATCATTCGTGGTTGCATGGCAGCCATGGCCGTGGATATCGGAGAATTTCGTCTCTTTCCTGAATCCTCGTCGACTTTGGAGAAGTGGGAATGAAATAAGACAAGCGCGACGGATGTTTTGGGAAAGAGTTCCCCACAGGAGCCGGGATCGTCGTCGGCAAGATTGGCTGCCCCTGGACCAAATCGTCTTAGCGCCTCAGGGCAAGGTTCAGCGTGCTAACCTTGAGGGAGGTGTGCCAATCATGTTTCCTTCCTCCTGGATGTCCCATTCTTCATGAGTTCACATAGTGCGATGGAGGACGGGAAGCCCCAGATGCGAATCACCAATGTTTCCTTCCGTCACCTCAGTCAAATCTCAGCGGGCAGGGGTCATCTTCTCAGCGTTTGACCATAGGTAAGGGTTTCCATTACGGAGTACTGGCCCCAGTATACCTACCAACCTGAAGCTTGAGGTGCTTGGCTGCCTCGCTCGGTTCCTGGTGTGCTCCAAGCTTACCTTGCCTACCTGCCTTAGCAATGCTGCCGCCAGGTAGTTTGCGAACAGTTAGGTATTTGTCGTTGTTTGTTGGGAAGTGATGGTCACGGAGTGGCCAAAGTCAACCGGAATGGCTTCTACGGCAACCACGCGCAGGGACAAGCGGGCGGGTTGCGCCGTCTAAACTACGTGACTACCGACTGTGAGAAGAGAACATTCCATCACAAACTCAAAAGGAGACACTTCACCTTAATTCATGGGGTGATGCTTTGCATTTACCCTAATGCGATGGCGGTCGAATAAGGTGGCCGTACAGGGCACCGGAAGTTCTTTGATACAGCGGCCCCTACCGCCCGAAGTCCCGGCTGTGCTGATGACCCACCTGTCGGCTCGTCTGATCCCTGTCTAACCCTTCCCTAAATGGACTTAACCCTCCTGGTGTGCTTAGCTAATACAGTTAACCCCCCTGCTTCACCAAGGGCAAATGCAACTTCACGTCTGGTCGTTGAGTGCCAACACTGCATACCTATTTTGCTACCCTCACATCGCTTCAGTGATTTTCCCAGCTTCGCCTGCCGGGCATGTCACATTGTACACAAATATGCTCGGATGTTGAAAATGCGGGATCCCTACTGTGCCCCAGAAGGTCTGGGCTGTTCAGACAAATAGGTCCAGATCTAAGAGGTGTGCAGAAGAACTCTCACGGGGCTCGGCTGGGCTGTGCATTCCACAGTTGACGATCCCGTCTGTCTTCTACTCATAGTTGTTCCCAGCAACGAGTGCCTTGACCGACGTAGTCGCCGTTAGCATCGGAAGCACATCATATTTCAGCAACGATCGCGGATCTACACGAGACCATGGGGACGGGTGATACCCCCAAACCGCCTTTGCGTGATTAGCATTCCGTCGAGAACCCGGCTGCGTGGGAAGTTGAAGACACGAGGCATGTCGCACCAAGGGTCCTGACAGCCGCAACACATGCCATCCTAATCATCTTGCCCGGTTAGCTGATACAGCATTTCTGAGCGAGGCTATTGCCACGACGGCAACCCGATTCGTCAATGTTGCCGCGTACCAGGCGCCGGGGACGTCCAGGAAACTGTAGAAACACGTCTTCTAGGTCCCGCAAGGCATATACACTTTGCAAGTCGAACCGGCCGGTCACAATACCATGAGCCCCTCCATGTGCGCAATCGGGTGGCTGTCCGCGCCAAAATGATGCCTCGCCTGGCTTGACATTGGCGCCCATCCATCAATCGGCTAATGTGATCCGTGCAGGTCGGTGATCCCTGAGAGCTGCTCTTTGCTTGCTTGCCCGCTTGTTTGCTTGATCCCCTTGGGCTGAATACCTAATTCCTCCTTACCCACCTATTCAACTTGGACCATCCAGAACCCCCCCCTCCCCCATCGGTCTGTGAGGTGCCGGATCGATCCTAGACGGGCGCGGTTCTATCGAGCCTCGAACCCCCGTTCGCGCCTCCCCGGTCTTTGGTACCCTTTCCTTTTCCGTCTTGCTCCATGCTACGCCCCAGGCTTCTTAAGACGAGTAGGAGCCGGCCAACATCTCCCGTCATCTGATTTTCTACTCAGCGTCTCTTTTAGTCTCCGTCGCTCCGCGATCTTCTTTGTCCTCTCTTGCTGATCCCCGCTCATGATGTACTCGTTGACCTCATAAGAGCCCATCTGAGCTTGAGTGTCGCGACCGACCTTTTCTTGCCTGGGGTGGCCAACCTGAACAGGCCGATCACTACTGGGAGGTGAGTCGTTTCCTCATCCGGCCCATTGCAAAGCTCCCCAAACTCACCTCAATCGAAGAAAAAGGCAGCTTTGCCCAAATTCACGGCCGAACGACCAGAGCTCGCCTTCCGCGGTTACCGACCACTTTCTTCGGATAAGTTGCTTCCGTTGGCGCGGTACAACTAGAGTCTTGACTCCAGCCCGACACACCCATCCGACTGGATTCAAGAAAACGAGTGTTAAACATAGTACGCGCCGTACAAGCGAGCTGCAACTACCCGACGACAACACGCTGTATCTGCACGATCCCGCCTCCCTCACTGCGACGTGGGCTTTTTCTACCCAGCTGAAGTTGCGGGTTTCGATCGGCTCCTTGCCCACCTGTGCTTGCTCATACCGCTCGTGTATCGTCGATTCAGCGCACATTCTTAAGACACGATGGAGGACTACAGCTATCTTGTCAAGATGGCGGAGCCTGGTGATGACAATTACTGGGCCCCCAAAGATGTGAGCCCCTCTGCAACTTCCATATCCATCCTCACTTGCTGACATGTTCAGATTGTCTACACTTCGATTGTCGGATTGGTGATGTTGGCAGCCATTCTCGAATGGTTTCTATGGATTGCTGCATTTCTGTACTGCCTATGGAAGGTCTTCGTCAAGGCCGAGCATTGGTCCATTCGAGTATTGGCAGTCATTGTTGGCATCTTATTCACTTGTTTCAGGTAAGTGAGAGCGTCACGCAATCCCCTCACACAAAAGATGGTTGAGCTCACAATTATTACCAGAGCAATTTTCCTCCCAATCATGATCGTCACTCTGCCGTTGCCTAGTGCTGTCGTAAAGTACTGGCCAACGAACATGGTTGATGTGCTTCAGTGGTTCGCTTTCTGGAGTTTCGCTGGTCTTCTGACCATCCCATGGCTGTTCTGCGTCTATCAGCTTGTTACCAACCAGCTCGGACGAACGAAGAGGATCAAGCAGGTTCTGGACGAAGTCTCGGCACCAAAGGTGGTCATCGTCATGCCCGTTTACAAGGAGGACCCGGATGTTCTCGTTGTTGCCATCAACTCCGTCGTCGACTGCGACTACCCGCCCTCATGCATTCACGTCTTCCTCTCGTTCGACGGTGATCAAGAAGACGAACTCTACTTGAACACTCTCGAGAAGCTTGGTGTCCCGTTGACCTTGGAGACATACCCTAAGAGTATCGACGTCTCATACAAATCCGCCCGTATCACCGTCTCCCGATTTCCCCATGGCGGCAAGCGACATTGCCAGAAGGCCACCTTCAAGCTCATTGACAAGGTTTACGAGCATTACCTCAAGAGAAACGATAATCTCTTCATCCTTTTCATCGATTCCGACTGTATTCTGGACCCTACCTGCTTGCAGAACTTTGTCTTCGATATGGAAATGAGCCCTGGCAACCCCAGAGATATGTTGGCCATGACCGGTGTTATCACGTCTACGACTAAGAAGCATAGCTTGATCACACTGCTCCAAGATATGGAGTACATTCATGGCCAACTTTTCGAGCGAACTGTCGAGTCCGGATGTGGCGCCGTCACTTGTCTTCCCGGTGCTTTGACGATGCTTCGATTCTCTGCTTTCCGCCGCATGGCCAAGTACTACTTTGCCGATAAGGCAGAGCAGTGCGAGGATCTTTTCGACTTCGCCAAGTGCCATCTCGGCGAGGATCGCTGGCTGACGCATTTGTTCATGATCGGAGCCAAGAAGCGGTACCAGATTCAGATGTGTACCTCCGCATTCTGCAAGACCGAAGCTGTCCAGACCTACAGATCCCTTATCAAGCAGCGAAGACGGTGGTTCCTTGGTTTCCTCTCCAACGAAGTCTGCATGCTTACTGATTGGCGTCTCTGGAAGCGCTACCCTATCCTGGTTCTCGTTCGATTCATGCAAAACACCATTCGAACCACAGCTCTTTTGTTCTTCATCATGGTCCTCGCTATCATCACCACCTCCAAGAAGGTTGACAACTTGCCGGTCGGCTTCATTGCAATTTCTCTCGGACTCAACTGGCTCATGATGTTGTACTTTGGTGCCAAGCTCCGTCGGTTCAAGATCTGGCTGTACCCGATCATGTTCATCTTGAACCCCTTCTTCAACTGGTTTTACATGGTTTACGGTATCTTCACGGCTGGTCAGAGAACATGGGGAGGTCCGAGAGCTGATGCCGCCACTGCCGACACCGAGACTACTGCTCAAGAGGCTATCGAACAAGCCAAGGAAGGTGGAGACGAGCTCAACATCGTGCCTGAAACGTTTATTCCTGCCGCCGAGGCCCGAAAGGAGAGCATCGCTGGCGGCAAGGGCAACATGGGCCCCATGGGTCGCAAGCACAGCGTCGTCCAGCCGCCATCGCAAATCGAGGGACGCTTCGCTGCCAGAAAGAAGTCTGCTGCTGGATTCTATGTCAACGCTGACGACTCGCAAGTTACTGTTAACCGATCCGGTCCTAGTGGTTTCGGTCCGGCATGGGCTTTACAGTCACGCGACTCATTCGATAGTATGGTGTCGTCGCAGACCGCTGGCAACTCGGTCTACATGCCCCGTCGTGTAGAGAGTATCATGGGCGAAGAGGATCGCAAGAAGTATGAGCTTGCACAGCAAAGCCAGTTCAACCAGTTTTTGTCCAACTCTAAGCGATTTGGGGCTCAGACTACAACCACTGGTCAGGTTTACGAGTATTCCGATGCTGAGATGAAGCGGGGAGGATTCCAAGACGTCCCGGATCCGATGGATAGAGGCCAGGAGTACACCGACAACGTCCGGATGGGCACTGTTGACAACAGCTTTTCTGGACGGCCGCAGTCTGGAGAAGGTTTGCCACGGCAAGGAATGAACGCAACACATTCAGCCAGAGGCGGGCGCAGCCCTCTCGCGAGAGCTAGCTTGGTACGCACGATTCCTCTGGAAGATGTCCAGTCTGAGGGTGAAAGCTCAAGCGGAGGCCATGACAGCCGTGACCACTCGCCCAAGAGAAGACAGTAGGAGCGTTGAGGGTGAAGCAACGACGTTGTGCGATAGAATGGATAAATTTGCATATCACGGCGTTGAAGGGGCTCACAATGATGAAGCAAGAGAAGTATGTCCGGCAACACTGGTTTCGAGTTTTTTCTTTACCTCTTTTCTTATTTCTTTTGTAAAACCCAGGGGTTGACAGCATAAGTGCTGTTTGTACAACGCCCAGCACGGCGGGTATTGGAAGGCAATCCCATTTGGCTAGAAAGCTATTAGCAATACTTACATAATGCAATGCATTTTTGAGGCATTCGTACTATTGCAATCTGACGACATTTGTGCAATGAGTAGTTATGGTTGGAAATGACAGGAAACGCAGCCTACTCGTGCATCTAAGATACGGCTGCGAATCCATGAACTATCGGCGCCATGGCATTAGCAACGACATTCGGTCCAAGTGACTGGGCTCGGGGGCGGCTGGAAGCTGTGAAGTAATGTTAATCAAGGACAAGACGTCGAGCATCGGAGAAGGAGATACATTTGGTAATCATCGCGGCATGGACATGATGTATTACCCAATAGAGGGGTATCGCCAAGATAAGATTAGATAACTTCAAGTGGACTCGGAACCATATCGCACTTGGCAGCAACCTGCAGAGACAGCATGTTGTCTGGTTGTGTGCTTTACAAAACAGACTCACGGCAGCAGCCTGACATTGGAGGGCCTCATGACTAATGATGATGTCCAATGTGCTCCATATCTAGGTATTGTATCACGGTTGACCACAGATGTTTGGACAGAATTATACAAGCGAGCAAGGATGGCAGACATATTGCTGTTGTTGATGAACAGGGGTGACTTTGGACAAAGGCACAAAGGATAACTTGATTGCTTCGAAACCGAGGCGGTCCACCATATTCGTTCATGAATATACCCCCAAACTCCGTAGTCTGTATGGCTCACAGACATGCAGCGACCAACGGCGAGCAAGCTCATCTGCCAGCCAGCCTTACCTTACACGTGGATGTGGTTCTTCGTTGTCCGCATTGCCTCACTTCCGTGGGAGCCAGTTGGAGAGAGGGACGATTGGTGAGGGGTGGCGGCGGGGTGGAGGAAGAGCGTGGAGGGGCAGGCCATAGAGGCACAAGAAATCCACGGTGGCAGCGGAGTGGCACGGTGACCCAGGCAGGGGGAGAGGGGGGCCAAGTGAATGAGGAACAACAGAGAACGAAGGAGAATCTTCTTTCCCATTCGACCTCCACTACTATTTCAGCGCCCTGACACCGTCAAAATTCCATTTGGGTCCACCCATCTCAAGTCATTCCCGTCCCGCCGAGTACCTACCTGCCTTACCATTAGGTAGACATTGTCGCCCTTCCCGAGGTACCTTACCTTACTCTAAGCGCACTGTCACAGCAATACCGCCCTTGCAAGCAAAGAAAACGTCCGCTAGAAGACGCTCCAGTTACAGAGCCTCGCACGCTAAACGTCTCGTCGATGCCATACAGTAGGTACCCAACTTGACAGCACACACACAATGGAATCAAACCCAAACCCAAACCCAGTGTAAGGTACCGTGCCAAAAGAAGGTACCTGACCGCCCTCCTTGCCTCACCAATATCCCAAAGTAAATCCGGTGTGGCCACGTACCTTACCGCTACCTGGACCTCCCCGGTCTTCCCTGTCCCGCCCACCTCATCCACCTCTGTCGCCTGCCACCCACCACTGCTTTTACCTCAGAGTACTTACTTGTTGTACAGCCTGGCCAGACACTTCCTGGTGACGCTAGAGCGCACTGCAACTTTTTTTCCACACTCCCGCACATCCCACCTTCAGGTTCTCTTGCATATTGACAAACTCTTAAACCTTGCATTTGTCTGTACTCGACAATTTCCTCCCTCCAACCTTTTCGACGAGACGACTTTTCGACTCGACCGCTTGCAAATACCCTTCCCGCAAGTCGGATAATCAACCATCACTCGACCAAGAATCGAAACCCCCAACAAATCTATTTTCTCTTCTCAGAGCGTTGTTGTGAGCGCAACCCCGCTGCCATCAGAACGTCCGCCGGACAATCCTTGTTTACAATATCCTCACAGAAAGAACACTACCACCCAACATGAGTGTCGTCGGTATGCTTGCGCCTCTCTCTCTTTCCTTACCGCTTTGGTATCTGTCGCCTTGACGAACACTTGCTGACCTTTGTGTTCTTTACTTCAGGTGTTGATTTCGGAACCCTCAAGACGGTCATTGCCGTCGCCAGAAATCGCGGTGTCGATGTGGTGCGTACCCCGACCTCTGCCCCTCCCCCGCCAAAAAAAAAAGAACAAGCAGAGATTTTGCGACAGAACAACGACGACTGACGAACGAATCTAGATTTCCAACGAGGTCTCCAACCGCGCCACGCCGTACGTTCAAATCAATACCGCCCAGGCGTTTGAAATAATGATGCAGTCAAACTAACTGTTATCCGTAGGTCTGTCGTTGGATTCGGTCCCAAGTCGCGATACCTCGGCGAGAGCGCCAAGACGCAAGAAATCTCCAACCTCAAGAACACTGTCGGATCCATCAAGCGTCTTGCCGGCCGCGCCGCGAGCGACCCCGATGCCCAGCTCGAGCAGCAGTACATTACCGCCCCCCTCGTCGATGTCAACGGCCAGGTCGGTGTCGAGGTCTCGTACCTTGGCAAGAAGGAGAAGTTCTCCAACACCCAGCTGATCTCCATGTACCTCAGCAAGATCAAGCAAACAACACAGGCTGAGCTGAAGCTTCCCGTTTCCGACTTGGTCATGAGCGTTCCCGCTTGGTTCACCGACATTCAGCGCCGCGCCATCATCGATGCCGCCGAGATCGCTGGCCTGAAGCTCCTCCGCCTCATGAACGACACTACTGCTGCCGCTCTCGGCTGGGGTATCACCAAGCTCGATCTCCCCGCCCCCGAGGAGCAGCCCCGCCGTGTTGCCTTCATCGACATCGGTCACAGCAACTACACCTGCTCCGTTGTTGAGTTCAAGAAGGGCGAGCTGGCTGTCAAGGGTACCGCCTTCGACCGCCACTTTGGTGGCCGTGACTTCGACAAGGCCCTCGTTGAGCACTTGGGCAAGGAGTTCAACGGAAAGTACAAGATTGACATCCACTCCAACGGCCGCGCCATGGCTCGCACCATCGCTGCCGCCGAGAAGTGCAAGAAGATCCTGTCTGCCAACCAACAGGCCCCCGTCAACATCGAGTCCATCATGAACGATGTCGATGTTTCCGCCATGATCACCCGACAGGAGTTCGAGGCCCTCGTCGAGCCTCTGCTGCAGCGTGTCCACGTTCCCCTCGAGCAGGCCCTTGCCGAGGCCAAGTTGACCAAGGACGACATCGACGTCATTGAGGTCATTGGTGGTGGCAGCCGTGTTCCCGCCCTCAAGGAACGCATCCAGGCTTTCTTCGGAAAGACCCTGTCTTTCACCTTGAACCAGGACGAGGCCGTTGCCCGTGGTGCTGCCTTCAGCTGCGCTATTCTGTCCCCCGTCTTCCGTGTCCGCGACTTCACTGTCCAGGACATCATGAGCTACCCCATCGAGTTTGCGTGGGAGAAGGCTCCCGATATTCCCGATGAGGACACCAGCCTGACTGTCTTCAACCGCGGCAACGTTCTGCCCTCTACCAAGATTCTGACCTTCTACCGCAAGCAGCCCTTTGATCTCGAGGCCCGCTACGCCAAGCCCCAAGATCTCCCCGGAAAGATCAACCCATGGATTGGTCGCTTCTCTGTCAAGGGTGTCAAGGCCGACGGCAAGGACGACTTCATGATCTGCAAGCTGAAGGCTCGCGTGAACATCCACGGCGTTCTCAACGTTGAGAGCGGCTACTACGTTGAGGACCAGGAGGTCGAGGAGGAGGTTAAGGAAGATGAGAAGGATGGCGAGAAGAAGGATCCCGATGTGAGTGTTGCAGCGTCTCGTTACGAAACCTTTCCTTCTGCCGACGTGCTGAAGAGCTTGGAGTCGCCGCTCAAACGACGACGCCAAGCTTTCGACACGGAGTTGCGATCTGTTCCGCCCCCGTCTTACGCGTTTGTCGAGGATGAAGAGATCCCGAAGCTAACAATCTATTCACCTCAAAAGGCCATGGAGACTGACAACAAGGAGGATGCTCCCAAGAAGACCCGCAAGGTGAAGAAGCAAGTCCGCAAGGGCGACCTTCCCATTGTCAGTGGCACAGCCTCCCTGTCCGACTCAGCAAGAACTGCTCTTTTCGAGAAGGAGTCTGCCATGGTTATGGAGGACAAGCTTGTCGCCGATACCGAGGAGAAGAAGAACGAGCTCGAGACCTTCATCTACGACCTTCGCAACAAGCTCGACGACCAGTACGCCGACTTTGCCAGCGACGAGGAGAAGACCAAGATCAAGGAGAAGCTCGAGGCGAGCGAGGTAAGACACTTCGTGTGGAATACGTGCGCGTGGAAAGCGGCCGCTAACCTATGTTCCAGGACTGGCTCTACGATGAGGGCGAGGACGCCACCAAGGCTGTCTACGTTGCCAAGATTGACGAGATCCGCGCCATGGCCGGACCTATCGTCCAGCGCCACTTCGAGAAGGTTGAGGAGGAGCGTCGCATCGTTCAGGAGAGAGTCGAAGCTGAGAAAGCCGCCAAGCGCGCCGAAGAGGAGGCTCGCAAAGCTGCCGAAGCTGAGAAGGCTCCTCCGGCGGCTAAGGATGAGGAGATGACCGACGCCGACGCAAAGGCTGACGCTGAGGCCGAGGGCACGAAATAGGATCCTGAGGACCTGACCAACGTCTGAAACTTTGAAAAAAAGACTAACAAAGAACAAAAGCGAGAAGTAACGAAGATGATAGAATAGACCCTTAGTTATGGTTTCTTTCGGGTTGGCATAGGGTCATCAGGCTAGAGCAGCTTCGACGGTTATCATGGAATGAGAGAAATGACTTGAATTTGACAATGATCGAGGCCTCTTTTCCATATACACGTCCAATATAAACTATGTTTAATCAAGGTGTTGGATTCCCTGTAATTTCTCCCTCAAAGCATTTCTGACTCGAGTATGTGCAAGTCTGGTGATGTACCCTCGAGAAGAGTATAGGTTACAGCATACATGTCATGATGTTTCCTGGCCATCTTCACCAAGTCAGAAATTCTAGATGAAACATGTCTTTGAATTCTTTTGCCTACAGCTTGCGATCTTTTTTTAATTTGGAGAATGACCATGGAAACAAACATATGCTTTTGAAGGGGGTGATAAACCACCTCGTAGACAGAAATCCACATACATCAACTTCTTCTTCGAAAAAAAGAAAAAAAACCTTCCGTCATTTCCGTCCCTTCATGCAACCCAGATAACCCACTTCCTAAACTATTCATCTTTTCCGTACTTCTTCACCTCGAAACTTCCCCCCCCTCCTCTCTCTCTGTACCTCTCGTCATATAGCTAAACAAGACAAAACAGACAGACATGAGGAAGTAGTAAATACTGCGCAATCAGTGAATGTCGAAGAGGGGCTTGAGCTTGATGATGAGCTGCCACTCGTCGTTGGAGACGTCCTTGCGGTAGAACTCCTTGAGGGTGTTGATGCTGGCGCGCGAGATGAGACTGTATAGCACGTCGGACTCCTCGAGGTGGCGACCGTAAGTCGGCTGGTGGCCGCCCATTTCGATCTTGACGGCGACGGAGGGCTGTCCCTTTTTGCAGACGGGAATCTGCTTGTGGTCACGCTCGATAGAGGTACTAAGGTATGTTAGCTTTCGAAATTGTTCTTGTCCTCTTCTTCGACGGGTCGATGAAATGGATGGATCATGGACTTACACTCTACCCAAGTTGACGATTTCCTTGACGCCAGTGACGGCGTTGGTCTTGACAGCTGCAATGGGCGTGTTGATCTTCAGCTGACCGTCAACGACGTCAACACCGACGACGATGGGGCCGGTCTTGTTGAAGACGGCAACCGTGTTGAGCACGCAGGGGAACACGGCCAACATCTTGGACTCTTCCTTCTTCTTCTCCAGGAGCTCCGCCATGTGCTTGGTGAAGGCATCAAACAAGTGGTAAATAATGTCTGCGGTGAAGATCTTGACGCCGACGTCGTCGGCGTACTGTTGCGCCTCCTTGTCGACCTTGACATCGAAGCAGAGCATGACGGCGTAGTCGGCCGCCTTCTCCAGCATGATACCGGCCTGCATGACATCACGCTTGTACACCGGGCCGATACCGACGTTGGCGACGGGAATCTTGCAGTCCTTGAGGAAATCAAGCAGGGCCTCGAGGGAACCGAGGGTGGACGCCTGGACACTGACACCACGACCGGTCTTCTCGACACGGCTGAAGAGAGTCGCCAGATCTGACTCGACCTCGTCGATGATGTCGTCCTCGTCGTCGTCGGGGCCGACAACCATCATGCGAGAACCGGCAATGGCACCCTCGAGACCAGGGGCACTGATCTTCACACCGAGAGCGGCCTTGACCTCCTTGTTGTGCACGTAGGCGGACTTGAGACGCAGCTCACGCATCGGTGCGGGCGTCAACAACGCACGAATGTTTGTGGTGATGGCACCTTCCACACCACACAACACTATCCTGTCACCCTCGCGCAGGATACCGTTAGAAAGGACAACGTCAACAGTCATACCGAATCCTTCAATGGCCTTCACCTCAAGGACAGTGGCCTGAACCTCGGAAAGGTACATCAGGGCTCCGACCATGCGCTCCTGGGTGAGCTGAACGATGAGCTTAAGCATATCGGGAATACCCTCTCCGGTGTGGGCCGAAGTGGGGATGAGCGACACGTTCCTGGCCATGGACTTGTTCTCGTAGAAGAGCTCCGCGTTGAAACCCTGCTCGGCGAAGGCGACCTTGGTCTGCTCCAGGCGGTTCTTGAACTCGTTCTGGACACCCTTGGGCTGCAACGCCAAAGACTCCTGGAAGCCGTTGTTATCGACCTTCTTCCAGCCGTACAAACGATCAATCTTGTTCAGGGCAACAACGAAAGGAGTCTTCCTGTCACGGAGCATCCTCATGGACTCCAAAGTCTGGGGCTCGAGACCGTGCATGATATCGACGACGAGAATGGCAATGTTGCAGAGAGACGAACCACGAGATCGCAGGTTGGAGAAGGACTCGTGACCAGGGGTGTCGATGACCAACAGACCGGGGACCTTGAAGTCGAAGGCGCCGTCAGGGTTGACGACGGCGGTCTTGGCCTTGATGGCTTCGACAGGGAAGTAAGTGGCACCAATCTGCTGAGTGATACCACCGGCTTCGCCCTCCTGCACGTTGGTTTGACGAATCTTGTCGAGAAGCTTCGTCTTTCCGGTATCGACGTGACCCAGAATACAGCAAATGGGAGAGCGGAGGTTGTCCTTGGATCTGGCAGCCAACGCGGCCTGGTGAGCCTTCTCACGGCGCTCCGCGGCCTCCTTCTTGCGTTGAAGTTCGGCTTGACGGGCCGCCGTCTCCTTCTCGTCCTCGGAGTCGGATTCAGATTCAGAGTCAGAGTCATCATCCTCATCGTCGTCCTCCTCGTCAGCCTCCTCATCCTTCTTGTCGGCCTTGCCATTGGCGGCCTTCTTCTCTGCCTCTTCGTCGCTGTCAGCATCCCAGCTGTCCTTGACGTCATCTTCGTCAGAGGCAGCAGCTGCTTCCCAGTCGTCCTCCAGGTCACTTTCTGCCGCCTTCTTCTTGGCAGCAGCGGCAGCCTCTGCATCGGCCTTCTCCTTGGCGGCCTTCTCCTCGGCCTCCTTGATGAGTCGTTCGGCTTCCTTCTTAGCGCGCTCTGCAGCCTCGGCAAGGGCCTTCTCTTCGTCAACCTGCGGAGCAGTAGGTTAGTGACAGTGCCTTCTGAAATCTCATACCGTCCTTGAAATTTACCTTGTCTTGCGCCTTACGGCCTCCCTTCTTCTTATTGTCGTAAACGGCCTTCTTCTTCTCGCCCTCTTCGCTCGGGCCAACCTTGATGCCGGCGGCAAGCATCTGCTGGAGCTTCCGCTCGTTGCGGGCCTTCTCCTCCTTCTGCGCCTTGGTCATGAACTTGCCCTCCTTCTTGAGCTGTTCAATCTTCTCCTTCTCCTTTTGCTTCTTGAGGGCCTTGGCCTCCTCTTTGCGCTTGTTCTCTTCCTCGGCGGCTCGCTCCTCCTCCTCAAGTCTCTTCTTCTCCTGCTCGGCAAATTCAGCGTCCTCCTGCTGTCTGCGACGGAGCTCCTCTTGCTGCTTCTGGAGAGCGGCCAGGGCGGCGGGGATCTTCTTCTTCTTGCCACCCTTCTCTTCGGCCGGAGGGGGTGCGACGGCAGCGGCAGCGGGCGTCGGAGAGTCCTTCTTCTCGGGAGCTGCTGCCTTGGCGGGCTCTGCCTTGGTAGTAGCAGGCTTCTTCTTGGCGGCCTATGCATTTCGGGCGTGGTTAGATTGGTCATACGGTCAGAAAGAGCTATTCCGAACTTACGTTCTCCTTCTTGCGCTGCTTCTCTCTCTCCTTCTTCAGCTTCTCCTTCTCGGCCTTGGTGAGGACACGGCCGGAGTTCTCGTCATCGCCAGCTGGGGCAGCGGCCTGGGCCTGCTTTCCCTTGCCACCCTTACCCTTCTTCTCCGGCAGGGCGAACTCATCGTCCATGGTCGCCTCTTGAGGGGCCTTCTCGGCAAGACTGGGTGAAGGAGCATCCTCCTGTTCGGGTTCGGCTACGGGCTCCTCGATACCCTTCTTCTTTCTCTTCTCTCTGTTCTTGCGCAGAGTGGCCATGAGACCACTGACCTCCTCCTCCGGCTCACCCTCGGCTGGCTTTTCGGCATCAGCTTCGGGTGCAGCGGCGGCAGGAGCAATGGTCTCGCCGAGCTCATTCTCCCAGTCGTCGTTGGCGCGAGCCTTGTTGCCCTTCTTCTTGGGAGGCATCTTGACGGTATTCGACGTCGATAGTCGTAAATAGGACTTGGGGAAGTGTCTCAATGTAAGGACCGTGTCCAACTTGTAGAATTAAATCAGGAAAGACCCTCAATAGTTGCCGATTGTGGGCGATCCAGCCAGTGAATGACGGCTAGAGGGACAGACGGAAATTCCCAAGGATGGGGGTGGGGTTTCGATGATTGGTGGTGGCACACGAAAGAAAGGGCTCTTTCAGCGATGCAAGAGATGAGGTGGCGAAACCGAGACCTGAATGCGATTTTGTCGGGGCCGACACGACATAATACGGACGATGCGTTGCGTCTTGTCTGGCTTCAACCGGGGGAAAGAGCGAAGGTCGTTGAGAGAACTGGCCAAAATCTCGAGCGGGAAAACTGGAGGGCAATTCACTGCGGGGCAAAGTTCGGGTTTTGGGGCAACGTCTTGGTCGTACGGTGCACTGGGAAGTTTGGTGGTGGGTGGGCAAAGCCGCAAAAGCCATGAATGTCATTTGTACCAGGGGAACGTGACGGTCGTCTTTGCGGCGCCTCAGATTGCGCAGGTGCGTTTCTAGTGCCCAAGGCACCTATTTCGTACTTACCGTGGCTTAACTGAGGTAAGGTAGCTAGCTGGGCCTTCGCTTGCTTAACCCGCGATTACCTCACTATTTGATGACTGCTTTCTTTTAGGCAGACTATGACTAATTCCGAGCCTGCCTAGATAGTCTATCTCGGTGTAGATATAACTCTTTTTGAGTGTGAGCTCTTAGCAGGATGCTACCGTTGGATGGACATAGCATGGTGATATCTCGTCTTAACTCCAGGCCAAGTGAGGCCAACTCACAGCGAAAGAAAAAAAAATGTAGGGCATCCGACAATATTTGGTCACTGTGCGAACAAAATTCATCAAGGTGTCGTCCACTCACATTACGCCGTTGTGCATGCGCTAAACGCACCAAAGCTACCCATGTTAACCCCTCCTTCTCCATAATTATGTTTCTAAGTCAGGTCGTGGGAAAAAGTGGCATGAGTGGATGGCCACCGTGCCACCCATACGATTCAAAGTGTCTGGGAGCTTCGCATAATATAGGTATAGACAGTCGTTGATAGGATCCAGGTTTTTGTAGACGAAGCTAAATTTGGACTCACCAGTCGTCCAAGATAATGTAGTATGGTATTTGCTTTTGAGTCACAGATGTAGATTTAAATCTCGGACCAAGGAAGTTTTGTAAAGTGGACTTGGATTCTTTCCTACAGCCCAGGGCGACTTTGCTTCTACCTAGTCTAAGTACTGACCACTCCTCTCACGACTTTTTTCTTTTTTCCTCGGCTGTCCATTGGAAACATTGTCTCCTCGGTAAAGAAGAACTCTGCCCATCAAC
This sequence comes from Colletotrichum fioriniae, assembly GCF_027942845.1. Taxonomy (NCBI): domain Eukaryota; kingdom Fungi; phylum Ascomycota; class Sordariomycetes; order Glomerellales; family Glomerellaceae; genus Colletotrichum; species Colletotrichum fioriniae. Next base: position 1,142,702 of record NW_027076842.1, read on the forward strand.
TCCCTCAGAGAACAGGCGCAAGGAAGTAATCCAAAATGTCGTAAGCGAGATCGAAATACCTCGTGAGGTCAGGGTCGTTGTCTTCTTGAAAAGATGCTGTCCACTTTCCATCATCCAAGCCGTCCAGATACTCTCGCAAAAAGGTCATGGTTGCTGTCTCCCTTCATTATCTCCTGAAGGACCCGCTTGTCGATACACTGCTGCAGTAAATTCCCGTTGATGTGCTTCATCGACTTTGGCGTGTCTTTCGCTTCCGCGTCGTATTCCTCGTTGTCCAAGACGGACACTTCGTAGCTGTAGGGAAACAGCAGTGGACTTCTCAGCGCTAGGTTCTCAACAAGACGTAAAAACCGCCATGCTTGAAGGTTGAGTAGGCTGAAGTGCATCAATGATCCGTCAAGACAGATGCCCAACACCTCAGCACCGTCTACTGTGCTCGGTATACTACCGTACCGTGGCACATGTTCTGTCGCCACCCATTCCGGCCGCACACGGCCTCGCTGAAGTTTCCTGATGCTGGCGGGCAGTGGTCCTTCTGCAACGAGTTCCAGCTCTCTCTTGGGCTGTTTCCAAGGAGTCCAGACTGCCGTGAAGGACCGATCCATGCCCGTCAGGAGAGTCACTGGCCAAGTCAGCTCCGGGTCTGCATCATCTCCGACATCGAAGAAGTGATTCGACTTCCGCGTCACCTGATCCGCATGGATCTGTGTCATTTCTCCGTGTGTGTTTTCTGCCTTGTGATCAATAATCACCAAGGAGTCGCTGAGGGTGAGCGCCGAGATCTTTCCGTTCACCATCCGTAGTGAGATGGCGGGAGAGTTCAGCTCATACGTCTTTTTGCGGACCAATCTCTTTTCGACGGAGTCCAGGACATCCCAGTGAAGGATTTTTCCAGCACAGTAAATAATGCTGTCGCCATCCCCAACAATAGAATATATGGGCGCTTTTTCCTTTATCCTATATTTCGTGGAGAACCGTATCCTCGTTCTCCTATTGCCTTCAAGGTCGTGACTCTCTTCCTTCTTAGGCGACACAAGCAACAGGCGTCCGCCTGCCGTTGTGACGATGAGGTAATGAAAGGTCATGCCGTCTTTGATGAAAAGCCAGTCGTAAACTGCATGAATCTTGTCCTCTTGGCTTCCCAAGCCGCTGATGAATGTCGTCGCATTTCCATGCTTGTCTTGCGGAAGAGAGAGGTCTTCTCCGGTCTCGGGGTCCAAGAAAAGAACAGTCGGCTTCTTGCCAATCTGCACTGCAACAACTAAACATTGTAGAGTTTGAGAGTATAGCACCTTGGCAGGTGTCCCGGGCAGTGGCAGTGTCTTGGGAACCGGCCCAGGTTGCAAATACAGCTCTACGAACGACATGCGCTCTCCTGACAAAAGTACAAGTGGCGCGCGGTTGTTACCGCCCAAATCGGCGGGAATGCACGCCGCAGAGATGATAGGCATCGATGGAGTCGCTGGGTGCTTCAGATCAGTTGCCCACACCCGATGTTTTGTAGCAAAATGACCTGGCCGTCTGGCCTCAAAGTCCCTCAGAAGCAAGAGGCTGTCGTTGCAACAAACCAGTACCGAGCCGGGAAGCAATGGCGTTTCTAGAGGCATAGCTTCGAGTGCGACTGTCCCCAATCTCTCCGTGAAAATCTGATGTTGGAAGGGATTCGCGGTAAATTGGACTGTGATGAGATGTCCGCTTCGGGTACCCATCACTACACTTGTTTGCTCCGCTGATTCCGCTATTGGCACGATAGTGGTCACCAACTCGATTGTTGAGGCAATATCCATTGCATCAATGTCTCCCGCATCATGGGCTGCTTGGTCTATTGCAGGTTGTTAGATTAACCGTCTTAAAGCCTTGCAGGATAGGACGTACTGGTGGCAAGCCGTATCAACTCTGGCTTTTCTTCCGTTATATCCGTCGGAAATACGGCCAAGTAGGGGCTGTTTTGTCGCCAAAGTCCAGCTAGTATGCATTCCCGTCCATCGAGAGAACAGAGAGCCAGGCATGTAACTTCGCCATCGACAGGGTAAGTCTGTGTAAGGGATGTTTCAGTCCCGTTTGTGCGGAAAGTGTGAATTCGGAAGCGAGATTCTTCAAAGGTTGAGACGCAGATGCAATTACCCCTGACGGCTGCATGCTCAGCTATCCTACCCACGCCCTCAAAGTCACCTAGTTCATATCTTGAACTATCAGAACGTTAGCAAAGTCGAAGTGGGACGTGGAGGTTGAATTCTAGAACACAAACCTGTGTTGCTGGTCGATGGTAATGATACGCTTCTCAGACACCTGAACAATGGTATTGTCTCGGCTTTGCTCCGCTGCCAGAGTTCGAGACTCTGTGTCAAATTGGGTTGCCATTGGGTCAGCCATCTCCGCGTTTGATAGATCAAATGATACTAGTAACACGTCGGAAGTCCCGGGGCTTGCCATCAGCATTTGATAAGGCCAAGTTCCGTCTGCGGTTCTGAAAACCCAGGCTTTCCTCGTTGGCAGCGGCTCAAAATAAGATATAATATTAGCGGGCAGTCCATAGCGAAGCTCTGTGATGCTGCCCTGCGGTCCATTCCCAGAGGCGCAAAGAACTTTGTCTGGAGCTGTCAAATGGTCCAACGTTCTGTCTCGCCATGGTATTATGGGCTTTCCTTTTGGACCAGTCTCAGGATCCCACGACGTCAAAGCATCTGTGGTGACGAAATCAACCGAGCAGGACCAGTTAGGGATACTCCCAAGCTCGACGAGAGGCTCCCGAGGTTTGAGCTGGAGAAGTATTTTAGTAGCTGTCTGGTAAAAAGCACTGGCATCACAACTTACCTGAAATACCATCCCGGGGCCAGAGTCGCCGGCGACAATGGCCACGTCAGAGTAGGCGTCATACATTGTGGTGAAGGCGGTCGAAATGTTGCAGTTGCAGCTGCCAACATTCATGGCAGCGCCCAAGATATCCGTCGTATTAAACTCAAAGAAGACAATTACACCATCTTCTCGAGCCAAATAAATAAGATCCTTGGTGTCGTAGTAGCGCCGCCTCCGTACCGGTCTGTCCCAAGCTGTCCAAAGGGGTACACTAGTACCGTGATGAAAAGGGCTCGCGGGATGGCTGACCGGATTAATTGTTTCAATGTCAGGAGGCCCTTGGAGGGGGTCCTTGCATATGCCAAGAGCGTGTTCGGAAACTGCGAAAAAGGAACTTCTCACTGTCAGAGGAATGATGAGAAGAGGGAGCCGATGCTCTGGTGCTATGCGATGGCCACGCTTTTCTTCGGCCAGCACTTGGCCAAGATCGTCTCCGCGCTCCCATTCGTAGATGACCATCTTCGACCTGTCGGCCTTTGCGATTATGAGAAGGAGAATGACGTGGTTTTCGTCCTCGGGACGAGGATAGAGAAACTCCATCTTGAGAATGGTACCTTGGACTGCTCTTGGCTGATGCGCCCTAATGGGTTTGATGGCCTTGTCAAGTATGAACTGGTCACCCATTGCCTCAATGGACTCTAGCTCGTAAACGACAAATTTGTTTTGGGCGTCCGCGACTGCAAAATAGCGAGACCTGGGGTCGACAGCTACATGAAATCCCAAGTGGCCTAGTCTCCTTGCTGGGTTGTGGAACGGCGATGCGACGAACTCCAGGGCATCTCTCTCATCGTCTCTTTTGATGAAGAGGAAGACAAAGGAACCTGATTCGAGGATGAGGAGCAACAAGTGCGGTGGGAACTGCCCATGAGAACTACTGATGCCAGATCCAGAGCCAATGTCGGCCATGTGGGTGTCATCATCTTCGTCTTCGCTTTTTATGTGGTCATGACCAGGATCGTCTGGGACAACGCGAAAGTGCTCGTACTTGTTTCCAATAACAAGCGCATTTCGAATACGACAGCCAAAGTCGTTCTTCCGCAGCACCTCCTGAAGCTGCCCATCTTTGCGCAACTCATTGATGCTCACGTAACGATCCTATATTTGTAAGCTTCTTCACATAGTCTGGAGATAACGTGTGAGGAAAAGGAAAAGGGCAGCGGGGTTCGAGAAATGTACTATCCAAGCCTCCATATGATCTTGAGAAAGAGAAAGAGTAACTCACCCCAACGAAGGCAACATCATTGTGATGTGCAGACCTTAGGCGAGCAGGCAAGACCCATCGAGCAATGGGGCTATCGATGACCGTTCTCGTCAAGATACCACAGCTTGGCGGAGCGGGGAGTGAAGGAGCGACAGCGGAGGTGTTTGTGGTTGAGCCCCTCAGAACAGTTTGTAGGTCAATAATCTCCGTGACCCAAGCACCGTTTCTAAAGACGTTTGTCTGGAAAGCCATTTCGAAAGGTCTTGTTATGTCAACATGGTTGACAGTGGAGTGAAAATCTGCAGCAACGGGTTGAAGAGAGGCCGAGAGAGGTGAAATCGGAACAGAGGTATTTCGGATTTGCGGCGGGGGATATGGATACCAGATTGCCGGGTCGCGTGATTCGAAATTCCAAACCGATCAGACTGTATGACGGAGCTGTGATTTTGTCTCCGATTTCAGGGCCACTGGAATGGCAAGCAGCGGCCGTACAACTCAAATGCGACTGGGCCGGCCGGGGCTATCTGCTGAGGAACAAGGTGAGGCAAGGAGACAGGTAGGCAACGGCGCCATGGAATGAATGGCCCCAGGTTGTGACGGTTGGGCGGAGCAAAGGTTGGTTTTAGAGTCAGTCGTACTGGGTGTAAGGCAAGAGGTATGGGCATGTTAGCTAGCTGGTGGGGCACCACGTTGCATGGAGTATTGGAGCACGAGCTTACCTGAGAGAAAGCACCACCTCACCACACCTCAATGGAAGGCAGTACCTACCTAGCATGCGAGTAGCCAATAGTTGCAAAGCACCTTGCATTCCCGGTTTTGTCAGTATCTACCTACATAAACACCTACCTTGCCTTAAGGTAAGTAGGTACCGTGGTCAAGTAAGGTAAGATGAAGTACATCGTGCTTCGGCAAAGTAAGGTAGGGAAGATATGCACGGCACGTACAGGATGCCTAGTTGTGCAGCAGGTATGTGATGTGAGGCGGCAGGCATGTTGGGTGTGCGTGGGCGCAAGCAAAACGCCGTGGAACAGACGTGGTTGGCTGCCATACCAACAAACATCACACATGCCAACTAAGGCATCAATGATTAAAGAAAAAAGACCTCATCCCAGCTTACCTTACCTTGGATAACGCTCACACACTTTACTTTACAACCCCTGCCTAATCCGATCTAGGTGGCGTAGAACTAAGAATGCAAGTCTGAGGCACCCAGAACCCTAGCAGCCCGAGTCACCTTATGCCATCATCGCCAATCAAAGTGTAGTGTATTGCGCCCATATGAAGTCAGGACAAATAAATAGGGTATTTTCCGCCGTTCCTTGTGGCTCCAGGAGGCTTCGATGAGAATGGAGCCCGATCTGTTGGCGTTGTGGCGCGCTGGACCCTGATTCATCTCAAACCCTTCACAGTATTTCAAGTGGGGGTGCCCTAGAACATCCCAAGAATGCAGCTGGTTGAATTCGCGGAAAATACCATTCTCGGCCGAGGTACCTGGGTGCGCTGGGCTGTGTCTTGGGTTCTGTCTCGACTAGCTACTGCGTATGATTTGCATCTCAGCCGGACTCTCTCCACTGTGACGGGACTTCGGTCAGAAGGGTAATGGAACGTCGGTGGTGAGCTGGCCCTGTAGGCTGTTGCTGACTTGCTGAAGCATCGTGCATGCGCGACGGGAGGTATCCATCGTGTTCCTTGCTCAGGCGGGCAGTCAAGCCATAGGCAGGCAGCCCTGGCTGAGCGGGGACTTGAATCAGGTTGCCGCGAGAGCCCCGTTGTCTGCGAAAGACAGTTGACTGCCCGGTATGAAATGCTTTGTTAGTATTAGGTGAGATCATTGTGCGTAGGCAGTATAGTTCAGCCGCGAATTAGGTAGGTAGGGACCGGACAACACTGCTGACGGGGATGCTGAAGAAAACGACTTCATCCGCTGTTGTCGTCCCATCTTGCAACCCTACGTCCAATATCCAATAGTAAGGTCAAGCCGGTTTAATACTAATCAATCAAGGGTAGTCTAGGCCTCTATCTACATGGTTAAGCCAACAATGTACCCTACCCTACGTGCCTACGGTTGGAGGGCACGTTCCGGCGCGAAAGAAGAAAGCTGGAAAGAACCGCGGGCTCTTGCTGATTGGGCAGACGAATGGTCTTCCTCAACACCTTGCTGCCCTACCCAGCTGAAACCATTACACTACTTGCCCTTGGGTAGGAAGGCAATTGGATGTCTTCTTTTCATGGAGTGGGTGTAAGTCCCACATACGGATAGCTACACCAACCACCAAGAACTTCCATACCCTACTACAACAGCGTGAACAGTTGCATCGCCAGACTGCACGATGCCTCGCCGGCCATTTCCGCTGCAGGTTCCATGCCTCCACTGTCTCACCTGTCGTTTACCTCAGGCACTGTTTGACGTCTCCTCACGCAAATAGGGCGATGCTGGAGTCTCTCTACCTCCGCCCTTCTATGTATGTGTATCATGACTCTTCTCCGTGGATCTTATCAGTCTTGTTGTCTTTACTAGGACCTTTGATCAAGAAGGAATTCGAGAAGTCCCTCTCTGCTGATAGGTAGTCTCAAAGAGACCCCTTCACGAGTCCCGACTCCCGACGGATACCTGGTGGGAAATCAGTGCGGATCGGTTAATACACCTTCAAGGACCAGGGCTCGTATGCGGGTCTGGAATACTCCAGAAAAGCAGGGGGCGCAGGACAACCAGCCAGGGGGGTTCTATTTCCATGGCTGTTCTGATTTCTCTGCGGCAGAACGTACAATGCAAGTCAGAATGCCAAATCATCCTCTGGGCGTGGTGTACGCATCATACAAGGTAAGCAGTCAAAATACCAAAAGGAAGCTTGAAGCATGGTTTGGTTCATAATCTGAAGATGCCGTTACGAGTGAATCTTAGACATTGCACTACTCGATCCAGAATCGGGCAAAGCCGGACTTGTCGACCCTTACAGCTGCCCGGCTCTGTGTGCAGCTGTCTGACTTGAAGAGTCCCTCACTGGCTAAGAATCATGTTCATGCATGACAAAACCAGAGTCTCTCTTTTACGCCAATCCTATACCCAACAGTGTCAATGGAGTGGCCGTTTCGGCCGCAGCATAACCAATGAGACAACTGAAAGATAGTACTCGCCGGTGCCACTCAATAAAGAACCGCCCATATGTACTTAATTTACCGAGGCCATGATGCATGTCTGGCTTGGGCTGTCTCGGCTAGACGCTGACTGAATCGAGCTGCAGGGCCCAGGGCGAGAATTCTGGTCCGGTGGTCGGCAAGGAACGCATCTTCAGAGACCATGACCTATCTAACGACCGTTATGGCCCTCGTGGAAGATGAATGCATTTTTTTAGGCGCATGAAGCGGGAGTGGCTTGAAATTTGTGACTGGAAGCTTGATAGCCGGAAAGGACCTCCATCTGAGCTGCCACGCGATAAACCACAAACAACCTAGGTATCTCGCACCTATCAAACTGAAATCCTCAAGTTGGGAAACGCGGTATTTACATCACATAGAACCCCCTTGGGACCTCCACGTTAGGCAGGATGTTGACCAGCTTGTTTTCACGGGTCGACTTAGGGTACCGTAGTAGGTTTGGTGAGTTGTGCAACCGCCATAGGTAGACCTACATAGTACCTGACCCAAGGATAATCCAATGCAGCGGATGCCGGCCGTGAAGCATCGAAAGTAAGCACACGCATGGATAGGTGAAAGGGTTTTCTGAGCCGAGCTTCACAGAAGTTCACACCCAAAATGTACCCCCTCGAAATTTCGCCTGTCTTTGGCAATAACCCAAAGCTAGACAACTTGACAGCGTACCTTACTGTAATATCAAAGTGGTGTGTCAAAAGGCGTCTAATGACAGCTCAAGTCAGGTTCGCCCTATCTGGCCCGTGCGTCCCGTCCCGGCGATCCAGGCCATGGGGGCTGGGCGTCCCTGGTGAAGTTGCTCCAAACGTGCGCTAAGCCTCGGCCTCAATGGTTCGAAACAGATCCATAGATCCGCTGTGGAGGAAACTCCGCTATAACCTGGCTTGTCACATCTGTGGCAGCTCTTGGACCGACCTCTAGCTTCCCTGTTCCTACAATCAGCCATCTGTCTCCCGCCGGCAGATCGTGGGCGCGTGTAATGCATCCCATTTCAACCTCAGCTTCAAGCCGTTGAAGCTGTGTCCTAAAGCCGGTTCACCAGTGCGGATTTCATGGGCGTTCTGGACTCTCTGTCAAACCAGCGTCCGCAACGCCAGGCAATAGCAACGCGCGCATATCTCCCCTGAGCTCGCAGCCACACGATGCGCACGCTCCCGTGACGAGCACACTCCTCGATGCCAACGACGCCTCGTGACGATACATTGCTCGCAACCACAAAGGAGTCATGGAAACAACCTCGATGGCCGAAAAGAATGCCCCGGTCAACGCTGACTCTGCGGTCCCCGTAGATCAGGAACAGCGCAAGACGAACGATATCCTCGAGGCGTGCAAATGGCGGAACATAGAAGCCCTTAAAGGCCTGGCTAGTACCAAAGGCGGATTCCTCACCGATATCCTACGCCGGAAAGCTTGTCAGTAGTAAAACATGCCAAACACGGCGTCATCGTCCTGTGACGCTCTGAGGCTAACGCAACATTTTGTGCAGGGCCTATAATCCTAGGCCTCCCAGATAGCGAGGATTTCCAGGGTACAATCGCAGCTGGTGTAGACGAGAAGGTCTCATGGAAGACCCTTCCAAGTCATAGAGACGAGGAACAAGTTGCGCTCGACGTTAACCGCGCCTTCATCTACTACCCGAATCGTGAGACCACTCCGTTCTGCAGTGTCCCGACAGGGAGTTGTTGCGAACTCGCGACAAGTAAGCTAACCAACTCCACGTACAGACCAGAACGACACCGAACTCGAGAAGAACAAAAGCGAGCTTTCCGATCTGATCGTCGAAGTCCTCCGTCGATACCCATACCTATGCTATTTCCAAGGCTACCATGACATCTGCCAAGTCTTCATGCTGGTCCTCGAACCACCATGGCGCGCCCGCCTCGTCTCGCGACTATCGGTGCTCCGCATACGAGACTTCATGCTCACCAGCCTCGAGCCGACCGTCGCGCAGCTCAGGCTGATCCCCGACATCCTCAACGCCGCCGATCCGAAGCTCAAGCGCCACCTCTCCGGTACGGAACCCTTCTACGCCCTGGCGGGCACCCTGACCATGTACGCGCACGACATTCAGGCCTACGGCGACATTGCTCGCCTCTTCGATACCCTCCTCACCCGTGAACCTGTTTTCAGCATCTACATGTACGTCCAGATCGTTCTGAACCGCCGCGACGAGCTGTTCGACCAGGAGGAGGACGATCCGTCCATGCTCCACCTCATCCTCTCCAAGGTCCCGCAGAAGATGGACCTCGATGCGTTGATCACGAGCACCATTGCGCTTTATGAGCGATATCCACCCGAGTCGCTATCGCAGTGGCGCAAGATATCCAAAGCCAGCTCCTTAAAGACGGCGCGGTCAGTGGAGGAATGCTCAAAGCAAACAATGGACGAAGGGCACACATATTTCCAGAAACAGCTAGCGGAGCTCAAGGCCCTCGAGCGCCGGCAAAAACTCATGAAGGTGATGTGGGCGTACAGAAAGGGGGCCGCAGCCGCCGGACTGGCTGTTGTCATCGGTCTAGTGGCCGTATACCTGGGTAGAAGAAATCCCAGCCCCATAGCTGCAATGGCAGCTCTGTATAACAAGTGGTCCAACGGAACGACCTGGACGCATAACTTTTAGTCAAGAGTGGATGACGAGCTGAACAGCCCTCGCAAGACTTGTGTCATCATGTACATTTAAATTCCCCCAGTTAGAGTAAAAGAAGGCTATCATACAAAGTGATATGCCACTGGCAGTCAAGAACCCCTAATGTTGCGCCAATGCCAAAATAATCCAACAAACTGCTACGTGCCTGGTACTGCGCTCTGTTCAAGCACCCTCCTGGAATGCCGCTTTGAGGCCCTCGAAATGCTCCTGCTGCTCCGTACCCAATTTTCCGCCAACGTCGCTGATGATGGTCGAAATCAACGAATAATTGTTATAAAGAAACCTTTCCCGCTTTCGTTTATCGCTGAAAGACTGACTGTACCGCGTCAAGAAAGCCTCTGCCTCTGACCGCAGACGTCGCAAGCTAGTTACCACCGGCTCGTCGTCTCCTGCCTCTGTGCTCAGCGCCAGAACTCCCTGCAAGATCTGGCCGAACCTCTGGGTTACGAGATGCGGCGCGGCGGATAGCTTATTCTGATCCGCCGCCCTGGGTTTTGTGGGTAAAGTATTCATCAGCTGCCGCAATGATTCACAGTGGTGATCCATCACGACTTGAAGTCTCGGCCATAGAAGCATTGTCGTCATGTTAATGTAGCCGTCCACGGCTGGCACCTTGCGCCGCTGTAGCTCGAAAGCAAGATGCTGGTTGATGCGGATGCTTAATAGCAACCCCAGGGCGTCATATGACTCAGCAGTGAGCGTTCTGGTGAGGGTTTTGCCCAGCGCAAATGTTGGTTCAAAGATGTAGTTGAACTGTCGTGACACTGCTTGCAGAGACAATGGCGGTGAGAAGAAGGCGGCTAGGAATGTGTACTCTGCGGTGGCGTTGTCTATGAGTGCCAGGTTGAAGTTCCTGAAAGGCACCTCTAGATAATGTGTTGTCTGGTCTTCCTCGGCCAGGTAAGAGGAGATCGCAGCAGCATTACCCGATTTCAGGAGATCAATACGCCTTCCCAGATTGAAAGCATCATGAGGCGGCCCAGCTGGTTTGGTGGCAGACAGCACCGTGGCTCTTCGCGTGGGTTCGTCGTGCCCAAGGACGTCGTTCTTGTCGAGAATGTGCAGCTTGAGCTTTTCCAATGCCCTTTGATATCGTCCAAATTGGTTTGCGTAGTACCATCGCATGGTGTTCATATAAGCCTGGCTAATCTCTTCTGCGAGAGTAGCATGATGCTTATGCAAGAAGGTGTATAAGTCTTTAAACTTCAAGAAGTTCTGCTGCTGGATTATTTGGGCGTTGATGTGAGGGGATCGCAAGGCCTTGATCTGGGCGACAATGAAGTCTCGTATGCGCTCGACCGCTTTCATCGTCAACTTTTCCAGTAACGGACCAAGATCTGCCCAAGCTTTGCTCTCTCCCTGGTTCGAAACCGACTTTTTGTATGCTGTCGCTCGTTTGTCCACTTCCGCCAGCATCTTCACCCATGTCTCGTCGATTTGGCCCTCGGATATCTTGGACACCACATGGGGGGAGACGCTGAGCTCCTCGACAACTGGACCAAAAGCCTTTTCAACAGCTTTTCGATTGTCTAGCCTCACGTTCATTGCCGCAGAACGTGACTGCAGGCTTTCGATATCTGCGGAGACGGCCGCGAGGTCATTCCGGAAGCTCGTCAGATTGGTCTCTACTGAGCCTAGAACCCCATCGCATGCTGCAATTGATCGATGCAGGTCCTCGAATTGGGCTTTGCTCGCTTCAACTAAACTCAAAGATCAGCAATCTGCGAACAGTTGAGCCAGCCAATAGGGAGCTCATACACTCCTCTGCGGTTTGCCGCCGGTAGCTATCCGCATCGCTTCTATCGATCTCATCGGAGCTTGCAAGCTCTCGCAAACTCAGACCTTCAAACTGGAAGTCTAGTTCGAGGTCATTTTCGCTTATTGTGATAGTTGTTGCCTCGGATGTTGGCGCTGTATCTAGGATCTGGCCCAAGATCTCGACCGAATCCGGTCCATCGTAGGTTGTTTGGGACTGTTTCAAGCCCGAGCCATTGACTCTCCGTGAAGCTAGGAAGGAGTTGGAAGAATCGTTGGAGACGAGTGAAAGTTGTGAGCCTCTTGGTGTGATACCAGGTCGTTGAGAGGTCACATAGGGGCTGCTTGAGGTTCGTCGCGGAAGAGGAGAGTATGGCCGGCTGCCAGGCTGCGACGCTGAGGGAGATGAGTTCGACTGCGCTGCAAGTCGATCAAGCCACATGGTGGACTTGTGGTATGGAGAAGCTAAGAAGCGATGTGGTCGACAGGACGGAGCACCATGTCATCGAGGGTTCGCAAATCGCACGGATGGTGTTGTAGAATCGCGGGATCGGCGTCTGGCTTCTTTGAAAGATGTACACCTGTGGCATTGGTTACCTGTGCTACCTTACCTCCAGGAGGCAGTAGACAAGGCTGGACGGCCTTAGGAGAGCGACGTGTTCTCATTGGGTGAGCGATCGATGACAAGCACCAGCCACAAGATACGTATCCACGGGAGCTTCCTGTGGCGCGGCAGGGGTCGGGCCCTTTGTCTTCGAGGGGTCGAAGTCTGGAAAGTGCGGGGCAGAATTGTGAGTGAGGGCCGGCGGCAAACAACCTGGAAACGTGCGGGGCAGGACATTGGATGGGCGATTGAAGAGCAATTAACGGCCCATTGATGCGTCTGGTCTGGATGGGAGAGAGGCTGCACACATGTTGTGCAGAATCCGCGACATCTCCAAGGTAACCGTAGCTCGGACTGCTGGGACTGTCTCGGAGGGAAGCTCCTGCATGTTACAATGTGAAGGCATATTCTTGTCCGCGAATGGGTGCGTAAACCTCACAGAGCTCTCTTCTTAGATACAGGAACTGGGTACGGAAGAACCTGCCACAATGTCCGCACAATGATATCCCTGGATATATCTATCTTGCCTAGTCGGGTAGGTCTTCAGGCACGACAGCTTCCTGTCAGGTTGTTCGAAACTCCGGCGCATACCGTCAAAATCCACTCCCGTAGTCCGGACCTTCTCTTGCCAAAGTGGAAGGCTAATATCGGAGGTCAACGAGGATGGCAGGTAAGGCAGAGAGAAGCAAGGGTTACTGGCCCGCGAGGTTTTGGCATGGCGGCATTAGCGCCCAAAAAAAGGTTGTTGCCACAGGGCCGGTGGACTGTGCCCATGTGCTTCATTGTCCTTCGGGTAACCCTGTGAAGGAGAAGTCATTTTGACCGATTGAGTCCTTGGGAGACAAACCCTTCAACCATGGACCCTCGCCGACCTGGCCTGGCGTGCCCAGCTGGATCAGATAGGGGCATTACACAGGCGGTCAGCGGCCTAAATATTGAGCAAGTGGCGTTCAGATGTTGCGGGAAAGGAGCTCCAGCTCCTAAGGTACGTGGTGTGGTGCGTTGGGCGTAAGAAGGCCCAGAGGTAAGGTAGGTATGGCAGACGGGAGAACCTAGATGGGTACTTTGTTCACCGCAGAGTCATCCACCGGCGACAATGTCACTCGGGGAGGGGCCTGACAGGTTCAATCTGTGAAAAGAAAGGGAAGAAAGCCCACACTCCACCTTTTTTTCACTGCGAAAGTGCTCCCTGCACCTGTCCCACACAACGCTTGGGAAGCCACGGACAGAGACTGAGAGGGGCGCGAATCTGGGCCTAGGAGTGAAAAAAAACCAATAATAAAACCAGGAAAAAAATTATCTACTCCCGCCTCGCCTTCCTTTTTTCCCCTCCATTTCCCCCCTCTGCCCGCTCTCTTCCTTTCACAACTCTCCCCCCTTCAAAAAAATATCAGCCGTCTTTTGCTGGGTAATTCCGCCTGTCGACATCTTCCCTTCGATTTTTTAGACATCTTCCAGTCAATCCTTCAAAATGTCCAACGACGACGCCCAGGTGAGTCTTTTGCGACAGCTCTATTACTCCCCCCCGTGCCCTGTCTCTTTTGGTGGTGGTGGCTGTCGAATGCGATCGATGTCGGTTGCTTTGGCGAAAATCGACCACCCCGCATCCACATTGGCGAGAGAGCCCCGCGGCTGCTTCAACGCACCACGGCTCTGCACATAAACTCGGGCAACACACGACGCATACGAGCATCAAATATCACACCAATTTCGATCCCATCCTCCTGCCATATCATTATGCCGAACGACGTACTTATTTTGAGTTGGCCAAATCGCTAACACATCGTCTCCCAACAGCATGAGATGACCTTCGAGTCCACCGACGCCGGTGCGTCTCTCACCTTCCCCATGCAGTGCTCTGCTCTGCGCAAGAACGGTCACGTCGTCATCAAGGGCCGCCCCTGCAAGATCGTCGACATGTCTACCTCCAAGACTGGCAAGCACGGCCACGCCAAGGTTCACTTGGTCGCCATCGACATCTTCACCGGCAAGAAGCTTGAGGATCTTTCTCCCTCCACCCACAACATGGACGTCCCCAACGTCTCCCGCAAGGAGTTCCAGCTCGTAAGTTGCCACAAGTCTTTTCACACTCTCGAGATGGTCCTTGTATACTAATACAACACCCTCCACAGATCGATATCTCCGACGATGGTTTCCTCTCCCTCATGAACGACGATGGTGACCTCAAGGACGATGTCCGTCTTCCCGACGGCGAGATTGGTGAGAAGATCAACAAGCTCTTCAAGATTGACGAGAAGGACACCAGTAAGACTTCACACCCCTCACGACGACAAGCTCGCCAAGCAACACAAGAGAGATCATAACTAACTGAGAACTCCAGACGTCGTCATTCTTACCGCCATGGGTGAGGAGGCCGCCGTTGAGGCCAAGGAGGCCCCCAAGCAGGGTTAAGCGCTGCAATTCTATCATATCATCAGACAATGACTTCCACAAGCGCTCAATTCAAGCGGCCTTGCTGGCAGATGTTGGCAGACTGGGGACATTTCTTGCGATATTTCTTGGCGCTTCGAAATTAACGGTATCCCCGTCAGTCGTTGCGTAGGCTATATCTGGACAGGACTTGATACTGGGTACGCGAACTTGACAACTGCAAGACATGTCGCACGACTTTTTTCCTTTGTTTTGTCTGTCCCACAGACTCTTAACGACGATCAGACTAGCAATGGGATAGGTGAAAAAAAATGGGAGAGCCTCGCGGTGGCAGCAGATTTGTCCGATGGAAAAGCGGTACATATCTCCACCACGCGGTCTCTGTTTTTCGTTCAAACGAAACGTACAAAATTAGTGAAACCGCCAAATGTGTAATGTCCATGAAAGTGATTTGACTATAGCCGACATATCGTTACTCCTACATCTGTACGCCGCATCTCGTTCATCTGTAAGACCTGTGAATCTTTGGTCAGCTCCTTTTCATGATGACGGCGTAGCCATGGCCAGGCTGACTATCGTGAATTGTTAGTGCGAGTGAGCCAGACTCAGATGTATAAGCTATGCCATACAGTAATGCTACTTTCCTTAAACTAAAAGTTTGACATCCGTTGACTCAGTAGTCCCCCGTGAGCACTTTGAAGTATCAGTTTCATGAATAACATAATTTGGGGGCTCTCTCGTGACGAACTGCCTACCAGGTTCCGCCTGCCTGGTAAAGGTGCGTCCCGAGAAACAAACACCGCGCACTGTCAAAAACTTCACCAATCCGATGCCGATTTTGCCCAGATCAACTTTTCAACCAAGTACGACCAACATATCTGTCAGACCACCATGGCTCCAGAGAGGGATCTTCACAAGTTTCCAAAAGGAGAACGCTGTGAATTCTGCGGTTCTCGCAAATGGTATCTCGAAAATGGTTTGAGATTCTGCGCCAAAGAAGGCCACCAGCTTCAAGTTTGTCCAAGCTATGCTTTTCATCTCCTATGATGAGCCGCAGCTCACATTTTAAATCAGGGATACGTTGAATTTGACCTTGGCGATGAAGATTTCGGCCAGAAGGGTCGTGTGGCTCGGAAGGAGAAGCAAACCAAGGAGCGAATCAGACGAGTGCTTACCGGCCAACAAGCACGAGATTTGTATCTTGAGTGCTTGCAGCTTATCCTCAGAGAGCAGTTGATTTGGCTAGTCACCGTAAAGGGACATAAGCCCGAACTAGAGACAGTTGTGCGCGATCTTTGGGATCTTCGCATCTCCGGAGCTGCGACAGCTGTTCAGGATGACTCGGCCTCGGAGGGAGAGCCCTCGCTATTCAGCTCGCAACTCGACCTCGCACAGGATGAGGAACACCAGTCTCGGAACCGACGAGCACAAAGCTGGACAGGAGAAAATGGGAGCGAGTGGCCGGCACCCCGAATGATTGACACGTTGGGCCTTTGCTTTCTGGGGTGCATGTTGCTGAGGATACCTACGCGAATTGGTGACATTTGCAAGTGGGCAAGAGGGGGGAGTATCCCGTACAAAGAAGCTGTTGGTACTGCCTTCAACCGGATTTGAATGTTCCCTAACCAGTCACAGTACCGCCAGCTACCTCAGGAGATGCGTGATCGATTGCCAACTTGGTATACGACACCACTCAAGTCGACAAGCCTTGCTGCGTTCGATAATGGAGAACTGCACGCTTCAGTCATGAATCTGGCCTTGTCTTATCATCTCAATTACAGCATGACCTTCCCACCGCTCAACGATGTCCTGATGACATTGCAGTACGCACGTGAGCTGGGCCTGCCTAGTAGGTCCTCCAGCCGTACCAAAAGATGGACTCGACTGACAACTCCCAGTTGAGACGGTAGCGATTGCGCGCCGCGTTCCGCCCATCGCCAACTTAACTTTCAGTTTTCCACTAGAGAAGACCCGAATCCGTCTCATAAACCAGCCAGAAATTCTCCTCGTTACCATCCTTGTCTTTGCTGCGATGCACTGTTTTCCGCTCGAGGATAACATGCCAGCCTCCCAAGACGAGAACAACTTCATCGTGCCTAAGCTTGACTGGAAAGAGTGGAAGAGGTTAATGACTCCAACCTTGGCTCCAGATGAAGCTACGTCTACCGTTGACTACACAGACGTTACGGCGTCTCAGATCACATCGATGAGCCCGAAAGAGCTAGATGAGTACTTTGCACACCTTTCACTGCTGACTGAAACACGAAGTAAGCCAATGTCTACTTGAGTTTGCTGAATCCAGTAACTGACCACAACTTAGACGAAGAGACACTACTCGCGAGATACTTCCCCGTAGACGAGCAAGTCCCCAAACAAACAGTGTCCGAGACAACAGGAGATGAGATGGCCGGAAGGCTGCGCGATATCCAAACACAGGCCGCATCTTTTATCGACTCAGATGCACATGACAGACATGGGAAGGAAAGTTTGCGAATCAGTCGATATCACTCGTACAAATCTGAGGAGGATCTTCCTCCCATAGGCAAGGACTTCTTTCATTTGGCGGCGCGGCTGGCAGGGCTGTCCGTTCCAATGTTGGTGCGAGCTGTCAACATGCTCGAGGGCCATATTGTGACCTGGCAAAAGGAGCAACGCAGAGCAGCCAGCGAAAGACGTGAACGATCGCGGTCTTTCGTGCCTATGGAGTCGGATACTGAGCAGCCGACATACACTGAGTAATGTTCCGTTTGGAGGAAGGCCATTACGGTCTCTGGTACGCCCAATTGAAGAAACCGGGGTTGGTAGATTATAAGTGCTCTCATCACCTTATGATGGGCACGAGTGGACAAGTTGGAATCATCGGCGTTAAAATACCCCTAACTTAGAAAGAAGTCTTTGTCCAAAGCGAGATTTGAAACCGCGTATGATGTCCTTATTGCCCTCCGTACCGAAGCATATTGTGTTGGCTAGTGACGATTCCCAAATATGCACTATTTCGGGGAGAGAGTGCAAGGATAGTAGAGTATTAAGATAGTTGGAGAATGAGCCTGTTGAAGTCATTGCAGGCTGAGAGTGAGGTGGGCGACACTGGGCAGACCCATAATTCCCACAGGGTGCCCTTCACAGCCCGATCACTTTTGCACATACTCAGACGCTCGGACCATGTCCGTACCCGCGTGCCCTAATTAGGGCTTGTCGGTCGCTCGCGCCGCAACCTCAACACTCATTCTCAAGCCCGCCCCACCAATTATTTGCCGCGATCACCAGAACTTTCTCGGTAACAACAGCCAGTTCACGAACGTCGGCAAGAGTAAGTGATGAGAGTCCCCTGCACGACGAGACGGCGTCATGCTGCGCGCCGTTGCTCTGATTGTTGGTTTTTGGCGATGCTAACGATATTTTGCGTGTAGTGCAGATGTGAGCCAACCCCGAACACCCCCTCCCGCCCGATCCCGAGCGCAATAAAATCTATTTCCATGCGACGACGAAGTCCGAAGACGCCGAATGTACTGACGATGGTGGTTGCAGTTTCGTGAAGACCCTGACGGGTAAGACCATTACCCTTGAGGTCGAGTCCTCCGACACGATCGACAATGTCAAGTCCAAGATCCAGGACAAGGAGGGCATCCCCCCTGACCAGCAGCGCCTGATCTTCGCTGGCAAGCAGCTTGAGGATGGCCGCACCCTCTCCGACTACAACATCCAGAAGGTTAGTCTCATTGCGCGGGGCATTTGAAAAGAGGGGGAGAAAAGCATCCGGGCCGCTGGGGATATTGAAGATGTGATGGGTCAAGGAGACATGGAAACTGACACACCAAATAGGAGTCCACCCTCCACTTGGTCCTCCGCCTCCGTGGTGGTATCATTGAGCCCTCCCTCAAGGCTCTTGCCTCCAAGTTCAACTGCGACAAGATGATTTGCCGCAAGTGCTACGTAAGTAGCCTCTACTCTCATCCTCCGCCAACTAAGGTCGGCCGCGCGACCCAAGCAAAACCTAACATGGAATCATATAGGCTCGTCTTCCCCCCCGTGCGACCAACTGCCGTAAGCGCAAGTGCGGTCACACCAACCAGCTCCGCCCCAAGAAGAAGCTCAAATAGACGATTCATTACGGTTGCGGCGTCACGGGTTCTGGCATTCTGGAGAGGATGGCAGGGATACGAATTTTCCTGGGCTTTGTGGTAGCATTACTTTCCATCGGCAAGCAGTTCGTCGAATAAAAACTGAATTGGTCGCCCTCCTACCTCAAATGTCAAAAGGAAACACAACCCGGACTACCCCGTTTATGCCTTGTCGTACATCAACAAAATGATGTTTGGAGGCTGAGAGAAAAATCGTTCGGCGAGAGAGCGCGCCTAGGCGTCCTGAGTGCAGCATGGAGATGCTAACAAGCATGAGAGACGTACTATGATGGATGCGGGATGGCGACTGACCTGCCTCACAATGCTCCATTGACTACAGTGGAAAATCAGCACAGTAGCGAAATACAGAGCCTCAGAACCATGCGTCGTTCAATTTGGTGATGCACGTCATGCATGTGAACATCGTGATTGTGATCTTATCAGATAGTGTCTAATGCATCTATCGAAATTCTTCTGAGCGCACAGAGTGAAATGGCGTGTGCTTGCATAAAACTGGGACGCGATTTATCCGCATTAGTGCAACATTGGTGTGGCTCTTACAGGGGTGTGTCCCTTAGTGGAGACTTTTCTTCCCAGGGAGCTGCAGGGCCAAACTGCGTATGTGGGATTACGACACCTTGTCCAAAGCTCTAGGTATTCGTACGTACACACGTATCGAACGTCCCAACCTGTCCGACTTTACGATCTCCAACGACGACGACCCAACAGCCCAGAGCTCCATTTCCACAACTCGACGAGAGGCATAAAGTAGTTTCGGAAACCAAGGGCGGATTCTTCTCAGCTTCGATAACCAATTATGTCACGGTCTGGGTCCGGATACGACGCCGTCGTGGACGTGGACGACGAGGTGAGAGCTCCCTTCCTTACTTCTTCCTCGCGAACGCCCCCAAGACTAAACGCACTTCCTTTCGTAGGGTGACCTCGGTCATACCGACCTCCAGGATGATCTCGAATTCCACAGCTCCAACTTCAATGACACGACACCTGGAACTCGCAAGGCGCCTGCGTCAGGCCTCCCGCCGCCAGCGACAGCGTCGTCAGGATCCTCGAAGCGCTTCCTCTGGAGCATCAACTTTTACGCCCAGTACTTTGACGTCGACACCTCCGCCGTACTCTCTCGCTGCTGGGCTGCGCTTTACCCGCGCGCCAACTTCCTCGATGTCTTGGAGGGAAATCCCGACCTCTACGGCCCCTTCTGGATCGCCACGACCGTCGTCCTGATCCTTTTCCTTGGCGGCACCATCAGCCAGTACCTCGCTAGCACAGGGTCAGGCCCGTTTGCCTACGACTTCAAGCTTTTGAGTGGTAAGGCTTCTTGTTGAAATAGCTTACAATTCTCTATGACGATCACTGACGCAATTCTCCTCACAGGCGCCGCTGGTCTGATCTACGGCTACACGCTCTTCGTCCCTGTCGCCCTCTACCTCGCCCTGCGCTACTTCGGCTCCGAGTCCGCCAACCTCCTCGAGCAGTGGGCCTTGTACGGCTACGCCAACCTCATCTGGATCCCCGTCGCCCTCATCAGCTGGTCCCCCATCAACATCCTCAACTGGGTCTTCGTCGCTGTCGGCTGCGGCCTCTCCGTCGCCTTCCTACTCCGCAACCTCTACCCCGTCCTCAGCGCCACCGACCATCAGACGAGCAAGATCCTGCTCGTCGTCGTTGTCGCCCTCCACCTCGGCCTCTCACTGGCCATCAAGATTCTCTTCTTCGCCCACGGCAGCCCCGTCGCGAGCAAGGACCCCGCGGCGCCGCCCGCTGCGCCCGCTAACCCTCCTGCCGAGGGAGCGCCTCCCACCTTTTGATTTACACTTGGGGTTCTGCAAAGTCACCACTAGAAGAACCTTTCAGAGACTGTTATAGAAGAGCGTGCGAAAGGAGCTCATCACTTGCATTTTGTCTACTCTTCGAACATGGGGGGATGCTGTGTCATCCGCCGGAGTGTAGGGTTTCATGTACCATATCTGTACAACGAATATCATGATCAAAAGTCGCCGTCTATCTTGCCATTGCCATGCCGTGCCATACCGTATGACACTTCGCCTCAAGACTTTATTCATACATCCCAACCGCGTGACAAGAAACTAGACGCTATTCAGTCCTGCCCGATCCCCTTGCCACCCTTCTCAACCTCTCCCCCCCCTTCTTCGCCCAGTCCAGCCAGCTACCGGGGTACTCCCCGACCTTGGACCACCCAGCATCCCTCGCCAGCGTCGCCAGCGCCCGGCTCCGCACGCCGGCCTTGCAGTAAAAGACCAGCTCCGTATCCTTGCTCGGGCGGGGGTACCCGTACCGGTCCTCAAAGTCCTCGTCGGCGATGAGGAAGCTCTCGGGCGCCGTGGCGACGGGGATGTTGAGCGCGGTGGGGATGCGGCCTGTTTCTACGAGTTCGTGCGGCTCGCGGGCATCTGGTAGAACGGGTGCGTTTAGTTTAGACAGAATGAGAAACACACTCCCCCCACTCCCCCCCCCCCCCATGAGTTATCAGCTACGTGACAAACGTACCGACAATGACGACGTTGCCGGGATCCTTGGCCAGCTCCGCCATCTGCTCAAAGTCCCAGATCTTGCTCCCGTTCGCCGAGATCTGGTGGTAGTCGTCCTCCACCCTCTCCTTCTCCGAGGAGAAATAGCGTGCCGCTGTCGCATTTGGCTTTGTCGTCACTGCAGCAACAGCACCAGCAACAGCCCTCGAACGCAGAGGAATCGTGGTGGTCTTTCCCAAAGCGACGCGGGCCGAAAAAGTCGACGTCGCCGCGGCAGCAAAGTACCGTCTCGTCGTAGCCGCCGCTGTCGGGGTGCGGGCGAGCTGGCTGCTCGCGCGGAGGGCGTTGGCGCATACGCTTCTTGTAGAGGCCATTTCTTCTTTTGCCTTATTTGGGGGGAGAGGTTCTAAAAACGAGCTTTGGTCAAATTGGATTGGAATTCCGCGACCGTCGGAAGCGAATAGAGAGCGTTTCGGTGACGGGAGTAGCTAAGAAACTTGGGAGTCGGAGCTTGGAGCTTTAAACTGATTGCGGGAAGCTCCAGCGGGTTTCCTTCCTTTCGGCCAAAGGAACGGCGGGGCCCCGGGGACCTGGCGTGCAGCGTTGATGACAGTGCTGCCCGCTTTCTCCTGCAGCTCTGGCCGGTCTCCACTGTTGTTACTCGGGCGGGCTTCAACTCTGGCGACCTGTTCGGGACAACTGGGATTAAGACACTTGGCTTTCACTGGTTTCTTGACAATTAGATCTACTTCGCCGACCTTATCCTCTCTGGGGGGGCCCTTTCCACCATCATCCATTCAGTGAAAAGAAGATGAAATGGGTACAATACTATCAACCGCTCGCGTGGTCCATTGGTTGGCGTCCACTCGACACTCATTCCTAGATGCTACGCAGCTTCATCCTTTCCATCAAAATCAATGCATTCGGGAGGCCTGCGAACAATTGAAGTTTCTTTTTGCCATTGGCTCTAAACTGAGTCTATCGTCACCCAGCATCATTCAGATCGGCCGTTTACCCAATATCCATCCTCGTCTCGGGATTGCAATCCCTGAACAACCCCAAGCCCGCGGCATCGCCCGCTCTTTTTGAGACTATTCTCCTGAAAAAATTATGTACACATAAACGTCTATTACAAGTTTTAGTCTAGGGGTCTGGCGTTGACCAATCTCGACTCGAGTTTTACGAGCCTCCAGTTCCGAAAGCCGATTAAAGTGGCGTCTGACATTGACAAGGGCGCGCTAGCGGTGGCCTTGCAGGATCAGCCGGGCCCAGCTCATTCATTGGGCGAAATCACTGCCAGCCCGTAGCCTGGGAAAAGAGGTATAAGAGATCTACGCCGTGCGCTCGTTGAAGGTAAGAGGGCAGTCATCCTACGCCTGTTAGTTTCCTGTTTCTCATGATTTTACGGGACAATCTCCAACATACCATAGGGAAAATGGTAGCGAACACCTTGATCTCCTCCGACTTGGGCGTGGGGTGGTGCACCCAGTCCAACATGACGGAGGCTTTTCCGATCATCAAGGCCAGGTTGAGCTGAGCGTAGGTCTGGCCGATACAGTAGTGAGGGCCGGTTCCGAAAACGAGGAAGTTCTTGGCGCCCTTCTCCTCCGCATCGCCGGTATAGTAACGCTCGGGGTCGAACTCATCGGGGCGGTCGTACACCTCGGGATCACGGAGCGCAGGGTAAACGGTAGGAATAACCATGGCACCTATTTCACATCAGCATTCACTCAAACGACTCAAGGGCGATAACATGCTTACCCTTGGGAACAGTGTACTCGGGGGTAATGGGGAAGGGCTTCTTGACGACGTAGGGCACCATGAGGACGGGAGGACGGTAGCGGAGCAACTCGCGAACGACGGCACGGGTGTAAGTCAAGGACTCGAGCTGGTCCATGTTCAACTCAGCATGGCGGTCGCCGTTGCGAACCTTGATGTTCTCTTCGCGTACACGGTCGAGGATGTCGGGGCGCTGGGCCATGGTCTGGAAGAGCCAAGTAGCGGCACTGCTGGTGGCATCCTGGGAGGCGAAGAGGAAGGTGAAGACAGTCTGGGCGATCTCATAATCGGAGAACTCGCGAAGGAGGGGGTGGGGCTTCTCAAGACCCTCAGTCTTGCCAGCGGCCTCGGCCTCGCGCCACTTCTTAGACTCGAGGATGGATTTGACCCAGGCGTCCATGATGCAGGTCACCTCACCTCCGGCAGCCATGCGAACCTTGCTCTTGGCAGAGCACTTGGCGAACTCGCCGATAACCATGTCGGAGGCCTTCTTTCCGTACCAGGGCTTGGTGAAGGGTAGGATAAGAGGGAAGTTGACAAGCTCGAGAGCCTCGGTGATGAGGAAGTAATCGGTTGAAATCTTGCGGACGGCCTCGTCAGAGATGTAGTAACCGACGAAAGTGCGGCACGACACAGCGGTCATGACATCGCGGAAAGCAGGCATAAAGGGACGGGCCTCGCCGCCGGCATCCTTGGTAATCTGGAGGAACTCCTGGAAGTACTGCTTGTACACTGCCTCCTGACCGGGCAGGTAAGAGGCCAAGGCCTGACGGGTGAAAAGGCCGTTAAGACCCTTGCGGAAGTCGACGTGGGGCTTGCCGTCGAGGAACACCCAGTTGGTGGGACCGAGCAGCTTGTGGGCGACATCAACAACACAAGGCTTGACATAGCCAGGCGAGTTGAAGACTTTACGGGCCATGTCGCGAGTTGAGGCAATGACGACGAACCTGCGACCGTCAGACGATGAATCGCTTAAAGGTATGTATGTATAGAACAGTTGACTTACTTGTGGAAGACAGAAACACAGCTGAGAGGGCCGCTGGCCCACTTGGCCTTGTACTCGGAGAACTTTGGGTTCACAGACTCCAAGAAGGGGCCGATGAAGGGCATCTTGAAGGTAGGGCCAGCAATGGAGCCCTTAGAAGTGATGTAGCTGACTATGGCTTGTCAGAGTTCGTTCCATTTCCGAGGCCAGTCCTGGGCGCATCACTTACTCTGGTCATATGCGACAGCGAGGGCCAGCAGTGTGAAAAGGATCGTCACGATGCTGGCGTTGGCCACTTTCTCGATCACGTAGTCGACTTGAGGGGGGATGTTGACATTGCCAAGCTTGGCATTGGCCAACACCGAAGTGAAGGTCGTCGCGTTGGAATCCATCGAGGTCGGTTCGAATATCGAGATCGGGTATGTGTATTCGGAGGGGAGGCCGGCCGGGCTAGGAGAAAAAAAAATACCAGGGCGCGAAAAGGGTCGGACGACAGCTCAGGCGCAAAACGCAACAAACAAATAAGTTTTACGCTTGTTGAGGTCCTCGAAGGGAAAGGAGGCAGCAGTGAGTATGCCACGCGAGGTAGGTGAGTTGAACAACACTCTCGGTGGAGGTTGATTAGGAGCACTTGGAGTGAGATGTGGGAGGGAAGGACATGCTCAAAAGATTAAAGAAGGGAGTTCGATTACCATGGGCATGGACGGGGACGGGACGGGGGGCATGGGAAGAGGTGGATACCCGGATGAGGTTGTTCGTTGTGGTAGGCCAGGTGAAAGTGAACGAGGCAGGTCCCAGTCTCTGCAAGACGGGTCACTGGGATGTACCTGTACCTCCCCTGCCTTCCCTGCCACCACACGTCGGCGCGAACGGGGGTCCTAAGGTCTTTCTACCTTAACAAACCCACCTCTGTGTTTGAACAGACAGCGGCCACAACAGGTTCCGCACGCCAATTGCGACCGGGAGCACAGAGAGAGCGATCAAAACGCGATAGGTTTTTGTGGGTTGTCTCCGTTAAGACCTAATGTGGGCTACTGAAATTCTGAATTTTCTTTCCAGGTCTTGATCAATACCACCTCACACTGCGGCCTGCGCAATAGGCGACCCTTTGGAACTTTGGAAGCATGCGCAAGGCCTCAATCGCCCAAGCACTCCCGTCTTCAGGGACCATCGGACGGCGATGTGAGCCGGGAGTCTCTTCTTGCCTTACCAATGCGGCTGTCCCTGTGCATGCTCTGCTCAGGTACCTGGTTCAACAACTGCTCTCTCGAATTGGGCAGCGAAACTCACTTTACCCCAGAGAAGGTCATTAAGTTTTGATTCTAGTCAGATTTCGATGAGCAGCCTTTCCATCCATGCTATGCTTGTCGATATAGCTTACGGTGCAAAGCGAAAAGGAGAGGCGGGGCGGGGCGGTTATCACAGTCTCAGTACGGAATACGTACGGATGCATGAGACTATTGCAAAGTGCTCGGATGACCGGTAAGTGGAATGTCCGCCTGCCTATCATCCAACACCAAACGAAATGACAATTTTGTTCCTTCTGGCTCTGTCTTGCTTAATTAGCCGGGACAGAATCTGCTGGCTGCTTTGGCGCAAAGATGATAGCGCAACCAGATGGGCTAGTGTCAAAATTTGTTGGGTCCAGCTCACCTGCTTTTCACCAAGCAACCGGAGGTAGGTACCTAGTCGTTGCTTCGTTTCGTTTAAGGGGAAAGAGGGCCGCATTGCTTGCATTGCCCATCCAGTGTCCACCGAGCAGTCAAGGGCAACTCGTCTCCGAACATTCACACGCACATAATCATCGGCCCAGCACCACATGTCGACCTGTGGGCTGTGGTGACACGCCTCTTTGTCTACTCCGTACCTATGAACGTCTGGGCATTCGAATGACCTTTCTTCTGCCCTCATTGGATGCCCATCGCTCGTCTCGGCCACCATCCATGGGACGCGAACAGACCGAATGGCGCAAGATCCGGACGTGGGGTTGGTTCATGACCCTGAATCTAGCACACCACCCAGCGATGCGAAATTGAAGCTGTCATGGGCTAATCTTTCTATTGCTCAGCACCTCTCATCCTATCCACGTATTCGTATCCATGCGACCGTCACTTATCCTCGGACAAGACAAGGAGCCGCGGGTTGTTTGATGGTCTGCCGGTTCGGCTCTTTTTCCATCTTTTCTATTGCCTGTTTTGTTCCCTTGTGTCGAGCATTGGTATTTTGATTGATGTGGCTATCCCAAACAGATACATTGAGCGCTATTCGGTCAAGTCGAGAAAGCCGTGTCCAATTAGCTCGAGTCCCATGGTCAACGCAACTGTCAATGTCACAAAATTCACCATGTGTCCCCTAACCCACCCGAGCAAACCAACGCCAGCAACGCAGCCAAACTGGATTGCGCCAAGCAAAGTACCGGTTACAATTGTCTACTTCTGCCCTCCACGGAATTGTGGCGTCTGTCGGTGACTTGACCACACTCGACTCAATACTGTAAAAGTACCTACAATTACCTACACCAATGCACTCTCGGTGGACTGCACTTCCGGACGGGGCCAGTGATGTTTCATAAAACATGCAGACAAGAATGCACAAATCGTCCGAAGAGGTAAATCTCTTCCGCTCACCAACATCCACGGGCAATTTCTTATTTCGGAGCATTGAGCAACAAGTTGTGCAAATGCGACCCTCCCCGTCTGACGATCGCGGGAGCTCATCGATTGGCCAATCCCCCAGGGACGGCAGCTACCCCTGACCTGTGCGATCTAGGCAGCCCGGCCAATCAAACCATCTGATCTCTTTTCGGCCTCCGTCCTTCAACCGTTAATTGAGTCACGTGATAACACGAATACGAGAGTGCCCCTCCATCCATCATTCATCATTTCCATCATGCCCACTGATAAGAGCCAAATCCAAGCTCCGATTGAGACATGGCGGGGTAATGCCTGATGAGCCGTCGCAGCGCCCGGCCACTGCCTTTGCTGCGGCGTCTCAAGCGTCGCTCTAGCTTCTAGACCGCTTTGCAGAACGTCATGACGCCCTTCTTTTTTAAAAAAAATAAAAAAAATTTCACTCACCTCACCAAAAGTGAGGCTCTAATTAAGGTTTGTGGAGCGCCTGTCGTCTGACTGACACAGACCACATTTCCATTACGGCGGGACTAGACTTTCTAAGCTATTTGGTCCAACTAGAAGCAGTCAAACTATCATCATCGTCACTTGAACTTGCTATTACCACATGAGTTGCCCTCCAGTTGGCCTTCTATATGCGCTGCTTCGTCCTATCGTTATTCAAATCTCTCCGCAGCTGCGAAACTCAGGATCTGGGCCATCTTACGGACCATAACATGTCCGTCACATGGATTCGACTAATCCAACTTGGTGATCGTCCCATGATGACTTTGATCATGTTAGCGTAAAGCTCTCGCTCTGTTCAAGACTTAGCTTCAGAACATGTCTTCGCAAGCGCAAAAAAATGCTCACATCACTTGATTGAGACTAGTCAGAAATTCCTTCGCAGTGCGCTTGTCATGGACGGTCAGCTTCGAGGGAATCTGTAACGGGCCGTGTTCTTTAGATATATATCTTTTCCAGGCACATGCGTAACAAGTTAACAAAGTCAAAGTCGAAATCATGGTACTACAAACCGAATGAGATACCTCACATGAGTGCCCCGGCTGCTGCGTTCGGTCCTTCTGGCGTGTGTGTTGGCGACAGCTATCAGCAGAATTTTACAATTCCGATGTATTCTAACATCAATAAAACACCTTTCCTTGGATCTGAACCCGGAGCGAATAGAGCGCAACTATAGCTTGTTCAGTCTTCTTCATATCATGCTAGTTCTACCCTGCTGGGTCGGTATTGAATGGTCTCTCATTGCAGAGTTTCTCAGAATAAGGCAACTGCAGTCGCAGGTGAGGTGTATGGAGTGAATATCCTCCCATCTCTTCACCATGACCTCATACCGAAACCTCCTTGCGTCCCCTGTGTATTCTGCTGAGGTACACACTTGACTTCACCTCGTAAGAGAGCGTAGACTCACTAAATATGTTTTATTTGTCATGTCGATATGGGTCTGCAACGCCGGGAATGAACGATGTGACAACTGAAGAGGTGATAACTGGATCCGATATGAAGCAAATGCGGTAAACCGAGTTTCAAACTCGAGCAAACAGAGTTTAATTAGATATGCTGTTGACGTAGTCAAATTCGTCGAATTCATCAACGAATTGCGCGTCGCCTTGGATGTACACTCTACGCCGCACCTAAATAGCCACGCGGCCCCCCGCTAGAGTCAGGGATTCTGCTGGCGATGGTTCGACAGCAAATACAACGTGGAAATCAACCATATTGCGTAGTCGCCTTACGGAATGAGTAGACGAAACAACAGCTCCCCCCCCCCCTCAATCAAGATTAAGCTTGTTTTTTAGCCGAGAATAACAAAGTTTCTTCGGGGCCCGGTGCTGGAAGGTTTTCACGATTGCGAGCCCGGGTCTTTGGACGATCAACGCCCCGGTTCACTCAGAACTGTCATCTGATCTTTTCCCCCCCAACATTTATGGCCGAATCATTTCTTCCAATTGGGATCAGTATGATAAGTGAACATCTCCAACTAGAGGACCAAAATCTGGCGAGACTCATGAATCCATCGACGTGGCTTCTTCGTGACGCTTCGAGAGGCTTCGAGACGAAAAGAGGAAATAAAAGTCTCTCGTCTTGCCAATGGGCGATTCGGCACCGGCCCCGATCTGTTCGTTCAGCGAGCGTTCGTCACCCGGCCCCGTCAGGCCTGACGACACCACCTTAAGCAGCGAAAGGGGGGCGGGGAGAAGAAGTGTGGAGTCCGTTTGCCGAAATGCAAGGCGGGTGGGGTAGGTGACTCGGAGTGAGTCAGCCCGGATATGAGCGGGATGCAAGATTGCTACCTGTACACCAAAATCAAGGCCGTGTAAGTGAGGCTACGTACGCAGCCCAGGCCAGAGAGGAAAATTTTTGCTGTGAAAAATTTTTGCAGTGCAAAGTATTGAGCAATCAAACCGGGTAAACAATAAGGGATCTCTCTTACTGCATCCTGGGCATAGTTCAAACGAGGCCAAACATCGCGGGAGGGCTGCGGCGGTGCAGTAGGCATCTCCAAGTCCAAGTCGGCCGCATCTTACTCCGACTCTCACCTCCATGACGCCGCACATGGCACTCGCGATGAACCAACCACAAGCTTTGACGAACGAACTTGGTGACTTGATACATTCTTTTGTTGCCGCAGACATGACGCTGGAGCCTAAGACTAATGTCACGCAAATCCAGGCAGAATAGGCTTGGGTGCCGGGGCTGCTGCCGCTGATGGGGGCTCCTCGTCAGGCAGACATGTCTGTCAGCAAGCCCATACCGGAGGTAAGATGGTCACTCGGAAAATTAACCACCATATCTTTACTTTTGGTACACTTACGCAAACGCAACATCCGGCGCGTCTTCACCCCGGGGCGCTTACCTTATCCCCGGCTCCCCTCCCCCCGTTGGCTCCCAAGACGATCACCTCCAAGGATCTAACATACACTTCCGCCCGGTACGGCTTATATGGAAATTTGAGCATACGCACCCTTCGGTATCACAAAGCCTTCCCAAGATTTGCATCCGTGACTCTAATGAGGCTGGCAAGCTTGCATCGAGGCGCATGAGGCACAATAGGACGCATGGGCGTAATGACTCACACGGCTGTTTCCATCTTACCGAACAGCATCTATTCGTCCTACTCTGATTCCCCCCCCCCTGTTCGCGAATGCCGCTCCTGATGTTCGTTTCCTGTCCGTAGGTAGGCTTACCCGCTGCTCTGGAAACCGTTTACACTACCGGCCGGCAGGCTTGCGGAGCCACGCGTGACTCCCTTTCCTGCGGCTTCTCCTTTGCTCCACACCTCCGAGCTGCAGAGGGATTTCCACCTACACGGGCCACGACTACCGATGACGGCGTGTGTCGAGACGCGACAGCTGGGGGCTGTGGTACCTGGTTTCCAGCAAGATCTATACCCGCATCTCAGGTCCAACGTACGGTGTAAGTCATGTAAAGTACCATACTCTCAAGTTCTCGAATTTCATAACTTTGGGATCGACTTGCTATAAGTAAGAGACCTTTCCATGCTCATCCTCAGGTTTGTCTTTCCGGATCATTCTCATCATCATCGAAGCCAATCAGCCTAGTCAACCAATTGGACACCACTTCCCTCTTCTTGATACCAAGATCACCTTTTCCAACTCAAAGGTACATCCGAGCAAAACTGCCCGCCATCAAACCCTCATCCAAACCAGCACAACCCCAAACAACCAAAGCAGCCATGTCCGGAATGCACTCCTCCTTCTCCAGCTCCATCACCGGCGACAGCCGTCACAGCTACGCTCTCCTCTCCGCGATACAAGAGGGCTCAAAGGCCTCCTCTTCCTCCTCCTCCTCCTCTTCCCCCTCCCCAAAAGAGGCAGACGCCGCCTCAATGTCAAGCTTCGGCAGCTCCGCTTCCCTCCTCAAGAGCAAACTGAACAAGCACTCCGCCGGCTCAGCAAAATCATCATCGTCATCATCTAAAAAGTCTTCGTCCCTGATTGCCCGCCAACGGGCCGCCGAGGACGCGAATACTCAAATCATGAACTCGCAGGCTGCCTACTGGCCCGCATCTATCCGCACCGACTTGTAAAGAGCCATCTTGACAAAAGCAGAATCCCGGACAATATTGGATAAAGGAAGAAAAAAAAAACACAGTGGAAGGCGGCGGCAGATGAAGGAAATGATGTCGCCGCCATGCTTGTGTGATGGGACTTACAGGAGTTTTGGGAGTTGATGTCTTATAAATTAGACGGCCGTGCTGTAACAGCGGCCATTCGGATGGGGTCTTTCTGGATCAAAATATTTCTTTAGGTTGTTCGACGTCTACAAATTGAGCAATTGCAAGACGAGTTATAAACCTTTATTCTTAGATTGATGGAAGCAAATATCCTAGGCAAGGATCAGAATGAAAGAGTTTCATTTATGTAACCAAGGGTATCTCGTCTATCAGCAATGCAGCCTTATATACTCTCTCAGGTCGAGATCTTCTCCTCTGCCGGTTTCTATCAAAAGCTTTCATTGAGAATGTCCTCGTTCATCTTGACCATCGTAGGACTATACTCTGAACTCTGCGGCTCGGCACCCGCTGTAAGTAGAATATCGTCCACAATGCGCTTGCTTGCCTCGCGAGCTAGTAAATTTTGTCAGTAAACGGATCGATCACTGCAGAAATGAAAAGCCACTCACCAGGAGTCTGAAGCAGTTTCGACGGGGGAAGCGCAAACTGGATGGTCTTGGGCGGACTCATACCGCCATACAGCCCATGGTCCTCGTCACTATCGCTTTCCCAATCAATCTCATACTTTTGCTTATCGAACTTGGCACCGAGATCCGTAGTTGTATCGTCATCGTAGTTGCCTTTGGTAGCAAACACATCCTTGGTTTTCCTCGCGCCACCCGGTGTTTGCACGCTCACGCCCGGGGTCCTTGGTCCCGCAGATGCAGTCGCGGCAGCAAGACGCTGTCGGGCATTGCTCTTGATAGGAGACATGAAGGCCTCACTACGTAGCTTGGGAACCGCCATGACAGGCGAGGACATGGGCGAGTCCTGCTGCCATGCAGGTACGCTTTCCTTCTCCTTGTTCTTGTCATCACGCTTAAGCGGCGAGACGCGGTAAGTGGGACCCTTGTGCGGCGTAGCCTGGATGCGGAACGTCTTGTCAAGCATGCGATGCATAAGCGGGTCCTTGTGACTCTGCTGCTGTTGCGGCGGCGCGAACGAGGAGCGCGGCGTCATGGACATGTCTGGAAGACGGGCCGTGTGCTGCGCGAAGAGGACGGTTGAGTCCTCCTCGAGCCCAATATCCTCGTTCTCGTCGTCCTCTTCATGCGGCGCAGGTGGCTCGCCTTTCAGCTCGCGCTTGAGTGCCTCGTAAGGGGATTCAAGGTTTGAGAACTGCGGTTTCATCATCTTCGTTTTAGGTGGCCGAGGTGTGCTGCCAGTAAGGTCATTGTCGTCGAGTACGGAATCGTCTGCGCGGAATGTAGAGTCGGCGGTGGAAACTATGGTCATGTCTTCGCCTTCGGTGCGTTGCTGTTGGGGTGTGCGGGTATAGTCGACGGATGTGTCTTCTTGAACTGTAGACTCCTCTTCGGTTGCGCCGGTTTCATCGTCTCCATTGTTGGCGTTCTCCTCGTAGCCGGAGAGGGAAACATTGGCCGAGGCCTCGAAGAATTGTTTCCAGAACTGCAGGTTCGCCGTCTGTTAGCCGTGCTCTACTCCCAAGTATGAGAAGGGCACCAAAAATAAGCGCAACGTACCTTTGAAGCATCCCAAACATTTCGTGAATGCTCGCCATATTGCTCTACAATGGGCAAGATATTCGTGGTAACAATACGGTGCGCCTTGCTAAAGTTGTGGTCGATTTCTTGGGAAAAGAGTCAGCCGATTTGAAATGGACAGGCCAATTTCTTTTCGATGCGGTGTACTTACCTTGGAGAGTCAAGGTGATAGACTGCTCTAACTTCTCTAACTCCTCTGTGAGAGTGAGATTTCGTGCGGAGGGGCCAGGACGGGCCATGGTGTTAGCTTGTTCGGCGGTTGTTGAGCTTGAAGGTCGCAATGTGAGAGCTCAGTTTGTTTTGTTCAAGTGCACGGTTTCTTTCGTCCAAAGGAGGGAAGTAAATCAACAAACGCGGGCAGGTGGGACACGCGATGCGGGGCACTGCCAGGGAGTTCGGGGCCGGGGCATCACTTTGGCGGGGCAGGCCACGACCCCTCTGTCCCGTCCATATTCCGCTTCAGCCCGCTTGTCATCCCAAATCTGCGCCATCAGAATACAGTGCAGTGGTCCCTCTTTTGGATCAGTCTTAAAAGGCGATTCAGTAGATACTGTAAACAAAATAATGACATTCAAGCATAGTGGCTAGTTATTAATCTAACGCCTAGGGTATCTTTTATCAACAATCTAACCGTTTCTCGTCAAACGATCATGCCTTAGAGTAAAAGCCAGACATATCTAGCTTTAGAATAAGCTGAGCAATGGGATTTCCCTCTAGTGCGTCAACTCTTCCTAAGGTCGACTTCTCTCCAGCTGTATCCTTCATTCCGTAATCTCCTTTTTCACTCAGGCCCTTGCAAACCGCTAAGAAAACCTCTACATTCCGCTTAAACATCTTGTATAAGCCCTTCGCAGTAGTGCCACCTTGGCCATGAGCTTTCCGCCCAGCATTCTGAAGTCTCGAGTATTGAGCAAACTTCAACACGACCCGGAAAATGTCGTCGAGAAGCTTGAGCACAGGCTGTTGCCGCTTGCGCAAAAGTAGTGCTAGCATGATTCGATCAAGTACTTGAGAATGGTGTTCCCTCAGACGGTCAGGGCTGAGGACTGCGGTAGAGAATGTGCTCTGGTCTTCGGCTCCGAGGTCGATCTCGATTTGGCTCAGTAGTTTCTCAAATGCCTGCCACGGTATTTCGATGCCGATATCGAAGATGTAGGAACTGAGGCTGGATATAAAATGACGAGCTTCGAAGCAGAAGCGAATAGATATGTCATCGACATCCTGCCAGCCCGACTCCCTAGCCGTGACATCACGGAAGATACGGTTGACAGTATATTGCATCCGTAGCACTCGAAGCAGCAGTTTGAAAACTCGGTCATACTGCACCAAAATGACGGGGGTGATAATGGCCCCTAGAGCTGCAGGTGGCTTATAGGATAGCCGGAGAAAGTCCAAGGCCTCTAGTCCCGTGGGATCCATGCATTTGTCGATTTCCTCATTCGAGAGACTCCGGACTCCGAAACTAAGATCCCCGGGGAGTTCATTCTTTTCGCCATCTCGAGGTCTTGAGTCTTCGTGCAGCGGCCCCTCGTAACTTTCCGTTAATACTCCCATAAGGGCTAAGCGTAGTTCAGAACTGGCGGGTGGCCAAGTGTCCCTACCACTTAATCGTAATCCCATGACTCCGCCTTGATGAGCAACACCAGACTGTCTCTCTGCCGTCTCGAGATCTGGGTCAAATAGGGCATGAGAGAGGCGGCTACAGAAGAATCCGTTGCCTAACAATTGGAACTCTTTCTGAAGCTTCAGATGCTCACGCAAGTTGTGGGATGTGAAGAGCAGTTTCAGAGTTTCCCTGCCCACGATTCTAGATTGCGCAGATATGATGGACCCGAATGAGAGAATTGGAAGCAGTGACCAATGCGGTGTAAAATCAGTGCCGGCACTGGCGATCTCGGTCGTAACATCAGATAAGCGCTCCCTAATGATAATGCCTAGCAGGTCTTCTGACGTCGAGTCAGCAATCGGTTTGGCGAAGTCCTGGATAGATAAGACCAATTTGTTTTGTAGCTGATTCTCGTCCAGGCCAAACAGTTGCAATTGATAGGTCGCTGAGTTTCCAATCGGCCAAGTTGGTGTCGCTGTTTTGGCTGATCCCTGTAGAGAAAAGTTCTTGATGGCTTCAACAACCGCACTTTCGTATGATCGGATCCTATGCTCTAACTGCACGACCGAGTTCCAGTCAAAAAGCCACTCAACTGTCGGGGGCCGACTGGAAGAGATAGTGCTCTCTTGTGACAAAGGGTGTCCGGGATGATTTGACCTTATGAAACGAAGATTTCGTCCCACCTCAAATAGAGATTTAACAACATCTTCCGGCATAAAGCTAGGGATTCGCTTAGTATCAAGGCGGAAATCGACCTCGTCGACCTCGTCACCGAAGTCGTCCATATAGGTTTCGGATTCCACCTTGATGAAGCCCTTTTGCCTTCCGACTTCGTGTTTGCTTAGAGGCACGCCAAGTTCACGCCGTGTGCCGATCCACTCTTCAACAAGCTCAATCCAGGGTTTTGAAACTCGCCGGAGGACTTCTCGCATCATATCTCTGAGATGAGTCTCGGCGTACTCAGCAGACTGAGCCTGCTGGAATACGATGACGAAAACATCCTCATCCAGATAATCTCGTCGAATCTTTGACACCAACGACTCAAATTGGCGCAAGGTAGTGTATATGTGCGCGACGAGCGATTCAACTTGGAGAATCGACCGCGGATGTTGGTGATGCAAGGCGACACTGCTCTGGATAACCAAGAGGGCCTTGTCCACAGCGCTCGCTAGAGCAACACGGCATGGAGTCGGGTTCTTCAAATATGTACTGTCGACAAACTTGCGAAGTTGACGATATGTATTGCCACACTTGAGACATGAACGCTGGACTTCCTGGATAGCCTTGCCTGAATATGCCGGTATCCTGACCTGGGGTAAGGCTGGCTTGAAGGCTTCATGCTCGTCTTGCCAGGAAAAGAACACCGAGTCTCTTCCAAGAGCCAAAGCTAGAACCGCATTGCAATATGTCTCAGCTTCCACCACGGTGAACACAGCACTTCCAATTTGTAGAGGATCCTCCTTAAGCCCAATCAAGGCATCAAATGCCCCAGGCCCAGCCTCCGTTATGAACAATGGCTTTTTCGAAGGAATGTCGGGAGACTGGAAGCCTTCCCAAGTCTTGTACTCCGGTAGCTTCGCGGCGGGCTTGTCAAACCCCAACCAGAAATCGGTCACTTCAGCCTCTTCCTCTATTGAGGGTTCTTCGAACGTAAAATCGGGGATCTCGGTCGAGTTCGACTCCTCCTGTTGCGGAGCAGGGTCTATGGCAGGGAGCGTAAAGAGTTCGCTGGGTTGAGGATCGGGAGGGTTGCATAAAGAAGCCAACTCTGTGTCTGAAGATAAATAAGGTCAGTAAAACGACCAAGAGCCTCTTTGGTTCGAGAGGCTGTACCTATTAGGTCGAGAGCAAAGAAGCCAGTGTCGGCCCGAGGCAGTCGGTCTTGTAGCCATTTGGACGGCTCCCGGAAGTCTGGAACCGCGAAGACGTTTGAGAGATCATCTTCCTCAAACATGGTTGCGCCGACGGTAATATTGCGACGTTGAACATTGGTGTAGACGAATACGGGGCGCAAAGCCTGCGATCAGTGACATTGCATCTTTGAGGATTCAGGTTCTATATGACGTTTCTCCCAGGCACATTTAGGGACAAAGCTAAATGAGCGGCTAGGGGCCCCGCGACGCGACTGGCGCGTCGCATTCAGGCACAACCAGCTGAGCACGACCCCTGCATGTCTCTGCCCGATTCTGATCATCCCCGCAGGCTCGGCTCCTGGCGGCTGAAGAGCCTAAGACTCAAAAGGTACCTACCCTGCGACGCGGGAAAGCAGGTGGAACCAATTGAGAGCTCTCAATGCCTCAACCCGCTATAGCTCTCGGATTTCAGAAGCTTCTTCTTTCAACCTTTGCCAAAGCATTTGGGCACCAGCCTTACATCCTCCATATCATCACCGAGCATCACATTTACACGCGCTAGAATACAGGAAGAACAA
The DNA here is from genome assembly GCF_027942845.1 of Colletotrichum fioriniae. NCBI lineage: Eukaryota > Fungi > Ascomycota > Sordariomycetes > Glomerellales > Glomerellaceae > Colletotrichum > Colletotrichum fioriniae. The sequence goes on from NW_027076842.1 coordinate 1,179,107, forward strand.
TCTCTGTAAATTCACGCCGCTGGCCCTCGCCGCCATGCCTCCCAAAAAGAAGGTGCGCAGCAGCGTGTCTGCTGTCGCAACGCCAACGCCAGCTCGCGACGAAGATGCCATGGACGTCGATACACCGGCTGCAGATACACCCGTGGCGAGCGCACCTCCAATAAAGCCTTCTGCGGATGAGTGGCCGAACAATCTGTGGACCGACGACCAACTCTCGTCACTTTACAAAGGAGTTATCCGGTGGAAACCAGCGGGTTAGTTGATCGGTCCTTACGAGCCCAATTGAATCTGACGGTCAAATCATAGGCATGCACAAACACTTCAGGATGATTGCTATCAGCGAGCACTTGCGGAATCACGGAATTGACCCCGACTTCTACACCCACACACGTATCCCACATATCTGGACTAAGCTACGCACCTTGTACGACCTTAAGACGATCGACCAGCGAGAAGACTTCTACGACGCCCAAGAAGATGACAACTATGACGACCGATTCAAGGAGTTCTCCCTTCCATACGACGAGTTCGACGACATGATGATGGAACGTCGCCTTGCTGATGCCAGCGAACCTCCAACCTCACCACCCGAATTCGAACTTACGCCGCCACCGCCCTCCCCTGGTGGTAGCAACGCTGGCGGAAACACCAGGCGGCGAAAGCGTGCTTCTACAGTGACGAAGACTCGCGCTAGCACCGTCGAGGATACGGAAGATGCTGGCACAGACACTGCATCGCCGCCTCCAAAATCGGCGCGGGTGGCCAGGAGTCAGAAGAGAGCCGCCGGCAAGGCTAAAGCCGAGAAAGCTGAGAAGGTTGAAGAGCCCGAAAAGCCTAGGAAATCCGGGAAGCCAGCGAAGGCGGAGAAACCCAAGAAGGGCGGGAAAGCTAGCAAGGCTGAAAAGGCCGACTCGACGAACTCGGAAGATGACGACGACGACGATGACGAGAACTCGGGCGGGGATGAGGACGGCTCCGAATCGGACGAAGAAGAGCAAGATGATCGCAATGAGGGCGAAGACGGAGAAGATGGAGACGAAGGAGACGAGGAAGAGGAAGGTGATGGGAGCAATTCTGGTGATGGTAGCGGCTCTGGTGATGCCGGTGACTCTGGCGGCTCTGGAGATTCCGATGACGGAGACGAGGAGGAAGAGGAGAGTGCCGAAGATAGTGGGACCCCGGTATCGCGTTCAACAAGAGGTGCTGCTCGAGGTCGTGGCAGAGGCAGAGGCCGAGGTAGAGGACGGGGTCGGGGGCGTTAGCAACGCGGTCGGATGCGTTAGCCAAAGTCAACTGCAACCCGACCCGCAACAGCAAACAAGCTGGCGGCTGTTCATAAAGACAGACCGAGTGGGATAAAGATACCCGTCGCGATCTGCGACTTCATGAATGTTTCACTGAACACGAACGTTGTAATCACACACGCCTCGTCTCATGTCTCACTCACTAGTATAGGATAGCATGGGATGGTCTTGGACTAAGAAGAAGAATAAAAAGTAGATAAATCCAAATCTATGGGTATCAAGAACAGGAACCAAACTCAACGACTAAACTCGGGATCATGCCTTCTTATCCTGAAGCTGTGACGTGCCGAGCATTTCCCACTCGCTGTGATACGTCAATTTCTCCCTCCACCGCCGCCCGACATCGTACACGTCTTCCACAGCCCTGGCTACTTGCTTAGTATGCACTGTGGCCTGCGTCGTGATGAACGGCTCTGGGGGTTGTCGCTGCAGGAGCCGCCACATGTCTGTTTCGCACTCGCGGCTCGCCTTTGCATCTTCGGCTTCTGCATACGCTTCCTGCGCCAGCTCGTTCCTGATCCTGTTCTTCAAGGCTTCTCTCGTACGATGTGTTTCGGGAAAGTCGTACGCGGAGTAGACGAGTACCTCGTTGGCCTCCTCGACGACCTCGCGTTCTGCGTCGTCCATGATTGCAGGCGCCTCGTCACTCGATTCTTCCAAAACGGAGTCTTCATCGTCCGCCGAGTCCGCCGAGTCCGACATTTCGTCTTTCTCGAATTTGATCTGGGGGTTTGGGAAGCTTTGGCCTGTATTCGGACGCTCGGTATCTGCTTCCCTGCGTAGGACGCTTTCCACGCGATCATATGACATTGGCTCCTCGTCCTCGTCGTCCTCAACATCTTCGGCATCGTCATCGCAGATGTGAAGTCGTAACCTCCGTGCACATGTCGTCCAGAACTCGTTGCTGTCCTGCTTCATACCCAGCGATGCAACTGCCGCCTCAACGTCCTTGCGTCTGACCAAATTCCTCGTTGATGGTTCAACGTGCTTCTTGGCCCGGATCCGGGATTGCGCAATAAAGAGTGTAGTGAGAACAATCTTCTTGGTGACAGAAACGAGAAGGGAGTGGAAATCCTGCAATGCCGTCGCCCTGATTGCCGGCGGCTCCTCGCTAACGTACTGCCAATTATTCTCTGCGTTGGATGCGTTCATGAAGATGCGCTCGGGAAGTCGAAGAAAGCTCTTCACCCGAAGTACCTCGGTGAATGCCAGGCCATGGTCGCTCGCGAACGTCGGGTCCTTGTCCAGTCCGTGATCGCCTTCGATGCGTTTCGCGAGCTCCAGGTTGATATTCCAGCACTCCCCCCACTTCTTCTGCTCGACAAGCTCCTCGTGCCGTTCCTGACGGAAAGAAAGTGCGTCGGCTGCTTCGTCGAGCGCGTGGCAGCATAGCGGACTGATCTCGAGGGCTGCAGGATAGTCTGCTAGATGTACTGGCTTGTTGCCTCCATCCTGCTCCTTTCCCCTTCCCTCAACAGCCGCTTGCAGGAGGAGGATATACTGGCGGACTTCAATTTCACTCTTGGTCTGTATCTTGGCCGAGATGCCCGGTAAGTCGTCCTTGCCGAGTCTTGAGAGGGCCTCGAAGAAGAGCTTCTTCTCGTACGAGGTCCAAGTCGTCAAGCCAATCTGCGAAGGGGGCAGATCATCGTCTCCTCCGACAGTTGTGTGATAAACGACATCTTGAATATCCCCATTCAAGAGATCCAAGTAGTTGTTGTTGAAAACGCCTTTATGACGCTTAAGAACTGGCTCCACGATCTCATCTTGCGCCCGTCGCTTGTGTCTTGAGAGGCCTTCGTCTGTGCCACTTGCATCGTCGCTAGATGATGCGACGGGATATGCAGAATGCGGTTCCTGGTGTTCAGTTTTTTGCCGTTTTGGTGGTGACTTGTTAAGGACCTTAAGGTCATGGTCTCCTGAGTCCTGGTTTTGCAAATAGTCGTGATCCGGCTCCATGCTCATATTCGTCTGAAACTCTCAAGTCGACGATTCGGCCTAGGCGGTGTGTCGCGGACATGTTGTGATGAGAGCACCAGTATGTAAGAATTTTTGCCTCATAGAAGCCAAGTCCTGCGTCTTGGATTCCAGGCTTGGTGTATGCTATCGGTGGCTGCCTCGAAGATACATGAGGTCTCTCGGACGCTGCCTCAGTATTGTTCGATTGAAGATTTCCCAGCATTAGGGACCATAAGTTCCTCCTTGTGTAACTCTAACAGGCAGGTACCTAAAATCCCGCTGTAAGTGTTACCAGGAAACTTCGAGTACATCTTGGAAAGTACTATTTAGAGCCTGTGGAGCCAATCCGAGGCAATCGATTGGAGCAACTGCATGCCCCTTGCTCTCCTGCACATCCAGGTTTCCGCAATAGCGACTACCAACAACACTTATTACCTTACTTTAACGTCCTTGTTCATCTTCAACTTGTTCCAGAATGGGGACCTTCACATCATGATACCTTTTGCCACACGGAAACTTTTGGCGCCTTCCTTCAGCATAAATGGTTTTAGACTTCTCCTTCTCATCAGAACCCCCGTCAAGAGACAACTTCCCTCTGCTAGAGTACGATTCGCGAGCTCTCGTATACAGCTGAGAGACTATCAAGAAGAATGCATTCAGTCCGTCTTACAGTCCCTCGAAGATGGACACAAGAGACTGGGAATTTCGCTGGCTACCGGTAGCGGCAAGACGGTTGGCGTCTGTGATGAGCTTCGATGACTGCAGACAACTAACAACCTTAGGTCATCTTCACCCAGCTGATTGAAAGGATTCAGCCAAGGGAACCCGACGCCACGCAGACCCTCATCCTCGCTCACAGAAGGGAACTTGTCGAGCAAGCGGCAAGGCACTGCACCAATGCATACCCTGACAGCACTGTGGAGATTGAGATGGGTTCCATACATGCTTCTGGCGCCGCAGACATCACCATTGCCAGCCTGCAGAGCCTCACGTCCGGGGACCGACTCAACAAGTTTGACCCGAAAAGATTCAAGCTCGTGCTTGTCGACGAGGCGCATCACATTGTAGCGCCAGGTTACATGCGAGTACTGCGTCACTTTGGACTCGACAGTAAAAAAGTGGACTCGCCGTCTTTGGTGGGCGTTTCTGCCACTTTTTCTCGATTTGACGGCCTCAAGTTGGGCGCCGCGATTGACCAGATTGTCTATCATAAGGACTATGTAGACATGATTGGAGACAAATGGCTCTCGGATGTCATGTTCACCACCGTGGAATCGACGGCGGACTTATCTAGGGTCAAGAATGGTGCAAATGGCGATTTTCAGCAGGGAGAACTATCAAGGGTTGTCAATACCGACCAGATCAACGAAATCACCGTACGGAGCTGGCTGGCCAAGGCATCCGATCGGAAATCGACTTTGGTCTTTTGCGTCGACCTTGCGCACGTCGCTGGCCTGACGCAGACATTCCGCAAACACGGCTACGACGCAAGGTTTGTGACAGGAGACACGCACAAAGTCGAGAGAGCCGAGATCCTTGAGGAGTTCCGAAATGGGAAGTTCCCCGTGCTTGTGAACTGCGGAGTCTTCACAGAGGGAACCGATATCCCGAACATCGACTGCGTCATTCTTGCTCGCCCAACACGATCTCGGAACCTTCTGGTGCAGATGATCGGTAGAGGTATGAGATTACACAAGGGAAAGTCCGACTGTCATGTCATCGACATGGTTTCCAGTCTCCAAACCGGCATCGTGACTACGCCGACGCTTTTCGGTCTAGATCCGAGCGAGCTTGTCAGCGAAGCGACGACCGCCGATATGGAGAAAATTAAGGATAGGAAAGAAGCAGAAAAGCTCCGTCAGGACCACGCTTATTCCGATACTCCCTTACTTGAATCAGCTACGCCCACAAGATCAGTAACCTTCACTGACTACGACTCCGTATTTGATTTGATTGAGGACACATCCGGCGAGCAGCACATACGGGCCATAAGTCAGTACGCGTGGGTCCAGGTCGGTCAAGATAAGTACGTCCTATGCGCGCCGAACGGATCCTACATTCGACTCTTCAAAGTTGGCGCCCAAACCAAGACCAGTGACGACGAAAGCAAGGAGCAACTCCTGTGGCAAGCCGTTGAAATACGCTCGCTGCCCCCGGGCGTCGCCAAATCTCCCTACTCCGCACCCCGCGAGCTCCTTCAAGCCTCAACCTTTGCCGACGCGGTCCATGGCAGCGATAACTACGTTTCCAACTCGGAAACCTACCCTCATACGTTTGTCCAGCGCTGGCAACGCTGGCGCAAGGGCCCGCCGACGCAGGGACAGCTCGACTTCCTCAACAAACTCCGGCTCAAGGAGGAGCCTCTGACGGCCGACGACGTAGATAAGGGCAAGGCGACGGACATGATTACCAAGATCAAGCACGGGGCCAAGGGCCGGTTTGCGAGTCTCAAGACGGAGAAGCGACGCGTCCAGCGATCTCACGATAAAAAGGCGCAGTTGGAGGCGAGAGCGCGGCAGGAAAAGGTCTCTGTCGGGCCTGTTGCCTCTTGATTTGAGATCCTGTTGTTGTGGGACATCTTCTGCTTCCGGAGGTTCAGGGCGCAGATATTGTAAGATCAAGGGCCTTTGGACGTTTGTCATATAGTACTATGCCGGTGTGCATGTGTAAAATCACGGAGACCTGCAAGGGAGATATTGCAAGATGGGAGAAATCTGTACAACATTCTTGAAAACACCTGCAACCTGGGTAGCACCTGCTGAGTCTGACCGACTATGATGTCAAAGGTGTGAAGATGCGTTTCAGAAGGCCATTACCCGCAGCACTTTGTAGCAGAAAGGTTCTATGGGGAGCACGGGGGTTCGCCAGACCCTTGGCCGTGGATTTGGTCTCGCACTTAGACCGCGATAACTGTTTCTTACTAGGCGAATGCAACCCATCGGGTTCAAATATCGCCTTTCGTTGTCCTGTCAGTTGGAGTGAGACCCTCACTACTCCTACTGCCATCAACGATTACACATCACCCAGAAAACAGACAGTGGTTTGAATGACCATGGGTATCGTTGCATTTCAAGGTCAAACTAAAAAAAAGGCCTGCAGGTATCCATACAGTTCCGTCGTCATCTCCCGCTTGTAGTTCAGTCAGCCGCTGAACCTTGCGTCATACTGGCCTGCCGCCATAACAATTTTCCCTTTCACCGCCTGGCGGACTTGCTGAGCCAACCCACACACAGAGAGTATAACGGCCTATTTCCATCTCTTCCCAATTGACACTCATTGCTGGCCTTGGCACCTCGTACGCCCTTACTTTTCAGCTCCTTTGGCGGCAGGAGACAATTGTTGTGCGGGGCTTGACCTATATTGAATAGATCTGTAGAGGATTGCGAGACCTGGCTGCTGAAATATCAACATCGAGTTATGGGCGAAACCATGTGACCCCTCGACCTCTCGCTTTTTCGATTCCCCTGTGACCGTGGTCACCAGGAGCGCTGAATGCATAAACAAACAAAGCCAAACCGCAAACAAGGTATCTTTTCTTTTTTGTCCTCCGCCTTTCGACTTCGGGGGTATAAAGAGTGGACGTGAACACGTGCGATAGCGACTATCGAAACCCGCAAGACTAAGAGACTAAATCAAGTAAAACAAAGAACGATAAAAGCAACAGCAGCAAAGCAAGCAAAACAATAACTTCGGCCGACCGATGCATCGGAAGCAACGTTCCGGGGGTATTGTACGCCAGGGTATATCCAGCCGGGGTATTTTGCACGTAGTAGATTTTCTAAGACGGGAATCTAACGGAAAGGTCCGATGGGACCGGGGTATCCAGAATTCGTAGAATGAGACGTAGAAGGGCGCCCGCTGTCGCCGGACGCTCGAGTGCTGTGACGTGGCGTAACGTCACCGGGTTGGGGAATGGTCAGCTTGTCAGAACCATTCCCAATAGGGCGGTGGGCCCATGGGTTGTCGTCGTCTGGAAGATTAACGCCGCTATCGTTCCAGGGGTTTCTGTCCGCATTGAAGCTGCGGGTAGACTCGATCGAAATAAGAGAAGACTTGGACACATTGCTAGATCCCTTGAAAAAGTTGGCGTGGGTCGAATGGGAGCTGTTCTTGCGGCGGTCCAAGAAGGACGAGATGGAGGTCATGCTGCCAGGCTTGCGAAGACGATCAAAGATCGTACCTCGCTCGCGAGCAACCTCTCCCTCGAAGGCCGCCTTGGTTGGGGAATCGGCGGCGATGGTGGCCGGAGCATGTTGAAGAAGCTTCGAGTCAAAGTACTGAAGCGAGTCTTCGAAAGAATCGGATTTGGGCCGGGGGATTGAACCCTTCAAAATGGTCACCTCAACGCCAGCAGTGGCAAATTGAGCAAGAAGGAAGTCGATGGCGTCACGCAGGCCGCCCGCATTGTTGCGAGTAAACGTCCAGCGCAAGGCGAGAGCCGGCAAGCCATCCTCGGAATCGGCATCCTGATGGACGGTGACCTCGACTTCGTACTGCGTCTTGAGCTTAGGAACAAGGTCGTGGGCGAAGCTGGGCGACTCAAGGAACTTGATGAACTCAGGGGTACGAGTGAGAACCAACTCGTGGTTGTCAGGAACCATGCCCTAGACAGAGTGTCAGCATAGGAGATCCAACGGCAACAGATCTACAAGTGGGCGTACCAAAAATTCATCGACACAATGAGGCACCTGCCACTGTGGGCCAGTCACAGTGACCTCATCGCTAGCCTGCTCAGTGCTAGGGAACACAATCTTGCAGTTGTATTTGCCCTCGAGCTCGTCAATCTCGCCGAGACGAGCCAAAAGCTGACGATGATACAGGCGGTCAACATTGACGATCTGCGAGGTATACTCAGAGTCCTAGAGCAAATTGATTAGCTTGGCGATGAGACGAATTACGGACTTGAATTGGTCAACTTACGGCTCTGTCGACCATTTCCAGAATCTCGTTCTTGACAGCATCGAGATTCTGGGCGTTTCTGGCTGGAGTGCGGCAAATAACGTTGTCGACCTTGACGTCGTCGTCCTCGCGGCCCATTCCTCCGCGGTCCATGGCGTTGGAGAACTTGACAAATACAGAGTGCTTCTTCATGATGCGCTGGATATGCTGTCCTCCAATGCCAATGATTCGCTTGTGGTACTGATCGGGAACGTGGAAGGAGATCGAAGCAGGCATCTCCTGTTCGACAAGCGTGAGCCCCTGCTTCATTGAGTCGTAGCTGGCAGCCATGACATCGATGTTGAAGTTGTACTCGTTGAAGCCGTCGAAGATGATCTGTACACTGCTTTGACCCATGATTTTGTTGATTTTGCCATTCTTCTTGCCGCTCACGAATTCTTTGTGCTCGTTGGCAAGTTCAATCTTGACTCGAATCTGGTATTGGGACTGAACAAGGAATTTGATCTCGGACATGACCATCAAGGCGGCTTTTACGGCATCATCAGAACCGGTAATTGAGAAGTTCATCTTGTCGAAGGACAAGTCGGCATCCGAGTTGGCACAAACATCGCCAAGCATAGTTCTGACGTCGGCGGGGTTCGGAAGCTGGCGACTGTCCGGCTGTTGGATCCACCAAGCTGCGCTATAGAACTGTCCGGCCTGTAGAACATCGTTAGATTTGGGCGTTCGTCGTTTTCTCCTGCATAACTTACCAAGGCCATGACCTCGCGGACGGTGCGCTCAACATGAAGTCCTTCGCTGCCCTGGACACGAACCATGTTGCGCTGGCTTGCCAGAGGAGGGAACAAGATGTAGGTGCCATTGGCTTCAAGGATCTTGCGGACTTTGTCAAGACGGGTAAGCAAGACGCTGTCAATTTTGGCGGGCGAGATGGTGACATCCTTCATGTACAGGCGGATGCGGGAAACAGTCTCGTGGAGCTTCTGCTTGGCAAGTTCAATGGCTTGAGGGCTCTCGCCCGTGATGAAGATGTCTGTAGGGTCACGGCGGCTTGCACCAGGCGGGCAGTATCGGTACATCTGAGAGAAGGGAGGCGGGAAGTAGATGGCAGTGCCAGTCGACGACTCAATGAGCTTAATGTTCTTCCGGTGGCGGCCGCATACAAGCTGGTGAATCGACAGGTCAAGCTTGGTGGCATCGACAACTCGGCCGAGCTGCAATACGGTTAGCGAGGTAAGACAAAATCATGTAGCTGATTGGCTAATCTTACCAGAGTGTCAATTTGAATGAGCACACGGGCCTTTGCATGCTCGACGGAGAGAATATCACCATAGATGGCTACTCGCCATCTTTGATCTACACGCATCTCGGCATCACCCGTCATGCCATCAACCACGGGTGTCAATTTGGGTCCCAGCAAGAAAATGTCGACCCCGCAGTACTTGGAAATATAATCCAAGGTGTCCGTCACTTGCTGCTTCAAGGCACCAGCGGTCAAGTCACAGACAAGGTGGCCCTCAACATCAACAGTCGTACAACGCTAGATTAACACAAATTAACTCACGGTCCAACAACCCCGTCTGTATATGCAGAACCTACCAAGACAGTCTGGTTGTCGTTCAGGATCGTCTCCCTGCTCTTGTTGACCATTTCCGGGGTTCCCGACAGGCACACCGTGGTGACCTGCTGTCCCTTTGCATTTTTGGGGGTCGTCGAGATGACATGAGCCTCGATCTGGAAAGGGCCGTTGGTGATGTCCTTGCAGACCTTGCGCAAGTTGGCAAGATTCTGGGTGTGGACAGGCAGCTCGTGAACCTGGACGTCATCGGCGACATCCTCGGGGTGGGTCCAGCGCAAGACAGCATCGTCGGTAGCGTGAAGGATGTCCTCAGTATTGGGACCGGCGAGGTCGGAGGCGAATGGCACGTTGAAGGAGTAGTGAATGATTGGCGTCGGAGCATCGAGAGGCTGAGGCGAGCTTATTGAAGCAGCCTGTTGAGGAACTGTATCTCTTCTCGGGTTCATGGGGTTCATGGGCATGTTGGGACGACCCATTCCGAAGTTGGGGCTCATCCTCTCGGACCAGTGACGCATGTTTGCCAGTTTGTTCATATTGCGAGCTCGCAGAGACAGTCGTGGGGACAGGGAGGGGAGGAGGCCACAGAACCGGACCGCGAACGACAATTGAGGGTATCGAAACACACGAAGGGGGACAGGGCAAAGGAGAAAATAAGGAAAAGGAGGGGGGATGGAGGAAAAAAAAAAAAAAAAAAGGAGGAGATGTCGCTTCTCGAAGCTCTCTCTCAGACTCGGTGAAGGGTCTGTAGAGAGGAGATTGCTGGAGAGAAGAAGATGTGTTGGATGGGTGTGTGAGAGTGGAAGAACTCAAGAGAAGAGGAGTCGAGAGATTCAGAACGCAGCGAAAGATGGTCATAGGTGCCCGTGGTGGTCAAGGCCGCACTGCAGCAGGCCCAGGCCAGACCAAGCAAGGCATGGCATGCCATGGCAAGGTGGTCCGGCCACTCCCAGTTCCCCGTCCCAGTCCCAGTCCCAGTCCTAGGTCAGGGCTCCACTTCGGCGGCCAACCAGCCAGTCCCTCGACATTTAGTGGTGTGTGGCCCCTCTCACTAACAGGACACAAGGGCTCCTCCCTCCTCCAGTCCCAGATGTTCCCCGTCTCAATACGTAGGTACATGCAGAGATACATCCGCGGTGGCGCTAATGTCGCGGTAACGCAAGGTATCTTCCCATATCCACCTTGTCTTGAGCCCACGGACGCCGGACACTGAGGTGGTACACGCTGAACGGGGCCCCTGTTGAACTGAGAGTGTGCCAATGGTGGTGACTGGGCTCGACTCCCTTCAGGCGAGGGGCCACTAAACTTTCCCCCAGCGAAACCAGCAAACCATCCACACAGCCCACCAGCCAGGGCACATCACCTCACACCTCAGTCACAAGATAGATTGAGCGCAGATCGGGTCCAGCAAGACCCTTAACTCAGTTCATCTCGGGCTTTTCGTGTCCTGTACCTACCTCACTGTTCGGATCCATTACTCGGGGAACTTGGCTAGGAGCTGCTCACGTTCCGGATAGCAACACGGTCTGTGGAGGGGCAGTGGAAGAAGCACAAGGTTGCTACCACCACCAAAGAGTACGCAAACCCACAACTTGCCGTCAGCATGCCATTTGCTGGCCACACACGGAGTGAGATGTTTCTCACTGCACTCAACGGCCACCAGGTACTCATTACCTCAGGTATCCTCCACCAAGTCTTGGTAAGGTACCTCCGGCAGGTAGGAGAGTGACACCCTTGGAGGATGTACCCACACACGGCACACCCTTGCATTTGGGGTGCGCTCACTCACAGCGGCCGCAGTCCACTGGGCTGTTGCCGCGACGTGGTAAAGTGTGTGACAGGGCAGGGACTGTCTACCTTACATACCTACAGTACACAGTAGGTCGAGTGAGCCGATGCCGTCGGGGCCCGACCAAACCGGCGGGATGTAGTTCTGGGCATCTTCTGCTGCGGAAAGGAACCTCATCTCTGTTAGTGCGGCCCTGCCTCAGCTTCCTTGCACATCCTCCACTTCTCCTCATTCCACCTTCTTCCACCACCAAAGACTAAGAAATTCCGACAGAAATTCAAGACTGGCGTATTATGTTGGCGTTTCCTGCACCCAATCCAGGTTCAACATCATACCTCGCAACTTCATATTACCACAGAACATTACACTATATCAATGCTTTCAAATTCAACAACCACTCAGTAACACCTCTACGAAATACTGGAGTCTCCCATGTATCGAGTTTTGGGGATTTGGGGATGCCAAGGTGCGACCCGGCTCCCTATCTCCGTCCGCCGTCCCCCGCTACCTTAGCTCGCCAGGTATGTGCGTTGCCGGCGAAGCATCGGAGCGTTGAGTGGTCGATGATGGATAGCGCGACATTGCAATATGAGAAGCACGTTCATCTTGCGGCAGCTAAAACAGTGAAGCTTGCCTGCTCGGCTGGATACCAAACCGTCGTCATGCATGTGCGGTATACTTCACTCTCACGCGCACCCGGTCTGCATGCCACGCGCTGAATACCATTTCAGAGGCACATATCAGAGACATGCGGTCGTGCAGACCTTCTTAACACGAGCGAGAGGGAGCTTCCGGCTGGGAACTGCCGTCCCGCATCGCAACGCAAACAAGGGAACCCGAGCAAATTATTCTCTACAAGCAGAGGAGAGCAATAACAACGCGTAAACAACCTTGAAGAGCGAGGATGCGACTTACAACATGTAAGTCATTCGGTTACGGGTGCCAGGCACCCAGGGCCCCGAGGCTAGTCCACCGCTACGCGTAAGGGCAATAAGGCTGTGTCCAACTTTACCATCTCTTCAGGTCCGTGTACATAGTACGGTAAGCCATGTCCGATGTCCGGTGATGTCTTTTGAATGTCTACCTGACCTTCAGGTGAGATCCCTAATTCCCGAACCCTGTCCAGGTGCCTAACAGGCTTCCTTTGCTCTGGAAGCAAATAAGTTCACGTACCTTATATACAGAGAGCAAGCAGCGAGGACTAAGAAGCCAATATCGCAATCTCCCCATCCTCAAGCACAGCCTCAGGGGAACTCCCCAACTGACGTATTACTCCAAGCGCTCGGAGACAACATGGGTTCCGAAGCCGCCACTGGCAGCCAGGCATATTTTATCTTGACAGCCGAATCACCGAGCAATATCGAGAAAGAGCAACAGATCAGCAGAACCGCTCGAGAAAAGGGAGCTTCAAAACGGCCTGGCATGATGTTGCTTCGAGGGAAACACACACCTAGGCCTTGGTCTACCTTCCTTCCGCATCACCTTAGCAAGGGACTCGGGAAACGTGACCTGGACGGGCCCGCGGGTACTCGGAAGGCCGGCCGCCATCGAGGTACTATGAAGTACATGCGGCTAGATGATGAGCGGGAAGGCACTTTCAACTACACCAACCACAAGCCCACAGTCCAGCTCCAGCACTGACCACCACTCCCCATGTACCAAGGTGCGGCGTGCGGCGTGCGGCGTGCCTGCGCAGGAATGGAACTTGTCAAGCGGCAAGCCCAGACCAACAGCGGGCTATCAGATGCTGCTGCGGCGATGAGAGCCTCCCAGCGAGACAGATTCTTTTCTCCTCGTCCGGAGAGATATGCAAATACCAACGAGGCGAGCAAGATTGGACGGACAGGCGTCATATTCAGCTCCCCTTGAGCCAGGTAAGTTTCTTGGCTCCTGACTTTGAGGTCAGAGACCCAGAGAATGAGATAACTTCCCTATCCGTACTTATTTGAGCTTCACCAGAAGCTCGACCACAGACCAGGATTTGTCTGGCTGATTACCTTAGGGTCAAGCAAACGCCCCACCCACTCACCAAACTCACACATTCACGTTCTCTCGAGTCTCCAGTTTCCAGTCTCCAGTCGCCAGCGCGTTGCACTGCCCACCGCCCACGGCCGATGAGACCCTCCCTCGTTTCGCTCGGGAGATTCTGAATTCCTAGTGCTGGGCACGCGACTGACAGCCAACATGGATCGATCCTGCCGTCCATCCCATCATCCACTGCGCGTCGTTGCGGGATGCATCATGGGAAAATGCCTATTACCACTTTGCCGACGACCGGTCTTTGTTAACTCCATGTTCATGCATAGCTTGAGCATAGCTTGAAGCCAAGAACGACACATGAGTACTGCAGACTGAAGACTGCAAAATACAGCCTTCATTACCATCCGGGGGAGGCTACGACTCGAGTCACCATCAGGCCGGCACAAGTTGTTGTGGACGTTGCTTGTTTTCATTGGCTTGTCATCGTCGTCATGATATCAGTGTGGTCAGCGTTTCCGCCGCATCCTATGGGACCCAAAGGCAACCCTTGCGGAACCTAACGCAGTCTGGTGTGAGGCTGACAAAGAATCCTATTGTCTTCATTCTCCATCATTGAATACCAACTTATACGCCCCCGGAGCAATGCAGGTATTGTTAACCGGCGACGAGCAAAACCGGGTTATCACGAGCCGGTAGTCGTATCGTCAGCGCTAAATCGGGCGACTTTCTGACCACCGTTGAGTCACACACAACGTTGAAATATCCAGCACATGCCAACAATATTCAACTTCGTGATGGTACAGAATATACGTTACTTCAGCACACTCCCGACTCAAGTCCCGACGGGTTTGGTATCGACTACTGCTTTTACTCAAGAATGCAACCCCCTTCCTTGCTGCGTGTCCCATCAGGAAAGAGAATATTGGCCGGGCGCAATAAACGAACACCGCGACTTCCCAAATGGTCACTCCCCGACGTGTTGGAGCTTCAACTGAACTTTCGCATTTTGCCTTGAGGTCGGCCAACATCCCTGAACCCATGGACCAACTTCTTCCGCTTTGCGTCTCAAGTACTAGGCGTGGCGCAAGGGAGCTCGAGCCTCGAGCGAAAGCTTCCCGAATCCCACCACGCCATTCATCCATAGACCACGGCCGTCGTCTGGCCAGTAACGGTCACGGAGGATTAGTCGTCTTCTGCTCCAATTCTTTGGCTCTTTGATAGGGCTACATCGGCGCACCGGCACTTCACGGTGTAGTCCTGACCACGACACTACCTAGCCATTGGCTTCACTTGTTGCCCTTCACCATCGCTGGAAAGTGATACTTTCACATCTACGTACTACAGGACGTTGTAACCTCGCACGCCATGTACGGCGGCGTGGCTTGATGAGGGCAACTGACACATATCAGGCAAACACCATCACAACGAATTAGGGCTTTCCCTCGTAGCCCAGAGAAAACCTGGTCCTGTCTTAGACGCTCCCCCTCGATGATGTTCCCGAGGCAGGGAAGATGCCTTGAAAGTGTATCGTCGCCTGGAAACAGGACCAGGCGCTGGCACGAGTGTGGTTGCTTGATCTGCATCCAGCGAAAAAAGAAGGTGGCCGCGCCCTGCCCACAGAGGACCGACTGCAGATGTGCGTTCCCCTGGCGAATAGACTCGCAGAAGACGGTTACTACGCCCGCTCGAATGTGCGTTGGTTCCTGGTGCCGCCCAACGTTAGTACTGGAAAAGCACCTGATCAGTTTTGATGATAGGTCGGACTGGACCCCTTTCAACGCCGACATGCAACGCGAACCCGGCCTTGACCAAACCACCAAACTAGCCGCCGTTCTCGCCGTCTAGCCTGGAGAAGAGGATATGTCGATCGATGATCCTGGAATGAACGTTTCAACCTCGAACTGGTCCTCCACACAACGGCACTCGGACCAAGAAAAATAAGTACAGCGATGAGCCATGCTGGTGTACTCTGGGTGCGTCCTTGCAGTCAAACTAGTTGGCAAAATATGACTGACAAACCTTCCCTGGACGAGGCGGGCTGGTCTACGGGTACAAATGTTTTTCTTTGCACGTACCGTACGGAGTACGGAGCGAGCAGTACCCTGATGCAAGGGCTACGACACTGAACACGTTCGTGTGCCGGACCCGCCGGAAGACGCATGTTGGGCAATGGGCCGTGGTTTAGAGTGTGCATCGGTAGTGTTAACCCCCTCCCATGGATGATGTTTCCCTTTCCTTTCCCCTGCCACCTTTTGAAGCGTCCGTCATTATCAGTTTATCAGAGCAGCTAATCAAACAAAACCGGCTTCTGCTGGGTCGTCTATCTACGTCTGACCAACAACACTTTGCGAGAAAGAGGGAGAGATGGACGACAGAAATTTAGACTTTCTCAGATCCGCCCACTAGAAGATCTCTGACCAACCCAACTTTGGCACAAAAGGGAATATGCCTCAGTCTCGCATATAACGGAATCCACTCTCCATGCTTCGGTTGACTTTTTTTTTCTTCCAATCTTTTGTATGTAACCGTACGGGATACAGTATTCCTTTTCTCCATGTACAGTCATCATCAGTGTTCCTTCTGCGGATACAGATCTTCGTTGAGCCCCCCCACCCCCACCCACATATAACACGAACTTGAAGCGCGGGTAACCCGACAGGTCGTATGCTGAGTGAGGTTCGCAATGACTTCATAATCTGGATGAGAGACCACAATCGGCCCAAAAGAAACCCCACCACTGGGCGTTGTGTCTACCGCGCGCTGTTCTTATATCCCTTGATCTAGAAAAGCGACTGAGAGTTTCATCCGTCGGGTCCCAAGTCCGCTTTTCTGCGTACCATATTGCTCCTCCTTCTCCTCCTCCTCCAGGCCTAACAGGCACATAGGATGGCCCTCGCGGTTGCTCTCGCTTTGAATCCCGACTTTGAGCGAACGGACACAAGTGTCCGGATGCTGAGGGCGGACTCAAATCCCAAGGGATATCCCATAAGTGCCAAAGACCGGGTGGAATGAGAAAACGGAAAGAAACCTCCAGACGACGTTCCGAGAGCCCCAAGTCTGTGCCTCGTGCGCAGCCTACTTGTGCAAAGCCCATCCATTTACTGCCGTACCTTTTCCCTTTGACTGGGGAAACTCAATCGTTCTGATATCGTCCTTTCTTTCAGCTTCTTGTGAGGAGGAAAGATAGAGTTTGTCACGATTTGGGTTTATTCGCCGAGACCTAGTCACTTATGCGACGCTGTCTCGAGTTTTCTAGATAGTTTCCTTCTTGGATCGTCGCCCTTTCTCCCCAAGTATCTCGTACGAACATTGGCAGTTTGTTCCACTTGAGGGATATCACCGGGAGATAGTAGCACATGAAGTGAATGAGTACAACTGGATTTTGTTGATTATAAAATGTACACGCAGTGCTGCTGACTACCGCTAGTGACTAGGTATTCACCCTATTCCCCTCCATCCGGTTGTTCTTTGCCGAAACTCCGTCCCATCAATAAAGACTTTTTAATCCTCCACCCCTAAAAGGAATTCCGAAAGCTGAGTCCCAGCTTTCCCAAACGCCTGTAATCCGCCAATTCCGATACCGCATAGCAAAGTCTGTCTCATATCGAGACCAAAGCTCGACGCCCTTCATCGGTAGACTGGGCGCGGAGCCTCGTCGGTGTAGTACATGGGCCGCTCAATGTATGACACCTCCGGCTCGCCCCGTGCGGGGACCGGCTGTCCGTAGTAAGGCTGCTGCTCCACCGGCCTGGCACTATACTCTCGCCGCACCACCTGAGGCTCGGCAGGCCGAACGCTGTAGGAACGGGGTCCAGGTTGAATCATCTCCCGACGAGCGTCGGGGTGCATGGGTGCCGAAGCGTAGTCCTGAATGGGAATCTGCTCCGGCCTCACACTTTGAACTCTTCCGTACTCTCGCGGAAGCTCATAGCGTACTGCCGTCTCCGCAGGGCGGGCTGTCGTCGCTCGCATCATGTACTCTCTCGGAGGCTCCTCAATAATCCTCCGCTGTTCCATACCACCTCTGGCGGGGATGAATTCTTCGCCGGGGGGTGCCATTGGCCTCGTAGAGTACTCTCGCTGTCTGTAGATTCGTTGAGGGTCTGTAACGTACTCGGGCTGCGTGACGACTCTCCTGGGTGCCGCGTACACTGGCGAGGTCCGCTGGTAGAGGACGTCGTCGTCTCGAGGGGGTGGGCCGGGGCGCCTAGACTCTGCTCGAATGGGCGCTCTTTCGTAAATAATCTCAGGCTCGCCGGGTCGTAGTGGTGACGGCGCCACAGACTGGCGAACGACAGTCGACGGTTCGTAGTATCGACGGCCAGTGGCGGGATCTACCACAACCCTACCGGATGGCGCCTTGGGTGGTCCCATTAGCGGGGAAGCCCTCTCTCTCATGACGGGCGAGCGAGATCTCGCACGATCTGTCATGGGACGAGTGCTCATGCGCGTCACTTCGTAACCATCACGATAGTATCGTGCAGGTTCCCTACCATAGCGATCGACACTAGCTGGGGATGTTGCGTACACCTCACTTGGCGCAGCATGAACAGCATAGACACCAGGCGACGGCACATGCCGCACATACTCGGCGCCGCTGATCACGCGGGGCTCTTCAATGTACTCTCTTCCATACCCATAGTCACCAATCGCCGCGGCTTGACTTGCTGGCCGTGGACGGTACTCTTGGGTATCGTACATGGGCGCAGCACCTTCCTCCCTGTATGATCGAGAAAACTGACGCTCAGGCTGGGCGTAACGAGGCTCCTCGTCACCCTGTCTTCTTTGCCGCTTCTGTGGCCGAATGAAAGACGGCGCATTCATCGGAGATGGCGATCGCGGTTCTGGCTTGATATAAGGCTCGTCTGGCGCTTGCCTGGCTGCCCTCTTGCCGTTCTTCTTCTTCTTCCCCTTCCGCTTCTCCCCGCTTCGACCCCCTTGCGGTGAGCTATCTGGACTGGAAATAATGTTGGGCTCGTTGCGTAGTGCTGCAACTTGAGCTGTGGTTCCTTGAGGGATGATCAAGTCTTGAGCATCCGCTGCTTGACCTCTGGCCATTGCAAGAGGCGAGACATGGGAGGGCTGGGGCGCTAAGGGGGATATGTTGTGGGCGCGAACCTGTATCAAAGGCGAGGGTTGGCGAGCGAGCATGGACTCTCTAAGTTGCTGTTGACCTGCGGCAGGGACAGACCTATCAGCACTGTCGTCAAGGTCCATGAAGCCTGACTCCTCAGAACGACTGGTGTTTCCGCTCCCACCTCCTGATGTAGACAACCCCGTATTATCACCCCCATCCATTCTTTGCGTCGTTCCTACCGACGGGTATCGCGAAAATTCGGGTGCGGCATCGGGTCTGCTTGGAATTGGTCGCGAGTGGGAGGGATTGGAGTTCGAGGCTTGGCCCTGTGGCTGATGAGTAGCAGAGGCATGGGGTCTTGAGGACTGCAGGCCAACTTGAGTCTTCTGGTTTGCTTGTACTTGCGCCTGACCTTCGAATGGCTGGCCTATGGTGGAAGCCTTCTGTGTTTGTGCCATAACCTCGGCATCGTTACCGCCGCGTGAACTGCGGTGTGAGGAATCTGGCGAATTGACTTGGGAAGAATAGTAAGAGTTCTCATCAACGGAGTCACTTGCAGCTGAAATGTTAGCAGCAGCTAGTGTAGCATTGACAGACGAAGGAGCAGCAGCTTGGACCAGAGTCAGAGCCTTGGACAGGACATCGGAGAGGTCGAAGTCGGCCAGAGGCTCCGACTGCGCCGAGGCCTTCATAGAAGCCCGACGTTGATCGACCTCGTCGCGCAGTGCCCGTTCAAGGCGTTGCCTCTGGAGCTGAATCTCGGCCTTGATAAGATCATCAGACTTTTGAAGAAAAATGGGATTGATCTCGGTTTTGCCAGAGCCAACGAACGGTCTTGCGGGCAGGTTCGCATTAGCAGGGGGCGGGTTTCCTAAACCAGGAAGAGAAGTTTGTGGTGTAGTGGTCGCGAACGACTGCAGATTCCCAACTTGATAGCCTTGTGCTGTGCTTCCATTCGTCTCTTTTGCTGGTGTAGAAGGGTTTGATGAAGATGCTATGGCAGAAGTTGGTGTTTGGCTCGCCAACTGGGCTGGCACCTTGATCTTGGAATGCGAGCCAGCAAGAATGGCGTCGCGAAACTGCACGATTCTCTCGTACTGCTGTATCTGGTGTAGCTCATCTCTTGAAAGACCAGACGATGTCCCATTTGCCAACGGCGGTAGTGATGCGAGCTGGCCTTGAACCATGGCGAAATGCAATTTGCGCAAGGAAATCCTCCGCAGTCAAGCAAGAAAGCGCGAAAAGAAAGGAATTCAAGAAGACAAACAGAACTACCAATATCGTGAGAATCAGCACTGTTGACTATACCCGAAAGCGCAGCAACCTTGAGCGCAGTAATTTCTGCAGTGTCGTAGAAGATGAAGGAAAAGGCGTTGTGCCGCTGGTGGATGTTGAGAGGAAAAGAGATGGGCCGTGGGCCGTCTGTGATGGTTTCTATGTGAACTTTTCCTACAAGGATAAATCCTTATAAGAATCTTGCGGGCCTGGATGGGTGATTCAGGCTTTGGTGGGTCATGCAGCTAAGCGAGCATGTCACCAGCTCCCCAGCCTCGGCGTATTTTGGTCATAGTCACCACTCATGTTTTAGCGCCAAGGTCCCCGACGGCCGGAAACAGCTCCCTGTACCTTAGCTTCCTGTAATTACCTCAACAGCGCAGCGAAGGTATATCGGCGTGAGTCAACACTACATACTGCTGCCAAAATATCGCGGAAAGCCTCAAAAAGCCCCAAGCTGCATTTGTAAGCCAGTATCGGGGAATCCAAATTTTGGATCCAAGAAATAAAGAACATAAGTGTCAAACTCCAGACCAACGTGGTTTCGCTTGCTTCATGCCGATCAGACTCCCACCAAACATACCTCGAAGCTTCTCTTCTTCAGCCCGACTTCGGTCCTTTTCTTCACCAAAGACCCGACCTTTTACAACCAGACACGGCGTTGAGCATCGCAAGCCCCCTTTATTTTCACCTTCCACTCTCAGACATAGATTAGACGGCGCCTGCTATACCACATCAGCCATGGATCCCAACAAAACCCAGACAAATGGAGTGTCAACTTCAAAGCCTGTGCTGTTTTTGTAAGTTGAACCCCATCAATGCGGATGGACACTTTGGTTAACAATCGCACAGTGACATTGATAATTGCCTCTACCCAAGGAGTGAGTTCTGGAAGACATTCGACAGGGCATCATCAAGACTGACTCTCACTAGGTTCAAAGGTCCAGGACCACATGGCACAACTAATTGACGAGTACTTCGTAAAGCACCTTTCTCTCAAGTGGGACGACGCCGTGAAATTGCACAAGGAGTATTACACCAACTACGGCCTTGCGATTGAAGGACTGGTCCGCCACCATGAGATTAACCCCTTAGAGTACAATGCCCAGGTCGACGATGCCCTACCTCTCGAGGACATCCTCAGTCCGAACCCTGAGCTGCGCGAACTGCTTGAAGATGTTGATAAGAGCAAGTGTACCATGTGGCTTCTCACCAACGCCTACGTAAATCACGCTAAGCGCGTGACCAAGCTGCTGGGTATCGATGATCTCTTTGATGGCCTCACATTCTGCGACTATGGACAGGCGCCGCTTGTCTGTAAGCCTGCCAAGGAGATGTACTTGAGGGCTATGCGTGAGGCGGGCGTCGAGAAGATGGAGGATTGCTACTTTGTCGGTATGTCATTATGTGTCCACTGACAAAAGATCTGGCGCTGATCATCTGCCATAGACGACTCTTACCTGAACTGCCAAAAGGCCCAGGGCTATGGCTGGAACGTAGCCCATCTTGTCGAGGAAGATCTCCCGGTGCCGAAGACACCTGCATCCGCTCACCAGATCCGTCACCTCAGGGAGCTGCGAGACGCCTTTCCTCAATTTTTCAAGTCCAAGAATGCTTAGACTAGTACAACCAGGGACAATGATTGAACGACGGTAGACGGAAATGAATAGAAGGCGAAGGAGGATACAAGCCAGAGAGATGAAAGGCTTGGAAACACAATTTTTGTGTTGGAATGGGTATCGCTAATTCATAGATATCCTTAAACTTGAATACCCCCCGTTTGACCCTTTTTCAACGCCCAAAACACCCCAAATACAATGCTGTCCTGGTGATCGATATGATGGTTTATGGCCGCCGAACGCTTCGGATCACTTCATCAAGCTTCGCCAGAATCTGGTCCTTCTCTCGTATTGCGTCCTGCCTCTGACTCTCTGCGACCTTGAGCTCGTCTTCCAGCTCCTGAATATAACGCTCCTGATCGGCTTCGCTGCTGTCTAATCCCGGCAGACTGGAGATGAGGACCTCGATTTGTTGTTCCTTGATGATGAGGTCGCGCGACAGCTCGGCTAGGCCATCCTTGAATTCGTCTGCGGGGAGAGGATCGACTGCGAGCAAGCTTGTTTAGCATTTGTCCGTCGTTCTAAGGTCTATTATGACAGTGGGACCGACCCTCTTTCTGTTCCGGATCCTGTTTGACTTCTCTAATTTTATCGTTGGGTCCGAGGAGCTCGAGATCGTGGCGCCGGTGGACGAAGTGGAAGCTTGCGACGAATTGCTGGGCAAGCTAGAGACAGAAGTTAGTGCTTGCCAGACAAGCAGATGAGAGATGCGAACAAAGATTAACACACCTGGTCCACAGCGTCTTGCAATTGAGTGAGTCTGTCGCCCATCTCGCCGGCACTGCAGTAATTTTGTGCGATATGATGGGTTGTAGTATCGAAGTTAACAGTGACAGACAACCTTGGAGGCTATGAATGCGATGCGGGAGGTTGTTCTGTGGGCCAGTTGCTATGCACCTAGGCGTCAACGCATTGGCCAGCCCAGGATCGCATGCCTGCTACGGTACGTACCTTTTTCAACTACTGCGAACTTCCATTACCTGAGTCTTGGTCTGAGTGTGCTCAATTGAGAGAACAACAGGATGCCCGTTTCTTCAGCACTCATACTATGTGAACCTGCCTACCAATTTCAAGGCATTTTGACTCTGGATTCGAAATTTCACGAGCATGCAAGCTCTTTTACACTCATTACCAAGGCACTTATCCCGCCATAATCGGAATGCCATTTCATCAATACTCTCAGCCCCCCTATCGACATGTCCATCATTGAGGAAACGAGAACAAAAGGGCCTGGAGTTGCTATACCCTGACGCTCCATCAACAAATCATCATGATATGAGTTCTTTCCTTGCGTACTCAAAACGTACTGGACTTGATGTGGCATCAACAGTCTACGTCGGAACCCATTATGAGTACACAGTCTCCTCGACACTGGCCCAATACGGCATCCACGCCATCCGTGTAGGCGGAGCTTCCGACCAAGGCATCGACCTCCTCGGCACCTGGAGTCTTCCGTCCCGGGCTGAGAATTTAAAGGTCATTATTCAGTGTAAAGGAGGTGCCCAACGCGTCGGCCCTTCAATAGTCAGGGAATTGGAAGGTTCCTTCATCGGCGCCCCTGTGGGCTGGCGTGGCGAAGGAGTCATTGCCTTCTTGGTCAGCGAAAAGTCGGCGAGCAAGGGCGTACGAGAGTCTCTGGGACGAAGTCGCTGGCCCATGGGCTTCATCTCGTCCTCCAGGGAAGGTGTGGTCCAGCAGATGCTCTGGAATCAACGGGCCGATGAGGAGGGTCTGCGAGGTATTGGTGTTACGATGCGTCATGCCGATAACGGAGTGGGCGAGTCGCAGATTGTCTTAACACACAATGGAAAGCGAATCTCCAAATGTTCAGGGACAGAAGTTCCTGAGGCGGACTGAAGTCGCGGCTCACCGGTCAAGTAACCAAACCAAGTCAACAATAAGTTATAATGCGCAAAGGATGGAACAAATTCTATTGGGAGGTATGCCCAGAATCAACAAAAAAGCGAGAGAGCCGGAATTCTCCGCTAGGAATGTAGGCTAGGGAGCGAGACTATAAAAAGAGATTGTTGCAAACCAACTATCCGCTCCATCTTCTCCCGTACAACAGGAGATACCCTAGTTGCGCTTAGTCTTATGTTATATTTAGATTCACTCTAAGCTCAAACAGCATCACGATGTTGAAAGGAAGTCGACCTCTTTCTAGAAAATATGATGTATGAATAGGAGGCATTTCATTGTAGGAAGTTACGATGCTAGAGGGCAGCCGGTGCAGAACTTCAGGGCTACGACCAGATCATTCATGGGATCGCCTCTGTCTACCTGTCTACGCGAGTATGAAAGGTATTGGGGACAATCGGAGCTGACATAACATCATATCTATTGCCACATGAATGTCTTCCACGCCGCTCAGGCATCAAAGCTCGACTCCTCGTCTTCCAGCTCTCACTTGACTTCTCTCACTCCCTCTTCAACAACGAACTTAGCACCCTCACTACCACCACGAAAAGTCACTATCGTCTTGTCGGCCCGAGACTCCAATTCAGCGAGTTGTAAAAGAGGTACTGATGAGCTACCGTCTTGACCCTCGTTTTTTTCATCCGTGCCGTGATCCTCTGATATGCTGTAAAATAACAGAGGTAGGATTGACGACTTCCAGATGGGTTGCCTTTCGCTGTCTCGGTAACTTTGAACATACGCGGCCACGAGCAGGGCTGATGTAAATGCCAAAAGAGCTGCAGGGTAAAGTAGCCACCATCCTTCAAGCCTTACACAAATCGACGTTTGGTTGCAGGTTCCCTCTTTGTAGCTGTTTGATGTATCCGTCTCTGACCAATTCAGTCCATTGAAACGCATCCTATTCGTAATCGCGATAGACATGTTGTCGTGAGCAGCCGCAAGGCTGTCAAATGTGGCCATCCCTCCACTGTAGAGAGCGTCAAGCCACCAACCTGTTTGGCATTGTAGCTGACTGGAGTTTCCGATTCCATTGACGGCTTCAGGGGATGTTGGTCCATTTTCTGTGACATCGTAGAGTTTGCAATGTCCTTTTAGTTTGTCCTCGAAGAATAATCTAATACCATGGAATTCGCATTCGTCTATGACTCTGACACACGGAGGCGGAGCCTCCTTCGTAACTCCATCTGAAGTCAACGAGGTCCAAGGCAGGCCATCTCGAGGGGCGTCTGTAATGTTGGACACGCCGTACCATTTGTCGTCAATAACGCAAGGCTGGATCACTGAGCGTAACTAGGGCCGCTCGACGTGTGTTTGATTTTAGACATTGGCTCCGTCGATATCAATTGCTCATTTAGGGTACCATTCGTGACATTTCCATTGTAATGACGGAGACAAGGATAGAGACTGCAGTTTGCAGCCACAATATCAAGGTCAGAGCTGAGTCTCGGCATATTCTTATAGTCATGCCCGCAGTATCGATCGGCCGGGGCATCTGGGTTACGCTGCGCAACGCAACCTGCCACCGAGAGCGTCAGGAAGGACGTGACGATAGGGGTTTCATGTGTGTAATCAATGACTGTTGTTGCATTGAACAATTCCGGTTCAACGCCAGTGTTGATGGAGAAATTCGAATCCTTGTGGAAGCGGTAAATGTTACGATATCGGCCGAACAATTTTGTCTTTGAGTCTTCAAACTCTAACAAGTCGGACTTCACGTCGGTACACTTGCTGCAAACCCCGACGGACGAGTGCGTGACTCCAGAAACGTTTTCGAACACACAGTTACCCGATTCACACTCGAATAGTTGAGAGCTGTCGGGAGGTATACCGAGTAAGCCGTTGATAATGGCGGTGCTCATCTTCGCGTTGGTATCTGCTCCACTGATCATAGAATCATGCCTCGCAACCCGCTCGGCTATTGAGATACGAGCAGTGCACTCAGACGAGACCTCGCAGGAATATGTTTTGACAGCTTGCTGGGAAAGCGGGCCAGTGGCGTATGAGGCGACCACAACCAGAGCACCTATTAGTGTTGCGTTCCTGTTCTTACTGTTACCAAAAATCACATCCATTTACGGATAAGAGTATAGAATACGGTTTGCGGATGGCTACTAGGAACTTCAATGATCCCCAAGCACCTTTGCCAGCATTGTCAAAATGTTCGACATGCCGAAGGGGACGCGGCGCCGCCATCCATAGCCACTTAGCTTGCCCAATGACTGCATTCATTAGTAAATTCTCCTCTAAGGGATGAAGGGAGAAAGCGTCTACCCTCAGATAATACGAATAGCATCGCGGCTCTCAGGAGCGTGGTCAATATGGCAACAAGTGTGTTGATACTCACAATGTATGCCCAAGCCGGCTGCGGTTTCCCATTGCTGAACACCAAGAGAATGACCATAACAATAAAGGCAACCACAGACGTCAAGAGTGCCGCAAACTCTAGTGTCCATTGCTTCAAGGTCGAAAATCTGTCGAGAGGCCGATAAAGTAGGCTGTGCTTCTCGGTTTGATTGAGATCCTCCTCATCGATGGCTCCGGAACGCACTGATGAAGGCCCCTCGACTTCATTTCGGGACTCCTCCTCGGTGAGAATGATCGTATAGTCACTTATGGAGCCATCGTTCTGATAGTTATCGGGCTGCTGGTTTGATATAATTCTGCTGCGATGAACTTCATCTGTGAATGATACAGACGAAGGTCTGGGTGATGACCCATCTCTAACGGTGTGGGGAGAGTCTTGAGAAGGCGCCATTTTGATACTTTACAAACTTCTTGAGGCCCTACAGACGACAAATGGGCTTAAGAGAGGGGAATTCATTCTTTATGTGGGACGCCTAAGGGATGCATATCGTGAATCAGGCTGAGCCCGTGGGGGCCTCAATGCCATGTATAAGCTTATGGCTTTTTGGCCCCGTGACGAGGAGGACTTGGCTGCATGTTGGATTTTTCGACGATTGGTACGATAAAGCTGCACTGCCTGTCTGTGGTACAACAACAGATCTAATTATGGTTTTCGTGTTGACGACACGGGTTGGCAAGCTGAGCATGTCACCGCAGCTAGTCTTCTCCCCAAATGACGTCCTGTTGCGTTGGCAACCACTACAGCGGACCTAGTAACCATCACGGGTGGAACTGTGAATACGATTTGTTAGAAACTCGGAGAATTTCAAGAATAAAAGGCTTGGATCGATAGAAACAATCGTCGACTAGCTTTTGCCTGACGGAAGTCTTAACCAAGTTGCGAATGACCAACAAAAGTAAGTAGCCCCATAGTTTCCTATCACGGACAGGATGATAATAGCCGACATCGACCTTACATTGGTTACATAAATGCTCTGTCGAGTGAAAGGCTTCATAATGTCTCTGAAGAATTTCAATCTGTTGAGCAACTATCGTCGGAGAAACCGATTTCGAATCATGCCTTAAGCACCAACTGGACCATCTCCATGAACCAAACAACCCCGAGGTTGATTTCTGGCCCACTGTCTCGGCCTAACTCTTGCATACCTTGAGCAGTACCGAGAACTTAACCATTTGGCCTCTCTCACCTCCCTGGCCATACGGTCAACCCGAACAGGTTATGATGCCAACAGTAATTAGTACAGAGAGGGGGGAGTCATGTTCCCCACCTTGACAAATACAGGAGAGAGTATTTGAGTCATCTAGAGGAATATTGTTCAAATACATTGCACCTGCTACGGGTCATGAGTTCAAGCCTACAGCTGCATCAAGCGAGCATCGGTGATAGATTCTAACTCTATCCAGCCTCGACGGCATCTTTCATGACAATCAAGAAGATAGCTCCTTCCTCTATCGCCGACTCTCTAATCCTTGAGTCCAGCACGTATACAACGGGATGGCTTGAGACAGCGCCATGTGACCCTTGAGTTGATATCAAAATGGACATACCAGCAAATGGCATGCGCTGTGGGCGTCCTGTATACGGACACTCGTGTCACACGGGGTGTCTGGTCTTTGATTTTGACAGAGGCAGAATTACTCAGGGGCGCGGGATAAATACATGAGACACCAGACTATTCGACATGGTCAAAACATAAACGGAACAGACAGTTTTTTCTTCTTGTGTTTTAGGCACTACGTGCGTAAAAAAAGCTCACCCTTCACAAATATTTATGTACGTGATTTCCCATTCATAGTGTCTACTAACATATACGTATCTTTCTAAGTTAACACCAGACATATCAATAGGATAATGACTCTTTGGAGTAACCTTCAAGAAGACCTCCTCGCAATGGAACCAGGCATTCAGTCGACGCCGAGCCAGACATGGACCCGAAAGACACACACTACCACGTACACAGAAACAGCGCAACATCACCTCACTTTGCCCACATAATTTTGACCCCATACAACTTGAATCAAGCAGAATTGTGAGACCCACGTTCCAACAACGCAAAAAAGACAACCTCGCCGCCCCCTCAAACCCCCAAGCTCACGATAGATCCACCCACAGCGAATCCCTCAACCCACGCATCCCATGATCACCAAACAAAACTTCAAAAACATACAACACCAGGTATTCGCTGGTCGTCACCGACCCAACTACTAATCCGGCCCTCACTGGCTTATCTATGGGAGAGCGGACGGGATCCCGAGTTTTCCAGTGGGTATGGTCGTATGTGACGGAAGAAGAAGGCAGAGTTGATTATATCGTGAGATGGCGCACAACACCGAGTAGCCGTCTTCCCCGCATCAATCCACGGTACCACACAAGAAATGACAAATGATAGGAATATTTCACAGAGAGAAGAGAAAGCCAATTTATTTCGTTTGTCTTGCATGGGATCTTTTCTCCTCTGATTGCGTGGTTGACAGAAGGGCGAGCCAACCAGCTCCAACTCTACTCATCTGGCGATGGAGGGGCCCCCCCCCCGCTCGGTCACACAGCAAAAACCAGAGGTTTGGGGATTCCACCATCACAGAGAGAGCGTTACTTCAATTTTCAAATTGATCAAAGACAATATGGCCGTGTCAGCAGGGCTCCTGGGCCCTGTCCGTTGCAATCTAGCTTCAACGCAGCTTCATTCGCACTGCGATAGGCACTCCAACTCAATAGGCTAGGCGAACATGCCTTTGTACTCCCTGCCTATCCCACAGTTGACAATATTCTTTCTCATCACAAAGAACATCACGGCACAGTAACGCAGCAGTTCAAGCGATTGACAATTCAAGGCCCGCAGACTTCTCTTCAACACGAGGATTCCCCTACATCTACGCTGTTAATCTACGCTGTTGGCCCGTAGGGTGGCCATATCGCCCGGCTTCTCCTTACTTATCACCAACATCACCGTGTAAACACTTTTTGAACAATCAAGGGAATCCGCATGCAGCTATCTAAACCTCCCAGCCTGCCTACTGCCCGTATCCCGAAGCAGAATAAATCCCATTCGTTAGTGTTCCTCCGTCCTGTTGTCGAAGAACCTGCACACGCCTTATATGTGTCCGGGTAAGTCAAATCAATGCCTGGTAAGACTGGGTGTGGTGTTGTATGCAGTTTTGAGGTTGTTGTAATACATGAGCCATCGAGAGAGGCAAGGGGGTATTTCCTCCTCCCGAAAGTACGATCCACTTCCCATCACGCCAGGTACCCAAGCTCGTCGTCTTCCAATCGCTCCAAGTACTCCTTGTCGAGCAGAATCTCTATGCACTTCTTGATGTCCGAAACCTTTGGCACGAAGCGCGACCGGATCTGGTTGATAGTCTCGCTGACAAGCTGAGTGTGCTTCATCTTCTTTCTGGCCTTCATGATACGAACGATGGCAGACTGTTGCCTTGTTAGTACGTGAAAAGTAGTACCGTGTAAATGAATGAACATACCTGCAGCAAAAGCTTGCGGTCCTCCTCGATGGTCTTGTTCGTCTCCACCTCCTCCTGCTTGGCCTCCTTGGCACCACCGAGGTTCAGGTTAACTCTGATCTTCTTGCTCTTGAAGTCATAGTTGAGGCGGAAGCTCTTGCCGGCCTCCGGCTTGCCTTCGGGAGACATGATAAGAACCTTGGCCTTGAGAAGAATGGCCAAGGCTTGGTCAAGAACCTCGGAGCTCAATAGGGTAATACCCGAAATATCTTCGTAAGTGTACTTGTCCTTATCGTTGTACAGGAGCAGGATGGCCATTTGGTACGCAGATACCTGGAATGTGTAAGGCGTCTTGCTGTTCTTGCAGTAGCCGGCCTTCAGCTCGCCCTTGCAAAGCTGCCACAGCCACGTCAGCTTGCGGCCCTCGTGCCGGTTTTTATAGAACCGGGTAAACCGCTCGCAGTCGTCATTGATCTCGTGCGGGGGAGTGAAGCTGGTGTTTGGTGCGGTCAAGGGCCAGAAACCAGTACCGAGGATGGAGTATTGGGAGTCGAGGGTAGTCTTAAGACCCTCAAGACCCGCGACATGCTCCTTGAAGCTGACGTTAAGGTCCTTGGACGTCTGCATATCCTGGAACATCCTCTGGAGCTTGTTGGTGTACTCGAAACCACAAGCCTCCTTGAGTTTACTGATCATGCTTGTTTCCGCGTCGTCGGATGACGAGTTGCTGTGCACCAGGCGGCGGGCGAGCATGCGTGAGTAGAACTTCTGGAACACGTCCTTGTCCTCAATGTACTTGAAGACGGTCATGATCTGGGTGAGCGTGTTCTCCAACTCGCCCTCCTCGATGCCAGTGCTGCTCTTCCGCAACAACACATCTGTGTACTTGGCCAAGAGCTCTGGCGACTTGTTGGAGCCCGACTTGCAGACTTCGTTTCTGTTGATGAACTCGCGGCAGGCATTGTCCAGGGACCGCGTGAACTCGGCCTCGCCATCGAACGCACGCGTCACCAAGCCCGAGTATTGGGAGTGGATCTCCAGCAGCGCATCGACGTAGACCTTTGGCTCCAGCTTCTCGGCGTCGGATGCCACCTTCTCCACAGCATTCAGACCTGCCTTGCGGACATGTGTCTCGAACCTCTGCCTCAGTGGATCCAAGCCCTCTGGAATCCTAGACAGTAGCTTGTACATCCTAGCCATATCTTCCTCTCTGTCGTTGTCCAGAAGAACCTGGAATTCGTCGCGAAGTAGCGTAGAGTGATCGGCAATGAGGGCCTGGTTGCACGTCTTGCGCAATGGCGTGATGATATCAGCGTGTAGGAACATGCGCACTCGCTCCTCCTCTTCTTCAAGTCTCGTCTCCGCCTTCTTCATGTATTCGACGACACTGTTCTCGGCGACGAATTGTTTCGACTCATTCTGGTAGTATTCTTTCGTCGCTGCCAGGAAGGGGCGCTCGAAGTGGAAGCGGTAGACGTCGAGAGTGGACTTGGTTGGGTCGGCATCGTCGAGACCGAGGGACACGAAAGAGTCGACAACTTGCTTTATCTGACCATACTCAATGGTCTCGCCGTTGCGCTGCTTCTCGACCAGCTTCAGAACCGCTTCCATAACCTTGGTCGATACCTGTTCGAAGAGGACCCTACGCCACTGGACCAGGTGCAACGTGTAAACGTCGTAGATGTTCTTCTTGCCCTCATCCATCTCGCGCTTAACCCAGTGTCGGTTCAGATACCGGAACAGGTGATGGATGTACTTGGCCGCAATCGTGTATCGGTTCCATTCTTTGATATAGAAGGTCAGCAAGGCTTCATCGGTGTGTGTCTTGGACTGCTGAACAAGCCCTTCGAGATGTTGCTTGAGGTACTCGATGAGCTTGTTGTAGAGCTCCTCTCCGAGAAGGTGAGCTAACACGAGATGTCAGTATGGCGGCCCCACGCAGCAACGGAAGCGTGTTCCATGCTCACCTCCTCTGTGGTTGCCTGATCCGATGCTTCCCTGGGGCACGGATAATCCGACAGCCTTTTGGGATGTACAGAAGTTGTGGACGGCACTGAAGATCAAGTTAGAAGAAGAAGAAGAAGATAGTCACCGGTCAGCAAGGCGTACGTGTAGACTCCCATATACTGTGGCAAGCGAGCAGTGATTAGCAATCTTCCATCTAGCCCGAGGAACGTGAAGCAGCTTTGGGTAGTTTAACTCACGATCTGCATGTCGATACCACGCTCAAGATCTAGCATGATGCGCTGAATGCCAGCCTCAAGGTACTTCCATCTGTAGGCAGTCAGCGCGGGGTGTTCGACCAACGGTGCCTCCGTCGCGAGGCTGCGGAGGTCCACTCACGTGGCTCCAATGTCCTCCCTGTTAGGGACTGGAGGCATCTGGACGGCGGGCGCCATCTTGGCTGTAGACATGATCCAAAACTCTCAGATCGAGCGCGCTGTCGGTAGAAGATATCGGTGAGGCCGTCGTGGCCGTCGTGGTGGGGGAGGGGGCGGATGTTGGTTCGGGGGTCGATTCGGCGTGGAAGGCGGGGAGGGACCTGCTGCAAGAGACGAGAAGTTTAGAAAACCGTAAACCGTCTGGGCAAGAGATGGAGAAAATGTATTTGATTCTCCAGTCCTGCCGTTGGTGGAAGGATGAAGGAGAATCAGTAGATGGTGGTGAAAGGTTTATGTCGTGGCGTGGACTCGGACGCTTCTGGAAATCAAAGTCGAAGAATGGAGATGCAAAGGAAAGGCCGGTGGTCGCAAGGGTTGGAAGGAGGGAGAGGCTGCCTTACGTTACCGGGGTCTGGGGGAAAAGGGAAGGAGCACGGCGACCTTTGTCTGAGTCAGAGAGAAGAGAAGTGAGGCCGTACTTCGCTCAAACAACACCTTAAAGGGGAAAGCAAGAAAATAAAGAAGAGAACTTTATAGCCTGGACGTAAGAGCTGTCAACGCGATCAGGCAGACACTGGTCGACTGGTGGGTAGAAAGAAAGGCTGCTTTGCTTGCTGGGTGAGAGGCGCTGTAGATGGAGGCGGCGTCCGGTGGTGGAGGATCCAGGTCTGGAGGTGGTGGCTAGCTACGGATACGGTAGCGACACGACCACGCTCTGGGCTGCAACAAGGCCGGGCCAGCCCACGTCCACCTCTTCGTCACAGCGTGAGTGGTGGAGAGTGGAGACTCTGCCCTCTGAACCTGGGTGAGGTCTGGGGTGCTTGGGACTGGCTGTCGGAAAGGAATGTGGGTCGTCACCCGGAAGGGTCTAGTGTAGAGGTTCTGCCGAGCCCGACCGCCCCTTGCCATCAGCTTTGGTAATCCGCGATAGGGAAGGCGTGCTTTATGGTCTTCTGCTTCAGGTACGCGACCAGACAATTAAGACACAGCCTACTCCGTAAAGGTACCTCACTTCAGGGTTTGCTAGGGTGGGAACGAGGGGACATCGGAACTTCTCAGCCTTACCTTACTATTTGATTGGCACGAATACCTTGTTCTCTTTCGTTTTGCACCCACCTAGACCCTATCGATCCAAGAGCATCTTATAATAAGGTACATAGTTGAGGCTCTTGATCACAGTCAACCTTATTTCTGTTTACACCTGAGATGACCAGACTGACTCAACTTTTGTCATTTGCATATGCTCAAGAAGATGTTTGTTCATCGCTTTTAGAGACGATGCCCCGTGGACAAAGATTGTTTAGGCCTTGACTCATGGCTCTGACTTGACCATGCCTTTCCCCCTTAGCGATTACTCCAAAATGACAAAATTATTTCGTCGGCCCGTCTGGGTTTTCTCAGAATACAAGGATCTTGTGTATGGATACCTTCACACGTATCACATATAGACTACTTATTGCTGACTGTGATTTGCCATCTCACAAACCCCACCTGAAATTCAGTCGCATGCTTTGCTACCTTTATAATGCCTCCTTGTTATGGATGTCTGTCAAAGTCACTTCCACAGAGCCTAGGAGGTAGGCAAAACCTATTGCGAATAGTATCATCAGCCACAAAGCCTCAGACCTTCCATCTGTCAACTAACACATCAGAACATATGACACTTTGGCAAACGTCCCCCCAAAAAAGAGACAGTCACATATTCCACTGCTGAGCCTATGCAAAGGTTGATATCAACGTGACTAGACAGCCAGAAGTATGTATAATGAACAAAGAGGAAGGACCGCAGCTTCTGTTGCGCGCTACAGTTATCGTACAGGCTTTTAATAAACCGGGTATACCCAACAAGACCAAAGAAAACCCCTCCTACGCCCCCCAAAACTACATGCGGTCGTGAGAGCTTTCATCTTCGCCTCCTCCAAGTCGTTGAACCGTTCGGAAAATGTTGACCATGAAGTTCAATGTCCACGCCAACAGACCTGCCAACATAAACGACGCCAGAGCCTGACTCAGCTGCCTCACTTGCCCTGCTTCGACATTATGGAAGACGAGTGATTCAAATGCCAACGAAGTGCTGGCCGATTTGAATATAATGAAGAAGAGGTCGAGCAGAATGAGGGCAATCTTCTGGACGGCTGGTCGGAGACCCAATGGCTTGCCCGTGTACTCGTCCCAAAGCATATACCCAATGTAAGGTACTGCAACTGTATCGACGGCGATAGCGACAATACTTTGGGCGCGTTCAGGGCTGACATTGCTCTTGGCGTTCTCCTTTTCGTAGATCCGGGCTGCTATAGCCAACGCGATGATGGACGTGAACATGACCGTAAGGCGGAAAACTAGGGGCACTAGGTAATGCCGTAGAATGAGAGACCACATTCTCTGCCTAAAGGTCTTCGTTTTCTTCTGCTTCATCGATCCCTTTTCCAAGTCTCGGTGAGAGTGGGAGTCGTATCGCTTGTTGAAGTCAGGCTGCAACTTATCCAGCATGCTGACGTCCACAACCTCCGACTGCTCGCCCTCCATGTGCCCGTAGGCCGACGAGTGAAGAAAGTCCTTCCATGCCGCCGGTGGGCCCTGAGTTGCGGGCCTGTGTGCTGAGACGATGACGGGCTCTGCTGTTCGTAGGTGATCCCACTTTCTGCCGTGTTGCGCGCCCTTGCCGCGGAAGAAGTCTGTGAGCCGGACGTTTGTGTTTGGGCGAGCTTTCTCTAAGATAGGGTCGCCAGTGTAGTCCACCCAACCGTCACGCGATACCCGACGATCAGGTTCCTTAGGCTGGTGATTGTGGTGAGGTGGAACGGCTCGGGCCGGGGGTGACAGTAGTTGAAGTTGGTCTTCGCTGGGTTTGCCGTACCGCGTCTCGTAGGAGTCTATCCATGCTGTTGTGAAAAGGTGATTAGTACGTCTCCTGCTCAATCGTAGCTCCGAACGAGCCGGAGATCATCCTTACGAGGGAGCGATTTCGGCTGTAAACGCATGCGCGGAGCAGCATTATTATCGATTGCGGTACTGCTTGTGCCGACTGATGCTCGAAAGTCGGCCGAGGCGGAACTGCCAGGTGGGTGGCTGGATGTGCTCATCGCAGTCGCAGCCTTGGCTGGGGCTGGACGCTGAACTCGGGAGGAGGGGTGCTATGACGAGGCCGTCTGCGATTGTGAGCGTCGTAAGTGGAACGCTTCGTCAATGGCGTGTGGAGAGGTTCGCATATTAATATGCCCTCCGCCTTTCGGTCGAGGCCGTAGGAAAGCGAGGTATCGATATTATTATCGCAGGTGGTATCGTGCACTTGATCGTCGAGGTTTGTGTACACAAGTTGAGAAGGAAAGTCGCAAGGGCGAAGGAGCGGGTGAGAGACGTAAGAAAATAAGATTATGATCTGAGAAAAGCAAGAAGGCACAGCAGCAACGAATCCGTGTTCAAGCCCAAAGCTCAAAGTAAAGTAAAGTAAGAAAAAGACAAGGCAGAAAAGGTGCGCGTGATGGGAGACAGTTAGCAACCTAACGGTTGGGTGCGCCCTGTGTCTCTCTCAACGGCGGCGGAGGCGGCGGCTGTGTCCTCGTGGGGAGAGATGAGCTAGTGGTGCTGGCTGGCGTCGCTATTTCTTGGCTTCGTCGTCGTCCCCGTCCAGTCCCGTCCTTTGGTTCTGTCTGCAGGGTGAATCCCAAAGGTGACGGCGGCCAGCCTAAGTATCCGTAGAGAAACACCAGAAAAAGCAGACCACACGACACTCGGATTGTGCCACTGCAGGTCTATGACCGCAACTTTTGCCCGGGCGTTCCAGCAAACCGGGAAACTTTGCAGAAAGACTGCAGAGTCCAGACACCTCTTGCGGCGCCAAAAAAGACTGGACGACAAAATGGAGGGCTGGGGAAGGGAATCGGAAGGGAGAGGGAGAGAGGGAAAGAGGTGTGTCCAACAGCCCCGATTGGAAGGCTGGTAGCACCGGTGCACTGGAGCAATCTAACAACTGGAGCAACCCAACAGGTGGGCCCCTCGACGCCAGCTGCCTGCGAGACTGTCAGGTACGTACTCCCCGAATTCGCGGGCAGCCACACTGTCACGATCCTCGAGATGGAGGAATTTAGCGGGTTTCGAAAGGCAATTTGCGCGAGCGCGATCTGGGACCAGAGGGAAAATTCAGTCGCGATAGAGGGGCACACGCCAGCTTGGCAGTCGATTTTGGGCTGAGTGGATAACAGACATGGTGTCAGGCCCGTTTCTTCCCCTATCGCGCACCTGAGCAGGGGGCTCCGATAGGCATTGATGCAAGCACTCTTAAGCTCCGGGGATACCCCTTC
Organism: Colletotrichum fioriniae; assembly: GCF_027942845.1. Classification (NCBI taxonomy): domain Eukaryota; kingdom Fungi; phylum Ascomycota; class Sordariomycetes; order Glomerellales; family Glomerellaceae; genus Colletotrichum; species Colletotrichum fioriniae. Next base: position 1,215,004 of record NW_027076842.1, read on the forward strand.
ATGTATCGCCCTAACAGTGGCCCCTCGCAGCCGGCGCACCACTCAAATCACAGGAACGGCCCATGACGCCGACCTGCGTCACTGCTCTGCGTCCGGGTTCAGTCCAGGAAGCTTGACCCAGAAGCTAAGATGGATGACAGGGGGCAGGGCTCTAGTTCTTCAAAGTCCAAGAGGCTGAGAGCTTCCAGACCTGGAACTCCACGACACACGTCAAAATTGCCTCCTTTCTTCGACAAGGGACAAGAGGCCGCCTGGGTTTTCTATCACTTGGGACTTTCTTTTCGCCCCTCGGCTCATTCAGTATATCACTCGACATGCGGACTGGGAGAAGCTGTCTCTGTTAATCTCTGAGCCAAGAGCGTCCTCTTTTCCCTCCCCCTCCATCCCATCGCAACTGCCGCGGGGCAGCGCGTCGCATATTTCTCGAGGGACCCGACGACAACGAAGTTAATTACCCCAACCATACCCCGTTATTCATCGCTTGGGCTGAGCCCTCGTTATCCGATATGCGTCTCTACCTCCTCCCCATTACCACGAGTCGGACTCTACTCTACTCACAACGACTGAACATTGCGACGACGAACCAACAAGGCTTGGTAGATAAGGTCGGCAAGAGGGCGGCCAAATTATGGGCTGGCTGGGAAGCAAAAGAGAGCGGATGGCAGAAGAAGGTTGTGAGCTATGGAAACTACGCCCTGCGTCGAATTCCGTACGAAGAATGGGGGTTGAAGTCGGTGCCACCCATTTCTGCAAGACGCAAGGACGAGGAGCTCAAGGGCAAGGAGAAGATCGAATTGGTCTTCCCGGATACCATCATCCCAACAAAGCAGGCTGAGCAGGTTGTCAGGACCCTGGCCACCGAACGAGATGCGCTGCACAAGAGGAAGCTCATATGGTGCTTGATTGGCATGCCCATCTCGGCGCCATTCGCCCTAGTGCCCGTGTAAGTTGAAACTGCAATTCCGATTCTGTTATGTGGAAGAATTGCATTGCTGATATTATTATCCCCCTAGGATACCTAATCTGCCATTCTTCTATCTCGTCTACAGAGCTTGGTCGCATTGGCGCGCTCTCGAGGGAGGCAAGCACCTCCGATTCCTTGTTGACAACAAACTCCTGGCCTTGTCCCCGTCCAAGCTGTTGGATGACATTTATACGCCTTTAATCCCAGAAAACACAACCGTAACACCGTCGAAACCGGCCCTTGGAAGCACAGAGCCTTTGAAAGGCAAGGGAGAAAACGCAAAGGACGAGGCAATCCTGCTTTCACAGGCCAACGGCCAACGGATTGCCAAGACGCTTGATGTACCCGAGCTGGGCGTCGAAATCGAGCGGGCTATCTGGCAGGTGAACCATGCCAAGAAGGCCAAGGAGGAAGAGGCTTCTGTTGAAGCCGCGGACGATGCCGCAAAGGAAGCCGCAAAACAGGTCAACGCCGATCCCACGACGGATAAAGAAAAGCCTTCCGACCCGAGCAAGGAGAAGAAGTAGTCTCAGCAACGACTTGTAGGATGATGGACGTGTGTAATGTTTGTAATGTATGCTCTCTAGACGTGAGCTGGTTTGGCCTGATGTATGGATGACGATAAAGCCCCGCTCCGATAGACAGACTCTTCTCTTTTGCTTTTGGGTCGGGCTAGAATTATGAAGTTCCATTCCGCCTGATGACGAATTGGTGGTTTTGTTCAATGTGGCCAGAATTGGGAGGGCCATAACACCTTACGTAGCCTCGGTAGCCGAATACATGTGGAAGCCGTGGGCCCGAAGGGCCGGTAGGCATCCACAGATACACATCAACCCGAATGCCAACGCAACCCGGCGAGCGGTATCCTTGGAAAAGGGGCTCCGTAACCTAGGCACGAGCGACCCCCACTGCCGTGAGGTCTCGTCCGCGTCGTCGTCGGCCTCGCAGAAGAAATCGTACTCCTCGCCCTCGTGCTCCTTCCAGTGCGCCGCCCGAATATGGACTTTTGGCTGCTTCTTCTGCTGCTGCTGCTTCTGGGACGGCGGCCATGGTGGCTGGTTCGAGGTAGCCATGACGATGAGGCCCCTCGCCGCGACCTCGTCTTGACGATCGCACTCTGCGAGGATATCGAGGATCTCGTCCCTCGTGTACATTGTGCTCTCCCGCGTCAGGGCTTCTGACTTCCAGGCCATGGCGGCCTTGTGGCGGAGGAGTCTCTGGGTCGGGCTCACGTCGCCGCGGCCCTGCTGGCGTCTCTTTTCGCGTAGTTTTTGGCACCGTTGCGGTGCGATGGCGTGTACGTCTGGGTTTAGGGGTGAGGGCACGAGGGGGCTGTAGCCTGCCCGGCTTGGTAGTTGTGACATTTGAAGCATTTTTGTTGTGCTTGTTGTATTGGTGCCTTCTTTTCGTCTTCTTCCTCTTTTAGGCGTGTCTAATCCGTGTAGTACTATTTTGTTGTTCGTCTAGAGCACGTACAATTAGGCGTGTAGTTAGGGCGACTTGATCGGTTCAGAAAGTTGTGGGTTCTTTAGTTTCTGTGGGAAGAAGAAGACGTGGGTCGCTTTCGAGAAGGTGTTGGTGAATAATTAACTTCCTGTCCTTGACATGGCTGTTGTGAAGGAGGATTGTGATTGCTCCGGGATGAGGGAGGGGGGGAGGAAGACCAATGTCAATAATGGAGGCGAATCGAAAAAAAGTGCGAATTGGTATGCTGGTATGGTGGTGAGGAGATAGCCCGAGATATGAGAGATATGGAGCTGGGCGCCCGTCTGGAATGTCTCTGGAGGGAACTAGACACGAGAGGGATGGACCCGACGTTCCTCCCTGGTGTCAGTTGCGAGATTTCGCCCTGTTAACTGCAATGTTCCACACGATTTGGCGATTGGATGTGATAAGCCCAGGTATTCAGTCAAAAGGTAAGGTAGAAAGAGAGACAAGCAGGCACAAACATAAAAAAAAAACGAGAGGATGAATGTGACTGGGAACTTTGCGAGAAGGAGTCACAAATTCAAGCGCGGGCATGTCGGGTGTGCCAACTGATATGGGAATTAAAAACCATGGCGGAATCGGCATGCAGGTAATTATCTCTCTCGCCATCTATCTCTTTCCCTTGCTGCATACAGCACGCCACGCTCTTTCTCGCTCGCCGTCCGTTCCCCCGATTCCCTCCGTGAGCCGTGGGACCGTGTGGCCCGTAAGCGTGAAGGTACCTCCCCCAGAACACCATGGGGCGTGCGTGTGTGGCCCTCTCGTCCCGTTCTCCCCCAGGTTGGGGTTAGAGTGGAGAGGCATTCTCCACTTGCCTAAAGCGGCCGCTTGGGCACAGGAAAACGAGTCTTCATCGGCCAATGGCAAGAGGCCGCCAAAAGATGACCCAAGAGGACCAGAGGTTGCGGCAACGTAATACGGTAGAGGGGACTCGGAGGATAGTGCCTAGGCCCAGGCCTTTCCTCTCTCTCTCTCTCTCTCTCTCTCTATTCTGTTTCTGGCTGGCAGCTGTTGGAGCGACTGCGTTGCGAAAAGCGTTGACTTGGCATGCTTGCGTGCCTTGGTCGATCCATCGGTCGGCCGGTGGTAAGTGGGCGTGGGCTCCGGGCGTCCGAGCTTTTGTACTTTCACTGTCTTGGGAACTTATTCGTCGTCTAAATGGTCTTTAGACCACGGGCCGCCGCCCGCGGAAGAGGGTCGGACGGGGTCTTCCAACCACAAGCAGCACCACGCAGGGAGAATGTTGAGGGAACTAGTTTTCGAGCTTCGTACCTAGCATTGGTAGGAGAGAGCGAGCTGGGTGAGGGTGGTGTGCTTTTCGCCATCGGGGTTGCTCTCGACCACACATTACGTGCTGTGTACTCCCCCGAGGGGGCGTAGTAGATACTTGGATGCCACACTATGCGTTGCCCAATGTAAGGTACCTCACATGGAAACCTGAAGAAATGGGGGTCAGCAAAACCTCGGTGCGAAAAATCAGCTCTGGAATCTGTGATAATCTTTTATCCCGTCCTCCACAACGACCAACGGCACGCATAACATTCCCCCGAGCCCTGTTGCCCTTCCAGTGAATCCAGTCAAGCAAAGCAAAGCGCGCAAGCCACCGAGGCTTGCTGCTTTCCCATATATTCGGCTCTAAGGTAGATATCATCCCGCCGGACACGCCACTAATGTTCGCCACAGTAGGCACGCAGAGAACGAAAATTCCGTTTTCAACCCTTGTCAGATGTAAATTGTTCCAATTATTTTGTTTTCCTTGATTTTGTTGCTGCGCCTCGATCCCGTACTTATTTGCTAATGCCAATCTGTTTCTTGTAAAGAAAAGGTGCGCATAAGTAGACGACAAACTTGGCTCAGCTTTACCTTGTGGAATTCGGACTTGTTTTTCAATACGCAAATAGCGTGATAACTTGATAGCTCTTCAGAACCGTGCATTTTCAGAGTAGGTACTTGGGCAACATGAGATCGAAAAGGGCCTTTTATTGGTTCACTTTTCTTTTCCCCTTCTTTCTCGACGATAACCGTGATAATGGTGTCTTATCTCCCTCACCCCAACCCCTCTATCGCAGGCGTGCACGTCCTAAAAGAAGCCCTTGCACCAAGTAAAAACGAAAAATTGCATGTTGCCATCATCCCTGCCTTCCAGTCCGGGGCGAAGGATTTCCAGGGATCGCAATCGCAAGTCTGTGTGTATTATCCGTAATTCTGCCCTGAACTTGGTATTCGTACTCCGCAAGTACCGACAGAGTCCGAAAAAAAAGGCCAAGAGAGATCATCGCCGTTCAAATACCTCAATCTGCAGCGCGGCATCATTGGGGGAAAGAAGAAGAACGGCAGACGTCGCTAAAGGTACTAATTCAACAGTCCACTTCAGAGCGTCCTCAACGATTACCTCAGTCAAGTCAACAGAGGCATTATCAAAACCTCGCGAATGATAGGAAAAATATGGAGCCCGCCTCAGCGGGAAGGCAGCTGGCTGACGGGAGGGGAGGGGAGGATGGATGCGCCCGTCTCTTTCTCCAGCAGCACCATCCTTGTCTCTTTTTCTCTCCCGGCTTCCATCCGCGCATGCCTCTCTATCTTCTCTCACTAAGGTACCAAAGGTATGTAGGTATCTAATCGCACATTAGGTCTAAGGTGCGATGTCTCCCTCGGCTCCCTGTGGGGTGAGGGGAGTTTGCGAACATGCCATTTACAGCCACGATTGCTTTTTTGGACCTGTGCCAGCTTTCTATGGCGCGGCATCGGGCTTGACGGGAAATTTGCGTGTTTGTGATGAATGTCTCGTCTGCTACTTCACCCCAGCACCCCGGCAGGAAGTTATCGTGGCTGGAGTGTTTAGTAGCTTAGGATGGGTATATGTAGCGTGAGGGTCTCAAGGATTGTATCTGCGATTGATACTACTCTTCTATGGCTATATTGAAGGTTCTGAATGTTCCTGCGTCCTACAGCTATCTCGTCGTCTATCAAATCTCTGTTATGCTACATGGATTCTCAAAATGTGATGACAAAAAACAGTCAAGACTACAGATGACTTTAGTTTCAACGAGTCTTGTATTCATTACTCTTGGCGTTCTTGATTCATGCGAGCTATTACCTTCCCTACGCGCATCTTGGTATCCTCTTCGATTGTGTGCACCTGTATCTCTCGATACGGTACGGTACGAGGCTAACGTGAGAAGACTTGGGGTCAAAAGGTCGAACCCATCTGATGCTCATGTCTGTCGTTTTCTGTTCTTCCTTATTCATCTACACGTCCTTCTCCTCTTCACCGTGGCGATGTATCACCTCCTAACACAAGCTGCCACCTCTCCAACCATCGCTTCCAACCAGAAATTGTTTGCATCGATAGACTGATAGTCGAGGTGCGTACCCTCTGCCCACTTATCACGCGCCTCTTCAGACACATAGGCTTAAGTCTCTCTAGGACGTCATCTACACGATATTGGCGGACAACAGCGGCTTACCAAAGGGATCATGACGTTGGGGAACCAAGCCATTTCTTCCCTTAGGACTAATCAATGGCACTGTTAATAGCCATGCAACTAATACGCATTCGTGGTTCATGATACTATCCTCGTCCTCCACTACCCTTCTCCACCCAAACCATACAAAGATCACACAGCTTGGAACCGAGCATCACAACAGCAGAACAGAGGACAACTCTAGGAAGATAGAGTTTGGTATGTGTGGTCATCAATCCCGTAAAGCCTCTATTTTTTGTCACAATAAAAACTTTTGACTACCTTGACCCACAGGGCCGCAACGCCTGTCCCTCTAGCAGCAAGCAGCCCGAGCCATCGTACCCGAATCCCGTAGGATATCCGGGGGTAAACCAAGAAAAGAAACATGGAAAAACACACGCGGCATTATAGGTATAAGCGTGGAGAATTTTGCAAAGCGTCGTCCCAAGATGTTGGGATCTGGTGGTGTGGTGATGTACGTGGAAATCGCGCAGGTGACGGTGATTTGGACCCCGGATGATGCCATATCAGTTCGCGGCGGCGGATTGAGGAGTCGAGACTTCGGATTCTCCACCACCACCACCGTCACCGCCTCCTCCGCTCGTGGCCGCAGCGACGGCTGGATTGGCAGCTACTTCAGCAATCCGAGGCTTTTTTGCTGCGCGGCCAGAGTCAGAGAGGTCCAGGGCATCTCTGGCATCCTTCAGCTCCAGCTCCATCTCGTCGAGACGCCGCTTGAGGTTGTTTTCTCTGCGATGGCTCTCATCCAATTGCTTCTTACTGCTCTCGAGCTGAGCCCGCAGCTGGGCTTCCGCCTTGCCGCTAATCTCCTGCCCTCTTCTTGCGCTTGCTTCGTCTTGCTCCATTTGGCTGAGTCGACCGCGGAAGAGTTCGTTGATGAGTTCCAGTTCGCTAACCCGGGTTTTGAGGGCGGAATTGGCGGCAATGAGCTGCTCATGTGTTTGCGGGACGTCAAGGTGTCGGTCACCATTCAGGGGGGAGCCCGAGCGGTTGTCCGTCCCAGAGACATTGAAGCCCTGCAGTCCAGCCTGAAGCTGCGCATCGTCCATGCCCTGGAAGACTGGGAGGCTAGGGTTGTATAGAGAAGGGGTCGCGGTACGAGAAACGGGGGAGTCAGAGCCGTCCGGATTGCCGTTTGACTTTTGCGACTGTCTGCGCTGGTTCTGCCCATGGATGTCGAGGCCATTCGGATCGTTTGCGCCAAACTGATGAGCTTGTTGTTGCTGCTGCTGTTGCTAGGCGCATTATTAGCCAAAGCTAGGCAATGTATATGGATCACGTACCTTCTTCTTAGACGCAAGATCAGGGCGCATCGTCTTCACGCGGTTTCGGCTCTTGATCACGTCGGTCTTGAGCGAGATCGGACGCGGACGACCCTAATACCGATTTAGCTCGTCTGTGTATGAAAAGAATGCGATACACTTACATGCAACTTGAGGAAAAGTCCGCATGCATTGCAGAGGACTGATCCGTACTCATCGCGCCGCCACAAGGGCGTGGTTGAGGTCTGGCAGTTTTGGCATGTCGGCTGCGTAGATTCGTTAGCTTGGGTAGCCATCATGATGCGCAACGCCAGCGAAATTGTCGCAAAAGATTTCGTCAAGGACTTGTAGATATGTGCTCCAAAAGAAATGCGAAAATAATGTGACTATTTGCTTGTTCGTGGTGCTTGACGGGGTGAAGCGCGCGATGAGAGTTGGGACTCTGGCCTTGGTGTTGACGACTATCGCTGCATGGGAACAAGAAAACTTATCTGTGGAGCAAAGATAAGACAGGGAAGGAACGACCGCGGCCAGTTGCAGCCCCACACCTGCCTTGCAGGGTTCATTGGTTCTTAGATAACAGCAATACCTGAACGGTAATTGCGATAACACTAACGCAGGAGATGGGGGAGTTTTTTTTGGGGTTCGGGATTGGGCTCGATGATAAGATACCCGCGATGGTATCCGTACAAGGTGGGATAAGGGAAGGTAAATGCACACATACCGTGGTGGATCCTCCGCCAGAAGCGTAAGTCGGTGTCGGCGCGGGAGCTGGCGCGGGCGCGGGCGCCTGAGTCGGTGTGGAGGCGGCAACGGGAGCGGGCGCGGGAATCGCTTCTCTGTGGATCAAAGTCAGCACATGAAGCTCTCGTCACTTTCTTGGTCACATCTTCCATCCCATCTCGACTGTCTCTTCCCCCACTGAAACCAGACTGTGGATAAGCCAATGATATAGCAGCAGAGGGAGATCTCTCGATGGAGCGCAATGGCTGCATCGCCTACTTTGTCGCCGAAATGGCTCCAAAGTTGTTCAGCGAGCGCACGAGTAGCGCAAGTGAATTGTGACCATCAAGCTGACGGCCCGTCGTGTCCCTCTGCGCATTCCTCGTCTCTTCTCCTGACACCAAGCATACTCACGTACCGCATCTGAGGCGAGCTCGTCGCAGAGTTGTTGGCCTGGGCAAGCGCTGAAATGCCTGGCAACTGGGGAACCGTCGAGGCCGCGGCTACAACCGCGGCTGCGGATGCGGATTCCGACGTCGACGTGGAACTGGGCCGCGAGATCGTCTCGAGGTTCGTTTGCGGCAACGCAAGGGTGGCAAGAGCCGTGGCTTCCTCCATGACGTCTCGAAAGGAGGGGAGATCGTGATCGTGATCGTGCTCTGTAATGTTGTCCAATGCCGGAGCAGGCGCAGAAGGCTCTCGAACGGCAGCCAGGATGGCGGTTGCAGCGAAATCGTCGCGGACGGGAGGACTATGTCGAAGGAGGGAGGATATCGAATGCCACTTCGCGATCGCAAGGCGCGCGTGTGGTGCAGTCGCAAGTTTTTCGCAAGAGACCCAAGTACAAGGCTCAAAAAAGTGGCTTGCGAGGAGAATTCGGGTCTAGGCGCGAAGTTGAGGTTGCGAGACGTGTGTGTTTGTGTGCAGTCAGGCCGTGGGTGGTAGATGGCAGGTACAAATACGTAGGAGTGCGAAAAAAAATTGTTCAGCGGGAAGACGCGCTGGAGGCGACTCAGAAAGGAGCAAATGGTTGAGTTGGAGGGGGGAGACAGGTACGTTCCCTACCTTAGGACAGAATTGCGGGGAGGAGACTAAGGTTACAAGGTAAAGCTACAGCCAGGTCTCAGACATTACGAAGGCACGTTGGACACAAAAGCTGGTTGACTTTTGGAATAGGGGAAAATAGATGGAATGGTGAACGGATTGATTTCATGCCGCATCCCCTTAATCGATCAGGATGGAGGGCCAAATTTACTGGGGATGGGGATGGACGGGACGCGATAACTGCCAACTGAGCCTATCGGCGATACTGATTACCCAGCTGGTAGTCCCACTGGACCGTATTACGGAAGCCGCGATTTGATTGGATCGGCTACCCCATTCAGCCTTACAGCACGCGCTGTGTTGATGTGTCAGGATCTTGAAGTTTTCTCTCCCTGATCATCAGAAAGAGTAGGTAGGTAATACTTGGGGGGGTCGCAACGGCCCCAGTACCCGCAAGCATAAGCGTTGGAAGAAGGTTCGTTGTTATCTACTATGAAGATCTCACGGCAACGCCGACCCTTAGGTAGGGTGGTACAGACAAACTTTGCAGATTCCCGATTTGGAGCGCCGGTGAGAGAACCTCGAAAACTTGGACACATACGTGCGATCGATCACTCTGCTCGGATGGATTTGGCATTCAGAGTGACATGCCACAACAGTGCTCGCCAGAATCCTAACGCTACCGGTCAACTGGACCCCAGTGGTGGCTCTCACAAAGATCTAAGGGTTCGCAACTAAGCAGCAACTTTGAAAGCAGTAGCCCTGAATTAATTAGACACGTCGGTCCAATGCGCATTCCCGACATACCACTAACTTGCAGCTGCATTCAAATCGCATAAGTTGTCAAGGTTAAAGCCACTACCATTGATACCGTCACTGTTCTCCCACGATGTGAAATGGGCCGGCTTCACCTTGAGGATGCCGGACTCGGCCCCATAAAAACCGGTGTACCCCACGTGCCGTCGCCAGCGTTATCGATAAGAAAAAGTTCGCCGCAGCCACCAGTAGGTAAGTAACTACGAAACTTTTCTCGTATACAATTCGGCGTCAACTCCACTGTCTTGCAAACACGCGACAACCGACAAGATGCCCTCCACATACAAGAAGGACAAGCCGTGGGACACGGACGACATCGACAAATGGAAAATCGACGCCTTTACACCGGCCGACAATGCCGGCGGCACATTCGCTGAGGAATCCTCCTTCCAGATCGTCTTCCCCAAGTACCGCGAAGTGTACCTCAAGGAGGCATGGCCTCTCGTCACAAAGGCTCTCGAGAAGACGGGCATCGCATGCTCGCTCGACTTGATTGAGGGTTCAATGACCGTCAAGACGACAAGGTTCGTATTTCAATTTGCAATCCTCTTCCTCAATACTCAGCCCACTCCATCACAGTGACTGACATGCTGCTCTTTGCCTCCAGAAAAACATTTGACCCCGCCGCAATCCTTAACGCCCGCGACCTCATCAAGCTCCTGGCCCGAAGTGTCCCCGCGCCGCAGGCTCTCAAGATCCTCGACGACGGCGTCGCATGCGATATCATCAAGATCCGCAACCTGGTCCGCAACAAGGAGCGCTACGTCAAGCGCCGCCAGCGCATCCTCGGCCCCAACGGCTCGACCCTCAAGGCCCTCGAGCTGCTCACCCAGACCTACATCCTCGTGCAGGGCAGCACCGTCTCCGTCATGGGGCCCTACAAGGGCCTCAAGGAGGTGCGCCGCGTCGTCCAGGACTGCATGGAGAACATCCACCCCATCTACCACGTCAAGGAGCTCATGATCAAGCGCGAGCTCGCAAAGGACCCCGAGCTCGCCGAGGAGAGCTGGGACCGCTTCCTGCCTAATTTTAAGAAGAAGTCGCTCAGCCGCCGCCGCGTGCCGCACAACGTCACGGACAAGACCAAAAAGGTCTACACGCCCTTCCCGCCCGCGCCCGAGAAGAGCAAGGTCGACAAGCAGATCGAGACGGGCGAGTACTTTTTGGGCAAGGAGGCCAAGAACAAGGCCGCGCAGGCCGAGCGCTTGGAGCAGCAGAAGCAGAAGAAGGAGGAGAAGTTGCGCGAGAGGGAAAAGGACTTTATACCCCCCGAAGAGCTCGGCCACAAGAGGAAGAAGAGAAAGAAGAGCGAGGACGACGAGTGAGGGGTGAGGGGAACGTGGGACGTAGAGAAGGCGGAAGAAATTGTGTAGACTGGGACAGGTGTCTGTTGCATCTTTGCAGAAAAGGGGTCGCTACATACGTAGGTGAGATGTTAGCTCACTCAAGATACCCTTCCATGCAAGAGTTCAAGAGTCTTCTGACATGTCGGCGATCTACCCAGACTATACCCCCTGAAGGGCTGTAAATCAAAAGCGAAATGTCAATATAGGAAAAGGTCATGATGTGTAATGCAATTGTCTTGAGAAACTAAGGTGGTGTTCGCTACCTAAGCTGGGTGACCCAGTATTTACTCTATCTCCAACCTTTGTGTTTCCCCGGACAAGTTCTGCTCCTTTGGGGCCAATCCGAAATCATGACTTCCGTTGTTGAAGGCGTGCGATCGAGTTATCTGTCATGCAGAGGAACAAATTCCAGCATTCTACAGCCCCTGCAGACACCTGTACCGATCTGGCCTCAATTCTTCGGCTTCATCGAGCAGTCGAAGGTACGATGATAGTAGTAGCTAGCTGGGACAGGGCCACCCTCTGGCGATTCGGGATAGTAAATCTCCCATCCGGGGGCGTAGCTGTTGTAGTATTTGCCACCGTACCTAGTGTAAACTGTGTTAGTCTTCATCCAACAAGAAGCGACATAAAGTTTGGAGAGAACGAGCACTTACGCCATGTGAGGCCAGCGATCCTTGTGGGCGAAGAAGAGGGTGACATAAGGAAGGGGGCTGCAAATTGGCTGCCAGTCGCCCCATTGAAAAGGAACGTTCTCTCCGAAAAGCTCGCAGGCGTTGTTGAAGACCCAGCCGCGACTAGGCCACTGTCTCCAGCCCGGCCAGTCGGCCTGGCACCAGATACCGAGCTGACAGTCGCCAACAATCGGGCTTGGAGTACACCAGTTTTGCGGGTCAGGGGGTTCCTTCTCGAGGTCGTAATTCTCGCCGCATCTTGGGACTCGCTTGCCGATGCTAGAGAGAGATTTGTCGTGCTGCTCAAGGTTGTACTCGACGGTCTCGCGCTTGCGATCGAGGCCGGCGGTCTTGACGAGGTGGGCCCAGATCTCTTTGTTGACGGGGATGATCTTGTGGCCATGTTTGAGGGCCTCCCCTTCGGTGATGTTGAGGGGGTTGTTGTGAGGGAATTCTTTGGGAGCGAGGTGAGGGCCAATGGAAATGTCGCGCTTGGAAAGACCGTTGCTAAAGGTGGCTTCAGGGGAAACGTCAATGGTGTTGAGATCTGCATTTCCACCTGCAGCGGCGACGACATTGACGTTCGCAAGGAACATCAAGGCCATGGCCGTGACAATGAACATGGCTTGATGCCACATCGTGAGAAGATTGTATACGCTGTACCAGTTGTATGAGTTTGCGAGCGACAAGCTTGATGTATTGCTGTGGTTGAGATGGGTGAGGGAGAGACAGGATTCTTTTCCTCTCTGTTGCAGGTGAAAGAAGAAGCTCGGAGAACAGAGAGAAGTATCTCCAAGAGGGGCCTTGTACCTGGCGTGAGGAAAGAGAGAAGGGTAGACAGGAAGAAGCCAGTGGCCAGGTTTGAATGTGAATATTCACCATTTCCAAGGCCACCCATCACGTGCGTATATTCACTGACTTACATGTAGTTTGACCAGACTCCTGATGAGGCCTATGCCAAGGGTGAGATAACCAACCAAACTCAAAGAACCAGATCAGGAAGGCACGACCCAACACGGACCGAAAGTCCTCTGAAAGATCCCATGACTGAGCTTGTGTTTGTGTGACCTCTCTTGAAAAACAGCGGAAAGGCCCAAACACATCTCGAGGGAAGTCCTTTAGGTAGACAGCAACTACGCCCCTCGAGAACGTAGGTCCTGCTGAGGACAGCAATATTCTTGAGGCTACACACCTGGTTGATGTGTTGGAGGATACAATGGGCTTGCCCAATCAGCTTGCCCTGTACGGCATAGACGTACGAGTTAATTGGGAGGTCTCTGAGATAGTGGTCAACCAAATGGAATGAATCATTGAAGACAGAGGACAATAGTTTCCTCGTGTAAGAGCACTTTCAATCCTTGTTAAGGTTTATTAAATTCAGAGAAATCCCCGGTGCTGGTAGGGATACTCTACATGTACTATGTCGTATACTGGAACACAAGCTTCTCCCTTACAGTTTAGGCGACGCAGAGGGCTCCTCAAACTCAACCACAAGTTTGCCAAACTGCTTGCCCGCTTCCATATCCTTGAAAAGCCCATCAATGCCCTCGAGATTCGTCAGGCCCTTGACCGTTCGACTAACAACAGGTCTAATCTTCTTCTCCCTCACGAAGGCAACCATATCCCTGAACTCCTCTCGCGATCCCATAGTCGTGCCCTTAAGCTCCACGTTCTTGAGGACAGCCTGCATCAGCCAATCCATCTGCGGCGACACCGTCATGCCATACTGGCTAATCACACCGCCGGGCTTGAGCACCTTGACCGCCTTTCCCACAATCTCTCCGCCGGCACCGTCGACCACGGCGTCGAGGTACGGCCGCGATTTGGGCATCTGTGCCTGCAGCTCCTTCTCCCACCCCTTCTTCTTGTAGTTCACGCCCCCGGCGGCGCCCATGCTCTTGGCCTTTTCAATCTTGGCCTCGTCGCCAGAGGTGACGTAGACGTTGCAGCCGAACGCGACGGCGAACTGAAGGACCTGGAGCGCCACGCCGCCTCCGATGCCCGTGACGAGGATGTTTCTGCCCTTCTCTGCGTTTCCGCTCTTCGTCACGAGCGCGCGCCAGCCCGTGAGCCCGACGAGGGGTAGGGCGGCGCCTTCGGCGGGTGTGAGGTGCTCCGGGGCCAGCTCGACCTCGTCCTGGGGGAGGGCGAGGTAATCTTGCGCGGTGCCGTCCGGGTACGTCTGAGTAGCGCCGATGACACTGAATTTGCGAATGTCTTCCGGCCCGTCCGGGCTCGAGGCCCAGCCGCGGCTGGGTGTGATGAGGACGGGCTTGTTGAGGAGGCTTCTGTCTGCGTCCTTTCCGACCTCGACTACGATGCCGTACCCGTCTGCCATTAAAGGGTGGTCAAACGAGATGCCTGGATACAGGTGGCGCCGGATGAAGAGATCACGGTGGTTGAGAGCGGCGGCGGTTAATCGCACCAAGACATCTTTGGGCCCTGGGGTCGGCTTGGGGACTTCATTGAGTTGGAGGCTGAGATTTGAATTAATTACGGTAATGTCATTAACAATGGAAAAGAGATTCCTCACGGATAGTACACCTTCCCGGGCTTTCCCTCGATCTTTTTGACGGTAATAGAGTGAGGCATGGTCAATGTGCAATGTGCTGTGTCGTCACTGATCCTATAGAGATCCAATCCGGTGTCGCAAATCCAATGGAACGGGGGCCACGCCAGCTCTTATGTGAACAGAAAAGATTGAACCGAGCGAGATTAATAATATGATATACCGGGTCGCTGCCGACGTTGACGTTGTGATTTGGTGGGGGAGTAGACGTCCCCCGGCCTCCTATCCCTCCACTCAGCCGGGGCCGAACTCCCCGCATTCAGTGACGAGACCTCGGTACTTTCCCCACGCGGCGGTGGCGCGGGGGGCTGCAACACATGGGCCAATTGACGCAACGTACCTTGTCAGGAACACCAGCACTTACATGCTCTCTACCCCATTCGATCTTCGTGATACCTTCATGTGCACGTGCGAAATAGGAAGACTGGCTGTCTCAGACGACTTGTCTAAGTTCATTAATGACCGTGGCCGACGTTAACTAACTATACAATAGACGCTTCTACATCCCTCATCTCTTATACACGGGAGTCAAACAACCTCGTTTCCACGCTCTCACTACCTGCACGACATGAACTCTCTCTTTACCAAGTCACACCCTGCATCTTTACAGGCACATGTAACAACCGATCACCGGCCTTGGTGGGACTAGGCATGTTCCCAGCCCTCACGTTGACCTGCAGCGCCCAGTGCATGAGCCTGGGCTCGCCGAGCCCCGAGTCCCTCTCCTCGCGCCACTTGACAAAGTCTTCCTCCGTCACGTTCTGCGCCAGGTGCTTGTTCTCCGTCTTTTGCTTCGCAACCTCCGTCGCCGCCAGGGGTCCGCGGTGGGCCGGCGGGTAATCATGCCCTGTCCAGATCTTGGTGGTCTCTGGCAGGTCGAGCAGCCGGCGTACCGACGCGAAGAGGTCGCGGGCGTTGCCGCCGGGGAAGTCGCACCGTGCGGACCCGATATCGTGGTTGAAGAGGGAATCGCCCGCAAAAACGTTTGCTATTGGAAGTGTTGGTCAGTATGATGGGGCTAATACTTCTTGGTGATTGTCTGTGGGGAAGTGCTCACCTCCGATCATGTAGCCCATGTGGTCGGGCGTATGGCCCGGTAGGTGGATGGCTTTAGCCTTGAGGTCTCCAATCTCGAAGACCTCGTCGTCGTCGAGCAGTCTGTCAAAGGCATTGGCGTACTCGTCTTTGGAGATGCCATACTTCTCGGCGAATCTCTCCTGCACAACTCCGATCCGCCTACCGATGCAGATCTTGGGGGCCGCGCCGTCCTGTGCCTCCCGCAGCCGAGACTGTAAATATTTTGATGCCGTCAAGTGATCGGCGTGGACGTGTGTCTCCAGGATATTGACAACACTGTAGCCATTCTCTTTTATAACGTCAAGAAGGCCGTCGGCTGTTTGTGTAGAGATGGCGTTCTTTGCTGGATCGAAATCCAAGACGGAGTCGATGATCACGGCGGCCTTGGTCGAAGGGTCGGCTACGATGTACTGCCATGTGCCTGTGACCGGCTCAAAGATCTCGTGGATTGTGGGTTCTTGAGCCATGTCTGAGTGTGTAAGTGAGGCGTTGAGGATATGTTCTCGCAACTGGTTGACCCGCTTCATCGGCTAGTGTTGGTGGTTTTACTAATAATGTAGTTTCAAGATGAAGGATCACAATATGGCCACTTGCTCAACTCTTATATCTAAACTCTCGAAACATCTCACTTAAGCCTCGCCGTCCATGAATACATAATCTAGAGAGCATGAAGCCCCTCGGTCACGGTAGTAGTCACCGAAAGAAGCACAGGCTTACGGAAGCCCCCGAGAGATGTAATCCATCCCGGTGAGGAAGGGGTATCCACTCTCGGTGATGCCCGTGCGTTCCGGCAGTTCCCCGACGTCGGCGACCGTTTCTTCAAAGTGGTCGCCGTCCTCTCCCAGGCCCTTTGGCTTGAGGGGGGGAGAGAGAGAAAGAGAGAGAACAACCCTTGTGGATTCGAGTTCGCGACCCAGGACCATCCTGGGACGGGATTCAACTGATTTCCTGCAACCTTATTGATCCCCCCTACCTCGGACACCTTGCTCTGCCCAATCAATCCTTTGCTGACGGACTTCATGGTCCCTGAACTGCCGACCTTGAAGAATGGCGCACGCACCATCTGCATCACCTGTTCTTGAATTGCATCTTTATCTCATCGGGGATCTGAAATGCGTGCAAATCGAACCGCCATACTCTTTCAGAGATAGCAGCTTCTTTCACACCACGAAGAAAACTTTGGATACACATCCCCAAAGGACTCAAAATAAGCTAGTGCCATGTCGTTAGTTAGCTCCCAAAAGGCGTCATTGCTATCCGAAAAGGGAACAAGTTAACAATAAACGCCACTAGCCATCCGTCACTTACACTCTAAACCGCCTTTGACAAAACTCAACCCAGACGCCTGGCTCGGCCGCAGAAACAGAGTACGGGATGGGGTCTAACCACTATTACCACTTACCTGACCAAGGCGGGTAGAGGCTCTACAGGGGTTGGCCCTCTTCACTCTTCGGCCTTTGACAATGGGGGCGAAGATTATTAACCAAGGGCCCCGCTACCGGTCCATTTTTCCCTCTCTCTTCAAGTCCCCGAACGTATCTGGGCTTTCGGGCTTGATTCACTAAGCAGACCCGAGAACTTGGCAAATTCGATAATCTTCCCAAACGTTTGAACTCTTCTGTTGGCAGTTTTGGCTTCAGACTGTATAAGTTCGTCCCGAGACAGCTTGAGGAGTTTGAAGCTTTTGAACTTCCACCACACATCACCTCCTCTTCCTCGCTTAACCAGTCATAGAAGAGAAAACCTCTCATATATACAGTACACACCCGCCAAACTCCCAGCTTGCAGCAGTTCGTCCCAGAACGTTTCCCGCGGAGCAGCCACACTCTCATCTTCTCTATCCTATATCCACAGCCGACCAAGCCATGGCGACAACGGCCCTCTCGGGCGCCGCATTCGGCGCCGCCTTGGTAGCAGCGGGCGTCTACCAACCCTCCGTCATCATCGCCCAGCTCAAGTTCGAGAACTGGCACATGATCCAGGCCTTCCTTGCAGCCGCAGCAAGCAGCACGTACGTCCAACTATCCCAGCACCTGCTTCCCTCAAATCCTCCCACACAACTGACACGATATACAGCGTCTTCGTCCTCGTACTGGACCAGGCGGGCTACGTCCGCCCGCAGCCCCGCAGCCCCTCGCGTCTAGGCCTCTTCTCCCAGTATGACGGCAACATCCTCGGCGGCTCCATCCTCGGCGCCGGCATGGCCATCTCCGGCTCCTGCCCCGGCACCGTCCTCGCCCAGATCGCCGTCGGCACCAAATCCGGCCCCTACGTCCTCGGCGGCGCCGTCCTCGCCGGCATCATGTGGACCGGCTTCCTCCAGAAACTCCTCACCAGTAACGCCAGCTCGGCACCGCCCGAGAACCCCAAGCTCACCGTCCACGAGCGTGCCGGTCTGAGCAGAGCCGTCGCTTTCGTCGGCGTGGAGGCACTTTTCACGGGCGTCATCTACGCCAGCATGAAGTATACTCCCGCCAGCCCCTACGCCGTCGTCGCTCCCACCGTCGGCGGACTCCTGATTGGTCTGGCGCAGCTCTTCTCGCTGCTCTCACGCAAGTCCATGCTCGGTGTGTCGACTTCCTACGACGAGATTGGACGGTATTTCTGGTGGGCGGTTCAGGGTGGCGGCGAAAAGGGGAAGCCATCGTATAGCAACATTCTCTTCTCTGCGAGTTTGGCCGCCGGCGCGTGGGCTGTTGCGACGGCATACCCCGAGTTTGCCCTTGGTGCTGCTGATACGGCGGTCTCGCCACAGCTGGCGGTAGTAGGAGGTTTCCTCATTGGCCTGGGATCGAGAATCGGCGGGGGTTGTACTTCTGGACATGGACTCAGCGGCATTTCTCTTTTCTCAACTGCCAGCTTCATCACAGTTGCCTCCATGTTCGGCGCTGGCGCCCTTGTCGCTTCTTACCTCTGATGCAAGCTGTATCTGGGTAAGTTACATCGAAATGGCGCCTAGAGGCACCAACCTAGTTACTAAGCCCTGAAGCGGCTTTACGAAATTTCATGCACCTTGCCGTGCAGTTGCACGGCAAGAAGATGGAGATAATACTACCACCACATTCTGGTAGCCGGGCGCGTATAGGACCGTACCCGTACCACCACCAACCATTTAGAGATGCCTCATGTATAATGCGTGTTGGCGCTAAGCGAAAGGCTCTATGACATGGGCCTACTGCATATGCATATTGCATGGAGGTGGATACTTTAGGCAGTTACAAATGATAGACATTCTTACACCAACATGTTAAAGCCTGCTCTCCTTCGGTTGGAAACAAGAGGCCCCCTATGGGTGTTTCGTTCAGCTATCCTGGTCCGAACCACTAAGACAGCATACATACATCCATCGAAGTTCCAGCGCCTACCAAGCACCAAGAGGCACACACTCGATATCGTTGATGAATCAACAACACAAAACCGACGACTGATTGCGCATGAATGCGCAAGAATCACAGCAAAATGATGCGGGCCTTTCTGTTCGCCCTTGTGCTCGCTGCGAGCGTTGCAGCAGATGATGGAGACGACTTCGTCAATAATCTGTTCTCAGACCTAGCACCGTCAGTTCAGCGTCCTCAGATCCTTCACATCAGCTCTAAAGATGTATACTGACATAAATACATGTACAAAGATTGCTCACCCTGTTCGGGGAGAGAGTCACTATGCAGTTTATGAGTCAATCACTAGGCTGGGCTGACAATATTGTCCTGGCCATGGTGCCTCTGGGAATTATTACCATAGTAATTAGCGCAATAAGAGTCGGAGGGCCCGGGTTCCTCAAAGCACTTATTGGCAGAGCTAGAGAGAATCTCGCTGTTGCTGAACAAGAGCTAATGTCGTCTACGTCAACAGAGGTCTGCGAGCTCTGGAACAGTCATGAGGTCGTAAGATGTATGGGGTCGGCTCCAGTGGCAGAGTTCATTTGCTTGCTGCCTGAGTATGGGGTGACCGATGGTGTTCAAGTGGAGGTCATGCCTTTTGATAAGGTCAAGAATCAATATTTTGCTGGTGAGCTCCTCAATCGGATTGAATATGCACGATCTCACTCTCATGTTAGAGAACGAGTCCCCAGGAAATCTCCTCCGCAAAGCAATGTCGTTGAATTCGTCGGCTTCCACGGAACAAGACAAGGAGAAATCATCACACTCAACAAACACGCCGAAGTCACGCATCATTATTACACGGAACCCACGAAAGAGCTCGCCAAATATCACTCTCAACTCTCATAACATCACAAGCAGAGCTGAATTACGCATAGCAGCAGTATGGGGCGTTGTGCTCCAGCTAGGACTCATTGCATACGCCGGATGTTCCGTACATTACCCATCACTAGGTTTTCTCAAGGATGGAGAGCCAGTCGCTCAGTACGCGTTCCCATGCCATTGGGTGGGGACACTTCTGCTGGTTGTTGGCCTCCTCCTTTGCGGCCACGTTGTAGAGAGCAGCACTATCGAAGAGGAATTCCGGCCCTCTCACGAATTGACGGCGCAGTTGGTCTGGCTACAGCAAACCAAAACGGCCAGTGATCAGGTATTCGACTCGTTCGCAATCTATGCGAAAACCAAACGGTCTTTCATAACAACATCGGAACGCAGGCGCGGTGAGAGAAAGCCTCCAGGGCCTCACTTGAACCAGGTAGTCATGCCAGATATCGCTCCTGTGAACGAAAAACCTGGGATCTCTTTGGAGCTGGAAGCTAGCATTGGAACAGTCGTCAGTCTGTGTGGATACATCGTCCAGTTCTGTGGCCTGCGTGGGCTACACTGGTCAGTATCTATTGCACAGCTCGGCGCTATCCTCTTAATGACTGCTGTAAGGGCCTGGGTTCGGCGGGGTCTCGCAGATCCACCAAGATCTCTTCAAACTCGGCCAGGCTACGAACTCGATTGGTTTGCAACGACGTTTGCGGACATCCCGAATAGCCCTTGGATACCTGGCGCCAAATACAAAACCCAGGCATGGAGTATCAAAAGTTTGCAAGCACAAGTCAACGAATTCGAGGAAGACGTTCCGCAAGAAAGTTCGACAGTCTCAACCGAACATCGTGTTGTCATGATCAGGAGGGACCTAGCCCAGCTGACAAGCTGGCAGGGGCCTGCGTCCGCGGAAGCTGTCTCTCTTGCACGGTCCGTTGAGACTACAATGAACACACTGTTCCGGTATTCGGAGCTAAGTAATTTTACCTGCTCTCTGGCAGCTCATGGAGAGGTCATCTATTTTCGATTGAACCCGTTAGAAGGGAAATGGAATGCTCATGCTGATGAGCTTGAAGCAGCCTTGTCGATGTGGCTTTTCTCCGTTGATGAGCTTGAGAAGAACGAAGAGATAAACCATCAGGACATCGTGGGAGACAAGAAAGACGACAAGTTGCTTCGCGTCAAAGGATCGCCTTCGAGGCCTGGTTTGCGTGTTCTTGGCTCATACACGGAGAGTTTGCATCGAGACCTCTCGTGGTGGATGCCCAGCGAGACAGCTAGGATTAAAAGATTGTCAAGATTGACAAATCTCCCAGAACGTGGCATTACGACTGATGCAACATGCAAGGAAAATTATAGAGTTGTTGGACTTGGTGGATCCGAGATCGATCGTCGGCAATTTGGTGTAGAAGAATTGCCCGAATTCACAGTCAATATGGAGCGACGTAAGGATGATAAGATGGACGTCTCTGAATTCTACTGGTTCTCTTCAATATACGAAAGAAGAGGCGAGGAGAAAACACAGAAGACTTCCCCCGGGATAGAGGGTAACAACTCCAGCCATGACGTCTTGGTCGCCGAGTTCCACGGTCCCTTGAAGTTGTTGTATGCGCAGGACATCTTCTCGAGCTATTTCAGGGCTGCAGTAATGACCCTTAAACAGCCGCTTGAAGGTCCCGTGGAAACACGTCCAAAGCATGAAGCGAAGGCCGATACAAACTGGAAGTCTTTCGCCCTCCATAACGACCAACTTTTAAAGCTGGCGAAGAATATTGAAGACACTGGACTCGGTAATCTCAGTGACGTTTACCTGAGCATTATTCCGGCGCTTAGCGTGGAAAACAAGCTTCCGGGGGTTTCTCTCATTGTCGACTTGGCAGCAGAGAATGCCCGATATCACGAGAGGCAGCAGCATTGGCAGCAGGCGGGAGCGGTGTACTTGTGGCCATTCCGCGTCGCCATGACATTCTCCGTTGAGAATGAACTATCCACTCTAGCGACAGTCAGAATCGTGGATTTCCTGAGGCAGGTCAGCTTGGCCTTGAATTTGAGCGGTGAACAGATACAGTTCAACGGACGACATCATTATGCATTGTATTCCATGAGGGCCATGTGTTTTTTGAAGAGAGATCTCGAGAACGAGATTCGTTCCGCACTCCATGGACCACTCGAAGTTGCATCGACCGTATTAGCCATTCTAAAACTGTACGAGGATCAGAAGCGCCCTTGGCAGTGCAACCTCGTTGAGGACTCTACATTGGTGAGCGGAAACAATAGCGGATACAGCAAAAGTACTTACAGATATCATGAAAAGTGCCGCCACACAGACCTGAACGAAACAATCTGGACTGGAGACTACGCTCGCTTCACAAATGCAATACGTCGTAGGGAAGACGTTAACGCAAAATATATTCTTGGTTGGACACCGTTGCATTACGGAATACATTAATACGATCTCCTTATGGAATTGATAGATATAAATCGAGCAAACGTCAACGCCAACGTCAACGCGCGAGACTTGGTTGAATGGACGCCATTGCACTATGCTTGTAGGTCTGGGAAAGAGCTAGACGAAGAGGTTGGTCATGGTGTTTCAAGCCGGCGGAAAATCTCCCGGGGTAGTCTCTATTTGGTTATCTCTAGGCTCATAAAGGAGGGCGCGAACATCGACGCGCAAGGCAGAGATGGGGTCGCACCGATACACTGTGCCGCAATGACAGGATTTGTAGAGGCAGTCAAACTATTGACAGACACAGGTGCAAATATCAACATTCTTGACGCCTGGGGGAAAACAGCGCTTCACTGGGCTGCATTCTATGGGAAACGGGCCGCGGTTGAATATCTGTGGAAAATTGCGAACAGAGCATTGCGAGATAGGGAAGTAAGAACGGCTTTACACCTGGCAGTGATCTCGGGGAAGTGGGGGACAGCAACATGGCTCGTCAATAATGATGCTGACGTCATGGCCAAGGACCGGCAAGGGAGGATACCTCTGCATCAAGCTGCTTGGGATGGGATGCTCGATGTCATACAATTGATGTGCGAGAAGAGTCCCAATGCTGCAAACACTTCAGACTATGCCGGACTAACACCGCTGCGCTGCGCGGTCGAGAATGGGCAAGAGGCAGTTGTCCAATGGCTTCTCGAACATACCAGGGCCGAAGTAAACCACATATGGCAAGGAGACTCGCTCATGCTATCAGACAGAGTCGCGCGGGTATCGTTGAAATTCTGATCAAGCACGGCGCCAGCGTAACGAGCAGGACTAGGCGTGGGAGCAGCCTACTACATGAGTCCTTTTTTTACGGGAATGAAGAAATCACTGAGATGCTTTCGAAAGCAGGAGCAAGAAACAATTTTGATGATGATAGGAATTCAGTCATCAAAATGGCGAAGGGGGATGAGAAAGAACGGGTTTTCAGGAGTCTACTTGAAAAGTACGATGTAAATTTGGGTGAAGAGTAGGCGGATCATCTTTCAGCGCGCAGGGGAGCTGATCAAGCAGAGGGTGATAAAATGTGGTGGCAGCGCGATCAAACTGCGAAGACAGTACGTGACCCTTCTCTGAGTACACAGCAGGACTGCATCAACCAGAATCTCGGGCAATTGGCCGCCTCAATAACAGCAAAGAGACCAAGACCGTATATGAGAGGTGAGACAGCCTAGCAACGATGTGGTGAATGCAAGGTAAAGAGAACAGATGCAAACGTCATTGAAGCTTGGCGTCGCTCGTGTGAATCCATTTACATCAAGAGGAAGAGGCAATCAACACTGCCAGCCATTTTCATTTACTTTCCGTGGACTCAAGTTTGATAGTGATGATAAAGTACATCTGATAAGCGTCTTCATTGATATTTCAGGCCCGTCAACAATACTCCTGAGACTTAGCTTCTCCCTCCAACGCAAATAATTGTTGAGCCGGCTGCGCCGTCAAGCCTTCTGCCGACTGCCCTTTCGAAGCCAGTCATACGGCTTCAATAGTCATGTCTCACGCACCAAAGCCCCGCCAGACTTCTTGTTAAGAAGCTGCCATCTTGCTCCTAGACAACTGAGTTCGACCAGCCAGCCTGACAGACAGCACACGTGAGGGCCCATCCGGTTTGCTGATGCATATACACGTCGGAGCAAGATGAGTGTGTGTGGTTGCCACACTCAGAGCAGCACACCGTTTCTGCCTCGCCAATGTCCTTGAAGCAGACGGGGCAGGACTTGTCTTCCTTGGACTTCGTAATACCGTCGGACATGGAGGGGTCTTGGCTGGCCTCCGCTGTTGTGAAGCGGACTTTAGGGGCACGCTCGAAGAGCCTCTCGATCTCTTCGGAAAAGAGCGTTCTCTGCGGGAGTAGCTCTGCTGGTGCCCGGAAGACATGCGTCAGGACGTCTGCGATTTCGTCAGTAGTCGGATGCGAGAGAGAAAGGTAGCATTGCGGCTGACAGATTATATGTTTGCAATTGCTGCGAGGTCTGAACATCTAGTTGAGGTTAGCAATTGTTTGATAATGCTTCGGCGTTACCCACTATGCTCGAGCAGGTACACGAGGTCTTTGCTCCGATAATGACCTCGTATGTATCGGGTCCAGTCCCACGGATGCTGATGCTGACTCCGCCATTGAAATCGTTGGACTGCTTGATCACAAACATGTCTTCCTTCATCGCTTTCTTGACAGAACCAACGTGGCTCTTGTCAGTTGTGTCAACAAAGAAGCGCTTCTCGCCGTTGCTGCTGGTGTTCTTGGAGATGGGGCCGAATGGCTTGTCGTCAGGAGCGTCTCGGGTAGCAACGACCTCAGGCTTGTACGTGCTTAAGTTCTCAAGCCTCTCGACGAGAACACTCTTCTTCCCATCGTCCGGCATCTCACGCATGGCGAGCTGCTCCTTGAGCATAGGAACAGTAAGCTTGGCCCAGTCTGTGTCATCCGGTACTGGGCCCGTGTTGATGCCATAGGTGCAAAGCCCGCGGCGTGTGAGGCGCTGGATGTCGGCCGGATACTTGAGGAATGGTGACTTTTTGGACGCAGATTTTGTCGTGGGCTTGGCCTGAGCTCGGCTCTGGGTCTGTGACTCCTCGTCTAGACCGTATTCGGAGTAGAGAGTAGATTCTTGTGTCAAGGAGGGCAGAGACGACAACTCCGAAGATGGCGAGATGGACATGACAGTAGGTGAACTGCGAAGATTCTTCTATTTTCTGCTGTTTGCTGAACTAGATTCTCCCCGATGTATAGCACGCAGACCGGTTGCTTTGGTTGTTTGGTTGACAAGGGGGCTGCAGAAAGAATCGAAAGGAAGATGCTGTGGAGGGCAGTTGGGTCTGACAATGTGAAAGAGACTGACATCAGGGACAGTTGTAGAAACCAGGCGTGATGGCTCACACGGCCACCGTTCAATGTACCTGCCTCCCAGCTCTCTTCTAGAAGGAACCATATGGAGGAAATTGGTTCCAGTCGGAAGGCAGTCGCGAACATGCTTGATGACCAGTTTGAGGAAAAGGAGGCAGGTCATGGCCTACTCGTACCTTCCAAGACGATCGGTAGGAAGGTACCTTCCTTCATGGCGTCCCGGAGCATGATCGGGCGTCAAGATCCTCACCAAGGTCATCATGGTTTGAGCAGGTACCTTGAGGCAGAACCGAAGATTGCGATGTGAATAAGCCAACCTGGAAGGTGCTCTGCAGAATCTAGGTAGCCCACCATGCAAAGTGCGGCGAACTGCAGCTCGTCTAATCTTCAGTCTAAGTCGTCTTTCCCCGCTCATCCCATCATTCGATTTTGGGACTTTTTCTTTCGCACGCTCACTGCAATGCGCCAAACTTCCGTAGATATCGAACAGGAGGTTGTCAAGGCCGCTCTCACCATATGTCATTTTTGCACACTCAAGTTAGCTTGGTGAATGGCTTCACCTACGGTGTACCTTATCTCCAAGAGACCCGCTCGTTGACCTATCGTGAAGAGGTAACCCCAAAGTGGCTGCTTGACTCATCGCGCGTATGAATATCACCAGCATCGTACTCAAATTACCTTTCGCGCAGTTCAGACGCCTTGAGGACCGTGTATGCCGAGCCTCGAAACCTGTTGCGTCTCATATAGTCTTGATTCTGTTCGCTTCGCTTCGAGGCTGGGCGGTCTTTCTGAGTACCATGTTCAAAGGTCCTTTACATCCCCAGCCCATGTCCCAATACGGCCAAAACGGGCTTGTGCACAAGATTCTAATTGGCCCAGTCCATTTTTCTCGTAGAAATCGCGAGACTAACATGCGGGAATATCTGCGTTATTGCGAGTGACTCAACCTCTTTCTTCGTATATCATATCCACTACGTCCTCTTTCCTTTCCTTCCACAACTACACCTGACAAACACATCATCTCGCATCAGTTCACCTCCACCCTTTTTCAGCCCTTCTTTCAACCCATCATGTCCCGAAGAAACATCAGCTCAGGTTCTGCCTTTGAGGCACAAATCGGCTACTCCCGTGCGGTGGTCTCGGGCGATCTCATCTTTGTGTCTGGAACCACGGGGTCCGTGTCTCCCTCCACCACCCCGCCAACCTATTCAGATCATGGTTTTACAAACGCCCATGTACAAATGGGGCGTATATGCTAATAAATGCAACGGCACAGTTACAACTACGCAACAGGCGTCATATCCCCCAACATTGTCGAGCAGACGGAGCAGACGATGGAGAACATCGCCGCCGCCCTCGCCGAGGCCGGCGCCGAGATCAAGGATGTGGTGCGCGTCCGCTACATCCTCCCCGACCGCAACGACTTTCAAAAGACCTGGCCGGTGCTTCAAAAGTACTTTGGCGAGGTCCGCCCCGCGGCGACTATGATCCAGGCGGCGTTGATGGAGGACGTGATGAAGATTGAGATCGAGGTCACGGCCAAGAAGGAGGCTGCCAGTTCGTGATTGAAGCACTGCCTTGTAGTATCACGAGTCTAGAGTCCGTGTGAGAAGGTGAGATCGTCTGGTGGCTTCCGGTCTTGTGGTGAGCCTCGATACCAGAACGCCTTGCGCGGGATGATTCTGTTGTGAAGTCAACCAGGTAGTGAGGTCTTGATGAGCGAGGTGTGAGAGCAAATTGGGTTTTCCGGACTCTTGATCTGTACATTCTGCCCAATCAAATAAGTACTTGGCCCCATCTCCAAGAGCTTACGATAACTCCTACAATAAACAAACCGAGCTTGAGGTGGTTTGCCGTTGTGTGACAAGCATAACATCAAGATATGACCTACAACATCCAACAACACACGACTCATCACAAATGGAAAGATGGATTACAGTCACAGAATGAGACCAGCCTAAGTCATAAGGATGGCTAAGGGGTTTATCCTCCGTGGTTTGGCATGTCTTCAAGCTGGTGCCTTGGTCAAACCTCCTCATTCTCTCTCAACGTTGAACGATGCGATACGATCAACTTGAACAGCGGGTGTGATGGGACTAGCAGCCACCAATCAAAGACTTTTAGATTAACAACACTTGGAAAGAAAATTGCTCACCGCTCGAATATCCAGCCACAGACTCGTGAAATGAAGAATCTCCCAAGAGTGCCGGGCTACCGGAGAGCCCTTAAGTACAACCCAATCATATCTGCAAGCGGCTCTGCAGAATCCAAATTCAGGAAGATGTAAAGAATCAATTCTTATTTCGTCTAAGAAGTGTCACAATACCGAGAAACGAGGACCAGAAGGAACGTGGTGGGATAAGTATGCTGACACCACCGGGCCTGTCCAAGTCTATTCACATAGAATACTGTGAGAGAAAACAACGATACCTTGGGGCGGCGCATCATGTCATGGCATTTCTATCAAAGTGAGGTCGAGAAATCCGCAACACGGGGAGGCTATAACACTCGCAAACATATCAGCTCCCTGTCCAAACAGTCTTCAACGGCAACAGACGGCTAATCTCAACCTTCATGTCAGTCTCCAAAAGCCAAAAGGGGGTGCATTAGAACAAATACCCGAACATGGCTATGGCGGCGGCGTAGTGTAATAGCATCGAGTTGGCATATAACACAAACCTAGCACCCTATAATACGCAGCCCCTGCAACTGCAACCACTTTAACCAGCCTAGCCAACCCCCTCCGAGATGAGGACCTCACATTCTCGCAACTGCCGAGCTCATGGACTCGGCGAAAAGAATTATTAACGGCTACAAGCCATACTAAGACTTGAACAAAGACCGCCAGAGGGGAACCAACACCCCCCATACTTTGGGACATCATATAGTGACGAATGCCATGAACCCTCAAATCTCATGCACAATGAGATCGATAACCAACCTCGCCATGCCCGGGATCCAGTCCAGCTCCGGGGGACCAAAACCAACCACCCCTCCCCTATCCTCCCCTCCACCCTGGCCGCTCATTGTTCTGAGCTGAGCCAACTCGTACGACGACCACCCCCGGTACTGAAGTCATAATGGCGGAACATAACCCCGCCGCACGACCTCGGAGCCGAAAAGAGCTCTCTGCTTTACCTACTAAGGTCACGTAGAACGAGGTTGCGGGGGAAGTCGTTGTCTCGGCCCCCGTTGGGAATACAGTTAAACCACTGACCAGTAACGACCCCGGCTTTCAACCCGCCTGGCCGGCCACCTGCATGAGAATAGGAGGGTGAGGGGGAAGGGGAAAAGAAAAAGAAGCCATCTCAAGGCCAACAATCAAGTCTCCATCATTCAGTCCTCCATTACCAAGTGCACCGAAAGAAACAAATAATGATGTCTTTTTCTCTTTCTGCTGTAAAGTCGCCGCCCTCTGACGCAAGTTTGCAACTCAGAGACCCTGATCTTCCCGGCTGCGCGTTCTGGCCCCTCCTTCCATGCGGCGTAGCCAACCCCACGCAAGGCAGGCCGGCATGAAAATGGGGATGGGGAGACGTCATTGCCGATCCCTCTCCTCGCCCGCTCACGTTCAATACCACGCGCGCAAGATAGAGAGAGGGAGAGAGGCACAGAACGCAGGTGTTACACACACGCAAACCTGCATGTGAGAGGGAAGCTATGCATCAGATCAAGTTTTTTGGATTGAGATATGCTTGAAAAATTGAAGATATAAATGAGCAGTAATGGACAGTGAAATTGGAAATGCCATAATATCTCTCTTGTAAATCATTCAACAAACGGCTTTGCGCAACATCGTCTTCCCACCCCCCTTGATACTCATACCACACATACACGGTCCTACGGTACATATCACCAAAAAAACCCAAACTGACTCATAATGGAGACCTCAACCACCAACTCCCTCATCATCTCCCTCGCCATCATCCTCGCCGTCTTCCTCGGAGGCACCTTCGCCTACCAGCAAGGCATGCTCGACCCCCTCATCGAGCAAGTAGGGTGAGTTTTTTTCTTCACACAAACAGAGTGGTTCAAAATATCTCCGTCCGGTCTCAAAAGCTGACCACTCGTTTGCGTAAAACAGCATCATGATGTTCAAGGCCAAGGCGGAAGCCGAAAAGAAGAAGATGCAGGCACAGGGCATGAAGGCAGGACAAGATTTTGTCGATGGTGAGTTCCCTTCCGCCTTACCAGGAAAACCACTTTGTGAACCCGGCCCCCGCTAACCATTCCTGCGCCCTAGACCAACTCAAGGGAAACAAGCAAGCGGCCGACGTCGCAGACGGCATTGGCTCCATTGGCGGGCTGAAGAAGCAGTTGTAAACACAAAAATTTCAGCCTCATAAAAGAAAATGAGATTAGACTGAAGCTTAAAATCTTAGTCGGGGGCACGATCTCATCTGTGCCTCGACCATGAGGACCACGAGGACCATGAACTTTTTTCAACGGGGAGCGAATGATGTGCGTTTCATTGGCGTGTACGATAATCTGTAGTGCGGCAAACTTTTTGGCTGGCAGGCGTCTTAGTCTGGTTTTCTGGGTTCTAATTACCGTTGTTCTGGAACAATTTTCGGCGCTAAAAGAGAAGAAAAAAAGAAAACATTTCGTAACGTCCAACAGTTTGTCAGCGAATACTTTTTTTGTTGTTGATGTCTCTGTACGCTCACTGGAAAGTTCTGTCCGAACCATCGTCCAGTGATGACTACTGGGAAACTGACATTTTGCTGCCAGTCGCAATGAAAAGGGTGAACAAGGACTGAGAGAAGAGTTTCAACCCGCTTGGTAACCAGGAAGAACCTGTTGCGGAGAGATTAAGGAGAGCAGGGGTTTTGATGACCTCATGGCATTTGGCACTGCCCGGCGCAGGCAGGGACCCTGGACCTTGGACAGGACAAGCTGAAAACCAGCTCAACCCTCTCTCAGACTCTCCCTGCAGCTTTTCTCCTTGCAAACTTCATTGGGCCGAACGGGGACAGGGCAGGCAAGGCCTAGTGGACGGGTGAGAAAAGTGCAGGGCTCGCGGTGGCCCCGGTTCCCGTACAACCGTGAATCTGAACCTGTGACGATCGCCGGCAAAGCTTGGGCGCCGCTGCCGCCCCCTGGCCGTTTTGCTCCACTCGGCGTTCTCCCAAGTCTGAACGTTGGTGCAATATCGTCTCTTTTCTCAGCTTTTCCCACCAAATGATCGGCCGCTCATTGGACTCACTGGAGTCTGGAGTCTTCAATTCTGCAACTGTCGGAGAATCTTCAGACAAGGCTGCAGCAACGGTCCCGAATCCACATGACTCAAGCCAAATGCCTCCGAGTTGATGGAGAACTCATTCAGTTCCCTTTTCTGCTCGTCAGTTGCCCCCCACTACGCACGAGGCGAGGTCGACATTTGTGGGACATCCCTGACCCCCCTCCTAGGCTCACCATACCAGATTATTCACTGAATGAACGTTTGGTAACCGTCCTTGGCACCCGGTGAATCCGACTTGAACCTCTGCCAGGTAGAATGAATGACCGCGCCAGTTGCACAGACACTTTTCCCCGGCTGCGGCCGCCCGGGCTCGCCTTGCCCTGCAAGGACGACGCAGGAGAAGAAACGTACGGAGCACAGCGTACCATTTCGAATCGGAGCCCCGATAACTTATTAATTCAGCACACGGCTCATCTGCGCTCGAAACTCATATGGGGCCCGGCGCTCGCCCTGCGTCTTGGCCCAAGACCCCAACTGTAGCCCCTGAGTAAAGAGTCGGAGTTAGCCACAAGTCTGGTGAGTAGCCGACGCGGTGAGTCCAGACCAGAATGAAGACCCAGCCTGTTTGGACAATCTCCATCGTCGTGCGGTTTCCCGCATCTCCCCTGACGCGAACATTCTTCAGTGAGTCAAATAGTGGAGGAATAAAAGAAAACAAACCGAAACCCCTGGACAGTGCCACAGTGCTCACCGAGCTTGAGCGGGTCGTCTGAAGATTGATGGGGCTTGGTTCTCCAAGTGGCACCTTGACCTTGAAGTTTCTCTCTCCGCTCCATCCATCTCGAGCTTCGTCTGGACGAGCGGGGATTTTCATTTCCCATCCGGAGCAACATTCAAGGTCAATCCTGCTATTTTAAGCCTCTAGGAGGCTGGCGGTCAAGCCAAAACGGTAACCACGGCTAAGGCTTCCCACATTTGGCAGAGACAACACGCGAGATGAGTCTCGAACATCGAATTTTTTGTTGACATTCGGGAATTCTCCCTCTCTGGAACAGGAAACAACGCGGAGCACCAATTTGACCACACCGGTTACCTGATGTAACTGCAAAAACCAGTGGGTTGGCGTGACACATCATTTTCTTGACGAGAGCTTGGTTATAGTCGCTCTTCGGGCACAAACATACGTGTCAGCTATGCAGCCATGGTTGCGGTTAGGCTTCCTAAAAACACTTGTGGTGTTGGTAATCAGTGAACAAGCGGCGATGGGTTGAGAACTTGAGAGACGACGTTGCGGTTATGAACATGCATCTGATTGGTATGCTGCGAGTGGGACTATGCTTTCGAGTGGGACTTCCTTGCTTGCATTCTGGGGTATGGGCGAAGTTTCCAGGTGGCTGGGACGAATTGATCGTCCGTATCCGCGTTCGCTACCTTGAATCCATGGCCTCATTGATACACAATTTGGCTTCTTTGACGGAGAACACGAATCTTGCCACTGCCAGCGATAAGCAATCCAAGGAACTCGCTAATTTAGAACAAAGGGACACGAAGACCGGTGGAATTTTGGCGTAATTGGGGGCAACGTGGTGTGCTGATTGACGCATCAATCACCCGTTGGCATTTCATCGGCGTTGGCCATGCGCGTGCCCGTATAAACGGACTCAACCTTGGGACGCCTCGCCATAGAACAATCCGGAAACGCACGGGGGTCGTCGCCGGTGCTGCTGAGGCCGATCTCCCCGGAAGACAGCCCAGCAAGGCCGCCAGGTTGTCGCTGCTAGTAGATTATATTCAGACCAGCCGGCTAATGCCCCAGGTTCTGCCTCTTAATTCTTCCCTACCTTGCGAATTACTTCCGAACGTATGCCCCGCCCGCATGTCACACGCGTGTGAAGAGGATGGTAGAGTGTGAACGGCTGATCGCATCTAAACCGCGGGTGACCCCGCCTGCTTCTGAACTGACATCTTTCAAGATCAATGCTGGCTGGTTGGCTCTTGCGTTCGTGGAACAAGCATGCGACACATAACGGCAGGTGAGGCAGGCAGCCGACGGCGAAGGAGGTCGTGCGCAGCAAATGTAGTCGATTCGTCACATCGCTGAGTAAGGAATCTATGGCCGGGTGGATGCAGACCAGAGGCGAGGTCAGAAGCCGGCTCCGAACTGCAGCAAAGACGTCTCATAGACGCTTGAATGCTTGCAGTGCCCGCTTCGATAAGAATGCAGAGCTGCAATGCAATCTGCACTCTTCGGGTCCAAGGGAGGGTTGAGACATTGGTGTGATAGCGTCAGATGCCATTGCTACTCCACTGCAGCGTCAGCTAGCCGGGCGCTCGGTTTGTGGAAGAGCAAGAACTCTCTTGTGGATCTGTAGTCAGTAGTCTATGGAGTGGCGGGCTTGCAGGTGCCCAGGGCATGATTCGATTGCTGGCCTCCATTCACGCGGGAGAGTCGGAGGCGGTAGTGGTGACCATGTTTGGGTGGAATGAAACAGTTCCCGGTTTGGCTGAAATGGTTCATTGTCGCAGTGTTTGCTTTTCTCGTTCCCCTGTGGTGGCTTGGGCCTTGAACCCGATCTGGTTTGGAGGGTTCCTCGGCTCGTGGCCGGTCAGCACGGCTGTCGTCCTCTTGACTTTCACGAGCTAGCGCAGAGGCGATCGATGCCGCGGAGGGTGGTGAGCAACGTCGTTATAGCCATCCTTCCCCGCCCGCTACACGAGGATGATAGCGGGGTCAAGTGAGAAAGCGACCAAAAAGAGACGCAGTTGATCAGATGCAGCCGAGAAGGGACTGGTGACAGCCCAACAGTTGACTGAAGCAGGCTGTCTGATTGACACATACGAGGAAATGGTTTGTTCGGTTGCGTCAATATTGACTTAACAGCGATGGCCATGCGTTAGCCAGGAACGCCGGATAGAGTACCACACCCTTTGGTCTTTGGTGAAAGTCCGTCCGTATGCTTCTGTCAGGTTCGGCAATGTTGAGCTGAGGTGGGCTTGGTGGGATGAAGGAGACATCTCGAGGCGGGCGAGAGCTAGGGCCTCCACTCTCTTCTAGAGGTTGCCTGCGGCATGTACGCATACGGATAGTGTGGGTGGTGTGTGATATCAATACTCTGAATGGCGGCGGCGATAGCGACGGAGCAAGAAGTACTCTATACCCGGCTGACGTTGGCTGGCAGCACGAATCGACCGAAGTGTACTCCGTACGGCGAGTGGTGGGGTGATGGGTCCATCTGAAGAGTCGGATGGGCCAAGCGATAAACGGAGCACATTCCTTCGGACAATTGCTGCTGGTCTTGGGTTGCAGAAGTCACCGCATCTAGGCAAGGTACTGCAGCAAACCGGGCCCCTCAAAGTCAAAGACAACTGTGCTGGTGGGTGCGCAGTCGGAGCTTGGAACATGCGGTTTGTAGGTGTTGGAGCGGGAGGTTGTGGTAGGTACGCTTACACGCTTGATACGGTAGTGTTGCTGTTGGGGTCGAAACTCGAAAGACGTTGATGAGTGAGAGTCAGAGACTGGAAGAGAGCGACGCCGAGAGACAACGGAGAGACACATGGAAAATAAAACCCCAACGCCCATTGGAGAGACACGAGGTATAGACGGGAATGGGCAAGAAGAAGCCATTTTTTGTGGCTGTTGTCGATGGTATGCGCCAAAATGGGGGGCAACTTCCTTTTTTCCCCCTTCTGCTAAGACGTGTGTTTTCTTTTCCCATCTTTTGGGGCAAGAACCACCACCATCTGAGACAAGAACGAAAAGGCAAGCGCCAGGTACAACACGTGAGGCACGGCATCTGCTTCCCGATCTTTTGTTCCTGCCATGAATGTCTCGAGGCAGGTATCCTTTTTTTTTTTTTGTGTTCTATGTTCTTTTCTCGTTGCACAGATTGACATCTTAAACATTGAACGGAACACAGGCGTAGATATGAAGTTGCGCTATATCCCTTTCCTGGGGCAGCGGCCTACACGCTTATGGGAAATACACATCATTACCCAAGTTTCCACCGACTCAGGTAGTCACGGTAGTGTAGTGTAGTGTAGTGTAGTGCACCACTGCACACAGCATGGTTCGCCCGAAGCATGGATCAGGCTGCATGTCAAGGCGAGTCAAGAGTCAAGATGAGTGGGATCGTCAACGCCAACAGCGTCCGTGTGCCTGCTTGCGCCCAGACCCTTCTTCCTTTCTTTTTCCTTGCG
This sequence comes from Colletotrichum fioriniae, assembly GCF_027942845.1. Lineage (NCBI taxonomy): Eukaryota > Fungi > Ascomycota > Sordariomycetes > Glomerellales > Glomerellaceae > Colletotrichum > Colletotrichum fioriniae. The sequence continues at coordinate 1,249,360 of NW_027076842.1, forward strand.
TGCATGTCTTGGATTGGAGGTGCATTTGCTGCACGCTCTGGGCAACGGACGACGAGCGGGCGAATGGGACAATCAGGGTTCGAAGAAGGGGTCTGACTCTGTTGAAGGGTAAAGGAGTTGCTGCGAGATTGCGGACGCCGACTGGACTGGAGCTCAGGCTCGCAACGAAATGACAAGGTTTCATCTCAATATGCTTTGGGAGGAGAAGTTTCTCTCCCTGCGCTTACTCTTTACCCTAAGCGTGCCAGGAAACCTCTCGATGGCCTCACCCAATGGGGGCGGCGATGCAGGCAAAGGCGCTTTGAATTGAAGACACTCGCGCTTCAAGCGTAGCGGCCATGCAGGCAGCTCGAGCAAGCAAGCTATGCAAGCCAGAGCTAGGCGTGTCTTTGAATGTACCTGATCGGGGACGTTGGTAAGATTGTCTTTAAAGTGTCTTTTCTTCCTTTCTTTCTTGTTGTTGCTCGCTTGGCTGTGGTGGCGGCGGCGGATGAGTGGGCGGCTGCCATGCTTGCTTCCTCTTCAATGTTCTTTATCAATTTTTTTTCTTTCCTCCCTTGGCTTCACTAGCATGATTTCCAGTCTCTGCCTCGTTCATCTTCTCCAGGTTACGATCTGCATGTCGAATCGAGTCGCCGAGGCCAAGTTTGAGTGATGCATGTTAGGTATTTGAATCCCGCCGGGGATGCAGTGCGTGCTTCAGCTGTTGCCAGCGTAACGTCCGGATTCCTATATACGTACTACAGGGCATACAACATATCTCATATCATAGCTACGTTCAGACTCGGTCTCATGCAGTAATGGAAACAGGCATGGCCCGCCAGCAAAGTGCTCAATGCTTGCCGAGAGGTTCCGGGCTGCTGCTTGCACGTTTCTATACAATCCGCTATATCGCCCCCAAACTCGGTCAAGCACTGCATAGCTTCCTTTTCTTCCCCTCACATCCCATCACATCTCGATGTCCAGTGGCCCGGCGAAGTAGGAGGAAGCAACTTAGTCACACTAGCCTGGTACCAGATGTGGACGGTGTTGTCATCCTTCAATGCATGCACTTTGCTGTCAGTCCCGTTGTAGCCAAGTTGGCTCACACTGCTCCAAGGTCAGGCTGCAGACCGTCGCGCTACCGGCAAGTAAAGGATGCTCGAGCTGCAGCGCTGATGACTACCCCCGGCCAAGGTAGGTACCTGACGCAGTGCTCTCTCTGTCCCAGTCCTGCGTATGGATACCGGTGCCTCATCGTCAACGTGGGTATGTTTGTCGTGGGCTGCACTAATTCGTGTAGCGACTGCCTTAGCATTTTGAGGTATTCGTACGCAGCGTGTAAGGTACGAGTACGTATCGTATCATGTCCCAAGCTTCGGTACCTACGGATTCTGTCGGCGGTCAGGTTGCGAATACCTCAGCTGAGAGTTTGGCTCCGCCTCAGGTTGACGTACCCCGGGACATGTGCAAGCCTGAAAGGCATCAGATACCTAAAGCATGCGCTGAATCGGGCCAGACTTTGGGGCCAGTTGCTCACCCAATTTTCTCATTCTTCACCTCACCTTGCCTGATCCGAGTCTTCCCACGTATGCCACGATGTACACTATCTGGTGCTTATGTACCTTACTGGATGAGGTAGTAGGTGACAGGTACCAATATCTTCCAGTTGTGAATCGTGTGAAAAACACGTGTGGTCACCCTTACCTGAAAGACTTTACCATTTTGCATCCCGCCATCTTCCCGCTGCCATAGAGGTCCCCTGACCCCGGTCTCAGTCATCGCATCATCCTCTCTGCGCACGAGGCAACACCTAATTACTCAACGCAGGGCAAAACAGATACGTCTACTTTTGTATAAGGTTACCAAGTTACTAAGTACGTATGGAAACTGATACCTACCTTACTGCGTAGATAGTGGAGGCACCTTGTCAAACTTTACAGCACCTCAATGTCCCGGGCTTGTCTGGCTGAGTTCATCTAGCGGCCCATTCTGGCTGAGAATGGGGACCTGAACTGCCCGATCTCATTACGGATACTCGCCTCACACTCTACGCCATTTCTCTCATGTTGTGAAGCGCGTCTCTCGCCTCCACCAGGCGCTTTCTTCGGAATCCTGACGGCGCCGGGTCTGCCGTTCAACTGGTTCAGACTCACCAAAGCCTGCGAACCGCTAGGTCTTGGTTCTGGTCTTAGGAACTTGGTCTTGTCTTGTCTGATTTGGTCTGGTCTGGCCTGGTGTAAAAAAATAAAAATAAAAAACATGCTGGTCCTGGACCCGAGCGAGCCATGGCCCATCTGGCCCGGCGCCGTCAACGAACAAGGGTGACAGGGATCATTCGTCTCTTGTCATCCTCGTCGCCCACGTCACCTGCGCGCAACCACTTTCAGACCTTTCCTTTTTCCCTCTCGCCATTCTCTCTCCCAACTTTCTCAAGGCCTCTCCCGTCCCCTCCCTTGTCGGCAAACCACGCCCCTCTCTCCAGGACCCAAGCAGCAAAATTCCGCCCACCCCGTCTGCAACCACACACACCCACTTGCTCCCCGCTTGGCCCGTAACCTACATACTGTTCCCACACACCCACGAGTCCACGACACCCCCCTCCCCTTCCCATCTCAAGTTCCCGCTGCATTTTGGGTGGTGAACCGTGAGCCTGCCGCTGCTACAAACTGTATGCCATCCGCTGTCGCTCCTGCGCTGCACCTTGCAAAAATCGCTGCTTCGCCCGGCCTTTCGCAAAGTGGAGGAGGCTGAGTTGACCCCAGTGGACCTGGACTGATCCTGTCTAACAAAGCCCAATTCGTCCCCCAATCTCTCATCTGCCTTTTATTTCCTGCTCCTTCAACTTCTTCCCATACCGGCGGGAACTAGTAAGAGCTGGAGTTTCTGGGTGCTTGTGAATGAGCAACACCGCAGAATACCTTGACGCATGTCGCTGCGTTCATACCCCCGTCTTCATCCGCGAACGGGGACAGGAAGACATCACCAACACCCATAATAAACCCACCACCACTCTGGGCCACGAACACTATGCAACGAGTTTCGAGCTTTCTCCCATCCTGGGAAGCCAGGAGGAGGACCAGCAACGCCAGCACCATGAGCAATGGCCGAAGCAGTGTGGTCACCGCGAGCAGTATCAAATCTCCTCTCGACAAGGTCTTTCGCTGGTCCAGCAAGCCTCCTGCGCCGCTTACCACCAACGCCCTCGTTTCAGCGACAACGTCACGAATAGGTCGGGAGGCTTTTTGGCCGGCTACCCTCGATGCTGAATGCGAGCGCGCTGCTCGCATATTAAAGTCATTTTGTTGTAAGTATACCCTGGCGAGATTTACAATGTTGCTGAAGCTCGACCGCATCATGCCGCGATTCCTCACTAACACCACTGTGCTCGTTTAGCCGACGGATTCCTCGCACCTTTGGACGACCAGCCGAGCAGCGATCCCAACGCCGAGCCAAAAACTCCAGCACGGATTTTCAAGAAAATTCCCTCCCGCATTTTACAAAATGCAGCAGGTATCGCCATTTTTACCTGCATGCGATCTGGCCTGTGGATGACCGGATCAGGCGGTTCAGGCATCCTTATTGCTCGAAAAGCTGACGGCACCTGGTCGCCACCTTCGGGCATCCTACTCCACACACCTTCACTAAGCTTTATTATGGGCATTGACATTTACGACTGTGTCCTAGTAATCAACAACATTGCCGCCCTCGAATCATTAATAACTAAACCAACTCTCACTTTGGGAGAGGACATCGGTCTTACTGCTGGACCGCTGGTTCCACTGGAATCTACAGAGGTCGACAGCCGGTGGAAGGACCTTGACAACACCGTTCTGACATATATGAAGGCGAGAGGGCAGACTCAGAACGTCAACTTGAACGGCTGCATCTTGACGGAACGAGCCAACGAAAATGAGAGGTTCTACGGTGGCAACGTAACGGCGATGGACGTGGTTGCAGGCAATGTGTCGAGGCACGTTGAGGAGACACGCCCTCTATTCGAAGTCATTAAGGAGGCAGAAGGAAGGATAGATGCAGACCAAGCCATCCTCAAAAAGCTTTCGGCATTGCCAGCACCAGGAGACGCCATGATCGAAACGCCTAGGAGCTCGCCAGCATCACCCAAGACTCCTTTCGGCATTCCCAATACTGAGGACCCTGACCCTTTCGGTGTCTTGGCTCTGGAGATGGCAGGACTAGAGATTCGAGAGGCTGGCACACGCCTCCGACCTACGAGTAACCAATTCGAATTCCACCCTGTTCCGTCGAGCCCAGCATTTTCAAAGTTCAGGCAGAGCGGCGAGACCTTTACGACAAAGAGCAACCGAGGGAGCTTAATGTCTACCAAAACCAGCCGCACCAAAATGTCCGAGGCTTGGACACAGTCAAACCAGACAGGAACACCATTCACCTCGCCTAGCCAGAGCCAGAGCCAGAGTGAAGACGGCGCTTCCATTAATAGCCTCCCCGTTCTGAAGGAGCCGGAGGAGGAGGAGGAGGAGGAGCCTGAGGAGGTTGACTACACCAAGATTGACTTCACCCCGTTGAGGCAAATTAGCGGAAGCCATTCGATTGAGGGAACCGTCATGACTGACAGCGACGACCACCTGCGCACCGATGTCAGCACTATGGATGATGCCGCTACCAAGGCTTCCAGCATCTACACGAAGGACGATGCCAGCATCATCTCCAGAAACGACGACGAGAAGGAGGATATCCAGAAGGATGAGCCAGACGTCGACGCTGATGACGAGGAGGATGAGGAAGAAGATGACGACTTCGAAGAGCCTGTTATCTTCGAGGTTGCGGCTGTTCAACCTGCTGCAGTCGTCATGGCTGCCCCTATCCACGCCAAGGGCGCTTTGGTCACCATACCAAAGAGGATCCCTCCTCCTCTGCCCGCCAGAAGCCCTATGAGAACATCTCGCGCCAGCAAGAGCGATATTGGAGACGTCAGCCATCTTCACAGCCCCATGCAGGCCTCTTTCACCCTCTCGCCAAGACAGTCCATCGATTCATCCTCTATCCGAAGCGGTATGGACAACATTCCGTCGATTCAAGAGACGGCCCCAGAATTTTCTGAGGATGAGAAGAAGAAGACAGATTTTGTTGTGGCTGAGAAGCCACAAGCAGAGGATATGTCTTCCCTTTCAACGCCTACAATCCAGGAGCCTGAGCAGGCGACGCCTATGGCACCTGGAGCCTTCCCAGATGAGGAAGACTTCATGAACCCTTTAGGTACATCCCTAGGGGAAACTACAAGCTTTGAGTCGAGACACACCACTCCCCAGACAGTCAATGTCGCATGATACCATTCATTTTCTTCTTGTTTATTTCTAGTCTTTTCAGCGACACAGGCGCCATGGCACCATTTGGGGGCCCTTTAGGTGCACATTCATCACTCAAGAGGTGTACCAGGCGTTTGGGACATTTTGGGACTGGCATCCTCGGTTAAGGATACCAAATAGCTTATAAATAACGACCAACTTTATGACAGGCAAAAGGCGTTTATGGGTGTACAGAACAGAGAGGCCGGTAAAAGGAGGCACCAACAACACCATACCATGGGGGAGACCAGACACAGGAGTGTACCTGTGGGTCAACGAGGTCAAGGTCATTGGAGACCGGACTGTGTGTAGATTTCGGGGCGATAGTTTGCAGCAAACAAGGTGCTGTGAAAGGATTCAATAGAGCTGGAGTGCTATAAAAGGGGTGCCCTTTGGTCACCTAGCGCAGATAGCCTAGTCTTCGACTTATTGCCTAAAGATAATGATCAATCATTCAGAACAGTCTAGCTAGCCGTGATGCCGGATCCCCACACTAAAAGTATGAAGTCACATGTTTACACGCCTTGCGTACGAAGGTGAAGCCGTTCATGAACGTGAAGTCGGCAGAGCTTGAGGCAAAGGGCTGTGTGCCTTTCTCTGCCTGGGTGGTCCGTCTGGGTGGTGGTTTGCTCCATGCTCTTTTCTTACCTCGATTCTTTCTTTTCCATTCAACACTTCAATACTTGCGGAGTTATTATCAACCTCCTTTCTCCTCAAACATAAACACCAAAACCCCAACATATCTCATGATGAGAACCAGCTCACACACCCAAGTGAGATGTGCCTGCAATGGCTGCAAGGCTCGGAGAAATAATGATGCGATGCCTGTGGCACGGACCATCCAGGGGACCTTCCCAGCCAGTTCCGGCTTTGGCTGGGGCAGTGGCAGCCCAGGTGCCAACAGCAGCAGCAGTAGCAGCAACAGCGATAGCGACTCTGAGCACGTCGCCAATTCTTACGCGACTCGACTTCGTCCGCGCCCTCGCCAGCCCACGATTCCCATAACCCCCACGAAGACTCCGAGAAAAGGCGCTGCCAAAACCCCGCGCACGCCAGGAAACCTCGCGCATAACAACGACAACTTGACGGACACTCCCAGCGGTGCTTAGAAAGCTTCGCGCGCCGGCAAAATGTCGACCCAGACGGGCAAGTTCCGCGAGGACCAGGTCCTCATCATCTGTCCCGGCAGCAAGACCACCATGGCCCAGCTGGGATGCGGCGAGCTTACCCCGCCTGTCCACCGTATCCCGACACGCATGTTCAAGGACGCCGAGACGGACGAGTGGCGGCCCTTCCACACCTTCAAGCGCAAGAAGGCCAATGCCAATGTCGCGCTTGCCATCGATGGCCCGCGAACTGACGATGATGACTCTGAGTGGGTTGAGGATACCGACTCGGACGAAGGCGCTGTCTACCCTATGCAAGGTGCGATTTTCCGGTTGCTACTGCTTTATTTCACGTTTGGGATACTAATTGATGTCTTATTTCAGGCGGTCGTATTGTTAACATGGAGGCGTTCCTGGCGTTCCTTGACCATGTTCACAGCATGCTCACCACCACCTACCACAATACCCCAATCATGCTCATGGCCTCGCCGCAATGGTGCCGCCCCGATACCGAGACGATCGCGCGCTACATCTTCGAAAAGACTCGTACCCCTTCCCTCTGCATGATCCACAGCGGTATCGCTACCCAGTACGGCCTCAAGTGGCCCAGTCTTACCGTGGTGGATATTGGTTACGAAAAGGTCGACGTCACCTGTATACACGACGGCCGCGTGGTCAACCATGGAGAGCTCGGTTCTCCGACCCCGGAGCGCTTCATCTCGGGCGGAGACATGTTCACGCGCAAGCTCCTTGAGAAGCTCAAGGACAAGGACTTCAAGTACGACATGGCGGAGCAACTGAAGAAGAGCCACATCTGCGAGGTGCTGCCATATGCGCCAAACAGCTCGATTCTCATGGATCTCCCGACAGCTCAGACGGCAGGAGCTCCTCCCAGCGCACCTGTTGTGGAGGCGGCTCCTACCGCCGCACCGGCTGCGCAACCGGCTGTTCCTGCTGCCGAGGAAGACATTGAGGAGAAGGCGGCCGAAGAGGGTGTTCTTGATGTGGCGTCCATTGTAACGAGCGGAAATGCGCGTGAGTTCCTCGCCAAGAAGGAGAAGGAGAAGCAGAAGGGTGGCAGGAAGGCCAAGGCTACTCAGGAAGCCGAGGCTGCGAAGCCGGTTCGTCTGCCCAACTCCAAGAGAACTCACAACACCTTTCACTTCGAAGAGGTCGTCATGGAGGAGGTTCAGCCGCCTAAGCCAGAGACCAAGGAGGAGTCCAAGAAGGAAGAGGCGGGCAACGCGGCTGAGTCCAAGGACGTTGAGATGACGGACGACACCAAGCCTGCTGATGTCACAGCTCCTGCGACCACCGAAGGCGACGTCAAGCCCGTCGAGTCTTCCGCTCCTGCAGCGGCAGCGGCAACGGATGGCGCAGCTCCCGCTGCCGCCCCTGCCACTGCTCCCGAGACGAACGGTACAAACGGCCATTCCGCTACGGTTCCTGCGGAGGCCTCTCCCGCCACCAACGGTGCTCCTCAGATGCAAGCTAAGCGCATCCGCCGTGACATTGAGGTCGGTCTCGAGCGCTTCACCTTTGCTGACCGTGGCGAAATCGACCGCATTGTAACCACAATCTACCGCACTATTCAAGGCATCGACGACATGTACATGCGCCCTCCGTGCTGGGACAACCTTGTCTTCGTTGGCAATGGCGCTCGCCTTCGCGGTTTGAAGGACAACATTGTCCAGACCCTCTTGGCTCGCCACCTCATCTCTCCCAGCACGGCGACAATGTTCACCTCGGAGCTGCCGTCTAACATCGCGACCCCGACTGGCACCGGCGCACAGACTCCTACGGGCTCTTTCACGGGCGCCCCGCACCAGCTCCCTGCCAATGCCGCCGCCGGTTCCTCGGGCGTTAACCCCCTGCTTCAGGCCGCGACCACGGCTTCCGCTCAGCACCAGGGCACTCCGGGTCCCAGCGGCGATGCGGGTCCCAACGGCACTCACTCCGTTGCGGGCCATCACTTCCACAGCCAGACGCCCACCAGCATCAAGCTGGCGACGCTGCCTACCTACCTCAGCGAGTGGAACAAGAACGGCTTCGAGGAGGCTATGTTCCTGGGAGCGCAGGTCGCCGCGCGCATCGCTTTCTGCCAGCACAACCTCGATATGGCCGGCCTTGAGGCTCAGCGTCAAGCCAGCCTGAGCAGAGTCGACTACAAGTACGTTTCCTTTCTATTGCCTTCACTATCTATCTCATTGTAGCTTTGCTAACTTTTTCGCAGCGAGCTTGGCCCCAAGGGCATCCGCACTCACTCCATGCTCAAGTAGTTCCAAAAATTGGCCCGCGCGAACACGGGGACGACTGGTTTCTTGTTTCATCAAGTCCTTCAGGGGGACTGGATTGCCCTTCCTGAACGACTACGGCGGCAACAGCGCAGGCATGGGAATTATATCAGGTTCTGACATTGGCCGTCTCTCGGCCATTGATCACGTTTCTTTTCTGTAGCAAGGCTGCACACATTGTGTTCTGGAGTTTTAGGGACATATCAAAAAAACCTCGGGGTGTGAGGCGTGGAGGGATGCTTTTTATTGTGTTTTCTTGCTTGATAATGAAGAAGGGGAACGGATACCAGCACAGAGAGTGAGGGGGAGAGAGGGGAGGAGATGACGGGGAGGACATGGCTGCGAGCGAGCCTGCGAAGATCCTTTTGGCCTTTCGTCTAGGATTTTTCCTCGTCTATACTGTGACGAGTTGGCAGCCCAACCTGTATGATACTCGGGAAAGGATAGGTATAGAATCCTTCAGACTTTGCAATTATTCCTGCAGTGAGACGAATTCATCATTTGCGTGATGCTCATTCTTATTTTCAGCTCCTGGCCGAGAAGGTCTGCATCTCCCCCGGTCGTTTCGACCCGTATGGCTCGTACCATATTATGTTTGCTGGGCCGAAGGCAAGGGACATGTCGGAACAATTGTCGTCAATGGGCGGATTACATTGTATACAACTTTTGTTTTCCACTTGTTTCGGGAATGTGTCTGCTGCGTGAACCTCCTCGGCCGTTCGAGTAGGTGACACTAGCTGCTGGACGAAACCCGAGGTTTCGTGTTTTTCCTTGCCTCGTCGTGACGCCTTTCCTCGGGGCTCGGCCGAGGTTCTCTTGTCCAGTTTACTGATAATTTCGGCCTTTGTGTATCGGCGTAGGAAACACCCCCCTTCCGACCCGGTGGCTATCCTGAGTTCTTAAAGGGTGATGTAATCTCGTCTTGTGGGACGTTGGGGAGGCGGTAGAACTCACCACTCTTTGTTTTGGTGGTGATGGTGGAAGGTGAGTATTTATGAGGATCCGAAGTGTCCAGCAAAGGTTCATCTCAGACAGAGAGGAAAATGTTTCGATCTTGGAAGTGACTACTTGCCTGAAGATTGTGCAGCGGTAAGAGCTCTGGTGTAGACTGGCACTCGATTCAATAGATGAGGAGAAGCCAATGGGGGAGGTCATTCGTATACCTTTATTTCCTCTATTGTTTTCGCATATTTGAGGTCTTGTGCTCGATTTCTTGAGGTCGAAGGTGGTAAATATTTTATCCGGGAATTGGTGGTGATGACACATAACAGGAATAGTATCTGTCGAGGTTCACTTGCGGAGTCCGAGTATCATCTCGTCGTGCCGGCAAGTGGGACTCCATGGGCACTTGAGAGCCATCTGTAAGACTACGCTTGAATGGCACAGACGTCATAATAGACAGACACACCAGTGAGTAGTGAGTAGTGAGTAGAAGGCATCCATCACATGAAGAGCTCTCGGGGTGGGTTTCATGGGGCTTGATGAGGTCTGGGGTTGGGTTTAAACATTTCCAGAGCGAATCCCTATTCTGCTGGAGTGGTGGAAGTGAGTAGGAGGTCTGGCAAGGAGCTGCTTAATCTTTTGCTTGTGACAGAAATCTGGGGGGTGGGTATTCTTAGAGGTTTCTATTCGTGATTCGATGTTCTTTTCTTATCTAGGTCAACTGGATTGGGTATCGGGTGTAGATATGCTCGGCAATTGGTCGAGGAAGTTGGTCTCTGAGCACGCAGCTTTCACTGATCCAGGTCGAGTCTCTAAGCGTGTAGAGCAAATCATCTCAGACTTTGAGCAAGGTCTTTTCGTCTCGAGTCTATAATACAGGTATTTTTTCATCCGAATTCAGAGTATTTTGGAGGTGTAACAGAAACACCATGACAACGGCTCGTGCATGTGAGGATTGTCTCACGGAATGTAGTGAGGGAAGGTTGAAGTGAAGTGTACGATGCAATCTTGGAAAGGCCGTATGGCGACCTCCTACAATCCAAGGCATTAGGCAGTTTTGAGGAGTCTGTTTTCGCGGCACTGACGAGAGGCCTGCGAGACAAAATCAAGCAGCCTTTCTTGTATGGCTTGGACATATCCCCCGTTGCAACCACCAATTAGTACTTGAACGCACATAAGACGGCGCTTGTTGTTCACGAAATACCATTTTCGATGTGGATGGATCTATGCGCGGGAAGGAGAGATCAAACAAGTCGTTAAAAGGCAGAAATGAAGTAATTCACAGCTCAATATCGGAATTTCTCATTGTCTTCCTTCTTGGCTCCTTATTTATCCGAGGTATGATATCAACAGCACCATCACCTAGAACCACAATGTATGCAAGACCATCCCGAAGGTAGTTGAAACACCATCAAAGCTGAGTGCAGCCAACTTTTCATAGAGGCAGCGCCAAAGATTGCTAGCAGACTGGAGGCCGAACCTCGAGGAGCCCAGGCCGTCACTATGTGAACCGTCCATCACCGTCCCATAATGGGGCACAAGTAATCTATGAGGCTTGTGATCAGCCAATTCTCATGTTTAATGAGGTCGGTCACGTGGGTGTTTGAGACTGCGACAGGAGGAGTTGGTGTCCATGGCCCAGATGGAACAGTGTACAGGACGGGACACAATCGCGGCTTCTTTGCGGCAATATGGTCTGCATCGATACTGTTATCGTGACTGTAATGCTTGTTAGATACCAGAAACGAATTTTTGAAAGCCAGGTTCTGATGATGTGAAGTTCTGCTCGACATCGCCTTCATTCCCCCTCTCTTGGACATGGTTTCACGTTTCACACACTGAAGAGAGAAACCGAGTAGCCCAGTGAAATTGAACCTAGCTCTATGTCAGAGTAAGACAGCTCTTTACGGCAGAGACGGCTTTCCCTGTTCCTAGGTCAGCTCTCCGGGCTCTGTAGTCTACGCCGATGCTTTGATCGAGAAAACGTATAACACAAACACAACTCTCAAAACCACCTTAGTAGTTGATCACGGAACTGGTAACAAAAAAGTACTGACGCGTCTCTGGGCTTCTTCGTCCTAAGATGAAGGTTAAATCTGCCAAATTCCAGGGCTTCATTGTCTTCGTCGACTCGTACAGGAAACTTTCCTACTTGTATGTAGTTTTCCGGATATCATACGAGGTCATCAGGCAAAGAGCCTTGGCTCAATATAGACCAAGGAGAACCAGCCTTTAGCACAAGTTTCTATCAGTTTGTCAGTTGGGTGGCCGGTCTCATACTCGACGTCTGCACAGCGTAGCCTTGCCCAAAGTCATTGCCGCCAAGTAGTTCAAGACCAAGCCTCTGAACTGTACACAGAAACCGACGTAGATCGCGTCATGAAGGAACAGGACTTGCTTCCGCAATCAAAGGTTGCCTACGCGATAATGCTAGCACCGTACAAAGAGTGAGAACAGGGACGCGGCGAAAGCAAGGTCCATTTTTAGGTCCGGTTGACACCTGAATCCGTTGAGAAGCCGGAGTAGTCGATCTGGTGACTCTGACACGCCTTGGACATGTGGAGGCGGCCGCGGAGGGGGACAGCCTGATATTCTTGTCTTGTCAAACACTCAAAGGACTAGAGTGATAGAGTCGAGTAGATCCACGCTATCAAGAGGTCTGGCAACTGTTACGCTCTTCACCAGAGTCCTCATAATTCATCACTCGTGCCTTTTTCACGGGCCCACGTCTGTTGTTCTAATTCAAGCAGAGAAGCAACGACATGTGGCTCGAGTAGAGAGACACTGGAACCGAATCAGAGCGAGCAATTGAAGAATCATCCTCCCATCTAGTCCTACATGAGGTGCCTCCCGAGCCTTGCCAAGCTACATAGGCCATAACCACAGCCTCGTGATCTTCTCATACGCAACTTTCAACTCTATATCGGAACTGGACCTCAAGCCAAGACTGAAACGCACATCCTCCATAATACCCATCAGTTCACCCATAAGTTTAAATCAAGCAGATCTCCGTTAGAAAGTCCACATCCCCTCCCGTCCCTCCAAGGCCCACTCGATTCACCACCAGAGCATCCTCCCGTACCGGCGCGCCCACCTTCGAGTCCACACAAACACAAGCCCACAAAGATCAACCCACCTCCGCAAAGGAACCACACAAATCTAGATCCCACGACGGATCTGACACGTTCGAATAACGAACGGCCGGTTGGCCCAATGGCAAGGCGTCTGACTACGATTCTTTCGACTAAATCATGCGGCTTGGGCTGTACGAGGATATGTGGGAGTAAATAGGTATCAGGAGATTCTGGGTTCGACCCCCAGGCTGGTCAATGATCTTTTGCTACCAAAACCTACTTTTTATATATAGGTTACATATACATTTCTTCACCCTTTACTTTAACATTGATATAGAATAACGACGGTGTTCATATACCCGTTGACCCGTCGCCCTCATCCCTCTTCATTGAACATCATCTTCCCCCGTCACTGTTTCTTCACAAAACTCATCGTGACCTCGTCACCCGCCAGACTCTGAATTTGCTTCCCATGACTGCTAGCTACTGTGTCCTCTCTCTCCCTCAGTCTTGGAAGTCACGAGAAGCACAAGAAAAAAAAAAAAAAACGCGTTGCAGAATTTTCACCAGCATTACCTTACCCCTCTTTTTCCCTTACCCCAACCTGAAGGGCGGTGGGCACGTCAGTCACGCGGTTTTTTTCGAGGATGAGGTAAGGTAAGGCGAGGTCACGATCGTGAACCACACCCCTATCATATAGCCTAGTGCTGAGCAAAACACCGAGACGGCGGTCAAGAGGGGGGTGAGAGATCTTGAGAGAATCGGGTGACAAACAGATATACATACTTCGTACACCGTTTTACACTGTGAAGGCTAAGTCCGTATATCCGTAATTCCACCGAGACAGAGAGAGAATCTGCCTCCAGAGGTTCAGTGCTCTTTACACTCAAGATGACCAAAGTCCAAAGAGTGTGCAATTAGATATGGGGCCTTTCCGGTGAGTGAAGAATACTGCCTTCAACTCTGAGTTTGGCAACATTCAGATATCGATATCGCGATTCACATGCATAGCTTTACACACTCACATCGAACCCACCGTAAGTTCTGCAACTTCTCTGCAATGTTCGCTCAGACTCACTCGTCAAAGACTCGAGTCGCAAAACGCAAACTCATCTCCCACAGAAGCTTCCTTACGTCTTAACCAATACCCAAATTTCCGACCAAATAACCGTTCAAGATTCCAAATGACCACCAAAAAGCAAACCATCCATTTCGTCTCGTCTCGTCTCGTCTCTCGTAATACCCGAGATAATCCAAAATTCCTCCAAGACCTGAACTAAACTCAACCGTTCACTTCCTCCGTCGTCTCGAACAATTTGCGCACCCCTCCTCTCTTCCCGACCCCGTGACCGTGCTTTCTCTCCGTGTCTTCGTCTCCTCTTCCTCCTCTGCTCCGGCTCATTCCCTTGCTTGTGCTGCACTTGCTTGGCCTTGCCCCCCCCCCTTCACGCGGCAGAACACCCCCGAGACATCACCCAAGGGGCCGCGCGAAAACCCACAAAAACGCGGTCCGTCATGCAGAAACAAGCCTCAACAAGAGGCAGGGAAAAAACATCAGATACAGGCACGCACAGTTAGTTCGCTCGGTAATCGCACAGAGAGAGACTCACCATTCAGTATGTGAGCCTCTACTCCGTACTCCGTGTACACCAGGCAGACTGCCGGAGTGCCCAGAGAACCACAAAATACCTCGCATGCGGCATTCCAGAATTTCAGTATCCCAGACTCTTAGCAGAGAAAAAAAGTGTGCCCATTTGCAATGAAAGCCGGAGAGCCTCCAGTCTTCCACATATCTTCCACATAACCTTGTCAAGTGGCGACCGCTTCTCACCTACCCACCGTGCCACCGATTCCCATGAACCCCGGGGGCCCGGTCAAAGAGCAAAGGGGCAACAACCGCTCGCGGCCCTTTGAAGGAACAGCAGGCTCGCACGTTGAACTGGGGAATCTCGACTGAGGCCGGGGAATCGGCAACTGTGGTCGACGCGAGAAGCCATCTCGTCGTCCGATATCTGTATGGACCTCCTCCCTTTCAGTCTCCTCCCCCGGGATGTCCACAATGCAAGTGCCAGGTGCTGTATTTTTTTCTCGTGACTTTCTCATCCGGCTTGTGCCCGGTGCGCGGCATGTGCGGGTCTCGAGATCACATAGCGCAACATAGCCTCGCCTCTAGAACATTGGAAACGCTCGATCAAAGCTCTAGCGTCTGGCTTGACATATCCACGTTGTCAAAAAAATCTACGAATACTACTATGCTTCGTGGTAAGGGGCGGAACTGGTCGTGGCGAGCGCTAGCAACGCTCATGCAGCGGAAACAGCGGATAGCAGCAACACTGAGCGCAACAAAACGCACCAGGAGACATCCTTACAGTATTACAGATCACCGACGTGTGTACGGTGTAATACGTTGTAGTTCGAACGCGGTCTGCTCTCACCTTGAATCCCGAATTAGAAGTTCTGTTTCGAGGAGAGCCGCCGGACGTGCTGCCCTTGCTCCCTTGACCCTTACTAGGGCGGTGCGCGTCCTCGTCTTGCGCTCCTTGATGCGACAGTATAGGGGTTCTGTTTCGGCTAGAACAATTCATAGTCTTGTCTCTGCTGCATTGCCTCCCCCAATCTGATCGCCAGAAGCCATTCTGCGTGGTTAGTTGCCAGGTCATTGCGTGTGCAGCGTATGTCGGCCGGGGAGTACCCGAAACAGTCATGCCATGGCAATGCTGCGTGTTGCTCGTAATGTGTATCTGTACTCCCAAGTGACCGGGGGCTGCTCTAAACAGTTTTTATGTATCTCTCGTTCTTTGCACAACGCGAGATAGGTTGGCCGGGTTTCTTGACGATAGTTTGAAGAGTGCCAGAGTTTATGGACACTGTGAAGTTTGAGAGCGATGAGAACTATGTCAAGTTATGGCGGCCAATCTCGCATAGGGGCATTGCGACCGGAGCTCATCTCCCAACTCATAGGCATAGTCTATCTTCTGGTCAAATGTCCGGTAGGATACCATCGCCGAGTCTGTCAAGGATGGCTGTTCTTGGAGTTGCGCATTGATGGTTGCCGCAAGCGGAACCGCAATTGTCAACGACAACGAGAGGCGGAACGCGGAACGGGTGCGCTCGACTGTTGGCATCGTCTCTGTAGTTCTCAGTCGATCATGAGCATCGTGATTGCTGCATAAAAGTCCAGACTCAAGATCACGATTACTATTCATGACGTCAATCTGACTTGACAAGTTGCAAGACCCTCTGTCGAATTTACTTGAGTCGTGAGTTGTTGGCAAATGACGCAATTGCATCTTGAGATAGATATCCGCACTGCAACGCTGCCTCTAATCTCTCGCAGCAAAGAAAAAGTCCGCATGCCCTCCGCAACCCGCGGGGGATCCACCCGGAAGAGGACCGCGTCGTTGAAAAAGATTGTGATACACGGCCGTGGGACCCGGGGTTGAGGCTGGTCAGGAGTCGTCCCTTCAAAGCCGTGAGATTGGCCGACACTGGCGAGATGAACTTGGCAAAAGCTCCATGATCGGCATCCGGCCGAGATGTCATATTGAAGCATGTTGTATCAGTCGGTCCTTTAACTCAAAGACTGTCGTCACACCCGGGCTTGACTGAATCGTGAAGGGCTTCCGAGTTGCGCATCCCGGACGTGAGGCGTCCTTCAAACCACGGACCGGAGATGCTGCCTGCCAATCGAGATGACAATTTGATATTGCAGGAACATCCATCGTCGACGTTGTTACGATCCCCTTGCCTGCCGAAATAGAGAGACGCATGGCTCACCTCGCCAGCCGGCTGATTCACCTCTGCACGGTGCCCAAAAGTTGCAACACGGAATACAGATAGGGCTTGCGAATTTGCCCTCAATCTCTCAGCCATCGCAGCCACAAATGAAACAAGCAAGGCTGGAGCTGGAGACAATGGCCCGAACGACAGATCAGACGAGCTGCATTCCCGACGCTTCTCGCGCCAGTTACTCGAAAAACAGGCCCCCCGACTGCCCCCCACTTGGAGCCGGCAGAAGCCCTGCTTTGACAAGTCTGTCCCGGTGCAGGGCATAACTGCATTCTGCTTGCTGGCACAAACCTGAACCGATTCGTTTATACCGTACACTGTACGGATAGGGGCGTCTCGGAGTGGTGCGGCATAGGGCAGCCCTACTCAGCTTCAGGCCTCAGCTTAGAAGTAACCGCGCCGAGTGAGTGGTGTGGCCACCTAGCGACGTGTGTCCCTTCAGATGCTTGCATAACTATTGTGTAACCGTACGTAACGAATTTTCGAGAAGGAATCGCCTCAACCTCTCATCGACGGTTGGGCATGGGTTCGCATACCGCTCCCACGTGGACTTTCGTGGGTCTGCTGTTCGAGGTGGAGATTTGACGCGACCTCGTCATGGTTCTCCGTGTCATCCAAAGCAACTGAATGATCGTGAGCCCATGTATCCGAAGGTCTGTCTCTGCTTAACAGGTAGCGGCGGCGGCAGCGGCCACGGCGTCTTTCTCGGAAGGAGATGATAGGTCTGCGAAAGTTTGACCAGTGCTGTCACTGCTGCGTTAGGGCGCGGTCGACGGGAACAAATGCTTCCATGCCAGCTGTGTTCGTAGCGTCTTGGTCCAGCTGTCGCTGCAAGATGACTGGTTTCCTTACCCTTGCAATCTCGGGGATATTTCGACTTGTCGACTCAAGCGGCCTGGCGTCCTATCCGGCTGCACTAGAAGCACTGTGCTAAATCTTGCAGGCAAAGACCCTGATTCGATGGAGCGATCCCAGGGTGCCGCCGTGCCGCCAACTCGCAAAGGCCTCGTGAGGGGTATTTGGAGCAGGAAACACACCTCCTCGTGTCAAAACCTGACTAGCGAAGAAGTTGGGATTCCCGGCCGGCACTTTTGTGAGTACGTCCTTCCGCTGAGCGGAACTGGATGGACATGGGCTCACGGCTTCCGAGCTGTCCTTCGGATACGAGCGAGTCAGAGCTTGATAGTGTGTGGTAGTTTATTGACGGTGACTGAGCCAACTCGCGGATGGCTAGAATTCTCTTCGTTAGTGGATTGATAGAAGGGAAACGTAACGGGCTACTAGTGTAATATAGAACAAAAGGTCGGAAGCGACGCGATCTGTTGACGTAGTTATCCTTCATGACTCGCGTCAGGTAAGGGAAAAAGCCACCCCTGCTCATCATTTTGCAAGACGTGCGCAGCGCGCATTCGATTATTTAGGTAGTCTCGAAATGTGCCAGCCTCTCTGTGAATAGCGGTCAATGAGGATAGGTACCGTATGTGACGGCGAATTCCGCCGTCCTGAAGTCCGACCAGGGCGATGGGCCAGATGCAATCAGATAACACCTCCGCGCGAGAACATCAGTCGCATCGAGCTTGTGCCGCACAGCAGCAGGGTTCTCAGCTTAGGCCCGCGGCTGCCATCTCGACGCAAGGTGGTGGTTGACGGTGGAGTCTTCAGGGGAACCGCAAAACAGCCTCAACTCTGTTGAAGCCACGCGGGAGACCAGCCAAAAGCTCCACCGAGGACGCGCTTGTTCTTCGAATGGAGGGTCCCAACTCCCTGATGAAGATGCTTGAGATCCCGCTGCTGATGAATCTCCAACTCCAAGACAGCCTCCTCCGGGAACACCAAAGGGACTAGGTTGCCAGAACCACATGCCCCGCAAAGAAGGCTGGACGACCGTTGTACGGAGTATACCATCCACAGGCCGAAGTAATGGGTAGCAGGAGGCGGAGAATTCGTGAATAGGTTCTTTGAACGTGCGACCAAAAACCCGCTGCCAGCAGCGAGCATGCACTGCTACTCAAGACCGCGACTCCCTTTGAAAGTGAGAGCGATTCCAGTAACCTTGAACTTGTGGCGCCTACACTTGCCATTGCTGGAAGAACTTGGCCAACAGGGCTTTTCTCTCTCTCTCTCCCTCTCTGGCAATGAAACGCTGGTAGCTGAATAAACGATGATGAGTTGATCCGAAGGACGGGACCTCCATCAGACCGAGGCACTGACGCGAATCCCTGTCGAGATCGCCAGCCACAACTCAGCATCAGCTTACCTCACGAAGCAAACCCCGAGTCGTTTTTCAGGGATCTGCCGCAAGGAGATGCTCTGGTTTCGGTTCTCGTTCGCTGTGCGCGTTGCAGCACCTGCACCTAATGGTACGCAATTTGCCCATCCTAATGTACTCGTAACATGACCCAAGTCGTCTCAACTGGGATATTTGTTGCAGTCCGGAAAGAGCCCGTCCTCACTCGACTCTTTCTACCACCTGATCGATGCTGTCAGTTGCTTCCTTCCCGCACATTGAGAGTATTCGTTGCAGCCTTGTTGGGGGCCGCGAATACAGCGTGGGACTCGTCGCATCGTGGCTTCGTCACACAAGATTAGCGGACATGAGTTCCCAATTTGATCGAGCTAGACCGTAACCAGTTACATTTGTCATCTCTCTCGGCCGATTGTAGGATGGCAATAAGCTTTGGTCGCCATATGCCAGCGGGAGAGAAGTGGTGCTGTTCGGAGCTAGCTGTGAAGGTGGTGGTAGATCGCGGACGCGAGATTCGCACATGGTTGAGAGGAAAATGCTCACAGCTTGCATGCGGAATACTGACTCCATGATGGTACCGGTAGACACGGTAGGAGCGTCGGACGGAAGCCGCTTCACGGCGTTTGTAACTGTCGGATATCTCTCCGCTTCTAGCCTACAAGCCAAGCCTCTTGCGAGTTCTTTGCTCTCCCCTCTGAACCTTGATGCCGGAACCAGGCCAAAGCACGACGTCCTGAAGTGTCCCATGGCAAGCATATCTCTCGATCGGGGGAAGTTCGGACACAAAAAAATCTCTGCACCCTCCCAGGGCTTATGATGCAAGCGTGGCGTGAGTGATTCGTCACTTAGGATTGGCTTGCAACAGAGTTTGGAACATATCAGGATTGAGGAAAATTGCAGCGCCACCGTCTGATGTCAAGTTATCGAAGTCGTACATCTTGATGATGGAATCTCGAGATATGGCCAAAGCTTCCGGATCCTGTGCTTCTAGAAGAGAATAATGGGGACTTGGAATACCGGTAAGAAGGGTTGAATGGGGCCGTGGACCCTCACTTCACCATGCTCGAGCGTCATCGTCCCACGATTCTCGAGCTGTCCAGTGCATCCCACAGCAGCGTCCCTCGCGGTCAGAGAAATGCGGCCAGCGACGCCACCTGGCCTGGGGTGTGCGGAGGGGTTGCTGTTAGGTAGCCGAATGAGAATGAGCTATGCCGAAGAGACGGGTATAGTCTGCATACTGGCTGGTATGTCGCTGCTGCTTGCGCTGCAACCTCGTTACCCAAGTTGGCCACCAGCTCAGCAAAGCCTCCAACTTTCTCAGGCGACTGTTGCTAGCAGATCCCTTCAACCGTGCATTGTAAATGGTGCGGACGATGCACGGTGAAGAGCAGCGTCTCCGACTGCGGCCCCCAACCAGCGTCGTGTCGTTTGTTATTCGAACTTCGAATTGACGACCGCGTGATGTGGTGTCTGATAAACACACCCTCGTATTCAAAGATAAACGAGAGTCGGAAGGTGAAAGCAGGTTGAGGAATCAGGATTGCTCTTGGGTCCTGCAATTTTTCTGGACTTCGCGTATCCCTGTAAATCGATGTAGCCGGAGTGGCTGGGGAAGCTTGCGTAGTGGATGTATTACGGGTGAATTGCACAGTACAAGTGAACGAGCTTGCTCTTGAACCAGCAGTATGTACCGGGCCCAAACGGAAACCACGGTCGATACTCTCAGGGGGAAAAAGCATTTCCGCTGTATGCGACATGTGTCGTGTCGAGTCAGGTCGGGGAATGCTGGACTGGGTTGCCAAAGTTGAACATTCTTTTTGGGCTCTTCGCATGCCATGCCACGACGTCCATCGAACTGTCGCTTTCTGATATCTGCAGCCCGCAACAAAAGGAGTTTGTGGTCATGGCTGAGATGGGTCCAGTGAGATCGATCTCTGTGCCCCGTTCTCCATCATCTGAGATGGCCCCGTCCCGTTGTGAAAATGATGCGAAAGATGCCCATTGGACGGTGGGCGCGGGTAGAGATGGGGCGTGAGGCTCTTCTGGCTCTTATTTGGGGCATCCAGAAGAAACGTCCATGCCGCGACTACTATTGATCGAACCGACAACTGTAGACATGTTTCAGACAATCTTTTCGGTGACGGCGCCTGTGCATTTCGATTCATCTTTCTCATCCTCGGCGCTGATGCCACGAAAACTAGCCGGCGTTTGACAGGCGGGCGCCATAATAGACGGTCGATCGGACATAGGCGACTGTTGCTGACAGCGAAGCGGTGACTCGGCCAAAGTCCGATTTTCTTGCACGGAAATGTGTGTTTTGGGGCCGTTTCGCTTGACTCGTGGATCCTGCACAACATCCCCCAACATCCGTCATGAGGTAACAGTAGCCCTGTGTTCCTCGCACACAGTATGCCTGGAGAGGCGGTAAAAAGAGGTACATAGCCGTGTGCTGACGGCAATTGCTCGTCCGCTGGACCGGTGGGGGATTCATTCTGTGATACTGTAAAACGGGTGATTGTGCACGACACTGATCTTGAGCTTTCCGTATCGCTATGCCAAGAAAGACATGGAACCGTAGTGTGTACCTTGGCTCTCTGGCAATGAGCGCGCCAAGGAGAATGGACAGCAGACCTTGATATTGTGTCTTCTGATCATCAAGAGCTTTCCCGGCGGCCGTTCTAATCTTTCGCTATCGCTCGCTGCCCCCTTCTCCCTGGGACAGGACCGGAAAACCCAGAACAAGTAGCGTGGTAGCAAGGTTTGCCCAGCCTCCTTAGCTCAAAGCCGTCGAGCCACTGGGTTTCTGAATGTTCTACAGAATTTCTGGACTCGGGTGCTCAGCTAGACGAACGAGGGGTTGCCTTGCTTCCAAAATGATTGCCACTGCCGCTGCTGGACCATCGTGTAATTCCAAGGCTGGATGGCATGATGGCTCGAAACAGTAGTTTTGGACGATAGGTGACAGTAAACTCGCGAATCCCGAGTGGCTATACCAAATTGATTCATGCTCGTTGCGATCAGTAAATGCACAAAATGGGCGGAGTGGCAGGGACAGCTGACAATGTTTGACAGCTGGGCAGCTCACCCTCCGTGTTGCACAGTACGAATAAAGAGTGTGATTGGGACGCTTGGCCCTGGTGTCCAAAATTACCCTCAACAGAACATGCCAAAGAATTTTGACATACGTCATACTGTCAAAGTGAAGGAAGCGTGACGACTGGGAGGGTGCGGCGGTTACGCCTGTTGTCAACTGCCGTAACGAATCACCCAGAGCAGTGTACGCTCCATTCTAGCCCATCAGAAGCCATCACCCATCTATTCTTCGACGGCGCCAGACGATTCGTGTTCGTAGCAGCGTGACCCTGCATGCTCTTGGAGGCCAGGAGGTTCGTTGATAACGCTTGGCGTAGAGGTTTATAGTGTATTGATCGGTACTCGGCCCCGGGGACTCCGCTTTCCGCTACTTGTACATCGTCGTGATGTATCCGTACTTATGCAATCGGCGTGATGCCGGCGGCATTGGACTGTCAAGATTGAGTCGACCCATATGTCGAGTAGGCCGCTCGGAGCTCGTCCGCACTCCGGCCACCGGACGTGTTTCCTACACCACCCCAGGGGTTTCTTATTTCTCTCGCGTACAGGCTGCTGCTGCACGTTCGGGATGTCAGAACGAGCCGACCATCGCGTGTGTATTCGTACGGCTAGTAAGATGAGATCAAGGTTGACTTGTGCGCGGATTTAATGTACCGCGTATGCAGCCACATCCCTGGCGCGTGGTTTTGTTCTGCAGCAGACAGACAGCAGGTACTGCCAAGAAGAGTTCCCGAATGGGAAGAGAGGTCTGAATGCCGCCCAGTATCCCACGCCCAGCGAGCATCTGCATGGTTGGTGCATCCACAGAGCAGGGGCAGATCCTCGTAAGATGCAGCTGGCGGGTACCTCGGATCTCGAGGCGGCGAGCAAGGCAGTGGGCAGCAAGGTGCCCTACCCTGCCCTGCCCTTTTCAGGTACCCATACATTGAGCGTGCCGTGGCCGGACTGCAGCAGTGCAGAGTAACGGTACCACGTCGATTCGCGTGCGGCGGTCGTGACGCTTGCAGGGTTGGCAATCGTCTCATCAATTTTGGGCGAGCATGGTCAGAGACGTATACCTTGCCCAATTGGAAGGACACCCATGGCCATGAACCGTTGGAAGCGGCGGGTTTTCCGTGTGTACTATACAGACTACAGAATAGTAGCATGGTTTGTAATCTGTATGGATGGTCAATATCGGTGATGAGAGCTCGTGTGGGTGTCGTCAAAGATAATTCTGATGATTGTGTGGCCACCTAGGCGTTGCGACATGGATAGTCCAGGTTGTCAGCGATGTGAAAGAGCGTCGAAGCTCGCGCTGATGATAGCATTAGCAGGGGTTGACGTAATGATGAGTGTTTCCCTGGCGTCCTTTGGGTGTAGAAGAGGCCGCCAGAAGACGAATTGGAGCGATTCAACCGCGTGTATCGTGTGTCGTGGGTGTGTCAAGTGCATTGTAACAAGAAAACAGCCGGGCGGCATCCAGGGAAGGCCGAGATACGGAGAGCCAGCAGGGCCCCGAGAGGACGACAACGCTGTTTCGAGTAGCTGTGCGTTGGCTATACCCGTGGTGAGAGAGAGCGACACGATATATTATGATATGTTGAAGTGCAGTTGGCAGCATTAAGACAAGAATAAGGGTTCATCACATCTGTTGGCGCGTGCTGGCCTGCAGGTGGAATCCAACCCGGAATCCACCCACGCACGTACGGTATCCTCACTCTGAAGAAACGGGAGTTGGGGAGGGAAGGGGTCTTTTTTGGTTTTTTTTTGGGGGTCGACAGCGTAAGGAGAAGGGACGAGGAGGGGTCGAGCTGGCGGGTGGGCAGCTGCTCCTTCTGGCGGATACGGATACTTCACCTGTGTGATCCTTGGGTTTGGGGAAGGAATCTCACCATCCATCCGTGGGCCGTATCTACCTTACAGGCCCTTACTACAGCTGACGGGAATCGAGAGGAGCATGGCCGTAGGAGACTAGGACCACATTCGCGGGAGTGCATGCTGCAGTCTGCACAGGACATGTCTCTTTTTGAGGGGAAGAGGCCATTGAATGACACCGCCAGCAACGTGCCAGCGTGGGAACCACAGCGGCACGGCGGCAGTGCCAGGCGGGACAGTTCGGGGTGTGTGGACCCTACGAGGTACCTAACGTACGGTATGAGGTGCGATGGTGGACGTTGTTCACTGCTGGGCCCCGGGGAAGGGGAAGAAGGGTAAGAGATGGATCTGTAGGCATCTCAGTTGGGTCGGATATGTGGCGGGCACCTATGGTGGTAAAGTCACTCGCTGCCTGGCTAGGGCAAATGCTCTACACAGAGTACCGACTCGAGACGTACTCATCCTGAACCCCGGGGGCTGGGAAGGGTGGTGGATGCCATCTTGCTGGTTCGGGGCAAAGACGCACGAGGAACGACAACCAGGACGGGGACCAAAGGAAGTGGAAAAAAAAGGGGGGTCATGGAAGTGTTGGAAGAATTCGAAGAAGGGAAATAAAACCGGGACAAGACTCGAGCAACTTCATCTTCCCAGTCGACAAGGAAGGAACCACAAATGCTCGGCAGGCACAGATTAGAATCGAGTACGAAGTACGGACGACGAGTACGAAACTACGAAGAGTATCCGTACTCCGTACCGTGCCTTCTCTCAATCACCTCAGGCTCTTACGATTCAATCCAATCCAATACGACACGACACAGTAGTGCAGGTGCAGTGAACCAGCGTGCCAGACCTTTTGCTCAAATGCGGTTTCATTTTCAGGAAGGTGTGCGGATGCGGAGTTCTTTCCGCCCATGCCCACGGCAAACTGGCAATGAAAAGACATGGCAAGCGCCAGGGCAGGGCATCTCAAGCAAGGAAGGCAGACAGGCAGACGCTACTACCTTGGCTTAGCACGGCATGGTTGGCATGGCATGATACCGCCGCAGGAGAACCGTCTTGAAGAAACGTACGGAACTAAGTACCAACCACCAAGGTACCGGCCTGTTTGCTACCACCTTTGCCTCCCTCGATGGTATCTCATGACTTCAGCCTTCGAAGCTCCCACAAGAAAGAAGGAAAAAAAAGGTTGCGAAAACAAGGACGGGACATTTAGACTTTCACATCATTACCATCCCGATGACAGCCTTTGCACGATTTCAGGGGAGGGTTTCCCTGGAGAATTTGGAACAGCGTTTAATAACAAACCTACCGCGAGGCATGTAGCATTGCTCGGGGAATTAGACTGATATTACGGTAAAAGCAGACGGTGAGACAAGTGACTCGATATCAACTAAACCATTCGATCATTACTCGCTACCTATGCACTACTCACTCACGATGTAGATATGGTGAGGTGAGGTAAATAGAACAGAGCGCACAGAAAAAGATGATGTGCAACCTACCGTTTGGAGCCAAGGGGAACATGGCAGCGTCGGGCATGATGCTAGGTATAGCAGTGTATAGCCCAGCCGATCTAATGCAGGCCTTGACAATGCTATGCCTGTTTCTCTCTCCCGTCAATCTTTACCT
Source organism: Colletotrichum fioriniae (assembly GCF_027942845.1). Lineage (NCBI taxonomy): Eukaryota > Fungi > Ascomycota > Sordariomycetes > Glomerellales > Glomerellaceae > Colletotrichum > Colletotrichum fioriniae. The sequence goes on from NW_027076842.1 coordinate 1,274,695, forward strand.
ACTTCCTCTCTCCCGGTCATCTCTCTCGTTACATAGGTTGTGAAGCGCCAAACTAATACCGCACGCAAGCTCACCTCCTGCGTAGGTACCTACCCATTCCGGACCTGAGCAGCGGAAAGACGGTGGTTGACGAGGTACCTTGTTCTGAGGTAAGGTAAGGTAACTGCGAGACCGGGTGCAAAAATGGAAGAGTGTTAAAAAATAAATAAAAATAAAAAGGGTTCGCGTCACCGCCCTGTTGCAGACCACAGTAACGGTAGGCGTGAACCCTGTACGAATACTGACAGGTTCCCTCGGCCAGGTATCTTGTTCCGTACCGCCTTCCTCAGGCGAACAGACATGAATGGATTACTAGGTGCAGCTAGTTCGATTTTTGACACTCGCCTGCACAATGGACGTCGACCGAACCAAGCACCCAAGTTCACATTACCTCACCTTTTTCTCCCATTCCCTCCCGTGTGTCTGTTTCCCAGCACACACCACCGTCTCTTGAATCGCGTACCTCAGGTATTCCTCAAGGGCCTCGTCTCTGCTTGACTGCGGGCATACACCGTAGATCTGACCATACAGTGCTCGCGCTGTGTACAACGAACGTCGGGTCTCCGAGGTAGGCGTGCCCAGGCAGACGCAGGCATTGGCAGGCGCTTCCTCAAAATTTTCTCACCTGCCCTTGGAAATCAGAAAGGAACATGGGTGCTTGTACCTTCCTGGCTTGTTGCGCAGCTGTTGTCGTCTTGTCGCGCGGTCTCTCCCCGTCTTTCTCCTTCTTTTGCGCGGTTCTGGGCTGTCTGCGCAATTTATTCTTCCTTCTGCGTGTAGGTGTGCCTGGGAAAATTTCCTTCTCTTTCGGAATTTCCTACCTTTGCCTTGCACTTCTCAATTCTCTGGCCATTGAACCCTGCCTCTTGTTCGTCTTCGTCATCAATCTGCCGCTTACCTATTCTTTGACTGCACGGCTGACTCTGACTCGACCAAAATTCCATCACCGAGAATCAGTCCTCGAAACGGGACACCAAAGGCAAGAATCCGGCAAATCCTCTGATATTTATGACATTAGCCCCAAAGTGGATTGAGTGCAAAAAAGGAAAGAAGCAAAACGGGTCACCCTCCCACGTCCACCTCCCACACCTTCCCAGTCACCCACCACACTGATTTTCATTTTCGCATCCACACACCACCCCCCAAAAAATTTCATGCCGTCCGCACCTCACTCAGATGCTTTGATCTTTGGACCGCGGTGACCTCCAACTTTCTTGTTCTGCTTCGGCCAAGTCTTCTCTTCTTTACTACCCAAGAACTCAAGGTACTCGTTAAACTCTACCTCACCTACTGCGTACTCGACAACGTGAGCGGAAACAGTAGCTACCTCACCTTACTTGCCATTCGCAGTCACCTGCAGCAATACCGTCCAGTATCGGAGTATCCTACCTTACCCTTCGTGCCTTCCTTGCACAAAAAGGAAGAAGAATCCACCGGTACACACCATCCCACCCTGGTCTGCTTCCTGCCCACCTTTCCCTTCCTCACCTACCGATCCATTATCCGTCAACCAGGATTCCAACCAACGGCCAACCTCCCACACTTTCTCCGAAAAAGGCCCTTCATAAAGACCAAGCCGGATCCACTCCTCCCAGAAGGGGCGACGTCCAAACCCACTTCTTCCCTTTTTCCCCCCCTCCACCTCTTTGGACGGAGTGACCATTGCTCAACGGTTCCTGCCTTGCACACCCTCGGCACCCACCCCAGCAAGACCACTTTTTTCTTCCCACTCACCCCCTCCCCCTTCAACACCCCTCTCGGCGGCACCAGGTACCTGACAGCTTTTTTTTTTCTTGCCGAAGAGCAACGCGAGAGAAAAAAAATAAAAAGGATCGGGGCCCATCTGCTCCACTCTCGACCCTCCCCAAAACCACCTCCAAACGGGATCAACTGGAGCCTCATCCCACCACAGAAAGTCCACCTTACAAACAACATCTCTCTGCGCGTGTTGTCTTCTTTGGGTTCGCGACTTCCTTCATTCGTCTGGCGGAAAGCTTATCCTGAAGAACTTCTCGACTGTGCATCACTACACTCGAGTTTACTTCTTTTCGCCCTTGCAGCAACATCCTCAACTGGGTCGGCGACTTGACTGTCCTTGTCCCACAAAATTTTTACACGAGACCCTCGACGAGTCCCGTACAGACAGACGTGAGAACGCGTCTTGATCTCGCAACAAGCAAGCTGCTCTGTGCGCCTTTGTCTCGACAAAAGGCCAACAGACCTGCCGCGGATAGCATGGACGCTTCCCAGTACCCTACCAATGGTATAAACACGACCTCGGCCTCCTACCCGTCGCCCCCCGCCATCACGCCTCATCAACTTCAGCACACCAACTCCCCGCTGCCTCACCAGACTCTGCCGCCTTTGCAGCCGCAGACCTCCGCCGCCATGAACCAAATGTACGGCAGCAACCCTCACACACCTCGCACTCCTGCGACGCCCAACACTCCGGGCTCCCAGAACAACATGCCGCCGTACCAGCCTCAGCAGCAGCAGCAGCAACAGCAGCAGCCTCGCGGTCCTTACCAGCAGATGGGCCAGTACCCTCCCCCGCCCCAGGCGTACGGCACTCAGTCCATGCTGCCCCAGACCACGATGGCTTCTTCTCACCCGCAGCCCATCGCGCCTGCCCCCGCGTCTGGACGCGTTCCTCCTGTTCTGCGTCCCATGCCCGCCGGTGGTGTCATGCCCCAGCCCGGTATGAACTCTCCATACGGCCCTGGCGGTGTCATGCCCGGTGGCATGGGCGAGGCCGACCAGCCTACACACGTCGTCGGCTCTCAGGGTCGCCGTGGCATTCTCCCCAGCGCTCCCGGCCGCCCTGCTGCCACTCCTGCTGGCGCTGGCAACACCAAGAGCACTGTTATTCCGGTCAAGGATGCCGATGGCAAGTTCCCTTGCCCTCACTGCACCAAGACCTACTTGCACGCGAAGCACTTGAAGCGTCACCTTCTGCGCCGTAAGTTATAACCCACTAACTAACCCATGCAGCTTATTCCCTTTGCTGACACGGAATACGATAGACACGGGCGATCGCCCCTACATGTGTGTGCTGTGTCGCGACACTTTCTCGCGAAGTGACATTCTTAAGCGTCACTTCCAGAAGTGCTCTATTCGCCGAGGTAACCCGACTGGTGCTAGTCACTTGTCTCACCCTCAGGCTCATGTCAAGAAGAACGCTGCTGCGCAGAAGGCGGCTCTTGGTCAGGATGGCGGTCTGAACCACCTCAATGGTCTGGGTAACATGCCTGCGGATGGCATGGTTCAGCCTTTTGGTATGATGCCTGTGTCGGACGGGATGAGCAACCTTGCGAACGATCAGAGTCAGTTGTCGCGCGCCAGCAGCCTGACTAGGCTTGATAATGGCAGTAACCAAGACAGACGGGATTTGACAGGATCTGTCATGGATGCTTCTGGCCGAGGTGGCAACTTCGAGCAGGCATACAACGGCAATGTCCCTAGCTCCATGACGCCCAATATGAATCAACAGATGCAAAACTACAATATGCCCCCGGGTCAAAATGGAATGTCCATGTATGGCGGGTCGAACTCGAACCAACAATCGGGCCTTGATTGGTCTCAAATGTTCCAGGCTGGTGCGCAACAAACCTACGCAAATCATACTCAATTCCCCCCTAATCTTGGACAGACGCAGATCGCAACCAAACCAGAGCCTAATACCGGCGTCGAAAGTACAGAAGGTCCCCCTGGCCACTCCAACCACCCCGATTCCCTCTTTTTCTCGACCTGGGACGTGCCGCCATCGATTCAAGACCCCTTTACCCATCTCTCCAACCAGATCCTCAACTTCTTTTACCCTCCAGGTTCCCCGATTACCGATGAAAGCGCTGGCTTCAACCTATACTTCTCTGCCGAAAACATACGCGACTTCTTGGAAAAGTACACTCATTTCCATGTCCATTTTCCCATTCTCCATACGCCCACCTTCCGTATCATGGAAGCCTATACTGGCTTGCTGGCCGGCATGTGTTGCATGGGCGCCTGCTACTCTGACCGTCTTTCCCCAGATCACGTGCGCGACATGATGAACTTCCTCAGGTCTGCACTTGTTCGCGACGTGCAGTTCTTGGCCAACTCTGTGGGCAAACAGCAGAATGGTAACGCTGACGCTGGTGCCTCAAGTAACGGTCATCGTGACCTTGAGCAACTCCAGGCTGTGATGCTGCTCCAAATTCTGCTGATCTGGAATAGTACACCACAGCATCGTGAGAGCGCTCGTGAGATTTTCCCAGCCATGGCGGAGCAGACTCGTCGTCTTCGTCTGTTAGAGGTCTCCACCAGCATGCCCCTCTTCAGTCCGCTGCACCAGAGCAACTTTACCCCTCAGAACTTCGATGTCTCCACATTCGATTGGGGTGTGTGGGTTGAACAGGAAAAGCGGATACGCCTGATGCACATCATCTTCCTCTGCAACTCCGCCATGGAACTCTATTTCAACGCCCAGTCTCGACTCGACAGCTTCGAGATGCATATCCCGCTGCCATCTGATGATGCAGCGTGGGACGCACGGACGAAGAAGGATTGCGAGGATGCTCTGGGCTTACACGGAGATGAGTTGGCACAGCAAAAGAATCCAAACGGAACACGACGCAGCAAGCAACCGGAAATGGACTATGCTCTCCAAGCTTTGCTTCACGGATCTTACCAGATTCAGCCAGGCAGAACAAATCTGTACGGAAAGTTCATCTTGATACACGCCATTCTGTCCTTGATCCGACGAGCTCAATTGGACGGTAGTGCCGTGATGAAGGGTTACGCGACTCCACCAATGAGCGATTGGATGGTGAATGGTGGATCAGATAACGGTATCAACAGTGGCAGGGCAACACCTGTCGATCCCGCTTTGCAGGGTATTCCGGTACACGTGCACGAATCATTCCGCATGGCCCTGCAAAAGTTCAAGACCAACTGGGATACCGACATGATCAACCAATTCCCTCCTGGATCAGCGAAGAATGTCCGTAGGTATGGTTTCTCTAGGGACGGCATCCATTTCTACTGGCTTGCCAAGTACCTGTTGAAGCATACACGGTCATCAGAGCTGCAGATGGAGTCGGATGCGCGTTTCATGCAGGTGATGCAACTATTAAAGTCGGTGAAGGCGTGGGTAATGTCGGACGGGGCGTCTAGGGGTGAGGATATGGGATCGGTTGGAGAGATCGATAAGGATTTTGGAGTGTCGAATCTGACACTCGACATGGCGCGACTTTTCAAACCTCTTCCGGCGGTGGTGGAGGATCCAGGCATACCTTCTGTGCAAACGAACATAGGCACAACGGGCGGCGGCATGCTTTGACATTCACAAAAAAAAAAATCACTGCATTTGGTCGGCGTTTTGTTTCTTTTTACTCATTTTCATCTTTTCTGTTTGTTTCCTCACGGATCCGTTGTCATCAACTCATATGCTTTGTTGCGGAAAAGCATCTCGATTCCCTCTTGCATCAAAGCCGGATTGACGGTGGTTACTTCTGATATGCATCTTGTGGCGGGTGGTTTCATGCGATAGACGGGGAGGTGGAGTTGGCACTGCATTAGACTGCGATCAGATAGAACTTGGGAGGCTCTCGGGTGGCACCAGCGGTGGCCCGATGAGGTTGTCACGATATTCATGGCTTTTCGCTCATAATGACTTGTTTCGGCGGTTTGCGTGGCTAGGCTGGTCTGGTCTAATGTTAGATGTCTCAAAATGGGTGGTACTCGTCCTTTTGTCGCGACAACGAAGAAAAACAAACGAGATGCAGAGGCAACACTGCCAGCACAGTTTTTTCATTATTCTTTTGAACTAGTAGCATGAACTTAGACATTAGAAACTGCAAAAATCGACTCGACTGTACAAACTAAACCACCTTAGCCAAACCAATATCTTACATTTCGGTGAAGAGCGTCTCTTGATCACGTCGACAATGGTGAAACCGTGCCTTGCATCCGCCCCTTAGCAAACGGCCGTCGTCTTTCGTCCTCAATAACAAGACCAATCCCATCTTCCCCGAGGAATGAATGCCCCTGCTCGCTCACTCACTCACTCACCCATTTCATTCGGACCTATCGACGACGGTGACCTTGGGGACGTACTTGTCGACGACGGCCTTTTCCTCGGGCGTAGGCTGGTACTTCTCCTCGGCCCGGTCGGAGAAGTAGAGGCCTGCGCCGCCCCAGGCCAGGACCGCAACGCCGAAGCCCAGACGGGTCTTTGGGGTGAGGTTCTTGTATGCCCTATAGGTGAACGGGGGTTTGTGAGCATGGAAGAGGGTTCGGATTTCCGAAATTGGGGGCCATGGAGAATGGCTACGGGGGGTGGGGGAGGGGAGTTGAGGTGATGGGGCTAGGGCTGGGGGCCGTGGTGTGGTTAAGCTTACTTGAACATCTGGTCTATGGCGAGGCCGTGGAGGGAGGGTATGTGAGATGGAGTAAGAATGCGGATTGTTGGCGGGTGTGGCCTAAGGGGGTCCTGTGTAGAAAGGTACGGGACTTCAAACCCAGATTTTTGGAGGGAATCGCCAGAAGAAAGACACTGATATGGAAGATTGACAAGAGAATTGAATACTCTTCTGATGAGATCTCTCGAGTTTCGTGTAAAGGAATGGACGTCGGGCGCGGCGGTAGCGATGAAAAAGCAGTTTTTTTCTTTCTTCCCCGTTGCGTGGATGAGGAGGTTCTGATGTTGGAAAAAGCTTGATCGCCATTGGTTGGCTAGACTTTGGCCGATGGGAAAAGTGGAGTACGCAGAGGACGTCAAGGCTTCCTGACCAAAAAGTCAACTTTTGACACTTTATTGCTTTCGGAGGTTCTGAATATGATTGCCCTGAGTCGAAAGACTCGGACTTTCAATTTGTATTTGAACGCATGAGAAGATGATTACTAACAACTGTTGGCGGCGCTGTGTGAGCTCTTGCCGAGCCAGTATCCTCCCCCTGCAACCACCACCCTGATCCTTCAGCGCTCGCGAGGAATGCCATCTTCTAGTTTGTATCTTTTCCCTATCTTAAATTTCTCAACTAAGGTGTCCCTCCTGGCGTATGATTTCACGAGGGTTGACTAACACGGTGGGGATGACATCCGCCTTATGCGCTGAGCTTGAGGCAGGCGAGCGGCTCCGGCGTCAGCGAACATCACTTTTCAAGAGAGCAGATTGAGTTTCTACTGAAGAACCCCGAGAAACATGCTTTGCGTCTCTAAGAATGACGTTTAAGCATTGCTTAGGAAAGGGTCAATGGGTATGGTGAATTCGTTGCGGCGGAGAGGATGAGAAGTGCAAAGGACTTGGGATCGTCCGTTTGGAGCTGCCGCTGAATACGTAGCTGACTGTTTCGGTAATTTGGTTTTGGGACCTTTTTTTTCTTTCGGCGATCATCAAACGGTAAGATTGGGTTTTTAGACCTTTGCGTCGTTGGCGAGGATGCGTGCTTGAGAGGCTCAAAAGGAGGATCGGTCAAACCGATGAGATCGCGGGGATGGATGGAATGTTTTAACACTTGACTGACATTCTTTTGGGAACTCGAGGTGATTTGCAATGTAGAGGGGAGTGGGAGGAACATCACGGCCGTAAAGAGTCTTCGGATGGTAAAGGCGCGCGCCTTCTGCTCTTGAGGCAGTAGGCAAGCTGTAGCGTTACCTTTTGAAGGATGAAGAGACTATGTGTCCATGTTCTTCCCTCTATACCTCCGATGGGCTAGTATGTCCTGCTTATGAAAAGTCTCATGTTCAAATCCAGCTGTTGGCCTAGCCGTCGTTGGGTAGCAGCAACGAGAGATATAGCCGAAGGGCGGCCGAATGACCAGAGTGGTCAAAAAAGGGTTCACCACCGGTATGGCTACCCATCTTTATAGGAAGGCGCCTGCTGTTGCTGGTGACAGGAATGAGATTGACGGGGTCTATGTGGGCTTTCGCCTGTCTAGTGCTTATCTGAAAAAAACAGCTTTTGGCTGAGAACATGGATGGAATATACCAAGAGCACCTAGAGGGGCAAGTCTGGCTGTGCGGACTATACTGCCTGCTCGATTGGTTTCCTTTGCTTGACCGAGACTGAGGTACAGTTTAATTTGGAGAACGTCTGTGAGGTAGCTGGCGTCCTAGACCGTAGAGATCAACTTCCCACCATATGTAGTCAATGAATCTATCTTCGATGGCATCATTTATCCGGAAGGTGAACTTCCGACGGGGGTGACTGCAGTGGGACGACTAGCGAGCACCTGATGGGACTGCAAGGCGCATATTCGTCATTAAAAATCAAGAATTTAGTTTGAGCAGGCTGTTCATGTCGCTCTATTAGGAATAACGGAGCAGAGGGCTCGGGAGCCGCAGGCGATAGACTTGAGGACTTCATGAAAGGTCATGCCGGCTCATCGCTTATTTCCTAGGCTTACCTCATGATTCATTTAGTCATTTATTCTATAAACTGAAGTCTGGTTCTGGGTCAATATTTCAAACTTTGTGTTAGTCCATTACTTGATAAGTGCCTCGTAGTAAGCCGGAAGAGGGGGGGGGGGGGGTACGTGGTTAAGGGGATTGAGTGCAACGAGTAGATGGCCTTTATTAAGTATTTCCCCTTCGAGAATCGATGAAAAAAGAGAACCAACCAGAATTAATGACCGGAGAAAGAACACAAAGAAGGGAGACAGAAGCTTCAGGCAAAGCTGGGATTCAGCAAGATTATTGGACGTTGAAGAAAGAAGGAGGCCAGGAGGTTATACTCAAGCCACACATGGGCTTGTCAAGCCACAAGTCTGTGGTTGAGCTTGACCACTGCACAGACCCACCCGGTAGCTCGTTCACCCGCAGCCGCAGCGATCCGGCGTGTGATTGGTTGGAGGCTTTCCCAAATTTCTAAACTGGCGAAATAGTACGAGCTCTGAGAAAGGGATTCGTGATCCTTACCAGCACCCACGTTGACACCAATTGCCAGAGATGGCGAACCCCAATGCGATGCGGCCATCGATAGGTCGCGTATTGCGCCTCCAGGAGACTCGGCAATGGCTGCCCACGACACCTACAACGGTCACGCAACCACGAACCGCAGCGGCATGCTTCTCGACTTCGGCTGCGCACTCGGTGCGCAAGACCCGCGACAACAACCGCCTACGAGGTGTCAGTACCATGAAGAGATCCGGTCCCCGTGAGCCGCTATCCGTATCATGGGAGACGCTACCCAAGCCGTCAAACTACAAGCGCGAGGTTCCTACGGACCCGAACCACGGGCTCTGGGACTTTTTCTACGGCAAGAACAAGCTCTTGAATACGCCTAAGGAGGACCAATCTCACGGCCGTGCATGGACGGTGGAGGAGCTGAGAAAGAAGAACTGGGAAGACCTCCACTCTCTGTGGTATGTCTGTCTGAAGGAGAGGAACCGCATTGCGACGACGAGTCTCGAGCGTGAGAGACGCAAAGTCGGTTTCGGAGGATTTGAGGCCAACAGCAGGGACGAGACGGTTCGTATTTTCTCTGCCACATGGCTTTTAGGAGATGGCTGCTGACCGGCGCTTGTCTAGGTTGTCACGACGATGAAGGCGATCAAGCACGTCCTGACCGAACGCTTTTACCTCTGGGAGGATGCGCGCAGGTTGGCCGAGAACGACCCCGAGATCAATCTCTCTGGCGAAGGAGAGGCATACACGCCGCTGGCAGGATACGAGAACATGGAAGAGGGCAACAAGTACCTCGCCGAGGAGGTCGAGGCCGCAGCTGTGGAGTCACCAGTTATCGAGGCTCAAGCTGTCGAGGCGTCTGTCGAGGCGCCTGTCGAGCCTCAGGCAGAGAAGAAGGAAGCCGCACCTATCACGCCAGAGGCTGAGGAAGAGGTCGAGGTCAAGGTGAAGCCACCGCACCCAGCGAAGAAGGTCAAGCCCAGCACACCGGTTGAGAGCAAGCCTGCGCCGGCGATGCCCAAGCCAAAGATCTGAGCAACTCTGTTTGTTGTCTCCCCGTTCAGCGCGAGGGCCGCAGACGGGAGAGTCATGTATCATTGTATCCAGACATGTATAGAATCTTGTACGATACGAATATTTTGTGTCTGGCGCATTTTGGAAGCCATTCCTAAGACATCATTCTCACTCTTGACACCGTTGGCACTGTGCAATTGTCGAAGAAGACTTAGAGCGTGCGTGATATCACAGCAACGTTTGCCATGATCAGTTTGAGAAAGGATTGAATAAGATCTACAGAAAGGTTTTGCATAAGAGAGAGAAACTGAATAATAGATGAGACTTGTATTCGCATAATGTTACAGAACTGGGACGGGGAAGGGCGGGAGCTGGGTCCTTGTAGCAGGGACAAGCCCACTCACACCGCCGAGGGCGCCAGGTACACGCAGAGCAGACAAAGGTCGAGGTACCTTTTGAGCTAAGGTACTTGCAACTTTGCGGCCTCGGTCGGTCCATGTCCAGTCTGCTAGCGGTGAGCAAGTGGCCAGCATAGTTTGCAGTAAGAAGAGCGGACCTTGCATGGGCCATTTGGAGGTACAACTGGAGCCAGGACGGGCCCCCCCAGCGAGCATTGGCACTGGTCACTGGCCACTGGCCACCGGGCTGGCCCCCAGCGACACTGAACGCTTGATGTGCTGCCGCATGCACTGCTGAACCCCTCCATGTCCCTCCAAAACCCAACTGTTTCTAGCAATCTACGGCAAAGTAGGTGGCTCTTGCCCCCCCACTTGATCCTCCTTTGCTGCATGTTGCTCCCCCATGTCTCTTCTTCGCAACACCGCAACTACTTCTCCAGACATCCAACACCTCATACTTTTCTCTTCCCTTCTCCTTCCGCTGCGAAACCACCGACCGACTTTAATATAACAACAACCGTCACACACGCACATACCCCTCAGTCGCAACCATGGATGAGATTGCAAAGGAATACGATGTCATCGTGCTGGGCACTGGTAAGTGACGTTACGCCATCCTCCTTTATTTGCCCCGCACCGTCGCTCGTCGGCCTGTGGGGTCCCCGACTGCTCGACAGAGCTTCCTGGCTGACCGGTCGACCTCACCGTCTTCTCTCTCTAGGCCTGACTGAGTGTGTTCTCTCTGGGTAAGCAAGCTATCGTCGTCATCTGACAACCCGTGTGTGCGCTCTGCTAACCATTGTCCTCCCCGCGCAGTGTCCTCAGTGTGAAGGGCAAGAAGGTCCTCCACATTGACCGCAACGACCACTATGGAGGGTAAGTCTCGCTCTTCCAAGGCCGCGATCTGGTCTTCCGCCTATGAAGAACCTAGCTAAATTTCACCAGTGAGGCAGCTTCGGTTAACCTCGAAACGGTATGGCATCCACTACGACTCTCCGCTACCCTCCCGTCGAATGGGGTTCTAACCCGATAAACTCGCAGCTCTACAAGAAGTATGGCAACTACGCAAAGGGCGAGGAGCCCTGGACGAAGTACGGACGTCTGAATGACTGGAACATCGACCTCGTCCCCAAGTTCCTTATGTCCGCTGGCGAGCTCACCAACATTCTCGTCTCGACCGACGTCACAAGATACCTCGAGTTCAAGCAGGTTGCAGGCAGTTACGTTCAGCAGGGCCAGAGCTCCAAGGCTACTGTTGCCAAGGTTCCCTCCGATGCCGGCGAGGCTCTGCGTTCACCTTTGATGGGCATCTTTGAGAAGCGCCGCATGAAGAGCTTCATCGAGTGGATCGGCACCTTTGACCGCAAGGACCCCGGCACACACAAGGGTGAGTTTCGACATTTCGAAGCATCGAGGGACCGAGGAATCGTGGGATAAAACTGACAATCATGGCCCAGGCCTCGACATCAACAATGTCACCATGAAGGAGGTCTACGACAAGTTCGGCCTCGAGACCGGTACTCGTGACTTCATCGGCCACGCCATGGCTCTCTTTACCACGGACGAGTACCTCACTAAGCCTGGTGCCGCCCCGGAGGCAATCGAGCGCATCCGCCTGTACGGAACCTCCGTGTCCCGTTACGGCAAGTCTCCTTACATCTACCCTCTCTACGGCCTCGGCGAGCTTCCCCAGGGCTTCGCCCGTCTGTCGGCCATCTACGGCGGTACCTACATGCTCAACACCAACGTCGACGAGGTGCAGTACGAGGGCGGCAAGGCTGTCGGTATCAAGGCCACTATGACTGGCGTTGAGGAGATGAAGTTCGAGACCAAGGCCAAGATGATCCTTGGTGACCCCAGCTACTTCCCCGGAAAGGTCAAGGTTGTCGGACAGGTTCTGCGCGCCATCTGCATTCTGAAGCACCCCCTGGCCGGCACCAACGACGCCGACTCTTCCCAGCTCATCATTCCCCAATCCCAGATTGGCCGCAAGAACGGTAAGTGCTATAGAACGGAATAGTGAATCATGAACGTACGACTAACTGGAGCTAGATATTTACATCGCCTGCGTCTCATCGGCACACAACGTTTGCCCCAAGGGCTACTGGATTGCCATCGTCTCGACCATTGCCGAGTCGAACGCCAACCACCATGTCGAGCTTCAGCCCGGTCTGGAGCGCCTCGGCAAGATCGAGGAGCAGTTTATGGTAAGAGAGAAGCCCGAGTCCGTGCAGTGTAAGAAGCAGGGTACTAATTATTATGCAGGGTGCCCCAATCCCCATCTACGAGCCCACGGACGACGGCACCGGCGACAACGTCTTCGTCTCCAAGAGCTACGACGCCAGCAGTCACTTCGAGAGCACGACCGACGATGTCAAGGATATCTACCGCCGCGCCACCGGCGAGGAGCTCAAGGTTGAGGGTCTGAGAGAGGGCCTGCAAGTTGCGGATGAGCAGTAAGCGCAAGGGGATGTTTTATTGAAACTTTTGTTTCCAAGCGGGTGAGGGGAGGAGGGAGCAAGTCTGAGAGGCATTGAGTCCTCGCACATCATAACAGACGGCAATCCGGGGTACATATATAACATATCTTGGACGTCAACATCTGTGGGTGGTGCTCTTCAAAGTTATTCAAGCCATTTTATCACATTATTCGGTCCCGTCTGCCTACATAACTGGTGCCATGTTTGGTGATGTTTTATGTTCAGTACTCACAGACAGGCTCACTCCAGGTCTTCTCGTGTTTTCTTACAGGTTTCTCATTCAGGGTATTCAATGGTCCTTGATTTGATGACCTTTGAGAAAGCCATCCAACGTTGAGACACACGCAAAGCTGGTAATGCTACGCCGCCTTTTTCTTTTGACATACGTTTCTCAAAAAGAAAAAAAGCATCACAGATTTTCCCCGTCTCCTATTCCCTCTCTTCTCACCCTCGTGGCCTCCCAATTCATTAGGAGTCCCGTGCCGACCGGCCTCTTCAGATTGTGATTTGTGTCGCAAGGGAAGGAAGGAATGAAGAAGACAAATAACAAGGCAGCAGCAAAACGAAACAAGACCGCAAAACGCCTCCATGCCCCCCCCAAAATAAATAAAGCATATTTACTTTTATTCTCTTTCCGTAAACATCCATTACCGTCTTTTTGCCCCCTCCCGCTGCCGCTGCTGGCGATGGCGGCGCCGACGGCAGTGGTGGTGGTTTTCTTAACGTCTCTGGTTCTTGCCGAGGCCACGCTTGCCGGCAACCTGTAGTAGTGGAGTTAGCGTTTGCTTCGCATTTCGATACAATTTTGCAGGATGGCGGATGAGATGGGAAACTTACCAAATGCCTTTGCAGCGATACGGTGGTGTGACGATCACCCTCACCCTGTCTCGCCATGCGGTTCCGCTTCTTCTGGGAGAGCTTGGCAAGGCGATCGGCCTTGTCGCGGGCCTCTTCGTCCTGGACACCGTCCTCGCGCCTGTTGACGATGGGGGCGCGGCTCTGGCTGCGGGCGCGGCTGTGGGAGCGGAGGCGCTCGCGCGGGGTGGCGTCCGTGTCCATCATGTCGACGTCCTCGGTGCCGGCGCGGGAGAGGCCGGAAGAGCGGCCGCGGGGGCGGGACTGGGCGCGGGCGCGGTTGACAATGTCGGTGGTGTCGACACCCAACTGGTCGAGGGCGTCGTCCATCTGGGAGAGGGGCACCTTTTGGGACTTGCGGGGGATGATGGCCTGGTTCTTGAGGCGCTTCTTCATCTTGGCCTCGTTGCGGATGAGGGCCTGCTTCTCGCGGATGATCTCGGCCTTGGAGAGGATGTCGGCCTCCTCCTCGTCGTCGAGCTCCTCGTCCGACTCGTAGTAGCCCTCCTTCTCGAGGCGCTCCTCCTCCTCCTCGAGGGCCTGGAGCTTGGCGTCAATATCCGGGTCGACGTAGTCGTAGACGTTCTTGCCGTCAAAGACCTCGGGGATCTTGTCATGCTTCCACTCGTCGTTGGCGAGGAGCCAGTCCTGGCGCATGTCGACGCTGTACACGCCGGCGCCGCCGTTCTCGGCCTCGACGTCCTTGGCGAGCCTCCGGCGCTCCGGGTCCTCCTTGTTGTACTTCTTCATGTTCTTGATGCCCTCGGGGATGAAGGTCTGAAGGGGCTGGCTGGTACCGGGCTGGGCGACGTGGATACGCGCCATGACGTCGGCGAGGCGGCCGCCAATGTTGCCGCTGCTGTTGGTGCCGGCGTTGAGCTTCTGGGAGACGCGCTCGGCGATGAGGCGCTCGCAGACGGTATTCTTGACGTTCTGGACGCCCTCCTGGGTGTTACAGGAGAGCTGGAGCATCTCGACCTCGCCCGACTTGAGGAGGCCCTGGAGCTGGGCCTGGGTGGCGGCGTCGAGGTCCTCGGGCTTGACCACGTCGATCTTGTTGACGACGATGAAGACGATCTTGTTCTGGAACAGGGGCTTGATGCTCTGGAAGAGGTTGATCTGGGCCTGGATGGAGTAACCGCACTGCTCGCTGAGATCCATGAAGTAGAGAATGGCGGATCGCAGATGGGCAATGGCGGTGACGGACTGCATCTCAATGGTGTTCCTGAATGGGCTATCAGCATCTGGAATTCCCCCACACGTTGTGAGTATCGAGATTTTGCTTACATCTCCTCGAGAGGGTGGTCCAGAATACCAGGGGTGTCAATGCACTGGAAACGAAGGTACTTGTAGTCAAAGTGACCGCAGAAGAGCGACTTCGTTGTGAAGGCATATGGCTGGACATCGACGTCGGCTCTGGAGACGGACTTGAGGAAAGAAGACTTTCCGACGTTGGGGAAACCCGTGATGAGGAGGGTTCTGGTGTTGGGATCGATCGATGGAAGACGGCCAAGATCTGTTTGTTTCTTGCAGTCAGTAAGAGCTTTTTGTGCGCGCTCTCGGTGTCGTCGGATTGCCACTTACGCTGTCTAACCTGGTCGAGGTAAACCAGAGGGTCTTTGAGGCGCTTAATGAGCGTCGCCATGCGACCAAGCGCGGCGCGCTTCAGCTGCTTGCACTGGAAAAGCGACTGGCCATACTTCAAGAGTCGGACGTCTGCACAAATTGCATAGGGTTAGCCATTTTGCATTTCCCCTCCCAGCATCGAAAAATCGCCTTCTCCCACACCACGCGGGGGGAAGGTCTTCTGAAAGACTTGGATTCTACGCACAATCTCTGGAGATGGTCTCGATGAGGTGCTTCGCGGTCGAGAGCTGACCAAGGGCAATCTTGAAGTGGTCGGCATCGTACAGGGTGTTGATCAGGTCCTTGTGGAAGGGGTGGATGTCGTTGAGGCGAGGGAACGACTCGATGATCAGGCCGAGCTTCTCGCTGATGGTCTCCTGGGTGAACTTGACCTTGCGGGTGTAGAAGCCTCTGATTCTGGAAATCTTGAAACCCGAGCGGATCTGGGTCGGCAGCCGGCGCTGCGTCCTCGAGAGGACAATGTCGAGAAACTCTTGCGAGTTGGGGACCGGGGGGAGATCCTTCCACCTGCCGCGCAAAGCATGGTTAGCAAAGATTGATTCTTTTGTAAAGAGGCTTCTCTTTGAAAAGTAATCGCCTTTGGGAAGGGTCCAACGTACTGAGTCTTCATTTTGGCGGCTGGGGGTCTGCGTTGAAAAAACTTGAAGCAGTCCTCAGATGTTGCGATCGGTCAAGGTGCACCGTCGGTGAACTGCAACGAAGTATTTGGGACGGGGGGCGGTGTTCTGCACTCGAATTTTTTTCTCTCGTTCGCTTATCTTATCAACACGGACAGGTGGGGCGGGGAACCCCATGCCATTAGTGGCCGCTCAGAGGTTTTTGGCGTGCACTCAACGCTGATGGTTACAATTAGGTACCTGAGGTACGTTGCCCACCTGGCTCAACTAGTAAAGTAGTCTTGACTACACTCTTAAGGCTATGATGAGTGATTTCAAAAATTCATCGACTTTTTTGATATTAGCACGTTCCAAGTTGGCCAGTGGACCAAACCATCAGTGAGTCCATCATGTTGGCTGAAGCCATGCAGGGACCGGCGGTGCGGATTCCTCCTCTTATCATAACTTTATCGCAATAAATTTTGCTTGGTGGGGCCCTCTCCGCGGGGCAGACCTGAATGGAGGGGTATCCGTTTCGCGGAGCAAGTTCCCTTCAATTTTGAGATCTTTCATCCTCCAGCCTCCGACAAGCACAACCCTCTGGAAGACCAACCAAAAATCCCATCTCTTTTTTTTTATCCTTCCTCCCAAAAACCTCCTTGTGGACGACAACCGCCAAAATGTCCTCCCAGCTCACCCCCTACAAGCAGGACTTCCTCAAGGCCGCCATCGCCGGCGGCGTCCTCAAGTTCGGCTCCTTTGAGCTCAAGTCGAAGCGCATCTCCCCCTACTTCTTCAACGCCGGCGACTTTTACCGCGCCGACCTCCTCCGCGCCATCTCCGTCGCCTACGCCCACACCGTCATCGAGGCCCGCAAGTCCTCCGGCCTGACCTTTGACATCGTCTTCGGCCCGGCCTACAAGGGCATCCCGCTCGCGACCTCGACGACGGACAAGCTCGCCGAGCTGGACCCCGAAAACTACGGCACCACGTGCTACTCGTTCGACCGCAAGGAGGCCAAGGACCACGGCGAGGGCGGCAACATTGTCGGCGCGCCGCTCAAGGGCAAAAAGGTGCTCATCGTCGACGACGTCATCACCGCGGGAACCGCCAAGCGTGAGGCGATTGCCAAGATCCGCAAGGAGGGCGGCGAGGTTGTGGGCATTGTCGTTGCGCTCGACCGTATGGAGAAGCTCCCCGCTGCCGATGGCGACGACAGCAAGCCTGGCCCCAGCGCCATGGGCGAGATCAAGAAGGAGTACGGCATCCCCATCTTTGCCATCCTGACGCTCGACGACATTATCGAGGGCGCCAAGAGCTTTGCGTCCGCTGAGGATATCAAGCGCACTGAGGAGTACCGTGCCAAGTACAAGGCTACCGACTGAATCTTGAGGGCCAGCTCTAAAGTTAGAGAAGGAGGGCGGTCTATATTTGTGGGCAGATGTGATATCAAGAGTATCATGTTAAACGGTCGGCGCTCGTATGGATGGGTTGGAGGAAAGGCAACTTTATAGGACCCCTCGGGTCAAGGCGCATAGGATGATAAAAGTGATTTGGGAAGTGACTTTGCAATAAATGCAAAACCTCACGTATAGAATAAAGGCTGAACAGGGGAAACTGTGAAAGATCACATCTTAATTTTGCCTCGCTCGCCCTCATCTAGGAGGCAAGGCATTCTATGTCATGTACTCATCGTTAAGGTAGTCTTCGGCCCTGTCATCTCATGATGTTACCACCCTTTTTTGAGATTGTAAAAATCTCATGGTAACTCGACAACGAGGACTTGATAACAAAAGAAAAAAGCAAAAAAAGCAAGGCCATCATGCAAAAGTGAGGTTGTCAACTCAAGACAATCCACCCAGTATGCCACTCCCAGTTCCTCCCGGTTTGTTTGTCTCAAAACAAATAGGAGCGTTCATGTCCCGTCTAGAGCTTGGAAAGTCGTGGAGAACAGGACAGGACTGCGAGAAGAAAAAAATATGATGAGAAAGTCCTACAATGGCCTCAGTGACCACGACGGCACTACTCAGCGGATGCCTTGAGGGCATCGGGACCCTTTTTGGGCGGCCCGGAGAGTTCAATAACCTGATGGCATGTTAGTCGTTCCGCCAAGAGGGATGGTAGACGGCACAAGTATTTACCATGTCATTCCAGCCGCCGCCTGCGAAAGATGCCTTGCTGGGACCGACGCGCTTGAAGCCAAAGCGCTGGTAGTAGCTAACCAACCACTGCCGATGCGTCAGTGTCTTGCAAGATTCAAGAGTAGGGATCACTCAGTGAACTAAAGGAAGCGTACGTCTTTGCAGATCAGCGCAATGCGGTCCGCAACGCCAGAGTTGTTGATCTGCTGCAGGTACGACTTCATGAGAAGCTTGCCGAGACCTAGGCCCTGGACCTTGGGGTCGATGGCAAAGGAGTGCAGACATAGCGTGCGACCCATGATCTTGTGGCCGACATCCGTGCTCTTGGCCGACTTTTGATCGCGCCAGTTGTCCGGATAGGCCATGTCGTCGTCGCTGACGACGGGGCCGTCGCCGAGGGTCGCGACGGCGTGGCCGAGGAGAACCAGCTTGGCTCCGTTGGCGCGACCTGTCTCGACGGGGCTAGCGACGGCCATGGTTGAGAGAGGAAAAGCTGCGGCCTCGGCCGGGACGACGCTACAGAAGAGACCTGTAGAGATGTCTGAGCAGGTCGCGAGGCGGTACATGAACTGCGATCGGGAGTGTAAGCTTTACGTGAAGCATGATATGTGGTGCCCTGCCCATGAGATGTCATGCGACTTATCCATCCGCCAACGATGGGAACCCGCAGAACTCTCATTCCCATGCATGAGATGAGCTCTTGGTAGTTTAGGCCCGGCAGAACCCCCGGACTCGATGGCCCAAGGATATGAGAATGGTAAAAGGAATGAAGGTGGCGTGGGAAAAAAAGAGTTGGGACAAATCGGCTCACCTTTACGCGGGTAGCGCGATGACTCGGATCAGTGAATGCAGCGTCCTCGAGGGCGACGCAAGACTCGAGGTTCGACTCGGTCAAAGGCAAAACCAAAGGGCTCCATTTGAAAGGAACGATATGCTGGATCGTCCGGCGCTGCGTTTGTTGCTTCTTCTTCAGCTCTGACTGGGACATCTGAGCCTCGATGTACTCGTCGTCGGCATCGTCAGAACTGTCGATGGCGCAGTCGGACGCCTCCTCATGCTGGGCGACCGGGGGATCTTTCTCGTCAGGCATGATGACGTAGGATCGGGGAAGTTGTGTATGACGCGGAAGATGGAGAAAGCGGTTTTGGAAGAGAGGTTTGAGGAGGAGGAGAAGAATACGCCAGGACGACGTATGGGAATTTGCAGAGAGCTGGGCAGAGTTGGGGAAGGAAGAAGTTGGAAGTGGGAAGAGTTGTTGGTTACACAGAGAGAAGAAGCGAGGTGATGGAATCAACCAGAGGGCGGCTTGTTGGGTCAAATTACCCCCCGTCAGCTGGCAGACAGAGAGACTGAAGGGTTTCAAACAAGGCAAGAAGACACTTCAGGATGGCACCCAGAAGAGGCGGGTGCTGTTGGTACCTTGAGGTGATGGTTGAAGGGGCTGGTTGGGCGAGTGCACAGGTAGCTCCGGAGGGGCATCGGGGTGCTGCCGGCCGTTGGACTCGGCGTTGTCGTTGCCGAGCGGGGCCTGATGGGGCTGTGAGTCAACTAATGCCCGGCCGGTGTGTGCCGATAGGCAAGGCCGAGTGAACGCCTTAGCTCGGTGCAGTGGGTGTCGGAACGGAGGAGGGAAGACGTCTCAGAAAGGCTAAGGTCAGATCGGGTGGTCCACGGCGGAGAGGGGACAAAGCATTGGGACAAGTCAAGTGAACCTGAGCTGTGAAGGCGATAACGGGATTGCAAAAAGAGGAGTAACCTGGCTGCAGACCAAACAGAGAGGTATGGAGATGGTAGAAAACGGGATTGAGATTGCAGCAGCCAGAAAGGGAACTGGAGGGAATTGGAGTTCAGTGACTTGCCATGGACCATGGCAGAGCAACACCCTCCATCATTGGACACTCTGTGTGAGGTGTGGTTGTGGTTATGAGGTGTTTGTCGCGTGACTGACCTACCCGCAGTGGCACAGTTGTGGCCTGTTTAGCCCATGGGTATTTCTAGGCGACGCTGGAACTGTTGCCCGGCTCCATCTTATTTTCCACTCTTCCCAGAAAACTTCCCCGAGTTGTTGGCATTGGCGAAAGAGACATGATGCTGTTCATGTGGCATCCCAGCTTTTGGAAAAGGAAATCGCAGAAAAGGTCTTCTTTGCAGGGCATGGCGGGTAACAATGGGTACTGTTGCTTTCTTTCGATCCAGGCCATCGCCCAAGGACAGGGTAGAAACTGGAAAAGATGCTTGAAAGGCTTGCCAATATGGCAAGGTTGGTTGGGATCAAGGGAAGAGAAGAGAGAGAGAAAGTGACCTGACTTGTACCCATTTCCCCACAGTAAGCCAAGTTCAACATCACTCCCTGCTCCGATACTGCTAATGAGATCAGTCTTCCCCTCGCCTGTCAGGGTACAAGCACAGAGTTCCCGAGACTGTAAATTCAGGGTTGCATCATGGTTTTCCCGGGATTTCGGCGTTGTAATATCTGGTCTTTGGCAGACTGAGAAATGCGCTGTTTGCTTCCAGACCGCTAATTGCTGTTCCGTCCCGTCAGATTGAGGCTGGTTTTGGCCAATGCAGCCGATAGAAACCGAATAAGATCTAGGCACTGTCAGCGACTGCAACGACAAACTTTGAAAAGAGGAGTGCGGCACAATGTAGATTCAGACTTTTGGATTCGCGTGGGTGGGCGAGCGACTTACCTTAGTTGCGTCTTGGCCGGCATGCTTGTTGCTCCTTTCCCCTGACTCCGCCTGCTGCGGTGTGCTTCACACTTGTATGGCACACCAACCCAGCCCGCCGTCGAATCGTATAGAACCTACTGCTCCGTACTCAAAGGCGATGAATATTGTGTTGAAGGCTGAAGAATCCGCAGCGACATCATAATGTGTATCCGTAGGCAAGAAGACCCTGAGCCTGTCGATCCGCATAGACCTTGGCTTTCGTCTGGATCTTGGCTGATAAGACAGCTGCAACTACGAGGCCGAAGCAAGCAGACGAAAAACTTTTCGCTGTGGCATGTTGACAGCTGCAGGTATTCACCGAAATGGACATAACTGCAGTATCGACTTCGAGAATCTTTCCGGGTCGGCGATCCAGAGTTGCATTGCCCCGCCGCAATGCAGCATATGCAGCAGGCTCAATGCGGTCTAGGAAGGGCCCTGAGGCACTTTTTGGGCTTTCCGCCATGTCAGATGGGCGAAGTCCGAAGGCATTCTGAGTTGTAAGTTATGAGTCAACCCGCTTAGGCTGTGGTGATGGACCTTCCTAATGAATCGGTGTGGGTTGCAGAGGCCGAGAGCGCATACTGCATCAAGTACGAAGACGCGGAGCATTGCAACAGAGCAGCGTCGAGAACCCGGAATGCGGCCACCACCGGAAGCCGGATCCGACTGACTTCAGGGCCGGCATCCGAGCTGACTGCAGTTCCGACCCTCCAGCGGAGCGAAGTTGGCACGCCGATCTCTGCTCGCCTTCGAGACGTCGCATGTGCGAGATATCGGTGGGAGCAACGGCAGCTTGGAATCAAGATCCCGTGCCGTCAGATCATGAACATTCCGTTCAGGACAAAATTCCCGGTACTTGCAGTCGCCATATAAACAAGGTATGCATTGTCATTGACTCGAACCAGACCTGCGAGCCTGCTCTTCGAGTGGAGGGTGAGCAGCGAGGTCGCATGCAGGCAGTCAGATGCTGGGACCTCTCCAGCACGGGGTGATGAAGAAGAAACTTGACAGGATGTATCCGTTCCAGGCCAAGTCCATCGTCGTCCATCCAGGTCGGACGTGATAGACGTTCTTCGTCATGGCTTGAAGGGGGAAAAAACGGATGCAGGTTCCAAGCGAGGAACCAGGTGCTTCTCTGCCTCAAGCAGCGGTAAGTTGAGGTGCTCGTAGGATTGTCATCATCGCACAGAAACCCACGGGCGGAGGTGGCAGGACATGTCGCTGCTAGACATCGATTGGCGGCACAATCTAAGAATCTATGACATGTCAGTTCGGCACAGGGAAAAGAAAAAGATGCAAGTGCAGAAATAGCAGAAACAAGAGGGGATTCTCAGCTCTTGTACCTGCTCCATAAGGAAGTACACGAGTCGATTGCAAGGGTTGATGAGGTCGCTTGCTTGGCTCGCGCAGCTGCCGCAGGTATAGGTCAAGTACTTGATTGCGCCATCTTCTACCTGACTTGGTGTCAAAGATACTTGGAAGCCACTTGAGGGCTTAGTCAACGATTAGCTCGTGGGGCTGATATGCCGTAGGGGAACCTGCCCGTGCTGCTGTGACCTCAGCAACCTTGGAACTGGGAAGCTCAATTATTCAATGGCTTCCTTGCTGCGGCTAAGCAAGTCGATGCCTTGAGAGGCAGAGATTGACGCGCAAAAATACCTAGACTGAAGAAAACAAACCAAAAGCATGCGTCTGTCTGGCTGACAGGAAACACACAGTCAAAGTATCTGTCAGGTAAGGTACCTTAAGCTAGGGTGAGCGGAGAAGTTCCCGAAGCCTTCCATGAGCTTCTGTTCGCCATCTCTTTCCGTGGCCAGTGCTTTCCCTCCCGTGTACTTCCAATACCTTGGGAACCTTAGGAAACTTAGGTACCGGTGCGAAAAGGTCAGGTATTTGTGCCTTGGGAACACACAGATTTGCTTTTCACAGTGTTTGCATTCCGGCCGCCCCATTCTACCTTACCTTGCTACATAGACGCAGTAGTTAAGTCCGCAGTACGGAAACATTCCCCGTCCTGGTCCCCGTCGACCCCATCCTGAGCCACTGCAAACGGGGAAACGTACTGTGTAGGGGTCTCGTCACTGCACCCACCTTCCTTACGAAACACTCAAAAAGGTACCCCAACTTGCCGAGCTCTACCTTGCTTTCACCCTCCGCTGCCTCCCCCGGCTCCCTTCCACCTTACCTTGAGATCCTTTCTTTGAGACCAAGTGTCTCTCAACACATCAGATACCATCTGTCCAATCGTTCACCACCGCTACAAGGCTGCAGAATCACATCGAAACTTTTCTCAGAGCTCTACTTCATCCAATCGTCCATCCAGCAGCTGTTTACTTTCCGGATGAGACGTCACCATTGTGTTGCCTGAATTTCGGCCCCTCCAACACCCCTCCTCCGCAGCTCCGTGCTGAGGGTAACTTCAACTTCGCTTTCGCAACAGTGAAACCCGACGATTTTCCTGGATCAGATCCGGCCTCTTTCATTCTTCCCGCCGCCAGTCCTGTTCTTACTTTCATCTCCCGATCAAACCATCGGCCAACAGCTCCTGCCTGTACGCCAGGACCAAAGGCCCATCATGTAAGCTTTGCTCCTTTGTCGGGACTTGACACGTTCTCCGCTGACTCTTCTTCCCTCCAACAGGCGCATTACGTTGAGCATAACGAACCCCGAGGTCGAGGACCAGGATCTTCTCACCCTCGAGATCTTTCCCGACATGCCCATGTCTACACTCCGCGAAGCCATCCAAGCCGAGACCAACATCGTGCCTACCTCCCAACACCTCTACCACAACGGTCGCTTGATCCAAGATGACACTCAGACGATGGAACAACTGCAGATTGCCGATGGCGAGATGCTGGCGCTACACGTGAGGGACATGCAAGGAAGCACTGGCTTGCCCGACCAGGGCAGAAGGGCACCGCAGCAGCGCCGGCGACCAGGAGGACAAGACCCTGAGCTCATTCGCCTCCAGATCCTGGGCGATCCAAACCTACGGGCCGAAGCCACCCGCCAGCAGCCCCAGCTCGCCGCCGTTCTCGATGATCCCCAGAGATTCGCCCAGCTTTTCAACCAGAGTTACGACCGTGAGCAGCGGGACCGCGAAGAGCGGCAGAGGCAGATTGCCCGTCTGAACGAGGACCCCTTCGATATCGAGGCTCAGCAGAAGATTGAAGAGATGATTCGTCAAGAGAGAGTTATGGAGAACCTCCAAAACGCCATGGAGCACAACCCTGAAGGTATGGCAGACAATCCAAGGCATAACAAGAGCGGGCATAAAACCTGACTTCATACAGTATTTGGACGAGTGCACATGCTATATGTCGACGTAGAGGTGAACGGCCATAGAGTAAAGGCGTTGGTCGATTCTGGAGCACAGGCAACCATCATGTCTCCTTCATGTGCCGAAGCCTGCGGCATCATGAGACTCGTTGACAAGCGGTTTGCGGGTGTGGCTCGTGGAGTAGGCACCGCCAACATCATCGGACGTGTACACTCTGCCCAGATCAAGGTCGGCACCATGTTTCTGCCTTGCAGCTTCACCGTCATGGAGGGCAAGCAGGTCGAGCTTCTCCTTGGCCTCGACATGCTCAAGCGCTACCAAGCCAGCATTGACTTGGCCAAGGACAAGCTGATCATCCAGGGCGAGGAGGTGTCGTTCTTGGGCGAAGCGGAGATTCCGAAGGAGAGCGAGGAGGCTCTGGAAGAAGAACCCAGATTGCCTGGCCCAGCTGGAACGACCATCGGTCAGCGTTCCGGTGTTGTCAGTGGTCCCGAAGGCGCTGCTGCTGCCGCGCCAACGCAGCAAACCCTTCCACAGGGTCGGCCAGCACCTCAGCAGCAGCCTGCAGCACCAACCTTCCCGGAAGAGCATATCAACCAGCTCATGGCTCTAGGTTTTCCCCGTGAAGCCGCGATCAATGCTTTGCAAGCCACAGGTGGCAATGTCGAGTTCGCTGCCGGTCTCTTATTCGGGGCATAGACTGGATTAGGGGCGTATCGGAAATTCTTTGGTTGAAATGGACCTGCATGGTCGGATCGCAAATGGTATGGGACAATTTTGGGCTGGAGAAAGGGGGATGAATTGGATTCGTCGTATCATGCATGCGCAGCTCGACACGATATGCGTTTAAAGCGTTTTGATAGACAAGTTCGGCAATTTTGAATTTCAAGTAATGCCAACTGAGCCTTCGAGACTTGCCCACGATAGTGTAAACGATTACACATGAACGGCACTCGCTGTGGTCCCCTCCACGCCGGTGGTACTACAACTAGCTTCATCCCAATGAAGTTGGTCGCAGTTGTCAAATATAGGCACTCTTCTTTTGATATATTAACCCATAGATAAAGACAACTTTTCATGCACCAAACCCTCACAAGAACAATATACAACCGGCCACTTCTACCGGATCTTGTATACACAGGGCTTCAAAATACCCGTCTCATCAACCTTGTCCTCCTCCGTCTCCCACACGAACCTCTTTTGCTTCTTCTCCTTGTCCACGTAGCCGGCCGCCTTGGCCGCGGCAAGGCCCTTGCCCTTGGTGGGCACGGCGCCCTTGATGAAGTGCATCTTGACAAACATCTTGTTGGACAAGTCCACTGCGCCTTTGTTGCCCTCGCCCTGGCCCGCCAAGACGAAGCCGCGCTTCCGCAGCGCCTCGACAAAGGCGGAGACGTCCGTCTCGCCGCGCTTGTCCTCGTGGCCGTCGACCTCGACGGCGAGAGCCGTGCGGTCCTCCTCCGTCTCCTCGTGTTCTTTTGTCTTCTTTCCCGCGGCGGCGGCGGCTGCCTTTTTGCGGTTGCCGACGCTGTGCGAAACGACGGCGTTCTTGCGGTGCACGGGGCCGAAGCGGGACTTGATCTCGGCGATCCAGAGCTCGCCCTTCCAGTGGAGGATGCGGTAGGCCTCCTCGATGAAGTCGAGCCAGTTGGTGCCCATAAGGGCGAGGCAGAAGATGGCGACGTCGACCGAGTCGTTTTCGAGGGGCAGATTGGCGATGTCGGCCTTTGTGACGTGTTTCGCGGGAGAGTGGAGGTCGTAGCTCATGATTTGGAGCTTGAGCTTCTTGGATTCGGGCTCGAGGGTCGAGGCGAGGCGGGCGTCGCCGCAGCCCAAGTCGGCGACGTAGCATGTTCCGTCGGTACGGGGCAGAGGCTGAGGGCCGTCGGGCTTGGATGGCGCGCCGCCGGGGCGTCCTCCGCGAGCGTTGGGGAAGCGGGCTCTGGCGCGGAGCTTGATGTCGCGGATGTAGCCGTCGACGGGGTTCGAGGGCCAGACCTCGACCTGGCGGCGGAAGCCCTCGTGGTACTCGGAGAACATCTCGGGGGAGTCCTCGAAGAGTTGGTAGGCCTGGGCCGAGGGGCGGGTGTAGAGCGTCTCGTTGAGGTGGCGGAAGCGGGCCGAGACGAGCTTCTGGCGCATGGAGCGCTGGAGGGGGTGAGCTTGGCCGCGGCGGGCGGGACGGGGGGTACGGAGGCGGCGATGGCCGCGGCGGCGTCCTTGTTCTTCTTCTTCTCGAGCTTGTCTTGCTTGTCTGTCGAGGCTGCCTTTTGTGACGTCTTTGACGGTGTGGTCTCTGCTGCTGGTGTGGCTGGCTCATCTTCGTTGATGGACTTTTCCTTGCTCTGCTTCTTCTGCTTCTTGTCGGATTTGGGCGTCTCCTGCGTCTTTTCTGCTCCCTCGCTCTTCTTTTCCTTCTTCTCCTTTTTCTGCTTCTTGCTCGGCTTGGGCGTCTCGGCCTCAGCCTCATCCGCATCGTCGCCATCGTGATCAGCCTCGGCGGTGGCAGGAGGAGCATCCTCCCTCTTTTCTCCAAACACGCGAGGGTTAACCAGGACGGAGTTAGCACCCGAGGTGGGCGCCTTCTTCTCCTTCTTCTCTTGCTTGTTGGCCCTCTTGCGCTTCTTGCTCTCGTTCTTGGCGGGGTTGCTGGCCTTCTTCACCTGGGTCTCGGTTTTGAGACCCTCGGCCGCGACGGACCATCCTGGGACGGCGAACATGTTTCAATTGCCAAGAGTGATGTTCTAGATGTCCGGATTATGTGAGCTTCTTGAGGCGCCTACGAATCTAATAGGATGTGGTTGTTGAATGAGCTTGTTGCTTGAAGCTCATGCGCATCTCATGAACTCTCTCTCGCGGCTTATCGACGTTGGAATTTTTTTTCTTTCCTTCCTTTCCCCAGAGGTCGCTTATCGCACCCCTGCTTTTTTGATCGACGCCAGGATGGGCCGAGTTAGACTGGTGGACCGTGCATCCCGTCTCTGTTTCCTCTGCTTCCTCACAAGTCACAGTTGCATCCCGTCTTCATTTCCTCTTCCCTTTCCCTATACTCACATCACAGCCTGCACATTTGAATCAAATTTCGACCAAGATTTTTTCTTAATTCGAATCATTTCTCATGATGGGAGGATTTTGAAAAGTGCTTTGTTTGGTTTATCCCATTCCTTGTTTAGTCCTATTGACATTTGACATCCTTGCTCTCGTTACCAGCAAGGTGGTCAGGCTTCAACGGTCGTCGCCACAGCGGAACAATCATTAGAGTCGATCCAACGGCGCTGGGTGATGTTCCTAGACCTCATTCCTGTCAATCTAAAAGACCCGCAGACGCGGCATTTTGGGCAACCCGGCGTGCCGGCGTATTGTTTATGTCAACCCGAAGGAACTACAGCCAGTCGATTACGGAACACGCTATTGGCGAGCTAGGCCGTCGATGACCTCGACCTAAGCCCAACACACTGGAAACCCCTGGAAACGTTTCTACACTTTGCAGCTGGCCGTGTGGGCGGTGGCCTGATCTGCGGATTTGAGAGTTTAGGCTGGTCTTCAACGACTTCGCATTTACAATTCATCCCAACACGAGCTGGGTACCTCGTCTGACTTACAGTTCTGGGCAGCGCTGCCGGGGCCATACTGACTAGTAATCAAGCTGCATCCTGTTGCGGCTATTAGAAGCTTGAAAGCTACGCTGATTGGAATAATAGAGGGGGGAAAAAGCAAGTATATCGGACCGGCGATTTGTCTACTGCACGTAGCCTTCATCGACGTCAACAGGAAACGGTTTACGAGTCGTCACCGAAAGGCGCTGCAAGATAATCCAATCACTTCAGACAGTATTCATTCCTCCCCGGATCCGGCCGCATGCAACTCAGAAGACGAAAACAACGTGCTCGGAGTAATGAGCCTATGAGGCTGTCTCAGTTTGTAGGGTGTCTTTTGGCGCCGGTTTCCGACACCTCTGAGTTGCGGACGGAGTATGATCCAAGAAATTAGCCATTCGCCGCGTACGTGACAAGCTCGTCTTGTTGAGACGGGATGTACATTACGGTTCTCGATTCCCAAGTCAGACGCCAGCAACCCTCATCACCACAGGGCTTCTCGCACTAGGTATCATTCCAAGACGCGTGCGCGAGAGGCACCACTCGCCACAGCCAGATCCGCCTGCCTGTCAAGTGACTAGATGCGTACATTTAGGAATACCACCTACCAAAATATCTACGGGACCCCCCGCCCTCGAACTCCTCTGTCCGAAGGAGGAAGGCTTAGACGCTTGGAACCAAAATGGTATGCGGTCAATTGCCCAGTTTCTCGGCATGGGTCGGTTCAACACAGAAGCCCCGATCTTTGGCCCGAAAACAAGGGTACGGCGTATTGCCCGACTCAACGGAAGGTTGTCGATGGACGCTTTGCTACATTCGGCGCAAGACAGAGACGACGAGGTGGGGAGGAAACGGCGTGGCAGGTCAAGCCACCTTACCTGTTCGAGTACAGAGACCCGTCTTTCAGATTACTCCCTTTCCAAGAATCCAACTGGAGATTTCTGAAAGACTCTATTACGAGCAACGAGCTTTGAGAGAAACGGTCGAATGATCCCGTCGGCTTCATGGAGAGTTGCTTGCGATGCAAGTCCCACGTTGATGAGGCGAATATTTGAGTGTCTACTTGGACCATTGGCATGAGGGGCGACCAACAAAGTACCGACTCCAAAATCACATACAACCCGCGAATCAAACATTCGAAATCATACAGGAACGCACTTCAGGAGGGCCGAAATCTGTTGCCCTTCCGGCTATGCAGACATTGAGCCGGACTCTGCGGCTGCGAGAAGGCAGGATGCATATCTGACCTGCAGCAACCGTTGCTGCGGGCTTCAACCGAGACCAGATAGAGTAAATAACGTCTGGGGAAATCTGCCAAGGTGCGGTGTGTTCCTGCGCGTATCGAGGAGCACCGGGAGTGTACAAGGCGATTGAATATAGGGAGCTGGATGTGACCTGTTTGTTCAGGAGAGCACAGGCAAAGGTGGCTCGCGGTGACCAGCACGCCTCCTTTCGTTCAACAATGCGCGACGTTTGTGTTGCACTGTATGCCAGTCAACGATGCTGAGACCAGTGATCGGTCACACTATCCAGCAGGTCGGAAACGCGACGATTGGCCCCCGGCTTGGATCTTGGATGTATTGGAAAGCGTCTTCGGACGGGGGAATGTTACCGGGATCCTTCAGCAACACATCGTTTCCGGCGTCTTGTTCTCCCGTCCATTGCGTCCCGGCGAAATGCTCGCACCCAGCAGATATGGACCCTGACATTGCTTGGATAATGGGTAGTCGGGCAGGGAAAGTGACATTCGCCCGAGCACTAGGGCCATCCTTATGCCACGCTACCGTTGTTCATAACGCTTGTGCACGACGATATGGATTATCAGATCATGCCCCTCCATTTGCAAGAAAGAAAAACGAGACGGTTTCTACACAAACCCCGGCCTCGCAGAAAATCCAAGGGGAAAAAAAACCTTAGTTTCCCGCTCGGCACATGGTAATTCGGCTCATAGCCAGTGGATCCATTCCGCCTCGACTGAGACGCCACCGGTGCGTTGCCTTCGGCGGCGACCGAGAACCTGTCAAGATGCCTCTCGAACAACGACTCCCATCAATAGTGGTCCAGATCCGGCCGAGGGCCAACTTCAGACCTACCGACGGACAGTTTGTGGGTTTCAACGTCGACGGAGGCTCAGGAAGACCGATCCTGAGCCGGAGACCTTGCGCAAGGCCTCAACGAATTCCGCATGCTATGTCGACCGTTTTTTTCTCTCCCCACCAGATCACCGCTTGGTCATTGCTTACCTTAGGGCAGAGGATTGGTGAGGGGCAGAAGGCTGGCAGGCTGGGCAACCCTGTCGGGGAGTGAGTCCAGACCACTCAAACCTCGGACGAAAATCAGATTCGGCATCTACATCTCTTACACCCATGTCGTCTGCGAGAGCACTGCGACTCAGGCGGGCTGTCTTAATCGGACGGCATGTCACGTTGATACCTAGTCACGCAGCCCAATGGTTCATGCCGTCTACGGAGTATCCGTCCTGTCAGTGTCCACAGACTCCGTACCTACGGTCCTACGGATTGACCTAGGCACGCCTTGTCGACCTTGGCCTGACAGCCGGGAATGCGAGGACAAAGTTTGTTGGATGAGGCCGTTGGAATTTTCAGCTTGGCGGCTCCCCTATTCAAGCTCTGAAAGCTCCCAATCTCCGTGCGCAATTGCGCCTGTACAGATTAGCTCATCGGGATAGATGGGCTGTCACCCAGGGGGAAAAAAAAAGAAAGCCACGCGAGGCGCGAGGAGGCTTGGTGCTGTGGGTGGGTGCCTCCAATACCTCCCGGAATCCGACGCAGGTCTTGGCTCCCCAAGTTTCCTCTACTTTTCTCACTCATTCAGCCTCAGCACACCCACTCACCTCGACTGATTTCAGCCGGCAGAGATCATCAGTCAGAACCTTCTTGTGCCAAGGGTGTTGGTACTTGGTAGCCGTGGAGTCTTGGTCTACCGGCACCTACACTACCGACAGACGACAACTGTATTATGTAGGCTGACTGCCTGAGCGACGGAGGCACGTTAGCTGGCCTTACCTTAATTAGTGCCGCGCGCTATATCCACCGATGGGCTGTCATCCGGGACATGACAGACCCCTGGGCCCTGCCGCCCTAGAAGAGAGGAGGTGGCCGTACTTCGTACTCGTAGTACGGATACTCCATGGAAAATACCTACGTCGCCGTCGCTGCCCGCCGCCGTCGGCCCCTCTCTCAGCGGTAACCGAGAGACCCTAAGGCCTAAACGGCCTAACCCTGGGCGGGCCCAGCAGCAGCGCAGCAGCGCATCACCCTAGCGCGGAACCTTGGCCAGAATCATGACGGCGGGGAGCTTCGAAGCTACACCATCTTGACTGCTACCACCCTGCGCCCCCCGATGTGGCAGTTTGATAGGTACTCTTCTGGCGCCGCGGGGAGAATGGAAATGGTAAAGAAGCAAGCAATCTTCTCCCGCGGCTGGTTGCCCTGCCCGAGGACAAGGTATCCATCCCGTACGAGGTACAGATGCTCTGTGCTGAGCTGTTCACCTTGCAGTTTATTGTCCAGTTCGGTGCCAGTGTCTTAGCACCAGCAGCAGGGGATATCCAGTACCAGATGGAACCTGACCTTGAACCAAAGTGCCAAAGAGCAAGCCCAGCCAGCGGGAAGATGTGGGTGTGCTGCGCTGTGTTGCAATGCTGTGCGGCGTCCGCAAGCCACCGTAATGTTTCCTCCCTTCCCGTCGTCTTGCCGCACCACCAACATGATCCACGAATAACTCAAGGGTACCCCCGTCTCCTTCATTGCTGTGGCTGGCTCACTAGCTGCGCCTTTCTTCTCTTGTGCTTCCCCCCCAATACCCCTCGAATAATACATCCAAGTCCTGGGAGCGATCCCATACAAACTGTTGGTGCGTTTTTTTGCTTGATGTTTCTCTCTCTTTCTCTCTCTCTTCACAATAGCAGCAGGAGAGACATTGGCGGCTTCCATGACCCCCCTGTCCCGCGCGCCTACCAGAGAATGGCACAGTGAGAGAGTGAGAGAGGAAGAGAATGAGAGTGAGAGACAGACAGAGCGAGGCACCTCAGGAGACACACAATAGAGACAAGACGCACATACTCTTATCTTGTTTTCCATTCTCGCCCTAGCGGTCAGCGGTCCAAGGTAGTCCTGTACCTCTCTTGATGCACCTAGGTAAGGAACCTTGCCTTACGGAGTACTCACCAGTCACGACAATGAGCCACACTAAGGTACGGATACTGAACCATGACTACTTCCTAGGTGCCGGCTTCCATCCTCGTCGTCCTTTTATCGACCCCGGTCATCCCGGCCTCCTCTTAGTCCAGAGAAGGTACTTGCTGCTTGGCGGCTGCCCCCGTTGTTTGTGGCCCATCTGTTCTCCCCACGCTGCTCTGCTCTAGCCTCGTATCAGATACCCTAACTCAAGGCACAATACATTGCCTTGGGACCTCGACTTCTTCCTTAGTCTGTCCTTCCTTGTCTAGGGGGGACAAGGGCCTCACTCTCTCTCTCTCTCTCTCTCTCTCTCTCTCTCTCTCTGTCTCTGTCCCTCTCACACACTCTCTCTATGGATACCTAATTCTCGTTCCTCGTGTGGTGAGAAAGACACAGATACTTCCTCCTCCTCCTCCTCTCCTCTCTCTCTCTGTCTCCCTCTCGCTCTCTCCCAACTGCTGCAGACATCCCTACCCTTCCTACCCCCCGTCCTACCCCACGAGTCCATGCATCTTGTCTAACCCATGACTACCCATTCGCCGAAGACAAAGTAGCACCGGCCTGTTTCACTTCCTTCCACCATCTATGGCTGCTTAAAACTCATCTACATCCTTGAGAACCCATACCTGCGTCCTTTTGATTCTTTCCTTCGATCCGGGTGCCGCGCACAAGAAACGGGAATTATCCACAGTGTCTCGTTGGGCTGCCGCTAGACCATTCAACAACACACCCAGAAGCTTGGTGGCTCAGAAGAATCCTGTAGTCTTTCACACATTCGACAGCGGGTCAAGCCTCGGAACTTGGCTTGTCTTGTAACCATTCTTATTAGCTTAACGATACCTGCCTTAGACTACTAAACGAATCTCAGAGAGAAACCCTCCCACCGGCAGGGACGAGACATTCGCCATAACACCGCGCCGCAGAACTACAGACTACTAGTAGACAATGCAGCCTGTCGTCGTCAACATACTCATGGATTAAGAGCCGCGTCGCAATCCCCGATATTACTCGCAGCGCACTAGCATCTACTAGGATGGATCCCGCCGACGTGGTCGTCGAGGACGACAAGTCACCGTCCAAGACCTCGGAGAACAACAATAATAACGACGACAACGAGAATGAAGACTCGAACCGCAAGAAAGAGAAAGCAAATGTGCGAAAAAGGACGAAAACCGGCTGTCTCAGTATGTTCCATGTGTTGAACCCCAGCTCTGACCCTCGGCCTCCATCCGTCTCTTTTCCTCCTGGCCCTCTCCCTCATGTTCATACTTGGTCTCGACGTCTGACTTGACTCCAAAGCATGTCGCAAACGTCGCATAAAGTGCGATGAAGGCCGGCCCATCTGTAACAACTGCATCAAGTCCAAGAGGCACTGCGAAGGGTACAACCAGCGTGTCATTTTCAAAGAACCCATCGCCGGATTTAATATCAATG
The DNA here is from genome assembly GCF_027942845.1 of Colletotrichum fioriniae. Lineage (NCBI taxonomy): Eukaryota > Fungi > Ascomycota > Sordariomycetes > Glomerellales > Glomerellaceae > Colletotrichum > Colletotrichum fioriniae. The sequence continues at coordinate 1,307,974 of NW_027076842.1, forward strand.
GCAGCTACGGTCCTATCGTCTATCCCCCCGAGGCGCCAAACCAGTCATTCAACCAACTGCCCAACCCGCCACTCAAGTCCGTCAACGGTCCTCCCCTGGCACCGATCGCGCCTAAACCGCCGCAACATCTGGATTCCCAGGGCCAACCGATGTTTCCCTATGGTCAAGGCTTTCCCGGTCAGCATCAACACCAGGCACCTCCTCCCAGTGCCTTCGACTTCAACCAATTTCCGTATGGCGAGCAACACATGCCTTCAAGCTCTTCCATCATCTCACCAACTAGTCAATTTCAGGCGCAATTTGGTGGTCAACAGAGCAACTTGGTCAGCCCCAACACAGACAGTGGCGCGTTCGTCCACAGTCCGACAGAACCATGGAGACATCAGCCGGCGAGAGCTCAGGCGCACGTGGAAGAGATGGATGTGTATCCCAGCACCAATTCAGCTCCTCAGATGGATCATCCTGTGGAGGACGCAGAGTTCCAGTACCCATGCTCGGACGACGATGCCTCAATGCCCGACTCCGAAGACGCATTCGAAGATCTCATGGGCGAGGAGAGCGCGTACGGCCAACTGGTGCAGAGTCGGAACGACGGACCTTGGGACGGATTCGGAACTAAGATGAGGTCCTTCTCGGCCTTTGCTGATGAAACGATTCTCACATCGTACATACCTACACCCAACAATTCGCCACTCAATGACGAGCGAACTGCTGCTTTGTTCTGGCACTTCATCAACGTCACGGGGCCAAGCATGTCGCTATACGAGCGACATCCTTTCGACCACTCAAAGTTGACAAACAACTTCTCCGTGCCTAAAGCAGGACACAACATCTGGACCTGTAAGATAATGGTGGTTAAGTCTTTTCTCCATTGACTAATTCATGATCAGACACATTTCCCATCATATCATTTACACATCCTGCCCTCCTGCAGGCAATGCTAGCATTGGGCGCGTTGCAGATCGCCAAGCTGCAACAGATACCGCCGACAGCGGCCATGAAGCATTATCACCTTGCCATCCGCAGGATCGCCAAAAATCTACGGAGTCCTAAAAGGAGAACGTCGCCGGCAACTCTGGCCGCCTCCCTCTTACTTGGATACTTTGAGGTCTGGAACTCGGATCACACAAAGTGGTGCAACCATCTCTTTGGCTCTAGGCTCTTGATTAGGGAGATCCCCTTCAGGCAAATGACAAAGAACATTCTGCCACTGAAAAGGGTGAGGAGGGCGCTGTTCCAGGAGAGCCAGAATCAGCCAATGGACCCTTTCTACATGGGCCATGACAACACCCACATGATGAGCCACGATCTTGACGATCTCGATCTCGGCTTTCTCAGTAAGCTTACTAACCAGCACGTCTCGTACGAGGACGATGAGCCATCTACACACTACTACACAGACCGCGATATTGAGCACTACGAACATTTGAGAGATTTGTACTGGTGGTACTGCAAGATGGATGTATACCAGAGCATGTTGGGCGGAGGGAAACCTTTGTAAGTTTCGGAAGATTTGGATACTGAAGCATTTCGTCGGCTTACAAGCAAACACAGCATGGATTACCAGCACTGGACGCAGTGTCCGCCACGAGCACCCATGGGCCGACTTGAGGCCATGTAAGCCTGCCCAGCTCGCCATTTGTAAAGCACGAATTGGCTGACAAACAGTAGATACGGGACGTACGACCACCTCATGCTACTACTCGGGCGCCTATGCAGCTTCGCATCTAAGGATCTCCCGAGAAAACGAAAATCCTTCAAGGGTTTTGGTCCTCCAGGAGGCCCCCCTGGCGGACCTCCCGGCGGACCTCCCGGCGGGAGGCCTGGAGGAGCACCGCATGGAGGACAACCAGGTGCGGGTGGGCCACCGAGAGGTGGTCAGAGTTGGCCGCCGCCAGGGATGGGACCGCCGCCGGGAATGGCAACGGGCATGCACGGAGGAGGGCCTCCCGGTGGGATGATGGGAGGGATGCCGGGTGGACCTTCCGGAGGCCCCCCAATGGGCATGCCGCCACCAAACATGATGGGAGGACCGCCGCCAGGAATGGGGCCGCCACCGGGGATGGGCCCCGGCGGTCCCGGCGGCTCGCCGCCCATGTTCCCGGGTATGCTCCCCAACCTCGGAAAAGTGACGCTGCCAATGGGCTTCAGCCCCCCGCGCGACGACTCCCCGCCGCCGCCCGACGCCCGAGAGGAAGACGACCTTGACTCGGACGCAGCCGCAGACGCTGCCATGCGCGAGTGGACTTCCCTCCGTGAGGCCTTTGAGATGCTCCGGTCCCGCTTCGGCCCCGAATTCCAGCCCCTGGGCGCCGAGTATGCCGACCGCCGGGATTCACCCTTTGGTCCCACGCTGCAGTACCGCACCTTCTCGGTGGCGGGCATCTGGATGAACTACTACATGGGCCTCATACACCTCTACCGCGCGCATCCCAAGATGCCACCCGCCGCTATGATCGCCGCGGGGATACAGGCGCAACACACGGCCAAGTTCGCCATGGAGATTGGTCGCATTGCGGCTGGATTGACGGACGATTGTAGCAATGTGCTCGAGATTAGCACACTCGTTGGCGCGGCGCTGATTGAGAGTTCATTCTGTCTATTCGTCAGTGCTATTCAGGTGAGAAGACGCCCCTTTCTTTTTCCCCTTGCCTTATCCACTTTCTCGCTCATTGAGCCACTCCTCAAGTTCCCTTTTACTTTTCTTGTATACCACGCCTGCTAACACGCTCCACAGTACCAAAGCGACGCTCAGCGTCACTGGATCGTCAGGCGCATGCACGACATTGCCCGTCTCACAGGGTGGCAGTCGGCGCGGCAGATCGCCGAGGGCTGCGAGTCCGGGTGGAAAAAAGCGGCGGCCATGGGCCGGGGTCCGCCGTACGCGCGCGACCCGAGCCTGCAGACCGTGGTGCCGCCATCCGTGTGGTCGAACCCGCGGCGGATCGGCGCACGGATCGAGCAGCTCGATAGTGACGACACGGTGCTCGTCGTCGCCAAGTCGGAGAGGGCGTTTTATGCTCTCGGTCTGATTAGCGTGGAGGAGGAGATGGAGAGGTTAGTGATTAAGGATGAGGGCTGAGAGGATGGTCGACTCCCGGCGGAACTACTTTGGGTAGCGAGTGTTGTGAGCGTTGATAGGACCGTGAGCATGAAGGCATGCGTGGCAGCGGGTGGAGGCGCAACTTAGGTAACGTCTTGGGGAGAGGTCGTAGTCCTGCGTTTTGTAAATACAATATGCCCACTCACAGCGTCACCACCATCGTTGAGATCCAGAGGACGGAGACATCATTACGTTGAGTACAATGATGATGCACTTTTTGAAGGGGGAAATTCGTCTAAACGTCAGGTTGCAAGTTTCGTAATCGGGTGATTTCTGGGTCTCCCGCTTTCTCTCTTTTCCGCGCTCTCTACCTCTTCCACGGCTCAAGTGTATTCTTTCACTTTCTCCCGAGTCGCCGAGACCGAAAAATTGCACCCTGGATCCTCTTTCAAACACCACTGGCCCCCTCCTTTTAGTTCGCAGGGAGTCTCTCCACCACAGCGGCCATCTCCTCATCCGTGTATATTCTGAAGCCCTTTTCCTTCGTTACGCTGGCGAGCTGGACGTTTTTCGAGTCGAGCTTCTCCTCCATGACCTGCTTGAGCGTCTTGAGCACCAGTGTCTCGGCATCCGTAATTGACAGGGACTAATGGGGGTGTGTTAGTGCTTCATGTCGCTCGATCCCTCCCCGCCGACTCTCTCGCAGAGAACCGAATCTCTCAGCGCCTGGGGTTGGGGAGAGAAAGAAAGGCTCACCTTGTGGTACTCATTCTGCAACTCAGCCTGCGCGCCCTCGGAGCCGGAACCGATAGCCTTGGCGTCGTAGCGGTAAAAGGTGCCGCTGGGCTCGGCGTGGAAGAGCTGGGGGCCGTCCTCGTCATAGCCGGCGATGAGGAGGGCAACGCCAAAGGGGCGGGACATGATGGTCTCCTCGCCCTCGGCGCCCTCGCCGAAGCGGAGGGCGAGGTCGCAGATGGCCTGGGTGCACGACTCGACACGGAGGGGCTCGTTGTAGTTGAAGGAGTGAGACTGGGACTCGACGCGGGCGTGCTCGACCATGGAGCGGGCGTCGGCCTGGAGGCCGGACATTGCGCAGCCAATGTGGCGGTCAATCTCGACAATCTTTTCGACGGACGAGGTCTCGAGCAGGGTTGAGGTGACACGCTTCTCGACGCCGAGGACGACGCCCTCTGCGGTGGCGACGCCGATGGCCGTGGAGCCGAGCTTGATTGCCTCGAGGGAGTATTCGACTTGGAAGAGGCGGCCTTCTGGGGAAAAGGTGTTGATTCCTCGGTCTGTTGGGTTGAGAGGAGGAGTTTCTTGTTAGACGAGAGAGTTTTCTGACGAGGAGGAGGTTCGAAGGGGAGAAGCTGGTGTTGCTTGGTTTGGGTGCTTTACCGTATTCAGATCTTGCCATAAACATCTTGGCGGTGTTGTGTGTGTGTAGTTCCTAGAGGAAAATGAGGGGTATTTGGGTCGGTAAGGTCAATGGCTTGAAAGTCGTCGGGGTTGAGGTTGTCGTGGTTCGGGGATTGCGTGGATGCTGGTGGTTTGGATGGATGGAGGGGGAGCTTGGAGGAAGGTCCAGGTAACAAACGGTGACGGTGGAAGGCTGAGATGGCAGGTGTGGTTAGGCAAGCACCTGGCCTACGCAGCCGCACCTCACCACCTGGGTAAGCTTCCAGTGTGCCAGGTTCCCTTTGGGGAGGCACGGGGATGTGGCCCAGCACATCAGCCATTGGAGCCGACAGTGACCGGGCCCCAGGTACGGTGCTGCCCCCTGTTCTCTGACTGGAAGCTCTATGATTGGTCATCTTGGTCACTCTCAGATCTCCCTCCAACAGCTGCCGCCCCTCCGAACGCTAAACCCGGAATATTCCAGGGGAGGTTTACCATATCCGGGACAGGGGTCAACAACACGCGAGGATTTTCCGACTAGACGCGCTTGAGGTTAATGGCCCTTTACCGCGTTGGAGTACCTGAGTACAGCTAAGGTACCGTATGCAGTGCCCAACCCACCTCACGCGCGTGGAGTGTAAGACTGCGACTCTGCGATAGAGGGGCAGATAGACAAAGACCACAAACGGCAAGACCAAGCAACGAATTCCTCAAAAACACCACCAATCCCCTCCAACCATCACGGCCGAGTCAACGTATTGCCATAAGAACAAAACCAATACCCCTCCAAGTCGCCTCCTACACTTCAGATGCAGTCGGCGACATGTCGTCTGGCACCACCAGGGTCTCAACCCATGAGCGGCGCGCAAACGGCTCAGCCGCCGGCGTCGACCAAGACCGACCTTCACGAACGGCACGCATGAACGCAGCAGGCGCAGCGGCGAGCGGCACGGGCACAGGTAGCGGGCAGACGACTTTCAAGAACGAGCGCAGCGAGAGGAGCGATGCGCGACAACGAGAGAGGGAACGAGAGCGCCCGCGGGAGCGTGAGCGCGAGCGTGAACGAGAGCGGGACCACCACCAGCAGCGCGAGAGAGGGGAGAGAGAAGCGTCCCCTGGAGGTAATGCGCACAAGAGATCTGCGTCAGGGAACCCCAGAGCTACGAGCAGGATGCACGACGACAGGCGTGTGGAGGAGAGGCGGACGGAGAGGACCTATGTGACGGAGCGCGAGACCGTGACACAGCGGACAAAGAGCCCAGTGAGGGGCGGAGGCGATAAGGGGAAGAGCGGCGAGGCCAAGTCGCGGACGGCTGAGGCGAAGCCCAAGGAGGCCAAGGTTGACACCCCGCAAGGTTAGTTTGGTGGTTGCATTGGTGTTGGGAGTAGCGACGGCCGTTTAACTAAACGATTCCGCAGCACCTTGGAACCCAGAGGCGACACTATTACCTCACACATCGGCTCCCCTAGCCTGTCGAATATCAATACCGCCGTTGGCGGCACAGGCGCCGCAGCCTCAACAACCGAAACCCCTAAACGAGCTATCCCTCGAGGCGCAAGAGGCGGTCATGTTAGAAGATCTCCTCTTCGTCTTCATGGGCTACGAAGGACAGTACATCCGCTTTGCAAAGACGTATAACCCGCACGAGGAGAGGGACCGGTTGTCGGGGCCCACGTTCAGGATACTACCGGGCCTGGACCCTAGTCTGCAGGACCTCACGCTGTCGATGCTGAAGATGGCGACGTACTATTCAGCCCTCGAAATGTTCGTCGACGTGCAGAGTAGAGAGGAATTCGGCGCCGTCAATCACGCTCTGTGCGCCTCTATCAGGAAGTTCTTGCACGACTACCTCATCATGATCGCGCAGCTGGAGACACAATTCTTGACCAACGAGACTTTTACCCTCCATGTTTTAAACATCCACACGTTGCCGACGAGCAAGATGATGTCGCATCTATACTCCCTAGCACACGACTTGCTTAAGAGGAATGCGCTACTAGACGACGATGACGAAGAAGAGAGCGATAGCGCAGACGACTTTGAGAATATTCTCGAGTCACTGCGGGAGGGCGGCGACCTAGTTCCGGGCTCGGGCAAGAAGATTTGTAAAGGCGGTGTCGTGTTGGGTCTCATCACAAAGAGGCTTGAATCCATGTCCGGAGACCCGGCTGCGCGCGCGTTACTGACGTCGCTGCTGCGTGATGCCAGTAAACCTTACATGGTGATGCTCAACGAGTGGCTGCACCACGGCAGCATCAACGACGCGCACGCCGAGTTTCTGGTCAAGGAGCAGAAGAGCATTCGGAGAGAACGGCTGGAGCAGGACTACACGGACGAGTACTGGGAGCGACGGTACACGATTCGGGAGCATGATATTCCCCCTCAACTGGAAGGTGTTAAGGACAAGGTACTACTAGCGGGCAAGTATCTCAACGTCGTGAGGGAATGCGGCGGCGTGGACGTGAGCAAGGTCGTCCAGGACGTGCCTACGTCGTTTGACGATAGCCGCTTCCTGGAGAACGTCAATAATGCGTACGCGCACGCCAACGAGTCCCTCATGCAGCTGCTGCTCACGACGCACTCGCTGCCCATGAGGCTGCGGTCGCTGAAGCACTACTTCTTCCTGGACCCGTCCGACTACTTTTCTTACTTCCTCGAGCTCGGCACGTCCGAGCTGCGAAAGCCTGTCAAGTCCGTTAACACCGGCAAGCTGCAATCCCTCCTCGACCTGGTGCTACGCCAGCCGGGCAGCGTTGTCTCGCTAGACCCTTTCAAGGAGGACGTCAAGGTAGAGATGAATGAGATCACGCTCGTCAAATCCCTGCAGCGGGTCGTCAACATCACGGGCATCGAGCAGGGCGAGACATTGCAGCCGCTCGCGAACCAGCAGCCCATCGAGAACGACAAGAACGCCATCGGCTTCACGTCGCTCCAGCTGGACTACACGGTGCCCTTCCCCGTCTCCCTCGTCATCAGCCGCAAAACCGTGTGGCGGTACCAGGCGTTGTTCCGGTATCTCTTGTCGCTGCGCTACCTCGAGTCCCAGCTCTCGACGACGTGGTACTCGCAGACCTCAGGCCTGACGTGGTCGCACAAGAGCTCCTCGCGCGGCCTCGAGATCTGGAAGCGCCGCGTGTGGACGCTGCGCGCGCGCATGCTCGTCTTTGTGCAGCAGCTGCTGTACTTTTGCACAGCCGAGGTCATTGAGCCCAACTGGGCAAAGTTCATGTCCCGGCTTAAAGTCGGCGAGGAAGGCCAGGAGGCGACGGCACCGGGGGGTACGACGCCTACGCGGACGGTGGACGAGCTGATGCAGGATCATGTGGATTTCTTGGATACGTGCTTGAAGGAGTGCATGCTCACCAACAGCAAGCTTCTCAGGGTATGTCTTTTCTCCTTCTCACTACCACTCTCGATGTGGTTCATCGTACAGTCTCCAGCTAACTTGCAAACCTCGGCCAGATCCACTCCAAACTCATGCAGACCTGCACAGTCTTTGCAACCTACTCCAACTGGCTCTCCCGCGAGCTAGAAAAGGCCGACCCAGACCTCTCGGGCGCCACGCGCCCGCCCAACATGACGGCAGACCAGTGGCGCGCCTTCCAAGCCGTCAGGACGCAGAAGCCCTCGTCCGGGCCAGGCGCGGGCACCTCACACAACGATTCGACTTCATCGGCGGGGGGCGGTGGTAATAGCGCTGCCGAGCAAGAAGCCCGCGTGAGCAACCTGTTCGAGATTATGAAGAAGTGGGAGGGCAACTTCAGCAGGCACCTGCAGATCCTGCTCGACGCGCTGAACCACTACGCCGCGACGGAGACGGTCGTCCTGCTGAGTCTCTGCGCGAGGTTGAGCACGGCGAACCAGGGGACCGAGTATGCGGGGTTGAGGAACGAGGACGATAGCGTTGCGTAAAGAAACATTTACCCCCTCTAAAAGACGTCTTTTTTAAAATGTTTCAAAAGAGAGAGATCCATGGCGTAGCGTGTGGCTTTGCGGGCGTTTCTGGCGGCGTTACAACGGAGATGGGAAGAAAAGCGGGTGTCTAGTAGCTTTAACTACTGCAAACAGCTTGAAGGAGTGTGTATATGTGTGTGTGTATGTGAGAGAGAGAGAGAGAGGATAAGGGAGAAGAGGCCAGCTCATTCGGATGGATTGAGCTCTTTGAAACCGGTGCTAGATAGATACCAATACCACGGATTGAGTCTTGTGCCTTGCACTGTTAAGCCCAACATTGACCATCGTCTGAGCTCCCTTCTAACCTCAATCTGTGCGTACACTCAATGGGGGGGATCTTGAGCCGTGATCTTCGTACAGTGTGACATTATTTATTTCGTCCATGTATCATTCAAGAGAAGAGATGTTTCCTCTCCCCCGGCGCGCCCTTCGTCTTTCGCCATAATTTCGTTTTGGGTATACAGATATGATACACGATTGTTGTTGGTACAGATTGGTACAGCTTTTTATAGTGACATGACTCGAAACCTCTCTCCCCCCCTCTAATCCTTCTTGAGGGCCTCCTTGACGAGCTCGGCAACACGCTTCTTCTCTACCTCGAGGTCCTTGTCCTGAGTCGCCTTGTTGATGAGCTTCATGACCTCCCCAAGCCCGCTCTTTCCCGCTGCGATGGAATCCTCAATAGCCTTCTGGATGAGAACGCGGACGTCGGCCTCGGTTATGGTAACGACGCCGCTGCTGGCAATGTACTCGGCCATGACCTTGGCCTGGGTGTCCTCCTTCTCGGCGAGGTCATCGCGACCGGCGTCACGGAACTGCTTGGCGGCGTCCTGTGTGGCGCGCTGAGTCTTACGGAGGAGGGCGACGAGCTGGGCGTCGGTCGCGATGGGAGAGTCTGTCTTGGCGGCGTTGTTGGTGGCGGAAAGAACGGAGCGGAGGACGGAGAGACGGGGCGCGTCTTTTGCGCGCATGGCTGTCTTGAGGTCGGTCTTGAGAGTGGCCAGGAGCTTGGGCTGGGCCGGAGCGGCATCGGAGTAGAAACGGATCGTCATCCGGAGGGGGTGGACGCGGCCCGGCACCATTGGCCGGAGGGCTTGGACGAGACGGACTGAGCTTCGGGAGGCCATTGTGAACAGAGGGAAGGCTTTCGCTTGCCTAGGCTTTGATGTTCGAGGGGGATCGGCGGTTATTCCTCAATTGATCGGTCTTTGTGTCGTTCTGACAATAATGTGGTAGTGGTACAGTGCGGTCGTCAAGCTGTTGGTCTGTCAGTTGCAGTCATGCAAGAAAAAAAAGTTACTGCGGAGAGCTCTCAAGATGCATCAATGTTCGGGACAGCTTCTCATTGGCTAGCAGCTGCTGGCTGTTCTGGCCAGGTCCACGGTAGCAGGAACATCCCCGGATCCTGTCTTCTACAGGTGGCGCGAAGTGGCACCAGTGTCTGGGAGTAGCGTCCGTGAGGATGCATCGGCGGGGGGGGGGCCGTTGAATAAAAGTGTTTGACATATTGGACACACTATTGGCAGTAGTTTCCTCGCATTCTACCCTTCGAGGGTGTCATATTGGCTGAAGATGGCAGATGCCAGATTGACAGGCACATGGAGACCTGGTGGTTCGGATGACACAATAAGCCGCACACTTTATGCGTTCAGGAAATCTCGCGGGTATTCCAGCTTTCAAGCCATTGATGCGCGCATAACTGGGGGTACACGTTCCATCGACGGGCGTGTTGGTGATAACTCGCGGGTCAGTTGGAGCTTTTGTGAAAGAATGTGAAGCCTATGCAAACCACGGAGGCCCAAATCACCTGATGTGCCGAAGATCAGGGGAGCTGCAGGAAACAAGGGTCGGGGCATCCGCGAAAGCTTCCCGATATCACATCCACCGGGTGTTCCAGGTTCGAAGTTCCAGCAGCTGCCACCAATGTCGATTTGGCCCCGGGGGCCAATCTGCCAGTCAAGCTGAAGAGGGTTGTGCGTCCATCGGATCGACATGCATAGAAAGTTTGACCGTTGCATGCTTCATCATCGCGGCAGCTTCAGTTCATGTCCCTGGCATTGTGGCATTCCAGGGGCAGCGTCGGTATCCGCATCCGAACTTTGCAGCTTGCCCCAGCATCTATCTACTCGGTCAAGAAGGAATCGTCAGCCGCAACGTCTGTGCCCCTAATCATGCTAGGGAGGAAGTTTCCGAAGCCGGGGAACCTAGATGGCGGCCAGGGCTCTGGACATTCACCGGCGTGAGAACTGGCGTGGAAGCTGGCGTGAAGCTGGTGTGGGTGCTGGCGTGGAACTTGTGAGGGCGGCAGCGAGTGCGGAGGCTGCAAATGTGGCATGGCGCCAGCAAAATTATCTCATCTTCAGATGAAAGTGGATTCCGATTCCCTCTCTCTGTCAGGGACGTAAGAGTCAAGCAACGACTCGATAGTACATTCCACCATGACATGGGTTCGATGTGCCCAGCTGTGATGGTGTTGTAACTCGCGTGTGAGTGAGAGAGAGAGAGAGAGAGAGAGAGAGATTGTGCAGGCTCAATGTGACGTGAGTTGTTCCTCTGCAGTCCACCTCGGTCCTCACCGAGAACCCGAGGAGACGGTAGCGAGTAAAAACCATGCAGACCTCTTGCGTTCCTGGCAAGGTCTGGCGTCTTGCCTCCCTCCAATCTAACCCAACGTGGAACAAATAAAGCAGCAGCAGCGGATAACATGGCAAGGCACAGAGAAGGTAGAAGAACAAGAACTCGTGCCATCCCCCCCTTGAGTCTTCATACCTTATTCCCTTCTTCCACCTTCAAGACGTCCCTTCCGAATCCATCAACATGGGGGGTCCCTCACCTTCCCTTACCTTGCCCTGCCATACATTCACACACCACCTCAGGCAAGTCCACAATGTATTGTACTTACCTACGTCAAAAGTAGGCAGGTACCTCGCCTTGAACATGGGCATGGGAAGCCGCTGTCGTCTTTCCGGGTTTCTTCCTTCCCACCACCATCCAATAAGGCACTTACCTTAGCTTCCGCCGCTCTCCACCTGCGCCTCACTCTCTTTCAACTACACGTCCACCCCCTTTGACTTCAACATCTAGACATTATTTCTCAAGACATATCTTCTTCGACGTCTGCCTTGTGTGAGGTGCTTCTTATCCCGAGACAGGACTAACAGTATCCTTGTTGACCAACAGCACCCATTCCGTTCTCTACCCCCCTCTATTTTCGTTGTCGTCTAGTCATCGACAACTTGTCTCACCTTGTCACTTCCGGCTCTGTTCGATTGCAACGACCAGTCGGCAATCGAGTCGAGTCGAGTCGAGTACTTTCTGAAGCGACAAAAACCTTGCTTTTCGCACATCACTTGTCTGATGCCAGACCGTTCGATGACTGCCTTGCGGGAACCAGCAATCACGTGGGTACAGAAAGGGTATCTTTGACTGAGCTATCACAACCCCGTCATACAATCCCCAACGCCCAAGAATCGTGCAGCACACGAACACTACAACAGCGAATTGATCAAGTAGGATTGCGAGCGAGACACGGGGTATTTGCTGCCGTCACATCGTCATTATCGTAATACTTGTCCGGAAAAAAAAAAGCCCATCGAATCCTCGCTGGGAAGCAAACGCTCTACGCTCCCATGCCGAACTCGTTCTGAAAAGCAACATCGTCACATGGCCGTTATCTACTCGTCTCAACGACGAGCCTTTCGTCCTATACAAACGTACCTTGAGGGCCAACAAGTCAGTACTCGTAGGAAAATGGGCGGCCGGGCAAGTTAGAAGTCACTTACATTGGAAAATATGCCTGAGGAGAATCGCCGAGAGTGGCCTGGATGTTAGTGGGAATTCTCACTCGACAGGAGAACGAACATGATGGGGACTGGAGGCTTACCCTGAACGCCGGGTTATCAGCCTCGCTCCTTGCTTGAGCCACCAAGACTTGGAACTCTTGGGATGTCATTCTGCAGTGCCACAGTCAGTCCAAATTCGATCCGAATTCGGTGTCAAAGACTGCAGAGAAAGGGAAAGGAAGTCTCTCTTACCCTCGGAACTCTGTCATGGGATACATCGCCAGAGACGCGAGCATCCTCCTCACATTTTCTCTATTAACCACGCCAATTTGGTGCTGCCTCGGGTCTAATCGAAAATCAGGTCAAATTTTCTGCACTTCGGTTTTGAGGGTTCAATACCATTTGACCAACCGCAAGTCGGGAGAGGGATCATTTGGGTTTCCACCGAGTCGAATCCAGCACTTTGCATCCAACTTTGCATCTGCATCGGCGCCCTGGGGTCTTTGTATGGTTGCATACTATCCAGGTATCGTCTCGACCACCTACGAAGGGCGTGATCTGGCACACCAGGCGGTTAATGGAGTGTCAAACCTCTAGAAGGGGATCCGACCTACTTTGAGTCAACGTTCCGTTGTCTGACTGCGCATTGAAGTATATCTCCACCATTTGACACCAACCGCCTGGTCGAAGCACACGATGAATGTCTCGCAGGTAATCTCGCCATCGGTTCGAGTGGATACCGCCTGCCATCATCTGGCTATGAACGAGGTCGAAATGATTCGAGGGAAAAGTGAATCTAGGCCAAGTCAGCTGAGCCAGAGGCACTTCAGGCTGCAGCCTGCGGCCGAAGCCCGCCAGGGAACGTACCTGCTGTTCAGATCATCGACTTGTAGATTCAGGTTGGTCGGCGTCTGGCTTTCGTCGGGCCAGATGTGTGGGCAGATATCGATGGCTACTACCTATCGAACAAAATCAGCACTGCTAACGCAACGGCACCCGAAGCGGCGAGTCGACAAATCCGTTCCCGTCAAACGCCATCATGTTATGGATGAGGAAAAGAGAATCATAGTCATCTTCACTGGAGAACATGAAGTTTTCTGCACACAAACATGCGCGGAAGAGGGAGACGACAGCCTGTCGCGTTGGCGATGGAAGCAACCGGCTGACGGGTTCGGCCATCGCACCACCACCGGCGAAACGCGTCAAAGAGATGGATGACGACTATCGTCCAGTCGCGAAAGGAATGGGACTTGAGTGCGTACAGCACGTACCTCGCAGTTCTGGTGTTGTTGTGCAACTTCGATAGCCCAGTCGCCTGCTCCGAAGCCGCATTCAAGAATTCGCCGCGGCCTGGTGATCGGTGGAAAAAGGAGGCGATTTTCGAATACTATGGAGAGTACGACATGCATCATTTGCAAGCGTTCAACTTCGTCCTATAACCGGGTTGGAAACTACACTCAGCAAGGCATGGTGTCTTCAGAGGCGGCACGTGTCCTACCTCATCTATCGGCGCGAAGTATGCTCCATTGTCAACTGCGTATCGTTGGTATTCTCTACCTTGGTACGTGATGGTTTCCAGGAAGGCGTTATCCAACGGAACTGTCTGTGGATCACTAGGAGTGGTTTAGCGATCAAAGAAATCCTTCGCAAGAGGAGATGGGTTTCAGCAATACCTTGCCATGTCGACAACCACAATGGAATAATTCTTCTTGCGAACAAGTTCGATTAGACTGAGTGTCTTTCGTCCAAAGTCTGCCTTTGGCATTCAATATTGGGATGAACTGGAGCTTGTATGTGGTGGTTACGTTGCTCCAACGAGGCGCTGTTCCTAGGTTTCCAGGACGGGACGGATGGCAAGGACTAGTTCTCAAGCACTGCCCACAAACGAAACCCGAAAGTCCGTCAAAGGAGCCATATCCGGATCACAGGGGTTTTCATGAAGGCGGCAGTCGTGTCTAATAGACATAAAATTAACTGCCTACTACGTCGGAGGTGGATACATCGGTCAAGTCGAAGGGTACTCGACATTGGCCGGCCATTGTTTTCTACACCCCACGACGCTGCTGTCGATCTTGGGTTAGTACACCACAACCTACACTGGAAAAGTTGGGAGCCTGTTCGGTACCCTTTGGTACGCGGTGCGGTGCGGACGAGGCAGTCTTCGGGTGACATGGATATGTCCTCTGCTGTTATTGCTGGCCCCAGACCCCCCTGTACACACGAAAATTCGAGAATGGAGCCGGCAGACAACCAAGACGTGCTAATCCCAGGCCATTGAGTGGCATAAGGCGGGTGCGACAGCGGGTCCCAACCCATCCTGGCAGCTTGGACACCGCTTTTACCAGTTGCCAGATCCATGGATCCCGTTAACCGTAGCTTACCTTCAGAGGCTGTTCCGGAAGCCAGGTAGACGGTCGTCTTCCTGAACGACCTGGTCGTTGTCTAGCGGGACGCACCATCACAGACCAACATCCCACAAGGCTGCAAAAGGGCCGGATGTGGCTTCTCTGTTTACCCAGGACGATGAGTTTTTTGAGCTTCTTTGAGCAGCTCACCGCCGCCACCCAGGAGTTGGGCGAACATACCGATACTCGTTGCTACAACCAGAGCACCCACACCCACGGCAAAGTCTAGTGGTGGATGTTGTCTTGAGACCAACTGCATGGCCTGAGTACTGGGCCCAACACACGAATTCCTGCTGTAACCCTCCAGCCAGTGCCCAGGCAATGGGAAGCTCTTCAGCAAACACGGCTCTCCATCCCTGGTTTCCTGATTAACCCCTCCCCCCCTTACCTCACCATGGAAAGGAGCGTTGCTTAAAGGAGGGGTTACATGGTCGATCCGCTCCCATCGCACGCGGAGCTTTACTCAAATTCCAGCGGTTCCCATGTCCCAAGGATCCGGTCGTTGGCTTGAACATGAGGACACAGCAGCTACAGGTGGTGGGAGGTCGAGCTAGAGCAGTGTTGCACAACTCCCGATAGGATACAGTGGTGGACTAAGGATTACGTTGACGCCACTTCTGCTGTCTTTCGCGAGTACTCGCGGTTTCCACTTGCTGAGATTTCCCGAGAACACGGACTTGGATCCTTCTCGGTGTCGTTAGGCCTATTTGCGAATTGTATGGCCCGGAGACGAATAGAAGAAGGGAGGCCAAGAACAGCTCGATTGCTACCTCCTCGTGCTCGTCCGAGCCAAATCACCTCGTACCACAAGAAGACGGGGAAAACTGCCATGCTGATTTACCTGTCTGGCATTAAGCAGGCTAGGATCACATGCAGCCGGGCAGTGACCAAAGGCGGAGTTTATGGTCTGATCCTTACACACAAAGCAGACAATCATCTGCACTGATGCCAGCAAAGTGAGACCCGCGCCAGGCCCGTATCTCACGACAACGGCCAGAGAGAGGAGACGGGCGCCTCAGACAGAAACATCGATCTTTGCTTTGCTCAGCACGCATGCCTGCCTCTTGCGACCTCAGGCCTCCACCACACCACCTCCCCAAGACCATGATGGTAATAATTCGGTCGGATGGCGGTACAATATGCACGGTACAGGCAACGGTCTGCAAAATATAGGTAGGGGCATGGCTTTTTGCTGATGAGTTGTGTTGCTGCGTATTGACACATTGGCGTATTCGGGTACGTGCTGATGAAGGTTTAATTATCTCACTCCCTCTCGGTCCCTTTCCTTTAGCATCTCATCCCTTCTGACCCTGGACTAATTGTTTGGCAGGCGTGTCGCACTTTGGGCAGCAGAGCTCACAGAGGTTAAGCTAACAATGTTTCCTGGGCGGGGGCGATTTGATGAAGGTTGGAAGAAGAAATTGGCTGGGCCAATTCAACGAACGAACCCCTCGGCGGGCCGCTCTGCAGGTTTGAAACTAACACAGAGGAGAGCCTGGCCTGGCTGACCAGGTAGCTGCTGGCTCGGACAGTGGAGTTTCGGGAGAGGGCGCGATGACGCGAGCCACAAAACTCTCCTGGTTCCAGCTATTTGGGAACCGAGGAGCGAGGGTCGACAACCCTTCCTTGTCGGGGGAAACCACATCCTGGTGCTTGGGAGCACAATGCCTGTCCACAGCGGCCACGTACTCGCTGCACTCTGCAGCCCTTGCACCAACGGGTTCAGATGCATTGCATGGCGGACGGGTAAAAAGCAAAGGGAGAGACTACTTGAGACGACGACATACTGTGGTTGTGCTAGGCGCCAGGCAACTATTCAACCCACCGCGCCCCGAATCGTTCATGATTGACGTCAAGACGAGCGGTAAGATAGAGGTGTCCAGCCTCGTAACAGACCTGCTTGAGCTCCGTGGTCAAGTTGTAGCTGTGCAAAGATGGAGTTGCCGAACATGTTGCGCGGATGGCCCGGAGGCGACCCCGAGGACGGCAGACGATGTCATTACAACAAGCAAGACCGGTTACAAGGCGGCTCCCAATGCATTGTAACGGCCGGGATACCGCGCGACAAGCGATGGGCAAATTGACGCTTATGGCTTGCTGGGTAGCCACAGACTTACCTAGCAAGTGGCCACGGAATACAATCTGGAGCAGGGGGTTGCGATCCCTCACTCGGCAACTTGAACGAAATGGTGTCTCTGCGCATGCGTTTACCGAGCAGCTACCCAAGTAGAGGTAGCTATTGTTCATCGACTGACGCAAGACACTCCTTTGCATCGGGGATTCAGGCAAGAAATTAGCCTGTCAGAGATGATGCACGTCAGAGGGGAGCATTCGACCCATCGCTCTATAGGTTACTTCTGTGTGTAATAATCCCTCCAGCCACTCAACTTGAACGAGTCTGATGAGAACAAGCAGGTGTCTGGAGAGGAAATCGAAAGCAACGCGACTTGGCAGCCGTTGACCGCGACCTCTCTCCTGCACGGTTGCGGACCATGCATCTGCATATCCGTACTTACACAATATTCCACAACTCGCGTTTACCCGATATGAGAGAAATTTGGCCCGTGGCCTGCTTCTCTTTCCCTCGTCCAACGGCTTTTCTTCTTCCTACGCAGAGAGGGGGGAGATGAGTTGGCTGTCGATGAGGAGTCACATTCATTCCCGCCAGCAGGGAACCCTAGTCGACAAGCACCCTGCTGGCTCCTCCGTCTTCATTTTCCTCTTGAACAGAACCGTACTCTCGGGTTCCAATAGGACGGGATGCTGGGGCATAATCGTCCCCCTTATCGATGCCAACCGGCCCCCTACGACCCCTGTCTTGCTGACGGAACCACAGCTTACGGACTAATACCATGACACTGCGATACAAAGATACCCAGCTGAGTCCCCCCTATTGTTGAATCCTGGATGACGAGCGGCGTTGCCTGCCATCTACGATCCAATCGTCTACCAATGGCCCCCGGTTCTACGGAGAGCAAATCCAAGGACCAGGTTCCTGTCGTTTCACCAGGACGGGGGAACAATGCTTCTAGAAGACCATGGTGTTGCGAGCTGACTTTCTGAAAAGGCATGGAGCGCGCGGTGCCGGTCCTGCGATCCGGCGAGTCCTACCTCCCGCGCTCTCTTTTCCGGGAACCCGTAGGGAGGAGATGAAAGGTGCGGCTGCGGCTGCGGCTGCGACTGCGACTGCGGCTTTACTGCGGCCATGGGCACATGAATCGACTTTTCCTCTTTCATCTCTTCTGCCATCTACCGACGATGCGGAATTTGGACGTAATACCGACGCCCACCCATCCTATAATATTATTCTGGCGCGCACAGATCACGGGCTGGGCGGTACCCTGGCACACTCACACACACATTCACACGCACGCACACACATACTTACCGTGTATTGTGTACAGCCCTCCAGGCCTGCAACGACGAAGGGACGCGGCCGCGCCGCTACCGCCATCTTCTTTCTCCGTGAAACGCGACTTGGGATCACAACTGATGACCGATGGATGACAACCTCGAGAGGATTCGAATACCTACCTTTGGCAAGCTTCAAGGAGCATTGATAGCCAACAAGAGACAACCGGCGCAACTCGTCGAGAGCGGACCGTCATCGTCCCAACGGTCGAACCAGGCCTCCTGCTGTGTGACCTGAGCAGTCACTTCGGCACAACGCATCATCTCTTTTCGTCCTCGTCCTGCAAAACGTGTCATTACAAGGTGTCTCGCGGCCTTTGGCCGTGCTGTGAACACCTGGGCTTTCTATGGGTAAGTCCTCTCTGTATTTTTGCTTCTTTCTCCCTTCTTTATTTGGTACCGTGTTTGGAATTACGAGAAAACGCCGGTTGGCGCATAAGCCCCCTCTCCCATCCCCTGAACCATATGGGCGCGCGAGAAGGTGCAGATATGTAGGTCTAAGGTGACAAGGCCAAGTTGGAAATCCTTGCCTGATTCAACCCAGGAAAAAAGGGACCTTTTTTCCTCGTTGCCGAAAAAGGTCACTTGCATGCGCGCCCTCTTATTTTTTCTTAACCCTCTTTCCAGCCTCCCGCAAAATGGAAAAAAGGACCAACAGTAATAGCAAATGTAGGTACGGATGCAACTGTTGCGGTATGAACCCACCCCTTCTCTCCCCTCACTTCACGGCCCATACCTAGCCTCCCCTATTCTTTGCTTTTCCTTCGTTTGTTTCTCATATCTGCGCCTATCCCTTCAACCCTTGTTCATCTCACGATGTCCTTTGGGAGTCCTGTCTCCTCTTCTGACCATGGGTCTGACTCTGCGGCCTGTTGGGACCCACGTCCCTCCTCGCGTGTTGTGTGATACTGTGTCGTGTTGTCATCGTGTGTCTCCCTCATCATGTCTCTGGCTGTTGCCCGCCGTCCGGTTTCGTGTTGTCTGTCTCAGCGACCCGAGATTTCTCTTCTCTCTCCCTCTCCCATGTGCCCAGCCACGCCAAGTCAAGGGACGAATGCACAAGAAACGCCGCCATATGCCATGTGTATCGTGATTTCTCTTCGTGATTTCTCTTCTCTTCTCTTCTGTGCTGACGCGCTGAAGGGCGGGATGTGCAGAAGGAAGAGAAGGAGGGGTTAGTCAGCTATTCTAGACACACGATCCGAAATTGAACCCCCCCCCCCCCCCCGGGCTCCCCTATTTCGTACTCGGTGGTAATAACCGCTCCAAAGCAAGCAAGTGGGAATAAAACAAAAAAAGAAGGAGGAAGAGAGAGGGGGAAAACACCGCTTCTCGACTCCTCCTCCTTCTCCTCTCTCCACCGCGGGACCCCTTCCCTGGCATGGGACAACCGCAGGCGGAGCAAGAGAAAAAGGGACCCCACCAATCGATAATCCAGCTCCAACTCCTCTCTAACTCCGTGCCACCCCCCCCCGTAATGTTTTGCTCGATGCAGGCCCCCCGAGTGGATGGGTGGATCACCAGCAGGTGAAAACCGGGTTCCTGGCTTTCACCGGCTCCAACCTCTCCACAATAACCTTGCGTTGGTTGCCCTCCATGCCCTCGGCGGCCGCATAGCCCAGGTCGCCCTCCTCGACGTCGTCTTCTTCGTCATACTCTTCCATGCTCCGGCGCGAGCCATACAGGTGCTGCGCGATGCTGCCGCTGTTGCGTCGTCCAGCTGCCGTCGCGAAAGAGTAGCGCCGTTGCTGCTGCTGTTGGGACTGCTGACGAGCGGGAGAATACATGTTGAGGGCGCGAGTGCCGTGGTAGCTCTCTCGGTGCGATTGTCCCGAGAACCTGGGCCGTTGTGACGCCGCTTCCTTATTACCTAGCGGTGCAGATGACGCCAGTATACCCGAACCGCTCATGGACATCTCGTCCGGTGATTGGGCTCCCTCGCTCGTCGGGCTTAGAGCAAGCTCAAACCTGCCCGGATGAGGCATGTCGGCCGGGGGACTAGCGAAGCCGAGCAGGTCCTCGTCCACGCGGTGGGTAGGTGCAGCAGACGTGTTTGCCTGGCCAATGTCGCCCTCGTCAATGGAGCGTCGGAGCTCTGCCTCGCGCATCATCTCAGCGGACGTTACCCGCATGGGCACTGCAACTGGCACGTCGACAAGATCATCCCAAACGCAGACCTTGGCGCGCCGGGTGAGCTCTAGAGGACCGTGATCCGGTGTCTTGAGCGTCTCTACCACGTTCCACGCCTGGCCCTTCATGACCGCGATCTGCCGAGCAAACATCTTTTCCTGAAAATCGGGATCCAGTTGGAACACTTTTCGCAACGCCAATTGTGTCTGGCTCCACCAGTGCGTTGAGGTCAGGAGGGGGAGGAAGTGATCTCGCGTCTTTTGCGAGAACGGCCGTCCAATCAGATCAACGGGAAGGAACAGCCAGCCAAATGGGAAACTGTATGATATGGGCGGTTAGTATTCCTTTCCACGCGCATTACTGTTCACGCGGAACAAATTGAAGAAGAGAATTGGACCATCTAAGGGACACATACCTTCGCCATGCATCGGGGTGTTTCCAGGGCCAGGAGAGTGAGTTGTCGATGGCACCAATCGTTATCTTAGGATCTTGTGCGCTTGGATTGGGACTGGACGCCTCCATCGGCTGTTGCGTCCTGTAAGGGTATGAGGAGCGGTTTTCTGCTGCTGGTCGCTGGTTCAAGTCTACTGGGCGAGGCCCGCTCTCTTCCGATGAAGCTGTGTCTGTGTTCATTTGAAGTGGTTCCGACACGATCGATACTTGCTGTGTGCTCCAGTCCACTTTGATCATCCAGTTGTCCAGGCCGCGATCAGTGTTGCGCATCATGTAGTCCAGAATGACCAGCTTCTCGAGCTCTTCACGGAATGATTGCTTCAAGCCTTCGGTCCACACAAAGTTGTCCGGGACCTGGCGGCAACCGTTCCCGGCTGCCTTCATCGTCACTCTCAATGTCATCCAAGGCTGCCGCACTGCTCGGCCGGCAGTTGTCTGCCCACCTTCTCCTACGCTTGCGATGTGGATCGTTGGTCCTGAAGCCGGACCAGTACTGGTCGGGCCATGGGTGTTCTCTGAGGAACACATTGGCGTCTTTGAAACCTTTCAGGAAGACCTGAAAGCTCCCGGGCTTTTCTGGAAGTGGCTTTTGCTTTCTGTAGAAGCTGCGACGGTCCCAGAACGGATAGTGGAAGGATTTTGAGGATAACCAAACGACATCCGTGTAAGGCACCATGTGGGTGCGCAGTTGGCAATCTAACGTGTATGCCGCCGCTTCGCTGACGTATGAAAGGTTGGGAATCAGACTGCGATGCGATTAGCCATGAAGCTTCTTGAGGTATTGTATGGAGAGTATCATACCATGCTCGCCCAAAGCAACAAGGAAACAGGTTCCGATGGATCCATTTGTTCCACTTGGGATTGCCAGCTGCGTACGGCTCCTCGTCCTTGGGCTTGAAGACGCCCACGACCTTGCCCTCCGTATTCCGGGCAAAATAGCTGCCGGAACTCCCCTGTGCAATCATTCGAGGATGCGTGCCCTGAAGGATGGCCTGCCTGACACTGCCCACGATCTGTTCGAACTGCGACTTGGACATGACATCTTGCGGCGCAGCCAGACCTTCAGGCGTAATGGGTCGGACACCCTCGGGAGCTTGGAATACTGAATGATGGATCTCTAAATGTTCATCGTCTCCCGTCTTGCCGCGCCCCTTTGTGCGCTTGAACCGGCTGGCGATCTCATCGGCCCATCGTTCTAATCGAGCATTGATGGCTTTTATGTCGACACCGGAATTGCTGCCGCCGCGACGGCGATTCTTAGGTCTGGAAGGGCCGGCTATCGCTGGTTTGGGGGTCGTCATACCCGAACGGGGCCGCGGTTGCGTGATGGGTGCGAAGCGAGGGGCCGAGGCCGGCTGGAGGGAGGCATACGACTGGGTAAGAGGGTCGTCGTCTTCGGAATCGGAGGAGAGCGCATCGGCTTGAGCGAGGCGCTCGTAGCCTGTCGTCGGGGGTCGAGAGCGAGGCATCGTGGCTTTGGGGGGGCCAGGGATGAGGGACCGTCTCGGCAAGGAAAGGGCAAGGTAATTATCGAGCAAAGGCAGGGCCGGAAGTCAGAGCCATGTGGGTTGGTTTGGAGGACTTTGGATGAAAACTCGCGGTTGAGAAGGCTTGTATGCTAGTTGGTCGGCTGTATTTCCGTTTGGATGCGATAATTGTGCTAGCGAAGGGAATGCGGAATCTCGGCCTAAGGATGGATGGAGGAAGCCACGAGGTCAAGCCCTCAGCAGGGAGAGAAGAGAGAAAAAAAAGGATAACACTGTAGAAATAAAGGTGGCTTCAAGGAGACAACAGGCAGCAAGTTGGCGATGAAAGCAAAGGAGGGAAGTAAAATGGTAGGGCTGTAGCGGTGCTCGTGGCGGTGGTAGACACAGAGCAATTTCTCGGTGAGTCGCGTCGTCGAGCATGTGTCGTTAGAAATCCGTGGTTTCGGCGGACCGCGATGCTGTCATTGGGGTGCAACCGGCGCTGCTGTCACCCTGGGCAGGTACCTTTTCAAAAGTACCTGCTCCAAAAGCTTGCTTAAGGTTCCAGAGCGCCTGAGGTGCACCGAGGTCGCCAGTTCTAGGCGTTCATAGCGGTTTAGCACTGGGCAGTCGGCCCCTTGCCTCCGCGCTTCCCCGTGCTAGTGCTTGAGCCGGTGATTGGGGTACGCGGAACGGACGCAGTGTTTACCCGACTCAAGTAGACTTACCTTAGGTAATATGGATGTCAAGTCAAGTACCTTTAAGGCAACTTTGCTCAGAAGGTGCTGGACTCTTTTGATTAGCAGAGATAACTGATCCGATACCTTAGGTAGGTATTGAAGAACCAGAAAATTGCATAGGAACTCGAGGTAGAACTCCTCGTGTCTTTCAGATCACCTCATTTGTTACTGCTGTCAGCAACTGTGCCGTTCCAGGTCAGCTGATACCAGGCCGGACACTTGTCAAACGTGTACCAAAGCCAATGAGATGGGGAGATCCAAGTCTGAGAGCGGTGGTGCCAGCGTTTGCTTATCAGTCTGAAGTGAGACACAGGTGGCCAGGCCACACTCTTGGAGCGTCTTCACATCGAACTTGTCGCAATAAACCTAAGAAAGATGATGCTCGTCGATCTGGTCTCTCTGGAAAGCGAGGGATACTTGACCAGCTCGCACAATGTGGTTGACAGATGAGATACTCTCAAACTCGGTTCTGAGGTAGTTTCGCTAGGTAGCCTGCATATCTCGATTGAGCCAGCTGTGGATGGCATTTTGATCAACACTGTCAAATACCCATCTGCGTTCTACGAGGTAACGGCTGTGCAGGCAACCAGACATGCCGCGCAGGATGGACAGAAGCCGTCGACTGCACAACCCAAAAGTAATATCGGCCTTTCTTACCTCACCAAGTGGCCAAGCTAGGTACTGGTAGTGTTGCTCCTCAGTCGAATGAGATGCCACGGCTGTCACCCCAGAATCCCCCCCAAACTCTCGG
Source organism: Colletotrichum fioriniae (assembly GCF_027942845.1). Lineage (NCBI taxonomy): Eukaryota > Fungi > Ascomycota > Sordariomycetes > Glomerellales > Glomerellaceae > Colletotrichum > Colletotrichum fioriniae. The sequence goes on from NW_027076842.1 coordinate 1,331,508, forward strand.
GTCACAGCCATGGACCCCACCCACACAGCACCGTTCTTCTCCTCCTCCTCCTCCCCCTCCTAGAGTGCTCCCCTCCATGAATTGGTTCGATTCATCACCCGACCTTTCGATTCTGACTTGATCGTCCCGGGCCAAGGTTCCGTTTGCATTGCGTAGGTAGGATTGTAAGACCCGACCAATCCTGTCCCAACGACTTTCATGATCCCCCGCGTCTTGTAAGTTTTTTTGGTGACTGATCAAGCCTGGGCAATCCCCCCCCTTGCAGAGTGACAGATCCCCCATCACCGTTTGCTTGCGGTTTGGATGATTGAAGCGCGCCGTCTAACCCGAATAATCTTCATACGTCAAGCCTCCCGGTGTATACTAAGATCCCGATCAGGTCAAATCATCAGCTACGACGCCCAGCGCACATCTTTCGATTACCTCGTGATTTGCTCTCCTCTACTGGCCTAGTTACTTTACCACGGAAGTAGAGAATGAATTCTTTATCATGCCTTGAACCCGCTCCACCCTTTTGCTCCCCCCCCAGCTTCTTCTTACACAGCAGCTCAGGTGTTACATTCCCATATGTGACTTCTTGCATCAAAACATTTGCACTGACATCCCATCATCTAATTTTGATCAAATTTTCGGTCAAGTGAATATGACGTCCCAACTCGAAACGGTTGCCAAGCTTCGTTCCGTAACGTCGAGCCCCTTCCCACCCGAATCAGATGCTCTCCGCGGCCGCAAGAGGCACCGCAGCCTCACGAGATGTGACCTAGAGGCCACTCACTACGGCGGCACGGGCGAGTCCAGCACGCTCCGGGGCCGACCCCGTCGTCGATCAACCTCGCCGACGCCGGTATCGTCCAGAGCGTCTTCGCGAACCGGAGCCGTCGCCGGTGGCATGCCGAGTACGACGGACGTGTCTCCCATGAGGAAGCGTCTGCTCCGCGTCGTGCTGCTGGAGCGCCGACGAAGCCAGAGCCCCTCTCGGTCTAGGTCGCCTGACCGCAAACAGGCCCCACCCCGACGCCGACACAGGACTCGGAGCCGGAGCCGAACGCATACCAAGGATATGTTCCAGCCAAAAGATCAGCTGCCTCGGCTTTTACTTGGAGAGCAGGCACACAAGAAGGTGGATACATCAGTTCAAGTCTGATCGTCAGCTGACCTGGGAGCACGCGAACACGAAAGGAAGCCCAGAATGGTCTAAATAAGGACGGAACGTGAAGAAGGAAACAACATCTCTATAACGCCAGTCATGCAACCGCTCACATGGGATTATGCGGTGTGCTACCAAATTATATCCTTGGTATGCTGGCTCTAGTCCCTTTAGTCGTTCGGAGTTTTTGAGCGCGCCGATGAGACTTTGCCACGAAGGAAATGTCTCGCACACCTCAGATCAACGCAAGACAACCATCGAGGCATCCAGGGCCATGATGGAATCGACCCGGTTGGGGGGGATCAAAAGAATGGGTGTGGAAGTTCACTATGGCCCATTGTCCGGCTGGTAGTGGGGTGAGAGCGATCTAAATTGCGTGGTACTGAAGGTGGTGGGCAGCGCTTGGAATCAGTGAGTACCTCAGGGAGTACACGTGTAAGAGACTTCAGGTCAAAGATGGGCCGGGACATGTTATCTTGGGCCGCACTCGAGATACTACTGCCCAAAGATTCGGACATTGAAGGTTGAGTAATAGCCAGTTGCTCAGACTGGGAGGGGAGGCGGTGACGCTGATGGTTCAGTTGGTGGTGTTGATGAATACGAAGAAGAGTGTCAAATGTATTATTCTCACCGGTAGATTCGGGTGACACTGTGGTAAGGCGGGCAGGTTTGGTAAACAGGATATGCCTGATTAGGAACATCCATAATGATACTACCTAGGTGCCTTACACACAAATGACAAGAAAGAAAGAAAAAAAAGTTGCATGGTCAAGTGATCATCCACCCTTTCACAGGCTGCCTCTGGGGAACCACTCGGACGCCCTGTCGAGGTGTACTTAGAACCCAAGAGGTGTAATAGAGGGTAGGAAGAAGGTGGGAAAGGCTTGGGCCGAGATGGGAGAAAGTGGGGTGCACAGATGGTAAAGGGTGGCCACGTGAGGATGCGAACTTTCCAGGTAGCTAATCGGAAATCGGGAATCAACGGGTCTCCACTGCAGCTGCCCCGCTGCAAGAGGCGGAGGGAACTCAGGGAGTGACCTCAGCTGCAAGAAGGCTGCAGCCAACTGCTGCACCACATTCCATGTGCCGCGCCTACCTTCACTTTTTTTCCTACCTCCACGACGACGACGACGACCACCACCACTAGTTCACTACTACCAGTCTACCACCACCTTACGGCAACCTGGGCTTCCTTTTCTATTCTTTCCCTCCTCCTTCAGCCTGCACTTCCATCCATCTCGCCCGGGGTGTTGTATTGGTTCCTTTCGTTTGAACTGCTTTCTTCATTTCGCCTTGCGCCGCCCCCCCTGCACAGAACTTCTTCAACCGCCGCGAATCTGATGAGGACGCAAGAACAATGATATGGAACAAATGACACTTGTGAATAGGCGTCGGACTTGACTCGACCTTTGGCCTCCTTCTTCCCCCGACTTCTCGCGCCATCCACCTTCTCCGCTTGGGCTCTCTTGTGTGTTGTTTCTGGTCCCCAGCTGAGCCTGCTCAAAGTACGAAGTACCTTACTTCAAGTGGACTCGACTCACTCGACGACTCACCATTGCGGAAGTGACTCCTCTAATATCACACTCTCATCACCCCCCGGACCAACTCATCTCAACCGCGATATAGCCTTGCGCCTGCCTTCCTCTCCTCGCCTCTCACCATCTGCATCATCACTGCCTTCAATCTATGCCCTTGAGCGACACTCGTTATTCGGAACTTTGCTGCTTCTGCCACTTCTTTCACATATTTCCTGGATTTGAGGTCGACTTATCTACGGTACGACTGTTCATTGTCACGCCAATATCAAACAACGACTCCACACCTCGCTCTCGTTTGTGATGATCGCAACCACCCCTCTCAGACTGCTCTACTGAAGCCCGCCCTCTGTGTGCAAGCTAAAGCACCTTCCTCACGACAGCAACAACAACAATAACATACTAGACGACAGTATCGAGACGCAGCCATGGCATCGCCAAACGGGCCAAATGGTGAGTGAGCCCCGCCATGGACCGGTTGCCTACCCCTCCAAGCCCTAGGTCGACTGCTCTTTCCCTTCTGCCAACCTCTGCCACAATCACAACCTCTTTCTGTCCATCATTTTGTGATTTCCAAATACTTACAACCTTTCCAACAAAAAGGCCGAGCAAATTACATCAACGCCCAGCCTCAACCACAGTCGTGGAATGCGCAAGCATTGCTGAACCCACGATCCTACGCTGTTTCAAACGCTGCCTCGAGGCGCAATTCACCCAAACCTCAGCACTTATCGAACCGATCTACTCCGGGAAATCAAAATACCACCAATAACCCTGTTGTCTTCCAGTTCGCGAGTCCCAACGACACGACTAGCGAGTCTCTGACGCCTAGCATCACCTCGGGCGCTTCAACTCCCGTTCACGACGGCGGCGTTTCTCCATACGGAATGGCCAACATGATCGAGAGAATGAATGACGTTCAAGATCGCGCTGCGGCGCCCCTGCCCAAGCGGCGAAAGTTCGATACCCCCGACCCCGAGTCCGACGCCGACAACAAGAAGAAGATGGGGCCTGCCGGTAGCGGAATGCTCGGCGCGTATGTGAAGGAAAAGCAAGACGAAGGCAAGAAGGAGAATGCCAAGGTTTCTACCCAAACTGTGGACTTGACAGAGGAGGGCGACGATGTGGTCATGGTGGAGGACCCCGCAACCGAGGAGGTCTGCTACGGCATGCTCACCGGCTTCCTGGACTGCCACAAGGTACCTTCCGCCAAACCGGGCACGCAGAGTATCTTCGGAGCCGACTTCATGCCACCAGTTAAGATTGTTTTGAAGCGAATCATCGGGGACTCGACCAAGAAGATCCAGGCCTACGACTACACTCGCGACATCATCGGAAATGTGGATGCCAATACAGCCAATGCTCTTGTTCCCCTGCTGGACTCCAACGTGCGCCTCCGGACGGACTGCAAGATTCCTGCGCGTAGAAAGCAAGCGGATGAGCAGCCGGGCCAGGCGATCTCGAGATCCTACCCCGTGGAAATGACACTGTATGGCCAGTACAGATTTGTCAAGGCTGTCGGCAAGCACTTTGAGAGATACAAGATTGTTCTGCGCCATCCCAACAGAGTTGACAAAGGCGTCAGGTACGAGAATGTTCATACAGCCAACAAGCCTAACCCAGCGCCCGGTGCCAGAAACCTGGCCGGAGCTCTCGCCCAGTACAACAATCATTCCTCGTCTACCTATTACACCAATCCCACCCCGCGCACTGTCGAAGAGATCAGATCGGACGTGATGGGCGTCTTCGACTCCATGGGAAAGACCGATGAGCTTCCTGAAATGGATCCAGCTCCTATCGTCACCACAGAGTTACTGAAGCATCAGAAGCAAGGCCTCTACTTCATGACTGCGAGAGAAAAGGAGTCGACGGCGGAAGAACGAGTGAAGGGATCCATGTGGCAGCTCAAAATCGGGCCCACTGGACAGAAGTTCTACTACAACGTCATCACTGGCCACCAAGAGCGGAATCTTCCCGCAGACACCCACGGCGGATTGCTCGCCGACATGATGGGCTTAGGAAAGACCCTCAGCATCCTCTCGCTCATTGCCGGCTCATTGGATCAAGCCAAGGAATGGGCAGGTCGCACACCAGTCCAGCCCGAGATGCCACCCCAGAAAGCTGGAGGGAAGACAACAGCTTCGAGCTCCCTGCCTCTGACAGGCATCGCAATGAACGCCAAGGCTACATTGCTCGTGTGTCCCCTGAGTACGGTCACGAACTGGGAAGAGCAGATCAAGCAACACATTGCGCCAGGAGAGATAAGCTACTATATCTATCACGGTTCGAATAGAATCAAAGATGTCGAGAAATTGGCCGACTTTGACTTGGTCATCACCACTTACGGCTCTGTCTCTAGTGAGCTAGGCGCTCGCAGCAAGCGAAAGTCTGGCAAGTATCCTCTTGAGGAGATTGGTTGGTTCCGAATCGTGCTGGACGAGGCGCACATGATTCGCGAAGTCGCGACTCTGCAGTTCAAGGCCATTGTTCGTCTTCAGGCCGCCCGCCGTTGGGCTGTGACTGGCACGCCCGTCCAGAATCGACTCGAGGACTTGGCCGCTCTCCTTCAGTTTGTCCGGCTGAAGCCATTCGATGACCGCAACAAGTTCAACCGGTTCATCGTGGACCCATTCAAGGCCTGTGACACGGAGATTGTTCCGAAACTCCGCGTGCTTGTTGACAGTGTCACACTCCGTCGGTTGAAGGATAAGATCAACCTTCCGCCCCGAAGCGACCACATTGTCAAGCTCGATTTCACAGAAGAGGAGCGCGAGGTTTACAATCTCTTCGAGAAGAATGCTCAAGATCGTGTCAAGGTGCTTTCTGGTAACGGCGTACAGAAGGCATTGGGCGGTCACACCTACATTCATATCCTTCGATCCATTCTTCGGCTTCGACTCCTATGTGCCCACGGCAAGGATCTCTTGAATCAGGAAGATTTAGAGGCCTTGCAGGGTATGACTGCTGACATGGCTATTGACCTTGACAGCGACGATGAGGACAAGAAGCCTGGCCTGTCGGATCGTAAAGCATATGAGATGTTTGAGCTCATGCAGGAGACGAACACGGATGCTTGCAGTGCCTGCTCGAAGAAACTAGGGACCAACGACGACGCTAGCATCGAGTCCGAGGGACAAGAGGACATTCTCGGTTACATGACGCCTTGCTTCCACATTATCTGCGGCTCCTGCATTAAGGGTGTCAAGGAACAGGCTAGACGACTGCTCCCTCCTGGCCAGGCTTTGGGACCTTGCCCCATCTGTTCCACCGTGATCAAGCCTGCCTACGTGGATATTCGTCGATCTCGACTCAAGGTGGAGCACGAGGGTCCTGCGAAGGAGAAGACTACAACGAATGGCCGTAAGAGCTTTGGAAAATACACGGGCCCGCACACAAAGACGAGGGCGCTGGTCGAGGATCTGCTCAAGTCAAAGGCTGACACTGATGCGAACCCCGATGAGCCGCCGTACAAATCGGTGGTGTTCTCCACGTGGACCTCCCACCTTGATTTGATTCAAATGGCTCTTGACAATGTCGGCGTGAAGTACGTCAGGCTGGATGGCAGCATGACGCGCATCGCTCGAACTCAGGCGATGGACAGTTTCCGGGAAGACCACTCAGTCCACGTGATCCTGGTGTCGATCACTGCTGGTGGTCTCGGCCTGAACCTGACAGCAGGTAGCAACGTCTATGTTATGGAGCCTCAGTACAACCCTGCGGCCGAGGCCCAAGCCATCGACCGTGTTCACCGTCTCGGGCAGAAGCGGCCGGTTCGAACAGTTCGCTACATCATGAGAAACAGTTTTGAGGAGAAGATGCTCGAACTGCAGGAGAAGAAAAACAAGCTGGCGAGTCTCAGCATGGACAGGAAGGAGAGAGTCTTCGACAAGAGCGAAGCGGCCCGGCAGAGACTGCTGGATCTGCGAAGTCTTTTCAAATAGGCCTCGATCAAATCGGCGGTATGGAATTTTCGGCTTGCGCAAGCATATTATCGTGGCGTTTGGGAGTATAGGGAGGCAGGAATCCAGCAATGGAGTGTGGCGAAGTCAAGGCTTCAACGGGTTTCTTTTCTTTTTTCTTTTCAACGGCCGCCTACGAATGAGCTCACGACAATTTTCTTCGGTGGCTGCGATTTCGGTGTCAGGACGGGGAGGCAATCTCACCTTTCATGCGTTTGACGGCGTGACCATGCGATCGATACCACTGCTTCGAGGTCTTCTATTCGATGATGAAAGCAACGGGGACGAGATCATTTGAGAGGAGGTAGGAGGAGTTGGAAGGCAAGCTTCAAATCGGTTTCCCATGCTTTTGGCCAGGGTTATGTCAATGTGTGTTACACTAGAATTGCATTAGACCAACGTAGGCGACTTGCTCTTGCGAAAGGCAACGTCCTTCGGGTAGTCGAGGATAAATGAATGGTACAACTTTGCAACAGATATTCCGTAGCATGTTGGGGGGCAGGATATCTCCTGGACGTGGCAAGTCTGGGTACTTTCACATGTGAATGCTCGAAGACCATAGGCGTACGTTTATGGTCGTCTGTTGGTCCCCAAAGGTAGCTAGCTGTTGAGCCATGCAAGTCATACAGAGCCGTTGTGATGTATCTGGGAAGATCAAGTTGGGGGGCGACATGAAGTCGGACCCCCATCCCTGTTCTAGAGCATCTCATTGTTGAATAGCCCCCCCAAACCCGAGGTAAACATCCAACCAAGCTATTAGCGAGTATCGTAAACATCATGTGGGTTTGTTTCGCCTGTTCGTCACTTGAGTGTTTTGGGTGGGGTGTGCATAACTCGGTAGCGAAATGTGCCCGCATGAATGATTCCAAGTTCTTTGTTATGTGGAGAGTATGTGTGAACACATTGTTTTTTCGTGGTATCCCGGAGCTCAAGGAACTTTTTTGATTTTTTGTTGAGGGTAATGAGTAAGGTAGGCAAGGTAAGGTTGTGTAGTACTGGTGTGTGTGTGTGTGTGTGTGGTTGTGTGAGTGTCACTCTTGCGCGTTTCGCTACCTTAGGTAGTACGCCTAGGAAGCCCCCGTGTGAGACACGGATGAGAATGATAAGGTACCTAAGGTAAGGTAATAATGAAGGGGAAAAAAGCATTGGGCGGGGGGCATTGAGAGCCCGCTGTGAGAACCGACGCCCGTTCGTCCGCGTCTCCGCCCCCCCCAACCTGGGAGAATAGATCTGTTATGCTGTTTGTTGACTTGCTTACCTTGCTTTTTTTTTTTTTATCGCAAGCGCCAGCTACCTTACCTTCCCGGCCGTGTGGATAATCTTCCCCGTCGGAAGGACAAGACGGCTCCGGTAGATGTTTAGAAGCGTACAAATAAGAAAACGAACAAGGGAGGGGGGAAGAAAAAACATGTGATTGAGGCTCCTGGTTGTAATGAGAGCGTGAGACGTATTTAGCTTATCTGGACGATATCAACAAGTGTAGATAGGAGAGAATCTGATAAGCTACTTCCAACGTGGAGAGAGAGAGAGAGAGAGATGATGATGAGTTGGGTAGAGCCTTGAGCAATCGCCGCGTGATGATAGAGGACATTCTTATTTTCAACTGGCTGGGCTGAGTTGATAACATTCAGCATTTTAAAGAAATGACTCGTGACCAAGTCATACCGTCGAATTGATCACAAACGGTGGCAAGTACGAGAGTTGTCTTGAAGTGAAGCTTATTGTTATTGTCATTCTCGCCCTTTCGATGGGCTTTCCAGTTTTCTAAACAGTTTCTCATTACTGTTATAGTGAACGCCCTCTTCCAATGCCTAACCCCGCAAACGCCTAAAAATATCCCATAAGTGTGAGGTTGGCAATTGCTCTCACCTTCAGTCGAAGCCGAAGTGTCGAAGGCTTGTCACCCTAAAACGGCTTGGATATGCCGTGCCGTGATGACGATGGTTTGAACAGAGCCAGCCCAACGGACTAGCTCGTTTGTACCAATCTATTGAAGTGAAAGTCAAGCGCTCCCACATCACCCGCCTCGGTTTTGTTTGTTTCAAACAAGCCGCCCAAAGTCATTAAACTGTCCTATCCATGAACTCGTTCATGCAGCGTCGGCGCTGGCAACAGGGACAGCAACACGAGTGAGCTGATCTCCCGCACGAACAATGCGCTCGCCACTTGAGTCGGTGACGGTGGTCATATCCTTGTTCTCGTACTGGGCACGCTTCCAAATCTCAACCTCGCAACCACCACGAAGAACACCAACACGCATGGTAGAGAGCAGGTTGTGAGCGGCGTTCGAGTGGAGATAGACACCGCCGTTGAAGATGGCGGTGGCATCCTTGCCGAGGGCGGAAGAAATGAGAGCCTTGCCACCCGGGTGCTCCTGAATGAAGTCGGTAACGTCGTGAATGACACCGGCAATAGCAACGAGACCTCTGCCGTTCTTTGCCTGTGCCTTGAAGTCGTCCCAGTCGATGACGGGCAGCTGCTCCAGAGGGACACCCCAGTCGAGCTTCGCGCGCTTCTGGTCAAGCTTCTTCTGCAGCTGCTGAACGCGGCCCTTCTCAATCTCGTTCTGGCGGAATTGCTTGAGGTCGGTGGCGAGTCCAAGCTGCTTCCAGGTCCAGATGCACCACTTAGTGGGGTCGTACTGCCACCACTGGATGGCGTTGCGGTAGTCGGAGGGGAACTCGTGGTGGAAGTTGTGGTATCCCTCACCGAGAGTGACAAGGGCAGTGATGACGTGGTCACGAGGTGAGTTGCGGTCGTCGAAGGGCTGGTCACCGAGCCAGTGAGCCAGGGAGTTGACGCAGAAGGTAGCCTGCTGAACGACGAAGATGCGAAGAATTCCACCATAGACGTAACCGCCAAGCCAGTCACCCCAGCCGAGGCCGCAGAAGAGCGTGGGGAAAATGACACCCATGGCGAGAACGCACTTGATGAAGTGAACGTGCTGCCACATGACGACGGGGTCCTCGTTGAGATCGGAGATGTCGGTACGGCCCATACGCTTGGGGTCCTGCTTCATGACCATCCAGCCGATGTGGCTGTACAGAAGGCCCTTGCGAACGGAGTACGGGTCCTTGTCAGTATCGGTGTAGCGGTGGTGGGCACGGTGTCCGTGAGACCACCATCGGATGGAACCCTCAACGGCACCGGCGCCGACGGCGGCGAGGTAGATTCTGAGAGGAAGGCTGGCTTTGTAGGAACGGTGAGCCCACAGACGGTGGTAGCCAGCGGTGATACCGAGACCAGTGTTGAAGTAGTAGACAACGGCGAAGACGGCAGTCTTCCATGTAAGAGGAATCCAGTAGGAGCAGATGAATCCAACCAAGGGGACAATCAAAATGAAGGTCGTGTTGAGCCAGTTGACGTGCTTGTACCAGTTGCTCGCGGTGATTGGCTGGGTTGAACTATTTCAATGTTAGTTGCCATTTCATATTGGTTTCGTTGGGAAAGCGGCCAACGTACATATGAGGCTTCTTGAGATCGTAGGCCTTGGCACGGGTGGGAACGTAGTCGGAAGTTCCATCGGGGAAGTTCTCGGCCTTGGTGACCTTGGCGTCGGAAGATGAAGTCGTCGCCGACATCTTGGAGAACGGAGCCAATAGGCTATGGATCTGAGAATCGGATGTTGTGGTCGGAAAACGAGTAATCCGAGGTGTCTGTTAGGAGACAACTCCAACGATGCTTGGTGAAGAAGCAACGTTTGCAATCAGACTTGCTGATCAGAAGTCCAAGTGGGTAGTGGACTCTCGAAGGAAGAAAAGGTCTAGAGGAAGAATAACAGAGTGGATGGGGTGGGCGAAGAGTTGTGAATTATATAAAGGGAAAAGGATAGGTTGAAAAGGCCCCAGTAAGGAGGGAACAGGTACGGAGGCCGGGGTACCTTTGGGCGAGGTGTCCGCCACTCACCAGGTTCAAAATCCCAGCAAACGAGAAAGTGGAAAGGGTGGGATGGTGGTGGGGAGGGGGGGTCAGTGAATCAGATCAGTTAGTTTAGACCCAGGTCAAGTCACAATCAGCCGAAAAAATGCAAAGACAGATGGGTTTCGTGGGCCGTGGGGTTAGACTTGACTTGACTTTTTTTCGTCTTTGCTGGCACGCCGGACCGCTGGCTGGATGGGAAGAAAGGGCGGGACCCTCTCGATCTGGGCCCGGGATTTGCAGGCGGAAAATGGGCAGATGGGAAGGGGGAAGAAGAAGCTTCCTCGCGAGACCCGCCCACAGGATTCGTTGTCCTGCCTCCTTCCCGAGAGGTACCGGACGACGCGTGTATCCGAATGGCGGGAACACTGAAGGCTCTAATCAGTACTTCGTACCTTCCATTCCCTTCAGACACCTTGCGGAGAAGGTACCATGCTGAGGTGCTCTTCTCGACGATGCAACCAGGTAGGTAGGGCAGGAACAAGAGAAATGTACTTTCCCTCAGTGCCTCCTTCCTGCCACAAGCCGGAAGGTGAAAGGTACCTCACTTCCAACCTGGGGATGGGCAAAGTCCATGTCCCCCTTGCAGATGCACCAATGAGTGTGTGTGTTGCAAACCGACCAGAACAGGAAGTGACCTTCTCCTTGCCTTACATCTATCACAGTAAATGGCCATGCATAAGCAGGTATTTTCCCTGACTTTGGGTAGTAGCTACACCCAATGATTACCAAATCGGCATACGAACCACCCAGTTACACTTAGTCTGCAAGTCTGCAAGTTGTAAGCGATGAATGATCGGTGTGCGTTACGAATACCTTGTGATTCAGAAACCTCGAGACTTGGATACTTGAATTCATGCAATTCCTCCGTCTGTCCGCCTCTGGCCTGACTTTTGGATATCCAACAACAAACTTACATCCTAACCTCACGCCCACTTGCAGAGCATCGTCATCCATCAAAGACGTATCTTTCTTCGTTGGGATTGAGGCCTGGAGAGATCCAACTCAACTCCTATTCAGATCCCGCAGAGGAGCCCTTCAAATTGGACTTTGGACCAACAAAAACCGATCCAATGTCATCAATATCGACGCGAACAGGAAGGAACATGCCACGAACAGCCCGACAGTCGATAATCAGAAGCAAATTCGGAACCTGCCAACGCATAAGAACACTCCGCACAGCCGAGGATAGGACGATGAAAGGCTCCAGATCAGGTCACACTTTCCGTTGGCTTTTTACGACACCCTGTCTGTCCCGCAAGCTCTGGGGTTTGTTCGCTATGCCGCAAAGTGCCTTGAGGTTGTCAATCTGCAATGGGCGACTGGGCTGGTAAGCACGCACGAGATGTGGTCCGAAAAAAAATGTCCCGGCTCCCAACAAGTTCCCCAACGCTTTTTAATATGACGGCCCGTTCATTGGCGGAAGCAGGGGGTTGCCCCTGCCATGTGGCCGCCGCTGGGGCGGGGCGGATGGGCGGCTGGAATTGACCATTCCGTATTAGGAAGTTAGCTCCACACTCTACCTCCAGATCCCACGACTCCAATGTGTCTCCAGGGCTGAAATGAAGACCTGCCATTCTCTCAGAAATCGCACCAGACGTGTTCACACACTTCCCATCAACCATGTCGTCTCGATCATCATTCCTAGACTGAGGATCGCTTCTTATCCTGCCACTGACCCCAGATCCCCATGACGGTGGCAAAGTCTCGTACATCACTGTCGGCGCTCGGCTCCTAGGCGAGTTACGACGTAATCGAAAGACGTTTCGACCATCATCGAGCGCCGTGAGCCTTCGGTCCTTGGACTTTCACGTTCCCTTTACTCCGTAGTTTCTGTCTCACCGCACTTGCGGCTGTAACTTTGTACCTGCAGCCGCCCATCACACTGCCGATTAGCACATCTCATCAATAGCTCTTTACCGCCCTCCAGGCGACTACAGGCGACAGCTAGTTCTCGGACCAGAGCGCACGAAAAGAAAGAAGTCGTGAACACAGGGACCTGATGAAAGCCACTCACCAGTCGCAAGCTCTGAATTGGCTGGTTCTCATGCCAAGGGTTCGATGAGCATGTCTCCAACTACCTAATCAATACCATCGCGTCGCCGTTGGATCATGCGCAGAAACTTACATGCCGAAGCAGCAGAAAGGCTCGGAAGACAGAACCATCAAAAAAAGGGAACAATCAACAGTGGCGGCGGCTTGTGCAATCCACATTCGCCCTCAACATGTTCCCCACCAGAGCTCCATTCAATGACGGAAGTCTCTCGTCGCCCCCGAGCTCTCCTATGGTAATGCTCCCCCATCGACAGGGGCTGGTCTTGTCTCTTTCTGTTCCTTATCGCCGAGGCGACCACATCGTCCAACTCAAACTTACGCCAACTGCCTCACCCACTTTCCTCCACGGGCACTCTCTCGAATACTCTCGGTCAGCCGCGAGAGAACACCGATGACACCCACGAGCCAGCTCGAATTCGGTGTGCCAAAAGCATCCTCGGCAATTCCAGGTCTAGGTCCATAGTTTCGCAACACACCCAGTCCGGCCCTTGATTTCGCGTTCCCCGGTGATCTTGTTAAAGAGAAAGACGACATCCGCTCATCCCACTCCGGCATCCCGGCCCATCCCCAACAGAAACAGGACCCTGCCCCGCAATCCTCCGCCCCAGTGCTGCAGGACACAGCAGGGATGAAAGTTGTCTTTGCCTCGCTATCGTCCCGAGGTTGTCTGCCCGTAGCTAGTGTAATTTGGCGAACAATCTTTTGCTATGCGCAATTCTCGATGCTCCCTTTGCAGCGGTGGCAAGGGTCACGTGTTTTCTTACAATCGTACACTTGAACATTCAAGGTCCGCGATGGTCATTGGCAGTGTACAATCGCAAAAGGGACTCCAGGGCCTGGTCTTCCAAATCTTCAGCTGGCTGGGCTGACCTATTCTGGAATATTTCTATACTAACCCGATCTGGCGAGGCGCCCCCTCTCGTACTTGGCCGACGCCACACCCGATCCGCCCTGCCAATCCCCGTCACCACCAAGAAGCAGAAAGATGCACTTCTTCTGGCGCACTCTCTTCTTTTTCATCCCATCCTTTTTGCAGCCGCTGCTGCCCAGAGCTCTCAATTCGTACCTTAATATTCTTAGCCGCACCTGAGTTGTGTGAGGCGACCCAAGCTCCAAGCTCCCCTTCTCGAGCTTGCCCAGCTTGACGCCCCTTGTCACACAGCTACCTTACTCCAAAAAACTCGGGAAAAGGAGATCAGCATACCTACTTGCACACCGCTCTGGTCTTTTCAAAGTCCAGACTCGCCATTTTTACTCGGACGTACACTAGCATCTCGGCCGTTTCCCTTGAAAAGACTGCCAAAGCAGTGGCAAATAGACCGCAGAATGCCTTTTGGACTCATGGAGTACCTACACATCCCAATTACATGACTTACACTGACTCTTGATCTAGACGGCAGTGATCTAGACGGCAGTCAACGGCCACCACCTCTCGAACGGAAAAAAAATAAATTCACTGGCCGCTTGTATGTGGCTGATGGGAGAGAAGGGCGATTCATCCTGTCATCGGGGTCCTCACTTTGACAAACCACTTGAGCTGCAAAGTCGTTTGCGTATACACGGCCATGTTTCTCGCCCCATTTTAGTATTCACAGCCAGAGCTCTGCTTTCGATTCCTCGACATTTTGATTCCATGATATCCCACGATGCAAGTCGGCTCACGTCCCGAGTCTTGGTAAGGATTGAGGTTTGACCAAAAGTCGTCTTCTATTCCACGTACAGTGTTCCCCGGATCTCTACAACAAGGCTATGCCGCAAAAAATCAAACGTTGTGACCACCAACTTGATTCGTATGCTGGTAGTATCATCATCAAGCAAAGGAACAGAAGAAATGGCGCCTCCAGATGCCTCGACAATCAAACTGCGCCTATGCAAAATCGCCTTCAGTTCCCCCCCGCTGCTAGTCTTACATCATATCATTTCTGGGCATCTGTCGTTGTTGCTGTTGTCGCCGTTGAGAAGTCATCGTCAAGGGATGTCTTCTCTCGCATCATTTGCTCATCAGTGTTGATATGTGCCGCGCCAACCCCTTTGAGTTCTGGTGTATCTGCCCCTTGAGCTCCCGTACGATTGTCTGTCGTGGGTACCTGAGTAGTAGTAGGTGACTCCGCCGGTGCCGCCTCTTGCTTTGCAGATTCGAGCCCTGGTCCGGCCGTTTGAGCGGCATTGATCTCGAACTCAGTTTCGGCGTTTTTCAGGTCGTCCATAGCTAGCCTCTTTTCTGTCAAGTCCGCTGTCTTGCCGTTTTGTGGCCCGTTTCTGTTCAGTTCTTCGGGTTCTGTTTCCCCCGTCTGTCCGGGCGCTGATTGCCCTGCTGTGCCTTTTCCGACTGAGGAACTCTCTTCAGTTCCTTCAGGTTCTCTCACATTCACCTCCTCTTCCTCCACTTCTTTCCCCTCTGTCTCGATATCCTTGATCGTCGTAGGACTGGCCATCTTAGGTCGTGTCTCAACGGGATCGCCGGTAGCAGTTGCCTCCAGCTCATGACTCCGCAACGTGTCGACCAAGCCTTCTCCAATGAGCCTTTTGCCATCTTGTCCCGGCGTATGGTCGAGTTCAGCACGATCGAGGGCGGCGAGATCACTGGATAAGGGAGTCCACTGCAAGGCTTCCAGTTTTTGTCGGACTGACTTGCTTGTCTCCTCCAATGGCTCGGGCGTAACGACGGAGTCCTTGCTTGTTGTCGGTGTTGCGCTCTTTTGATCGTAAACCTCGTCTGCCCCAATATCGCTGTATGATGGTGCAATATTTCTAGCTTCAGCCCAGCTGGAGACATTGCGTCCCATGTTAGGCGAGTCGCAAGGTCCATAATGACTTGGCAGTGGGCTAGGGGGGGAGCGGCCTCTAGTGTAGTAATACGGGTCCTGTGAGAAGCCCCTTGTCGGTTCGTCAACATAAGGTTGGCCCAAGTTTACGTACGACCAGTCGTGCGCTGGCTGAACAGTCTTGACCCTCGCGTAGCCGTGGTTGCCGTCCACGAAGTATTCCTGCATGGTATAGCCGTCGTCTACCGAGATTGACGGGGGTGGCATGTCGTCTCCATCCGCGGGCTCCGGAAAGAGGGACATGAGAGACGAGGCTTGTAACCGAAGCCGCGGGTCTTCGCTCAAGCAAATGTCTACGATTTGTCGATACCAATCTGGAACAACATACTCGTCTCCGAGCTGTAGCGGCCGTCCTTGGGCCTCGGGCTCATCATCCTGCGCTGCCAATGCCCACAAGACCATGCCCAGTTGATAAAGATCAGATTTGACGCCGATGTACATGGAAATGCGCTGGTTACTTTCGATAAGAGGCGTTGCTTCAGGAGGCTCCCAGCCTACCGGGCAGCCCCTTCTGTTAATGTCAATAATTTTGGCATCATCGTCGTCATCAATGACTATGTTTGAGAGAGTGAAATCGCCCTGCACAAAGCCAGATTCGTGAATATCCGCCAAGCCCTGTACGATTTGGCGTGCCCACTTCTCACGAATCGGCCAGGGCAGACCTAACTCTGAGTCCTGTTTGTTATCATAAATAACATCAATAAGCGCACCATGAACGGCGTAGCTGATGAGCAGTCCCTTAACGTGCTCATCTTCGTCATCAACCACGACACCATAGAACCGGATAATGTTCCTTGAATACCGAAGCCGGTTCAAGGCGTTGATCTCGTAGAGGAACTCGTCAAT
Organism: Colletotrichum fioriniae; assembly: GCF_027942845.1. Taxonomy (NCBI): domain Eukaryota; kingdom Fungi; phylum Ascomycota; class Sordariomycetes; order Glomerellales; family Glomerellaceae; genus Colletotrichum; species Colletotrichum fioriniae. Next base: position 1,347,793 of record NW_027076842.1, read on the forward strand.
AGTGTCGGGGCCTGGAATTTCCTTTTTGATGAGTACCTCTCCCCCTACAGACACCTTGTAGACAAAGCCGGACATGTGAGAGTCGAAGACAATGTCCTTTTCTCTTATCCTGCGACATCCCAAGTGCTGGACTTGGCGGAAGGTAGGGTACTGAATGATTTCCTGTCGGATATTAGCACTGACTGATTTCCCTCGAAGCCTATCAACTCACATTGACATCTTCGACCACATGTACATGAAGGCGGCCTTCCGTGGTTTGGAGTTTCAGGTTGGTGACTGATGGGTAAAATTGTATGTCCTGCAGACTATCTCTGATGGCTTCGTAGATCTTGGAACTTTTGTCACGTTGAGACTTGGTGTGGAGCAAGTCCACCTCGAGGGAGTTATCCGGGGCATTGCGATAGTCGAGAGATATGGTTACTCTACGCCAGTGGGTTGGAGTTTCTCGGTATGTGACGAAAAACTTCTCTCTCTTGGACTTATCCCGGAAGTGCATGCTGAGGTTGAGAATCCAAACATTTTCGAGCTCATCGTGAATCATAGCCTCGTAGTGAGATTGAGATGTCGTTACTGAGTGGGCGTCCGAATTAGATTGAACCTCATGCGCATGGGATTCATCTGTCGTGGGTTCTGCTGCAACTTGCGATACCATCTGACCAAGACTGACTTCGGCCTTTTCTTCGACAGGGCTGACGGGGGCAGATGGGGCAGACTGGACCTCGTATGCATTTTCGAAAAAGTCCGGTGCGCTAGCTCGGGGAAAGGACTGAGTCTGTGACGCCGTACGTGACGACTGCACGCGCCTGTCCACTGATAGAGCACGCCTCTCTGCCGGTGAGGGTTCAACTGGTGCGAGGTTGTTCCTGCGCTCCGACTGTTGGCGTTTGAAGGTCTGCACGCGAGGAAGTCCGGGCACGACTTTTCTCGAGACTCGACGCACCAGGCCAGTACTTTGCTGGTCATCGGAGTCGGGGTCAACCTCGGGTTCGGGCTCGTGCTCCTTGGTCTGTAGCGGGCCGACGGATGCCGGGGCTGCATTGTTTCGTCCGAAGAGTTTACGAAGAAAGCTGGTAGACTGATGGCCCGATGAAGGCGGCGGTTCCGCAGAAGACATGTTTGGTTGCGTCATGATGAGTTGAGGAAGATGTACAGCTTGCCAACTCGGTTGGACTTTGGAAGTCGTCAAGGTGAGCCGATCAGGACGCTGACGGTGTGAGGTGAGGCTCTAAGCGGTGTGGTTCTGGGGACGAGGTGTTAATTATGGATAGTCCCGCAAACCTGGTCCGGGAGCGAACCAGGCGGGTGACAAGGATGAGCCTTGAAGCGAAAGACGGTCAACCTCCAGCCTGGTTTTGACCGGGCTTGGTGCCAGGTCGGAGCTAAATTGGGCTGGCAGCGGCTGGGATGTGTCCGGGCGCGGGGAACGCGATACAAGAATGACGGCGGGCGTCTTTTGTGGACGTTGAATTCGCAGTTCGAGCGTGACACAGTAGATGCAGGCAACCGTAGGCAAGATGGGACATCAGACGCTGTGACGAGATAGGATGGAAACGTGCAGAGAAGCAAGGGCGAAGATGACCATGTTCAGACGAGAATGACGGTGGCGGGGGTCGAGGGATTGGCCGATGCTCGACGGGCCTTTGGAGGAATCTCAAACCCCCAAATCAAGAGGCTGTCGATGATTGCTTCGTGTGCGTGTGTCCCTAGGTGGAAGCTAGATACGGCGGATGTGTTCTTTTCGTCCAGGGTTGTTCGAAAGAGAGTTCTGGCGAGTCCGAAGCACTGAACAAGCTCGTGATAGGCTTACTTTGGATGGCAGTTGCACAGATGAGAGCGGCAATAAGTCGTCTCACGTCCGCACGTCTGCATGTGCTTTGCTTCGTCTTATTTCCTCAGCGATGAAGGTGATGACTTTGGCGAGCGATGTGATTCGTTTGGGCCAAGGCGGGGTGGCAGTGTAGCCTGCGGGAGCAAAGCTATGTTTGATCGCTCTGCGGCTGGGCTGATAAAGGATGTACAAATAGGCAAGTAGCGTCAGAAGAGGTAAGATGACGGAGGACGACGTAGGCGTAGGGACAGATAGGCGAGCAGGAGAAATATGTATTGATTGACGAGGATGTTGGATGGATGGACGTATGCCGTTGAAGTCGGGGTGCGGATATGTATGGCTGGGTTCGCGTTGACCGGACGTGCGTCGTGAGCTGCTGGACGGCGGCAGTGTTGGTGGTGGTGGTGGTGGTGGTGGTTGGCGAGCACGCAGGCTTGGTGAGATGAGGCGAACGTTGGACTTTGGGTGATTTGTATGGAATCGGGCGGCAAGAAGATGACCAGGGGCTTCCGAGAAGAGGAAGAGGGGGAGGGGCACCGTTGACGGTTGCCGTGGACACAATGAAGGTCGTGGGGTCGTTCAGCGGTTGCGTCTTTTGCGGTTTTCCTTTTTCTCTCTCTCTCTCTCTTTACGGGACGGTACTGTGCAAGGTACGAAGTCGAATCTGCAAAGAGGAGCTGTAATGTACCATATCCAGAGTAGTGCAAGCGCATGCAGGAGAAGCGCGTGAAAGTGAGCAGGGCCGCTGCGAGGGCAATATTGGGTCCCACTAGGTCGTGTTTCTGGTTTGCTGCGACTCTAAAGAGAGGCTGGGAGGCTGGGCACCGGGTGAGGCCTTGTCAAGCTCCCGTGCCAATGGAATACCGGGTGAAGGAGCGGGAGTTCTAGTGGCGCTCTTCAGATACCGTAAAGTACTCCAAAGTATGTACATACGGTAAAGTACGAATAAGGTATATGCCCCTTGAAGGAACGAGGTCACTGGGAGGGCACATTGAGAGAAGGGAATTCATGGGGAGAAGAAAAAGACGTGGCCAGTGGTAGTGAAGACTCGAAAATGTCAATGGCTGACGGGAAAGTGCGTGCCTATGAGCGGACGCTAAGGCGCTTGATATTGTGACCGAGTGACAACCCACCAACAATGCGGGCAGGAGACGCACGCAAGGTGTATCGTACCTACCTCACTTTCCCACCTCAGTTAAGGTGGTACCTTTCTCAATTTGGTAGATGAACACTGCAGATCAGTGAAGGCTTACTTCCCCTCTACCTTACCTAGTATGTTCTTGCCCTTGTTCTTTTCTAGGATATGGTACCTTAGTTGGCTCTTTGCTAGAAGTGATGCCTAGAGGGAAGGGAAGGTACGTACGGTGACTTACCTTGGGGAGGGATAGGTACCGGTAATTGGTACCTTCCCAGACTCAAGATGGACGGTTGCGCTACTAAGGCGGGAGGGCACGCCTGGCGGAGAAGCTTGGCCATTTCTGGAAGAGGCGGGTGGGACTTTTCCCTACTTTGATGCGCTGGCTGTCCCGATATTTCCACTTGGGTGTTTAAACGCCGTTGATTTGAAGCTGACGAGACTTACTTTAGGGGCTTAGAAGTTTAGGGGGGATTCTCTCCCGTTGGAAAACGTGCCGGTTCAGGATGGAACTCCATGCCTTCCAAGTGGTGTTGGTTCAGGTGCGTCGTGAACCTTCCATAGTCCCTGGCCTCTCGCCAAGGCAGGGAGTACAACACTTTGACGTCCATCCTTCTTCCATCATCGTCACTTCATCCCTTTCTTCTGTACACGCCTCACCCCAAAACCATCTCATCCACAGACATCGTCAAGGCGAGCTGAGACCGGGACCGCGGGACCCAGAACGACAACTCAGCTGCAGCCCGAGGCCGCCCTCCTTCACGAACTCTTCCCCATGCTGCTCCTCTTAGCGCATCTCGTCTCATGTACGATGACCTCCGAATCCAGCCCTCCTCTGGCGATTGGGTCCCGACTTGTTATTCTGTGGGCGTTGGGTTCGTTGGGCTCGCATCAAGCCCTTTCATTCAAACCTGCAAACATCCACATCGTCACTAAGGACTGCAGTTTTCCAGATCCCTCAATCAATTGGCCTCACATTCAATCATCCGTCCATTGACCGCCCTTTGCTTTCCGTGTTCGACCCACAACTTGATATGGGGGAATACCATGGCATTCATGGGTACGGGCACTGTCACCAGACGAAGATCAGATACGCCCAGCACTTTCGATGATACGATCGCTGCCACTAAGGCCAGGGCCCAGGAGAGCATGTCATAATGGACCCCCGAGATGCTTCCTTACCTTGGTCAATTGATGAGTCAGTCGCTCAAGGACTACCTATCTTGCTACATCTGATCAGGGGGTCTGGCCGATTTCGCTTCTCCGCACTCGTGGCTTCCGGCTCATCGACCTGGTCTTTACCAGACTCACGTCTCGGCCGTGCAATGCAAAGATTGTTCAACTCCAAGAAGGCAACAGGCCGGATCCGAAAACTGAAACCAGAGCAATGCTTCTATACATTTATTGAGAGTCACTCAGCCACACGGAGCGTTTTTGACCCGCTATCTCCAAGGGACGCCAGCTCAATGGGAAGCACTTCGCTTACCGACCTGCGTTAAAGATATCATCATTGCGCAATCTCGCAATTGATGCATCTTCTCCGTTTTGTTGCGTCGAACTGCGTCGTCGGACCATACCCCTCTAAGCATTAAGCAATAAGGACGACTTACCCACGTGCTCGTCTCTCCTCTGCGTCAAAGCCGTCTGCTGCACGACCCAGCATGTTCACTCGTAGTCTGGAGGCCAGCACATCACCAATCAACGATGCTGGACGTGCTTTCAACCTCCACTGCCTGACACTACCTCTACTACTTGCAATGTGGCACGACATGAAGTGAGACTACCACAGACGATGGAACCGCAGCATAGCAATGCGGTGCATGCAAAGATGGACGAACGTGCGGACTGTCCCGGTGTCATTCAGCATAACCCTGTAGAAGTTGGTTGCAGTACCACCATTTCATCAAGTATTCAAACCCGAGGGAGACGAACCAACGACGGCGGCCTATCTCGGGACCGTTGATGCGTCTGAAGGGAGGTTACGGAGACCATAACAATAAAAGTGTCGGATGGCCTCGGGTATCTGCACTGTCTGTTGGCTAACATCAGCGGCCGGGTCAGGGGTGCGTCTTCCACACACTGCGTGCATTTAGGCATCGACGCAGCCCAAATGATGAGGCTGTCTTGTTGTTGACAGGCTGGCAAAGTGTCCCAAGGGACGGCTTGTATCTCTTGTCAAGCGTACGCTGACATCAAGGTGTTCAACTTTGCAGACGCCTGCCTACGACATGCTCTCTTCGAGTAACTATCCAGGAGCTCCTAGAAGCCCGGATGCTGACGCGTTTGTCGTTGCAACCTCACCCGCCATCCTGTTCGCTATTCCAAGCGCCAGGAGCAGGCATAGCCATGCCTCGTCAAGCGCCGCATCTCATCCGACCTGGAGATCTCCCGTGTCCGGTGCACTGAGAAGCCGGCTTTAGAGATGAACGATCGATGATCGGTGGCGAGAAGAAAGGGTAGAACGCAATACAAGGGTCGTGTCGTTGGCCCTTTTGACACTCACACATCCCAGCCAGTCTGGATGTCTTCCCGCGAACCCCACCGATCCCGCGTGGACGGATGGGCGTGGCACACCGGGTCAGACCCTGAGCAACCCAGCAGAACCCACCCCACCTCGCTGTCAAATAGAAATGCTAAAAGGGAGCTAGAAGCGTTGTCACCAATCTGGACAACATTCAATGTCGACGTCGTCAAAGCCTCTAGCTGCTACGGATTGGGCCACAATCAGGCACACAGAACATGTCACCATGACTCGGTTCCATATCGTACTGTAACCTCCATCATATATCACAAACGCGAAGACTTGTGTCCTGCACTCCGGCAGCACGGAGACGTACGCTCCACCGTTCAATACCCCCGGGGCTACAACGGCCTCTCGCGATTGGCAATCGAAATGCGCGGCACCGCCGTCTCACCAGCACCATCGCTGCGGCCGTTGACGTACATACTACATACACGGTGGCCAGGTCGGCCGCATCTGCAAGCGACAGCGTTTCCGGCGAGCTGGTCCTCTCCTCCCTTGGCTACCGCTCCACACGTTGTTGCTCGCCTCGAACGGCATCAGCGGGAGGTCACCACACCCCCCGCTCATCGGAAAACCAATCAAAGAGGCAATGCTGGCACTAACAAACTGTAACTCATGCCGCAACGTACCCTTTGGGAGGAAACAAGCTTCGTTATGTGGCTGTTCGCCGAGTGCCCTGCGACGGATGGCTCACGACCAGTGTTGGTAATATACAAGAATTCGCTTACTCTGGCCTGTCCCGAAAGCTAGCTACCACACCCTATGCAAGCATCGCGCCCTGCTATTCCCTCGCACAGCCGCCAATACCTATGCGCGAGACTGACTGCTGCGCAATCTAACCATCCTATGCAATTGGGTGTCGCTGCAACCCTAGTCTTACAAAGCCGAGTCCGGTTGTGTCTTCCGACAACACCGCCTGAAAACGGCAACCAGCCAAACAATTAAAATAGAAAAAGAACCATCTAGAGTAGAGATGCAGTATCGAGAGAGGGGGTGTGTGTGTGTGTGTGTGGTTGTTGTTGATATGCCGTAACATTTTTATGCGAGTTCGTCTAATCGTCCGGCTTTGGCTTTTCCTTTCCCAATAGACAGTACATCCAGCCTGTCATCCGCCCTCATCCGCCTATTGGCAATCTTTACCTTGCCAGGATCCTTCTCTTCAACGCGTCTGTGGCCCCCACAGGGCGTTGAGGATTTGGGGGGTTGAGGCGCGGGGGATGGATCATCCCAAACGGGAAGGGGGAGGGGACTGGGTGTGTCAATGGATTGGAAACCATCTATCGCGCGTGAAGAATGTCGTGAAATCTGTTTGTAGATTTTTGTCTGGCTCTTCACCCTCTCAGGGAGGAGGCGAGTGGTTGGTTGGTGGTGATGCATCTAGTCGTCGTCCTCATCGTCAGAGTCGTCCCTCTTCTTCTTCTTCTTGTCCTTCTTCTTCTTGTCGTCCTGGTCCTTTTTCCACTCGCACGTCTTGCACTTGTTGGCAGCCTCGCGATCGAGCTCTGGGAAGATGAGATCAAAGACGTCAGAGTACCATGCCACGGGCTTGCCCTCGATGCCCTCCTTGATGTTCTGTAATGATGTGTCAGCACTGATTCCGCGATAGTATGTATGAGTAGTAGGACTATTTGTTGTAATAGAACGTACCTCTGGGAGCTCGAGCCAGTCGGACATGCAGTCCTTGGGGAAGATAATCATCTTGCAGCCGGCGCGGCGCGCGGCGACCGTCTTCTCGCGCAGTCCGCCGATGCGGAGGACCTTGCCAGTGAGCGTGAGCTCGCCCGTCATGGCGACGGTGGGGTTGACGGGGGTGTCGAGGGCGAGGGAGAGGAGCGAGGTGGCCATGGTAATACCGGCCGAGGGGCCGTCCTTGGAGACGGCGCCGTCGGGGACGTGCAGGTGCAGCCTAGCCTTGTCGAAGAAGTGGTTGTCGGGGAAGTCCTTGACCATGAGAGACTTTGCAAAGGAGTAGGCAATCGTCGTCGACTCCTTCATGACGTTCTTGAGGTTACCCGTGATCTCGAGCCCGGGGCGGCTGCTCGGTCGCAGGGGCGCCTGGAGGATGGACTCAATGTACATGGCGGCGCCGCCCATCTGAGTCCACGCGAGACCCATGGCCACGCCGGCGGGGTTGACCTCGTAGAGGCGGTCCGAGGTGAAGACGGGAGGACCGACGTAGTCGACGAGGTTCTCCTTACCAATGGTGACATGGACCGTGTCGGGGACGTTGAGGGCGACACGGGGCTTCTCAGCGGTCGGCGTCTCGGCCGGCTGCTCGCCCGTCTCGCGCGCCTCCTCAGCCTTCTTCTCCGACGCCTCGAGCGCCTCCTTGCCGTCCTCAGTCAGAGCCTCCTTCTCGGGAAGCACCTCCTCGCCGAGGTCCTGGACGATCTTGAGGGCGGATTTCCGGTAGACCTTTTCAATCTGCTTCTTGAGGTTGCGGACGCCGGACTCGCGGGCGTACGACTTGATTAGCTCCTCAATGGCCTCCTCGCTGAGCGTGACGTCGGCGTTGGCCAGCCCTGCGGCTTCGCGGGCGGCCGGGGCGAGGTACTTGTCGGCGATGGCCTTCTTCTCATCGGCGACGTAACCCGACAACTGGATGAGCTCCATGCGGTCGAGGAGGGGTCGCGGGATGGTGTCCGTCATGTTGGCGGTGCAGACGAAGAGCACCTTGGACAGGTCGACGGGGACGTCCATGTAATGGTCCAGGAAGGAGCTGTTCTGCTCCGGGTCGAGGAGCTCAAGCAGAGCAGACGAGGGGTCTCCTTGGTAGCCGCGGCCAATCTTGTCGATTTCGTCAATGAGAATCAGGGGGTTCTCGGTCTGACACTTCTTGAGCGCCTGGATGATGCGACCAGGCAGGGCACCGACGTAAGTTCTGCGGTGACCCTTGATTTCAGCCACGTCTGTCAGACCACCAACGCTGAATCGGTAGTACTGGCGGTTCAGGGCGCGGGCAATGGACTTGCCGATAGACGTCTTTCCGACACCGGGAGGACCGACGAAGCAGATGATCTTGCCCTCGACCGTACCACGGAGCTTGCCGACGGCGATGAACTCCAAGATACGATCCTTGACATCCTTGAGCCCATAGTGATCCTCGTCCAGGACCGTCATGGCATTTTGAATGCCAAAGTTCTCCGCGCTGCGCTGGCCCCATGGGATCTGCGTCAGCCAGTCCAGGTAGTTACGCGTGACATTAAACTCGGATGCTGCGGGCTCGAGATGGGCAAGCTTATTGATCTCGTCGTCAAACACCTTGCGCACGGCTTCGGGCATGGCCAGATTGTTGGCCTTCTCCTTGAACTTCTCAACCAGCTTGTCCTTGCCGTCGGACTCGAGGCCCAGTTCGCGACGGATGCCCTTCATCTGCTCCATCAACCAGTACTCCCGCTGACGCTTAGTAATCTTACTCTCAACGTCCTTGGTGATCTTTGACTGAAGCTGCGCGTTCATGAGCTCCTTCTTCAAGACGATCAGCGCCTTTTGCATTCTCTCCTCCACGTTGAGACTTGACAGGACCTCTTGCAGCTCGCCCTGCTCGCCGGAAGACACGGCGGCGGCGAAATCTGCCAGCTTGGCCGGCTCGGACGTTACGTTGCCTGTGGACTGGCTCATTGAGAATGTCGAGATCTGATCACGGAAAAGGCTGTTCATCGTGGCGACTTCCTTGAACACGTTGACGATCTCGTTGGTCACGGCACGGATGACAGCGCTCTTGGGATCGTAGGGCTCCTCGGTCAAGTTCTCCACGTTGACGAGACTGACGGGGTATCTCTTGAGGAACGCGGTGGGCTCGTACTTCTCCGCGGCCTGGTCGGCCTTGGGGGCCACAGCACTCTCTTCGAAGCTGGCAACGACATCACCCTTCTTCTCTTGTTGAGCCTCCTCATCGGTGGGCTTCGAGGGTATCGGGTCAGGCACTGGCTCGACCTTGGCTTCGCTCGGCTTCTTGTCCTCCGTTCCCGGCGGCAGCAAGCTAGAAAGGCGGATACGGCGGTGAGGGTAGAGGATAGCCGTCAGGGCGCCCTGCTCCCCATGCATGGGGAACGCACTCGTGATCTGCGCAAAGACACCGGTATCGTAGACGTCATCGACATTGCGGATAACGTCCTCGTCTTGGTTCTCGTCCTTGAACAAGAAAGCACCGACGTACGGCTGGCCTCTCTTGATCATCTCGGTGATGGCCGCGGCGACGTTCGGGTCCTTAATGGTGATGGCTTTGTAGAAACCGGGGAACAGTGGCCGCTTCGCAATCGGGATAGCGAGGACTTGGGGGTAGACGTCGGGCACAACGGGCTTCTGCAGGCTCTTGTCAGAGGCTCTGCGTCCGCGTCTGCCGCTGCCGTCACCCTTGTCGTCGCCGCCGCTGCCGCCGGATCCCGCCGATGAACCACCGGCCGCGCTACCGGCCTTACCATCCTGTGCAGCTCCCGAGCCCTCGCCCTTGGCGGATGACTCGGAGTTAGAGCTCTTGGCCTCGGCCAACTCCTTCTCCTCGAGCTCGCGCTGGTGCTTCAGGTTCGCCTTTTGTTCCTCCTCGGACAGGGGCTCGACTGCACGGTCAAAGAAGCTGTTGTCTTCCTCCTTTAGCCATCGTGTTGACGTTGAAAACGGGGCGACGGCTCGCTGGGACGGGCGGGTAGTGAGGAGAAGACGGTCGAAGGTGGATGCGGAGCACCTCGGAGTACTCGCTGCGGGTAACCTGCTACTCGAGGCCGCGTAGGGGTTTCTGAGGTAGTTTGCCGAGCGTCCGAGGGCCAGGCGCCTGGGGAAGCTCGATCGCATCACCATGTTGGCGGCAGTTGGGGGAGGGTTTGCCAGTCGACTTGGAAGAAGCTCCGGTCGCGGCACGTGGTGATCGGGTAATACAGGGCCGAGGGCGAATTCGGATGTGCCGCTGTATTGGTTGAATTGGTGACAAAACAAAAGAGATGGTGGACGCAATTGAAAAGGTTGCAGATGTGTGTATTTGTGCAGAAGGGTGGTGAAAAGGACTCCGAGTCCTAAATCGCGATGCGCATCGCCTCCTGACGCCTTACAAATACAGAGTGTAGGTGAGTTGAGTAGGCTTTCTAGCTATTATGGAGACAGTCGGGGGGGAGACTAGAAAGTAAACGACATCACCAAAAAAATCAATGAGCACTGACGTTGCCGCCCGTGCCTGGCCACTCAGCGCGCGGCGGAGGCGGGAGTTGGCTCTGGAACCAGGAAGAACATCGGCCCCGTTTGCCGGCGGGGCAGCTTACCTCAGGAGGGTTCTCTAGGACGACGTCCCCCACAGATTGAAGTGTGGCTGGCGTACGGAGTACAGAGCACAGAGTACGTATAGCTGGACACGGCAGTACACAGAAGTGGTTGCTGCCGCAGCTATCCGTCACTCCGTACGAAGCACATTACTTTCGTATAATTACAACTTGCACATTCCGATATTCACTGACTTACCTTACATGAAAGCACACACATTGTGGCTAGTCAACTGCTTACAGGTATACCAACTTGAGATGTCCTCGTGTTGTCATGTACAACGATGAAGAGTACATCTCTCGGGTTGCCTGCCACAGTGCCTTCCAGACTCCCGTCCCTCTGACTCGCTGCGGGGAAGGGGTCAACCCAACCCCACAATGGGAAAGGGTTCCAAGCACAACCAGCCCATCCACGTCCCGCCATCCCGTCGTGCCCGTCTAACAGCAGTCCGTTCGCACACCTGAAAGGAGCCGAGGCCACTTCCAGTTACATCAACCTGTTTACCAGAACTTGTTTTCTGCTACGGATACTCTCTTTCTCCTTTCTTCCACCCTGTTTTCTTTCAGGAGCTTCACATTGCACAGAAACTCAGCCATATATTCATCAACCCTTACCTTCTCATAGTTGTCTCGGAGGATCTCTCTCAGGCCTCCTCCAGCATCACTCCAGCTGCAAGCTACACCCTCACCTTGTCGATCCTTCATCGGCGTCGTCCAAACACCACCGCCCCGTCGTCCACCGATCGACCTTCCCTGCTACCCGGAACTTTACCCACTCTTTACCTCGCTTCCCGACGGAACCGCACCCGGGTTCCTAGCCATCTCAACCTCCTGTCCATCTCAAGCAACGTTCTGCCATCTCTCTCACACACCTATATATATCTCTCTTCTCCGACTTGTCTAATATTTATCCATACACACACATCACCATCATGCCTTCCTCAAGTCAAAAGTCAGACGTCACGTCCTCGCTCTCCAAGCTCTCAATAGACAGCAGCAAAAAGACACCATCCTCCAAAAAGACAAAGGCACCAGTGGCAGACTCATGGGAAGATGAGGACGTAGACGAGGACGACGATGAGGAAGAAGAAGAGGCCGTAAAGCCCCAAAGCGACGGCGCCAAGGCTCCGCCGCCGACCCCCATCTCACCAACCTACAACGCCGCAGACAGGTCCTTCCCCAACCCCTACGGCAGCGTCGACTCCGTTGCTGGTGCCGGTGCCTCCTCGGGTGGTGGTGGAGGTGGTCAGGACGCCGCCTCATCACGCCCCAGGCCAGAAAAGACAGACGCCGTGGCCCGGCGCATGATTGCCAGCGCCCTGGGCGTGAAAGTGCCCCGGATGACAGAGGAGCAGAGGGCCTACGACAAGGCTGTCAAGGAGAAGGAGAGGAAACGCAGGGAGGAGGAGAAGGCTGCTGAGAAGCGCCGGCTGGAGGACGCCGAGAAGGCCAAAGTTGCCATCTGGGAGGACTAGATTTTGCTTCGCGACTCCGGTTGTCACCGGCTCTGGTAATTCTGTCGTCAGCCCAGCCCTCGTCTTGAGACGGATGGTGAATGACTAACGGTGGAAGATGGACTGTTTGTCCAAGCCACCACGGTTTTCGTTTGCACATATTCATATATATATATAAAAAAGGACAATATCATATGGGTTATTCCGCTTATCCTACGGGACAGAATACAATCATTGGGTTTCTGTGTGACAACAACATACGCATATGTAGCCAGCTTATATCGACTCTAGCCTGACTCGACTCCCATCCACTCACTTCTGAGCTTTAGCCTGCTCCTCCTCAGCAGCCCTCTGTTTTCCCATGGTCTCCAGTACATTCTTAACCACAGGCCGGGCGCGGATTCTCTCACCCCAGGCGGCGTAGTCGGGATACTTGGAGTCGACCTCCCACTTTGCGTTCCACCCTTCGCCAATGAGTTTTCTAGCGAGGTTGTCCCATGGCATGAAGGCGATGTCAGCATAGGTCCTACATAGCACACAGCCCCCATTGTCGTTAGTTACAATGAGTAGAATCATGCAAAGAGCTCTAGATGGGTGGTAATAGTGGATTTTCTCTTTTTCTGGAGAAAAGTGGATATCTGGGTCCAAGTTGCTATTCATAGCAAAGCAGAGAAGATCCAGATGGGAAAAGGGGGGAGTTGATGATGGGGGTCAGAAAGAATGGGGAGTGTGAAAGGGGAAGCATGCATGGGATGGGTGGGTGAGGATCTCCTTTCTGTCGAATAACGTACGCTTTGTCTCCGACGAGATACTTCTTCCCCTTGAGAGCGCGATCGAGGACGGAGAGGACGCGGACGGTCTGCTCTTCGTACCGCTCCTTTGCGCTAGGGACGTCTTCGGGGTGGAAGAGCTTGAACCAGCCGAGCTGGCCAAAGTACGGGCCCTAGATGGGTGGAAACCACAGTGAGCTGTTCGTTGCCTTATTGAGACCAAATCCATTCATACTATGCCTAAGAAATAAAATAAACGGTAAAGTCCAGAAAAGGGTGGGGGGGATGTTGTAATGGTAAAACGACGGGAGCATATAAGTTGACACATGTGAGCTAGGAAGAATTCAAGGACGCACACACCTGGCCAGACACCTGGAAATGCAACCACTGCTTCAAAAGGAACCTATCCTCTCTCGACGCGAGGGACAGCGCGCCGGTGTCGTCATAAGTCTCGACTAGGTACTCGACAATGGCGCCCGACTCCCAGAGCGTGATGCCCGTGTTAGGGTCCTTGATGGCCGGGAGGCGGCCGTTTGGGTTGATGGAGAGGTAGGGTTCCTCCTTTACGACGGCGAGGTCGATGATGATCTAAAGTGGAGGTGGTTCAGGTAAGTAAATGAGTGTAGATGTGTGTAGTGGTCTTGCAGTGACGTTGGCTTCGCATCGTGGGGAGAGGGGGTGCTATTTGTTTTATCACTGGGGGTGGGTTATGGTTGATGAGGTTGATGTGTGTATAGGGTCAGGAGGGTGGAATGAAGAGAGAGAGAGAGAGGAGACGTTACATGTTCGTATGGAATCTTTAGCTCCTCGAGAATCATGACCACCTTTGATGGGTTGGGGGTGTAACCTGTGATGGAGGTATTAGCATCTGTCCTAGGCTCATGGGGTGAAATGAGGATCTCAGGCTAAAACAAAACATACTGTGCCCGTAGAGAACGATGGGCTTTGAGGCAATCATGATGGCTTGTGATTTTCAAAACGTCGTGTCTATACTGGTTCTTTAGAGTGGTTGGTTTTAATGTGTGTTTGTGATTAACGTTACTGTTTGATGATCTCGAGAACGGTATAGTAAAGGATAGGATGGCGGATGTCTAGATATTTATCTTTCTATCGCAACAGGAGTCCGACAGAATGTTCAAAATCCTTCAGACACTCTTCCTACCCACAGAACCCCTCGTTTCAATGCTAATTGGGCGCGCCTCCAGGCGTTAGACTCATGATGCAATCATCAGTCTCCTCCAAAAGGACCTCATCTATTGAAGTTGCTCTGAGCCCCCGATGTGACCAAGCTCTTAAGCCCAGAAAGCGTAAATAAAAAAAACTCGAAAGTTCTTCTCACAAACATAATTCCACCACATGTGATCATCACCAATCCTAAAACTCATTTCTGCTGATCCTCCCGTTGCAGGAGACCTTCCCGCGCGATAGATGACGACAACCCCGTGATCTCGCCATCTACTGAGCATAGTCAGCTTTGTCATGCTTGGAAATACCCGTCAAGAACACCTCACAAATCCTCCCTCGCACACAAAGAGGAAATTTGGTACATCGTGTGATGCGCCACGTCGCGGCTCACGTATCCTTGTACACCCGGAAATATAGGGCTTCTGTTCGGCTGCGCCCCGGACGAATGGTCCGGATATCACGCCGATCAGCTTGTTGCTGACGAACCCGCCCCGGACTACGGACAATTTTCGTATAAACCGCCCGACTAACCAATCTCTCCGACGAACTTCCACATCTCAACCCGTCTCAACTCTGCTGCCTAGTTTCTAGCTATTCTGTGAAATACCTATCCAGATGATCCTCTCCCCAGGATACTCAGACACCCTGCCAAACCAAAGTCCAACTTACACTCGGAGCGAAGTCTCAAGACATAAAGACACACACAAGTCCCGAAGAAAGACGAGAAAACAAGGCCACCTCGAATTTGCGGCTTCCACGCTCCTTTTCGAGAAAACAGCCCAAAACTTTGTTTCGAACTCGAAAGATGACACATCCCAGAATCAATGCCCCCTCAAGCACGTGGCAAGAAGAAAGAAGCTTGATCGAATAGTCGGCCATGTTACCATACCCCTTCCAATTCACGAACCCGAAAAGGAGATAACCTTTTTCCTGCCGCTTTATCAAACCCTCCACAACCCGATGTTTTTATGAAAAAAAAAGGACGACGTTGCGAGACTCTGGGGCGAATCATGCGCCTTGGAGCCTCTGTTCGTCCCAGATTTGAAAAGGTCTCATCACCTGAATAGAACAGAAAGTTTCTCGACTCTTCAACGGCAGAATGCGAGCAGAAATCAACCACACAGAGTCAGAACTTCGTAATGTGGGCAAAAACATTACTCAGGGACAAAGGGGGCTCCTCATGAGATGACGTGAAACATTCAGGACACCCACGAAAAAGCCCAGCACACCCTTTTTTTCGACTTTTCAACGTGTGGGACACGTTGCCGATGAAGTCGGGAAGGCTATTCGCCTGAACTTGCTGGCTTGGCTGAAGATATTGCAGAAAGACCAGACCCGTTGTCCGTCGGAGTCCGGATGTGATATATTGGCCAAAACCAGGAAGCTCTTGAAGGGTCGACCCTAAGACGGCCGAGGACACTTTCCGATCACCGCCCATACACTTTTTCTAAGATACTCGCAAACATTTCGATGCAGCTTCCAGAAGCCGAAAATGCCACTGTTTGAACACACGGATAACATGCTGGTCCTAGATGTCATGAAACAGGTCTTTCTAGCGATGTCGCCCAGGTGTATATGGCGATCTTAGGTACGGCATTATTCATCTTCGGCCGTTTCCATTGCCCGTGGAGCCAGGAAGAATACGTCGACCACATTGCCGCGTTTGGGGTTCACCCTTTAAATGCTATTGAGAGGTTTGTATGATTTGCAGGCTAAAGAGTGGGCCGTTGTCGCAAAGCCGGACTTTGAAAAACTTCATCGGAGAATGTCCTGCATCCCGGCCTGGAGCGCCTGGCTAAGAAAAACACACCGGCCGGCTGAGCGCCGAGCAGAGGCATGGAAGCTCGAGTTACGCCGGCGAGGGGCAGGGCGTCCACCAAAGTCGACGTGCATCGGGTCTTGTCTTCTTTGGGAAGCTGATAAAGAAGTCTGGCAGGGGATTCCGACGAGAGTATCCGTATCGCTGAAGAAAAATGTTCAGGCGTAAGGCTTGCTCGGATGAAGATCTTATCAGACAGGCCTTAGTCGTGCTGTCTCGATGGCATGGCGCTCGTCTCCCAATGCGACTTCAAATACGATTACGGCGCTTGAGAATTAGTGCCCCGGCCAGCCGAGATCACCGGCGTACGTGGAATAGCTGGGAGTAGCTCTGGCCACGCTCTTATGATCCGACGAGCTCAAGATTACGAAAGCAAGGTCTATTGAACATTGATCACACAGGTGCTCAATGGCGAGCCGGACCGTTTGGTTGTTTGATGATTGACCCATGTCTGTGTGTCTGGCCCTTCAAACTGGTCAGAGAAGATGAGACTTGATGCCTCCTTCTCCCACGTGTGCTCCCTGCTGATATCTGTTCCAAAGGGCCTGTGAACCGCCAGGCCATTGACGCTAGCCGATTGGGCGAGGCGCTCAGAGGATACTCATATTGGGCCCAATCAGGGTCGATTTTCTGACGAAAGCGTGAAGGAGACCAGGGTTTCCCGTCATCAAGGCAAGCGGCCGATGCCCCTGCAACGCTTGAGAGGTATTCGGTCGGGCTTGACACGAAAACAGCCTATAGAACTCATACGGCAGAGTTGCCGTGAAATGTGAAATGCCGTCACGACACAGGTGCGGAGTCGACCATTAAGCTCAGGTCGGTATTAAATTCCTTTGTCAAGGGCTAGACTGACGTTGAGAGGAAGAGTATCAGACATTGGCGTGATTCGGAGGGTCCCAAGTTAGAACTTCTCGTACAACCTCGTACAACCAGTAGCTCGTAGCCTCATCATGTGGAATTGGAGCACAAATGGTGACCTGCGGCTCGATGACCTCCAACTTCCAACGCAAGAGTGCAGCCTCATATTGAGGCGAGAAAGGCCAAGAGCCAGGATGGGGCTGCAGCCATGCTGGAATTCGAGGAGCGATGAAAGTGCCCAAAGCGTGTATAAGGTTTCCGTGGTCCGAATTCTGTGCATCCGACTTGGATATGGTCAATTGCCGTGCTGTTCGTATGCTCCACCCCTAGTGCTTCACGAGGAGAGTCTGGGCTCCGTGTAACAGCAGAAAATTAGGGACGGACAACCGTCTCTTTGAAAAGTCGTTTGGGAGGTTTGAGGGGTTGAGGTCTATGGCTTGTCGAGCAATTGAGTTGCCGAGTCCTGGCATGGTGGAACACTGCGACGTTGGAACGTGGCCAGTAGACCGCAGCTCGACTAGACGGGAAACCGGTCAAACAATGATGGAAGGTTTGTGTCCTGTTGCATCTGCGCTCGCAAGCGCATCGTGACCGTAGCATCGCCGACGTTCTGGCCGCGTGCAGCTTCCATGTTCCGCCTCGCCTGTGTACATTTGTGACTCGTGAGCGAGATGGGTTGCATTCCTCGGTGTGATGCGGGGCGGCGACCGAAGCAATAGGTATGTAGTTGAGGATCAACCCGTACATGGCAAGCCAGCCGATGCTGGATGGGTAGATCTGCACAGTCAACTAGCAAGAAGAAGCCCGGACTCACGCCACAGACGCCTAGTCGACGGGTAGAGGTTATCCGTCTTTTCTGCTCAAACTGTAGCTTCGGGATCCGATGACTGAATGCCACTTAGCTCGTCATTGATGGCGGTCATTTGTTCTTGGCCGCCTCAGGTTGAGGCTTGATGAATCGTTGCAGCCAGAAAGAAGAAGATCGATTGTTGCTGAGCCGTGAAGCCTCATGCCAGGGTTCACCAAGTCGCTACGCAAAGTCGTTGGTGAAGAAGTCGGCATTTGCATCGCATGTTGCGAATTAATCTGTTCCCTGTTTGTTTTTGTCGTGAAGCAGTAACTTCACCCAATATTAACTGTCCAATGGTGCAGCGAAGGGATGGTCTGTCGACAAACCAACGTCTTGAAATGTTGGCGGGCACGCGGGTCGGGATCAGACTGGGGGCTGTGGAGGGTCATTACTCGGGAGTGATGACTGAAACACTTGTTCCATTGCCTAGCCCCCTCTTCCATTCAGTCTGCAAAAGACGGCGCTCGCTCATTGACAGCGTCTGGGGCTGCCGGATGCGGAGACGCGTTGCCGGGCGCGGTGAATCTTGTGTGACTTTCCTGGATGGGCCGAATTTCTTGGGGCCTAAGAACATATAATGATGGTCCAGACAATATCAAGATCCAGATCCGTCCGTACCTTGAAGCTTATAGCATCTTCCGCATCTGTTGGGGAATGGTGGAGAGGGTACGAGAGAAAGTCATCCAGAGAGAAAGAATAATGAATTGTGTGGGGCAGAATGAAGCCTTGAGTACACGAGCACGGGGTAATCAACACAAATGAGAGAATTCCGAGACTGGGAGAGGGAGAATGCAGCGGAATTCAAGACGTATGATCTACAATGGTGCCTACCTTGGTTGATGAACACAAAGTAAGGTAAAGCAAGTGCGGGTTCCGATAATCTGGATTGTGGCAGGAGACGACATCCGGGTGCAGATACCGATCGGGTCGGGCGGGAATGGGAAAGTGAGAGGAGAGGGCAACACCTTCTCCTTCAGTCCATACTCCGTTGTAGTAGAAGATTCGGGAACGGCCTGAAGGCATGTTCCATTGCAAGTGCGAACCAAGGGGCGGTAAGGGTAAAATCAATCTGATTTGAGATTGAAATTTTTCTGTGGTGTTGCAGAACGAGGATGCCCTTCTCAGAGGCGGAACCTTGTTGAATGGACTCGCGTTGTCGGATGGACTCTTGGTGCATGCTCAATTTGCAGAGTGCCTGGTACCTACGGATAAGTACGCGATGCCTTACCGCGAAGTGCAAGGCCAAGACCAAGACGGACCAAGACGTGGTGGGATGAGAGGCACGCACGTGGACCTTGATTTAAAAAAGGTTGAGGCCAGGAGCATGGCCCATTAAACTTTGCACTTTGCCTTTTGCTATATCTGTATCCGTAGGTACTCCTGTTAATAGCGTATGTCATACCGTGCCTCAGCTTGGATGGGCAAGCTGCCCCTTGCTCAAATTTCCAATTTCCAACAGCTTCATTTATTTTCTTCCAAGTCTCCGACTGTCTGATGCCTTACTTTACCTCAGGCCCTCCCCTTCCATGAGGCTCCCGTCCCAATGTCCCCATCACTGATCAAGCCCGGCTGCCTCGCATATTACACATTATTGGGGGCCACCTGGGGGACATGTCAAATAATCAAAATTGATCAAAAGGGATGAGAACAAGCGCCAGCCCAGCCGGGATTGGCAAGAACAACAAGGAGCAGAAAATATCCCGAAATGCCTGGAGAGATGAGAAGTCGGTACGTACCGTGAGCCGTAAATATCTGCGAGAGCTTGAGTTGGCCGGGGTCACCGGGGTGTACGCCCAATGAAAGTGATTTAAATGCCATGCATGCGGCAGAGGGAAGAGACTAAAACGAGTGGAGCTGCCCGCTGGTCTGTCCCAGTTCTTAGCGGTACCGCCTAAGTTGAGCAGGAGAGCTCCTGCCCGCTCTTTTCTCTGCTGTGTTCTTGCCCCAATCCAATAGCAACCTGAGACTGCAAGTACCTTACCTGCCCGTCTCGACCACTTGCCAAGTATCTTTCCATGCTTACCTAAGATTACTTCACCTGCCTTATGAGGTAGATTGAGGGAAAGTCCGTGTCAATTGTTTAGAACATGTCCACAGGCGTAGGTAACATTCTGCCTTGCTCTCACGATAATAAGTCACTCCAGATATTCACGCGTACCTACCGTTCGAGCAAGGTCTTCCTTATCACCCTCAACTCCCCAAACCTCGAAGGCCTGGCCTGTCATCATCAGCTCGTGCCTTGCACCTGAAGGTTGCTTGTTCACCCTGTGCCATGTACTAGTCCCAAGCATCCCGTCCACCACCAAGCCACAAGTGGCAGATACCTCCATTCCCCTCAAATACACTCAGAAGCAGTCGGCCAGCGTTCAACTGTGCTTCAGAAAGCTGAGAAAAGGACGTGGGTAAGCAAATATGTAGGAACCTAACCACATTACCTTAGGTAGGTACATTCGTCTAGGTCTATACACCATCAGCACTGCATACCTCTCCCGGCTACTCCCTGCTCGGCCTGTTCCCCCTCCGGCAGGCCAAGACCTGTCCAGGTCGATTGAAGAAGCTGTCCGCAGGTGGCATAGACCGAGTCCGCCCCGTCCACACACACACACACACACAAAACCTCTCTCTCTCTCTCTCTCTCTATCCTCTCTCCCACATTCATACTGGTACACACTCACTCACAGCAAAAGAGACAAGGCCCATAGGTACTGTACATGCCTATCCTGATCCACACACCACACGCTCACCCGCACCCCGCCGCCCTGGCCTTGCCTTGCCAACTTTGCCGGGGCCTGCTGCACCACTTAGTTAGTTCTGCGCTGGGAACGTGTCCCTGTCACCCATGCCGCCGCATACCTGAGGGGGTGAGCACTGAGGATTGAGGGACCCCGACGGGAAGGGAGGGCGGGTGGTTGGTGTCTGGGCTGAATGGGTCTGATTGTCTGAGCTGACTGCGTATGGGATTGGGGGACGTGTGTGTATGTGTGTGCGCCTTGCCTCGCCCATTTCTCCCCGTCTGGCTCTGGTCCTCTCACTTCTTTGCCGTCAGTGCCTTTTAAGTACATCGCGAGGTGTGAGGTGGCGGCAGAGGTATCCGTATCCGTAGATTCCAGTGCAGAGGTACCTGACCATCGAGACCGCTGCTTCTCGCAACTCCACGAGTCCAGCCTGCCCACCACTAGCATCAACTTTACACTTTCCCGCACGACAGAATTCCTTTTCCTTTTACCCACACCTGCTCTCCTCACTGGCCCTCTCCTCCCCTCCAACTCGTTTCCAGTCTTCTGTCCAGCTTTTCTTTTTCCGATCTCCCTCACTCCCCTTCGTCACTTGACAGATCAGATCCGAACCGCCAGTACGGCCTGATCTCTTGTCCCATTGATTCCCTGGGCCGAACGCGCTTTCTTGTCACACCCAGGCTGTCTGTCTACAAACACCTCACCTTCCATTACCAAATCCCCGTCTCTCTGATCTCAGTATTACAAGACTCAGGTCTCCAGGTCTCCTCCCCATATTGCCATACCTTATACCCACCCACCCAAGCACCTCTCACACAGCACGCTCCTTCGCTGCCAAGGTACTCCCAAAGGTACCTAAAGGTGTCGCTCTCGGTACCAAAGGTACATCGGTGCTTACCTTACCAGCTTGGGCCCGTACCCAATTGCACTTACCCGCCCGCCTGTCGAGGTCCTGGTGATACCCACATTTATTCCTCCGACACTGTCCTTGCCCGCCTTCCCGGTCGCACTCTCGTCTTCCGTCCTTCGCTACCCATCTCCCTCGACAGCTCCCGCCCATCCCCGATCTTCAGGGTCGTCGCTCATCATCCGTCCATCCTCACCCCGTTCGATAAACAATCATAGCAATTCACCGCTCTCGCTTTCGATCCTCGCCGTCGCTGTCTCCTCTCTCGAAGTCTTCTGATCCGAAACGCCTACGTTACCGCCGAGTCCTCCGCCGACCAAACGATCATCACTACCAATCGACGACGACGACGCCCTGCGATCCATCTCAGCCTCGCCATTAATTTTCTCCTCGCCAGCGTTATCTAATACTACTATGGGCATTTAACGTGCATCCATTCGGGATCTCACGCGCGGTTAAATCATTTCGAAGGCTCAACGAGCCCTGCACTCGAACATTTGACGCCCCCAAGTCCCATCATTATTCCCGTCAACGGCTCGACCGAAGCCCCGGCCTCTTTCGAAAATGGGTGCCTGTATGAGCTCAAACAATGAGGAGGTGGAACAGAAAAAGAAGAGTCAGGCAATCGATCGACAACTGGAAGAAGACTCAAAGAGGTTACGCCGGGAATGCAAGATTCTCCTGCTCGGTAGGTTTTTGACGCCAGACTTCAATCCTGCGGGATCTTGAGATGGAGCTGACTTGCTGACAACCATGCAGGATCCGGAGAAAGTGGTAAATCCACGATAGTCAAGCAAATGAAGATTATTCATCTGAAGGGCTATTCGGAAGATGAACTCTACAACTACCGCCCGACCGTGTTCAAGAACCTGGTGGAATGCGCAAAAGCGGTGATCCAAGCCATGCGACAATTCGACATCGAACCGGTAATCGAAGAGAACAAGGCGTATGCCACTTTCCTCATGGAATACACAGCCGAATCCGGCCCGCAAGCACACATCGATCCCCAGATTGGAATCGCTATCCAGTCAATATGGAGCGATCCCGCGAGGGAACAGCTCATGGAGAGGCAGACTGAGTTCTACTTGATGGATTCTGCAGAGTAGTAAGTGTGCTCAATTGGAGTGTTAGAGGTGCCAGGGCAAGAAGTGCTAACAAGATGGCGTCAGCTTCTTCCAAGAGGTCATGCGGATCGTAGCATCAGACTACCTGCCGAACGAAATGGATGTTCTCAGAGCCAGAACAAAGACAACTGGTATATACGAGACAAGATTTCAGATGGGACAACTCAGCATACAGTGAGGCTTTGTGATCGATTGTGCGCATACTTGACAATTGCTGACGATTTCTACAGCATGTTCGATGTTGGTGGTCAAAGAAGTGAGAGAAAGAAGTGGATTCACTGCTTCGAAAATGTCACTTCAATTATCTTCTGCGTTGCCCTTAGCGAGTACGACCAAGTTTTGCTGGAGGAGAGCAGCCAGGTACGTCATCCCATGAAGCCATGTCTCCCACCCGATGCTGTGTACTAATGTCTGCAGAACCGCATGATGGAAAGTTTATTGTTGTTTGACTCGGTGGTGAACTCAAGGTGGTTCATGCGCACCAGTATCATTTTGTTCTTGAACAAGGTGGATATCTTCAAGCAGAAGCTTGGACGTTCACCGCTGGGCAATTACTTCCCAGACTACTCGGGCGGTAACGACGTCAACAAAGCAGCCAAGTATCTCCTCTGGAGGTTCAATCAGGTCAATCGAGCACACCTCAACCTGTATCCCCAGTAAGTGAAAGCGTCATTGTTTCGGTGGGCGGGGGCTAATCCAACTGTAGCCTGACTCAAGCAACCGACACATCCAACATCCGATTGGTGTTTGCGGCCGTCAAGGAGACGATCCTCAACAACGCTCTTAGGGACTCTGGCATCCTATAAACCGCCAGTTGCCTCGGCTACAAATTTTCCTTAATGTTTAGATTCATCTCCTCTGTTGCGGGTCAGCGTTTTACAGCATTGCCGGGCGTTGTGGGCGGCACCTCGTTTGGACGGCGTTCACTCTGGTTTACACGCTCGCTTGCGATACGACACGGGTGCGAGGAAATCGTCGGTTAGTGCCTCGACTTGAGGACAGCACGGCACGACAATTCCTTTCCATTTTGCATCACGGAACCAATCGCTTGAAGATGGACATTCGCAACCGGTTGCTGCCCGCCTACGCGAGATACGCCGGGTTACTGTGGTGGAAGAGATGCCCATGTGAAAGCGTTTCTGGGACGAAAAGTACGCCATGGGTTGGAGTATGGTATGGGAAACGGGAAATTCAAAGATGATGTGATGAATTGGCCGTTCGTTTTCTTTTGTCTCTATTTTGGGATGATGCTCGGAACTTGGGAAAGCGACAGCATCTACCCTATTGGAAGCGGTAGCGTATGGGCCTGATTGATAGCTGGAGAGAGTTGCGACAGCCAAATGAAGCACATCTCTATATGCGAACCATTCGTGTGCCAGGAACGTGCCAGTACGTTCGTTGTGTGTACACAACGTATGGATACTCAAAGAGCCCATTCCAGATTCCAGATAATCGGATTCGGGAGAGAGTGAGAGAGATAGAGAGGTTGGTCGTGGGCAATAACAGCGAGGACGAGGGACGTGGATCGGGTCTCACGAGAAAGAGAGAAGAAGAAAAACCCCGCAGATGGCTGGCTTGAGGCTTCGCGATTGCGGCAGATAATATTCTTTTCTTTTTCCTCTACTTGTATACTATATGTCTTAATCACGCAAGGCTGTGTATGCGCTGCTGGAAGCGGCTGCATCTTTTGTTCTCATTCATTCGTTTCGCTACAAAGTTGTTTTGATGTGGGATGTGGTGATATCTTGCATTTGAAGTTTTTTAACGGCAGGTGAGGGTCATTCGTTTAATGATGGCTACTAATGCGGAATCGTGCTTAAATGATCCGTAAATTTGTATGATATCTTCAGTGGGCCTTGATAGCCATGGATTCGAGGGTAAAAGATAGGTTGCGAAGACAGGACCCAGGAATATCAGGTGATGTATTGTTGTAGACTTTTTTTTTGGGGGGTTGGTAGATTTTGGCAGGATATTAGATATTACATTGCATTCCGACTGGAAGGTGAGTGAACTGACCCTTAGCCTAAGATAGTGAGTGAGTGTGTCAGTTCCCCCGTTCGGATCCCCGTTATCATGTCGTGCTCGCTTTTGTTGTCTTGGGTACTTGCTTGGTTCCGTTGGACGACAGGAAAGGTGGGGAGGGAGGAGAGAGAGAGAGCTGTCTGACGCATGTTGATGGAGACATGGCCCGTATTCGAAGAGGTTGGGGGGTGGGAGTTTATCAGACTTTTGAAGAATGGAGCTGAAGAAGAACCCACTCCTCGAAGAATTAGAGGAAGAAGGAAGCGGTGGGGCAATCGCAAACGGGATGTTCGGCGAGAGCGGAGAGGGTTTTCATCCTCCCCTGTCACTATTCACGATTCCTACTGTCAAGCTTTCTATCTATCCCGGGCGATATAGCAGAGTTGGCGCTGGTATCAGGAGTTAGTCCAGTCCTCTTGTCGTGGAACTTGGGGGAGTAGTGAAGGGGGAAGTCTGGTCGAGTCGAGTCGAGTCGAGTCGATTGGGGGTTGGTGAATCACCATGTTTCCCTTACTTACTAAGGCCAAATAAAAAACTACGGATACGCCGTCCCGTCAAGCAACGTGTCAAGGAGCAAGGCATTCGTAGGCCGGACAGCCGTGGTCGAGCTTACGGGTTACCGGGGTGCTGGCATTCTTCGTGTGTCCCGCATCCGCATCCGCACCCGGGAGGCGACTGGCAGCTAAGGGCAGCTGGAATGGCAGGAAGCGTCCAGGTAACGGATGCCGCATGCCGTGGGCAACGAGAAGAACGTTAGTTGCTAGAGGGACAATGGCAGGAAGAGATTTGAAAAGTTCTGCCCTCCCTTGGGGGGATGGGGGAATTGGGGTATGCTTATTTGCACGATGCGGTTTTCCGGCAGGCTTGGGGTTGCCTTTCAGCTTGCTGCGAGTGAGTAGGTTAATGAGTGAGTGGTTGAGTCAGCGCCATATTATCATGAGAGCTGAGAGCAGACCCAGCCAGGTAAGGTGGTGTATTTCAGCAGAAGTGCGCAATTTGATGTGGGTGCATCTTTTGCTGGGTCCCCTTGAACCTTCTTTCCCTCCTTCTCGGATTGCCTAATTCGGGGTTTGCGGTTTGGTTGGTCCCGTCACAATCGGACCATACTCTCAGATTCTGATATCTCGACTTGCCTTGTTTTGTATCTGACAGATCCCCCCCCTTCTCCTTCAGTCGTCTAGGAAGTCACGGAGCAAAGAGTAGGTAATACCAAGACATGGAAGGAGGCACGACATGTATCGGTCTGGGATGAACATTCCGGGAGGGGCGCCGGTCCTACCTTACCTTAGGTTGCCTTCCCCACGCTCGCCAGGTGCAGGTATTTTGGTGTTAGTCTGCCGCCCATTTCTTTTCTGATGCATCGCAGCATCACTAGACTGGCGGCTGCTGCAGTCGCACCGAATGGTGTCTTTGGGGCTGCATAAGGTTGATGAGGTTCCTGATAGGTTGCTGAGGTACCGGAGCAGTACGCCACAGCAATTGGGCAATGGGGTGCTCACCGTGTCCTGACCGACATCTTCACCGCAGTGGGATGGGATGGACTGGTTGGCCGATTCCAGTCCGTCTCATCATCAGCATCATGATGTGCTGGACCGGCGACAACACAGACACCACATGCAGAGTAGATCAGGTAGGCGCTACTCTGCCCTACCTTACTTTACCTTTTGACTTCCATTCCTCAGCTTTTCACATCATGGATACTTAGGGAGGCTTGAGAAGTAAGTCAAGGTGTAAACCGTTGTTGGGGTTGCGTTCTTGGGACGCTTGCCCACTCACCGTGCGTCACACAAAGTCACCCCGCATTGAATCGCAGTACCTTAGCTCGAGGCACCAAAAACAAGCCGCAGCCCGTCCAATGAATGAATCCTGTTGAGCTTCGACTGTCGACTATCCACTGCTTCGAGGTTTCTCGCCAACCTTTTGCGATGCCGCAAGATGAGGTCATATCAGGTGGTATTCTTCTTTCCCCTAGGAGTTATCTTTCTCTTCCTCTGTCTCTCTCCCTCTGTCCCACGACACCCGGTCCAGAAACAGACCAGGGGGGTGGCCCAGCGTAAACCCAAATATCCTGACGGATGGGGAACCGGACAGGGAAAATGGGGCTCAATAGCTCCAGAGCTCCATCGCGTCTTCACTGGTGTGTGCGGGTTGTCAGATCAGCCCCAATAAAAAAGTAGTCTGGCCTCTCCAGACCTCAGGACCTCAGACCGTGGACCTTGGAACAATGCTGGGTTTGTCTGACACTCTTGGGGAAAAGTGCCACATTTGTTGGCCTCGGTACCTTCAGCGAGACTGGCGCATTCTGGGCAAGAAGATCATGCAAATACTTAACAGCATCTCATGCGTGTACCAACACATTACACTCTGTCCGCATATAGCAACCAGGCCATGCCACTCACTGCCCATGATCCAGGCCCCATGTTCCATACCTCCCGTGCCCATCTCCATGTAAAAAGGTAGGTAGCAATTAGCAATCGCCAACCTCAGCAATCCATCGAGACTGACTGACCGACTGCCTTTACCTTCTTGCCTACGTTGCTACCCACCTACCTACCCTGCACAGCACAGCACAGCAGGTAGTCAGGTACTTTGCACAATGAATGGGGGAGCTGCTTCTGCTTCTCCTTGCCCTTTGTCCATCGGGTATGGTCGTCCGTTGCATGCCATGCCCGAGGGGTAGTAGCTACCTTAATACAGATGCTCCGTACCTACCTCACCTCGACTCGCTCGTCTCTCTTTCTTTTCTTCTTAATAAGTGTCCCACCATCCCCCTCCTCCTCTTCTTGACCTCTGACCTTTCCTTCTACTTTACCCCTCCTCCCCCATCTTCCACTCTCTTCTTCCAACTCGCAGAGCTCCCAGTGAACCTTGTAGGAGTCCTCCCATCATCCATTGGTAACCTCGCCTCTACCAAGCTTCGTTGGCACCGTAGAGCTATCAGTATCTCCTACATCGTCTTTGACGGCTCCTTTGCAGACAACCTCACCTAGGGAACGCTATTCAAATTTGGATCTTCCAGCAAAGCTCTTCCACCAGCTTTGCTCATCTTTCAGCTGAGACGCTTCGTCCGCGTTGAGCTGAGTACGAATCCCGGCCGCGAGTGGTGTGGACTGAGCTTCAGGCACCGCCAAACACCCCGCTCTTCTCCCCACTAACATCCTGGGCCTGTCCTGTACGTCCCGTTCGCTCCGCCCGTCAAAATAGTCTGGACCTCCTCCTGATCCTCCGTCGCCTCCCCCTCGTTCTTCGCCAGTCGCGTATGACCGAGTGGTGTTTCGATTTCCGCATTCTTGTCTCTCGTATTCTCCGAGGAAGGGTTCTCCAGCATAGCTAACTAAACGTGCTTTGACAGTTCCCCAGACCAGTTCCAGGACTCGATCGAGCCAATTGACTCCCCAGTTCACCACCACTTTATTCCATCGTACGACAGCTACTCAAAATGTCGGCAGCTACGGAAGAGCGCCTCCCTGTGCGGGAGCGTCGCCCCTCGACCAGCGCCCCCATTGTTGATATCCAGGGCTCTGTTGGCCCAGCCGGCATTTCGCGCCCCAAGCACAAGAGAACTTTCACCGGTTTCGGTGCTGGAGAGATCAAGAGCGTCGAGGGTGAGTTTGTTCTGTCTTCTCCATTCAATTGCATGACTTCCGGGGAAGGGGGCAGACGCCATGTGCTCGCCAGCTTCCGAAAGATGTGGGCGAGCGAGCTCTCGCGCAGCTTTCGTGGAGCTTGGAGGGGCAGCTCCTCAGCCCGGGCCCAAGTACCCCGCACTGATCGTCGCGAGCTCCATCACGCCACACTAGGATCCAGTAGCTTCGTTTTCCCCTGCCACACATTCTCACTTACACCAGTGCTACTACCAAATGCAATGCCAACATCGGATCACGAGCTAATGGCCTCTGAACAGCTTCCATCCCCGAGCCTCAGCGTGAGGCTTGGTCCAAAGCCCAGGGCGGCCCTTTCAAGACAAAGGATGAGTTCGAAAAGGAGGTCGTTCGTCACGTCGAGACCACTTTGGCTCGCAGCATGTTCAACTGCGACGAGACGGCGGCCTACTCCGCCGCCAGTTTGGCCTTCCGTGACCGCCTGGTCAAGCAGTGGAACAAGACTCAGCAGCGCCAGACCACTGTAGATGGAAAGCGTGTCTACTACTTCTCTCTCGAATTTCTGATGGGCCGTGCCCTCGACAATGCCATGTTGAACGTTGGCTTGAAGGACGTTGCCAAGGGTGAGTTACAAGGAGGCACCGAACAATGTTAGAATGATACTGTGCTAACGTCATCATACAGCTGGTCTTGATGACCTTGGTTTCCGCATCGAGGACGTGATTGAGCAGGAGCATGACGCGGCTCTTGGAAACGGCGGCCTGGGTCGTTTGGCTGCTTGCTTCCTCGACAGTCTTGCGTCCCTCAACTTCCCTGCCTGGGGTTATGGCTTGAGGTACAGGTACGGTATCTTCAAGCAGGAGATTATCGATGGCTACCAAGTTGAGGTGCCCGACTACTGGCTTGACTTCAACCCCTGGGAGTTCCCCCGTCACGATGTTACTGTCGATGTGAGTTGTTCAGAGAGAGATCAGTTTCGAACGAGTGCTGATAATCCTCAAGATCCAATTCTTCGGCCATGTCACAAAATCGACGGACTCCAATGGCAAGACTATCGCCAGCTGGGAGGGTGGCGAGACGGTCACCGCCGTAGCATACGACGTCCCCATCCCAGGTTACGCTACACCTTCTACCAACAACTTGCGTTTGTGGTCCAGCAAGGCTGCCAGCGGAGAATTTGATTTCCAAAAGTTCAACAATGGTGAGTACGAGAGCTCGGTTGCTGACCAGCAGCGCGCCGAGACGATCAGCGCGGTTCTGTACCCCAACGACAACCTTGAGCGTGGAAAGGAGCTTCGTCTGAAGCAGCAGTACTTCTGGTGTGCTGCCTCCCTCTATGACATTGTTCGTCGCTTCAAGAAGTCCAAGCGCCCCTGGAGAGAGTTCCCCGATCAGGTCGCCATCCAGCTGAACGACACTCACCCTACTTTGGCGATTGTTGAGCTTCAGCGCATCCTGATTGATCTGGAGAAGCTTGAGTGGGATGAGGCATGGAACATTGTCACTGCCACTTTTGGCTACACCAACCACACAGTCCTGCCCGAGGCTCTGGAGAAGTGGCCCGTCGGTTTGGTTCAGCACTTGCTCCCTAGACACTTGCAGATTATCTACGACATCAACCTTTTCTTCCTTCAGAGCGTCGAGAAGATGTTTCCCAACGACCGCGAAATTCTCAGCAGGGTTTCGATCATAGAAGAGTCGCAACCCAAGATGGTGCGCATGGCGTACCTGGCAATTGTTGGCTCTCACAAGGTCAATGGTGTAGCTGAGCTGCACTCTGATCTCATCAAGACCACCATTTTCAAGGACTTTGTCAACATCTACGGCCCTGACAAGTTCACCAACGTCACCAACGGCATTACCCCAAGACGTTGGTTGCACCAGGCTAACCCTCGCCTGTCTGACCTCATCGCGTCCAAGACTGGCGGCAACTACGACTTCCTGAAGGACCTGACAAAGTTGAACCAGCTTGAGCTCAGCGTCAACGACAAGGAGTTCCGCAAGGAATGGGCCGAGATCAAGTACGCCAACAAGGTCCGCCTCGCTAAGTATATAAAGACCACGTTAGGCGTCAGCGTCAACCCTGCGGCACTCTTTGACGTTCAAGTCAAGCGTATCCACGAGTACAAGCGTCAGCAACTCAACATCTTTGGTGTCATCCACCGCTACCTCACCCTCAAGGCCATGTCGCCGGAGGATCGCAAGAAGGTTGCTCCCCGAGTTTCCATCTTTGGAGGAAAAGCGGCACCTGGCTACTGGATGGCCAAGCAAATTATTCACTTGGTCAACAGTGTTGGTTCAGTAGTCAACAATGACGAGGAAATCGGCGACCTTCTCAAGGTCATCTATCTGGAGGACTACAATGTCAGCAAGGCAGAGATGATCATTCCTGCGTCTGACCTGAGCGAGCATATCTCCACTGCCGGTACCGAGTAAGTGAACCACCATCCTCACCCCCGACGGCGTCTCGGCTAACGTGTCATGCAGGGCATCCGGTACCAGTAACATGAAGTTTGTTCTCAATGGCGGCTTGATTATCGGCACGTGCGACGGCGCCAACGTAAGTGAACCCGACGGAATGGAACTGGCGGGACGATCGTTTCTAACGCTAGCCTAGATTGAAATCACTCGTGAGATTGGCGAGAACAACATTTTCCTCTTTGGCAACCTTGCCGAGGATGTGGAAGATCTCCGCCACGCGCACAACTATGGAACCCACTCGATTGACGAGAACCTTGCAAAGGTCTTCTCTGCCATTGACAGTGGCACATTCGGCTCCGTGTCCGATTTCCACGCGCTAGTCTCGGCCGTCCGTGACCACGGAGACTACTACTTGGTATCAGACGACTTCAACAGCTACATTGAGACGCACCACCTTGTCGATGAGGCGTACAAGAACCAAGAGGAGTGGATCACAAAGTCCATTACCAGTGTAGCTCGTATGGGCTTCTTCAGCAGTGATCGCTGCATCAACGAGTATGCCGAGGAGATCTGGAACGTCGAGCCTCTTAAGGTCGAGGACTAGGTAGACTGAACTATAGCGCTTCAGAGACAAGACCCAGACGGCGTAAAGTGACCTAGATGGGGGATGGCTAGTCAGGCGTGCACGGAACCGAGTACCTATTGCACTATTGCACTCGAAACTCTTGAAGAAGGCGGGGCCTATAAGGAACAGTGCTAGATAATATCTTTCTTTTGTATAGTTTATGAGAATGCCCTAAGACTGGTGTCCGCAAGTATTGAAACCATGAGGTGTTGTGACTTGTGTGAAGCGAGCGTCTATGGTATGTTTGAGATGACTCAGCATTCAAGGTAGCAATTCGTTGTTGTCGTTTTTTTTTTGGAACGGCCTCGAACGGCGACCATTGTTGGAAACGGAGCAGGGTGACAAGGGGAATTGCAACGTGAACGTTTCGACAAGGGGAGTGGAAACAATGGGGCGCCTGTTTTGCTTCACTGACGTCACTATGCGGCAATGTGGACGTCGCCCACAGTGACCAAGGGAAAAGAGGAAAAGCACAACAGGCCAGGGGTCATCAGCAGTATGTACGGAGGTAGTGGCTCTCTCTCCAATGCTCCAGGGAGTGCCTTCTTCTGGGACGGATCGATTCCGGGTACTACTTCCAAGCTTCCGGTGAAGGGACGCAACTCTGGGAGAAAAGGGCGGTCAAGGATCATACTTACCTAGAGGGAGGGAGGGAGGAGGAGGGAGATCTAGAGCCAACTTTTTTTTCTTCCCGGACATTCATCATTGATCAGCAAAAGGTGTTCTGGAACTTTGGAAGGCTTCCCGTGCCCAACCCAAACTGAAATAATTGTGCATTCTTCCAAACTTGCTTGGTTCAGCACCCCGCGGGCGAGTCAGCAGACGAGTAAGCAGTGTAGGTACAAGTTTCCTTGCGTGCTTGCATGCCTTTGCGAAACAATGGAAACAAGTTTAAAAAAGACATTTTGGCTGCGTGCTGCATATGCGTGTATTCGAAAAAGTGAAGTGTGAGCATTTGGGTTGGCCGACCGCCTGCCGGCGTACATGTCCGTTTGAGGCGTAAGACAATACCGATCCGTTACGGCATGTCGGCAGCGAGTGAGATTGGTCCGGGGGACAACCTCCGGGGAAGAAGGTCAGGTTTATATTGGGTTGAATGCTGTCGTCATCTTTGCAAATGTGGGAAAAGTCGAGACCCTGCTTCTCTTTCGTGCTAGGTTCTGGACCCAGATGTGTTTTTCTGTGGTGAACCAAGGGACCAACTCAAAACCAGCCCTGCTGGAGCCTGGGAGAGCGAGACTGGAGGAGAGGTGCATGATGACATCAGAGGAACGACAGGAACGAATGCTGGCCCTCGTTAGGTCCCTGATTCCTGCCTTCCCCCCTTTTTCTGTCTGTCAAAACGGTATGAACCGGTCGGCATCGAAGAGACTTTTCATCTCGTCGAGTAGATGGATACGCCGGACGCGGTATGGTATGCTTAGAACAGTGTCGTGGCCTTCGATAGAGCAATACGCGTGCAGGATGTGATTTGGCTTCGGAGACGCATTCTTATGTCGAGTAAATGATTCGTGCAAAGAGGTTATTTTGTTGTTCTGCGCTGATTTTAGTACCGGAAGAGAATCGTCAGCTCACGGCCGCCCTGATGCTATGGATTATGTGGTCAATGGAGGAACCTCAAGGCCTTCAGCGCTAGTTTCGCACCGGCCGGGAGCTTAGAGACCATCGGCCGCAACGCCGGCTTGCGAGCTTGCCCTGGTGCTGAATGCTTCTCTAGATCACGAAACAGAAGCGTCGTTAGGAATAGTTTGACGAATCAGCATGTTGACAGGTCCAAATAAACGGGATGATCTTCGATACACATGAAAGAGTTCAGGGTCCAGAGGATGAAGGATCCTTGGGCCGTGTGCTTGTGTTCCCACCATTTCATCCTTTTCTGGTACACCTGCTGGCTGCATGAGGTAGGGAGAGAGTTGGAGGGTCCTTTTCATACATTCTCCCGCCTCGTGCTGCACCGCGCCGTTTTCTTCTTCTCTGCGGCTCGGATTAGCATCACCAAACGGATTACACACAGGTTGACCCCTGGAGGTTCTCGGCATGAAGGGTCCAGTTCGAGATCCATCGCAGCGAAGCCAGGGCACAATGTGCCAAAAGTTGTACGCATGTCACCCTCAGAGTTCCTGGGAAGCTCCTGAGTCCCGGGTGGGATGGTGCTACTTGTCATGATCTTACTCCATCATGACGGATCTGAAAGGTAATTGTTGACTCGAAGGTGTCCACTCTGCAACCACACAAGCAAACCAACGTCGCCGCTATGCATCGCTGTGCCTGAGCTGGCCGAGAATGGTAGCCGAATATTGTATATCCACGTGTCGCGTTTGGTGGGTGCATGCTGTGGGCGATGAATTGCGAATATGGTTCCGTTATCTCAATCGCCGAGACGGTCTAGAGACTGAGAACATAACTTGTTACAAGCATGCCAAAACCGGTTCTTGTCAAGCATGCCAGATTGTCATTGACAATTCTGTCCCAACGGTGGTGAATCGAGATTTGCTATCACAATCAACTCGAAAGGGGCTTAGGCTCCTTTGTTGTTTTTCAGCGTCTTGAGAGCTGGGAGGTCCCGTCAGTGCTTTTTGAAATATAAAGAGCATTAGTTATGCAGAGAGGTGTTACCCGTTCCCGTGCCGCGGAAGGGCTTGATGGGATCCATACCGTATTCTGCCCCTCGCAGCCCAATCAATGCGGCCGGACGTATGTCCAGCTACAGCAGGTAATGCGCTGAATTGGGCATATTCAGGCCAGTCTAGAACATGCGGCTACTGTAGTCGGGGAAGCCCCGTGACGGGAATTTTGAGCTACCGCAGTTGCTTTGCGGCGGTCACACGGATTCTATACCGCTGGGAAGGATAAGGAGGGGCGTGTTATGTGCGCTGTATGAGCTGTGTGACGGACCGTTTTCTCGATTCTCGATCTTCGCCTACGAAGTCGATGTTGGGTGAGGGAGGAGACTGGGAGGGACTGGGACCAGGGATCGACTAGCGTTATTGCCAGGGTAGTCTCTTGCTCCCTGCGAAACGGTGTGAAAGGTACAGCAAACGTGTTAGTGCTCGAGGGAGTTTGTCGACGTCTCGGGGCGCTAGAAACTCGGACAGTGAGCGGCTAGTATCCCTTTGCACGCTAAGCTGACAGGATGGACTCGATGGAGAGAGCAGGGGCGGCTGTACGGAGTACTCTGGTCTTTGGAGTCTGGATTAGCGGGACGGATCACAGACACACCCCTCCCCAGCCCGTCAACGCGACACGACACATGAAGGTTTCCATACCCCAGTACCATCTCGATGCGATCTCAGAATGACGTCAGAGGTTGCGGTTCTTCTTGTGGTGGTTTTCACACCTAGCCCCTCTGATGTGCTCAGAAAGTGCCTGGCACCTCGGTGCCGTAGTGCAGTGGGAGGAAAAGCTTTCGGATGGATGCGTTCGACGCGAAGCAGCCCGGGCTCCTCTATATGCACCTCGATATCAGGTACGGATACATATAGCTTGTTGGAACAGACCGCTAAGGAATCCACTATTGAGGTTGGTCAAGGGAGGATGATGCTAAAGGTATGCGGGTCGAGTGATTATACCAGAGTGCACATGTGCGCACATGCACAAGCGGCGGAGATATCGCGTTGCGGATGGCAAATATGATCTGGCATGGGAATTGGATGCGCGCCTGAGGATTATGCTCCTGCGACAGAGTTCGAGCCTCCGTGAGAAGGAGGTATGGTGTCTTTGGTGTCTTGAATACATGATGCTGGTAATTCGACAGTTGCATCGACCGGTGGTGCAAGGTGCTTGGTCGTGCTTGGTGCAAGGGGATGATGGGGAACGGGGAAGGAGAATACTGTAACTAAGGTAGGGGTGCCAGTAGAAAAAAGGTAGAAGAGAAGTTGGGGGCTAATTGGAACCGTTTGAGGTTCACCGTATCTTGGAGCCGGCGGGGCCACGGGGGCTTGTTGTCCGATGGTAAAAATTCCTTGTGGTGCTTGGGTGAAGAGGATCGAAACGGCAATTGAGCGATTTGGACGGGAAACGGCAAAAGTGCCTTTGAGAAAAACATGGCATTTTGGCAAGACGGGTGGGCAATCTCCCGTTGGGGTGCCTTCCATCTGTCTGCTCATGGGTGTCCTATGCTCCCGCAAGGGGCGCGGGAAGGTGAGGATAAAGATTGGACCGTCGGGGAAGGAACCACGAACTAAGGTAGCAGTTGCCACTTGTGTTATCGCGGTCGCAGTGGCAACTTCAAGGCAGGCACGGCGGGCAGGCCAAGACCATCATCGTCGATCTGTTATTGCTGGACGTTCCCAGATATCCATGATTGCGCGCATCCGCACGGTGGTACACTAAAGACTTCATGCTGATACTTCACCGATGCCTTCCCTGCCGCGGGTTCACCGACCAGTTGTCCAACGAACGTTGTGATTTGCTGTCTGGCGACTGCCCTGCCGCTAGGATAAAACAAGCCAGACCATGCCGTCCGGTCTTGGGATTGGAGAGTTATGTGACCTGCGACCGGCTGGAGCGGCGCCTTGTCTAATTCCATCATTATCAAAAATAACAGCTGGAGATGCCCTCTCCTGCCCGTCTTGTCTGAGTTGAGCGTTGAACAAAATCTTATTTTCACGGCACGGCTTTGTGGAAGAAAAGATTCCCAAGCTCGGCCCGTGGTGAGCTGAAAGTGAAATTGGCGGTGCCGCTGATGCTCAGGCCATTCCATGAAGCTCCTTTTGTGACAGGTCAACCTTTGATTGTCTCTCGGCCATTCTTCTGAGATATCTCGCAGCGGTTCTCCCGTCGTCTCATGTTATTAGCAGCCGCTCCCAAAACAGCAATCCAGAAAGACCGAGGCTCGCGGCAAGAGACAATATACGCAACCTCACACAATCATGAGTTCAGCCTCATGTTGACTTGTTTCTCCTCGAACCTACGAGATCGGATCGGAAAGCAAGTCTCTCTACTTCTGGAGTATGCACTCACGAGTCATCCCGGACATTATGCTCCTCTCCGTGGTTGTCGTTGCCGTTGCCGTCGTCTCATCTCAGTCTTGGTCAAGTCCTTTTGACTTGGCCATCTGTGACTTGCTGGCTAGTCTGGTAATTGTGCGCATTCAAGTACCTTACCTTAGTACCTAGTGTGCTAGTATAGCTGCCGTCCCCATCTAACCTGCCTCTCTGTCCAGTCAGACCTTCTGTAGTCTGTACGCACACTTATGTAGCCTGCTACGATCTTGACCTTGCCATGCCCTACCCATCCACAGTGCCCGTCTCGTACATGGAGGACACCGTTACCGCTTGCAAGTTCTCGGTTCAACAGAGAAACGCCCCCTCCCCGCCAGCAACATTCATTCGTAACCTGCCTGCCTTGATATATCATTGGACAGAAAGACAGCAGCGGCGGGGGTAAAGCAAGGTACAGATACCCCTGTCTTCCTAAGTCTTCACTCCGATGCTTACCGTGCAAGCTCTTCCGTCTTTCACGCTGGGCTCAATGTTACTTCCAGAGTTAGCCAGTGTCTCTCCGTCTTCTGGCCGAATTGTGCACACCCCTCTACGTCCTTCCTCCGCGAAGTACTCTCTCACACTCGGTCGCGCCTCCTAGAAATTATTGAAAAGTACTTTCCCCCTTCGAATATTGTGCCTATGAGTTGCCTGACTCTTCGTCTCCTTACATTTTTTTTAGCCAGAATCGATTCTGAGTATATATCTCTCCCTCTTACCCCCATAGCCCATATTCACGTCCAAAGGCAATTCGAGAAGCAACGCCTGAGCCACTTCCTGGAAAGCCTCATACGCGTCCTTGCCTCCATCCATCGACAGGTGTTGTGCATCCACCTCCAGCGGCATCCTCAGCTTCACCGCAGCAGCGAACGAGAGACGAGAACGACGACCTGATCGACACTTGTACGGATTTGCTACCTGCATTCCCCACGTGCGCCCGCCACTCGCGCGCCCATCACCACGGCCACCATTTGGTTTGAGCTTTCGCGCCCGGACTTGATCCCGAAGAGACTCAAGAAAAAAAGAAGGAGAAAGCGAACCGCTTTGGATAGACAAAAAGAAGAGGGAGACGTTGCGAAAGATAGAAGAAAAAGAGCATTACCGAGATCTTTGACTCTGTAAGTGAGCAAGCATCTTAACAGAATGTTGTGCCGGGGAATATTTTGAACATCCCCTACTGTTCCTTGCCATCATACTTCCCCCTTGCACTGAAAGTTCCCCCGTTCTTGTACTACAAGACTACTGCCTGCGCCGTCTGCGGCATGGTTAATGGTGGAATTGGACGCCCTTGGCACCAAAAGTCGACAATACCGGAAGGGCAAAAAACGGAATATGCATAGGAAAAAAACGGCGAATGACGAAGGAGATGGAACAGAATATGGGCGGGCCAGGATGCGAGAAAAAACCAGATTCTTGTTCCGCGATTGCTGTTGCCCCCTAGCTGCATTCGCTACCATTTACAGTACTCCGTACTGCGTACTGCTTGCTTCCTTGCAAGAAAAGAAGTCTCGCTAATGCTGTTGCCACATTGTTCAGGTTGCTCCGGATTCCATACCACGTATCCCAGAAAAGGCCCAGAAGCAGAAGCAGAAGGAGAAGGAGACATAGAAGCAGTACCTCAAGGCAGTCCCGCCATACGTACCCCAACGACAGGCCAAAACGGAGAAAAGAGACGTGCGCTCACTCGCTGCCCACGCTTCCACCTACCCCGCTGCGCTTTTGCAACTCCCACGCCCTCACGTCCCACACGTCCCACACGTCCCACGCCCACCGTCCCACGTCCCACGTCCTATACGGCCACAGTCCACCGTTCACCGTCTTCAACCAGCCAGCCAGCGAGCGGCCTTCTCCTCCCAGCCCAAGAATCCACGTCCCAGAACCAGGCCTAAGACCAGGACCGCCCCGCCGAACAGCCACCCCTCCAGCGCGCAACAAATCCTTGAGCTCGCTCCCCCGCCGTCACTGCGTCTCTTTCAAATCCAGCCGACTCCCGCTCTCTTGTTGCCTTCCATACACGCGCAGACCAGACGGAAAGCTGCCCATCGCACACCTCACATACCGCAAAACCTCTTCTTCGAATTCCCTCACCTCGTCCAAATTCGAGCTGATCATCGAGCCTGTCTCTCGCTCATCATAGCAGAACCGTCAGCAGAAGCATAACTTGGCCCGTCGATCTCCCGGCTGTCGTCTTTTTACTCCACCACCCCTCATCACTCTTGAATCCTCCCCGCCGCACGACGACCAATTTCCATCCTCCTCCCCGATCAGTCTTTCTCTCCCTCTCCCTCCCCCCTCCAGCCGCTCAATCCGAAAATCCAATCCTTATCGATCAGGTAGATCGACAATCACACGAAAATGGCCGAATTCGTTAGAGCACAAATTTTCGGTACTACCTTCGAGATCACCTCGAGGTACTCGGACTTGCAACCCGTCGGTATGGGAGCCTTCGGTCTGGTTTGGTTAGTCTGAGAAAATACCATCCATCGCAACCAGCGCTCGTTGCGAACGTCTATTCATACTTGCTGACACGTCTTTTCCGCTCGCAGCTCCGCCCGTGACCAACTTACCAACCAGAATGTTGCCGTCAAGAAGATTATGAAGCCCTTCAGCACTCCCGTTCTCGCCAAGCGAACATACCGTGAGCTCAAGCTGCTCAAGCACTTGAGACATGAGAACGTACGTTCTGTCCCGCCTTGGCTGCGTCTCTTCATACTCAGTCGGGTCGACGTGTGTTGATATCCACCTAGGTCATCTCTCTCAGTGATATCTTCATCTCCCCTCTCGAGGATATTTACTTCGTCACAGAGCTTCTCGGCACCGACTTGCACCGACTGCTCACCTCCAGGCCTCTTGAGAAGCAGTTTATTCAGTATTTCCTTTACCAGATCATGGTAAGCCGCGGCCCCTAATGGGAATTCTCTCCGACACCCGAATTGACATGTTTTTGTAGCGCGGACTGAAATACGTCCACTCTGCTGGTGTTGTCCACCGTGATTTGAAGCCCAGCAACATTCTCGTCAACGAGAACTGCGACTTGAAGATTTGCGACTTCGGTCTCGCCCGTATTCAGGACCCCCAGATGACTGGTTATGTCTCGACGAGATACTACCGTGCTCCCGAGATCATGCTCACATGGCAAAAGTACGACGTTGAGGTCGACATCTGGAGTGCGGGATGCATTTTCGCCGAGATGTTGGAGGGCAAGCCTCTGTTCCCCGGCAAGGACCACGTCAACCAGTTCTCCATTATCACCGAGCTTCTCGGCACTCCTCCTGACGATGTCATCAACGGCATTGCCAGTGAAAACGTGAGTTGATGCAGAGCACAAGCGATAATTGATTTGCCTACTGACACGGACCCAAGACCCTCCGATTCGTCAAGTCCCTGCCCAAGCGCGAAAGGCAACCCTTGAAGAACAAGTTCAAGAACGCCGACCCCTCCGCCATCGATCTCCTGGAGAGGATGCTGGTCTTTGATCCCAAGAAGCGGATAACGGCCACTGAGGCGCTCTCGCACGACTACCTTGCCCCTTACCACGACCCCTCTGACGAGCCCGTTGCTGAGGAGAAGTTCGACTGGAGTTTCAACGACGCTGATTTGCCGGTGGAC
Source organism: Colletotrichum fioriniae (assembly GCF_027942845.1). Taxonomy (NCBI): domain Eukaryota; kingdom Fungi; phylum Ascomycota; class Sordariomycetes; order Glomerellales; family Glomerellaceae; genus Colletotrichum; species Colletotrichum fioriniae. Next base: position 1,387,492 of record NW_027076842.1, read on the forward strand.
ACGTGGAAGATCATGATGTAAGCCTATTCTCATCTCAAATTTTCATGAATTACTTGCTAACGAAGTACTCTTTGCAGGTACTCCGAGATACTCGACTACCACAATGTGGATGCGTCTGCGCAACAGATGGAAGAGCAGTTCAACGCACAATAGATGAGGGAGTTCAGGGGCAGAGCGAGGATAAATAGGAGAGGGGGGGCTATGATACCACGCAAAACCAGAACGGCACGTGTTTCCAGTACATTCGCACGCAATCATGGTGTTCGGAAGAGGGGATCGGTTATTGTAACGTTGACAATGCAAAGGGCCAACAGTATACGCGATATAAAGGAATGGCATGCATCTTGGAGGTGTTTCTCTTTTTTTCATCATATTGTTCCAACAAATTTCCTTTTCCTGGGTCTCCAGGTTCTGTTAGAATAAAGTCCGCGGCATAGGGCATAGGGACAAGCTGACAACGAGCTTAGAGGCCCTGATTACGAGGACTTGCTTTATCAATCAGGATAACGGACGCTCTACTGGACACTTGAATATGGGATGCCCTTTGCGAACTGTAGGATGGATGAATTCGGGCGTAGTAGCAGAAAATGCTGCGGCAGATCACAATTGAAGACAAAGACGAGAAAAAGAAAAAAACCATGGAAACCGTAAAAAGGGTAGCCAAGGCTTGTGATCTACCTTCACTACTACCAAAGCGAATCAAACGATGATCCCAAGGGGTTAGGTACCTAGGTACCAGGTATGTTTTCAAAGACAACTGTGGCTTGATATGTGGTTGTGTACGTGCAGACCACCGCCACAGAGCGTGTGGCTTGTGGGCTGCCTCAGCCACATATAACGAGAGTGTGGCTGGCATTATGCCACGATCCGTCGCAATTAGGATGGTCGCACGAAGCGGAACTATACCTCGAAAAGTTTCACTGTGACCCTTTTTTTGACTGCAAGAAATTCAATTCATGATAGTCAGAAGGAAGCATAGGTGAGTGACACCTGAGGTGAGATGTTAAGGGGCGGGCAGGCGGCACACTCCGCACGGTGAAAAGGTGGTGGAGGATGGTGATTCGACGAGAGGGAGGAGGAAAAATCCCATCTCATGCAATGCAGGACACGCTGGCGGTGCTTGAGGTTAAGGTGAGATGAGGTTTGGGGTTTCCGGGAAGGGAGGGAAGGTTGACGTGGTGTTTTTGCCTCTCCGACTTTTGGTCGCTTTCGCTGAGGTAGTCGGTCATGGACTGGGAGGTTTTATCGGTAGGAGACTAGGAGTTGACTCCGGGTTGTTCTCAGTTTAGTACCTAGGCATTATGGGTGGTGGCATTTGTGATGTTGCTGGGGCAAAAGGTTTATTGATTTACAGGCTCAAAGTTTAGCTTCTAGCGTTGTTCACACCACCTTTCTCTCACCGTTTATCCGTCGTTATTGAAGAACTACACTTGAGGTAATACCGGTAATACCGGTACACCACACATGCAACTCATGAGTGAGTCGTCTTGAGAAGGGGTAGCACGGGAACCGAAGTAGCGGGAAGAAGCAAAGCTGTGAGTCGTGAAATCGTGATCGATTGATTGATGGACGTGCCATGGAGACGTGGTCGGTGCTTTTCCCTTCGGTGCATGGTTGACGTGTCTGTGGTGGACCACACGACCGGACCACAGACGTCGATGTCCGGCCTTTGGCGCTAGGCTAGTTGGAGGATGGTGAGGTTTTGAGATGGATGTCGAAAGTCTGGTAGATAACGAGTGTCTACACGGTCTGCTTGGGCTACTTTGCCTCCGTGAGAAGCAGTTTGTTGTTGTCGTGGTTTATCTCTTGCGGCAAGCGTGGACTAACGATGATATCCACTTAGAGCGAAGGGTGTTGGATGTCTCCGCGATGCTAAGGCTTGTGAGTTACTCGGCCAGGACTTAGTGGCTATAGCAGAATGTCAAAGAACGATTCAAGATGGCAATCAACTTTCAAGCATTGTATACTTGTCGCGATGGTGAGTGCAGATGTCTGTGTGTGCGTGACAGCGTGCATTTCCCAAAAGTAACGTATCTTGCTACGGACACTTGGAGTGGCATTTATTCTCGAACCGGGGGCCACGCGGGGTTACCGTAGTCGCCTTTTTTCCTGAGCCCGTGTTCTTGCTATTTTTCTTTTCCCCTCCTCCCCCCCATTGTTCTCGAACCTCGCTGGAACCTCGAACCCCTGAACCTGTCGTGCTTTCTTTCAATGTGGGACGAGTCGTTCGTTTTTAATTGCAACCCATCCCCGACAATTGACTTGTCTGGACTTCTGGTACACACTTGGCTCTATTTTAAGGGGTCCTGTGTCCGCATAAGAGCGTTCTCATAAAACGCGGGCAGAAAATAAAACAGAGAAGCCAGTGAGCAAATGAGAATAGAGGGGCAGGACGGCAAGGAAATTACAATGAGAGTGGAAAGACTGGACTGGAAGTAGTAATAAAGTATTTTACTATAGTTTTTTGCCATAGTGCATTAGCACTAATTCCAATACCTCACCCACAATGCCCACTCTCCCGAACCCAGTCTCATTTTGAACGTTGCCCGCCTCCGGTCCAATACAAAGCCTACTGCGAACCCACACCGCGAACAACCGTGCTGTGTGGTGGGCGAGCCATTCGAGTCTCTCTATCCCCTCAGCTCTCAGGTTTCCATCACCCTTACTTTCCACTCCTCCGCTCGCCGGTCTGCCACTCACATCTTTCTTTGCCTTCAACTTTTCCCCCAGGAAAGGAGGCGGCGAATTGTCCCTTTCTGTGCTATTACTGCCCTTCGACGCTTCGTATTAGCAAGGCCTTTCTCCACCGACCGCTCATTCTTACGGCTGCTAGCAAACGTCCCCTTCCCAGGACCCTAATTCGCCAGTGCAACTACGAGGCGGCGGTCGAATCACCGAGGCAAACTGCACAGCGGTGCAACCCGATTTTCCTAGCTCACAGTCTCACGGACGCCCCATTCGCGCACCCGCAACCGCGCTCTTTCGAGAGAGACGAACCCGTCACCGCTTTCTGCGAGTTCTGCTTGGCAACGCCGGCAGGAAGCTTGCCGGCCGATTTTCGAGGAGGGACGAAGACTAGGCGGTATAGAAAGCAGACGCCCATACTTCCCTACATAATTCTACGGCCCAGGGAGAGAGAGAGTCACATTTCTTGACGACCAATTCTTCGTATAGAGGACGATAACCGAACCCGCCAATTGCTCTCCATTGGAGACTTGTGCAGATCAACTTTCCCGGCGGCTTGTCTCACACTACCCCCCATTTGAGTGGACGGGGAATCTCGATACTACGTCAGAACAGTAACCCGCAACCCCTCCTCGACCTTTCCGGGGGTCGAATTGCTTTACCACAAAGAAGAGCTTTGCGTGCCCGCCCCGAGAGATCTCGACGCCGAAAAAAGACCTCCTCCCATCGCGAGGCTTTGCCAGCGAAGCGGCAACCGGTAGCCCGAAAAGGATTGACCCACGCAAGCAAACGTTGGACGAAACGTGCGACGCACGCGAGGGGGACAAGTGAAGAAGAAACACAAACAAAAGACCAGGAACCCAGGAAATACATGGCAATGTCGTAGGAGTGGCCTGGTTGCGCCAAAGAAGTCGATTTACAAACATAGATTGAGGGATTCGCGAAGGAATTGGGCGGTTTTCCGAAGTAACCCAGTCCTGGTTTCTTACACAAACGGGAGATTTCGACGCATGTCCACCCCTCGTCGGTGAAAGGCATTCCCCAGTAAGAGAGGCAGACACGATAAGAAGGAGGAAGCATGGATACTCCCGAGGTTGCGACGCCGACGTCTGGCGCCGCTACGCCCTTGACGGTTCCGTCAACGCCGGCCAAGCCAGATTTCATTCCGCTGGTCACGGTTGTTGACTTCCACCATGCCCGCGGACCCGAGGTTGAGATGTGGTTTGGCGCGGCCGAGGGCACCGATCCGGCAGTCGAGTATGACTGGGGCTTGCTGCCTTTCATGGCGTTGAGCGACGGCGCGCATTTGTGAGTATCGACTCTGTTCATCGTAACGCAGATGGTGATTGGAAGCTCTGCCTGGGTGCCCAGCCGCTATCTACGTCTCAGAGCTGGATCAGAAGCTAACGACCCGGACCAGATCAAGCGAGGACTTTTCCTACTTTACGCTTCTTCGTCCGGCCACCGCCACAGGGCCTGCGACATCCCTGTTCGGCATATCCTGTACACGGCAGCTCGATGCCTCCCAGCTCCTGAACCGGCCCGCCGACGTCACGCGCTCGACGGTCCAGAAAGCCGTCGTCGTCATCGCCGACACGCCGCAGCACTTTGGCATGATGCGTGAGCGTCTCAGCGTCGTCACGCAGGCCTGGTTCGCGCAGCGCGAGTTCACCGACACGGAGATTCTCCGCCGTTTCCAGGAGAGTCTGGCCGAGGAGAAGGAGCGCGGGTTCTTGACGGAGGAGGAGAGCCGCGACCAGTACCTCGGCATGAGCTTGCGTGAGCTGGTGCACGAGTTCAAGTCGCAGACACTGATGCTGTTCAAATGTTGTTTGCTGCAGCCAAAGGTGCGTTTTTCTCCTGGTCAAGTGGTAGATTTTCGGAAGCTAACCGATGAGCATAGATGCTTTTTTTCGGATCGCGATGTGAAAGGTTATGCATGATGCAGTTTTCTCTTATTTCTCTGATACCCGGACTTATCCGTAATCTCGTCGACTGCGCCGACCCGGAGCTGAACAACTACGAGAAGAGGTTGGCGCGGCCCACGAGCTTGCGGACCAGCGATCGCAACTCTTTGCTCACTTACATGGGCTTGCCCCTGCAGATTTTCGGCAAGGTATGTTTGTTGTTGCCATGTCAAGGGCCCTTCAACTGACAATGTAAACAGGGTAGTCTATTTGGCCCATACACCCCTCTACAGCAACTTGACATACTCGCCGACTTTGGCACCAAGTCATACATTGTGGGCAGCACGAATTCACTCCTCCTGCAGCAGAGGGACCGCTACAGCGACATTCTAATTAATCTCGACGAGCACACCGTCAACGTCACATCCTCCTCCCTCAAGAACGCCCTGGCTCTGTCAGCCGCAGACCGCCGTTGGATCGACTACATTACCCAAGTAGTTAATGACACTTGGGACGAAGCCAACCCTCAGCGTCCAAACACCATGGGCTATGTCGGTAGCGAGGAGTTTATCCGCCTTCAGTTTGAAGAGTACATACTATCTCTCGTCTCTTCGGTGAAATACCGCAACCACCTCCATGCGCACCCGAATAACCCGCGGGCGCTCCTCCCACATATTGAAGGCGACCCGTCCCTCGACTACGGAAACGAATTCATCGAATACTGGTCCCGCACCGAAAACCATCGCATCTGGAACGGCAACACAGATTCTCACCTCTTTGACGTCGTCGAGCCGCGGCACCCCTGTGCCGGCGGTCTTACGATTGATGACGTGCAGCGCCGCATCGCTCAGCAGGTCCAGGACATGCATCTGGACGAGCGTCTCGCCGTGGGCAAGGAAGTCCTCGGACGCAACTTTGCCGTGGGCAAGGAGAAGGCGTCCAACATGTTCAACAAATTCTACTCTGACCTGGAAGCGCTCCGCGAGGCGCAGAGGAAACGAGCCGAGGAGCAGCGCCTGGCTCAGGAAGCTGCTACCGCGGAGGCCGAAAAGGCCGGCTCTCCCGCCGCCTCCACCGCGGCGACGGAAGGGGGAGCAGCCGCCAAGACGGCGGGGAATTCCGGCAACAAGGCTAGTTCGTACGTGAGTTCGTGGGTCACTTGGGCGGGCGAGAAGCGCAAAGCCGGGTGGGGTGGAGGCAGCGGCAGCGGGAACAGCACCGTGACGTCGCCAACTACGAGTACCAGTGGAGGGTACGGCTGGGGCCGCGGATGGGGCAAGTCCAAGACGGATGCCAATAAGGCTGGGAACGGTGACAGGGACTCTGCTTCGATCTCGGGGTCGCGGGTGTCTACTTCGTCTGCGGGGACAGAAATCAACGATAAGAGGCCGCACGGGGAGAAGCACGATTTCCAGCCGCTGACGCAGGGATCATACACGGAGTCGATTCTCTCGACGGGATCGATTGAGTCGGAGACGCCTGCGGGTCACGCGAGGCCAGAGTCGAAGGATGGGACTGCGCCGTCCACGGCGGTAGGAGCTTCCAAGACGACTGGTGAGGCCGATGGTAAGTTGAATGGCGACGAGAGCAGCACTATTAGGACAGTGGCTTCTGAAGCCGATGGAGAGGAGAAGAGGGGAGGTTCTGCCACCGCGGCCGCGAGTGCTTTGCCGACCAAGGCGCAACAGCCGCCACAGCAGGAAAGCGACGACGAGGAGGAGGACGAGGCGGAGGAATCCAGGGCGACGGCGGCTGCTGCGGAGGCTGCGGCTGAGGCGGCCAAGGCTTGGGGTGATGATCGCCCATGAAGAGGTAGAAATCAGCCCCCACGAGAAGGAGAAATCGTCCCTACGCAGAAAGAAAGAATGAAAGCATGTTAGCAGGCCGGGATGATAATGGGAATGAAGAATGGATGGATGGATGGATGCAGAGCAACAGCAGCAGCAGCAGCAGCAGCAACAACAACAACAACAACAACAACAACAGCAGCACCGAACAGGCCAAACCTGCAGAGGGGAAAAGAATCATCACAGTACAGAGTTGTACAGAAGTATCAGCATAGCGAAGCATTTGTTGGATGGAGGAGGAGGGGGGGGGGTGTCCTATCTCCATCCAGGGTTGGATTGATGGGAAATATGGCGCGCATGAAAGAACCTCAATAGGGGACTCTACCCCTAGTTCTCCGGCATCTTGGTTTTGTCATCAACCTGTAGCTTTAATCATCATATATTTTACATGCAGAAGAGATTAGAAAGCTTGTTTAACGGCCTTTGATGGGTTTGAAGAGGGGAGGGGCACTTGGGATTTGACCGATGTACTACGGTTTGCGTGTGTTCGAGGAGATGGCTTTGGGGAGCGAGGAGTTGGATTACAGATCGGGAACAGATGAGATCAATGAGAAAGAAATACGGTTCATAACGATGTGTGATTGAGTTTCCGTTTACATTCCGTGACTTTGGGCATACGCGAAGGCTGAAGTGTCTCGGGAAAAACTCTTGTCCTCTCGTTGCACATCTAACTAAATGAGAAACGTAAAGTCTGGGTTCAAGAAAAAAACTTTTTCGTACCTCGTGCTCGAAACAAATGATGACCTGCAAAAGTGCCATGAGAATTCGTCCACGTAGACGGGAGACTCATCTGTGGTCAGCGGTGAGTGAGGAAAGCATCTATCAATAAAAGCCGACGTCAGGCTCACGGAGGGGGCTTTCCTTCCTTCTGCTCGAAGCAAGACGACCAAACTTGCATTTTGCCGTCCAGTCGAGTCTCCTGCTTGGACGTTTGTTCCGAATTTGTACTTTTGTTCTAGAACAAACGAAGATTTCAGGAGACGAGGTAATAGTCATTACACGCTCTGGCCCTTCTATACTGTTATTTATTACACAGAAGGGTATTAGTCTTGGAATATATTGGGAATGCCAAACGTTTGAGGAGAGAGAGTCTGTTGGCACGAAGCGGAGTTGCTAAACATGGAGCCCAGGCAAGACTGATATCACCGCCAGACCCAACAAGATTGTAGGGACTGGGTACGGAAGGTCTCTCGTGCCTAGCCGAAATGTCGCTTTGGTTTATTGTTCCTGATCGTTTCTCGTGTCGTCAGACGACCTGTCTTAGACTACGTGTACGTCGCGAACAAAACTTTGCAGCGACCTCGTACAAAGAAAGAACCCAGACCAACCTTCTGTATGTCCCCTTTTCCGAGACAGATGTAAACCTTGAGCGAATCCGAAGAGAAGTTGCTACGAGTGGAATGTTCCATAGCATCGCTCGTCGCTTTGAAGCTAGACGGCGAAGGTGTGAGTTGGAGATGGGGGGGTTATCCTAGTCTGTTGGAAGTACCTGTGAGGAGTTGGTTAGGCAAATGTGGAGGGAAGCGGTCAAAGTGAGAATTATAGGTGTCTGGGCCCGCATGCATTCATCTTGTAGGTCGATTATTGCTCTGAATATGTGGTTTCCTCTATGCCAAATAGAAGGTGGGGCTTTGTGTTGCTCTAGACTACGTTGTACACATTGTCGAGACCCCAAACAGGGCGAATACATGGCGGAAGCCTTTGATGTCCCTACGAGTGAGTCTCACTCTATGGTTATCATGGACGCATTCGAGACCGCGTAAGGTATGCAGAGCAATGTGCCTTCTCTCGGTGACGGCGAATTCTCGTCTGTATCTTTCAATCGTTACTGGGTATTGAAAACTCCTAAAAAAACAACCCAAAAAGGTATCTTCGTCCAAGTCCACGAGCAACATAATCCCATCACATCATATACCACATCACAATCCATCAAACTCATCCCCAGAAAACCCATCCATCTTCAAACCCCTTAACCAACAAATCCTGCCAAAGCCCAAGCCCTTGCTTCTTCCCCCCCTCCGTCACACGACCGAAGGCCGCGGCCCAGACGAGACCATGACATGCCCAACACTCGACTGCCTCGACGCCTTCCTGCCGGAAGAGAACCTCTCAAAAAAGCCCGCCGTCCCAGACTTCCTCCGCTCCCCGCTCGAGATGCTCGATCTATCCGAGACCTCGCGGATCGAGGCGGCGTCGATAAAGGTCTGCGGAAAGATGCCCCAGACGCCCTTTGCGTTGGTGCCGGACCAGCACCAGTGATCTTGCCAAGCCCCTAGAAAGTCTTGTGTCAGCAGACTGAAGGTACTCTGAAGGCACACCATGGAAACGTCTACACGGGAAAAGGGGAAAAGGGAGGACAAGAGAAAGGGGGAGGGGCAACTTACAGCTGATGTTGGTAATCCTCTCCCTGATCAAACTTCAACCAATCCCCGCCATCCTTCGGCCTCGGGGCAAACTTCCATCGCGCAACAGCCGAGATATTACTCGTCGTGTCCGCGCGAATCTCCGCCTTGGGCGGCGCCTCCAGCTTCAAAACATCCAGCGGCGCGGACCCGAAATTCCCCTCGTGCCACCCCATCACCCACTCCCCGTTATACTTGGCCGGAAACTCCAGCCCGCTCAACCTCGCACCATTTGCCAGCTCGAACCCGGGCGTATTATCGTACAGCAGCCGCATGCCGTACATCCTCTTGACAGTCTGCGTCGCCGTCGCCGTCGGGAGCTGCGCGAGCTCGAGCTGGCGGCCCTCGATGCGCGAGGGTCGGGGCGGGGCGCGGAAGTGCAGGTCGTAGTTGTTGCGCAGGTGGAGCGGGACTTCCCCGCCGCCCGTTGTTTCTGAAGATTCTACTACGGTAATGCCGGGTACTTGGGGAAGCGGTCGCGGGTGCCGGGCGAGGTGCTCGAACAGCTTCTTCTGGCTGAAGAAGACTGTCGCGTCGCATTCTTCAAGCGTGTGTTGGGCGTGGACACAGAAGACGCAGCCGTAGAGGAACTCGTCTGCGCGTTTGGTGGCGATGTGTGATTTCTGGAGGAAGCGGGGGCGGTAGGAGATTTTGTTGGAGGTGTGGTTTGCTTCCTCTGGAGGTTGTCATTATATTAATTAAAGCTCCTCCCTTAATTTGAAGTCTGATATCAAAATGCAGAGTTGAGTACGTACCGGCGTTGTTGACGTCGTTTTCGACTTGTTTGAAGTCGAGCTCGTATGAGCAGCTCGAGCATTTGGCGACCTCGTGTGCGCCAGAGAATCCCTTGCACCGAAAGTCAGTCCAGGTGTACTGCATAGAGAAAAGAGACTGGGACACTGGCGACTCACTGGTTTCTTAACCTTCTTAACACCGAGACCTCCGCGCGTAACCTCCTTCGCACCCTCACAGAACCCCTTATACAAATAAAACGAGCTGCTCAACCCGATATTACAATCCTTTGGCCGGGACGAGACCTGAAGCGCCGCCTCCCTCCCCTGCGGAGAAGACGACTCCGATTCGACGGGGATTAGCCCTTCACCGTCGCTCATGACTAGTGGAACCTTCTCGATGCCCTCGTGGACGCCGGGCGGGAAGTTGGGCGGGATGATGGGCGGCCTCGACGTCGGGCTGAGCCGGCCCCCGTCATGGGCCGAGGACGTGGAGACGCGGTGCTCCGTCATAGTGGGGCTAATGGCGCCCGAGTTCCTCCTGCCGCCGCCGTCGAATACGGAGTCGTGGAGGGATTCCTGGGAGCGTTGCCGTGAGGCGTGCGAGTACATGGAGCTGGTCTGCGAGTGCCGGTGGGGCCGCGGGGAGTGGCCTCCGTTCCCGTTCCGCGGCGTCTGCGTCTGATCTTCCGTGACGATGCCTAGTGTTGTAGACGGCGCTCGTCCTCGCGAGACGAGAGGGTGATTTCGGTCCGTCATCGATACTGGTGACCGCGTGAGGTCCTGCGGGCTCATCTGGTGGTACCGGTCTTCTTCCGAGAGAACGCGGTCGGTAGGGATCTCGAGCCGGTGATCTGAGCCGTGCGAGAGTCTGCTCATATTCTTCGGGCTGCCCGGCTCAGAGATGGGTGAGCTCATGGAGACGGGCGGACGACGCTCAATGTTCATCTCGCCCATTGATCCCTCCAGTCCCGTATCGATCATAGGGTTTGCTCCTATGCTCCACGGGTTCGTCGGGGGAGGAGGCGGCGGCTGCTGCTCGAGAACCTCCTCTCTGACTCTTGGCTCTGGCTCGGGTGGTGCATGTTGCTCTTCCTGTGGCTGGAAGTGATGTCCCTCGTGGGACGTGGTTAGACTTGCGTGGCCGTGGTCTTGGGTCTCTATGATCGGGGGGATCTTTGGTCAGCTGCATGGGTTTCCTTTCTCATGTTTAGATTCATGGGGGGCGATGGCTATAGTTACCGTGTGTAGCCGGTGGCGATGTCGCGATGAGTGGAATAGGAGGCTGCTCCCGCGGCGCCGGCTCTAGCCTCATCCTCCTCAAGATCTCACCGGTCCCGAGGCCGGCCCTCTTGCAGAGCTCCCGCAGCTCGACATACTTTTCCTTTTCAAACGTGTCTGCATCAATTACGTCTTCGAAATCCCATATCATATCAGTCATCTGTGACCTGTAGTCGGCGATCTCGTCTACATGGATGACAAAAAGGTCAGTTAACACCGTCGCTACAAGGTATGTGTATAAGGAAGAAAACGGAAATCACCATACTGTCATCTTTGAGCGCATCTATAAAGTTGACGCCAGACTCCTCCAAGTGGCGCAAGCACAGCGGCTCAATCATCTTGAGGATGCGCTCGGCGCCCTTGACCAGCTTCTGGCTCTCGGAGAGCATGTCCCGGTCATCGCCCGCATTCCCAAGCGCAATGGTCCCCTTCTCCACGACCTCCTCAAACGGTCCTGTCACCAAGTCCTTCACGACGTCCATGGTCGGCAAAAGGGGGTCCCGTAAGTCCTTTGAGAGCCGGTGGCCGTCTCGTCTGGTCTCCCGGCGGCGGGGTTTAGGTGGAGTCGTCGGTCTGGTTGGTTAAAGGTACACGATGGGCTAAGCCAGCGCGACAAGCTGGCAGAGGGTCATCCGAATCGCAGGTTTGAATCCGAACTTGCGCAATCGCCAAGTATTGTTTGGGGGTTCACAATCACACAAGCTTTTGAGGAAAGATCTTGGCAGAAAAGGTAAGAGAAAGAGAAAGGAGGAAGAGAAAGGAAATGCAAAGAGGACGGCAGGTCAGGATAGGACAAGGCTGTAGAAAAGCTACTAAGCTGAGCTGAGCAGATCAATTAGTCGGCTTCCCTCAGAGTCACCACCACAAAAAAACAGGGCCAGCTCCAGGCCGCAGGATAGATGGGCAAGGTATGGCACACAAGGACGGGACGGGGATTGGAGATTGGCGGCTGGCGGGCAAGGTAGGCAGATGCAGGGCGCACCGCATGTCAGACTGGCCTCTCTTTCTCTCCCGAGACACAAGGCGCACCTCTAGGCCGTCCGTCCATCTGTCACTCGAGAGATAGAACGAGAGAGCGAGGGCACAAGAGGACCGGTAGCCAACGGGCGTGGCTTGCTTCTCGGAACGCCGCCGCACTTTCCTGTCCCAGTTCAGGTCTTGAAAGTTGACAAGCATGCAAGGCGGTGCGGTGCTGTTGCGCCCAACTTTTGCAAGCGAATGCAGGTGAACCTCGCCCCGGTATCAGGCTAGTCTCGCGAGGAGATCGGCATGGCGGGCGATGAAAAGAGTGTCGACATGTCTGCTGCATGTTCCAACGTGGAGGAGGGGGAGAAGCGCCAAGGTGGAGGAGGAGGCGTTCTGGCGTCTTGGATCCGAGGTAGGGCTGCTGAGCTGTCGCTGGCTAGCCTTCAAACTCCCCCAGGCAGACCCGTTTGGCTTCATCGGCGTGGCACATTCCTAGAGCACGCTCCGCGATTGGTGTTTCTCAAGCGAAAGGAATGTCGCGGGCGTGACGGAGTTTTGCTGGTAAGGTATTGAGGGAAGAGGGACGTTTGGTAGGGGGTTGTAAGCGAACAAGTCCACAATGTCGGTACGTACTAGTACTGGATAAGCAAGGAGCTTCAGGCAGGTAGCACTGGTACCTAGGTCACAGCACAGACTGTGGTAGGCTCATCAGATGAACGCTGCAGCCACGAGGTCCAGCATAGCTAGCGCAGAGGCGCAGTTCAATATGAGCCCATCGACGTAACCTCTTAGAGTCAAGAGGCTCCTAACAAGCATTTGGATCATTGAAGTCGACGCCCAGGTGTTTAAGCCTCCCGATCTGCCTCGCCCGGTGCGCAGTTTGTTTTAAGTGGTCATCTGCCCTTTCATTATGAGGCAATACTGAGTAAGGTCAGGTAGGTAGACAGCCCTGACAACATACCTTATCTCAACCCCCTCGTCGGTCACCCTTTGTGGCCACCGACGACCGCATCACAGCTACTCCATATTTCTTCACCGAAGAAACAAACATCAAAGAGGTTGGCTACCTCTTATTTTGACCGAAACAAACGCCCGATTACAAACAGTAAATAACCCGTAGCTTTTCGAGAGACCCCAATTAAACATATTCGCTAGCAATACACGCCAGAATAGGCATAACTCATATTCTCGTCAATAAGGGGTTGTGTGTATACTTTGTTTCTTATCCACCGGCCCGTCCTTTGATCAATTATTGATGACGGCCTCTATGCCTTGGTTGTGTTTCCGGAGATGCTCTGATGATCCCATGTCAGAAGGTGGCAGTGGCGGTCATAGTATACAGCGACTTACCTGAGAAATCAGATTGCGACCAATCTGGATGGTCTCGGCCATACCGCGTTGGCGAAGCCAGAATCTGTCAAAGTGTCAGTTTGAATCTTCAACGTCAAGAGTAGAACAACAACTTACGCTTCCTCGGCGCCTCCGTGGCCTTGAGTCGAGATCCTGCGAGCCTCATCCTCAAGAGCCTGCATGGTGATCATCTCCGTCTTCTCGATACCTGGTGTGGCAGCTTGGTCCGAAACACCTTGGCCCAGGTTCTCCTCAAGCAGTCTCTTCTTCATCATGAACCGTTCCTTCTTCTCCCTCTGCAGTCCCGGGCTATCTAGCTTCTTCATGACGAGGCGAACGACGAACTGAGCGCCAAAGTAAAAGTGCTCCGAGAGGAGGATGCTGAGGAGGAGGCCCCATGCCTGAATGCTTCCAGGGGTGCCGCGAGGTCCATCGCCCTTGCCAGCGGATCTGCACAGGAACACAATCGAGGCGCTGGTGATACTACCCAACCAAGACAAGAAGCCGAGGGCATTGAGCCAAGGCCCGATCGAGTCGGCGCGCCAAGGAATTGGCCGCCTGCTGCTAATTGCAATCTTGACAGCGTCTGATCTCATCTCAACCCAGTTGTTGACGAGGAAGCAGCAAGCTGTCAAAGGCCAGGCCACGGAGAAGAGGGAGAGGTAGCCGAACTGAATGACCATCTCTCTGTAGTCTCCGGTGACATCGTACGTCTCAAGCTCGGCTTCGTTCCTCACACGCTCCAAGAAGGCGGCCTCTTCAGGCTGGTCCTTGATCTTGGCGGCGCTGTCCTCTTTGGACATCTTGGACTGCACCTCTCTGACCTCCTGGAACACCTGGCGCTTGACGTACGGCACAATGACCTCAGTGGCGAAGTTGACGACCTGGGCGGTGACGGTGAAGTAGAACATCTGCTTGCTGATTCTCTCGGGGTTGATGGAAAACTCCTGGGTCTGGAAGTTGACGTCCTTGGGGGTGATCTTCTGCGCAGTGGTTCGCCAGAAATCAAGGTAAGGAGTGAGGTGGTCGCCGAAGGGCAGGTAGACGAAAGTGGTGAAGAACAGGGCCATGTAGGAGGTCAGGAAGTTGAGAACGAACTCCTTCTGAACCAAGGCCGCGTGGTGTGCGTCAATAGTTTCGTAGTTTTCCATCTCGGTCAGTCTCGTCGCGAACTTTGTAAGTACGGTAGAGAAAGTGGGTGTCATAACCACCAGAATGACGGTTGGGAGGAAGGCCAAGTAGGATTGGAAAGGTCCGTTGTACACCTCGTTGATGAAGATTTCCAGCGAGTTGCAGGTAACGATAAGCGTTCCCAGTACCACGATGCACGCTGCGGCGAACGGGATCTGGAGAAGCTGCGTCTGCAGGCGCTTGATGGGCGAGTAAATCTTGACGGGCTCCCCGGTAATGGGGTCCTCGGCCTGGCGCTCAAACTCGAACTGCGGCCGAGGGTGCTGGATGTTGGAGACGCCGCGGACGCCCCACTGCACGGCGAGGTCGACTTCTCTCTGCTTCCAGAACTCGAAGAAGATGACGGACCACAGGCAACTGACGAGAGCATAGAGCCAGGAGAACTGGCCAAGGAACATCCAAGCACCAAAGCCGGCGGCGGCGGGAACGACGAGGAACTTGAAGTAGGTCTGCATAAAGGCAAAGTAGAAGGCGACGCTCTCGCCGAACTTATCGCGAATCTCGTCGAGGTCGTTCTCGTCCGTCTGCCCCTTTGTGCTTACCCTCTTGATCCACTGGCGGTTGAAGGAGTGGTTGTGGAGGGGGAAGATGCTGGCAACGTGCTTCCACTTGCCGGACTCGGGGGTGATGCCGGCTCCGCCCTCGTTCTTGGGCTTGACCATGAGCAGGTAGACGAGACGCAGGCGCTCAGCGTCGGAGACGGGCTCATCGCGGAGGGCCTGGGAGAGGTCCTTGTCTGCGGTGTTGGTTCGAGCGCCCTGTAGCCAGTCTTGCAGTCTGGATCGGTAGACTTGGTCGGCGAGGAACTTGTCGGCGATCTTGATGAAGACGAGGACGGAGCTCTTGTCGCCTCTCCGGACCTCGGTGGTCAGGCCGACGTGGGTCAAGGCTTCGATGAGCTGTACGAAAGAAGCTTCGGCGCTGACGCGGTCTGAACGAGGAATAGGTCAGTTTTTGTAGAAAGACGCAGGGGCAAAGGGGGACTCACCCTCTTGCGGGATCTTGTAGTTAATGACATAGTCGACGCCAAAGTTGGTGTCTAGACCCTTGGTCTTCTCATCGCTGTAAAGGTCGCGAAGAGTCGCCATGGCTGCTGTGGGCCGGGCGTTCGTCCCAAAAGATCAGTCGTCGGGAGCTCGAGCACGGATGTCGTATGTGCAGATTAGGAAGTTTGGATTGCGTAGGGTTGGTATTCGTAGAAATGGGATGCACTTTTGAGAAAAGATATGGGAGATATCCAAATGCTTGAGGGTGACGGATTCACGATAAGAGAGAAGGTCGCAGGATTCGCGATGGTCTTAAGGCCAAGTGCGAAAATGTAGCCAAGTGGCTGAAAGTAATGACGGTGATGTCTCGCTTGGCAGGTTTTTTAGATGAACAGAAGGAGAGAGAGGAGCTTGGGCATTTGGCTGGCGGGATTGAGGGAACCGTCACGTCACCGCGCAGGGCCCCGACTTGGGCGGGGGAGCTCATTTTCAGGGAACAAGCTCCAGCCCCTCAATGCCTCTACGAAATTCCTACTTGTAGACCGCTACGCCAAACAAGGATTGGCGCTGCCGTGTCGCTGGGAAATGTCCAGTAGTGTTGTACTTCGTAGGCTTGTTGCGCCGTAGCAGTGACAACGGTGGTGCGTGGCTCAGTGCTGCCCCGGCCTCCCTCCACCACCCCCCTCCTCTGGCCCCCCAGCATAGCTGAACCGCCGCCGTGCCAGGTGCCGGCCGGCCCACCTCACTGTGGACATGGCGATATGCACTGATTGATTGACTTTTGACCAGTGGATTGTCATTGGATTGCACGAGTGCTAGCTGGTGCTGTCATCGGTGGGGTTTCAGCTCGGGCAGCTGCTTGGAGCTCTCTCTGCCCCATGTGAAGATCCGTCCGGCCAACCTCAACACCACTTCACCTCACCTCACCTCACCTCACCCACCTCATCTCACCGTATCTCACCTCACTTCATATCACCAATCTCACTCACCTTGCACAGCAGCTCACATGGAAGTCGTATAACCCCTGCGTCCCCCCATCCGAAAGCCCCCACGAACAGGGACACCGACGGACACACAACCTCCAAATGACTTTCCTCACAGCCCTCGGCCTCCGCCGCAAAAACGACTGGGAACCCCTAACCCTCATCGACGCCCTCCTCCTCTCACCTCTCAACCTCCTCGTCACAATCATCTACAGCATCATCCTCTTCCTCCGCGGCCGCCCCTTCACACCGCCCCGCGACAAGCCCGCCATCCGCATCGTCTGCCTCTCCGACACCCACGACCGCACCGACGTCGACATCCCCCCCGGCGACCTCCTCATCCACGCCGGCGACCTCACCAACGCCGGCACCGTCGCCGACATTCAGGCCCAGCTCGACTGGCTTGCCGCTCAACCTCACCAGCACAAGATCCTCGTCTGCGGCAACCACGACAGCTTCTTCGACCCCAGCGCGCGTCTGCCTGAGGACCGCGGCAAGAGCCTTGACTTCAAGGGCATCCGCTATCTCATCCGCGATGCCGTCACGCTCGAATTTAAGGGCGGCCGTCATTTGAAAATCTACGGCGCCCCTGATATCCCGACCTGCGGCGGCTCCGAGATGGCTTTCCAGTATGATCGTTCATTACCGCCCTGGACTAACACGGTACCAATTGACACTGACATTTTGATCACTCACACACCACCAGTAGGTCTCATCACATCTCATATTATCTCCTTTCGCTTCATCTCATCCACTCCACCTTCGAAAAACTTTCTCATCTAACACACGTCACAAGAAAACCCACCTGGACCTAAATCTAGGCTGCCCAGCCCTCCTCCAAGAAGTCTGGCGCGTCCGCCCCAAACTCCACGTCTTCGGCCACGTCCACTGGGGTCACGGTCGCCAGACCGTCCACTTTGACGACTGCCAGCGCGCCTACGAGGCCCTCATGTCCCGCCCGCCTCGTGGCCTCTTCCGTGACCTCTTCCCCCACGCCGGCTGGCG
Source organism: Colletotrichum fioriniae (assembly GCF_027942845.1). Taxonomy (NCBI): domain Eukaryota; kingdom Fungi; phylum Ascomycota; class Sordariomycetes; order Glomerellales; family Glomerellaceae; genus Colletotrichum; species Colletotrichum fioriniae. The sequence goes on from NW_027076842.1 coordinate 1,404,826, forward strand.
CGACGCCCTCGCCGTCCTGGGCTACGGCATCCACGGCGTCGTCTGGAAGTGGCTCATGGTCGGGCCCGGCGGCAACACCAGCAGTCTCATGGTCAACGCCGCGCAAATGTACGGCAACACGGGACGGCTGGGAAATCCGGTAGAAGTGGTGGACTTGTAATAAAATAAAGAGTAAGATAGTGACTTGGAATCATGAAATTTTTGTGTAACTATAACAACAACTACTACATATAATGTAGTAAGGCGATGCGCCCGTTGCGCTGGTGTGGTATCATGGCGATGTCTATGCTAATGAATGTGTGGTTGGAGAGAAGAGCAACCAAGGGAACCAAGCAGAAAGATAGAAAAAGAAAGAGAGACCAAATGCGCCGCCAATATGCACCGGGAACCAGCCCCTTCGACACAATTATCCCTTCATCAGAAAAACATCAACGCAAATCGTACAACCGCAATTGCAACCCCCAACCCAACTGCCCACCCAAAATTCACCTCCGCTACGGACGCCCCGGCACTAACAGACACCATGGACGGAGTGGGTCTCCCGGTCGCAGGCGGGGTCGCCGCCGCACCAGTCACCGATCCAGTAGGCCAGTACCCCGTCGTCGCCGTCCCCGCCCCGGCCCCGGCCCCGGTACCCGGCACCGCAACCACCAAAAACGGCACCGTAAGCGTAACCCGATCCGCGCCGTCGGCACCACATCCAGCGCACGAAGCCACCGTCGTCGTCATCGGCACGCTCACCGCCGCGGGCTGCATCCCGTCGCCGCCGCCGCCGCAGTACTTGTTGCAACCCGGTACCAGAATCGTGGTACAGTGCTCGGCGGGCGTCAGGCGCGCCGCGTCGGTCGAGCAGATGGTGGTGTAGGTCACCGTCGTCACGAGCGTCGATGTGGAAGGGGAATGGGGTTCCGGATCGCCGAGAGGAGGGGCATTGGGGGGTACTTCGTCTGTGAGGCGGGCGTAGACCGACAAGAGGTAGGTTGAGGGCGCGGCGCGGCGGTGGAGGTGGAGGTGCATGAGACGGCGGTGGGGATTCGAGGAGAAGGATGCTGGGAGGGTGTCTCGCTTTGGCTTTGTGGCTGGGGTGCTTGTGGTGCCGCCGCAGAGTTGGGTGCTGTTTCCCGGGCAGGGGCTGTTGCAGAGGGCGCGGTCTGTTGTTGCTCTGGTGTCTGGGTCGAGGTCGTCTGCGCAGAAGCATTCACTGGGAGGAAATGTGTTAGTGAGGGAAAGATTTTTCATATAAGATGGAGATGGGACCAGAACGTTACCTTTCGCGGACACCGGCGTATTTCCCAGGCCTGCAGAGATCAATACACTTGCCCAGCGTCATATCCGCCGCCGAGGCCTTGAGCAAGAAGCTCTGGAACCCGGTCCCGGAGCCGAAGCAGCCGAGGTACGCATACTCCCCAATTGTCGCCGGCTCGCGCCCTGGGACTACGGGGTCCGTCGAGGGGCTTGGGGGTGCCGTGGCGGTCGGTCCCACGACGGTGGACAGGACGACGGACGAGACCTGGGAGGACTGCACTGTGGCGGTAGACACGATGACGGTACCGTTTTGCGTGAAGCTCGTCACTATGGTGGCAGGGTTCGGAACCGTGGTGTAGATTGTCGACGTGGTCTGGACCGTCGTCGTTGTTGTCGGTTCGGACGGGCTGGCGGTGGTGTTTGTGGCGAGGCCTTGTTCGTAGACGTCGATGTAGTTGACTTCCCAGTACCTGGTTTTTCGCTTCTCGTCAGGCAGGTTCCAGGGAGAATATTTGAGTAGGGTTCGATGACTTACGCGTTTGCGAATGCGGTAGGATTGTTCGCCACATACTCAACGCACGTCGGCGCCCGCTGGTTACAGGTATCTCCGTCCTGGCCCCAGATGTTGGCAGCATAATCACCGCAGAAGTTCTACATCTCAAGGTCAGCGTAACTTGTAAGATACCTACACAGCTTGGGGCAAAACATACCGTCTGAATCACAATACTCATATCCTTAAAGTACGTATCGACATCACAAGTCGACGTCCCAAACAGCGCAGACGGCAAGCCCCAGCCGGACGGATCCGGATTCTTGGCGATGATGTCGTCCGGGATGCTCTGTCGCGGCCAGTGCCAGATACTGATGGCCTCCGAGGTCCACTCGAGAGCGTAGACGCCGCCGCCGACGGCATTGAAGGCGTCACCGTAGGTGTGCGTGTCCGAGGCCGGGGGCAGGTAGTTGCAGCCAGCGTTGTTGGTGGTCTTGTTTTTGGTGCATTATTAGCGAGAGAAGATACAATCACACATCACCAAAGGACGAAGAGGAGAGAGACGGGGGCTTCATTGAGAGGGTTACGTACACCTGGGCTTTCGCAATCGAGAAGGAGAGGTTGGCCGGCAGCTGCGGGGGAGTCTGGGATACGGCATCCGGATGTGCTAGGTTTGTTGTTTTAGAGCCGATAATTTAGTATGGTGTGGGTAGATGACAAGACTCACGAGTGTCCAGAAATGATGTTCTTCGTAGCCTGGTTCGCGCCCTCAATGATATCAATCTCTCCGCTTGTAGGCCAGTCCGGTCCATACATCCAGACTACCCAAAATTCAGTGTCAGCTATCGAGCCAACAGAGGTAAGATGATACATCTTCAACGAGTCTGACTCCCCCTCAAAAACTCGCCAAAGATGCATAAACCAAAAAGAGGAGAAAATACAACTTACACGCAGGCCACAACCCGCAAACCGACGGCGGCATGTGCGCGAAATCACCGATAAAGAGGCCATGATTATACTGCCTCTTACTCTCCAGCCTCAAGCTCGGCCGGCCGTCGCTCAGACCGTACGTGTTCTTGTTGTCCACGCCCAGCGTCACGGCCTGCGTGTCCGGGTCGATGAAGTAGAGGCCCTTTGAGAGGGCGTCGGGCTGACTCTGGTATCTGTGATTTTGTACAACGTCCTTGCCGTCAGTTCATCTATTCAGAAATAACAGGATGGAGGACGATGTCTGTGAGCAGGGGAAAAAAGACGTACCTTACGAAGCCGTTGGACGGGTCGGCATAGTTGATAAAGTTGAAGTCTGAAATCAGGTTCGCACCAAAGTACGACTGCGATAAGCTGTACGCCATGTTGGCTTCTCTCTTTCTTTCTTTCCCTTCCTCTCCTACTGTTCCTTTACACCCTCTTTCGTGTCTTCTGCAGTTTTTTTTTTTGTTGCCTTGATTGTCGCGTCACCGGATTCAAGAGAGTGTAATAAGTGACCACCCTAAAACAACTGGAATAGAGCGAGAGAGGTCTGGTGCGTCAGTGATCGATGATCGGAAACCGATGGGCATACACACGTCAACGAGAGACTCTGGTTGATTCAGATAAACAGAGAGAGATCGAGAGAAGGAGAGTGAGAGAAAACGCCACGACTCAGTTTCAATGATCGAACAGAGACCAGATGTCATGAGACCCTTTAGAAAGAGGGCGTGTAGTTTCTTTATAACCCTTTGCTCGTCAAAATCTCCCTTGCGACTGATCCAGGTACAAAATCACCAAAGATGCGAACCTCGACGAATGGATTTTCAAGTCTGCCCCTCCTCCACATGAGAGCCACACCACCATCATCGCAGCCCTCACGTCCGGTCAGGAATGGCATTGCTCGACCGCCGTCTGGGCCAAGGACTTATCCAAGGAACCCAAGCCCTTGGGGGGCTCTCGAGATCCCCATCTCCCTCCCAGCCTCCTCAAAGCAGGCCCGTTTAGGACAGGTGACGTTTGCTTCTCCATAAAGAGTAGCTCCTCAGAGCCTCAGACGAGAGAGCGAGTTCTACAGGCTACACCTAAGTGGAGAGACAGAAAACCAAAAAAAGGACAAGAAAGCTGGACCGGTCTGGTGGGAGACTACAGAGAATTCAATACGCAGGTAATCCATTTCGAGAAGCCCAACCACGCAATATCCACTCCAAAGAAGAAAGTCAAGGAAGGGGAGCAACTTTGGCGAGAGAAAGAAGGGGAAACAGGAGGAATGCAAGCATCGCTAGCTCCAGTCAAAAAGTTGCCTTCATAGGTTATACTCTTACCCATAAACCCTCCGAGCGTGGCAGACTCGGCAGACCGAGACATTTTGACGGCGAGACAGGAGGTGCCGCCCAGAGAATTGAACGACACTTGAGTGAAAAAAACGTGAAACTCAATAGAAGTGCACCCAGAAAACTTGTATCGAATGCCAGATCATGAAGAAAGGGATCGGGTGGGCGTGGGGCCGGACCACCGCCCCGATGTGAGACATCCTCCCCTCCATTCCAATCGGTGGAGGTTTTCCAAGTCCCGCATTCTTCAAGTCCGACCCTTGCTTCCACCCGGCTTTCCACCTCCGAAATTCTCAGAGCCAGCCACAAAAAAAAAAAAAAAAAAAAAGAAAAAAAAAAGGACACAGATGCTCTAGATCATGAGTGGGTATATTATTCATATGGTGGATATGGCATACGAGCGACAAAAAAGACAAAGTTCGTGACCCAAACGCCGTGGCCTTTTTTCGGCTTATGCCCACCACCTTTAAGCAATCCCTCCCATCAACGCTCACCCCGACTCTTTCTCGTCAAGGGAAAGCTATTGATCCAAATGCCCTCTGACAGCCGCACTAGTCTTACACCATGATCCTCCTCAGCCCCTCCGTGCCTCCCAGGACGCGTCGGCCAGTGACCGCACACCGCCCCTGTCCGCTCTCCCACTTTCCCTCCTTGTCTCCCATGAAATCTTCCTGCATGGGATGCAGACCCTCTACCCAGCGGTGAATACACGTGTAGCAGTACACAATACCCGTCTGACACGCCGTCGGCGTGACGATGGGATCCTCACAGATGGGGCACAGCGAAGAGTCCTCGGGCGCAGTGACCGTGTAGATGGGCAGCAGCGAAGGCGTCGCGATAGGCGCTGTCTCAGCAGCCGGAACAGCCGCGTCCGCCGACTCGTCGTCGCCGCTGACCGCCTTCTCCTTGCCCTTGCCCGTCTCGATGCCGCCGCTCCTGGCAGCACCTGCTCCTCCCTTGCCGACCCCCAAGCCCGAGACCACAGGGGGCGGGAGATCCAGCGTCTCGGACGCCTTGCGCGACAGCTGCTTGGCAAAGTCGGAGGCGTGCCACCACTCGAGAAACTTGAGCGCAAAGATGCTCATGGGCAGCAGCAGAGACAGGCTGGAAAGCAGACGCGGGCCCATCTCCCGCGGGGAGAAGAGGGATCTCCACCCGGGCGGCGCTCCGGCCTTTCCATTCGCCTTGCCGCCGCCACCGCTTGTGAGCGCGTCAATGGCCTGGTAATCGGCGCCCGTCATCCTCCTCATGCGGGTGCCAATGAGCCACAGGAACGGGTTGTGGTACTTGCTGTTGTCAAACAGGTAGGCCAGGTTGAACGACAGCAGCGCAAAGTAGTAGGCCGCGTTGACGCTCGGGTAAATGTTGCGCAGAAACCAGCGGTAGTAGTGCAGGAAGCGCTGCTTCAGCGTCGGGTTGGGCGGCATCTGGGTGTAGGCGGCGCCGAGGAGCGCCCGCGGCGCGTTCACCTCGTAACCCTCATCGAGCTTCCTCTGCAGGTAGGGGACGCCGACGGCGACGGCGAGGTTCATCCATATGTCTTTCGTGCCGAGCTTCAGGGTGTCGCGGACAACGCCCGGTGCGGAGGCGCTGGCGCGCGGGATCTCGGCGTGCAGGGCCTTTTCGCGCTTCAGGCCGTAAAAGTTCTCGGTGAAGCTGCCGCCGCGGGTCTTTAGGTAGTGGCGCTCGACGAGGAGCATGAGCAGGGCGTAGAGCTCATCAAAGGAGTTGAGGGCGCGCAGGAGGTAGCGCGGGTATCTCTGGGTCGCGATTGTGAGGAGATATCGGATGGTGGGCGGGAGAAGAGAGTTGAGCTGCTGTTCGGAGATGAGCTCGAAGAGGGAGGGTTTCTGGTCGTCGAAGGAGCCCCGGAGGGCGGTCATGAACTCCATGGTGGGCGAGGGCGGGCGGGCATCGGGGTTGATGTGGTGGCGGTTCCCTCAATGGTTTTTTTGTGTTGCGAGTGCGCGGATGCGAAGGAGTGAGTTGCGGGTTATCTGAGCATGGCGATGACGGATCAGGCGTCGTCGGGTGGGTTGGTGATAATAAGGTAGGAGGCTGCAGGTCTCCGTACAGGTAAGGTGGTGGTTATCTTATCGTCGGCGGTTGGTTTGTCAGAAGTGGGAGGTTGAACGTACCGAAAGGGATTTGCCGAGGCAGTTCCACTAGCGTGCCGAAGATAGGGACCAAGAACCCGGGGAAGCCAGCGGGGGCCATTTTGCTGTGGAAATGGAAGGGTACCTGAGAAAAGGTACCCATTCGGACCCCCAACCAAACTCAATTGGATTATAGCATCATCAACTCAATCATTCTCATTTCAGACAGCGGCTCATTCATAGATTGCCTGTCTATTCAGTTATAGTCTTCTGGTTGATGATTTGTGGTCTAGCGTTACACCGATACCCTCACTTGATCCAGCTTTCTTCCAACAGATAGAGACCGACTCGCTGTCAGCGCCAAATAACTCTCACTTTCTTCTCTCACTCTCACTCTCACCCCCAAACTCACACGTCGTCACCTCGTTCATCATGGGCATCCCATCTCAGTTCAAGTCCGTCTTCGAAGCCAAGGCAGGCGAAGAGCGCATACAAGCCTGGCTCAACCTAGACAAGGACGATGCGGGCAACTTCAAATTCGGTGTACGTCCCCTTTACCTCCCTTCTCATTCATTTCATTCAACACAGTTAACATGAGACTTGGAAAACCCCCTCAGAACTGGATGGGCGCCCTCATCCCCTCCATAACCCTCCTCTCAACCTCCCTCACGCCAACCCCACGCGCCACCTTCTCCTTCACAGTCCTCCCGGAGCACTGCAACCGCGCCGGCAACCTCCACGGCGGCGCAGCCGCCACCCTCTTCGACTCTCTCACCACCCTACCGCTGGCCCTCGTCAACGACAAGCCGGGCTACTGGCAGTTCCTCGGCGTCTCCCGCACCATCAACTGCAGCTACCTCCGCCCGGCCCCCAACGGCGAAGAGTGCCTCGTCGAGTGCGAGATTGTCCAGATTGGCCGGACGCTGTGCCAGCTCAGGGGCACCCTCACGAGGCGGAGCGACGGGGCGGTGTTGGCGACGTGTGAGCATCACAAGTTCAATACTGATCCGCCCGCGAGCAAGTTGTAGTTGGGGGGAAAGACCTTGTTTCTACCTTGTTCCTTGAGAGGGAATACGAAATGTAAGGAGTATGGATGAGATGAGATGTTTGAGTGAAACACACGATATCTATTACCGACAAGGTCATACATATACAGTCGTAGACGTTACACATAAGCTAGAAAAAGAATACATAACCCCAAAGACCAGACTTCATAAATGACCATCTCACTGCTCTATAAGATGATGCCCATTCAGCACAAGGTCCATAATCTCGAGATCCGGCGCCGCCAACGCCGCCAAATCCTCCACCAGCTCCTCGTCATCAATATCCCCGTCGTCATCCTCGTCCTCCCCCCACTCCCCGACCACAAAATCCTCGTCGTCGTCCTCGTTGCTAGCCAGCTCCGCGTCAAAGTCCATGATGGGTAGGAAATCGTGAATGTCAATCTTCTTGTCGTCGCCGTCCTTGGGGCCCGGGGCCCGGTCCGAGACCTTGAAGTAGGCGCTGGGCCCGCAAGGGCCGTGGGGGTCGTAGTCTCTATAAGTCTCGGAGGTTAGCTATATCTCCTCTCTCATTCAGAATTGGGTTTTTTATTCTTTTTTCTTTCTTTTTCTTCTTTTGCTTCTTGGTCGATACTGGTAAGGGGTTTGAAAGCAAGAAGGGGGATACAACATACGTATCGAACCAGTGTCCCATGACGCCGCGAGCCGACCCGACACCACCAATCTGGATCCCTTCGCTCCGCCACCGCGCATGGCCGTTGAAGACGGAGAACGTCGTCCACCGCACCTCGCCCTCCTTGGTCATCCGAACCGTGCCTTTGATAGCTAATTAGAATCAGTCGAAAAATTTAACAGAAAACCCACAAGAAAAGCAAAGGCTCTTCTTCTCTCGTATAATCAAGCCTTTTCTTTCAAGAAAAAAGAGACGAGAAAAACTTACCACGAAGTTGCGAATGCGCATTCTCATCCCACGAATCATCAACCGACCGCGACAACCCATCAAAATGCACAACAGGCAGCTCCTTCCCATCATCCTCCCCGGGCGGCTGCACATCAACGACATACATCTTCATCAGAATAATCCTCGTCGCCTCCCCGACGTCCAGCGGCGGCCTCGGCACCTCGATCGGCGGCGGCTCCTCTCCGATGGGGAAATTATAGTGAAAAAAATCGTTATAGTCGATGAAGCAAACCACCCGCAACCACGTGCCCGCAACACCGTACGGATCCTCCAAATCCAGGTCGCGAATCCCTCGGCCCGGCGAGGGGACGTAACTCCCCGACCACGAGCCCGCAAACGGCTTCTCCCAGAGGTTGGAAAACACTTTTGCCGTCAGGCGCTGCGACTTGATGTTACTCCCCAGCACGATCATGATGGCCTCCATCTTCTCCCAGTCCACCCTCCCCGAATCGTCGTCGCGAAAGGGCCCCCATTTCGTGCGCGTCGTGTACTGCCGCATGTCGTAGACTTTGCACGCGGCGTAAGGGTACACGCGCGAGGACCGCGTGCGGCCAAAGTTGAAGATGGGGCGGCCGTAGAGGCAGTGGAGCTTTGCGCTCTGTTGGTGGATGTCGTCGGCGGTCGGGTCCTCCGTTTGGGAAGCGGAGGCGGAGGGGGAGGATGCCGACGATGAAGAAGACTGCGGGCGGCGGCGGCTGCTGCTCGTCGGGCGTGCTATGTCGCCGCGCGCGCGATCAAAGATGTGAGAACGACAGAGGAAGGCCACCCGCGCGTCCTCCTCGTGGAAGAAGTTGGCCAGGGCGGCGGCGTTGCGGGAGACGGCGTGGGTGCCCGTGTCGTTTTGCGTCTCGCCCGTCGGGGAGGCATGTTGTAGCAGCCTGTTGGCGACGTCGGATACGAATGGGAGGAGGTCGCGGGACTAATTACAAAGCATAGATGAGAATTGGGTTGCTCATAACTCTCCATATGAGTCTTTACGATAGTGAACAGGGGAATCTCTCTCACCTTTTCGTTGACACTATCCCCGGCGCAAACGAGACCAAGTCTCACGAAATCATGCAGTTCCCTCTCCCAATCCAATCCAGTCTGCTTAGGTGTGTCCTATTCCGAAAACCGCGAATTAGACCATTTCCCTTCCCCCAATGCGACGCCAAGACAAAAGGTAACTGTGGGACGGGGGGGACTTGTTCCATACAAGAGCATTCAAATACACGTCCTTGCAAAGTTTCTGGTTCCCCTTTACGTAGGAGTGCAAGAACCGACATGTGCGGGGCAGACGTCCGAGGTCGCGGGGCTCGAGGCCCGAAAAGATGTGATGGAGGATCTCTGCCGGCAGCAGGTTGATATGCAGCAGCTGTTGCTGATGCGGCGGCTGCGACATCTTGGGCGACGACGATGGGTACGAAGACGACGCCCCGTTGGATTCGACCATCTGGAGGGGGAGCTTATCCGCGCCGCTGCGGTTGCGGCCTCTTGTATGTGTGTATGTGGGTGCTCACAGCTCAAGAGAGGGATGTGTCATTAAGAAACGGACAGGTGGGATCGGGGATCAAGATCTTGAACGAGGGTTGGTCTGGGTACTGGTCACGATGAGAGGAAACGTTTCTTGGGGGTAGCAAGGTAGTGAAGGTGGGAAGAATAAAGCAAGGTAAGGTAAGGTAAGGTAAGGCAGGGAAGACAAACAGCGGATCGGAAGCTTAAACTTACGTCGTCTATCCGGTTGGTCAAACCCACACCGCACGAAAACCTCCCCACGCGGGAACCTGGAACCACCACATGCAGCGAGCGTTCGTGCGGGGGGGCACTACTTACTTTTTGTGTACGGAGTACCTATCCGAATCGCAGGGCGGGCTGGCTGGCGGGCGGGCGTGTGTGGGTACCGCCTGCGATCCGTGAAGCTCCCCCGCCTGGAGTTCTGCACTCTGGTCAACCCCCGGAGGTTAGGGGTGTGTAAGCTTCCGGCGTATCAGCGCGGTGGAGAATGACGGACAGACACTGTGTGTGTTATGCAGGCAAAAGTTGTCATGCCTTTGAGATTGGCTCGTCAAATTCCTGACGAACACAGCTCTCTCTCTCTCTCTCTCTCTCTCTCTCTCTCTCTCTCTCTCTCTCTCTCTCTCTCTCTCTCGATGGAGGTGCCTTTACGGATACCAACCTCTCTAGTGATACAATAGTTCCTCGGTTTCCCGATTATCCCGTCCTCCAAATTGTTCTCTTGGAAGGGTACCAATAGCCTCTCTCTCTCCAAGAAGCCATACTAGAGTCGGTAAAGTCATCATGACGTAAGGCAGGGTAGAAAAGATCACCAAGTTCCCTTCCTTACCTAAGACAAACTATCAAAATGCGCCATCGAATCCGTTGCCCCGCACTCGTCGGAGCCGTGGAAGTGGACCCGCCCCGGCTCCGGAACCCCGGGGTTCTAATGTCCAAAGCAAACGGAAGCGGAGCATACGATCGATCCACAATTCCAACTCGCCAACGTCGCCGGCTTTCCCTTGGCAGACGACCGTCTTCACATTGCCGAGCTTGCATGAGGAATCATCAGAGCCACCTCTCCGACGCAGAGAAAAGTCACCGGCAATTCCCGAGCTACATGGTCTTGGATAGGTGGAATTTCCAATCCCACGGGCGTCCCACGTTCCGTCCTCATCTAGGTCCGTTTTCTCTTCAGGCAGCGGGCCGTCTACCGCGACCAGGAAAGGTATGGCGCCAACATGTGTTAGATATTGCAAGGGAACATGGCATGTGATCAGGTAAGAATATATTCATCAATGTACTCTCTCCGAGACCCTACTTTTTCCATCTCAGCGCTAATGCTGCCATGCCACGAATAATCCATCGCGCTGCGGTAAGGCGTGCGCATCATGGGGGTATAGATACAGTACCACACACAAAAAGGAAAAAAAAAATGGGTTCAAGCTATATGTCCATGCTGGCTCCCATTTGTTCGAACTTCATCGTTTGGGGCCGTAATCCTCCCGTCATGTCGTCGCAAGAAGTGGTATAATATTTCAAAGTCAGTCCTCCCAGTCGTCAATAAGTCGTGCCATTACCATGTGTAAGTCGTAATTAAAAATGGCTCGAATGCAGTTTGGTCGTAATTTCGCGACTCGCCAGTTACATCGTGGTAGCCCCAGCGTTCAGCTGGAGACAATTACTGAGCAAATTGGCGCCCTCGTGCAACAGCTCCCACCGGGTGGTTTCGAATGAGTCTTTGAGAACAAGTAGCATCGCCGTGTTTTCGTTGATGCCCTTCATCGCCTTGAGCTCGTCTGGCGAGGATGCGCCCCCATATTTCAAAAGGTACTCGCGCATTTGTCGTAACTGCTCTTGCTTGGATGTCGGGGGTGGGACATCAGGACAGGGACCTTCCAGAGCGAATCCGTAACACCAAACAACAAGGGCAGCAAAGTACAGAACCCAAGGCCTATTGAGGAGTACGTCGTCTCGTGCAGTGTACGGCTCATCGTACTTGAAGCCGTTGGGCTGATGCGCGTGGCCGCCATCGGGTATGAGAACAGAGCTGATGAACTTGAGGGCATAAAAAGTCGCGTCGCGAGCCTTGGCAGTTGGTGCCCAAATGTCCTTCATCCTTCGCTGTGCACTGTTGAGATCTTGCTGCCCAATAGCTCGTCCAAGAAGCCGCTTTGCTCTAGCAAAGATCTGGCAGTCGACAATGTCAACATGCATTGCCATATGTGCAAGATGATGCAGGACGGTACGGCTCTCGAAAACAACGTTGGCGTCATTCTTCTTCGCCGAGTCGTAGCGGTATGGGTCAGAAGAACCTTCTGTCCTTGTGAGGGACTTGTCGAAATCTTCCTTCCAAGCATCAAAGGCCCTGGTGAGTGTTCCCCGCCATTTGTCTCTGCCGCCTAATGCCTGAGACACGCCACCACCAAGAACATTGACCTGAAGGTCTCTTTGATTCATATGCCAACTAACGCTGAGAAGTCCGGCCATGAGGACCATGCGACCAAATGGATTGGTCTGTACGCCTTGGCCACTGAGCGTTCGTTTGAGACCCTCCAGAAAAGAGATGGGCTTGACACCGTTGGACAGTAGATTGGACTCGACTCTGCCGACTTCCGCACCACTCGTAGCTTTCCACAAGGCCTCATCGCAGGGCAAAGGCAGCCTCATTTCGTGCGTGACCATGACCGTAGAGTGGCCAAACATGGTAGCATGGATGGAGTCAATGACGAAAGCAGCAAAAGCAGCTCGTCGTGTCGACTCGTTAGTGATCCAGTGATTCCACCACTCGTCTGCGGTATGAGCCATACCAGATGCTGAGGAATGGCGTGAGCTGTTCGTCTTGTCGTCTCGAGGGTTTGGTGGCGAGTCGAGAGATGATTTGCCAATGAGGGACCTTCCACGGCGCATCAGGGTGATTGTGGTTGCGTGGTGGATGTGGGCTCGCTCGTGCAGCTCTCTGGTCGAGTACATCTTTTCGTACAGTTCAAGAAGTAGAAGTGTCTGGAATAGCCACAGCTTTGCCGGGGGCCTGAAATTCGGGTCCATGAAAATCTCCCATCTCAGGTGCCAGGCCAGGAAGTTGGACAGCTGAGCACCCGCCTTTGTAACCTTCTGGCCATGTGTCTTGTCGAGGCATGCCGCACCGATTGTCATCATTGCTAGAAGAAGCAAATTCGGGGTCCGGTCGGGCGAGAATGTCGGCTTGTGGAGGATAGGAATCTGATCACTGAAATGAACCCAGTATGAGCCAATGTAAGCCTGCATCATCCGCTTGCTGAGCATGTGATCGCCGTCGCTGCGGTCACCCTCCAAGATGCTTTCACGTTGTCGCATCGCCGGAGCTTCATCGTTATCGTGAAACCTTTGGTTGATGAAGTCGTAAATCTCTTGGCTCTTCTCCTCAGAGATTGTGGCCTCTGGAAGATTCTGGTCAAGCAGGTTGTTGACAGCCATGACTTGTTGAGGCCCCGAAGGGAAGTATCCCATAGGAACGCCTTCTGTTCCCACATAGGGGACACTGTAGGGATTCTGGTATTCGCCGTAGCTGCAAAAATGTTAGTGAAGTCCGTGGCCAAACAAAGGTTAAAACCAACTTGCTAACATACCCGGGAGCCACCATCTGGCCCATGGGCGAGCCTTCACCTCCTTGTTGCGTGTTGAAGAGGTAGGCAACGAAATCTTCGGGAATCGTCACATAGGGCGATTTACTCAAGATGCTGTCGCTCCCAAAAACGGGGATCGTCCCAGGCATAGACATCTGATCAAGCAGCATCATCTCACCTGACTGCTGGGGATGACCCTGCTCACTGTACTCGGCCGATGTGGTGGGCGCATATGTTTGGCCCTCGCGGGGTACGTTACCCGCGCCGTTGGAGAAGTCGGAGGGCGGCAAGTTGAATTGCGGAAAGTTTTGCTGAGTTGTGTACGGCGCAGACTGAGGGGTATTGTGCGGCTGGGTGTGGAAGCCGTGTGGATTGGCAACCGGGGACATGTAAGACCCGTTGGTCTGTCCAACCGGCCTTGGACCGCTCGGAGACTGTTGCGGGGGGCGATGCGCCTGAACGCCTCCGTACCCGTTGTCGTGATGCATGTAGCCGTCCATTCCACCAGGGTGCACACCTATTGGGTATCCCGGCGGGGTGTTGGTTGCCTGGATGAACGGACTGCCAGATACGTCCTTGGGCGACTGATACTGCATTTGGGCTTGCCGCATATTGGCGAAGCCCGTTCCCGGCCGACTAATCTCGGGCGAAGCAGACCCAGGTAATGGGAAAGGTGGGCGATCCGTGGTAGGGGAGATATGGCTCATCATCGAGTCCTTACGGTTCAGGGCAGACCCCTTGGCCGTGTGACGGTCTCTATGGCGGTTACACAAATCAAGCCGAACAAAAGTGCGACTACAATCAGGAAAGTCACAAGCATAAATTTGCTTGGGTGTGTGGTTGAGCTGGTGACGGTACCTGAAGAGTTGTTAGTCATGTAGGACATGGACTGTACAGGGCACCACGTACAAGTGCTCGGCTCTGGAGTAGCTCTTTCCACAGCCCTCTTGAGGACATTCAAACTTTTTGTCCAAGCCTTTGCGACTCCTCCGTCTTTTCCTAGCAGGACCACCGTCCGAGTTGGATGAACCGGCTTTTCCTTCGTCTCCATCGTCGTCCATGATGTCGGCATCCTTGTCCTCGGAAACCTCCCGCAGTCTTCCTCTCCCGCTTTCGTGTTCCTGCTTGATGAAGTGCTGCGGACTCGCTCGCGGCTCGTGATTCGTCGCCATTGTCGCAGGCCCGGCAGAGGGCAGCGTGGTCGAGGATTTAAAGGTAGTTGGATGTGCAGGTAAAACAGAAGTCATGATTTTTCAGACGGCAGCTTCGTGAGGTAGGCGTCGGAAAATCCGAGGTAGTTGGCGGCGCGGGTCCTGTTGCGATGTAACAGACCAAGACTCGAAGAGAACAGCTTCGTTGCGCTCAAAGTTTATTGTCGCAACGGTGGTACTTGAGATCTTGTTTTGCGAAGCCTACAAGGGGCGGTCGAAGAATATTCAAGTGGCGCGACTTTGTCGGTCCAGTTGGATCAGTGTGCTGGGCGTCTCGTGTTCTTCAGTTCTCGTAGTATACAGCTGCAGGCGCAAAATCGCACTCGAGTTTTCTGGGTTGGCCTCTCCAAAGCCAATTGGAGAGGATTTTCAAAACATGACTGAGAGGGAGTAACACCGGCCAGCAGAGGTAACGGTAGCGGCAACGGCGTGGCAAGAAGGTAGAGTGCGATGCGTCAGGGAAAAGTCGCGGCTGAGAGAGCAGTCCTCGAGGACAGTGAAATGCTCCTTGAGTCGAGGTACCAAGACCCTTGAGGCGAGATCAGGCAAGGCAAGGTAAGCAGCTGGGAATGGTTAGCAGGTGGATGTCGGTGGAGATGGTAGTATTAATGACGGGTCTGCCGCCTGTTGCGGTAAAATGGACGAGCGCTGGACTGCATGACAGAGCGAAAGTGAGGGGAGGGGGTGGGTGTCAAAAAAACAAAATAAGAGACGGCAAGGTTGGAGGTTGCGGATGGGAGTGGACCGGGGCCTAAGGGCTGTGGAGATGTGGACTAAAGGGCGATAGAGATGGACCATAGCGTTGCGACCTAGGGGGTGGGCGTGTAACAACCATGAGCTAGGCCTGGCGCCATCAACTCTCTGTTCCTCAGGTCTTTCTCGCGTGGTTTCTCTCTCTTTGCCTCCCCAAGCGGATGAATCTCTGCTCAGTAGACCGAAGGAGTCCGATGCACTATTGCTTGGACGTTGGGCGATGACTTGCAGACAGGGCCTACCTAGCCCACGGCCCGGAAGGGAGTGTGGTTGGAGAGCGCAAGTACCGTAAGGTATCCGTAGATGAAGAGAGCAACTGAGTGACGAGGGGGTGGGAGCAGAGATGGCGAAGGGGGAAAAGAGAGTTTCGTCTTTTCCTTCCTCTCTCTCTCTCTCTCCCTATTTCCTGGGGGAGGCGTCGCCGCCGTTCCAGTCGCACAAGCTGTCGTCCGGGGCGGTCCAGCCTCTAAGAAGGAAGACAGGGAACCTTGAGTGAAAGGATGGCGGGAGACGGGACGACGACATGGTGTTGTATCGGGTACGGGATCTGCTGGTGGTAGCGGAGATGGACTGCAGTGGTTGTGGTCCAAGATCAGGTACCTGGAGCTTCGGGGTACATTGGGGCCGAACGGCGCGGTCCCTTGAGTGCGAAGTAAACCGAAGCGAACCGTTGCTGTCCGTCAGTGGCATTCCCAGCTAACCTGAGGTTAAGGTAGGTACCTCAAACTCAAGGAAAGCGGCGACCGATTGCACGTCGGGGAGCGCCGCTGGGCAGATAGATCGGTGTTCAGCGCTTGTGACGACTACAGCAGTAGCTGCGGCTGTAAAAGTAGCCGATGGAGCTTGGTCGCATGTCATCCGGCTGAGGCATGCCGCATCACCGTCCCGAGTAATCCGTGTTGAGCTCGATTCGTGGTCCTGGGCGATGGATGGTCTCCGGCACTGGAAGCTGGATGAACATAGGTAGACGTAGACGTGGACGTGGCGAATCTTGGTTCCTGATCCACGGCGGCATGTCTGACGGGTACCAGGTGGGATTGTCTCTCAAATCCCCAGGGGGTTGGGTTCGAAATGCCGGGAGACATGGTAAGGAACGGGAAGAAAAGAGAAGGAAATATGGAGGGCGGGAAAGAGGCGACGAATGACGAAGAGACATAAGAATAGAGAGAGAGTGAGAAAGAGAGGGAGAACAAGACAGACAAATTGGATTGGAATGCCTCACCTGAAGAAGATTTCACCTCGCCAAGTTGATGGATGCAAGGGCATCCGCTGGATAGTGAACGGCAGTGCAACGCAAAGCCAAACAAAAGGTGATGGTAGTTGTACGGAACGCGAGGCGCAGACACTATCGTTTGTGTTGCTAAAGAGAGAGAGATAGAGATAGAGAGATGGGGGCGGCACGCAAAAGCAGGAAACAATGTCGTCTTTCTTCTCGAAGCTCGGGTGGCAGGGCAGAAAGATGTTTGCTGCCGTTGAAGATTCGGGGCCTGGTGGAGGTATCGAAGGGAATGGATGGTTGTGCGTGGGTGGGTGGTTCTTGTGCTTGGTGCTTGGTGCTTGGTGCTGATGCTGGTCCACCGCGTTAGTAGTTAGTACTCCGTAAGGTATGGATACTTCGTACGCAGCAATGGCGGCAAAGTCCTGGGGAAGTGGGTTGAATTGGAAGGGGGGGGGAAAAAAGCGTTTGACCATCTGGGCAGATGGATCGAGAGCGCAGAGTGGGAGTGTGGGGGGTCTTATGCCGCCTCCCACATCTCATTCCCACTCCCCTTCTCGCCAGTCTTGCCTCTCGATTCCCCAAGCATCCAAGGTAAGGTAAGCTTCCCTCTCTCTGCTTCCATTCTGTGCAGGGCAGGGCAGGGCAGCCAGGCAAGCAAGAGTGTGCGGGTTCTCTCTTCCAACCCCCGTGCCCCCCTCCCTCCCCTCCACCTTTCCATACAAACCTGGCCATCGGTGAACCCAGGGTGTAGTCAAGGTGTGAGGCACGCCGGCGATGCGATGCGATGCGCAGAACGCAGATAGATGCCATTGACCAAGCAGCTACTAAGCTGTGCACTCCCATAGGAGCACACATACCGCAGTACCTACGGATACACGGTAGGGCCGTAGCATGCCAAAAGAGGTGTGGTGGGCCACGCCATTTGGGGAGGGGTCCTTCATTAGCGCGCCTTCCTTCGTAGTATACCTAACTCCGTGGTTCCGTACTCCGTACATTAGTAGTGACAGAGTACATGTAAGTAAGTAATAATGAACATGGCATGTTGCGGTTGGAATGCTCCTTGACTTTAGGTGACTCCCCTTTTGCGACCCTTCCTTGGCACAGTCTACAGAATGGTCTTTGAGGGTGCACTCGGAGAGGGGGGAGGGGGAAACTTGAAAGATGATGCGGCCAGGCACTACTACTATCGTATATCTGTACATGCAATAATTGCCATGGCACCTCGCCTCTGGCAGGATAGATGCGCCGAGGGAACGGCCCTCTCTGGAAGTGTGCTGCAGGGCAATATCGGAACATGAACAAGGGCAGCAGGCCGTGTAAGCAGAAGGGGGCATACATGATCCGGCTGGTCTTCGGTACCGTTCGCGAGAACCCGACAAAAAAAAAAGTTGACAAGTGACCACCTGTGCATGTGCGTTCCTGCGCCTCGTCATTTACCCTCATGGAAGAAAAAAGCGTGCGGTATCCGTCCGAGGCAGCCGCACCATGCTCCCGTACGTTTCCTCGGTATAGGTACACGGAGAGAGAGAGAGAGAGAGAGAGAGAGAGAGAGAGGTAGATAACGAGCAATGAGCCCAAAAACCTGGTTGGCCGCAAAATCCCGCTCCAATAGCCGTCGCTATAGTGGTAGCCGAGGAAAATGCAACTGAACATGCTCAAGACTACCGGGCACGGCTGGGTCTGGTTGCAATCCATGGATGCGTTTCGTCGGATAGGAAATCAGACACTTCTGACCTGCTTTTTTTTTCTCTCTAGGGAGCCAAGATCGATCTGGTTGGCGTGGATAATAAAAAAGACTAAACCGTAAGTATATCGGGTCAGGAACCCCCCAATTCACCACATTGCTCGCCTCATCTTTTTGGTCGACGGATATCGGTCGGCAAGCCGTCATGTTGAGCCAAGGTGAAGATAGAATCAGTGACGTTTTGCTCTCACAATAGCTCCACATGGTTCCGAGTAGCGAGGCAACGGAGCGGGTCAGTCAAGCTGTGAGGGTGCTCTCATGACATTTCCAAGTGGTGGCCTCTGTCGTCGTACGACCATCAACTGGATGAGCACAGCAAACACAGACTGGTCCCTCCGAGCTAGAGGGTCCCCGCCCAGAGACCCCCAAAGATCCCCCGAGTTCTCCTCGCTCGCCTTACGACAAGCATGCCCATGCCGTCCGTGACTGGCGTGGCTAGCTTCTGCAGGGATGGCCGGTGTGAGACTCAAGTCCCCTCCGTAGCTCACTTGAAGAAGACGAGACGTGTGGGGATGGGCACGGTCTGGAGCTTGGACGGTGGACTTCACTCTTCTGGGGCGCCATACCCCGGCCTATCGACATGGTTGGCGTGGATCGGCCGCCGGTGTCACCTACTTGTAGACTTCTCGAGCTTCTTTTTTGGGGGGTTTATTGCTGCCAGCCTTTGCCAACTAAAATGTGCGTTATTTGGTGGTTAGCTACCCACAGACGCCACTGTCAAAATTCCCACCGAGATCGTTCTCATTAGTGTAATTGCCCACGTAATTTGCTTCATGGCCCTTTGCCGCTCTGTGGTGCCTCGGCGTCACTGGT
Source organism: Colletotrichum fioriniae (assembly GCF_027942845.1). NCBI lineage: Eukaryota > Fungi > Ascomycota > Sordariomycetes > Glomerellales > Glomerellaceae > Colletotrichum > Colletotrichum fioriniae. The sequence continues at coordinate 1,423,740 of NW_027076842.1, forward strand.
GCCGAGAGCTGCAAGATTGCTCCGCCCGAGGGTGGTGTTGTGTTGACAGAAAGTAAGACAATGTGAGAGAAGGACACGCTGAGCGTTGAGCAAGACGCAGAAGAGAGGCAGAGTCGCGCCACAGAACCAGCACAAATTTGCTGCAAATTGCCTGTCAATCACCCGTCACCGTTAATCTCACACGTGATTATTTTCGTGGCAGGTCGCACCAGACCTACCAAACTGCCCGGCTATCGCGTCTAAGTTGTCGCTGTCAAACCGAAGCTGTAGCACTCACTGGCAAAGCTCGGAAACGGCCATGCCGTGGCACTCCAAGCTAGCCGCCCATCATACGCGTTCGATTTCACCCAAAGGCGAATGCCATGTCGTTGTCGATCTTGTGCCAGTTATCAACCCCACGCTCTGAGGCTGAGATGCGTGAGGCACATCAGGAACAAATGCCGCATTCTCGGGTGGGGCGTGGGTGAATCTTCCAAGTCGGCATAGTCTAAATACTGAAGCAGATGGATACGTTCAAAAGAGTATTTCCGGAGTCTCAGTCGGTACGTCGGCCATCCCCGTTGATGCACTCATAATACCTTGGCTCTTCTCATCTCGTAATGGGTTCCCAATCTGGTATAGACCCTGAAATCGGAAAGGCAGCACACGACCGTCTTGGTCGGGGCACTGGCACTACCTACTTTTGCTCGTAGGCAGCTATCCAAGCCCGTCTTCCATCGATGCCGGCAGTCAAATGGGCTCAAGTCGCATTGCTTCGGTCAACAGATTGGTGGTGACTGGTTGGGAATGGCTATTCAACTCGGAAACGATGGATCTTCGGACTCGCTACCCTGGTACCCTGCACCCCAATAGTGCTTTGTAGCTGCGCAGGACACTTTTTCTGTTCGCTCTGGTAGTTACTCAGCCAAACAACTCGTTCGAAATGACGACGACCTAGCTAGATCTCGGATCGCCTCTCTCTAGGCAGGTTATGATGCCACCTGACGTGGAAACTCGAATCTCCGGAAGAGAAGGGAGGCCAAGAAAATCTGGTGTTCAAGTTGCCAACTAGATGATGTCGATAGTACTCCGTAGCCGTCATCTAAAGCTGTTCTCTTCAGCCTAGGACCGAGGCGACTCGCGAAAAGTTGTAGTGGAGGTGGTTGCAGGGATATTTAGCTGATCGTCGGTCAGCGCCTGTTGGAGGAAAACCACAGACAGTCGACTCCACTCACGGTGAGCTTCGACAGGGACAAGGGCTCCTTCGCAAGTTGGCCGTGGGCCCTCAAGGGTGAGGGTAACAGCTGAATGATGTCCCTGGCAAGCTACAGTTCGGAAGTATATCTGACTGACAGCAACTTGATGGCTTTCGCGTTGGTCTCGGAGTTGCGGTTTTTGGAGGATTTGTATGGTAATGCCATCAACTCTCCTTTCCGGGTGAGTATCATTGGTAGATATTTGTGGCGTCTACGGCGGGCAAAATGTCGTAAGGGTTCAGGTCTCTAATCGAAAGCGTGCCACTTGCGCATGTAGTGTACTTGCGGATTGAAGCTGTGGACAGGTTTGACACCTGACCAATCCGCACGCTGATGCGCATTCGAATGAGGATGCCCGATCTTGTATCGCTTGGGTAGCCAGCCCCCCTTCTCGCGGCCTTTGGCAGGACCATGGCGTCAGTCAAATGACCCGACGAAATTTCGAGACCTCAAAGCAGACGATATTTCCTCTTGTCTGGCCTGCGTACTCCGTAGTTAATTTCGATATTAGTTGAGGAATAGAGCAGATAGAACGTCGTGGGGCTCCCAAGTCTGGCGTCGAAAGAAAGTTTGGGGGTCTCTTGGTCCACCTGCGTCTCGACGCGGGATGACCCTCGTGCAAACATTCAATTACGTGCGAGATGGTAGCCCGAGCTACTGGGCCAGCCACACCTAGTGTTTCGTACAGCGTGGGGGATAGAAACCTAGACACAGTCTTGACAGGCAAATCTCGCGGGCCGTACTGTGACTCGGGTATCTGTATGGTCGGGAGCCCTGGAGGTCTTGAGATGCCCTGGCTCGAATCAACAGGCCAAGAATGAAGGAGAAGCTCCCTTGGTGCTCGGGGATGCGGCCGGTATGTTCGTGCAGCCCAGAGTCGGCCTCCCTCGATGTGGGGAAATTGGGGTTGATTTTGTGAAAGGGGATTGTCCCGTACAAGCAGACGTCAATCGCTGGGCGCACAACGGCCTTAATTTCCAAGCTCTGCTGAATAAATACTGCATTCTGTGATTCTGATTTGCGGCGGACAGGAGCTTCCCCAATCGAAAGCTTGATTTACTGCCTCTGCCTGGACTGGCAACTTGTCAATTCACGTCCATGTTTTGTACGCCGGTGGTGGCATGCATGGCTTCCAGTATTCATATAGTTCAGGCCGCAGCTGCTGATATTGCCTCGAGATTGGACATTAGTGAAGGGCGTTTGGATTCCACGAGCCTGAATCAGCAGGATCTGTTTGCTCACTGAAAGGGACAACGGGAATGGGTAGACGTCTGGAGTTGGAGCGCGCGGAAAAAGGTGAGGGGCCGATGGAACCTCCACTCCCGTTATGTTGAGGGAGGGTCCACCATCGCGCTATCCCAATTAGGCTGGAGCTGAAAATTTCCTCCGGAGCCGATATGTGTATATACCTTAGGTAAGCAGGCTGAATGTCGGAGATCGCATTTCGAGCAGCGATTTTGTGTACGTACCGATGTCGCACCACATTGACGCCAGCAACGGGCCCAACTTTTCCAGGCACAGCTTCCTGTCTCGTGCCTCTCTAGCTGTCCTGCGCTCGCTGTTCAGAGTTCGCGCCAGACCCCGAATTCTGCCATGGCTGCCAGTGGCCGCCCCGCAACTCGCTCCTCAAGGCAGGCAAGGCCCTGGGCAACCAGCAACCAACAGAGGCACCGCCGGCTGTTTGGTGCCATGACGTGAGAAAAAATCCCCTTCTCGTCCACACCACGCATCCACGCTTCCACTCTTCCCCCCCTCACCACACCACACCGTTTTATCCCCAATCTTCTTTTCCGACTACGATGTGATACCTGGGCACGCCTCTCTCTCTCTTCTCCTCTCTCCAGTTCCTGCGACCTGGACCAAACCAGCAACGTCAGCCTCGGCAAATCCTCATTTCATCCCTACCACTGTCATGGCACCCAAATCTTCCAAGGTCGCTCACGACGACACAAAGTCCGAGAACACAAACACTAAAGAGAAGCACACGTCTGGTACTGGTGGTCACTCAAATGGCAAGCTTCGTCGTGTAGCTAGCTCGACGGGCTCTCAATTGCGAGAAGTCACAAACGCCAACGCTTCTGCTGATGCTCCCACTCCGGCCAAGGAGGCTACTCAAAATCCTGGCGTAAGAATACACCTCACCACTTCCACCTCGCCATACCCACGTAGGCATTCCAGCCTTGAATGACTACCGGCTAACCTCGTCTTTTCCAGATTCAATGGAAAACCTTTGAGCGAGACACACTCCATGCGTACCGTCGCGAACACCACCTCAACACTCCTACTTCCTTCTCGTGCTCGTACCGTCAATTGGTTCTTTCGCGACCCGGTGGCATTGGCCTACACTCCCCAACGATGGCCCGAAAGAAGGAGAACAGAAGGCAAAGCAAAGAGCAACTAGCGATGACGGTGCGGAAACACTTCAACGGTGTCGGCATACAGGAAAACGATGTCATCGTCGACTTTATTCACAAAGTCAGGAGCCAGGCTATAACCAAAGGCGACCGCCACAGAAGAGCGAACTCGAAGTCGCACAACGCTTGAAGACCTTTAATGACGGAACGACGACTATTTGGGAATTACACGCATCGAAAGAAGTTGGCTGACGGGTGCTTTTGTGTCACCGGAGCATAGAGCCACGCCGGCCGTTGGGGCGATTTCGGACTGCATAATGATACCTCACCGTGGGCAGGAAACCCCCCATGACGATAGACGACAAAGGCAAGAATCTTTGTCTCAATTTTTTTTTAATTCTTCTTACATAGTCATGATCTATTACAGTAATGGAATTTGGAGTATTGGATCGGGAGAGTATCCAGAAATCTGCATTTAGTCTTGACACTGGCGCCTTACTTACCCCCGGCTGCTCCTCCGAGTCCCGGCGCACCAGAAGGCTTTCATGCACGCACAACGCGCATCCCCCAGAAGTAGCCGCGAATTTCCACCTACGTGCTGTGGGGCCTGTTCGCGAGCCACTTAAAGCCATCCCAAATTGCTGACGTGAAGCTTGAGGTGCAGCAGCACAGCAGTTACCCCCATTTTACCTAGTACCTAGTATCCAAATTAGCCCCGGTCCCCCTGCACTCACCCGCGCCTTTGTTGCTGTAGGTGCCTGAGGCAATCACCGACTTTCGGCTTAGCATCGGGCCAAAAAAAAGTTGATATCATCCCGTCTTCAATGGCATCGAAGGGCAAAGAATTTGCGGGAGAGTTCCACCTGGACGTTGATGCTTTTTTCGCATCCCCGGGCCAATTTAACCCCCCAAAATCTACGACATACCGCTTCAGATGAATTGACAAGCTTCACGATGAATGCAAGCATTCTTACCAAGACAGCGGCACCGGGCCGTCTGCTGTCCAGCCGAATTTCTAGACAATCCAAGCTCAAGGATTCGGTCTGCATACGCGCCCAAATCCACACCGTCACTTGTACCCTTAGACCCACGAAGCCTCTAGCTTCTCGGGTGACATCTCAAGCTCCCTCATCCAAGCGTGTAAGTAAATACTACTTGCCAAGGTGTCTACACAGCTTGCTGAATGTTTACTCTTTAGGCATTCCATGCGACATCCACCAACCTTGCCCCGAGCGACCCCTACAAAACGCTGGGTGTTGACAAATCAGCATCCGCGGGCGACATCAAGAAGGCGTACTATGGCCTAGCGAAGAAATACCATCCCGACACCAATAAAGATGCCGGAGCGAAAGAGAAGTTTGGCGAGATCCAGAGCGCATACGAAATCCTGTCCGACCCCAAGAAGAAGCAGCAATTCGACCAGTACGGCGCTGCCGGCTTCGACCCCAGCGGCGGTGGCGGCGACCCGTTCGGAGGCGCAGGAAACCCATTCGGCGGCGGGTTCGGAGGGCAAGGGGGCTTCGGCGGCGCCGGCGGCTTCAACTTTGACGACATCTTCTCCGCGTTCACGGGCGGCCAGGGATTCGGACGCCGCGGCGGCGGCGGAGGAGGCGGACGGAACCCCTTCCAGCAGGAGATCCTGGTGGGCGACAACATTGAGGTGCAGTCGAGCATATCCTTCATGGAGGCGGCCAAGGGCACGAGTAAGACCATCACGGTGACGCCCCTGACGGAGTGCGGGACGTGTACGGGCAGCGGACTCAAGCAGGGCACCAAGCGGTCGGCGTGCAAGTCGTGCAACGGGACGGGCACGCGGGTGCACTTTATGAACGGCGGGTTCCAGATGGCGTCGACGTGCGGCAGCTGCGGCGGCACGGGCACGACGATCCCCCGCGGGTCGGAGTGTAGGTCGTGCGCGGGCAACGGCGTCGTGCGGGAGCGCAAGACCATCACGGTCGATATTCCCGCGGGTATCGAGGACGGGATGCGGCTGCGCGTCGACGGCGCAGGCGACGCGCCCGTGACGGGTAAGAATGCCGAGGCGGGCATGCGGACGCAAAAGGGTGACCTCTACGTCTTTGTGCGCGTCGCGACGGATCCCAAGTTCCGCCGCGCCGGGTCGGATATCCTGTACACGGCCAGCATCCCCATCACGACGGCGATGCTCGGCGGCGAGGTCACGGTGCCGACGCTCGACGGGCAGGTCAACGTCAAGGTGGCGACGGGTACCAACACGGGCGACAAGCTGACGCTGTCGGGCATGGGCATGAAGAAGCTCAACGGCAGACGGGGCGGCTCCGGTGACCTCAAGGTGGAGTTCCGGGTTAACATGCCCAAGTACCTGAGCGCGAACCAGCGTACGCTGGTGGAGATGCTGGCGAACGAGATGGGAGATAAGACGGCGCGGAAGATTATGAACGTCACTCCCCAGGGGTGAGTCCTTTTTCCTGCGCGAGGGCACGGGCGAGCGAGCGAACCAGTCGACAACGGCCTTTCTTCTCCTTTCCTCTCTACCTCACACTGTCCTAAGCCTAGGAGACACCTCGACGCCCTTTTATACTAATTCCCGAAAGTAGAACCCAGCCGGCATCCCCCGATGACTCCGAGACTCACAAGAACGAGGCTTCCTCAAGTCCATGTGGCACACCCTGACGAACCACCCGGCTCACCAGAAGCCTGGTGAGGACGGTGCGGCAACGACGGATAAGAAGACGGACGAGAAGAAGGACGAGTCCAAGAAGGACTCTTGAGCTCACGATGTCTCTTTGTCCTTCGTCCTTGTACCATATCCCGGGCCTCCTTGCGCTGGCCTTGGCGGGTGTAGACGCGAACTTATAGAAAAGCGAAAATGGGTTGGAGGATCTTGCATGGCAGGTGTTTAACAAAGGTTTTTATTCCTGGGTTTCTGGCTTCTTTGTCGACCCGACCTTCAAGAGAGGGGGGAAATGAGGTTACCAGCCCATGTTTGTTTGGTTTATGGAGAAAGCCTCATTGCTTTACTCGATTGTATTATTCACATGACTAAGAAAAGTGTACAGTGTAGTATAGACCATAGGAGAAGAGAGAAGAGACTGGGAGGAGGATGAGGAGGAGAGAGAGGAGGGGAGGAAAGAAGGATAAGCCAGCTCCCCGCGGAGGCCACTCACCTCAGATTATTTACAAAAGGACCACACCCAATCAATGAAGACAGTATATAACAACTTCTTTCTCAACTACGTGTGCCGGAGAGGTAGGCAACGAGAATGACGCCTGATTGTGACACGAGGCGCTCAGACATCTAGACGATGAGACGCATGGAATTCATGTGAGCGCCGTGGTGCCCACCTGGCAGTCAGGGTCCAGCTGGTTGGTTTCGATCGCAGAAACGGCGTTTTGCCGCGCAAAGGGGAACTGAAAGCAACGGGTGGCTGTTGAGGGAAAACTGCCACAAAGAAAAATGGAAAGACGGGGTCCCTTGCAAGGAGCGGGCCGTTCGGGCCTGTTACCTGGTCCTGGCTCGGGTCCCTGAAAGTGGGGCTACGAAGCGCCGGCCGCCGGCGACCAATGGGAGGCCCGGGTGGAGGGGTAGCTAAAGGTCCGGATATTGAGTGGCCCGTCACCTGCATGAAGGTCGGGGCCAATGTGGTTGCGGAAGCGTGGTTTGTTGAAGTTTGGGTGAAGTGTGCCTGTGGGTGTTAGTGGGATTGCGGATGGACTCTCCTGATATTGGAGGAGCATCGCATCGTTGATGGTTAAGCTGCTTTCTCTTCCGTCGAGTATCTGTAGCGCATCTTCAGGTTCCCGCTCGGTTGAGGTGAAGAAGTGTGGGTGAATTCGTTCCGCTCACTTGTAATAGTCAGATCATCTCTGTCGGTAAAGAAGAGAATTGCTGACATGCAGAAGGCGTCGGAACGTACATGTAAGCATCGATGGTACCGTGATGAGCCGAAGGTGCGGTCTGGCCAAGGTGGAACTGAACGGAACCACATGGATATCACGAGACGGCCATGCCAGAGCTAGCTGGGTCGAGGTGTTCAGAGCAGACTATCGGGGGTGGGGTGAGGCCGCATGCGAGAGACGGAGGAGAGTTGCATTGGGCAACGTCTCACTGTGATCCCGCCAGAGATGAGGGATAGGCCATCTGGGCATGTCGACGCGATAGGCGAGGTAACCTGACGTACGGTGAGTCGACTAGAGCCCGAAGAAAAGCTACATACCTAGGATCCTAAGTGGTCTCATCGTGGTTGACGTTACTTTGTGATATTGGCACCAGAGAGTTGGGATAGGCGCGTTTAGCTAGATGTAGATAGATGCCCGATCGAGAGTAGGTTGAGAGCGCCTGGCTACGGCTGAATTGTCTGGTGAACTGACGGATCATGGATAGCCGCCACTATTCGCCCTATGTGAGGTGCTGTGACTCGGGTTGAAGCAATGGAAGTGTAAGGAGTTGCCTAAGGTACTAAGAGAAAAGTCACCAAAGAGGAAGAGGAAAAGAGAGTCGACTCCGTTACGTGGAATCTTCACAGTTCACTTCCATGTGAGTCAAGTGCGACAGACAGGTTCGTACCCTCGTCTAGGCCCCCCGCCAAAAAGCCAGGAACATCCCCGGCTCATAGTGGACAATTCTTACTGCCTGGCGGCTACGTAAGACAGCCCAACGCATCTTCTCCCAGTATTCGTGAGGTACACGTTATGCGCCAACGTCAACACCACTCACACGAGGCTAAGCCGAGCAGTGCAACAAGACCACGGCGACGAATAAAGAGACGGCGCAGACATTTAATCGCCTCCAATCTCCGAGGCGTGGGCGCTTCGTCAACCAAGCATATATCACCAACAGTCTGGAACCGCCACCGCCAGAGGCGCAACCTGGTGTGTTTAGGTGTTTGAAGACGAAAACGAGACGCCTGACGACGCCGAGCCATCTCGGACAAGACGACAGCTGCCCCGCCCTTCCCATGAAGCTCCTCTTTACATAGACCCTCTGTCTAAATTACCGACAGTCCCTCATCAAACTAGGTCCCCCAGCATTATGACCTCACAGGAACACGAGTCTGGTACATTTCTTCGCAAGCAATAGCCGGAGAGGAAGAAAGAAAGAAATAGGAAGGAAAACAACGATATTATTGCCGCTTTTGCAAGACAATTTGTCGCAAACTGCCGTACTACCACACCAACACCCTTCACCCAACCTGCACCTCATCCTGAACAGGCACCAAAACTTAAGGACGGCCGCAGAACAGCAACCCACCCGACCACAGCCAGCGCCATCAGCACCGCCGAGAGCAACTACCCGACCACGGCGGGCATCCTTCTCCATCAACCAGCAGCCAGCGGCACCACAAACCGGGTCTGCCTCTCTATCCACCAGCAACCGAACATACGTAAGGTACTCACACTGGGTCCACTCTAGTCGGGTACCTGACCTGGCCTGGCCTGGCCTGACTTACCTTAGGTACTACCTATTAGGTTGACAGAGGGTCGGAAGTACGTACACGCGATCGAGCTTGGGTGCACTGACTCTCGACTGCACCCGACTGAGCTGCTACCATTCTGGGCTCCTTCAATCGTCGCTGCCCGCCCCCACCCCGCACTCCGCCCGCCACGGCAAGACAGACAGCAACCAGCAACCTGTCCAGCGACCTGACCGGAGAGCTGCATCCGTCCACCTCCAGCCCGTCGCTTTTTCTTCCCAAGGCCACCTCTGACGAGGCCCCGTATGCCACCCAATCATCAAGACATTTGAACGAGGCTGCCCATCACAGCAAACCACCCCTCCGACTGCGATTCACTGTCCCCCGCGACATCCCCGCGATTCCCCCGGGCCGAAACCTCGTCTCCGGAGCTGGCCTCGTCGCCCTCTTTCAAAATGACGCAGTCGCCCATGATATCCTCGCCTCTCAAGGCCACAAACGAAATCGACTGGGTCACCCCGCTGAAGGACTACATCAGAGACACATACGGCGATGATCCTGAACGCTATGCCGAGGAGTGCGCCACCCTCAATCGTCTGCGACAGGACGTGAGGGGCGCCGGCAAGGACAGCACCTCGGGTCGCGATATGCTCTACAGATACTATGGCCAGCTCGAGCTTCTCGACTTGCGCTTTCCTGTTGATGAGCAACACATCAAGATCTCCTTCACCTGGTATCTCTTCCGCTATCCCTGCCTGCCGCGTCTCGCGGCCCAACGCGCCGTTCAACCATACTGACACCTAGTGCTTTGCAGGTTCGATGCCTTTACACATAAGTCGACGGCCCAATATTCGCTCGCCTTCGAAAAGGCTTCCATAATATTCAACATCTCCGCCGTCCTGTCATGTCACGCCGCCCACCAAACGAGATCCGAAGAGTCAGGCCTCAAAGCCGCGTACCACTCCTTTCAAGCCTCCGCCGGCATGTTCACTTACATCAACGAGAACTTTCTCCACGCACCTTCGTCCGATCTTAGCCGCGAGACCGTCAAAACTCTCATTTCAATCATGTTGGCACAGGCCCAAGAGGTTTTCCTAGAGAAACAAGTGGCGGATCAGAAGAAGGTGGCACTGTTGGCCAAGCTCTCCAGCCAGGCAGCGTACTTGTACGGGCAAGCTGTTGAGGGTGTCCAGGACAACTTCAATAGAGCCATCTTTGAGAAAGTCTGGCTTCTCATGGTTCAGGTCAGGATTGCTAGCCCATTGCATCCCACCACTTCTACCAGAGGTGGTTTATAACAATATGCTGTGGCTATGCTAACAGACCTAGGTCAAATTCAACCTCCTGAGCTCCATGTCGCAATACTATCAGGCTCTCGCCGACGACGAAGCTGGTCAACACGGAACTGCTGTTGCTCGACTTCAAGCTGCAGAAACCCAGGGCAAGGAGGCAAGCCGCATCGCCGCCAATTTTCCAAACTCAGTACCCCCGAGCTCGAACCTCGGCGCCGAGACTGGAGGGCTTTTGGTCGAGTTTAGTAAACGGCATCTGTCGACTGTTCAGGACAAACTGAAGGAGTTCAGCAAGGATAACGATTTCATCTACCATCAAACCGTACCTGCAGAGGCCAGCCTTCCGCCCGTCCCGAAGCTTCCTGCGTCGAAACCAATCCCTGTCAGCGAGCTCTATGCCGGCCAAGATATCCAGCGCATTACCGGACCTGACCTTTTCTCCAAGATTGTGCCCCTGGCTGTGACGGAATCAGCCAGTCTTTACGATGAGGAGAAGGCCAAGTTGATCAGAGCTGAGACGGAACGAGTGGACACGGCGAACAGCGAAATGGCAGCAAGTCTGGACTACCTGAGGCTCCCCGGCGCTCTGCAGGTTCTCAAAGGTGGTTTTGATCAAGAAATCATGCCAGATGAAGAGTTCAGGACCTGGTGTGAGGATGTTGCGGGGCATGAAGATCCCGCCGCCATTTTCGACATCTTGAGATCCGACAAGGATATCATTGTGAACACACTGGATAAGAACACGAAACAACTGGATATGGAAGAGAGTGTGTGCGAGAAGATGCGTTCCAAATACGAGAACGAATGGACCCAGCAACCGAGTTCGAGATTAACATCAACCCTGCGAAGCGATATCAGGAACTACCGAGAAGCGTTGGAAGAGGCAGCGAGAAGCGACAATCAACTGGCGGCAAAACTCAGGCAAAACGAAGTCGAGTTCGAGGAGATGAGGGCGGCTGCTTCCCACAGAAGTATCGAGTCCCTGTTTCAACATGCCGTCAGCAAAGTGCGCGGAAAATCGAGCAATGTTACGAGCCCTTTGGGCAACGAGCCAAACCTGCTGGATGTCGATTTTGACGAAGGGGGCCCGAGTGTCGTTGATCAAATCCACAAAGTGGAAGAGATCATGAAGAAGTTGAACCTGATCAAGAGGGAACGCAATCAAGTGTTGAAAGACCTCAAGGAAAAGGTTTGTCCCTTGAAGTCCTTACAAAACGTCGAACAATGCACTAATTTCCGCAGGTTCACAATGACGACATTTCGGAAATTTTGATCTTGAACAAAAAGTCGATAACAAATTACGAGAACCAACTCTTCCAGTCAGAATTGGAAAAGTTCCGGCCGTACCAGAACAGACTGCTCCAGGCAAATCACAAGCAGTCCGCCTTGATGAAGGACTTGACGACCAGCTTCAACACGCTGCTGCAGGACAAGCGAGTCCGTTCGGAGCAGAGCAAGTACGAGACAGTGCAACGCCAAAGGACATCGGTCATGAACAAGTACAAACGGGCGTACCAGGAGTTCCTCGACCTGGAGGCTGGTCTTCAAGGTGCCAAGACTTGGTATGCCGAGATGAAGGAGACTGTACAAAGCCTCGAGAAGAACGTCGACACGTTTGTCAACAATAGGCGATCTGAGGGGGCTCAGCTTCTCAACAGCATTGAGCAGGAGCGATCGACCCGTAAAGACGCACATGCTGAGCTGGAGCGCGAGCGTCTGAGGGGCTTGATGGAGCGTATGTCAATGGAGCCTCCTGCTCCGTCGCCCAAGCCTGCCTCGAACCGGCCAACGCCGTCGCCTTTGAATTTCGCCAACAACTCGACCCCGCGATACCCCCAGACCAACTTTTCGGGTCAGTACCAAGTCCCTCAGTCTCCGCCTCCGAACCAGCAGCAATACCCGAGCTTCGCCGCCCCTCCCACCTCACAGTCTTACACGCCTCAGCCGGCGAATACATACGGCCAGCCAGCATACAATCCGAGTCAGTACGGCCGCACTCCCGGCCCAACATCACCGCCTCCCCACCAGTCCACGTTCGGTCCAACTGTCTTGCGAGGCCCGGCTTCGCCCCCGCCAACGCAGACCTCATTCAATCAAAATCAGCAATACGGCAGTTTCCCTAACCCACAGCAACAACAGCAACAAATGCCTGCCGGGTTCGTTCCGCCGCCTCCACCTCCTGGTCCTCCGCCACTGGGCCCTCAGCAGACTTTCTACGGTCAGCAGGATTACCAACAGCAGCAGCAGCAGCAACAAAACTACTCACAGCAAAACCCTCAAAGTGCCTACCCCTCGAGTGCGCACCCACGCTCAGCTCAGCCACAACAGAACAGTGATCCTTGGGCGGGATTGAATAACTGGAAATAAGAGTGGTTGGAAATGATGAGTCGAAAGTTGAGGACGTAGACAACACTTCAGGGGGTGGTAACTTTTGCGCGAAGCACGCAACTGAGAGTTTAGTAGCTGCTCAACATCTGATGTGAGCAAGTGAGTATTGGTTCCAGGCAAAGTGGTACCACAAAATCAATGGTTTGAGTAGGCCCAGGGCGTGTCAAAGCTTGCAAGGAGGTACAACAAACTTGCAAGACATGTTGAAAGGAGAAAAAGCCGAACAAGGGTGGAGAGCGGCTTATAAATAGACCAAATGACCACAATTGCATAAGGCGCCTGTCTCCCACTCATTGATGTGACGGACTATCTAGATAGTCTGAGGTAGGTTTCCATCGCTTTGAGTCCCTGGAATGGTATATATGCCCAGTCCACTCTTTGAGTTAACTTCTCCATTAGAATCAATCACTAGAAATGCCAAAAAAACAAGAGTTCACTCTCCCCGGTGGCGAATGGGGACTACATCTCTGGTGCTCATGCTGGGACTCGAACACGGGACCTCTGAGCCTTCACCGATTAGGCTGTTCGTGGAGTTCAACCACTCCACCAACCAGCCAGTTTTGGCCTGACCCCCAAGGGGGCGCCTGCTGGCTGGTGGCTGGAATGGAGGTGAGGGGGTAATATATGGGATTGTTGTGTATTCTGGGGGAAGGTGCGGTCGGTGAGGTACCTGCCTACAAGTGAGGTAAGGTGGCTCATGATGAGTGGATGGATAGAGCGATGAATCAGCGCCTCTTCTTTACGTCTAGCAGAGCAGAGGTTCTGACGACGGTCTATGGTAGGCTAGAGTGTGAGGAGAGGGTAGGAGTAGCACCTGAAGTGTCTATGGCATCGTGGTGGATTGGTTGAGATGCGGTAGGAGACTGCGAAAGGGAGTTTGGTGGCCCTTTCCTATTGCAAGCCTTCATATCTATCCAATGATACCGTCTATGTGTTCAGTTCTTAGCTACAACCCCAGCCGCTTCGTCGTTGGACTCTTGATTCTCGGACTTTGTCGTGCGTGGGAGCTTTGGGGTGCTATTCGAATCCGTACCCCAGCCGCCGTAACCGGTCTCAGTCATCATACCACCCAGACCCGACGGGCTACCGGTCGTGATGCTCCCCGCTGCCCTGTTTCCGCCTACACCGGGACGATCGGCCGCCCACCCGTTTAGGGTATCTTTGCTCATGCCCGTGTACTTTAGGACGTCGGCGTCTGAGATTTCTCCTCTCTTGGAGTCTTGGAATTTGCGGTATAGAGATTTCTTTGGGCTGGAGCTAGTCTGGGACTCGCTTGCGGAGTCGTTGTCGATTAGAGGTTTGGTGCTGTCGGTTTTGGAGAGGCGAGAGAACATGGCGAACTGAGTTGGGCGAGGATTTTGGCTGGACTTTTTGAGAGGAACTTGGTGTGAGTGAGAGGATAGGAGATAATACGTTTAGTGATGAAAGGCAGCTGAAAGATGAAGTGATGGAATCAATGTACAAACGTCTGCCTGAGTCGTTGGAAACCGGTGCAGTCGCTGCTCCTTATGCATCTGGTGAGCCCTCTTGAGCCTCTGACACATGAGAATTGAGTTGCATCGATCTAACCAGTTGTAGGATATGGAACCGTTGCCTCACATTACCCCACCCAAATAAACTACTCACCTGCCCAAACAAGCTTATTTCCTGGGGGATAAACCCTTGAAGTGATTGCAAGCGTAGTCCGTATAAGTCCACGAACGGTGCAAGGGTATGATCACCCATTCACCATCAAGAGATGAAGTCGAAATCACTTGACGGGTACAGTAACCTAAACTGAATCTGCAATATCTTTTGACTCGTATTGCATTGACATAGATGGAGACCAAGACATACACTTTAGAAAGCTTGCATACCTAAGATGACTTGGAGATGATACCCATCCCTGCCTATAAATTGACCGAGTTTCACCTTTCACTGTATGAACACGTCTATCCACGGGCTCATGACTTGGACATGATCAGGCAGCTAATGATCCTGGGGAAAGCGAGCAGATACCAAGACCATGAAGAGAGTCTGGGTCGCCTCAAGAACTGGTTTCCAGATTTGGGCTTACGGAGTTGGTGACCCTGTTGAAACCCTCAAAAGGGCCGATGGATACGATAATCGGTTGATATAATCCACAGCCTTATATGCGGTCCAATTGGAACCCCTCGTGTAAAGAGTTGTTCGTTGGTTGTTGGTTGCTCCCCGTTGGTCGTTGTTCTTCAACAAAGTCTTGGCGCTGGACTACAAAGGACCCTAAAACTGGATTTCAGTATTATGGTCAGCAAACTCGATCCGAATTCCATTATGACTAACACCAGGTCAGACCGCATGTAAGTTTCTGAAAAAAGGCACAGCCGGTCCAAATGCCACTTAAGGAGAGTCTCGTGGTGTCCGAAGAACCGAGAATGATTCCTGAGTAAAGAATTGCGAGGCTTTTCCAGCCTGACCCTGAGCGTAGGCTGCGCAGTTCGCGATATGTGATTTGAAGAAAGAGATTAATACACAGTGATATCATCCATATAAAGATGTGTAATACGATTGCTACAGCTGTACTCTCTACTGCAGCTCTTGCTGCCGTAAGTGCTTTTTCCCACAACCTTGGCCCTCACGTATCCTCTCATGCCTACTAGTATCTGATACCGCAGATCTCTTAAGTCTATCTTCCTATTAACAGGCACTGACTTTGAAAAGTCCTATTGAAGGGTACAGAGTTGAGCCTAGTGATTGGGAGTTCAATCTAGACACGACTGGAACGGGGACCTCCGTCAAGCTGAACGGTACTGTGCACAAGGTTTGGCTTCAGCTTCCGGCCATCTGATTGATTAAGCCAGTAAGGGACTTTTTCTCCAACAGCTTTCAAAGCAACACTGCAGTCTCATTCACGTATATCATAGAAAGCTTTCGGTAAGTTTCTAACCAAGTTTTTCCCTACAACAAACGTCGAAACTTACTCCATCTGTTGTACTTTACTACTTAACTATCCTAACTTAGTCTCCCCCAGCTAGACTTCTACCGCGGAAATGTTTCAGGTCGAATTTTTAAATTCGGCGCCTGAGATTCCAGTGAGATTCAATATTCTAGTGAGATCTATTATTCCACCCACAAACCAACTCCAAACGGTCTTGCGTGCGATGGAGCGCGTCCAGCAGTCATCGTCACACGGGTTCAAACCCTCCGTGCCTTTCATGATGTTTCCGCTCAGCATCTAAATCATGCCAATCCAACTCTTCATACTCCATGTCGGCCGTAGTAACTGTATTGGGTGGCAAATCCCTTGGGAGAACACCGAGGCTGATCAACAGCTGCCTCTCTATCCGGAGCTCCTGTATTAGATACGCTGCCACATCCATCTCGACTTGCCGATCCTTATATCTAATTCTTTGCCTCATTGCCCCGTCGATACTTCCGCGTCGCTTTTCCCTTGTTGTCCTGTTTTCGAATTCCTTTCTTCTAGGCCGTACAAAGGTAAGCTGAGCCAAATCCGCCTCTGCTTCTTCAACAAGAAACTTGATCATAGACAGAGACTGCTCATGCCAGGGACGCCCGAGAATTGCAGCAGCCAGAATACTGCCATAGTTTCCGAACTCCAGATATGCATTGACTTCAGCGCCGTGTTGAATCAGTAACTGAACACGGTCCATTTCTCCCATCGATACAGCAGCTGCCAAGGGGCTGCCATATATTCCAGCCCTCAAATCTGCGTTGGTGTCAGCGCCAAGTTCAATCAAGATGCGAGCACAATTCATGTCTCTCATCGATACAGCAGCTGCCAAGGGGCTGCCATATCTACCAGCTTCCGGCGTGGCGTTGACATCGGCTTTGTGCTCTAGGAGAAGGCGGACACATTCGGGCTCCCTACTGCATATAGCAGCAATCAAAGGACAGCCATAGTTCCCGTATCTGAACTGGTCGTTGACATTTGCACCGTTTTCCAAAAGAAAGCGAGCACTTTCAAAACGGCCACGGGATACGGCAGAAGCCAAAGGGCTTCCATCGCCGTCTTTGAGGTTCTCCGGATTGACTTCTGCTCCCTTGCCAATCAGGGCTTTTATGGTGTCGAGATCGCCCTTACTAGCAGCCATCGACAGGGCACAACCGAATTCGCACTCCCATATAGCATCGATATCATCGGTACAATCGGCATTACACTTCGCGTTGGGATCCAGGCCTTTCTTTAGTAGAGTGGTGCAGTACTCAGATCCATTTCCCGCTGCAAGGCAAGCCAGAGTTGTGCCTTCGAGGACGCAGTCCATGTTTGCATCGTTCTTGAGGAGCAGCTTCATGACATCAATTTTCCGGTGGTGTAGTGATATCCATAGTGGAGAGCCTATGCCTCCGTTGCCAACAAAGTTGATGTCACATTCCCGACTGATGAGGAATTGACAGACGTCGTAGTGGCCATGATAGGTGGCAATTTGCAGCAGACTCAAGCCACCCTTATTTACCAATGAGGGAAGGTCGAGGCCTTCATTCCACCACTCAGGCAGGAGCCGATGAAGACCCATTGCCACAACGCCAAAGGCGAAGTTGGTGCTTGGCCGGACCGTAAACCATATGGTTCCGTAGTAGTTCCATTTAGTACCCTCCATGACGCGGTTGCAAAATACCTGATACTCCCTCGTAGAATGCGGAGGTCGTTCTTCACCCAGGAATCGTTTCAAAGCGAGGGCTACGTCTTCAACTCTATCATCTTCTGAAAGATCGTGGATGTGTGTGAGCCAGTTCAATTGAATGTACTCTTGGAGTGGATGCCGAGGATCTAAAGGCTGGTCAAGGTCCGCCCCTCCTGCCCTCATCCAACGGCGAAGCTCTTTGCTTGGTCTTCGCCAGAGATCTCTTGACCTGGACGTTTCCAAACTTGAGGGTGGCCAGATAGAGCAGTAAGCTGCGCAGCAATCTCTCAAGCAGTTAATCAAGATAATTGCTACCTCCGCTGGCGCGTCTTTGACCCACGGCTCTTTCTTCTTATCTTCGAAGTATTCTCTGACCGATGCATGGGAAAACCTCCAGACATTGAGATCTGGGTCCCTCACGATCAAATGTCGGCAGACAGTCTCCAACATTTTCTCGGTGAGATCTGACTTGTCGACAGCCTTCATGCCGTCTCCACGCATCTTTTCACTTTCCACTCGAATGGCTGACAGCAATTTGCAACTGTCGAACGGCTCTCGGACGCACATGACCCATCTCACCGCTCGCTGCAGCATGAAACGCTCAAAGCTCTCAGGTTCGTGTTTATCGTAAATCTCGTCGTAGGCTTTAGTCAGAGTTTTGGGAAGTCTCCCAAGTCTGGCTATGACACTGGTATTGGTGTCGAACTCCTTCAGCTGTTCCCATTGCAGGTAAGTCCATCTGAACCTAATTTATCTCAGTCAGCTTGAGTAGGTAAGGATAGTGTGTGAGCTGGAACTCACATTCCTGCGCTCTTCTCCATAAGCTTCTTTTTAACTTCCTTTTTAGTTTCAGGGCTCCAATCCACAGTGAAGTTGTCCACCTCTGTGTTAACAAACTTCTCGATGTCGGCCTGATTATCAGAAGTGTTGATTGTAATCGTCGTCCTCAGCTCTTGGAATGGCCTCAGATAGCGACCAATGTCGTGTTCTGGACGGCTGGCAATAAATATCTTCAGACAACTTTTGGTTTCCTCTACCAGATGTTCGAAGAGCTCAATAATGTGGCGTCTCGTGTCTTTCTTGCACTCATCCAAGGCGTCGAGTACCAGAACAGTTCGAGGGTAACTGTTTATCATCTCGACCAACGCTGTCTCGCAATTTTGGAGCGTGATATCGCTTTGAATATCTCTCTTTTGGTATATATTGAACAATGTCTCATGAATGCCCCCAGGATAACCGGCCACCTCGCCCAGTTGTCGGATGTAGCTTCGGAGAATGGATCGAATGCTTTGCCGATTCTGATCAGAGCTGTTGCAGTAGAAATAGGCGAAGCCCAGGCTGGGCTGACTGGGCGATTGGCTGGGAAATGTTTTCTGAATTCGATAATGATCAATCACTTTCGAAGATAAGAATGATTTTCCTGTACCGACTGCAGAACAGAACTATGGTCAGTTTGTTATTACACATAACAGCCTTCGAGTCTTAATACTTACTATTACCTTGTAACCAGAACACCGGAGTACAGTCAGAGGCTTCCCATTTAAGGAATTCAGAATGGCTAACCAACCATTCGCATGTACCCTTAGTTCTTTTTTCGACCTTCTCATTGTGATGAGATCCGACTAGAATGTCACTAACGTATTCCATAGCCTTATCTCTTTCTTGCTCATCAAGCACCTTAAGAATATCCATGACATTCTTGTCAGTACGCTTAATCGGTTCTTCAAGACTTTCAAGTAGTCTTCGATGCTTATCGTCTGCGTTGATCTTGAAAGGACTAGTTGCAAGCTCAAGTTCCTGCTCAAGTGCTTTCACTGTTGATAGACGGTTTCGGCCATAGCCTGGGTCGACGAGCGTGCTAAAGAATCGGCGTGAAACGCCATGCTTTATCTCTTCGTGGACAAAAGCAAGAAACTCCAAGCATTTCGTGTATACCTCAACCAACTTCGTCGCCAAATTTCCTCATATAGTGGCCTAGGCGGCATGGAGTCACCAATGTAGACCTCCTCGTACACTCGACCACGCCTCACGAGGCAGAGGACTATATCGGTGCATCCCATAATAGCCACGAGATCCTCGCGCTCAGAGACGTGGGCCTGCAAGATCATTAGATCATAGTGTTAACAAAAGTATTTTCATACTTTACTGCAATACATACCGTCAGAAGCACCTTGACAGCTGACCACACGACGTTAGAGGGCGCAGGGGCAAAGTTGATAGCAATATCTCCAATTGCAGTCACCACAGGGATGACTTTATTCGCATAATCCCTCCACAACTTCTCCCGGTCGCCGAATTTGAGCTTCAGCGCCTCTTGCTTATGTTCCTTTTCGCTAGTGCGAACGAGCTCCGCCAGCTCACTTGCAGGATCTTGGGCATTGACTGGTGGAGGAAGACTGGCGATCCATGTCCG
Organism: Colletotrichum fioriniae; assembly: GCF_027942845.1. NCBI lineage: Eukaryota > Fungi > Ascomycota > Sordariomycetes > Glomerellales > Glomerellaceae > Colletotrichum > Colletotrichum fioriniae. The sequence goes on from NW_027076842.1 coordinate 1,443,416, forward strand.
AGTTTTTTCGTCCACCTCCTTGCATGCTTCCTGCCATAAATCAACGGTCGGAGGAGAGACGTTCATTGCAGATGGTCCTGGAACGTTGGAAGCAGGAAGGAGTGACGGGTCACCCGCATTACCAGTAGATGATGTCGTATGTGGGACGCCTGGTACTGGATCCCGACGTACGACCTCGGGGTCTGTAGGCTCAGGCTTTCCATCGTCAGCCGGTTTTGACGCTGGTAGGACGTCAACACCGGTCGCAGGAGACCCGGAAACATCATGGCGCGGCTTCTCTCGTCTCTTGAAGCAAGAGCATAAGGCGGAGAGGCAACCGCCGTCGGATTGGCGGGAGTCGGTCATACCGCAGTGAAGGATGCCTCTTTATAAGTCACAAGTTTGGAAAGAAGCAATTCAGAAGGAGGATGTGTTGATTGAAAAACGTCAGGACGAAAAGAATGCATGGTCAGATGCTAACCCCTTTACCCCGTTCCCCCCTTAAGTCGAAGTTCCTGCAGCTGTCCGTTTCTAATTTTCCATGCAGCCTGGGCTGCATCTACTGAGTCTGTTGCTCATGGAATATTCAGGTCTGACGGGTCAGGTCCTCTCCAAGACCCTATCAAAAGTTCGACCGAGCCGCTCAGGCCCCAACAGTCAAGACCTGCATCTGTAGATGGACTCGAACAGGTTGCACTGATTGGGCCTTAAGTCGAGGTGTCCAACAGACCCCCGCAACCTTTGAAGCTCAGGCTAAGTGTTATGCCCCCTTCATCCCCCCTTCCCGCGAATGAGGCCATGGATATAGTTTCTCTATCTTCAGCTCTCGCTTGGTTGCATCTGAGATCTGACCGCTTTGCCGCTCTGGGCAGAATTAAGTTGCAAATGTACTGTGGGATGGCCCTGCAGAGTACCCTGGGCCCATGGGCTGATCGCCTGACATGTGCGAATCCTTTTCCTGGAAAACATGGACAAGCCAGGTGGTATATTTTAATAGTTGGCTTTTTTTGGTGACAAGATTTGTGGTTATGGATGTCACTAGGTATGGATTGTATCTTGTAATTCATTAGTCGGTAAGGTCGGCCGTCTTTGCCACACTTCCTTGGATGTTTCTCCTGGGGTTAGATCAACGTCTACTCATGATCGCAACTACAGGCTTTATTACAAAGTATTAAAATATGTGGCTAACAAGCCATGATTAAGACCTGCCATAATGCAACCTAGAAGAAACCGGAAGAGTGTACGTCGTATATATATAATCAATCACCATATTAGCAATGCCCGGATGCAAGTTGCTTCCGAGCCAAACGATTGACTGATTGAATGGTTCCAAAACGTTTGTATTTGCAACTAGGTCGATGTAATCTACGAACTGTTCATCGTACATATCTCATTATGGCACTACATGGTTGGTCACCACCGAGAGTCTGGTTCTGCCGGAGTTTTAAAGGTTCCGCACTCTACCTTCCAGAAAGGTAAGCAGTTTGGGCAGACTAGGAAGCGATCTTCAGGCGACCGCACACTAAGCGGCGTACGGGCTCTTGGGGACTGTTCTTTGCCGTTGTCAGGCTGCCGAAGTACTTGCCGCAGGGTCATCCCGCGGCCTTGGCTCGCTTTTCATCCCATGTCAAGCCACCTCGACCAAGCCAACATCGTGCGTTGCCCTCAAACTGGCCATCGAGTTTCTGTTGTAACAAGAAGTTCTCACACAAAAATAAGGACAAAGATGCCTCGTGTCTTCCCATGGGGAAACTTTCGCCTGTATCACGGGAGGCAAGGATTTCGGAATGAACTGGTTTCTCGGAATTTGCATACGTACAGAACATTGGATATGAATACAAATACCGGTGTATTAGATTCGCATTCGAGACCAAAGTTGACAATTTCGCGACAAGAACTTTTCTGAGAGAGGAAAAAAAAGATTTGTAACTGAGAATTACCGCACATCAGCTTCGATCGTCCTAGCCAGTTGTCATGGACGAGAAATCCGTTTTGAGAAACCGCGAGAGGAGCTTCTATAAGCTTGATCTCAACGATAATCTCCCTCCTGGAACCGATAGCATAAGTCAATTTGAAGCTCATCCACGACAACCAAGGCCACCGGCAGAACCCAAAAGGCCGGTCCCAGAATGGCCACCAGAGGCAGAGAGGAAAGGGAAGTGGATATCGGCGTATCTCGACCAGGTTGGTGACAGCAAAAGCAATAATAAGATCCGAATATGCTGGAAGTAATTCATTGACGTGCCATAGCTCGACCCAGAAACCGAGTACGACCGCATCATCCAGACCTCAACCTTCTTCACCGGCTCCAGCTTCGCCATCGCCATGGGCTACACATCGACCCTCATCCTCTTGACGCAGACGCCGGCGGGCGCCTCAGCAGTCCACAGTACCGGGAAGCTCTTCCGCCGCGGTCACCAGCGCTTCTACGAGACGCAGGACCGGCTCCTCGACTGGATGTGGTACGGTAGCGCCTCCGAGCAGGCCGTCGAGGGCATCGAGAGGGTCAACAAAATCCACGCCGGTGTGTGGAAGAACGCGCCGGGGACGTTTAGTCACCCCTGGGAAGGCCAGATGTCGCTCATCGGGTCGGCGTACTTTGAGACGTACCTGAGGGACCTTGTCGGGGCGAGGGTCAGGGACATACACCCCAAGCTGGCGGCTGCGTGGCCGGCGTGGGCCGAGAGAGCGTGTGCGCACTTTCGGTCGGAGCCAGAGGACGGATCGAGGAGCTTTGGGGTGAATTTCCCAAGGGACTGGAAGGAACTCGAGGCTTTTCACAAGTGGTATCGGGAGCTGCCGTTTGATAAGTATACGAGTGAAGAAGAAAGGGCAAAGGGGGCTGTGATATCTAAGGGGGTTGTTGATCAATTCGCCGAACTGTGGTTTCCAAGGTACATTTCACTCAACACCTCCAATAATGTCAATGGCATATCTCACAAACGGGCAGGTATTTCCAATGGTTCGGCCGACAGCTGTTCCTCACCATCGTGCCACCCAAGGTCCGAGAACAACAGCGCACCGGGCACCCTAACCCTTTGGTGGCCAGGCTTGTCAAACTGTTCCTCAAGATACAACTCGACCTGGCTGACATCATGCCGGATCCCGCGAGGCCCATCTTGAGAGACGAGTACCATACGATCAAGAGTTGGGAATGGTACAAGATTGATGCTCAAGTGGTTGAGAAGCGGAGAAAGCAAGGGTCGCTGGTCAGGAACCTACTCTTGGGGGTGCTACTGATACTTATTGCGACTATCCTTATGAGGGGCTGGGCAATGGGCGGTAAGCCGGAAACGGCAATCCACGGGCTCAAGGTTCTGCCTCAATCGAACACTTAGCAGATCAAAGTTCCGGGAGACAATCCGTTTTGTCCCAAACGACGTAGTGTAGAACGCAGAGGTCTGGGGCTAAGTTTTGCTTGGTGGATGTGGATTGAGTCAATAACTGTTGGTGGTAGATTGATAAGTGATCGTACTAAGGCAAGGTCTACGCCATGAAGTGCGCGCCATGGAAGTTCCATAGCTCGGGATAGCCAGTAGTCAGTGTAAAGTAGTCTCTCATGAAAGTGAAAGTGCATGTGTGGTATTCTGGGGATCAAGTGTACAAGCATTCGTGACTATAGTCAACCAGAGCACCATTGTCGAAGAATATACCGGCGAAGACGCCAGCTTAGTTTCTTACAACCCAGGAGCTCTAACCACTGATGCGTACAATCGAACAAAGCCTACTCAACTTTTCCCATGAGGTTCCCTATCAACCCAGTGACTACTTCCATCATAAACAGGGATTGAAGTTGAGATGCTTCATGTCGAGAATGAGTAAGCAGGTATCTGCTTACGATTGATGTGACTTCCAATTCACGTGAAACGGTGACGATGAGCATTTAAGGGGATGAACTTCACGGTACCGGTCGAAAGGAACGATTGGATGGAGACTAAGTTGACGCTGACGGCTCGAGTGGCGTAAATGCACGTGTGTAGTTGAGATAAAGAAGGGCCATCCCGCACCCACCTTCGGAAGCGTAGCCGCGAGTATCCGTATCAGCAGCGGGTTCCAAGCCGAAAGATTGCGGTTGGCGTTGCTGTCGCTGGCATGCTGCCCACGATGAACGCGTGGGTGTGCGACGGGTGCGTGGGTGGGCACGGATTGCCTTTCGGGGATAGCCCGGGATGGAGACCGGTAGCAGTTTACACCGAGGAAGTGCAAGTGTGGAGGACGTCACCGACAAATTACCCCGCACCCCATTGACCCGAGATGGGCCCCTAGCGCTGCGCTGGAGCCAGTGTGGGGCGCGGCAGTCTGCGACGGTACAATGAAGAGCGAGCTGATGACCTTTGATGGGTTTCGCCCCCGGCAACCGTCTCTTTTCTCCAAGTCGAATTCCCCCAAAGGCCCCTTCAAGAAGATACCTCCCCAACGTTTCCCACCCAGAAGAACTTTTTTTGGAGTCCCGATTCTCGGACTGACTAGCGAGACGACACCTACATCTTTTTCTGTTCTTGGTTCCGGCCCCTAGATCTGCGTCGGCTTCTCTTCCATTGCTACTTTTGCCCGTCATTGGTGTTTGTAGATCGTGCTATTCCCGGTCCCTCTGATTTGAAATACCTTGGATTCGACTAGACCAGCAAGCAAGCCACCCATAAATCAGACGCTACCCCGTGGAGAAAGATCTACCTATTTGTCGGCCTTTACCCCAGATTTCCAACCTGTCGATAAAGCTCCAAAAATCAACTTCTTCCTTTCGTCCGGAACAACGACAATCGCAGCGAACAGTAGGCACAATGGGTTTGAAGGGCGACGATATCGCAAAGCACAACAGTGCCGACTCTTGCTGGGTCATTGTTCACGTAAGTTATAATGAGGCGTCGATTTTATGTAAATTGGCAGGCAATTGACATTGGCCACCTAACAGGGCAAAGCTTACGATGTGACGGACTTTTTGCCTGGTAAGTTCTTCTTCTACGGTCCCATCAAGCGCTTTCCCTGCTAACGACGACCCTCAGAGCACCCCGGTGGCTCAAAAATCATCCTCAAGTACGCCGGCAAAGATGCGACGGAAGAATTCGACCCCATCCACCCGCCCGACACCCTCGACAAGTACCTCGAGCAGTCTAAGCACCTTGGCCCCGTCGACATGACCTCTGTAGTGGCTGAGGAGAAGGAGGAGGACCCCGAAGAGGTTGAGCGCTTGGAGAGGGTCGAGCAGAAGCCGCTGCTCTCCCAATGTTACAACCTGATGGACTTTGAGGCTGTTGCGCGCAGAGTCATGAAGAAGACGGCTTGGGGATACTACTCGAGTGCAGCCGACGACGAAATTGTAGGTCGACCGCGAAGAATCGCACCCAGTAGAGGACCAGACACGATTTCTAACTGATCTTTCCTGTAGACATTGCGCGAAAACCACGGTGCCTTCCACAGAATCTGGTTCCGGCCGCAGATCCTCGTCGACGTCGAAAAGGTAGACTTCACCACCACCATGCTCGGCGCAAAGGTTGACATGCCCTTCTACGTCACCGCCACCGCCCTCGGCAAGCTGGGCCACCCCGAGGGCGAGGTCCTCCTCACCCGCGCCTCCCGCAAGCACAACGTCATCCAGATGATCCCGACGCTGGCCTCGTGCTCCTTTGACGAGCTCATGGACGCCGCCGAGGGCGACCAGGTGCAGTGGATGCAGCTCTACGTCAACAAGGACCGTGAGATCACAAAGAAGATTGTGCAGCACGCCGAGGCGCGCGGCTGCAAGGGCCTCTTCATCACCGTCGACGCGCCGCAGCTGGGTCGTCGCGAGAAGGATATGCGGTCCAAGTTTACTGACCCGGGTGCCAATGTGCAATCGGGCCAGGCGACCGACCAGAGCCAGGGTGCTGCCCGCGCCATTTCGTCCTTTATCGACCCCGCCCTGTCATGGAAGGATATCCCCTGGTTCAAGTCCATCACCAACATGCCCATCATCCTGAAGGGTGTGCAGCGCGTCGAGGACGTCATCAAGGCCATCGAAGCCGGCGTCCAGGGTGTGGTTCTCTCCAACCACGGTGGCCGTCAGCTCGACTTTGCCCGGTCCGGAATCGAGGTCCTCGCCGAGACGATGCCAGTACTCCGTCGCATGGGCTTGGAGAACGCGATTGAGATCTACATTGACGGCGGTGTCCGTCGCGCTACCGATATCATCAAGGCGCTGTGCCTCGGCGCTAAGGGCGTTGGTATTGGCAGACCTTTCCTGTACGCCATGGCCGGCTACGGCTTCGACGGTGTCGATCGCGCTATGCAGCTGCTCCGCGACGAGATGGAGATGAACATGCGTCTTATTGGTTGCACGAGTATCGACCAGCTCAACCCGTCGCTTATCGATACCCGGAGTCTGTTCAACCACGGCTCGACGCCGTCTGACAACCTTATGGGTGCCGTGTACGACCCGTTGGCGACGCCGGTTCAGAGACCCAAGGCGCCCAAGCCGTCCAAGTTGTAGATTTGCCTCTTTGAGGACAATTGCAATCGTAGCGTGAGCAGGTGTGGAGGGGAAAGGTGTTCTGTTTTTTTGGGAGCGAATGAGACTTGCCATGAGACCTGATCTTTGTATCAGATGTATGATATATATACTACCTATATACAGGATACTATCTATGACCCAATGCCTTAGAAATGCCGATATCAGTGAAAGGATGCTCGAGTATCCGTTCTTTGGCTTTCGAGGGAAGGATTACAGCTTAAGATACTGGAATGTTACCGTGATTTAGGGACTTACAACCTATCTTATTACACCAGCCTCAGCCATAAGGAAACGCTAGCTCACCATGTGGTTAAGGGGTCCTTAGCGGTATAATATCTGAACCTATCTTATACCTTCAGGCGAACGCACTATCACTCGTAAGTTTACTTCGCATCAAACAATGGCTTACGATAAAGAAGAAAATTAATTTGTTAGAGCTAAAAATTACGGGAATAGTTCCAGACTTGAAGAGGACAGTAATACCAGACATGAAGTATAGGTTTCCAGCGGACCTATCTTTAGAAGCGAATCGGGCTACGAAGTCCACCAACTCTTGACTCAGTTCGAAGGCGTAACAGTAGCAAGCTGGCTCAGGACCTTCACAGGCGGGCCCGGAGTCATGATGTTCGCAACCGGGTCGGCATCTGCAGCAAAGTCAATCTTGACGTTGGGTCCGAAGATCAAGCAGTGCGTGGACCCGCCAAAGTGGAAGCATCCGATCGGGTCGCCCTTCGTGAAGGAGTTGTTGGGCATGTCGAAGAAGTCCACCGACGAGACCTCGGCCATGCCGATCATGACGACCGCCATGACACCAATCGCCGGGTTGTCGGCCTGAATGAGGGCCACGCCGCGCTTGGCGACCGCGGAGATGTAGCTCTGCGAGAGCTCGTCCGAGCCCGGGTCCGGGTCGGACTGGCCCTGGTCGTTGTGGAAGCTCCACATGATGGGCTCCGAGTAGTACGTCCCGTTGATGATCTTGGGCCTGCTGAGGTACTTGCCAGAGACGGGGGCGTGCCAGTTGTGGTAGCTGTCCGCGCTCAGGAAGGCCTGGTAGACCGTGCCGCCGACGAACTGCTGCGCGACGTCGGCGCCGCCCAGCATGTCCGCGAGGCTGTAATTGGTGCGCTCGTCTTGGTTCTTGACCCAGAAGGTGTCCTGGAGCTGAACGCCGCGTTGGATTTCGAAGGGCGTCGACTCGGTGGCGCTGACGACGACGTTGTCGTCGTCGGGCGAGGCCAACGGCCGCAGACCGGGCAGGAACTGGCGGGTGAAGAACTGGTCCCATGATGTGAAGCCGTAGGTGGTGGGGTTCTGGGGGTCGGGGGCCTGGTACGTGGTGAGGAAGTTCATCAGGCCGCCTGAAGCCTGCGCCTGCGGCGACAGCCAGCCGTTTGTTGCCGTCGTGATCGTTACGGCGGAAGCGGTGCTCTTGAGGAAAGTGCCCCAGTAGTTCAGCATTTCCTGGAAGACGCTGTTGACGTCGTCTCGGAGGAACGCCGCGAAGCCGGCCTCGGTGGCCATGGGCCAGTCCAGGAGGCCGTTGATGGGAGTGCCGATCTGAACTGAATCGTTCCATTGGATGGGACTTTGAATCTGGTAATTGAGAGCAGCAACGAGATCGTCGAGAGTTCTGATCTCGGCGTTGGGAGCGCCTCCGGGGTACGTCGTGTACTTGGCCGGGACCTCGCTGAGCATCTCGGTAAAGAGCATGCGGACGACGGCGCTGTTGTTGAGAAGATTCTGAAGGTCGGCAATGGGAGGGACGATGGGCAGCTTTGCGGCATTCGCTCTCTTGAGCACCTCTCTGACATGTTTCTGAATCCGATGGGGGTTTGACGGTAGCCATCCGCCAATGCGACGAGCCAAGGACTCGTGGGGCACGCGGCCATTCTTCTTAATGTAGACTCCAGGCATGATTTCTGTATTTCGAGTAGAGGCAGAGTTTGTGCGGGATGAGGAGACTGGTGATGTAGGATGTGTTCGAGGAGGATGATACGTCGGAGTTGAGGGTGAAGAGGGCTTCCCTTTATACGTCGTTGCTATGTTCTCTGCACCCTCATATTGTTACTTGCTCTAGCATCAGGCCTACGAGAGTTGTTTGATGGATACGTAGAACGATAGACGTGCCATTTCAGCCAGCCACGTTTGACTCAGCGAGAGGAGTGGAATCTGTTTCCGGTATGATGGTTGCTGGATGAGCTGAATGAAAGCTTGCAGCTCCAGGACCTTGATATTCGTTGTTGACGGGGGCTCTTCCTCGCCAATGCTTCTTGTGGAAGTGAAGCTCTATGTTGGGCTGTGGAATGAAAGTTTTTTTTTTGAAATTTGATTTTCTTCCTGGCTAGGACATGTTACCTACTAGAAAAACTTGATGGATTTCCAGCAATATTCTCTTGATACCAAATATTGCGTTCCGAGCAGTCTTGAACATTGGGGAAACCAGACCTTTGTGCCCACTGTCCTTAATCTCAATCCATACCCGCCCTCAGCTGTGTGATTCAATGGGCGAGACATGAGCCGGTTTACAGAATAGTAGCCCAGCATTGGTTATCATATAGTAGTAACAACGGATTCTTACAATAATGGAGCACTATTCATCAGCCGCAGCTCACTAAGAAGAGAGCTGAGGTTCAGAATTCCGCATCCGACACCATCTGATATTGAATACCCTGCGGCGGCCCGACCCTGAACATTGTAGGGTCCAAGACATGTGTCACCTGATTGGATGGCTCAATTCTCGATATCAGGCGATGCTAAAAGTCTAAGCCTATCAGCTTTTCACGATGGGATTCCAATAATTCGGAAACAGCCGCACATGGCATGTCCGTGGAGCCGAGACACGGTAGTGGTTGTGACTGTCCGGAAACGGTCATACAGTTGTTGGCGCTACGGAGCATTTCATGTGTGCCACTGTCTCTTTAGTTTTCGCGTGGCGGAAGCATGAGGCAGAAAACGGCAGACAGGTGACCGTTGATCCAAGGGCGGGATGGCAAGAGCGACCCATCCTACGAGCTGCCGTATGTTATGCGGGGTAAAGAGGCGTCTAAACTCCAGCCGCACCCAAGCCACCGTGAGATACGAAGCTATTCGTGAGCAATTATAGCTGCTCGCCCTGTTTAATACCTACCTACATGTCGAGCTGAAGTAGGTGGCCCATTGTTACACAGCCAAGATAGTCTGGGATAGGGATCGCCGGAGCAGCTGCGGAAGATCGGGAGCCGAACTCGACATCCGAGAGAGACCGAACTCGTTCTATTATTCTGCCAAACCTAGCTGGAGCAAGAAGGAGGTAGATTGTCGGCACTAGAACGAGGTTTGACGGACGCTGCTACATCCCTTGTCGTCCATCCACCTTCCGGATGAATCCCACTCTCTGTGTAACTGTCATGAACGCTAGCTGCATTCACAGCGAATCTGACATAGACGAAATGACAAGCTGCTTTCTTGATCGTCCTGGAAGCCGAATAGTGAGATATGAGGCACCTAGGTATGTTCTGCCAAAAGTTGAAGACGTTTTCCTCCTTCCACCATTGTATATGAGAGATCAGCCACCCAAAAGCAACTGCCAAACTACTGGCATTGAATCCACGGAAAGCAGCTTCTTGAAGATAACCATGTGTAACTTGTTTCGGGGACAGGAAAAACTGGCAAGTCGGTATGACCCATGTTGTGTAAGCGCATAATATGACCTTCGTACGATGATCTTGGAACGGACAGGTAGTCTCATTGCACAGATTGCAAAGCGCGATTGAAAATCACCTCCATCGTAGAACCTGGGGTTGGTATCAAACGGGTCACCCATGGGCGCTCAGTGAAATAATGGTTGACCAGACTGGAAAGGTCGCTTAATGTCGTTCCCGCTTCTTTGAAAAATCCCCAATGGGCTTCGCGGTCGGCTTGAAGAAGGGCTTCGAGATCATACTTCTTTCCCATGCCCGCTGCAAATAGAGTAGCTTCATCTTGTGCAGGATCCGATATCCGTGGTATATTCCATGGCTAATGAGCTTCTGTTGAATAGAAATGCGGAGTGTTCGCTGTGAGTTGGGAGGTAGAGGCAGCAGAATTTCTCTGGTCTTGTATATGAGCGACATCGACAGAATCTCATGGCCATCCGGCGTACGAAGCCTTCAGACATCGTCATGCCTTGTCTTGTTCGAAGTGTGGGCGCTGATACGGCGGCCATTTATACCCTCTAGATTGAGTGGTTGCTATCAAGCTGTCCTCCTCTAGGCAAGCACGTCGGGCTGAGAGATAGATATTTCCTCTTGAGACATGATGAGAGGCAGACGACGACAAGTTTTTGGGCAAGGGACGTGAAATTTCATCATTGACTGACATCACGGCATAATGGGTACCAGACGCCCCCTTCAAGGAAAACCAGTGTTGCTTTCTTACTACATCCTAGCTTACACCAAGAAAAGCAGGCCACGTAGGTACGCATTACAATCAAATCCCAGCCTCCATCCTGCTAAGTAAGGTACTCTGAGCTGCAGATAGATGGCGTGGCATTGGGAAAATTCAGGTGACAGCGAACTTGATGCTAGAGAGTACTCACACCAATCTAAGTACACGAGATTCGGAGTCCTGCTCAGAGACTGAGGAAGGCGACATCAAAGCTCCTCCAGTGTATTGATGAATCGTTGAATCTCCTATCGGAACGTGTAGGTGATGACCATGTCTGCCTTGATGACAAAACACCCGGATGGCCTTTCGACTCGTATCGAGATGTGCTGGGCAGCACACTTTAAGGATCGTATTCAGCAAAGTTTCGGGGCGTTTCTGCGTCGGAGATTAACCCCCACGTCCAAGTCTTTTCTGTGTTTGGGCAGAAGAAGTTGCAGCTAGAACAAAATTCGCTGTTTTTGTATTGTTGATTAAGATCTTGCAATTACCATGTTGCCATTTCGGGTTGTTGGGAGAGATCATTGAACCAAAAGAGGCAAAGTCTTTCACGAGAAGGCACTCTCATGATTTCGACCCACGTGCACTTGGAATCGAGTCTACCGTCGGCATCTATAGCCGCAGTGACCGTCCAAATACTCCGTAGAAGTTAGGTATACGACTACTCACGCGGCCTTGTTCCGTCCATGGCTTGATGTAGAGGGATTCGGGTCCGAAGCGTCCATAGCGCCCGCAAGCTAGTGAACACGAGGTTTCAAGAGAGAAATATCCTCACGATAGTTCCATTAGTGGGTTAAACGAGTTATTATAGGGTCCAACTTCGGCCATCGTTGGCAGAGGTGTAACCCATCGATATCTCGATGGCATACAACCGATGTTGGTGAACATTTACCCAGTATATCTAATGTAGAGGATGCAATTCGATGCAATGAATTGCAAGTCGTATGGGAATACGGCAGAGCCTCCATTCCTCGCGGTGATCGGCGCGGCGTCCGGCTCCCACTTCAACGCGGTCGGTCCGTCCGACTACCCGCCGCCGGGTGTGACGTCAAAGTCCGAACAAGGACGACGCATTGTGCATTGGAGATTTGCACTGGAGATGGGGCGGATGCGATGTTTATGTGCACGTACATCCGTCTTATCCGTTTTGCATTTGTCCTGAGATCGTGAGGCTGTGGGATATGCGGATAGCCAGCCAAGAAAAGGAGACGCATACGTTTACAAAGTATACTTGGAAGGTTGGAGCGATTCAGCGGTTGGTGAAGGAGAAAATACGAGTCATAGAGGCTCTAATGCAATCAAAAAAGACATTACGGTTTACGAAAAAGGGGAGCCGGGGGACTCCACGATCTCTTGGCCGTCGTCCTGAGAGGGTTTAGCGAGGTCCTAAAGAGGCAGGGGGAAGAACGCCAAGTTGGGCGGGATCGACACAATGTCTTGCTCGTTTCAGAATCCGGCCAACGGGGCTCTTCCCTTCCAACTTCTTCCCTTCTCAAGTTCTCCAACCCGACAACCCTACCTCCGTAGGGTGGCCGAGTTCCTGCGTCGACGCTTTTTTGACTTTACGCCAGAACTTCGGGGAGATTTTTTTCTTTTCTTTTCTTCCCTATCATTTTATTCCCCAAACCCCCACTCGTCAAGCCTGGCTGGCCCTGGGCAGCCTGGCAGGCTTCCTCCCACACCGGATGAACGGCTTTCTATTTTTGTGCCGACTTTTGTGCGTCTCCAGAGATAAGGCAGCGTCCAACCATGTTTCGACGCAGATTACCGGCGGCTAGCTTTCGTAGGGCTGTGCCGGTCTTGCAGAGTTGCAGTGACCCTTTCCCAGGCACTGCATCGCTACCGAGTTCCCAGACGATCTAGCAGAGAGTCGATCCCGTGCCCTCTTTTATTTCGCCATACGCTGATCGTCCAACACGCTACTCTTATACGAAGACGCGAACTCTCACCATCTGGGCCTTCGGGAAATATGTGGCGTTATCCATACGAGGAAACACAGCACCAAACCTAAGAAAATTGTCCCTGATGAATCTGGGTAGCAACCACGCCTGTTTCGAGGCGAACGGGATACGTGCAGCCAGCAACGACAACATGACCATGGTGACTGGTCGGCGTCTACTCCGTGCCCGACCCAGCTGTCGTCGCTGAATTGCTCGGTCTTCTCCGTTCATCTACTCACTGGTCTTGGCCGTGGAGGAGGTCCTTTCTTTGCCTGCAAGGGCCACGGCAGGGTGACCCAGCTTTGCCAACGTCAACACGAACCACACTGACGGGATGATGCTGACAAGTTGCACAGTTGTTTACGTCAAGACGGCCAATGTCAGACTGCGCGGGTGTGTGTTCCCCAGAACATCGGACGACGGGTAACCTTATTTGACAGCTTCTTTCGTGGGAAACACGGCGAAAGCTTTGACAGGCATGAATGTTCAGACGAATTTTTCCTATCCAAACCTTCAAAGCTCGAGGCAGTGTTCGACGATCACTCATGCGATCCACGGCGCGAGCCCGAGGGAGATCCCAGCTAACAGCAAGTTGCAACCATAGCAATGGGGCTATCTGCGGGTCTGTACAAGGGTACATCAAAGGGGGAAAGGTTTGAGGCTCGAGGGTTCAGGTTGACCGCCGCCGTCGTCGTCGTCGTAGTGCGGCGTGCCTGACCGCCAGCCGTCTTGTTGTTTGGGCGGCCGTGGGATTCATGGGATAAGGATGAACCAAAAGTCAGAATAACACAACGAGCCTGGTGGATGGCCGAGCGGCTTCTCAGAATCTCCACACGATTTCTTCTGCCTGTCTTTCCCACATCACGGGCTTTTCCTGCTTGGGCCTCCACCCGGCCCCAAGGCCAGCGCCTGGCTTGAGCATCTGGGCATGGTTCCCACCTTATCCTCTTTCTCGATGGGGATCGCGGCTCGGGAAGCCTTGCCATTCGCCAGCGCCGACTCGGCGTCGACGAAGGACCAACTCCCCGGCAGACTCTATCGGACCATAAATGTACGGAGTACCTGCGGGATGGCGCAGCCTAGCTTGGGGGCTCCAGAGTTTCCACAATTTTCGAAGATGGATCTCTCTTGGAGCGTCCTCTCCTCTGCGGAAGTGCCGCAGATGGAGCTGTGATGCACGATGTGCCTGGCGAGGCAGTTGTGTATATACATATCGTCGAGTTTCTTCCTCTTCTCTGCCCTTCTGAGAGCTCTCTTCTTCAACGCCGCTCTCATCGACAATTACTCACGAGTAGCCTCTCGTGCCTCTCCTTACTCTTTGTGTTATTCTTAATTATAGACACACGTCTCTCATTGCTTATACGTGTCTAATACCTACGTTCACTCATCAACACATAAACACACACACACACACACACAGCCTCGATCTCTTTGAGGGACCACACTCTCTATTACACGAGCAGTTCAGCTCCAAAAACACCAACATACCAACATACCAACATGGTTCGCTCAACTGCATACAAGGCCATCGCGGCCGCCTCTCTCTTTTCGCGGTTCTCCTCCGCAGCCATCACAGCCTGCCCGACTGATGAGGCCGAATGGGAGTCGCCCATCGGAGTCAAGTACACCGTCTGCCCTGGCTCTGACTATCAGTATGGTGGTGGCAGTCTGCAATATGTTCAAAATGTCCAGACCACGGTCGAGTGTGTTCAGATCTGTGACAAGGATGCTCGCTGCAACAGAGCCGTCTACGACAAGGAGCTCAAGGTTTGCCACGTCAAGGACACCAAGAACGAGATGAACTGGGCAGCCGACGACCGCTTCGACTCTATCCGTATGACAAACGACTTCGCCGACGGTACATTCCTCGCTACCTGCCCCTTCAAGGAGGAGGGCTACCGGGTTCCCAAGGGCAGCGCCGACTACCGTGTCTGCCGCGGCACCGATTACACCGGCAACAGCGCCAAGATTGTTCAGGATGTGACGACCATCCAAGCCTGCTCCGAGCTCTGCTCGAACACTCAGAACTGCAAGAAGGCCGTTTTTGACAACGTCAACAATGTCTGCCACATCAAGGCCACCGAGCCCGAGACATCTCTCTTCTGGGTTCAGAACAAGCAGTTCGATACCATCCACGTCCCCGAGAACATCAACCCGGCCGTCCAGGGCAAGTGGGGCGACCTCATTCGTCTGCCCGTGATTCCCGTTGCGGCTTACATCGTCCCATCCTACCCCGAGCCCAGCAGACTGCTGTTCTTCTCCTCGTGGGGAGTAGACGCCTTTGGCGGTGCTTCAGGCATGACCCAGTACGGTGACTACAACTTCGCTACCGGCGAGATCTCTGAGCGCGCCGTCACCAATACCCACCACGACATGTTCTGCCCGGCCATCAGCCAGCTTCAGGACGGCCGCATCGTCATTCAGGGCGGCTCCGACGCCGAGGCCGTCAGCATCTACGACCCGGCCACTAACAACTTCACCCGTGGCCCCGACCTAAAGGTTGCCCGTGGCTACCAGACCTCTACCCTCCTCTCTAGCGGCAAGATCTTCACCATTGGCGGAGCCTACTCTGGCAAGCGCGAGGGCAAGAACGGCGAGGTGTACGACCCCGAGGCCAACGAGTGGACCTACCTTCCCGGCGCCGATGTCACCCCGATCCTGACCAACGACCACGAGGGCATCTGGCGCGAGGACAACCACGCCTGGCTCTTTGGCTGGAAGAACAACAGCATCTTCCAGGCCGGTCCGGGCAAGGACCAGCACTGGTTCGGCATCGAGGGCACCGGCTCCGTCACCAAGGCCGCAACCCGTGACGATGACGACGCCATGTGCGGCACCTGGGTCATGTACGACGCCGTCGCTGGCAAGATTCTCTCGGCCGGTGGAAGCCCCGACTACACCGACAGCGACGCCACCGTGCACGCCCACATCACCACCATCGGCGAGCCGGGCACCCCGTCCGAGGTCGAGCGCGTGGCGGACATGGCCTTCCCCCGCGGCTTCGCCAACGCCGTGGTCCTCCCCGACGGCCAAGTCCTCGTCACGGGCGGGCAGCGCAAGTCCCTCGTCTTCACCAACACGGATGGAATTCTCGTCGCCGAGCTCTTCAACCCGGAGACCAAGGAGTGGAAGCAAATGGCGCCCATGGCTGTCCCGCGCAACTACCACTCCGTCTCGATCCTCATGCCCGACGCCACCGTCTTCACCGGCGGCGGCGGCCTATGTTACGTCCAGCAGATCCTGGGCTCGACGGCCGGCTGCGACAAGACGGTCGACCACGCCGACGGCGAAATCTTTGAGCCCCCTTACTGTACAACGCCGACGGCTCCAAGGCCGCACGGCCCGTCGTGTCCGGGGTCACCGAGGAAGCCGTCAAGGCCGGCACGACGATCACTTTTACCGTTGAGGGCGTCGAGGCTGGCGGCAAGGGTGCCAAGGTCACTCTCATCCGCACCGGTAGCGTCACGCACTCGTCCAACACGGACCAGCGTCGCATCCCGCTGGACGACGTGCAGGTCGACGGCCAGTCTTTCACTGCCAAGTTGCCCGAGGACTATGGTATCCTGCTCCCCGGTTTCTACTACCTTTTTGTCTCGAATGCGCAGGGCACGCCTAGCATTGCAAAGACTTTGCACGTTGTCTTGTAGTGGAAGAAGAAGGAGAATGATGATACCTAATATGTAGCGAATTCTGATTTTGAAAAGCGGGAATAGAGAAAAGGGAAAAGAAGCAACAATTTTAGACATTAGACAATACTTAATTAGAGACCAGATCGAAAAAAAGAAAAATTAATGTTTAATACGAGGAGTTCCGAGTGTGTGTTATGTTTGACAATGAGTTCGGTCGTACTCGAGTTGGTGTTGTTGAGGGTGACGATCAACTCCGAACACCCCCTATTACTTGACGGCTTTTTGGATACAACGTTGAGGGTAAAAATAGCAAGGCCAACAATTACACGGCTGCAGTTGCGAGACTACTTGCCTATATCACCTAACCTACTTCATAACTTCATCTACTCGACCAAGCCAGATTTCAATACCTACAACTGCCAAAGGCATCATCAGACTGGGAAGAGGACACCGGTGATATGACAACGTGCCGTATGTCGAGAATAGCTCCGTGCTTAGAGGAGTTTCGACGTTATGGTTTCCCCGATATTTGAGAGTTTGCTTTGCCCATGGAAAGCATCGAGACGTATATGTATCTCCTTCAGATCCCAATAATCTGACTGCTTCACGTTTCCTTTCTTTAGTTGATGTGTCAAATTCGTAGACCGCAGTGCTCTGAAGAGTTCGTGATTTGTCCCGGTTCTTGGCTTACATGCATCCCGCACCGTCGCAGGACTAAGGTAGCCATCAAGATCGGCGACCGATTGCCGAGGACCGATTGGCTTCAGTCGTGCATATGCTCGCTCCTCAAGGTAGACCGCTTTTCAAGGCTTCAAACAGTTTCTGTTCGTTCGTCTCAACCCGTTCCCAAACTTTAGAGGCGGCCGTTGGCGACAAAAGGTTTTTCGCTTCGAAAAGAACGAAAGAAGCAATGACCTTTAACTGATGACGACATTGTGCGTTTTTTTTTGGAGAGAGGGACCCGCTTCGAGTGCACCACGCGACCATCTCCAAATCGGATGACTAGGTGGATGATAATGCGACTGACTCTTGTAGCATCCTTTGAGAGTGAAATGCAGCAAGCCGTGGTCGCGCTAGACATACGGGATTGGCTTCAGTTGATTATGAAGGCGGAGCTGGTGCCGATTACTTCGCGGAGAAGTAAGTGCCTGAGTGGAACACTTCTAGAACAAGACGAGAAGCAGTTGGGATCATCGCTCACCATCTGATACACTGATACATCAGATGCCCCCTCAAGTTCCCCAACACCCGTCCATGCAAGATCCCTTCCTAAACAAAGTATTCAGCAGTTCTCCTGATAACGAACCGTTCTGATCCCAACATGAGATAGCTAGGTATACTACAGCTAAACCCCACGGCCTCAGCCTCTTTCCCCCGCGCCAACCACTAAATCCCATACAAGATGCTCGTTCGGAACGCACCTTGGTCTCGAACAGAAACGGAAAATGGAGGTGGGATGCAACTCCAATTTCACAGTCTGAACTATCTCAAACGCAATAGCAGAATTATTTTAACTTGTATTATTGCTAGGAGTGTTTAACGATAGACTCAAATCCATATCATCTCCCCCATCCCCCCGTCCGTGATCCCTTTCACACCATCCCATCCCATCCCCCCTTGTTACGTAGGCGAAGAGAAATAGAGAGAGGAAAATACAACAACAAAACAAACAAAACAACACCGAGAAATCAAACAACCCACATCCTCGTCCGTTGCTAGCGGCCGTTACAACACTTCTCGGAGCCGAATCGCCTACTTTCTACTCTCCGTTTCACAGGTCTTCCTCGCTCCCAACTATTAAGAAAAACTTGGTGATTCTCCTGTCCTTACCGGCGCAGCTCAATCTCACCTAAGAATTCCGGCCATCCCATGCACACCTCAAAGTCTCATCCAGTTCCCCCGAATCTGTCTGTCCCGCTTACCGAAAAGGCGGGCACCCACCACCACCACAACCGCGACCACCACGCGCCTCATCGGCCGATCACTGACCTCGTGGCTGCCTGCGTTTTAAACTTGGCGCCGGCGTGACTACGTTTCGATCTAGGACTCACGCACTTACCCTAAGCGAAGAAAGACAAAAGGACACTAGAAAAGAAAAGACTGAGTAGAAAGGAAAGAAACGAAAAAAAAGGAGCGCATTGTGTTTATTGTTCCCTCGTGTACACAAGTACCTTACCTTACCCCCGGTATCACAACAGACGAGAGAGAAAGCCGCGCACCAAGCGGAAGCCACCACCACCACCACCACAACCACCACCAACGTTTCGTCGAGTCCTCCCTCCCTCGAAATCAAACGGTCGTCTTTACCCTTTTCCCTCCAAAGGATCCAACATCGTCTTCTCCAATCGAGGATTAGCACGAAAGCCACACCCGTTTGAGCTTCACTCCCTCCTGAGTCCCCCCACGATTCTTCAACAAACCCATTCTCACCAACATTCCCGCGCTGTCCCTCACCGAATTCCAGCAGTGTTTCCTCCTCACTGCCGGTGCCCACCACCACCACCACCACCACCACCACCACAGCTGCCACCCCTCAGGCTCTCGGTCGCATCACGCACCGAACCACTTTCCAAAAGGCAAACCTGCCCTGGTCAAACATTCGCTTCTCTCCACCCTACCGATCTATCCGACCTTCACTCCTCAAGAAAGCGCATTCCGCGCTACTCCTCCCCTCCACCCAACCTCAACCCTCTCGCTTTCCCCGTTGCATACGGGGCGTCCGAGAGAGATAGAGATAAGGGAGAATGTCGTCTCTCGAGGCAAAGATCGTCGTCCTCGGCTCCCAAAATGTCGGCAAGACGAGCCTCGTCATGCGCTATTGCAAGGGCTCCTTCAACCCGGCCCAGACAACCTCCACCGTCGGCGCGAGCTTCATGACCAAGCGCGTCGTCGATACCGATACCGACACCGTGGTGCGACTACAGATCTGGGATACTGGTATGCCTTTCCCTCCCCCCCTCCCCTCCACTCGCCCTGACCACCAGCTGCGATGACAAAGTTGCTCTTCCTGTCAACTTTGTTGTCGCAGTCGCAAAAAAGTTACTTATTCGAACTTACTAACATGTGTGTTTCCCGTCCCTACCAGCCGGTCAAGAACGCTTCCGCTCCATCTCCCGCCTCTACTACCGCGGCGCCAACGCCTGCATCCTCTGCTACTCCATCACAGACGCCCAGTCCTTTACCGAAATGGGAGTCTGGCTCACCGAGCTCCGCCGCAACCTCCCCGGCGACGTCGTCCTCCACGTCGTCGGCACGAAAGCAGACATCGTCGCCCGCGACCCCTCCCGCCGCGAAGTCCCCTTTGAGCGCTGCATAGCCTACGTCGCAGAAAACCTCGCCCCCGGCCTGGCCTCGACACCGCCCCCGACGGCGACATCCAGCGGCATGCCCTCCCTCCTCTCCTCCTCCGATCCGCGCCAGTCCTCCTCGCAGGTCCACCAGAGCACAAGCACGTTTGGCGGCGGACCAAGCGGAGGCGAGCCGCGCAGCCCATCATCGAAACGCAGTTCTGGGTTCTGGGGCCAGGAGGTCGGCTGGGACGCCTGCCACGAGATCAGCGCCGAGAGCGGCGAGGGCGTGGAGGAAGTGTTCCGCGTCGTGACGAGGAAGCTCGTCGAGCAGAACCGCAAGATGCAGCAGGCGCTGTTGCTGGCTACGGCTACGCCTGGCACGCCGGGATACGAGACGGGCATGGATGGCGGGTACTTTGACGGCATGAATCCCAGGGGCAGCTTCCGAGTTGGGCGGGACCGGCGGAGCTGGCTGTTTTCGCCCAACTTTTCGCCTGCTGTTACGGTTGAGCAGGGCGGGACGGAGCAGGATGCTGATGAGGGTGCTGGGAAATCAAGGAGGAAGTGCTGTTGAAAGTCGTCTCAGAGAAGGAGAAGGAGTACGACATGCAGAGATGAGAGATGTGCGAACGAGACTCTGGAAAATGGGCCTCGTGAGAATGCCCTTCTACGTCCTTTGCATGACGGATGGAGAGCTGAATTGCACCGACGAGTGGCATTCGCATCCCGGCACATCATGAGAGGAGAGTATGAACGGATCACAACGACCTGAAAGGGATATTCGACGACGACGACGACGACGACGAAGACGATACGCATGGCTGACTTGGGGCATAAATACCCTTACCGCTCGAGTTGCAATGCCGGCTCAGATGCAAACACGAAAAGCAACAGCAACAAGACGTATCATCCGGACTGGGCACCGAGCACGCATTTTGATCACAGTACACACCGAACGAAACACGACCATGATTTTGTTTTTCCTGGGAGTCTGCAAGCATGGTGCGAGGGCGTTTTTTTCTTCTTGGATTTGTGTTTGGTCATTGGGGGGCGCCCCTATCAGTTGCGAATGAGGAATTACAGTACACGGAAAGCGAGGAGGAGGAGGATTTTCAAAGATCTTTGGGAACGAGTTAACTCTGTCGAGGTTTTTTGGGAAAGGGGGGGAAGGGAGCATGTCTTGAGTTCTTCCTTCTGTCGTATACATGTTGCGGATGAAGGGTGTTTCTTCATATTTTGTTTTTGTCATGGGGCATTGGGTACGAGGGATTGAATTTCCTTCCACCCTGCCCCCCTAATTTTGTTTCTTTGGGCCTTTTTATTACACTGTGTTTTTTCTACATGGACAGGAGGGGGACATCATCTCTCGCGAGAGGGCATTGTTCAAATGTTGTTTCTTGAATGGGTTTTACTTATCATAAAGGCATGGGAAATGGGTGTTCTCTTCTTGATTGTATTGTTTCATTTGAGTCTAGATGGGGGCTTCACGCCCAGCAGCAGCAGCAGCAGCAGCAGCAGTGGGTTTCACATCATCTGCATTCATAGCATTTCCTTCCGTCTACGCTGCATCTAATTTAGCCCAAATTTCATTGCCACTGCCACTACCAAGAGCGCATCTTCACTATTCCGAATTACCAACTGAGCTTTTGATCTACAGTGGGTGTGAATATGTGCGTTTATTTTCAAGACCGAGAAGCACCATCACCATGCTGTTGAAGCTGCGCCTTCTTGGACTTGTCCACGTCATCATCAACCACCGGCGCCGCGGGGACGTCGACGGTAGCGCGGTACTCCAGCCCAACATACGCGTCGCTGACGACGATGACCTCGAGCTTCTTGCCCTGCGCGGTCTCGGGGACCTTGATAGCCACGCGCGCGGTAGGCTTAGACCCGACGGCGACGCCGCGGCCCGGTCCACCGCCGGACCAGCCCGCGCGCTTGACGGCGAGGACGTCGTCGCGGGCCGGATCGGCGAGGAGGACGAACCAGCCTTCATTTTGGGGTTTCGGGAAGCGGGGCGCGTAGACGTGGGCGTCGCGTTCGGTTAGGGCATTCAGGCGGCGGAGGTCGACCGTGATGCCCAGGGCTGTGGTTTCCGCTGCTGGGACGGAGACGGCGAGGTTGGGGAGTTGGGCTGCGGCTTTGGCGAAACGGGGTTGTTGGTGAGGCGGGACGGAGAGCTGTTTTGCGAGGGAGGTGATTTTGGATGGCGAGGAGGCGAGGGCGGAGATTTTGGCGAGAGTGAGGTTGGATTTGTCCGTCTTGAGGGTGTCGAGGCCGACGCCTGGGAGGATGGAGGGCGGCGGGTCGGTGGGCCAGCGGGCAGATTTGATGCACTGGAGGAGGGTGATGAACTGCAGGCAGGTGGAGAGGTGGCCTAGCTCGGTTGTGACGTCGATGGAGGCCTGGATGATACGGATGGCCTGGTCGAGAACGCTGGTCTGGTCGCCGACGTAGTCGGTGATGGGGAGGGAAATGCGCGACATATGTGCCTGGAGCAGGAGGAAGGCTTTCACGTGGGGGTCCCACATGGGGAGACCAAAGGAGCTGCCGGGGAAGAGGAGGTTGCGGGAGAGCTCCTCGTTGATGAGATCTTCGTTGTGGCGGACGGGGAGCTCGTCGTACTCTGTGGCGCGGGACATCCAGGAGAGGACGTCGAGGAGGGAGGCGGCAGCCTTGACGTGCTTGACGAGGTGGCGGATGGTGATGTGGGAGAGGTAGTAGTAACTCATTATCTTGCCCATCGGGGTGGGATCGACGTCGCCATTAGGGAAGACTTCGACGCAGCTGGAGCGGGCGAGTTCGTCGAGGGACTTGTCAATCATTTCAATCATGTAGTCGTTTGCCATGGTCTGGGCGGCGATGCTATTGTGCTCCTCGGCCGAGATCTCGAGGCCGTAGTATGACGGGTTCTTGTGCAGACGCCGGAAGAAGAAGGTCCAAGTCAGATAGTCGAGGGCGTCCTGCTTCGTGACGATGGTCTCGGCCGAGACTTCGGCGCACAAATGGTTGTCGAGGACCGTGTGGAGGGATGACTCGACGGGGAAGCCGGTGTGGAGGAAGTGCTTGTAAAAGTCCTTCTTGGCATCCTTTGTGAAGATGCGAGCCACGCCAGAGTTGTCGAACTGCGGACGGCCGGCGCGTCCCAGCATCTGGAGGACGTCCGTAAGGTCCATGTCCTTGTAACCCTCAATCTTTGCGTCGTAGAACTGTGTGCCCTTGACGACAACGAGGTGGGCCGGCAGGTTGACACCCCACGCGAGGGTACTGGTGGCGACGAGGATCTGGATCTTGTTGTTCAGGAAAAGTTCCTCGGCCAGTTGACGGTCGGACTCGACGAGACCGGCGTGGTGGAGTCCGATACCAAAGCTGATGGCTTCCTTGAGAGCATCGTCCTTGACCCTGGCGAGATTGAGCTGGAGGTCGTCCTCGTCCATATGAAGGAATCGGCGAGGGTTGTCTTCCATGCCGCAGTAGTTGATGAGGTCTTTAGCCGTCAGGCGCGTCTGTCTTCGAGAAGGTACGAAAACGATGACAGGCTTGTCCGGGCTGTGCGTCTTGACAGCGAGGAACGTCGGGCGGTTCATGGACTGCATCAGCGGGCAGAAGCCCCTGACTTCGGGGAAACCGTCGATGTACAGCTCTAGGGGAACCGGACGCACAGAGTGGCGGAAGTTGAACAGGCCTTCCTTAACACCGAGCCAGTTGCCCAGGTCAGTGGCGTTGGCGCATGCCGTCGACATACCCAGGAGCCGGACAGAGTTCTTGATGGATGCCGCGATGTAGTTCATGCCTTGAGTCGGTCAGCATCTTGCTAGGTTACAATCACCACTTGCACACTTACGAGAAACGATGATCTCCAGAATTGGACCACGATCACCAGCGAGGAGATGAATCTCGTCAATAATGACGAGACTCACCTGTCGAACGTAGCCTCTCGTCTGCCAACTACGAGAGATACCGTCCCATTTCTCGGGCGTAGTGATGATGACGTCGGCATCCTTGATAGTGCGCGTATCAGGGGTATTGTCACCTAGTTAGGTCAATGAGTATTCCAGAATCAAAAGACGCATGCAACGTACCTGTCAGTTCGACCAGCTTCAGTCCCAGTGGCCTAGCGAGTCTAGCTCCCCAATCTTTGACACGCTCGCGAACCAGAGCCTTCATCGGCGCAATGTACACAACCTTGGATTTTGGCCGCTCTCTGAAAGCCCACCACATCGCCAGCTCTGCCGCAACGGTCTTTCCACTACCAGTGGGAGATCCGAGGAGAACATTGGCGGGTGTGTGGTAGAGGGTGTGGAAAATCTGCGTCTGCATGGGGTTGAAGTACTGGAAGCGCTGGGCGTAAATCTCCTCGAGAGCCGGGTTCTTGAGAGCATTAATTGGAAGCGGTTGTAGGTTGAGGAGATCAGTGTACACGCTCTCAGTGTCTGGGCGAATCAAGTGCTGGAAAGAAACGGGCGTCACCGTCTCAGCGCCAAGCCATCGGTCAGATACTGCCCGCACGTAGATCTGAGTGGGCAAGGGATCCGAAAGAGGGATGGTGAAGTTGAGTTCGTGCTCATCGTGGAGCTTCCTCCTGTTCAGAAGGAAGAACTCGTGATGGTAGATCTCAGAGGTCTCAGAGTTCTCGACCCAGATGTAGTACGACTCGGAAGTCCCGTGAATGTGGTCGTTCCATCGGAAGTCAGGCTCGATAAACAACTTGATCCGAAGAACGTCGCGGTTAAGAGGTGCAATTTCCGCTTCGACGCTGATGGTCGGGAAATTGTTCAATATATGGGCAATCTTCTTGCCCGCATTCTGGTTGTGAACCAGGCTACCAATCTCGGCAGATTCCATGTCTCTCATTGCCTCCACGGTCATGTTGTCCTTGGCATCGAGCTGATTGAAGACCGACTTGGGGAGATCGAACTGGTGTAGAGGGTGTTGGAAGGGCCAGATGCGTTTTTCAATAGACTTGGCGAGGGTGAGTAGAACCAGACACTGATGTCCCCATCTCCTATTCAGAGCAATCATGAACAAGGCTCTGCAAATACGACCCGCCTGCTGAGCAACATAGTTGAGATCATTGCCAAGAGCAAAGTCTTCTGGCTGCGCTCTCGAGATGTATGCCTGCAGCAGGATATTGGTCTTGGCCTGGGGCGTGTCAATGCCGCCATCAACGTCGCAAGGAACGACATCGTTTCTCAGACGCGTGAGCTCTTTTTCTTCAGAGTCTCTGGACTGAATATTGTCAAACTCCCCGCTCATAGCGATCATCTTTAGAATATCGGCCTCAGTAGCCATGGGTCGCATCATGGTGTTGAAGATCTGAACACTCGTGTGCAAGATGTAGTACTGACTGGCAATGCGACCGATATCCTTGCTGCGGAGCTCCTCGGTCACTTCGTTGAAGATGATCATCTGGCTCTGTTGAAGAGTTCGGGCAGCCTGGATAGCTAGCGTGCGACGTCTCTGAACAAGAGTGGGATCATCCCGAATTTCAGCCCATTCGATGCCGTAGCTCATTGGACTTCTTTGCATGCGAACAAAGAGGTACGAGTATCCAATCCACTGAACAGCTTCGGGAATCGACGTCACAGTACCGAGGGAAATCTCAGCATTCAGATTGTCGACGAGCTTGGTGGAAAACTTGGACTCGATCGGTTGCTGCTCTGTGACGGTGGTCAAGTAGTGATGGAGCCTGTCCTGAGTGGTACAAATCAAACCGATACCGGTGTCCTCGAATTGGGGACGACCGGCACGACCAAAGATTTGCAACACGTCAAGAATGCCGAGATCGACAAATTTACCCTCCTGTGCGCTGTACACTTGGGTTCCCTTGATAACGACCGCTGCCGCGGGCAAGTTGACACCCCAGGCGAGAGTCGCCGTACAGCAGAGAACCTTGAGGACACCCTCTCCGAAGAGCCTCTCCATAAGATTTCTGTCGGAGCGTGCCATACCAGCGTGATGAATGCCCAAGCCCTTGGGCACCAATTCTCGCAGGTCTCGTGCCTTGGATTGCTTCATGTCTCGTACGGCGTTCTCGTAATTCGGGTGGTCGGTGGGATCGAATAGATCCACGCAGAAATCTTCTATGGCCTTCTCGTACAGCATCTTGGCCGTCAGGAGAGTATCTCGCCGCGAATGGACAAAGACCATGACTTGGTGGCCTTTCTGAAGCATGTCCCTAACCTTTTCAAAGGCAACGGTGTCCAAGTTCTCTCTGGACGCCTTGGAACCAGCTTTACCCTTCACACCAATGAAGTGCTGCTCCAAAGGCACGGGACGGAATGAAGCGTCAAAGTAGAACATACCGGCGTGCCGGTTGACCTTGAGGAAGTCGGCAACATCCACGTAGTTCGGAAGCGTGGCACTGAGGCCGACGATACGAATCAACGACTGGGTGCTCTCGACTTGACGCTCAGTTCTGGCGACGAGAGATTCCAGAACAGCACCACGCTCATCGTGAAGCATGTGAACCTCATCGATGATCAGGAGACGGACTTTCTGCACCAGCTCGGTATCGCCAGTTCCCTTTCTCGTCACGACGTCCCACTTCTCAGGGGTGGTGACGATGATTTGGGTTTGCACAATTTCGGCCTTGGTCAGGTGCATATCTCCAGTGAATTCACGGCACTTGATGCCTAACCATGCCAGTCGCTTGCCAAGCTTTTCGGTGATTTCCGCAGCCAAAGCCTTCATAGGCGCAACGTAGACGATCTTGAAGTCCTGGAGATCGACTGCGAAGTCTGTGGCAGTGATGTCTTCAATGGGGTTGGGCGTGCAATAGTGACCAATGGTTTGGAGGATTGTGAGCATCGCAGCATCCGTTTTACCCTGTTTCCGGTCAGTAACCTGAGCATAACACGACATACTTGGGGCGACTTACAGCACCAGTAGGGGCACAGATGAGCATATTCTCGTTTGTCTTGTATGCGACTGGGTGGACCAGACTCTGCATTCGGTTGAGTGCTTTGTATCCCTTGAAGGTGCCGCGACACAGGCCGTCCATGTCTGAAATCTTGACCAATCTCTGGCCGGGACCCAGAACCCCCTTCTTCCCTGCAGGAATGGCATACTCCTCATACTTGTCGAATAGTAGCCTTTCACTGCCGCTTGGAAGGCCGTACTTCTGGCCTGAGTGGCTGAGGGAGTTTCCGGCGTTGTATGACTTGTACACGTGGGGGTACTGGACTTCTCTGGTCATGGCGGGCGCGAGAGTCGCATTCTTGTGCTCAAAGTCCTGTCGCCTCAAGGCCTCCTCACGCTGTGCCTTGCTCAAGAGTTTTCCCTTGGGCTCCTGGGAACCTTGAGAGGTGACGGCCGTGACAATCTCGTTGCGGTGGCCGAGCAGTTCGATAATAAAGTCAAAGTCGTCGAAGCCGACGAGATCGGCGAGCTGGGACTGGAGCTCTTCATCGCCTTGGCCGGATATAAGGATGCTGATGATCTGGTTCTGGAAGACGTCTTCGGCCAACCCATTTTTGGCGGCGATGGATGAGCACTTGCTCACGAACCAGGCGGCGCCGTAAGCAGCGTCGCCGTTGGTGGCGTCGTGACCGTCTAACTGGTCGCTGCTGTACTCATCATCTTCGTCGTCTGAGATGAAGTCCCAGACGTCCTGTGCGCCGTTGCCTGAGGAGTAGCCTTCGTATTCATCGTCGAAATCTACATCCGAGGGGGGTTCTGAGGGGAGTTTAAGACCAGCCAAAGCCGTTTTCATGGCCTCGAACTGGGCTCGCCACTGGGCCTCTGCGTTGTCGAGATTTGCAGACGCCATTATTGGGCAGTTGAAGGGATGTTGTCTTCAGAGCTCTCAAATCTACTTTTTGTTGAATGAGAAAGAGGGACAGAGGGTGGTTGGGAATGATGCAACTTCTCCCCGGTCCTCATATAGAACACCAGTGAGGTCGAAAATGTCTATGATGACTAGCGGTGGTAAGTAAGCCGGGCCCGGTGTTGGAGGAGTCATTCACCGAGTCGCCGCCCGCCGTGGTGCATAGTGGGGCGGCCTGGAAGGGGGAAAGGTGACGGGAAGTACCTGCAGCCGCCAACTCCCCGCCGGATCAACTCTGACCTTCATTGTCGGCCAACGTGGCACTCAAGTTAGCATAAGGTAAGGTAGTTCCGTCGATTTGCTCCTGCACCCAATGACGTCCGTGGTTGGTGGGGGTTCTAGACTTTTGCTCGTAGGTCAGGTCACGTCACACACTGCGACACCTTGCTCTTTGTAAGGTAAGGTTGGTAGGTACCTACGCAGGTACTTTGGTACGGGCTGACCGCCACACTGAGGACGGAAGAGGGGAGCGCCCGAGCCTCCGCAGGCGGCAGGCAGGCTGTCACCGCAATGCTTAGCGGACCTGGTGTGCTGGGTGCTAAGCAAGGTACGCAGGTACATCAATGCCTTAATTACCTTACTCTGCAGCCTAGAGGGGCAGTCCGCTGAGCCAAGTTTCCTAATAGTGGGTGGTGCATGTGATGTATCGCCCCTCTAAGCCAATTGTTCCCCAAGGTGCCCGCGGTGCCCTCTGTAAACCTTGAACCGACGCGGAGACGCTTTCTCCATCGTCCTACAACTCGGATCGCCTCCTTTCTCCATTATCTCCATTCCCAATCCCCCCTACGAATACCTGACTTTCTCACCCTCCCACGAATAAGCCCGTTCGCTGTTCTCGAACTTGACGTCCTCGATTACCTGCGAATTGCCTACGAATAGAAGACAACTAGACCTCACGACTAGACCTTTCCGCTACCCCTCTCGCCCCTCAAACTCCGCCGTAAGTCGAAGCCGGATCTCCCCTCTCATCGCCTAGACCGCCTTCCACGGCGACATCTTTGATTGACGACTAACACCACAACTCCAGAAAATGAAGTTGCACTACATCGGAGTACGTCTCTCTCCCATCGCTGCTACCTGGCACGTCGAGCGATCCTGAAAACACCTGCCCGCGACCCAGTAATTCAATCAAATCGCAACTAACGCCTGCGTCGCAATAGATCCTCCGCAATGACAGCAAGCCCGCCGTCGAGCTCTGCAGCGAGATGGAGCTGTCCGCATACTCCCGGTTCACTAGAAGTAAGCCATCCACGATTTGCGCACACGGGGGAACTGGTCGCCCCAGCTGCGTGCCCGACGACTTGGGCCTCGAGCCTATCGTGCCCTCTCATGCTCGAACCTGAGCTGATGATCCTTGAAACACAGACAGCTACGCCGAGTTCATGAGCCTATTCTCTAAGAAGGTGGCCGAGTCGACGCGTCCCGGCCAGAGGCAAGATATCGAGGAGGGCGACAACACATTCCACTGTGTGGGAAGAAGCGAGGGTATCTGTGGCGTGTAAGTGGGCAACTCTTCCAAGATGCCTTCTTGAAGGAGCCGCACGCACACCAAGGGGCGGTGCTGACATTCCACTGCGTAGTATCATTTCCGATCACCAATACCCGAGTCTCGTCGCTCACCAGCTTCTCTCCAAGATGTACGTTCACCATCCAGCCCCTGGGCCTGCCAAGCCCCCGCTCCCCTATTAAGTTTCCCCCAAGGCCATGCTAACAAAGGGACTGAATTCACATAACAGCGTCGACGAGTTCCTCACCAAGCACCCGCGCTCCACATGGGCGACGGGCGAACCCAAGCTCGTCCTCCCCGAGCTCAAGGAGTACCTTACGCGGTACCAAGACCCGCAACAGGCCGACTCGATCCTCAAGATCCAAAAGGAGCTCGACGAGACCAAGATCGTGCTGCACAAGACCATTCAGAGCGTTCTGGAGCGCGGAGAAAAGATTGACGACTTGGTGGCCAAGAGCGACGGCCTGAGCTCCCAGAGCAAGATGTTTTATCAGCAGGCGAAGAAGCAAAACTCGTGCTGCATCGTCATGTAAAAAACAAAGAAGCCACAACCCCTTTTCTTTTTCAAATCGCCCGCCTCGTGCTTCCCTCACCTGAGTTAATCGTCTTTTGAACCGTCTGGCGTTGGATCCCCTTGGAACTCTGTCTCAGCATAAACGCTCGCTCCGTGTTCAACGCTCGCTAGGTTTCGCAAGCAAGAACGACTGTCTTTCTTTGCTTTCTTTTGCAACAACATCGGGAGAGGGGGGGGCGCTTGCACTACCTACACTCCCAGCAGGATGATGGGAAGGTAGATTAGCAAGGCCCAGTGTTCATATTTTCCCCCTCAGATCGGGGCCGCCAAACTTGCTTTTGGTAGCGAGACAAATCGACGGCAAGAGTTTTAGGATAAATACAAATCTTTTACCCCCGTTGCAGAAAATGTCGTTGTACGGAGAACTGCGTGCAGAAGAAGAAGAAGAAGGAAACAAAGGGGGCGGCAGTGAGCCGAGACATTCTTTGCTTGATTCCTTGATGGTGTGAGACAAAGGAATGCTAGGCACCCAGTCACTTGTTCCTAACGACTATTCTACTGTTGTTCACCAGATGGCGGTCTCCTGGGTTGCGGAAACTTCGATTTCGACAAGCAAGGCCTATTGAACGTCGTTGATAATCTTGAGCACGGGGTGTGCAATCTTCGAGTTCTCGCGGAGAAGTAGTGTGTTATCGATTCTTGTTCAACATGTACCTACATACCATCGTGTCCTTCTGATCCCCTGGGTTAAAGACGTATACACCGAGGTCTCTCTAGCCAGCATGTGTAGTGATTATCTTCGCTTCCTCCATTGCAAGGGTTACAGCTCTACCCCGAGGATTTCTAAAAGTTTTAAAAAAGACCACGTAGAGTCCACGCGGCTGAATCTGCTACACAGCCGCGGGGCTGACTGAGACCCAAGGCTCGTCGCTGAACCTCGAGACCTCGAGTGCGCCTGGAAACCTACGTGCCAAGTTTCATTTCTCAATCACGAACATGACCAAGGCGCAAATTAAAGTCCAGGGTGCTCAAAGGCGATGACTCAAAAAAGTTGAACCCGGAAACGGCATTTATTTTTAAGCTTTAGGGATTATCCAAGAAAAAAAAGGAAGACTCTCCAAAAAAGCTTTCTTCATAATGGTGAATCAAAGGGTAACAGGTTTGAAAAATGCCCTGGCCCTCGCCCGCCGTCCCTCTCCCTTCCTACACCAGATAATAATAAAAAATCTCTCCCCCAACAGTGGTATCGATTGCGCGCAAAAGAAACGAACCTTCGAGGTCGTATTACAGGAAGATCAGATACTCCATCGAGAATCCTTTTCTGTGTTTTGCTTCTCGGGAAACTCGCTTGCAAGTGACAAAAAAGACCGTTCGAACTTTGCTTTTCTGACAAGGCCCACCACACACGCATACAACCCCCCATACAAGACAATGAACTCGTCAAACCTGTAACCAGAGTGAAGTAAGCCCCCTTTCACTAGGCGTATGAAATCCCGCTACAAACATAGTCCAAAATGGTCCTCCAGAATAATAAGGGGAAAAGTGTCGACAAAAAGGTGGAGTAAAGGAACAAAATCGGTGGGTGAGAAGGTGTTTGAGTAACAAAAGTGGTTTGGTAGAAGTCTGATGGCGAGTCCGAGCACCATCAGTGTATGTGGACGAAGGAAATTAGAAGAATAATGTCCGAAAGGGTGATATGGTGATGAGTCTGGGCTCCATGGAATTTCGTATGAGTTTACGCCAAGTCATCCTCGACGATGATCCGCGAGCTCTTGCGGTT
The DNA here is from genome assembly GCF_027942845.1 of Colletotrichum fioriniae. Lineage (NCBI taxonomy): Eukaryota > Fungi > Ascomycota > Sordariomycetes > Glomerellales > Glomerellaceae > Colletotrichum > Colletotrichum fioriniae. Next base: position 1,474,771 of record NW_027076842.1, read on the forward strand.
CTGTGCGATTTGCTGCTCAAATGTCTCGCCGTGGCTGATGAGTGTCGGCGTGGAGCTCTTCGTCGTGGATAGCCGCTCATTCTTACCCACAGTGATAGTCGTCACCGGGCTTCTAACATTGGGGCTGCCGCCGGTGCGAACAGCATTTGTCTTCAAGGGACGCAACATTCGGCGCTGCTGCCGAGAGATGCTGATCTGCCGGGCAATCGAAATTTCCACCGCAGCGCGGAGCGCGTCATCCGGCTCAGACTCGTCAAGGGACGGCTTTGTGACGTGCGTATGGACTGAGGATACCGATGCTGGAGAGCGGTCTTTGGCGCTTGGCGCGGCGCTCGACGGAGCTGTGGACTCGCCTGGTGTCGAGATCATCTGCCATGCGGGTTCGTAGATGGTCGGCTTCAGTTGCTCTGTCAAGTGGATCTCCTCGGATTCGTTGTCGTCTGTTGGAGAGTCGAGCATAAGGCCAGACTGCTCGGGTCCGAAGACGAAGTCGTGTGCCGCGGAGGGCTCCATGGGATGAGCCCGGTTGCTCGTCTCAGGCGATGGGGTCTTTCGCTTGATGGATTCTGGGCTCCTTTCCTCTGCGGCTGGCTCGAAGCTTGCTCTCTGTGGGGACGACAAGAAAGCGGGTGAAGTATTTGAGCGGAATCGGGGTGACTGAGGCGGGTTGTTGGCCGATTCCGAGGGCGTGGCCGGGAATAGTGAGAGCGAAAACGCCGGCGATTTGAGCGGCTGCGGTGATGTTGCCCTCCGACCCCTCATACGTTCCCTCTCCTCCTCTTCCCTCGTGACCTGGTCGTTGATCGTTTTCAACCTGTCCAGAGTAGCTTGCCGCCTTGCCAGAAGCGAAGATGAAGGCTGTAAACCTTGCGGTCCCGATGTCGAGTCTTGTGATCCATGTGGTTGTTGTCCCAGGACGTTACCAAACATTACACTGTACCTCTCCATCGTGATGCTGGGAATCTCCACGTCCAAGAACCCGCCCGATGGCTTAGGCGGCAAAGCCGGTACCCCCATAGACACGTGAACCGGCGCAGATATGTCCGACTTCTTGACACTCTTAGTCGATCGTGTGGACGCCATTCTGCTTAGTAGTTTAGGGGGCTTTGAATCTTTCGGGCTCGGCGGGGCCACCGGGCCAGCCGTTTGTGAGCGCTTCATGGCAGGTTTGCTATCCGCTGTCCTCTTCTCCGTGTTCCGTCTTCCCAAGTCAGTGGCCTGGTTCGTCGTCGGTGAAATGTCGAAGTCCGTCCTCGTCGGTGCCGGATGCTGAAGATTCATGGGTTGTGAGATGGCCACTGGGGATGAAGCAAGCCGCTTGCTTTTTGAACGGCCAAATAGTTTCCACCTTCCTGATTTCTGCTTCGGTGCCGGCACGGGTTCTGGTATCTCCTGTTGCGGTTCTGGTGTTGGCGAGGCCCTCATCATGGTCGTGCTGAGGCTGGATGCCTGCGGTTGCCACTCGTCTCTCGGGGCGGGCATCGGCGATGGAAGGAATTCGCGCGACGCTGTGAAGTCCGGAGGTGGATGTGTCGGGCTCCCTATGGCCATGCCTATTGCTATCGTTCCCATGTTGCTATCCATCGAATCTGGCGTCTGGGTCCTGACTGTAAAGGTGCGCGCCGGCGAGAAGTCGTGTGAGAAGTCGCCAGGACTCTCTACCGGAGATGCTGGGTTGTCCCGTATCGGGATGTGATACGACTTGTAACCACCACGTGCTGAAGACTGAGGCCTGATGTACAGGTCATCCTTGGACATACGTCTATCAGCAAAGGATCTGAAGCTGGTGGTGCTGTAGTTATGAGGTGAAAGACCTCCGCTAGTGCTGGGCCGCTCAGCCATGGTCGAAGACGCCTTGGATGGAGGAGGTGTAGGCAGTGGGCGATGGCGGTATGTGTTGCGAGTTTCAACGGCAACGGCAGCAACGGCGGCAGCGTCGGCGGCAGCGTCCTTTGCAAAGAAGGGCACGCCCTCGTTTTGAGAAGCGCTCGAGTCTTCCTTGGTCTGTTGGAAACTTGACACAAGACCCGGCGACCCCAGGACGGGGGACTCTGGGCCGTGCGTCTGCACACCACCGGGGGCCCCTCCACCAGTCCTCATGCTCTTCATAGATCTGGAACGGTTAACCAATTTGAACATGCTCCTCTAATGGCCCGGAACAGGACTTTGCAATGCTAGCGCTTGGCGGATCCTTGTTGACAGGGCTATAAGAGCAAGAACCAGGCGGGATGCCCAGAACGTGGAGCGGGGTGATCGGTTTCGAAAAAGGAGATGATGGGAAGCGGTCGCAGGAACTAGTAGAATCGGTGGACTAGAAGGCCGTCTTGCAAGTTGCGCCAAATGTGGAGGCAAAAGAAGAGAAAATGAGAAATATGGCTGCTAGCAGAAAGGCAGTTGCTGGAAAGAAAGACCAAAGACCCGATGACAGAGAACCCCCCGAAGCCCATATGCAGAGAACAGGAGAGGACCCAGACCGCAGACGGAGGGGACACTCTGACTTAACTCTACTTTGATATCATCCCCTCTGATTTCGCCTCTGCAGGGTCGACCCAGAGCCCAGAAGCCCTCGTTCTTGGTCCCCAGCACGCGACTCGCAACTTTGTCGCCTGTTTGAGATTGATAGGACGGATATTTTAGGGGGGGCTGATCAACACAAGGATGACGAACTTCGACATCCTGTCCTTGGGCCAGTCTGTGGATCGAGGGTCCCGGTCGTTTGTGAACGATAAGTCGCGTATCTTCTGCGGTCGAGTGGAGGTCTTGCGGTTTCGTGTGTCAGACTAGCGAGAACTGTAGGGAAGCACAGCGGCGAAGCATGATTAACGGAGTCGTCATCTGCATGGCGACCGAGAGGTCTAGAGACTCTGGACAGTCTGATATTTGTGTTGACACTGCCGTGCGGCGTGGCGGTCAAGGCTGGTTGAGGGGGCTGAGAGTCGAGAGCTGAGTGAGAAGCCTCGGATGACTCCATCGTCAAGCCGCGGCAGCTTCCGGTATTATCGTTCTGGAGCTTCACGACGGAAAGCTCATAAGAAGCAATTTGACTTCAAATTGACTACGCCCACATGCCTTGTTGTGCCCCCCGTCGTATCGTGCCGTACCTTGCCGCTAGAGAGAGCTAAAGAGGGGAGGGATTCGAGAAGGATGAGAGAAGAGGGAGGGTCGCATCCGTGCTTGGTCTGCGGGACATCCTGGAAAGGTTGGGTTACCCCAGCCCGGGGGCAACAAGCCTCAGGGTCGTCCCTGTCATACCGCACGTCCTCTCGCCTTCGTTGTCGTCGGCCCCCCGAGGCCCAAGCCTCGTCCGTCGATGTGATCGATTCGCTCATAATCCGAAAGGCCGTCACTCACGGTAACTTGTAACTAGCCGTTGAGGGCGTCGAAGAACTAGACTGATCCCAATTGCAAGAAACTGGGGCAGCCGGGATCCGAATCGCCTCTGCAAGATGGGACTGGCCCAGACTCAAGATGAGTAACACGAGGACGTCCCCTCTGATGCCCGGTGCTGCCCCAAGATTTGCCCAACGGTCACCAGGCTGAAAATTGCTTCATTTGAAGTTCAATCTCCCAGGCGATGCGGTCAGCGAATGAGAGTTACACGACGTTGCAGTCGCGGATCCTCTCCGCACCGCTGGGCTAACAACGCCCTGCCCACGCATGTACCGATCCCCCACTCTGACATCAAACGGGTCTCTCGTTTTAAATGAAAGGATCAGAGACATCGTTGCTCATCCGGCTTCCCACCAACCATGGTCCACAATCAAGGAAATAACCTTCTCACACTAGGTCTGCTTATCCAGCGTGACGCCAGCGCTGGTCGGTGTAATTTGATCAAATCTTGGTTATTTCCTGGTCCATTTTCCCACCGCTTGTTGGGCCCATTCTCGCACAGGTATCCGTCCGAAATACGTTCGCCTCGCAGCTTCGTACGCCCACAAGCATAAACACCAATTGTGTTTCCTGATACAACCATGCAATGATATTGCGAAGACAATGCAAACCGCTCACATCGCTGGGAAGTTGGTTGACAGGAGACGCGCCAAGTAACAGTAAATTTGCAGCTTACTTAGGGCCGACGCTGAATAAGTCTGCCGCTCGAGGTGTCATCGTTCGGGGGGATCTGGTAGACGACACGCCCTAGTGCCTCGTATGCGTCTGCTGTTGGGGCTTACAGGTTGTCCTGTCAGCTGGGAGAAATCAAACACCCTCCATCTTAAGAAGGTGTCGTATTGAAACAGACTTCCTGGGACACGGAGCGCTGTTGCTGAGGTGGGCGTCGCCGAGCGTTGGAAACTTTGTTGTTCTCGAATTTTTTTGGGCGTTGCCTGCGTACGACGTGCTGCGCGCTTGGGCCTAGGCGCTCACAAGCACCTCTTGTTCTTTCTCAGTCCACAATAGGCCCACAGTCAGATCATCCTCCCAGGCCCTGAAATGGCTCCAAAGAATCGCAGGCTATCGAGGAGCCCTGTGTGACAAGGCTGACCAGGTATCAGGGCAGATCAGGAGCTTACACTAGAGGTGATGGGAGGATGCGGCAAGGCTATCCAGTGACGGGGTTTGGAATGTCTCGTCCAGGGTGGAAAGCCGAATGATCGTCTCAAGATTGCAAATCCGCAAGCCAGTGTATCCGTTAGGTGGCCAGAGCGCAAGTAAAGACTTTACTGGCCATCAGGAAGACACCCTGTCGTTTTGATCGCTTCCGAGAGATATCGTCAGTCAAAAGATGTCACGAAGACGCCCCTGAAGAAACCGTCACGGAATGTGCCCTTGCCTTCTGAACGATAACATTGTAGCCAGGAGGTGATTGCATTGCTGTCAAAAAGTAAAATTGGTTTGATGAGCAGCATGCCGTGTACTCAAAGTTCGTCTGAAGGGATGGCTGGAATACATTTTTCGTATTCTTTATCGCTCATGTGTTGTCCACGAATAATGTCATGCAGGTGCAGCTCGCTCCTCCCATGGGTTGAGTTTACCAAGTCGTCGTGTAAGCCGAGTCCTCCGCTGCAAGTAAGTTCGCGGCAGTCGATCCCAGGCTAAGCAGTTAGTTCCCCCGGCTGATTATTCTACGAATAGGATAAAGTTGGGCATCGGTGTCTGTGTCTCTTCGATGAAGTCTAGCCCTCGTTTCGACTTTCTTCCACAGCCCGTAGATGGATCTGTGAACCCGTGCAATGTCAGGATTCGGAAGCCTGGAAATGTTGTTGGGATGACAAGAAGACCAGGGCGATCAATTAAGGTGTGAGACGGCGGCGGATCAAGCGTAACGTAGGCGGTGCCCCGGGTGACGATCCGTTGACAGTGTAGCATTCCGTGAGAGGCCTCGAGTGGAAACAACTCTGATAGTTTATCCAGATGATCGGACGTGTACGTTGGTGAGCGGTAGGTATTCCATCTGATGAAGAGGCCAAAGCCTTGTAGAGCTGCTGTCCAGCCTGGATCCCAGCGTGATGGGGACAAGTGGTTCAAAGAGCCGATCGGTTGAATAGACGACTACGACTGTGCAGGGCCGAGCTGAAGACGGAAACGTCCCGTCTTTCGACTCCGAGCTGCATTGCGGACGGACTTCCGTCGACCAGGCGTCCTCGATGTCGCCGCTTGTAGACTGCTGTTGTTAACCGCATGTAGGTGGATAGAATAAGTGTAGAAGACGTCGAGCGCAAGTCGGGCTGAAGTAGTTACGGTGGCTAACATGGAATATGCGCTCCTTCTTGCATGGACGATCCAAATATCTTTATAAAGTAACTACTTCCGCTTGATCTTACCATTCTGCACGTCTGTTTTCGCCTCCCGTAAACTGATCATCTTTTTCGTTCCTTCGATCCCGCTGGAAAGCAAAGTCATTGATAGCGACAACGACCATAGAGAGGAAGGCGGCCGCTGCGGCCTAGAGCTCTGCCGGGCCGTTGGCGGAGATGTGTTGCGCTTGGCGAAGATGGGGAACGGAGGCCGCTGCCGTGGCGCATTGAGCGTGGCGAGCTGAGGCGGTGACGGCCCTCAAATGGGTGGAGGCCAACAATGCCGTGTCCGTACTGTGCTTCCTTCCGTCAAACTCGCACAGTCACCCCGCCATCACGTGACTGAACAATGCGTTTGGCGGGGCAGTTTCCGGAAGTGGCACCCAGGTGGAAAGATACGTAAGGCGGTAAGGTAAGGTACCTGAGGCAAGGTAATGGCTACAAAGGCGGTGATGGGAATACCCGGCGGATCGTGTGGACTCGTTGAGCTCCCTCGAGTGGATTAGCTACCTCGGGCACGGATAGAGGTAGATAGATAGGGGATTGAATTCGTCAGACGAGGCTGAGCCGTGGCTGTCGAAAAGGAAGAGAATCAGAAATGGTGAGAAATGTTCGGATAAGGTACAGCAACTCTTTGGTAGTCCCTACATACCTACTTTGGTAGCTGCATGACATTGCTGGACTTTCCTGAACAAAGCACCTCACAGTTCCCGGGGGGGTGGAAGCAACGAGAAACAGAGGTATTCGCCTACGATGCCCGCGATGCTGAAGAAAGTACCCCGCACCGCTACTTTGGCGCCAGCAATGACCTCTCAGCAGGTAGCGTGATACCCCGCCCGGCCCGCTGGACCTAAAATTTGGTTTGCTAAGGTATTCCTCGGAGGAGAGAGGGGCAAACGTCAGGCAGGAAAGAGGAACAAGAAACATCAACAGTCACAAACCGAAATTCCTCCCCTCCATATCCCACACCGCGTCAAAGCTTGAGCTTTTTGCACACCCCCTTTCGACACAGAGAAGCTTCTTGTCTCTTTTTTTGTTAATTTGCACCAGCGAGCACTAGCCTCTTATTTCTTCCCGTCTTCCTTCATCATGTCGTGGCAAGGTAAGCTCACTCACCTTCGCAATCTCCCACCCCCACGAAGGGCCGATGCGGGCGTTGGCAGCTCTCTCCCAGGAGAGACAGAGGGGAAGGGAGAAGCCAACCCCGAGGGGAAAACCCCTCCACCTCGAGAATCATCAGGATGAGCTGACAATCTCTCTTTACAGCTTACGTTGACACCAGGTAGCTCTGCACCAGCTTTTTGTTTTCGCGGCTTTCGCATCGCGAGGAATTGTTGAGATATGCAATGGGCCATGGAGAACTGACGTGGGATCTGTAGCTTGGTCGGCACCGGCCACATTGACAAGGCCGCCATCATCAGCATCGCCGGTGACAGCACGTGGGCGTCGAGCGCCGGTTTCACCGTATGTGATCCCGCCTCCAATCACCAGCGAACAACTATCGTTCTCTATCCATACCATTACTGACAAACTCTCTTGCGCAATACAGCTCTCCGCCACGGAGATGAAGGTCGTTGCCGACATCGTTACCGGAAAGTCGGACGTCAAGGACAAGGCCTTTGCGGATGGTCTGTTCATCGGCGGCGAGAGATACGTCATGGCCCGTGCCGAGGAGGGTGCCATTTACGCACGAAAGGTTGGAAGCATATACACTCTGAAAGCAAAAAAAAACAAAAAAAAAACACGACATCATCCGCAGAAGGGCTGACTTGAAATCACTTGAATAGGGCAAGGAGGGTATCGCTGTCGCCAAGTCAACCCAGGCCATCCTTCTCGGCCACCACGGCGAGAACGCGCAGGCCGGAAGCGCTACTCTGGCGGTGGAGAAGCTGGCAGACTACCTCGTCAGTGTGAGCTACTAAGAATACCAGCCCGATGGAGGAGATGTTGGCGTAGAGGAGGGGGCACGCGGGGGGGTTTTTGCAACTCTAGGAGATAAACCCCTGGAGTTTACTGTGTGCGAGGCAGGCTGGGCATCTCGCTCCCGCGTACACACGAGGATGTTGACAATACGAATCGACGAACACTAGATTAGCAAGAGTTTACCAATGGCGGAATCTTTGCTTAGCCACGGCTACATTCGAGTCCGAAATGCGCCAATCCCTGTATGTCAATGACGTGTGTTTCCATCCTACGTGTGCCAAATGGTTGTTCAAGTGTATCTTTCCGTTCATTCATTATCCTGGCGCGAATTTCGTCGTTTTTAGACAAAGGTCTCGCCCTGGCTCTAATAACCGAAGACAAATTTGCGTATAATTACAAGCCTTTATCAAATCATAGGTTCAGGACCCAACCTGCGCCGTTATGGTATACAATCCCGTCTATACGCTATCCTCCTCATTCCAGTGGCGACCCCCAAAATCATTCATACGTTGATACATCTCATGCCTGCCTTCCAGTGGAATAACTACACGGGCAACTCGGCGTTCCGGCGACCGACGCCAGACCGGTCGACCGCGGTGCCGATATACGGTCCGATGACGGGGATATTGCGCGCGAAAGCGGCAATCGTGCCGAGGAAGTCGCCAAAGAGAACCATGATGCCATAGAGCTCGACGCAGAAACCGATCAGGGGCCACCGTAGCAGGATCAGGGTGAGACCGCCAAAGAAGGCGGCCGTGCCCTTTGCCTTTTGTTTCCGCGCGAAGAAGAGGAGCGTCTTTTGGGGTCCAATGATGATTGTCAGGCCGATGAGGAAGAGGATCTATTTCATTGTAACGGTCAGTTTATGTTCGTATGTGCGTAGGAGATTGTTGGCTTGTCGATTCGTAAGGTGTCTGTGGTCAGGGAGAAGGGAGGAGGGGAGTTTCGTACGTTTCCCATGGCCAGCCTGCGAAAGGATCGTGTTAGCTCTGAAAGTCAAAAGGACGAGGCCCAAATCCGCAAGGAACGACTTACATTGCTCGGTCAAAGAACAGCATCACTCCACCGATGAGGAAGAAACCTCCTGTCGGAAGCGCAGAGAAGTTAGCCCCTGTGAATCCTATTTTCTATGTGTGCTACTCAATGCGCCAGAGAGCTACTGGCGACGGCGCAAACGTACCTCCGGAGCAGAAGATTACTCCAATTTCTGTGAGAACAATGGTCAGCTTCAGTCCTTGACGGTGGTGTACAAGTTGCGCAATATGATTCCGGTGCGGTATTGCTCATGACGGCTAGGCGGCGCAAAGAGACGTACTCTGAGTGTCGGACATCCACATTGACGACATCTTGGGTATATGCTCCTAGCTTCGTTGGAGTTCGAGTTCGAGGTGTGGTGGGATTAGAGGGGGGAGGCTTCAAATCGATCGGATCGTTCGAGAGCCACGTTTGTTCTTGTTTCCGTAGGTAGCTAGCTATACAACCAAAGAGATCCGAAAAGGGCGTTGCAATCGCGTAAAAGAAGATGAGAGATACGCGAGAGAGGATTGGCGTACGCAGGACTGTTGGACTGAGCTGCCGTAATTTTTTTAGATTACCTAGGCAAAGAACAGATCACCAGGGGGAAAGGTGCCGGCCGCTGGCACGCGAGCAGGGGTCTTTGCTGCAGTTCCTAGTGCTTGGCCGCGCCGTCACAGAAAGAACCTAAGTCTTGGGGGTTTGGGGGTGCAGTGCACCAAGAGCCACGAAGATTATGTGGGTTCCCTAAGGTAGGTCGACCAATTACATCGTGGGTGCAATTTTCCCACGATGGATTTAACCCGCGCTGCAGTTGGAAAAATCAACCTGCTTCCTCAACATCAACTCAGTACTGAGTTCGCCTTAAGGGTTTCGACGACACGCGCATCAGACCGGCCAGTTGGTGATAGGACGATCATCAACAGTATAGTCTGGAAATACTGTTGAGCATTTCATTTTCACGTTTGGTGTTGCATGGCGCAACTGGTTTCTCAGATCGCTTCGTCTTCATGAGATTATCCATCTAGGCAACTATTGCGGTGCAGTAGATATATGGAAGACCTCGCGACGGAGCGTTTGAGCTCTGCCATAGAGGTACATGAGCGTCCCTCAATGTTGACACAAGAAGACGGCATCTATACCACCGGCTCTGGCATATATGAGCGAGATCATCCCCAGCTAGAGTTCTGGACTAGAGCAAGTCGAGAGACTCTACAACACAACGGTAAGCAAAACATAACTGCATAGCAGTTCCGCCGCGACGGCTGTAGCTCCAAGCTATGGCAACTGAGTATCGTCTCTCAATACGTTCTCGGTAATCTGTCGATTCACAGGCGAAGAACAACAGTTTATCACGATTAAGCCGGAGTGTCATCTAACACCCTATGCTGAAAGGCGCAGGGCTGCATAGTTGAGATTTGACTTTGTTGGTCGCACATATATAGAAACCCGCAAGCTAGTAGCTGATTCATATGGAATATGACCATCGTATTGACTTGAAAAAGACTCATTCCGCTTGAAAACCCCAGTGACTCCGAAACTTGGTTCATAACCATAGTCTTGACCCCCGTTAACGCCTGAACTATGAAAGCTATTGCATCCTGCCTCGTGCCGCCGCCGGCGTTGTCCGACCCATCCACAAGATGCACCCGTAAGATGTAAAGCAGGAGGCATCCCTTATTTGAGAACAGTATGCGCACCACGCGCTTCAAGATACTGCTCAGCCGCGCCCTGCGGCAAAGTCCGAATCAGCCCAAACACCTCCTTGTCGTGATACCTCAGCCGCGTCTTGGGATCGACGTACGGCGCCGGCAACCCCGTGATATCGCAGTACCGCTTCGTGTGCGCCAGCGACGGCGCCGACTCGACGTTGGTGTACGTAACACTCGGGCCCGAGCCGCCAGCGGCACCACCGCCGTTGGGACGAAGGCTCTTTTCGAGAACCAGCTTCGACAGGCTGCGCGAGGCCTGCGCGAGGTTCGGGTTGTTGTCGTTGTTGTTGCTGCTGCCGTTGCCGGCGGCGGGCGTCGAGGCGCCGCTGGTAGAGAGGCCGTCATCGTCGCCGCCGCGCCCGCCTCGCGTCGTCCGCGCTGGCGTGGCTGCGGCGCTGGCTTCCTCTTGTTGCGGGGTCGCCAGGGCCGAGGCCTCGCGGCGGGAGGCGTCGCCGAGGATGGTCTTGATGTTCTTGTTGCGGCGCTGGTTGGGTTTCCAGGACGGGTTGCGGAAGCTCTTATGGATGGAATGGATGTCGAGCTCGTCGAGGAGGGCTTGGTGGGCTAGTTGCGCCTCTGTAGCTTCTTTCGGGGCCGCCATTTTGGTTGGAAGGTGGTATCGTACGGTTTTGGTGTTTCGGACTGCGATAATAGGGCTTTGCTGTATCAATTGGAGACAGAGGGCTGGTTGCGCAACACGAGGAAGCAGTGGCCCGGTAGCTTATTCTGCCTGTGCTCACCGCTGGGTGGGAGCTCGGTGAGGTCGGTGAGTTGTGCCTAAAGCGCTGTCCGGGTTAAGTCACCTACGACCGTGGTGGGGTACTTGTTACTGAGTAAACAAACACACCACAACCACATATGCGTGCCCAACAAAATGGTATGATATCAACCATAGTCGCTCACAGTGCAGATGAACAGACACGTTGACGAATAGAGTAGGAGAGTCCTCATGAGCATCAACAGAACCTGCTGCTTTCTCGCATCATTACCAATGTGGTACGTCGCTCTCTAACAACTCTAGGTTATCACGACTTACACTGTCCTAGGAGAAACTCAACGAGGCCGTCATGGTCATGAACAGGTCACTGCAGGTAAGTCGCCTTTTCTATATTCTTACCATTTTCCGTGACTGATGTCGGCTTTTAGGAGATCAACATTGAGAACATGAATGTCGAGCTTGTCGCTCAGATGTTTAAGAACTACCAGTCCAATGTCTTGTTCCATCTCGAGGGTACGTTTCTTGTCACTATGCAGACCTTAGTGAAGTAATTTTAACGCTGGACCAGCTACGGACAATCTGAAGCCGCCTGCCTGAACGAGGCGAAACTCGTCGTTAGGTGCTAGGTGTATGGATGAGGAATGAGACAAGACTGATGACATTGCCGGCGCACTTCACAAGCCATAGAGCAGATACCCACTGAGAAGCCACAACTGGAGGATAGCTTCAGAATCCCGAATTGACCGCATTTCCCACCCTTCTCCAAATGACCATAATAAAGGCTGTCGCAAGTTTGGCAGTTATGAAAGTGATCATGACCATTCCCATTTTGAACACTGCACCAAGGGGCGAGTCGTTGGTTGCACTTGATTCACCCACCTATCACTACCTTTGCTACGCTAAGATCGCGTAGCTACGCTGCAACCCGAGCAGCACAAGCCGGCAGGGGTCCACTGAAATTTACAGCCTCGCAGCCTCGCAACAACGGCACATCGCAACTTCATCAACCGTAATCAAGTAGACGCATTGAACGCGACCCACGTGACGTAAACGCTCCCTACCTTAACGATCCTTCCCATTGAAGACGCCGCCAGCTGTACAGCTTCAAATTCCATCATCCACTACTCGTAAATCCCCGAAGCATGGTCCGTCGCACTGCGATATCCTAGACCTTTCCCAACACACGAACATCGCGATGGCGCCCTCAGCTACGGGCGAGCTCCCTCCTCTGCCAGGACCTCCCGAGAGGACATACCCGCCAGCCAAGATCTTTCAAGTCAAGGAAGCAAGGTTCGAGAAGCCGATTCCGGTACAGCAGGATGGACGGGAGAAGGCATTGGCGCAGTCCTCCCGAGGCGCGGCCATTGTAATCGACAATGGTAAGCTCGCAGGCGTTTCCGAAAACGCATATGGCGAAGCGGCTGTCTGACTGACTGTCGATAGGATCTTCGGCCGTCCGCGCAGGATGGTCGTTTGAAGAGACGCCGAGGCTCAACATTCCACCGATCATGGCCAAATACCGCGACCGAAAAGCCGGAAAGACGTATTCCTTTGCAGGCAGCGACTGCTATGCCGACACGACCGCGAGGAGTCACACACGTTATGCGCACGAGCAAGGAACGGGTATCGTGAGCAATTGGGATGTCATGGAGCATGTGCTCGACTACATCTTTCTCAAGCTCGGCTTGAACGGAGATGATGCATCCATCGACATGCCCATTATCATGACGGAGGCGGTAGCCAACTTGCCGTACTCCCGTAAATGTAAGCTGGTCTCTCGCGGCATGTAAAGACCAATAGCTAACGCATTTATGAAGCCATGACCGAAATCATCTTCGAGTGCTACGGCGCGCCGTCTCTAGCGTACGGCATTGACTCCCTCTTCTCCTACACACACAATAAGGGAAACACGGGCATCGTAGTCTCGTCATCCTACACCTCTACACACGTAATACCTGTCTACAACCACAAAGCCCTGCTGAGTCAAGCCACAAGATTGAACTGGGGAGGATGGCATGCGGCAGAGTACTTGCTGAAGCTCATCAGGCTCAAGTACCCTGCTTTCAACGGGAAGCTCAACGTGTCCCAGGCCGAGCACATGCTCCGCGACCATGCCTACGTTTCGAAAGACTACAATACCGAGTTAGGAGGCTACTTGGACTGGACCGGCCTCGAAGACCGGGACATTGTCATCCAGTACCCCTTTACAGAGGAAGTCATTGTGCAAAAGACGGAAGAGGAGTTGGCTCGCATTGCCGAGCGGAAGAAGGAGAGTGGTAGGCGGTTACAGGAGCAAGCTGCAAAGATGCGCCTCGAGAAGCTTATGCGCAAAGAGAACGAGCTTGAACAGTACAAGAAGCTCCAGGTCAAGCTGGAGCAGCAGACCAACAAAAAGGAGGTTAGGCGGTTGCTCGATAGCAACGACCTCAAGGACGAGGCTGCGCTCGAGAGAGCCATCGCCACCCTCGACAAGGCGGTCAAAAAGGCGCGCACAAAGGACGTTGGCGGTGACCCTGCAGAGGAGCAGCAAGAGCCGGTGTTCGACCTCCTCGACGTACCAGACGAGGAGCTTGACGACGCCGGCCTTAAGGCCAAGCGCCAGCAGAAGCTCATGAAGTCCAATCACGACGCGCGCGCGCGCGCCAAGGCCGAGAAGGAGGCCGAAAAGGCCCGCGTCGAGGAGGAGAAGCGGCTGGACATGGAGCGCCGCGAGAACGACCTCGAGGGCTGGCTTGAGGAGAGGCGCCAGGCGCGCGAGGCGACGCTGCAAAAGATGAAGGAGCGCGAGCGCCTCAAGCAGGACCTGGGCAACCGCAAGTCGCTCGCCTCGCAGATCCGCATGAAGAGCATCGCCAACCTCGCATCCGACAACCCGGTCAAGAAGCGGGCGCCGCGGCGGCGATGACGACAATTTCGGACAAAACGACGACGATTGGGGCGTGTACCGCCAAATCACCGTCGGCGACAACAGCGACGACGAGCAGGAGGAGGAGAACCTCGAGGCGAACCTTAAGACGTACGAGGAGGATCTCTTGCGCTACGATCCGGACTTCGGCTACGAGGACACCCATGAGGCCAAGACGGACTGGTCGACGTCGATGCTCCACGCCTTTGCGCGCGGCCCGCGGCCCTTTGACGCCGGCTCCCAGGCCGAGCTGAACCAGATTCACCTCAATGTCGAGCGCATCCGCGTGCCCGAGGTCGTCTTCCAGCCGTCCATTGCCGGCGTCGATCAGGGCGGTCTGATAGAGATTGTCGGCGACATACTCAACCAGCGCCTGGGTGGCGTGCCGAACCGTGGCGATTTCCTAAAGGACGTCTTCCTCACGGGCGGCAACACGCTCTTTCGGGGCTTCGATGAGCGTCTCCGTGAGGGCCTGAGGCCTCTTCTCCCTGCCGGCGCGCCGCTCGCCATCCGCCGCGCCGAGGACGCCCTCCTCGACGCGTGGAAGGGCGCTGCCGGGTGGGCTGGGTCGGATGCCTGGAAGGCTGCTACTATTACGCGGGAGGAGTATCAGGAGAAGGGTTCCGAGTATCTCAAGGTGAGTTTACCCAAATCATTTCCCCTGTTTTTGAAACCAGAAAAACAAACTAAGATTATTTGACTATAGGAGCATGACCTGGGCAATACTTCATATGTATGATTACTTAACAAAAGGGGAGAAAAATGAGATCACAGAACGGGGGGCGCTTTGCAGCAGTGGCAACTTTTTTTACGGCTAGGGAACGGGACGTCTAAAGGGGCGAGGGAAAGAAAGGATGGGAGAAATTCAAATGCCGGGCTTTTTATGTCAACTTATCTTTACATCTTACACGTCCTTCGTGCCAGTCTGCCACACCAGTTTTATTGATGAAGAAACAAGCCAAGCTTTGCTATCCCTTCACGACTTGGACATGCTTTGACTTACGTCCATTTGTATTTCCGCGTGAGCGCAATATTTGACCGATTCCTTGTCACATCGCGCCGCTTAGATAGGGGACGGAGGGCGGGAGGATCAGAAAGAAGACATCCAATACAAGGCCATGCAAAACAGAATTTCTGCGGAGACTAATCTGTAATGAGACTTTCGAACGATGCCTAGGTCTTCCTCTTGGCTTCATGATAATGAAGCGTTGTCCGAGGTGATGACCATGGGCCCCTTTCTCGATGTATATTTGCGTGTAGAATCGAGGGGGGCAAAATGACCAAAAATCAAAGACAAAGCCCGAGCTCGCCTCGAGATTCCTATCAAGTTCCCATCAGGCCCTCAAATTTCCACCGTTCGACACTCTTCACTTCTCGTGTCAGTGTTACAAGCACGAATCCCTACATCATCTCTCTTTTGAAGAACTCAAACCCGAGGGCATTGCAAACAAAACACCCACAACGGGTGGATAGAAGCCATGCCGGTAACGCCAGTCCACTAGTAATATCTTGACAAACCATTGTACCGCAACGCCAGCGACGTGAAAACCATGATTCAAATGCGACGCGTCCTCGTTTTCTCGGCGCGCTCACATGGACGCAGTCGGAGCCGGAAGGCCATCCGGCAGCGATGGGTCAACAGGTCCATCAGGCTCACGTTGCGGCTCCTCCTTGGTCACCACCTCGGGCCTTGTGAACTGGTCTCTCTGCGCAAGCTGCTCCTGGGCCTGCAGACCGGCCACTGCCTGCGCAACGGCTTCGAGAGGGCCAGCACCCGCATTGGTGGGCGGAGCTTCAGGCCCACTTGTCGGGACCGAAGGGGGCGGGAGCGCAGGTTGCTGAAGGTTGACATTGGGCGGCGGCTGAGGGATCTCGGTCTGAAGATCGAGCAAGCGTGACTGGAGGTGAATCACGTACTCGCGCAACGCGTAGTTCTCTGACTGCATCGTCTTGTACTGTCCTTCCATTTCCATATAGTCTCTAACTTGCTGCTCAAGCTTCTTGATGTATCCTTCCTTTCGCTGACGGAAAGCTCTCTGTGGCGCATTCAAGTCAGCTCAAGCTCATGATTAGGTCACATTGGAAATTCTGAAGTGGGCGCGCCGGATACAATCGGCACTATCGCAGTGATTGGCTGACGAGCCAACAATAGTGTCCCATATATCAGGAGCACTGCGACAGTCGTCTGCGATATGCGCAAGGCATATCACGCGCCATTGACCCAGCACTACCCTTCCTCATTGTGATGATCGTACCTGGGCAGCTCGGTTTTGCGCGGCGCGCTTGGATTGTGACAATTCGCGCTTAGCTTTGCGACCCTCTGCGCCGTCGTCCAAGTCCATTTCTGTAGGAGAATGGGTAGGAGGCGCGGTAGAAGGGCCGGCAGTCGTCACCGGAGGCGCGATTTGCTGCTGCGGTTGAGGTGGTACACCGGCGGGCATCATGTTGACGGCTGGAGCGTGCGTGATTCGAGCTCGGAGATCAGGGTGGATATGCGCTTCCGGGTCGGCCTGGTTATTAACTATCGGCGGCAAGACGTCAGTGGGCGATGTCGAGCCGTTACTATAGCCATGTACCGGCGGCGGTGGTGACGCGGTCAAAGGGTTGGGAGCTTGAGGGCGAGCTCCGCGAGCTGGGCCGGTCGCGTTGTCTGTTGAGCCGGGCGCGGTGTGCTTGCTTAGTAGCTCAAGCTGCGCGCGCAAGTGGGCGTCTATGGAGAGCACATATCATGTCAGCAAGCAGTGTCCAAGTTCGGTGTAAAATTAAAACTCGTCATCAAAGACTAGTGAGATTCAGGGACCGTTTTGGCTTGAAAAGGTAAGATAAATCGAGGCTCGAAAGACTTGAGATGTTGGCGTTGTCGCCGGAGCAGCAGGGATATTTGGGGATGAAAGATGCGCCGTGGGACGATGGGGGAAGGTTTGAAAATGGACCATTTGACAACCGCATAAGCCGGATTTTTGTCTTTGATTCGATCTGACTCTGTTTAAAGCTTCTGTCCATACAGAAAGAAACGAGAGCAATCATGTATCTCAGACAGCTGCTGGCCTGCAGTAGTCGCTGATGGACGGGAAGCTGATGGGGGAAGGGGAGTGATTACATATCAACGCTGGCGAGAGGTAGCCAGGCCTCTCCTGGGATATAGCAGGTATTGATGATTGTAACGTAGTTTAAAGTGAGAAAGAGGATTCGTCTCACTCAAAGTACATGAGATCCGAGCCAAGTACAATGTACTGAGTAGTGAATGAAAGATGAGGTAAGGCAAAAGGCTAGGGCAGTTGCCGGAGGGCGGATTTGCGAAAGAGGTGGAAGAGGGATAGAGGGCAATGGTCAGAGAGGAACGGTACGGGATCGACGGGGTTTGGCAGAGCGCTCGGTGGTCGGGCGAAACGGCGAGTTGGTGGGATGAATAGAACAGGACATGAGGATAGGAATCGGGAAACAGAGAAATGAGAAACGAGAGAGGTGAGTAGTAGCTTACCTGTGTTAGTGGTGGTATTCGCAGAGGACGAGGGTGAAGCGCTCTGCATCTTCAAGCTCCGGTTCTGACTCAGCATGAAGGGAACGGAGGATTGATTACTACAGGCACCCGACCAGGACTTATAAAGAGGGCCCGGATGATGAGACTGGATGAGACGGAGTACCGATGCGGCAGTTCAACGAATGTTTAGGTAATCGTCTGCGACCTTAGCGCGTCGTAGAGGAGGGGAAACCTGACGAGGGTGTGGGTAATTTGTACGTGGTAACGTAAGGTATTCCGTAGGTACCGTACCTGTTCCGGTGAGGTAAGGACCCAAAGTATGAGGTGAGGCGGAGGTAATGGGAGGTAAGAGAAAGGTCGGGTCGCTCAGCTTGGACCTCTTTTTTTTCGTGTGTAATCCGCGGCAGAAGCATGCAATCTGCGTCGGGTCTGATCTGCTGCTTGGGTTGGTGACTGGTCCGCTTTCTCCAGGTGCAGCCAGGTGTACCGTGTGGGAGAAGCTTTCCGAGAAGAGGTGGTTGGAGAAGCACGTTCGACGCGTTGAGTGTATCGAGTTGTCCTGTTTTTGTTCTTGTCTGCCAGTCTTTCTGTTCAAGGAATTGCAATGGGAAAAAAGTCTCCAAGCTTTTCGCCGAGTGGAAAGAGAGCAGAGACGAAAAAAACCGCGTGGCTGGGAATGAAGGATCTGTTGGCTGTTTGATTGATTGATTGGGAGAGAAAGAAGAGGGACGCGACGAGGAGGAATCTCGGTAGGGCGGAGGCAGGCAGGTGCAGGCAGCTCGTTGCTTCCAGGTTGTCGGGGGAAGGCAAGGTGCTTTGGCGTGTGTACCTGCCTTGAGCTTGCCATGTACCTTTCCTCGGTACGTACCTGGCTTCACTCCTTCAAGTCCTGCCCCAACCCGATGTGTGGTACCTTCCAGCGTGCCGTCAAGCGGGATGAGGAAGGTGACTGAAAGCGCTCCCCAGAGCCGACGGGGTCAGGTCAGGAAACACCCAACCACCTTAGTCAACACAGGAAGGTCCCATGTGAGCAGGTGGCTTTACCTTGAAGATGAGGTAAGAAGACAGACATGTTAGGTTGCAAGTCAAGCTCTCGCCCGACGAGGAGACGAAAGATCTTCACTTCGAGCCATAGGTAAGCAGGCAGGCTAGAGCTGCTTGTGAGCCTGCCAATCTGCGCATATTGACACTGAATCTACCTTACCTTACCTATGTGCTTATGCATCGGGCTTGGAGCTGAGAGCCCAAACCTTGAGCTGAAAGCATGTGTGCTCCCACCGCGACAGCTCAACTTACATCTGCGGTGTAGCCTTACTTTCTCCTTCGGGCGGCGCTGGCGAAGATGCTATGTCTGGCAGCACGACTCTGCCACGTGATTCCCACCGGTGTGCCACGCTAGGCATTATCTTCTGTTGCTATACTCACCATCCCTATCACTATCTCTCTTCGGACTTCCATCTTATAAGAGCAAGGCAGTCCTCCCCCCCTAGCTACCTACCAGTGGGTAAACAGCACAGGATACGGAGATAGGACAAACAGGGGCGGCAGGAATAAGATTGTGGAAGCACGTTGAAATCAGCTGTCCGGACTTTGTTGTCGGCCGCGGACCAACGACAACTCATTCCCCAGATAATTCATTGCATGCTCAAGTCAATGTCGTTCGTGAATCCGAACAGTCAGCAAGCCTGGTTTGTCAGCAATCAAGAAATGGCACGTTCCGAGTTGCGACAATTCATCTACAGACCACAGGGAGGAAGACTATTTGCGGGCCAAATTGGCCTACCGCAACTTACATCATCCAACAGGTTTCTCCACAGGGACTAACCCGACAGCAGAGGCTGCTTGTGATTGGAAGGGCGACGCGACGGACTTTACGAATGGCCGATGACAGGTAGGGCGAGACGACTGGAAAAGTCGCCGGAGCCACTCGGCACCCTAGCAGGCCGCAGACAGCAGACCAGAACGATCGTGGAAGAACTTTACCCTTGCCGAGTACCTTATTCCCGCAAGTCCGATTCCTATGCGAGGTGAGTGAGTGCAGAAGTAGACTGAGGGAGGGTTGATAGTCAAAGAATTAACCGACCTCTCAATGGAAGTACCCAGCTTGAGTAGGAAATATCCCGCCGAGGCACGCATGGCTTGCGCCGGGCATCAAAACCTACCTGGAGGGTACGGATGTTTAACCAAGGCACGGAAGGCAACTCGTACAGTCGTATCCGTACGTACGGAGTATTACTGCCAGGAAATCCCTCTTTTCCTTCCCATGCGTACCATGCTGAGGTGGAAAGCGGCGGGAAGGGATGGGGTACCTATACGGGCTTTCCTCGGTCAACACGTACCGCGACTCCCGGTGTTTGACTTACATAAGCCCGATGGCTTGGCGCGTCTGGCATGCGGCGCCAGATGCCCTGTGCTGCAGCTTTGGCGGAGTCTGTGCGCGGTTCTGGAAAACAACCGTGACAACACACACACTCCGAGGTTCACTCACACGGCCTTTTTTAGTCAACCAATGACATATTACACGTACGGTGATGCGTTCCATCTGCTGCTGTCCCGGTTGGATGTGCTGCTGGCTTGTCACCGGCGACTTGAAAGTTGGAATTCAGAAGAGACGCTTTCAATGTTGCAAGTCTGTTCTTATTTTACTAACGTAAGGTAGATCTAGTGTACCTAGGCGGCTGTCAAGATCGCATGATGCAGCGGTAGTCCGCGCGCCCTTCAGTCAGCACCACTGAGTTGACTGTAACGTTGCCCAGTCTCTCTTCTTCGACATCGAGCTTGCATTTGCAGGTGCTCAGTGCGGCTTCATGCAGCTCGACCCTTCAGAAAGCATCTAGTGAAAATTCCGAAGCTATCGACATGCTACGATCAACCTACCTCACATCCCTCCACAGGCCTGTTGATGGAATGAGGCAAGTAAGTACGGGTTGGGAAGTATAATACGTGGACCAGGACCATCACACCGCAGTGAATGCCGGCATCTGACGGTAGCGAATCCAAGATCTCGACCTGCTCAACGCTCAAGACCTAGGTGTAACGGAACAAGAAGTCTCCTGGCGATCTTAATCTATTCGAGGTGTCGGGGCGAGAGCATGCCCCAATTTGCGCTTGGGCGGTTCCTACAGACCATCCATCATATCCGTATTCTATAGAGTATATTCGGAAACGGAGAATGGGCGGTGTGTGGCTGTGATAATGCACTTGATCCGGTTGTATCTGGGCGAGCAGCTCGTTTACTGAAGTAAAGCCAGCATATCGATACCGTCAATGAAAAGACAAGGTTTATACATGTATGGTGTCGTTCAAGGAGCTATCAGTTGAGCTGACGATCGACTTATATACTCATCACTGATCAGTGACCAACCCTTGCAGTCTGAGATATGCTGCAAGCATCCTCCCGATTATCATGAAGACTTGAACAACTTGCCCCCTTTCCAGACATGGGTAATGTTCTCCTTGTCCGTCAAAATCTCAATATCCTTCAACGGATTCTTCGCAACAGCAATCAGATCCGCATCATACCCCTCCCTAACCTGACCGCTCAGCGGCGCCATCCCGCCCAAGACCTCAGGCGCGTTCGCCGTGCCAGCCTCGATAGCCTCCAGCGGCGTCATGCCGTTCTTGACTGCCCAATACAGCTCCCGCGCATTCTTCCCGTGCGCCAGCGGCTTCGTCCGGTCACTGCTCCACGTGTCCGTCCCGAGCGCGACTTTTACGCCTCTCCCGATGGCAAGCTGATACGAGTCCGCCGCCCTCTGCACGAGCTTCACCAGCTTCCGCGCCAGCGGCGGCGGCAGCTGCGACGGGTCCGCGGCCAGCGTCATGATGGCGTGCTGCGTCGGCACGAAGACGGCATCCCGCTCCAGCATGAGGTCGACGGCCTCGTCGTCGAGGTAGCACCCGTGCTCGATGCTCTTGACGCCCGCGCGTAGCGCGGCCATGATACCCGCCTTACCTATGGCGTGGGCGCCCACGGCGCGCCGGCTGCGGCCCGCTTCCTCGACAATGGCCTTTAGCTCCTCGTCGGAGAATTGCCTGTCCTCCGGGTCGTCCAACAGGCTGAGCACGCCGCCGCTGGAGCAGATCTTGATGCAGCGCGCGCCGCGGCGGACGAGGAGGCGCACCTGCTTCGTGCAGTCCTCGGGCCCGTCAGCGATGGAGCAGGCGCCGCCGCCGCACTTGGCAAAGTCGAGGACCGTCTGCATAGGGAGAGTGTGCTGGTCGCCGTGCCCGCCGCTGATGGACATGGCGGCGATGGAGGAGTAGACGTTTGGTCCCACGAGGCGGCCCGAGTCGATCCCCGGGCGGAGGTCACCGGCGTAGCCACCCAGTTCGCGGACAGAGGTGTAGCCCGCCATGAGGGTGGCCTCTAGGTCCTGGACGATGACGGCGCCGATGAGGGCGTTGGAGCCCGGGAGGACGTTGAAGATGCCGTCGCTGAAGCCGGTGACGACGTCGATGCCGAGGAAGTGGACGTGGACGTCCCAGAGGCCCGGCATGAGGACGGGGACGTGGAGGGGGTGAGGGAGCGATATTTTTGAGGGGAGGGTGTCCCGCGGGCCGACGTGGATGATCTTGTCGTCTGAGATGGCGACGGCAGCGTTCTCTACCGGGGTGCCGCGGCCTGGAATGAGGAGGTCGGCGGTGATGAGGGTGATGGCCGGATCTGCTTCTGGCTCCTGTACTCGTTGTGAGGCCATTGTCTGGGTTTGGTGGGTGTTTGGCAGTGTAGTGTCCGTTGGCTGAGTGTTTGATACGGACTCTTGCATCTCGTGAGGTCGATGTGGTACACGCATCTTGAACGACTTGCAGAGGACTTTAGTTGTGTAGTCCGCGAGTTAGATTTCTGCCCAATGAAAAGGTACTAGCAGGCGCACGCAATTAAGCTGGAGCTACAAACAATTAGCCAAGTAAGAGCTACTTGAGATGAACTTTGAGAGTTGTGTATCTTACATCATGAAAGTCTATGTTCGGGGCGTCATCATTTAGTCAAGTCTGAACGTGTGTGGTTTAGGTGAGCGCGGGGTAGCGAATCCCGACCATTCTGCAATCCACCATGCTACCAACCTCCTCCACCCCGGTATCCGGGAAACAGGCAACGTTTTCCTGATATTGGCGCTTGAGCTGATCAATGGATTGTTGCTGCAGATACATGCAGGGGGATGCGATATAACGGCGCGGTCTGATAATCGACCTTCAGAATGTGGGAACGCAGAGGTAAGCTCAGTTCGAGACCGATGTATTCCCCGTTGCGCGAGCTTTGGATACTATAAAGCTATTCCCTCCACCTCTATTCTGATTATCGCCAACTTCGGCCTCGTGATCTTCATGGCCGACATTACCTCCTTAATTATCGTTATCGTTGACTTATATTGTTTTCATCATCCTCATTATCCTTGTCATATTAACATAGCCTTGATAGATACGGAGTAGGCACCCGGGGGCAGGAAGGATGTAAGACAGTGATAGAAGACGAATGTCTCGGGTCAATACCTCTATAATCCAAATATTAAATGTCAGTTATCGACCCATCTCGAGTGTAAAATTTGGGGTCCTTGAGCAGTAGATTGATATAATGATTTTACAAGGATATAAAACTTAGACTTTTGAGCTACCTCGTCTTGACGTTCTACTTGCAGATTTGATCCTAGTTCTGGAAAGTACAACTAGCTTGTGAAATAACCCATGGATCCTGTGTTTCAAGACTTCTTGCGAAAGAATTAAGTCAAGTCTTGGTGTAAGCATCTCGAAGGGTATTAGAGACAGAGTCTAGACATTATTGCAAACATAGAGCAAAATCAAGTGTTATCAGGCAACCTTATCCATCTCATATGTCTCCACATAAGCTCAACCGCAAGTACCTGCAACAGGGGTACACCTCTAACAGCATCTTAGGCTTCAACCACCACACCAGAACCCTACATCTGCAACTCAACTACAAGAACAACGTCACCTAAGTCCAATCGCAACAAACACCCCCTCAGAGATGAACACTCCAGCCCGTACCCTCCTCCGCCGCATCGCACACTGTACTCCGCGACCTCTCACCTTGACACCATCCCGGCTCTCAAACGCAGCAACATCCCCATCGCCCTTACAAAACTTCACACAGCACCAGTCCGCACCGCGATACCAGAGAACAATGTCAACCACACCCGCCGCCGCGGCGTCCACGCCGCGCTTCTCCAAGGGCTCCGACGAGTCTTCCCTCTCCTCGACGCTCCAGACGCTGCTGGGACAGGGACGGGGCTGGACGTTGGTCAATGACGGCGAGGCCGTTGAGCGGAGCTTCAAGTTCAAGAACTTTGCAAAGACATGGGTGCGGATCCTTCTCCCGTCTCTTTATTTTTCTTCTTCTTTTATATGTCTCCGTCGGGCCAATGTTTAATGAAATGTTTAATGAAATGTTTACAAAGAATCATCGATGAATGGAATCGACTGCTGACGAGTGTAACAAAAAGGACTTCATGACAGCCGTGAGCCTACAATGTAAAATCCACAATCATCATCCAGAGTGGTCAAACGTAAGTCCAAAGCACGCCTGTCTTCTCTCCACGGGCTAAAAGCAAGAGGGCAGGTCTACAACACAACCTTTATCCGATGGACGACACACGTTCCAAAGGGCCTGTCAGACAAGGACCTCAAGCTCGCTCTCATCTGCGACGCGCTGGCAAAGGACTTTGGTGAGGTTGAGGTGCCGGCTTCCGAAGCCTCCACCGGCGAGGGGAGAGACTGTCAGCTGCGGTATCCGAGGCCTGGCTGACAAAGCGGCGGGTACGGCTGGAGACTGCTGCACGCCGAAGAAGTGATGCGTGGTTGTCGCCCTTAGCCACGGTCCCGTTAAGCCAGCCTCAACTCAACTTCGGATCCGAGGTCCCCGGGGGTTCAGCTATTCTCCTCATCACCGGGCCCCCTGTACGACAGTTATATACAACGTTGTTGATACACCTAAAACATACAGACACGTAAAACGGAGCATTAGAAGAACGAATGTTGTGCTATGATTAAGTAATCTACTACAATGCCAGTTATATGGGCGGCCTTCCCAATATATACGACAGAATTCGCATAAGTGGTTTCGTCTTTTTTTCGCACAACCGTCAATACCTCTTTCAAACGCCGCTCCAATGATAATTACGTGACTTTGATGATATGGCCTCGGTTATCCGGGCCCGTGTCGTGTCGCTTTCCCTTGCGGTATTCCGTTCCTGCCGCGTTCTATACATCGTATCATGAGACACCACCCCGCGGCCGGTGTGTCCAGCAACGCGCTCCAACCGCCATTTGTGAGCGCATCCGTCGTTCTCCCAGGGCACTGAGCATGGCCCCAGTGCTTGGTGATGTGCGTACTTTATGTCGCAAAAACGGCTTCACAGCCATAGCGGGAAGTGGATTTACTGAGACTTTTGCGCCTTGATGGCCTGGATCTTCTTCTCGCGGCGCTTCTTGTGAGCCTCGAGACCGGCCTCGGTGTCGAGGCAGTAGTCCCACCAGCGGAAGCTGGAGGCGTAGTTACCGATGAACTTCTCGTGGTGGAGATCGTGGTGGTCGGCACCGGCCCAGAAGGGCAAGAAGTGGCGCAAGCTCCAGGGGAAGTCGTAGCCGCTGTGGGCATCGATAGCCTGGAAGAGACGGAGGACGATCCAGGCGTACATGGTCAGGAGGTGGAGGTCGCCGGTGAGGGTGACCCAGAAGATGGGCGAGCCGACGATTCCGATGCCGAGGAGCATGACTTCGATGGGCGAGGCGTACTCGGCAGCGAGACCGAAAGGCGCAGAGTAGTAGTGGTGAAGCTTGTGGATGGCCTTGTAGAGAGGGCCGTAGTGCAGGGCACGGTGGAACCAGTAGTGCCAGGTATCCTCCATGACGAAGAAGATGGAGATTTGCATGGCCATCTTCCAGAGAGGCGGGAAGGGGACGTTGTACTCCATGCCGCACCACGTGGCGAGGGGGTGGAAGAGCCAGATCTGGGGGAGTTCGACGGTGAAATGGCTGATGAGGACGACCATGGCGCAGTCCCATTGCTCCTTGAGTGTCGGCATTTTTTGCTACTTGAGCGTCAGCGCATACATCCAGAGTATTCAGATGACAGGATGCGGAGGGTTTGCTTACAGGTTGAATCTTGTACTTGTGGAACCAGGGGATGAGGTCGAAGATGATGAAGGGCAAACTGCGGCCAAAGTAGACGGTCTCGTGCATGACGAAGCTCATTATGCCAGTGGCGAGGGTGTCATTCTGCATCCAGAGATACCAAGCCTAGAAGGAAGGTGTCAGTCGCATTGTAGTGACATTTGTTGGCACAGGCACGCGATGAGGTGTGAACGTACGGCCCAGAGGCGCTCAAAGTAGTTGAGCTGGACATTGTACTTGGAAACCTCCTCGAGGACACTGAAGTACGGCTGTGTGTGGTTGAAGGCGGTGTTGATGACGGTCGAGTTGCTGTTTCGCATAGAAACAGGTCAGTGATTGTTTGCTTCAAGATCGTGTTCGAGGACTAAAGGGGGCGCGCCATGGATCGGAGGAAGATACGGGGCCAAACTCACATGAAAGCGGCCATGATGGCGGGGAGCGCAAGTTTGCGACTTTGTGTGCTTCAACAAGTGTGGAATTACAGATGTGTATGAGAAAAGCCAAAGTTGGCGAAGAGGAAGCTGGGGAGGGAAAGAAAAGACAGTCGCAACTCCTTCAACAATGCGCCCAGGGTGATGTTTAGGTGGCGATGGGAGGTTTAAGGGAAAAAAGGACGGCGGGCGGCAAGGTCAAGGGTCCAGGGCCGGGTCTTGTTGAGGTTTTATCCATGGATCATTTCGGTTGACGGGGAAAGGAAATGGCACCTGCGTCTCTGGTGCTTGTCACCACAGAGAGAGAGTGAAAAAAAAAAATACTTACCTTACTCACTCAAGATGACTTAACATTAGGTTAGTTCTGGAATTGTGCTAGGTACCTTATGAAAACGCCCCTGTGCATCTCTCGCCCTTTCTGGGCGACAGCGTGGGGACGTTAGTTGCGATTTGCCCATTCTTGTGCCATGAGCCAATGAGAAGCTGCACTTGAACATCGAACCATGCAGCTCGTGGGTCCTTCCGTCTTCCGTGGTGGGCTTTGGCCAGTGGGAAGCAGGCGTGCCCTGGCGACTGGGTCGGGCGGTGTGCGAGATTTCGGGAGGCAAAAGGGTGTGTGACAGCTGCGCCAGGCGTTGTTGGCTCTGGCCCTCTACCAATCGTAGGGGGGCCGAGGGGGAAAAAGCCGAACAGGCGGGAGGCACGGGGCAGGGAAACATTCATGGATGGGACAAAGCTCCTTTCTTTCTTGTGCTGTTTCTGAGCCTTCATCAAAGCCAGACACCTGAAGTAAGGTTCGTAGAGGTAAAGCTCCTGACGAAGCCAAGCACTTGAGATAAGGTAGCGGCAGTCTAATTCAATGTCAACCTCTCCAGCTTACTCAGACCTCAATTGGAGTTCTGAGCTTTGATCCAATGTCGGCATCATCTTCTCAAGAAGCACTTATGCAAGAGCATTGCGACCCGTCGCGGGTAATCAAAGGAGGCCGATATCAGTCACCCTTCTACCTAGGTGGGCAGGGCTGTCTTATCGCCGTGCATGGAACGCCTGGCACCTCGCACCTCGACTTTTTGGCTTGCTACGCTCACCTTTTGCACCGGTACGTACCCTGCCTCAACCCGAATACGATGAAGGAGGGGCACGTTTCCAGGTTGCGCGTCGCACGTCTTTGCCAAAGGAATTCGCTTTGGCCTAACGCTACCCGTTTTGCCCCCGTTAGCTCCAACACAGGTGCTCAAAAACACAAGCCAGAATAATCTTCAATGACAGTGACATGCTCCACGCCTCCGAATCTACCACATCCGATTGCCGATGAGATCCATCTGACCTCCTCCGCGGCGTAGCCCTGGCCCAGCTGCCAAATAACCCGGCCGTACCCACCGCTGGGACGCTCCAGCAGCGCGAAGCATGGGGTGTCGTGGATGCTCATGTCAAAATGGCGTGTTCCGGTCAAGCTTGATCCGATACATGTCTACCTTGAAAGGCCCAGCTTGGTAATGGCTAGCACTACTTACTTTTGTATATTTCCAGTCGACAACACTTCGAAAGTCCTCGTCATCCTTGTGTGTCAAGCACAAGTTGAGGCTTGGAGCTCATGATGTCTCCGCGTCCTTAGATACATGAACGATGAAGCCAGACTGACAAGCCCGAGCTATTGTACCAAACAAGCCTGTGGTTGCCACTGACCTGTCATCCTTAATAATGATAGGATTAGTCCAACTTGCTCCTATTTTGAACATTTAAACGCTACTAGATCTGCAGTATCTGATGCCGGAAAGTCCTTTGCGGCCACATACCATACGAGCAACCAAAGCGCAACATAGCTGGTGACCTCAGGCGGCGCAGTCGCAGATCGCCATCGTTGAATGGGGTTCGTCAAGTATGTCAGTAAAGATACACTCAGATCTGGAACTCATATACTCCAGCACGGCCACTGGTAACGCCTCTTTGGTTGATAAACGATCTATCTGATATGCTTGGCTTGGCAGGCCTATAGTCGGGCCCAAACTGTCTGAACATAATGAAAGGGCCTCAAAGAATGGAGATGCCTTTGAGGAGCTCGAATATTCGAAGTAAACGAACCTCCTTCGCCATAAATCCAAACTGGGCTTGTTCATAGGTAAAAGCAGACGCAGGATGAGTAGCTCATCCCCAACGAATGGCACCATTCCTACAGTCCAGCTCCGTCAGCGGCGCTGGCTGACTAAGGCACCCAAGAGACCCCACCTGTCATCCCACGTCCTCTCCAGTCGCCGCTCACCGCGTTGTCGGCTGCAGGCTCGCCCAAGTTGCCCGGGGCATTCGCTTACCTGATGACGTCTAACCCAAACTTCTACTACTGCATTCTTCCATCAAATTCAACCTCACACGACTACAATCCTCACAGTCTCGAGAGTTCGACCCAAAACCGATCCATGAAAGTGGAGGAGGAGTGCTCTCTGAGTGAGAAGCTATAATGTCTGTTGTTGCCGAGTCAGTATTCCGTCCCATCTCTCCTTGACTTCCCGTCATCCCAAACAAAACATTTGAATGTTGACATCAACCCTTCCCTGCACCTAGCCAAGTCCGCCGCTTAGATGCGCAGCTGGATCGGATTCCACTAGGTCTGAGTCTATCTCAAGAAGATGGCGAGCTGTCTGCCGAAGAGCATGGCATTTTTCACTCGGCCACCGTAGACGCCCTGTCGTCGCCAAGGATTGAGGAGCTCCTACACATCGTTAGGGCTCTGTCCACCACTTCAACTTCCTCATCTCTACTCCCCGCTCAGAGGATTCGTTCTCTACTGCAAGAATCCAAACTTGCCGAGTGGGACTTCCAAGCGGAGCAGGATGACGAGGCTAGACGAGGCCCATACCAGTCAGAGATCGAGTGGCTACTCGTTAGCAAGGCTACCGTTCAGACTTACGGTATCATTTTGAACACGCTCCTGGATCAGATTATCCCTCTCAGTGATGAGATGTGGTACTGGGACGAAGTGTTGAGCTCGTATACTTACAGCAGTCTCTACACTGTCCAGACGTCACCGTTGCGTTTGTGGGCCTTGACCAAGGACGTCTACCACGAAAGCAAGCACAGAATTCGGGAATCTTAGCCAAACGCCGGGCGATATTGTCGCATCCACCCGGACAGGATTATCGCAGCAATGGAAACAATTTTACGGCATCGTACGGGACAGCATTCGGGACTCATCGATCACGACCCTTCAGCGCAAGGTCCTATCGCCTGTGGCCCTTAGCCGCGGCGAAGCTCGGAGGAAACTGGCACATCTCAGGCGC
The DNA here is from genome assembly GCF_027942845.1 of Colletotrichum fioriniae. Taxonomy (NCBI): domain Eukaryota; kingdom Fungi; phylum Ascomycota; class Sordariomycetes; order Glomerellales; family Glomerellaceae; genus Colletotrichum; species Colletotrichum fioriniae. The sequence continues at coordinate 1,504,095 of NW_027076842.1, forward strand.
TTGCGGGATATGATCGCAAGCGGTCTTGGTGTGCTCGTTGACGAAGGTTTGACCTTTGGAGGAGACGAAGACGATGATAAGAGCGAAGCTGGCGTTAACAGCCATGACTGGAAAGGCGTGGTTGAGCGAAGCGTGGCTCTTATGGACATGGTTCTTAAGGAGGCCTTGACTCTCGAGTCTGGCGTCAACGATTTCGAGGACAAAGTGTTCGCTGGAGTCGAGGAAGACCCCGAGCTTAGCATTCACATCGAGGACGCCAACGCTCTGGAGAAGCCCTCCGTGCTCGCTAGACGTCTCCTTAACCTCCTGGATAACGGCCTTCCCAACCACGTCATGTCTGCGCAGCTGCTTGTTCGAGAGAACGGCCGCCCGTCGAGATTCATCCGATACTGGTTGCCTGCAACAGCAGCACTGCTTTCCTCCACGACTGTCCTTCGGCTTCTTTGCCAACAGACGCGCAGAAATAATCAGCTGGATTCGGGATATTGGATCTACGGTGCGAGACTTCTGGTTCAACTGGGTTATCGAACCGACACGTAAGATTGTTGGAACTATTCGACACGATTCGAGCAGCGAGATCGCCATCATGAGCCGAGACAGCTTGAAGGCCGATCGGGAAAGCTTGGAGCGCATGGTTGTGGACTTTGCTTTGGACAAGCCTCACTTTGCAGGTGACGGGTCCTCTCTCACCGACGCCCAGATCGAGATTATCCGCACCAAGGTCAGCGAGGGAGACGTCACGCCGGTTCTGCGTGCGTACGAAAAGGATTTGCGGACTCCCTTTGTCGGTGCGGTGAAGGGCGACCTCGTCCGATCACTGCTCATCCAGGTGCAGAAGACCAAGGTCGACCTGGAGGTCGCCATCAGCGGCATCGACTCTCTCCTCAAGAGCCAGGAACTGGTGTTTGGGTTTGTGGGTCTGACGCCTGGTGTGCTTGTCTCTATTGGCATTATTCAGTATCTTCGCGGCATCTTTGGTGCTCGCAAGGGAGCCCGGCAAAGCCGCAAGACTGGACAGAGCATCAGAGTGCTGCGCAACATTGACCGGATCTTTTCAGAGGCGACGCCTTCTCAGAACAACCTCCTCTCCTACAAGGACCACGGCCTCCTGTTGTGCGAAGTCCACGTGCTGCGCAACTTGATGCAGAGAGTGCTGCCACGCGACAGGCAGCGAGAGTTCCTCGAGGATTTGGATGATCTTGCCAACCTGAAGGGGATTCAGGTGCAAGTTAGAGCTTTGGATCGCATTCGCTGGGCGTACGCCAAGTGGCTACAGTAAAACAACGAAGGACGGAGAACCTCGGGCGCAATAATGATTCGCATGGATACACGGTCTTACGGATTTGAGCTTCAGCATTCAGGTTACTTTACTACGCACAGCGGGAACGGCCTTTTTCGGTGGGACCTGTACCACATCTGTACACCACTGGAGGCCTTCATGAATTGTCAACGGAGCATCGCACATTGGTACCGGAGCTTAGCAGGCGGCATTTGTCACTAGGAAAGGTGTTTAGACCAAAAGTTGAATTGAAGTGCAATTAAACGGGTGACGTATTGGCCAACGAGTGAACGTGAGGGAGGCTCAACAATGTCTCTTGTGACCATGGAACGACCGCCAGCCAGGATGCTCGGGCGGCGGACGCGTGACCCAGTTCTGGCTGGATCTGGACCTGGACCCTGAGGCGAGACAGTGCGATGACGTTTGGTGTGGCTTCGTTGGTAGCCACCTGAGTCCCGACAAGTCTGGCAAAGGCGGGAGGGAGACCGAGCACATTTGGCAGCAAAGGGGGTGTAGTGCCACGGCAGAGACAACGCATCAAGTTTTGAGATAACGACTAGGTTGGTAGACAATTTAATACCTGGTGGCTGAGGTGTTGCTGGCATATCGCTTCTATGGTGAGCGAGCCTGGCGATACCCCGTCCTTTGATGGCTGCCATCATGGAAGTACGCTGAAGTGCTGTCTGTGTATTATTCCCCCAAATTTTCTCTTGGTGTTCTGCAACAGGGTGCTTGGATCGACCAGGGAAGTTTTGCTTCTTTTAACCTTTCGCTCCCCTCCGACGCAGATCCGACATCGTCGCGTCTTCTCTCCTTGGCGGGCACTGTGCCTTAGGCAACTCACCACCGTGAGTCGTGGCTAGCTATCTGATTTCACCGAGGCCTACCTTCTCTAGTGCCGGAAGCAGTTGATTTGTGCCACTACGGATATCAACAGCGGACTTGATTAGCACACTTTTTTCGCGGCGGGATTCGCATTGCAGCAGGTACCGACTTCCCACCCCAAGACTGCTCTTAAATTTCAATACCTTAGGTACCTTAGCCTGCAAAACCCACCGCCAAGTCACCAAATCCCTCAGGCCCTGTCCCAGCACAAGCACAGGTCAAGTCGGATCGGTCAAGCAAGAGGCCGGGTCCAGTATCTTACCCCAGACGGCAGGCGCCACACTTGACCCCCCAAAAAGACCAAGCGATTCGACGCTACCTACGTACGGGGATACGTACCTCTTCACAGTGTGGTGGACTGTACGTTGCAGCGCCTCGCCTCGTCCGCAGCCCAGCGCTTTACGTGCCTACCTTTACTATTCGTACATACTACTACTATTACCACCTACCTATCTACGACAAACTACCTAGGCCCGTCTCCTACCAACTTCTCAATCACCTCTCCCCCAACCGTTGTCTGAATCCGACGACAAGCTCACGACAATCGCCGTCTCATTCGCATCCTCCCGGTCTCAACTTGCCTGGCACGTACGTCGCCCGGAGCAGCAATACCGCCCCCTTCAGATCGGCCCCCTCGGTTTAGTCCCCCATCAATATCCGCCGCCAAAATGTCGAGCAACCGCAACTACGACTTCCTTGTACGTGTCGAATGTCGTTGCCCCTCCTTAACATCGTCCCGCCCTTTTCGATCAAGATACCCTCGCGCCCCTCGAACCCCGTCCTTTCGAACACCTTCCTTTCCCCTTCCGCCGTGCGAATCATTACAGATGGCAAACATGACATCGTGTTCACATGTGGCTGACCAGCACCCCAGATCAAGCTTCTGCTGATCGGCGACTCGGGCGTAGGCAAGTCCTGCTGCCTGTTGCGCTTCAGCGAAGACTCGTTCACGCCGTCCTTTATCACGACCATTGGTATTGATTTCAAGATCCGCACCATCGAGTTGGACGGCAAGCGTGTCAAGCTCCAGATTTGGGATACCGCCGGCCAAGAGCGCTTCCGCACAATCACCACCGCCTACTACCGTGGCGCCATGGGCATTCTGCTTGTCTACGATGTCACCGACGAGCGCTCCTTCAACAGTATGCCGCTCCCCTTCCTTACGTTGCGACTCACTTGCACAGCTGCTGTTGGTTCCATTTCGAACTCTGCACTGCTGTTGCCATTGCAAAAGAAACCCTACATGATAGGATGGATATATGAGAACAGAAGACTAATGCATACTTTTCCCACGCAGATATCCGCACCTGGTTCGCCAACGTCGAGCAGCATGCCACCGAGGGCGTCAACAAGATTCTCATCGGCAACAAGTGCGATTGGGAAGAGAAGCGTGTCGTCTCGACCGAGCGCGGTCAGCAGCTCGCCGACGAGCTCGGCATCCCCTTCCTTGAGGTCTCGGCCAAGAGCAACATCAACATTGACAAGGCCTTTTACTCCCTCGCCGCCGATATCAAGAAGCGTCTAATCGACAACCAGAAGAACGAGCAACCCGCCGCCTCGGGCGTCAACGTCGGCGAGTCAAGTGGAGCCGGCGGAAAGTGCTGCTAAAGTAACGGAACGGGGCTGGCCACGGGACGCTCGATTTTTGATGCTGTGTGTATTTCCGAAAGCAAGATTTGATTACTTTGTGTCGATTCCGCGCTGCCGCCGGGGACCGCGACGTCCTACAGAGGCAAATGAAGACGCGCATGAAAGGAGAGAGAAGGGGAGAAAGACATGAGCATATGGGGCTTCACAGCGGGTCTGCCCGCCGGAAAGGACACGCAGAGAAACTCGGTGAGAGAGAGGAAGACATGACAGGGGCCAAGCGAGAGGCAGAGCCGGGGCTGCCGGCGAGGCAATTGGCTGAGAAAAGAGAAAAACTTGGTGATGGGCCCGACCGGCTGGGCGTGCGTTGTGTGTGCTCGATGATGAGAAACACGGCGGGCGCTCGCTCACCAACCTGTCCTCAGGCTCCCCTCCCTATGGGGAGAAAGTACTGTGTGGTTATTTGTCATGTGGTTTCTTGCCGATAGCGCCTTTTCATCAAAACCCCTAGAGAGCAAATATCTGGTCTGGAGTTTCGGGTTTTTATTTCTGGGTTTTTATAATACATCCTTTTTTCCTCCCTTGGGTGCTCCCGATATGCGTGATGAAGCTTTATATTCGAGGTTTTTGGCCTTTTGATATACATATGCTCCCTACACATGCTCCCGGTATATCCTACAACGAGTTACTATACACTTTTTATCGACGGTCGCTGCTACCTGTGACATTACCACACTACATGCGTGTTTACAATAACGCTCTGATCATTTGTCAGGATAAGCTCCTTTTTGTGCCACGCGCGAACAAAACGCCTCGCTTCGTGTACGTCCGGGAACGACACCACAAACCGACCGGACGGGGCCGTCTCGTCCAGCGCGTCGGGGGTGCTTCTGCGTCCGGAGTCGGCCTCCGTCACCGCCGGAGCCGCATCATCTTCGTCGTAGACGAGGCCCTCCTCTGTCTCCGTAGGCTTTCCCGCCTTCGTCGCCGTTCTTTGGTGCACCTTGGGCGCAAAGTACGGACGCAGGTGCTGCACCGGCCAGCCCAGGTTGCGGTCGCGGGCGTCGCGGCGGATCCAATGGGAGAGGCCGCGCTGGTCGAGGGTGCCGCCCTCGAGGGAGAGGACGACGTGTGCGTTTGCACGCGGGGGCGGTTCGGGGGTCATGCTGAGGAGCCCTTGGATGCTGAAAGTCTCGAGGCGGGCCTCGGTGGCGCGGTTGAGTTTGTAGAGGTGGAGGTTGAGGGGCGTCTTGGAGGGGGGCGCGAGGCTAAAGACTGATGTTTGGGAGGATGTGGAGGAGGTTTCTGCGGACGTCAGGCCGGCGGCGGGGGACGTGAGGGCGCGGCCGGCGAGGGCGTGGAGGCGTTGTGCTTCGCGCTGGTATGCTGCTGCCGCGGCGTGGGAGTCAAAGAGGATGAAGTAGCGGTCCATGGGTGCTAGGGTGCTGTAGTCGTAGGCTTGCATTACCTTGGTGATGGAGGCGCTCCAGCCGTCGAGGTGCTGGCCCTGGGGTCCGATACGGTAAAAGTCGGTCTCCATGAGATTCGGGCTGGCGTTGGAGAGAATGAGCATGGCGGAGCGCTCGGCCTTGGCCGCCGCCGCCTCCTCTGGGGATGCTGCTTCCGAGGAGGCGGTGTTGACGGCGTCGTCTTTCGGGAAGGAGTCGATCCAGGACTGGAGGTCATTGTGATCTACGGATCTCTCTTCGGATAGGTTTTGACCGGCTTGAGAGTTCCTCAACAAGGCCTCGACGCCTCCTTTGCCCAGCACTGCACCCACCGCCGACTCTGCTCCTCCTGATTCCGGGGTTGAGAAGAGCTCGTTGAAGATGGAGGAGCTCTCTCCGCCGGCGGCCTTGTCCCTTTTCTCCTTTTCACGTGCACTCGACTCAAAGAAGTCTGCGATCTTGCCGGCCGCCTCGCCTCCTGTCTTGCTGAGTTTGTTCTTGCGCTCCAGTTGCCTCAATCTGTACTCTGTCGCCTCGGATTTTTCCGGGTCGGTGGAGGTCAGGAACCGGACCTTGACCTTGCCTCTGCCTTCTCCATCATCCTGTTCGTTGGCGCGACGACTCGGGTGAGAGTAAACGTCATCATTCGGGAATAGCTCCTCGAAAAGCGAAGGCGGCTTTGCCTTTGGCTCCTCTCTCCGTGACGGTTTCTTCTTGCCCCATTTGTCGTCGGGTGAGCTGCGCTGGGGTTGGGTCGAGAAGAGTCGTGTACCAGAGCCGTGGTCTGCGCGAAAGAAACGTTGGAGTATAGGTGCTGGCTTCTGTGGTAACGACAGCTGCTGCAACAGCGGGAGCCGTCGTCGGGCTGCGATTGTGGTCATCCGGGCAACTCTGAGGGTCGAGCTGCGCAGCCCTCGGAGGTCAGCCCATTGCATGGGCCCGGAGGAGATTGGGCTTCTTCGGATCGGCGGAGAAAGGGTGAAAGAGGAAGACTCCTCGTGTTTCGGTTCGCGTGCGTCGTTGAGGCTTCCGTGGTGGAGGTGGAGGAGGCTGTTGTAAGTAAAGAAAGAAGTTGAGATGCTGGACCTAACTTTCTTCCGCGCTGCGACGTTGAACAGGCGTGGCAGGGTAGGTACGTACCCTCGACTTGAGCTGGTGTGGGGCCGATGTCTGCAGGAAAATTGGTCGGGAGTCGGGACCTGGAGGGGAGGGAGGGGTCTTTGAATTTTTCATGGCTCACTTACACGAAATCTTGGGCGATTCACTGAGGAAACATATCTACATGGCACGAGCTCAAGAAAATAGAGAAAACCCAACAAATACCTAGGGAATTTCGTAGAGACGTTGATGCCCTCAGAATACCTGCTGGAATAGAAGTCGGTACTGTGCCTGTCACAGTTGCTTCTCAAAAACTCATCGTTGCCGGATCTTCTTGTCGCAGGGTTTTCTCGATGCCATACCCCGGTCTGGGCCCTACACCATTGTCAACTCATGTGGGCAGTGACGGATGAAGAATAAACGTCGTCTGAACAACACAGGCGCTTCCGACAGGCCACAAGAGACGAAAGATTCAGGAACGGGAGGCTTTCGGTTTTTCCTTTTCTAGATCTGACGTTTTCCCAGTCTCTCATCGGACTACACTCAGGCAATCCGCGACTTGATTGTCCCGCGGGCTGAGCTGCGCACTCAGTGAGAGACTCGCCGGGATCAAGACGACGGCAACCAGGGGCACGATACCAACCCTGCCGCCGGCTATACCACAAACTATGGCCAAGACCATCGATGGAAAGGTCCGCCCTCTGGCGCCTTTCGACAAGACGCTCGAAAAGTCGACGCTCAAGGGTGCCTCGAGAATCTACGTCAACCGGGATTCCCTGATCCAGCTCACGGGGAGCGTCGACAACGGCCGGCGCTGCGTCGTCACGAGGACCGCCGCTCAGGATGCAGCCAAATCTGCGGCGACGACGACGACAACGGAGCCGTTGCGCCGAGAGGCCGCGCTCTGGACGCTCGCGGACAAGAACATCAGCCCTAACATCATCCTCATGAGCGAGGCGTACCGCGAGGCCTGCGGGTTCGAGCTGGGTGATCAGATTACGATTACGATGACGGAGACTTCTGCGGTGCCTGATGCTCAGTCGGTGAGCATTTTGCCTGTGACGACGTCTGAGAGGGAAAAGGCCGAGATTAAAGCGTGGGAGGGGGCTTGGGTGGGAGTGATTCGATTCTATCTTGGTGAGTTGCTCAGTTCCTCCTGTCCCAATCGAACCTGGCTGGCGTCAGTATTTTCTGTGATATTCTACCATGGCTTTTATGCGCAACAATATATTCTCACCCTGTGATGAGACCGACATAGCCTCTCTTGACTTCATAGTTGCCGTTAGACCGAGGCTAACTAATTTTCAGGGAGAGCTGAACAAGTCTTTCCGGGCATGAAATTTGAGTGTGTGGCGCCTGGGTCAAAACAAATATTCAGGATCACATCCGTAGACGGCCAGACACATAATGTAGCCCGCTATGTGGTCTCAACAGTACCCACCATCGTCTCAGGTGAGGAAGAGGAGCCAGTCGAGGAAGTCCGCGACGTGACGAGACTCGTCGTCCCGAATATCCCCGGTTTGCATGCGGAAGAGAAGAAGCTGCGAAGCTTCCTCCGTGGCTTCAATGCAAAGTTCGTCTACAAGGGTCAACAGAAGTCATGCGGAATCGTCATCCACGGCGGACGAGGTACTGGCAAGTCGTACATCCTGAACCGGATAGCGAGTACGGGCTGGGGTCGAGTCTTCCGGATTGAAGAAAACGACAAGTCGTCGACCGTTGAGGAGGTCTTCAAGCAAGCGCGGACGATGCAGCCCAGCATCATCCTCATCGATGGCCTCCAGGCCCTGATTGGGAAAGACCGGGCAAACTCCACGGCCATCACCCAACGGTTAGGTCAGCAGCTCGACCAGCTGGCCGAGGATGCCCTCAAGAACGGCACACTACCAAAGGTCGTGGTCATCGCTACCTGTCTGGACTACATGACGGACGTGCCTCCCGAGCTACAAAAGAGAACGAGATTCGAGCGGAACATACCCCTCTCGATACCCAACGCAGAGGGCCGACTCGAGATTCTCAAATCCTTTGAGATACCCATCCAGCCAGAGGTCAAGGACGTGATGCTGGCCAAGCTGTCACAACAAACACATGCTTACAACGCAAGCGACCTCGACAGACTCATCGAAAACGCAATGATCATCTCGGCAGAGCGCCTCGACCCAGACGAAGCCGGCTACGACGAGGAGGCGCTGGGCACCCCGTACCTCTCCCGCGAGGACCTCGAGCACGCCCTCCGCTCCACCAGGCCGACAGCGATGCACGACGTGAACCTCAAGCCACCCACCATCCACTGGCAGGACGTCGGCGGGCAAGAGAGCCTCAAGAACGCGCTGCGCAACATGATCACCCTCACCACGACAAATGATCCGACGGTCCAGAAGCTCATCCTCACCCCGCCAAAGGGCCTCCTCCTCTACGGCCCGCCCGGATGCTCAAAGACCCTGTCGGCGCAGGCCATGGCCACCGAGTCCGGCTTCAACTTCTTCGCCGTCAAGGGCGCGGAGCTGCTCAACATGTACGTGGGCGAGTCGGAGCGCGCCGTCCGGCAGCTCTTTGAGCGCGCACGCGCCGCGAGCCCGAGTATCATCTTCTTTGACGAGATTGACTCCATCGGCGGCCAGCGCGCCGGCAATGGCGGCGGTGGTGGTGCTGCAAAAAGTCAGGGCTCTGTGAATATGCTCACGACGCTGCTGACGGAGATGGACGGCTTCGAGGCGCTCTCGGGCGTGCTTATTCTCGCCGCGACGAACCGGCCCGAGGCCATGGACCCGGCTCTCCTGCGCCCCGGCCGCTTCGACCGAATCGTGTATGTTGGTCCGCCGGACGCCGCGGGGCGAGAGGCCGTGTTTAACCTGTATCTGCGCAAGCTTCCCCTCGCGGCGGACGTGGACGTGGCGGAGCTGTCGAGGCTGGCGGAGGGTTTCTCGGGTGCAGAGATTAAGCAGATTGTCAACGTGGCGACGGAGCCGGCGTTGAGCAAGACGCTGAGCAGGACGCACATTGGGGCCACAGAAGAAGGTAATGGCGGCGGTGTCAGGTTGGATGGGGAGGCGGAGCAGGTGAAGGTTTGCATGGAGGATATTGTGGACGCCATCAAGTCTGTTCCCAAGGGTATCACGCACCAGATGCTGGACGGCTACGAGAGGTGGTCGAAGCAGTTCATGAAGCATCAGAACCAGAAATAGAGAGTTATGATTATTCACGATTTGCGTCTTGGCATCGCAATGCATTCTCGAGATGAATCTGCCGGACGATGCTCACCATCTAGCTTACTAGTATGTTGTCTCTCAGCAACCACAACGTTTGTGTAAGTGTTCCCTGCGGCTATACGAGAGACTGGGTGTATGTGGCTTGAAATAAGTTTCCATTTCGTCACTCTTGTCTAAAGCCAGAGAGTCGTGTAAGATGCTTATCGACTGGTAGTTTCTACAAAACTGCAAAGCTAGATAACCCAGGTCCATCGTCTCGGACCCGAACTGCTTGAAATGCCCTTAAAAAACCAATCTGATTCGCCATTATGTTTTCACGGAAAATCGCGCCGAGGTTCTCTGTTCGGACCCGAGTTACCTTTCTGCATTAACCATTGAGTTGTCTCAACATTGCGGCTCCGCAGAATGAACCAGCCGGATGGTTTACTCACACTGCATCTGTGAGGTTTGCTGGGCTCCGTTTGTAAGACGGAACGTATCTGGTATTATACATTGTGCATGCAGCCACCCGATGTTGAACTAGCCGTGACATCAGACCATGCTCTGTCTGTATTGCGAGGCATGAGGTCAGGTATTCTCGCGAGACATGGACCTGCAAAGACTTTCACATGCTACGATATACTCTCCCAATTGAGAGCGGTGGGACTGAAACTTTTTGGGGAGGATTGGTGGTGCAACTTTCTTGAACAGGTGTGTCGGAGCCGTGATTGGATACCGACGGATTGCATTGAGATGGGGCGACGCAGCGCCCCCTTTTCTCGCGTTAGCCTCTGGAAACCCACACTTGACGGAGTATCTATGGATCATGTCGACCAACATCTGGTGACGGCCATTGTGAGTTCTAGGGTCTTGGACGTGACGATGTGCTCTGTATGGCTGGGTAGAGGAATGTCAAGAAGCATCAGCTCACTGACTCCCACCCTCCCTATGCGACCCGGCTGAAGGTTACGCGGGCAACGCTGGGCTTCTAGATGCAGGGTACCTGAGTAAATCCGGGGCTCCTGTCAGTGTCACAGAAGCACAGAGCAGCAGCAGAAGAGAGCAATAGTCAGGAACAAGAGAGCAGAGGGTGGAGTCTGAAAGTGCCTGATGTTTGGGCCGAGCAGAAATCTATTACGCATGACCGTGGTTCGACACGTGAAATGGGCGGTGTGTGGGCACTAATTGGAGCGTGGCAATTGGCTCGATTGCAACGGCGTGAGCCGCCATGGAACGACTTGTCGTTGAGATCGCCTTCTGTAATTTTTCTGGATCCTCCGAGAGCTTCGCCTTTTGTCTTGATGTCCCAGGGGTTTATGGTCTGTCTTTGTGCCTATGGACAGAGGATGTTCTTCGGTGGCCCGACTAATAACAGACTGAGCGCAAACACACCTTGATGTACCATCTCATGTACCGTAGCTTAATTAGCTCTACACTGGAATTGATCAGACTGATTCCCGTAGTGACTGAAGTCAGTGAGGAAACAAAAACCAACGCGGAAAGAAACATTTTACTCACCCCCTGGCAAAAGGCTATAGTGCAGGGGCCCCAGCTAAACTGAATCGTCCACTCATCACGCTTCTTTTCCTTCTTTGGATTTCATCTGCCACCATATCGTTCGAGGCGGGACATGAACGACAAGTCTAACCACCTCCCACCCCTCCACCTCTTCTAATCTCGCCTGGTCTCTCATAAAACCCGATAGCGGCAACCAGCCTCACTCTCTTTTCCCCCTCCCCTCCCGCTCTTCCTATCATCCAAAGCCAAACACTTCCCCCAACGTTTCCAAGCGCACTCCCAACGACCGAATTAGAGGCTCCCCTCAAAGGTGACATTCAACATACCTTTTTGCGGCCTTTCCTACCAAAGCGTCCTTTCGCACAGGCCCATCACGACAATCGGCAACACCACCATCTCCCCCGCCACCATACACTTCAACAGCAACTCATACCCAGCCAGACAAACCCCCAAGAGTCGAATTGAAATGATCGAAAGTCCAACAGCAGCGGCCGACGCCCGCGCCGAGCGCCGCACAAAGTACCACGAGGCCGATGTCGTCGTCGTCGGCGCCGGCGTTTTTGGTTGCGCCATTGCATACGCATTGGGCCAGCAGGGAAGAAGTGTACTCCTACTCGAGAGATGGATGAAGGAACCCGATCGCATTGTCGGCGAGCTGCTGCAACCCGGCGGCATCGTCGCCCTGCGTCAGCTGGGCCTGGCCGACTGCCTTGAGGGCATCGACGCAATTCCCTGCTACGGCTACAAAGTCAGCTTCCACGGAGACGGAATCGACATCCCCTACCCTTCCTTTGACGAGAGCGGCCGCATGATCCATGCCTCGGAGAGCGAGGCCGTATCCGCAAGCGCGAAGCAGAAGGAGGGCAGATGCTTCCACCATGGTCGCTTCATCAACAACCTCCGCAAGGCATGCATGAGACAGGAGAACATTACCGTTGTCGAGACCGAGGTGACAGCCACGATACAAGGTGACGATAAGGATACGGTACTTGGTGTGAGATCCAAGACGACAGACACCGCGACAGGCCAGAAGAAGGACGACTATTTCTTTGGCCAGCTGACCATCATCGCCGACGGGTACGCCTCCAAGTTCCGCAAGGAGTACTTGCCGCAAGAACCCGTCGTAAAGTCAAAGTTCTACGCCCTCGAGCTCATCGACGCCCCCATGCTTTCGCCCGGCTACGGCCATGTCTGCATCGGCAACGCCTTCCCCGTCCTCCTGTACCAGATTGGCACCCACGAGACCCGCGCGCTCATCGACGTGCCCGCCAACATCCCCGAGGCCTCACCCGCCGCTGGCGGTGTTCGTGGCTACATCAAGAACGTCGTCATGCCCACATTACCTCCCCAGATGCGGCCATGCTTCGAGGCTGCTCTTGCCGACGGCAAGATCCCCCGATCGATGCCCAACTCATATCTTCCTCCATCCCGCCAGACGGCGAACGGCATGCTTCTCCTCGGAGACGCCCTCAACATGCGTCATCCCCTCACTGGCGGCGGCATGACCGTCGCTTTTAACGACTGCGTGATTCTCTCCGACCTGCTCCACCCCTCGCGGGTCAGCGACCTCGCCGACCCCGTGGCCTTGAAAGGAGTCCTGCGCGAGTTCCACTGGCGCCGCAAGAGCCTCACGTCTATCATCAACGTGCTGGCCATGGCACTCTACGCCCTCTTCGCCGCAAACGACCGCCAGCTGCGCGCTCTGCAGATGGGATGCTTCTCCTACTTCCAGCGCGGCCACGCCTCCGAGCCCATGGCCCTCATGGGCGGCCTTATGCACCAGCCGGGCAAGCTCGCGTACCACTTCTTCAGCGTCGCCTTCCTCGCCATCTGGCTCAACGCTCTCAACCTCATGAGCGGTAGCGTTTTCGGTTTCTTGAAGGCGCCGCTGGCGCTCATTGACGGCATTCTCATTCTCTGGAGGGCGAGTGTCGTGTTCTTACCCGTCATGTGGCGTGAGCTGAATTGAAGAAACGCACTAGACATATGAGATCATCATCATCAGAGTTATTAGACATGAGCAAAAGAGAACGTTGGCGGAATGAGTGATGAGCCAACGAAAAGCAAAAACAAAAAGGGGGTAAATTTCCCCTCCCCACTTGCCCTGAGGTTTTCTGTCAGGAGTACCTCCCTGGGGCTGTATATATACTCAGTTACGATAAACCATATTTGGGATGGAAGCGGATCATTGGATCACCCGAGTGTAGATACAGGTGCATCAGACCATATCATAATTTTAATCATCAAGTTCAAACACGTTCCGTCTTCTGTTGTACTCTTCCGTTGCGTGTAGGAGGCATTCACGTTGGTGACAATCTGCTTTGGTCAGTCTAGTATGAATCGACTACGATGATGGATGTCGTTATGCTCTTTAATGGTCGCCCGTCGGGCTGTTCCTGCTTGCCGCCTGTTATTATGTGTGGGATAGCCTACGAGGCATGGGGCTGCTGGTAAGTGTGAATATCCTTTGTTCAGCTGGGCTTCTGTTCGTCCTTGGTCGTTAGTCGTCGTTCGCCGTTTGCACATTCGTCTTCGATTACGACATGAGGGATGTGATTGTTATTGGGTGTTGGTCGGTATGTATATGTTCGTCGCAGGATGGAACACTGTTGCTAATGTGGTGGGCGACGTTTCTCCATTATTGTGAATGAGACAGGACCAAGGCGACGGTGAAGGTACGCTATATATTCGCCAATGACAGTATTCTGAGCACGAGTATCCTTGAACACGTCGTCCTCGTCAAGGGCATGCTAGGCCTGGACGTTACTGCCCCCAGTAGCACATGGAGGAGTTCTGGTGGACATGGAGGTGCCGGAAGACCACGGCCGGGTACTTGCTAGACTATGGTTGTTACTTATCCTTGTTTAATGCGTGTACGTTCGTCTTTTGAGTGCGGTACGGGAATGGGGCGATGCCTAGTAGCCGTGTTTACTTTGGAGTGTTTATGGTTCATCTAGTTAGGAGAACCTTTATCGTAGTTCGACGTGTGCCTTGAGTAAAGATAGCCACAGACACAAGCAACGATGAAGAAAGGTAACCGGCCGCAACTAGTAATATCGCGGACGACGGTTCGCAGCAGTGGATATCATGAGCTTGAGGCTAGGAAGTGATGGCCTATTTGCTGAGGAGAACGGTCATTGTAGTTACGCTCTCGGTCTCTGGGCAAGACTCCCCCCACTTGCCTACATATACCATTATTATCTGCAAGGTAAACCGTTATAATGAAACCACCGTGGATGAAGGTGAGTAGTAGTCTACATTAAGCTCTAGGCTTGATCCTTCGGGAATTTGATACTTCTTTCCCAAGGCCAAGGACAAACCATCATCAATAGAAGTCCTTGTCAGAGAATAGCACCCCGGATGACGATGCGCAACAATGGACCCAGGGTTTAGTGCCTTGAGAACCTTGTAGTATTATCATGGGGAATCTTGACTCAACTACTTTCCAAATAAAGGTGGTTAGGGCCAATTCTTCTGGTTCTGTCAGATATCTCACATGTGCACGACAAAGGAATCGAGGTTCTTATCTGAATTCCATTGACCTAGCTAGGTTGTCTACCTGCCGATGTGATGAAAGGTGGGCAAATCATCCTTGCCCTTGTCTATATGCGCAGATTCCAGAGTCTGCATCACAACTTTTTACCGGCACTTTTGGCCCCGATCTAAAATAAGGGGGAACCCTGAAAGCCCTTCGATTCCCTCTGGCCAAGATGATCAAGAGGACTGAGAATAAAAACACAAAGAAACGAAATTCCACACAAGCACGCATCACGTCAATCTCCGACGGTAGACACCCATCATCCAGCTACCCCTGAGAATCGCCAGACCGAGGGCCATCTTGATGCTGTCCGAGATGACGCTGAGCTTGCTTCCCGGGACCTCATGCCAGTCAACGGGTACCTCAGCTACACGAATTCCGGGGCTGGTGCCAATAACACTGCCGTCTTCTCCGAGAACGGGCGCTGGGGGAGCCGATTCGGCCAGGAGCAGCATCTCAATGTCGAAAATCCAGCCCTCGGCATGCATGTATGGGACAATGTGTGGGAGGGCGGCGCGGGTGAACAGCTTGAAGCCGCACTGAGTGTCACGAAGGCGGGAGGTGGCAGGCGGGGTGAGAATCATGAGTACGAGGTGAAAGGATCGCATGAGGAAGTTGCGCAAGGCAGATCGCTAGGCCATGTTAGCATCTTGTGATGGGGCTGAGGGGGTACTTGCGAGAGGAACATACCTTTACAACAGCCTCGCTGCCGACGAGGTGGGCGCGGCTGCCAATAGCAACACCGCGATGTGAGCCGTCAACAACCTCCTCGCAACCCTGAATCAGACGTCCCAGGTCGCTGAACTTTGTAGCGCCGTCAGCATCGGCAAAGAGCACATACTCGCCACGGGCATGGCGGAAGCCATGAGTGACAGCGCCGCCCTTTCCGCGGTTGCGCTCGAGCTTGATGACGCGGATGACATCGTGGAGCCCCTTCTTCTGCGCAAAGTCGAGGCAGACCTCGACGGTGCTGTCCTTGGATCCGTCGTCCACAATCAGGATCTCATAGCCGGTGAGGGCCTCGGAGGGCGGGTTCTTGTAGCGTCGGCGCGGGGTTGTAGGGCTGAGAAGGGGCTTGGTCGGGGAGGAGGGGCGGCCAAAGTTCTCGTCAAGGTATTCAACCGCTTCCTCGAGGGTTGGGAGAATGCGGGTTGCTTCGTTGTAGGCGGGGAGGACGACGGTCAGGCGCACGCCCGCGGGGTCGATTGTCGCACCCGAGTCGGGGACGTCGCGAGGATCGGTCAGGTGTGCGCGCGCCTCGGAGACGCTGCGCTCGGCGAACCAACGATCGAACCAGGAAGGGGCTGCGACCTGGACTGGCTTTCCGGAGGCAGAGGAGGTAAGGTAGACTTTCTCGGAGGGGAGTACGGCGCGGGGCTTCGGAGCGACGAGGTGGAGGGTGATGAAGATCTGTCGATCGTAAATTGTCAGCTTCAATGGGGTTCAA
Organism: Colletotrichum fioriniae; assembly: GCF_027942845.1. Lineage (NCBI taxonomy): Eukaryota > Fungi > Ascomycota > Sordariomycetes > Glomerellales > Glomerellaceae > Colletotrichum > Colletotrichum fioriniae. Next base: position 1,520,083 of record NW_027076842.1, read on the forward strand.
ATAGAGATATCTGGTCGGAAAGTCGAGCTGTCCATGCCAATGGAGGAGCTAGCTTACAGTAAGAAGACCGAAAGCGGCAAGACTGAGCAGCGCGACGCCAAGGGCCGGCCACGATGCCTGGGTTATCTGGTCCATTGTGTAGTTGCGACGGTGACCATGAGCGCCGGCTGGTGTTACAATCGCCTTTGGTCAAGGCCCTGACGAGTGAAAGAGTGAATGTTGCGAGAATCACAATGGAAAGGAAAGAGGTATCTGTTGCATGCACAAGAACAGAAGAAGAAAGAAAATTGCTGCAACTGCCGCAGCTGCAGCTTGAATTCAGTGACAATGAGACGAACGCATCGACTGAATTGACAAAAGTAAGTAGCAGCTTCGGCACCACCGTTTCTGGGGTTCTGGGATACGTAATGCGGAACGCGGCAGCTCGCGGGAGCCCCCCTTTTGTGGCTTAACGAGGCTGGCCAATTGGGTTGGACCCTTGGGGGCACCTTCCAATGGCAAGAGCCAATTGACATAGAGGGGTAGGTATCTGCCTAGCCTAGCGTGCCTCTCTAGGTGCCTTCCACAGGCATGTAGGTCCTCTGAGGGGATGTTCCTGCCCGCTATTTTCGGCTTGTGGGGGATAAGGCACACTGTAGCCTCGCATTAGCACCCTCCATTGCGAGTTCAGATGGGCCCGGGCAGCATGTTCAATGCAAATGTGACTTCGGCATGAATCGCATTCTTCACCTAGGTACGGATACCTATTTTTGGGAGCAACATCGCGTCTGTTCGGCACCACCCGAGAGGGTCTTCTCTTGCATTTCATCAGCGTAACCCTACCTACTCGGACTCTTCTGCACACGACGCTTCTCCAACATATCCTTCGAGTCGCTCGATAAGATCTCTTCCCTGGACGGATACCTTCACCCAAGTATTGAGTGTGGGGTCAATGGAGAATGGCAACGACATGCTTCGAGCCGAGCCACAGTCAACGAACATGCTGCGTTAGTGTCCGACCCAAGACATCGCAATGCTGTACCATGAACAGACCCGTTGCGGTCCGAGCCAACCCACATTCCAGGGCCGCAGCTCAACCGCTACCCCATGCTGCAATCAATGAAAGCTTCAAATCGCCATACCTCTGCAGATGCCATCTCGTCTGTATCAAATGGCGGCAGTCGGTCTTTTTCAGTTCCCAGCTTCTCTACCTAGACCACACTCAAGATTACTGGTCATCAAGCGCGTTGTCATCAGCGGTACCTGAGCCGCTCGCTGCAAGCCGCCGTCACTACCGGTAAATGCCACTGGTAAATGCCATGCATCCCCAAAGCCACGCGACGCCACATAAGCTCGGTCCTGGCAGTGAGAAGCCGCTCGCCATGCGAAGAGGTGTATCCGGTACCTTTATCCCGTCTTACACCGTCGTCACCTCCCGTGCTGCCCAGACAAGAACATAAATGTGGCCAGCCATCAATGGGTCGAATACTGACAAGCCTCCAAGCGAGCGCCAAAGGACTATCGTCAACTTTAAAATTGAGGAACCACGGAACCCCAGCCCCGTGAGGAGCGCACGATCAACCGGGGGTTATCCAGAGCCGCCCAGACGGTTCCTTCAAGCCACGGCTTACCAGAGCTGAGCGCAAGTCGGTCTTCTTGTGGAAATTGCTAACCCAAGCCTTTCCCGTGCTCTTCCCCGGCGCCTCTCGAGTCCAGGTCTATCCAGATTCGGTCAACTGCTTGATACAGTTGTAAGCGAGGAGAGAAGAGAGAAGCACATTCGTTCCAACACTCACTCGGACCCCGAACGCTCCGCCCGAGTTTTCCCCTCCTCAATGCAGGTCAGACAGGTAGCCAAGAATGCCAACGTGAGCTGGGCCGGTCTATACCAAACGAAACGTCCGAGAACCTGCGCGCAACCCATCCCAACAGAGCCAATAGACCGGGCTGCATTTGCCCAGCATTGCTATCGCTATCTGGGCACTGAGGACTGCCTAATCAATGGAAAGGGGATACAGGTTTAAAGCCACCGAGGCAGGGCAAAAGCGCCCGAGTTGCACCGCATATGCCATGCGGCGCACAATCCTCCGCCACCACTCAATATTTCATTGAACCCTGCATACCTGTGTTCGGCCGAAGACTGGCTGACAGATAGGTTGACTCAGCGCGACTATGGCCGCTGCCCCTGCCCATGCCAATCTATAGCAATTTCAACACTGGCTTGGACGATATGATGAGCTTACAGCTTCGAGGAACCCGAGCATCAGACGAGCCTATCAGCATCGTGCATTTTCGTGTCTTCACAGGACCTTACCCTTGATTCCAGTGACGAGTTGGCTTGTAATCGGCCCCGAGATAACAAGAATCCGCCTATCCAAGCATCACTTGCTCAGCCTACTTCGCCAGACTTGACCCGTCACATCTGTGGAGCGGAACTTTCCCTCAAGCTGCCTCTGGCGCATATGCAAGGACTCGATAACGTGTGTGTTGGCGTTACCATCAGTCTCCACCGCCAGTGTCCAAATCCACGCGTGTGGGGAGTCGGAGAGGGGGTCGCCTATTGCATCGACAACTTCAGCAAGACGGCTGGACGAGCCAACTTCATCTTCGTCATCTACACTACTGCGCAGACCCATACACCAAAGCCCTTCGTCCCTGACGATCCCTAGGCATTGCCTGCCGGCCATGTTCATCGACGCGAAGCCTCGCGTGGACCCTGACGATCTCTTTCCCTCTTACACGAGACTATCCGGACAGTGGTATCCGTACATCTTTGACAATCGGCGTGCCCGTGGTACTGGGTCCTGGCCGCTCGGATCAAGCAGTCCGGTCCGGACGGGAAGTGACACGTTTGGCTATTTCTTGCCATTTACATCGGCCGAATCATCAATAGCACTGACGATCGCAATTCGCACCCGACATCGTGATCTAGATTGGCAAAAACTACAAGTTCCAGCTCCTCGTTTGCTGTACTAACCTTACCATCTAGGGAAACACACTAACCCCACTAAACCTTGCCTCTGTTAGTCCGGTCCCGACGGACGACGGCTTTTTGGAGGTGGCTTCATTGTTAGCCAGGAACAGAAGAGTAGGGAAAGATAGCTAAACTGACGCCACATGAATCAAGGTTTTTCAAAAGTCTGGCGACCGACGGGGAAGAATGTACTCCGTACATCACGTCCTCCTGAAGGCCAAGCCTTACTAGGCTGATAGACAAGCTGGCGAGCGTGGAAAAGCAGGGTGTCCAAGCCTTGTGTCTCGCCTTCTCTTTGCCGTGCCGTGCCCCCCGAGACAATCATGTTGTCTCACTCAGTTGCCAGCCTTTTTGCCTTTTCAATCTTTCTTGATTGTCGCGCAGCCAGTGCCTCCTGTCTTTCCCACCCAATGTCTCGCCCACAATAAACCGCTAAACATGATGTAAGACTCGCTGTAATGTTGCACTGGGCACGTCACTTGAACTAGAAGGGGTTGAGGAGAAGAAATGATTATGAGCTTATTCTTGTCTCTTTTTTATTTCTTTTTTCCTCCCGTCTCGTCGATGATCGAAGGTCTCGAATGAGAGACCTTCCCCACGTGAATGCGGATCTTTGTCTCGAGTCCAAATAGTGCTCGACATCAGGTCATGCAAAGTGCAAGAGAGGGGTGGATACATTGAGACTTTGATGTTTCATTTCGTTGGTCGCTATTCTGCCAACGTTGTAGTAGAGGTAGTAATATGAGAAGTAAGGAAAGTGTCTATGTAATCGGTATAAGTTGTGGTCATGATATGGTCATCAAATGAGTAAAGAAATAATTGAACACGTCCCGGATCCAACCCCTGAAGATGTTCAAGTCCCTGTAAGTATCCAGTGTTGCTGAAGTCCAGCGGCAGCAACTCTGAAAGGTGCCCCCTGTCGATTTTTTTCGATCCCAAAGTGTTGCATGGTAAAAAGCCAAGAGACCCCCGAGTCCCATGGCGTCATTGTAATAAGACATTATCCTCAAACGCCCGCGCAAGTTTTAGAAAGAGGCTATAGTTTGGCACTCGAAGCCATGAGCGAATGTTGACGTAGGAAAATTATGTGTTTGGTGTAGATGATGACGTCTTGGTACCGTTTAAACGGCAACGGCGGATGAGTTCTTTGTTGACCAACGGCTCTTCTTAGTCAGCTTAGAGCCGGGTTGCTTTGAAAGGCGCTTTCCGGGCTTGTTGCTAGAAACGACTTCAGACGGTGCGGCGCTGACCATTTCAACCGCGACTGCGTTGTTGATGACATGCGGCGGTGTGGTGTCGCGGCGAGTGTTCTCGTAGGGGATGCTGGCTACGCTGACTGCCTTCTCCGTGTGAGAGTCAATAGTCTCCAATTCGGTGAAACGCGTGACCTTGGACTTCGAGGTGCTGCGGCGGTCCTTTTGCTTCAAGGCAGACGGCGCAGCGGCAACAGGTTGCGGGGCGTAGGTGTAGGAACCGCCTTCTTCCTCTTCTTCGACGGACTCATACACTGGCTCGGGCGTTACACAAGCTGCTGGTGTAGTGGCAGCCGATGATCTTCCGGACATGGGCGCCGAGAAGGGAGCGCCGGTGTTGATATTGAAGTTGAATGAAGAGAATCCTGAGGAAGAGCGGACGCTAGCAGTCGAGGCGGCTGACGAGGCAACCATGTTTTGCTGGGTTGCCGGAGAGTTGTTGAACTGCATCGGTGGAAGAGACGTCATTGCCGGGATTGCATTGAATCCGCGCATCGACGGCGGCGGCTTGCTTCGGTCTGTAGAGGGCGAAGAGTGTTCCGCTTTCGGAGAGCCATCAGCACGCTCCGATGCATCCGATGCCCGGCGAGAACTCGGGTGAAGACGGTGGGTGTGAACAGCAGCGGCTGGGTTTCGAGGTGCTTGTGAGGCAGCAGGTGGCATGGAAACATGACGAGCAGGCTTCATCTCCAGGTCCTCCTGCGAGCTGGTGGAGCGGCTTGAGCTACCCGTGGGGGATTCGGCTGCTAGGTATTAGTCTCTGACTATCTTTCAAACTGGCAAGATCATCTAGTATAGCCTACCTTTGACGGATGACGGGCTGTTGCGCCCCGAGGCATACGACCTGTCAACCTCCTTGCCCTTGAGTGAACCCTTGAGTGAGATGCGGCTGCCGTCGGGGACACCATAGATGGAGTTGGCGTTGCGTTCCTGCCAGTAAGGCATCGGGGGCGGACCGCCGCTGTAGCTGTATGCCCTAGGCATGTTGCCCATCGGGCTGGCGTGAGCGGAAGGATATGTAACGTGCGAGAGACTGCTTGAGACGCGAGGCAGACTTGGGCCGGGCATTCTGCTCAAGCCGCTGGCAGCCATCGCACTCCGCCGCCGGTTCTGTTCCATGATCCTGGGTCGGTCCTCATGCTTAAATGCTGATGGTGCTCCTGCAAGCGCGTCGATGGCGGCATGGGTAGGAATGTGCTTGTACGGCTGTTTCGGTGCCTCTGCAGCCTTCTCTGCCTGCTTCTGCTTGTGCTCCTTGGCCTGTTGCCTAGACTTCTTGAAAAGAGAGAAGACAGCCATCTTGGTCCTTTTTTTTTTGGTGCCGTTGGGCCAACGATGACAAGGTTGCTTAGTAGAGACGGTGTGAACCGTCAATAATGAACCACACTTATACTGATAAACCGACGATATCTCTGTTGGAAGAGAAGAAACAGTGATCGCAGCGGCTCGATGTGGTGGGAGATGAAATGATAATAAAGGCAACGGCCGGGGTGCTGTTGTTCTATGACTGGAAGGATTTCGTATAAGTCGAGCCCAGGCAGCTGGTTTGGGCTATACTCAGGCCGCACAGGTGAAACTCGGGCGGTACCACAGACCAATTCCCAGCTCGGATGACTCTCTAACTTGGCGATATGGGAAAGGTGTCGGCTTGGCGAAAAGTCGTCCGTTCACTTTCACTAGTAGCGGTCGTTGTAGGATTTGGCTCGTGCCTCTCTGGCAGGTGGACGAATGGATGTTGGCAGGTTGAAGCGAGAGTTGGGCGATTGTTGTACCACAGGTAGCGTAGGTTGAGAAGGGATATAAGCAAATAACTATAAGCAGCCTTAGGTAATGCTTGCCCGGGAAAGCGGATTGCAAAAGCCAATGTAATTTGAGTAGATGAGCGAGAGTTAGGAGGAACACCAGACAGCCCAGAAGGAAAGCTGGGTTCGGTCGGGAGCCCAGGTTCCTTTAAGGCGTGGCGGTGGTGTGTGTCTTGGGGTTGGACATGGGATATGCATGGGGGTGGTGGCAGAAGGAGATGGGATGGGTGCATGGACGACGTGGATTGGGACAATTCCCAAGCGGGGGTCCCAGACGACGTGCAGCTCGCTCGTTTTCTCTGCAGCTTCTGGCTCCCGAGGGCTCCAATGTGTGTCTTTTCTTGGCAACCAAGGCGAGTCCAGCCTTCAGGACGATCCCGACTAAGACGCTGGAAGATGGCGCCGCCGTCAGTCCCGCTTCTTGGGTAGAGGAACCCGTACGATAGTGTCAATGGTGTCGCCGGGCTGCCGTCAGACTTCAGTACGTCTTCGTTCGTCCCGGTCCATCTGTCGATACCCCTGAGTCGCACGGTCAGGCCCAGGTCCAGAAGCTGACTGAGATAGCGTCCTTCGACGACTCGCGGCTTGGGGTTCAAGAGAGGACGCGAATGAACCGACGAAAAGGTCACTAGCTTAAGCTTTTGACAGATTTGGAACCAACGCTCGGCACCGGCTTCTGAGGACGTGAAGGTCTGGACTGGCACGGGACCTGTGAATATCGTCCCCGAACCATGGTGACAGCCTACTCAGGCTGGTATTGGCCTCGCCTCGTTTCGTGACAGAACAACATTGGGTTCAAGTTTCCTAATGCCTTTTCTCAGCGCCGCACAGCAAATCACAGCTGCAGCGGCTCAGCAAGGACTGGTCGCCCGGTAAAGATTGGCGGCTGTCTATCCTGCTTGGCTTGATTGGGCCCGTAATACGTGTAGATTTATGCAGCAGAGAAACGTTTTGGCGTTCTGTGCCTTTTTTGCTCGACCAAACGGCCCTCGTATTCCAGAGACAAGTAGCGGTACCTCGCTACAGGGATGCGCCGGCTCCAGCACGAGCGTTGTGATCGTGGCAGTAAAAGAAAGTCTTTGGTTGGAATTCGATAGCGTCGGTGGGAGACAAGCCGCTAGACGACGCCCAGGTACCCAGTACCAGAATATCAGCACGGAAACTCGCGCGGACATTCCAGGGCCCCGATTGATGGCGTTGGTGTCGGCGTTGGCTTCACGTTTAGGTTGTTCCCCATAAGCGGAGGACCCAGCCCAGCCGCACTGGACAGGGGCACGTCGAGCTAAAGTCGCTGGTCCGCTTCAGGGGAATCAGGGCCCGGTGATGGATACTCTGTGAGGGTGGATGATGCCGATGATGAATTGGCGAATTGCTGATGGTGTGCCAATGTGCCCCTCCCCCCGTCCGTCCCGTAAGTCTCGTCCTTCCACCACCAATACCGCGACCATGAGTGTGTGCCTGACCACCACCACGCATCGCCCTCGTCGTCGCCGCCGTCGACTAGGCTAGGTCAAGTAAGACCAGCGGTTGACTGTCTGACGTTTTGTCAACGGGTCTTTTGTTCTCAAAGCCGACCATGGCAACGGGCGGGGGAAACAGAAAGCTACTGCAGCGTTGTCTATCTTTGGGCTTCCCTCGTAGGTGTCCTATACGCCACTCGGCATGTCTTCCCATTACATCAACGACAATCCTCTTGTTTGTTACACGAGACCGAAACTTTGGCTCCACGTGACGATCTTGAGGCCGTTTTGCGTTTCCCGTTTTCCGTCTTCTTCTTCTTCTTCTTCTTCTTCTTCGTCGTCATCGTCATCCAATGTCGTCAGTCTTCTTTTGTTCAATCAAGACTGCTGGCGTCCGAAAAAGGCATTGAAGCAGAAAGCGACAACGTCCCAGTGGCAACGAAGTGCTCCTTTGAAAAAGGTTCGGCCCCATGCCGAATCAAGGCCCACAGGTCTCCCCCCCAGGGCGGGCAGGTCGCAAACGAGACCATGGAGCGGTTGGGTATCGCAAATTCCCCTTGGTCAACGTCGGTTTGTCATTTCTTGCTTTTTTGTGGGCATCGTAATCGTTGAAAGTGTTTTGGCGTGGCATAGAGTGTGAGCGTGGGAGGGTATCATGTATGTAAGATTATACCCCTGTCCGAAGCTTGCTCGTGCCGGTGGATAGCCAGCAGGGCTAGGCAGCTGGTATGAACATGGATTGCATTAAGATGTGAGACGGGTTGGCGGTACGGCCACACGGCGAAGAGGCGTATCGACGATTGTAAGTTGTCATCTTGTTGGGGGGTCGGATGGCGGGAACCATCTGCCGCCACGGACAATTCAATGTCCCAGCCGCTTGTACCTCCGTACCGAGTAGTAAGGTAAGGTAGGTTGGTACCTACGGCTGCTGGAGCAGGAAGGCATGAAGGCCAGGCGAACCGAACTTGACCCCGCGAAGGAAGGAATTATCGAATAGCAATCTTGCCTCCTTCCATGTGGTGCTATTGTGAGGCACTGCATCTTACCTTATGGGTACGTACTTAACGTATTCTCACTCGATGGAAGGTAAGGTAAGATAAGGTATTATGCATCATTGCGATTAATTCATCGTGCTTACCAAGGTGCCTTATGTTGTGGAACGTTCAGGTGTTCGACTCGTCTTATCTTTTCATCATCTTAAATCCAGTCTTCATCCAGTAAGTTCGGTCAAACGTACATCTGCATATGTACATCTTTGCTCCAACAATTGATTCGTCTTCTTGCACCGAGCGTCAGTGTGTCTCTCAACTGCAGGGCATACCTCGCCAAAGCGGAACTGACAGCCGGGCCATGCGAGGATTCCATGTCCTTTTTGTCTGTCTACGGATACCTTATGTCGAGGTCAGTTCAGCCTGGTGAATCGCGACAACCTATCAACGCGCCTCATGTGCCGGCCGTCTTGACTATCAAGAACTAACAGCGGATGGTGCCTGGTTCCTGATGCCAAGTAAACCGTCTCAAACTCACCTGGATTGTCGCTGTCATTCACTCGGACACTTTCACAATCCTTGACGCAAGTCCCAAGCCCAGCTCATTACAATCGACCAGGATGACTCAATAATTCTGAGCTCGCATATCAAGCCCTTCATTGCACCTACGGAAGTACAGATAACACCAGCCTTTCTTACCGCACAATCTGTATAAACGCCCAAACAAGCCTGCATTGCGTGCTATCCCTCTCACTCGGCACCGGCACGCCACGTACATACACACCGCAACATGGAAAGAAGAGGAAGAAGAAAAAATTCCCCGACCGTCGCTATTATCCTCGTTCGTGTTTCCGACGCACATGCTCTTGCATGATACCTAGCCCGACCCGGTTGCTTGGACCAAAAGCAGACGATACGGATAGACAGCACGCTGAGCTGGGGGTGTGCTCAACCTTCGGCCACCTGAAAGCAGCAGCAGTCGTTGTCAAAGTACGTGCAGCGCGCCCGTTTGGGGCCTTGCGCAGCTCGGTTTGGGAATATGGAGCTTTTCAGCTCACCTACCTATTTCCCTATCTTGACCACCCCCAGCAGCCTGACCCTAGGGATATTGGTTTTCCAGAGTTCTTAGCCTCGTTGATGTGGGAAACACTGCCCTCCAAACCAGGCTGGAAACATCCCGCGCTGCCGTGGCTATCGCCGCCAGAGTCGCGAGATAGACTCGCCATGCAGGCTACTGTCACATCACCGGGCGCCGGAGTCAACCCTCTGGCTTACACTACCTCTTCCTTATCTCTGGGGTCCCTGCTTTCACGCGGAGTAGGGGTAAAAAGCTACAGGACTCGTGTAGGCTTGACTTCCGACGTCGAAAACATGTCCAGTCAAGTGGACTCCAGAAGTCTCACGGTTTAGGCCGTCGAAGGGTGGCTTTTCAGCCTCACGTCCAAAAAAGTGTAATTATGAGGGCAGAATCTGTACTACCAACATCTTCGTTGCCCGTATGCAACCAAAAGCTATAGACTCATGTGGCTGGGCACCGACAAAGTGGTCAGCGAAGGGACTGATACCCTCAGCCAGCCGCAGCCGCACCCAAGCTTGGAAAAGGCCTAGCTTAGCCATCTTGGTAGAGTTTCGAATATTGGTGAAGGGGGGTTTGATGATCATTGATGAGGCTAGCTTTGGAAAGCTCTACTTACTATGGAGCTGCCGTGATAATGCCGGACGGGCGACCGAAGAAATAACCCCCACAACTCGCACGCTGCCACGCACCCAGTTGGCAATCAGCCGCGTCGAAGCCATCCAATCTTGGCCTAGCTATTATGTCTCTCTCCCAGGATGCGTGGCACGACTGAACCGTGGGTGTGTGTATCTCTCAGAGAGTCTCAGTTGGCCACGGCTACGGCCCACGGGGCTATTTCGAGTTCGTGGCTGGACCGTCCCGATCATCGCATGGGTGGGTGGTGCCTATCAAATATCTGCGCCATCCAATACGACCCTGCCATGGGATAATGTTCCGTTGCGTTCAGGCCCTGGGCCATTCCCTTCACCGAGCCGTAATCATGCCAGGTAGCGAGTGTATGGGAAAGGCAAGTCGTAAACCAACTTTCATATTGGCAATAACACGCGAGAAGTAGGACACCTCGCCTTGTGAGTTGACATCACTCACGTCAAAATTTCAGAGGCAAACTCACATGCCGCTGCAACGTTTAAATCCCTTTTTGTCACACGTGCTTCCGCGACATTTAAACGGCCATATCGAGTTGTGAAAAAAACGAGGTAATTTCGTCCAGTCTGACATGCATAGGTAGCAGAATACTGTCTCCCACACCTATCAACATAGGATAAGCACCTCCAGAAAACGATATAGATAAGCTGCTGAGTCGAAACACCTTCGAATCTCATCTCCTTTCCTTACCTTCGTTCTCCTCCTCCAGAGGGGGAAAAAAAACTTGTTTGTCCTGCATCATCAAGATTGTTGGGACTAAACAAGGCGCCGCGCTAGCTATCTATTCCCATGTAAGTTGACAAGGACCCTGGTTTTTTTTCGCGCGTCCCCCCGAAAGGTGGAATTTTCTCCGTTCGGCGAGCCTTTTCGCCAGCCAGATGGACGCCAGCAGACAATCCCCGGCCCGCCCGGGTTGCGGTTCCCACCCCTGCTAGGGCATTCAATGATTGTTCCTAGGCTCCGGCGCCCCGACGCCGGTCGTTGAATAATGATTTCCAGGTTTCCGAGTTGGTTCAGGCTGCAGAAAAACCCTGCTCCAGCCTCCGAGTTGTTACTATGTACGAAGTACTAGATCTCGCTGCAAGAGAGGCCTTGTCGAGATTGCCGTGCGTGCACTGATGCAGTGGCAGGAGTAAGAGCTGCAAAGAGGTGCAAAAGTGAAGTGTTGCAACACAATACTACCAGCCTCTGCGATTATCCCGTTTCCTCTCGATGCTGTCTAAATTCTTGGCGCAGGCCGATAGTTGTCTCAATTCTCACAACTTTCGCTCTGCGAACCCTGACGATCAGGAGTACGCGTCAACCGGTACTTGGTATCCGTGGCTTAGTTTGCCCGAGGTCCCCTGGATCGCGGCGGACCAGAGTTCGAGGGGTTGACAGCTGACAGATTCGGAAGAGTCTCTCGCTTGTAAGGTCGTAGCTCGCGTACCATCAAGCACGCCGATCCGGGAGTATCGGCTGAGCCTAAATCGTGAAACTGTAGGCTGCCGTTGGAATCGACCCGAGTCGTCTATCTTTTCTTTGTTTCCTTCTGCGCCACCGCACCATCTCCATCGGAGCTGATCGACCTTACGTACTCGTGACTGTGGCTTCGCAAGCTCGAAGTGGTCCGAATGGAACTAATTCATGGAAGGACTGCTTCGATAGCCTTCGAAAGCATTGGACCGGCCTAAGTGACAATGTCCATGGTCAACATGTACATCTCAATGCGCCGGTTGATTCATGGAGGCAACGATCTTAGCTGTCCAAGACTCGTATGCCGGACGGGTAAACCCCGAAACGTCAAGATCGTCAGTACAAGGGAATTGCAGCTAAGCGATTTCAGACTACTGCCGGCTCTTCTGACGACATTGGAAGAAGCTAGCGAGGGCCGAAGTTCGGATTTTCCTTCATCGCAGTGACGATGACGAGGGACCATTTCAATCAGTTGGGGCATCGTCGCTGATCGTGAGGGGCTCGTGGTTTGCGCCGCCATGCCAAAAGACAGACACGGATCAAGCATACGTCGTGGCTTGCCTGACATTTGTATCTGAGAGGCTATATATCCAATGCGTGACGGCCTGAGCGACTCTCGTCTTAAGTTGTTGTTGGGTGAACCGCGGCTGTACTGTTATTGCCCAGGAGCCCGTTGCGCATCGCTTGGACGTATTCATCGGTGATTGGAAATCTGCTTTAGCGCCTTTTGATATGGCATCAATACTTCTTGACTTCATAAACAGCATCCCTATAGGACTCAACTATCCTTCGTTGGTTCCTGAGGAACAAGAAAGCAGCATTGACATCCGGAGGGAGAACGAATATATAAGATGCCGGAAGTGGGGGTCGAAAATGTGATATCGTGAAGATGGATCCCTGAATCCCTGCATGGATTTTAATATTTAATTCCCAGAAAGCCCAAGGGCCATTGTTCTAATGCAGCAATACCCCAATGCCCCAGTGATGTGGCACGAGCTCTTGCTGATCTGCACGGGAGCACCCAAGCAACAAATGGGGCTTTGGGTCCATTGCTGTATGCGGATATGCGCTATATCAGATGCGACAGATGCTTGCCTGTCAAGAATTGGAACCGCGATGTTTTGAAACGTCAGGTCTTTGAATTGGGACTCTTCTGCCGGTTGGTGAAGATGGTTCCATGGAAGTGCTTGTTGGTTCGAGCAACACGTGAACTCAACGGGTTTGCGACAGCGAAATAGCCGACGAGCCCAACAAGGTCAGTCGGTAGATACTCTGATCATGTAAGCTGGTGATGAGGAATGTTGTCCCCGTTTTCATTCCGGCATTCCGGGCAATTGGGATCCCTAGGCATTGATCATCAAACGGATGAGATGCGGGGAAGAGGTCTCTACCTGACGTCGTGGTCCCAGGTAAGGTAGGGCATCTTTATCTTTGGTCCAACAAACGCTGGTTCCACGGAACGGCCTAGCCCAGTGTCTGGTATCGAGAAGCAGAAACGTACAATGACGAGGTTGAGCTGTGAAATGAGATAAGGTTAAATAAAGGTGTGTCCCACGAGCGAGTATACCTAACAAAACCTTACTGTAAGGTAACCTGTAAGGTACCTTGGGCGCGCTTGCTTTCCCGCGCTTCTGCAGGGACCTCGCGGTGCCGCCAACCCTTGACTTGTCCCGGGGGAAAAAAACAGACGTTTGTGCGAGTGTTTTTTTAAAGCATATCAACGTACCTTATGTAAGGTGATAATGTGTCCGTGAAGTAGGTAGTGTACGGATACCTATGCAAGGTACAGATAATTTGACAAAGGGTCCACGATAGACGGCTCCTTTGATGGGAACTTTGGAGGGAAAAAGACATGGACTGTCGCTTCCGTGATGCCCGACGGGATGGTTAGTCATCTGACCCCGCCAATCGATAAATGGCAGGCGAGCGCCTACTCAAAGAAGATAATTAGACGAGTAGCCGCATGTTGACGCAAGCCTCCCACTCCCACCTGGTGCCCCCAGTGGTTGTCGCGGGTGCAAGATGGTCTGTGCATTCGAGTCCACAATCGGCTAGTGCAATGCGGGTACCGAACCAGAAAGCGGCGAGTGGGAGCGATGAGCGGTAGGGTCACAGTGCGGTGGGTGGATACTGTGGGGCCTGGTTGAGCAACCAGCAAAGCTGCCAGCCCAAGGAATCACGCGCATTGGACTGTCCCGTCCCACCATCCACGGCCACGCAGCACGCAGTACGCAGAGGTGCCACCCACCTGCACCCAGTGCCAGCGACAGCAGTCCGCGCAGTTTCCGTCCCAGCGTGAGAGGTGCCAGCCAGCCCAGTCAAGTCCCATACCCAGTCACCCAGTCCCAGTCCCAGTCCCCAGTTTGCCTCCTCTGTCCGACCAACCGACCGACCGACCGACCGAATACAGCCTCAAAGTTCTTCCATCTCATCATCATCTGCCATCCCACGCAACCCAAAAATTTTGCGCCGCGACGCCGCAGTCGACGACATCCAAACTTCAGTTTCGTCGCCTTCCATCCGTGCAAGCGCGTTGCTTATCATTGTCGCCTGCACTCCGCTATCGCTGTCGCGTCAGCCGCAGCATCCTCCTTTCTCCCCAACGCATATACCGTGCCTTGCGTCGCTCAAATCCCCCGGCACCCGCCAATCGCGCGACCCGACCGCCCCCTCCCATTTTGATGGCTTCCTGATCATCTCGACCCTACGTCACCCGGGCACATCTCGTTGCCACGCATTCATCGACGACGACAAGCGTCTTCTCGTACGATCGAGCTCAAGACTTCTCGTCCCCGACCGACCGACCTCTCGCTAGAGAGCCGCGCCCCATTCCAGGCGCGACCGAACGACGGGAAAGTGGCGCTCACCATCCTCACCCAGACCGACGCTGAGCTTTCCCTTCAACAACACCTTGACCTCGCTCCCGATATCCTTAGCTACCCCCGTCTCACTACCGAGGGGGGCACCGAACCATTGATGATGGCACAACCCGTGCCTCATCATGCGACGGACAAGAAACGCGTCAAGGTCTACGAGCTGCGCAACAATGACTGGTTCGATCGCGGCACTGGCTTCTGTACCGCTGCTTTCATGCAGGTATGTCTTGTCCCGCGCCTCTAAACTGTCGCGACCTCGCCTTCTCCGCCGTCGATGCCCCCTCTATCAACATGTCAAAAGTCCGATGCTAACCTGATGGTGGTCGTCAGACGGAAGATGGCCAGCCTCGAGACCCTAGAGTCATCGTTGAATCAGAAGACCACCCTGATAGGCTTCTATTGGAGACAAAGATCTGCAAAGAGGATGGCTTCCAGAAGCAGCAAGGCAAGTTTCACAGTACCTCGGTGTGGCACAGATAGACTGACTCCTGGAAACAGAGACTCTCATCGTCTGGACAGAACCTAGTAATGGCATCGACATGGCCCTCTCCTTCCAGGAGGCGGATGGCTGTGCATTGATATGGTAAGCGCCGGCTTCGTATATCTG
This sequence comes from Colletotrichum fioriniae, assembly GCF_027942845.1. Taxonomy (NCBI): domain Eukaryota; kingdom Fungi; phylum Ascomycota; class Sordariomycetes; order Glomerellales; family Glomerellaceae; genus Colletotrichum; species Colletotrichum fioriniae. The sequence continues at coordinate 1,535,201 of NW_027076842.1, forward strand.
TCATTGATGTTCGTCGCTCATCATTCTTCTGTGCGATAGGAAATTCGTCAATAGTGTGCAACAGACTTTCCAGGGTGGCATGGCCGCTGCCGGTAAGTCGCGTGCTAACGGGGACCGCTCTGCACGACCCCAATCTAACGTTTTTCATTCAGACGACAGTCTTTCCGATGATCTGGCCATGGAAATGCCCAGTACCATCAGCCTTCCACCAGCCGAAATCGGGAATCTCCAGGAAATTGAGACTAGCATGCGCATCATGAGTCAGACAGTCAATGGACGAGACGCACTAGCTAAGTGCATCATGGGCGAGGACTACATTGGCAAGCTGATTCCTTTGGTCGAAATGGCTGAAGATCTCGAGAGCCTATCGGATCTGCACCGACTTTGCAACATCATGAAGACCGTCATTCTTCTCAACGACACCGCCATAATAGAACATGCTGTATCCGACGATTGCGTTCTGGGCGTCGTTGGCGCTCTCGAATACGACCCCGATTTCCCCAGCCACAAAGCCAACCATCGCCACTGGCTAGATAACCAAGGACGATACAAGGAGGTTGTACCGATCCAGGACGACCAGATCAGGAGGAAAATTCACCAGACCTACCGACTTCAGTACTTGAAGGACGTTGTACTGGCACGCATATTGGACGATCCGACTTTTTCCGTTCTCAACTCTCTGATTTTCTTCAACCAGGTGGATATTGTCCAGCATCTGCAAGGGAACGGGGAATTCCTTGGTGATCTTTTCGGCATCTTCAAGATAACGCAAACGGATCAGAGACGGAAGAAGGAGGCCGTTCTGTTCATTCAGCAATGTTGTGCCATTGCAAAGAACTTGCAGCCACCAGCTCGCCAAACTCTCTACAACAACTTCATCGGTCACGGCCTGCTTCAGGTCATCAACTTTGGCCTGCGGCACCCTGACGTGAGTGTTCGGGTGGGCGCTACCGACGTTCTCGTATCCCTGATAGACCACGACCCGCACATGATTAGAGGCACCATTTATCGACAACTCCATGAAAGGCAACCGCCATTGACAGATTCGCTCATTGATCTGCTTTTGGTAGAAGTCGACCTTGGCGTCAAGGCACAGATTTCAGATGCCTTGAAGGTCCTCCTTGACCAGGGCCCTCCGCTTCAGTCGCAGGAGGCTTTCGCAAAAGCCAACGGGGAGTTCCCAGGCCGACGGCCCCAGGCAATGCAAGATCCTCAGCACGCCAACCTACTTGACAATTTCTACGCTTCATCAGCAATAAGGCTCTTTAGGCCCCTCACCGATCTCCGAGGCCGCACCAACATGGCATTCCCGTTGCAACAAGCCTCAATGTTCACGTATCTCATCGAAATACTTTGCTTCTTCATCAGACAACACCAAGGGAAATGCAGACCCTTCGTTCACCAACAAGACCTACTCCGGCGAATTGCACAGCTATTTGCCTGCCCGGAGAAGTATCTCCGACTAGGTTAGTGATTAGCTGTTCAACCGGTCTCGTGCTATGCTAACCGTGAATGCCAGTTGCCATTCGCTTCTTCCGCAACCTAGCAGGAATGCAAGATGAGTTTTACGATCGGCTCATCATGGAACATGGCATCTTGGAGCCCCTGCTTGACATGGTCTCCCAGTCTATGCATCGGGATAATCTCCTCAGCTCCGCCTGTGTCGAGTTTTTCGTATTTGTTACCGGGCAAGAACACAGAAAGGCCATGAACAAGTTCCTCGTCCAAAACTACCGCGAACGACTAGTTGACTTGAGTTACATGGAAACTTTCCGTAACGTTCTAGTGCTCTACGATCAGACTCAAGGCCACACCGCCGAGTTCTACACAGAGTCAGAAGAGGATCTGGCGAGACGGACCGCCGCCAACACCAATCAGAGGATGATGGAACACATCGCCGTAGATCAAGCCGAGGAGGATTACTTCAACACCTCGGATGACGAAGATGGACCTGAGAGCAGGGCTTTTGACAAGGTGCAGCCCATAAATGGCTCAGCGGCGTCAACGCCAACCTCAAAACCGCTAGTCGACTACCCTTCGGATGAAGAGGTGGATGAGAACGCTGATCCTGAGGTGTTGCCAACGTCTGGCGAGAAGCAAGACGGAACAGATGGCGCTTCCGATACGAGCAGCGAATCATCCTCGGTGGCACCGCCAGAACGCCTTTCTGAGAAGAGACGGCGCGAAGAAGATGACGACGATGAGCTTGGGAAACTGATGCAGAACAAGCGCAGAAACAGTAGTTCTGCAGGGTCGAATGCATCAATGACATCAAGTATGGTCAGGAGAAAGAAGACCTTTGCAGATCGGCCAAACACAGCAGCACCCAAAAAGATTGCCATCAGTATATCGCCTTCAGTGAAGACTGGTGGGACGGCGAGGTCGGATGATGAATCCTGAGCGTTTACCCTGGCATTCACTGCATGGCAAATTCCAGGTACGATTGGCGATGACTGTTTCCATCATGCTTTAACTAGGGACCGGCGAGTTTGGGGGCGGTGAGGCGTTATTATCACAGTTCACGACATGGGAAATCGAGCAGAGTAACCAGAACTAGCTAGAGAGCCAGAAGGTGCGCCAGTGTGAGAGTGGCTAGAAGCTCTTTCGAGGGTCTGTCGTGCAGGACGGCAAGTTGACATTTCAGAGTGCGCCGACAGCGGGAAGGACCCCCCCATCCACCTCTTGACCGCGCCCTGGTGGTAGGAGAGAACGCGACTGAGGGGAGAAAGAAAGAAGAAAAGAGGACAAGTCCCATCGTGGTATGTTGGGCTCTGCGGGCTGGAATCGCCAAAGTAGCATCGTGTACCATATTCTGTTGAAGTTTTCTTGCTTCGACGCCGGGCCTTCTCGCGGGCCGGTGAGCCTGTTTCTACAAGGCTTTATTTTGCACTCGGGCGCGTACCGTTCCAACCCATCTCTGAGCAAATACCAATTTGGATTTAACCAATTTTTCGGAGTTCTCTGTGCCGTTGTGATGGTGATGTGAAGAGAAGAAAACCTCGGGAACTTTGGCATAGGTCTGAATTTCAGAGTACCATCATCTGTCTTCGCCTCGTGAGGATACCTTTGCGCATGATGCACTCCCTTAGCACAAGATCATGTCGTCAGTCTATGATTGAATATGCATTCTATGTTGGCTATGTTTTTACATGTATATATCTATCGACGCCGTGAAGCTTACATTTGTATGAATACATATTTTAGCCGCCGCTTTTTATTGGTGAAACCCAATGTTGCGTGGCATCTTACACGGGGGTTCACATCAATCGGAACACCCCTAGCATCCCCTACCCAAATCTGTCATCCCTATCTAAGTGTAGTCGATCTCCACGAGTAAGCTTTCTTGCCTGGCTGCGACTCGGTCCCATTTGAACCCCCGGGCCTTGGCGTGGAGTTAACAGGCACCTCGCGCTTACTTTGAACCCTCCTAACCAGGGTCGGCTGCGTGGAAGGAGGTGCAGGCGCAGGCGCACCGGCAACATTGTCTTCGTCCTCGCTCATTGTGGACAACTCTTGATCTTGTCCAGAGGCCGGCGGTGCGAGACTATCAGCCTTGCTGGTGCTCTTGGATTTAGAAGTGGCATGGGACATGGCGTCGAGGAGGACCTCCTTAACCTCTGCCTTCTGGTCGAGGTTCTCCTTTCTCAAGGCCGTGCGGACCTGGTGTACGAGGGCCAAGATCTCGATATCGGCCTGAATGAGCGCCTCGTTCTTGTCGGCCTCGGCACTTCTCCGGAGGTACTGCACCGCCCAGTAGAGGCGGTACCTGACCTCCTTAGAGGTGCGGTACTCGCGCGTCACGAGCTCGGCGAGCAGCCAGCGCACCTTGTCATACTCGTGCCGGATCACGTAGGCGGCGAGGAGGTTATTGAAGTTGTAGACGCTGTAGCAGAGGTCGCCGCGACCGTTGACCTCGGCCGCGATGATGCAGAATTGGATCATCTCCCGGTAGTTGCGCAGTTTCTCGCAGATGCGGGCGGCGCGGTTGAACAGGCCGTCGTCGATGTGGAAGTCTTTGAGGCGGAGGTCGTCGAAGACAGCCTTTATTTCAGGATAGACCATACTTCGGCCGTCTTCACCCGTCATCCCGGCGCGGCGCCCTTCGATTTCGGCGAGTTGACCGTGAACAATGGGATACATGGCCTCGTTGGTGTTGCAACCTTCGGATTGAGCACTACTTAGGAGTGCCATGGCCTGTCTACTTCGAGGGCCTTCGGTTTCAACAACAGCTCTGACTGCCAACTTAAGACAACGACTCGTGTGTCCCATGCCGTTGTGCAGCGCACGCTTGTAAAGAGCCAGCACACTATGCCACCTTCCAATCTGTGCATCCGCTTTCATGGATTCGAAGGCACCCACCTCGTGGGCAGGGCTCGCCATATAAGCTCTCAACCGAACCTGTTTGGCCCGGGGGCTTGTCGTATTCGTCAGGTTTTTGTAACATAGATCAAGACCAGGGAAGGCGGTGCTGATGCCAGCACCTTTCATGGCATGATATAGGTCGGACAGCTGTTTGACGCTATACTTCCAGTCTCTGCGGCAACTGACCAGCATTGAAATCCAGAATCTGCTGTCGGCGGTGTACCCGGAATCCATACAGAACACCAGCCATCGCTTCAGCGCCTGCGTGTCGCGACATTTTGCATGTCTGTCGGCAATGAATGTGACCAGGTGGCGGTCAAGGCCTAATCCGAACTCCGAGATGTACGTTTCCATGAAAGTCTCAACCTCACCCCACGTGTGAGTCTTCGCGTAAGTTTCTAGTACAGCCGCAAATACGCGACTGAAGTGCCGTTCGTTGTGAGGGTTGGCCGTTTGAACCGTCTTCATCGCCTCAAAATCGCTGAAGACTCCGGCCCAGTTCCCCTCCTTGGCGTTTTGAAGGGTGAATTGGCCGAGTATCTTGACATCAGTTTGAGCCTTTGGGTATATAGATATAAGTTCCTCCATGAGTAAATCTGCTCTCTCGGCTTGTTTAGCCTCGATGCAGACTCGCACCATCCTCGATCGAATCTCAAGAGTGTCTTGAATACCGTAAAAATTGTTGTCCCTTGCGTCTTCGAAAAGCTGAAGCGTCTCCGAGAAGTTGCGTGTCGACTTCCAACGCACCCATATGAAGTCTTCCAACCATTTCCATGGCATGTCCCATCCATCGCGCTCCCTCAGCAGGTTGAATGTCTGGAGAACTTCGCGACCATGGTAGCCTCCGGTTGCAACGACTGAGTTGACGACGTCCATGCAGAGACGTTTAGAGTATGTAGAGGTTTTTTTCGACTCGGCGAAGACTCCGATAAATGTATCAATGGCCAATACGTGCTGCTGATGCTCGAAGAGTTGCCTCATGAACCAGACCAAAGTCCCAAGCTTGTCGAAACTCCAAGTAGAAACCTGTTGAAAGATTTGAGCAACGTCAATAGGGCGCTGCTCGTCCTCTGCCAAGGCTTGACTGATCAAGTCCTTGCCCACTTTCACGTAGCCAGATCGTATTTTCGATTTTTCCAGTGGTGGCAATAGCAAATTACCCACATACAGCCTTGCCGCTACTTGTAATCGTTCAGGGGCAGATTCGTCTTTCTGAGGCTGTCGCGTCGTTGGGGAGATCAGGGATGTGGTAAACTCGAGAACACACTCCGCCAGCACGTCGTTCTCAGTGGCCACCTTATGATGGACTGCAAATTCCAGAATATTTCCGGCAATTCCAAAATCGCTCCACTGGTGGCAGGCCTTTGATAGTAGCGAAGACAATTCCGAAAACCATTCAGGCAGCGTTTGCGACTGGTCCACAAACCTGTAGGCTCGAGCAACAAGATTCAGGGCCGCGGGTGGTATGTCATTTTCGCGCCGTACAGAAGTCGAATTGCGAAGCAGTTCCTCTAGCCCAGCAGTCTGAGCAATAGCACCAGAGTGATTGCTTATTACACGTTCTACTGCTAGATCAATGGCGTTCCTTTGTCCTGGCCGTCCATTTGGTTGATTTCCATAGGACCTTGAAACGCTGTCTCGAGCAGACAAGTCCTGTATCGCAGGGACTGCGGACGAGAAACGGGACAGAAAGGGTTCATGCCTCTGTCTCTGTGTAGCGTTCAACGTCGGCCGGCCACTTTTCTGCGTTGTCTCTCGCTTCTCTATCGTCTTTTGTGGAAGATCTCGTTCGCTTGCTACCCTCGTTGGGCGTCGTGCGTCTGGGCCGGTTTCGCTGACGTGTTGATCCAAGTATGAGCTATCGAACACCAATCTACCGTGTTCGTGTGAGGAATCGCGGCTCCGAGACCGTGTTGGCCAGCTAACGAAATTTGGGTCGGTGGCGACCTCTTCTTGTAGAGCCTCGAGAGCAGCGACGCCGCTGGTGCTGTACCGTTTCAAAGACTTCAATCTCCTGCCATTTTCGACTGCTGATCGTGCTATCTTGATTCGCTGGCGACGCTCTTCCGCTATGAGGACGAGAGAGCAAGAAGTCCCGAAGAGAAGACCTCGAAGTGCATGAATCGCGGCTTTCGAGGGAACGGGGGCGGGGGCAGACATCGTGCAAGCTCGACAATTGCCATGATCGTTCGCGACTTGATTATCGGATCATTTCGTAGTCTCAAGAGGTTAATCGCTCGAAGGTGGGCTATCGCAATGTTGGACGCGGTGCCAATGGGTCGTTGAGACTGCTAGTCAAAAGTTGAAAGACCCTTGTCACATTTACGCCCACTGTCGTACCACCCTCGGCCTTTGCGAAGGTGCCTTCTGCGGACGCTTTTTGCCCGTTGACTACTGTCCCGGCGGGCTGGATTGGGGTGAAGGGGAATAGGAGTTGATCCGTTCCGCTGAAAGTCGTCTTAGTCATCATATCCACATACATGGGGAACCGAACCCGAACCCGACAATAAGCAGCTCCAATCGCCAAGGCATAACACGAAATCCATCCACTCCTGTCCAGAGGCTTTCGAATTCGAGTGATCATAGAAGCTTTATTGTCTCCTAGGCCGCCGCTGATCAGTTGTTCTACTTCATGCAGCAAGCCTTGAGGAAATCATGACCCAACGGTAGACAGGCTGCCTTGTGCGATGCTTTGAACTTGTGGACATTCTGGAGATAAGGTAGAGCGAAGGCAGGAAGGAAGGGCCCGATTTCCAATCATCATCTCCTCTCGGCAAAGGAAATGTATCGTCAGCTCTCAGTCATCTTGCAAGCCTACAGTGCAGACCTGCAGGTCACCGGAGACTTCATTTACTCCGATTGCTTAACATCAGTTCGCCTGGCGCCTGCAGCCCGCAACCGGTAGTGCGAATCGTCGGGGTTAAGACCGGTGATTAGACACAAAGCAACTCCAATGTAAGCTAAGGTGGGATGCGGGACTCGCGCAGGGTCCTAATGCATGGCACTTCGGCTGGAGCATCACGGACTTGGAGACTGGCGCAGGAGCTAACTCTAAATGTCCACATATCCAAATGGACTGACAGCGTCTGAAGAGACTGGAAGAGCTACCTTACCATGAGATCATCTGTACCTTGATCTACCTTACAGCCTGCCATGCCAACTGAGGGGGTCTGCCTACCCTCCTGTCATGTTGCCTGTTGTACGTCCAGTTTCGTCCGGAGGGGAAAGAGCGGTCGGTATTAGTTGATCCCCCGCCTTCCTGCTCTAAGTCTCCCTCATGGAGAGATATAAATTTCCACCTCAGTCAGCTCGCAAATTCATACTCTGACCAACCCAACGACCTGACTTTATCCTAAGTTCCTCTTATTCTGGGCTGCATTCGACTTACTTCCCCATACATCTCACACTACCTATCGTCATGTCGGCTCTACCTATGGCAGCTCCGCCCAAGAGCCCCTTGGCTCGTTACCGCATTCTCTCCCCGACGGCTTCCGTTCGAGTGAGCCCTCTGTGTTTGGGCGCCATGAACTTTGGCGATGCCTGGTAAGATCACATTGATGGAACCTGTCTCAGACATCCTTTTCTAATGAGTTTCACAGGAAGGGATACATGGGAACTTGCGATCAAAAGACCGTGGAAGAGATCCTTGACTTCTTCCATGAGCAGGGGGGCAACTTCATCGACACCGCCAACAACTACCAATTCGAAGAGTCCGAAGAGTGGATTGGCGAATGGATGAAGAAAAGAGGCGTTCGTGACCAGATGGGTAAGTTTGCGCACCTATCCCAGCAGGAGCTGTTTCTGAAATGGAGACAGTCATTGCAACCAAGTACACCACGAACTTCCAAGCGGGCCCTAACGCGCCGGGCATCATGGCCAACTTCACCGGCAACGGATCCAAGAGCTTGCACACATCTGTAGAGGCAAGCTTGCGCAAGCTGAAAACCGACTACATTGACCTGGTGAGCAGCTTTGTTCCTTATCCTTCGAGTGACGTCACTCACACAGAGTAGCTCTATGTGCACTGGTGGGACTATTCTACTTCTATTCCGGAGCTGATGCAGTCCCTCAACAACCTCGTCATCACCGGCAAGGTCCTCTTCCTCGGTATCAGTGACACCCCCGCTTGGATCGTCAGGTAAATGCCATCACGAATCATCCCCACAATGGAGCTGGGCTAACTTCCCCATTAGCAAGGCCAATGAATACGCCAGAAATCATGGGCTACGCCAATTCTCAGTCTATCAAGGTCGATGGTCTGCTGCCTCACGAGACTTTGAGCGAGAGATCATTCCAATGACCAAGGCTGAAGGTTTGCAGCGCCCTCAAAGTGAGACTGGAAAACAACCTCTGACATCTGATTAGGAATGAGCTTGGCACCCTGGGGCGCGCTCGGCGGTGGCGTGAGTACTCCCAACTGACCTTCTGGTAGCTGATTAGAGAAGAGAATGACTGACTTTGAACAACAGGCTTTCAAGACGGAAGAGCAACGCAAGTCCCAGGAGGGCCGCAAAGTTCAGGCTAGCGAAGCACAAATCAAGATTAGCCAGGTGCTGGAAAAGATCGCCAACAGCAAAGGCACAATCATCACGAGTGTTGCTTTGGCTTATGTCATGCAAAAGACGCCTTACGTCTTCCCTATCGTCGGTGGCCGCACTGTCGATCATCTGAAGCAAAACATCGAGGCGTTAGCCCTCGATCTCTCCAATGAAGAAATCCAGGAGATCGAAGGAGCTGTCCCGTTCGATATGGGCTTCCCGCACAACTTCTTGTGGGGAGAGAAGGTCCCGTCGAACCCTGGCGAAGTCTGGTTGTTGAATATGGGAGGAACTTTTGACTATGTTCCAGAGCCCAAGGCTATCGCACCCAAAGAAGGCGGAAAGTAGTACTATCGAGTGCGGAATCAGTACAAAAGGTGGCGGCCGATGGATTACTAAGAGGCTGTTGAAAAGCGACATGGTGTCTCATAGCCGCTGCTTAGCTGCCTTTCAAGTACAATTTCATACACGTTTCTGGCCAGGTACCAATCCAGTTTGCGCTGTTGAACGTAGTCAAAATTCGCAAACCCATTGTTCCTGCGACTGTCATCAGTGTGTTCGAGGCTCTGCAATGCATCATGCAGCTTACTTGGCCTGGACGCCAATCACCATCCATTCTTTCTGCATCGCTTATACAGGCAGGAACAAGATCCTTGACTGGAATTGCTGGCCTTCGGCAGTTGTACAAATACAATTGATCAAGACTTATGCCTGGAAACTCGAACTGTTGTACCAATTCTTGTAATGTCTGGGTTGTATGCAACATCCCCCAGAATCCGCCAGAGGCAGCACAGGACAATAGACTACAAAGCACACAAGAGAAACTTACTAGAATCGAGTACATAGTTGTATATCGAAGCTATGTGAAGAAAAGACAAGGTGAGTTCTCATCCATTTAGTGTGATTAGATCAAGACTATATGGCTTTTATCGATTTACTTCCCATGCAATCATTGAGATGGATTTGTGCTTGCCGTGAGGACTTTGCCATGTGAGAAAGGGGTGACTCTGGTGACTGGTCTCACACCTAGCACAAGGAAGGCGTGACGTGCAGTATCACAGGTGGTACCTTCCTTACTTTACTTTACTTAGAAAGCAGGGGTAGTAGCTCCATCACTCGCTCTTTCCTTCGGCGGACAACTCAAGCCGGCACCTACCTGTGAAAAACTCCTGTGAGCTTCCTTCCACATTCCACCCCTGTTTCAATGCTGAATTGCCAGTCTTTAGCAAATCTCTTTCCACTCGTCTTGATTCCAGGCCGTACGTTGTGTGATTGTTGTTCAATCATGTCGTCGTGAGTCCTGAAGCCTGCCTCTCAGAGCTAGCTAATTAAAGTGACAGGCTTCAGGAAGGTGTGTCGGCTTCGAGGCATATCTTCACATTCATCGGAAGACAAACATTCGGATCCGAGCCCCCCAGAATACTGCATGCAGTCAACGACGCCCGACGAAGCCTGCCGGGCTCTCTACAAGACGTCAGTCTAGACTTCCTTGCAGGGGTATCCGTGAAGGTCGAGGAGTCAGACCAGAACTTCGACAAGTGGGAGTTCATCACTCATGACCAGAGCTCTCCGCTCCCAAGTATCAAGGGACGCGTTTCGGTTGGCGAGTCACCGTCCCAGAGAATGGGGAGCACTTTGCCCACCACGACCCTCGACTCTGATTATAGTTTTTCGCCTTTCCCAAAATCGAGTAGTCGATTCGATCGAAACGAAGGCAAGTCTCATGCCATGGAAGGAGAACTGTTCTGACAGCTTTACCAGCGTGGGATCCCACAGAAGATGTGCCGGTTCAAAGACGATATCAGTTATCTGCGCCAAAGATATCAAGCCCCCTCAAGAGACAGCGCGGAAGGCCGTCCCTGAGATGCCATACGAAGATGACCATCGATAATTACAAGATGTTACCAGCACCGGGAAGATCCCAGGTGCCGATGTATCAGAGTATCAGGGATGGCTTTGATACAAGGGAAATCAATGCATCCAGCAAGCTACAGAGCACGAAGCGGCGAAAGAGATCTCCCGCCCCGTCTGGAATAGGCTCCCTTTCCGTATCTTGCGGCATCAAAACTGCATCATTTCGAAGCAACACGAAGAGTACGAGGATGCGCGAAAGATTTGTCATCGATCCTGATCTACAAGGCAATACCAGAGTCAGGGCTTCATCTAAAGCAGTCGATTTACTGGCGACGCCAGAGTCTCCAGGAGAGGCCACTTCGAATGAGTTCCAGCACGTCGAGAGGAGCAATGTGAACAAAAATTCCGGAAGTCCCAAAGTCTTACCATCCCTGCGCACCATCGAAGTATTGCCAAGGCATAGAAGATCGAGACACCGTTCTAGGAACTTGTTTATCTCATCTGAATATGTTGAAGAGACCGATTCCGCAAGATGCACCGCCCTACAGTCGGACCAAGCGAGCGCAGTCTCTCGTGGTGATTCTCACGTAGGCGCATCAAGCACTTCGCGAGAGGCTTCAGCCACTGCGCTGGTTGGCGACGTTCTTGACAACGAGCTGCGTATGAATGAGCTGTCAGCAACAGATAGTACAACATCGGCCGATACCATGACTAAGATGAAGTCAGGCGATGGACGCAAAATTTCCCTCGGTCTTGTGAGCACCGGGGCAACATATGGAAATGGAGAAACCCCAAAGGCTTCGCCGCTGGCTGGGTTTCAGGAAGGATCGGCCACTTGGGCTGGCGCATTCGCAGACCTTAGACCCCGTCCCAACGGAACCTTTTCCCGCGAAAGCAGAGTCGTGGGAAGCAGGAACAAGGCGCACCTGGGTGCGAAATAGCAACATAATGAGATGTGGGTATGCACGCGAATTTCAGGAGTGCGGAGGATATAGAAGCATGCTTGATCATCGTGGTGTACAACGCTTCCTCGCTGGGAGACTATTGGGAGAATCAGCTTGATGGAGACTACCAAGATTTATCAACAGCCACGCTTCTCACCCAATACAATGGGTATCATCTGATATAATAGATACCAGGCTTTTCCGTAACCCTCCCGGTCCGTTAACATGAAATGCTTGCATATGTAAATCACCTCAAACGCCGTGCGCCCACAAGCCTTGTAAGATTCCATCTCAGGTTCCTAAAAGCCGTAGTCGATCACTTCGCACCCTTACCCTTAGCTTCCGTTTCGCCAAGCTCACGGATGAACACGCTTGCCTTGCCTTCAGCGCTATAGTCCTCCATGCCTGTTTCGAATCCCGGGCAGACACCAACGGCAAGGTATTTGCCATCCTTGGAAAAAGCCAGGGCCGCTACACTATCGGGGAACTTCTGGTACTGCTTCATCCTGCGCTTGGCCTCGGCGTCCCACAAGGCGACAGTTCCATCACCACCACCCGAGGCAAAGGTGCCGTAGACGGGGTGGAATGTCATTGCGTTGACCGGATACACGATATCGCCCTCGCCATCAGGTGCAGCCGCGCGATGGCACTTGAAAGCGTACTTGCGAGCCTGAGACTCGGCCGAGTCCTCGAACCACTCAACAGCGACGCGACCCTCGATACTACTAGTGGCGTAGCCGGCGTCGTTGGGCATGCAGGAGATGGCACGAGTGAGGAACTTGAGGGATGACTCGCGCTGTTGCCAGGGCTTGATGTCGTGGGGGCCGGGCTCGGCGAAGAGGGCGGGGATGTTGGTCAGGTCGTAGATGTTGACGAGGCGTGCGGTCATGGCGACGACGACCTTTGAGGGGCTAGCTGCCAGGGCGTGAGGCTTTCCGGGCAGCTGGACGGTGATGTTCGTGTCAGAGGGCGACTTTGCGTTGTGAATCTGGAGGGTGAGGTCCCAAGAGGCGGAAATGAGGAGAGCTGTAAAGTTGATTAGATGGTGTGGCTAAGGGTTGGCATAGCTGTGACATCACTAACAATGCTCCGGGCTGTAGACTACACATCGTGCAGGTGCGCCGTGTTGCGCAATGACCTGTTTCTCTTCTGTCTCAAGGTCGATCCTAGATAGAAAGCGTCAGCTTCGCTCAATTGCTAGTAGGAGCTTCGTGGTTCGCCATACTTGTAGACGCAGTGGTCTAAACACGCCGCGTAGGCCTCATTATCTGTCGCGCCAAAGGTTACGTCCAGGACAGGCGCCCGGAACTCAATGGCTTTAATAAGAACTCCTGGCGCATCTTCACCTCCGCTATGTGTGTCGTAGAGGTAGATTTTCTTGTCCCAGCAGGACACCAGGAGTCTGGTAGGCGATTCGGGCGCATATGAAAGCGAGGAGATGGCGTCGCTAGGCGGTTGCGCCAGCTCAAATTGGGATGCTGTTGGAGTATTAATAAATGACCAATGTTGTTGGAGCGAGATTTGAGGTCGAAGTCCTCCGGGAACTCACCAGGTGCCATTTTTTGGGTTGCTTTTCTGATGTTGTTGAAGCTCTTACGGTGAAGTAGCTCTATGCGCCTCTAACAACAAGCAGCTCTGGGTGTACCTGGATGTTAGCTTCTGGGGTCTGTTTACCTGAACAATTTGGTTGGAGGGGCGCTCACGTGGCGATAAGCGAAGCAGAGCTTATCGGTCGAATCAGCACCGATTCTGCCATGGACTACCGCCCCGAAAGCACCCCCCACCATTGTTCGGATTTCTGCGATTTGTGAACCGTAGTAGCAAAATTGTGACTCGATCGCCCAATCACCAACGTAACGCCGCTCACACCCAAAAGGCTGCTTCTTTCGCTTTTCGACGTCGCCCCCGAGCAACCGATCCCACCGTAAGCGATATAAAGACCGACAAGTAGGCCGAATCTCCACCTAGCACAGAGGAAACAAGCTATCCAAAGACCGGAGGAACGTGTAAAAAGCCCGCGCGCCTTCTTTCGCACCCCGCCCCTCCACACCTGTTGGCCGACCACCTTCAACAACACCACTCAACCGCCACCACCACCCTTCGTACTCGACGACTTCGAGCACCAGTAGCCAAGATGGCGGAACCGAACTACAGTCACTTTCGATACTTCGAAAACAAGTACCCCGAGATCGATGAGTTCGTCATGGTCAACGTCAAGCAGGTTTGTGCCCCGCCGACCCAACGCACTCGGCGAGCCGAACCGCCCAAACCCACCCGGTCGCCGTGGATATGAAGGGTACAGAAGAGAGAGGGAACATCCGGGTCTGACTGGTGATATAGATTGCCGAGATGGGTGCCTACGTCAAGCTTCTCGAGTACGACAACATTGACGGCATGATTCTGCTTTCCGAACTTTCGAGACGTCGTATCAGAAGTATCCAGAAGCTCATTCGTGTGGGCCGCAACGAGGTTGTCGTCGTCCTTCGTGTCGACAAGGAGAAGGGTTATATCGATCTTTCCAAGCGTCGTGTGTCGCCAGAGGATATCATTAAGTGCGAGGAGCGGTACAACAAGGGCAAGATGGTCCACTCCATCATGCGCCACGTCGCCGAGAAGACCCTTACCCCGATCGAGCAGCTCTACGAGACCATCGCATGGCCCCTCAACAAGAAGTACGGCCATGCGATTGACGCCTTCAAGCTGTCTATCACGTGAGTTGAGGATCTTTGCCGCTATAGCAAGAGAGATTCAGAATACTGATGCGTAAGGATAGGAACGCCGAGGTCTGGAACGACGCCACCTTCCCCAGCGAGGCCGTCTCCGAGGAGCTGAAGTCATATATCGCAAAGCGTCTCACCCCTCAACCCACAAAGGTTCGTGCCGACGTTGAGGTCACCTGCTTCGGATACGAGGGTATCGACGCCGTCAAGAACGCCCTGCGCACCGCCGAGGCTCGCAACGATGACCAGACCCAGGTCAAGGTCAGGCTAGTGTCCCCCCCTCTGTACGTCCTGACCAGCACGTGCCTGGACAAGAACCTCGGTATCACCCGCCTTGAGGAGGCCATTGTCGAGATCCGCAACAGCATCGAGGCTGCCGGCGGTTCATTGGTGGTGAAGATGGAGCCCAAGGCCGTTACGGAGAGCGATGACGCCGAGCTGCAGGCTCTCATGGAGAAGAGGGAGCGCGAGAACGCCGAGGTCAGCGGTGATGAGAGCGTCTCTGAGAGCGACGACAACCCGGAGGTTTAGATTTTTCCTTTGGAGTCAACGTCATCACAACAAAAAAGGGGCGGCTGGTAGAATGAGCGTACTGGCAGGCTGGGAATCCAGAGTGATTCTAATGAGACGACCAAAAAAGAGTCTAAACATTTCAAAATTATTTCGCCTGGCTGGTTGTGAGTGTGCGACGGACTGATGATGCGACGGGAAGAATGACCCGTCCCTATAAGCGTGATGTTTGGCTAGCCTTGCTCCCCACGAGCTGGGGTACTCCGACACGGCGGCGAAAAGACGAAGATGGCCACCATAATAAACCAAATTCATGACGGCAGCTTTTTCCAAACATAAATGCCGGCGTAGCAAAGAACAAATCTCAGTGATTTCCCCCTGAGTAATGACGTCCTCCGATGACCGGATCCGCATAATCCACTTATAGGGCCGTTGGTTGTAGGCTTGCCATCTCGTCGGCGCGGGCGTCAGTATTGTTGTTGCGGTGTTCGAGTTGTCTAATCTCCCACATGAGAAAGGATGCTCTCGAGGGTGTCACTGGAGGCTCCCAAGTGCGCTGTTCCCGAGATGCTGGGAGGCAAGAACGACTGGTAGCTAATCCTACCTACCCTAGGTACTGCCTCACCAACTTTTCATCCGATAACTTTCCTATCACCTGAATATACCTGAATATACAAAGGAAGCCCATACAGGCCCCTCCAATTCCATTCCGGTCACCAGCCAGGAGGCGCCCGTCTAGGTCGACGGGTCAGATCGAACTGGCTGGGTGGTGAAGTGGTTTAAGGTCAACAATCAAAAAAAAAAATCAATTGCGCCCACAGCCTACTCGACGACAGGCTACGAGTTCGAGTTCGATTCCCAGCATGAGCACCAAGAGATGTAGCCCCCAATTCGGCACCCGGGGAGTGAACTCTTTTTTGAGTTTGGATTATGCTGCTTGTTGCTTAAAATATGTATTAGGAGTGTGGCGATTTTGGTCTTATGCTTAAGAATCTGGAATACAAAAAGAACCTGAGTAGTTGAAGGTATGTATGACTACAAGATAGGGCTTCAACAATAGAATGTAAGGACACGAATCGAGCAGAGGCAATAGCGCCTCGTATAATCAGCAACTTTCAACTCGATATTGCGGTTCATTACTCACCTTTGAGTATTTTCTTCTTGCCAAGTGAAATACAGAAGGACGGTTCTTTCCATACAATTGTGAAAGAACGAGACATCGAATCGTATGATGAAATCTCGAAAGTCTCGTAGTTAGGGTGAGGTTATTAGGCGCGGTTGATGTCTTCGAAGCTCCGTTGCTTCGAGGTGGTGATAGAATTGATAAGATAAGAGATAAGATAACAATGTGAGATGATGGTGAGCTCGAAACCTTCCTCGTGACAATTCTACCTGCAACAGGAGAGAAGGCGCTGTCTCCGAGATACAGCGCGGCAAACCTCCGCGACAACCTGACAACGTTTTTGCGCCCATGGCTTCCCGTTCGCTATGGGCGCGCGCACGAGGGAGCTTCCTTGGTGACACCACGCTTCGCCTTCTCGGGCTTGCGACCTGGATTCCGGTCGTGATTACATTCAACGATCATGTTGCGACCATCACGAGCATCAGCGGCGGCTCCATGTATCCCTACTACAACGAGGATCGGAATAAGACGACTGCAAACGACATGGTGCTCAATTGGAGGTGGAAGCCCTCCTTCGGGCTCCAGAGAGGCATGATTGTCACGTTTAGGTGCGTTTTCACTGGCTTTCCGTATCCCCCATTATGCTAGCTGAAAAGCCGGGCGGCGAGTTGACTCTTTTTGCTTGCTTTTCGGCAGGAGCCCTTTCCATCCCGAGACCGTAGCGATCAAGAGAGTCGTCGCACTGGAAGGCGAATATGTCACGACACGAGCACCGTATCCGGAGAGAGTGGTCAGGGTCCCGCAGGGCCATATTTGGGTGGAGGGTGATGGGCCACAGGATCAGACGCTGGACAGTAATACGTACGGTCCGATATCCATGGCGTTGGTGACGGGGAAATGCATATGGAATATATGGCCTTGGCGCAAGTTCGGCCGGGTGAGGTGGGAAGAACACAAATTCAAGGATAGATACTGAAGCGTGAATGGCTTCGTGTATGAGTAAGCATGTGGGCGGGATATTAAGAGAGTCCTGGATTTGGGCTACAGGGTCTTCAAAAGTTTATGTATACCATGAGGTAGTTGGCCAATGACTGAGTACTTTCAACTTCAACTTCAACTTCAACTCCTACTTTAGTACGTATTAATTCCGGGCAATTCAAAATCCCGCCATGTTTGAAGCGGCGCGGGCTGTCCCGCGTTGCAGCTCGGAGCTCTCGGGACCGGGCTTTCAGCTCAGGGCCTTAGGTCCGGCTGATGCAGTTGACACTTCCAGCTGATGAAAGAAAGAGACGGGAGCTCACCCGACGGTGACGCAGCGGGAGTGCAGCATTGCATGTGGTCTGTGCACCGCCAACAAAAATTCCCAGAGTCGGGAACCCTGCATGAAATTTCGATATCATTATCCGCAGCTACTGCTCCTCCTCGCCGCCGCCAAGTTTTTGACTGCGCCAATTAACCCACGCGACAATCAACGACGAGGAGGCCTCTCCTTCAATTTCCCCTCGAAAGCCCTCTACTGCGTTATTTCTTGTGTCGTCCCGCAGCGGGAAGTCACCAGTGCCAACCGCGAATCTCTCTCCCCCCCCTTCTACATCGAAACCGACCGACGTCAGCATTTCAGGACCGAGAGGGACCGACCCTTGACGCAGACCGGAGAGTGCCTGGTCAATCAACGACAGGCACCACTCGCAAATGTCCTTCGCTGATCGCATCGTCAGCTCCCTAGCTCCTGCCGACAACAACGCGCAAACGATTCAGGGGGGCATCTCGGCTTCGACCCCGGCGGCGGCGGCCTCGTTCGGGGAGGATAGATATGCAGTACAGACGGGAGGACTTTTGCCGGATATCAGAACAGTCGGACAATCTTTCAGACACGAGGACATGAGTCTCCAAGATGACTCTTTCGAAGAGGAGGGCCGCCCGCCTTACCTCCACGCCATGATTGCTGGAGGTGTTGGAGGCTCGACGGGCGACATGCTCATGCACTCCCTGGACACGGTTAAGACGCGGCAACAGGGCGATCCGCACATCCCGCCAAAATACACGTCTCTCGGCTCATCATACTACACAATATTGCGGCAAGAGGGTGTCCGACGAGGTCTCTATGGCGGGTGGATACCGGCTTTGGGTGGTTCCCTTCCGGGCACGATGATGTTTTTTGGGACGTACGAATGGAGCAAACGGTTTCTCATCGACCATGGTGTGCAACAGCACCTGGCCTACCTCACAGGCGGTTCGTCGATCCTTGCGCTTTGCTGTCTAGAGGCACTAACTAACTGACTGTTATCAAGGCTTTCTCGGAGACTTGGCCGGCTCCATCGTCTACGTTCCATCCGAGGTGTTGAAGACCCGTTTGCAATTACAAGGACGCTATAATAACCCCTCGTTTAAGTCGGGCTACAACTACAGAGGAACTATTGATGCGGCGCGGACGATTGTCCGTCACGAAGGACCAGCTGCGCTCTTTCACGGCTATCAAGCAACACTGGCCCGTGATCTCCCATTCTCAGCACTTCAGTTTATGTTTTGGGAGCAATTCCACGCTTGGGCACGCACTTACAAGCAGAGCAGAGATGTCGGCGTGCCGCTGGAGCTTCTTACCGGCGGTCTCGCCGGCAGCTTGGCTGGAATCATGACATGTCCTCTGGATGTCGTCAAGACGCGTTTGCAGACGCAGGTACACCCTGATCTTTTGCCTAAGGAGATGAAGCCGGTGGTCAAGGGCGCTGCGCACGCTTCAACATCAAAATCCCAGACGCGCAACATTTCAACGTCGTCGCCATCAACGCATACTCCGCGACCAGGCGCGGTCAACTTGCAGACTTCGTCCGTTATTGAAGGTCTCAAGGTCATCTACCAGACGGAGGGTATCAGCGGATGGTTCAGGGGCGTAGGTCCCCGCGGCGTTTGGACTTTTATTCAGAGCGGCACTATGTTGTTCTTGTACCAACGTCTTCTCAAGTCATTAGAGACTTGGGATCCACCAGTGGAAGAGCAGGAGCGCGTCATCTAAGGAGGTTTTGGAGGTTGGGCTGGAAACGGGTGATACCAGGGTTGGATGGAGAAAAAACAAAACATTGTACAAACAACCCCCTCTGTACACTTTGTAAGGATAAACATGGGAATGGCGTTTGACGGCATAGTAGAAGGGACATGGTGTCCGATAGAGAGCCGATAGAGCGAAAGACAAGTCTCACTTCAAGTGCTGATCTGATTTACAAAGAGCCAAAGTTAATGTGTGCGAAATGGCGGCCTTAAGTCGTTGTTCTCAAAGAGAGTGAATCATCACAAGGCTCACTTGAGGCAAATTTCATGATAAGGTATAATAGCTATTGAAATATACCTCAAAAAGCACCAAACAAAATCCCGTATGAAAGACATGTGAGAGAGTCTGCAATAAAGTGCCTAAGCTTTCCAGGTTGGTTCCCTGGGATGACCGAGCTCTAGCTGTCAAATGCAACAACCTGCAGTACCTGCCTGCCCCGCCAGGTTCTAGCCCGAGTGCCTAATCGATGGCCCAGGGAGGGACTAGACCCCTGGCTACCCGCTAAGACCCCCCTGCGTGACAACAGACCGAGCTTCCATGGCTTACGCGGGGTGTGCTGAAGCTTCCTTGGTGCAGCTCCCAAAATTTCGACCTTTGAAACACGCGCCTCGCGACAGGAACCAAGACCTCGGAAGTCTTCCATTGTTCACCACTCCTCCACCCACCACAGCACCAGTCCAACCACGCACCCGCTTTCACGGCTTGAATACACAGGGCAACTTCACGTTCGAATTGAATAGACGTTCCAATGGCCTCTGACTCAGGCACCCCCCCTCCTCCACGGGAGCCGACCCCGGGCGGCTCCCTTCCATCTTCGACTGCGATCCCCTTGAAGAGACCTGCTCTCGAAGAAGACTTTACCCCTTCTGTCCCTTCGCCCCTCAATCCCGACGTCAGATCTACACCAAAACCTCCAGGTGCCGACGAGATGCCAGCAAAGCGCAACAAGAAGGAGTCGCTGAAGAAGCGTGAGTCCAAGGGCGCCTTTGGCGGCGACAGCAACCGCGGCACGCCGGACCCTAAGCATCGCGAACCTAAGCAGTCCGACTACAGTCCGATGCGCTACAAGCTGGCGCCTCCCAAGCCTTCCGACTTTGAACCTGCTCGCGGCGCCAGCTTCACTCATCACCATAATGTTCCTGCTTTGGATGGAAGCGAGATCCAATTCTACGAGACGTCGGAGCAGTGAGTTTACCGATAGCTGAATGCGCCTGACTGAAGATGCTAACGAGGCCAAAGTGTTCACAATAAGAAAAGCTACCACTACACTCACTGTATAGCGGACCCCGGGTTCCCCTCAGCGCTATACTACCGCGGTACCGAAGCAGAGCCCACAGGGCCTCACCTCAGCTTCGAAGACAGCGCAACTCATCTGTTCTTTGACCAGACAGGCCTTCATATCACGACGAACAAGGGTTTCCGGATGACGCGCGCGAATGTCGCTATCCGGGAGGGACGGTTCTACTGGGAGACCAAGGTTACAAGAGGAATTGTCGACAAGACAAGCGGAGACGATAAGCCCGAATCGCATGGCCACGTACGAATGGGTTTCGCGAGAAGAGAAGCAACTTTGGATGCGCCGGTTGGTTTCGACGCATACAGTTACGGCTTGCGCGACGTTGGTGGTGAGAAGGTGTACATGTCACGACCCAAGTCCTTCTTCCCCGAAGGAGAGGGCATCCGAGAGGGCGATGTCATTGGCCTAGAGATCCAGCTGCCTTCGGAACGGCTGCAGCGCAAGGTCCTGGCTGGTCAGTACAACCCGGCCGTCGATACCGGCTTGGACGATGACAGCACAAACTTTGATGCGCCCAATATTGTTCGCGATCGTATTCCCATTCGCTTCAAGTCGCACATCTACTTTGAGAAGATTGACTACCACACAACCAAGGAGCTCGAGGACCTCATGAATCCCTCCCCTGTCTCCTCCGGCCCCGCCAACTCGATCGAAGCGCCCAACCCCAACCACGTCGTCCCCGCCCTCCGCACGCTTCCCGGATCCTTCATCAAGGTGTACAAGAACGGCGTGCTCATGGGCACCCCGTTCACCGACCTCCTCGCCTTCCTGCCCCCGGCCTCCAAGCCGCAGGGACAAATCGGCGCTCGCGAGGGCCTGGACAATGGCATGCTCGGCTACTATCCCGCCGTGAGCGTCTTCAGAGGCGGTGCTGCCGAGGTCAACTTTGGCCCCGACTTTTGGTTCCCGCCTCCCGGACTCGGAGGAGGTCTTGACGACAATGAGGTGTCCATGATCGACGCTGGACAGGAGGAGTCCAAGAGGGCAGTGCCGGCGTCGTCGTCATCGGTGCCCGCTTACCCTGGTCTGGATCAGGTGCGGCCCGTCTCGGAGCGGTACACGGAGCAGATTGTTGAAGACATTGTCTACGACATTATTGACGAGGTTGACTTTTGGATCCAGGATGGCTGCAAGGTGATTGATCGTTTCGGTCAGGGGGGCGAGAAGGCCGGCCAGACGGGCAGTCTTGCGGCTGGTGGACGCGAAGAGATCAAGGAGCTGGTTCAGGACGATTAAAGGGAATGAACCCCCTGATGGAGGTGATGTTGAGACACAGTAGGCAATTCTTTTTTTTATTTCGCTGCCGGAAGATACCCAGATAGACTTTACGATTATGAAGGTCTTTGCATTCTAATTCATAGCTGTACATTAAACTATCACTGGGCTAGGCACATGGGTGGGAAAATATCCTCTCTACATACAAGTCTCTAGTTTTCCAGAGGATCAGGATGACAAAAGATATAGAACGAGAATGAATGTATTTCACCCTCTCATCATGTGGTTCTCATCCTTGCCTGTCCATCGCAATCATAGGCCGTTCCAATCGTTCGTCGCAAAGTTCAAAGGACGCAAGCCGTAAGGGTCATAATAAAGAGAAATTGTGAAGAGGAAAAGAGAGGTCGTCCAACTTCCGGAACACGTGGCACGCTCCCTATTTACTTCCTCGTCGACCTCCGTCTAGGGGAATCGGGGCCCGGCGACGCTCGTCGCTGTGGCGTCGTCCTTCCGGAGCTGTGTCGCCCGCTCCGCCGGCTACGTTCGCTGCGCTGACTGCGCGGGCGATCTGATGACCGCACCACAGGCTCGGTGCGCGAGCGGGAGGGACCCGCCATGAGAGCCGGGTCGTCGGGGAGTTCCTCGATGCGGCCGGAGCCGTCAATGATTTCGGGCGCGTTTTCGCGCTTGATGCGTTCTTCGCGGCCGCGCTTGTGGCAGTACCACAGGACGAAGAGGAGGACTTTAAGGGTATATGTTAGTATACTATTCCTGGGTCTTAAAGATCAAGGGCTAATCAAGGGGTCAAAAGACTTACGGAAAATGGAAACGCTCCAGATGACGTTTGCGCCGATAAAGGCCGGCCAGCGCAGCTTGAGGGCGTTGACGATGGCCTTGAGCATGCCCACGACGGCGCCTGGTTTGGTAACGAGGTCCGCGAGGCTCGTGGGCGTGAACATCTTCTTCGCGGCGCCCTTGATACCCTCCTCGGCGGCGAATTCTGCATGGTTGACGCCCTGTGCTTTCGCGGCGGCTGCGAGGACCTCTGGCCCCAGGCTGGCGGTGAACTTGTCCGGGAGCTGGGTGACGAGCTTCTTCATGCTGTTGGGGAGCTTGTCAAACGTCTTTGCGAGGGTGCCGTCGCGGTCCTCGACGAGGGCCTTGAGGTCGTCTGCGGCGGTGGGCACGCCGTTGACGAGGTCTTTAAGGACGAGTGTGAATTTGGAGACAAGCTCTGAGGATTCCGCGGAGAGGGGCACGGCCTTGTTGTTGCGCGCCGAGAGGTTCAGGTCGTCGAGGACGCGGGACAGGTCATCTTCTTCGCGGGCAGCTTCTTTGGGTGGGACGTTTGTCTTTGTCGGGGCGAGCTGCTTGTCCTTGTCGTCGAAGGTTCCTTTGGCCTTGTTGAAGAGGAAGGCGATCTTGCTGGGGATTTTGGAACTACTGCCCGAGGCGTTTGCGTCTTTGGGGTCTACCGCTACTGTCGCGGCCTTCTTGGGCGTCTGCTTCTCAGCGGTGGCGGCGGTGCGCCGGGACCCGTCGGAATCCTCCCAGATGTACTCTGGCGTCTTGCTGCGCGGGGGCAGGGCGGGCCGGACGCTCTCGTCGTCCGAGTCGACGTCGTTGGCGTCGGCGAGGATGCGTCTGAAGAAGGCCTCATCTTTACGATTGAGGAGGGGCGCGGGGCCTCCGCCTCCGGTCGCTGCGCTTGCTGTTGTTGAGACGGACTGCGAGCTCGTTTGGCGTCTTGTGGCTGATGGTCGCGAATCTGGGTGAAGCTTGCCTACTGATGATGCTGATGGTGCTGGCGAGCCGTTGTTGTGTTCCACCTCGCCTTCTGCTGCCGCCGCCTCCTTTGCCTCTTTCTCTGTCTTGTACTTTTTGAACTTCTTGTAGCTCAGGTATTCCAACATCTTGGGCGTCGAAGTGTAGGTTTCTCTGGCGAAGGACCAACAGAGTCCAAGGGTGGCGTACTATTTGTTGGAGTTCTGATCCGGTGTATCGTCAACAAAGATTCACGGCAAAGAAGTTATGGTTTCCTGTCGACGTAGATGCAAGAGCGTCGTAACGAGGCGGTAGGAACCGGTTTATTTTATTGCAACGGCCAAGCGCTTGTTCTGAATCACATGCGGTCTGGGTCTGGGCCAGGGCCCTGCACTCTATCATGCGGCGTCACGTCGTGCAAGTTCATGTGTTAGATTGGTTGAGCGGGCAAGCTGGGGTAGCTTACACAGCCACATGTGATGTCACCCTTGCAGCGGCCTCCGATGTGGCGGTGCGAGGGACAAGAGTGGGGACCCGGATCCAGCTGCCGGTTCGCTTAAGAGCGGTCCAGTTGTCTGAGGTTGCGCCGGAGGCATCCAATGGAACAGCATGAATGATCACCCGTTCAGAATTCGCCTCCTTTGTTGGGGCTAGTATGGAGAAATGAAGAACCTCTGAGAACATTGCGGCTCATCCAGTCTCCTTTGACAGCTGTCTGGGCACTTCTTACTTTTGTATGCTATTGGTAAATATTGAGTGGTTCGGCTGACTTAGCCGCCATCGTGGGGTATCTTTCGTGGAAACTGCCCATCGCATCCCGCGGGCAGAGCTTCCACATCTTTCTATGCTTCATCATGCTTCATCATGCCTCATCCTCGTCTTCTTCTTCTTCATGCTCCCCGTTTTGGTGCATGGAATCGTCTGCCGCATTACTCTTCCTGCCACCTCCACTCCTTCGGCGGCCCCTTTGATATGCCTCTGTGCTAGTCATGGCTTGCTCTCCCACATAATGTTTCCCATCCCAGTCTTTTGAGCACTTGGGGCACTTGTGACTCCGCTGAGTGCGCCAATACCCTTCTTGGCATGTGTTGTGCAGGCGCGCGTTGCAGTCTCGTTCCGCGCACCTCTGTCCAACTGTGACGATCTCTCTGCACGCCTCGCAGAACTTGATGCGCTGCCAATCCTGAGCGGCCGCGTCGGGGTCGTTGAACGAGTCAATCAGCCATGCTCTAAGCTCGAGAAGTGCTCGCGGGCTGAGGCTGTAGAACCCGTCCTTGGACTTCTCTAGCCAGCCCTGGCTCACAAGGTTCGCCAGCATGTCTTCCACTTCACTATGCTTAAGTCCCTTGTCTGAGGAAGACTGCGTCTGCGTGGGCTCTCCATTCTCATCGTTATTATTGTTGTTCTGTCGAGGAGGGCGGGCCAGCTTAACAGCTTGCATCTCCGTGATACACATGAGCTCCATGCGTGGGGAGTTGTATGTCTCGAACATGGCTTCTAATAACCTCTTGGTGAAGGCGATCTGTTCGGCATTGTATGTGGTCGCCAGTTGTGTCATGGGATCAGAGGCCGTGTTCACGAGAGCGTAGATGCGCTTCTTGGTGACTTGATGGATCGTGCTTCGTATTTCGTAGTCGAAGAAGGAGACGCCTTCGGCTGCAGCTTGCAGATAAGAGTCGAAATCCTCCATCGTGACCTGTTCGGGGGCGACTGGCTCGCCATCTTGGGCTTCGATGGTAAAGATTCCGGCTAGGATAGGCTGTGCGTCTTCGTATGTGAGGGTGCCCCGAGCCAGGAAGGCTTGGAGGAAGGCACGGTTGCCATCGTTGTAGTGTTCTCGGACAATGTTCATTTCGGCGTGGTAAGGCTTAAGACTGATTCGTGTATCTGGGGGGTTGACAGATTGTCATAACGGCCGTAGTTGGATTGTCCTAGAGGCTTTTGCGAGTCGCTAAGGTTTTCGCGGGGGATGCCTCTAGACGCGACTTGGACGCGCTTCACTGGCGAAGAATTAATTGAAAGCCAGAGCTTCTGGAGACCCCACCGTGCCTTCCATCCCGTCGTCCACGGATGGAAGTGGGGACAGTGCTTGAGGGAAAGGAAGTGGAGACCATTGGTGAGCCACAAAGTGGCTGGGGAATGGAAGGCTGTGGTAGTGTACGTACTTCGCCGGAGAATTTCCATCTTCTTGGAATGAGATCTTCCTTTCCCAAATTGCACTGCGCATCAGCCAGCGGGCAGGGCCTCTCCGTGGCTCTGGGTCCATTCTGGACGGGATCCTCGCTCCGAGTGGAGTTCCAGATCCCTCAACCCCTGAACACCAACCCTTCTTGCTGGGCAGCACGCAGGAGAGTGCATGGTGTGCATGGCTCACTCGGGCAGCAGCTGAAGTTCATTCCAGCGAACGAACCTTGTTCTTTCTCACAAGCTTACAAGATGAAGACGCCACATGCCGACGACACGGCACTTTGCTGTGACTGCCGATCATACTCACACACCCGCCGGGCTCCCTCCAAGGTTCAGCTCTAAATCTAATACAATCTTGACGACCTCGCACTCGCTCTTTATTGGAGCCGGCTCACTCATCAGCACGTGGGAGTGGTCCGACCGTTACGCAGACTCGATATGCCTTAGATCCAAGATTGTGTCGCGCGGCACACGTTCAGCAACCTTCCATCTAGCAGGAATGGCAGGACTGACACCACACGCCGTCGGCCTTTCATCTCAACAATCTGCGCCTCCACGACTAAACCTGCTTTTCGGTATAGCACTAGGATTTCGCTGCTTGCCTTCTTGGGCCCAACACCCGAAGCTACGTCCGTCGCTCGGGCTAGATTGGGCAGTGGTGTAAGGCCTTTTCGTGTCCATTTCTGACTCAGGAGGACCAAGGTTAATACAAAACCACTAGCCCCAATCACCTTCATGGATTCACCCTGTCCCTCTACAAGCCCAAGCACCGAGCACTCGGTAGGCGGCATGCTCCCCTGCCATCGAACTCAGCTCAAAAATGAGATGATATGATGAGCATCGTATCGAACTGGTCGAAACTCTGACATGTTCAGATCTTCCTGTAGGGGGTGATTGTCTTCCAGAAGATGGAAAATGTGTTCTCAGCCACCGACTGACTCGGATTCGTTGTCCACAACAGCGCATTCTCCAATCAACCCCAATGGCATCGCATTGTTGGAGGTTGCCATGCGCAGTATATTGCCTCCCATCGGCCCGGTCGCCTCTGCCGGGTTGAGGCTGGTCCGGGAGACCCCTCCGCGACGTCCGTCCATCCACACACCCTCAGTCGGCAACGAATCTTGCCTCGAGGACGCGCCTCCACTTACCAGACATGTTTCGAGCCATCGCTGCCTCAAACCCCATCGACAATTGTGGTTGGTCTCAATGTGGGAGGCGGAGAGTTCGGTCGAACTCGTACGTTGCCATGCCACTTGCCCTCTAGCAGCCTTTAGTTTGACACTCGGTCGGCCTATGGACTTGTATTCCGCAGCAGTTGCGACGACGCTTGCGCACTGCTGCTTCGGCCTAACCCACGTAAACTAGTGATGTCTTTTCTATTAGACGGAGCGTGGCGTCCAACGTTTTCATCTCGGGTCGAGCAGCCACCGAGTCTGTGGTCGGCAGATGCCGCCAGAATCGCACCCAGAAGCCAGCTAGAATGCCGTCACAACGTCAATCTGTCTCGCCATGACATATCCGAATGGACAGCCTCCGAAGCCATTTCGACCTGGCAGTGCCTAGGTGTAATATTGTTCTGGAGATCGCCTTCGTACACTATCGTGTTTCAACCTTTATTATCCACCCTACAACAAGGTAAAACTCTTCATTACCATCCCGAGCGGCCCCGCCACCACCCCCTCGTAGGATCCCCAGCCAAGACATTTCTAGTCCACCGGCTATACGCTGTAGGGGGGACTTCCGGTTCTCAAGTCGGCCCAAACTCCCTTGCCTTGTCTCTGGAATGCTGGGAAGTCCCATCTCATCATTTTACCGCCTGCGCCTGCGTAGCACACCTCATATCGTTGCGAGCACCGAACAAGGTTCGTCGGCGCTTATGTCCAAACCGACCGATCTTGGGTTCCCTTTCCATTACTCCTCAGTCGGGTCCGGGGAGACAACCTTGCGTCGATCGCAGGGGGCGGATCGATCTCAGGGCCGCATGATAAACATGGCCATGCCGTTGCTTGCTCCCCAGTTCTTAATTTCTTCTTTCTCTTCGTCCCCCGTCACCTTGTTCCCTGCCTGCGGTCAACAGCTCCGTATTCATGTCTGGCCTGCTGGGCCAACATCCAAGGGGGTGATATGGCCATTCAGCTGCCTCAAGAAGAGCTAGGCACAGCTGTAGGAGTACTCTCCTACTCCTTGTTCTGCCTAGCATGCAGTGTTCTCATGGCATGGCTGGTGTATGCCCATCGTGAAGGTCTCAGCTGTGAGTAGCTATGGTTTGTGGATCCAGAGGATGATTCAGAATACTGACGTGCGCTCTTGTCAACAGATGTCGCCCTGGTATCATACTTCACTGGTTTGTCGACGGCCGCTTCTGTAGCCCAACAGATTCACACAATTGTGCGATGGAGAGACATCAAGCTTGCACAGTTCAAGCATTCAAACGCCAATGTTGGCAATCCTGAGCTTGCCATCGCCGGCCAGTCAACTGGTTTGGACCTAGTACTCTTTTATATCCGTAAGATCCAACCCGTCAACAGATTCCAGGTCTTTCTCTGACAATCTCGCGCAGAGTTCTACAGCTATAATGTTGAAGCAGCCCTGACTTTCTTTTGGGCTGTTGCTCTCACGCAATCAATCTTCCAGTTGGAACCCGTAAAGTCCACACGCAAACGAGTCAACTATGTTGCAAAAGCCATTGCTATCTTGCTACCCGCAATTTTGATGGGGATTCTACGACTCGAGGCTGTCCAGAAGCAGACAGTGCCCTTTCTGGTGTTGGCTGATGGTATCAGTAAGTCTCCAAGCCCCTTTGTACATTAACTTCATCTAACACTTTTCCAGTGGGTTTCTGTCTGAGCGGCAGCGGGGTTCTTCTCATTGTAATTTTGGTCAAATACATCCACACGCGCCGAAACCTTCTTTCTTGGAATGTTCGATATGGTCAACGCTCCAACAGCACGAAAAGCAGCGACACACTCGTCTTCGACAGCGGAAGCGAAACGCGCCGCCGAAGTATCTACGATCGATGGCTTGTTGTACGATTCAGCATAGCTTTCGTTGCGTTAGCGTGAGTACAGCCTCAAATGGGGGCTTTCCCCCAAGCCTCAAAGTCTGTAGTATGGGTCAACGAAGCTAACCGGGTGGTTTTTCGTTCTTTTTCGAAAAGCATCTTTCAGGTGGTCACCATTATGTTTCAAGTTTCATCCGCAAAACAAAATTCTCGCGACTCGTTGAGCGAGAGCCCGGACCTCAGCACGGAACGACTGCATCTGGACCTCATACTTTTTCTGCCCGGCGTGTCCGCTAGCCTGCTGACGTTTGTCGTTTTTGGCACGACCAAGACGTTTCGAGATTACCTGGTGGCACGGCTCGTTCCGAGGCGGCTCCGCGAGAGGAATAGCAGGAGGATGAGCAACAACCAGCAGCGACGCAACACCCGTACTCGAATGTCGCAAGCGTTTTCTTCTTCGAGAAGGATGGGGGGTAGGGCCAGGAGCTTGACGTATCCGCCGCGGATCTCCTTGACGCCATACGTCGCGGACGACGCCGGCTTGTACACGCCCACGGCCGACGGGAGCGGGATTCAGCTAAGGGAGCTGAATATCGACGGGTCGAGAAAGGTCGCCGAGGACGACCAGTGGCCGCTCGTTGGTTCTGATGCGTCTGATACGTCTGAGGGCCCCGCGAAACCTGTAAATGTGTATTTGTACCCGAAGCAATAGTTTTACGAGTTATGATCGAAATGATACCACTTGGGTCGAGGGCCCGTATTGATTTCACTTTTTGCGAAAGATCTCCCTGAAAACCATGCGTGCTAATGACTGCGTCAAGCTGGGGAGGGGGGGAATTCCACGCCGACCCCTCCTCACGAGCCGACATAGTAACCCGGATGACTGCCCAATGGTGCGGGGGTGCTTGACCCTCCACGTCCTGAATCATCAAGATCTGGGGGTGCCTAGATCTGGGGTAAGAGAGCGCCAGAGACATCATCAACGATCAGGGTCACTCACATCTTCAGCTGTTCTTACTCGACCAAGACGCCGGATTCGATGCAAGTCCTCCAGCCACGGTTACACAGGGATAAGACAAATTTACCAGTGTCTTATATGACACGGAGATCCAAAGGGGCGTCATCACACACATGTTAGAATTTATCTACTACGACTTAGCGACCAAGCCATGCCATAGAAAGCAAATAAGCCAATAGAACCCCCTTCCATGCCGTATATGTCGAGGTGAACTTGGGGAGATTGTGCAGAGCCAGCCAGCTCGTGGGCCAGAACAGTCGATTTTCTCACGAGTCAAGAAGCTCGTCTTTTACTACCGCCGCCGCTGCCTTCCACATTCTGTCAGATTAGGCATGTGTGTGTGTGTGTGTGTGTGTGTGCGTGCGCGCGCGTGTTGCATGCGTAGCTTTACAGTAATTGCCCGCAAATCTTATGTGAATAAAGGTGGTGGTGGGCGTCACGGTCCTTGAACCAGATCCTTGGGTGCTGTACCCAAGTGGCTGGTAGGCAAAGAGGGAGGGATGGCCGCCGTGAGTCAGAATAAGCTTCATTTGGACTCCCTTGAGTCGGCACTGCCTATGGTCAGAGACATGTACATTATCACAGTGATTTGAAGTCTTAGAAGTGCCGAGGAATGAGGGATGTCTGACTCCGATTCTGAAGTTGACGATCTGAGCTTTGATGTCGTCTGATCGGGCCAGCGCCCTATGGGCGGTAAAGCTACACGAGGCTGCTCAAAACCTTAGCCACAAGTCATCCTGATTCAACCCTCCTTGCGAACATTTCTGTCTTCCAGATTAAGTAACAGAACCCAGGGCGGGAAACTTTCCCCGTCCAGCCCATCCTCCCCATTGTTGCCTGAAAAACTCATGATCAAGGACGCAATCCATTTTCTGGCCAAACGATTGTGACATCCAGTCTTTCACGACCTGGCAACTTGGACCCCCGCAAGGACCGTTTGTATGATGGCCAACATAATACCAGCCCCCCCAACCCACAGGACCGCCCAAAAGGTATACCACTGCAGCGGATTCCTGCGGTCCCTCCAGAGGTCCGTCAACCGGCGAGGCTTCTGGCGCAGGCTGAACCTCTGGAGGTTGATGAGGCGATAGCCCAGCCGCGGGAAGTCGCTTTGGGCGCTGTAGACGTCGCTCTCCAGGAGCTTCTCCTGCTCAAAGTCTCTACATCCCACCGGCCAGATGCTGCGCGGCAGTTTGTCGACCTCCTTCTTGGGACCGCAGAGGGTATGGAGCAGGTTGTCGAACGGTTGGCCGCTCTTCTCGAGCTTTCCGAGATCGGACCTGATGAGCTTCCTCGAGCGAGCGCTCTGTCCGAAGAGGAGGCGGTAGGAGACTAGGACTTCCTGTTCCAAGGTGACGTAGTTCTGGTATCGATTTTCTGGAGTAATTGGCATGAAGCCTTCATTAATGCTGCCCATCACCTTGTCAGAGAAGCATTTAGATAGTTAAGTCCAGCAAGGATTACTTACCTGTCGAGCAGGGGAGTTGCCTCTTTCCCCTCCTTTCGTAGTGCTGACAAGACGCAGAATGTCGGGAAGCGAAAGATGGAAAGACGCCGGTTAACCAGGTTGAACTTGAGATGTTCACTCAGCGTGTCCACCCACTGAATTCTAATACGCCCGAACAGTAGAACCTCAAGATTCAGACTCCCTTCGTATAGACTATCATTTTCTCCAGTCGAATAATCTACGTTTGGAGGTTGATCATCCCACGCGCTGTGTTTAAAAAGCTCAAAAACTCGTTTGATCGGCCGCTTTGCCTCCCTCAAGTTCTGTCTAGCGATTTGACCTTGCAAATTCGACTCGTCTGTCACGCTTGGAAATCTACAAGCGAGGCAGACCTGGCCCCCACAAGGTTCGAAATCCAACGACGGTTGAAGAGTCATGGTCAACCAGCATACTGCAGCGAAGACGGCCGCAAGAAGTAGAGGGCCCGAAGACTCTCTGATATTTTCTACTGAAGATAACACATGGTTTCTGAGATCCTCAATGCTGGTGTCCTTCTCTGCTGACTTGAAACTATAAGCTACTGTATGCAGAAACTTCCAACAGTCTGTTATTGTGCCTGCTGTTGGGTTGGATAAAGACGGCCATATGGGCAAGAATCCAGGGTCTGTAAGGGGTATGATTTGGGATTCGGTGTAATCGCAGTACGCTTGAATACTGGGGAATCCCTCAATTTCTGCCTTTGACAGACCAAAGACGGCCTCCAAGGTTTGGGAACGAAATATTGACAAGGGCGATGCTTCCGGATCGTTGAGGTCTGAGACCTGCGTCTCCAAGTCGACTTCTGTTTTCGGTCCAGGCTGTGGTAGTATCCTACGGAGAAAAGAGTCTTTTCCCAGCTTCTTCCTATATGTTATCAGTTACTCGCGCTCTAAATAAAGTTCAGGGCTAATGCATACATCTTATTCCCTGTCGCGGCGCCTACCTCTAATGCAACTGAGAAAATTGCGTTATGCGCTGCAGAGGACGTCTAGCCTTGCCAATTGTTGCGGCTTTGGTTAAACAGCGATGTATAAATCAAGCACCATTGTCCGAAGACATGATCAAAGACGTCATTCGATACTCATGACCATATAACACTCCCTCCTGACCGGCTGAGGCTGAGAAGTCCGAAGACGAGGGAAATAAGCCAGCTATTCAACCATTTCCAACACACTATAACCGTTGATTCTACCCCCGAGGACTGGAATACATGTGCCAAGAAGTGAACGCTTACTTTACTCAGGCAGCCGGGGCCGTCTCAGCCGTCCATGCGACACAGACAGCGGCAGCTGGATAGAGAGCGGTAAGCAGCAACAAGCATTTGAACCTTCCTTGTCTCCGCTGATGCCCCTGATGCTTATGGAGTAGGAACTCAGGGTATCACAGAATCTCAAGTATTCCAATCAATTTTTGTCGGCTCTAGCCCCAAGAAAAACCCAAGGCGTCTCGGGCACCCGCTCATCGAGGCATCAAGTGTGGCGCTCAATCTTACAAATGAGTGCACAACATGCGGCCATGAGACGATGAGCTCTGTGGTATGATTGATCAACTGCTTACTTATGTCCACTTTGCGTCAGACTTTATCCTCGAAAAGTTGCTCGGATACTGCACGTCGGAAGCAGGCTGGGCAAGGGCGCTCATACCAGGCAACGAGCTCTACACCACCCTACGACTGAAGTGCCATAAGCTGCTGCAGACGAGATCAGGCTATCCTATCAAAAGCTCTCTTGTCTGAAAGGGGAATGTCATTTGGCGCCGACCTTGGCAATGCAGAACAGTCTGCATCCGAAGGACGTAAGCCCCGCACTCCTCGGCCGCGACCGAAGTTGAACCTGTCCGTTTGTACCTACAGTATCGAAGCTTCATCTCAGGTATGTGGAGCATGTCATTTCGGACTCAGAGGTTTGTCTGGTTATATGGAGGATACACTGACACATCGACAGCATTTGAATGCTCGTTGGACTCAGTGCTGGAGGGCGTGAGGAGCTCAAAGATGGGTTCTAATTTAGTGGTGTAAGTGGTTAGCCGGGTCTTGTAGCCGTTCAATGAAGAGAAGCGGTTACATGAGGTAAATGGAGGTCTTTAGTGTCTCCCAAATCAACTTCTTGCCGGGCCTTTGCATGTCGACGTGGATGCGCCGCATTCGAGAAACTGTAACGGAGCATATGTAAAACTACCACCCAAACAGGAGTGAGAGCTTCTTGTCCCTTGGTTCTGTTTCCCTGCCCCTCTCCTAGCGAAGCAACCCAAAAATCACTGAGAAGCTACGGAAGCATCATTCAGCATGGAGCAGTCTGAGATGTATGTTGATTCTATACAATATCTATCGATGACTAAGTATCTGACTATATTCTAGGGAGGCACACTTCGCCCGGCAATGGGCATCTACCTCGAAATCAGGAACCGAGCGCATGGAACCGAACGATCGTCGGACAATCAAGATTTTCAGGAATTATGACGATATCAAAGAAGACTTTCTTGAAGGACTGGACGACACTCATCAAGATCTTGGCATGCTCGAGCCACGACTTGTATACCTGAGAAGCTTCAGTGATTACTTTTCCACCGGACTCGGCCCTGAGCTTGACCCAAAGATTTTCTGGGGCCTAGTTGGGCTAATTCTTACGGCAAGTCAATTTTTCCTCAAACTGTCGAAGCCACTATCGGGCTAACAACAGCGTAGATTGCTCTGCCCGACGAAGAAGCCACGCGGCGCATCACTCAAATGCTTAAGAAGCTTGGCCGAGCCTGTCAGACCTTCCAACTCCATGCGTGCCAGAGTTCTACCCCATCAAAGGGTGAAAAGGAAGCATGCTTTGAGATCTTCGTTTCGATGACAAGATTTCTATCAGATGCCATCAGGTTTCTGCGGGATGCTGGAGATATTTCCAGCCTCTCATCTCCGCACGGTAGGATCTAGGAGTACGTACACCTGACTGTTACGCTTGTTGACGCCTTGTAGGTCACGCGCAGGGATCGTGGGTTAAGTTGACGGACATGTACGACAGTGTCCAGGCCGAGATTGATGAGTGGTTAAAAGAGATTGAGAAGATGGCAGAAATCGCCCAGAGGCAGGCTACGATGTTGTCGTTTCTAGCCCTTTCCCCCTCGCTCCTTCACTGATAAGGCCAAGCTGCCTTCCTATGTCCTACCCACTGCCAGTACGAACCGATTTTTCAATCGCGACGAAGTCATCGAGGAGATAGATCACCAACTCGGGGAGCAGAGAATCGATGGCCTGCGATCACTTGCGCTCTATGGCATGGGTGGCGTAGGTAAGAGTCATGTCGCTTTGAAGTACATCGAAAAAAAGAAGGCAGAGAAAGGGCTCACTGCGATATTCTGGGTCCACGCTGAGAACATAATATCCTTTCAGCAGAGCTTCACCGACATTGCTCTGAGACTAGACCTCCCTGGAGCCCAGCGAACCTTGCTTGATGAGAATCGACTAATCGTGAAGGACTGGCTTCAGCAGACGGGTCAGTCGTCAAAGCTTCTTCGAATCCCGAGACTTGACTAACATGAACAGAATGCAAATGGCTCATAGTGTACGATAACGTGGAGAGTTTTGATCTTCTACGGGCCAATTGGCCCTTGCCAGGTAGCCAAGGCTTAGCATTGATCACAACACGAAACCACTCGCTAGCTTTTGACCCAGCCAGTGGAGGTCTTGAGGTCCCCTCATGGAATACAGAGAATGGTACCAAGTTCCTCTTGCACCTCCTATCTGGTCATATCAGTGCAGACCTTCTGGCGAACGAAGCAAAGTCTGCATATAGTCTGGCCGAAAGACTCAGTGGTCATGCGCTAGCAATCTCGAACATGAGCGGACTCATTCAACGTCGGTCCTGGTCTATTTCACAGCTTCTCGACAATTATGGAAGTAATTTGAACTTCAAGGACGGTTTGGAGGCGGTCTGGAAGGTTTCCTTCCAGAACCTGAAGCCCGACAGCGCCGCTCTGCTGGCTGCGTTCAGCTACTGCGCTCCTGACAGAATTCCTCATTCGCTTTTTGAGTTGCAGGAAGCCGAGGACCTCCCTGATAGCTTACTCTGGTTCCTTGATGTGGATAGGTGATAACGCCCCTTATATATTGCAAGCATCGTGGTCGCTAATCAGGTATCTGACAGATTTGAAGAGGCAATGGAAGAGCTGTTGACTCTAGCACTTGTTAAAAGAGACAGACAGACTCAAACTTACTCCATCCATCGGCTCATCCAGACTCACTTCCTGCGTTACATGACGCCAGAAGACCGGCAAAAGTCGTTCATAGAGGCATCGCACCTGATGGAAAACGTGTTTCCCAAGAGGCCCGACGGCAAAACGGCAACGATGTACAATATGTGGGAGCAATGTCAGCTGTGGGTACAGCACGTATTGCAGCTCAAGAATTGTTTCAGGCTGGAAATGAGGCGCGATCCCGGGTTCTACGCTTGCACGAAGACCTGCGCAATGTGGGCTCAATGTGGACGGTCGGCATACATCTATTCAAGATACCGTTCATACCAGCTGACTTCTCCTCCAGATTTCTATTGGAGCAGCAGACCTGGCCTGAGCTCGAAGATCTTGTCGAAGTAGGCAAACTGGCCTTGGCAACTCTTCCTGAACAGGATCCTGAGCTGTACAACCTTACCTCGCCGGGCACGTATATTGGACAGATGTGGGCGCGTCGAGGCCATTACCGTTTGGCAATAGAAGTGATGGTGAGCGCACGCAATATGAAGTTGAAGGCTCCTCAAGAAGATCATCAAAACTTGAGCTGGATGGCGAACAATATATCTGCATTCTTCTCCTGCCTAGGCGAGTATGAGACCGCTCTGGAATGGCAAGAAACCAGCAAAGTGTCTTGGGAGCGATGGGCCAAGTCTGAGAATGTTGAATTTCATTGGCACCCAAACCAAAGATACGGCAAGGGGAGAACTTTGGCGTATATGAAGAGGTACGACGAAGCTAGGACCGACATCGACGAATCCCTAGAGGACATGATGACAACCAAGCCGGTCATTTGGGGGACGGCGGGACCGTAAGTTTTGAGCCCCCGGGAATTAACGCCATCTCAATGGATTCGGACAGCTCTGGCTAATGTCTCATTCTTCTGCTTAGGTGTCAGTTCGCTCGTGCTAGACTAGCCATGTTTGAAGGAGACTTCAAACTTGCCGAGCTCTTGTTCCAAAAGGCGCAAAGCATATGGCTCACGGGCAACAGTTCCAAGACTTCGGAATTCTACGCGGCTACAATCTACCGCATGGGATGTTGCGCGCTACTCGAAGGAGAAGTGGAACGAGCTGCGTAAGTCTAGATCTGGAAAGATAGAGAAGATACCTTGCCTTTACTAACACAACCTAGGAAACATCTCCAAGACGCGATTGCAATTACATCATTGCGAAAAGACATCCAGGTGGGAGAGCATGCTCGCTGTCTCTACAAGCTTTCAGAGGCTCTCTATCAGATACCTGGTCGTGAACTGGAAGCGGACAGGTTGCTCAAAGAAGCCGAGGAGCTCTACTGGAAGCGTGTCGAAAAGCCAAAAGGTGTTTCTGAGGAGGACCACGCAGAGTACGAAGTACCACAAATTCATCCGCAAGAAGAAGATTACGACTCTCTGGTCTATATGTTATGGCGCTGAACATCAGGGGAACTTTCATAGCTGTAATATGATGTTGGATTCAATCCTGGTGCTGAGAGCCGAAGAGTTGATCAGGGATTTTGCCCTTCTAAAAACACCCAATGGCGGTCCAATTGCAGTTCTTGTGATTCCGTGCTGCTTGAAGGTAAGGCGGTGTGACTTGATGGCACACATGATTTTGGTGGCTGGCTTGTGAGGCGCAATTCGCCGAACAGGCCTCAGGAGGAAGACGGCAAATGGTGTAGACCAAAGTACCGTCGAGCTATATGAAAATAAATACTAATCCTCAAGGATAGGGGGGTTCCCGGCGTGCCTTTATGAGAGGAGTACGAACACACAGTAAGTAGCAGTTGAGCGGCATATGGTGAATAGAATCCCCCACGGTTGTGTCCTTTCCCGAAGAAGGGAGGTTGGATTAGGCGAAGGACCCATCGCGGTACCTTCTGCATGGTGTGGAGCCGCTGACTAAGACAACAGGCGTGCACGTTCACCTCTGAGCTCCCTGAACATTCAACCTCTTTCAACTTCGAAGAGCTCAACTTCGCGACAAACAAATGCTTGCGACAGACAGCGGATAATTGCACTTTGATCAAACCTGGCCATCTCCGAATACTTTATGCCCCTAAACAGGATACGAATTGGATCGACCGGCTAATTCGGGCAGTTACCTGCTGTCCTGAGCAACATCGAATGAATTGAACCCACCACGGGACCAGATCCACTTCATAGCTTGCGACGGACTTCATCAACAAGAGCGCAGTATGTGCTAGCACATCCAGCTTATCCCTCAGTCATCTAAGCTATTGGATTCTCATTGGTTTGACTCACGGCATTACTGGCAAGCTGCCTCTGGAGACCTGGGGACTGTCTGAGGCGGCCGTTCATCTCATCGGAGCTCTCATTCGGCCCTGGCGCGAACCTCACTGCCGTCGACTCCTTAGCAACCCTACACCAACCCAGGATGTCGGACTTAGTAGAGTACTCGGTTGTCAACGTGTGTCGAAGCGATGGTCAGGATAATGGAGCGGGGTACTGGCCAACCCCTGCCGATACGGCTGCGAAGAACGCGAAGAAGACAGCACTGGAGAAGGTACCGAGAGCGAAACCTCAAATGGTGCGGTTAGACAAAGACGACGCAAGATTTCAAGAGTGGCGCATAAAGCTGGGAATATTGTTGAAGCAAGAACTCTCTCCGACAGGTAAGCTCGCCGCCGTCCGCAAATGCGAAGTAGCACGTTCACCGACACCCTTCACAGAGGGTCTCCCCTGGCTCATGCATTTTCCACGGGGCTACTGGCTATACGAAAAGTCTAAGCATCTTTGGGTCTCGGGGCATCCAGTAAAGTCGAAGCTTTACAAGAGCCCGCAGGAATTTGGTCTTCATGTCCTATGGCTTCTGTCCGGCTCGATGGACCGAACTGACTGCCGTTGCATTCACTGCAACGTTCGCGAAATGCCAAATATGGAGGAACTCACTGTCTCGGATGTTCCTCGGCCTCTGCCAGCAGCGAACAACACTCAGCCACCGTCCAAGATGCGCAAGATTACACCTCAAATACCCCCGGGCGTTGCGGCGTCCCCGATACCCGTTCCCGCCGCGGCGTCAACGCCTCCAATGGCGAAGAAGGAGACACCTGTGCCAGTGCCCACCCCAATGGCGAAGAAGGAAACTCCAGTTCCGATACCGACGATACCCTCACGCGCGGGGCCCGCTCCCGCCCCGGCGCAAGCTCCAGTTCAGACTAAGCCCCCTGTACAGCAACAGCAACAGCAGCAGCAGCCTCCTCAGCCGATCCAGGCAACTCCTGTTCATCCGCAGGTTCAGGCTCCATCACAGGTTCCCGTTCAACCTCAAGTCCAGCAACCAGTCCAGCAACCAGTCCAACAGCAAATCCAGCAGCCGATTCAACAGCCGATCCAACAGCAACAGCAAGCTCAGCAACAGCCTGCAGCTCCGGCCCAGGCTCAACAGCCGGTTCAATCTCAAGTACATGCGCCGGCACCGCCAGTCTATCAGCAACCGCAGTTCCTGCCTTACCCTCAGCCTTACGGCGGAATTGTAGCTCCGGCTCTGTTCCGCGTTGGAGAACTGGTCTGGTTCCAGATATCGTCAGGTTGGCGTTTGGGCATCGTGGCCGCTACAGGCATTATTAACCCTAATACCAATAAAGCCGAGCTTCAGATTCTCCCAATGTCACACGTCAACTTCAACCAGTCGCCAATTCAGACACTGGAAGCGACAACGCGCCCGTTCCTGGCATTCTCAGTGCCTAACGTCAGCATTTCAGATCTTCAAAACAAGGCCTATGACGAGGTTGACTGGGATGCCTTCTTCCAGACAATTACTCCAGAAGACACGCACCGCCGTGAGGTTGCGCTGCTCGACTCTTCCAAGATGGCCGCCCAGAAGGTGGGCGTGTCGTTCTCTGTCTTCAGCCGACTTTCCGAGACAAATGGGGGGAAGAAGATTGACTACCACGGTATTTTCCTGGGCGCCGAGCGGATCGAACTTGGTGATGTCTTGCGCGTGCGTCTCTCAGCCGAACAAGGCGTGCCTCCTGCGGCGGCGAACCTCCCCGACGCACTCCTCGGCCTCCGTGAGATCTGCACCGCGCCTATCGATTCGCCTGGTAACGCATTCTTCAAGGGAGATATTTACCAGCCCATCACTGGCGATAACCAACCCGTGGGCGGCATCCCAGTACCGGATGACAAACTCCCGCGCCCACTACGCGACGAGATTGCGTTCCGCAATAAGTTTGCCGCGAACGACCGCTGGCGCTGCGTGCTCCTCAAGCAGAACGCCGTCCTCCGCGAGCCGGACCTCAAGGGCCGATTCTACCCCACGCATAAGCTCCTACCCCTGCTCGATGGCCAAGCCAAGGTCCTTGCTGAGGTGCAGAAAGGCATTGTGCGTGACGTGCAGCAGCGACTCAACCAGCGCATCGACACGTTCAAGACGGCGTACATTGGCCAGAAGCGGACTCGCGTCGAGACTATCGGGCCTGCCCTTCCTCCTGGCAGCGTGATCCAGTTTGAGCAATCCGTACGTGAGGATGGCGCCTAGGCGGGACGCCTACGACACCGTTAAGGGAGAGAAATGTCTCACTAGTGACGAAGCAATATGAGACTGGCCTGGTTAGGATAGACAGGCATCAGAGCCCTGTAAAGAATAGGAATACTACATAGACGTCGCCGTTAGGATTTGATGTTACCATTCGGTTCTGTGGAGTGTTTAGTCGGAAGTGAACGTGTCTTTCCGTTTCTAGGTATTTTCCATGTGAACCATCTAGCTTGGTAGGCTGTAGCTAGCTGGAGCACATCTTCATATGGATGCTCAGCCAATACTACTTGGTTAACAAGCCAAGACGGATACGCCGGGCGGCAAGGCATGACCAAGTTGGTAGCATCTTCACTCCTCTTCAAGACAATGGTCGTTGAAAAGGTAAGTCGACGAGATAGGTAGGTGACACACATCCAAGCTGAAATCCGCAACATCCATAACCTCGAGTGCGAGACATCAGCTTTCAACGAGCAGCATGCCATACACACATACACACAGACACACACATAAACGCCATCATCTTAACAAGAAACAGCCGT
Source organism: Colletotrichum fioriniae (assembly GCF_027942845.1). NCBI lineage: Eukaryota > Fungi > Ascomycota > Sordariomycetes > Glomerellales > Glomerellaceae > Colletotrichum > Colletotrichum fioriniae. The sequence goes on from NW_027076842.1 coordinate 1,575,495, forward strand.
ACCGCCCAATCAGCAAAGAAAATCCAGCCACACTCCATCTCTCCAGCCCCGCCACTCACATCCCCCCAAGGCCATCTTGAATGAACCTCATCCTATGAACATCCTGTCAGTTAAGCTACCCACCTACAGATTAGGTCTCATAACATGGACCACCAGATGAGTGGAACCATCCATGACAGGAGGGAAGAGGTTGCGTGGAGGAGGACAGAGAAGAAACGTTCCGTGGTTTCCCAGCTTGCGTATCCAGCCAACCATCCATCAGAACCCAAACTGCCGGACGTGGGCAGACGCGCAACACACACAAACGGGCTGACGGGTTCACTCACTCACTCACTCACTCATCCCACCCACATACCCGGCGGATAGGACCGACCGAACAAATCTTGGAAAAGGGAAACTAAGCAAAACGCCACCGGATTACCTTGACTTCACTACACACACTTACCTTACTTCACACTCTCTACTACTGCTTCTACTGCTATTGGTGCAGTTACATACACCTCACTCTCCTATAATTCTGCAACGCTATACCCGTACACGTGCAGACACGAACTTTGGCCCCCAACCGCACACATGTCAGCAGAGAGGCCCGTAACCTAACCCAAGATTGTATGTACATTCTGTTCCTGGGACCCTTATTCGTCCTACCTCAACCGCTCGTTCCCCATCCAACAGCTGAATTCTGAAAGGTAAACGTCGTATAGGCCCCCTTAGGTTCTTCTCGGCCCCTTTTCTAGCTTCCCTTCTAGAAGGGTGGTCCAGGTCATACGGATTTACGGATTTTTGGGGGCCCGGGGTCGGGGGGAGGGTCGCCATAACCCATCCAACCCACACACATGAGAGACTTAAGTGCGTATGGGATAGGCGCAACTGAGCAACCAACCAAAGCGACAAAGACAACAACACCTGCAACCACCGTGGCGAAGCGCAACCAAATCGGTGGAAGCCCTTTCCCAAGACCTAGGAAAGAAGCCATTGTAGCTTGGAAAAAAAGTTCTATAATTTCTTCTCATCACATGGAAAGCCCGAGAACCCGTATCCAATCCGCCCTCACAACACCGCCCACTAACCACAGCCCCCAATGGAACACCAAAAGTCAGTAACCCACCTCACCCACACGCACATTAAACCACACCACACACACCCCTCCATCACACACCGCACCCAATGATTCCGATTCCCGCTTCCGCCACCCCCTTTCAACCACCACCACCACCACCATCACCACCTCCCGGGCTCACGGGCTCGTGTAGTGCCAGCAAGCCCCCAAAGTACGCAACGACACGACCATGAACCTCCAGAAAAAAAAAAAAAAAACCGTTGCCGACCGACTTCCCGGGTTTGAAGGCGGGTTCCAATGGTCGGTCTGTGCTTGGAAATTATGTGTACCGTTAGGCTCGTACCATGGTAGCCGACAACTCAATCAGAACCAAATCCCGTTTTCTGTCCAAACTTGCTTTTTGGGGCACATCAGCACCTCGGCATACAACACGCTGAGAGGTTCTTAACAGTTTTGGAATTAAGACATTCCACAGGTTACGTTACACTACGTGACATCGTCGGAGGGAAAAGAAGCACAGAACGACTCAGTCTTCGTCACCTACCACTAGAGAAGAAAAAAGGTCAGATGAGATTATTCTCTTAGTGTAGGAACACCCCGAATATTCGGGCCGATGATACGTTCTCGGACATTGCACGGTAATAGGTCGATCACGGTCTCAAATGACACAATAAGGGAAAGGGACAATAGCCTATCCAAAAGCCGAGTTTTGGGGGTCAAAAATGCCCGTTCTTTGGGTATACTTTGATAAAAAGTATCAAGTGGTAGTAGTATGAGTAAATGATGATTCGTGAGAGATGGGAAGAAGGTGACGATGAGATGAAAGGAGAATAATTCGCTTTCCGCTCGTAGGCTAATCCGCCCACCCTGATTGGACCCGCCTTGTCGGTTCTGGTCCGTACGCCTAGTGTTACTGCTCTGTTCTTTGTCGCTGCAATGCAACTCCTCTGCTTCATTCCAAGCCGCCAGACTCCGATTCGTCCCGTCTTCCGCGATTATGGCCTGATCCACCTCCTCCCAATCCAGGTGCGTCAGGGTACGTCTCCTCTCCCTCGAATCTTCCTTTCTTTTTCTCTTCGAAACAGGCTAGTTGTATGCAGTAGGTATAGGTCGCTTCGCTCGGCGATACAAGGTACGTTTGTTTGGTCGAGACAATACTGGGTCGTGATCGCGTGGTGCGTGAGTGCTTCTTGTTCATCGTCATCCCTCTGACTGGTGGTCAAGACAGAGGGATATGTATGGCAGCGGCGAAATAAAAGGTATGATGTGATGCAGATGACGATGGTGATGGATAGTCGTGTAGTGTCGTTGTAGTGCAAGAAAGAAAAATATGTTGAATGCATGTGCGACATGAACAAATCGGGTGAAGGACCTGTGGTGCTGCGTAGGGATGAAGGTTGACCAGTGAATGCCGAAGGCTCGCTAGTAGAGATCCACCACTCCGCCATATCCAAGAACCCCCAATCCAATTCAATCAAGTCGGACGGTGTAAAAAGTCATGGCTGGCTGTGTCATTACTTGAGTTTTAGACTCTCGATCTTGGCCTGTATGCTCTTGAGTATCTCTGGGTCTGGTTCGGGTTCGACCTTGCGTGGCTTCAGACGAGAACAGTCGACACACTTCTCATGCTGACATTTCTTGCATGCGGTTCCGTCTTCCACACCTCCAGGGTATATCGTCTTGCACTTGTGGCATTCGTGATGCGGCACAGCATTTGGACCAAATTCGTCGCCAGGGTAACCAAACGGATACTTGTCTTTCTTGGGCCTGATATAATGTTAGCTGTCAGTCTCGGCACACAGAATGGTGCAACATACGGGTCTCTGGGACAGTCGGTGCAGCGGTTGTGGCTGCACTTGGAGCATGTCTTGCTGCCAGCAGTGAAGAGCGTCTGGCACTCGTGGCAAGTTCTCCTGACCCTCTGGCGCGGCTTCTTGTAAATGAGATCCTGTCCTCCGGTCTTGCTGGGGCGCTTGAGGACAATGTCTTTTGCATTCTTGGCGTCGTAAGAGTAGTCGGGAACGATGGGTGCGTTCTCCTTCTGAGCCTTGAGAATGGCGGCCCGCTTCTCCCGGCTGGCGATGCGCTCGGCCTCGGTTCGCTTGGGCGGGTGGCGGACGCACTTGGTGCAACGAACGTGCTGGCAGCCCGGGCACTCTTTGGCGGCAGCAAAGGTAGCATTGCACTTGTGGCAGGTTCGGTGGACGCGCATGCGAATGGGCTTCTCGACGCGGAGAGCAGTGCCCTCAGTAGAGATCCACTCGCTCTGCTTGATCTCGAGACCGAATCTCTCGCCCAACTTCCTGGCGCGCTCTTCGAAGAGCTCGGATCGGGGAACCCTGGTGACGCCCTCGAGGTCCTCGTACTTGCTCTTAGGGGCCTCCTTCTTGGTGGTATCCTTGGCGGTCTCCTTGGTGGTGGTGGCAGCAGCAGCGGCAGGTTGCTCGGTCGCAGGGGCGGTGGTGGATGGGCTGTATGCACGTTAGACAGGTAACGCAGGCAGGGTGCCGTGACACCAAAAACAACAGTTGAAGACAACAAGGCATGCGAAATGTCTTGCTTACCCAGGAGTAGCGGCTTGCGCAGAAGACTGTTGTCCAGTGGTGGACAGGGTCGACATGCGCTTGGAGCTATCGCCTCTCTTGAAGACAGTTTTGGCGCGAGACAGAATCTTGCCCAAACCCTTCTTCTCCTTCGGGACCGAAGGCCCGGCCTGTGCTGGCGAACTCATGTTTGACGATGTAGTTGCAGGTTGGTGTTTTAGTCGGATCGATTTCGAAAACGTGGGATCCCTGGGTCAATTGTGGGCTGCTCTGGGGATAGATGGTAGGATCTGCAGTGCACTAAAATCCAATCGAACAGGACTAGATTGCTGCTGTTGAGATAAGTTTGCGAGAAGGACAATTGTTTTTGAGAGAAACGAGAAGTCGGTTTGTCGTTTTGTAATAAATCGAGTGTACGGGTGGCGTAGGTGAGGTGTAATGCGAAGATGGGCGGGAGGGATGGTGCTGTGTGGTTGGGCGATGTTGGTTCGTGCAGTCTTAGACAGATGGGACCAGGGACCGGAGGCGATTAACTGGGCGTCGATCGTCGGCGGTTACAGCGAAGCGAGAAAGTCGAGATGTGAGTGCTGGCGAAAGCAAGATCCTTCGCAAGACGGTGTTTGTCCTCTTCTTGCCGTAACCTTTTTTGGGACGGGCGAGAGAGAGAGCAGGAGTCGGATCGCGAACGAACTGTTCAAGTTGTTCGGGATGAGTCGGCCTGGGAGAGAGGGTGTGGTGTAAGAAGGGGGAAGACGAGGAAGAAGAAGGACGGGAAGGCAAGGTAAGTTGACGGGGAGGAGGTGGTTGAAAGGAAGTGTGGAAAAAAGTGGGAAAACAAGGTGCAGCGTGCTAAGAGGCAAGGTTGAGGGAGGCTAGAGTCGAGAAGGGCTAGTGCTGGGTGGAAAGGCAGGTGCCAGGCTTGGGTTTGGTTTTCCTTGGTGACTTCCATTGGGGGTGGTGGCTTCTGGACTCTGAGTCTCGTCTTCCATTCTCGATTCGTAAATGTACCTTTACACTACCTTACTGTGCAAGGTACGGATACACATACCTCCTCTCTCTCTCTCTGTGTCTACAACTCCTCTTGCAACCTTACTCTACTGTGTCCCTAGCAGGCCTCGCTCTCTCTATCTCCCTCATTACCGATGGCTCTGCCTCTTTCTTCTCTTGCAGGTTGCGTCTTGTGTCGGGTTGCAGCTCCACGACACGGCCAATCCAATCCATTCACCAACGCCAATACCAGTTCGGTCCCAGACTTTGCAGTTGTCCTCATTCACCCCCGATGCAGCGCACCACATGTTCATGTTCAGGTTCACGCCCCATGCTCCATGCCGCTGCTGCTCCATGCCCAGTCGGTCGGTCGGTCGGTCAATTTGGCAGCTTGAAGCAAGTTGCAGCGACGTATCTGTAGCTGTTTCCGTACCAAGAAGATGCGGCAGCACAGCACAGCACAGCGTATCCCAGAAGTATGTAGTGCAGTGCAGACACAACAGAGACGTGGGCAGCAAGAAAAAGACCAGGCAAGAGACGGGGCAAGGCGCAAGAGACACAGAAACCCACGACAAAAAGACCAGACGGCGGCCAAACCAAACATGGACTCCAACGCAGTGGTAACACTAAAAACCCACCTCGCTGGGAAAGTGGTGACTGGTCACAGCACGGTGGCTCCCATGGCTCCTCGACGAGTGGAATGGCCCCATGCTGGAGACGAGATCCACAAATGGGGCGGGTCCTCCTGGTGCTTCTGCTGCTGCTAAGGTGTTTGAGAGGTACGTACCTAGCCTAGCCGTACCGGAGGGAAGGACACACCAGAATTGCGACAGACACCCGACAGCCCAGAGACACATTCCAGCCAGCCAGCACCAAGCATACCAAGCGTCAGCACAGGCGCTGGGACACTTAGGACCGGGGATTGGGACTGCAAATGCAACTGCAACTGCGACCGGGGGTGTGTGTTGTGTGTGGAATCGTGGACTGTGTGGATGGGGGTGGTCGTGGCGGGTGGGGAGACGACGATAGTGTACGTACCGCCAGAAACCCCATCCCAGCAATCCACAATCCACAATCCACCTCAGAGGCTCAGGTTCTCTTGGGAAGCACAGAAGTTGGGTTGGACGAAGGGCCTGCCCGGAGGACGGGAGACGAGGGAGGGGCGGCCGAGTGGGCGTGTTGGAAGACAACGACGAACACTCTCCCCCGTCCCGGTCTACACAGTACCTTATACTGCGCTCACCTCTCACCTCTGTGATTGTGAGGTGGTCACTGGTGAATGAACCATGGGCATCGGCTGGCACAAAAGGGTGGAGAAGGCGAGGCCCAGAGAAGCGGGGGGCCCTGGTACCTTCCAATTGGGAAGAATGTCCGAGCTTTTTCTGGTTTCTGCAATGTGCGAATCTCTGGCACTGGGAACACTGGGAGAGCGGGGGGGCCCTCTCACTGGGAACTGGAAGACTGGAACCGTGTCCCCAAAGTGGAGTCCTATTGAAAACCCTGGCAACCCTGTCCAGAACCACCAGGTCGCATATATCCCTGTCCCAGGAAAAGAGGCACGACGGGACTGTGGGAATTGCTAAAGGTGGGTCTTCAGGCCCCGGGGATTCGCACGGAGCTGGCTCTGGAATATGTCCGGAGCTTAGCCCATCGGAGACGAGGGGGGGGAGGAGGGTAGTCTCCCTTGTCCAATCCCATGCAAAGCCTCTCTTTGTCTTTCTCTCCCTCCCTAGGAGCCGAGGAACCCAAACTCTTGAAGGTGTGTTCGTTCCTGAGTCTGACATCCGTGATACACGTCTTAGCTAAGACCCCCCCCCCCTTCTCATCGTACATACATTTTGCCTCTGCGAACTTGCAGCAGCAGGAAGCAAGATGTGCAGAGTCTGGAACCTGCTGATTGCATTGCATGCGAGGCTCAGAGACAACACAGGCACACACAGGGAGTAAGACTTCTGAAGCCTGAAGGATAACGACTCTCGAAGACACCTCGTTGCATCCGCGGAGAAGAAACACAAAAAAAAAACACCTTTACGGCGTACGCCTCATACAAACAAAACACCCACCATCACAAGTCCCGTATCGTCGGGTGCGCTAACGCTAACTTTTGGAGGGAGAGAGGCTCGGCATAGGCACAGGCTATAATAACATGCGTCCTCAGAGTCTCTCCGACTAAAGCCAGCCCACGCCCCCAGGTCATGGTTGTTGGTCGCCCAGCTGTGCAGGTCGAAAGAGACCTTGAGAAGGGGCGGTAAGCGATCAGCTAGCCTAGCTTGCCTAGAAAGATGGCGCGCGCCATGCTCATATCCAGGCGTTCCGTAGCGTTCTTCTTCCCACATCTGAGTACCTTAGAGCACGAAGGCGTACTATGGATGACTGAGTAGACAGCTTTTCTGTGGCTGATGCAAAAGTACCCTACCAAGCCAACTAAGCCCTGGATTACTATAGCCCAGACCTGCGAATAGGGATATGGGATTGTTCGTTTGTAATTAAAACTTTGAGAGAACCCCCCTCAACCAACTTTGTGGCTAGGTTATTAGTTTTCAGCCTTCCCGTCCACATCCCTTCTTAGGCTCTTAGCATTCCAGCCGCTGCCGGACCTGTGTCGTTTCCCCCCTGTCTCGCTGATGACGGGAAAGGGCGGTAAAAGGCCAAGGAGCTTGAGGAAAAGAACGGGCGTACGGGATACAGGAGACAGGAATGGGAAGAACGGGGGTTTGTGTGTTTGTTGGGTTGGGAACCAGAAAGCTGGTGTTGAAGAAAAAGCCGGCAACCAGAACCTCGGATCAGAAAGAAAAAACGCCGAAACGGGTTCGTCAATTGGCTGACACCTCACAGACGTAAGCGATGCTTGGTACTCCGTACCGTACACTACCATTTGAGATATCTCATTTGCGGGCTGCGAAATCTAGATCGACTCGGTGCAATCAGAGAAAAAGGGGATAAGGAAAAAAGAAAAGAAGAGAAAAAAAGAAACCAGACAGCTACGATTGGTACGGAGTATCACCGACCACCTTATTAGTCCTAGTCCCTTGAACCTGCGGTATGTTGTGCACCACTTACTCCGTACCTAAGGTACGGATACCTATCGTTCGAACGGGACGGACGGGGGGCCCGCCATCTTTTGATAGCAAGCCGGACCCGAAATGGTTTAGTCGGACGGGCCTCCCTTTTCCCTTCTTTTTTACCTTCCCGCACCGGGTCGCGGATATAAGTGCAATCTTTCTGGGCGGGCTAGCCCAGATACGCAGTAAGGTACTCCGTAGATGCAAGAGGACGCTTTCCCCGGCGCCCCGTTCCTCGGCTCATCTCCATGCTGTGGTTCCTGTGGTTCTCGAATCTTAGAAACGAGGTATCCGTACGTAGAGAGAGGTACGGTACCGGGTACGGCAACGTCCTCCACTCCGTTATGGGGTGTGTTTGACCGATGCGATATAAGATGCAGGCCGCAGGAAGATACGGGAAAACCCACACGGTAACCAAACCAAAAGGGAAGAAAAAGCGTATGGGTTGGTTGTTCATTGAATGAACCGAGGAACCTCCACTTTCTTTCGTTGTCCATCCGAGCTTTTCGAGACATCTGATTTCCCCTGGTTGAGTCTGGCCTGGGCTGATAATATCCGTCCACGCAATAAACTAGCAACGACACCCGAGTAGTAAATGCAAAACCCCATGTTTACCATCTGACGAGAAAACCTGCGTAAGAAACCAGAAGTGAGCCACAGCCCGACAGGCCTCGCGTGGCTTGGGTCCCGACTCCTCCCTAAGCTGGAAAGAGTAATCCGCAAAGATCAATCAAGCAATGGGATTGGACACTTCATCGGAGACCAAGGGGAAGGAGGGGGGGGAAGGATTAAAGTAAAGTAAGGCATCACGGCACCTCGCCTCGTCGGAAATCCAACCTCTAAGCTACGTCCCTCTGCCCCCCCCCCCCCTCTTTCATTTTGGGAGCCAGGCCAATGGAACGAGATGTCGGACCTAACGCCCCCAAAGAGGAACACACCGTTCTCCGTACCTGTTCGTACATGCATTTAGGTAGGTATCGTGAGGAAGGGGGGAGGGCAAGCGCGTAGTCCAGCGATCAAACGTTTAGGTGCGCAGAGTATGTAGACACGCCTCTTTTTCGAGGAGATGCTACATGCGGGTGTTTGCACCTTACTCATTTAATGTGCATCTATCGTACCTTATCATCATTTCCGTCTTCCTGCTCTCCCCTCATTACGCGCGCCAAAGGCTGCATTTGAGCATCTGGGAGATTTTGGAGAGAAGAATTGCTAAGAATACATACTTTGCAATAAGACCGTTTGCTTCTGGACTAGGTACCTAAGCATTTGCTCCGTCTATCATCCGAGGCTCCATCCCTTGCTGATCAGGGCAAGTTCTCCTCAGAAATTCAGAGTCCAGACTTCACAACATGGCCCCATCTTCCACCCAAACGAAATCTCTTACTAGGTTATTGGTGAGGTTCACTTGCGCCGCGATGTGACTTCCAAACCGTTAGGCCTCCCCCTCGTCGCCCCCTCGCCCCATTCCACTCCCAAGTGAACCCCCGTGCGGACGGTATTCCCGTCCATAAACCGACGACGATCCCAGTACTTCACCCCCGAGACCACCCCCAGGATCAAGAAAAACCCGTCAAAGGGGAAAATTCACGTTCCACAATCCCGAGGAGAAGGATAGGTTGGCAGCAATGGTGAGGCGAAGCAGCAAGGTAAGGGTTAGGTGAGAAAAGGAAGAGAGAGAGAGGGATTGAACTTCCGTTACCAACAGGAAGGATTCGCGAATCCATGTTGCCAAAAAGCCCCGGCAAGCCACAAACCTGCCTGCTGTTCGGCCCTCGTGTTTGTTCGTCAGATGTACGGAGTATCCCCTTTACCGCTCCTTTACTTCCTCGTTGTCAGCACGTGTCAGATATGAGTCGATCTGGGGTGTGTACCTGTATCGAGTATGTGTGTGTGGTGTCCCAACGAGCGGGCGGTCTCATGAGCCCGCAGGACAGAGATGAGTTTTCCCCTTGCTCATGGCAAAGCCCATTTCAGGTTGCGTCCCTATTCTTCTTCTAGCGGTTGGGATTGTTTGCTTATTCTTTCTTGCAATGCTGTCTTGTCTGTCTCACTCTCGCCCACAGTTGGTTTTTCTGTCAGACTGTCTCTGAGCACTCGAGGTATCCGTAATAAACCCCGTTTGCCCACTGTACGGATACTCGATAGACTGTCCCACGTATCTGGGTGCCCTGCACTAGCCAGTTTCTTATGCGTTGGTCTTTTAGGTTGGGTTTTCTCGGCGCCGGAACGGGGGATTTGCACTGTTGGATCCCTTGGACGGGCTGGTGTGGATTTCACGTTTGGGCAGATAGGACAGGGATTGAACGGGGGCCTGGGATTCGGTATGGATGGACCACTTCTTTTCCAAAGCTCCCAGCGTGTGTGCGTGTGTGTTTTGGGCCTATCTAATTGACTCCAGTGTCATTTACTACGGAGTAACACTGCTCATACTGTATCTCACTCTCATGAGATTCGTCGGGGGATACGGGACACGGCTCTCTGGGCGCATCGAGGCCTAGGCGCTTTGCGGAGACGCAATGAGAGACGAACTCGAGATTTCCCATGGGCCCCATCAAAAGATTCAGAGCCCAAGCACCGGGGCGAGGCAAGCGCACTGCACTTTTCATCCCGTCTTCTCCAGCACAAACCAAACATGAGCGGTCGCGGGATTATGTAAGGAGCGATCTGGACCGACCCTGTCCATCTACCTTAGGTAAGAGGTATCCGTACAAGGTGTACCTGGGTACTCTGGGTACCCGAGGTACCTGCTGCATAAGGCCTGAGTCCAAGCCCGTGGAAACAGCGCTGGAAGGACCGACTTCCCGAAACCCTCTGTCGCTTCCTCGCCAGATGCCCCGGCTTACTGGGCCTACCCACCTCACGATGTATGGGGCAGGAGCCAGAGTGCGAGAGCAGGCGCAAGAGAAAGAGCAAGAGCAGAACATTGGCAATTGCCAGCGTTGGAAGGAACCACCAGCAACAACAAGCAAGGCAGAAGGAGCCACGAACGGTTGAATTGATGAATCACAGCCGGGCCCCTGCCGTGTTGCCTCTCAGAGCTTGAGTATCGTACGCTTCCAGCCCGGTCGTCTAGCCTGATGCTCCCGTCAAATCCCAAACTCCTTTCGACTTCCAAGCTTCCAGCCTCCAACTCCTCGAAAGGCCTTCTCTTTTGGGCTGCATCCACGCGAATAATAACATGGCCTGCTCTTCTCCCCCACTTTCATCTTACGGCCGCAATCATATCTGGTCATGGTTTGTCTCAAGGATACACATTACACAGTACCCTCTTCAATCCCAGCCCAGCGGTCACGACAATGCTTTTTTTTTTGTTCGAGAAGCATTGGCACGGGCGCTTAGTTGTCTAATGCGCAGAGAGGCCTTCTCTGGATCTCTGCCTCTTTCTCACCAAGGTCTCCCGCCCCCTTCAATGTGTCCCCAAGGATCTGGTCCAAGGCAAACAGGGAATCGCCAAAGCCGAACCAGCTTGTTGGGATAATCGCCCGCGAGAGACGAAAGCAGCGAACGGCACAGCTCGATCAATCAATGCCAATGCACGAGGCGGTCAGACATCACCGCCCGCAAAGTCTTAGCAACCAAAAAGACGCCAGTCCTGCCAGGCCTGCCAGATTGTCTTTGCCAACCGCAACAGGCCCTATTTGGGCCGCTCTGACCGATGCCTACCTACGGATACATGCTTGAATACGGAGTACGGATGCCTTTGCTGTATTCTATTCCAGCCCCCAACTGCGGATACCTAATCGTGGAAAACTACGAATATAGACACACGTCCACCGCGGACGGCTACACAGGACACTTCTTTGCTTTCACACGTACCATCTCGGGCGAAGGGGCAATGGGTTTCTCTCCACCCCTCATTGGTCTCTTGCACCGAAACGACAATGTTCCATGCGTGCTTCTACGCCATCTTTTGCTTATTGACATGCGCACGTTGAACGACGTATCCATATGTCGACTCATCTTTGTGTCACTGCCCTCAGGACGGCGGACAGTGTCAACGTCGAATGTCAAAGTCGCTGTCGACGTCAACCTAGGGTCTCGGCGCCGCGCAAACACGAGTATTGACGCATCAGACACGGGTGCAGCTACCACTACATGGACCGATCACCGTACAACTTGCCTCGAACTTACACCACATACATGGTAACCCAGGGACAGCCGGTGTCTACAATGCAGCGACCCGGCCAAAGGCAGACGGGAGTATTTCTGGGCCAGCCAGGCACTCACCCACTTGCCTGACACTACATAACTATAGAAGAATCATGCCACCCCGCAGCTGCACAGCGGTGCACCGCATCGCAGGTCCGGAACACCACAAGCTGCATGCCGGTGACACCCACTGTTGGCACTCCTCCTGGGCCGGCCTCGGGGAGGCGGGCAATTCACCCTATGGTTGTTCTGGGTCCGCGCTGCGGGGGCGGGATTCTCGCTTGGAGATATGGCTGAATCGGCCGTAAACGATTTGACGGAACCCTGACGCCACACCACCCGATTTACTTTGCTTCGACACGCGAACCGAAGACGGCCTCCCTCTTCTACCCACGCGGCCGGGTCCAACTTTGAGATGGCTGCCTCATCAAAAGGCACATTGGGGCTTGGGGCGTTTGCGATGGATCTCATCCACGAGCTTACCTAGCCCAGACCCGGCCATCGCCTCGGCGGACGATTCAAGCATGCCCACTCGGCCGACGGCAACTGACAGGTTACGAGCCATAACTTTCAAGTTCCGCCTTTGCCAGACAAAGGGGCAAAGGCTCCATGACACGGGAATACAAGCTATTGCCCCTGTTCCCAATGCGGACTGCGAGGCAAAAGTCAAAACTCAAGATGCAGACCGGCTGCAACAACGCCTTTCAGTGGCAAGTGAGAGATGACACGTTCTGGTGGACGAGCTGCCGCCAACCTGCCTGTATCCAATCAGGCGTATCGCCGGCGCTGCAGGCGGGCAACTATTGGTGCAAACATCGTTGCAGACGACCAGGACTCTGTAAAGACCTTCCTTGGATTAGGTACAGACAGGTGTTTTCGTCATGTGCATCAACCAGCCCCCGACTCAGGGTAAATAGGAGCAACGTGGGATCGTTCTGGCCAACGAGCAGTGACTGTTAGAACCAACCGCATAGCAGCCGCATATGACCCGCCGCCCGCCGGAGTTGGCGATCACGGCGGTGATACCCTCCAAAGACAATACGCCCATCTGGCCAGTCGGGTCGATGAAGTCTTCAGCAATGCTATCGTAGTTCTGCCAGCCGAGGGACGACCCTCTTAGAGTTAGCGGTCCCAAGCTCTCAAGAAGTTCCCTGAGCCCCGCTCGAATACCACCCGTGGACAGCATCGATGCAACTGGCCTCAATTCCGGCTCCGAGCTTTACTGGAAACGGTTTTCTCTGCATGGTGCGGGGCCCGCGGAAGGACAGCCCTCGACAGCTCTACCAGAGGAACCAGACAGAGGACTCAAACAGCTCGACTCTGTGTCGTCATGTCACGCACGACTCGAATGACTTGCAGCGGCTACGTCTCCTCGACCCTTTCGTGTGCATGCTCGCTCATGTATTGACCAGGAAGATTTTTCTATTGTTCTGCAAAGCGGCCGCTACCCCTCTTTGTTGATTGCTGTTGGAGGCTGTTCGAATCGGTTCGGACTTCATGGACTCCGTCTCCTTCGTCCTTGCTCTAACAGGAAGGGTCTTGAGGGCCAAGTAATAGACCGGCACCTCGGTCGCACCAAATGGAGCCTCTTTGGTGGCAGATCATACCCGCCGACTAATGAAATGTGCGGGTTTGAGTGGCGCTACGGAAAGATTGTGCTTGGATCGACGCTCCCATGTGTTGATTACCCATCGGACCCTTTTCTCTATTTACGGAGCGCGTCTTGGGCATCCTAAAAACACACATCGAATGTACTTGAACTCATAATGATTGGTATTGAAATGCATCCTGCCTACGGAGTTGACGTTGTCATTGTGCCGGGTTCAACCCAGGGCAGATGAGCCAGAGGGTCGGGAGACCCTAGCCAAGTGATTGATGGTGTGGGCGGCAAAGACTTTGTTCGCTCTCTGGGTCTCTTCCAATCTCATCTCTCAGGTCTGCCAATGGGTGCTTTCGGTGGCTTCACAAACTCTCTAAAACGAAGGAGAGAAGATCTGTTTCCTCTCTGACCGCCTGTCCGAAGCCAATCAGCGGCTCAACCACTGTCTTGGGAGTTCAACTACCTTGGACGAAGGATTCTTACAACCAGGGCATCAGAGGGAGTTGACCCCAAAGAGGCAGCTTCATCCTCGATAGGTTTCAATACGCGTGCCCGGACTTGCAGAGCAGATCCACCTCAACCTCCTCCGAATTGCCCAATTGGCTCCTTTACGTGAGAGGCTTTGTGTTTTGTGGTTTTATTACCACAACCAACACCTCGATTTGGAGATGATCCTTCAGTCAGCTGCAAACTTGTTGTTGTCAAGCTCAGCTCAGCTCATTTCAAGGGGGGCCAATAGGTGCATGGAACGGCAAAATTAACAAAGAATGTTGATCTAGACCTGCGGTTTGAGAAAGTCATACCAACTGTTCAACCCGACCAATTTTGGAGACCCAGGCCGAACCCTATAATCTCACAGGTAGCTAACCCCTTCATTCCAAATGCCACGGGATAGATGGAACGTATCGACAACAACAACAACAACAACTACAGCCTTGCAACCTTGGCGGGGCAAAAACGTCGTCGCCTCCTGCGTTTCAGGGTCGCAGACTACGGATACGCCGAACCAGGTCGCCGGCGTATCGACAGCTCCCCGAGCCGCCAGTCTCGTTAGCCGCTCCGAGTGCCTGGCATGAACAGATCTTGCAAATCTGCGGCGCCTTCGCGCCCGCCCGCTGTTATTTCCGGAACACCTCACCACCTCAATCTACTGTGTACGCCACATGTCAATCCATATTCCCAAGCAGACGGTGCGCCGCTCTCAACGGTTTCGGTGCGGCGGCTCGAGTTCGGTAGTGATTGGCGTCGGGGGCGTCCGTCATGAGACCTCCCCATACCTCCTCCACTTTGGGATACCGCTTCGTTGCATTGATGACGTCCTCTGCGTGGCTGCGATGGGCTTGGGCGTGTCGATTTGGCTCCATCAGACCTTCCAAATCACAAGTCAATGAATGCTTCTTTGAGCGTCTCCTGTGACCTGCCGGCTGCGTATCAGGTCTGCCTGGAAAGTACTCTCGCCTTGTCTTCTACGCCTCTGCCATGAGTTCATTGCGCTGACAGACGCGGAAGGTTGCAAGCCAGTGACAATTTCCGCAAACTCCATCTGTGGCGTATGTATGAATACTCCATCTTCACAGCGCCATACACAAGGGCGTCTCTTCTGGTGAAGACTATCTGTACATTCTTCAGCCGTGTTGTTGAACTTGTTGCACGGGTTTCGTCTGATCACCGCGTCTTCTCGAATTCTCAGCCTACCCGGTCCCTGTCGAACGGGCCGAGACGAAGCGTCATCTCTACTCATTTTCCCCTCGGGCCCCTCTCCCTTCCTCTGCGGGGTCCGACACGATGAACCGCTGTGGAATTTAACTTCTGACTCTGCTACACAGTATGGTAGCATTGGAATTTCGCCACCAGTTGGTTTCCTGTCGATTTCTCATTGTTTGCCAGCTACCAAGGTCGGGGTGTGGGCAGAAAAAGAAAGACAGAAAAGATGAGCGGCACGGCGGGTATTCCGCTTGCCGGGTTTTGAATGTAGGTCGTCCCCGGGGCCCTTGTCCTTGTGCCGGCCCGGTTCGCGTGACTTTCCCGACTTGTAGGTCAACGCCGTCTGGTCACAGAAGGGCTGCCCGCAAATGGCAAAACTGCACAGTAAGGTACCAATATCCACCCCTTCCTGTTTCCTTGTTGGCGATCATTACCGTGGCCACTGCTGTGTGAAAGCCAGTTCGGAAGCTTTGTATTTCTAATCTGCTGTTTCTTTGGGGGCCGTGTTAGATTGTCATCGTCGCTGGGACAGTGGTAAATCGGCTCGCAGACGTTGGCGCCCGCCACCCCCGCGAATCCGGACCCGAATTTTGGTCCGGTTCGACGTTGAGGAAAGTTTTTGGTATCCTTGCTGCTCCGGGGGAGGTTCGCAAGGCTTGAACTCAGAGACGGCGTGGCAGCTCACCAGACGCATGTTAACGACTGCGTGGCTCACAAGGGTCTTGGCAGTTGTGCTTAGAGTTTCCGCGCCGTAACTCTATTAGAGTTGTGGTTGTCTCTGATAGCAACCGTCGCAAGGTGTAAGTCAAGCTAGCTATCGTGACTATTGTTGTGTTCTAGGGGCTAATTGATATCGAAGACTTGATAGACTCCCATGGTCTTGGCAAGGGGGCTTTGTCTCCTGAGTGAGTCCCCTTTATACTTCGCCCACCTCACGATACCAGATAAATCTACTCCGCACTCTGTACACGGTCAATATTCGGCGGATACGATGTGATATCCCCTGAGGTGTTCGGATCTCGGCCACGTTGGGAAAGTTTACAGTCAACGGCGGACTGATCGGAAGATTGTGGATTACTATTGACAGTGAAACGGGCGTTTGGGGGGAAAGGGCAATCTTGGACTTTTTTCGGCCCTGGACATCGTTCAGTTGACCGCTTCGACGAGAAGACCGGGGGCGCAGACTTCGCAATCGGCTTTCTCTTGGCCAGCGAAATTGCCGTTGACAAAGTTGTCAGTGCGGTTCACTCTGGGGAGAACGAGGCAGGCCATCTGCCATCTCGTGATATGGTGATTGCTGCTCGTGCACCACCACACACTGCTGCTGTCACTTTCGGCGCTGACGACGACACAATTTGCAAAGTTGCATGTTGAATTTTAGTCCCAAATCGGGATGCTCGCTCGCGCAAAGGCAGGTGATCGGTGTTGAAGAACCTGGAACACGATGGTGACATTTCGCCAGGTATGCTCACCATCGTGACTGGGGTTTGATGATTGCGGACACCCTTTCTTATCGAGGTCCATACGCGCGAACTAGCTATCTACCTAGGCTATAGCCCGTAGGCCCTTCTCAACGTATCTTGATGCCGTATAGCTTTGATTAAGGCACATACGAAACAGAAATGACAGGGAGTAGATCGTTCTTGGGTTGGGCAAGCCAACTTTCAACATTCAATCTGAGCATCAACTCTATAGCCGTGACAAGATAGTAAAGATTTGGAGACCAAAGTTTGTCCACAGAATTGTCTTGTCGACAGCTCAAAGGAAGCAGTCATAATAATAGTGCTCTGTGTGTTGAACAGAAGCTTCATACACGATATCCGCAGTCGTTTCCACTGACGCACAAAGGATACTTGAGATCCCTCATCACGAGCTGGTAATGAAGGCATTCGCAGAGTTCAGCACCTACCATACTGCGTATACAACTGCCGCGAAGATCATCCGAACGTACCTGATCGATCACTTAACAAGTTACCTATGTCAAAGTACCGAGGGGGACAGGCATGCGGATAGTGTTGTTCGAAATTCGACATGCGCTTGTCCCTGCAAAGGGCCGATTTACTTTGCAACAGCATATCTAAACACCGATAGCCTGGGGTTTGTTCCCCCCTCATCCCCCCCCATCGGCATTGTGTCCGAAGATTCGTTGACTTGGCGTCTTGGTACTCCGTGCTCCGTCCGCAGGTTGTAAGGTAGACTTTTCTGCCCAGGCGGCAATGGGCAGACTCATAGAGGGATGCCTTGGACGACACACAAAGACGTGTACACGTGCGAATCTTGCGAAGAATATCCGAACGTCGTCTCGTTGGTCCACGCTGTAATGAGATTTTACGAGTTTCAGACGAACTCCATGGACAAGAGCACAGAGAGCGCGCCAATGGGAGGAACGCGGAATTCGACACGGGCTGGCAACGCCGAACGGGGTAGTCATCACCCACCAACGAGGCAACGACGGCTTGTGTTCCGTAGTCAGGTTCACCGTTCAGGGTAGTCGAGGGCCAATGAGAGTTGCGTGCTGTCGGGGCTTGGGTTCAACACCCCCCCGTTACCTCGGGGGCTTGTTCCACCGCTTTAGTAAAGATGTCCCGTTTCATGATAGCTGGCCCTTTCTGTAGTGCTTTTTCTGTATTTCTGTGCCAAGAGCGCTGTGGTTCGGGGGCCGGGGGGTTGTTCCACGGCTTCTACCCAAGAGGGCAGGTCAGCGGCGGTTGAGGAGTCCTGCGAGGACCCAAATGGGACATGAGTTCGGGGGTGTTGGATGGGGTTTGGCACTGTCCACGTCGGGAGATGCGCCGTAGAGCCGCGGTAGAGGTGGCTCATTTCCAACGTCTTTGGTGGGGTGGTTGCGAACGCATCGTCTTGTCTCCGTCTTTTCAAACGGGAAAAGGACCCTCTCCACCTATGGTGGTATGTCAACAATCGACGACGACAACTATACGTAAACGTGGTGTACATATGCAGACGAGGACGAAGACGGCGACGACCGACGGCCAGTGCGGTACTCGCAGCGCGTGGCTTTCCCGGTAGACGCGTTGAATTACGGCCAGGGGTTATGGAAATAGAACCGAGCAGAGAGACGTTATTGACGCGCTGTATCCGTGCATAGCAATGTCACTAGGTGACTAGGATGCAGATGGGAGACTCTGCTCCGAGCCTCTGATTGCAGAAACCATGCTCATGTTGTCTCCCTATGAGAGGGGGCTGTGATGTCCCGCGCCGTCACCTGTTGCGTACGACTATACATATGCGACCTGGGGTGTGAATTGGCGATCAAGGGCGAAGTTGGGTCTGTCGGGGTCAGATTCTTGTTTCTCTTCCCTGCGTGCCGGTGTGATGAAGAACATGATTCCCCAGTGTTCTCTCTGATTTTTTCGGGTTCAATGGAGCTCGTACGTTGGGCACCATTGTCGATTGGACCGGCCGGACGGCGGACATTGGGGGTGTTGAAACTCGCAACGGGGTTCCTCCCAGGGAAGTTTGGATGGGCGTTGAGAGGCGAGCGGGAGGGCCCGCGGCGCCGGACCGGGGGGTCGGGTTGTGAGAAATGGAAAATCGTTCTTTCGCTAGGGACACTGGCGTGAGGTCGTTGTATCCTATATTTTGAAGGCTGAATAGGGTGTTGTCAACTGCTGATCAACATGGCGAGTTTTGTCTCCTTGCACAGTTTTTGGCCCCGTTGTAACTCTGTGCACTTGCAGACTGGCAGTGATTCGTATGAAGAGTTGACCTGGGGTCCACTTCGGACGAAGCCCCTGGAGCCTGAGCGAGAAATCTAGCAAGGAGACTTCAGATGAGTTCCTAACTTCCTGTTAAGTCAAGGGTTAGGTTCAGGACTTGGATGCGCTCTCTAGAGACCTGGACCGCGGGAAGACGGAATGCTGCGGTGGCCGTGGCAGATACCCAAGACGTGAAGAAACAGGATGGACGACGGCATCGGCGGGAGACAACTCATCTCGAATGCCTGTCCTAGAATGAATCTAGGCAGCTTTGCAAGGAATTAATTGGTGGTGATAGTTCACGTTCATGGTCTATGTCTTTTTGCTTGTTAAATCGGCTTGGCACATCACTTTGCCCGCGCCATGCCAAAATTGTTTCCTAGAAAGGACGGTAAGTTCAGTTAGCCCTGGTTCGTGATCCCTTCCTCATGAGACTTTCTCATCAGGGACAACCCAGGAGAGGGGGCCCTGAATCCTGGGTCAAGGAGTCGCAGGAGTCGCAGACTGCAGTCCTCTGGGCGTATCGGGAAGTTTCTTAGATGACTTTTATTTTGACTTTTTGACAGCCGTTTTGACAGGGCCCCGTTCAACGTTGGCTCTACAACGCTAGACCTGGAAGGGAAAAGGAAACATCAACGGGCAAGACTGGGCCCCCCGTCCGTTCTGGCCCGTACCGTATAATATCCGTAGTCATTGACTAGATGTGTAATTCCGTGTATGTGTGTGTGAATCTGTGTGCCGACAACGCCGAGGAATGCTCTCATTACCCATTTTTATTGTGTTGAAGTTTTCTGCCCATGGTGATTGTTCAGCCTTTCCGAGCGAGTCGAGGCCAGGGCTTGTTATGCGAGGAGCGCGGAGTGTGATTAGGTAGCTGTCAATATCGCGTTATGTGATATGGGGCCCTGTGTTGTTCACAACTTCACAGTGGGATCCATATCCGCATCCGCAGATATAATGGAGACGCTCTCTTGGCCCCGAAAGAATTGCCTTTCTGTGCTCTGTTCTCCGTCCAAGCGCGGCCCAAGGGAATGGGCGACTGTGCGGAGACCTACGTCACAGGTGGCTCCTTTCTCTTACAGATTTGACTCGGCCGTTTTTGAATGAAGTGGGCTTGGGAGGTGGATATCTGTATGGATACCCTAGGATCCTGGATGTTGTTCTGGGCACCCATGCGGTGGGGGATGTTCGACTCTTGGTTCGGGGCCGGCCCCCGGAAGTCGGGAATTCTTAATCTTTGGTGTGTGCTCAATTGACCGTCAGTGCGCTACAGTGCACGGTCTTTGTGATAGATGAGAGATCATCAAGAAAATCTGGTAATCGAGGGAAACAGTGACGAGTCCTGACTCGGCGGCCGAAGAAACTGGCTCAGATGCCATGATCTGATGATCGAGAGAGAGCTTGAGCCGCTTGACACCCCTGGGTTTGGATGGATGAAGTCGCCGAGGCATAGCAGGTATCTGTCGTATCGAACAGCCCGGTAGGTTTGAGTAAGTCTCTGCTGTGCCGCACATGGGATATTATTATAGCGACGGCTGAAGCGCGAAAGAAGGAACTGGACCGCACCGATGGGATTTGCCGGTGTTCGCCCTCCTGAATGGAGTAACAAGTAACCTGCGAGAATCGAGAGCACGGGAGAGTGTGGGAAGAGGACCCTTGACATCCGAACGCACAAGTTCCAGGGGAGGGTTTCCAGTGTTCCACTCATTCTTCATAGGGCTTCACCGAGGATGGAGTTTTGGAGGTGCCAGGGCCCAAGGACCAAGGGGGGTGCGAAAGAGAGAAGGGGAAATGGGAGGGGACTGCCATGGTCTCATGGCACCGTTACGCGGCCCAGCCCCGGGGACCATGTGTGTTGGTAACTGGGCTGAGATTGCCAGATTGCTCTGCCTTGGCCGCGCGACTCATGTTGTGCGGAATTGCGGCAGCATGATGAGTCGGTGTCCAAGATTTGGGGAGCTGGGGGATGTAAGACGTCTGTGCTTCTTCTTGTTGAGATGGTGATGGTAGGCGATGCCGTGATGGCGGTGCAAAAACGTCTCCTTTGAGCTTGGGAATCGAGTCACTGGGAGTTGACTCTGTGGTGCCGCGGCTGGCGGGAATGCAAAAAGGGGTCTTCGGAGGCCGCTCTGGAGTTTTTGAGAAAACACGAGGCCGAACCGAGGTACTGGGATCGGAACAGGTCCGTCTTTGGGGGCTTCCCGGAAGTTCATGATACCACCTTGGGCGGCTGTGGTCGGTGGCTGTCACGGTTCAGGCTGACCGTCGGCCGCTTGGTGGTGCCGTGGTTGATTTGCACTTCGGGGACAGAGGCTCGACGCTGTTGTCTAATAGTACCTTCCCATACGGACAGGGACCTCGAAAAGAAATTCGGTCGAACCGTCGAGCAATATCGTAAAGTTGAAATTGTTTCAAGAAGAAGAGGGCCCGATTGCTGAGGTGGACCAGGACAAACGAGAGCAAGTCAGCAGGATGAGGCCGATATTAACTGCCATCCTTACCAATGCGGCGGGCCCTGACTGACGCCGCTAGCGTGGACTCGTCGGCTGCGAACTTGTCGACAATAATCTGTCAGATTGTTGTCAGCCGTTGTTGTCCCTTGTCTCGGCATGTCAAGCAAACTGTCAAACCTGTCAAACCTGCCGCATTCGCGCATCAATTCTTCTTGGAAAATTTGGGGGTGCTGAAGGGGTCGGGAGTTGAAAAGAAAAGAAACCAAGACAGCCAGCTGAGAAAGAGCAGCTGACTGACGAGACAACATCAAGCCGCCCCAGTTGCCCCTTCTTTCCTGTCATTCGCCCTCTTGATAGATGCCACCTGCCGAGCGTTTCCTGGATTATCTGTTCCCCTCAGGCACAGTTGACCACCGCCATCTCTTTGTTCTGCCCAATGTTTGGAATGGCAAACTCTCGAGGACCCACTCCAGGAGATCAACTCAGGACTCCGAGATTACTCCCCACTCACAATGGAGCCTTAGTCCGCTTCTACCAGTCAATTTGGCATCGCAATTCGAAGATCGTGGCGGACATAGCTCAGTTGGGAGAGCGTCAGACTGAAGTTAACTTCAATCACTTAATCTGAAGGTCGTGTGTTCAATCCACACTGGCCGCATCTTCTGTTTTTGCCGTTCGCCCTCATCACTGCATTGGCGATGTCCAACTTTTGGTCCATGCCTGGACTGCATTCGACTCGGTATTGTAAGAGTAAATGCACCTGCGGCGTTCCTCGTTGCTAAATGTCAACAGTGAGATCCGTTCTGTAGGGTCAGGTTCCCTTTTGGTTGAGTCAATGAGGCCAATTAGCGCAGAAAGCCATTCCAGGCACACGGCGGTTACTGCACCGAAGTGAGGTTGTAGCAGTAGCGAATACTTTTGTGACATGATGGCACATGTGTAATCGATTAGCCAGGAATGTCAACCAATGAGTGGTTTACTGCTCGTGTGATATGTTCAAGTGGACCTAACTAACAAAACGTTTTGGTGATGGTGTTGATGACGGCATTGAAGTGATTCTGATAAGAAAAACCGCTACACCCCGCCACTGATAAGCACCGGCCCGGGGATGTTCCATCGCCCGCAATCTCCCGGGACGGTAGGTCATTTCGTCACGAAACGCGACCACGCAAAGCTTCACTTAAGCACCCTACACGAATTAGACACGTTATCACATCCTCAAGCCGCAATCGATTCGCAATCCTCCCGCATTTCGCGCCAATCTGTTCTCTCGAACATAGCAGCTTCATCTCCCAAGACTGTGCACATTGTCCTTGCACAGTCGCCCGCCACTTGCCCACGACCTCCCGTTCCACGGCTTTATGCAACATTGGCCGACAGAGTCTTCAGAAACGCAACATCAACAAGATAACCCCTCGGACACCACTACCTCAGTCCAGCATGGCTTTTGTTCGCGCCAGCAGCCCAACGGCGTCGCTGTCCTTCGCCGCGAAGACACAGGCAGTGCATCTCCAAGATCTGTACCAGATGGAGGGCGCCGTGACTCATTCGCCGCTGTCAGCGCCACCCAGCTCGACGAGAAGCTTCGCCGGCTGAGCGTTGACGATTCAGCTTCTGTTGATAGTCATTCAGCCGTCGCTGGTCAGCGAGTGATTGATTACGAAAATGCGCAAACCCCGTCGACTCCTCGTCAAGCTTTGGGCTTCAAGGTCATCAAGCGATCTGGTAATCGACCCGATGGCGTGCAGTTGACAGACTTTCCAAATGGTATGCAAGACAAGACAAAGTAAATACACTTGAAAACCCGCTAACGCTATGGCTGCAGAGCTGTTGACTCATGTTCTATCTCACCTACATCCCGATTCGCATTCGGCGATAGCTCTGGTATCGAAGCGTTTCTACTCCCTTGTTACGACGCCCCATGCGTGGCGAATGGCCTTTTTGCGATTCTTCCCGGGTCACGATAGTCTGGCTACAAAATCTGGCGAGCAGAGTCGCGCAGGGCCTTTGGACCATGACTCTTTCGAATTCGTTCGCTCAGAGTCCCGCTACTTTTCTCGCTTGACTTCTCTTGCGACGTGGCGAAGCGAATACCTCCTACGAACCCGTCTTTTGAGGGGCCTCATCAGGGGTAAACCAGGTACAAAGCCTGGCGGTATTGGAGCATCTGGCCGAAGCAGCAAGAAGACAAGCGCTGTCTTGACCTACAACTCGAAGCTGCCCTGGGCTGTGACCCACATTCATGCCGACTTCACTGTCAAGAAGGCTCCCAGGGTTATTCACGGCACTGCCGACCTCGGTGCTGCGACCCTGAGTGATTCTTTTATTGGCAAGGTGGAAAAATGGGGATTCAGAGACCCGTTCACTATTCTACAGCTGGACGAGGTGTTTCCCAATCTTGAGCCATACGGTGCCGGCGATGGACCCGCCGCTTGTCCAAATGTCATGGATGTCAGTCAGCCCTATGGCATGCTCTCCGGCGAAGGCTTTCCAGGCGGACGTGCCTACTACCGCCCGATCAATGAGATGCATGGTCGGTATCTTGGTAGCGACACTGGCGTGATCGACACCTACCCCGATATCCCCAAGATCCCCGAACTATCAGAAGCGATCTCGGCCGTTTGGGTTGCCAAATCCACTGCTGTACCCAACATTACGCACTCCACGGTTGGGATCATCACCGGCTCAACTCTCGGAATCGTCACGACGTATGCGCTTCACGGAGACGGAAGTGGTCCGCGGCATCCCAACGGTGAGATGACAGCGCGATGGGTGCTCAGCCCTGGTGTTCCGATCGTCTCAATCAAAGTCGACGATCAGTATACCCAGAAGCGCAAGACTGCCCAGCGCGTCTGGGCTGTGGCTCTTAATGCCCTGGGAGAGGTATTCTACCTGGTCGATGTGCCGAAGACAAGTCTGGAGCGATCTAAAGGCGAAGATGTCACCAAGAACGCATGGTTCGCCGGACGCTCAGTCTACTGGCGACTCATCGACGACTCCCGTCGCCAGGCTCGGCCTGATGAGTTTGACAAGCATGCTCTCCGAGGTGCTTATTCTCCTCGATCTCCCGCAGATGCGATGAATTTGAGTAAAGAACAACTCGTCGCGGAAGCTCGTGAGATCGAAAAATTCCTTCGTTACAAGCCGTCACATTTCCGGAAGGTCTGTGAAGGCTGGGATATGCGAAGAAGACTGGAGGTTGATTTTGCAAACGATGACGTTGGCGGTGCCGGGGAGGTCATTGTCTCTATTCATTGCGGGCTTGAAGAGACACATCCCCCGAGCGTTACTCGCTATGCCCGAGCCATGTCTCAGACGCCGCGACAGACTACAGACAATGTGGAAGATACCGCTGCAGTTGAGCAGGAAGTCTCTCCAGTGCAGAAGTCAATATTTGGGTCGGTAGGAGACTACAAGCATGAGTCTCAGCCGCAGCCGAAGCCTACCAAGGCTGTGGTCAAGGGCGATGTGACGCCCATCTCGTCCGGCTCGCTAACGCCTCAGGCAAAGCTCAATTCGATGGATGAATGGGCTGTTGCTACAATGTCACTTGGCAGCTATGCAGGCTCGGAGATCACTGCGTCGGCTCTTGATTTGTCGTCACACGCACTTCTCACATTAACGGAAGATCCTCTGCAATTTGGGTCTAGATCTGCTGCCACTCCTACAATGACGCCACAGACGGCCGAATCATCGACAGAAATTCCTGGTCGGCGAACCCGTATGCTAGCTGTAGGCACCAAGGACGGGGCTGTTGTTGTCTGGAACTGTCGCGAGCAGCGCAGTCTGTCCGTCATCTCCCCTCTTCGCATCATTCAAACGGAGTCCCCCGAGATTAGTTGCCTGGCCTTGACGGCTTTATATCTGGTACACGGTGGAAATGATGGCTTGGTACAAGCATGGGACCCGCTGGCATCTTCGCTCGAGCCTCTCCGTACACTCAATGGACGTTCCAACGGTCGAGTACCCCGTCACATGATGACGATGAACCCCGCGCTTCCGATCGACACATACTCAGCTGCTCGAGCCATCTACCTCGATCCTGATCCTACTGTGTTGCGTGGCATTACATCTTTCGGGGCCTTCCTGCGTTACTGGTCCTATAGCGCCACTCACCAGCCTCCTGGTCGTAAACGTCGACTTCGACACGCCGATGTTCATGGCCGCCTTGCTACTAGGCGCCAGGGCGGGAACGTTTCAGGCTATATTGCCGCAGAGACTGCAGAGCTTCGGCGAGAAGAGGAGCAGGACGTTAAGGAAGAAGCCTGGTTACGCAACAGATTTGGCGTTGGCGCCTTTGGCGACTTGACCGAAGAGGAGGCTCTCCAATATGCAGAGATGATCTCTCAGGAAACACTCCTACTCGAGGAGCAGCGTCGTACTAGCGCCAGCGACACTGGTTCTGCCGCCGATGCTAACTTCGACACGGTATCGTCCTTCAGCGAAAGTACTGTGGACACAGTTACACCGGAGCCCAGTATTACTGGCTTTACACCCCCGCCTCCGGTCGTCGAGGAAGAAGACGAGTACGAACAGCAGCTCCAGCAAGCTCTCCGACTTTCTCTGATGGAGGCTACCGACGATGTGGCGGGGTCTCCTCGCAAGAACAGCTCCAGTGATTTTGAGTTTGCCATCAAGTACAAGTCTAAACCGGCGAAGAAGACGACAAAGAGAACACCCTCCATGTCTCCCCCCGCAACTTACAAGCCTGTTGCTGGCGCTAAAGCAGGTTCTTCCAGCAAAGCCACTCCTAGGGACGACGACCTTGAGTTGGCTCTCTTGCTCAGTAGTACTGGATCCACCAGCCACCCTGCGCCACGAGACGATGATTTGGAGCTGGCTTTGCGGCTGAGTCTACAAGAGAATGGTGTCGGCGATTTCTCCGGCCTGGGTATTCAGCAGGAGCAAGAGGAGTTTCCCATGTTGGAGACTCGCGGTAAGGGCAAGGGCAAGATGTGAAGGCGGCAATGCCTATTCCCTGGGATGGTTGTTCAGTTGTCTGATTTAATTGTTGTTTTTTCTCACTGCTGTCCTATCCCCTGCTTGACTGCAGATAATGCTTTTGATACGCTTCTTCCTCATCATACGCGGGGCTCAAGCTCGACGCTTTGAGCCACTGGCATATTTACCACTAGGGTACTCTTGATCAAGAGCCATTGAAATATACACTTTGAACTGCAACCATTCGCCTGCTCTTAGGCATAGGTCTTATCACCAGCTTTTGTCGGACTTTGCTTTCAAAAGGGTCCGCGCGCATTTACATCAAGAAGCCCAAAAATGTTTCCCAGTGCAGAAACTATACTAATGCAAATTACGACAATTACCAGCCACGGGAGCTCCTTCGCTGGCGCTGCTAACCAGGGCACATAGACACAAAGTGAGTAAGGTACTGCGGGATCTTAGTGCCGTGGCCGTGTCCCAGGTGGAGGAAATCCTCGCGAGAATCAAATTCTTACATCCCTTCCTAGCAGGCAGTCCTCGTCTACCCTCACGACGCAGTCATCATCCCAGCGATGACTAACCTCTTCTTTCCCTCGTGTCAATCCAGAAGTCAACTCGCATGCGCGGGAGTAGCTCTACGGCATCTCGTTCTAACTGCAAGTGATCTCAGTCCCTGTTACTGCCCCTTGATCCGGTGCCTTTCCGCTCGCAGGCCATATCTGACGGGCGGGAGACCCCGAGTATCTAGACGACGCCTAGCGGCGATCTGAAGCTAGAAGGACGGAGGTGTGTGACCTTTAGTGGCCGCCCAGAGAGAAACCTTCTCAGAATTCGATTTTCTTCCCGATGACGAGTGACTTCGACTCATTTGCAGATCCCGAGGTATGATGTGAGGGATCTGGCATGATGTTGCAGCTCCCGAGTCGAGTATGATTCCTCGCCTCGATGACCTCTTCGTTGAATTGTAAACTCCGACTTTTGATACATCCTGTCTGTGTCTTATACAGAACCATATTTTAAGCCGAACGCCACGTCCGTGAAGGCTCTTCATTGCCTAATAGCCCAAGATGTGTTAAGGCGGAGTAGGTCTCAACGAATGGATGGCAGAATTGCTGTGATTCTAGCCACAATCTACGTCTAAAGTTCACCGCAACTCTCATGTCCATTGACATCTGCGGCGGCTTCAACGCCCTCCAAGCCCTCCGAGCCCTCAAAGACGACGATGGGTCCGCAGACCAGGCCGAGGTCGTCGCCGAGGCTATCATCCGGCATTGGGACATGAGCGCCGACGGTGCCATCACCTACATCGGCCAGCCGAGTCATCTCGTGACGCTGTACAATAACCTTTGTAGGCATTCGTTTATAAGTGAGGTTGAGAGAATGGTACGTGGGAGTACGCGGAGGGAGATCAATGAGGCGTGGCCGAGACTTGGGTGGGTTTCTTGGTTTGCTCGGACTGGGAAGAGAGAGTAGGGGATGAGGACTCGATTCCATTCGCATATTTTTTGATTTTGATAAGTAGATTAAGAGTGGTGCGCTTATGAGTGAGTAGAAGTAGAAGCCAGAGCTGTTAGGCTGGGTCGGTTCACTTAGCCATGGGACATACGCGAAGGGTAGGCCAAATGGAACTCCTGAACAGATGTCTTTGGAGGTGATCCTTGATATGGCTGCAGATTTGGATCTCCCGAAGAGCATATTTAGTCACACAAAGAAACCATTTGGCGAAAGTAATACCAAGGGGCTCCTGTTCGCCAAGCTACATCTCCACTGAGCCGGCTGGCCAATCTCTGTGTCTGAGATTTCACAGTCTGTTCTCCCAGAAAGAAAAAAAGTCAAGGCAATACTCCTCAACCAAGGACTTCAAAATCTTGAGATCAAAGACATTGATTTCTGAGTCGGCGGTTCAGACGCCGGTTGAGGGTTCGTCTTGTTTACTCAGATATGTTCCGCTGATCATGGGCTTTATCGACGGTTGTGCAGATAAAACGCTTGCATCAGACAGGTTGTGGATCTTGATGGCTGGCAAAAGGTCAACCATGAACAGCCGCTGAGGAGTCTACCTTACCATATACTTACCGCCGCTTAGCAACCCTGGCCCCGTTGGCAATCCTAATTGAAGAAGATGAGTGTTTACCGGTTTGCGTTGTGTGAAGATCGATCCTTGAACAATGAAGACTGGCCACCAACATAGACACTAAACAACTTAATTTTCTGCGAATTTCGAATGCTAGCCTCGGGAATGAACGAAATCTTTCTTTATCCTCTCCGAATCTACCATCCATTGCTGTTCATTCTTTCCTTGTTGTTGTTATTGCTCTTGCTGTGTTCCAAGCCTTGTTTGCCCAGCCACGAGTGTCGAGTTCTCTCATACTTCCCTCGTCACATATGCCTGTGTACACATTCCCGCTGTCAATTCGATAGGCTATATAGTTTATCTGTCAACCGAATCCAATTCATTCTTCTCTATTCAATGCCACCAAGAACACCAGGCCCTTTGCCTCGATTTACCTACACACTTGCGACCACAGCACCCTCGACAGATCACCTCATCGTCTATGCTTTGAATATAGCAACAACAGCAACAACAGCAACAACAACAACAACAACAACAACAACAACAACAACAACAATAATAACAATAATAAGGCTCGAGAAAACAACATAAACCGTATAATACGCCAACAGAAAGAAGTATCGCGCCACCTTACACCTCGTATCCATCTCTAGAAATGGACGCCGCCAACGAGATCAAAACGTGGAACGAGAATGCCCTCGCAGCCGCGAAGCAGTTCCACGAGGAACGCCCGTGGACGGTACCACGGGTCTTCAAACCATCCAAGGGTGGTCCACTCAAGGGATGGAAAACGTAGTCACGGTCATGGGTATGTTAGGAGATCTGAAGAAAGACTACGATGATCCAGCTAATATGACTCGAGAGTTCGTTACGAAAAACCAGCAAACGTTCGACCTGCTGAAAAGCACTCTAGCTTCCTGACAGGATTGGGTGGACTTGTGGATCAGCATGACGGATGCGTTACAGGAACATTACCTTGTTTAACGACACGCGTCTCAGGAGCAGACCATCACCCAAAGAACCATTCGTCAGTGCAACTCAACCCCCTGCTCCTTGGTATGTATCCAAGTCACCTAGGAAACAAGTAAGCTAGCTCTCTGGAGAGAGGTGGTTTTTGCACAGTTGGCTCATTCTCGTAAAAAAGGAGACGGTTTTACCGTTATGGAAACGCACAGTCACTGGGCTCACTCAACAGGTCCCGAGCTGTCTATATGATGGGCAATATGGACCTGATTTGGCACATGATCAGAATGTGGTCGCATTGTTCCAAAATAAACGAGGAGACTAATTTATCGCTATGGCTATGGAAGAAGTTGTTAAGGCATTTGGTATCGAAAGGGTTGGTCTTTCACAAGCATATGTTATGGTGAGACGGAATTTACTTAACGCAGTTTCTCACAGCGACTCTACAACATTCCTTTCAGGGTCCTGTAGTTAGTATCATTATTTAATTAGTCAGAAACTTGTGAAGAAAAGAAGAAAAAGCAAAAAAGTATTATTCTTAGAATAGATACACTATCAAGGACCTTAAAATAAATGCCCTTGTGTGCGCGATGAGTGCGTAAAGCGTTGAAGTATTGAATAGTCAAGAGTTGCCAAATGACGAAAAAGATAGTCAATTGAGCCCGGCTTAAGAAAGTGCATAAAGACTTAGAAGACCAAACTACTATAATGACAGAACTTGAAGAGACAAGACCGGGTGCAGAACCACATCTTAACCATGTTTCCGTGACACCCGGGCCGTTCTGGAAAGAAGCCATCTTGATTGGAAGTAAGACATGACCAAGGTATAACTAATATTCCATAGAGGAAGAGGACGGGAGCGATGCTTCAAAGACATATTTGCGTGATGTTGTTTCAGGTATTACCGTGGTTAGACGAGCGATAAGTGAATCATTACACTCATGCTATTGGAAAGGAGTTTCATAGAGAGAGGCGGTTTGTAGCTCAATAAGGCCACCAAAGGAGCCGTAAAAGATCAATACTATGGTTCTATGTCGACGTGAAAAAGAGAAAATGAATTTGGCAAGAAGGAATAGACGTATAAATCTCAGGCTACCTATAAGCTACATAAGCGCAACTATAGATTGTATCGTTTGTTTCCCATATGTTACCATACTAGCTAGTATATATACTGCCAGATGAGGTCTGATAATAAGGAGCGTCCTATCATAATCCTCCGCATGGGGTAGTTTAACGAGTTAGTTATTAGACGGAGGCCATCGCCATAATATCACCGAACTTACCCGGAGGTCATTGTTAACGTCTACTGATATATTCTATTAGACAACAATCAAGGATTCGAAACTATAGGACTGAGAATTCTAGCTATGGGATGCCGAGCATATCGATAAGGGCATCGGTGTGCAGGCAGGGGTCGCGGCGTACTGTTAGTAATTTAGTACCGAAATACGACACTTCATTATTGCGGTTGTACCAAGATACCGGACATAACGAGCACGCTGGTGCACATTCCATGTCGCCGTGATATCAGGCATGTCGGTCTATACCAAATCCGCAACACCGTATATGCTACAGAAGAGTCCGGCGTCGTCAACAGGGGTTTTCTAGGGGCCAAAAGAGAGTAGTCAGTACCTCACCACATCTCTTCTTGACGACTCTTGATAAGTACGATATTTAGTATCTAGGTAGAGAACTTAGATTATCCATTAATATGTAGGGCAAGAGGCAGGATTAAATATGCCGTCCAGGTTCTCCAAAGTCGTCTTTTCTAATCGCCATACGTCATAACCAATCTGTGATTTCTTGCTACGTACAAGGTAATCGCTAATTTATTAATATAAGGTCATGCTATCCAAAAACTAAGTCTAGTTGTAAAAGAAGGCACCTAGCAAGAGTTAAAGGGGGGGTGGGGTTCGCATATTCAGAAGCACATTCTCACCAAGCTGCATTACCATCTCCCTAGCCCTGCCTCCCTCGGTATTTATCTCCAAACCCTAGCGAGAGCCTTTTTCTCTTATCTCATTTGTTTTGAAAAGAAAGGAAGGAACTACATGAGCCTCCGAAGAGGATAGCTTGAGACCCATGAGACAAAAGACCTTGGTCGCCAGGAGGGCTGTCCGTGAATAGTCGCTCGGGCGCTTGATCCTGTGGCGGTTCGAGCATTGCCGCAGCGTAAAACCAACTGCATGATGGTGTTGATTATGAATGGTTTGGTGTTCACCAGTTTTTCTTTGGGTAAAAGCCTAGTCCTTTAAATGGCCACGATTCACCGACATAAACACCAAGCAAACAGCCACACCAAAGATATTCCATGCTGGCTTTGAGAGGTACCACTGCCTCTATCTTTTCTTTCAGCTTTCCATCGCTGTTCATCGACTCGATTACTCGTTAATACTGATATAGTCTAGGTCCCACTTATCCACAGCAGTTGACATCCTTCTTTCTGCCCACTTCTGCAACACCTTTCTGCGAGTCAAGAGACTGAACGTACCAGCTGATGGAAGATGAGACTGGAGTAACTTTGAGGAATCGTACTCAACTTGTTCTATTGGGAATTATCATTACCTGGGTTAAATGAGCAGGATGCCTTTTAGCCTACCTACGTTCCTTTACCAAAGAGCAAAAGGCAGATTTGAGGATCACAGGATGAGAGACATTGAATACTTGAACAGTGGAATCTCCAGATAACATCCTTGCTTCTCTTTTCCGCATGATATTCTTTACCGGCCTAAAGCCACGGGCGCAATTTGATGATGTGCAGATAAAGCAGACTGGTCAGGTATAAGTCCATGTTTGCGGTAGTCAAATGCTTTGACCATGGACACTCACCCAGGCACGCTTATAGTAGTTTTGCCGCCCTCATACACAATTGTAATAGTGCCAAGTGGAAGAGCAAGTGTGCTTGCCACTTTCCGTTGGGTGACTGATCATCTTTGGGTGATCAGGTTCGCCGCGCGAACATCAAAGAAACGCAATGGATTAGGAGTGTTACACTTGATGGATGCTGCCCTCCCGTGAACTTTTTAGCATCATCTCACGGACTCCATCTATCACTGTTCATTGAATCGCCTGACGTTGTTACCACTGTTCACGTACAGCTAAGGTACCCAAAGCAGGTGTCCCCTGTAGTCCCCCACCCACAACGCCATGGTGTGATGGCCAAGGTCCAAAGCCTATAGATTATAAACACCCGCGGATAACCTCGTACTGTCGTTTATGATTCAGCAGACGCTATCGAGCGCTTCAAATTCTCTTCATCAGATCGCCTCCATAAACTAAGCAAGCACGCACGCCGCCAGGACACTCTACGACAAAATTGAACTTCATGTGTCTACTTCAGCGCCACGTTTTGACCAACAAGAAACAAAAACTTGAAACAAAGGCGGCCGGAAGGTAACAACTGTACCATCCTCCAGTAGAAAGGACATTCGCGTCTCCTTTCGTCAAAACTCGGCATTCAGCATCTTGAAGACTACTAAAGTACCTGAGAAATGTCTGGAAGCGACGGAAAGCCTGCTTGGAGAGTAGAGCTAGAGAGGTTGGTAGCAGAGATCCTTCGAATGAGCCCCGAACAGCAAGCCCTCGAATCAAACCAACATTTGGCTGAAACCTTGAGATACATTCAGACGTTAGAGTACGAGCAAGCATTGCACGAGCAAACTCAAAGGAACCTTCAGCAACAGTAGAACGCCACAGGGAAACAGAGATTACGGCACGACGATGCCTTTCCAAGCAATCTGGTCCGCTAGCAAAAGGTGATCAGAGACGACCAAGCAAGCCATGAAATAGAGGAGTATTTGACTTATCAGGGGATATTAAGTGGTCTCAGCTGATACTGGAGGAATCATCACATTCGCTTTCAAGGAGCGGCAGTTTTTTCGAGCGATCTCTACAACACCACGGTCTTTACCTCTACCAAAGAACAGAAATCAAGTTCTGTAAATAGTTGACTTACTCATAAGAAAATCTAAAAAAACAAATCATCGTTATCAAAATATTCTCAATCACTAGATCTTGACATGCCGTTGTATTCCCCCAGCAAAAGTGGGCGTGAAAGTTGGGGTAAACAGGATCGTGAACCACCAAAAGGAAAAACCTCAAAATGCATCAACCAAAAAAACATACAACACCAGGTATTCGCTGGTCGTCACCGACCCAACTACTAATCCGGCCCTCATTGGCTTATCTATGGGAGAGCGGACGGGATCCCGAGTTTTCCAATGGGTATGGTCGTATGTGAAGGCTTGAGGCGTGCAACTTGATTATGAAGTGCTGGTTTTGCGGAGCAGGTCTGGGGTTCAGCGCCGGCGGCTGGATTCGTGTTCTCTGTGCATTTTAGGGGCTTCTGAATGGAGAATATGATGACTTGGTACCAACTAGACACAATATATAATGACTTAGTAAGAGGGTTGGGTCAGGAAATCATTTCCACATCTCGTTGTGAACGGCATGGCGAATCGCCTGAACCGAAGTTTTTGCAGGACAGCACGCATGGTGCTACAGAATCACCTGTCACATCCGTCAGTTTTATTATCTAGGCATGATTCTGTAAAGGCACTGAAGCTGTTCAAATTTGCTTTAACATCACGAGCCCTTGAGAGCTGTCTTGCCTCTAGCCCCAGACTGAACCCCTCTGTGGAATGGGTGAACCATAAGGTCTGCCCAGAAGGCCTATCACTGAACAGGCTTGATTAGATTTATCTTTAATTATTCTCAGCGTTATTACTGAGTATCTGTCATTAATTCACCAGACTACTTGTCCGTTTGATTCCGCTTGCTCTTCGAATGTAGACTATCAGACGACAGACTAGCAGCTGAAACCTCGTTGTGAGTGCTCTCGTCAGCCCTCTTCACTCAAGTAATCTCAGTCTGCTAGATTCAGGGGTACAGATACCGGGCTTTTGAAGAAGATTCTTCTCATCATCACCGCCATTCATAAGTCTAGGTATGGAAGCCAAGGGGCTTATAGATTATGGTAGTTTGGCTCACTTCATGGTCGAACGTCTACGACTCGATAGCTAAAGAGGAAGTATCCTAGCAAAGGTACAGTAGATGTCAAGAATAAGCAAATTCTCCGAAAAGTCACGAATTGGGTGTTCAAGATCCATCTGCCAGTGTGAACTCTCACGCCGCTGAGTATCATCATCATACTCTCATCTATCAGGCGACCGCCGGCAAAAGGCTGTTACAAATGGCCTTTCTGCGTTGACTGAGATCAGACAGCTTGTTCTGTAGCTTTCGAGACAAAATGCTTGCGACAAAACATCGCAATCTTGTATCAATCTCGTCAGTGTCACAACAGGAATGATGAGCGAGAAACGAGAAGAGTTTGCCAGGGGGCATCAGTGTCAGACATGCATCGCCTACCATCAACCACATCTGCTTCCTCAAACATGATCCAAAGACATGTCCAACAGAAGCTTGTGGATGAAGGAATGAATTTGACTTGGTCCAAACTCCGGAGAGCCAACTTCCCTGGCTCTGACCATACCCCTTGGTCCGTATACAGCAACATATCACCAACAACACACTGTCCGCCTAGCCATAGACTCATCCCAAGACAGCGACCGCGAAACCGAAGGATCGCGGGCACCGAAGCGGAACGGGAAGACAATTTCTTTCGTACCCCGGGGAACCGACCCCATAACCTCCCTACCCGGCCCGAACCTCCGCGCCCGCAAAGGTCCGATACCCCGGACCCCGGACCCCGTGCCCCCTCGCCTCCCAAGAGAAAATCATCTACTGTAAACCTCTAAAGCTCAGGCACATATCACTCCAGTGTTCATAGCATAATAGTCCCCCTAAGGAATGTGGCATGATGGGATGAGTATATGCGCAGGAAATCAGGCGGTTTGGATACCTTTTCTTGGAAAGGGTCCAACTCGGTAGATGCCGTCAAACATTCATCCTCTGCTGTGACACCATCTAAGAAAAGAAGTTCTAGAACCTTTCGGTTGCCGTCCAAGTCTTCTTCTTTCCTCATGCTCCTGAAGCTTTACTTACACTCACCCCACAAACTAAGCCTCGTCCAGACGGGAGAGTAACATCTAACAGGAGCCAAAAACAGAAAATAGAACCACAAACCCACGCCTCAACGTCGCACCTATCCTTCGCCAAACACAAAATACCAAATGCGGATAAAACAAGGCCCTCAAAAAAGGGCTGAGAGAACATTCAATATACACAAAACCATCACCTCCCATCTCAAATCCACCCGCAGGCATGCGACCGCACGCATAGCGCCCAAGTTATATAGGTCCAGTCTAGATGCCTTGGCGTTCGAAATCATCCCCAACCCCACACAGTGAACGGTCGTGAATAGATTAGGCCGTGTGGGATGTGAGATACTTCAACGTCAATAGCCTAGTCCCGCAATCTGATACGCGTTTAGAGAGCTGTTTTCTTCTCCTTCTAGCCCTATACGTTTCTTGGAAGACTGGATGGGACTAGTGCAGTAGGCGGGAGACCAGGTCGTGGTTGCAGATACCTCATAGATATTCCGGCATCGAGAACCCATCAAACTATCACGACGCTCGCGCGCGGGAATGCGCGGGCGCCCAGAGGTAGGGGAGAGGGACGGGCGAGTCTGAACGTGTTATATCACGATCCCTATCCCATAGAACCAAATGCCTACCCCCCATGTCAACTCCACGTCCAAGGCTGACTTTTAGACTCAGACATCAAAGAATACCTACCTACCTAACCCAAGAGAGAAAAGAGCAACCATGAGAGCCACCAAGGCTGAATAATTAACATGGGTGTATTCCTTTTTAGAGCAAACCCACGGCCGGTCGCGATGCGCCCCCCGACATCCAGGGGGGCCCGCCAGCCAAAACAAGCCGTCGCTCGTCCTCCCCGAGACAAGGGAACCGTGACGTCTATAGCCATGTGGGAATCCCGAATTTGACCCCTCGTTCTTTCCCCCTCCACTCCCTTTCTCCCGCTAACCCGCCTACATCTACTGCGTAAATCTTGATCAGAGCCTCGCTTGGAGCACATTCACACCGTGTCCACCGCCCTCCAACCCGCTAAAGAAAGAGGCTCTTTTCTCCCCATCCTTACACCTTCACCTCCCACCCACCACCATGCGTCCAGTCCGTCCGTCATCTGGCCCTCGACTCGCGCAAGTGTATCATCTGAACCACCTCGCCTTCAGCCCCAAACCTCACCAGCAGACCATGGGCGCAAAGGCACGGGCGCGGAGGGGGATGCCACCAATCACATCACCCGTGCCCCTTTCCAGAAGCCTTCCATCCCAGATTTTGGCAGGTTCACAGATCGGATGATATGATGCGCGTCATATTTATCATTCGGCACCCACCACCCAACCCCCAAAAGACCTGTCAGCCAGAAAGCCCGTCGGCGCCGACAGAGGGCCGGCCCCATCGGCCGCGGGGGTGGGGGCTTGGCATTTCCTGTAACCCGCGGAAGGCTGTGCGGCGTGCCTAAGTATGTGGCCTCGCTGCCGCCCCTGGTGGTGGCCCTGCTTTGCTTCTCTACTCCTTTGTAGCATGGATTATGTTTACATTCCAAGTTGTACCTGATAATAATAATAATAACAACACAGTTCGTCGGCATCGTTGACGACAGAGTCGCACTGCATCAGAACCCCGCGTTCCGCTTGTGCCGTTCCCTGCGTATCGCGCCATCCATCGTGATTCCTTTCATTCCCCTGGGAGGTGTCAAAAAGATCAGCCCTTCCCGCCGTCGCAGAGCCCCAATCCTAATTCTATACAATGTATGAGACCCTCGCTTATCCCATTGTGCCCTGTTTTGCACTATACCAAAGAGAAAGAAGAACCGTTCGACGCCAGTAACACACACAGACATGCACATGTCATGTCCCTGGCGTGTCTCAAAACATGTGCCCCAGAACCCAGACGCCGATCGCTATGCGAACCTCTAAATGCAACTCCGTCAATGCCCTCGCCGGCCTGACGGCACCACCGCCATTCTTCTTCGTCTCAGACGGCACCGGTGACGGCGCCGCCGCCGTCGAAGGCACATCGATTGTCGTAATCACCGTCGGCCCAAATGGGTACGGGAGAGTAATCGTCGAAACGACCACGCCAGACGGACCAATCGTGATGGTCTCGCCGCCAAATACCTTTGTCGTTGTACCCTTTCCTGGCCCCACCGTGAAGCTTGTGCTGTCTACAACCACCACCGATGCTCCAACTTGCGTGACTGAGGCGCCGCCCACGATCTCGTAAGTGGTGTCCGTTGCCTTTGCCCCGGGCCCTCCCACAGTGATGTTGCGCACAGAAACCCCCGAGGGTCCTATTGAGATGGTATCATCGTCTACAACCTTTGTGATGACTGTTGAAACTAGTCCGTATGTAAACGTGGTCGACCGAATGACGACCACGGACGGGCCGATGGCAGTGATCATCTCGCCGCCTGCCACGACGATCTCCGTTTGGACCGGAGACGCGCGGCTGATCGAAACGGTTCGTTTAGGGACGGCCACCACGGATGGCTGGATTGTAGTCTTCTGCCCATCGATCACGGTCGTTAGTGGAGCAGCACGGCCGGATGAAACAGTTTCCCCGGGGGCACCAGCCGCTGATGGCACAAGTGTGATGGTTTGCCCCTTCACCACCGTCGTTACCGGAGCTGCACCGCCGATTGGAGCGTTTTGATCCGGAACAATGACGGCGGACGGCTCAATGGTGATCGTCTGGCCTTCCACCACAGCCGTTATGGGGGTAGCCTGCACCCCAAACGTCGTCCCACCGACGACAACAACGTTTTGCGTTCCTGCGGGCGCAATCACAATAGGCAAGTCGCCCACCACCGTGCTGGATGGGACCATGGTGCTTCGACCGACGTTGCCGGGCCGATCAACGACCGTCCCACCGCCAATGACCTCGCTCGGGTTAATTGTGAATTCATCGCCGTTCACCGTCACCTTGGTTGTCCCTGAAGGGTCGTTCTGCGTAAAAGTTTGGTCGTTGATGATGATCTTGGTTGGGGCTACGGTGATCATGTAGGTCGCCTTGGGCGGTTCCTTGGCACTTTCACGTGGCGAGCCAGGTGGTCTCGGATCGTTATTGGGTGGCTGGCTCGAGGGCGTCGGTTTCGGCGTAGGCTTTGCTGTGGGTTTCGCAGATGAGCGTCTGTCTTGCAGGGCTTGTGTCTCAGGATCGTGACCGTATCGGGGTGTACTGATAGGTGAGAAGACCACAGAAGGATTTTTGGCCGTGGTGACGAAAGTGACAGTCGTTTCTGGACCGAGAGTTGAACTGAAGGTTGGAAACTGAGGAGCTTCGGTCGTGCAAATGTCCACACCATCGTCTGAGGTACACGAAACACTCGCAGACACTTTTGTCTTCCCCTTGCCTTCCTCCAGACCCGCAGGACTGCAGGTGATTGGGATCGTGATTTCGGGTTCCGGTGGAGTGTAATCCGTTGGATCCCCGAAGATTGTCGTCGTTGTCGTGTATACTATTGACCAAGTTGTCGGTACGGCGCCCTGCGTAGTCGATATGCAGACAACAGGTGGCTCGTAACCACCCTTGAGTGTCAAAGTCACATAATCCCCACCGCCATCGTCTGTGGGCGAGATGCTGTAATTTCCATTCGTGTAGTTTCCGCTGGGTGACGCGGATATTGAAACGTTGCTGATAGGAAAAAAAGATCTGATACCCGTGGGAGTTGCTGATAAAGACGTCGTGAACACAGTACGAGTCTGGTTGCCAGAGGCCGCAACGTTGAAACCTACAGACGTCGAACCTCGAGCGAAAGCAGTGGAAGAAGTGATGGCTCCAGTGAATGAAATTGATCCGCTCAATGTTAATGCATCTGTCGTGATGGCAAAGGCTGTGGTTTGCGTTGTGCCATTGGCTAGAGTCAGTGTTCTTCCTGCGGCGGCCAAGATCTGCGAACTGGTTTCGTCTGATGTCGTCGAAAATGAGATGCCTATCCCTGACTCTCCTGTTACTGAGGAGATCCCTATTGAACTTTGAGATCCTGCTAGCTGGTTGATTGAGGTAGATGAGAGAGTTTCGGTCCCGACTGAGCTAGTTGACGGGTTTCCTGCTTGGGTTATTGAGCTGGTGGATGGAGACGTAATTTGCACTGCAGAGCTTGTTGCGGCCGATAATGTCGTGCTGTTAAAGCCGACGGCCTGTCTCCTGCCGTGAGGAATGTGATTTACTGCCACACAGTCAGCTTCTCGGCCTTTTACACAATATCAAAATCACCCAACTTACCAAACTGAAGAGCTTGGACTGGGTTCGAAAATGCCGCCAGGGAAAGCAACACAAGCTTGGAGAGTTTCATATCGATGTGTCGTCTCGAATCGCAGTCCTTCCTTCTCCCACGCATCCTTGCCCCTTTGACGGTTAACTCCACTCGTAACTGCGACACACGAACTGGCACGGCGACAATGACCAAGTACTCGTGGCTCTAAAGTGGTCATGTATAGCCCATACACTCATTGTAAGGTCTGAGATGAAGCGGGATTCTCGGGCGATGAAGTTGCGAGGAAACGGCCATGAACGCCGGGCGCCGGGCGGCGATTTGGGTGTAGAAGGGGTTCATATTCTCTGCTGTCTTCGGACCGTAAGGTGGGTGCGCCGACGCGTAACCTGGCAACTTCGGGAGGAAGAACAGGGGAGCCAGCCAGTTAGTTAGTTCACCATTGCACCTTAACTTCCCGGCTTTGTGTGTGCCGCTGATGTAGTGTAGCAGTGACAGGAGCCATCTCATTTGAAATGGCCCGCCGTCAATCAAAACCGACGCGGCTGGGCCTCTAGCGTCGCGTTGGCCACCAAGAAATACCTTTCAAGGACAAGGGGCCGACGCGACAAAGTGGCACCGGAGCTTTAGCTGGTACCGGCGGCAGCACTGCCAGCCCCAAGCTCTTGCTCAAGTTGCACTACCTAAGTAAGAGAGCATATTTGCGGACTCGGTCCTCAACTACGAGCTCTGTCTAAGTAGCAAGACTTTGGCGTCATTGCTTCTCGAAGAAGAAGAAGAAGAAGAAGAAGACAAGAAGACGGTGTGCGACTGCAAGGAGGGAAAGGTTATGGGAAAATCCACCATTGCTGGTCAATGACGGCTGAAAAGCATCGTCTTGGTTCGCTTCCATTTGTTGATGTTCGAGTCAAGAAACGCGCTGTCGTGTCTCTCCTTCTAGGCTTTAGTGTCAACTGAAGGTAGTGCTGGCCATGAGCTAGAAATGTCTAAGACAATCCGGCCTCCGTCGAAGGGAGGGGCCAGCCACGCAGATTTGCTTGGTGGCGACTTGGGTCTGCGATTGTGGATTTATGACAATAGGGACGAGCAATCCATAGATAATCTAGGGAGTTGCTTCATAACTGACAATGAGTACGTACGAAGACCTGGTAGCAATACAGTGGCTATCAGTACTTGGCGGGAGGAGAAATGATCGACATTCTGTCAAAGGTACCTGAGAAGATCGCCCAGGCACAGCGAGAAACCCTCGCCCACAATGCGTTTGCGGCTAGTGCTTGAAAGGCTAGGCCTATAACACTCTGTATCCGTAAAGAGGCTGGTTGGTAGTCTCAACTAGCTTCGTACCTCGTCTGCTCGTCTTCCCTCCGAGAGACACGTCGGATAGTTGTTGACGATGACGGTGGGTTGAGACAAATTGTTGTGGCCCGCTTGAGCCGAAGTCTACCTTAGTGGGCACGGCTGCAACCACCGTGCGTCCGGGAGATGTGCGTCTAAATGTGCGGAGTGCAAAAATGTCTAGGACATGTAGACACTTTGAATTGTTTGTGCGTCTCCAAAGAGGTTCAGACTTCAGAGAGGCCCGGCCTGAATACCCATCCGCCGGGTGGGATTGACTGCCCAACGTGCTGGCAAATGTTTGTAGGACTGGCGCCGCAGGTCGGCTCTATGCTCCGTGTAATGCAGCCAAGCAGCTTCCCATTGATCGTTGACACGGCGCGCGGATGTCGACATGCATGAAAACCGTAAGGCTGATCGAAAGGTGGCGTGGAGGTAGGTAAGGTATGGCTGTACTCTTAATCTTGCTCATGATATGGAACATCGGAGCCAGAGTAGTTGAATATCATCTATCCTGCCGATTCGGACTTTGAGCATTGCTTTCGAGGTCTCAGTGTGACATATTTCATCACCTGGTGCACGAAGAACTGTAAACAGGGCCATCCCAGGTCTATCAAGACCGGCCTAGCGCATTTTCTCCGCTCGGCATTGGGAGAGAGATTGGATGATACCATCCAATTCTGCCTCTCCAAAATGACGAATAAATCGTCCGTAATCGGCCTCCATGTTTAGCGCACCGTTGCGCGTGGGGGCAATGAGCGAGCGGGCGCCAGGGCATGACAGGCTTCTCGCCATTTCCGACCTGCGTCTGACAGCTGCGGTGAAGACCGACATCAGACCATGGCGACGCTGCGGCGTGAGACGTTGTACCAGATGACGCGTTATGACTTCTCTCCAGTATATCGCATCGCACTTTTGAGCGGCACCAGCGTACGCGACAAGCCAAGGCACCTTGATGCAGTTGAAAATTGCCGAGCCATGGCACTGTGACAGGATCCCTTAGTGGTATGGTGGTGATCAATTTGACGTTGCCGATGACTGTTTGTATCAAGCACAGACTGCGAGTCAGGGATGTCGAAATTGGCTCTCTTCAGTTTGTTCTACTGAACAAAGTCTGTACTTTCGCGAGTGGCACAGAGATAGACATTCAACAGTGTAACTGGAATTCTAGCCTTCACTGATGAATCCTCATGTGTATAGATGCAAATGTGTCGTTGGTGCCGCCGGAGGTCCCAGCTCAGAGGGTCGGCAAGCGAGGAGGTGCCGGCAGACGCAGGCCCCGCGCCGACGGAGGGCGGAATAACAGGCTTGGGAATGACAAGCAGCTTTGAGTTCCAACTTCCCTTCCGCGGCACCCTCTCTCCGGTTGCCTTTTGGCTAGCGCCCCCCATGCGGCCAGGTTGTGCATGTGGTACTGTAAGTTCTGTGCCTGGCTAGGCTGATGAGGTGTATCATGTTGATGGATTTACAACATTGAAAGTGAAAACCTTGTTTTGTTGATCTCTCTTTCGCACGGCTCTTGACTGTCAGCTATAGCCTTCATTATAACTCAACTCAAATTGGCGACGAGTGAAAAGTGAGGTGAGGTCCGAAGAAGCCGATAGATTTTCTAGGTTTGAAGTTATCGACAAGAGGTGGAGCTTGACGAATGACAGATTCAACGCGCGGGCGTTTTTCCACATCCCGGCAATCGTTTTTGATGCTGGCAGTTTGAAGGAGGCGGGCCGGTCGGCAGTGGCGGTAGGTGTGGCTGCGATGCAGTCATTAAGCGCCTGAGCGGAACCTGTCCATATCACGAACATGCCTTAGACGACAGCAGGTAATAGGATAGAGGCAAACCGTAAGAGACGAGGCGACCAGGCGATGAGGATGGCGGTGGAATGAAGCGGAGCACAAAGTCGAAATGGCGATGGGATGTCAGAGAAAGCAGGTGAACCCAGAATAGAGGTGTCCCTGGCGATTGGCATATAAGCGGCGTGATAAGAGGTCGGGACCTCGTTCAGCTGTGGCGCGGATGTTTGGCAATGATTCCAATGAATGGTGCGAGCCTGCGAGGGCAATTGAGTTAAAGAAGGGCGCGCATGAAGGATCCATCAGTTGGCCCACGTCACATTGGGGTCGAGCCAACCCGTCTTTGCGGGACCATGATGTGCAGTGGTTGCTACGCCGTGTGGCCGCAACTGTGGTCGGTGGTCCGGTTCGATGTCTGTATGCCGGCTCAGTGTCGCAGGCCGAATCTCTTGGAATTCGGGGAAGAAGGTGAACTTGGAAGGGGAGAAAGATTCAGTTGCACTCGGCTACTCGTCCCCACATCAGCTGTGATTCGCGAGATGTCAATGGCGGCTTGTCCGTCGATTCACCGGTGCCGTTGAGAAAATAGCGTCTTGTTAGTCGTGGTTGATGACGGATGGTTGAATATTGAATATGCAGGAAGAAGGAGAGGAGAGAGGAAGAGACGGAGACTCCGGCCAAGTGTGGTTGACTGGTAGACTGAGCCTCTGAGGTGAAGTGGGTGGGCAATCAATGCGGCAGTGACTACGGATGCCTTAGTGCCTCAAGGTACGTACCTTAGTGATACCTAACATGTTCCTGCTCGTTGTGTGCAAGTATTGAGTGCACGGTTCAACCGATGGCTTGGGTCGCCAGCTTCCTTCCTTCTTGAGGTAGAAGAGGCGCCGTTTGGGGTTTGGGAAAGAACAAACCACAGTTGGAACTTGGAAGTCGCGGAAAGCCCGTGGGTCGTTGTTGCTAACTCCCCGGTTTCCCCTTATTTTTATGTAAGATGGCCGGATGTTCTTTCTCAAGCATCCCAACTCATGTACCTTTCGGAGCATCTTCACCTAGCTGAGTACTCCGTACTTTAAAAATTCCTTAGACTGAAGCCTACGGGGACAAGATCCGGCGGGAGAATCCAGGGACTTCCTCGCCTCGGACCTTCAGCTCCATGCTCCCAGGACCCAGGT
The DNA here is from genome assembly GCF_027942845.1 of Colletotrichum fioriniae. Taxonomy (NCBI): domain Eukaryota; kingdom Fungi; phylum Ascomycota; class Sordariomycetes; order Glomerellales; family Glomerellaceae; genus Colletotrichum; species Colletotrichum fioriniae. The sequence continues at coordinate 1,619,248 of NW_027076842.1, forward strand.
AGATTGTCTCGTCTTCACGCCCTTGGTAACCTAACCACCGTCCTGCAAGACAGAACAAAAACATCGGCGACCTGGCACCGACAGCAGTATCGGCGAGATTCTATCGTCCACTGTGAGATGAGGCTACCTTACCTTTTTCTCCTCCAGGCTTCAGCGAAGCTTAGCAAACCTGTGTCATGAACCCGTAGCCCTCTGTTTCAAGGCTGGACAGGCGACTTGATATATGTGACTGGTCACAAACCAAAGCCTGCCATCGCGACCCTTCAACGTCTATCGAGATTGCGACCCCTTGAATCATCCGCTGCAGTTGCCTGTCTACCAATATTCCTGGCTTGTCAATCGCTCGGCCGTCCCGACTGCCGCTACTCTGGAGTCTGTGGCATCTCGAGGAGCAACAGTACGGATAGAGACAAAGGAGGTCTAGACGCTCGAAAAGCCTACTGTGGCCAAGCTAGCGGGATTGCTGGCCCTTCTTACCTCACATGGAATGCTTTACCGCTGCCAGACACGCCAGAGTAGCCTATCGAGGCACTCACGCTACACACGCACGACACGCTTCTTCATCACCGGTTGAGCGTCCCGCTATAGAAATGGCCAAAACTTTAAGAGAGTCTATCATGAAATCGGTGGGCTAGATGCATGCCTGTGCTACCAAGAGAAATGCCAGACCATCGCCAACAAACGGGAGGCGCCCGCACTGAGTCTGGCTCTTTCGGATTGAAGTGCGAGTTGTCCAAGGTCTCTCGACTCTCTCCTCGAATCGACGGATGAGGTTCCGCCGCTCTCGCCTACCGCGTCTAATCCCAATCCTCCCTGCTCGCCAGGTAAGCAGACGGAGCCTCTCTCCGTCGTCTCTAGAAACAGTCAACTAACGGATTGTACCTCTCTCCTCCCATGTCACTGGCCCATTACGCTACCGTGTCGAAAGACCCCTCCCGCCGCCCGCGACGGCAACCTCATCAGGCTCCGTCGGCCATTCCCTCGGGCCTCTGCTGATTCTTGTCGGCGCGGGAGGTCTCGATCCATCTGCGGGGCAAACACATGGTCGTCGATGAGGCGCGACGGTGGCAGCGCCATGCTGAGAAGGGAGGGCTTGTCATGGCTCTGCCGCACTCTGCACTTTTCCTGAAGCAGACAAAAGTACTGTGTGTCGATAAGAAGACAGGGATGCCTGCTTTGTACCCCGGTCCCCAGCTTTCCCAAGAACGACGGGACCACCAGACCGGTGCTGGACGGGGGCCTGGTCCTTGTCTCACCCCTCGTCGTGCCATTTGGCCTTCCGGCTTTCCCTTGCTTGTTGCGGCACAGCCCTTGACCGTAGTTGGCAGAGCGCGGGCTTGTCCTTGCTTGGATGACCATGGACGCTATCTTGCTTTGGCTGCCACCCACTCAATCCGATGGATGGCAGAAGTTAGTTTTTCCTGTTGATCATCCCGTAGAGTTCAATTGCCCGTGTCCCCCTCTTCCCCTCCCAATTTTTCTGCTCTTCACGGCTGATCACTTGTTCGACACAAATTTCCGTAGCCTTGGGATCCGTGAGGCATTAGGCTAGGCACACGGCATACGGATATACGAAAGCGATTCCCAAACACGGTTCGACGACAGCTCTGGTTCATGGAGACGCCCCTTCGTACGGCTAGCCTTCCCTCGGGACGCTCATGCACATCGCAAAGACGCCTTGGTGACTCGGCGCACCTCGAATGAACAACTCCCTGAGTTCCGTCTCAAGATCGACGACATGCTTCCAACAATCTTTGTCGCAACGGTGCTCGCTAGCATCGTTCGCGCACAAAGTCAATCCGCAGTGGCTCTCACTCCTTCAACCGACTGGTACGCTGAGATATTTTCTAAATTGGGCCCGCAACTTCATGTCTAACTGAGTCAAGGTACGGCGTCGACGGCAACTGGTCGACAGTGAAGTTTCAAGTCGGCACGCCGGGACAGTATGTCAATGTTCTTGCGAGCACGTCCTTGTCTGAATTTTGGGCAATTGGGGCCGGTGGCTGTCTTGCAAGTAAGTCTTTCAGCCGTCGTTCATCAGCGCATAGATGCCAGCTCGCGCTCTGGCCTAGACATATCAGAGCTAATATCTCATGAAGAGGAGCCTTTGTGCAACACCGCCAGAGGCAACGTATTCACCATTGCCGACTCGAAATCCTGGAATCCATTGGGCGCATGGCAGCTTGGTCTTGATTATCTCGGCTATGGAGGAAACGGCGACTATGGGCTGGACAAGCTTTCAAGCACGCTTTTGACTGGGGATGGAATGAGCATGGACAACATTGTGACCGCGTCAATCAACAGCACCGACTACTATCTTGGATATCTTGGACTCGGCATCACCAAGGGCAGTTTTGGCAATCAGGTTGCCGAATCACCCTTGACGCAAGCGGTCAAGAATTACGGATGGATCCCCAGTTACAGCTACGGCTATACTGCTGGCGCCTACTACAGTAAGTGCATGCTATACTCTTCTGCGGTAATATTCTAACTCTTGCAGTGGGCATGTCTGGCACGCCGTGCTCTGTCACTCTGGGAGGCTACGACGCGAGTCGCTTTGTCCCACATAACAACGAATTTTCCCTAGATCCAAGCGATGGTCTGCCTCACGCCCTGGTACGTGGCGTCGAAGTTACTGTGCCACAAAGCAAGGAGATGCCGAGCGGCTGGGATGCTAAGACGAGAATCTTGTCCAACATGTCCACGTCTTTCAGTGCCATGATCGACAGCTCAACCCCCTTTCTTTGGCTCCCTGACGCTATTTGCGATGAATTCGCTAGTGCATTCAACCTGACCTACAACAACACCTTCAACCTGTATACTCTCACCGATGACCAGTACGCCGACTTTAAGGCCGGCGCATCTTCCTACTCGTTCACTTTCTCCTTTTCTAGCCACGACAACAGTGACGACTTTGGCCACCCTCTCACCGTGCCGGGCGTGGTCAACATTACAATCACAGCTGCAGCCTTTGCCCAAGTTTTGCGATATCCATTTCAGAGCGAGACGATCAAATATGGCGAGCCATCAGTGCCTTACTTCCCTCTTCGAAGAGCCTCCAACTTGACCAATACGTTCATCATCGGAAGATCGTTTCTTCAAGAAGCTTACTTGATTACCAAGTACGATACAGGCGTGTTCTCTCTCCACCAGGCTCTGTTCCCGGATGCACCTTTGCAATCATTTCAGCTGAAGAGCATTTTGCAGCCCAGCAATAGCCCTTTCCCACCACCGGCCCAGGTGAATTCTCACACAGGTCTCTCGACGGCGCAGATGGGCGGCATTGCGGCAGGCGTGATCGCTGCTTGCCTGATAATGCTTGCTGGTTTCTTTTTCTACCGCCGCCGCCAGAGAAAGACGCAGGAGATGACTAGGTCGTTGGAAGATGGGAAAGATGCTGCGTCGTCAATTATGCCAGAGTCTCCAAGAAGCCCCATGGCCAAGTTCTTCACAAAAGTGCGGGGCAAAAAGAAGACTCAGCGCGTATCGACGCACGAAGTTATGGGCAGCACGGCTCAGCCTGTGGAGGTTGCGGCTGATGCCAACCATGCAGTGTACGAGTTGCCTGCACCGATAGGTCCGGTCGAGCTGGATGGAGACGACACCAAGTCGATACATGAGCACACCGAATTCGGGACGGAAGACACGCAAGACATGAGCGCCTACGAGCTTGCGAGGAGAAAAGTTGAATTCCAACTCCAAGGCCCTGTTCCGGCGTACTCCCCTCCAGAGGATCCGGCCGACTTTCCGCCTGCCGAGAAGCCGATGCAGTACACGAGCCCTGTCGCGACTTTCAGACCTGAAGAATTTGGGTTGTTGCCTGCTTCATCTACAGCATCTGCCTCTTCGCCTTCGTCTCCCACAGTATGCGAAAACTCTTCATCAACCCATGGCTCCTTGCCATCGCCAATGAGCCCCCGTGCTGGAGAATGGACGAACCGCCTATCTGATCTCCCATCACCCCTGACAGAAGGTCCGTCGTACCCATCACCAACCTTCACTGTCAGCAACCCTGGCAACACACTGCCTCAACCTGTGTCCCCCGAGAGCGAGGCGTTTACGGCAACTCGCGCCACCTTCTCACCTATGCCGCCAAACGTTGCTCTGCCTGCCCTTCCTTCACCGCCTCCATCAACCCATCAAAGAGCACCAATCGACCCATCCAATATCGTCTGCTTGGGCCCTTTGCCAGAGAACGTGTCTCTTCCAGAGCCCGAGGCGTTTCCACCTCCGTTAGCATACTCTCAAGGGACCAACCTTGCCGTACCTGAGGATCTCACTGCTCATCGCCTATCTACCGATACCTTGGGAAGCAACTGGACCGAGTTTGAGGAGGAGCTGATGGCTCAGGATAACTTGACGAGACAAGTGAGCCTACCAGATGAAGAGAGGAGTCAGCAAGCGGAATCAAACTCTTTGCGAAGCCTGCAACGCCTCGACGGTTCCGAATTCATCCATATTCCTCAGATGGCGGAGCGTCGCTACAGCTGGGAGAACTAACGACATGAAAAGCCTGCCATTCTTTCAAAAATGACTATCTTTACGAATTACCACTTATAATGCACGTCTGCAGAGGAAGCGGCCGGCACTATTTCTACTTCTTCCTATTTCTTTACTTTCTTTTCTTCTTCTTTTTTCAGCAGTCAGATTTTTTCACATTTGGAACAATCAAAATAAAGCGAAGGAGTTTAGGATAGGATGTCTACCCAGAAAGGGGGACACAGGGATATCAGCATACAAACATGCCGGCGTTTAGGTACCCATAAAATTGGGCTTGGGAAGTGCTTGGTTGATCACGCGACGAGGAAGGCCCTCTTCGAGATGAAGATGGAGAGTACGGAGTCTAGCTACGAGCAGAGCCGACCCAAGAACTTGGATTCTGTTTGCGATATGCTCAAAATGATGCGAGAAAGGAAAGGTGGCGAGGCCACCAAGGCTGCCATGTTCTAGCATCTAGACAAAGCCTCACCATCTCTACTCTCCGCTCTCAGCATCGTAGAGAAACAAATGAATAAATCAAAAATCAAATGAATGATATTCCCCCCCCCCCCTCTCTCTCCATCCGTGATTTTCCCATGGGTGTGGTTCCATGGAGGAAACACCACCAAGAGACACCAGCAACACCGATTTCGATCCCGCCCGACGCCATGAATAGCAACGACTGGTCACTTCTGGCATGCAATGTATATAGCTAGGCGCTCCAGCACGTAGCACGCAGCACTCACATTGGGTTCGGCCCAGGATTATGGAGCTAGATGGATGGATCAAGTGCACGTCGGAAGAAGGATTAATCTGCATAACGTTGTCTACTATACACGATAGCAGGTCCAAGTCTAAGTGAATTCAAGCAGGAGGGAAACTGCTTTGATAAGCGGTTAACCTCATTGTCTAATCTATTGCATCTTCTGCGTTGGGCACGTGGACTATGTAGTATCGAGACCTTCCAACGACTCTATCAAGGAGAGGTCCCCCCAATTTGACCCCTCTTAAGCGATGAGAAAACTCTCATGGCGGTGCTTCTTGCCCCTTTACCAAATCTCCTCCCACCAAGTCAACCTCGCAAAAGCAGCCTCCACGGCCGCGTCGTTCGGGTACCTCGACGAATCGCCGCGCAAACAATCCTTGACGGCCTCCTTGACGGCGCGCGACATCTTTAGGCTGCCGCCGCAGACGACGAAGATGGCGTCAGAGGCGACCATGGCGCGGATGGTTTCGGGGTGGTTGCGGATCACGTCCTGGACGTAGGCGCGCGGGGTGGACTTGTCGCGGGAAAAGGCTGGCAGGACGTCGAATTTGGGGGTGGTGGTTGTTGCGGATGCGGCGTCGGCGTCGTTGGCTGTAGCAGCAGCATCGGTCGTCGTAGTGAAAGAGGGCAGGGCAAACCTCGTCTTGAGGTCTTCCCAGACGTCGCTAAAGTGGAAATCTGCCTCTCGGCTACGGCTGCCGAAGAAGACGGCCGTATCGCCGACGCTCACGCCTGAGGCGAGGCGAGAGAAGCGTTCTTCAATGAAGAGACGGAGGGGCGCGACGCCGGTGCCAGTTGCGATGGCACAAAGGGGCCGGCGGGCGTGGACTGGCCCGTGGAGGGATGCGGAGCTGCGGTTGAGGGTTATGCGGAGAGGGGTCCCGGGCGAGGTCAGGGACTCGAGGTAGCGGGAGCAGAGGCCCTGCCGGATTTTGCGGAGGATGGTCTGGTATTTGACGAGGGCTATCAGCAGGGTGATACTCGTCCTCATTCCTGTTGTTGAAGTCGTTGGCGCCGTCCCTTGAGAGGGCGGGAGGCTGGGATGGTGCGTAATGCTGGCTATGCTAAAGTCCCGGCCGCGCATGACGGGGAACATGTCGAGGACGCGGTTCAGGGGTATCCGGACGGAGGTAAACTCCTCGAGGACCTCGAGGATGGTGCGGCGGGGCCGGGTGGTGTAATCATAGAACTCGTCCGTGTACTCGCGCATGGTGAACTCGAGGAGGCGCTCCTGATGGTATTCGTCGCTGGAGAAGTAGTACATCTCTTTGAGGAAGCTTCGGCGCGGGGTGCAGGTGATGTCGAGATTGTGCGTGAGCAAATCACGCAGGGTTGTCGGGCGGTCGTGGCTGATGTAGAGACCGCGAGGGAGATTGGTGCCCCCAGAAGAGGAGCTAAAGGACAGTGGAGAGTCTGCAATGTTGTTCCACTGCATTAGGTCTATGAGCTTTTGGACGTCTTGGGGGAAGTTCTTTGGGTAAATCGTTAGGCTGTCAAACGGATTTATTGTGGGAGGTCCATTGGCAGAAGGCGAGACGGCGAGGCGGACGAGACGGACGTCTTGGAAGTGTGTTGTAGGGGTTACTCTTTCATTGAGTTCGAGGGAGGCGGCATGGCCGTCAGGGATGGGTAAGAGAGTTGTTGGGGGGGTTTTATTTTGAGATTCGAGCCCGTCTGCCGTTGGAGAAGGTTCGGCAATAGTCATTTCATTAGTTGCATGTGTTATATCCTCGATGGCGCTTGTTGTGTTTGAGTTGGGAGAAGTTCCGTTGGTCTGATCGTTGTCTCCGATTTCTACCACATGCCCGTTTGTCTTATGTTCGCCACTGCTGCCAGAGGTTCCATTTTGTAGTGTCTCTGGGCTCGTGGCTAGCTCGACGGTGTACCTCGGGGGTAAAAGAGCGCCTTCTGGAATGGGAGAGACCCCTTCTGGCAGGGGGTACAGCTCGAGTAACCGCTTTTGCAAGTCTGCGGCCCAGGGCATGTATCTTTCGTCCGCTCTGCTCGATATTTAGTAAAGATCATCAGACCAGATACAAATTGGGGGAGCGGTTTATTGTGGTATCATTAACACGAAGCAGGATATCTACCCCCTATCGTATGTTCGATAAACGGGCGTAAGCGACAGAGGAAGGATACGGGAATGTCGACAAGTTCTGAAGAAGGCTTGGGAAGACTGATCGGCCCACCTGTCGCAGGTTGGGGCTGACGAGGCGGAACGACTCAAGCACTGTCGAGTGAAATGGTAGACCGTATCGAACGCACTGGCATTTCGATGATTGGACCCCAAGCATCCGTTCTTTCATGAGCAGCACGCTGAGGGATAAGTCCACTACAAAGCTTGTTGAATCTCTAGATGAGAAGGATACCCACAACAGGAGAAGTACACAGAGACGAGATCCCAAGAGATGAGAGTGGTCCCGCATCTTGATGTGGTGAACAGCTTTGTCACAGAACAGAATGCAAAACCACCCGAGACGAAGATGGGAAATGAGGGCGAAGTAAAAGGAAGTCGACAGAAACTTACCCATCCGAGTCTTGCTCGTCTGCTTCGCCTCGTGGATAATACTCCACGGCACCTAATTGCTCTAGCCGCTTATGCAACTTCCTGGCAGCCCAGTTAAATCTGTGGGAAATATCAGCCGTTGAATTATTACCAACAATAGCAACTGTGGTCCCCAACGAGTGCAACAAGGGGAAACAATACCAAAGGACCAAAAGACATACTTGATGTACAGGCTATCGCCAAGTCCAAAGGTCGTGAACTTGACCGCACTGAGGCAGCCTGGTGGTAGCTTCTTCCTCAAAAGGCTCTTCCAAAAGGCAATCGAGTTACGAGGCATATCTCCCTGACCCGTCGTTGATATGACGAAGATAACCATTGAGTATTGAAGCAACATGCTCTACCAGAGAGGTCAGCAATGTGTAAGGTATAGTGCCCAGAGACTCAGTCCGTGTAATGAAGTACATTGCTGGACAGATCTGCAGTGGCACATTCAGGCCTAAGAAGACTTACCAACTGAGCTCCGTTCATCTCATCAACCTTGGTCTTGAAATGCAGACGTTGGGCATTGCGTCCAATTTCTTCGGCAATGTCCTGAGCATTGCCGGTCTCCGAGCCGTAAAGGACCAGCATCGACCGGCCTGGCAGGTCAGCCACCACGGCCGGCTCGGGACCGGTGATTTCGGTGACCATGTTGTTGAACCGATTTTGAAGCGGGGTACTTGTTGCTTGCGAAAAGCTGATGGCAGATTCTATCTGGACTTGCTTGTATTGTGAACGCAATTGCAGCGTGATCCGGGTGGAACCTTTCAAAATCGTGACTCTAAGAAGTAGCGGCTCTTGGGTCTGCTAGCGCGGGGGTGCAGCTTCTCGGAAATGTTTTTCTCTGCCTTCTCAGCGGCATCGGAGCTGCAGGAGCCATTCGGACTCTCAAGGCGCAAAAATGCAAAAATGCAAAAATGCATGTGCTTTGTTTTGTAAAGTCACGTGTTATCGCACTGGGTTGATTTTGAGCTACTCACGTACAAGTAGAGATTTTGGAATTCTCAGTCAGACGTAAAAGTTGGAAAAAAGAGGGATTCTACGTCGTGATAGTCGAGTTTAGAGACAATCCTCGAAACGTCATTGAGTGCATGAAATTGTCTGGGGCACATGCTCTTGCGAGCGAGTGTAAGGCAGCCTGTCAAGGTCTGTGTATCGGTCAGCCACAAGCATGGGTAACAGCCGACCTCCCCAAGATTCAGGTACTTTTTTGCATGCGCCACAGATGCGAGAGAATCCCATCGAAGAGATGCAGAGCACCAGGACCCAGTGCCGGAACTTAGACAGTCACTAATCCCAACGAGATTAGAGCGGCGATTCGTGGGCTGAGACCCCCTAACAACTAAAGATGCGGCGGTGTGCTGCTTTGCATGCAAGGTAACGGTTGGGCGGGCTGGGACCACCTCGCACACGGGAGGTCGGCGCTGGTGTCACTCTCCAGGCAGGGCGAGTGACAGCATGCCCCGTTCTGAAGAAGCTCTTGTGGAGAAGCTTGAGGCGCTTTACTGCGAGACGACAGATGAGGCAAAGTCAGGAAGAACCTTCACGACTCAGGTCTCCGCCTCACCACGCCTCGACCTGCTGACACGACTGTTTCCGTCCTCACCAAATCCCACGCGAGCTCAGGATTCTTGCTGACGATGGCGACCAAAAAGTGACATAGCATGCGCAGGTTTGAAGACGAGGATTCATCTGTTCTGCTCGAGCGGTTGCCCTTTGCGCTATCCATACATCCCCAATACTATTCTGGGTGGGAGATTGTCTGTCGATCTGTACGCGCGACAGTCATCCCCTTGTTGATTGGTGTTGGTTGAGCATCGGATATTCGCTCGTGTTGACATCAATATCGGACATGAGAGCGCGGGATTGATAGGAGAAGCTAAGTCCAGGACAAGGGACAAAGGGAAACTTCTGCCCTCGTCCCTTCTTTGCTCTGTTGGCCACCCCCCTGCATTGCACCGTTAGGACCCATGGAGCTTTAGCGTGGGTTGCTAGGGGACCCTCACCAAAATCTTCATGCGCTCCGCGAGATCCAGTGGGCCATGGGAAATTGTATCATTCCGGATGCCAAAGCATCTCTCCGCGGTCCCATAGATACGGGAGGACGATGCTGACCAGGGACGGGAGACGGGCCCTGAATCGGCATCCGCCGGAGCCACATTGCTGAACCGGCCGGGCCAGCCGTCGCGCCACTCGCGTGTGTGCCAACTGCGAGTGTCTTGTATTGCCGTAGTTGAGGCTTGGGATTGGAGATGGGTAATTACGCTGCTGACTGTGTCCCGTCGCTTGCTCTAGTCTCAACGTCCAGTTCAGTTGATAGACTACTGCAAGGTGCAAACCGACCTAGAAAACAAACTGCATTGACATATGGTTTAGCTGAGATGAACCAGCCTGATCAGGTTCACTGAGGCAAGGTTAAGCAAAACAAAATCCATTCGGTAGACGTACGCATACAGGGCAGTTTCCCGCGATGGACCGTGGATTTAAAGCTCCGAATCATGTCTCCCACACCGTCGCACGAGGCAGTCAAGTAAGGTCGAAAAGACTGGTCGTGGTTGTTGACTGTGGTCGTTGGCAAAAAGGTTATTTGCACAGCGCTAGCTCCAAGAGAAATCAACTCATGTTCGGGCAGATAAGGGTAATTCGTACTAGACCACGAATGGTACCAACAAGCAAAGGATGAAAGAGCAAGATTCGCCGATATTGGGCTGATTGTGAGCTTTCCGACATAATGTTGCACGAGAGCATCCCATGCTGCTACTCTCACAGCGTAGATACGCATGGCGAGCAATCCCCAAAAATACACGGCCAGCAATATGCTTGAGGAGAGAGTATGCTAGGTGAGGCGGGTTTTCCCAATAGTTGATAGGCGGGCCCCAGGACAGCCGCGTTAATTGCTGCAAGTCTTGCCGATGTTGAGAAATGAGGTACGAATATCGGTGGCCAATCGGGATTTGTGGATGCGGCAAACGTGAGCAAATCGGGCCAGCAAGCACCTAGGGGCCATCTTGAGGATGCCAAAGTATCGGACCCCAAGGTTTGTGGACTGAAAATCGCACATGAGCAATCACAATGGTCGCGGGTAACCGCAAACTTCGGGCCGACACATACCTACGCAGTACTGTGTACGGAGTAGTCAAGTCAGGTCTGCTATCCGTACTCCGTAGAGACCAGACCGTAGCTGCCGAGATCTTTGTCGGATTTCTGGTGGCCAGTGGCTCCACGGACACGCACATCAGCGGGTGGGCACTGGTTCAGGCCTGGCTTGGCTAGGATCCCATCACGACCATTTTGCGGGGGAAGAGTCATACCACCGCCCTGATAGGCCGATGCTGTTGTCACCGCCTGGGCAGATCACACAGATTTCTTCTCGTGTGAGTTGCATGTTTTTTGTTGTCGGATTGCTCAGCATAAATGTCTTCCAGCCAGTCAGGGCTTATGTTGACGACTGACATAGCTGATAAGGCCTGATGTATAAATGAAGGTGCCGGCAGTGATACTCCGTACACCATAAATACATCGATGGAAAGGGGGGGAAAGAAAGAAGAACAAAAAGAAGCAATGAAGAAGCTGCACCTTTCTTCTCCTAGCAGGGGTTGTCGTCTGGCCCATCTCGAAAAGCCCGTGCTCTGTGGCTTGAACAGATGGCCTGTCAGGTACCTGCCATGTCCAACACTATCATGTGGGTCTTTCCTGGATGGATGGCATTCCACCGCCTTACCTTCCCAGGGTTGGTAAGGGGACCTCCTTCCACTTCAACGCTGGCAAGACCACCTTTCATGAAGGTTCGGCTTAATAAGGCACCTACCTAAGGTAGGCACCATCTACCTGATGGTACATTAAATTGGGTAAACAGTTGACGCGTGGGGAAAGAGATGAGCTGAACAGCTTGATCCTGCCTCATGCTTCAAAGGCACCCTCTAACGTGAAACCGAAGCCGTGACTGTGTGTTTGCACAAAAGGACTGTTCTGTCTTGGGTTCCTGTTGATAAATATATCGTAATCATAAGAAAGAAAGAAAAAAAAAAAAACAATAGGCCCATCGCGTCATCCGGCGAGAAACATATGGAAAGCTGCTGCGCTGCCGTCATTTCCATTCGTGCCTTCCCCCTTCCCCCTTCTCCTTACCCCATACCCCCCTACCCGGCTGCTGCAGACACAATAGGCAAGTACCCACCCACACCCTCGTCTTTCCGCACCGCCACAACAGCCTAGCAGCCCGCTCTTGCCATCCCAAGGTACCCAGAACGTGGGCCGCACCTGCTGTTCGGTGGGTTTGCGCCTCGCTTACCCTCGTCCTCAGTTCCCCCTGCTCACCAGAAAAAAAATATTTGTATTTGAGGTCGCGGCTTGAGCCATCCCTTTCCTCTCTCCTTTCCCTCCACATCACAAATTCAAGATCCTGTGTCACCGCGCAACGCAACGTCGTCTGTCAACTTTTTTCAAGCTTTCTAGGGCACCAAGCTACCCTGAGAAAATTCCCCCTCATTGTTTCAGAGTTCTAATCCACCGAACTTCCATTCTCCATCAATCTCGAATCTTCGTTCCTGTCACCGGGTCCAAGTTCGCACGTCATCTGTTATCACGCACTTCACCGAAACGCAGCCTCAACCACCACAAACCTCCGTCTCCATCCACCAGACCAACACCGCCAAAATGTCTGCTGCCGTCGAGAAGGTTTCCGAAGCCGTCAATGACGTTACCAATGCTCTGAGCAATGCCACTATCTCCGACAAGGCCGCCGATAAGCCTGCCGCCAACAACGATGCCGTCCTCGCCAGCGCTGCTGAGGGACGCCGTCTGTACATCGGCAACCTGGCCTACGCGACAACTGAGGGGGAGTTGAAGGAGTTCTTCAAGGGTTACCTTGTGTAAGTCGTCGCGAATCTTCTCGTTGTCACTTTTGTCGTCACCGACCTTATTGTCGACTACAACCTGTCGTCATTCCATCATGGGGGCGCCTACTGTAGGCGGTAGTGCGAGCTTGTTGATGAGCAAGCTGTACCTTCCCAAAGCACCTGTTCCCCACATATCCTCTACGGCACTGCTTCTGACATCGCATCGATGCCCACTTGCTTGCATCGTTTGCACTTGACTCACGATGCATCGAGGTTGAGCGTCGCGTTGCGTCTGTTACTGCCCTGCTGCTGTTGTTGCCTAGACCGCTTCTCTCAACTGTCACGATGTTGCAGCGTGGCCTCTCATCCCTCCCCTGCCCCGCAAAATTCCACCCACTTGCGTCACACATGCCAACTCATACTGACCCGCCTTTTCTCATAGCGAGTCCGTCTCCATTCCCAAGAACCCTCGCACCGACCGACCTGTTGGCTACGCCTTTGTCGACCTCTCCACCCCTTCTGAGGCTGAGCGCGCCATCTCTGAGCTTTCAGGCAAGGAGATTCTCGAGCGTAAGGTCTCTGTTCAGCTTGCCCGCAAGCCTGAGCCCGCTGGAGAGAAGACTGAGGGTGCCAACGGTGAGGGTGCTGGTGAGGGTAACCGCCGCCGCGCCTCTGGTCGTGGCCGTGGACGTGGCCGCGGCCGTGGCGGTCGTGGAGCCCGCGGTGGCCGCAACGTAAGTTTAGGCGAAAGAATAGTTTGCGAGAAGCTGCTTACAAATTTACAGGAGGATGGCACTCCCATCGAGGGTGCTGCCACCGAGGTTCCTGCCGGCGCTCCCGCTACCTCTGAGGTTCTGCCTCTGACCGATGCCACCAACAAGGACGCCGCCAAGACCCAGAAGGCCGGCGAGTCCGCTGAGGCTCGTGCCCCCCGTGAGCGTCGCGAGCGTGGCCCTCCCGCCGACGGCATTGCCTCCAAGACCAAGGTCATGGTCGCCAACCTCCCCTACGACCTGACCGAGGAGAAGGTATTATCTCATCATTAGCTCGGTTTATGGCCTAGTGCTGACACATTTCAACAGCTCAAGGAGCTCTTTGCCGCCTACGAGCCTTCTTCCGCCAAGATCGCTCTCCGCCCCATCCCCCGCTTCATGATCAAGAAGCTTCAGGCTCGCGGCGAGCCCCGCAAGGGACGTGGCTTCGGCTTCGTTACCCTCGCTTCTGAGGAGCTTCAGCAGAAGGCTGTTTCCGAGATGAACGGCAAGGAGATTGAGGGCCGCGAGATCGCCGTCAAGGTCGCTATCGATAGCCCCGACAAGACCGACGAGGAGGCCAACGCCCCCAAGGAGGAGACCAAGGCCAACGGCACCCAGGAGGCTGCCACCGAGGCCACGGCTGCTCCTGCTGCTGCCGAGACCCCGGCCGCCGCTCCCGCCACCACCGCCTAAATGTAGGCGACCAACCTACAGCCCCGGCAATGCGTCTCGGCCCCACCTCCCGAGCCATTGCCTTTACGAGCTTTACGATGCGGTACCTGTTACGACGATTTCAATTTTTTTGGAAGTGCCCACCAAAAAGGTGGCCAACTACATCTACGTCTGCCTTTTGACGAGATTCGCTCTCGGTAGATAGGCCAAACAAGATGTGCAGGGCTGCCACCATCCCTAAACTAATACACATGATCTTACCGGCCACCTCTTCTGTACTTGTTACCTAACCTCCCATTTTCTCCGTCACCCTATGCTGGGTTGTAAATTAGCTTAAGCTGGAGGCGGTCTAAAAGGAAGAGGAAAAGTTTGGCGCAAAACGTTTCAAATCGGGTAGCTTTTTACAGTTCACAAAAAAATACAAAAGGGCGGTGCAACACCAAGAATTGTCCAGAGAATGCATCGTCGTTGTCGAGTGATTTTAAGGTTGTGTAATGTGGTTCGAGTTCGCAGAAATCGTCTGAACGGCTACTGACAGAGTGCTGCCTTGCACAGCTTGCACATGGAGTTCCATGGCCATACGATTTTAGGTATGTAATTCCTAGGACCTGGACACTTTTCGTTGACCACTCGGTGGGAATCCGTGGTTGGTTTCAGTGGTGCATGTATGGCGTTTCGAGGACTATCATTGGGTGGCGGCAGAGCCCCAAAAGCCAAGTGTCCCAGACCGAAGTCTGGACCTTTCCTTGTCTGTCGTGTCTCCAGCAGAGCCCCATGGAGTTGAAGTCCCCCGGTCCACCTTGTATTTTGAGCCGTGACTACCTGACCGACCTGAGAGATCCAATATGTTGCCTCGATTGCGTAAAGAAGTATTCATAAACTCAAGCAGGGCAATAGATACATAGATCTTGAAGCACACACTGGTTGGTCGGTGTTACCAGAGACTTGGTAGCTCACGTGTTCGTCCACCTGGGCCAAGAAACTCAAATACATGGATGAAATTGAGGGCAACGTCAGTCACTAAAAGGTACCCAACCCGACCAGACGCCCAGACTCCCGCACCCTAGTCGGCTGCCAGCAAAACCCCTTATCGGCATCGACAAAGCCCCTCCACAACTCCTCTGCGACAAGACAACCTCCCACGTACCTAAACCTGCCCTTCTTTGCCACGCATTTCTCCCTCATACCCAAATACCAGCCCTGAGCCCTTCCCACGATGGCTTCCAAGGCCATGTGGGAGGTCGATCCCGAGACGCGCGCCAAGGTGAGATTCCTTCCAGGTCGAATACCTCGCTTGCGACTTCGCGACTCGCCGCTAACCCAACGTCTCCTCATAGCTGGCTGCGATCCAAAAGGAGGCCAAGAACAACGTCTGCTGTGATTGCAACGCACCATCCCCGCAATGGGCCTCCCCGAAGTTCGGCATCTTCATCTGCCTCTCGTGCGCCGGTGTCCACCGCGGTCTCGGTGTGCACATTTCTTTCGTACGCAGCATTTCGATGGACGCATTCAAGCAGGTCGAGATCGAGCGGATGCGCCTGGGTGGCAACGAGAACTGGCGCAACTTCTTCGAACAGCACGAGGACACCAAGATGAGAGGCATTTCGTGGGACGACGCGACGATCGCGGAGCGATACAGTGGCGAGGTCGGTGAGGAGTGGAAGGACAGGCTGTCTGCCAAGGTCGAGGGCAAGGAATACGTTCCCGGCGAGAAGAAGCCCGCACCAGCACCGGCGGCGAAGCCCGCCAGCCGAACGGGCACGCCTCTCAGCAGCACGAACAGCCGCTCCGCCAGTCCCGGCAGGAAGGTCAAGGTCGACGACAAATACTTCTCCAAGCTCGGCGCCGAGAATGCCTCCCGATCCGAAGACTTGCCTCCCAGCCAGGGAGGAAAATACGCAGGATTCGGCAGCAGCCCCATGCCCGAGAAGAAGGAGGGCGGTATCCCGACCGTGGATGATCTGCAAAGGGATCCCGTGGCTGCTCTGACCAAGGGATTCGGCTGGTTCACAACAACCGTTTCCAAGACGGCCAAGACGGTCAACGATGGCTACATTCAGCCCACAGCGAAACAGGTGGGTGACTCTTCTACTTCAATCATATCTCCTCCGGCGCCGGCCCGAACGAAGAACTCCGGACTAATCCGACGTCCTCCTTGAAAATAGCTTGCCGAATCCGACTTTGCAAAGCAAGCGCAGATGGCGGCGGCCAACGCGGGCCGCGTTGCGCAGCAGGGTGCCCGCAATGCCCACGACGGCTTCAACCGCTTCGTCGAGGGCGGTCCCAGCCAAGGAGGGCAGGGCGGAGCCTCGAGACAGGCGCCGTTGGATGAGAGCAAAAAGGACTTTTGGGACAGCTTCAGCAGTCTGGCGGACCAGAGGCAGACGCAGAGCGGCAGCTCGATTGGTACGTCTGCTATGGGCAAGAAGACTGGAGGTGCCGCGGCACCGGCTGCGAAGAAGGACAATGATGGGTGGGATGACTGGTGAGTGCGGGCGTTATATACGGTGTCCGGAGAGGGGGTGTAGGAATTGAGTGGGTGAGCGGTTGTTGTGCTTCGGTAGGCCTGCAAGTCAAAGAATATCAATTTAGACTGCAATGTCACTTGTTTCGATCTTAGAGACGCTATGCCCTGCAATGTCTACTAACTGTGCAACTGTTGAGCTAAGTGTGTCTAATTCTCTCATGTCGACAGTGTTCTACTGGGTGGATAGAGTTGAGCGAAGCGAACGTCTCAAAGCCGAGATGCCTTCATATGAGGGCGGGATTTCCAAACGAGTAATTTGACCAAAAATGAGAAGCTTCGGGATTATGAGCCCGCAAGTCGGCGTCTACGCTCGAATGACCGAAAAGGGCTTACGGTGGGGCGGTGACCCGAGGTTAGCCGGTATCGCTAACGACGGATGTCCCATTTTCCCCAGTGACGACACGGACCTTGACCATTGAAGACCTCGAGCTCCCACCACACCCTCCAATTCCCATCTGCGCAGTACCACAAGCAACCCCCTCCACACATCAACGCCGGGCCATTGAAGAAGCAGAGAGAGAGCCTAGTCATGTCCGCACTCCGAATCCTCGTTCCCGTGAAGCGGGTTATTGACTATGCTGTACGTCTACCGAAGCTCTGCCCACGAGCGCAATTGGCACTACTGCAGAAATTGGCTTGTGATTGTGGTCCTCAACTAACATCAATGGTTCCACGAAACTAGGTCAAACCCCGAGTCAACAAGGCCCAGACGGGCGTCGAGACGGCCGGCGTCAAACACTCCATGAACCCCTTTGACGAGCTCTCGGTCGAGGAGTCAGTCCGCATCCGCGAGAAGAAGCGGGCGCCCGGCGGCGTCGAGGACATCACCGTCATCTCGGCGGGACCTCCCAAGGCCATCGACGTGCTGCGCACCGCCATGGCCATGGGCGCCGACCGCGCGATCCACGTCGAGACCAAGGAGGGTGACGACCTGGAGCCCCTGAGCGTGGCCAAGCTGCTGCGCAAGGCCGCCGAGGAGCACAAGTCCAACCTCGTCATCCTCGGCAAGCAGAGCATCGATGACGACGCGAACCAGACGGGCCAGATGCTCGCTGGCTTATTGGGCTGGCCGCAGGCTACGTCGGCGAGCGTGGTGGAGTTTGGCGAGGGGGATAGCGTAAGCGTCACGCGCGAGGTTGATGGTGGCGTGGAGACGGTCAAGGCGAAGTTGCCGATGGTGATTACGACGGATCTGCGGCTCAATGAGCCGCGGTACGCGAGCTTGCCGAATATTATGAAGGCCAAGAAGAAGCCGCTGGAGAAGAAGAAGCTGGCTGACTACGGGATCGGGGTTGAGAAGAGGTTGAAGGTTTTGAAGGTCACTGGTGAGTTGTTCTTTGCGCTCTTTGGCGAGGCATTATTCTTCTTTTGTCCCCGACACATTTGCTGAAGAAATTGGGCTGGTTGTGTTTTCTTCTGGAGAATTTGCGAGCTAACGAATCTTCACAGAGCCCCCTCAACGCCAGGGCGGCGGCAAAGTCGAGGACGTTGACGGTCTCGTTGCAAAGCTCAAGGAGCTCGGTGCCTTGTAAAGGGCGTGTAATGGCCTGTACCAGTACGAAGAGACCCTTTTTTGCAATAGAAACGATTCAAAGGCAGGCTTCTCGGATGTTCGGACATTATCGCGGACGCAGTGTTCGGAATACGAATGCACTTTCGAGCCATCAATGATATCTCACGGCACAGCTTGACTAACGCAACATGTGGGTTGCATATGATACTGATATCGCAGCTGTTTTACTACAACACTAGACTCACGGGACTCAGAGCCCTGCATTGTGGAAAATCAATGTACCCGGTCCTAACCTGGGCGTGTCACATGAAGATTTCTTGTTGCCACACCATCTTGTATGGCTCGGATCGGCTGACTTCTGCCATCTTGAAGTCGAGGGAGAACGATAAGCGACATAATTATCAATTGTTCAGATGAAAAAGCAAGCTGATATACCTTGCTCCCCTTAGCATCTCGGTCGAGGAGCTCGGCGTAGAGTAGGTGTTACGCGGTAATAGTCCTCTGCGCTGTCGAACCTTGTCAGATGGTTGTGATTGCGGACCATAAGAAAGTCAACGGAACGGTCCGGTCAGCGACGTGAAACCGAGCACGTAATGTACCGCCCATTTGGAACCGGCGAGAATGAATTCAGATTGCAAGGTATCTCGGAGATAGATCTCGGAATGCGAAGGCACAAGGGACGCGAGATGTGGTTGACCAGCATGAACGTTTGCTGTACTGAGTTTGCTAATTGTTCTGACTCAAACCCTGCGATGTGCGTCGGCTCGTCTAGGAGGTAGGCTGATCTCCAAACGAATGGCATCGATAGCATGCAGAGTTCACCACTGCAGCCTGTCAGTATCTCCTAGTATCAATCAAAAAGGGCAAAAACACAAAAGCTTGGGTGCGCGGTCCGGGAATCGAACCCTGACTGCGCTACACCTACGAAGCCCTCCATCTGCTTGGGGGAGCAGACTTCTCAGGGTTTCTCACAAAGTTCGTACCCTAACGTCTCAATGCGCTATACCGCTCGGCCACCGGGCTCGATTGGGCTTGGTTGTGAAAAAGGGCGCTCGATTTGAATATAAGGCAAGGCAAGCACTCCTACGGCAGGTGCTCGTCGGGATAGTATTCACAAGGCAAGTAATCGGCCGAGGCGGGTCGGGTGTATATTCCGCAGGACCAAACTTGGGATCACAGAGGCCGTCGTCCAATTTTCTACATCAGGTTCTGTCCCCTGTGACTATCGATCTTTCAGCCATCACACCTGGCTATACGAGCTCCCACCGGCAGCTTTATCAAACTCCATCGCCTCCTGCAGCCCAACAATGCTAAACAGCTTCCTCGGCGAGAAATCAGACTTTGTCCCGACCACGCCCGTCTCCTTCAACCGGGCCAGCGAATCGCGAATCGCCTCGTACGCCGGCGCGATTGCCGCAAACGGCACAATCATCATGCGGTACCCCAACTCCTTGGCCTCGGCCGCCGTCCACGACGGCGTCGCACCGTGCTCGACCATGTTCAGCAGCACCGGCGTTGGCGCAAGGGCCTGACACGCCGTCCTCGCCTCCTCCGCCGAAGTCACGCCCTCGAGGAAGGCGACATCCGCGCCCGCCTCGACGGCCGCCCGGAGCCGGCGCAACGCCTCGTCGAAGCCGTGCGTCTGGATCGCGTCGGTGCGGGCGATTACGACAATGTCGGAACCGATATTGCGGCGCGCAAGGGTGGCGGCTTTGATGCGGGAGACGAAGACGTCTGTGTCGACGACTTGTTTGCCTGTCAGGTGGCCGCATCGTTTGGTCTGCACTTGGTCTTCGATGTGGAGGCCCGCGACGCCGCTTCGGGCGTATTGTGTGACGGTGCGGGCGACCATGTTGGGGCCGCCGTAGCCTGTATCTGCGTCGGCTACCAAGGGGATATTAGGGTCTAGGTTGGCGAGCATTTCGGCGTGGGAGCGCATGTCGTCTAGAGTTGCGAAGCCGAGGTCTGGGAGGCCTAGTTTTGAGGCTGATGTTCCTGCGCCGGTCTGGGTTTTCTCGTGTTAGTGAAGGGGTGGGAGTGAGAGTGAGATGCCAAGTGTGAATATGTGTTGGTGGGCTTTTACCATGTAGAGACCGTCGAAGCCGACTTCGAGTGCGATTCTGGCGCTAAAGCCATCGTAGACGCCTGGTAGGAGGATCAGGTCGTCTGTCTCGTTGAGGCGTTGCCGCAGCTTTATTGCTGCCGAGACTGGGGTTTGGGGGCTGTCGTTGCTTGATGTCATTTTAAGATTCGATTGCTAGATCAATTTCTCGATAATGGGTAAAGTCTGGTTGATTTCAACTCTCCAGGCCACCTAGTGATATAAAATGAACTGCCAAAATAAAGTTGGAATCTGATTTCTATATGAAATTGCGCTGAGCGACACAGAGATAGAGACAGAGAGAGAGAAGAAGTTCAAAGTCCGAGAAAACCCCGCCAAGACGCGCCGATGGAAATAGTTCATATCCGGGGTTTTTCTAACCGACATCGCCTCCTTCATGACGCAACTGCCGTGGATGCATGCGGTTAGGCTAATGTTGCGTTGAATTATTTCCATCCCCACATTCCCGTAGTTCCCTCTTATTCCTTCAACGACTCCCCATTATGAGAATGAGGTGCCAACTCGCCATTCGGACATTTCGGGCAGACGGCAACGGCTTACTGGGAAGTAGTCTATTTCCACGACTGGTCGACCATTCAGAGAGCCTCACGTTCTGTTGCGGGGTGGAGGGAGGGGTTTGGGCCTTATTCCCGTCTTGTTTGCTGGGCTTTTTTTTGCTGAATAATTGACAAGAATTACTCCTTTGTACGTTTGGATGAGCGCCGAAGTCGGTTCGATTTTGTGTGCTTGCTTCCATTTAGTTTTGGGACCTCGGAGCCGTTGCGGCGAGCTTATTCGGTTATTTGAAATGAGTTCGGAGATGTTGAATGTTGGATGAATATGTAAATGGGGGCGAGCGGAATAGTCTATGGAGTTTCCACGGCTCTCATTGAGCTTCGCAAGATGGTGTGAGAATGTCAGGAGTGTGGATTGGGCGGGTTGTGTACGGCATGTCACTGTGAGACGCATTGGTGCAATGGCTTCGGTGTTGGGCAAAAATATCTCTGTATCACATGTGTACCATTGATCTAGTATTTCTTACTTGGTCAACTATAGGTGACTTGTGATGTAACTTCGTTGAGCATATACATCCCCTGTCTTTCTTGAATCATTCAACGAGAAAATCCGCTCATTACGCTGTATATGATAGTGGCCATTCTCTCTATATGAGAGAAAGAAACAAATGAAGACCACGATTCTGAAGGTCCGGTCCTTATCATACTCCCTCACGGAAGCGCATCGGCCGAGTTAAAAAAAAAGTCTCCGTCCGATCACATGCTCGTCCATACCACAGCAGAGGGGCAGCATTGGACGGTTAGAAATTTCGACCAGCTTGAGCCCAAGCTTTCGTAGATGAGCTACCATCTTTACCCCCCTTTCCCCCTCCCAACGTCACAGCCGCGATGCGTTGTAGAGTTTAACATTTTAACATTTTGCATACATTACCTTGGTTGCCGCCGAGCAAATGTAAGCATCTCGGGCTCCCGGGAGTTTTAATTTTGACTTTGGAGCCTGGAACGTTGGTGATGGGCATTCCCGTCCACCCCCGCTCAATGAAGTGAGAATACAATCATTCATAGTGACATGCTGAGACCTGATTCTAACAGTGGCAACTGGCAAACCTGGAAGCCAAGCTCGTTATCGGAAGCTACGGTTTTCGGCTTATTGATGTTTTGCTTTGTTTTTTTTTGGAGCCACTTCGCATGTGCTGCCATGTGAGTGATGGGCAAATGTGTATGTGGAAGAGGGGAGGAGGGGGGAAGGAATATAAGCCTTTTGGCTTTTACCATCCAGGTCATGTCAATGTCCGAAAGCGAGGCGACGCCAGCCCGGCTTGACTCGATATATCAAAAAGGCAAAAAGCTGCCAGCCACCACACCGAACCAAGACTCCTCGGTCATCAGTTCATCCTTCTTTACCCCTCTCCGCTTCAGTTCGAATAATTCTCTCGCGTGATAAAATCGTAGCCTGGAAGGAATCGGAGTTTTCGCCCAACATGGGTAAAATCACCTCTACGAGTAGAGAGGAGGTCTCGGTCGACACGATCGAAAAGGGCCCGCTGCCCTCCGCATCACCGTCGTCGTCGCCGGCGTCTTCATCATCCCCGCAGCTCGTCCTCGAGGCACCCGATGAGGTGGTCATGGCACACCCCGAGTGGCGGGCGGCGGAGAAGAGGCTGGTGCGGAAGCTGGATGTGACGCTCATGCCGGTGATTTGGACGCTGTACATGTTCAATTACCTCGACAGGAATAATCTCGCGTACGTTTTTTCTT
Organism: Colletotrichum fioriniae; assembly: GCF_027942845.1. Lineage (NCBI taxonomy): Eukaryota > Fungi > Ascomycota > Sordariomycetes > Glomerellales > Glomerellaceae > Colletotrichum > Colletotrichum fioriniae. Next base: position 1,641,717 of record NW_027076842.1, read on the forward strand.
GTCTCTTTTCCTGCGGTTTTGGTTCCCCTGATGTTGGAGTTGGCGGTCCGCTGTTCCGTAGCAAAAAAGGAGCTGTTCGCAATATCTGACGTATAATGATGATTCGCGGTATAGACAGGCCAAGTTGGACAAGTTTGAGGCGGATCTCGGGCTCGTGGGGGAGCAGTTCAACACCGCTGTAGCGATATTCAACGTCGGGTAAGTCCTTTTTGGTGATGCTTAGCGGCCTCTCTCTGCTGGCTTGGAACGCGGCTGACCCTCTTTTTGCCTCGGCGAATTTAGATACATGGTCGCCCAGTTGCCGTCCAACATGCTCATCACCCGCGTGCGGCCGAGCATATACCTCCCATGCTGCGTGCTCCTGTGGTCGTGTGTATCGGCGTCGACGGCCGCGGCAAAGAACTTTTCGAGCCTCGTCGCTATTAGAGCGATTCTCGGTGTTGTCGAGGCACCGTTCTTCCCAGGGGTAAGTGACACAACTCGTGCTTTTCTCGCGAACATTTCCCCGTTTTCGAGAGGCAATCTAGCTTGTTTCTGCCCCTGAAGCGTAGAGACTCCTTGACCTCTTCAGAACCTCTGCTGATCAATGGGGTGGGGGAAAATAGATCTTCTACGTCCTCTCCTGCTGGTACACCCAAAAGGAAATCGCCTTCCGCACAGCAATCCTCTACTCGGGTATGCTCGTCGCGACGGCGTTTTCGGGGCTCATCGCTGCCGCCGTCTTTGCGCACCTCGACGGCGCGCGCGGGCTCGCGGGCTGGCAGTGGCTCTTCATCATCGAAGGGGCGGGTAGCTTCGCGTCCGCGTTCGCGGCGCTGGCTTTCCTGCCGGACTACGTCGGGTCCCGGACGGGCATGTGCTCGTGGCTCATGTCGGAGCAGGAGCTGCGGGTCGCGGCGCAGAGGATGGCGGCTGATCGCGTGTCGGTGCCCGAGGAGAAGTCGAGTGTGTGGAGGGGGCTGGGGCTTGCTGTTAAGGATGCGAGGACGTGGGCTTTTGTGAGTTTCCCACTCTACCCCCTTTTTCCCCTTCATTTTGATCCTATCGCTGTTCGAGGAAGCGCAGCTATCCCCTCCCTGGGAAACGTAAAGTAGAAGAGAAACAGGTTCTCGACTGACTTGAACGGCGCTCGCAGGTCTGCATGATGGCCTTCTACCTCTCCTCCCACGGCCTCAACAGCTTCTTCCCAACCATCGTCCAGGGCTTCCACCTCGGCTCCAACACAACGACCCTAATGCTCACCGCGCCCCCCTACCTCCTCGCCGCCGCCGTTGCCCTCTGCGTCGCCGTCTCCTCGGACCGCCGCGCCGACAGGGGTCTCCACATCGTCGGCCCCGTCTGCGTGGCCATGCTCGGCTTCGTGATCTCGGCGGCGACGACGAACCGGCCCGCGCGGTATTTCGCCAGCTTCCTGTACCTGCCCGGTGCCTTCGCGTCGACGGGGTTGATTTTCAGCTGGGCGGCGAGCGTGGCGAGCGAGACGCCCGAGAAGAGGGCCACGGCGACGTCGATTGTTTGTTTGTTGGCGCAGATTGGGAATATTTGGAGCCCGTATTTCTTTAGGCCGGCGGATAATCCGAGGTATTTGCTTGCTTTTTTGTTGATGATGATGTTTTCCGTCATGTGTATCGGGACGGTGTTTTGGATGAGGTGGTCGCTTGGGAGGGCGAATCGGAGGATATTGGATGAGGCTGAGGGGACGGGGAGGAGGGTGAGGTTGTATATACTCTGATTGACGAGGGCGGGAGAGAGCAGAATGGTTGGCGTTGGAGTTTTCCTTTTTTTATTTAGGGGGAACCATCACTTGATGTATGACTTGACGAAGCTTATAGAGAATGAAGGGTATGATATTTGATGGATAACATCTTAGCAACGTCACCATTACGGTCTTCAGTGGCCTCAAGCTGACTTCAGCAAAAGGTCATTGGCTCGCAGCAATGAAACTGAAGCAGTCCCCATTCTGCCGCGAGGCTATCTCATCTTGACCACTACTTGTAGCTTCCGCTGCAACGCCCTTACAGTTCACTTGAAGGTGAGGCGTCCGTCCCCACTTTGATAGCTTCACATAAAGTTCAAAGAGTCCCAGCAAACGCGGTATGAGAAAGTCGTGACTCTGCCGCGAACGTTGGTCTGTCTGCCCACAATGCTGACTTGACGTCTGTTGGCGACAGCGCAATGAGAAACTCCTAAGTCCTGAGCACGAGATGAGGGGTCAAAGGCCAAAGTTCTCGACCGCATCCTTGGCATGTATGTAACCAAGCGTGTTCTACCGGACAGCTGCTGACAGGATGAGACCACATGTCGAGTTCGAAGTCGAGGTAGCATTCCGCAGAATCTCGTAAGTCTAAACACAAAAGACGAGTGAGACAAAAGAGGCGGAAAAAGAAAAGACGATAAGTACATGAGAGCCTCGGCCGCGATGGCCCGCTGCGTGCGTTCGCGTGGTCGCGCGGTTGCGTGGCTACGTGCTTAGAATCATGTTGTAATAAAAGTCATTGGTTGAGAAAGGCAGACCGCCTTGAGTGAGCCGGGGTTTCCGAGCTGATGGGTGCTGCAAGGTCCTGCATCTGTCTTCTTTCAAAGTTCAAACGCACCCCTCCAGAGTCCAGACAGGAACAAAAGGGACGCAGACAGGCGGGCCCGAGTCGGTGTAGACTGCAGGATCCTGGAGAAAGGGTTGAAAGGGACTCTAATCGAGGGTTTCCGTTTCCGGTTGGCAAGGGAGGACCCGATAGCTTGCGATAGGCCGGCCGCCAATGCGCGTCCCCGTTTGACAGCCCCGTTGGAACTTGGAAGAGGCAGGAATAGTTGTTCAGTCGTTCTAGCCCAACCGGGGAGAGGTGAATTACCTAGGTGGATGGTTGGATGCATTTGCATCTATGCGATTTATACAGGGAAACCCAGGGCTGTCTACAGTATGCAATGTCAGCAGTTTGAACTTACCCAGTGGGACAGTCACCTACTGCGTAAGGTAGGCTCTAGCTGAAAGTGGGGCTCCGAACCCGGCGGCGGGATGGGGAGGGCGCGAGAGAAAAGCAAGACGAGAAAGAGCCCACCAACTCTGATATTGCGTCAATTTTGGGAGAATGAAGCTTTGGAATAGTGTGCCGGGTAGCTGCAAAGGCGATCACTGGGTCAAAAGCGTCTTTCTGCAGCCCAATGCCGGCTCAATGGCATGGCGTAGAATTTTTCTAGTGTTGAAGTTCTGAACAGAGCATTTCCGTACAAAAGTACAAAGCGCGGCGGGCGGTGATGTAATTGTCCAAGAGTAGGGTACCTTACGGATAGGACCAGTCCAATTCGGCTTCAGCAGGGCTGATAAGAACCAGGGGCAAAGTGATTAAAGGGCGGAATTGCTAAAAGGCTGGGCGAATTATGTAAAGCCCCGCGATAAGGAACGACATCGGCGGGCAGGCGGGCGCCCTTGTGCTGGGGCGGGGAGGTACCTACCTTACCACACCTTGCCCTGCGGTTTACCTGCCGGCTGCCAGTGCCCGCCCGGTGCTTTGGTGACAGCCCAAGCTTGGTGCGGCGAGAGTTTCCCCTGCAGGCATCCTCACAACGGGGGGCCCGTTGACCCCCCTTCCACTGGTTGACTAGCTAATCAGCGACCGATCTTTCCCCAAAGGGTCCAATGACAAGCTCTCCAAAAAAAATTTGCCCGGCCCAACCCAAGTACTGCTGCTGGCTGTGACCTGCCAGGTTGACCTTGACCTGACGTTGAATACCTGGGACTTGGACGGGGGTGAGCGGTGGTGGAGGTGGAGGAAGAGGAGGAGAAAGAGGCCCCGTTTGCTGATGTACCTACGCCTGGCTACTGCGCTCCATCTGTGTGACTCCGTGGGCCGGCGCTCGTGCTTCCTATTTTTCTACCCGATCTCCTCCCACCGCTTCCCTTCTCTTTTTTCTTTCCCTTTTCCCTTCTCCAGATCCAAAAATCCTGCCGCATCGTGCAACACTCTCGTCACAGATAACATCCAGCCATCATCCCTCCACAACCTCGCCTCGAGCATTTCACTACCCTTCTTCTACTGATTGACCATTTGCAAGCTGCCCTTATGAACGGGCGTCCTTCAGTCTTCACCTCTCAGGTATGTCAATGTCTTCATCTCTTTCTCTCTTACCGAATCCTTCCTTGGTGGTTCATCTGAGCTCGCGGTCTTCGTGATACCTCTCAACCCCGCCGCCAAACTCTGTCTCAAGCTGGTGCCCATAGCCCAATTGAAGCTCTCTGGTGTTTAGTCCGCTTGCGCTGAAGACGCATTGCCTCTTGTCAACCTTTAATATTGCTAAATTTCGGTTGCTGACTCGCTATCTTCAGGATTATCTCTCAGGTTAGCATACTACTCCTCGGTTGACTCACCGCCCCTCCAATGTGGCACGCGAGACTGACCATGTATCCCACCCCCCAACAGACCACTTGTGGAAGGCTGCCAGCCCCTAAAGTGTCTATCCAAACCACAAGCAACTTGTTCTACTACACCTCTACCTAAACCATAGCCAACATGTTCTCCCGATTGGCTTCCCTCACCAAGCCCGCGGCCAACGGTGCCGCCGGGTTGAGCTCCGGCCTCCGAGTTCAGACCCGATTCCTCTCCGGCCAGGCCGCTGGAAGCAAGGGCCGCAAGATGCCCTTCACCCAGACCCGTGCCACCAACCCCGTCGCCAACCTCGACGCCACCTTGACCATCCGAGTATGTCACTGCAGAAAACTATCTACCTACTTGGTGATGATAAAAACAAGCTTGCTAACAATTCCTTTAGGATGGCCCCGTCTTCTCCGGCCGAGCCTTCGGAGCAAACTCCAACATCTCTGGCGAGGCCGTCTTCACCACCTCCCTGGTCGGATACCCCGAGTCCATGACCGACCCCTCCTACCGTGGTCAGATTCTGGTCTTCACCCAGCCCCTGATTGGCAACTACGGTGTGCCCTCCAACCAGCGTGATGAGTGGAACCTCCTCAAGTACTTTGAGTCCCCTCACATCCAGTGTGCCGGTGTCGTCGTCGCCGACGTCGCCACCCAGTACAGTCACTGGACCGCCGTTGAGAGCTTGGGCAACTGGTGCGCCCGTGAGGGTGTCCCGGCCATCTCTGGCGTCGATACTCGTGAGATCGTCACCTACCTCCGTGAGCAGGGTTCGTCCCTCGCTAGGATCACCATTGGTGACGAGTACGACGCCGACGAGGACGAGAGCTTCATCGACCCCGGTGCCATCAACTTGGTCAAGCGTGTCAGCACCAAGGCTCCCTTCGTTGTCGAGTCCCCTGGCGCCCGCTTCCACGTTGCCCTGATCGACTGCGGTGTCAAGGAGAACATCCTCCGCAGCTTGGTCAGCCGTGGCGCCTCCGTCACTGTCTTCCCCTACAACTACCCCATCCACAAGGTTGCCAGCAACTTTGACGGTGTCTTCATCTCCAACGGCCCCGGTGACCCGACTCACTGCCAGGAGACCATCTACAACCTTGGCCGCCTCATGGAGACCTCCCCCGTTCCCATCATGGGAATTTGCCTCGGCCACCAGCTCCTCGCCTTGGCCGTTGGCGCTCGCACCATCAAGCTCAAGTACGGCAACCGTGCCCACAACATCCCCGCTCTCGACTTGACCACCGGTCAGTGCCACATCACCAGCCAGAACCACGGTTACGCCGTCGACTCCTCCACCCTCCCCAGCGACTTCAAGGAGTACTTTGTAAACCTCAACGACGGCTCCAACGAGGGCATGATGCACAAGACCCGCCCCATCTTCTCCACCCAGTTCCACCCCGAGGCCAAGGGTGGCCCGATGGACAGCTCCTACCTCTTTGACAAGTACCTCGAGAACGTCCAGATGTTCAAGGACAGCGAAAAGATCTTCAAGGACAACCGCCCCACTCAGCTCATGCTTGACATCCTCAGCAGGGAGCGTGTCGGTGTTGAGCCCACGACCCTCGCCGCGGCTGCTTAATTGAGCCCATAGTGTGTGGTGCGAACGGGGGTTACTTGTGTTCTGGTGCAAAACGGGGTTTCTGGTTTTTGTCTTGTAGTTATGGGTATCGCGGCAGTTGATTTGGGGTCTATTTGGACCTTGGGCATGCACATTAAGTGGGGTTTGATGATTCCTTTTTTTTTAATCACACAGTTCATAGCAGCTCTGAGACAAGCTACTTTCCTAAATTGAAACCTGAAAAGATTCATCATATGGAAACATCATTCTTCCCCAGTTCATCTCCAGTGATAAGTGGCTAAACAAGCAGCAGCTAACGACCAGTACAACCGCGATAATAGTAGGTCCCAGCTGGAAAAGTGGTCTTGACAACGTGGAAGGAAGAAGTGACAAGAAGGGTAGGCATATCCATTGTGCAGTCCGAAGCAGCAGAAAAGGTTGCAAGAGCGACGTCCAGCCTAGTCATCGACGGATTTTGTTCAGATCTCAGGTACTGAACTCCAGCAGATGCACTTCATTTCCACATCACTCTGGCACATACATACAAACGCATCGTAGTCTCAGCTATCCCACCGCCTTTTTGGTCTTTCTCGACGTCTTATACTTTTTTCCCGTATTCATAAACACAACATCAACAGTCGAGAGTCAACCAAAAGACAGTTCTTCGACATCACCCGGCATGGATGATCTCAAGGACAGCTCTTCGGAATCAAGCGGCATGGATGGTTTCATCTACGATGACTGGGCGGACCTCATCTACGATGAATGGGAGGACCTTCACGCTGCCGACGCCTCGCAGCTGGGTCCGTTGTTCACACCAGAGGAGTCGAAGGAAATCGACGCCCTGCTCAAAGTCTGGATATACCCAGTCTATGGTCAGCAGGCGGACTTCTGCGCTGCTGACGCCTCGCATCAAGGGCAAAGACTAGTTCAACTGCCTCTTCCTAGCGAAGGCATCTTTCCTCCTAAACCCTTCCTTCAAGCGCCTTTGTACTTTGAGAATTCGACGCAGAGCCGCAATGCCACTGGACTCAATTGGGAACATTTCTCTAAGGAAGTGGGCGCCTATCGAAACATCTCGCCATCGCAGTCGTCTTCTCTACCGGTGTTCTACTTTCCTCCGCCAAGCTTAGAATCTGCCTCCCCACCACCGCCTTCGCGTATACATCTTGCATCGAGCGAATATACTGCAATCGAAGGACAGGCTTCTCAAATCCCAACCTACATCATCGGTATCGGCGGTAGCCCTTCGAGTGGCAAGTCAACATTAGCCTTGCACCTTAGCTACGTGTTCAAAAAGTTTGGGCAGTACAGCAGAGTCTTTACAATTTCACAAGACGCCTATGTCCTCCCTTCTGCAGATTGCCCACAAATAACTTTGCGAAGTGGGAAGCGTGTTGTTCACACAAACTGCTTATTTTCAGTTGACTGGGAAGACATGATCAAAGATGTCAATAAGTTGAAAGCAGGCAACTATAGTTCCCGGCCAGGTCGAACAAGAGAGACATATGCCACTGCGAAGGGCCACCATGCTCGCATGCCGCATCTGAAAACGTCGGATATCACTGACCTTGTTCGTCAAAGGAAGACCACTCTCTTCATTGCGGCCAAATCAGGTCGTCAGAGCTTCTGGATAGCTCGCTTTTGTTACAAGATATTCACAGACTGCCCGGACAATCCAGAGAATTCGACAGCCTTGCCGTCTCAACAGTCGGGATTTGGGATGTTCGGCAGCGATGCTCAACAGAAAGCCTAGGAAGCTCTACGAAATATGATTGATCTCAACTTGTGTCCCAACGTTTCAGAGCGAACTGCAAGAACGCGGGCATCAGATCGGCAGAAGCAGTATAGTTAGTACCAAAATGTGCCTCGCTCTGTCGCAGAGGACTGCACTGAGGAATACTTTGATGAAGTCGCCTGGTAAGAACACCACCAATAGTGACGAAAGAAATGTAGACAGAACGGCTGATGATTTGATAGGCCGGCTTACAAGGCGTACCACTCTCATCATGAGCCCGAAGATGACGGCTCCAGACCTGCGACATACAAGGAGCTCTTGAGATGGGCTGTAAACCAAATCTTCAGGGTGAACGGGGTTGTTGGAAAACAATGCCGGAAAGATAAAGGAGGTCAGTAAAGCCAAGGACGAAAGCAACCATATGGGCTGCTCGAGGCAGGCGGGACATTGCCAGGGGAGGTTGACTGGAAGAGAGAGTAGAAGAAACAATTTGTCACCGAGGGTTGGTCATGGGGTCACTTCGCATTGAGTCCTCGCAGTCACTTCTGAACCCCTTCTTCTTTAGGTACCCTCTCCTTTGGTCTGGGCACACGGAGTATATTCCAACAAAGACATGGCTTTCGAGGCACTATCAACCCAAGGACTCCCTTCTTTTGCTGAATACGTTGTCAACTGCGTTCCTTTTCCAAGATCGAAACTGGAAGCATTGGGGCTCGACTCTATCGAAGACACTTTCAAAGTTCTTACGTTTGAATAATTGCTTCCATAGAGGACCCCCTTTCTGAGTGCAGACAAGTCCACTTTCTGAAGAGCGTTTGACTCCGTGGCGTTTGCTGTAAAGGTCGCCATGAATCACGAGCATCAAAACAGTAGGATCGTTCACAATTTTCAAGAAGCTTCTTCAATTAGCTAGTGGTATCGCATCGTGGAGTATGTGCCTGTCCCCACGTCTCTCTATGAATTCGAACCGTCGTTTGGGGAAAAGAAGAAGGAGAGAACAATACAGTCTAGACCTAATCTATTTTTTGCGTTTGATCCTTTCCGCACCCCGCCCAACCGCATTTTGGGATGTTGTTGTTGTTGAGCTTGTGCTTAATGCTCCGTAATAAGTGACCCATTCTCTCGACGGGCTCCCTCGACGCATTTCCTCTACAATGACCAGTTTCCTTCTTCGTTTTCGTCCTGAATGCCTGCCACAATCTTCCGGCTGGCTCTGGAGGAGAGTGGGGCAGGATGAGAACAACCTCTAAGTTCATCGTAAAGTTGGGGATTCTCGAAGTAATCGTGCCAGCGCCTCGGCAGCCTGCTGTATCCAAACCTCTTCACGAATGTCGTCGACCTCAGGATCATCCTCCACTACCAACACCCCGAGTCGCCCCTTCTACGCGGGTTCCCTTGCTGGGGGTGGTGTCATCACCGTCGATGGCCCCGAAGGCGAAGAATACTAAGGTCCGCCTGCAAAGACCAACGGGGGCGTCAGAGGGCGGGTGCGCAGGGGACAAAAGCACAAGCCATGGCCAGCGGCGTTGCGGCAATGCGGAAAGTGGTCCGTAATCTGATTTTGGGGATCGCTGGCATTATCGACGCGCCACGGACAGTTGCAGTAGTCTGATTCCGAATAGTTGGGGCATTCAGACCTGTGAAGTTGCTGTCGATTGGACTCGAGAGAGCTAGGCAAAGGTACTGAAGGCCTAAACGCGGTCATGGAAGGTGTTTGAGATGCAGCCATAGACATGATGGAAGCCGAAGCAGCGAATCGATCACCCTGAACAGATGATTTGGGCTCCTAGTACCGGCTGCCACGGTCGTCGGAACGGAAACGGCGGCCGCCGTCGGGACGAGAACCACCAAAGTTTCCACGGTCGCCCTGGCGATAGGGGCCGCTCTCATTAATTCCCGGCAAATACCTGTCGCTGACCATACGGGGGCCGCGACGGCCGTTGCCACCACTGCGTCTACCACCACGGCCTGGAGGAGGCGGTCCCCTCGGCGGCGGTCCTCCACCAGCCATCTGTCGACGACGCTCAGCCTCTCTGTGTGGGGGCCGGATGCCGACAAAGTTCTCGTGACCGCGGTCGACAAACTTGTCGCCCTCTTCGAAGATGTAGCGGTTGATCTCAGTCTCCGGGCCCATGTCTCTATCGATATCTTTGGTGTAATAAGAACGCATGTTCCGCAGTCGTCTGCTGACGAGGTCATCTGAGACGGCCTGGAAAGAGACCGGAGGGTGGGCTCGCGTGGTTTGTACAGGGCCTCCGGGAAAGTTTTCAATCAATCGTGGAGGTCTAGGACCAGGACCACGCTGGGAGTCTCCTCTGGGGCCTAGAGGAGCTCCTTCAAATCCTCGGCCACCACGAGGGCCGAGAGGAATGGCGTTGACGTCCTTAACGGCTGGGCCTGAAGGTACACCCCTAGTTGGCTCAGCCGGTGCTACGCCATTACCAGAGACCAGGCGGGCGGTGACATATCCATCGTCTTCGATGTCGTAACGCACTGCGAATCGAGCGCTTCTGTTGGATTTTCCTTCAACCTCCTCCTCGTGAATCCAGTCCCTTACTTTTTCTGGTGGCACAAAGTCCACCGACAGTGGCTTGCGGTTGCTTTCGTCTGGCCAGGTGACGTCATGCAACGCGTTGCGGACACGCGAAGCCAGTGTTGTAGTTCTGAACACTGCAAATGCATGAGATTTGATGGAGTCCAGGTATACGTCCTCGACATCGTCAGAGTTGGGCTCCGCGCCAGCAGGAGTTGATAGCTCAACAAGACGATCATGAACTGTGGACTCCTTCAAGGGTCTCATCAAGTTCTTGATGTAGAGAGCCCTGGTGGCAGGGTGGATAGCTGGCTGCACCGTTCTTTCGTACTCCATGGCGTTGTTGTCGTCTGCTGGCGCAATCTCATGTCGCTCCTGATCAGTGACTGGACCGTCCGCGGGGTGAACTGATGCCTGTCGATGGCCAGGATCGGCGGCGATCACTGCGTCCACCTTTCCGTTAAGCTCATCCTGCATCTCCGTGTCTTCTTCGGCGTTTGGCTCCGTCGTCGGCTGATCCTGTTCGATAGGATGGCTCTCCGTGAGCTCCTCAATGTCTTTCGACGTGTCCTTTGCCTCCTTCGCAACATCCTCAAGAAGCCCGCTACCTCCCTCCAGGCTCTCCTTCAGGACATCCTTCACACCTTCCTTGACTTGGTTTATAACACCAGCAACGCTGATCGACTCTGCGCTTGGTGCATCGTCTGCATTGTCTGCCTCGATACGGTCTTGGTCTGCCTTGATGCGCTTGCGAGTAGACTCTGACGATTCGGCAGGGCTTTGAGATCGGCGCTTTCGTTTCTGCGCATCTTGCGCGATCTCAGCGGGAGCAGGTGGCGTAGGGTTCGCGGCGGCGATTGATTCCGGAATGGTCGTCTTCGTATCTTGGGTTGCGGGCTCGGCTGCTGATTGCTCGGGCTTGGATTCGGAGCTTGCCACAGCTGCTTGCGCAGGTGTAGTCTCAAGATCGGCAACAGCTTCGGGAGTGGTGTCGATGGGGGCAGGTTCGGTAGGCGCCTCCGTAGACTCGGCGGGTTGGGGCTCAGGCTCTTGGGAAGCCTCTTCTTCCTCTTGTGCCTCTTCCTGTGTCTCTTCCTGCACCTCCTCCTCTGCGGCCTCGTCGCTAGTGGTCAGTCGCTCGACGAGCTCCTGTTTGAGACCAGCGGTGGCGAGTCCTCGGCGTTTCAACTCCGCCTTGAGTTGAACGACGGTTTGCTTGCTCCAGTTCATGATGAATAACTGCTGGTTCGGCGCAAAAGCTGGCGCATAGCTAGACTACTCGTAGGAATGTTTGTATAGCAGGTGCGTGTGTTGGGGGGTGCGCTCAGCGTTGGTAAGATGATCTTCGTATGATGGAAAAAAGCGATGTTGGCCTATTCGGGTTGTAGTTGCAGGACGTGAACGTGATGAGCCTAGGTGAAGACACTTGATTGCTCTGAGGCGCGTCGTCGCGACCTGAAAAATTGCCCCGTCATGCAAACCAGAGCCTCTCCACTGTAAGCAGGCACGCTAATAAAGCAGGGAAGTCACTAGTGCAGGGGTTCCTTCCCACCTTTAGTGATCGATCCCGTCTGGGTAGGCAAGATGTCATTTCTGCCAGTAGACCCACAACTTTTCGCTAGGCCGGTTATCTGCCGGGAGATCAGTCACGTGGTCTACAGCAAAAAAATAAAATTGGACGACAGAAGAGTAAAGAAGGAGCACGGGCCTTTACACTTACACCTTGTCAGGCAAGTGCTGCCTACCTTACCTTACCTTGAGAGCACCTGCAGCAAGCGTGGCTATTGTCTCAATTGCCATTGTCTCACCGCGTCGCCATCGACTTTAAACAGAGGACATCAACGGCTTTTTCTCTTGTTTGGTCGCCGCATCCGTCGCAGACAACACAATAGTTGGGGCCTTGCTGCCTTCCTCGAAACTCACGGTCAATGCGACTTGAGGGGCGGCCATCTCCTTGCTTCCTGCGTATTCGCCGAGTTACTGCAAGTAGGTAGTCAAAATAGAAGTCTCCAGATGAGGAAGCGATGAGAATTGACTTGGCAAAGAGATGTATATTCGCAGCTGCCGTTCTCACACAGCACCTTCGTGAGATGACAAAAAGCGCGCAACTCTCCCAGCGCCACCAGTCGTTGAACTTTATCCATCTTCGACTCCTACTACAAAATTGGCAAAGTGTCATTTGAATTTCACTACCACAAACCGCGTGCAACCATCATCACCGTATTCTTCTTTGACATGAACCAACAATCCTCGGAATCTGTGGGGAGTGCCTCACCGGCGCGCACCCCGCAAATGAACAGACGACTCGCTCGCAGTCGTCTTAGCGCAACACCGCTCACGGAAACTCCACCGACGAGCTCGAGTGCTGGCAGAGACGGCACACCGGGATCGGACAAGATCTTGTCTGGCCGTGTCAAAAAGACACCGCGCAAAGTTTCCAAGAGAAAAGAAGATGTCTTGAGCGAAAAGGAAAAGGAGGAAGAGAGGCGACAGCTGGACGAAATGGACGAGGAAAGGAAGCTATTTCCAGGCAGCGACGATTGGACAGACGAAGAGAATAGGCTCTTCCAAATTCTGTACATGAGGCAGTACAGTCCTCTACTACCGTCGCATTGGGATATGGACTTTCGAGGAATCCCCATCCCGGATGTTCTCTTCGCAAGCTCTGATGCCCACCCGCCCGTCATCAACTCGAGAAGTGGAAATGACTTCAAGGGTGAGTATCCAAAGTCAAGAGAACTTAAGAAGGTTGATGGCTAACAGTATGAAGCGACGAGAGCACTCGCTCGGCTCGTTGAGCTGACGGCGCATGTGCGAGCCTTGTGCCAGACGCGCCAGAGACATAGAGCACGCGCTCTTATTGAGAAGGAACTCCACGAATATGCGAAATGGGCCGAACAAGACGGGGGATACAACAGCCTCGAGTATCTGCCGAACCTCGTTATCGATATGGTGGACACTAAGATGTCACCTCAAGCTATTGAGGAGCATATGCAGTTACGCCTCAAGGCGGCTGCTGCTACCCATCGCGCTCATTGGAGGAATGATCTAGCGAATCCTGACTACCGCGAAGACGAGGATGAAGATGCCGAAATCGAGGACAATAGAGTTGTTCTCGTGCCCGACAAGTATCAGACGCCGTCGCCAAAGAAACCTCGCGCATTGCGCCGCTCGACTTCTCCTAGCAACGGAACCAAATATGAAGATAACCAGAAGGACAAGATACCGGGCTGGAACCTCTTCAGTCCGGCAAGTCAGTGTTCGTATGGGCAGGAAGAACAGTACACCCGCCGGCCGCCCGTGATATATGGACTTTTCATCGTCAACACATCCGTCATGGTACTGACCATTGACTCCGCGAAAGAAGGGGACAAAGCCTGTGTCAGTTACCAGGTCGAAGTTGGTCTCAGCAAAAACTACCAGGCAGTTTGGAACGCCATCACTATCGCCATTGTGGTTTGCCTTGCGAGAGACGCGATGATGGAAATGAAGGTTGACTTCAACACTTCACTTAACGACGGGGACAGCGACCCCGACGCTTGATACGACGGAACGAAGGAACGAGGCTGGCATGCGGTCGTCAGTAGGCCTCGGGCTTTATCTTTATGACTCGTACGACGGGTACTTCTTTGAATGCGTATACCCCTTTCATGATTACGGGCGGACTAGATGCAGATACCCATTTACCTAGTTGATAATGACACAAACTTTGCCAAGCTACCACGCTACCTTAGTACTTGAGACCTTCTCGAAGGACAATGGGTCACCTGACGCACGCTTTGCCATTGTTTCTATTCTCAGGTAGATATTCCGCGGGCTCAGCCAAGAAGACAGCAGGCATGATATGATGAATGAAAGGCCCGAGATGACATTTTAGAATGAGGCGATTGGCTAACAATTGTCGGGAGATGGATGCGAGCCTCGGCAAGCCACTCGACTTTTTCTGGGCACTGTGGAGAGGAAAAAAAAAGTGCCCCAACCCACGAGATTTTCAACAAGCCTTTTTTTTATCACCGAACAAGACCGCGTATCTCGCCTCGGATCCGGCAATTTGACTTCACCTTAGTTGCTGATGCCCGCTTCGAACGTCTCACCAGTTATACGAAACCTCCGCAGATAGACAATTTGACAAACGACAAGAAATTAAACCGCTGCAAGCTCGGCGTTAATTGCATCTCGGCGCCGCGAGACGTTGAGGAGGTTCGGTCACCGAGGGCGGAGGGGTCGTCGATTGGGGAAACGCATCCATGGATCTCGGAACTTGGAAGGAGGTGGAAGCTCAAGCCACCACACACAACAACGTCAAATTACACTGCCGCTGCGGGTTGCATTGTTATCATTGATCATCCGGTCTGATCAATGGCCCTTGCTCCTATCACCGAGGGGAGGTCCCTGTAAGACCTCGGGATTACGTATTTGCTCGCAGGAAGGAAAACGAAGAAAAGGAAAAAAACGCAAAGGCGTTTTTGGGGGTGGAAATGGGGGAACTGGCATGACCCCCGATTGCCTCATTCGTCACCGCCTTGAAAGGACCCTGTCAGCTTATTCATGTCGATTGTCACTGGACGGGATGGAAGAAGGCTCGCCAGTTACTCGGACCCGGACTCCGGTCCTTGGTCCACCCGCTGCAGGTTTGATGGGCCATGGTTCTTGCCTTCTGGGACTTCTGGAGCCAGGTACCTTCTTTTTTGTCATCTTTTTCTTTCCGTCTACTTCTTTCGGTACCGAGGCGCTAATGGAGAAAAAGGTCCTACAGACTACAAGAGAAGGAACGGGCACGTGTACGTAGTATACCGTGGGGTGGAATGATAGGTCAAGAGCCCAAGTTGAACGAATATCTCTGGATCTTCGATTTGCCCTTTGTCATGACCGGGGAAACTGGAATCTCGCATCTTCCTCTGCCTACTCGGTGTCTCAACTTTTGCCTGCGCTAGCCGTGGCGGAAGGGTGTAAGTCGCATCCCCGGGAGGCCTTGCTTCGACAAGACTTGCCAGGGCTTACAGCATCTCACCTGTATTCGTACGTCCGCTCTGTGTCGGAGAGCCGACCTCGTCGGGTGTGTTGCATTGCATCTTTGGGGGGGCGGATGGCTTACACTACTCGGACAGCCCTGTTTCGATTCCAGAGCACTGGGGGACACATACCTTACTGCGCACCCGCGAACACAAGAACACATGGGCGAGCGTCTACTGGCAACTGGAACCGGAGACCGAGCTGGCGGGCAGGAGATGGCACCTGGGGCCCTGGGCTCCTGGGGTCGTCGCCTTGGGTTAGGTTGGCCCCCCATTCGAGGTGCTGCATCTCGCTTCGGCCGGCGGAAGAGTGCCGGTGATGTGAGAGATGATGCAGCTGTAGGATGCTGGGACCTGGGTCGACACACCCTCACGAGGTCTCTAGGCACAGCTATTCCTACGCCGCACAATGGTGCTTTTTCAGCTGCCATACCGCTTATTCGAATAGGAATAGGTAAGGTAGGATGATATCCTTTCTTCTTACACGAGCAAAGCTGACGCCTCACACACAGTAGAGGGATGTCAGCACACTGCAGTATCAGTCGGTGAAGCATGCTCTGAAATACGACAGGAAGATGACCTGATGGGACTACCTACCTGACTGGTGCTACGTTCACAAACACACGCGTGTCAGTCGAAGCCAATGCTGCGCTAGGCAGGGCCGTCACACTCGGCTTTAAGGTTACCGCAACAAATTCTTCGTCAATTCCGTCCTGGTCGCGGGGTGGACAGCGAAGGGCCCCCCTCCAAGGGTTTGGCGCAGCATTGACATGGAGACGGCGTATGTTCGCCAGACGTGCCGATTGATCCATTCCAGAGTCAAGCAAATCAAAGGTGGTGTCCACCGTCCGCTAGATGGAGTCGCAGCGAACCGGCGTCTTCCCCCCCAGTACCCAGTTGCTAGCATCCAGCAGCCAGCACAAGCAGGGAAGTCTGGGCGACGCCAGCCCGGGAAAGGCTAATTACGCCGTATTGTTCGGGACTAGACCTAGACTCTGGGTACTTATCGTCTCATAGGGCCCCTGCCTGTCGCTATCGTGGTTCTAATGTTTGGTGACTGGTCTGGAGGGATCTTGGTTGTGGTGTCTTGGTCACAATCTGCTTTCGTCAAAGGATTTGAGAGAGAGTGAGAGAGATATGGCCAGATATCGGAACAAGATTCATGGATGAAGAGGTACTCAACCTCGTGGCACCAGGCAAGATGACGAAACAGCCGAAGCACTATTTTCCTGACATACGCGGAAACCGTAAAAAGTTGATACGTACACAGATTAAGTCCTATCCTTGGATCACTGAAGGAAAGAAGAGAAAGAGAGAGAAAAAAAGTCTCTTGGACCCAAGTGCCATCAATGCCGCGATGTTGGACGCAGCTAGGTGGATTTTTGGACCGGCGGGTGGATTAGAAGACATCGAAGCCCCCTGTCACCCTTGTCGTTGTGCCTTAGCGACATTCCTCCTCACGGCCAATCAGCGACTACCTGTTGTAATCCGTGACCTCTCAGCTCAGATCACCCACGGTGACCCAACACCTGGGCTCCGATTTTCCCCCATTTGTCGTCCGTCACTCGTCATTGGGAAGCGAGAGAGGAGAGAGCCCAGACGCGGACGCAGCAGATTAGTCGCAGGCAGGAGCCGTAGCGTGGGCTGTCCAGTCTGTTCTCGTGATTTTCTGCCACCACCTCACGCACTTCCAGCGCCGCGGTTCCTCCTCGTCCCTCACATCATCGCCGCCCTACGCAAGTACTGGCACACCTCACCTACAAGCGGCCTCGACTACACTCACACTAGACCAACACCCGCCCCTGTCCAAGATCAACACAGGTTCACTACGCTTCCAGTCTGGCTTCCACCGTTCCAGAATTCTGGCCTGCTTCTCGACATCAAGCAACCTCCCACCCCTTTCCCACATAACTGTTTCCCCCCAAGAGCCCACCAAACACCTGCCGATACCTCTTTCACCGCCCGGTGAACCCTCTAGAGGAACTCGCTGCCCTTCCCGTCGACGAGGGGCTCTTACATGTCTGTCAACACCAGCAACGCCGGTTGTTTTCTCCTCAGCATGCACTCGAAATCACCATCATTACCCTCCTAGGCTCCCGTGCGCTTTCTCTCACCTCTTCTGCAACATTCTCACACCCCCCCCTCTTCCTGGTAGAGCAGAAGAAACCGAATCCGGGGCTGTAGAAGAAACCGACCCCTGGCGTACAGTAGGCCCCTCAGCCTCTCACACCACACTGTGTACCCCGTAAGAAGCATCAGCACCTAGAGACCTCTCTCTGTTGCCCTGGATCAACGGTGGCGACCCTCTGGTGCTTGTTTCCTTCCCCCGGCCTCCGATTCCGCCTTCTTGCTCCGTCAGCCGGTCTTCCACAGCCACTTCCTGACGTTGTCGTCTACTCGAGGACGGGCCAATCCCTTTCCCTGACCCTCTCCTCCTCCGGACTGCCGACCGTCGAACCACCTTTTGCACCGTGGTGGGGTTGTCTAAGTTTGACTCGGGCCCTACTTCTCTCCTACTTCTTTATACGCCATCCTACGACCGTCTCGCCGCTAGTTATCTCCTTCCTCCTCCGAAGCCGTTTCCTTTCTCCGGGCCAAGCATTATCTCTGCCTAACGAAGTCATCAAATCAACGTACTCGATACCCCCTTTCCTACTCGCCAAGGTCCTCTTACACTTCGCCTCGACTAGTACACACGTCTTCTGCTGCTTTCAATACCACCTACCGTTAGTACATCCCACCTCGACCGAAACCACGCTCTCCACGAATGGCTATGGCCGATGGCATGTCGTCGGCGGCACAGGGGACGGCGAAACAGCCCCCCTCGACCATCCGAACCGCTCTCCCATCTCGACGCATGTCCCCCAAGGCCCGCGAAGGAGGGCAGTACGCTGTCGTGGAGCAGGCGAGAGGCCCCAGTCCAGTAGGCCGAGGCGAGAGCCTTGAGGGACCAGCGACCTTGCGGCCAAACTCCCGACGCAGTCCGTCGAGCGACGCCATGTCGAGGTCACAGGCCAGGAGTCCGGTCTCAGTATCCAGTGATGGCTCCCCGAAAGACGTGAGATCAGAACCAAGACCCAGCCCGGCACCGTCAACGGCGACAACGTCTTCATCAGGCCAGACGGGTCAAGTCTGCAGGTAAGAGGGCGACGGGCTTCTTTCCAAACCCCTTTGAACCGTTTGCTGACCGATTACAGTAATTGTGGTACAACACGAACGCCGTTGTGGAGGAGATCTCCCCAGGGAACGACAATATGCAACGCTTGTGGCCTATATCAGAAGGCGAGAAACGCATCACGCCCAACTAACCTCAAGAAACCCCCTCATCTGGTTGCTGCGGCACCAAGGACGGCTCCCCCAAAGATTGCGCCAGCACCAGGCCCAGGCCCGAAATATCTCAGTGCTCCCGCTCCAACGTATGTTACAGAGGAGCAGGCGCCATCAGGCACCTGCCCTGGTGGTGGAAAGTGCAACGGTACCGGCGGTGCGGAAGGCTGCAGTGGTTGTCCTGCGTACAACAATCGAGTATCGAAGTCCGCCCATCTAAACGTTCAGGGGCAAGGTGGTTGCGGTGGTGGCGGCGGCGGCGGTTCGTCTAGCCAATCTCAGGGCGAACCCATGGCCGTAGACGACCCTGTTGCTCCTGTCGATATCGCTGCTCTGCAAATACAGCAAGCACAAAACCCGAATCACACCGTTGTGATCGCCTGCCAAAACTGCGGCACTACCATCACCCCGCTATGGAGACGAGACGAAAGTGGCCACACGATCTGCAATGCTTGCGGTACGTGCCGTCTTTTTTCTGGAGAAATCTTCGACATGCTGACATAAACAGGTCTTTACTACAAACTTCACGGAGTTCACCGGCCTGTGACTATGAAGAAGTCGATCATCAAGAGACGGAAACGAGTGATACCATCTTCGTTTGGCGGCGAATGGACAGAAGAGATGCTGGAGGGTTCGGAGACGCAGAGCGTGGCACCAGAGGGAAGCCCGGAAAGGGGCACGATGAACGAGGACGGATCCATCAATTTGGGCTTTCGGCGTCGGGAAGAGAATCCTGCCACCATGCTTCCAGATCCACTTATGCGTCCAAATCGACAGGGCTCGCCGCTGCCTTCGCATGACTTGACTGCGTATCAGTCTTCGGGTTCCCGAACTTCGAACCCCTATCCGGGATCGCTGAACGACGATAACCGCCTTGCTCCGATTACATCGCTCGCCGCCATGGGAGAACGCCAACCCTCTCTGTCACCTGGTTCTTTCTTGTCTCCATCGAGGAAAAGATCACTTTCTGCGGAAGGAAATCCGTCTGGCGACGGCGGACCAGACACGTCCAAGCGACTATCGTCCATCAAGTCAATCCTCAACCCCACAACGGCAGATGACAACCCGGCGTACCACTCGGGTAGCGATGACGCCGCGGAACATTATGCCCGATCTGCTATGTCGCCGGCCGCCTCCGCACCGAGTCCAGGATCCTACTCGAATGCTCACATGACGCCTCTTCCATCGCCTGGACCGAGCAGTCAGACGAGCAATCCAGGGTTCAGACCAGAAAACGAAAGGGTCAAGGCGGAGAAGAGGGCAGCATTGATTCGGGAGGCTGAACGAATGAGGGAGATGTTGGCAGCGAAGGAGAAGGAGCTAGCGGACATGGGAAACTACTGAAAGTTCCATCACGATACAAACGAACCACGGGATCATCGGACACTGATTTTATTGGGGCAATATGGGCACACACACATCATGGCTTGGAGTTCCTTTTTGTGCAAAGCGTTCGGCTGGGGCCGTCTATTCCATCACCAAACAGGTTGAAGCTATTCTTCCATTTCACGGTTTCACCAGGGGCGAACGAGAAAAACAAAAACGGACGGGGTCTGGCCTTACACAAAATGGGAGAGGATGATTGTTTTTGGGACGCATTTTGGCGGCCACTCAACAAAAAATGGCATCTTTCTTTACAGGGTGTTTTTCTCCGACTCACGAAGAGGGCGTTTTCTTCTGTTTACAACAAACCGAATGGAATTACAAAATGGAATTTTCGCGCGCGAGGGAGGGAGATGGGAATATTCCCGCGGCGGACTAGGAGTTTTTTTCTTTTCTTCGTCGTTTAGGGTGGATGGGATTTCAAATGGTGTTTATTGACAGATTACCGAACCATTTGCAAAGTGGTTACCCGGAGAGAGGAATCAGAGAGGTGGGAGGCATTCGGGAAGACTTCGTGTCCTATGGCACGAATAGGGACGAAAACCGGCATGGCAAAAGGCGTCTTTGGATGCTATAGGGCGGGCGTATGTAGTAGCCCTTCTTTCCCATCGGAAGTCTGCGCGTCGAAATATCAAAAGCTGAAGCAATCAATGTACTTTGCTCGCATGGTTTTTAGTTGCTTACAGAACAATGGGATTGCCCCCCTTTTTCACTAGAAATCTACCTTTCAGTTACCGTGAACCATAAGTGACCAAGGTTTCGCTCAAACCTTGTACCGCGGATACTGCAATGGTGTACCACCCGCAATCACATCACAGAGGCTGGACTCTTCTTGGACATCATGTGAATGAGAGGCAGTGTGGGTAAGGCTTCTGGAGGGCAAAAATCAGGTCTGTTACGACTAGCCATTGCGGATCCCAAACAATACCCTACTTTTCCCGGCCTCCCTTTCTCCTTTACACCATCTAAGAAAAAGTCATACAAGGTGCCACTGGACCTGGCACAGTCTTCCGTCGTACAAGTCGAAACGCAATGAAGCATATGCTCTTTCCCTACACAACACACACACACACACACTCAACCTTCGTGCCTTACAGTGGTGAATACACACAATATACAGCCTGCCCGGTGGGGCCAAACATCATAAGGGAGCTTCTCGTCGAAATTTCCCACACTGTCGTTCCTACTTGGTCGCCTCTCTTCTCGTTTCTTTTCTTCCCCATTGTCATGGATGAAGCTGAAGATTTGGTTGTCGTGATCGTTTTGCGCGATGTCGAGTTCCCCGTCTCTTTTCAGTATCTTGAGTTTCGAAAGAAAAAAAGCCTCAGCAAATCCGGTTCATTGTCTTGTTTCGCGAATTGTAAAACGGGGAAAAAGAATCCTTGCCTTTCTCCTCTTCCAACGGTTTCAATGTTGGGAGAGTGCAAAAGGCATCCGAGATGAAATTTGGTTTCTTTGTGTGGTTGAAAAGGGGCTGCTAGCTTACACCTGCTCTGCGCCCCAGCCGCCGTCGGCCTCGCGCATGTTGGCTGGCGGCTCGATCTGGGGAACAAACTCGAGGACGACGTAGGCGACGCCAATAAGGCCGACAATAGAGCCGGCAATGATCTTGAAAACGCCGTCGGAGAGGAGGATGGAACCGATGAAAATGTAGACTGTGAGGAAGGAGGTCGCATTAGAACCAGTGTGCATCGACTGTGAGAACTATTCGAGGGGGGCTTTGAAACTTACAGACACCACGGCCAACGAAAGAGAAGAGGAATGAGGCGTAACGGGAGACTTGGGGAGGGATTTGGAACTCTGGTACTTTGTTAGAGGAGCTTCAGAGATGGAGGATTCGTGTTCATATACCAAGCAGAGCGGTGCCTAATCAAGTCGCATTAGCCATGTCACTACCAAGAATGCATCCTATAAAAGCTTCAGGAGGGGCGGAATTCTTACAGAGACCGAAGATGATCACGTAGGCACCAACAATGATACCCTGGCTACACAGGCAGATTTGTCAGTATATAGTCATCGAATTGCTATGCCAACAAATGTCTCCTTCGTCACGATGAAGGGGTTTGGCTGTCACACGAAGAAACCGTGCGCGCGCGCAAGTCGAGGTCGTGGGCAGGGGAGGTCCGTCGGGGGGATCGGATACGACGTACAAGTTGAAGTTGAAGAATTGGGCAATGCCGCCCAGGACCATGATGGTCGCGGTAGCCAAGTTGACGATACGGCTGATGCGAATGACGCCTGGTTAGCTTTTTGCGCATGCGCAGGATAGCTACTGGGTAGCTACCGCATCGCAGCAAAGACTAGGGACCACATACAAGGCGTCGGAAAGCTCCATTTTGGCGAGTTGTGGATTGTGTTACTGTCGGGTATGGACGGAGATTCGAGGGCGGAGAGCGAGCGAGGTGGATGAGAGAAGAAGGAGGGAAGCTGGCGTGGATGAAGCGGCCAGGCAGCTAGATATCTCGGGTTTGGAAGAAAGATGTGTTGTGATGTGGGTGTGGGTGCGAAGAAGAAGCAAGGTGGGTGCAAGGTGTGACGTCCGGACAAGAGGCTGACGAGTCAAGGTCCGTAACTCTTTGGCTCCTGAAGCTCCTGGCAGATAGAAGGAGTGTGCTGGTGGATACTTGATGGAGCAAGTATATCTACCCGGCACTGTTACACGTAGCCAGCGCAAATCACAAGTACCGAGAAGTCGCAGCGGCCAGCACCAGCCACACAAACCCCCAGCCTCTTCTGAGGGAGGTCACTGACTTGACACTGACATCCGCTCTGGCAGGAACGAGCCAAAGCTCTGTTGACCGCCTTCCTGTCTTGGACTACATGGGTGTACGAACATCTGCTGCGTGGATTGGTCGATTGCCGACTGCTCAAAGTCAAAGTGCAGTCCATGAAAGAGCTCTTATGCCATCAGGTTATGAACAGTTTCATCCATGATCTGACCTGACGACATTTGCGACGTCGTTTGCTGTTCGCGCTTATTTCATGACACTCTAAAATGTAATTGGAGCCCATCGCAACCTTTCTCGTTTGTATTTTGTACTACAAAAAACGCATATTTGATGGTCTAGTCATGCTGGTCTTTCGAGCTTCAGTGCCCAGGCAAAGCCATGTCGGCCGGTTCCCAGGGCGGTCTTACATCGCTGGGATCGTGAGCTTCCGAAGATCAATACACACACCTCCGGTGCAATCGAAGCATCGGTCTCCTATCAAGGATATCAGAAACATTGGAATCATTGCCCATGTCGATGCTGTGCGTATTTAGTCGCCTTTTGAGCTTCACTGATATGATGGCTAATTGGTTTTCAGGGCAAAACCACAACGACTGAGCGCATGTTGTATTATAGCGGCGTGACTCGCCGAGTTGGAGGTACGTAAGAGCCATTTAACCTTGCAATCGTTTTTCATATCGACATTCTCTCTCTCGCGAAATTGAATGAGAGCTGTGGCGGCGGCAAGTATGTAGCAGGACCCCCCTTGGCTGACCACAACACTGTAGACGTCGATGCAGGAAACACTGTGACTGACTTCCTCGACCTGGAGCGGGAACGAGGTATCACAATTCAGTCAGCAGCCATCACTTTCAACTGGCCCCTTCACGAGGAATGCGCCCCAGGCACAACCCCCAAAACGATCAATCTTATCGACACACCAGGTCACCAAGACTTCAGATTTGAGGTCGACAGGTGTCTGCCCGTTCTTGACGGAGCTGTGTGTATTATCGACTCAGTGAAAGGCGTAGAAGCTCATACGGAGAGAGTATGGGCTTCAGCACATGACCACAAGATCCCTCGCATTGTCTTCGTCAACAAGCTCGACCGAGACGGTGCTTCATTTCGAAAATCTGTGTTGGAAATCGGGTCACGTTTGAACGGGTGGCCACTTGTATGCCAAATTCCGTGGTGGGAAGGCGACCAGTTTGTCGGTGTCATCGACGTCATGGACCGAGTTGGATATCGGTGGAAGGCAGAGAAGCAGAAGACGAAGTACGAGTTCGCGGAACTACAAGAGGTGCTCAAGGGCAACTATCTTCTCGATGAGATTGAGACAGCTCGCGAGCGGCTCATTGAAGGCCTCGCTGAATGGGATGAGTCCATTATGGACCTGTTCGCAGACGATCCAAGCAAAATCACAGGCAAGATGTTGAAAGACAGCGTTCGAAGCGCCATCCGCAGCGGCGACGGAAACGTCATTCCCGTTCTAGCAGGTGCCAGCTTCCGGCACATTGGTGTCGAGCCCCTGATGGACGCCATCGTCGACTACCTTCCCAGTCCTGACGAACGCCCTGACCTTGAGATCCGTGCCGGGCCGGCAAAGCACAACCTCACTACGCTACTCGATCAGAACTCGAGTAAGAAGCCAGGTCAGCAGCGTGTGGCAGCAGTCGCCTCCGTTTTCAAGGTCTATAATCACCCCAAAGAGGGGATCCTGAGCTTCGTCCGGGTCTACTTTGGCGAACTTCACAAGAACTCGTCAACCTGGAATACGCATAACCAGCTCGCAGAGCGTCCGTTCGGCTTGTTGCAAATATCCGCGGAAAAAACCGAAGATGTACAACACCTCGCCACGGGTCAGATTGGCGCCATCAAGGGTCTGAAGAAGGCTCGGACGGGCGACACGCTGCTCGCCACTGTTGCTCAGAAGCAGATCCCGGATGCCCTCAAGCATATCCAAATCAGACCACCGGAAATTCCCCCGCCTGTAGCTTTCCTCGCGATTGACCCCCACGGGCCTGCAGCTTCCAAGGAGCTAGAGATCGCGCTCGACAATGCTTCACGAGAAGATCCCAGCTTGAGATGGAGCCGTGACGAGAAGACGGAGCAGTTCATTCTGCAGGGTATGGGCAAACTCCACCTTGATATCGCCGTCTATAACCTCAAGCAGAACCCCAAGGTGCAAGCCGACTTCGGCCCTATCGAGGTCGATTATAAAGAGTGTATCACATCCTCAATCGGACCGCATCATGTCACCTTTGACAGGGTCGTCGCAAGTAAGTCGGGCAAAGTATCATGCACAGCGACTCTGGAACCTCTGGAAGATCACCACCGCCAAGCCGCACTTGAGCCAACTATCGAACGCGATGGGAACATGATTCATGTAATCATCGATCTTCCCGAAGAAGGCAATATCGCCTTCGATCCCGAGGAAGCCCGACAGCAACTCATCAACGGCGCCGTCGCAGCTGTGGCCCGCGGCCCGCGTCGTGGCTCCCCCGTTCAAGGCTGCCACATCACCATCACTGTCGACGCCGCAGCTGCCGAGAGCCCATCCGGTGGACACTTCGCCGGCGCAGCATCTCGAGCCGTGCGCGAGGCACTCCGCGAGGCCCACATCACAAGAGGTGCGGTGGGCGTCCTCGAGCCCGTCATGCTTCTACACATTAGCTGTCCCGAGGCAGCCGCGGGCTTGGTGCAGCACGACATCAGCTCGGGAGCCGGCGGGCACGTGCTGGAAGTCAATGACAAGTCTGCCGAGTCGAGTTCGCACATCGACGTCAGCAGTATCTACGCGCCACCAGATCCATACGAGATTGTGGCTTCGCTGAGGGGGAAGAAGTCGTTGGCGAGGACGGTGGAGATCGTAGCCAAGGTGCCGTTCAAGGAGGTCTTGAACTTTGACGAGCAGCTGAGAGGCAAGACTGGCGGAAGACACTCGATGACGATGGCCTTTGATAGTTTTGATCGTGTCGTTGGCCAACGAGAGAAGGCTTTGTAAAGATAGAAAGTGTATATGTACTATATAGAGCAGAAAGCTTAAGAGGCCGTAGGATCCCGGATACCCTCTCCACCTTCCCTAACGTGTTGCGCAATCCGTCGAGAATGGCGTTTGCCTATACAATACTCCTAAATCACCGACTGGTGAGATAGTATGTAGTCTGAATACACAGACTAACTACGATGTCGCTGGACAGGTGCAATTTTCTGACTAAGCAGCACAGAAGTCGTCAATAGTAGGAGACGCAACCCTAACGAAGTTTATTGAGCCAAAACAAAAGGAATTAGAGAATCTCGTTCAAAAGGAGCACATCGCCGTAAAATGCAAAAGATTGTCTAGCACAACCTGGTTTCGATCCAGGGACCTCTGGGTTATGAGCCCAGCGCTCTACCCCTGAGCTATTGTGCTCAGGCTTGTTGATGAAAATTTTGGTGGCTTTGCAACCCATATCTCGCTCAGTAGTGGAGCTGTGACTCACACACCCTCAACCAATGGTTCACCACGTCTCTTCGACCACTCATCTTCTTCGTCTGCTCTACTTCATCTCTGCTCAAGAAAAACGACTGGCCATTTGTCATAGATTAGCTGGCTGTACTCAATAATCTCTCAAAATTATATCTTGGATGTCTCGTTAACCTTGCTACCCGAATCACGTCCAACTGTAGGGATATGGGGGTAGATATCCTCGAAAGACTGCACGTCGTATGGCTCGGCACCCGCGATCCTCGTCGCATCAACCCAATCCCCATGTAGAGCGGCACGAAGACGTTGAATTCGCAGTCAGATGGTGGCGCAAAATTAGACTAGGTTTTTAGGTGTTACTCACGGAAGGGCAGAATGACCTTGGCAGCAACTGTTTGGAAATCGCGCGTGTCTTGGAATATCTACCAAGGGGATGAGATTACCATTACTAGACAGTTTGGGGAACCCTCCTCGCGGCTTTTGAACTTGACACCTCACTTCTACCAAGGTCCATGTTAGCTGCCATGGTGATGAGGAATCCATCGGCCTCTGGCACATCAAGCTCGGGGACGTTCACTGGTAGTTCCTCGGCGCCGACGGCCTGTCTGATGAAGTTGATGGAATATTGAGCAGCGAGACGAGCAGCGCAGCTAAGGACTTTATCCGGCTCGGTGGCCCTGTTTTCATGCGCAACGAAAGGCGCTTGGTCGGGCTTCCTTCCCCTGCTTTACATGCTTTGTGAGAGCCTTGGAGACCCCTATGCTGTTACTGAGCCTCATGTAAGCGGTGTAGGAGGGGCAGTCCAATGACGAAACGGAATACTTCTCTGATACACATATCTCAGGCATGAAATCCAGACCGTGCACATTACTTTGTGCCTACTTAGAAACACCGCGCCTCAACTTGGTTTCTTTCGATAAACTCAAGATCTGGCTTGCGAATACTTGATAGAGAGATCATATCTTTGGACTGAGCTGTAAGTCAAAGTTTCCTTGACTAAATTCTCCGCAATTTTACCCAAGGTATCATCAGTCGGGCGTCAAAATAGTTACCATTGATACAGGCGAGACCATTCCAGACCTGCTACCGGGTAAAATATCTGCCATGGAGATTCGCCGTCTTCGAGTAAGTGCTGCGACAAAACTCCGAATCCGCCTCCAGGCCTGTGAAGCCATCTTATCATCATCGTACAGTAGAGCTATAAGGAATGATACGAAGTTTGTCGATTCTAGGGCAAGTATGTGGATTTCCAGATTTGCGAGCCAAGAGACTTTCTCCTCATATTCGTTGATGATTTGATTCAACACCTCTATTATTCAGCCTAGCAAAAGTCTAATCACCATAACCTCTGGAAACTACACCATGGATCTGGCGAGGTTCGCAGCTAGCCTCACCTCCAAAGCGCTGCCAAAGAGCTTATACAGCTCTCTCCCTATTCTTGTGCTCCACATCGTCACAGCCATGCTGACCGGCATGGTTCAACCTGTCTACAAGTCTTCGACGGAGGCACTAACAACTATCCACGGCAACGGCGGACCCCAGTCAGTCGCAGCCATAGACGGCTTAGAGACCACAATCTTTGGCGCGATGTATCTCAACGGTATCGCAGCCGGCGCATTCCAAATAGAGCATGTCCTGCTGAACGCGCATCCGTCCTCCTCCGTCCTCCCCGCTCTGCTAGTCTACGCCTCCGCTAGGAACGCAACCACCACCGGCGAGGACTTCCTCACCGCGCTCGCCGCAGGGTATAAAGTCTGCGCGCGTATCGGCCTCGCGTCAGGCGCCTCAGTAGAAGACGAGCGCGGATTCCACAACCCGGCCATCAACGGGCAGCTCGCAGCCGTGGCGGCGGTCGGTAACCTCCTCGGCTGGGACGCTGAGACCATTGCCTCCGCCATGGGGTTCGCGGCGTCGAGCTCGGGCGGGCTCGTGGCTTTCCAGACGACAGATGCCAAGACAAAGCAGATTCATCCGGGCCACGGCAGGCCTTTGGGCATCGAGGCTGCGCTCATGGCCCACGCCGGTGTTACGGGTCCGCCTGGTGTCTTGGAGAACGAGATGGGGTTTCTGCACGCTTTCTCGACGGAACCGAACGCCACCGCTCTCACGGATCCGATCGGTGACCGATGGGATTGCGAGGCGACGACGGCGAAGCACTACCCCATGCACTCGAGATTCCAGACGCTCGTCTCCGTCATCCAGGATTACAAGAAGCAAGACCCTTGGGACAAGGAGATCAAGGGTGTCACAGCCTACGTCGGCCCTCGCCTATTGCGACAAGCGCATCAGATCGCTCACCCCGAGACACTAGACCAAGCACAGTACAGCATCCTGTTCTGCCTCGCCGCCTCGGTACTGCTGGACTTGAGCAGTCCGTTTGTTTTCAACGACACGCTGTCATCCAACTCAGGATCATCCCCAAGTTTCTGGTTCTGCGCCTTGTCCTCCTCACGAAGCTGGTCAAAGCTAGCCTTCAGATCTTCACTCGGCACCAGCTTCCTCGACTTAAGTACGAACTTGTCAAGCTTCTTGTTCAGCTCCTTGGTATCGTGTTCATCGAAAGCATCAGCGATATCCTCAATGATGGTCTGTGAGGTCAAAGTCAGCGTCAAAGTTTTTCAAACAGGTCAATGTAGAATTGATAGGTAGAGATGTGTAAGCCTGTGCCGTCAGCTTAGCCTGGTGTGCATGGAGCCGAACTGTGGCGAGTTGCTGGATTCCGTCCTTCATCTTTTCGGCCATCTGGTGCTCTTGGTACTCCCTGGAAGCCCAAGTAGCATCCATGATGACGCCCATCACGATCACTCCGTACTTCACGCATTCATGTTAGGGCACAGCTCCAAGGTTAGAAAGAACCAGACAACAGGAAGACTCACAATTCAACTTCTGACCATTCCCCTTGCCCCGGCTGCTGTCTCAGCTGCGACCTTCTCTGCATCACTCAATCCATTCAGTGCAAGCTTCTCCTGGGCTGCAGAAAAGTTTGCAAGCTTCTCTGCACTCCATCGATTCGCCAAGTCGGCCGGCAACTTGCTGCCAAACGTAGACGAGGTCTACACCCAGCTCTTTGGGGGAGACGCATAGGGAGGGGCTTGGGTTGGAGATGATCCATCTCTGGAACAGATGAAGAGTATGCACGATGATGAGATGAGGGATCGTAACAGTTAGTCCTGGTCTCACATTGAGCATAGATGCGTTCAAACACATGTAGTATCACAGTACTCGGTATGAAATTTGGCATATATGTACGGAGTAGTCGTGACAGGAACCCCAAGAAAAGAGGCTGCATGACTTGGAGAAGTCCCCTGCACAATATGGCCTCTTCCTTGTGCACAAGGAGAAAGTTATCCTCACTCAGTATTGGAAGAGCCGCAGGATGTTCCAATGTAGACACACACGAAGAAGACCTTTCCCGAGAGTACCTACTGAACGACACAATCCATTCTTCATCAAAAACAAAACAAACAAACACATGCAACACCAGGCATTCGCCAGTCGTCACCGACCTGACTACTACTCTGGCCCTCACCGGCTTGTCTATGGGAGAGCGGACGGGATCCCGAATTCTCCGGTGGGTATGGTCGCATGTGATGTTCACTGGGTTGGGGACGGCCCAAGTGCACGTGAGCGTCTTGGGCTTCCTCGGTTGGGGTCGAAAGTAAATAATACCAATGCCAATAGAAACAGCTCTTCGGTGTAGGATTCCATGTTTCGGTCGTACCGGCAAGCTGCTGAACTTACCTTGCTTAGCGGTATATCTATGGAAGTCGATATCCCGAAGGAACTGGAACCCCTCCCACTACACTCGGATGCCACTGGCTCCATTTCCAGCCCAGCGGGAATTGGAGGAGCTCCAGCTCTCTTCAAGCCGGAGGAGCCAATAGTTACGTGGATGTCTTTTTTCCAGATCGTAATGGAGACTGTGGGGGTAGGGCGTTAGATTCTTGTCGGTGAAGGACGAATCCACCGGTCTTGCGTCTTTGTCATCTCGGTATTGACCGAGCCGACACCAAAATGTCTTTGTTGAGGGAGCAATGAAGAATATCCTTCGAATACACTCCTGAGTCTGACTGTATTCAGATTCCTGGCTGTTCCCCAGACCCGATAAGCACTATGCTTATGAAGCTTGAGTGTGTGTATCTACAAACGGAGTGAGTAAGACGGTTTTCGACCACTGTGTCGTATACCAGCCTCAGCGAATAATCCAAAGATCCGAACAACGACTCAAATACTCAACAGTTACAGCAGGGTCGAATTCACTTTTCGTAGACAGCTGCTGTGAACTCTTGACTTTGGTTGTTGATCAAGGGGCCCACACCGCAGGCAAAAGCTACCAACAGCCAGAGCTCATGAAAACAACGATATCCACTGGCGTCATACAACGGGAGACCACGACATATGAACATTAATTCTGTCCAACATCAAAGGCGCCTGTCCCAGCCCACGTGGTCGCATCCCACCTGACCCGGAGCGACTCTGATCCGCGAGGCGTAGATCAGGGAAACAAGACCGACCGGCCGGGTTGCGACCCTGCTGGAGATCCTTCGGTGCAAGGGTATGTGAGTAGTGGTGTTGCTTGCTAAGGAAACAAAATGGAATCATTTTCCTGTCAAACAACTTTTCTTGGGATGAATAACAAAATAACGTGCGCATCTTGGCTGTCTCCTTCCCCTGTTATTTTTAGGTTGGGACGACAGAGAAAACAAGCGCCGGAGGGAGAGGGAGGTCGGTTTGGCGGGTGCACGTTGCACAGCCGACATGTGGGTCCCGGGTAGACGTCTCCGAGAAGCGCAGCAACGAATGAAAAGACGCATTCACCGGCGCTACTCAGGGCTGAGCCTATGCGTGATTGGATCAGAGACCCGCGGCCGCAGGAAACATTTCTCCCCGTCGTCCCAAAAACAAACGCCGACCGGGATTACCAATTCAACATCCCCCATCCCCATCCTCCATCCTGCTTCTCCGACCTCGTGGCCGATGTAGTCCAACGACCCAACTCCGCGCTAGTGCTGACAAGTTGACAACGAAGGAAACAGAATTCCAAGCCCTGCACGCCGAACTGGGCCACCCTGTCAATTCTTACCGGACTACACTGCTCCCGAGGAAGAACTTTGTGAGCCATGGCACGTGGGAGCCGTGCCTTTCCATTTTGGTCTGCGTCTTGTCATCTTGAAAGGCTACCTTGGCCGGCTAGCGAGTGAGTGGTTTTTGCTGCGGACAGGATGAGAGTTGAGCCGAACGTTGGTCGAGAGCTAAGCCTAGCCATCTTCCAAGACCATGCGGGATGGCTTTTGGTCGACGATGGATGGACCTCGAGGTTGGATGACATCCCAAATTAGACTACGCACACCAACTTGTGAACTGCTCATGTTCATCCCGTTTGAATAGATGGGATTCCAGTATATAACTAGACGTCAGACCCCGCTCTGACGATGGCTTCTCTCTTGCATCTCATCATACAGTGAACGCATAAAAGCACCATCTCATATTTCCTTGAGTCTAATATACTTGTCTCCCTTCCTACTTTGACCAGGATTCCTCGACATCGAAGTCTCTAGCCAGCATACAAAGCAGCAAGAAAACCTTCAAAATGCACTTCACAACCAGCTCCGTCGCCCTCACCCTGGCCCTCGCCTCCTCGGCCCTCGCAGCCCCCTACAACAGCCCCCGCGCAGAGACAACCACCGCTCCCGCTCCCACTTCCACTCTATCCCTCACCCAGCAGCTCTTTCTCGCCGACACGTAAGTCCCTTATCTCCTTCCTGAATCTTCTCTCTCTCTCTCTCTCTCACACACACTAACAAAACCAAAAACCAGCGCCGCAGACCGCTTCAAGCTCCTCCCAGACGACAAGCAATTCATCTTCGACTTCAACCAACCCCAACAAAACCCCGGCAAAGGAGGTGAACTCGTCGCCGCCAACCGCAAAACCTTCCCGGCCCTAGTCGGCACCGGCGCCGGCATGGCCGTAGGCCGCGTCGGCCCTTGCGGCATGAACACCCTGCACGTCCACCCCCGCTCCGCCGAGCTCCAGATCGTCGTCAAGGGCCGCCTCATCACCGAAATGACGCCCGAGAACGGCGTCGTCCTGGCGGCGGACGGGAAAACCCGCCGCGCCATCCGCACCGAGCTGGGACCCTTCCAGATGACCCCCTTTTACCAGGGCTCTCTGCACACGCAATTCAACCCGGATTGTGGCGACGCCGTGTTCGTGGCGAGCTTTGCGTCCGAGGACTTTGGCACGGGACAGGTTGCGGATGAGACGTTTGCGTTGACGGATGATGTTATTGCTGCTACGTTTGGGCAGAGTATTGCTGGTGCCGATATCGATCGCGTGCGCAAGGCTATTCCTGCTAGTATTGCGCTTGGGGTTGACGAGTGCTTGAAGAAGTGCAACATCCAGAAGCGTGCTTTGTAAGCTGATGGGAAAAGCGCTTGAGAGATATTGATGGTGTTAGCTAGGGTAACGTTGTTATTGATTGCTATGCAGAGCATGGCGTCTTGCATCTGGCAAGCGAGCATTTGGTTTGGGATTTGGATTATTGCATGGGCTTTGGGCGTTTTGCATTGTCATTCTTTCTCTTTCTGTTTTCTTCCTCCCTCCTTCCCTTCAGCTAGCTTTTGCGGCTTTATTCTCGTTCGTTGTATTTAGATTTTGGTGAGCACCTCATTAGAAGTACGTAGCATCGTGGAAAAAATGAATTACCCTGTACATACGCGATTGACTGGTCCCGACCCTCCATACATGTAGAAGACTCAAGACGATGCCCTGCGACACACCACTCAAATCAGAATCACATCTCTGTCGGGGCGTAATCATCCACGCCGTACCTCATGACACCGTACAAGCTCACTGCCGTCATGCTCTAGTAAGTGTTGTAGTCAGGGGCGGCTTGTTGCTCTCATCTTGCTTCGATATGGCCCTCTGCTCCTGGTAATTGAAGAACGAGAAATATTGGGATAAATACACGAAAGCGATGATTTGAAACTGGGATCGAGGCACTTGGATCTCATTGAGCATGAACATTCGTTGATTGGTTGGACCGGACCGTACGGCAAGTGACAGGCCTAGTATCTCTCGATCGAGGTCTGAACTACCCTAGAACAGACATCAACGGACGCTCGACAAGCCGTCATGTCTTGTCCACATACCACTCCACATCACCCCCTGTTGCTCTCGGGCAATACTCATCCACGCGTTCTCCAAGCACGTTCTCGCATAATACAGTTCCCCACATGGAATAAGATTTTCCGGTCCTAAATACCCCCGCTCCCCCATGTCATGACCGATGTTCCATTTCACATAAAAGCTTCCTCCACATGTTTCTCGAATAATATAGTATAAGGTCAAAATAATACGTGCGTAAATGGGTATAGATGAGAAGCAAGCCGATCCGAAAATAAGTAAATGCTCCTCGTTAGAGAAGCCGAGTAGAAGATACCCGAAAGAAAGCTTTGCCTGCTCGTGTGGTCAACACGAGAATGCTAAGACAATAAACACTAGACTGTCGCGATAGTATCGCGGGAATTCGATGTATACGTCCAGATAAATTGTTATGGAT
Organism: Colletotrichum fioriniae; assembly: GCF_027942845.1. Lineage (NCBI taxonomy): Eukaryota > Fungi > Ascomycota > Sordariomycetes > Glomerellales > Glomerellaceae > Colletotrichum > Colletotrichum fioriniae. Next base: position 1,675,371 of record NW_027076842.1, read on the forward strand.
GAAAGTGCCATATGTTACCGGCGTATATGCAAAACTTGCCGCATGGTCGTAAGCGGTGAATCGAAACGAAGAATTGCCAGCAGCGCAAAAGGTACGTGGCAAGCGAGCTTGCCCAGGGGGTGGGAAGAGTACATCCGACCGAGCGGGCTGGTTCCGAGACAATCGAGGTCGGCTGGTGGCAGCAAAAGGACGGCGCTGCGTCCTGTTGACAAGCATGGACGTGGAAGCGAAGAACGGGCTGCTGCTGCTGGCTAGGGTGAAAGAAAGAATGCGACTATCAACTGAGCACACTCAGTAGAGGAATGTGGCTGCGACGAAGGCGATGACGAGGCCGGCAATGGCACCACCGCCTTGCCTAACACCTTCGTTCTCCTTAGAGGTCGTGGCGGGTGCTGATTCTTCCGTTTCTGTGGCGGTGGCGGGCTTGGAAGTCGTACCATCGGAATCGGAGGACGTGGTTGTCGAGTTGTCGTTCTCGTGGAACATGCCGGCCATGACAGTCGGGGCGCTTGATGTCGTCGAGGAGGCGGAGGTAGCGACGCTGGAAGCCTTGGAGCTGGAGCTTTTGACAGCCTTGGAGGAAGGCGCAGCGGAAGAGGACGAGGGGGGCGTCGGCGTCGGTGTAGGCGTAGGAGTAGGAGTAGGAGTTGGTGTGGGAGTCGGGGTGGGAGTGGGCGATGGAGCGGCGGAAGACTTGGCGACCTTGATTTCAACCTTGGTATCCTTCTCGTCAGAGTCGTCGGAGTCGCTTCCTCCGGATCCGTCAAGAGGGAAGACGATGATGCGGCCCTTCTTTCCCTTGGGGACAGTGACAACACAGTACTTGGCATTGCCAGCGCCGGTGCCGGCTTGGTTGCTGGTCACCTCCCAACAGCGTTTGCAGAGGGGTCAATGGAGCAAGGAGTGCCATTGCAGCCGCCATCAGGGCACTCGATCCTGACTCCGTAGGTAGGCTTCGTGTTCTTGAGCGCGGAACCCTCCCAGATGGGGTTGTAACCGAGGGTGACGAAAGTTCGGCCCTGACCGTCTTGGTTGGCTCCCGCGACGTAGGCAGCCCAGTTACCAACTGCCTTGGAGGAGTCGCCCCAGATACAACCCTCATCCGTAACTCCAGGCGGGTTGATGTAGTAGCTAAATATCGTTAGTCTCTTCATGTTGACCCATATTCGAGACAGCGAACTCACTGAGCACTGGTGCTGCACCAGTAACTAGGGTCGGGAACAGCAAGAGTGATGGACTTGTCAATGACGCTCGGAATGAGCATAGCCTCGTTGCCCGGCAGGACAGTTTGGCAGAAGGACAAAGTCTTGCCACACTTGTTGTAGACCTCAACGGTACCTGCTCCATCAACGCAGTAGGGAGAGCCCTTGATGGGCTTTGAGGCCTTGCCATCAGAACCACAGTACAAGCCACCGTTCTGAGCTGGTTAGCCTGCGAGCTACAGTGCGAGAAGTTGGTGAGGTTCTTACCATGGACGAGGGGTACGTGTAGGTCGAATCAGGTTCCCATTGCGCCATGACTTTGCCGGCTTTGCAGGCAATAGGGCAGTAGCTTCCTTCAACACAGGCTTGATCGGGACTCATGGCAAAGCCATTGTTCATGGCACCGGGGACCTTGACCAGATCGCCATCGCTGGGCAAACTGCAAATGGCCTTGCCGTCAGAAGTTCTCTTGATGACATCCCTCTCAGCAAGCGTCTCGATTTCCTCGTTGGGGCCCAGACCGGACTTCAACTTGTGAAGGTGACGGTGAGTACCATCATGAGCTTCGGCGGGTTGGGCAGAGAATAGAATGAGAGCCGAGCCCACGGCAGCCTTAACGGTAGAGAGCTTCATCTCGGAAGCGGGGTTTCGTCGAGAGTCGACGTGGTTTCCTCTAAAGACGGTTCAAAAAAAAAAAAAGACAGGATATGATTCCTGATGGTCGGCGCGTCGCGCAACGTGGTGACAACGGCGGTCGGGTTTGGAGTCCGGGTTTGATGCTATAACATGGAAATGGCGAATTAGAATAGCTACAGCGCGTGAGCGTGTTGGATTCGTAAAGAACGTGATGTCTTCGAAAGCGAATGACTAGACAGCGAATGTCGGTGTAAAGAGCGGAACGTCTCAAAGCAGAGACTGGGCAAGGCGTAAGGATGCGGTGCAAGGACAAGAGAAAGAAAGAGGAGAATGAGCGAGGGTGGAGGTGGCAGGATGGGTCGACGATAAAATGAGAGAGAGCAGCAAGGTATCCGGGGTGGGAATCGTTCAGCCTACTGTGGTAGGGGGCCCATCTGCCCGTCTCCTCTGGGCAAGCCGCAAAAGGCAGAGAGGTGCGTTGACGGAACCTTGCGCGCGATCCTCACCCTGTTGGCCATAACGGGGGGAGACTCGAGGGGGACCTGGGTGGACCAGGGCCCTTTGAGGGGCGGGCGCAAGGATTCTGGCTGGTCATGGCGACATTAGGCAATGGGCAAGCGGTGATGCTTGGCTTAGCCGGGGGCGGTTGAGGCGGACAAGCGTCGATGCGACGAGCTTGATGAGCATCGCGCAGTTGGAACTCGGAAGACTCGAAGACTGGCCGGGGGTTAAGGAGACTCAAGGATTCGAGACCCGGGGGGAAATGAAAATGACATGGCTCCTCGGCCTTGGACAAACTCGCCAATCAGACAGGGCCATCATCTCGGCAAAGCTTGACTTGTTCTTGGAAAGAGCCAATGAGAGATGTTGCGCATCCAAGCCGTTGCTGCCGTTTGGAGCCAAACGAAATGAGGGCACCAACGCACGGTTCCCAACGGGGTCCCAGACTCGCAGCCGGGGTCGACGAAGCACTCCAGACTGCGCGGTACGTATCTATCTGTACCTGCATAAGTTTGCATTGTTTTCACACTCGACCAATGAAATCGTGCACAATTTGAGTGTATCCACTGCCTGTCCCTCAGGCACCAGCTCTGATTGGCCGCATCGACCGAAAACTTCCATTGTACGTGCCTTAGCTTAGCTACCCACCTTAAGGTACCTTGGGTAGCTTTTTCCCTTTTCCCTTCCATTTGCTGCCAGTTCCATCGCGTCGTCGACTCGTCCAGATGGAAACTGGAACCATCTCCAGAAAACAGGGGGAAAAGAACAGACCGCACCGCTTCGTTGGTCGGCTAGGGAGCGTTGCCTGTTTGGGCGATTAATGAGATGAGCTTTCTGGCGCCATTGACAATTCGAGCGCAGAGAGGTGCACGCAAGTGACAAATTGGCAGCCAGCGACCACCAAAGCTGGTGAGAGACCGCCGCTCGCAATGTCACACGCGCTTCCTGTCATCCAATCTTAACCTTCAAGCTTAATTCCACGTGCTGTCACGGTAGTAAACAGGCTGCAGGCCATCCGTTGCACTGCATCCTACCTACTTGTACTCGATCCAGACTCGACAGAATTTTCCTACCGCTTCCTGTCTTTAACCGACTGATTATCATTGACTGAGACTGATGCTATGCCACAGCCACCTCCTTGAACTGGAACCCGCATTCTAGTGCGACAAAAGAATGGGCGAGAAAAGGCCGCATGATTCACGTCTTAGGTGGGCAGCGGGCTACGAATACAGGGGAACACAATGTCTCGGACGACTCTCAACGGTATCTTACTGCCGCACTGGAATGCGGCAAAGCGCCTTCTTCAACACACAACGCCGGTAACGCCACACGACTCAGCGGTCTTGCCTTCTGCTTCTGGAAGAAAGTCTCCAATTGTTGCGATATCTAGGATAGTTATCACTGTACCGAGGCGTCTCCGTACCTAACTTACCTGGTCAAGGTACGTACTTACCTCAGATAACCGGAGAGTGGGCCCTTCCTCCATTCTCAACTCCTTCGCGCCCCTTTCGAGCCAAGACTTTTGGTAAGAGGAGTCTCTCGTTCTCTCCTCAATCGCTGGTTGTTGTTGGCGCCTCGCAGGCTCGCACCACTTACCGAAACGTGCTTGCCCTTTTTGAACCTCATCCTCCGCCATCTTCAAACCTCCACCCGGCCACCCCCAGACCAAGACGGACTTCTCTTCCCTTTGCGTATGTCATGTCGTCGACTTGCTGAGCATCCGTTGCACAACTCGAGTCTCTCGAGGAAGAGGAGACGCCGACCCTTGCCCATGTGGGCGTTTTGCATGAGCCTCATGTCATGAATCTTCCTCCACCCACAACCCACGTGCTCCGTCCTTTGCCTCTATCTCTATGGGTGCGCAGTAGAGACTTGACCTGGACAGTGGAAAGAGACCGAGCGACTCCTCGCCAAACGTCTCCATCGGTCCATCTCCATCTCGCCTGGGTGGACGAGCCAACGGCAGAGAACCTGTCAGGCCGTCTGTCAGTCGTCAGCAAAACCGCCGAACGCGATCTATCGACCAAGCCCGTGCGATAGATCTGGGGACGTCGTCTGTCGCCACTCCTTTCTCGGACACTGGTGACGGAGCAAGGAAATTGCGCCTACCAAATTGTGCGAGATTGCACCAGAGCTGATGTGCCCGGCGTCCATTCTAGACCAACTAGCTTTGTACTCGTACACTCGCGGCAGTCGCCGATACGCTCTGTAGTGTTAACCTCCACCGGCCAACATCATGACATTTGCCTCACCCGGCCAGCTTCACAATGTTGAGCTGGAAGCTGTTCCTCCTCGGCCAGCAATTCTTAGGCTCCTCCATGGATACATCTCGTATTTGAAGAGTGGCCCTCATCGTTGCTGATCATTTGCAGTATTGGGTGGGAAGAATCTGCACTGTCGCTCTTCTAGCCATCAACCGAGAAATACGGCCTGTGGCCACATCACGCCACGCCCGCTCTGTTACTCGCTTGGTTTGATGAGTAGGAACTTGAGCAGCGCTGTGCCCTGCGCTAATTGCCACATAACTAGCTACCCTCAGGCTTAGTTGAGCTCTTCAAGAGTACAGTACTGGAGCAACTCTTGACGCATGTTTCGTTGTGTCGGCCCGCTCTAGCAGCGGCTCTCGTATGCCGAAATGGAGATCACTGGCCGGCCGACATCGGGTAGTGGCTAAGCTTGACTCAACAGAGCGCAGAGCAACCTCAACTCCCCTGAAGGTGCCGGCCTTGCTGTCTCGTTGTCAGACCAATCGCTTCTTAACAAACCTTCTGTGATATTGTCGATGGCCTAGTATCGCTCAATGACTATTGAGGACGAGGTTTGTCAACAATTGAATGGCAGCTGAGTCTCCGTGGTCGGCTCGTGGGAATGAGGCTAACCTCCTGTGAGTTGAAGTAAACTAGACACACCAGTAGCTCATCGGCACTGATTTCGCAGTCATCGAGCTAGTCAGGGACCAAAGGAACCATTGGGAGCTTTTGGGGGAACCGGTCCAAGTTCTCAACCATAAGACCCGACCAAGTTTGAGATAAAGCCTGGCACTGCGTCTTTGATCGCGTTTTGCGGTCTCAAGCAGCGGCGAACATATCAAATACTGCTTTCGCATTTGCCTTATTCTCTAAATATCGATGACATCAGTCAGCACCAGTGGCTGTATCGGTGACTTGAACTACTGTTCCATAAGCGAAGCTGATCATCAGTTCCGCCTCATAGCGTTTACATTCAGCAGGCCGGCAATCTCCTTGAGAGCCATGTCTACAAAGTGTTTTACCTGGGGCCATAGGGGTCCAGTTTGACCGACTGTTTCCTATGCCTTTAGGTCTTCATCATCTACCTCCTGCCTACTGTCTTGCACATCGCTGCTCGAGCCTCGGTGATTCATACCAATCACAGGCACATACTTCCTCGTGACATGATGGTCGGCTGGACGCTATAGGCAACCAGATCCCAGACATATTCATCGATCTGATGACTAAACCGGCTGGCAAATCGAGGTCCGTTGCTGTACGCAGGAGAGGCTTTGCCGTCGGACTTGCGGACGACTCGCTCGTTGCTGAGCGGGAGCCTGTAGTAGGTTCTTTCCGGCGGCTACGTATTGGTCCTCGTATATGGGCATGAGTTCGTGGTTGAGCGGGGTCTCTGCGCAGTGTCCAAGAGAGGGGATGTCCCAATACTTGCTGTGCCACGGGTCTTGGGCATCTGGAAAGACAATATGCGTCGAATCATCTGCTATTCGCCGGTGCGTTCCGACTGTGGGAAGTTGGTTAGGGTTCACTTGTCGTAACCGTAAGACTAAATGCTCGTAGAAGCTGATCATGATAGCACGAACATGGATGTCCCAGGCGACATCTCCTTCCAAGACCAGGACGGAGGGTAATCCCTTAATTCCTATATGAGTCCAAGACTAAAACCACACGTAAGCTGAAAGGTTTCACCAAGTTTCAGTGGGGGTTTCCCTGATATTGGCGTGAGATCTCCAGCTCTTCTCAGCCTTTTCTTGTCATGTGTCGGGGACATGTCCTTGTCATTGATTATATTGGCCTCGGAGGCCGGAAGAACCTCGAATTGGACACCAAGTATGGAAAGCTTGGATTGTTGCCGCGTCCAAGAGGTCGAAGCTTATTAGCTTATTGATGAGATGCGCGGTCGAGAGAGCGCTACTGCCAAATCATGGACTCGGTCTAATGTAAGAGTGATGTCAGATTTCAGCATTCCAGTACATGCTCATGTAAATTTAAGAAAGGTCCTCGATATCTTACTATTATACCCAAGGTTCTTTCAGCTTTTCCACAGCCATGAGACTTCAGTGTCCGTCTTGAACAAGGAGTAGAAAGTACTACAACCTTAGTAGATCGAGAGATGGAGGAATGTGGGCACAGGAAGCGGGATGGAAGGCTGCTAAGAGCAGAGCGGCTCTGATTTCCGTTGATTGACAGAATGCTGCGTCGTTTTAACACTCAGAGCACAGCGAACGGGTTGACCTCGACCAGACCGTATCCTTCAACATTCTGACAACACTTGTAAACACCTGTCACAGTGATGTACCCTTTGACAGTGCCTCAACATCAGACGATACCGCTCTCTTACCTTATAAGGACTTTCATGTCCTCTTCACATAAACCAGCAAGCACTGAGCCGGATGGTCGAGGAGTTACGGACTGTAGAGTCCTAGAGCTCGCTCGCACATGTCGTTCATTTTAATTACCAGGGGAAGGACTAAAATGATAAAGGGGCATCTTGGACACAGTTAAAGCAAGCAAGAAAATTGAAGGGGATAGACTGATCGAGGTTCGAACCTGGACCCCGAAATAGAATCGTAGACTCGATGGTCTAACCGTGACCGCCCGCTACCTCCTTCCATCGCTTATAGGTAATACAATGAGCTTGCTCAAGTCTTCAGGGCTGTGATATCAGACGAGACAGAGGAAATTGTTGAAGAATAGGCATGCGCCGATCCTTGTGTCCATACCTATATCTAGTGATCGGCCCATCCTGCTTTGGCATCCTTTGGTCCATCGAGCACAGCCCCGAAGGTTTCGGCAGGCACCAAGGTTTCCATCCGAGTTCTTACCATTTGCAAACCCCATACTGTCGGCACTTGTCAATGAGATGGGAGGTGGCCTTCCCGTCAGTCTTCGAGCTTTCAATTGCCACCCTAAGGCGATTCGCTCCGGGCAGTGGTTCATAGCCTAACACGGGGGAGAGCGGGCGATGGAACAGCTTCTCCAAGTAATCCCTGCGTACCAGCCGGGATTAATACACACCATCCTCATAGACAGTAGGAACTTGAGTTCAGCATGTGTAGATTGAAGCAGAAGGATGTTCAAAAAAGTTTGCCTTCATCTTTGCCACAGCCTGCTACTTTTACAGAACACGACATGACATGCGTACACATGTATTCGAGCGTTTGATCGTCACCTTTTGAGGTTTGTAATGGATAAGGCTACCGCGTTCCCATGCTTGGAATCTCTCACCGTGAAAACTAGAGTTTTACAGAGTAGACACGAGCAGAATGATAATTAGTATGGAAAGACATACGGTCGCGTTTATCAACGACTACTCAAAAGGTTCGGAAGAGTTTTTCTCGAACGTCCCAAACGGAACTGGAGAGGAACTGCCCACGAGATTGTCTTACTTCAACCCGAACATCCCCTATGTCTCACCGAACGGAAAAGACGGATTTACCACGGGTTCCCGAATATGGCAAGTTCAACAGTTGGAGATCGGTCAATCATTTGAGGGGTAACCTCCCCTGCCTCCAAACGCACCCTGAGAGATCGGCCGCCCACGACCTCATCTGATTGGCACGCACATCAGATCTTGACTGCCCGCTCAGGCAAACAGAGGTTAAACACCCACAGACTACATCTTTGGGGATGAGATGGCCTTCAGATTTGAACAAGCCCTTCCGGCTTTCATGCCGGCTCCTAAAAAGAAAGTGGAAACGTGGAGAGAGGCATTGTCTTGGGTTGCGTGCGTCGGACGAATTGGAGTCGCGCGTGGTCGCTCGGATCTGCAGCTCACCCGCATGCGATGCTTGCGACACACGCGTCATAAACTCCAACCTCCTCAACCCCACGCTCGAGATCGGCGAGAATGCCGCTTCCATCGTTGCATCAACTCCCCTTCGGTAGTCCATTTACCGAGCTTGATACCGCAAGCTTCCCCTCATCGTCTCCCCATGTAATTGAATTAGTTCCCGTGTCCCCCCCCCTCTTCCCCACGGGGTAACGGAAATCCTACTAAAAAAGTAGCTTTATACCGGAGAGGTTCTGTCTTCCCGTGTTACCATATAATTTTTCCCTCGTGGGTTTAAGCTTCTCAAGGTCATCCCAACCTTTCACTCTTCGTCTTCCCCCATGTCATAGCAACAACGACGACCGCCGGAAAGCACAAACTAAGATCAGAAGCTCTCACCGGCGCCATGGAGACCAACAAGCCCAGCATAGAACAGGATGAGAATACTGCAAAGGGCGAGACCGAAAGCGTTGTGAAGCCCACAGCCTCAAACCCGACCCCGTTGGAATGGGCTCAACACTTCACGAGCCAGGATGAGGCCTGGCATAAGGCCATGGACAAGACTCTCCTACGACGTGTAGACCGGCGTCTCATGCCGACCCTCGTAGTCATGGTGAGTCTCAAAACATGAACGCCAGAATAATTCCTTCAAAAGCTTCAACAAGTTCTGACATGAAGTAAAACACAACAGTACCTCCTCAACTTCCTCGACCGCTCCAACCTAGCCCAAGCCCGCCAGGGCACCCTCGAACGGGACCTAGGCATGACGGGAACCGACTTCAACCTCGCCACCTCAATCTTCTTTGTCGGCTACCTCCTGATGCAGCTGCCCTCCAACCTCTTACTCACAAAAGTCAAACCCTCCTTCTACCTCGCCGCCTCCTGCTGCCTCTGGGGCGTCGTCTCGACCTGCAACGCCGCCGCCGACTCCTTTACGCACCTAATCGTCATCCGCTTCTTCCTCGGCTTCGTCGAGGCGCCCTTTTTTCCGGGTGCCGTCTTCCTCATGTCCTCATGGTACACCCGCGCCGAGCTCACCCGCCGCATCGCCTACCTCTACGCCGGCAACGCCCTCGCCAACATGTTTGGCGGGCTCCTCGGCGCCGGCATCCTAGGCGGTCTAGAAGGGGACTTGGGTATCGCGGGGTGGAGGTGGTTATTCATTATTGTGAGTCATCGCTGTCTCTCCTGTGTGAGAATGATTTCAAAGTGTCCAAAAAGAGAGAATGACTGACATGGCAATATATCGACACAGGAAGGCGTGGCAGCCATCGCATTCTCCCTCGTCGCCATGTGGATCCTCCCAGACTACCCTCACACGACCAAGTGGCTCTCGGAGGAGGAGCGCGCCTACGCCGCCTGGCGCCTCATCGAGGACATCCAGGAGGCCGACACGTACGGCGAGCAAGGCATCCTCGACGGTGTCAAGATGGCGGTGCGGGACTACCGCCTCTACATCTTTGTCCTGATGCAGCACGTCTCCCTCATCTCGCAGACGTTTCAGTACTTTTTCCCAACGATTGTCGGCACGCTGGGCTACGGCAAGATTACGACGCTTTGGCTGACTGCGCCCGCGTGGGTATGTTTGACTTCTTCCATAAATTACCTTGATTTTTCCGTCTTGTTACCTTGTGAGGGGTTTCGAGAAACTCTCAACTTACACACTCTTTTCCAATAGGCTGCGACGTTCCTCATCTCGCTCTGCGTCACTTGGTCCTCCGCAAAGACCAAAGACCGCTCTCTTCACATTGTATGCCTCACGCTCGTCTCCGCCGTCGGGAACGCCATCGCCACCGGCTCGAGCAACCTCGGCGCGCGGTACTTTGCCATGTTTCTCATGCCCATGGGCGCCATCTCCGCATGTAAGTTCCCTGGTGGCAGTTAACATCGCCTCCTCCTCCTCGACAGGGAACATGACGTCTGACACAGTCGTACTCCAATAGATCAAATCATTGTATCCTGGGTAGCAAACTCCTTCCCCCGACCACTCGTCAAGCGCTCAGCCTGCATCGCCATCGCCAACATGATTGGCAACACGGCAACAATCTACGGATCCTACAGTGAGTAACAGTCCTCACAACCTTTCTTCTCATCAAACCTCAAAGCGGGAGCTTGACTGACTGACTAACCAAAATCAAAAAAGTGTACCCAAGCAGCACGGGACCCCAATACGTCCCCGGCGGCAGCGCCAACACGGCAATCTGCGTCCTCGTCGCCATCCTCGCCCTCGTCCTCCGCTACCTGCACAAGTGGGAGAACAAGAAGCTCGAAAAGGCCGAGCTCGACGACGCCGCCGCGCTGGCCGAGGGAGGTGGCGAGAAGACCGCGCCCGTCGATCTGAAGCAGGAGAGGAGGGCTGCCGGGTTCAGGTACATCTACTGAAGCAGAAGATAGTTGAATGGGCATTTCGTTACCGTTGTATGACGGCGAGAGTTGTAGCTTCTCTGCGTTTTTGTGCTAGGCCGAGTTTGAAAGATAGCCCTACTTCTGTTGATGGCTTTTCTGGACGGGAATTTCCTGCCGTAGAAGGCCTTGATGAGTTAAGATACCTCACAGCTTCGAGTTGAGAATGAATGATGCCAAAGACCCCGTCAAAAGTCAGCCGCAAGCTTCTCCTGGGCCTGGGAATGGATCACTAGAGACCTTTTGTGTCAAGTGTCTATCGGAAGTGAATGTTTCTTGAAATATCAATCACGCTAGGAAGACAATCCTGTCGAGCAGTCTCCGCCATACGGTATCCAGCCTATTGAGACTTCTTGGAGTACGGAACGGAGATGATGGCATGTAGATTTGTCCGATGTTGTAGTGCTCATTCAATGACAAACCAGTTTAGCGTTGCAGAGGTCTTGAGTGCTGCGTTCCATTGAAATTGGAGAAACGCCGCTCTCGGGAGGGTCAACATCATCTTACAGGAGCAATTAATAGATCAAAATGATTGGATCACACGCAGAGACGAAATTTCTCGATATTCGGTATAACCCACAGAGACATCAATATCGAAGTTGGCAGATATCTCCTAGAATGAAGTCAAGTACAAATTGTCTCGCTTGTTTTCCAACACGCAGTGCTCGAATCCGCTCAAAGTGCCGCTTTCTATACAACATCAACTTGGTCCTTATAAATGACTTCCGTACTTTCTCCTCGAGTCTCGGATTGGCTCTGCGTCTAGCAAAGACAATATGAGACCTTAGTACTCTCGTGGATCATTCTCTCCAAAACAGTTTCCCGTTCTCTCGGAATAAGGCGGTCTCCACTACACCTTCACCCATGGCTCCGACTCTACGTATCTGATTGACACGGTCGGACTTATGTGTGCCACCCCAGTCACCTATAGTGTCAAGCTGTAGTAACTCCAAGCGGCAGCCTTGTCCACATATTGTCTCCCAGATCGACTTAGCAACTTCCGCAGGCGTCACCCCCGCCGCATCTGCATCTATCGTTGTTTCGAATTTTCTCTGATACGCACGAGCTCTTCGTCTACATCCGCCATCTCCAGCCCGCACTTCAAGTTCAGAGTGTCGAAGTGTAAGGTAGAGATTTCGGAGGCTCCGCATCCGCCCGAGAGACTCGCATGCCTCTGTCATCTCTGGTGAGCTCGTCTGGAACGTAGGCACGGTGATCGTGACTATCAGGTCCCGCACGCAGATGCATGTCTCCGACAGCACGCACAAGTCCTGCGGCGCGATTCTGGGATACTCCTGCATGGAATGAGAGCCGTAGGAGGGGCGAATGCTTAGTTTGCGCAGAGATCCTCCGAATTTAGACAGCGCAAACTGTACGGCTGGTGAAGGTACTCGACCCTCGAGCGAGAGGGATGTTAAGGCTGGCATGATGGCTAGAAACTCAACAGCCACGTCTCCACGATTTGCGACCCCCTCCCAAGCAGGTCGGGGGCCAACGATGACTTCATTGTAGTTTAACTCCAGACTTTCGAGTTGGTGGAATCTGGCATGCGTCGTAAGCCATGGTAACTCTCCAGGACTTGCAGTCAATCTCAGATGACGCAGTGCCGCGAAGTCCGTTGCCTTGAACCACGCCATGAGCCTATCGGGGTTGGTTTTCTGTAGTGTCAGAGAACGCAGTGAACCGAGCTCTGACGACTTCAAAATCTTTGACAGATCCTTCCCAGGTATGAGACTGTGGTCGAGTGTTTGCACGATCAATGCTTGCAACTCATTCTTGAAATCTGCGTCGTATTTTCGCTTATGTCTGCCTCCGAAGAATGGTTCCAGCTTTACTGTCTTGAGGTTCGGCGATAGGCCGCCGATGAGATGTAGCATTACCGATTCGTTTGTATGTGCAATGGACGTCTGGTAATACTCTTTTATAGAGATACTATGCAATTGGGGCGCAAGAAGAAGTGCAACATCATGCGCGTCAATAGCAGCGCCTTCGCTGCAGTGAAGATCGAAACCATTGATTTCCAACCGACAACTCGGGTGGTGCGTGCGAATGGTCTCGAGGAGAAGAGGCGAAAAGCTGCTTTCGTGTTCAATGACCATGTTGGTCAGTCCGGGCAGGGCTTCGAGCAGTCTGATCATGGGAGTCCACGCTTCGGGATCGACAAAGGCATCGCGGAGTCGTCGGTTCTCGGGTGACTTGTGCTTGAAATAGAACGAGTTCTCCTTTCGAACTGGTAGTATCATGTGTCGGTCAGGCGAGTAGAGATCGCTGTGAGGGAGCGACTTGTCTAGAAAGGTCATCCTCAGGCGCCTGACATGCCTAGCTGAGTTTGTGCGTCCCAGGACTGCGAGCCAGGAATCGACATCGCGCTGTAGCCTCCGAGGATGCTTGACGAGGATGTGGATATCGCGGAACAAGAAGCAAGTGGCGGCTGCATGGAAGGCTTTGTTGGTGAGGGAAAAGGAGGACAAATCCGGCCCAGCAATGCCATCGAGATGCCCCGCGATGCTGATGAGGGTCTCAGCCGGAAGTATATCCAGTATTCTCGCGGCCATTGTCGCTTCAGTCGCTCGAGTGGTATCGCAGTCGCAAAAAAAGCACTCGACGAGGATGAAGAAGGATAATCAGAGACATCGTGGGTAGGCTTGCGTCAACATGAGACAGAAACGTGTTGGACGAGGGAAAAAGCACCTCCTCGGGCGCGAGGTTGGCTCACTTGCATTGTTTGCTTGAGAAGAGTGGATTTGGAGTCCTGATAGGGAAAGGGAAGGATTGGTTGGTGCAAGAACGCACACCAAGCCCGTCACCAACCAACGACAATCAGGAAGTCGGAAGTCTTGGGCCGGCTTCCAACCGACGCGGGAACGGAAAAGACGCCGGGCTGGGAAGGTGTTGGCCGAGACAGTTGGTCAAACCGTCAATGTAGGCGAGCTCTGCTTTTCCAGTGGCCAACTGCAGCTTGGCTGCTCAAAGTACCAATGATGGAAGTGATTACCTCAGAAGAGACAGCCTGGGAGAGTTTCCACATGCAGCATCCCCGTGACCATGATGACTTGAGAGAGATAGCCATCCAAACACAAGCCCGAGAAGCCAAGCAGAGCCTCAATTAGGTTGGTGACGAATGAAGGGGATTTATTCATCTGTCAGAAGGGGGGTAGCTGACAGCTCAGCGTTGGTTTGCCGGTCTGAGACACATCTCAATTAATAATGTCTCTGCTTAAGCGAAGCGGCACAGCTGTCTTGCGGCTTGCTTGGGTCATTCACAACTCCCCGTCGGCATTTCCCATCGTAAATCCGGTACCTCTCCATCCCCATGCGATAACGTAGTGGTCAGCCAACAGCTTCCACTCCTCCACCTCGTCAAGGCCCTCTAAACGGTCCACTCTCTCCTTTTCCTCACTTGGCACCCAGCTTTCCCAAATCCGTTCCACGGTCAGCGCCTTGGCGTGCTCGAAGCCTGCATCGCGCAGACGCTGCGTCTGATCCTGCGGCAGCTTATAATTCTCCAGAGTAGGCATGCGAATTCTCCTTGCTGCGAGGTTGGAAGTCATCATCTTGCCGAAAGGGTCGTCAGGCCTGATTGGTTCGTACACCACAATGGCGAGATTAGGAACCTTTTGCTCAAACAAAGATACAACTTGCTTCGTTGTAGATGTCTCTAGGTAGCAGAGACAACATTCTGAGATGAGTAGAGTAGGGATATCTGTTCTGATGCCCGCAAGAGGCGTTGCGCCGTCCTGCACCATTTCTCGGAGATCCCGCCCATGACAATAGTATTTGTCTGATGCGGACGGTTGACAGCTCCACGAACCGTCTTCCTCAACCGAGGGGACTCCGAGGATGTTTCGCAATGGAGGGGCTGCCTGCACTATACGTGCCTTCTTGCGAACTGTGACTGAGAAGTCTATTTCATGGTAGACCAGCTGAGGCCTTTTTGCTCTAGGAAAGAGGCGAAACGGGCGGGTGTCAGTGCCGGCACCTAACGAGATGATTTGTCTCTCATTCGAACCGGGTTGCGCATTGTTTGCCTCGTCCAAGAAGCTGTCAATGAGGTTGTCGAGAGCAACGGTCCTTGTATAAGTGCCTGAAATAGAGGTCAGCCTCCATACTCGACGGAAGCAGACCAGAGACACGGACCTCGATTGATGATTGGGAGTCTCTTCGGAGGGGGACCATTGATGTTATCGATAAAGAAGTGTGCGTAGGGGTCGGCGAGATATCCCACATTGACAGCACTCAAACGCGAGCCGGCAGCGTCATCGTCAGTTCCCTGAATCGTCTGATCGTGAGTCGGGCCCGAGGATGAGGGGCCGCCGCCGGGACCTCTTCCGCGCCCGCGACCGACTCGGCCACCTCTCGCTCCGCGAAGGGAAAGTAGGTTTGGTATCGGATTTCCAGACATGAGGGATGTTGTTGCGGGGGCCGGGTGTGAGGTGGAAGATGTTCCGGGAGCAGCGTTAGTGAAGTGTAGGTGCGGGTGACGTAGGAGGGGAGGGAAACTGTTAGGTGGGGCATCGTAGTGCAACGCTGAGTCCGATCAATCAGTGGAATAGGGTATGGCCCGTGCCCAAACGCCTCCAACGGTCCGGAGCCGGCTCCGTCGTCCACTAAGATAGAACCGGTGCCTGTAACTCCCGCAACATTGTCTTCCCTTGTCTGCTGAAAGAGAGTCTAAGTTATTCGTGAGAGTCTTCAAAGGACGAAGGAAATTTCGAGAATTTCTTCATGCATTGTGGAGGTTTAGCTAACGCTCCGGATCTCCAGCTCAACTATGTTCCAAGTATCAAATATTCAAAACCGCTAAGCAGTCATACTACACCTTGTAATCCCATTTCGGTACTCACTTCTCATACAAGGATGCAAATTTCGAATTTCAAGACTAGTCGTGCAAGTAGTCTTTATTAGTGCGCTTCCTGCGAAGACCGAGGATTTAGAAAGATGCAGAAGCTGCCTAGTACCTTTGGTGTTGAAATGGGACGAAGCTCCTAGGATTCACTAACACCTGAACCGGATCTATTCGTCTCTTCTCTTTTGAGTCCACACTGATAGCATTCTATCATCCTCGGTTGACCTGTCGACTAGTTTAAAACGCCTCGAAGCGATGTAGCCATATCACAAGCGTATTCCTTTTGCAGGAGACAGCGCTAGCTTCGATCCGTTACCTCCAGGAATGCCTTGTCAGTAAGCCCGGGAATTTGGTGCCAGCCCAACCGGTACCGGACTCACTTTCGATCAAAATGAAACCAACGACCGATTCATTCGGATATCACGATCAAGTAGGATGTGTTGAGAGCCCAAAGTGTGACGGCTTCGGACAGGACCAACCACTCGTAGGTAAATATTGTGAAATTTGGCACTAAATGCCAAATACCAACACATTCTCCGCCACTAGTCCATGCAGTTTGCCTACGAAATCAATACATGACCACGAGAACGTTATCTATGCGTATTAGTATACCAACACAAATGCTCATGGATCTGTTGGGACGGTTGAAAAAAGCCTGCACATAGACTTGGATACGAGAACATCAAAGCTCGGCTCTGGATGAGTTGTACTCGAATTAGGTATGATGTAGTCTGCTTGGATGTAGTCTGCTTGGAGCATGGAGATCAATGGGCTATAGACACAACTAACAAAGACACTACTGACGGGGGCCAACGTCTAAAAGGACCCCAAAACAAATGTCCGAATCCTTTCGGATATGTCGGGGTTGGGCACCTCAAGGCCGAATAAGCTTCAGGATCACGCGCCGCTCGTTATTCGACGGTCTACAAACTTTGTTGGAGGGATCGTCCGATGTCACGGATGGCATAGAGACTTTTTCGAAACCGACGAACCACAGAGTGCGAGGCCAATCATGCAAATACAGGACACACAGAGGCCGCAAAAGCTGGCGAGGCTCTTCAGTGCACACTAGACATAGGAAAGGCCAAATATCCAAGTTTCATGCAGGCGGCCTCCTCCCCCCAAAAGACCAAATGGTGAACAGAGCCGTCACGAAATAAGGCGACGCAAGCGTCGTATATTCTGAAAGTCGACAGCCTCGTAAATAAGTCAACTTTGGCTGGTCGCCCACGTATTACCTGATCCCAACGAACAAAATGGAAGAAGCAAATGGAAGAGCGAGAGCCGGCGTGAAGTTGTACACATTGCAGGTAAGCAGGCACGCACGCGGGCGGCACGAAAACTTAAGGTAGTTCCAGCAAACCAACAGCCCTGCCCAGCGGCACTGCTCAAAGCCAAGATAGTCATGAATTGACAACTTAATCCCTTTGTAGTCTTGGCTTCAATTCGGAAGATCACTTTCGTGTCCTTCGCTCTTCGTCACTCGTCGCTTGTTTCTCGCTTGTCCGAAAGTCAGAGGTCGTATGGCGCGGCGCATCGCTATGGTTCCGTTCCACAATACAGTCCATTCCGTTGGCTGCTGGGGAGGCGAAGTGTTCAATGTGGAAGGATTTAGTGGGCTAAAGGGGAGGGGGGCACGGAGAGTGGCTGTGTCAGCCTGCTGCCTGGTGAAAAGCTGCCGCTATCCATTAGGTCGTGCATCCACGCCTCCCCAAGATCCCGGGGCGGCGTACTTCCTTGGGTACGGATAGCAGTAGCTTCCTCTGCACCTCTGCAAGGTACTTTCTTCCCTGGTGTGTCTCACGCGTCACAACAAAGTACCCTGGATTGAGGTAATCCCCCCGACGCAGGAGCTGCGCAGTGACCAGTGACATGTTCAAGTGAATCGCCGCCTAGAGCTCGTTTCCCTTTTGACGTCTGACACCCCTCCATTTCCCAACGATTCATTCTTTCCCTTCATTTAAAAGAACCTTCAAACTCCAACATTTGTCCTTTCTCAGCATCATCATCATCATCATCGTAGTTTTGATTTTGGGAGCCAAATAAACCGCAAACATGTACACGCGGCTGCAGCACTTTGCCGACGTCGTCTATAAGAGGGCCGTCGAAGAGACGCCTCGCGAACCCGAGATTCCCGGCTGGTCCTTTTGGGTCTTCCTCGCCGACTTCATCGTCTTCCTCCCCATCATCCTCTGGGTAAGCCTTGTCTCCTCCCCTTCGACTTTCGAGGCCTCCTTCAAACCTGGCCTTCATATCATGAACCTGTTCTCACTAACACGTGCACCGTCTAGACCTCCTACACCCTCCACCAGGTCTACCCCATCTTCGCCATCGTCGAGGACGAGAACCCGCCCGCCTACGACCCCGTCAACCTCGCCGAAGATGAAGGCGCCATCCCTCCGCCGGCCCCGAGGTTCGCCCCGACGGCCCCGTCCCCCAGACAAAGGTGACCGGAGGCCGCCCCACCACCGTCACCTCCTCCATCCGCTCCATCAACCGCCTCCTGACCACCTACGGCGGCTGGCGCTCAAACTTCCGCGGCTTCGGCGTCTACTTTGTCCAGGCCCTCGCGACCAACTTCCTCTTTGGCATCTTCTCCTCCTTCCTCCCGGACATCCTCGCCTCCCTCGCGACCCTCCTCTCCGCCCTTGCCCTCGTCCAGCTCTCCGCCGTCTGGGTCCACATCGTCATCACCCCCTCAAGCTCCGACTACTTCTGGAAGCGCCTCCCGCCCTTCAAGCGCACCTTTGACGCCACTGCGAAGCCCGTCGCCGCCTACTGGCTCGCCGAGCAGGTCGCCACCTGGGTCCCCATCGCCGTCGGCTGGGCCCTCGGCCTCGACCTCCCCAACTTCCAGTTCGGCAAGCCCAACTCGGTCGTCTCCCAGCCCCAGAGCTCAGACGCCTGGAAGAGCATCGTCATCACCCTCATCAGCATCGCCTTCCAGATCATCATCGTCATCCCCGCTCACGTCGTCCTCGTCCGCGTCCAGGCCTCTCTCATCCCCGAGGAGGCGAACACCATCATTCCCTTTGACCGCTCCTTCGAGGGCAAGGTCGAGCCCCGCGTCGTCGGAGGCAAGGGCTACGCCACGATGGACGACGCCTGGAGCGGCTTCTCCCGCAACGCCTGGAAGCGCCTCGTCATCCTATACGTCAAGATCTTTGCCGTCTCCTTTGCCGCTTTCGCGCTCATGGCCGCTGTTGTCATTCCCGAGATTATCGTCTTCAGCAAGCTTGCCAAATAAATGTATGGTTAGCAACTGAAATCCATAAACCCTATCTCTCTCAACTCTTAGGCTATTGCACTTATACTCAGTTGCGCCCTTCAAGACTCGCAAGGATGCGTTGATGGGAAGAAAGCGGATACACCTTGATTAGCTGTACTTGAATTTGCGCATCATCATGCACTAAATCGTTTCTTAGCTAGCTGGAGAGTATCTACTTCGTGTCTTGTTATCACAACTCCATACCCCAAATAAAACAGAGAATGAAAGGTTGAAATCACTGCATCACCATAGCCATCATCAAGATCAAGATCATCATCATCATCATCATCATAAGGAAGTGAGCAGCAAAAGTCTTTCTTTCTAGTGTCATTAAACCGTCAAATGTCTTGGGTTTCATAAGTAGTGAGGTCCTTTCGTGAACAATACCAACTCCCCAGACAATGCAGCAGCAACAGCGGCAAAAAAAAGGCAGAAAAAGTTTTGCCTCGTCAGCCGGTCTTCTCATCCATCCTGTATGTTCTCGTGGTCGTCTGTCTGTCGGTCGTCCACCCTCACACACACAACGGGGATGATATCATCTCCCTTGAGCCCTCTCCTCTGCACACACCCTCCTCCACACACCATCCACTGCCACCAAAATCTTCCTCCCTTGACCAAAAATGACAAAAGACCGCCCAGGAACTTGCTTGACAAGCCAGAATCCAAGAGCAATGCAAACCCCGCCCAAACAAAAGAAAAGGAGGAAGAGAAAGAATTCAACATCAAGGAGAGAGGAAAACCTCTCCTCTCCCAATTCCGTAATTTGTGCTCGAGCTTGCATGTGAATCTTTTGCGAATTTCATCGTCCTCTTGTTTTCCAGTATACTCACTGACCAGGAAAAGAACAAGGTTAAAGAGGCCTCTGTGGAGAGCAAGGGAGTCGTGCCGCCGCCAGGGTCAACACAGCGGGGGGTATAACGGTCTAGTTCGCACCAAGCTGTGATCTAACTTGTACGTTGTTGTGTGTCTATTCGAAGGGTGAGGGTGTATCTCCCTGTACCGTCTCCCGATCTCAGGGGGCCCCAAATGATCAAGGGAATAACAGAGCATGTGGCGTGCAGCTTAAGATTTTTGAGAGAAGAACCAACTGCTTCTCTTGCCGGCACTGCCCTCGTTCTGCTGGATGCTGTTGATGACGGGGATGGAAGGTCCCTGATTATCAGCACCGCCACCACGGAGGGGTTTGGCGATGCGGCTGCCAGCGCCAGAGAAGCTGAAGCCACCCAGCGAGGGAGAGTTCAGGCCGCGAGTGCTGCCAGCCTTGGCTGCCTCCAGCCTCTCCTTGACAGCAGCAAGCTGAACCTCGAACCTGGAGGGCACGAATCGTTAGCATCAGATAATAGAGTTCGAGAGGTTGAAGGATAGGCAGAAACATGGATCGCGAGGGGGTCTTACTTGTGATTCGCAGAGGCCATCTTCTCCTGGCTATCCTGTAGCAGGCTCTCCAGGCTCTGGATGCGCTCGTTACGAGCAATGAGTTTACGCTCAGCAATGGCCACCTCCTTCTTCAGTGCCGAGTTCTGCTCGACGAGCTGGCGCTGAACCTGAGTAAGCTGCTCAAGGTTCCTCTCCAGGAAGGCCATCTTCTTCTGTTGGGCCCGGTTGTTGGATGAGCGAAGCACGTTGTTATACTGCTCTCTTGTCTCGTCAAGCGAGATTTCGAGCTCAACCACACGCTCGCAACGGTTCTGAAGATCGCGCATAAGGCTCTTCTTCATAATGTCGAACTCGGCAATCTGTTGCTGAATCGACTTGCCGTTCGCCATGGGCGCGGCGGTACCAGCCTTGACTCTCTGTTGGAGATCCTCGATAAGGGTCTTCATCTTGGTGTTCTCGGCAGCCTTCTGGGCAATCTCAGCCTTTAACTCATCAACAAGCTCCATGGAGGTGGTCTGCTTGTTAGAGTAAGCACTCTCCAGGCGAGCCTTAATCTCCTCGACATCGTTCTCCCCGAGGTTGCGGGTCAGGAGCTCCTCGTACTCCTGCTGGAGAGCCGACAGGTGGTCTTCGAGCTCGGCTCTGCGACGGGCATCGGCTTCGCTCGAGGAAGCACTGTATACGGACAGCTCGGCTTGTCTAACGATTCCTTGGATCTCGACGAAGCGCGACTTGAGAGCCTGAAGCTCATCTGGGTTGACAACCTCACCAGTAGAGCTGACCTCGTGAAGGGCCTCCAGTTGGGAAATAGCCTCCGAGATGGCCTTCTCGTTATCGCTGAACACATCGGCGCCAAGGTCGAAGCCGGCCATCATCTTGGCCATCTTCTCGGCCTTCTTCTTCTCCTTCTCATCAAGGACGGCGCTTGTTTCCTTGGCGCTCATCTTCACGTCCAGAAGCTGCTGCTTGACCTCGTCCAGCTCCGCAGTCAGCTCGGCATTTTGCTCCTTGAGAGCATCCATGGTGATTTGCGCCTCCTTGCCCTCAAAGGTGAGTCGCTCAATTTGCATCTTGACCTCGTTCACCTCCCCGTTCAGCTTCTCATTTTCCTTCCCAGTCTTCGCATCGTGCTCCTTGAGGTAGGCAAGCTCCTCCTTGGTCTCCCGGAGAGCCTTCTCTGCTGCGTTGTACTGAGACTCCTTCTCGGCAATCTGGTCCTGGAGCTCGTTCTCTCGGCGCAGGAATTCGTCGCGCTCATCTTTGTCGAGAGGCAAACTTGGTGTTCCTGATCGCTCTGAGATGGCTGGGGTCTCGGATCTGCTGTCGGGCAACAGGCGGGATGGTGTTGAAGGACGAGGCGCCTTTGCTTCGGCCTTGGTCCCGACTACACCATCTGCAGATAAGGGGGCCACCCATCTGTCCTTAGGCACGGCCTCTCCGGCGCGCCAGAGCTGAACTTCGCCTTCCAAATTTGAGAGATACGTTTCGAAGGTCGAGATCTGGCCTCTGGCCTTGCCGAGCAAAGCCTTGAGTTCGGAGGGACTTAGCTCGGCGTTGATCTTGGCCTTGTTCTTGATTGCCTTTGCACGAGTACCGAATCGGAGGGTGCCAAGGGTTTCAGCATCGTTGTAACTACTGGGAGAGCAATTAATGATGAGAGTTGTCCGACTGTTACCTCCCAGAGATTCTTGGAGGATACGAGTCAACTTGGAATCGCGGTAGGGGACGTGGGATGATCTGCCGTCGGTCAAGGCGTTGATGACCATTCCGAGAGCACTCAAACTCTTGTTGATCTTCTTTGCTTCCTCCAGCGTCTGACCACTGGCGCCTGTCTTTCCAACCTTTTCGCTACCGGCCAAATCGACCAGGAAAAGCTGACCACTCTTTGCCGATCCGGTCTCGACATTCTTTTGGGTAATGGTGACGACGAAGATGGAATGCGAACGGGAAGATTCCTGGTTCATGTTGGTTGCAGAAACGGCTCGGGCGTTTCCACCTCTTCTCATAACTTCGTAGACTTCCTGGACACTGGAGACGTAGACTTCGAGAAGACCCTTGACGTAGACACCGCGATTCTTTTCTTCGTGCACGGGAAGGTTGTCGTTTTGGGGCGCAAGCAAATCGCGAATCCTCTCCATGTAGATTTCCATATAACTGACTCGAACCGTGTACTCGATAGTGCTGGGACTGGACATGATACTGGCGAAGATCTGTTCGACGATACGGGGGATAATACCTCGGCCTTCCTCGTCGTCGATGCTGGAACCCATCATGGTGTAGGATTTTCCGGCACCCGTCTGGCCATAGGCGAAGACGGTTCCGTTGTAACCATTGAGAATGTCGTCGACAGTCGATCGGATGGAAAAGTCGAAAATATCGGACTGCTTACATTCCATGTCGAAGACACGGTCGAAGGTGAAGGACCCCTGGGCCTCCTTGGACTAAAGCATTATGAGTCAACTGAGTGCCCGCATGCGCGATGTCAAGCACCGGGTAGGGAGGCACTTACGTCGAGAGTACATGTTTCCTCGCTGCTGAAGGAGACAATGGGCTGGCCGCCCGACGCCAGTTCCACTTTGTTCTGTGGACGGAATCGGGCGACGACCTTGATACTGTTGTTTGCGCCAGACATGGTGACGGTATTTCAGACCAAGCGAGGTCGAAGCCGGGGTCGTGAGGTTGCGATCGGGACAAGATGCTGCGAGATAGGGGGGTTTTGTGGTTGCGAGGCACTCGGCGGCCGCAGCTCGGCAACGGGGGGGTTGTGTTGAAAGGACACACACAGACAAGGCGGGTGGGATGAAATGACGGTGTGCGGATATGGAAAGGCTGCTAGAATGACATATCGCAGGTATTGCAGGGCGATGATGCAAGGAGAAAGGAACAGCGACAGCACAAACCAGCGGCAGTAGCAGCCAGAAAGGCAGTCGGTCAGAAAGCGAAAGAGGAGGGAGATGTGTGGTTGTATTGTTTGGAAAACGGGTTTTGGGGGGGCTTTTGGGGGGTTGAGATGCAAATGACGGGACGCGCTAGAAATCGCGTAGAATTATTTGATGGCAGCAAGACAAAGCACAGAATGCAGGTGCAGAGAGGGGGAAGTAAGGTCCACGGGTACCTTCCCACAGTTCCTCCCACAGTTCCTTCAGTTCCCATGGAAAGTCACAAGTCACTGCTAAGGTAAGGTAAGGTA
Organism: Colletotrichum fioriniae; assembly: GCF_027942845.1. Lineage (NCBI taxonomy): Eukaryota > Fungi > Ascomycota > Sordariomycetes > Glomerellales > Glomerellaceae > Colletotrichum > Colletotrichum fioriniae. The sequence goes on from NW_027076842.1 coordinate 1,698,812, forward strand.
TTCAGGCCCAAAAACAAACCAATCCCATCCCGCCATGGTCACTTCACGCTGGTCGTTTCATCCCCACCTCGTCGTCTTTCCTAAAGCACAGCCGAGGGGTCCCCGTCCCAGACAGGTAAAGTCCCCTGTTGTGCTGCTGGAATGGACGGATACAGCAGCACGCATCGCCCATGCAGTGCCCAACGGGACTGGCTGCACTCGCACACTGACCATCATGAGCAGGCATGTTGGTACTTCAGATGGCCCGGCGCATTGCACACTAATTAGAGGACCACCCGGCCGAGCACGCGACAGAGATTTGCTGACGAGAGTTTGCACTTTGCACGGTTGACCAAGTGGACTGAGAGTTGGGGACTGGCCTTTGGGTGAGTCTTGTTATGGTAGACTGCTCCGCTTTCGCCTGTGAATTCATAATAAACAACTACGGGCCGCATGTTGTTCAACAGATTTGGTATTTCGCTACTTATGAGGTCACAAATGCACTTCCCACGAACTCCCCTGTAAAGCCAGATGAAGACGAACCTAACGTCACCGACGACGGGTGACTCAACGGATAGGAAAAGCAAAGCACGTCCACGAAACGCCTATCGCAACATGGGGTCGCCCCAAAAGCCACTTAGAGAGGACAGCACGAGCCGAAACGCCAAATCCCCCCACTCCCACCTCATCGGGTACCCCAGTTGCTTAATGCGAAGAAGATCAAGACATCTGTCTGGTCAGCCCTGGGTGTAGCTCATATCAATCTGCCCCTCGTTCGGCCCTCTAGCAACCTCTCGCAGCCCAGCAGCTTATTCCTACACGAGCCATGCCCTGCTGAAGTAAGGCGCGGATATTCTCGTTCATAACAGTCGTGTGTATGCGTCGTGATAATCATGTCGATTTAATCGTCCCAACTCTTCTCGACAGTCTCACGAACCCGCTTCGTGTACTCCTTCCGGTTGTCCTTATACAGGTTCGATGCTTCAACATTCGCTGGGGAGCCCGTGTTTGGGTCGTTAAGCAAACTGACGATACAAGTTAGCTAAAATCCAGCTCCGTCATTCGTAGAGTGGCACCCAGGATCCCTTAGGTAGGATAGCTCTCACCTCTGAATGCTCGTCAACACGGCCGCGACATCATACGTAGGACTCCAGCGGTTCTGCAGGATATCCAAGCACAGCTCTCCCGTAGCGTAGACATTCGGATGGAACATCTGGCTGATGAACTTGACCGCGGGTGGCTTGTTGGGGTACTGCTCCTCGAACTGCATAACGAGTCTGAAAGTACCGTCTTCGAATGGAGTATCGGCGGGACCAATAATCACGGCATTCCTAAAGCATGTCTTGTCAGTCGTCGTTGGCACATTCGGCAGACTCGGGATTTGGTCAAGCATACCAGGTCATGACGTTGTCGGGGACGGGAGAGGCAGAAACGCCAGCGGGAGGATCAGTCTGCATACGCTACGCAGTGCGTTAGGATCGTACACAAAATGATGGCATTCTGAGCGACGCAGCTTACCTTGAAGTCGCGCATCAAGCGACGGCGGGCGGCGGTAGACATGGTGGCGGTCGACGACTGATTACCAAGACTGAGGGGTCGGAGGATCGTAACTGCCGTCGAGAAAGGACGGGTGAGAACCGAGAGTCGGTTCAAAGAGTGGGCGGTCGACGTATATATCCTCGCTGGGTATCGAGAATGCTGGAATTTCTGGAGATCTCCGTCACTTACGATGTGTGATGGAGAAAGTTGTAGAAAGGTCGTGTGCATCACAGACGAGAGTCCGAAAGAATGGCGCGGGAAGCACTCGCCTTCACCACCGCCTTCCGCTTGGGCCAGTGGGTGGGTCTCAATTTCTGGTCCAATCATGTTGGGCGATACTAAGCGCGAATCACCCGATAACAAGTGTGGCACTCAAGAGTCCCGTCTCCAATACCTACCTAAGGTAGGTACCAAACGCCCGCGGCAGTCGCGACTTAAGCCTCCCATCTCTCATTGACACCGTCTAGGCCGCAAGCTGGACCATCCAACTGAGGTGCTTCTGACAGACACTTGGATGGGTTTATATTCCATGGATACCGCTTGCCATTGTGCCATGTTGGTGAGAGTCGCACCTAACTTACCTTAAGAGGCAGTATATAAAAAGATACTCAAATGCACCAACTTGCACACCAGCGGGGTGTAGCTTTCCTTTCGCATGCGCGGGATGAGAGGTCGTTTGTAGGCGGGTTTGTTCGGTATTTATAGTTACGCTGTAGGATTGCCATAACGGTGATCATCCGTATGCCGCGAAATTCCGGGGGGGAATGTCATCCAAAATGCAGGCAAAGAGTGACATCGTTGCAGCAGCCGGAACCGGTTCCACCCCTTTGGCCCGACGAGCTTTCCGAGCGGAATTGGCTCTACTTCCACGGTCCGGGGTGGGGGATCGGTTCTCCAAGGACCTGGGGGAAACTTGGGAAGTTACCTCACTCCTCACTTAGAAGCTCGGCCCCGCCCTTGTACCTCCCAGGCACCCCCCCTCTTAAGCCGAGGAAGACCGCAGAACCTGGGGTACTGTCATCCCGCGCCTTCCACATGCTCGCTTCATCCCTCTCGAAGTAAACTGTCAAGCCGCCATCCTATCTTTTTTCCTTCCTTCCCATTTCCCTCTGCAAGATCGTTTTAGGTCGCGACCGCTTTGTGCATTTCTGCTGCGAAATACCAGATACCATTTGTAACATATTCCACCATGTTTATCAGACAATCGTCAAGGCTTCCTAGCCAATTGGCTAGGCAAGCGGCTTCCCGTCAGTTCTCCACGCGAGCTGCGCTTCGGCAAGAGATTCGGGACGCATACATCATCAGTGCCTCAAGAACACCGACAGCAAAGGTAACAACAAACAGTTCAGTAAGCTTCTACAAAGCTTTCATAACTAACACGGCCGCCAGTTCAATGGCTCGTTCACGAGCGTAACTGCGCCGCAGCTGGGCGCCGTCGCCATCAAGTCCGCAATCGAAAAGTCCAAAGTTCCCGTCGACAAGATCACCGATGTGTACATGGGTAATGTTCTACAAGGTTCCGTTGGGCAGGCGCCGGCTCGCCAGGCCTTGATCTTTGCCGGTCTCCCGTCTAGTGTGGAAGCGATCACCATCAACAAGGTCTGCGCATCCGGCATGAAAGCTGTCGTCTTTGCTGCACAAAACATCCAGCTCGGTCTCTCGGAGGCGCAGGTTGCCGGTGGCATGGAGAACATGACAAGGGTGCCGTATTACGTGCCCCGCGCTTCTAGTCTGCCGCCATTCGGTCATGTCCAGATGGAGGACGGCCTGATCAAGGACGGGTTGACTGACGTTTACGACAAATTTCACATGGGCAACTGCGCCGAGAACACGGCTAAGAAGTACGAGATTTCTCGCGAGATGCAAGACGAGTACGCTATCGAGTCCTACAAGCGCGCCCAGGCTGCGTGGAAAGCGAACGCCTTTGCCGAAGAAATCGCTCCTGTCACTGTTCCCGGAAGGAAGGGCGACACAGTCATTGATTCTGATGAGGGATACCTCGATGTTAAGTTCGACAGAGTACCTACTCTGAAGCCAGCCTTTGTGCGCGACGGCACTGGCACTGTCACTGCTGCCAACTCCTCCACGTTGAACGACGGTGCCAGTGCACTTGTTTTGGGCAGCAAGGAAATTGCGTCAAAATACGGTTCCGGTTCTCGAGTGCTGGCAAAGATTTGCGGCTCGGCCGACGCCGCGGTTGATCCTATCGACTTCCCTATCGCTCCGGCCAAGGCAGTACCCATCGCACTCAAGAGAGCGGGTATCACCAAAGACCAAGTTGCCGTGTGGGAGTTCAACGAAGCTTTTGCCGCTGTCATTAAGGCGAACGAAAAGGTATGCTTAGCGTCCACAACCAATCAATCAATACAATCGCGACTAACAGCCATTCCGTAGATCCTCGGATTGGAGGGTGCTCGGGTTAACCCTCTCGGTGGAGCTATCTCCCTCGGCCACGCCCTGGGTAGCTCTGGATCACGAATCATCGTCACTCTGCTGCACCAGCTGAAGCCTGGCGAATACGGTGTTGCAGCCATCTGCAACGGAGGCGGCGCGGCCACGGCGATCGTCGTGCAGCGCGTCGAGTCTGTGTAATTTGCCATGTGTATGTCGTTGCGGGTATACTTCCCGGCAGCGTCTATGCCATGTGGAAAAGGAAAGCGGCATGCATAAGGTGCTTAGCTTCATGCGTGAATTGGGAGCTACTTTCCGCTCAGGTTACGATGACCATAGCGGATTCGAGGCACTTTATGTGAGAGGCGTAAATTGTGAAAAGTTGAAGAAGCCAACTGGAAAAGTAGACTGGGTTTGGATGATTTTGGGAATGCAATATCCCATGTAGAAAACTTGACGCAGATCACTAGTAAATGTTACCCTTCACAAAGTACGTTGAAGCTACAAAGTGACGACCGGCCAGCTCCATTCACGGCTCCACTCACCGAGCACGTACCCTTGTTCCCCGTACACCGAAGAATCCACCTCTGCTCACCTCACATCGTCTGGCTCGAGCTCTCTCAACTTGAACTTCCACCTTCATCACAACCCGCAAGGCTTCCTCACTTCTTCTTTCCCGAATCGCGGCCTCGCCCCGCTCCCCGAATGAAGCATCACTTTTGGCACTTTTCAATTCCGTGCCAACGATGTCCCTGTTAATTCAATTCCTCAGCCAGATTCGCACATTTGTCCGTGCTCAGAACATCGACGAGCTCCGGAATTGGCTCCTCGTTGAGCCCAACGCAAACCAGCAATATCACGCCCTTGCCAATGAGCTGCGAACGCAGTTTCGCTCATCACGGCATGGCGCCAACGGGACAAGCAGCACAGCACTAGAGAGCACAATTGAGAAATGCCTCCCCGAAGAGGACGACGTGCCAGAGGGCCAGGGTTCGCCGTGGCCAGGCTTTGTGACTTTTATGAAGGACTACATGGTCTTCTGGCGCGACGTCGACTATGATGACCTCTTGGGTGCTCACACGTTACTAAGTGGGCTGGTAAAGTGAGTCGTCGATGAGAGCCTCTCACCAGCTCTGTTGAAGCAGATCTCATGGCCCTCAACCGCGCCTTTCGTAGTCAAAGCAGCAATCGGCTAACACCCACACAGCTCCTGTAGTACCGCCTTTGCCCACCCTACCTATGGAGGCATGCTACTGAAGACAGCAATGTCCCTCTGCGAGTCCCTCTCGCGCCTGACAATGATGTTGTCAAAGCGTCCGGACCTTACGCGCAACATCCGCAACGTCGACGCCGATGACCGCAAGTCCATTGCCGAATCCTCGGCTGAGATCATCCAAAAGATATTCACTACTTGCCTGACGGACCGCTCCAGCGCGCGGTACAGCAAGCCGGAAGGCAAGAAGGTTGGCGTTTACATGTTTGCCAACCTAGTGCTGAAGCTTCTCTTCGCCGTACGTCTGCTTCCTGCCTTTCCAATACTCCAGTTTGCCTGAGCCCCGAGCGCGTTGACTGATGGATGCCTGTAGTGTCGGAGAACACATCTTGCGAAACAAATATTCACAAACATCTCCACAAACTCGCCGCCATTATCATTCTACCCGGCATCACAACGCGTCAACTTCCTCTACTACCTAGGCCGCTTCAACCTTGCAAACTGCCACTTCCTCCGCGCGGCGCTCTGCCTCGAAGAGGCCTATCTCCAGATCCCACCACCCCTCACATCTCATCGCGCCCTGGTTCTCAGCTATCTCGTCCCCTGCAACTTCTTGCTGGGCCGTCTACCCTCCCAGCTCCTGCTCTCTCGCCCAGAAGCGTCAACCCTTGTACCCGTCTACCAACCACTGATTCAAGCGATCCGCAAGGGCGACTTTGTCCTCTTCCAACACACGCTGGCCCAGCACGAAAAATACCTCTTCGACAAGGGCCTCCTCCTCGTCCTCACCCATCGCCTCCGGCCTCTGCTCTGGCGCTCCCTCTCCCGCAGAACATTCCTCCTCACCTACGCCCCGGGCCAAGACGACGCCAACCCCTCCAACACGAACCGACGCGCCGCAACAATGGACCTCGCTGACCTCCACGCGACGTCCCAGTACCTCCAACACCGCCTCGAAGGCTACGTTCCCTCCAAGTCGCCCTCCTCCTTCGCGCCGTCGACAGCATCCCCCGCTTTCCTCAAAGCAGTAAGCCACGATGCGGCCTCGACGCTCGTCCCGCCGCCCGGCGGACCCAAGAAGCTGCGCCCCAACGAGGGATTGGTCTGGGGCAACTCCCCCGTGGAGATGGATGACGTGGAGATGAATGTCTCGGTGCTGATTCAGCTTGGGTTCATGCACGGTTTTATCGCGCACTCGCAGGGGAGGTTCGCCGTCATGGGCGCCACGAAGAAGAGTCCCGTATTGGCTGGGTGGCCGACGCCGTGGACGGCTATTCGGGAGAGGCAGTACGAGGAGGATCTGGATTTGGATCATGTGCCTGGATGGGTGAAGGGTTGAAGCGAAGCAATCACTGGACTATCTATCTCCTGTGGCGAGCCTGAAAGCGCTTTGGGGGAAGTATGGTTTCTAGATAGATGCAGAAGTTCACCGATCCATGGAAAAACAGAAATGATACCCTATTCGCATCTAGGACTGGACTTTTGCGTGCTTCGACTGATATGCTCAAAATACACTCCTGAAACCAGTCACCAGGGCAAGGTTAGACGAATAGAATCCTGTTAGTGATGGTCTATTTCTATAGAGACAGACAATGACGAGGACTCGTGTGAGCCCACTACATAGAGTCCTAGTGTTAGTATGACCGCTAATATTCGACAGCTTTCTCTGATTCCCCCATCCTTTAGAGTTGTCTTGATCAATGGTCAAGGGAGGACGGGAGGTCAAGAATCAATGTCAGTAGCATCAGTCACGCCGGTAAGAAGGGCAGGGAAGAGTATCGCCAGCTCACTCTGAACCGATAGGGAGGGATTCATTGCAATGCGAGTATGGGGCATGTCACTGGAGATGGTCATCGTCTACAAATACGTAGGCCAATTTTCGTCGCATAACCTATCTACAAGATGGAACAGGAAGAAAGAGACGTCCATGCAGCGCAGTTGAGGATGAAGCTGAACGATCCATCATCTGGGAATACAACCAGGCATCGACAGAAATACGTAATCCCGTTCCAAGGTACCCAGCGACAAGCGAACCAAGCCATCCGCGCCCTACGTCCAAGGTAGATGTAGATAGCCATCAACCTAGCACCGCACACAGAAAGCCTTCTTTACCACGACCCAAGCAAGGAGCCGCAAGCAATGAAAACAAATGGGAAGGTATTCTCAATCGAGAAAATGGGGGTTCCAAAGATTCCCTAGCCGGCCTAGGCCAGCTAGGAGACGAAAGCCAAACTATGAAGATAGTTCTCAACTAGCAAAAACGCGATCTAGGACGAATCCTCATCGATACGCGAAATGCCCTTGCACTCGGATGGAGAAGAAAGGAAAGAAGAAGAAAGATTATGAAAATGAAGCGGCGGTTGAAGGGGTTTATATAGGTTTCTGCCACTTCATGTCCACAAGGTCAGGCAGAGAGGTTTCGTTTGGCCTCCCATCAAGATAATATAAGGTACACAATATGAACCTTACTTTTGGCCTCAATGCCTGCCTGCTCCGGATGGACCACCCAAGGTGTCAGGCTTACATTGCCCTATGCAGAACCGACGTTGGTAAGCTAGCAGATACTATACCCAAATAACGTCTTCCCCTTTTCAAAGAAAAAGAATGATGTGTATTAAAGATCTTGGGAGTTGATACATCTTAGCCATTTTCTGCAATTAATCTTGTTAATAGTACTAGGTTGTGGTGATTTGTTATTCGAGCAGCAGAAATGCGAGGAAGACGATGGTCCTCACACCTCGGTGCCACACTGCCCGTGCCACACCTTCCCATCTCGACGCCTCAGTCCCCACTCGGACCCGTTCAGGGGAAAAGGAAACCACTGCACGACTGCCCGCTGATGGAAAGCTGTCAGCACCCGCCCGTCCCACCCCGGTACGTACCCACACCCGAAGCTCCGTGGCCGCCGACTTCAACATCTCGAAACTTGAAGCACACGCGCGCGGGGATCCGAAGTAATCCACGAGTCCGACATGCGAATATCGCCGACGCCGCCAAAATGCTCTCATTTATCCTGATTCAGAATCGCCAGTATGTCTAGTCGCTTCCGATGCAGAACGTGAAAGAGAAAGGGTCTCTCGCTGACATACTCCCCCCCTTTCGCGCCATCCAGGGGCAAGACCCGTCTCGCGAAGTGGTACGCACCCTACAGCGACGATGAAAAGATCAAGATGAAGGGCGAGGTACGAAATCGACTCAACCCCAATCAGACCGACCGCCCCAAGCCATACTTCTTCTAACGCATCTCACCCCCCGTAAACAGGTCCACCGCCTCGTCGCCCCCCGAGACCAGAAATACCAATCCAACTTCGTCGAGTTCCGCAACAACAAGATTGTCTACCGCCGCTACGCAGGGCTCTTCTTCTGCGCCTGCGTCGACACAAACGACAACGAGCTCGCCTTTCTCGAAGCCATTCACTTCTTCGTCGAGGTCCTCGACGCCTTCTTCGGCAACGTCTGCGAGCTCGATCTCGTCTTCAACTTTTACAAGGTCTACGCTATCCTCGACGAGGTGTTCTTGGCCGGCGAGATCGAGGAGACGAGCAAGCAGGTCGTTTTGACGAGGTTAGAACACTTGGATAAATTGGAATAAAGGGAGGCCTGGCTGTCTGTTAGTGTTGTGAGGGAAGGGGACTTCACTGCACGGTCCGGTGTTGTAGAAGACTGGAGGGGGGTCGCGCTCCTCCGGTCTGAGGCTTAATCACGTTTGGAGACTGGCGGACTTCTGCACTGTCATATATGGGCGTATGGGTGGGCCGGAGTCTGGAGTTTCGTCAAGAGCGATACGTACGCGACTGGCTGCAACCTCAATTGGCAAACTTTTGATTTCGTGGGAATAAATGCTATGCAAGGAATTTCAGGGACAACTTCCCCTACTGAAATCATGAAAACGGTGCATCATCGTCTCTCTCTCGAATCTCAATCCAGCTGTCCTCGAAGAACCCTGCTGAGCAAATCTTGGAGGAGATAATGCGGCTAGATGCTCGGGAGCATCCTAGATACATCTTCGGCACCTGAGATAGACATCCCCGTCGGCAAATGCGGCCAGGTTGCACATCTATCCGACTGCCCAAATGCAAAATACCACGGAACCACCCAAAGTCCCAAAAAGTAGCCCTTTGGTTCCCAGCCCCAAGCAACCATAACTCGGGCGAGGCTTCGGACGCCAATTTTCGCCCGAATTATGGAACGCAATCCAGACGCATACGAAGGAAAAGAAGAAAATGTAGGCGGCCGAGCTCAAAAAACACAGGCCAACCTCGCGCATGTCGAAGGGGTGTAAGAGCTGGCATTCAATCGCGAGCCAAGATTTCTTGGCAAACGATAGATCCGCAGCTCCAAAGTCGACGGAAAACAGGTAAGAATGTTGGAAGTAGGCAAATTGATGCCGGGGCCCAGAATTGAAGCATCTGACCGACCATAGCCAGATTGGAGCGAATGGAAATCCGCTGAGCAGCCATCGAACGCAAGGCTACTCACTCATCTTCGAGGTGATTAATTCCTCCTCCTCTTCCTCCTCCTCCTCCAGCTTCCTGGCCTCATAAATCTCAACAGCGGTGCGCCGGCGAGCAATATTGACGTAAACGTTCTCGTGCTTTCTGCTTCGGAACAGAGCCAAGACGCGAGGGTCGTACGGAGGGCCTCTCTGAAGAGGCTTCAAGGTTTGTAAAGGGATAATGACCTCCTTCGTGTGAGATAAGCCATGGTTCACCTCAATGGGGCTGCTTGGGGCTTGGTCCATTTTTTCAGGGGCACCACCCATGTAAATGTCGCCATGACCGTCGTTGCCATCGTAGTAATCATCGAAACCGAGGTTTCTAGGTATGATACTTTCGTTGTGGGAAGTCGCGGACGGCGGAGAAGAAGACTGCAAAACCAAACTTCCATTATTCAGTTGGGTGACATCCATGACCTCGAAAGCGTCTGGCTTCGCTTGGAAGAAATGCTCTCTTCCCATCGCCGCGAAAAATTCATCCGACTCAATGCTGGCTTGCTTCCACTGCGAATCAGTTACTCTTTCAGACTCCATGCCTTCGGCTGAGTCTATAGCTCCGCCTGTGTCCATGGGAATATCCTCGGATGCGCCAGCTTGCTTCGTTCCTGTGCCGACGTCCAAGTCTTTCTTGGCAAGACCATGGCTCTGCATAGTTTGTACCACGGGAGCAGATTGGTGTTTCTCTTTGGGAGGCATCTCAACGTCGTCCCAAGGCAGACCGTCAGCAAAGGGGTTTTCATGCCGCTGTCTCTTCGCCGGTCTTTCGATATCGTCCCAGGGAGAGAGTCTGCCGTCAGTGCGCCGTTTGTTCAGCCGGGATCGAAGGTTCGCCTTTTTCTCGTCCAAGTTTCTCTCTAGACTCTGCTCTATGGCTTTCTTCAGGCCCAAGGCACCAGTTCTCTCCGATTCCTTGGGACGATAGGCAAGATTGAGATGACTATGCTCATCAGAGCGGAACGTATTATCAAGACGGCTGGAAGGATCAGGACGGTATGTATCGATGGATTGGCGAGTGTCGTTGGGGCGATAAGTGTCAACGCGTTGGCGTGATCTTTCAGGACGGTAACTATCATCCGCAAGGTTCAAGTCGATAGGGCGGTAAGAGTCCGAACGAAGTCGATGTCCGAGTGGTTGAGAGTTGCTCCCAGACTTAAGAGGACCTACACTGAATTCTTGGAAGTTCGGTGATTCGTCTTGGTCGGTGCTAGGGCTGGATTGCAAAAGTCGGGCTCGCTCCTCGTTTATGTAGGGTCCGTTGGTGCTTGAACTTTGGCTGGCAGATCTGGAGTGACTTCGCTTTCTCGATGAGCTCTGTCTCAGGTCTTCGCTCGATATCGCCGTGTTCTGAGGCCGTTGTCTGAGTGAAGCAGTGGAGCTGTTGGCCTTCTTCTGAGGACAATCCTGGATAAGGTGATCTCTGTACTCTCCGCAGATGTGGCAAACGTATTTCTTATGAAGGAGAGGCTTCGTTGAGGGGCAGTGCTGAATGAAGTGACCTACATTGGCAAGTTTCTCATTAGTTTTCCGATGACCTTTTTCTTGGCTTCATTAATAGCTACCTGGTACTCCGCAGCGATTGCATACGTAGCCAGCACGAGGCTTCTGCTTGTTCAAAGACGAAGTCTCAGGCGATCGGTCAATGAGCTTCTTTCGACGACTGGGACGGGAATCTTCAGCGTCAGGATGCACGTTTCCCGAGTTCCGAGTTTCGGGGACAGGCTCGCTCGCTTGGGTGGAAAGTCCAGCAGGTTGGGGCGAATCTGGCAGGCGCGTTACCAGGGCTGCCTCCTTTGGGGCAGATGAGTTCTTCACCTTGTGGTGGACACCATGCAATTTGTAGTTGATTTCGATGTCCCGTCTGGCAAGGTTGAAGGTCCGCTTATCTTGAGGTCGGTCTCTGAGGTAGTCTTTCTTGTGCTCGTTGAAGGCGCTGAGGACGAGATGCTTTTCGTACTTCCTAGAGCTGAGGTAGTCGCAAGCATCTCGAATGACCCTGGAAGAGGCCGTGTGATCTGTAAGACCCAGAAAAGGAGTCTGCTTGGCAAGCCACTTCGTATAAAGTTCCAGAAGCGTCTCGTCATCAATGTCCTTTGAGTGTCGGTGAGTCAATTCCCACTCGATGTCTCTCTGGTTCAGCCTGTAGAACTCTCGAGGATGCATCCCAAAGATGAGGAGCTTCGAATCCGTCATCTTTGTCCGCCGTGGAAGCGTTGGGAAACTTTTGACCAAAAGGTCAAGATAAAATGTTGGCCTTTTAGACGTGAGGTTGCTGCGAAATTCCTTGCTCGTCTTTGAGATGCCCTGGCTCCTTCCGGAGCTAGGGACTGGCTGGATCTGGAAAAAGGGCAAGTCGGAAAGCAGTGCACAGAGTAAGGCCTGCTGAGAAAGAAGTGGAATTTGAACGGAGGAGCAAAAGGTCATGATGAGATTGGGAAAAAGATCTCATCCGGGAGCCGCTTTGCTCTGAAAGTGTGTTGAGGATATCGTCAATATAGTGGACCTGGGGGTGGTCGATGACTGCAGCTAGTAGTTGTTGTGAACGGAAGGCTCGTTCGGAGCAGGCCCAGGTACGAGGTAATAAAAGGATACAGGTTTTTAGACAAGGCAGATGTGCTCAGCGAGGAAGGCCTCCAAAGACACCGATCGAGCCTTCTCCATTTTGATGGACTGCGTAGGTACAGTCAAGACCTCCTTCCTTCAAATTCGTTTCTGACCCTGACGAGGCAAATGTCACGCTCCCTTCCCCTCATGTATGGACTCTTCGAGTAGAAATTAGGCGCTCTTCTTCGGGGCACGACCCCCTCTTCTTGGTTGCCTACCTTACGTATCAATAACAAAATCGATAAAATGCTGTTACTCATTTACTGGACGTACCTTAGGGACGATGATGGCAGGACCTGCACTTGGACTTACAACACGTCGCGGGGCGAATGCTGCAAACCTCATTCTATTGAGGGATCGAGATCATGCCGATGCACAACGCCTGCAATATGAATTCATTCCGCGCCATGCCTAGACCATTGAACAAGAAGCATACAAGCCTTCGAATACCCTCCTAGTGATCACGCATCAAATTACCCCATACCTGATCCTTGGCCAAAATGTGAGACGCATCAGGCTCATCGCTTCAATGCTTGAAATCTCCTCTCCAGCTCCGTAATGTCGGGTACGTTGCCTCCTGGACCCTTTCCGGCTGGTTTCTTCTGAGCCGCTGCGTCCATCTTCTTGTTAGGTTTCAGCTCCAATGAGTTGAGCGTAACTTTAGGATGGACGTTGTCTGTGGTCATTCTCGGCGGTGTGACAGTCAGAGGGCTGCTGGGGCCTCCAATCGTCCTCGGCGGTGTTGCCTTGCTCAGCTCCTCCTGTTCCTTGGCCACTTTAGAGCTGTTTCCTAACGGACCCTCTGGTATTCTCACCCCGATCCCTCCACTTGGGTTATCGTCGTCGTCATCGTCCAGCAGGTCCAGCGGCTCGTCAGCCAGAGGTCGCTTCGGCCAGTCCACATTGTACGCCTTGGCAATTTCCTCCAAGTATCCTTGTACGAGCTCTTCCCTCGGCGGCGTGACACTCAGCTTCTTGACAACCTTGTCCGACACCTTGCCATCTGAGTTGTCCATCGCTGCAAGAACAAACTCCTTGCCATACTTCTCCGCCAACAGTGTTCGCACCACCTGCAGCTCCTTGATCTCCGTCTTCGGCGCAGCGTAGATGATGCTCTTTACCGCCTCCTCCAGCCCCGGATCACAGACTGACCCCTCGAGTAGCCCCGCGCGGGCAATAAGCAGTTCGCAGTACAGCTCCAGTATCTCGTGCAGCTCGGTCGTGATGTCGGATCGGATGATGTTCTCAACGCGGATGCGCGCAGAGTCGATTTTGCCCACCTCGAGGAGCTGCGCCATCGCGCGTCTTTGTGTCTTGCCCATGGAGTCATCGCGCTGTTGGACCATGCGCAGCCGTGCGATGGCCAGCTTGAGCTGTACCTTGAGCTTCGTCTATTCGAGATAGGAAGGACGCGGTTAGCAAAGCTATGTCGTCATAAGTGTCAGCGGGGCACGTCAAGGATGCGCGACTCACAACGACTGATGGTTGAGGAGGCATTTTAGTGACTTTTCTGTTGCGATTTGAGGGAGGGAGATGCCACGAGGCCCGAGTTAAATGGGAGAGATTCCACCTCAAATATGGTAAGTTAACTGAGGTAACAGGACACAAGGCAACAGAATTGAAGCAGGAGAGTGGGCAAGCCCGGAAGGGGTCAGTCTGCCTTATCTAATCGCTACAGGTTGGTGGGATGGCTGGAGCTTGCGCCTCACTGCGGGGTACTTATTCGTGCCCAAGTGGGAGGGACCAGGGTGTGTTCGAAAGCGGGCGATTCCAGCAAGGGCCATGCGGACACAGGCCTAGGGTCTGCGGTCTGCGTAAGGTAAGGAAGGTATGTATGTCACTTACACCTGACGTACGTAGTATAACTCGGTCCTCGTTGTTTGTATCTTCTCAAACGCAGGCTCATTGTTTCCTTATGAATAACTCGTGGAAAATGTGATCCCAAATCCTTGCCAAGCCTACAGGTCACAAAGCAGCTCCTGAGCGGCAGAAGAACTGCACTCGTCAAATGAGTTTCTTCGTCGAGCTATCGAGGTGACTATTCATCTGACGTAAACCTTGCCTGTAACGCCAACAAGAAATAACAAATCAACGAAAAAAACAAACGCCAAGTCCACCTGTCCACCCGTGGGTATCGTTACATTGTTCCAAAGGAGAAGTTAGAGTGAAGTCGACACAACCATTGAAATAAGACATAGAGCCAGCAGCCGGTATGCGATCGAGGAAAGTGCTTCAGAACTAAGAAACAATTAGCGGGAATTCTCTGCCTCATTGGGAGGAAACGTACAATATTGAGCGCGGTATGCTGTGGAAGCCGGGTACCATTCAGCATGGCCCGAGTCTTCTTGGGTCGCTGCTGGAGGCGTCTGAAAGCTTCCTGAACGTGACGAGGCTCAATTGGACTTCTTCCCTCGCTGGGCGGGTCGAACAGGCCGGTGGCCACCTTGCGCTTCTTTGATCCTGCATTTTCACCGCCGCTCTGTGCCTTGAACAGATCCTCTTGCTCCTTGACCTTAAGCGCGTGCTCGGTTAGGGTCTGGACCATTTCGAAGGTCAAGAAACCCAAGATATCGACGATATCGTCGGAAGGTTTGCTGTCCGTTACAATACCAAATCCAGCCCATTCTCGGAACCTTTTGCCCTTGCGGTACGTGAACGAAGCTTGACGGTATTCGGACCATGTCACGTACTCCTCCTTCGTCATGGCTTTAGTGCGCTCGTCGGCCTTGCGGAGACGTTGAAGGGTGATGAAGTTCATCTCTTCCTCTTCTTCATCCTCCTCGTCGTCACGTTCAGGGACTTCCTGGCTGTAGAAAGAGGACGGCTCCCAGGGCAGGCCGACCTTGGCCTTTTTGTTCTTCTTGGTCGCGTCGTCTACAGGGCCACCGGGGACCACGCCACCGCTGGGGTCTTCACCAGCTCCCAGGTCCGCTTCACCTCCCTTGTCGTCGGAATCCTTGACGTTCTTTCTGACATCTTTCCATGAGAGGAACGTACGCAGGCGAGAAACTTTGGCTTGATCATGGCGAATTTGAAAAATCAGGTCATTAATCGTGATGGCTCGCGAGCCGCGGCGAGCTGCAAGCTCAGTGCAGTTTCGAAGCTGGCGAGTTATTAGCAATGTAGAGACATGTAAAGCTTGCACAACTTACCAGCTCAATGACTTGCTGGCGCACAATGTCCTCAATCATGCTAGTCGTCTCAATCGACGGTTCGGCGGTCTCACCAGAGACATACATCATCTTGCGCGATACATTAGTAAGACGGTCTGACCAGCCATATGGCCCTTGGTTATTCAAACGCTGGGGCAAAATGAAAGCAGGCTTGTTTGGCGCTGGACGCGTGACTCTTTTTTTCTTCTCTTCTCCAAACGGGAGGTCAAGGATGGACTTGAAGCCGGAGTTGACCACGATGCCACGAACTTGGTCGAAGGCGGATTGAAACAGCTCCATGCTCTGGCGTTGAACACGCGCGGCGACCGCCGCCTTTGCTCTAGAGCGCCTGGGGTATTTCGGTTTCTTCGTGATGGTTTCAGACTCGGCGTCGCTGGTATTGTCGGCCAGCGGTTCGGTGCATTGTTCAAATATGGCGAGAGTCATTTCGAGACACCCGACGAGGTGGCTCATGAGGCAGCCGCCTCCATCTCGGTCGAAGTGAGATCTCCATCTCACAAACGATTGCTCCTCCCTGCCTTTCATTGGGGTAGATGTCTCTCTCGAGCCGAGTAGAGTGTTTTCGAAGCAGCTTTCTTGATACCAGCGATGGAGGTGAGGACGATATCTAGCCATACGCTAGGTATGGTGAATGGCAGGTACCACCTTGAGAAGATAGCCAGCGCTCATATTTGGAAAGAGCAGGGACTGTCGTGGAAGCCAGTCGAGCATACAAGCGTGAGGGTTTGCGTGTCCAGACGGGCCGTGGTCAACTCCAGGAGGCAGGTGTCAAATCCTTGTTTCCCTCTACTGGACTTCCAGTTTTGAGGTCACTAGCTGCCATGCGCCTGCGACTCCTCAAGAAGGGCAAAGCAGGACGAGATCAATAGAAACAAAATCCACAGCATCTTTACTCACCTGGCTGATCTCCTGGCGATACTTGAACGCCTTGTCATCCTTTGAAGCCATCTTGCCGGTGTTCAAAGGCAAGCCTTGAATTTGATGTAAGAATTTTGAATGAATCGAATGTTCTGTGTTCTGTCGTTAAGTGAGGTACAGACAGGGTGGAAGCTGATGCGGGCGTGGGAGGCTGCTGGTGAATGGAATGCTAAAATGTCCTGAGAGCAATCCCAAGAACCGCACTGTTGCCGAGTGAGGTAGACCAAGGCTAGAGACAATTCCTGTATGAAGGCTTTGATTGCTGCGTTGCTTTCTATGAAAATCCGTAGGGCTGCTAGGAATCCATTACTTGGGTGAATGGGACCTATGAACTGTCGATGGAATTCGGTGAGAAGGATAAGTCGGAGAGCGAAGGCTGGAGGTGTCTCGGTCGCAGTCCGGCTCAGCGACGACAGCTGGGCATGCTGGGTGCACTGACCAGCCTACTATCATTCACCTCAAGGCAAGCAGGGGCCAGAGGAGGTTCCGAGGTACCTTCCAGGTTCGTTTCCGCTGGAATCGGAAAAGATAACATCCGAACAGCGGGTTGCGTTCCGTTCAAATCTTACGTAAGGCACTAACTTGAAGCACCTATCACCTGAGGAAATCAGCATGATGGCGGTGCTCAATGCATCAATACTTAGATCAACGAAGAGAGTATTTTCAACCCAATTCTATCAGAGCAAGCTTCGCCCAAGCCTTCTTACCGAGTGCTCCCTGTAACCTGTCTATCCACATGACGGTCTGCAACCGAGATCGTGCGCTGTCCCACGACAAGCGCTCTGCTCCTAATTTCAACCACAGAGGCCGCAGCCAAGCTTCCTCAGCCTCGAACACTGAGATCGCGCACACCATCAAAAGCCAGAACAGGATGTTCTCGTCTCCTGTCTTTTCATTGGCGGTAGTCTCGCATAATTTTCTGAGACTCTCAGCGAGATACTTATAAGGAAACCTACCGCCTGGGATTTGCAATGTGGTTGACAGGAAGGCCAACATCCCAAGCCGGAGGCATTCATCTGACCGGTCATCGACCCCGTTCTGCAGATGTACGAGTCGTGTTTGGATAGATCCCAAGGAATCTTGGAAAAGCGAGCCTTCAAGCAGCGAATTGCAGGCGAGGTGATCGTTGATCAGATTCACCAAGTGTCTGAGGTCCTGCCACACACCGGCCAGCCTCCAGTCACTCACAACATTGCAAGAGAAGGGCCCAGCCTCGCGAGCTGCGGTCCCCGACTGCGCGTCAAAGCATGACTTCCAGCTGATGGGGCCGTGGAAGAAACAAGGCGTACCTCCCGTCCCAAGAGACCATGAGAGAGCCAGGCTGTATTGTCAGAGTCGCCCCCAACTGGCAGATGACATGCACTCACCGATCGAGCTTAAAATGTAGCTTCGGATGACTTCGAAGATACCTGAGCCCTCCACGAAGGCCTACAATCTGCCGTAAGCCTGACAAGTGTATGGCTGTGGTGCCGAAGTCACCCCAAAGACCTGCCATCAAGGCTAGAGTAAGTACGACGTGGAAGATTGCCTCGTTACGATGCGAGTCTGGTTGAGAAAGCGCCTCGTTGAGAAGTTTGATCGTGCGCCGGAGATGAAATTGTGTCATTCTTCCTGGCTGACGGTGCTGGACATGTTCATGTACAGCGGATGAGTAGAATAAAGCGCTGTGTAGGAAGATTTTGTCCTGGAGAATCCAAGAAAATGAGAGTGCTTCGGAATTCGCGCTGCGAGGGAGGTCGACGCAGTGCTCAATGGGATAGAAGGTGCCCTTGAGAGCATTGAAGTTGACCACTGGTCCCAGTCAGTCGGATGAAGTGAGATTTACGACAGCAAATTGGTATGTCTTACATCTGAAAAGGATTTCCTGAGAGGGCCTTTCCAACTCTTCTGCGAAGCGAATAAGAGACATGTCGCTAGGCGGCGGATGAGGAACCGGGGATACCAAAGTCGAGGTATCATCTCGAGCTACCTCTTCTATGCCCGGAGCCTGAGATTCTTCTCCAGCTTGCTGCTTCTCATCATCCACGCTGCGAGACCAAGATTTGATAGGGGAAATCGAATGAGTGAGCGACTGAAGTCCGGCATTCCCGCTCGCAGTTTGAGCGGCTGCCTTCTGCGCTTTACGAGCAGCTTGTTTGGATCGCCGCGAGCCTTCTTGCCGATTCTTACCGATCATACATCGACTACGAATTACTGATCGGTCTGTGGGCTGTGTCCGTCCCAAATTGCTGACTGTTACGAACGCGAAGTCAGCCGGCATAGTGGTAGTGAAGATGTATAGAACTGTAGGCTCGAGAAAATATGATTGCAATGATGATCTAAACAACTAACTGAGTCGATATGAGCTATGATGAAATATAAACACAATGACAATAAGATGAATGAATGAAACGCTTTGGGAGTGGAAGGATGCCAGGGCGAATACGCTACGAAGACCGACGAGACTGACAAAGGTACTAACACCATCTCACGGAAGAGCTCCGGAGTTAAGACCCCACTCCATCTGACCACATTGTTTTCCGGTTCGGGCAAGCGTCTCACTCTGCCTAGGTACTTCGCCCATGTTTCCTGCAGCCCTAAGGCCTCCGGCATCGTTCCTATTCGTCGTCGCCTCGAAGACAGCAGCGTGAGCCTCCAAGAAGATGACCCGGCCAACGTCCAATCCTCCCTGAAATGAAACATTCTTCCACACTAGTCCGAGTTGCCTTCTCTAGGCGGCGGACCGATAAAGACCTGCTGCGGCCTCCATAACATGGGACCCTTTTCGAGCATCGCCTCACGCCAGTGCGCCAACACACCAGACATGCGTGACAAGCTTGCCATGGCCACGATGATGTCGGTTTCGAAGCCAAAAGCAGTGTACAGGAAGCACCCGTAAAGGTCTGCATTGGCCTTCAAGTTACGGCTCGTAAAGTACTTGTCGGCATTGGCAACAC
This sequence comes from Colletotrichum fioriniae, assembly GCF_027942845.1. Taxonomy (NCBI): domain Eukaryota; kingdom Fungi; phylum Ascomycota; class Sordariomycetes; order Glomerellales; family Glomerellaceae; genus Colletotrichum; species Colletotrichum fioriniae. The sequence goes on from NW_027076842.1 coordinate 1,718,057, forward strand.
GGTCAATCTCCATCGCGATGGACAGTAAAGGATTCGACTCCACTTTGTCCTTGTACTGGTCGATCATGGCGCGGATGAACTTGGCTCGGGGGTCTACGGCCTTGTAGATACGGTGGCCGTACCCGAAAAGACGTTGCTTCTTGGCCTTGACGTCCGCTATCAGTAACGGCACATTTTCAGGGGTCTTGAGATCCTCAAAGGCCTTGTAGGCTAGTTCGATGGCGCCTCCGTGAAGCGGGCCGTACCCGGAGACAAGGCCAGAGATACAACATGCAAGAGGGTCCGTCAGGGTCGAGGCGGCATGTAAGAAGGCGGCGGTTGAGTTCGTCATCTCATGGTCAGCGTAGAGGATCCAGAGCTTCTCGAAGCATTTGACAATTTCTTGGTTGGGCTTGCCACTATGCTCGTCTTCATGAAAGCCCATCATGCGCAGCATATTGGCGATGAAGGAGTCTTCGGGATCGGCAGGGGTGAAAATCTTATTGCGCTTGCGGCAGTATACAAGGGCAACGACAGTGGCGAGGGCAGAGATGCAGCCGATGAGCGCTTCATCGACCTTGTCAGCCTGGCCCATGAAAGCTGGTCGTCCGGACTGGAGTGTGGTAATGGCGCCTTCATCATGACTAGCATAGGCGGCCATGCCTGCAAAGACCATTGTGCTCGTCAAGGAATCTCGAGGGAAAGACTCAATGACTTGGACAACGTGCGGAGGGGGGATGCAGCCGGCAGCAATCTTGCGCCGGAAGGTCTCCTTCTCAGCCGCGTCAGGAAGATGGCCCCAAATCAAGAGAAAGACGACCTCCTCATAGTCGTGGTGCTCGAAGAGGTATTCAATTGAGTAGCCGCGGTAATGGATAGATCCATGTCCGCCATCGATATAGGTAATGTTCGACTCGACGCAGGCGGTATTCAGGTACCCAGGATCCAAAATTTTCAGACCACAATAACTGACAGAGCTGGCATCAGCCTGAACAGAAACGATCTTTTGAAGTTCGAGGGCTTTGATTGCGTTTCGGTTGATTGGGATTTCGTATCGCCGCTGGGTGCGGTTGTCGCAAACTGTCAAAGTTCCGCTGGATGGATCGGCCTTGGTCCGGAACAGTAGGCTACGCGCAAGCTGTGTTGGCAGCATCAATGTCTGGACAGCTCGGGGCATGCCCATTTTCATGATAGTGAATGTTTGGCCGAGTTTACTGAAAGGTTGAGTTACATAGGAAGCGGTAGCGGCACCGATGTTGTAAGCCTTGCTCCAGAATGAGTTTCTTAACCGCAGGTATCCTGGATGAAGCTTCTGAGCCTCATCGCTCCTGAGGATTTTCTTGATAGTAAGGCTTTCTTGAGTTGAAGTTCGTTTGATCGACTTCTGGAAATCTTTGGCGGTATTCATTGAGTTGTCCTTAGACTGGACAACTGTCTGAATAGTGTAATTGGTGTCCATGGTCTCGAAGTTTGTTGAAATATGGTTAATGAAGATACTTCTTCTCTCTATTCCCAACTTCAGACGAGCACCTCCGTCAGGTTTAAATATTCAGAATTCTCTTTTCGTGTATCACCAGATCGCATCAGTTTGTGACTGGGCGACAAGGGGTACAGCTGACAACGGGAAACGTCCACCAGGACTTTAGCACAACGTGTCAAAGCAACTGAATCATTTCTTCCGCCCGGGCAACTAGAAACGAAGCCGCAAAAGGAAACATCTTGCACTCTGATCACTACGGAAGGCAGCAATAGACCCCAATGGGGGCTCCATCTCGCCCGGTCACCGAGTTCTTCACGCCGACGCCGAAGCTCTCAGCGCAATGGCGGAAGCGCTTGTTATCGCAATCGCGTGATGTCTAAAATGCTGACTCTCTGGGCTGAGCGGATATCGTGAAGTGGAACAATCTGGGGGCCATGAAATCCGTCGACCCCAGTGAGTTATCGTGAGCATGGCCACTTGAGCGCAAAGTTGCGCAGCTGCCAATGTAAGGCTTACATTTCACCAACACACTCTCCGTCTGGGCAGTGTCATCAGCTCCGAGTCATCGAAGAAGAGCCTCGTAAAGAGTCTAGGACTCTTGTTTCGGTATTGGATACACCGAAAAGACCCGTAAAATAGTTCTGAATTCAGGTAGGCGTTGCCTGATTCCGATCACGCAGGCACATCAGGCTTCGATGTGTCTACGCCGTTCTCGCACATCAAGGCTGAGTGCGGCGTGGGGCCTTGGCCCGGGCCGGAAATAAATCCTTGAGTCGCGAAACCGCAGTTGGTTGTATTAAGTAAGATTGCCTTCGAGTTTCCTTTGCACACAATTTGCCCTTCACATGACGAGAGGTCGGAGGTGTAGTTCGGTGAAGACAAACTTGCGGCTGAAAACGCCTAATCCGGGCATCTTTTCCACTAGTATCAAAACTAGACCGTATTAGATCGAAGAAACAATAGGTTCAAGGTAAACTTTGCATCTGATGTATTCTTACACTTAATTGGGCAGAGGGTTTGTGGACGAAACGGTGATGCCGCCCACACCAACGGAAGGTCTGGTCGGAGCTCAACGGTGGTCGGGCCCCACAAGAAGCCGATCGAGGCGGCGGTCGGACGTGAGTAAATGCCGGAAACTAGAATCCGACACGGTTCGGTGCCCCTCCCGACGGACAAAAAAACGGGGCATCCTCAAACATGTATCACATCCGGATACCGTTTTTACCCCATAGAGAATTCCGAGCAACAGATTTTTGCCTTTTTAGTGATGCTGAGTGAGCTCAAATGAGTGATGTCGCGGAGTCCATGGAGCGCGACAAAGCTGTAGATAACCTGACCAAGCATGTGTCAAAAGTCTATTTCAGCAGTATTTCTGCTAGCCACATGCGCTATTAGGCTAATATCAGCGCAAACTCTCCATCATGCCACATGGCCGCGCCTCTACAATGAATAGGATGCATGTCTGTGAGTACAAGTAGACTTCTTTTCCCAAAAGTTGGGCTGCCCAAAGATCACACAAAGCTTGGCGGAGTCTTCATCGTCGATCCCAAAGCCCGTTTCCGAGATTCCGACGCCGGCCATTCACTGAACATCCCGAGCAGCCCGCACGTTGCAAAAGCAGGGGCTTTATGGTCAAATGCGGGGAAACGTGTGTGGCGAACATCAAGTATATGTTTAAAGGAGCCCCAGTGAAATCACAATCTATTTCGGCCGGCCTCTACAGCTACTCGCCATTCATAGTAGATGCATCTATAGGTGGCCGATTCGCGAAATGGAAAACACACCAAATACAGCCGCACACGACTTCAGGCGTTATGTTCCACCAAAAGGGAAGTACTCATTAAGTAGAGCTTCATTGCCTTGTTCTTTTTTGCAACAAGCGACGTTCAGCTAACAGCGAGCAGACTGGTCGCGATTTGAGGGAATAGACGTCAGTGACCCCCATAAGTATTCGGAGACCATTTTGAAAAGTCCACATCTAGAGGCGATTCGGGAAGATTGGAGAAAGAAACTCGATGTTCCATTCTACGGCGTCACAAACGATGGGAAAAGGAGAGAGGGCCTTTATCAGATTCGAGATGAGGGTGCACCGACGAAAAATATGGTAATTAAGAACGATCAACTCTAGCTAGGTATTGTCGACATGCGTTGACTCCGAATAGGTTGAAGCGGCTCGCAGAGTGCTAAGCTCACTCAGCCCGTCCGAAAAAGCAGACTCAGTCCATGACGTGGATTCGGATAAATGGTACGTCGCTATTGCAGACAACAGTAACCAGGCGAGACCAGAGTATTGATGAGATATCTTCGTCCGAGCAGTAGAAGGTGGAGTAATCCAGAGTTTGTGTTGCACCAATGCGGTATACGGCTCGAGGACCTGGAGAAAACGAAAAGAGAGGCCATCATAGATCTTTTGGAGCAATCTCTGAGCCCAAGTGGTTTTGCCAAGGTCCGAGGGGCAATGAAAGTGAACAAGTTCTTGGGGGAAATTTGTGGGAAAGAAGCCATCTTGAACGAACACAGCTATTCGTGAGAACCCCGGTACCCCTTTTCTTCTCTACCAGACTAAGACGATTCTTACACTTAGTTTCACGTTATTCGGCGAGCCATCAGAAACAGAACCCTGGGGTTACATGTTGTTTGGTCATCATCTATGCTTGAACGTCTTCATCGCTCGCCAGCAAATGGTGATAGGACCAGTCTTTATCGGTGCCGAGCCAAACGTGGGTTCTTCATCATCTGTTTAGCCCAGGTCATTGACAAAGCTGACAGTGCGGAAGATCATTGACGAAGGCCTCGACAAGGGTCTCACGCTGTGCGCCAACGAGGGCCAGTTAGGCCTACAGCTGATGCAGTCTCTACCCCCGAAGCTGCAACAGAAAGCTCAAGTATACCCTACAATGAAAGATCCTGCAATGCCAGAAGGCCGGTGGAACCCAGCCGACCAGGTAAGATGTTCTGCTCCTGTCCTGCGGACTCCTGGCCAACAGATATTTATAGAGACACATGGCTGGAGCCTTCCAAGACAACCGCGTGATTCCCTACGAAGGCGTTGTTGTTACGGACATGTCCGAGGAGCAGCAGATACTCGTCATGGCTATCGTGCATGAGTTCTTGGCCCTATGGCCTTCTGAGCCACTCCGTCACCGTTTGAAGCAGATACTCAAGCACCTCACCGAAACGCACTTTTCTTGGATTGGCGGGTTCGGAGAAGATAAGCCTTTCTACTACCGGATTCAAAGTCCGGTGGCACTTTTTGAGTTTGACCACCACTCGGGGGTCTTCCTGACCAACAAAGAGCCCGCCAAGTATCACATCCACACGATCCAGAGACTTCCGAATGGCAATGATTACGGGAGGGCACTGCGGGAACTGCTCCGAGCTCGATAGGAAATGGTCGATCAAGTATCCTCGAGGTGTTTACTCCGAACCACACTTTGTTGGACCAATTGTGTAACATCTCCAGTTTTGAGTTGAGTGAGTGCCGAGCGTAGGAATCACATCCTGTCTTGGCGTGGTGTTAGGTGCATGAGGATCGCCACGGCCCGCTCAAGGTAACCAAACGGATTTTCTGATTGACTTGCCCACCATTCGTACGTCATATGTCAGCCGCATGGCTGTGGGTTCCCGAGGAACAGTTTTCGTAATATGCCAAGACGTTGTGATGGCGAAGCACTTGGCCCCGCGACCGTTGGCGGAGGTGATGCGCCGTGCCAAAGCCCGCCGTCTTGGCCCGCAGAGCTTCACGGCTCGGAATTTTGAGTCGGCGGTGATCGCCACGAGTGACATCAGTCTCCGGACAGGAATCGACAACAGCATTTTGAGGATCGTATCGTTGGAATAGCCTCATGGAACGATGGCTCCTTGGGACTTGTTGGGCTCCCGTACAGTTGCACTTTTTGCCCGAATAGCAACGGAGAATTGACTCTCAATTTTTGCAGCTTTGTATCTGGCATTCCAGACCTCTATGATATAAAAGACATGGTGCAGCCAACGGCTACAGGGAGGGATAATCCGTCTAGTCCCAAACCTTAACAATCCAGTCTCGGAGATTTATTATCCAGTCACAACCTTTCAACAACGTCAGCCCGTGTCACTAGGATGTTGGGTACAGTACTACCGAGCCAATCCCTCGGTGAGGAGACACCGACGGAGTTTGCCATCCTTTCACCAACCCACGCCATCTTCTTCGTAGCAGTGGGCTTGCTGCTCTACTTTCTCTATAGACAAGCTCTCCCCAAACCAATCCCTGGCATCCCTTACAATGAGGCCGCAACAAAGAGCATACTTGGGGATGTTGCCTCGCTGCAAGAGGGCATAGCCCGAACGGGCGCTTTCCAGATATGGCTTCACGAACAAGCAGCAAAGCACAACTCACCCCTTTTCCAGATCTTCATCCGCCCTTTCGGAAAACCAATGCTCATTCTCTCTGATTTCAGAGAGGCCCAAGATGTGCTTTTGCGACGGGGCAAGGAGTTCGACAGAGCGAGCATCGTGGGTGACATGATCTCCGGGGCTGTGCCCAATCACCACATCATCATGAAGACGAACAGCGAGTGGAAGCATCATCGAAGACTCCTGCAGGACCTCATGTCTCCCCAGTTCCTGAACGAGAACGCCGCGCCCATCCTCTACTCTGGCATCCTGCAGCTCATCCAGCTCTGGAACGACAAGGCTCGCATCGCAGAGGGCCGCCCCTTCCAGGCTGACTCCGACATCTACTACTCTATTCTTGATGCGACGACGGCTTTCTCCTTTGGAGCTGGTGCCAAAAGTGCTATCCGTCCTACCGTGGAGCTTGTGAAAGGCCTGGGTGCTGATGACATTCGCCGGCTCAGAGGATCAACGCCTGCTGGCGGCGAGCAGCCTCTGCACTTTCCCACGGCTAAGATCGACGAGAGCCTCAGGGCATCGCTTGATGTGGCGGATGCAATCGAACAGCTTCAAGGATCGCCTATCCCTAGACTCAAGTGGAAACTCAGCGTCGAGAGGCAACCTGCTGTACGCCGAGCTATTCAGATTAAGAACGCTTTCCTCCGCGAGGAGATCAGCAAAGCCCTAGATAGGACGCAGAACTCCAAGGGGTCCAAGGAGCATTCTTCTGCCGTTGAACTCATGGTTTCGAGGGAAAAGAAGCTCGCCGATAATGATAGTAGGAAACCAGACTTCTTCTCTGCTATGATGATGGACGAGGTAAGTTTGAAGCATTCGCTCCGTGCTCATTGATCGTCTCTCATATCACATATTCTTAGATCTACGGACTCATGATAGCAGGACACGACACTACCAGCACCACCCTGGGCTGGGGTGTCAAGCTTCTGGGGGACAACATAGAAGCCCAGTCCAAGCTCCGCGAAGTCCTAAAGTCCGCGTTTCCTGACGCTGTTGCTGAGAACCGGAATCCGGCAATCAAGGAGATCACTGGAACTAAGGTCCCATACCTGGACGCCGTAGTAGAGGAGATTATTCGACATGGCAGTGCCGCTGTTCTCCTGGATCGTGAGGCTATCTGCGACACGGAACTCTTCGGTCATCGCATTCCCAAGGGCACCATCATCCTCTCGCCCGCCCGCGGACAGAGTATCCTGAAGCCCTCCATCCCGGTCGACGAGTCGCGGCGCAGCAAGAGCAGCCAGAACGCAAAGGCCAGAGCGTGGGACGACGCAGACATCACGCAGTTCAAGCCGGAGCGCTGGCTCGTCGATCCCAACGGTTCCTTGCCCGAATTTGACCAGCAGGCTGGGCCCCAGCTTGCGTTTGGCTTCGGTACCCGAGGCTGTTATGGACGACGTCTGGCATACCTCGAGATGCGCATTATCGTCACGATGATTGTGTGGAACTTCCAGCTGCTTCCTTGCCCGAAGGAGCTGTCTAGCTACGCCCCTAAGGAAGGTTTCACGTATAAACCCAAGGACTGCTATGTGCGCTTGCAGGCTCTTCATTGAGCCGACGGCGAGGAACTTGTACTTGCGATGTATTGTGAAACATTGTCTTTTTTCCGAGCATGGTATTTTCTTGTTTATTCCAGCTATTGAAGGTGCAATTAGACTGATGACAGGCGACAAGGATGATAGAGGCATGTAGGTTTTACTAAATAAAATAAAGTATTTTTCGACGCATGGTATCCATATGTATTTAAGACAGGAGAAAGTGCCTTGTAAAATACCTCGGCTCCTGTGCTAGCCTGAGAGTACTGTGCCTTACAAATACCAAAACCCCCGTTGGTGGAAAGAAGAATGAGGGTTCAATCTGGTCTTGAGCAGGTCATCAATTTTCTTCATTAATCATCTGGCCTCTTGATATAATAGAAGGTACCTTAAGGTATCAAAAAGAAAAGGAGAGAAAAAAAAAAGAACCAAAAGCTCGGGTTCTCAGTCCGTGAATCGAACCGGCTACACCTACGAAACCCTCCATCTTTGCAGACTTCTCGAGATTTCATACCAAGTTCGTATACCAACGGACTAAAGCGTTGTACCGCTCGACCACGCGGGTCAAGGGGGCTTGGTTGACGAAAGAGCGATCTCAATCTGGATATAAGGCATGCGCCCTGCGGTTACTGCCTGGGCTGATTGGGATTGACACTGCAGAAGGAAGGAAGTCTACCTTAGGGGACGGGCTTCCTTCCTGTTTGACCCATGGGACATATGTCACGTGCAATCGTTAACATCACTCACATTTCTGACTACAGCACAAGTATGTGAGGTGTTTTTGTCTCCTAGTACAACGCAAATCAGTCTTTCCTACCCGGAGACTGAGGCTGGCTGGCTAATTTATCACAGCATTCACAACATCAGGTCCTGTATCGTTCGTGACAACCATCCCACCAATGTGGGAACCCCGCAAATAGTTGTATTATACGCGATATCCATGGGTGATTCTCTTAGTGACCGTATCTCAAAGATATTGAGGCTCCCCTATATCGCAGCAATATTTTAGCCAGATGAGAGAGCCTTCTGCCGTAACTGACAGCAATTACTTGATGAATGGAACATGTGCAGAGCATGTCGCGGTAATTATCTTTCTCATTCACATGTACAGTATTGTAGACCATGATATTAGGAATTAGATTCCTCACTTCGAACATGATGTGATTTTGTATCAAAATGATTTGATTAAGGTGAAATATGTGACCCCTTCTCACTTAGAATTTTATTCATGTCTCTAACTCATTACCAGAAACGACTAGGATGCTTGAGCCCCAGCCTCGAAAACGTTGATAACACCGTCGCCATTGAGATCAGCCGGGTCACCGGGTGCTGCGGGAGTTCCGTTGGGGTTGTTGCGGTCAAAAGTGCTCTGAAGCTGCTCGATCAAGCTTGAGCCACCGCCGCCTCCGTTTCCACCTTGCTTTGGTTCTCTCGTGTCCAATGCGCTGATGTCTTGGCCTTCATCGTCATCGTCTTCGAGATCCCTGGCGACAAGCTCGTCGAGATCTCTGTCAACAAGGATAGCGCCGCCTACGTCGCCACCGGGGTTGTTCGAGGCGACTCGCGCCTGGAGGTCCGAGATGGCTTCCTTGCCAGACAAAGGTTGAGGAAGTGCAGTTACGACGCTGCTCAAGAAAAGGACTGCGACGGCAGAGAACTTCATTTTTGCTGATAGCAGAAGGTCAGAAGGAAATTCCTGATCGGCGGTATAGTAATAATATTATGAGAGTTGTAAGATAATGACTACTGCCTGAGTAGTGAGATAAAAGAAATCCAGGAGACTAGATAAAGAGTATTGAAAGTGAGATGAGCTACTTCCAAGAGTCATTACAACATATTTGGGGTTACTGCTGGAACGCCTTTTATAGCAACCGCGCGCAGGTATGTCTGCTTTCAATGAATCCTATCAGGCATTGAGTGTGATGATCCATGATGTTGATGCAAAACTGTTTGGGCTTCCCTAGCATGGGCATGCCAAAGTCGTCCTAGGAGGAAGATCCCAGAACGTGAGATGGGAATTCTCTCCAGTCTCCATCGGCAGAAAATGAGACGGTGTTTGACACGACGACATGACGGCTGACTCAGTCTCATCTGTGCAGGGCAGAAAAAGGCACTCTTAACATGGAAGTTGCTAGGGCAAACTCATGACTTATAGGTTGTTGAAACTGCTTATTGATTCCGTCTCAACTTCCTTTGGTGTGACATATGTCAGCGTCTCAAGCTGTAGCCCCTATTTCCACATCCTCTAACATTCCCCTCAAGCTTAAAACTATTGTTGGCTAGCTAAAACAACACCAGACGTCCACACCGGTGTTTCATCTGATCACACGCAATCAAGCTACTGAATTCATCTCTTATCAATTCAGATGTTAACCCAAAGAAGAAGCATACCGCTCAAGCACAACGCGAAAGCGATGCATCAGACCAACCAACATGCGGTCGCATGTCATGGAAGCCCCAGTGGACTACAAGATGCCCCCCACTTTGGACATGTCAACAGGCTCTCTAAGCCTAGACTCTAGATCAAAATAAGGCGATGGAACGCGGGAGTCGATTGCTTGTCCGAGGAAAAGGTCGCAAAAGGCTTTTGTTGACAGGAATACGCGGGCCATTCCTAGAAAGTTGACTTTTCATCAGCACAAGATAGAGAAAAGGGAGTTCGCGACTGTAAAGATGTGGTTCAAATTTCTCCAGCACCATTATCAAAATGTGGAGGCGGAAAACGTTGAAAAGACGCATGATGCTTACCGTGACCGTGATAGCCGCCGATGAGATACTGGCCAGGCTTTCCAGGCAGCTCTCCTATGAAAGGCAACAGGTCCTTACTGAGCCCCATGATGCCGCTCCAAGCAAATGGAACAGGATCTTTGACTCCGGAACTTGGACTTTCGATAGACTCCTTCCAGCCCTTGAAAGTCCGAGATGGCCCTTCTTTGATGAAGTCAAGCACCTCGGGAACGGCAAAGGAGTCATCGCAGTCTCCGTAGCCGCCCTCAGGCCCGTTCGGATGTGCACCTTCTCCTCCGCCCCAGATCAGGTACTTTTGAGAACCGGAACGTTGAACAAGATAGTCGTAATTCTCATCGGACACGAACGCAAAGGAAGTAGATAGCGGTAAGTCGACGTATGCGGGTGGAGGCGCGATGGCCGCAACGTGACCCTTCAGGGGAATGATGCGCCCATCAAGTTCCGGCAGTAGATGGGAGGCATACCCGTTGGTGGCGTGTATCACCTTATTGGCAGTGATATTGCCGCGACCAGTCGTGATAGTCCAACTACCATGCTCACCGTCGGCTTGAGAAACTTCGAGCACTGGGGTGTTAGTCTCAAGCTGAAGGCCAGCCTCAAGAGACTTTCGAATCATAGCCATAGCCAGCTTATACGGCCAGAGGCTTGAAGCAGGAAACGTGATGGCGCCAGAACAGCTTGTGATGCGAAGAGTTTCTTCGGCTTCAGTCTTTGATAAGACAGTGATTTCGGAGACGTCGCCACCTGCTTCCTTGAAGCCGTTGTAAGATGCAAGTCCGGCTTTCCAGGTGGTTTCCGTCAGATACACATCCGCGGATCGATACTCGACGAGGTCTATCTCTTCATCAAGGCCATTCTCTCGAATGTATGCCAAAGTTTCGCGGTGGTTAATTGCTTCGAATGTGCATTGTGCCACAGCTACCTCGGGGCCATGCAGCTTGGAGTATGCGGTGAACCCCCGATAGCAGTCAGGTTTGATGTGCCCACCTACGGCACAAAGTCAAACCTCGTTGGCCGTAAAGAAGATTTGCCGGTTTTGAGAATGAAAACTTGCTCACCATTTCTACCTGTAGCGCCACTTACCGCGGCTCGGGCTTCGAGCATCAATACGGACTTTGGTCTGTTGGGCGACTGATCTGTGAGCAGTCGATGGGCAATAAAGGCACCAGATATACCAGCTCCGATGATGACTACATCCGCTGACGTGGAAAGTTCATGACTAGAAGCACTCAGACGTCAGTCCACCCGCTGCTGTTGACTACTGCGACAAGAAAGAAAGTTGAAAGCCGAAGCAATATTCGCTATCATCTTGTTAGATGCAGGATTACACCGACGTTTGATAAGAACGGAAAGCACTTAATGACTCCCTGCTTCGGGGAAAACGTTTCTAATTTGTAAGATCAGGTTACAAGCTTCTTTGACTTACGACTGGTGGTTGCTTATAACTGAATCTGGTCCAGACTGCCAAAACGAAGCTGTCGGATTACTGACTGGCAACGTTGCCGTGTAAGTTGGGCCCGACGCCATTGATACCTAGGCCAGGAGAGAGTGAGAAAAGCCACTAATGTGGAATACTGAATATCGGTTGATCGCAGGTTTGCTTCAACTTTTGAAGCAGACCATCTGAGGACGGTGATGGAAGATGAGATATGCACTGATAAGCCAGCCGGTCACCGGAGGGAACGCGGGGAACACGGCCACCCCACCTACCCAAGCTAGAGCGTTCCCCACCATCAAGTTGGGAAGCAGACGATCTCCTCAAACGCTCGATAGAGGACATTGACTGTTCTCTTCATTCAGTAACTTTGTAGTTCACTTCGAGGCCCGTCAATTCGTGCTTCAACAAGTAGGTAAGAAATCGTTACGGCTGCTGTCAGCAAGTCGAGCCTTGGATAGGTATGTCTCTTGCTACACAAAGCTAAGCACAGTAGTCTATGCCTGCACAGGGTGTTTCCACGCTTCATACGCGACCCAAGCCTGGAAAATGCCGACGACCAGTCCCAGTATCCCGAGAATAATTGCAATGATCACTCCAATAAGTGTCGCTAGCATCACGTGCCTAGCGTTACTCCTCCGTTCCAACCAGATATAGATAGGTCTTCGAGGTCTTGGGTTCTCGAGTTCGTCGTACAGGTCCATCAATCGTGAACCCCAGTAATGGTACTTTATATCTTTCTCTGAGTCGCGGAGGTATGGCCGGTACCCGAGACTGAGGCAGTCGGGGTCGAAGGAAGCTTTCGATACCAAAGATCGTAGGAAAGCTCGCGATTCCTTGTCTAGGGGGAAAAGAATATTCTGGAGAGAGTGTAGAGTCTCCCATGCTAGTTGTCGCGGTAAGAGAGGCCTACTGTATGTCAGTTATGACATTCAATAGTCATTTGCTTTCAGGCCTTTACTCCACATCAGCCTCCTTGGATGCTTTGAGGCACTCCTTCAGAAAGGCAGTGTGGTGATAGAGCTCTATGATTCCAGTCTTGGGATCCAGCCGAAGGTGGTTTCGAAGATCATCTGTGCCTCGGAACGACACTCCAGCGACTTTCTTGAGCCTTGTTGCTTTTAGAGCCGACATGATATCGGGTAAGGAGTCGTCAGGCTCGTTGAGGTCGGGATGGTCCCTCACTGGGAACATAGTTAATACCAGCTTCCGCGCAGATTGCTCGTTTTTCCAGATACTGGACTCGCTGCCACCAGCTTGTCCCTCGCACGAGCAGCTGACCATCATGATAGCCCTGAGGGCAAGACTGAAGGCCTGCTTCTCGTCTTCCGGCACGGTGCTCTTGTCTTCTTGTCTCTTCAAAAAGTATTCTTCCGTCAATTCCTGTAACCGAGCCTCTGGTTTGGACCGGATCAACACGATAATATCATGTAGATCATCATGCGACCGCAACGCTTGAACCTCGTCTGGTGGGAAGGCGTCAGAGACGTATGACGCCGTTATCTCTCGGTAGTACTGAAAATAGGGTTCAAGTTTTGTCATTTCAAGCTTCGAACTTCTGTCTTCATCGTTAATGCAAATTTTCCAATTCCACAGAGCTTCACCTAGTTGTCGTAGTTGCGACTCTGTGGTCGACTCCAACGGAAATGTTTCCATCTCATACTCGTCCATTGTGGTCGAAGAAACCCACCAGAAGTTTTACAGAAAATGTTCAAGAAACCAAGATATTCAAGTCTTCTACTAGAAACACAAATTCTCAAGCGAGACCAAGTAATCAAGAAAGAATGGAGCGAGGTGTTGCCAGCTTCGGCGTACACACGCACGCCGGAAGCAGGCTGCGGGATTGGGGGTTGTCATTGGATCATCCGTACGACTCTGCAGCCGCGGCTGCATGCACATTGCATCAGGCTAGCATCAGGGGGCTGAGCTGTTGACGTGGCATTGGTGATTGAAATAGGAATATTCGGTGAGATGAAAGGAAGCCCAACCCTGCTTGGTCAACTTCGCTTTATATGTAGAAGGCGTTTCTCCTCAGCTCTGAGCCAGAATAGTGCATCTTCCCTTCGTATGGGCCTTTCAACCATGGCTGAAGTATCTTTGGCAGTCGCCACTCACGATGCAGCCATCAGCTGCTTCAAGGAAACACCCCAAGAGCCACGAGCGCCTAAACCAGCTCCAGATTGCTCAATTTCTACCGCAGAATCACCGGCCATGTCGCAGAACTTCACAGATTCGGGATATTCATCTCCAGATGACCCTACAGCGTCTGAGCCTCAAGACAGCAAGTCTCCTAGGCTTAAAGGAATTCCAGTCAAGCTGGGCGGCCAGAATCTCTTCAGGTTCAAAGGCACACCAAGCAAGGCAAGGAATGATCGATTCAACTACGTTATCGATCAGATAGAGCCGTTGCTACATGCCCACCTGAAGAAAACCGGGGGTCGACTTGGACCAATGTCATTTCGAACAATGATACTCGGGGCAAATGAAGAGGATGCCGGCGAGTATATCGTCGTGCTTTGTCCTAAAAAGCTGTCGGAGACTGTGAACGACTTCTTCGATAAGACCAAGATAATCCAAGAATTATGCGAGCCAACCGAACAGACGGCAAGACTCAGGATTATCGTCGAGGGCCGAGAACCTCGCTTGACGGCGAAGCTGTTGCGCTCACTCCTGGCAATAGACCGCCGTGCCATCAACCGTTATCCAGATTATAGGCTGTCACTTTGCGGATGTTCTCTGAGACTCAAAGGTATTCAGAAAAACGGAAAGACCGCCACGTTCGGCGGCATGATCAAGGTGGTGAATAAGGCCGGTGAAAGCAAACTGTACGGAATGACAGTGGGCCACGTCTTCAATGAAGAAAACACGACAAGCTCTGAAGAGAGCAGCTCCGAAAATTGCAACAGCGCTAGCTCGACCACATCTCGACTGGAGCGGAACCATGGTTCTGAAGTGCTGGAGGGGTTTCGTACATGCCAAGTTTTAAAGAAAGACGAATCCCAAGAAGAAGGTCCGGATTTCGATTGGGCTTTAGTCGAATCTGATGACTTTCTCCTGGTCGACTCAAATATGGGCCCAATTAATGACACCTTCGGGTTTTCCAAATACCCCCTCACGACTAATTTCGGAAGATTTTCAGGTGACGAGCCCTACCAGGAGGTTAAGATGATCGCAAGCACCGTGGGAACTAGATCTGGTCTGCTGTCGAGTGAACCAGCTCGATTTTGGTCGGAAACGGCAGATGTATCGACACCCGCCTACATTCTCTCCTTGAATGAGGGAGAGGGTAAGTATCACTTGATCTCATAATGGACGCAAAGAGCTATGGTTGACACTCGTTCACAGTTGGAAAAGGTGACTCCGGTGCATGGGTCGTTGGGGCATCTTCTTGTGATGTTTTCGGCCACACCATTGCAGCAGACATGTTCGGCGACGGATATGTTTTCCCTTTGGATCAAACATTTGCAGACATTCAAAGAAGTCTAGGCGCAGACTCTGTTCGACTGGCGTCTGCAGAAGACTTTGGATCAATCAGACGCTCCAATAAGCGGCCCTCCGAACAATTGTCATCTGGACTTGGGCTTTCTGAAGGCGAACCCAGTCATTCTAAGCGTCGCAAGACTTCTATTGTCAAGGCCCAATCTCCAACTCCGATGTCAGATGAAGAGGCTGTGGCAATGGGTGATGCGATATTCGAGGCTGTGCCTCCGGATTCCGCTTATGGGTCAGCACATGTCACCCCCCAGTCAATTGACAACGCATCTCCTTTCGAATCACATGTTTCTCTAGGTCCCGCAATGCCTTTGTTTTCCAGCTTTACTGAACAGGCTCCTCTCGATGGCTTGATGTGGGGTTTCACTGGAGAGGCTCACGTCCCTTGGACTTTGCCCTCCCCGAATTTCTTCCTTGAGACGTCAATTGAGGAAAGTCAAAAAGGGCCATCCTCACAGGGGAGACCTTCTGGTGAAGGGCCACTCCTATGAAACTCTGATTATGGGAAGATTGACTACAAGAAAATGTGAAAGAATCTTGCCAGGTAGTCTAGTACTGAGGACGTAAATAAGCCAAATTTCTCAACCACTGCGAAAAGTACTTGAATCAGGTTATGAAAGCTTTCTACATTTAACTTCTTACTTATGGAAGGGTGAAGCTTGTCGCTCCGAGTGTCACAAGGCAAGACACCATTACAGAATAAATAGACTTCCCTCACGAAGTCAAACGGGTATTCAAGAGAGAATCGAAGCAAAGAAGAAAGCCTAGAAAAAGAGGAGTACAAGATTTCCCATCGGAAACATGACCCTCCCCCCCTTTCCCTATAGCCCCTATTTATATATGTACATACAAGAACACCCAGTTGAGAATGCTGTCCTCACGGCCGTGCGCGTTCGCGTTTCGCCTTAGCCCATGCCCATGAATCCCTCAGCCCCTTTGCCCGTGTCCTGTCCTGTCCTTGTCCAGAAGTTTTCCCAATGATGTGTGTGTTTGTGTGCGAATGGTGTTTTGTCATTAAAATGACCCGGACCTCGCGATGTCGAGTCTGGGTGGGATACAATGCCACTGTTGTCTAGTACGGCAGTCTTTCTTGATTCATGATGTGTGGTTCTGGCCGTTGATGCCTCTACAAGGGCGCGGGGGGGCTCATCAACCATTTCAGCGTCCTCGGTGACGGCGAGCACGGAGTCGAGCACGCCGTCGGGACCCTCACCATCGTATGTCTTGCCGCCCTCGTACGTCTTCCGTCTCCAGCCGCATGATTCCGACGGGTCCTTGGTCCACTCCGTTGTCGGGAAGTAGTGCTCGTTCTTCTTCATGGTGATTACCCAAGGCACGCTGTCAAAGGTGACAGCCTTAAGTCGGAAGTCTGCAAGGAACACGATTAGCTAATGTACAAGAAAAGAATGACCTGGAAAGCCACTTACAGGTGTTGTCTGGGATCTTCTGGACGGAGGCGAGGAATGTCTCCAGATCAGGCGTCGCCTTGCCGTTCACGTGGGTGATGAAGTTGGTGGGTGCGAGGCCGTACTGGTAGGAAGGCGAACCGCGAGTGCGGGCCGACACGTACACCTCGCTGTGCAGCTTGCTAATCTGCTGTCTGACGGCATGGTGAGGTCGGTGCAGAATGGCTCCACAGAAGGAGATGGCATGGTCGGTCTCGACATCGTCGGCGGCGACGGTGTGAGCCTTAATATGGATCTCCTCGCAGTTGCGGACGATGACGGCGTCGAGGACCTCGTGAGAGTACATAATGTCCAGCTCGGAGACCTTGGTGATAACCTTACCGTTGAGCGTGAGCAAGATATCACCTTCGAGCAGAGCGCTTGACTGCTCGCTGCGCTCAAAGGTCCGCTTGCTAACCATGAAGAGCTGGTGGTGTGTCTTGTTGGCTTCGGTGACCTTGCTGATCCACTCGTCAGAGACGCCCATCACTCTAGCTTGAGCCATGGCGATGGCTCTGAACTCGACGGAGAGCATGCGCAGTTTGGGAACGATGCCCTGTTGAATTTGAGACACGACAGGCAGAAGAGTAGGCGTGGCAAGACCGAGGTGGTACTCCTCATCACGGTTGCTGCAAGGTGAACGCTCGCCCAAGTAAGTGAGCCAGAGGGCCTGAACCGTGCCATCGTCGGCGACGAGAACACCGCTTCCACACTGGTTGCTGAGACTCGTATCAACAGTGATGGCATCGACGTTGATGGCACGGTATCTGGGTGCACCAGAGTTGGCCGGGATAGCCACGGCAGTGACCTCGGTGACTGTGGTGGAGGCATGGACAATCTTTCCAATTCTGTTGTATCCCATGAAGTTGGTGGAAGCTCCTTGGGTGATGTTGTCCGTGCTCAACCTCGCACTTTGAACGGGAGCATTGACCAGCGCCGGGTCGTACTGCACAATGGCATAGTTCTGAAGGGGGTGGAGGAACACGACCTTGCCCTCGACAATGATCGAGTCCGCAATGGTGATTGTCACATCGCACAAATCGTAAGGCACAATCGCTCTTGAGATGACAACAAGACCCTTGTCGGCGTCAATCACCAGGCCCATGCCCCACTTCCTGTTCTTAGGGAAGCCGTCCAGCTTAACAGGCATGGTGCAGTTGACGTGGACGAAGCTGCGCACCAGGTCGGCAATAGCCGTGTGCTTCACATTCTCGAGTTGAATGAAAGAAGCAGAGCGAGCAACAGGCGCCTTGGGAGGAAGGGGATCAGCCAAGTCAGTGAAGTCCCAGAGGCCAGTCTCGTCGTTGCGGACAGCCATCTTCATCTTTGCTGACCAATGTCGGTCAACGTAGATGATTGTGGTGTTCAGAGTGTGCAGGTCACGCAGGTGCTTATAAGTGACGACCACGCGGGACTTGTCTGGAATTGTCTTCATCACCTCGATGAAGGTTTCCAGATCAGGGGTCTTCTTGTGGTCCACAGTCTGAATCAGCCAGCCATTGTCCGCGTTGTCGAATCTGAAAGAGCCAGTCGCCTCGCAAACGAAGACACCTTGACATGCGACACCGTATAGACGGGCCTGCTGGTATGACAGGCTGTGAAAGCTGGCACCTGCGACGGACACGAAGCGATCGGGAGTGATCTGGTGTAGGTCACCGACCTCGACATCGACCTCAATATCCTCGCCGCCTCTTTGGATCTGAAGATGGATGGTCTGGCCAACATTTGAGTCCAGCAAGTCATCCAGGCGGATGAACTGACCCACACGCTCGCCGTTCACCTTAACAAGAATGTCACCCTCCTCGATCTTCTGGTCAGACTGCCCCTTAGGGAGGACGATTTCGGCCACAAGCATGTTGTTGTCCTTGGGGAAATGCTGACGAGTTGCAGCCTCCGTCTCCGGGGTAAGGCCGAGGCGTCTGCATTCGTCAAAAGGCTTGAGGAGGAATTGGCACTGAATGTCACCTCTTGTGACGGGCTTGCCCTGACGGATGCATTCCAAAGCTCGTAACGGCCGATCCAGAGGCAGGAAGTAGTCTGTCGAAGCACCATCAGATCGCCCACCAGCTTGCAGGGCTACGGCAAACCCGTCCACGTTCACAACCGGACTGCCAGAACTACCACCACTGGCGGCAGCATTGGCTTGGTAGTAGCAGGTGTTGAAGTCGCTGTATCCCTCTCCGTATTCCGGCGCATTTCGGTCTAGACGACTGATGAAACCAGACAAGATACTGAGCTTCTCTCCGGCATCGTTACCCACCACTCTGATCTCAACACCAACTACCAACCTGTTAGCGGATCCACTTCCAAAATGCTACCCATCAAGGTATTGCCTACCCTTCGCAAGGTCCGGACGAAGCACCAGCGCGTTCAGCTTCATGTACTTGACAGCCTTGGGGTCGAATCGAAGAATACCGAAATCGTGAACGGGGTCGCGGTAGACGGGGTACGCATCAACCTCCTCGTGGTTGTCGAAGACGACGTAGCCCCAGAACGGTCCGGATCCAACGACGTGTCGGTTCGTCAAGATGTATCTGTAGTCCACTTCGTCAGCCCTCTGCCTGCCTATGATGACTTGCCGCCGTAAATCCTCGTCTTACCCCTTCTGAGCGTCCACCACGAAGCCAGTCGCCTCACTCGTTAACGCCGCGTCCGTGTCAAAGGAGCATGTCTGGCAGAAACGAATGGAGACTACATTGCTGACGACGTTCTCAATGGTCTTTTGCCACGCCTCTGGCTCCTGCGTCATGGGAAACATGCCGTTCAGCCGCGCGGCATCCTCAAACTCGCTCTCCTCCTCAATCTCCTCGACGCGCTCAACCTCAGGCGTGTTGTCGCCGGCAGATAGTTTGCCGTTCAGCGCGCGATGCTGCTTATGGGGTCGCAGGCCCTCAGGGCTCGTAGGGGCCTTGCGCTTAGAGCGCGGCGATGCGCTGTTGCCGTTCATGTTTGCGGTCTCGGTCGTTGTGGTTTGAACAGAGGGTTGTTCGTTTTGCTGTTGCGGCGCCGACGAGGGATCAGGTTCGACGGCGGCTGAGTAGGGGCGGCGAGTCTGGGCGCAGATGGTTCGTCGCGTTGTCTTATAGCCGGTGTCTCTGGATGAAATGGCTCCAGCTATACGGGAGTAGCCGCGTTGTGCGAACGGGAGGAGCTCGAGTTGGCGTCGAAAAAGCTGGGGGGAGGTAAGGGTGAAGGCTGTGGTGGTGGTGGTGGTGACGGTGGTGGTGGATGCTGTCCAAGGTCGTCGTGCTAGTACTGCCGGGGTGGATGCAAGGCTCAAGCAAGTCCCTCTGCCTCCAGTGAAGACGGAGCGCATCCAGCGAGAGAAGGTGGAAGAAAAGGATGGCAACCTCCAGCTGTGGATACGAAAAGGAACAATGCCTTTGTCAAATGAACGGCGGGCAATTGGTTGTCCTGGCTATCAGAGTAGAGTATGATTGAACCTCAAGCTGCTGCGCATGTGATCCCTCCAGAAGTGTGGGAGAGGCAATCTAGCAGAGTTGTACTGGAACGCGAACACCTTTTCCCAACGTCGTTTGTCGTCAAAAAATTTCAGGTGCGGGACGATGGCAAACAAACAGGATCTGTCCGATATGGGGGTCACCCAAGTGAGATCACCAGGCTAGATGCATAAGAGCCCGCTTAATGGGTGCATGTCCCGGGTGGGTGTCCATCCCTGCTAATTTTCTCCACTAATTCCCCGGTTGCTGATGTAATGTGACACTAGCGTCCCTGTTGAGGCCTGTACAGTTCGCTAAGGCGGTCTAGCAGCTTTGCAAAGTTCACTTTAACACTCTTGACGGCAGACGTCAATGAGTGTGGTGCCTGGCCCGCAGACCGAGATGGGACGGAATGGATCATGCTCTCACGCAGCACACCACCAACGACCGAACTCCAGGCTGCAAGAATATGCAGGTCTCACAACGTACTGCTCGAATGACCGGCCGGGATGCACCTTGGATGGAAGTCTATGTCCAGCGACCTGATTCGTTGGAGAGCCGGTTTATCGATTGTCGGGCGCGGTTTCGGGGCTTCATCACCGCCCACCAAGTTGCTTGATATTGTGTTCCAGTACGAACAATCATTCGTCGCCACCGATTTCCAGCCCCATCTGATTCCAAGCTATCTTTTTCTCCCTCGATTTACGGGCTACGGCATTGCCCCATTAGAGGTTACGGAGAGACCGCGAATGAGCGCGAGGCCTAAGACGATGAGCACAGCAAGAGTGTCAAGAGATGAGGGTAAAGAGTATCCCATTTGATTTCTGATGGCTTAAACTACCTCAGAGACGTATGCGAACGCAAGAGCAATGGGTCGCACGTTCTGTCCCCCTTTCCAAGCCAATTCAGAGTAATGTCCGTTCCTTGCGCGGAACCCAATGAAAACCAACCGCAGCCATGTAGAGTGAGACGGCTATCCAGCGATGGTAGCAAGCATTAGATAACCTACTGCTCGCCATCCTTCTCATCCTTGGTCTCGACCTGGGTCTCAGAATCAGCTTCAACCTTAGCCTCAGCCTCAGTTTCCTGAGCCTCCTCGGCCTCGGCCTTGGCCTGGGCTGCCTTCTTGGCAGGGGTACGACGCTTCTTCGGAGTGCCATCTAGGTGGTGATAGATCAGCTACATGCACAATTGAGAACCATGGCTTTCAATGTGATACTTACCAGCGTTGGTCGCCGCAGCGCGCTTCTTGGGAGTCACCGGCTTGGTCTCCTCGCTGCCTTCCTGGTCGCCGTTGGCCTCCTCGCCATCCTCGGCGGCAGTGGCAGCCTTCTTCTTGACAGCAGTCTTGCGGGCTTGGGGAGATGTCAGTTTGAATCCAGACATGAGTAGAAAAGTGATGACTTACGGGTCTTCGGCTTGAGGGCAGCGGCCTCTCCGTTCTCGCCGGTGTTGATCTCACGCATCTGAGCGATGATAGCAGTCCACTGGCCCTGCAGGGCCTTCAGAGTGCGGCCCTCCATGTTGACGTTCTTCCAGTCAACTCCCTTGCCGTCGGGAAGCACGGTCGCGAGAACGCGGAGGACAAGCTGGAACTGTACATCCGTGTGTTAGAGAATCTGGAAAATAAAAGTGAAAATGCGACTGAAGCCAGACTTACACGCTCAGCATCGGTCCAAGCACCGACGCGACCAGCGGCAGGAGTCGCTTCGCTGCCGTTAATGGACTTGGTATCAGCCATGTTGAAAGAATGGTATTCTTCTTTTCTGTAAGTTCGATTCGTCAGTTGCTGAAGACCATGTGTATGCAGTGCTGATGGAAAGTGTGGGAGGTGAGAGAAAGATCAGGATGCGAGGACAAGAGATGTGAGATGCGAAGGCAGTGATGGAAATAACAACAGTGACGAGAGATAGAAGAAGGTGCGAGAGGGTGAAAATGAAATTGAAATTGAGGGTGATGGCGATGATGATGGAGGTAGATTGAGTGAGGCAGGTGAGAGATTCGGGTTTGCGAAGGTGTATTGCTCACATGCAATGGTCGTGGTGATAAATGATGAAGTTATTACAGCTAAGCTGTGTTGCTGAGGTGCGATAGTTTGCGTGAGGGTGAACAAAGTGTGAGGGTGAGGAAGTGAGAAGGGTGGAGTGAGAGGGTGGAAGAGCTGGGTTTTATGTGAGAGCTGGATGAGAGTGAGGCAGGCCTCTAGGAGTGTAAATCAGGAAGGAAGGTCAGGGAAAGGTTCAAGGTGTCTCCTTCCTCGAAAGTTCTGTCTTCCCAGGGGGGTTCGAGCTGCCTAGAGCTCTCCCAATGAATGAAGGATGGAATCCCTCTTTGGAGTCAACTCCTATGAGGAAAGAAGGAAGCAGAATCTCAGGAGGAAGGCAGATTCCATCACCCTCGCTGAGCCAAAACATGCAATAAGTGACAATCTCAGTGATGATATCCCACTTTCCAGGCAACTCCCCCAAATCCCGAGAAGAAGAAAATGAACCAAAAGACTTGAAAAACTTTCTTTACTCACATGTTGCAACTCAGATGCTTGAGTAAGATTCCCAAATTGTGTCCGTATTGATGCCAGCACATGTTTCCAGCAAAGTACTGAGGCCCCTTCCCAAAGCTCGACTTGGGCTTCGGCTTGGGAGGTCTCAGCGGAGGGAGCGTAACGGCCTCCTTCCGCGCGCCAAGGTCGGTCTTCGCCATGAACGATTCGACTAAAGTCGATAAAGGGGGTAGCGAGTATATGCAAAATAGAGCAGCTTTTTGCTCGGCGTTTCGATTCCGTAAAGCGACAAACGATGACGAGGCTTGAGCCTTTCGAAGATGGGCAATGATTGCAAACGCAAGAGGTTTGTTCCAGGAAACAGTTCAGAGAAGAGAAGAAAGGTAAAGAAGCTTTCCTTGGATTAAAGTCACAACATAAGCGGAGCAAGATAATTCCTTCACGGGATCGTGAGATTGAGGAACGTTCCGGACCTCGAGGCATGCTCATGTCTCCGCCTCTTCTATTTGAGGGGAAGAGAGAAACAAGTAGTAAGCAAGGCATGTGGTTGTGAGCTCAGGGACACAAAGGACGACACGAGCACTCCGTAGAAAGAAAATGGGACAAAACGGAAAGGATAGCTAAAGAAAGGGAAAGGGGGTTGGTTGGCAGAAAATCAGGAACTCGCGATGACTTCGATGTTTATTGCGTTGGTGTTGATGTAACGATCTAGGAGAATCTCCTCTATTGCTTGGAAATCCACGAAACATTCCCTTCCCATTCATCTACATGGGCAGCGGAGGATAGAGACTGCCGCAACCAAAACGAAAACAGTGACACAGCGAGATATACACGAGCAGTAGAAACAAAATCACAACGACCAAATGCATAATTCTAATGTTGCTGGTTGTCTATTCGTCTCCCCATGCCTTTTCAGCTCGGAAAGTTTCAACCAAGCTTAATGGAGATAGCCTCAGAAGGGGCATAAGAATCTGATACGTATTACACAACCCGATCCACCCACAGTAGCCAAGGCACGAAACAACCAAGGCCTGGCCATGCGAGACCGTGATGACTGGGGGTCAGCACAGTCGTAAAGAATCGAGCCGAAGAACCCCAAAAACCCAACGTAAGAGAGCAAAGTGCAAAATGTAGCGCAAATATGGGTGTATACACACACACCTCCCTCTTCGTCTATGTCATAATGGTATGTCGCCGTTAACAATGTCGGCGAGTGAGTGTATGTGCAACGCGGCCTGGTCGATTGTGCCAGTCAAGAGAGACAAGGTCGAATCGTGATTAATATCCTCCCAAATGCCGGGTATCGTTCCGTGTCGTTTCCCATTTAGTCCGAGCTGTCGTCAAAGTTGAAAAATACACCTCCGTAAGGTAAGAACAAGGATTTCGAGGCCAGTAGAATCCTTCCCAAGCAGAAGGCGCAAACAGAATAAGAGCCTTCACTTATGCCATCTTGCCCTTGTATACCATGAACTCGCGAATGCGTGCTTCATGGTCTTCGCATGCGACAGCCCACTTTCTTCGAACCTCCTTATCTTGTGCCATCCACTCAAGATATTCGTGAATCTCATCATCGCCGCGAGAGACGAGGAACGAATAGCCCTTGCGAGCTCGGAGATCGGCGATGTTTGCCTTGCGAGCGTTGAAATGCTCAATTACTTGAGCGTTGAAGATTTCCCATCTCAAAACATAGCTCTGGAAGTCCTGGGTGTACTTCTGCCAGGCACCGCCAGTCGGCTTCAAATTGACCGCGAAAGTAGGCGGGGGTCGGGGTGCTTGCGGGATGACCGGGAAATCGAGCGAAGGTTTCTTCTCCTTCTCGATCGGAGCGCGGCCTGACGGCTGACTCTCAAACGGCAGACTCATCTTGAGATCATTCAGAGAACCTAGGCCAGAAGAGTTTTGCGCGAATGGCGCCACATTCTTGAGGTCAGCAAGGCTGGCCCTAAACTCCTCGCTGTCTTCAGAACCGGCATTGTTCGGGTTGAATTCTGGCTTGCGCGCAGGTAGCTTCGGGCCGTTTTCTTGCAAGCCGTTGCCAGGCCTCCATTCCGGACGAGATGGTTCTACAGGAATGTTTCTCGCGCTGTTCGAATGATCACGCTTTTGAGAAGTCCCAGTCTGCGGGGGATCGATGTCCATAGCATTCGGGCTGTTCGCACCGATAGGCTCCGCCATTGACTTTCGTCCTCTCCACTCGGTCTCCTCGTCACTGTCGTAGTCATCATTCACCAGTCCTGCATTGCCCCCTGCTGTCGGCTTAACCTTGGTCTTCCTAGAGTTGACTCGAGAAATTCGGGTAGGAGATGTTGATGTAGAGTGCGTCTTGTGTGGCACGAAGTTTTGGGCCCCAATCTGTTGGGTCCAGTCTTGAGCATCAAACTTTCCTTCCGCAGAAGGTGATCCTGCCGGCTGGCCCGACATGTCCTTCTGGTGTCTCAAGCTGGGGCGCTTGATTGGCGATCGACGGCCTACGCGGCTTCCGGACTGTGAACGAACCTTGGCGGCTTGGTCCTGGATCGGACTGCCGGCGCTGAACTTCCAAGCATCTGGACCATCACCGTTTACAAAGCTAGTGTCAATTTCCTCAGTGCTCCTACGGCTGAAACCTGGCTGCTCTGGTGCGGCGGTTCGGGCAAAGGTGTCATCGTCGATCGGGAAATTAAAGCTATTGGTAATTTTCTTGTCAGCTTGGTTCGGTGTAATATCATGATGAGTGTCAATCGTGTGGCGCTTGTCACGAGAAAGCGGCGTCAGGTCTGGCGCCTGTCTTTTGACAAGCTTGCTCAGAAGTTCGCCCTGCTTTCGCTCGAATGGCGTGAGTGAGTCGCTCCTAGACCTATCTCCACTAGGAGACGGCGAATCATGCAGTTCTGCGTTGCTCGACTGCTCAGGGAGCGGAGGCTGCGATGCATATCGTGTGCATGCCTCTGCTGCTGATTTGCGCCGCAGGCTGGGGACCGCAAAAGAAGGAAAAGGACCTGGGGGAAAAGATGTTCCGTACATTGAAGATCCTTGTGCCGTGTGTATGTTTCCCGCTCCTGCGAAGTCATTAGCTCTTGCCGGGTCATAACGCTTTAGAAAATCCCACCATTAGGATTCTGGGAAGCAGTGGCTTTCGCCTGCGCATTGTTCGGACCAGGACCAGTGGCCGTGTTCGGCGGGGTGTATCTTGCGCTTGCGCGGGATCTAAATGGGTCCTTAGGTGAGTTGGACGCAGTTGCAGTCGCCGTGTTAGGGCGGTCCTCTTGCGGCGTCGAAGTCGAAGTGCGCGGGCTCGACGGCTCAGTCCTTGCTTGACGGGGGACACTCTGAGCACGTTGACGAGCGCTGCCAGGCGAGAGATTGGGGCCGTAGCTTTCCTGGGGTGGTCGAGGGCTTTCCCGGGTGCTTTTGGCCCGTCCCACAGAGATGCCATCGAACGGATTCAGTTTCTCGCCGCCATGTGACATGTAAGGAGTGCTTTGGCGAGAATCTGAGTCCCTAAATTGTGCCAGAGGGTCTGGTACTCCTGCCTCTTGTTGTCTGCGCGCATTGTCTGCGAAGATGTTGGTGTGCCGGGATGAAGTGGAGTAGTTGGACGAGTTCACTGGAGGCTCATCCGCAGGGACCGGCGAATGAGGAGTGTAGCCAGGTTTCCGTCCAAAGGAAGCCTCTGCCCTCTGTTTCTGAGAAGGAGTCCGGGGGACAGGCCGCTTTGGAGTCTCGGGGGCCTTGGCGGGCTTTGGCTGAGACTGGCTGGCCCGACCCTTCATATTCTCAAAAGCGTGCCAAGCATTCCGCTTCGCTTCTGGGTCGTCTCTCGTCTGCGCTTTGGCTGTGGGAGCCGCACCCGAGGCAAAGTTGCGGTATCTACTGGCTCCTGAGGCTGGCGGAGGCGGCGGCGGATTGCGAGCTGTCGCGTTACGACGAGGTGGGGGAGGAAAGTTGGCACCGGCGTTCTGCCAGGGATTGCCTCGGACTCCGGACGCTGTGGGATATCTCGATCGTGTTCTCCCGGCATCGTACTTGGCTCGTTGTTGTGGGTCGGTAAGAATTTCATGGGCGGACTGAATGACCTGGAATCGGGAGTTGACTTCGGCTTCTCTGCCTGGGTTTCGATCAGGGTGGTACTT
This sequence comes from Colletotrichum fioriniae, assembly GCF_027942845.1. Lineage (NCBI taxonomy): Eukaryota > Fungi > Ascomycota > Sordariomycetes > Glomerellales > Glomerellaceae > Colletotrichum > Colletotrichum fioriniae. The sequence goes on from NW_027076842.1 coordinate 1,744,612, forward strand.
GAGTGCTAGCTAGGGTTAATCGACTCGTTCGATAGGAAGAGATCAGCTTCACCTTACCTAGCTTTCGAAACTGTTTCTTGATCTCATTCGTATCTGCGTCTGCCGGAAGCTCCAGGTCCGCGTAGTAATCGCGGCTCATGTCGACTCCTCCCATCCTGACGGTGGATTGGTGCTCGACAGACTAAAGACTCTGGAAGTGCAGACTGTTTTGTCCAAAACGCATGCCAAGCTTAGGGTATCTCGATGTGGCGAAGATTTGTAGAGCCGTAGACCAAACGAAGCACGGTCAAAGTTATCGAAAGTAGCTTCGCCTCTCGTCTGTGTTCAAGGTTGCCGGGATCTAGAAACACAGCCTTGTGTTGGGTAGGTCTTGGTGTGGCGTAGCTTAGAAGTGTCGCCTGCGTAATCGGTGGCTGAGCAAAGTGACGTGACAGTCGAGATTCGCAAAACAATCGGGTTCTCCAAACACCGTTGATTCGATCCGGGAAACGTAGTCGCAATAGCTGTCTGCAGTTCCGCTTTCTACCACGTTGGCAGACGTAGGTTCGTCCTCGGAAGGTCGATCGAAAGTTTTGGGTGTCTGTGAGAGGGGGTAAGGCAAAAGAATGAGTGGACTAAGGCAGCAAAGGAAGTCAGCAGTCGTGTCACGGGTAAATTGGAAGAAAGTAGAAGATGTTTCGCAAGCGGAAGTTATGGTGATGAAGGGCACGCCAGTAGGTTTAGAAGAGGTAAGCAATCGCGGAAGCAACACAAGGGTAGCAGCCTCCCAGTTGTAAGATGACAGGAAGAAGGTCGGCAGCTGCTCCCCGCAGATCTGGAAGGTTTGGTGTTTGTTGCCCCTCGCAGCTCGCAGCGTTATGTTGAACAGGCGACTACTGCACAGCAACAAGGATATGCGTTGATGCTAGATGACGGAAGCAGGCACCGTGGGGGGAGGAAGAGAAGCGATCTGAAGCAGGGTAGGCTCGCCGGGCTGAGAAGTCGAACCAACCAGTCGACGAAGGAACTGGAGCCGCAGGAAGTTCGCCGGCAGTGATTGGCCCTTCACCGTCGTTCTGCTAGACAATCTCACATAGAAGAAGACGCGGGGATGATTGGATAGATGCGATGCGCCGTGCGTGTGTGGGAAAGCAACTCACCGAGATGACGTCAAACTGGGAAGCAGCTGCAGCAGCAGCAGATGCCAAAAGCTGACTACCGTAGGCGTATGTCGGACGAGAGCCGCGGGTGCCCGACAGGAGAGGCGAGATGGAAGAGACGCAGCTGTAATGCGACGTTGTTCCAAGGAAAGGGGTTCGCGGGTAGTTCGTCAAGACGAGAAGAAAGGAGCCGCATCGGCAGTGTGCGAAACCGAAAAGGAAGAAGCAAATATTAACTGAACGTTTGTTTTTGACGGGCCGTCCAATCCACCTCTGTCCGTTCGGTTGCGCGGGCAGCAAGGAGGGATGGATGGGGTAAAAGGGTCTAGTTTTTTAGAAGGGTTTCCAGGGACTCCCCGGCTACCTCTTGCCTGACCTGGCTCCTCAGCTGCCTCGAGCTCCCCGACCGTTGCCTGCCCTGCCCGCAGCCTGTCTGCGCCTACCTGCTTCTCTCCACTGACACGGACGCACCTCCCCGTTTGGCGGCAAGACGCGTGTAAGTATGCTTGAACCTAATGTGTTCTCGTTTTGGCAATCCCTATGCCTGAATACCTTACCGTTTCTATCATATACGCCTCTTGGAACAACATCCGTGAAAGGCAGTGAAAGGGTAAGGTATCTACGGATAGCCGCGCACGATTACCATCACGCCGCCTCCGTGGTGGGGATCTCATCGCCTCAAGCCTCACCCGAGTTGCCTAACCTTTCTTTAGTCAGCCTATCCATCTGGGCTAAGCCACCGTTCTAGCGTAGAACATCGGCAGGCGTGATGCACACCCAAGCATCGCCTGGACAAAACGAAGCCGAGTATGAAGTTGGAGGCTGGAGCTCCCAAGAATGCCCCAATTACGGATACCTCGTATGCTCTAAACGCTGCGTTGATTCGACGGCATCTGCGCCGATGCATTCCAGTCATGTGGGATGACCTCAAATCTCGAGAGACAAGACGTTTGGAGGCGAATCCAGTCTTCGGCAACCTCGTGCCGGCCTAAGCTGACACTAAGGTAATTAGACAATAGCTTGAAAATCCCCGACTGGAGCTATCTGAGCTGAGGCCTCAGAACCCCCAATTTCGCCTTACATCTGTTCAAGACACATTATCCTCAAAACGTCTTGAGCCAGATAACATTGCCTATACGAGCTTCTTGTGGCCAAGGAACCAAATTGCTCTCCAGCACATTAAGGTGGCTAATAATATAGACATCCCAAAATTGCCGTTGCCCGGACTCCCAGCTTGGTTCATCTGCGGTAAGCCCGCCGGACGCCTCCCCCGCATGAACCCAAGTCCACGCGAGTTTAGAGCCCACTACCGCGCCGGTCGAACCTACGCAGCTACGTAAACATCCCAAAGCCGGTTTATTGCTTCTCACGAGTTTGAACCCCCTCCAAGTATTCGCAACAATGGCGAGAGGGGATGATCGACCGTACACCTTGCCTTAGGACCGAACACATATGCTAGACGACGTCAGGATCAGGACCCGCCCCCGCCATCTAGACAGACAAGGGTCATACGGATGTCCAGTGCATCAGCGACGTTCGTCTTTCGTAGCGGTCGTATCACAGTAAATATGGTCTCAAGATAACCTACTCGATGGACACAGGTAGCTAGAACCTCCCGCATCCTTGTCAAATCGACACCATTCATCTTGAATCGCCCAGCACAAGAATAGGATGGGTACATTTCACATGTATCTATGGGTATTTTCTCGGCTCAGTCGCATCCCCTCGCTAATGTCACTAGATAGCCTGGACACTTTTCGAATATTCATTGTCGAGACTTTGATGTCATGGTTGTCACTCTAGTATCTGAAATCTTAACAGTTGCCCCAGAGCAGTCCCCTCTGCTAGCCGCCTGGCACAAATCAATCCTTGAACGCCATCGCTGTGAACTTGTTTCCCAGCCCCTCTGTGTTTTACTTTTACATGCATGGAAGACTGTAGCTCTTATGTGGAAGTCGGATATTCTAGTCCTCGGTCCCGTAGCATCAATGACAGCCATCTCTGTGCGCTTTCCTTAAAGGCTCTCATGGAACCTCATAGCTGGGTCGGCGCAGTGGTTTTTGTCCATCCCTTGTTCTTCATGTTCGCCTCAATCGCCCGCCAGATCGACTCTGCAGCTTCCTTGTCCCTGAACTTTGCCGCCTCCTGAGCACCAGTTCCATCACGCCAGCGATCAACGCCGAGCTGCAACACGCGGTGGCCCCAGTCCTTGACGCTATCTGGCGGTTGCTCCCCGCGCCAGCCGATGAAGATGCCCAAAATGCGGCGGAACAGATCCGGGGGGGAGCTCCACTTGTAGTTCTTGAACTGCCACGACTGGCCAGTGGTGAAGACTGCGACAACACGATTCCAGTACTCGGGTTTGAACTGCTCAGGGCCTTCGACAAGGATGAAACGCATAGGCCGCGAAGGGTCGATATCCTTCATGATGCGAGAGACGTGTAGCATGCTAGCGGCAGCGCTGCCGTCAGGCTGCACGTAGCGTCCTTCCTCGAGGAAGGAGCGAATGTTGGACAGGCGCAGTAGAGAAGAGGCAGAGGGCGAGAGGAGGATAATCGGGTCTGGCCGGCGCGTCGGAGCCTTCTGGTTGAGCGCGAGGGATGGGTTGGCGCTGATGTTCGACGAGCCATTGGGCTTCTTCTGGATGAAGGGAACAGCGAGCTTGCGGACATGGGAGAAGTCCTAAGAACAATCGAGTCAGTCATGTGCAACTTGGTAGTGAGGTTGATTGCAACTCACCGTGTGCTTCACGCCGCGCAACACGGAGTTGCGATCCCCCATCTTGCGTTCTCCATTGTAGATGACCGCCAATCTAGGGTCCAAAGTGCCTCGTCCAGCTCGACTCGCCGCAGTTGCTGGGGCAGTCTTGGACGCGCTCGCACTAACTCCCTCCTTGCCGTCCTTGTCGCCAGCCAAAGGCTTGATGTGTTCACTCTCCTCACTAGCGCCTTCCAGCCAAGTGAACAAGTCTAAACGTTCGACAAAGGCAAGATTTTGGACAGTGCCTAGGCTGCCCAGCTCTTCGTTGAGGCGGGTCGCGCTCGCGTTGTATTCGGGAATCGCAACATCCTTGTTTAGCCAGGCGAAGTAAATGGATCTCAGGTCGACCGGGCGGTCGCTTGAAATGAAACGCGTCGGTGTCGAGAGCGATACAGAAACGGGAGCTGGGTGCGAGAAGAGTAGATAGGTAGCTTGCGAGAGAGGAACCTCGGTCGCAGAAGCATCGGCTGAAGCTGTGGGAACTGCAGGTCGTTTCGATGCGATGGATTGCCGCAGCAGGAGCAATGGGTCCTGCTCGTTAGCAGCCATAATGATAAGTAGAAGAAACAATTAGGCTGATGAATATCGGGCCCTTGTAGAGCTTCTGAAAGCCTGAAAAGATGACCAAAAGGATTGGATGACCGAATTGAGCGTGATTGGGTTGTATGTGTAGATGCGACGGGGTGTTTGGCAGCCTCGAAATTTGGGGCTAGAGGTTCAGCCTCACTTGCTGGCCATCGCCATTTTCAGCCACATCTCGTGGTCCATATTAATTGCTCGCCAATGGAGCTGTGCCACAATTGGGCCTCCCCTACACCTCCAAACTTCAAGCTGCTTTCTCTCAACCTTGACCTACACTTCCCTATCATAATTGGCTTGGAGAACCCATGATTACTAGTGATGCCCACACAAGATAACAGGACCTTGAGAATACGTTCATTTGGTTTTTCCTAGGTCGCGAACAAAGGCTAAGCCAGCATCAGTCCCATATTGATCTTTCATCGGTCTCCGAGGTGATGGACACTTCTGATCCTTGGCGTCTGTCACTCATTTTATGCTCTACCTTGAGTGTTGACTCTTTTCTCCCCCTTCCATGATAAACACAAACTCCAGCACCACCCGATAAGTGTTTAGGGTTCGCCGGACACATTGGACTACTGGGTAGGTGCTCCGGAATATCGAATTCGAAATTGCGAGGTCCTGTTAGTCTCCGCTTGGGTTGTATTCGTTGCTTTGCTTCCCACCACTCCTTGGGTCTTTTTGGGAGACTATCGTCGCATCTCGTTTGGTTTCGTTTAACGCTCGTAGATCTGGCCGGTTGAGCAGCGTCCCAGGTATCACTGTCTTCTCCAGGTGGAACCATGTCTGTGAAAAAGCCTCGTGGCTTCCCATCCGCAGTGTCCTCGTGCGTTGGCGGGGTTCTCACCCTTGTAGCTTCCTGGAGTGACAGTCAGTTCAACACTTCTTGAGGAAGATCTGGATGCACTCACTCCAGCAGGGTATGGGGTTAGAGTAGAGTCTTGTTGGCCTGTTTCTTGATGTTAGCTTACGTCAAGATCGGCGGACTTTTGGTTTCCTACGACTCAGAAAGCCCTCGGGATCAGGCGTGACAGGTGGTGTTTTTCCTGCCAAAAAGTCTCGTACAGAACTTGTGGCACTGCTGATGGTGTCGTTGGAGTCTTTGCGATGCCAAGGGGCCTTGCCGAACCAGCTTGTGCCTGTGGCCGTAGACCTTTGATCTTCTTTGTTGGTGAACCAAGTGAGCGTTTTCGTTATTGGAGAGCTTGAGATATTCTTCGGTACGTCGGCGAGTTGCTCGGAGGCCGGAGATTCGGATATCGACCCGGACGATTGCTTCTGCTCGACGTTAGAATAAGCCCCGCTCGATCTAATAAGGATGTACTGACGGTCATGTTCTTGAACAAAGAGAACATTTTGATGCTTCTACGGCTCTGGATGCTTTGGCTTATCGATGGAGTACCAGAACTTGAGCCGTGAGTTGGTTCCACCGGCTGTGCTAACTCTGGTGGAGGCTCTTGGCGTATCATGGCTCTTTTTTCCTCCGGTAAATTGAGGGTATGCTGAATGCTCGGCATCCGGTCCAAACTAGGTCGTACTGTGTGAAGCAATGTATTCTGCAAGACTCTAGTCTGGAACTCCTCCGACGAGGGGCTAAGCGGCCCATTGGAGCTGAGTGCGGACCTTGGAGATGGGGGAACATCAGGAGGCAGCATCTCTTGCTCACTGGTACTGACATTCCGAATCTTGGGGGATCTGTTTGCCCATTTCCAACGCTTGTTCGCGCTGCCTTGGCGCTCTTTTCTAGAGATGATCTCTCGCTCAGCCCAATATCCTTCTGGAAACCAGACCTACTCGCATCCTTCTTTGGGGGGCCTTGGGGGGTCATGATAGCTTCCAGGCCTCGGAGTCATTGGCCAGTCCCTTGGAGACGGCTGAGTTGGAGTTGACCTGGTGCTGGGACGGGGCAGTGACTGCGGCGTAGGAGGTGTTGCTGGCAGCGACCCAAAATAACCGTCACACTGTCCCCTCTTGGGCGTACTGGATCCATCCCAGCTATCTCCAGGTGCAAATTGCGACCCTTCAGGGCAAGTGACTCGGAGCGCTGTTTTGAAGGACAGCCTTTGAACGTCGCGATGAGATATGGGATAAGACTGCGAAGACGATCTGTGAATGGGTTTAGCGTCAAGAGCTGTCATTACCAGCACCTGGCAGACTTACGTCCGTCTGCGAGTCCGGATGGGGTCTTGGAAAGTGTCGTTGAATGCCACGGTACTCATTGGCAGACCATTTCTAGAGCTCTGGTGTGCTGGCGCTGTATTATTTCCGTCGAGTGCATAGATAAAGGCCATTTGGCCGGCTTGCTAGGGATTCGTGAAGTCAATGGCCGGCCAAATGAGGAGGGCTAAGGAGGATACAGGGAGAATCATACAGATACTCGAAGGTAATCAAGAGAAAAGATCTAAGGACAAAGTTTGGTCGAAAGTCTTGTGGCAGGGGCTTGAGAAGTTCAGTGCTGAAGACGGCACGTGGTGTTCCTCGTTGACCTCCGTCTACGGCCGTCTACGGCAGGATGGAACACCTACCTCAGGTACCTTGAGACGAGCAAAGCGACTCCTGCCAAGTAGGAAGTCCGTAGAAAAATGAGTCACGCATCAAGATGTCAAGAGCTTCTCAGAATCCACTCGATTAGGATTGTGGGTATCAAATCAGACCTGCTAACGCCTTCTAATGCCCAGGGGTTGGCCAAGCTCCAGTTCCCATGTCCCAGTTTTTTTCATGTGTCGTTCAATCCACGAGCATCGTATCATCGCCGTCGAATGCGGCACTCTGCTGTTCAACAGCCACTCCCTTTCCTCTGCCAGCCAGTAACTCTCGCCTAATCTCAGGCGCAATAGAGTGGTGGCCGTGGGTCAACAGCAAGTCCAACAGCGCCTCTCGCTGGTCCTCACTTAGGTCGTTTCTGTATCTCTGGGCGAATGCCAGAAGATTTTGGTGGAAGACGACGGGCAGCGACTTGACCATGTCTCCAGAGAAGGACTGGCCCTCCTTGATGGATGCAGGGTCTACGCTTCTGAATCGCAGGAAATGGAAGACGAGCGAGTCGATGACCTGGTACGGAAGGGCGTACTTCTTCTCCAGCAGAGCCTTAATGAAGATGTTGGCCGCACCACCGCCCTCGGTGCCCGCCGAAGCTTCCTGAGCAGCACTACAGCCGCGTTAGCAAATAATCACGGCCAAAACTTAAAGAACGGGGTAGCCTACATCTCGGTGATACCCTTCAAAGCCGCAGCGGAATGAAGTACTGGCACTGACACTCTGACGAGCACGGCAGAAACAATCTGCGCCTCACGAATCGTGCAGCCGCTGGAAAGAAGGGGGAACAAGAAGCCGAGGAAGAACGCTCGGGGCTTGTACAGACTCTTTTTCAGCGCGTCGAACAAGTGCACATTCAGCTTCTTGTTCTCGTAGATATCCTCGCGGACCTTGTCGAGGACAACAAGCTCCATGAACTTCTGGCAGACGATGGGCTTCGAAGCAGAAAAGATCCTCGTCGCTTGGTAAACAGCGTTCGGCGTCCACTTTTGGGGTTCCGTAACCTCAATAATGTCCTCCCAATGAGGCAGAGTTGGCAAAATTTTGAAGGGTTTTGGCAGGGGGCCGCTCTTGTATCGCGACAGAATGAATCCAACCCTATCAAACGGTTAGCAACAAACTTCCGGCGAGAGCCAATCTGGGGTACATACTTTGTGTATACTTCAACGACCTTCGGGGGAAGCTCATATTCCTCATCACGAACGGGGACGCCCGCTGCTTTCCGGGCCTCGGCAGCCTCGTGCGCCGCAATCTTCTCCAGGATGAGTTCCGTCAAGTTGGTGCCACCGCCAGCCATCTCGTCGTCGGGACCCTTGCTGCCCCAGCCGTGCTGGTTCAGCATTGCCGCAGGGTCATCTTCGGCCTCGGGCAAGAATTTGCGATATGTCTCGAGGTCTTCGGGGTCGATCTCGATCTCCTCAACAATTTCGTCCTCTTCGCCCCAGGCCTCCTCATCGTCGTACGCCTGCTCGTCGCCAACATCGGTGCCGTATCTCGATTCGATTCCGAAAAGGTCGACAGTAGGTTTCACTGCGGCTTGAGGCTTCGCAGAACCGTCCTCCTCGGCAAGCTCTCGGCCTAGCTTGAGAATGGTGCGACTCCGTGTCGCATCGACGAAGCCTTCGCCATTGTCTTCTTCGTCCGAGTTCTTGCCCTTCTTTCTCTTGGGCGCCTTGTTCTTCAAGGGACCCGTAGCAAGGATATCATCCTGCAAAGGGTTGTGTCTCCGCGACTGGCGGTCGGTCGGGGTGGTAGCCTTGCCCATTGTTGAGAATCACTCGGTGAGAAATGGTCGTGGCGGAGTACGACTGGCAGGCGGGATAAGCGGTGCCTCTTTTTTTTTTCCTGTGAGCCAGAAATTTTTGATTTTCCTTATCGATTGCCCCGCGCCTGATTAGTGCCCAGAACCCTGGACCGGTTTGTTATGGGGCTTTTCTGGTCCTTTGTCCAATGAGAACCCCTGATGTTGACTTCATCGGCGAGCAGAGTCAATGCCCCGCCACCAAACCCCCACCAAAAAGCTTCTGCAAGTGACTCTGCGAGTCTGTCTTATAGTGAAATTGAGACCTCTCCTCAAAAGGCTTTAGGAAAGTAGCATATTTCACGCAGTTCTGTCTTTTTATCCTCGATCCACACTGAATATAATCCAAAAATGCCTACAGAATTGGAAGAGGTATGCTTACTCGATCAGAAATGCCTACCTTGCACTTTGTTGGACTCATCTCATGATGCGATAGCTCGTGGGCTTCATCGCTCATCCCAATGCGAATCTCAGAAAGGTAGCCATCGAGAACCTCGTAGGCTACTCACAAGCGGACCCGGCAATTTTCAAGACAGAGAACTTGACTCCCGTAAAGCATCTCAAGTTCCTAGTCAGAGATCACCCTGTAAGCACAAGGCTTTCATCACCTGCCTGATCCCGAGACTGACAATACACAGAAAATCGCAGAACATGCGTTGACCATTCTCGTCAACCTCACTGCCGAGAAAGACGTTCTTGAGAACGTGGCAACAGACCAGAAGTTCATCGATATTCTCCTGGACTTGGTAGTAGTATGTCAACTTTCTTAACTTGGCATAGAACCACGCAGTAATGGAGCTATGCGATTTGCTAACCCCGTTCCAATAGAAACCCGATGAGGCAAACGCCAACCTGATGGCAATGCTGCTTGCCAACTTGGCAAAGTGGGATGGACTCAACACTATTGTTACCAAGAAGCAAACACCGCCAGCAGAGCTCAAGTCCAACGACTTAGTTCTGAACCAGCTAGTCGATCTCTTCGTAAAAGAAAAGGGTGCCTACAACAAGGACGCCGACTACGACTACCTCGCCTACCTCTTTGCAGATCTCACCAAGCACGCCGAAGTGCGCCAGCACTTTGTCACTCGGCAAGACTATGACGAAGTCATCCCCATCACCAAGCTCAAGGTCTTCACCGAGCACCAGTCCGAGATCCGGAGGAAGGGTGTCGCGAGCACGATCAAGAACGTCGCATTTGAGATCCAATTCCATTCCACCTTCATGGATGAGGACGAGGTCGACATCCTGCCGTACATCCTCCTCCCCATCACCGGCAGCGAGGAGTACGACGAGGACGACACCATGGGCATGCTGCCTGATCTGCAGCTCTTGCCCCCCGACAAGAAGCGTGACTCGGATCCCAAGATCATCCAAACGCACATCGAGACGCTTCTGCTCTTCACGACGACGAGAGGAGGCCGTGATCTGCTGAGAAGAGTCAGCGTGTACCCTATCATCCGCGAAAACCACTCCCGCGTCAACGACGAAGGCGTCAAAGATGCCTGCGACCGTCTGGTGCAAGTTCTGATGAGAGACGAGGAGCCAGAGGAGGGCGAGGGCGAGGCGGAGTCCAAGCCTAAGGAGCTGACCAATGGCTCAAAGGTCGAGGAGATCGATGATGACGACGATGATGAGATTGTTGAGGTCTAGACGGGTAGTATCATGATGAGGTGTGCAAGTTCTTCCCTATGGTCATGGCTTATGTAGAAAGAGGGGATACCCAGGTCCAAAATCCAAAAGTTGGTATTTTTTTCATCCCATGAATATTTGACATGCCTGAGGAAGGAACCGACCCGGTGACTGACGCAGAGGGTATACATTCAATCCTTTCGTTCGCCTCAGTAAATATCTTGGACATTTGGCTCGTCTATCTGGCCAACTGGGTTGAGGCGCATGACTACCTTCACCGCTGCCATTTATTGGCGCTGGGTTCGATCCTCATCCCGGGCGGCCTTCTTTCTGCTGTTTTTGTGCTTCCTGCTTCTTCGTTCCTTTCCTTATGAAGTGAGGTGAGATATCATGACAGTATTTCAGCAAAAGTGGGGCACGCCGACGACATCCCAACAAAACCCAGAGCGGAGGAGCAACACGGAGAAGTATTCAGTAGACTCGAGAAAATAGACGGTGCTGAGTTGATCTGCATTGCTTTTGATATCTGACAGCCTTTCCTGCCGTTAATTTGGATCAATATCGGAGCTCCAAACAAGCCCTCACGTACCCCTTAGCTTTCTCTCAAGATCCCTTACTCGACAGTGACAGTCACCTTACTCTTGTCTATCCCACAAAGTCAGCCCGTCGTCTCACCTCAATCCCCTACATCAGAACCCCCAAAGCAAACGCGGGAAATAACTCACAAAAGGCAACATGGTCCTTGATCTCCTTCGCCCCATCCTTGGGCGTAGGATAATACCAAGCAGCGTCCTTGAGTTTGTCATCTACACACACATCCACGCCATCCCCCATAGTCAGCCGCTGTAAAACCCAAATGCATGGGAGTAGTAGATCAAATCAAAAGATATCAGGACTCGAGCTCACCCCCGACTTTCACCGAGTAATAATTCGCAGTCCCCTTCCAAGGACAAAACGTCGTCGTCTCCGTCTTCTCAAACGCCTCCGTCTTGACGGCCGAGGGCGGGAAGTAGACGTTTCCCTCGACCTCCTCCCACTCCGTCGCCTCCGCGAGCGTGGTGCCGTTGACGACGGCCTTGGCTTTCCCGGTCTTGGTCATCTTTGTTTCCTTGCGCTTTCCGTTCACTTCAATGTGGTCAAAAGTAGCAACCTGCTGGTTTGATAGAAGACTCTACGTTTCGCAAGGATGAGATTGACTGTAGTTGAATCCGCAGTATATGAGCAGCAACTCAATGCGAGAAGAGGGGGGGATGCGGGGAATGCGTCGTCTATGCGCCTTTGAATCTTCGTCGAGTCTCCAACGTCATTGGTCTTTGATGATTTATAAGCAGTAGGTGTTCGTCCCATATTCCTCTTTCCAGGTCTTTGTCTGTGTCGGATTCATCACGATGTTAATTGACGCAGTATGACAGGTGGTGGTGGTAGAATTGCAAGTTAGGAGTATTCAGGGGCTGCATTTCAATACTCTAAAACACTAACGCTATTTCTGTTTTTCTCTAATGCTAATGTTTCCTCTGAACGCCGGCTGGGTATATGCGTTTGTTTCATTACATATTCAAATACACAATTCAAAGGTTGATAATGTCAATCTCTGAGAAATCGGGCGGGTTGGCGCCATACACCACGCGAACCTTGCTGTCAAGAGCCGTGCCCTCGTTACTGATCCAGATGTGTTCGCTGTACTCCTTGGTGCGCCGGATCTCGTCATCGCTCACCCCAATATCGTCACGGGGCAGCCAGACTGCAGGCGCGCGCGCCCGAAGAGCGTAATGCTTGAACGCGTTCTTAACGAGTGCGTCACGCTCATCGGGCGTCAAGTCTTCGATTTCGTCGTGGAAACCGCCATACAACGCTTCTCCCAGCGCCCGTTGAGCCTCGAGATCCTTATTTCGCTGCTGACGTCGGTACTCGGCCGCCGTGTGTACGGGTGCGGGGCCCATCTTCCAGGTCTTGCTGCGCAGGTTTTTACCTTCCCGCTTAGCCCAGTGACCAACATCCTTGACCTTACGCATAGTCGAAGGCTTCCTCTTAGGTGCCCCGTTGCTCATAGTTTGCATTTCGATATCGCGATTGACCGATCCCGCACCATCTCCGTTTCTCATTGGCGTCTTCTCATCGTCTTCATCATCGTCGTCGTCGCCGAGTCCTAGGCGCTTGTTCTGTGCTCGTTGGAATGCTTCGTCACGGATGACTGCCTCGTCTTCGACGGTGATGGGCAAGTATCGGAACAGCGGCGAAAAGGACGTATTGAGCGAGATTTGGTAAACGGCCGTGAATCCAATGGTGATGAGCATAATGATACCCTGCGGCACGGCAGTGTTGTTGTCATGTTCATCTTGCACGATGAAGAACAAGCCTGCCAAGCAAGCCTCCATCACGTACAGGCCCGTGAACGTCTGGTTGATCGCGCGGGGGTACAAGACACCGCCTGTATCATTCTCAAACCGCGTAACATAGAGCATACTGTAGCGTTGAGCAAACCACAGCAGGCCAAACGTCAAGACCGCGAAGAGCGAAATGAGCGGGGCAACGACGCAGTAGACAAGTGCAATACACGCAAAGTTGGTGTAGACAGGGAAGAATTGACCCCACGCAATTTTTGACAAGGTCGTGTTCCGCTTCCACTTGTCGCGGGCTGTAGAGTCAAGAATTCTGGCCAGGATGTACCAAACCAGGACAGCGCCGATCTGAAGCAATGTACCAGAACTCACAGACAATGCCTGGAGCAACATGTAGGAGAAGAAATAGTTTGACGCTCTTGGTAGGTTGTCGGCAAGGAGATCCAGAATGTTCGTGACATTGGTAAGCCCTTCGAAGTTCTGGGCCAATTTTTCGGCCGACGCCGTAAAGAACGACGCGATGGAAACGACGAGGAAGACTTGGATGAAGAGGAAGACGAAGTAGAATCGCTGGACGAATTCTGCTTTCTGTGATCCCGTCTTGACACCCCGGAAGAGGGCAAGCTGTTCGAGGATATGAGGGACGATGAAGAGCAGAAGGGCGAGCAGAATCGCTGGCAAGACACCAGCAACGGCAGAAGCGACTTTATCGATGGGCGCCTTCTTGATCCAGTCCAGCCACGGAAACCTGTCAACCAGACCATCAATGTTGGCAATTGACGCCGTAAAGGCAATGGGAATAGCCCAGAAGAAAGCCATGGCCGCAATGATGATGGTGACGGTGCCAGATCTGATTGACTCATGCCACCACTTCATGGCCATGTTGTCCCAAATTACATCCTTTGGCGATACTTCGTTGATTCGAGGTGACATGTGCTTTGGAATGTGGTGCATGAGACTTTGGCAAGCCATGTGCGCTGAGACTTGGTGGTTGAATTGGATGAAGGCGGAGTTCATGAGGGGATACCGCTCTGGGTGCGCTTGATCGTCATCAATCTCGACGTTCAGACGGGCCAGCTCAGAGCGGCACCAGTAGATAGTGTCAACCTTGGGGCCAAATGTGAGCCATGCAAGCCAGTTCGGGAAACCCCAGCGCGGAAGTCGATGAGTCGGCCTGTCCTTTTCCTTGACCCATTTGCGCCATTCGGCGTCGTCATCCAAGATGTTCTTGTATTCACCGCCGACAGCATTCCATTCAGGGTAGTCGACAGGAATTTGTTCGTCGTCGCCCATGAAGGGAATGTAAGACTTGATGTTCTGCCACAAGGTCTTGTCCTTCGACTTTTGGTTGAATGGGTACTCTCCGCCATCGAATCCTTGAGGCACAGGAGACGCGTAGCCACCAGCAGGGGCTTTCCAAAATTGCCAGAATTTACGCGTTTCCTTATCGTACATGTGGTCCAGGTTGCTGACTTTGCGAACGGTGTTGCCGTTGCCAAATGGCTCGTAGCTTCGCTTGTAGTTCGGATCGGCAGTTTCCTGGGAGACAGCAGAAACGTTTCTAGAGTGAGTCTTGTGCGTCTCAGTGTTCTCAAGCGGCTCGACTTGCTCCGTGGTGTCCTTTGTACTTTTGGGCGTGGCGGGTCGGTCGTTGTCGGCCAGGATTTGAACTTTGCGCGGACGGTTGTCTGGGTGAAGCATAGCGAAGCCGTTGGTGGTCTCAACGGTGTCGTCTACATCTTCAGTGAATTCCTTGATTTCTTTTTGAGCCTTTCCGAGGCCACCAAGCAAACCTTTCCCAACCTTGGTGACGCCGTCGCCGATAAGGCCCAACCCGAAGCCCTTAGACTGGGGTCGATTACCATCTTCGGATGAGCTCGAAGATGATGTGCTCGAGCGTCTCGACTTTGCATCATCGCGGTTCTCGTTGATGACGGCGCTAATATCGTGAGGGACCTCGTCGTGCTCACCGGAACTAACACCTTGACCAGCTTCGGCCCTCTTTTTGGCCTCGGCATCTTCTGCCTGTCTCCTAAGAGCCTGCTCCTGCCTTGATGGGCCCTTGGACTTGGAAGCCTTTCTCGCAGCCTTCTCTTCCTGTTTCTTTCTCTTGAGTTGCTTCTTCTTCGCAGCTTTGACCAGATCTGTTTCAGCGGATTCAAGTTTCAGATGGACGTCTTCCCGCTGCTGGATCTTTTCAAGGAGTGGAGTTAGGTCGCGGTTAAGCCAGATGTTTCGAATTTGACCGGGAAAAACATCAAACAGACCACTCAGAGCCTCTTCGGTCAACCATTTGGAAGGAATGCTGTTGACGAGGATAGTTGTGGCAGAAGCACGGAGTCTATGCTCGGCACTTGTCAAGTAGTCCTGGCGAACTTTGACATAAACGCGCAGCTCGAAGAAGAAGACTGTGCAGACCCAAATGATTACGAGCAATGCAAGAATCAAGTGTGCCCAGTAACGACCGGTGTGGTTCTTACCCACATTGCCCCATGCCAAAGTGTCCAGACCGGTAGGCACTGTCGTAGCGTCGTTATTGGCTCTGGCCATGAGACGGACTGAAGAAGAGCTGGTGCCATTGGTAGTGTCATTCTTCTTGGCCTCATCGACGAGATCGTGACCTTGGCCATCGCTGTAGTTTAGCGGTGTCAAAATGGGAATGACGATTGCCGCAATTGGGATAAAGATGGTGAGCAGGGTTCTGAGATATCGTAAGAAGAAATAGGCGTCCAATCCGCACTTCTTGATGATCTCGCGGTCATTGTATTTGACCAGGGTGCTGATTAAACTCCATGGTGCGCTAGGGGGTGATTCGGTTCTTTCACGCTCGGGGACGAGATACGTTTTCGGTTTGCTGCGGTTCGTTAGTGTTGTATAGCAAGGGATAGTCAAGCAGGTATACGCACAAGATACGCGCGATCTTGTTTCTTAAAAGCAGAAAGGCAATGATTTGGATGGCAAAGACCACCAAACCGGTGAGCAGGGCAGTAAGGAACGCAACGAGCGTAATTCCTTGGTACTTCTCGCTACCTGCGACATTGAGTGCTGATGTTGTAGCAGCGGCAGTATCTGATGTTGACGAGGCACTCGATGTGGATGTTATGGTTCCATTGGAGCTCAATGTCGCAGAGAGTGTAGTAGAGAGAGCGGTCGAGAGCGAGGAGGCGAGAGACGACGCGAGGGTACCCGTCAGGGTGGCCGAGCCTGAGGGTGTCGCAGTGGGAGTCGTCGACATCGTCCACTAGTTGGCCCAGGAGATGCCGATGTGTCGAGTCACCGGGTGGCTACCAGCCTCGACAGCTATGTGTTGTCGTCGTGCTCGCGTGGGCGTTGAGGAAAGGTATTGTTGGAAAAGGAAATAGTCTTGGCGGAGAAGATGTAGATCGAGATGAGGTCGAGGTTGGCCTAGGGACGAATTGGCCTAGGGACGAAAAACGTGGGGGGGAGGCGAGGATTTAATTCACAATACCAAGAAAATAGGCATCGTGGTCGTGTCGAAGTCTGTATTTTCGTTCGTGTCGGGTAGGAGTCGTAAGAGAATTACCAAATGTGGCTATTTGTCGTGTTCAAGGCCGATGGTATTATCGCGCAACTGGATTTCTAGCTTTGAGGAGAAGCAGATGTCAAGTAATTAA
Organism: Colletotrichum fioriniae; assembly: GCF_027942845.1. Lineage (NCBI taxonomy): Eukaryota > Fungi > Ascomycota > Sordariomycetes > Glomerellales > Glomerellaceae > Colletotrichum > Colletotrichum fioriniae. Next base: position 1,761,029 of record NW_027076842.1, read on the forward strand.
CTAGCCGGGCCAAGAAACGACGAGAGAAGAGAGACTACTGCGTAGAGGTTAAGAGTAAGAGAGAGGCCAGAGGCGAGCCAGTGCCAAGGAATCGCAGGCAAAGGGTTTGACCGAAGTAGTTGTGCTTCTTTGATTGGCCGACAAGGTGCAGATACAACAACGACCAGGGCCCGGACAGGGGTACTGCAGGTGCACTTTACTGCTTCAAGTCGCTGCAGGCCCCCCAGTTACCCCCCAGAGTCAATCGCTGGGTGCGCTGTTGCTGGTTTTCCTTACTTCGCTTCAGGAGCCCTGCAACTGGTGACATCAGCGGCTTCATTGGTTGTTCGCTACAAACGAAACAGACCCCGGCCACCCTGCGGGACAAAGTGGGATCCCGCCGCGGTTCGCCATGACTCTGGTCCAATCATCTGCCAGTCACCACCACTGAGGTCGCCAATGTCGCCAGAATAGGTACACGGAGTACGTACTGTCTGAGCAGTAGGGGACCTCGACCACGGTCCACGGATGCCTCCAAAACCTCTCTCATTCTACTCTTTGTCTCTCTAATCTTTCATCACACGAGAGTACAGTTCCATCTTCCACCAACCAAACCAGCTATCGCTAATTTGCTTGCCGTAATGGGTACCCATACTGGGCCATACAGACGCTATGTGCAGCACGACCCTTGGCCCTCCAGTCGTCCAGTCTGTTCAAACTTCAAGAGATGTGGTGGCACTGGTGGGCATGGCCAGCCTTTGACCACCCACCCCACGTTGACGCGCTATTCTGACCCATGCCTCAGAAATAGATCAGCGCGCGCTTCATCCCAAGTACCAGCCGAAAGACACTCCTCGCTAGCCAATTCAACTTGCTTACCAGGTTCAAGACTTGATTACCCCTGAGAGAATCGTCGTTTGTCGATTCCTCCCAGCCAAAGGAAATAATTCATCTGTCCCTCGTACGGGTGCGCACAACGACATGAACACCGCCATCTGGTTGAACATGCTGCACAATGGAACACCTATGGCTATTTTGCCGCTCGTACATACTATCAATCGACCGGGCCACCCCTGTGCAAGCAAGGCGAATAGACAATGAACCTTATCCACAATGACAAGCTTACCGAGAGACGTTGTCGTGGCTAAATGGGGCGAGGTTGCGTGGCTGTGCCACTCTAAATATCCTTTTGGTGGACTGTGGAATTCGCCAACCCTTTCGATGCCGGTGTCCGCGCCGTCCTCCAGCCAGCATTTCGGGTCGTGGGGTATCCCAACAGTCAACTTGAAGACCAAGTCTTGAATACCTAAAAACCACCTGCACCTCGGAAAGCGAAGCTTTCGCCGAGACGCCGCCCATTCACGTCTCACGATAACAAGAAAGCGACACCATAATACTGTCTACGCCACAAAGCGTCCCGAAGGGTGTCTAGTCTGTTCTGCCACTCTGCGTCACCAATTATTGCCAAGGCAAGTGAGCGCAGAAGCTGGTTATTGACCACCAGTGGGAATGAGGGCGTCTCGTTTCCGCGTATCGCACTGGTCCAATGGGATCCCATTTCTTGGCACAATGTCCCGACAACAATATCAGCCGTCATTTGAAATGTCCAAAAGAGGGAGCTAGAACTGACACCCAGGATCGAAAATCCTGCTCTCGATAGATATTCATGGACAACTGGCATCGCATGTCACCGCCATACCTCTTCCGTCATCCGTCCATCCGTCCACCCATACAAACCCTTGCTTTTCCTCCAGCTGTCGCTTTTGGGTTCCTGGCCTCCAGATATCGGAGCAAGGCTACCCACCTCGGGATCGTGCTGTGGGAGCGTTGCAGAGAGAAGCGAACCATCACCAGGGGTTCCCACCCCTTAAGCGGCCGAGGCAAATCATAACAGTCCCGGCGCCGGGGCACCGTGCCGTTCTCTCACTACATGACGACAAGATTTCGGCCCTCCCTCCGAACGCGGGGATTACTCCCCAAAAACCTGACTGGGCGCCTGTGAGCAAGCCACCATTGTACGGTAACACAACACAGACACAATCGCCGCTGTCAGCGATGAAGCTAGCGAGCCACATTTCCACACGGACGGGCCAGGCCACCTGCATATGCCTGCTTTGGAGTCTAGAAGCACGCATGCCGACTTTCACATCCGAATTGTACTCGTGACTAAGCCAATTCTTTTGACACGACATCTGACAGCTTCGTCAACCACGACCGCTGGCTAAACATTCAAGCAACTTTGACCGCCCGAAATTGGGGTTTGGGGTTCGGCAGTATTCTAAAGTTCGCATCACCCCCACAACACCGTCGGCGCACCGGCAGTTGGCTCGTCTACCAATGGCAACCCCGATGAATCGTATTTACTTCCCGTCCTGCGATCCCGGCTCTCTACCAGCTCATCAAAGGACCAAGGGGAGTTAGGGAATATCGCAGCATCCCCCTCATTCTCGATCGCTTCCCCGCTTCTCCAGCTGATGATGGACCCCGAGCTTACCTCCGATCCCCCACATGCCCCTCCATGTGAGGCTCCGTGCCGTCTACTTCATAAGTAGCTCCTGGGACGACATTATCAAAAGTTTTGGTCCAACTGAGCTCTGCAATTCGATACTCTACGAGGCGAACACTACAGCAGCATACTAGACACAATGGCAGACCCCAAGGATTTGAAGATTGCCATTATTGGCGCAGGTACTCGCCGCCTGGCTCAATGACCTTGAATTCAGTTCACTAACACGAAGTTGCACAGGAATGGGCGGCTTGGGTTGCGCACTTGCACTGGCCAAGAAGGGATTCAAGCACATCGATGTCTATGAGACGGCCTCCAACCTCGGCTTCGTCGGCGCCGGCATTCAAATGCCGCCAAACGTCGTCCGCGTACTCGATCGCCTAGGCTGCTGGCCTGAGATCGAGAAGACGTGTACAGACGTGAAGAGTTCAAGCATCCGACGTAATGAGGGCCTCTGCACCACCGCATCATCCTGACAAGCACTGACATATTAGCATAGAGGGCGCTACCAATGTCGAGCTCGCCCACGTCGAGATGCCCGACATTCGGAAATTGTACGGCTTCCCCCACTGCAACGGCCACCGCTCCTCCCTTGCTGGTGGCATGTACGATGCCTGTAAGAAGGAGTCCGCCATCACATTCCATTTCGCGACAGCGCTGCTCTCGGTTGAATCCTTTGCGCCCAAGCCAACGTTCACACTGCAGCCGCGTGACGGCGAGTCCTACGCAGTCGAGTCCGACGTTCTCATCGCTTGCGACGGCATCAAGAGTATCATCCGCGCCCAACTGCTTGAGTCTATTGGTGCCGTCGGCGGGGAGGAGGATACTGGCCAGGCCGCCTACCGCATCATGCTCAAGCGGGAGCAGATCGCCGACGACCCGGAACTCCTCGCCCTCCTCGACTCGGACGAGGTCATCCGCTGGATCGGCGAGAAGCGCCACATCATTGCCTATCCCGTTTCCTCGCACACGATCTACAACCTCTCCACCACCCAACCCGACTCCAACTTTGCCGTCGCCACGAACGCGACCTACACCACAAAGGGTTCCAAAAAAGCCATGCTCGACGTCTTCCACGACTTCTGTCCCCTCGTCCACCGCATGCTTAACCTCGTACCGGACGGTGAGGTCTGCGAGTGGCGTCTGCGCATGCACAAGCCCTTACCGACCTGGGTTCACACCGACGGGCCCGTCGCCCTCCTCGGCGACGCCTGCCACCCAACACTCCCGCACCTGAGCCAGGGCGCCGCCATGGCCATCGAAGACGGCTCCGTCGTCGCCGAGGTCCTCGCCCGCGCGCCCGACACGTCTCCCGCGACGCTCCGGCGCTGCCTCAAGGCCTACGAGCTCTCCCGGCGCGACTGGACTTCCCAGCTCGTCAACATGGCCTTCCTCTCGGGCAAGCAGCTGCACCTCGGCGAGGGCAAAGCCAAGGAGGAGCGCGATCGCATGTTTGCCGAGTCCAGGCAGACCGGCGCAGTGCCGGATAAGTGGGCCTCACCCGACGTGCAAAAGATGATTTATACCAACGACTGCGTGGCCAACATCCAAAGAGACTTTGACGAGTTCTTCAGTAGCGTAGCATAGAAATGGGACGGCAGATCATATGATACTCACTCTGTAGATACCTGAATCTGTTGAAATAAAATAAAAATTCCGGTGGAGTTTCGGTCTTCACTTTTGCCCTCCGAAACCTCTCTTACACATGTAACGTGAAAGTCTCCGTGGCGTTGCGCCTAGGATGTTTGCGTCCTCGGCCAAGCCACTCTCGATGAGGCATACCCCGCACTCCAGAGCTCAGCTCACCTGAGCTTTACCGATAGGGAATCAAAGTCGCACAGTTTAGAGTTTAGAGAAGAGGACGGCAAGTTCTCCAAGGCGTATCCGTGATGATATTATGCTATGCGGTAAAACCTATGGAAACTCCCGGATCCCACCGGGTTCGAAAAAACACCAAAAGGAACCCAAAAGACCCTCGCAGGATTTGAAAAGGGCTTGTCTCCCTGTGAAACATACCCGACTCTCCAGCTCAAAGCACCAAAAAAAAAAGGTAAAAAGTTGTTGTTCCCGGATTCCACCTCGAGGAATCAAGAAACCCCGTCATCCCTTTGACGCCGTTCGAGACATGCAAAGATTCCCCCATGCTTATGACGATGAGAAAAGCGCAATGTCGGCCTCGCCCCTTACGACTCTGGTTTTGGCCCATTTCACAACCGGCGGAGAGTCGTCGTCGTCGTCTGTCGTGTATCTTCCCACGCCATGCCATGCATTTCTCAGCACCGCATCGTGTCCAGGCCAGATATCTCCATACACTTCGTACCACGTCTCCTTCTCTCCTGCCATCATCCCATTCGAAGTGATACTGATTCTGACGTTCGATGTGACGATCGGTCGGAGTATTTCAGTTTTGGGGGTATCGTGTGATTTGTATCGCAATGTCGCTCCGTTCAAGTTGGACCCTCGAGCCTCTAGTAAGACATCCCGTTCGAAAAAAGCCGCCCGCTTAGAACAAGCAGTCAAGACAGCAGCAGCATGCGAGCGCACCGAGCAGACCAGCCATGATGCCGCCTCCCGAGCCGCCGCCGCGGTTGTCCTGGTAGTAACCGCCTTGCGGCGGGTACTGCTGTCCGTACTGGCCCTGGGGCGGGTAGGGTCCTTGAGGAGGATATTGTCCGGGGGGGTACTGTCCCGGAGGCGGGTAAGGGCCTTGCTGGTGGCCGTAGTTCATCTCCGGGCCGGGGGAGTAGTACTGTCCCGGCGGAGGGGTGCCGTATCCTCCTGGGCCGCCCGGGGAGGCGGGGAGCCGTAGCCTTGGTAGGCTTGTTGCGGGTGTTGAGGGGGAGGACCGCCGTACGCGGGGGGCTTGTCGTGGTCGGCCATTATTTGGATGGAAGCTGGTTATTTGTTCGTGATGGATGAAGATGAGAAAGTACTAGGCGCGAAGGGTTCGGGTTGTGTCGCGGGTCGGGTAAGAGGTGAATCACGTAAATTAGTTTTTTCGGATTGCCTTTCGACGACGATTCGGAAAATAATAAAAAGCCAAGGAGCCTGTCTGCTTGAAGCGGTGCGGCGAGATCCCCTTTGTCGGACGGAGGCGGCGGAGGATTACGTGTAGAGGATGAAGGAAGAAGAAGAATGCAAGCTGCGGATGGCGAAGGGGGAGAAAACCGGTGCGAGGAGTTTAAGGAACGGGTATCGAAGAGCCACGCACACACTGGACAGAGAGAATGAACACACCACCCGGAAGAACGTGGCGATGTTGGGGAAAAAGAATGAGAGGATGGAGGGCGAGGAAAGGACGTGCGTTGCGTTGCGTGGATGGATTGGATGGGAGAGAGCCAAGCCGCGATTTTGGAGGGAGGCAACCTGCCTGACCCTTGTTGGTGTGAAGGGGAGGGAGGTAACTCCGTACCTTATCCTATGTTCGCCTGGCCGCACCTGCTGGTCGCCTGCGACCTCTCGTTTCGACGCTCTCTTTCGTTTTAGCGGGCGGCGTTAAGTTTGCGGGTTTGCTCGTGACTCTAGCCTGAAATAGGCTTATGCGCACCAAGTCTCTGGGCGCGCGCCGCGGGCGAGTCTTGGGGGGTCTTGGGGTCTTGGAGTGTTCGTAAGCTTGTCTTTGCCAGGTATCTTTTTGTTGGGTCCCTTTTTGCAGTGTAATTGCGATGGGATCCGTATGTCTCCGTTTTGGACGGCGTTTTGGACGGAGGTTCCCCGTTCACTTGCACCTACAAATCATACGGATTCCGGACTACTATTACGGATACAATTCATAAAAAACACAAATGCAGCGGTTCAAGAAGAAAGGTTCAACGAAGCTTCCTGCACAAGCTCTCCTCCCCTCCTTCATCCCATCTTCAAGGTATGCGCGACACAAGGCAATAAGCGTCGGAGGGAAACAGATACACAACATCAAGCAGTACCTAGGACCCAAAGCAAGCACCTGTGACATTCGCCAGCCCCAAACTGTCCCTGTCTCAAGACCGTCCGCCTCCCCTTCTCCTTCTCCTGCTCCTCACCAGTCAAGCTCACCCAACCATCCCGCAATGAAGAACCCCCCCAGGCCCTTCGGCTCCTCGGCAAAGACCCCAGCAATCCAATGAGAGGCTAGCCACCATCCCAAAAGTCGTGTTCGCATTGCCCCATCTGATCACGCCCGTTGCTGTTGCAGCACTGGCTGGAGCTTCTCCCCATGGGTACCACGACAGTGAGGCTGCCGCCGTCCCGGAGCGGCATGCACCCAATCAACGATAGGCACTCGACCTGCGCGGTCATCAAGTGCTATGTTTGGAGCAGACCCGCTCCGGCCTGTTCGGGCTCACTGGGCTGGCCACTGGCGAACGCAGCATGTCATCAAAGAAAGGCGCCTAGCAAGGGTCTCGCAGGACGGGATCTGTCGGCGCAGGCGGTACTCCGCCGACGGAGGACAAGAAGATCCACTGTCACCGCTGACACTTCCGATAATTTCGGCCCCGTCGCCGATGTTTTGCGAAGCATCCGGCCCGCCTCCGCTTCCCTTATCTCCGATACTTTCTCCGTTTTGGCAGTTGTTGCCAGAGGTAAGGCACTGACGACAACGCTCTCTTTCGTGATGAAATGTAGGACAACACCCTGGGAAAAAGTTGCCTCGCACCCTTCACAGACAAGGTAAAGTAAGCTTCGATACAGCCGTGAGAGCTGAAATACACAGAGAAACTTCTGGTCCCGCTGCCATCTTTGATTCACAAACAACATTTCATTTCAGCAAGGCGACACAGTTTTAGTTGATAACGTCATAACAAGCGCTGGTCTTCAGTTAGGTTTGCAGGATATTCTGTTTGCCTAACAAGAAACCCATTCCCAGGGATTAAGCAAAGTCGAAGTCGAGAGGTCTGGCGATGAAAACCCCTGCTGACCGAAGTAAGTGCACCATTGATACACCAAAACAAGAACATTCACCAACTTGAGGTACCCATGGAGTTCACGCAAGGTGGGGAATCTGACCTGATTGTAGCTTTATTACCGAACAGCCCGCATCAGGTATCGAAGTCTCCTCACACGCCACCAAAGTAAATACCGTTCGCATCACTCAGCGGACGTTGTTTTGTGTGCGTAAGTCTCGGTCACCAACCGCATAACCGATAGACATCCTACACCTTCCCCCTAACATCACCTCAGTTTCCAGATTGATATCTGCATGCTACTGAATGCAAAGCAAGCAAGAACATGGAAAGAATAGTTTTAGGAGGGAAGCGACTGCAGTGCCTATGCTCCTAGTTGTGCGAGACCCAGCAGTGACCGCAGCTTCAAGCAACATAGAGTCCAACTGCAGGTCCGGTTTGGAGTTACCCTTTCGTCAGACGACAGCTCCAGGTTGCTATCATGGAGGGATAAAGATGGAACCCGAGCGCCTTGATTATGCCACCATTAAGTGAGAACAGGCATCGACTGGTACTCTAGACTGTTAACTTGTGCGCTCGCCGCAGTGAAGAAACGCGAGGGACGGGGCATCCAGTACTCGCTCTGAAGAAGTCGAAAGCTCTCATTGTGCATACGGTATGGTCAACGGAGGCGAAAAATCAACAGTACAACCATAATATAAGTGAAAATCAATCAGCCACCCAATCTTTTGAGCATAACATGCAAAAGATGATGAGTTTAATGCTCAAATGAAGCAAAAATTCCGAAACCGAGAATCGAACTCGGGGCTATGCCTAACCTCTCAAGTCATTGAGAGGGCATCATGTTGGCCACTACACCATATCGGATGTTATTGAAAATCTGGTTGGAGATTGTAACCTAAGTAGCGTGCTCTGCTACGCAGCTGGAATTTTGCCGGCACAACACCCCACACCACAACATTTGCTACGCCTTTCCTTTCCCACAGTCACGATCTACAATCGGTGTCAAAAGTATAGCTGTCCTCGGATTCCAAACTTCCCAGCTTTATTTTCTTCCTTAGATTATCACCCTGCCAAGTGTTCCTCAGCATGCTAGCAACATGACCTAAGCTCTCATCCCACAAACCGTCCTCCCTCAATAACCCGCCTCCGCTGGTGTCGCCCGCCCAGGAGACCACCAGGAAAAAGAGAAAGAAAAAAGAAACAGAAAATGCGTCCGACAAAAAAATCTCCCGCCCACAACCGAATCGTTGATCATATATCCGTAATTGTAGAGAAACGCTCAGAAATCGCTGGCAAATGTTGTCATCGTTGTGCATCGCTTCGCTATTTCGAATCAAATGGAGAAGAGACGATGTGTGAGAAGACCAAAGGCACGTAGGCCTAACCAAGGAGGGTGGGGGGGAACCCCCCTCTTTTAACAGATAGTGACGATGGGTCTCCGCCGCTGCTTCGTTTCGCTTTCAATGGCCTAGGGTAGCTCCAAGGGTCGGCAGTCCTCGTCTTCGCAAGTCGCTATTCACTCCTTCGGCGTGCTCGAGAAAGTGACCTTGCATCGAGTCCCAGAGAGATGCTGGCGGTACTACCAATGCTCGTTAGCCCATGTCCATCTTCCTTCTCTGTCCAAACTGGAACCCTCTTTCTCACCTTCCAGCACTCCGCTCCTTTCCAAGGCGTATTGAGTCACTGCGCAGTGAGTGCTGATTTGAAACATAAAACCTGCGCAAGAGTGTCAGCCGCGGTGCGATGGGTGTTGTTGCCTCCCCTTGCTATTCTTACCGAGAAAACCTTCTCCGACGCGTTGGGCCTTTAACTCGTTGGTAGTCGCTTGCACAAATGCCTCATGGGTTTCTGTAGACCCCCTGTTAGTATCTGGCCTCCTGTCTGAGGAAAGAGATCTCCCGCATTCGTACCTCCATGAGGCATGAAGCTCGACTGGAAACTCAGGCCACCAGCTTCCAAGTTGCGACTGGTGCCCTTGTAACCGCCATACACAATTCCCACCACCTCCGTTGACATATTCCGATGATAATACTACACCCCGTTAGCCACGACACTTGGGACACCCCGAACAGGGAGACAGAACGTACGGGAGGTCGAAAGGTATTCGTTGCCGAAGACCACTTTGGCGTGAAGAACATGACATCTGTTGCGGGTATACCGGGCATCTTGGACTTCGCCGTCAAGACGGTGTACAAACTGGGGTCGGCTTGGTCCTTGTCCACGAAGGCGGCGTTGACAAACTTCTCGACGGCATATTTGAAAGGCACATAGCTATCAGATTGTTGGCACCTGAAGGGAAAAAACTGGGGGGATGGGGGTCTCGGAGCGGGCGTTTCTCTTACTTGCCATCCCAAGCGACCACGTCAAAGGGCGTGTGGTTCTGTTTGCAGGACCACAACTTGCCAGCCAGTTTATACACGACTAACACGCCGCGTCAGTCAGCGTGGACACATCTTGGCAAAGTGATAGGGCAGACTTACTCTCCCACTCTGACGTATCCATGTCAAAGGAGGCGACGGGGAACTCGAAATCGCGAGGCAAAGCCATCCCGTTGCTTCCCAGCGGTCCCAGTTCTGGCAGCTCGTACCGGCTTCCGAATATCTCTTGGATGTCTAAGCCCATCAACTGGATGTTCTCTCATGCATATGGATATCGTCAAATGACTCACAACCCCGGGCCGGACCATCCGGCAACGCGACCTTGAAGCGGATGCCACTCTGGATTACCGCCAGCTCGCCAGGCCGAATCATCATTCTGGAAAGATCGTCAACAGATTTTCCTCACAGACTGAAGCCGGTGACTGCCCACCTCCCGAATTCTGTCTGGATGTCCAGCCTGCCAGTCTGAGGCACGAAAAGCATGTCGCCGTCATTGCTGCAGAATGCGCGCTTCTTCATTGAAGAATTTGCGGCGTACACGTGTACAGCCAAGCCGTCCTTGATCGTCGAGTCTCCGTTTCCAACTATCGTCTTGAGCCCCTGGACGAAGTCGATAGTCGGCCCATCTGTCTTTGGCACCGAGAATGCTCTCCAACAGAGTCCTCCGGGAACAAACTCGACATTCTCATTCCCAGATGTGAATCTTGACTCAATCTTATGGCAAAAACATGTCAGGGGTGGGCCCAGTTTGGAGGTAGTTGCGTTCCGCGGAAAAGGAAGGGGATCCAAGGAATGAGAAATGACTTACATCTGGGTTTCGTGGCATCTTTGAGATATCTCCGTGAGCCACAGATGGGAAAATCCGGTAGAACCAGGCATTTTGAATGTCGATTCGAGAGGCAACAAAGGTTGAACCGTTGAGCTGCTCGGAATAAAGGTTGTACTTGACTCTTTGTGGCACATTACATGAGCGAGGTAGAGTCCCGGGGCTTGCTGGTCAGCTCAGACTCTTGATCAAGAACTGGGTAATGTCAACTTACATGGCTTCAGAAGAGAATCTGTTCCCAAACCCAACTTGATAGATATACGGATCTTCCGGAGAGGACTCCGTAGTGAAAGCGTGTTGGGCAGAGGCGCCCATTGTCAGTACGGGGTCTGAGGAGGTCATAGGATACCTCTCAGAGTTGGGAATGATGGCTCCCATCGTTAGTTGGCGAGTGAAGGAAGGCGAAAACAGGAGCGTATCTAGACGTTGATGGCTTCTCAAGGAGGTTCGGTGAGTGTTGTGGATTGCAACGGGCGTGGTGTTACAAACAGAAGTAGACGGGCATCATGAGTGATAAATGCCATGTTCCACAATCGACATTTGTGGCGTCCCCAACCGGTCACTATTGACGGGCACAACTAACTTTGGCTCGAGAACAGGCCCTTGCATCCGATGACACTAAAAGAGATCAATCGGACCAGCGTTCAGTCGCGTAGAGCGCAGTCGTAGACAGATCTCTTTCATGGAAGTTTCGGTACCAGCAGTACTTACACTCGGTACGTATTCCCAAGTGGCCGGGCGAGGGAACGTCCCGCCCATTGCCTGCCGGCATGCGGGAGCACAGGAACTGGGTTCCTGGGCATCTGGTGTGCCTTGTCTCCCCCTCCCTTCTGCCCCCCACCACGAACACCGATTTGCTGCAACTCAAACTGAACAAACCCCTTCGGGTATTGGCCAGATCTCAGGATGTCACCAGAAGAGCGAAACACTAGTGCAATGCCTTCTGAGAATGGGTCGATGTAAGCTTTGGCCATCATTCGCCTTTGCGCTACAAGGCGGTCTTAGTGGGAAATATCAGGTTAAAGCAGGCCTGGTTTCTCGCACAACGGTCGAGTTGATGACCGCAATTTGGCCCGGGCTGGCTAATTCCCATTTCCCATCTGGGGCACCCGCCGTGCTGCAAGATCAGTCGGTCGATATCCGAGCCAGGATCCCGTGTTCGACTTCCAACACATCTCTGCCTCTGAAGACGTGAGATGTCTTGAAATCGCGGACGAAAGGGCCATCTACGGCCATGCCCGGCACCTACGGATTGGACCGTCACTCCCGTATGTTCCGGGGATTTTGCTCGTGACCCGATGTGGCGGAGAGGGGGCAGGGCAGACGCAAGATTCCATGGCGAGCCGCGAATGGGGCAATGTACTCGAAAAGTATCCGTACTGAAAACTTGAATGTACGGATATAGAGTGAAGGAGTTGGAAGCGCCCGGTTGACAGGTGCCACATCCCTGACAAAAGAAAGGCCATGACTGGACTCGATGTGGCGCGCAAAGATAAACCATCCACTCGCGGCCGGCAATCGCTAGCCCCAGATGGTAGTTAGATTGGGATTCGGCAGTAAGTGATCGTCGGATCTTTGCGCACTGTATCCGCAGGACGGATAGCCTTCCTGCATCTTGCTGGGTGTATGGATAGGCGTATGGCCAAGGGCAACATCGTACGGTACAGTAGACGTGACACTACCTAAATATTGCGCTTCCACCGACGCTGGCGGCCCCAAGCAGAGTGAGACACGAAATACCTGAGGCCATCAGCTTCTTCGGTCTGATACTTGGCCGAGCTTCCGAAGCATGCCTTTTCAGGTATTATATTCGGATGTGGACGAGTTGTCTCGGTACCAAAAGTGCGTTGCATACGTGGGGAGCTTGATGCAAGGGCCGTCCAACCCTCACGGTCCACGAATAAGTAGTCTGTGACGCCGGAATACCCAAGGGCAATGTCCCTCTGCGCTAGGCACGCTCTTAAGAGAGGCCCCTGCCGATCGCCCATGGCACAAGCCGCTGTCAGGCTGGCCTAGGCCTAGAGACTCGTTTGGCGTCGAGTCCCTTGACTTGCCCCCCTATTTGACTTAATATCGGTCGCTTCAATTGTAATTTTTTTTTGTCTGTTTGTAGTAAAGCTCGCTTGCTCGTGTTCTGTGTGGTCATCAGTTTGCGTTGTTAGCACTGAGCAAGTTTCTCCTCAAAGGCGCCGAGCTATCTAAGTGCGCCCGCTGCAACGATGTGATCGATCACCGATAACCCTTGGACGATGCTGCGGCCCTTTTTGTTTTTTTTTCTTGTGCTTTGGGCATGAGGTCCGACTTGATAACAGAACGCAGAGCAAGACATCCTGCAATAATGGCGTGACTTCTCGGGTGAGCTCATCTTGGGATGGGGGGTTCGTTCACGGCCCGTTCGACGACATGGGCAATAATCGAGCGTGATCGAAGATTGCCTGGGCAAGTAAACTTTCCCAGGTTATCTCCCTCAGAAGCCAATACCGCTGCGAAGGCTCCCCACATCCGAGTAAAGTAGGTATGAAAAAAGTCTGGTGGCGTGTGAGGTAGCGTTTCTTGTAACGTAGTTCTGTGCACGAGAGGGTGCTTAAAAAGGCCCAGTTTGGAGCGCCTAGGCACTTTTCGGGAACCGGGATGGTGCCTCAAGAGACAGAGACAGGCGGGATGAAATGCTCCAAGTCGTAGACGGAGTTACGACCGAGCCAATGAAGACAAACGAGATGAGAGCGGAATGACGGGATGCAAGTAGAAAGTATTGCGGTCCGTCTGGCGATGTGTGTGACGAAGGGGGAAGCTAAGGCGGTCGAGGTTAAGGTCGGGAGTCTAACAGGAAAAGCAATGGGTGCTAACCTTATGGACTAAACAGTCGCCAAACTCCATACGGCGTAGTCGCGTAAAGTGGCTTCGGGAGACTCCAGACTTTCCTCGCGTGTGTTGCGTTGCAACCGCCCGAGAGGACCTACAATTCCGGCCGATGCTAGGTTGTACAACAGGTAGATGCAGTTGACGAAGAGTGCGTAAGGTAGTGTAGTGTCTCGGCCGTCAACCGTGAGTGTAACTGCAAGTGCGATTGCAACCACCAGTGCAACTACATGCTGCATGCTGAAGCCCACTCGCCCACTTGATGCCATGTGATAGGTGGTTGAGTTCTGGACAACCTCCATAAGCTGGGTATTGGAGGAAGCGAGTATCCCGTAACGATGCGAAGCGCAAGGGCAGCCGGGGAGTTACAGGGAAACGTCCGGCCCAAGTGGCCCGAAATGGCGTGTCGGCGGCTGCGGGTGATGGTCTGGGTGTTGCGAGCTCTGCCCAAGTAGGGAGTATCCGGCAGCAGACCAAACCAGAAAGTCGGAAAGGCTAAAAAGTGAGGCATCTCGACTTACATGGCAGGATGCCAAAGCAAGTAGGGATAATCCGGAGTATCGTCAGCGAGAGAGAGTCCAGAGCCCGGGAGGCTACGTAGGCAGGCGCGCAGAGAGGTAGAGATGCCTGTCAGTCTAGGGGCGGAATTTTGGCGAATCTTGATTTCGTAAAAGCCTATGCTGTTAAGAGAGACCCATGACCTTGGACCATGACGCCTTTTCTTGGCACGGCGGTTGTGAAGTGAGAGAACAGAGGGTTCGGAGCCGTGGTCAGTGCTCGATGGTGCCGTGTATGCGGAATTGCCTGCCCGCAACTTGCAGACTGCAAGTCGACCTCGCATGCCCCCCCTCCCCCCACTGTAACGCCGAAGTTTAGAGTTCATGGTCGGGAGGGGCAGCCCTGGGCGGTGTAAGCGGAGGGGAGGCCGGGCCAGGGATGGGATTGAGGCCATGGGAAAGGCAAAGACGACTTCAGCCGCCCGCCCGCCATATCGGAGGGGGTGATGGACGACACATGTGGCGGAGAAGGCCCGCCTCGGAAACCGTTGTCTAGCGTACTTGGTGGTGGTTTCTCGTCATATCTTCGTAATTCCGTACGACTCGAGGGGGAAATGAGGTGGTGGTAATATCCGTAGATGAGAGATATGTTGGGGAACTAGAGGCTAGGTGCCTGTCTAGTGTAAGTGAGTGGTCCTTCTTTTCCTTCTCTCTCTCTCTGTCTCTCTTTTCTTCACTGTCTAGCTCTTGGTCAGTCAGGTTCGTGGGTGTGTATTCGTATGTACAAGTATGGACAAGGTAGGTACCCGCCGTGCCGGCAAAGTGGGTGGTGCGCTGGTTGAAAGTTGGGTCCAGGGACACGTTGCGCGCGCGCGCGCCGTCACAGCCTCACGGCCATGTGCGTGGTGTTTCCAAGGCTTGGATGATTGAAGTCACCATGGGCTTGGCGAACCAGACCTGACTCTGCCTTGCGGTGGCCCTGTCGAGCTGGAGACTGGAGTTGTGTTGTAGTATAAGGTAAGGTAAGGTAGGTAATGGTCCGTACCGTGTAGGAGTACCTGTCTCTGGATGGTCCCAAGTACTGTGTAACTTGTAAGTCAGGGTCCCAGAGAGGCGGGGCTAATAATAAGGTAAGGAATGGTATCCGTTCGGAGTACGAGGGACGCAGCACCTTAGTGAGGAATCATCGACTCCGAGTTGGTCGGTGGTCCTTGAAGAGGATCCATTCCAAGTGTCCACCTCCCGAGGAAAACGCACGTTGCTGTGGGTCTGTCGGCTATTCTGAGGTCCACCAGATTGGATACCGATGGGCGATGAGCGATGAGGGATGCGCGACTTGCGATTTGGTGACCTGGAAGGACAAGGAACGAAAAGACGTTGGCACCTCACGTTGCACGTTGGGGCGCGTTGCGGCTTGGGCTTTTTGGGCTTGGGGGTGAGGCGGCAAACGACTACCTTACTGTGTAGTACTGTGTAAAGTAAGGTAAAGTGAGGTATCCGTAGGGGTTTGAGGTGTTGCCGTATTAAGGTAGGTAAGGTAGGTTGGTTGAGTGTTGGGTGTGGTGTTGTTGGCCTGGTGCGCAGGGCGACGTTGGAGAATGGAGAATTCGGGGAAAGAGAGGTTGTGGTGTCTGTGTCGACACCAGGGCAGGCAGGTGCAAGATCCAATCATCCATCGTGACTGCCTCCCGACTTTTGCACACTTGCCCACTTAGGTTGCTTGCACACCTACTCCAGCACTCCAGCACTCCAGCACTCCAGCGCTCCACCACCACCAGCACTTGCATCTTCTTGCCCTTCCGCCATTTCCCATGTCATCCAATCCACCCGACCCGACCTCATCTTCAACCCGCACCCGTAACCGCACCCGCTTCACGAATCAACCCGGCCCAAGTCAACACCAACCCACATTATCAAAACTTCAGCTCCAGCCTCCAGGTCCTTCACCTGCTTTGGATCTGCATTTGCACCTGCACTTGCACTCGCATAGTGGCACCGCATCTGCATCTGCAATTGGCATTGGCAATTGGCTCTGAGGTGGCTCTGGCCCTCACCAACATTGCACTTGCAGCTGATTGACTGATTGATTACCTTAGTTCCTCCCTTGTCTTCCCACCTTCCCGTCAACTTCACGCAACTTCGCCCGCGCCATCCGCTGCATGTCCCACACGAATAGCACTTGCATCGTCCAGCCCAAGTCCATCCGTACCATCTGGTTTTTCCTTCTCCCCTCTACCACAAAAATCACAACCAGACAAGTCATCCACCCACCCACTCCATCCTCTGACACAGAAACTGCTAGCTCACCTGAGTCAACTCATAAATCTCTTTCCGACGACGTGTTACTTGCACTGGTTGAAACAGACTCATCAACATCTCGCCTAAAACATTCTCCCGGCTTCTCGACCTTTCTCTGTCATTCAACTTGTTCGTGTCGTTGATATTCGATACCACATCGCGTTTGTGGTAGCCCTTGACTCGACCTGAGTGGTGGCAGTAGCAAGGACCATCTCTGCGGACAACTCTCCGCCGCACCCAGTCTGTACCTTAGGGAAACACAAGCCTTCGAATCAGATCACCAGGGCATCCACATCTTGCCGATCTCTCCTCAAGAGTCCAAAAGCACAAAACATCTCAAATCCTGTTTGATTCGCCTCAGGACGGCACGAATACAGCCATAACTGTGCCGGGTACTCGCACTTGGTCACGGTACATCGACACGACTGTTGTCATCTCAGGCTCTCAGCCCCCCCGCAACTCTTGTCATCAACCGCGCGTCTGCTCTCCTCTACCACAGCATCCTTGGCCATCACCTCACTCAAGGTTTATCAAAGTGACAATCATTATCCGAGACGACAACGACGACGACGACGACTGCCTCTTGCGGTCTTGCGACTGCTGACTGACTTCAACAACGGCCTACTCATCCAAGTTGCTTGGAGTTTTTCCCGGCAGGCATCTGTAACCTTTTATCGTCCCAATAGTTGTAATACGTGCCACTTTAGGGTTAGGCTTTGTCACTCAAGCCTTCTGGAGGTCATTGGGTTTCGGGTCCTTGCTCAACTTCATCCCGACTACTTCCAGCCGTCAGTCAACTGACTGGTGAGCCTGCTTTGCCCAGCATCTGCCTTAGTCAATCAGCCAACGTCGCCGCTGTGCAAAGATTCAACTTCTTGACAAGGAAAGCATAGCCAGCGATACTGCTTCTTAGACCGCCCTTTCGATAGGTAGCCAACCTTGATCGCCGTTGGCAGTCTGAACAGGGACAACAGCCTAGGCATTGAGACGACTAGGGGCCACCTGGCCAGTACCGCAATAGCCACAGTATCACCTCTTGCGCTACGCAGGGACTTGTTACTTGCGTAAACCCGTATCCGTACGTGCAACCCTCTTGGTTCCCGGAGTAATTCGCCCTTCTGCCCACGGAAAAAGGCCACTTCAACGACAATGGCGGAAACTCTGCAGATCCCGGGCCCAGACGTGGCCTGGTTGGCCCCTCGTCTACCGTCAGAATCTGCCATCCAGTCAGCGAGATCCCAGGGCCGGCCTTTTGTTACTCTGACCTTTGCAACATCACTGGATTCTTCCCTTTCCCTCGCACCTGGTGTGCGTACGCGCCTTTCGGGTTCCGAGTCCAAGGCTATGACACACCACCTTCGTCGTCACCATGCCGCCATTCTCGTTGGCGTTGGGACTGTCCTCGCCGATGACCCAGGCTTAAACTGCCGCATCGAGGGGGCAAATCTCGACGCCCAGCCACGCCCCATTGTCCTGGACCCTCGTGGCCGATGGGACTTCACCGAACACAGCAAAGTTTTCGAAGTCGCCCGCGCCAACAATGGCTTGGCACCGTTTGTACTAGTTGGCCCATCTGCCGTCAATCCGGAAAGAAAGGCAATCCTGGAAGCCCATGGTGGTAAATTCGTCGTCCTCGAATCTCGTAACACCGAACCACGATTCGATTGGCCCTCGATCCTCTCTGCTCTTCACGCCGAAGGTCTGCAAAGCGTCATGATCGAAGGCGGCGGGCAGGTGATCAACTCGCTTCTTGACCCTGCCTACCATCGCCTCGTTGACAGAGTCATCGTTACTATTGCGCCCACTTGGCTCGGACGCGGCGGTGTTGTCGTATCTCCCGACCGAGTCCAGAGTACCGAGGGCATGCCTATGCCAGCCGCCAGGCTCACAGATGTTGCTTGGCACCAGTTTGGTGAAGACATAGTTCTCTCCGGTCAACCAAGTCTGGACGCCTAGGTAATTATCCCCCTTTCGGCTGAGTGGCACGGCCAATGAAAGTGGCCATCAGCTCATATTCGCCAGGCCCTCGATCACATCTTGTGGTGCAGGCGGCAAACCTCAGTGGCCGACATGGAAGACTACAACTGGCCGATCACCACTGAATGGTCAAGCAAACAAGAAGCCGCCGCCGCCGCGACGCACCCGCCGTATTGCCTAAGAAACTGTGCCATTGTTGGTCAACTGTCGAAACTGCCCTATTCTGTCAGGGCCCTGCAGATATCAACATGCCCCTGCTTTCCCCCCCACTGGGGCGCTGAACGAAAAGTACGGTCTATCATACCTCGCTTGCCTGGGTATATCCCCCCTTTCCTTCTTTACTCTGCCGCTCGAATGTCTAGCCGTCCTAGACGTGTCCTCGCTTCCTGATTTCCAGCCGTCTCAAGGGCGCATAGAAAATTGCCGTCAGGACAAACGCACACTCGAAGCCAATATCTCCAGTCACTCTCGCAATCGGACCAGTGTACCAGGCTTGGTCCATCCCTGGGATGATGAGCCCGAAGCTCAGCAGGCTCGCTCCAAGGGCAGCGAGTCCGGAAGGCAATAGTCGGGCAACGTTCCACGCTGCAGGTTCGTACGAGCTGTAGTCCATTCGACGGAACAACACCAGTTCCTCAATAATGACTGCGTCGAAGCAGCCGGCCCAGTAACCGATCAACCCCAAGAAGTTCTCGAGAGAATCGGCCCAAGACTCAGCAGCGCGAATTGCCATGGGAATCATGATTCCAAGCGCAACGACGACAAAGACAATGCGAGGGACCTTTGCGAAAACCGGGAGCATCTGCTGCATACAGAGAGCAACGGAGTACATGGACGTCGCGATGTTGCCGATAACACTCAGTGCGAGGATAACCAGTACGAATTTACCAAAGCCGCCAGCAGGAGCCAACATAGCTGCCATGACGCCGCCAATGCCATATGTGTCCCATCCCGACTTCCATTCAGGAACATTGTTGAGGGCACCTCCAATCGCCGCTCCCAAGATAAGCAGCGGGATCGAGGGTGTTAAGATCCCGAGGTATATGTAGGAAAAGATCCTGAACCTGAAAATTGTTAGCAGTGTGACTAACCTGGAAACAGGCGTTCCTCACTTGGTTGTCTTGTTGGGGTTGTGATAGGCAGTGAAGTCCGACGCAGTACCGCCAAAGGTTATGAAGTAACCGGCCATCAGACCTCCATAGTTGAGTATCTGAGCTGCTGTAGGAGGGGACGTCTCGGCCTGTTTCCAGAGATGTTTCCCACCGCAACCTACGGCAATGACAATTGCAACGAGATTCGGAAGCCATTGCCAGCGTTCCCACATATGGAGCGCGCGGTAGCCAATGAACGAAGCTGCAAAGCTTACAAGGCACGCGATGACAATGCCGATTTTCACATCAATGTGTCCCGGGTTCACAGCCGCGAGAGTTTGGCCGCCAACGATTGAAGACGAGAGAGAGAATCCGGTCACAGTCGCGGCGTTGAGAAGAAGAGGGATGCCCACAAGATAGTATCTGAACCATTCAGATCGTCAGTTTTCGCATCAAGTTATTCTTTACAGAGACATCGACTTACCCAAACGAATACCTGGCTTGGACAAGCTGCCTGAGTCCGGTATGGGAGCCAGCGATGCCCATGAATGCCGGAGGCACACAGGTCAACAAGGCGAAGAAGATGATGACCAGTGAGGCATCCCTCAGACTCAATCCGAGCTGAGCTGTGGCTAAGGCGCCGGTTGGGATCCTATCGCCGGCATCAGCAAAACAGAAATCTCCAGCCTCATCAGAGATGGTGAAAGCACTCACGGCAATAAGCAAAGCAGACTTGTGAAGAACACGGTGAAGAGGTTGCTGTAGTTGGTATTGGTCCGCTCACCGAGAGGCACTGGTTGGATCCCGTTTTCCTCCACGCCAGCATCTAGCAGCCGCTGATACCATTTCGGATTTCTTCTCGTTTCCTCCCGGTCTTGATCGCCATCTTGGACGGTCAGCAACTGGGTAATGCCGACATGACCCTTCGAGACAGTAGGCTGACTCTCCATATCGTACGTGTCAGCCTGTTCCTTCAGCGTGATCGAGGTTCGGGATGACATGGTAGCGATTCTTGGATGCGGGATTAAGGGGACGTGTGGGCGGCTGTCACCTGCACCGATCCTTTTGCGGTATCCCTGGCGAAGTGAACACCAAATTTGGACTTTTGGGGAAGTTGGCCAACCGCTCCTGGAAGCTACGCCCAGAAGCACGCAGCCTTGGGAACCGATTGAGAAGCAGGTCGAGATTGGGCAGCCTGAACCGACTGAGGGTACTTCGTCGAAGCGGGGGAACTCCCGAAAATCCGACTTTTTAGTTCTTGGAGAATAATCCGTCTTTCTCCACGAGCTTCTGGTCCTCGGTGGATGAAGAAGAAAGCCTTTATCGTCTCGCAAAATAAAAAGGCAGGACCGACGCCCCGGTCGAAGTAGTGAATGCCCTCTCGCAACAGACGCGGAGAGGGAAGCAGGTCGGGAGGCTCTTGCCGCAAGGCTGGAACGAGTTTGTATATTCGGTATATTCGGCCCGGGCTGAATCGGACCCTGGCGTTCGTTGCTGTTTCCACGGGTATTGTAATGGAGTTCGATTGACGAGTGTAGACAAAGCAGGACCAGGTGGACGACGATCGTCCGAAAAGACTCGTTGAAGGAATCGAAGAGTACAGTTGACGCAAATGAGACGACGAGCGGACAGACATTGGCCCACGGATTTGTCTCCTTGCCTCGGGGGGCGATGCACAGTTTGTGCAATATGGAAGGCAGTACGGCAAGCAAGCAGCAGTAACAGTGTCAGCGGCTCTGGCAGGCGATGATGACCCAGATTGGCGACAATAATTAACGTTGGGATTACGAGTCGCCCGTATGCAAGCTCTCACCCTCCGAAACGGCTCGAGTCATCGTTATGCTTACGAACGGTCGAAGGTCGTTCCTTGATATGACGATCCCAACCCCCCGCAGCAGCAGGAGCAGCAGCAGCAACAGCAGCAGCTACAGTTCTAAAGCACCGTTTCGCTCCAAAGGTTAAAGGAAGCGGACGGAAGAGTCAACCGGGACAAGGGGGGTGCGGCATGGGGGGGAAGATGGGAGCGAGCATGGATGAGGGGTGGAGTTGCAGAGAACGAGCGAGGGTTGTGAAGGGAACTGGACTGCAACTCCCAGCGGATTGTTCCCAAGAGCCAAGACGACGGGTATCATTACTCCACGAGCAGCTATATTTTCATTTCCACAACCACACAAATTTTATTTGCAATCCATTGTTCTCCCAAGGCTCCTTTCGAGGTTTCCACGCCAGTCTTACCACCGCTACGGTACCCATCCCGAGTTAATCCCAAGTGGGGGTTGCTTCGTCAAGCGCGAAACAGATGGGGAAAGAAAGCAGCTTTTTTTGATGAGGGGCAAGAGTGTGTCAAAACGTCACTGTGGGAGTCTGGCCGGGGCCGGAAGGATTTTTGGGGAAGGGCCCGAAGGGGAGGGATGAAAGGGCTGAAGCCTGAAGAGGGCAAAAGCCCAAAGTCCAAGTGCAAAGGG
Organism: Colletotrichum fioriniae; assembly: GCF_027942845.1. Taxonomy (NCBI): domain Eukaryota; kingdom Fungi; phylum Ascomycota; class Sordariomycetes; order Glomerellales; family Glomerellaceae; genus Colletotrichum; species Colletotrichum fioriniae. The sequence continues at coordinate 1,782,788 of NW_027076842.1, forward strand.
GACGGACAGGAGCGAACAGGCAAAAGGAAGCAAAAAAAAAAAGGGCCAAGCTCTGAATTGGGTTTTGCTTGCGTGGGAATGATTGAGTTGCTTTGTAAAGCACCTCACAGAATCCCCGTCACCTCCCGTCCTCCCCCCCGTCCACTCCATTCCTCATCTACCTGGCCCGAGCTGCCTTACCTCGACCTCGCCTTCAAAGACCTCGCCAGTTTGCCAGCTTTCCTACCTTACCTTACCTTACCTTACCTATTTTGAGCTGCCTTAGCTGCCCAGGGTGGTGTTGACCTGACTCTGCAACTCAAGGCTCCCTTCTTAAGCTCCTGCTCACATGAGCTGGTGTGTTGGAGTAATCGAATAACCCAATGCAAGCCTTGTCAATTTGGGGCGTCAGGATCCCACGGGGTAGGCTACCTATATCGAGGAAAGGAAAGCAAGGCCTGCCTACCTAATTACCCACAGACAGCCTCTCAAGTTCACGACGAAAGAAGGGTAATTAGGTTCCCGCCTATGTTAGTGTCAGACCTGGCGGTCGATCTACAAGTCCGCAAACGCCGCCGCTCATCACTTGTTAGGGTTCTTTTTTCCTAGTGCCTGACCTTCAGCCCATCCCATCCCACCGCCGCCGCTGTTTTGGGGGGAACGGCGTAGAGTTCGCACCATCAAACGCACCGTCAAACGCACCATGGCACTTTGGCACATTCCTAACTGCCTTACCTTAGCCCCAAGTCGTCGGGTTCCTTCGTCCGGACTTGGCGGCATTCTGGAATTCTTCTCCCGCCGGTTTTGGCCGTGCTGTTGCAGTGGAACTTGATCGGTGTCTCCTTCCTCGTCCTCTCCCACGCTCGTTCATTCACTCACCTATTCACTATCGCTTTGGAATCCGCTTGTCAGGCTGTCTCACGGTCTCGCCGCACGTGCCTGCAACGCCCGACGGCACTTCTTATCAGCTCGACGGACTGCCCGGGCCAAGCAAAGCTGCCTGTATAGGTGTAGCATTCACCAAAACTCTGACAGCTCAAGACCCTGTCACCTAGTATATCTCCCTCGGGACGTGATGCACTTGCCGGGTTGAACAGTCTCTAGTCCTTGCAGGCTAGGCTCGGCTCGAGCGGACAGCTTCGGCGACCGTCAGGCCAAGCCCAGCAAAAGAAATTTCCGTCTTTTGCGGTCAGGTATCATTAGTCGCGCTGCTTCGCGCATCAAGTGATTGAGAAGTCTGCGACGGCGTGCTGAGCTTGTACGGCTATGACTTCCTCCGGACCGTCACGATGACTATTACGCAGAAGTCGCGTTTGCACTATCCTTGGCCGACGTCAAATGTGTGCAAGCAAGCTATCAGCTGCATCTGCGTCCCGTTTAGGCAAAGGAAACGAACCCCGAGTTCCCGTAATGGAGGGCGGATGGTCAATAGCGTCGCGCCTGGACTTCAGCCCCCAAGGGAGGATCGGGGGGCTTGACCCCAGTCCATCGCGTGGCTCATGACTTGCGATGATTCCTTCAATACGGCGAGTTTGGCGTAATTCCAGATCTAAGTCGTTGCATCGCGGCTGGCGATCCAGATCTTTCCATGCAGGAAGAGCTCCCTTCCCGCTCTTTTCCACTTTCGCGAGTCGTGACCCTGTCGATAGGGCATCTTGCAAACCCTCACAATAGTATCGCAGCAGCCAATGCTGAGTGGTGGCTTCATGCGGTGCGAGCCTGAAAGTTTGGTGCGTTTCGACTATTGAGACACTGCTAGCACAGGACATTGTGTAGTCTGCCCGCTGTCTGCCACGTTTTCGATGCGGACATCGGGTCATTGACTGACTGCGTGATGCCTCGTGGAATCTCTACTTCCTGCCGTCACAAAGATTCTACTTGTTGCCACGTTTTTCTCCCTGCCTTCAGGGTTTGGATGGAGGGTGACATGGCTTATGCAGTGGTTTGACACGGGACGAATAACGTCGCTCAAAACGCTTGTGTACATGACTCTCCAAGCGCTCGTTATCCTCTTCACCGTAACGTCGAGTGATGGTTCGCACAAAATGAAAACTCATCCCCGTCATGCGTACTCATGGAGAAGTTGGATACGTTGAGTCGTGGCCAAGAGATATTTCTTTCTTGGTGATGGGCAAAGCTCCAACCAGACTCGTCTCGGGGCGGATCCGGACCCTCGTTGAGAGGAGCCCTGACGCAGGCTTGATATGACTGCAGCCCGTCCTTTGGAAGTTGATAAGATCGACAAAAGAAGATGGCAAAACCCTTACATCTAGGAGAGGTTCCGGATGACAAAATCCCATTTTTTCAGAATCCTGTTCAGAAATGGTGTCAGGCTCCGCATTATTGACGTGGACGTGGCTCCTCCAGTCGGTCCAGATGCAACATCGGCTATGTTGGCTTCAACAATTGTTCACTTGGTCTTCCTTGGCCTGGCTACAGAGAGCAGCCGTCGTTGAGAATAAGGTCTTGAACCTCAAAGCCACGACTTACTCAGTCGTCAATTGGTTGCAAGGAATTTCCTATGCGTACTTTCGAATGTCCAGGTTCCCCCTCGAAATCGACTGTGCACGGTTTCATCAACCCGAAGCCTAAAAGCTTAGTAAATGTGTGTTGGCATAAGGGCTAGACCGCCTCACTTTGTCCTTTGCTCTTCAAGAAGAAACCGACTGTCGCAGCAACTCCTGTGCTCTTTGGCTGCGTGGTGTTATGGAGCATTCAAAATGCTCCGGATGACTGTCGGTTTGACGTCAGAGTTTCAAAAGTCTTGACACTTATGGAGCAGTAGACAAACTCACCAGGTTCCACCATTGGTGAAGGCAATCTTGGGCTCCATGATCTGGCCATCTAGTCCAACTTTTTTACCAATCTTGAGAGTGGCAAGCATTGTCGCAACTGCTATCCAGACACTATTGTCTGCCAGGAAGCGTCCAACGCAGACTCGGCGTCCGAAGCCAAACTGACCAAGTGGCAAGGGCTCACCATGGCCTCCAGAAGACTCTGGCTGGTATCTGTCCGGGTTGAAAGACTTGGGGTCCTTGTACACCCGCTCGTCCTGAGTCATTGCGCTTGAATTGAAGAAGACAATAGACCTGGGGAAAGAAGTCAGTACTTTCTTCTAGAAGCATGCAGCTTTTCGGGCCGTTGAGGGGTGAAAGGGGGGCAAGTGAACCTACCCTTTAGGGATGAACATGCCGTTATAGACGTCGTTCTCGAGAGATTTGTGGGGAATTCCTAACGGTGCCAATGGCGACCATCTGTTTCTTTCTCGTCAGAAGCTATCCCACGTGGGTCTCGACCTGAGTAGCAAGAGGAAACTTACCGATAGATTTCCTGAACGATGTGGTCAATGTATTGGAGGGATGGCCTGTCTGAAAGATCGGGCAGTCTATCAAGGCCGACCACGCGATCGATGCAGGCCTGCGCTTTTTCTTGAATCTCAGGATGGAGAACCATGTTCAAAACAAAGACGACCATGGTGGCCCAAGTCTGGTGCAAGTCAAAGTCAGCAGCGTATCAAAAAGCAGAGTGTTGTCCTCGAGGAGCAAAGTTACCGTGTCGGCCCCTGCGATGAAGATGGCGCCTGCTGCTCCCTTGATGTCGTCAAGCGACCATTCATTGTCGAGCCCTCTCTTGGCGTTGGAAGTATAGGTTTCCAATAACCTATGCGCGAAGGAAGGGCTGTCCTTGCCGCGAGCCTGGACTTGTTAGTGCTGCGGGCGTGGACTTGACCAGGAGCATACACTCACCAACTCTTCCTGCGCAACAGCAAACGGAACGTCGTGCAGCTTCCGTATAGCCCATCCCCATTCTCGCGCGAATTTCAGCGACCAGTCTCGAACCAGCCAGGTGGGCAAATGACGAGCTATAACAAAGACCAACGTTACTAAAAGAGCGAGAGTTGGGATTGTGTTTCATCCGTAACTTACCAGGGGGGAAGATGTCGACGATGCTGTTGGCGGGTGCACCACCGTTTCCAGTTGCGTACATGGCATCTTGGGCAATTTTGACGTACGGGTCGTTGTTCTCATGAACGTCAACGCCATAGCTTACTTTGAGAACGATGGCAACGGCGAATCTGGAAGGGTCAGCTAAGGATCAAGAGTCAGCCAAAGCCAAGAAGCGGTTTACCTTTTCATGGACATTTGCCAGCTGTCAGGGTTGCTGATGATCCCATGGACGGACTTGCGGGCCTCGGCGACCTGCAGAGGGTACCACTGCCGGACATTGGTGTTACTGAAAGTGGTCTGCAGCAGCTTTCGGTGCATCTGCCAGCGGGGTCCGAAGGGCAGAAAGGTCAGCGTCTTGCCCCAGCCCATGCTACAAAGGGGACAGCCTGCATCAGCATGCCAACAAGATATTTCAGGGTCGAAGTCGGGGCGACTTACACCTCAAACAGAGTGAATCTGGGTCTGTCACAGTAGTTGGCCCCTCTACGATCGAGGAGATCCTTGGCAGCCTCGACACTGTTCAGCACCACGACGGATTGGCCGAGAGATTTGACGTGAATGACGTCCGAGTCTGACATTACGTTAATCACGAAGAACCCTCAAAGAGCTGAACACAGGGAGGAAGTGGACTCACCATACTTTCTCGCCCACTCTGCGTATGTTTGGGCAGTGTTCTCTTTGGGTATAACACGGAGGTGGCCGAGAAGGAACTCGCCCGGCGGACCCGGAGGTAATGGCGGATGGCCCCATGATGATCGCGGTCTTATCAAGATGAGGAGGAAGACAATAGCTACACATGCAGCTGTTGTAGTCCATGCTGAAGCGCTTTGATTCGATTCCATTGGGATTCTGAAGTTGGACAAGTCGACGGTGGTGGGGTCAAGGGTCCGAGTCCACCAGCAAGAGAAGCAAGAGAAGTCCGGTAATGTGATTCCGGACAAACCTGTAACGAGCAAAGAGGCTCGAGAATAAGGTAAAGAGCTGTTTTGAAGTCGGAAATAGACATCCAGCAAAGGGGGGCAGTCGAAGGTGAATGAGGTCGACGCTAAGGGCATGGAGCTTGGGCAACCGGTGAATAGGAAGCCGCTTATTCGTGAAAGACACGGGAAGGAGGCGGCCATCTGGGTCCAGCACACGGCCCTTGCCTACTTGGTCCAGGAGCGCATAAGAGTGCAGTGTCGTGTGTGTCGTGTGTTGAGCAGTAGAAGGTAGAAGCCTTCCAGGATGGGACGTAGGGCAAGCAACTCTCCACTGAGGTGACGACTGAAGGCAGGAATGGAAGAGAGCAGGAGCGTACCTACCTTACCTGCAAAGGTAGCAAAGGTAGGTTGAGGCAGGTTGAGGCAGGTGGATAGGGAGGCAATGGAAGGTCAGGGAAAGAAGGTACTTCTGTGCAACAGGAAGGGAAGGCACGTTGCAAGTCAATCGTTCTCTTCTTGCCTTCTCTCGGTTCTGCTTTTCCCCGGCAGGTTCTTGAGGTGTTCAGATAGGTTGTTGGTGTTTGCTCTCGGTCTCTCTTGCTCTTTCCCTTTCCGTCTATCTCTCCCTCTCTCCCTCGCGCGGGTTGTCAAAAGTCCACAAGTCATTCATCCCATCTTGACTCAACAACATCTACACTTTTTCCTCCACACACACATACACACACTTTCAGACACACACGCGCCGCATTCGCATCCCACACCAACGCAACCCCGGCCTAGACCTAGGCATGACGGCGCGCCAAATGCAGCATGGCGTGGCGCGCGTGGGAGACAATAGGGGATCGAGTCTAACGGTATGCCGTATGCACCCTCAAAGTCTAATCTGGTGTGATGTCGTTCACTTCCACGTGTCGAACAGAACGAAACAAACGGTCGGTTCAAGCCGGCGCCCGAACCGGCGGTGTCAGCGCATGCCGAGTGCCGCACGGCAAGAACAGCGCAGCCATTCCGCCCATGGCGCCGAAAAGATGGATGCTTCTCTAGGACTATTTCATATAGGCGGCGGAGGGGAGGCCGAGATTGGAGTGCTGGGTAAGGTACGAAGTGCGGACGTGTACATCAAAGGTCCAGACCCTTCCCTTTCTATCGTCTACGGAGTAAGGTATCCTTGGATGATTCCCAGCAGCTGAAGATCCCGCCCGTCTCGGCAGACGGCTGGTGGCTGGTGGATGGACTGGAACTTCCGGAACTTCTGGAAGGTCTAGGAATGGACGGCAAGACAACCTGACAGGTTCCATTGCAACACCCGATCGGATTGAGCATGAACGGTACGGGTACGGAGTAAGGGGGTCGGGTACGCTTCCACTAACCTTCCACTCCTTAAAAGGTGGCTCCGTTCTTCGGCTCGGCTCTTTATTTGTGTGCTGCGTACCTACCCAGTGGCCCGGCGTGCCAGCCTCCCAACTGCGAACTCCCAAGGTCACAGCCATCAGTCTTTTCGCCTTGTTTCGGCAAGGACTAGGGATGAAAAATTGGGGGGAGGGGAACATGTTAGGCATGGCATCTGTCTCTCTAACTGACTAAGGTAAGGTGTCGGGTTGGATCTCTCTTTATTCCTGCGGATAGACATCTTGTCAGAAACCGTATCGCGTTGCCATGTCAAATCACTGCACAGCACTGGGCCTCAAACGACCTGATCATGCTGACCCGAACTATTAGCGAGAAAAACTAGCCGACTGTGGACCCTGTCTTTTGTCTACTTTCCCTGCTTTCACAGCTTTTTCTGTGGAAATTCTCCAATAACGCCAACAACCAAAAGATGCATCATCTGCAAAGACTGCAACTCTTTCCGATCCCTCCCGGTCCGTAGGGCCAATCCCTTGAGCAGGTCAGGGAGAAGAGTCCCACCCGGCCCCCCTGCAACACCACTCGGCTGCCCCTCCCACCCTTACGCTACAGAATTCCAACCGCGAACCTGGCAGCCAATGCCCCGCCAAGTGCATCATCATCCCACCTCCGTTGGCGTTGGCGTTGGCGGGGTCCTGTCACCGTCGGCTGGGAAAATTCAATGCCTCACATCCATCTCTCTGCCCCTCACCACCTGATCTGCCGTTATCTCACCTCAGTAACCGAGCTGCATTCTTTCGCTCGGAAAGGGAAGCCTCTGGCTCGTCAAGATACCCGATTGCGTTCGCACGATTCGAATCATAAAATATCCCAGGTTGCCTTTTTCAGGTCGTCTTGACGTTGGCGACATCATCATCGCCGAGAAGAGAAAACACGAGAAACCGAACACCGAGAGAGAAAATCAAATTGCCCGAAATGGCTGCCACCAAGACCCCCCAGATCACCGTTCTCGGCTCCCTCAACATCGACCTGACCTCCTACGTCCCCCACCACCCCCTGCCGGGCGAGACCCTCACTTCGAACTCTGTTGTCATTTCGCCTGGAGGAAAGGGCGCAAACCAGGCCGTCGCCTGCGCCAAGCTCTCCCGCTCCCGCGAAGCCCCGAACGATGCCGCCTCTGAAACCGCCTCCGTCTCCATGATCGGCGCCGTCGGCAGCGACTCGTACGGCGACCTCCTTCTCAAGAACCTCGGCGAGCACGGGGTCCGCACCGACCGCATCGCCGTCGGTAGCGACCTCAAGACCGGCATGGCCATTATCGTCGTCGACGAACCCACCGGACAGAACCGCATCATTCTCGCCCCCGAGGCCAACCACGCCGTCACCCCGGAAAAGTTCGGCACCCTCCCAGAGACCCTCGAGCCGAAGCCCGACCTGCTGGTGATGCAGCTCGAAGTGCCCCTCGAGACCGTCCTCGCCGCCCTCCGCTCCGCAAAGGCCGCATCCGTTCCAGTCCTCCTTAACCCCGCGCCGGCACAGCGCCTCCCTGACGAGGCCTACGACGGACTCGCTCACCTCGTCGTCAACGAGACCGAGGCCGCCATCCTCTCCGGCTGCGACGAGTCCGAGCTCGACACCCCCGAGGGCCTCAAGCGCGTCGGTGAGTGGTTCATGGCCAAGAAGGTCAGCAACGTCATCATCACCCTCGGCGGCCGCGGCGTCTACTACGCCAACAAGGAGGGCGCCGCCGAGCTCATCGCCGCCCAAAAGGTCAAGGTCGTCGACACCACCGCCGCCGGCGACACCTTTGTCGGCTCCTACTGCGTTGCTGCCGTGACCGCCCAGTCTAAGGGTGTGGCTTTTGACATTTCCTCTGCCATCAAGAGCGCCAACAATGCGGCAGCCAAGACGGTCGAGCGCAAGGGCGCGCAAACATCTATTCCTTGGAGAGATGAGTTGCAGTAAAGGACGGCTGCATGAGATCAAGTAAAAAAACAAACAAAGTAAAACCATAAATCAGCAACCAAAAACAAAGAAAAGCATAATCATCAAGGCGTCAGTGGATAAGGCAATAGTTAAAAGACGAAAGAACAGTGAAACGTCATTCGGGTACTTCTAATTCGACCATTCCCAGAGACGCGCGTGTGCCTGTATGCATATTGCCTGTCCGAACCAAAATTGAACAAGTCCCAAGTTGTGTGCCCTCTCAAGACCACCAGCTCGTCCAACTCCAACGGCTGGATGGCTTCCTTCCCTGGTTGCGGGGAGAATCTCCTCCATATGCCTCTCTCTTCCCTGCTTCATGACCTTCATCTCGAGTGCCGGCGACTGAAGATGCCAAGCCTCTCAAAACGCCCGGGCCTATCGAGCGTGGGCTTCTCAGTGCGGCCAAATGATTCGCAAACCTACTTTTGAATCCGGGTCCGGTAGCCGCCTCACCGGGGCACGTTGCAGTTGATGGCCTCCGCTCCCCCTGTCCCGCATGGGCCCTATCCCAGTCCAAGTCCACAGCCAACGTCCTTCGATGCCCAGGAGACCACCCGTTGTACATTGCTTCTGGTTTTCTGACCGTCACGTCTCTGCCGAGGCTTGCCTCTCGCCTGGGAACTACCGGAGGGGTCAGCATGTCCATTGGTGTCTCCATAGATAAGTCCATCCTGGACCTTGCCCTGGGAGACCTTTGTGGTGTTGAGGGCCTCATTGATATACGGCAAATCGTATTACGAGCTTTCGATGGCTCCTAATTCTCACGAACGATGCTCGCAATGGGGTTATAGGTTGGGGCTAGACTCGGAGACCACGGTGATCGGTGATTGTGTTGCTTAATGACGGCCGTAGCAAAAGTCTCCAGTTTCGTACCGCCTTCTGTTATGTTGTCGATGATGTCAGGTCGACTTTGGCAGAAGAATGCTGAGTGGTTGTACTTGACTGACACGCGAATATACTCGAGGTTTGAATCTCCTAATTGATACTCCAAGTCATCAATCAGCTCATCTGACCTGCGTTTGACATGGCCTGGCTGCTTGAGGGAGCGAGGCGATTTGATCAGAACTTGAGCAAGCAGCAGTGTTCTTTCGCCATTGCCTAGTGTTCTGTACCACAATCAGACAATCCTTGGTAACACCAGGTGGAAGTACTCACGTTTGGATAGGATCATCACGAATCGTCTCAAGAATACAACTATTTCCAAGTGGAACGACTTGGATATCCATGCTGTGAATACATCCATGCCTGAAAGGATCTAAGTTGATGTTAGCATGGAGATTAATATCGACATTTGCGTCTACGTACCTGTAGAGGATTGGTTGTTGGCTCTGCCCACCAAAGAAGACCCATCGCCAACAGAGATCCCACGGAAGGCTGAGCCGTTGAGAGGTTGGCACAATTGTCCTGAAACCTCGACAGCAACCCAAAAGTTTGCCCTGCTGCCATCAAGAGCCTTGATCTCTGGGGTGACAGAAATCTTCGGTACGAGCACGAGGGAGCTGCCAGACGTGCTTCTCTCTTCTAAAGTGTTTGAGTCATAAGAAGTGCTGGCTTGAGCAGCCAAAGATGAGTTACTAGAAGACCGTATCAAATAAGAAGCGCTGCGTTGTGGTGCTGGAGATGATGCCTCAACGTCATCACCGTCATCGAATGGCCCAGAAATAGCATGTGCGACGAAATTGTCCCAAGCAGGTGGTCCTGGTAGAGGTCAGCAAGTAATATCAAGTACCAAATCCAGACTCACGATGCGCTCGTGGCCGTCCGCCAAGTGAAGACTGTTCCTAGCCACAATTCTTCGAGCCAGGCATTAGTCCGGTCCCGTGGCTCCCTCGCTTCTTCCTCACCACGAGAGACTCGCCAAACGGTCCTGAGCGACCGTCTACACCCTCATCAGTCTCGGCAACTGATCGCGAGCCGCTTGCAACTCCTCGGAACTCCCCTCCAGAACCACGCCCGAGTCTCTTGAGAACCTTGAGCGGCTGCGGGATTTCGGGACCGCCCCTGTTCGATCCGTCCTCCGCCTTGTCGGCGAGAAGCTCCAGCTCAAACGACTGGCCCTCGAGGGATGCCATGTCTCGGGCGGCGGCTGGATCTGGACCGTAGTAGTAGTGGTGGCCTGTTGGGGCACCGATGCTACCTCGTGGATGCCGCGCTGGATTGAAGGTGTTGGTGTATCCCGGTACGTCCTGAGACTTTCGAGATCCGGCCACGAGTCCGCGTAGTGTAGCGTGTTGGTGGCGAGGCTGGTGGTGGTGCTGTCGGTCGACTTGACGCGACGGAGGCCGAACCAGCGTCTCGCCGGCTTGGGTTCAATGGCACCGGCTGCGTCTCTGAAGTTGCGTGAGATGAAGCGGGCGGTGAAGCCTGCGATAAGTAGCATGGGTACGACGGTGACGAGAACGATGAGAGTTGCAGCCACGGGAGTAGAGAGGCCCATAGTCGAAGTAACAAGACGGCGAATAATGTGCGTGATGATCTCTGACGTCTTAGAATGATGATCTATTATTTAGGGGCCATTGGAAGGTTGTATGTAGTAAGGCTATGTGGATGAGGAGAAGAAAGCTACCCAGGCACGTCTACATCCCATCCGCGACAGGGCAAGGTAGATATGCATGCTAAGGGAAGCTAGGTAATGTCATGAAGTTTTAGAGGTAGTCGCTTTCAAGCAAAGTCAAATCCGTCATTCCGACGCAGGCACGCCCTGCGTGCTTCTGCGTTCTTCAGGTGTCGCCGGGCTGCTTCCCAATGTACGCTGCAAGTTTTCCCTCACAGCGTCCACGTCGCCTTCCTCCATTGCAAGGAAGTTGATCTGTTATCAGTCATGATTAGCAACCGTCCTTGATGCAAGGTCCACGCATATGAGGAGAAGAAAGGTAGCTTACCAGGTCATCGCCACCCGACGTCGCCCCGTACAGGACCGCCTCAGAGAGGGACGTCGCGATGCCCTTCTGCACTCTATCCTCCCAAACTCCTTCCCAATTCCATTCCCCGGGCTTTCTGGATACGGAAGGTGCACTGCCGATAGGTTTCCTAACGATGGAGTGAACACTCCCGCTGGTAGAAGGCTTCCTCTCAGGCAGCGGAGGCGGCGCCTCCTCCTTCACCTTTTCTTCACTTTCTCCTTCACCTTCCTTTTTCTGCTGAGCAGCCCCGTCAGCAGCCTCTACCACATTTTCGCTCTCCTGCTCCTTTCCAGTCGTCTCCTGCGGCACCGGGTCGCCAGGGAAACTCTTGCCCGCCTGTCGCTGACGTGTCCGCCATGCGTGCCACGCGCCAGGGTTTCCCGCAGCTTCGAGCGGCACCGAGTCCAGCACCTTTTCGTCGTCAAACGTGCTCCGGATATATCGCAAGACCTCGTACGTGGAGACCTCTCGCCTCGAGGTGTCGAGGTACCCAGGCCGACCTCCGAGAGGCGTCGCCTTTGAGCTTGGCGTCGACGTAGTGCTGGATGGTCCGCCGCCGCCTCTGGCGGGCGTCGCGGGCGGTTGTTGTTGCTGCTGCCCGCTGACCTGTCGGCTCCCCACGTTGCTTTTGCTGCCCCGCCCGAACCAAGCGGGGAATCCGTGCCGTAGACTGAAACCTCCGGGAGGTAGGCGCTCTGCGTCAGTGGCGCTTACTGTGCCGTTGTCCTGGATATCGGTGGTATACATGTACGTTGTTAATGGTGTGATTAGGGGGTGAAAGATGTCTGTTGAAAAGGTGACGAGTGGCGGTAGTCGGGGATATGTGTCTGGAAACGAAATCTGAAATCTCAGAATAGCCGTAGCGTAGGGTCCTGCGAACAGTCTCAGTCTCTTTTCGGTTCCTCTCTCCACTCTGCGTCTTCCTCTCATCGTCGACAGAACCCGGGGGCTTCCATACCGTGCCTCACAAACATGACGCCGGACCATAGCATCGGGTCTCCTGGTGTCAAGCTCACAAAGACACCCTCCGGACAAGCCTGCTTCAGACCAGCGCTGGCGTACAGGGATTAGCAACTTACACGCTCAAATCAGACCTCAGGGGGGGGGACACAGGATGGGATCTGGATTTCGGGGAAACTCACAATTCGGCCAGGAGGTGCTGTCGCCGCAACGACGGCATACTGCCCATCCGTAGACTCGCCATTTTTCTTTATAAATGAAGCATCAAAATGAAGGATTTGATGAGGATGGATCTGCCGCGATGAGAGGAAGCCCGTCTTGAGACATAGAACAACGTCTCATTCATGCGTGAAGCAAGGGCGGTCAGGAAAAGCGGTAAGAAATTCTGCCGGCTCAATTTCTTATCGTGATAAGCGGGTTATCATCTTATCAGTGACAGCGAGGTCTGTTTTCACCCCACCTCCACTGTACGTCACAAGCTACCCCGCCAAAAAGTGTTCACGGCGGATGTAGCGATCTCGGTCATCTCGGCCGTCGCGTCGGCGTCACTCTTGTCGAGGCTGGCGGTTCGGGCGGAGAGAGAGAGAAATTTTAGTGGAGGAGGCGCAAATTACGGAAACCTCGAGCTTCTGTCTCTGCAAGGTTTCGCAGATCGCAACGTGGCTCCGCCATGCACACAATAATGACGCGTGGGCAAAAGGAAACTCCACGATGGCATCGATCCATTCGGAAATGGAGGGGCAAAATTTTGGTCTCATGATCTATCCACATCCGAGAGATGATATCCCAATATGCAGGTGACTGATGCTCGTCACTCTCACAGCCCTGGCATCTCTGTGCCACGTTTACATGTAGTCCCCCAAAGCAGTGATGTCTCCGAAGGGATGGAAAATGACATGCTCAAGAGGCTTCTTACTGGGCCATTATTTCCCGAGGCGGGCCTCGATCTTGCCCTTCTCCTTCGCCTTGATCTCGGCCAACTCCTCCTTGGTACTGTCGAACCTCGCGTTCACCTGGTTGAAGGGGTTCTCCGGGCTCTTCTCAAACTCCTTTCTAATCTTGTCCTTCTTCTGCTGCTGGCGCAGGCCCTGGCCCGAGCCGTCGTCCTCCATCTCCTTCAGCCGGCGCTCCTCAAATGCCGCGTAGGCCGCCTTGAAACGCCGCTCGGGGTGGCGGTCAATCTTTGCGTTGTTGTCGGAGCCCGTGAGGGAGAGGGCGTCGAGGGCGTTGTCGATGCCGGTGGCGTTGAGCGCGGCAAGCGAGCCACCGCTCTGATCGCCGTCCAACTGTGACAGATCGAGCCCACGTGTCTTCTTAACGGCCGTCTTGTTGTTCTTCGGTCCAGTCCGTCCGGGGGTGTTCGCCTCCTCCTCTTTCAGGAGTGCATCCTTCTCGGCCTTCTTCCTGGCTGCCTCTGCCTTCTTGGCGGCTTCCGCCTCCCTAAACGATGGATGGTGTGGTCAGCCATGGCACTGGGTTGGTCTCCTCTTTGTGGGGTACTGGAGATCTCGAGAGATGAGGAATCGAGATGCATGGAAGCCGGTGGTGTCACATGTGGGATAACACATCGTGGCGGCCGAGAAAATGTTGCCGTAACGTTGTTCGTGACTCTTACTCACTTCTTTCCAGCTCCCTTGGCGCCCTTGCCCCAGTCAGCGTCTTCAGCGGCAGCCTTCTTCGCGTCCTCGGCGGCGGCCTTCTGTGCAGCAGCATCGGCCTTACGGGCGTTCCCGGCAGCCTTTTTGCTGTTCTCGCCTGCTCCCTTCTTGCCGGCCATGTTGTCTCCTCGTGATGCTGGGTGTTCGGTTCGGTGACTGCTCGGCGATATGCGATGCGATGCGATGCGATGCGCGGGTTTGCAACAGTCGTTCGTATGCGCGTGCTGTATGTAAGGTAGCTTGCTTCTCTGTGTGGCCGTGTGCGTGGTTCGTGGCTGGTGCCCGGGATATTGCAGTCGAGCAAGTGGTGCGTGTGAGAGACGTTGTGAAACCCGAAAGGAGATGGGAGAGGGGAGAAAACAAGTTGGACGTCGTTGCCTCCTCCGCAGACCTATGGGCTAAAATGGAGAATGAGTAAAGCGGAGCGGAGCGTAGCGTAAGGTAAGGCAGCGTAGCGTTGGACCCTCCGTGGTCGCTGGTGTAAGGTTGTGTAAAGTAGCTAGGGCCGGTGCGGCGGGCCAGGGATGGATGGGGTGAGGTCGTCAAAAGAAGCTGGCGGGAAGTGGTGGTAGACAGTGTAAAAGCCGGTGATTTGGACGGTACCTTGGACGGTACCTTGGCCGGGGCCTTGTCCATGAAAGACATCTCGGACTATTTCCTCAGGTTGGTATACCGTATTAGTCCCAAACTTTTTTTTCTTCTTTTCCTCATCCGATGCACCTGTGGCTCTCAAGCATTGGATGAAAGCCGCCATCTACCAGATTTGGAAATGGCGACCAACAGACACTTTTGTTCGAGGACTCGATGCGTAGGTAGGTAGCCACAGCATGGCTTTAGGGGTAGGCAGGCAGCTACCCCCTCGTGTTTTCCATCTACTTCATTCCGCTTCACCTGCTCAGGTCGTACGGATTTGAATGTCATGTCGGACCGAGGGAGCTGAAGCAGTGAGTCCCTCACACAAAATGAAGGTATCTCGGTGATGGAATCGCAACCGAGTTACAGTGTCGGTCTTTGTGCGACACACTGTGCGGGTGATTGTGGAGACATCCCATCAACCCGTTTGTAAACGTGCGTCACACCACACCACTGACTACCTTACCTTCCCTTACCTTACTTACCTTAGGTACTTAAGGTACCTCAGGTACGGATACCTCTATACTTAATTCTATAACTACCTATCCATATTACTTGCCTATACGGATCCATGAATACCTACCTTATACGGATAAGGTACTCTCCCTTCAGGTGATTGGTAAATATAAAGTAGGCAGCTCCATCTTATACGCCGTGCATGGCAGCATCGCCTGTCGTACGTCCCGAACATCTAAAACCTCATTAGCACAGCATTCGATAGCTTTCACGCACGAGGCAAGATTGAGTAGGCCGACATCGATGCAAGGTGCTTGCCTTTAGGTTACTATCCTTCTACCTCTCTCTTCTGGTCTCCATAAACGGAACGAAAGCCGGATACCGTCTTCCGTATCCCCCGACCATTGCCCGGACAGATCGAGCCATCTCCTTTGTTTTTTGCTTGTCCAACGCCCATCTATCCGATCCAGTCCCTCCAATGAGTGTGAGTCATCTTTCATCGTGTTACTCAAATCAGCATTCCGTGTTTGGTGAGCTTACATTGATGTAAATTTTCGCGCCCCCCTCCCTTCGCGCCGTCTCCCGCGTCCTCGCACAAAGATGTACCAGAGACCTAGTCACCACGTACCGAGCTACTCATGCTTGTGCTTTCACCGAGTCGACGCATCGGCCACTCAGAGAGAGCTTCGGTGAACATGGCCTGCAGTACCCTGCCCTTTTCGGTATCGAGGCCTGTCATCGTAGGTCCGTCCAGTTGTGCCACGTGCCGCTGGCTTTCTGGAGGCTTAGAGCTTGCAGAAATTGAGACTTTGCTAAGTCTGGCAGCTTTGCATACTTTTTTTTAGGGTTGTCTTCTTTGACTGGAGGTCTGACCCTGGAAATAGATCTGTCCCAGGCTCATCGGACCGCGCCTACGTAGTGAGTCTCTTGGTGCTAATGCAGTGTTGTCTCTTCACTATGATAATCCTGACTCTCCGTCGGCAACGTCAGGAATGAAATTTTTTTGTTCTTCTGTTACACAAAAAGGCGCAACAATGGTTCGTTGGTTCGTTCCGCACCAAACAACTGGGCGATGGCCAACCGGAACTCAGCGGTTACGTCTTCACAGCAAAGGTCACCCTGGTCTTCCTGAATCATACCCGCTGTGACAGAGTAATAACGGCGATCAATATACGGATAACGTGCATACGCCCAACTTTTGCATTATCATGGGCCGAGTGCTAGAGTGGCAGGCCGGTGGTTGCCGAAGGCGCATCCATTGGCATTCTCGGCGAAAAATATGTCACAGTAGTCGATGAAGTACACAAAAGAGCCGGTATACACGGCCATGGTTGCTGTCTGAACGCTGTATAGTTTATCCTCTGCTGCTTCCTTGACCAAATATGAAAATAGAACGAGCAGGAGCGATACTAGGAATAAATGCGACTCGGTTCTTGAGAGTGGGACAGATGGTCCAGCTCGCCATCACACACCTTCAAGTCCAAAGCAGATGTCTTCTGTCAGTGATAATATGCCGCGTGTCTCTGTCTTCAGGGCTGTCAATATTCCACGACTCCATGTGTCCACGTCAGCCCTCCGCTCTGACGTGTCCGCGGTGTTGTGTTGCTGTGTCGATGATTGACCATACGGAAGAGCGCCTGGCAAAGACTCCACGACCTTCACCATCCGGGGGGCAGAACAAGAGTCCTGTCGGTAAGGAGCAGAAGTTCCAGAATAGTCTCGGGTAATTCAAAACACTTCCACCCCTGAGCCTTGTTAAAGGTGGCTCCAAAGCTTCTATGGCCCGGCCCGTCCAAGTCTGTTGCCTAGGGCTGACCAACCGTGGCATATGCCTTGATCTGAACTTCGGTGAGTCAATAGGCGAACCACCTTTTTGAGCAGGGTTCACGACGTTGTCGACAGTCTTGAGGCTCACGGCTCCCTGGGTTGATATTGCATTTTGCTGCGGTCTAATCAGCGGTGTAAGCAAGTAATCACTGGCTCTAAGACCCGGAGTGGAACCCATTACAGCCACGTATCGCAGCAACGGTAACGTCACCTTGTTGTTTTCCATCAAGTATTGAGCACAGAGGCATCCGGACGCCCCGGACCCCTAGTCAACCACGGGAGTGCTTGAGGGCAGCTGGCCACCCATTTCGAGTTTCCAAGGTCAAGCACGGATGCCAAGACGAGAGAGCAAGGCCACCTTAGCCAGGTTTGTCGCTCTTATCCAGGCAGCCTGCGGTGACCATTGCACGACGGCTGGTCGTGACAAGAGTCGTATGACGTGACGCCATCCTTCCCCCAGGCGCTTGACATCGCCTGTCAGGCGCGAAGAATACTCGTTGGACGTCTCCAAATCCGTACACGCGCGGACTGACGGAACCAAAGAAGCACGTGTGGAACACGGAGTTGACCTCGAAGCCCTGTTAGAATATACTTTGAGCCCGGAAATTCCGCTCCCAGGGAGCGGGCTAGGATGTCAAGTCCCCTTGCTCATACTGCTGGCTCTGGCATAGGCTACCCTTGCAAACTCCCAGCTCGCGGTGTCAATGTAAGAAAGGAGATGGGCTTGCAGGCGGTGAGAGATCTACAGGGCTGTAACGAGTTGGTAAGTGACATGTCACATATCGATTATGGGGAAAACTTACCAGGGGGGCGCGCGCGCAGAACCCAATGTGGGAGTCAAGCTTTAAGGCTTCCAGCCTAGTGATTCTGCGGTGGAGAAGCACCCCCTTTCCTAGACACAGTGAACCCTGTGTCTGGCGACCGACCGAGCCGGTGAGTCGACTGACCGACTGACCGAAGGTGAGTACGGAGCACTCAGCATACCCTGCCTGATTGGATTTCTGAGCCGACAGTTGGGCTGGATCCGATCATCAGCCATTAGGAGCAAAAAGCAAGCGTTCGTAGAGTGTAACGCCAGGGCTCAAAGGCATGAAAGGTTTGCGGCGATGGCAACCTAGCCAGGATCAGCTGATGCCCCTCGATACGGTCAACAACCATAATTCATTTCCTTTTCAAAGATCGTTAACAAGACAAGGCTCACACTCCTCCATCAGATGAGCACTGAGCATACCCTGCCTGACTGTAGACATGAAGCTGAATATCATACGGCATGGTTTTCTGCACTGAGGTGTCAGCAGATGCAGCTACGAGGACATCGAGATGCTTCGAGGACACAAATGTGCGCTAGATCTATTGTCTTGTACTCAAGGTATACTCTCATGCGTCTGAGCTGCTACGACATTTCTGTGTTGAAAATCAAACTCATCGTGAGCTCAAAGGAGTGCCCACCTTATAACTAATAAAACTCAATCACTTCATTTGGGTAGAGTGCATTGTAATCAGCATTCGGACATACCTAATGTCGGACACTGAATTAACTAGCTGGCAAAAACGTTCGTGAAAAAGATGCAGGCTTACCTTCGGACGATGGAATCAAACCATAGCAACTCCCCGGCGTGGGCTCGAACCACGAACCTCCAGATTAACAGTCTGACGCGCTAGCCAATTGTGCCACCGGGGATACTCGAGACGAGTCAGTACGGAAGGGGCCTGGGTCGTGGAATCTGCGTCCTTTCCAGCGCATATGGATGGCGGAACCTCGTCACTGCTCAGATTTTGAAAGTGTGCTCCAGGGTTAGGGCGTTTCTGAAGCGGAAACTTGTCGTGGACGGCATCGGGCCGCCCCATAGAAGTGGGTAGTAATTACTGCTGCAGACGAAAACCATGCTGATGGCAGCAGCGGATTGCTTGGTCGCATCAACAGATGCATCCCACGATGTTGACAATTTGAGTTGCCAGATGTTGGAGCATGAAGATGACTCAGTCGTCTAGGAAGCACCAGCGCACTTGGCTAAAAAAATAAATTAAAAAAAAAAAAAACCAAACCAATAAAGAACAAAGAGCTAACCCGGAGTGATACTGCAGGGGTTGCCTATATTCGGGCGAGGTTTGCGAACGTTACCAGGCTCGGAATTCGTAGCTCTTCGGAGGCCAAACCAGCATGGTACGCATAGCAATTGCGTTCCTCAAGACCTGGGGTTGGGCGTCGTCTGCATGCCCTGAGGAAGGGCATATCGTGACATGATCTGATGGAGAGCGAGCAGATCGAGTCGACGCCGGAGATAGCTGCTTGCGCCTCGAGGAAGCAAAACAACTAGCACAATTTGAGACCAACGGGCAGCAAATGGAAGCGTACTATAGTGCGAAATGGTACCACGTCGGAAGTGATGATGTTGATTGAGGCAAGCGCCTTCGCGCATCAGAGTTGGAACTTCTGAAAGCGTCAACACAAGCCGACCCCAGAAGATGTATCTCACAGGCCAGTGCCTGGATGCGAGCCGTCCCTCAAGCGTTCAATTCGTGTGAACGGCTCGGCGGTGATGGACATGATGCATACAGGTGGGTGATGGGGGTTGTCTTGGCGTTGTTTGTCAAGGTAGCGTGACCTTTAACCAGCAAGCCAGCAAGCAATCGAGAATGGGGGCCAAAATGCCATGTTGCCAGTAGCTCGAAGTTCGACTTGACTGCTGCCGTCGATGCAGACGGATGCCGGGGGTGAGTGCAGGGGTACCGTATACCTACGGTACTTGCTTCACGGATAAGGCGTTTGGTAGCGTGATCAAATCAAGGGATGAACAACTTAGCTCAGCCCGTATGCAATGAAGTGCGGGATGGAGATGTGACTCTGGGGCGTGAGATACTTGGATCAACGGCCGGTTTTCGGTTCGAATGGTTTGATGTGCTTGGGACACGCACAGTGACAACCATGGAGATTGGCTGGGTGGCAGGCGAGAGTGGGCGAGTACAGGTGGCCGAGAAGGGGATTGGGTAGTATCATCACACCGAGTTGACGGTCACTGAAGGTCCCCTTGCAGGCCTTGCAGGTATCGCGAGAGAATGACGGGCCAGCGAGGCGGTAGGCGGATAGCGGCATGCGGCAGCAAGCTTGATGCTGCGGCCAAAGAAGGAAGACTGATCAGGTGATGCTGCGCGAGACATTAGTTCGTGATATGACAGACGCAGATCACGAGTTACCTGGCAGGACAGAGGTCTCAGCTTATTGACGTTTGCCGAACAGCTGGCCAATGTAGGGATGACAAGCAAGTGCCCATCTTGGCAGAAGCGTGGAAAAGAAGAGCGAACGACTGCAGGACAGGGAAGAAGGCAGCCGCATCCTGCAGCAACTGATGTCCACTGCATTGTTTTTTTTCTTTCTTTCTTTCATTTCTGAGCATCTTAAGGCATCGAGATGAGGCGGTAAGCTGCAGGAAGGCGAGAGTCGGAAGGCAGATCGAAGGCCGGGGAGCTTTGAGGATTGGTAAAGAATCCCGACTGCGGGTGGATCCCACTGAGGGCATTCGCAAGCCGCACCAAAGCCAAGGTTAGCTTGTGTCATGGTTGGTAGAAGCTTGCCGACAAATATTCCCGCCCTCGGCTGCATCTTCTCATGTAGTTCATGTTGGGAACTGGGAGCATCTGTGGTGTTCCATCAAGGCATTGATCGCATGCGCAGAACGGGCAAACGGCTGAAGGGTCAGGAACGAAATACGCAGAAGACGTTTAAACGAGGACATGCAGTCAAAATCGTCTCAAGGAATGAAGGGAGGTAGCTTAAGGTGAGTTGAGGTCTTCGTATGTACGGAGTACCTGAATACCTTTGCCTGGTGCCTAGGTACCTCGTCCACTTCCATTGGCGTGCCCAGTACCCCATGTCTTAGGTAAGTAGGTAAGCTGGAAGGGGATATTGGGGAAGGGAAACTGGAAGCCTCGACTGGAAGCTTGGGCAGGAAGGGAAGGTACATCCTCGCGGGCTGGGTACCTCTACCGCAACATGGAACCTAAGGTATCCGCACCTCAGCCAAACATGGAATGAGACTTTGGTCTCTGCTTCCCTTTTTCATGCTCCTTGCTTTTTCCGAGGCACATGGCCTCAACGACCCGCGATCTTCGCATTCAACGTGCCTTTCTTCTGCTTTGCGCAGCATGATCCCATACATACGAGGCAGGATATGCTGCGTGGCTATTGTTGTTTTTCTTGATCCCAGGCAGGTGTGTTTGTGCAGATTCACTGTCATAGGCAGGCGCTGCTGCACCCGAGGCGCAGACGACCCAGCCATTACCCGCTCCAGCATCAGCTACGCTTGCGTATCTGCATGTTCTATTGTCTGCGTGTCTAAGTTTGTGAGCTTCCTGCCCACAAGAAGAAACGTGCAAGTAGCAGGTCCACCGTCCAGGCAGAAAAGACCAGTCAAGGATTTAACGGGACGTTACGTGCGTACGGCTGGTTCTTAGAGTCTTCGGTACCCCGATACTCCCGTCCTCGTCGAACCCTTTGCCTCACCGACTGCATCCAACTTCGGGACCCCATATAGACGCATCTCGGATCGACAACCGCGGCCAAGAAGGGAACGGAGTCCTGTTATGCAACAGACTCAGAAAACCAAACGGCACGACAAAAGCGGGCAGGTCACAGAGTGAAGGAAAAAGGAAGCGGTCGACGACGCGGAGAGAAGAGAACGTGTTGGCCCGCAAGGCGACTTGCTAGGTTGCCAGAGAGGAAAAAGCAACGTTGTCAGTCTCGGTCAACCCTACATCATTCCTCGCGCATCACGCCCACCGCCAATCTCACCCTTGGCCGTATGCTTCCTTTTTCCGCTCATCGATGTGCTTTCGCCAGCAGCATTTCCCCCCACCGCCTCAGACTATGCCACCCGCATCTCACCTGCCGAGGACTGGGCGAAACCAAAGTCAATGGGTATCCATACCGCTGTGGTCGGAGCCATTTCTTCATGCTCGAGTCTCGAGTCTCTTGACCGATTCTTATCGGCCCGCACCCCTCAGTGGCCGCCTGGTTGTTGACCCAAGAAAGTCAATCGCCAATCGACACAACTGAGACAGACCCTCCGGATCGACGACAACTGACATGACAGAGAACACAGACAAACAGCCTGTCAGGACTGAGACATGCCGACATTGACTGCCCATCAATCAAGCCATCAGGCCCCATTTGGAGCACTACCTGCCTGCAATGCTCAGAGTCCAATGCGACAGCTGATACAAACGCACCTGTAACTTACGCACTACGCAAGACTTACACCCAAATACCTAACTCCCAGGTTGCAGCAGCCGCCTGCTCCAGCCTCCAGCGTCGTCTACCAGCCGTGTCCGCTTCGCCGCGCACAACGTACAGCATTACCTCGATGCGAGCATTGATACATGCAGCCCGCAGTTTCCGGTCAATTGGGACGGGACGGACGGGACACCACATCGTGGCATGCTTCCGTCCTCTGAGGATACGGATACCTTGCGCAACAAAGCTTGGGGCTCCGCTCGTGCTCGCGCCGCCTCTCCGACTTGGAAGTCGTCTCGCCTTTACGCGAAGTGATCACCGTCGAGAAATGCGGTCTTACGATTCGCCCGGCAAGCGGGCGGTACTCCCCCGTGCTGGATAAATTTGCTGCAAACCACGGGCTTGTTTGACCCTGAAAGTGCTCCTCGCAATCAACCCGGCCGTTGGGTTTCTTGGGAGCAACCCCTGCTATCCTCCCCCACTCAACCCGGGATCCCAGGAGTACCCGTACCCAGCAACCTAGACGACAGGTCCAGCGCCGCCAGCACGAGATGATACCGCCGGGGGTGAGGAAACTTCCAGAGCGCTGGTAGGCACGTCTTTTACATTGTCGTCACCTCCGCGTGCGCGGGGCTTCCCACCCGACCGGACCGTAAGCTGCTGCTGCCCAGCGCTTGACTGCCGAGCCAGGAGAATACCTACCTGGATTCGCTCGTATTATGATCAACAATGCGATAGACTCATCACAACCGATTTGCGCTGTTCATTATCAAACTAGTCGCTTGCTATTATCAGGCAAACTGCAGATAAATCGGCCTGCCGACCACGCAGGCCACACCCAAAACACCCGAGAATTGCCTCGTTGCCTTTTCCACCGTCTCGCCAACTACACAGGACTCCGTACACCACGCCATCCCTGTGGACGGAGGGCAGCAACATGCAGTGGGTGACTGTTTAAAACCCACTCAACCTCATTTAGGAAGTGGCAGAGAAGCTCCAAAGGATCCACAGAAGAATTCGAAGCACCAGCATGGAGACGAAATGGTAGCCACCAGGATCCCTCCCCGGCAAGACCGAAGATGATTCTGAAACCGACGACGAGAAGTCAAGGTTCTATGATCAGCCTTCCAAGCAGGGACTTATCCTAGCCTGGCTTCAACTAGCGAGCCCCGTTCCTGACGTTGACAGGTCATGTGGTTGTACAATTCCAAACTGGCCGTCCCATCGGAAGTGAACCACCCCTTTTCTGGATCCCGACTGCACGCGGATTTAGCTAGGCTCGGTCAAGGGAGAACTGGGAGCACATCCCCAGCCATTCGGCTGCTCCCCTTTGATGGGTCGCCAAGCGCCGCGTGGCGAAGGGCTAGGAGACTTTCCACTACCCCTGAGATCCGGTCATCCGGGTCTAGAGAACATTGCGTAAGAGCGAGGGTGCGTACTTTTCCGTAC
Organism: Colletotrichum fioriniae; assembly: GCF_027942845.1. Lineage (NCBI taxonomy): Eukaryota > Fungi > Ascomycota > Sordariomycetes > Glomerellales > Glomerellaceae > Colletotrichum > Colletotrichum fioriniae. The sequence goes on from NW_027076842.1 coordinate 1,806,083, forward strand.
CTATACCGTTAGCCGCTCGGACAAGTTTGCAACAGGCTCGCCGGTAGTGCTTTTTACTCCAGACCAGCAGGTGCAGTACTAAACCTAAGGACGAGGTACGGATGCTAGTAAGATGAGCAGACTGTTTGTCGTACGATCGCGAAAATGACAAGTTATGGCGCACCCGACCCCGGAAAATTAGTTGTCTATGGTTCTCACTTCCAAGTGGGACGTGATGCTATCCGTTGAGATCACGATCCCGAACGGGCTGTCGCATCTCATCGGCTCCCGGGTTGAAGACATAATTGTCTATTATCACTTCGTCCGGAAGAGAACTATCTACCGACACTCCATTGCGGTGAATCTACCACAGCTACTTGAACGAAGCCGATAGAGTTTGGGCGATTAGGCTGCCTCATCGATTAACGATGTCAAAGTTTTGATGGAAAGCTGCCAACATCTTGCTGAACTTCGGAGGTCTAGTTGAGAATCACCTGCATGACATACATACATGATTGACCCCCTGCCTTTAGCTAGTCGCCCTGTTCCCCGGACCGGAGGTCTGTTTGGCCACAGCTTCTACGAGCTCCACGAACTGCTTTCTCCTGATGAAGCATGCACGGGACGAGACGCAGCCATCCGTTGCATTTCCTCCTTGGCCTGCTGCTCTTCTGGATAGGGCAGAAGTGAGTTACTAGCCACCCTCCACAGTAGGTTCTTCTCCTTGTCGTTTCCTGTCAACGTTGGGGGGAAATAACCTGCTGAAAGATGGATATGATGATAGTCGGCGGCGGAATATGCTTGCCACTGTAGACGTTCAGGCCACGGAAAAAACAGGACCGGTAAAGGTAAGGAGAGAACGAGAGGATACATAACGGTACATTTGCACTGATACATTCTCAGAACCAGCTACCTGGCGTTTCGGCACCAGTTCCGGCACTCGCCCGATCAGGGCCCAGAGGAACGGTTGTATGGGGGTGCTTGGACGCTTTACTGGGATTCGATACTGGGTACCCCTGACCTAGAGCGGAAACGAAAGCCAATTTCCCTGATTGCGATGTACCTTGGAGGGGATCACCGCCATTTCGTTTTGCGGGCCGACTTTTGTTGGTGCTCGTGGTAGCTCAGTACGGGTGCTCAAGGCTCAGCTTTCTTCTTCGGCGGTCGACATCACTCGCAAATTGCACGATAACAGTTGCCGCCAGAGCTACGGCTACCTTGAGCCAGGGTTGTTCTGGGTTCACCACCGGCGAAAGCGCGGATGCTATCCGGTCACGCTTCGTTTGGAGGAGAGGAGTAAGGCAAAATGGAAACAGTCCCACGCCGCTGCAACAACCTGCCCAACACGGCACGCCTCTGCACAGCGCGAGATCGCAGACAATGGCAAACTCTGTTTCCGGAAATGGATTGAGGGAAGAGGTATTCCGGCTCCCGGTCCAAGAGCCCCGGCAGTGGGCACGGTACGGCTGGTACGATTGCCCTGGTGTATTCAGGGTAAGCCAATAATTCCTCACAGAATACGGGTAGTTCACGACGCCACGAGAAGATCGCCCATCACAATATGCGTCCTATTCGCATAGGGTTGCCGAAGTGTTGCCAACTGTCGCTAGAGTGCACCCGTGTCACAAGTAGAGACATCAGACAGATGTTGCCCTCACCTATCCCGTGGTGGAGGAAGATTTTGGGCGCAATGATGCAGCTCGGGGAAGAGTACCAGCCATGCCACATGGTTTTGGACAGGGACCAGCCGTCATCAATCCACTATATTTGTACGGAGACTCATGTCCTGCAAACTGGGGTAGACCTCGGTTCTGGGCTCAGCAGTGGAAAGCTGCGGCGCCGACGGGGGAAAGGGGGCAAGAAAAAGAGGACGAGGAACTCTGCTCTATGCGTACGAATACACTGATTACTGTGTAGTTGTAGGACACTCAGGCACTTGGCTCGAACCCAGCCGCTGTGCCCAAGCTCGAGCCCAAGCCTGCAATTCTCGCCAACGGACGCCCTCATTTTCCGCGTCTCTCAAACTTTGCGCTGACGTTCAGCCCCTTGACCTTGTCAGATGGACCATCAATTATGGGAGTGGCAAGTTGGCAACCAGCACACTCCTGACTATCACCTACCGTCCCGGCTTCCGCGACGCCCAAACAAGCTATTCAATCAACCAGTTGTGACCACTGAGTCCGAGCGCTCCTGCACGATGCCGAGCAGACCAAGACCCCTATGAAGCACTGGGAAGAAAAAGCAGTCGAAGTGATGAACCGCAGCAGCCACCTGGCGCGATAATTAAACAGCCTCGTCTTGCTGCAACAGGCTGTCCAGCTAGAGTGGCTGGGGATGCGAGATCTATCAGCGAGGATTCTGCGAGCAGGCCCAGAGAAATGACGGCCGACGACCAGGGTTTCTCAACCCTTGTCGAAGAAGAAAAAAGACTTTTTCCATTCATCACAACCCCGGTTGCTTCATTTGTCGGCTCGTGTTTACAACTTCACCGACACAACGGATGCCTCTGGAGACGACGGGCCAACACTGCGGCCTGGTCGATGGATATTCGTACCTACCCAGCCCATGCTGGCCCAGTCCGTTGGTTCGTCTCCATCACACACTTGTCGCCGTTAATCAAGGTGACACCAGGGTTATTTCGTGCTGCCCCATGCTGTGGGAACCGTCGAGGACTGTAGTACTCGTACCTACAGGCTACGCCAGGACAACGTCAACGCTCAGTCACGACTCCATACTGGATAGTAGTAGAGTACACTACAACAAGCACGTGAGTCCGCCGATCCAACCAGTCTGCCCTCCGGGTGCCGACGTGTCGGTCGAGTGGGCAAAATCAAGGATGCGGAAACGCCTGCCGAGAGTCTGAACCGGGGCAAAGCGATTGTCATTGAACAGGACAGCAAGCAAACAGGCTGACTGTTTGCCAGCGCAACACAACCCTCTTTGCTGCGGAGTAAGATGCATCGTCAAGTGACCAGGTGCGCGCAAGTAAGATGCCGACATGTCACGATATGACTCTTTGAAAGAGGGGAGAGTTAGAGGGACGGATGGCAGACTGAGGTTGGGCTTGCATTGCACCGCCTGAGTCGGTTCGCTTGGGTATCCGTTCGCCTTACAACTTCTACACCGTTGAAGAGGGGCAGAGGGGTACCTAAATCGACCGCTCGCGCGCCATAAAAGTGTGCTGTTGTCATTCCAATCGGAAGCTGTTGTGGTCAGGGTGCATGCGACCAACAGGACCTCGAGCCGCACACTGAGCGCTTGAGCAAGCAAGCTGCAGCACTCTCGAGTGTCGCCCTCTTCAGACGTCACGGCACATACCACATCGACGCTACCTTGGCTTACAGTCACAGGCGGAAACACGTCTCGGCCGATAGAGCTGTGCGACCTTTGAGAGGCGCCTCTCCACAATCGCATACGGCCGCTGCAAGCACCAGTGCTGTATGACTACCTATGGATGCTCTCTCGTATTCAGCAGGACGCCGAGGCAAACACATCTACGGGCCGTACGTTGTGTATCTATAACTACCAAGTTGCGCGAGTTGCGAGTTTATCTACACAGTTACCTACCACCTGATTCCAGAAATCCAGCAAAGAGTCTCCGAGTCAATGTGCAGCGGCAGCGGCAGTGGCAGCGGTAAACCGCAACGGCAACGGCTTCTTGTTCGAAGAACAATTCGAAGCTGACGCTGGTGGTATAGGTGTCGATATCCGCCGGGGGGGACACTCCGCGGCCCCGGTTCTGCTTTTCATTCACCGCCTCACAAAAGGGGACGACGAGGTGGTTCTATCAGCCCGGCCTTGTTGCTCAGATCCTCGGCGCTCTGATGCAGGCTCTCTGGGGCGTGATAAGCTCCGCGTGCGACAGGAAGCATACCCACGTCCCACCTCAGTTTGCCCAACAATAGGGAGTCAGGGAAAGCTCCAGAGGAATATTCAGGATGATCCGTAATGAAAGCCCACCCCTGATATCCCAATCAAAGGCTGCAAAGCTAACGTCTTGTATTTGTACTGCCGCTCACCGCAAAAGATCAGGCACAGGCAGCGCGGGGAACAGGATTAGTTCACCCTGCTAAGGAGGCGGTCTATTACTGAGCCACAGGGACAGCCTGGGTTTTTCCCCATGTCGCCCTCCTCGACAATAGTCAACTAGCGTTTGACCAGCCCTCGGCCGGTGGTTTGTCACTTTCATCCAACAATCCAATGTTGACCCCCCCCTGCTACAGCCTACAGCAGAGCCAGCCATGCGACCCAAGTGCCGGGGGTTTGAACCTTGGGCCGTAAGTACACACCTTGCACCTTGCGTGCCTTACATTGCAGACGAGATACATCATCTCGTCTTGTCGACCGCCCGTGGAAGGCCGGGAAACAACAGTACAGTGTCGAAATGCTCGTTTCGCTACCCATCGAAAGACGTCTGACAGAAGGTCACCATGCCATGAATACGGTGCGCATGGTTCGAACCGGCTCCGTACCGTATCAGAAGCATAGCATACAGATTGAAAATAGCCTAGACAGACATTGCGGAAGACCCCAAGGCTGATGCATCCTGGTGAATGAAGCCCGAAACCCGGGTGGTTATTCGAGCTTGATTTTCCGAGACGAGCACATTGTGTCTAATAAGGCTACACCAATACTTCTCACGGTACACCTCACGATGTAGTTGCCACCGGGGCAGACAAGGCGAGATGGAAGCAAGGAACTGGGATCGAGACGGGGCAGATGCCGCCGCGTTACGCATCACAGGCCTTTTGGCATTGCATTGCGATGCTGTATATGGACCAGAGAAGAATGACAGGCACTTACTTGATGGACGCGTAGTCGCTACACAGCGGCCATCGACGAAAGTGCAGGTAAATGTTGGCTTGTCTTTCTTTCCTTGTCCTGCTGTAACCTGTTGCGTCGGTTGGGCTAATTTTCTTTTGCTTTTCTTATTTCTGGCGCCCTGCAACTACCCACACCCCAATTCCGAGTTGGCTCCATTTGCTCCAAAAAGTCTCCCTCTCCCAAATCCAGCCCAGTCCCATCGAGGCTCTAGCCTCGTTGCCTCTTGTGAAACCTTTTTTTTTTCCCTCTGTTGATCCCTGCCCTCCGGTCTGGCGCCATCCTTCCCCGAGTCTACCACCCCTTGCCTACTTTTCCTACTCCGTCCATGTCGGTCTGGTTGAGTACGTACTCCCTTCGTCTGGTCAAGGGAAGTACTCTCGTACCTTCGGATACCTTACTCTCTCTCATTCTCTGACTCTCACGGCTCTTTCTTTCACTTCTGTTTGTGTGTGTGTGTGTGTGTGGTGTGTATGTACGGATACGTCTGATGCGTGTCTCTCAGTCTCCCTTTCACACACCCACGCCGCCCACGCCAACTCACCCGCTCGCTCCGAACCCCATCTCCCCTTGACACCACTGAGCTTGCTAACAACGGATTGCGTCTAGGGAATCTCATCCGGGTAGTACCCGTCGCGTAGGTAGTGGCCGAGCCGTGGACGTACCGACTTACACTTACCCACAGTTGTAAGGCGAACACTCATGGCCTTGGGACCGTCATCTCGACATGGGTAAGGGGCCACGCCGCGCCGCACGCACACACCCCCCGACTGCGCATGTAGTGAGTGTATGGAGAAAAAAGCCCACCGAGTCTTGTCTGGGGGGGGTACCCCTGGATCAGGTACAGGGCTTCTCAGGCCCCACGGCCGTCATGCCGGGCAGTTGGATCCCTTCCCACGACGTGGGACCTTTCGCCGCCGCATCTCCCTGAATCCCTCCCCGGTGGACAAGTGGGAGGATCGTCTTGTTTCTTTTTTGCGCTGGACATGCCATGGTCCATGGTCACCGCCGTTCCAATCTTAGATCCAAATTTTTTGCTTCCGCGACCCAGGCAATGGTACGGTCCCGGTGGCCTGTCCAACCCAGCTGGGTCTGGTCTGTGTCTGGGGTGGCCCTGGGCTTTGACGTCTCTTGGTCCTCTCATCGTCACCGTCCGCGCTCCCTTCATATTAAGTTGCTTGCTTCCCCAGAGCTTGCTCCTTTTTGTCCCATCTGATACTTTCTTCCATAAGGTAACCATCCCGCCACGCTGCCTGAATAGCTTTGGTCTCGCTCTGCTTGTTTTATCTTTGCTTTTCCACCGTTGCTTTTCATGGTTACATCATCAGTCTCGAGCATCAATACGCTTTCCTCCCTTCCACGAGACTAGCAAAACAAATTCTTGCCCACACCAATTTGGACCACCAGCTCCACGATACCGGTTTTTTCTCCCTCGATTCTTGAGCCCACCGAATACGTTACAGGAACTGCAGTGCTATATATTGCAACGTCGCCCACTCATCCCTTGATCCGAACTCTTTCCAACCGCCTACCGAATCTCTCTGCGCCTTGAACAATATCCAGCCTGCCCACTGCGCATACACCGAGGATCAACCAAGATGAAGAGGACCGGCTACATGACGGGAGGCCGTCGAGGCGGCTCCTCGGGGAGCATGAAGTCCAAGCTTCCGCCCTTTCCCACGACACAGATGTTTGTTCTCGGTATGCATGTCCTCGTGAAGCGGTCTTAGACGGGGCTCACACCGCTGGATGGCTGCTAACACGCTCTTCAACCAGCGCTCTGCAGAATATGCGAACCGATTGCATTCATGTCCATTTTCCCATACGTCTATAAGATGGTTGAACACTTCAACATCACCGAAGACAAGAGCAAAATTTCCGTCTACGCTGGCATGATCACATCCGCATTCACCTTGGCCGAGTTCTCGACAGGAGTCGTTTGGGGAAGACTTAGCGACAAGATTGGTCGCAAGCCTGTCCTTTTGATGGGCCTCTTTGGCACGGCTTTGAGCTCCCTGGTTTTCGGATTTGCCCCCAACTTGACAGTCGCACTCATTGCGCGAGCTTTGGGTGGTTTGTTGAACGGGTATGTCGAGCCCACGGATTTACTGATGAAAATTGACCATTGGCTGACTTTGGCAAAGAAACATTGGTGTCCTGCAAACGACCGTCGCAGAGCTGGTTACGGTCAAGGAGCATCAGCGTATGTTCGGAAGCCTTCCCCGGTTACAGGTGACAAGCTAACTCTGTCTAGCCCGCGCGTACACTATTATGCCCCTAGTTTGGTGTCTTGGGTAAGTTGAGTTTGTGGCGAGCGTACCCCTACTACGCGACTCGCCAGAGGTCATTGACCAATATCTGACTTTGCACAGCTCAATCGTCGGACCTGCTCTTGGTGGCTTACTCGCCGAGCCTGTTCAGAGTTACCCTCAGTACTTCAAAGCGGGCTCGATCTGGGATCAATACCCCTTCCTCCTGCCTAATCTTTTCAGCGCCGCCACTGTCTTTTGCGGAGTTGTCATCGGCCTGCTCTTTCTGGAAGAAACCCACGCTGAGCGCAAGAAGAGGAGAGACCCCGGCGTGGAATTGGGAAAGCGCATCATCTCATGGGTTTCGGCAAAGAGCTGTCAGATCCCTGCGCGCAAAGCGGAGAAGCAGGCGCTGCTCGACGACGATGAACTCCCCGGCTACCGCACGAACGAGAGCTCTCCCCAACTTGTTGGATCTGAGTCTACTATCCCCGAGCCGACCGAGACTTTGGACCTCACAGAGGCATCAATCATTGAGGAAATTGCTGAGCCACCCAAAGTGATCTTCACCAGACCAGTCATTTTGAACATCATTTCCTACGGTATCTTGGCCTTGTAAGTCGTCCACCTTCACTTTGAGACCCGCATTAGCATGCTAACTCTCTTACTAGCCACACCATGACCTTTGATCAATTGTTCCCCGTCTTCCTTAGCACCACGCCTCGCGAGAACCCGGATACTCACCTCCCATTCAAGTTCGCCGGCGGCTTTTCTATGGAGACCAAGTCCATTGGTATCATTCTCGCGGTTCAGGGTGTTTACTCCATGATCTCGACTGTCTTCATCTTCCCATGGGTTACCAGACGCCTTGGTCCCCTCCGGCTGTTCAGACTCTTGGCGATTTCGTACTTTATGCTCTATCTGACGACACCTTACCTGGCCCTGTTGCCTGAGAACCTGCGAATTGTCGGCATCTACATCATGGTTATCTGGAAGTGCACTTTCTCGACCATGGCGTACCCCAGCAATGCGATTTTGCTCACAAACTCGGCACCGAGCCTCATGTCCCTTGGAACTATCAACGGCGTTGCCGCCTCGACAGCGAGCTTGTGCAGAGCATTCGGACCAACCATTTCGGGTTTCCTTTATACTCTTGGTATTCGAACCGGCTACTCTGGACTTGCTTGGTGGACCAGTGGTGCTATTACCATCTTCGGCGCCTTTCTCAGCATGCATCTCACCGAGCCTCGTGGACGCTTGGACGAGCCTGTCAGAGACATCGAAACGGCAGTAGAGCCCACTGAGATTGAGGGTCTGCTAGTCCCCATGGACGACGACGAACACGAGGCTGAGGCTGGCCCCAGCCGGAGATCGTGATCACAACCATGATCACATACGTTGACTACCTTATCCCCCCCCAATCTCGATACCCCGGAAAGGCGCCATGGGATTTGCACTATTTTACTTTATTTTATCATCATTCAACAATCGGAGTTTTCATCCTACGGCGTTATTATCATCGACAGGAAGGGACCACAACAAGACATAGACTATCGCTCACGGGACACGACGGAAGGAATCAGAGAAAAGAGTTATCAACATCACACGATTTAATTCGTACGGGCCGAGGAGAGAGCACATACGGAATTCTCACGACTTGTTACTTGTTTTATTCCGACCATTTCCATCAGCGGGCTGCATGACTGGATTTCAGTTCTTGTTCGTTTCGACTTTTTATCAAACCTTAGGGGGGGCGCTCAACATCACATCATGTATCGGGTCAGGCGACGATCCCCGACCATCTATCTGTTTTTGTATATGGATTATTTTATTGGACAAGGAGTTGGAGATACCATGGAAGCCCAAGGGAACAACCGACACTGGAAAGAGAGCAGGAAGCGAGAGAGAGAGAGAGATATGGGCCGGAAGACCGGGAAACCGCAAAGTGTGCAACAAGAGAAAAAGCGAATGGCATTTATTTGGGGAATACCACAGAGGACCGGACGTGTCAAACCAACCCGAGGAAAGAGAGCGGAGGAGCGGGAAGGAATTTTGGCAAGGAAGGGCATTTTTTTTCTCCTCTGGCGGGAAACTCGATTTGTTCTATGGGGGCCTGTGAAGACTTGCAAAGGTCTGATTACCCTTTGATGTTTTAATGATGGCTTATTTCTTAGAGAATTGATGGGAGGAACACCCTTACTTTACAACCATTTTCAACTTGACCCCTTTGGTAAACCATTGATTACAAACGACATTATAACTGTGATGATAACCGTGACAATCCACAAACCTAGCCATGACTCACAAGCTTCAAAAAACCAATCTACCCCGATATGCTTCAGAGATGCCTCATGAGTGAGTTTGAAGGCCGTGGTGTCTTCTTCTCGGGTGGTTTCTATTCAGCGCCAAGCGAAACATTGGTGACGTACATGCTGTGCATGGATTGAGCGTGTTGCGGGTGTGAGACAATGCGCGGGGTGTGAAGCAAGTAATCACTCTTTTAATTTTTAAATTTTTTTGTCTTTTGAAGAAAAAACCCGGGGTAAGATTAGGTCTCGAATGCATTTCGCAGGGTTCAAGTGACGCGGTTCCCCGGATGCCATCCCGGTCTCATGATACAAAACTACCTACCTTACCCTAGGTATGGCCTACCCTTAGTATAACTTACCCTAGGTATATACTACTGTCTATAAGTTTCCGGCCTTGGTTCATCCGAAAGATGAGGCAGTTTGGTACGATGCTCCCCAACGGGTTTGTGGGGTGGCAGCGGGATGGTAAGAGGAAAGGGGACTAGAAGAAAGGGGACTTGAAAGAAAAGAAATCGGAACCAGAGATGGGTGTTGGGCGGATGAATGCCTTGAACACCATTATGTTTCCATTTTCATGAAGCCTGATTGTGAAGCCGTCATCGTGAGTGAGATTGTAAGATAGTTGAATCAAATACTTCTGGGGGGGGTTTTCACATGCGTGTTGGTCGTTAGTGTTGGCATCGCTCATTGGACGCTGCCAACAGTGGTATTGAATATTGGATCTCGTGACAGAGAGAGGGATCAAGATTACAGTAATCGATAACGGCGAACGGGTTGTGACTTGTGATGGGTTGGAGAATCCCCGTCCGTTAGCAAAGGGGAACTAAGCCTGTGGTGGACCGTTTGGCGCTGGGGAGTGGGTGGGTACGTGAGATACGGTAGCCTTTCGGAACCGAGGGGACCTCGGTATTGCTATTGGGGGCGAGTGAACGGTAGACGACAACGTCGAGGGTTTCGTTTGGCGAGATTGTAGTCTGGTTAATTCAAAACGACGGATGGCGATTGCGTCTCTCGAATAACATCTTGAGCACATCGTGAAGTGGGCGGCGGCTTCAAACTCGATTAGTAAGGTGGTACGGGTAGTGATACTAACGACGTCACAACACCACGACATTGTAAAGGGAGGAGGGAAGGAGACGACGATTCAGCGATGAAGTTAGCAGAGAGTCAGAGGTGGCGGCCGGTAACTACGGAGGAAGAAGGCAACTTCTAATGGTGTGGCGCCCTCCCTCAATCGTAAACGGTCCCGGATTCGACGGATAGATAAGGAGGGCTTCTGGTTCTGGTTCTGGTTCTGATAAACAAGCACACACGCACACAGGTGTGTAAGAGGGTGAATTGGCCCTCGTAAAAAGTGAACCAATGCCAAGTTTCAAATGAGAGCAAAGCAATTGGCTTTTTTAGCTCGGTTTCCAAGGGTATGGTCAACTGATACCCGGCGGCCATCATGGCCAAGCGAGGGCGCGCCAAAAGGCTCAGGCCGATGCGGCAGCGCGGGATGGAATTCCCAAACGGGGCATTGCCGGCCAGGATCTCGATGATTGGTGTAGTTGGTGTATGTCGTCGTGCGGGGGAGGGGCAGACAGTCGGGCAGTCTGCATACTCGTACAGAGAGATTCACAGTCGGGGAGGAATCGCATTCCTTAGTAAGGCACCGTACGCTGTCTTGTTCGCTCGTTCTCGTTTGGGGGTTCTTGGTGGCTTGGGGGAGAGTGGGGGGACGGAGAGATGAAGATTACCGTAAGAGATTTGGTTGTTGATCGTGGCCAGTGTCATATGGTTGATTACTTATCAAGCTATATGTTCGGCCCGTCATGCTGAAGGGTAGATGTAGTTGGTTGATGATGAAGAAGAAGAGGAAGAGGAATGTTGTAAGTTGCGCAGTCACTTCTCACCTGTGGCTTGACTCCTTCAACTCCCCAGCTGTCTCCAGAGACCTCCACTTTCCGTGCCAGGCGCACCGCAAACTAACCGGCCGAGTAAGGTACTATTGACCCTCCTTCTTGCCTTTCCTTATCAGCTGAAGGAAGGCAGGAGGGGGAAAAAAAAAAAGGTGCTTAGGTCAACGAAAACCAATATCGCCGGCTGCAGATTGGTCCCTTCCGATTAGCGCGTCCCGTCCATCAAGCTGCCTGCGCCTGCCTATCCATCCCGTTTACCTCACCTCACCTTACTGCAGTTTGGGGTGCTCTGCCTGTCATTTCACCGACCGCCTCTCCACAACGTCCCAGTTAGCCCGCCCGCCTCTTTCTTCACGGTGCACCTACCGCAGCCCATATCCCGCACCCCAGTTCGAGTCGTCGAGGTAAGGTAGCTTGACCTTTGTCTTGTGCGGGAATTCCCACCACCGTTGAAATCACTTTGTCTCTTTTCCCATCCTCTAAACAAGCTACTGGGCCTATCTATTCCTCCCTCTCGCTTGTCTGCACCATCCCGCCGCCGCCGCCATCTTCCGCCGTCCGCTCTCCGCCTGTCCTCTGACCGACTCGACATGCGCAGTCCTGACCTGAATCTCGGTCAGATTTCCAACATCCAGAGCGATCCCAGCTGAAGGGTCTCGCCTACCAATCTGTACATACTTCGTAACCTTCACAGTCCCGATCGCCTTTGCCTTTCCCAGGCCCGCCGCCACTCCGTTGCAGAGAAAACCCCCCTCATCGTCTTCGTCTGTCCGGCCTAGAACCGACCCTTGCCTCTAGCGCCGCCTTAGTCCACTGGGGTTAGGTAGACGAGACAAGAGGTCCCTTCTTCTAACTGTCTGTGCCCACTGCCGAATGATGTGTGGAGCTGTCACTGTGCAAGTCAAGATAGCGTCGCGATAACAGCCTGTTTCCAATACTTTTGTATGCCTCACCGACGTCCAGCCTTTCCCCCCTTCACTCTCCCCTCTTTCTACTCCCTCTCGCAACCGCACCTTTCGCCAGTCCTGGCCGAGGGACCTGCGCTCACCTTGAAGTCTACAGGACGACCCGTTCCTTTTACTCTACCTCGTCTAGAGTCGGCTCTGCAACCCGCCTCCGACTCACCCCGACTGGCCGGTAGCCGCGCCTCCGGAACTCAATCCCGACTCTATCCTCGTCCCAACCTTCCCCGCCCCGTCTCTCCTCTCCGAAAGCCGCCTGGTACCGTCCGATCTAGAGGCCTTCACCTCGACCTTCGCAATGCCGGCTCATTCACCACCATCGCCCACCCTCAAGCCGACGAAGCGCCCGCGCCAAGGCTCCTACGATGTCGACGTCTCCCCGCCCCCCTCCGCTGGCATCGACCAGAGCCCCTCCGCAGTCGAACAGAACGATCCGATGGCCAATGCCGGTGCGGCTCTGACTTCAGCTGAGAAGAATGGAGGAGGCGGAGGAGGGAAAGCAGGCCAGAGCAGCAACTTCCGCAACGTGAGCGCCTGTAACCGCTGTCGTCTACGGAAGAACAGATGCGACCAGAAGCTGCCCAGTTGTGCGAGCTGCGCAAAGGCTGGCGTCGCGTGCGTGGGCTATGACCCCATCACGAAGAAGGAAATTCCCAGAAGGTATGGACTACTTATCAGTGTAGCGTATCCGTGCCTGGCGTTGCTTAGTGCGCGCGCATGTGTGCGCAGTAGGCTTTATCGCCTTGATTGTTGACTGAGTGCTAACAATGCGACTCGTAAAGCTACGTATTCTACCTAGAAACCCGCGTCGAGCAGCTAGAGGCGCTGCTCGCCAACCAAAACATACCCTTTCCACCAGCCGAAAACCTGGAGCTCTGCTCACGTCCCGGTGCCGAGATCGCGAGATCGACGACTGAGGTTGCCCCTCCGGCGCGTTCCGAGAGCAATGATGGGCCTGGACCAGCAAAGAACAGCATACACCGCTCCGACTTGGAGAAGGCCAAAAAGGCAGGGACCGGGGGTACGGGAATGCTTGATATTGTCAGCCCTTCGAAACCACGATCACTGGCCTCGGCTTCAGGGGTCTCCTTCAACCGCGTGGTATTTGCCGCTGTGCAATACTCTGTGTCGGACCACAACGGAACGCAGGATCGAATTGGTGGCAAGGGCTTACCGATCGGCAGCGGGACATCTATGCGCGACTCCTTCTTCGGTTTGCACACGAAACCCACCATCCGGCCAGCAAACTTCCCTGACAAAGACGTGGGGATGAGGCTTGTGACCCTCTACTTTGAGCACGCCAATCCTCAGATCCCAATTCTGCACCGAGGGGAGTTTATGCAAATGTTCGACCAGGCATACGCTGATCCGAGTGGGCCAAAGGGAGCTCGGGAGCTGTACATGCTGAACATGGTCTTTGCAATCGGATGTGGTGTAATTGTGGGCGAGCCTGTGAAATCCGAGGGCTCGGGTGCCGGACCGCGCAATCCAGCGGATGCGAACAAATTTGGCCAGGCACAGCCAGAGGAGTACCATGCGAGCGCCATCGTGCATCTCGAGGCTTGTCTTGGCAACAGCGGCGGTGGGTTGGAGGTGTTGCAAGCTGTGCTGCTGTTGGCTAACTTTGCGCTCCTCCGACCCGTCCCCCCCGGTCTATGGTGAGTTGCATTCATGATAAGCCGAGCGTATTATGAGACGTGTTGCTGACAAGTTTATAGGTACATTATTGGCGTTGCTGTGCGCTTGGCTGTGGATCTGGGCCTGCACTACGAAGATGGAAGCGATGTAGAGCCGGCAATGCGAGATCTAGTCAAGGATGAGAACGGCGAAGTCAACGAAGCGAGGAACGCCCAGTCACGCGAGAGGGGCCGACGACTGTACATCCGCGACATGAGGCGGAGGCTTTGGTGGTGCACCTACTCCTTGGATCGACTGGTGAGCACTTGCGTCGGACGACCGTTCGGCATCAGCGATCAGGTCATCACGACTGAGTTCCCTTCGCTCTTGGATGATCAATACATCGCATCGACTGGATTCTTGGAGATGCCCGCCGACTCATCCGAGCCGAGCTACAAGCACGTAGCTTACCACTACTTCAAGCTGCGATTGTTGCAATCTGAGATCCTTCAAGTCCTGCAATATAACCAGACACAGGTCGTGCGAGCCTCGGGCCAGAATTTGACCAACTCGGACATGCATACCCATCTACCGTCACCGTTTCTCGTCAAGTTCGACTCCTTCCGCTCGTGGCGCATCGATATCGACCGTAGGCTGTACCAGTGGAAGAACTCAGCGCCGACGCGGGAGGAGACAGGCGTGGCGTTTTCGACCGAGTTCCTGGAGCTCAACTACTGGCAGGCCATCATCATGCTCTACCGCCAGAGCCTAAGCGTGCCTGCCATGTTCGAGGGCGAGTATAACACCTCCACCGAGGTGAATAGTCCGACAGCGTTCCAGGCGGAGCTACGGGAGGACGAGGACAGGATCTATCTTAAGGTCGCCGAGGCCGGGCAAAAGATTCTGCGTATCTACCGCCAGCTGCACTTGAGCGGGCTGGTCAGCTATACGTACCTGTCAACTCATCATCTTTTCATGGCTGGCATATCCTACCTCTACGCCATCTGGCACTCGCCTATTGTCAGAAGTCGATTGGTGAGTCAACTTCTTTGGTTTTGAGATCAATTGAAATAGCTCTAACGTGCAATAACACAGACAATGGACGAAGTGGACTTCACTATCCTGGCCGCCAAGTCTGTCTTCACTGACCTGATCGACAAGTGCCCACCGGCTGAGACGTGTCGCGACGCCTTTGATCGCACTGCAAAGGCTACCATCAAGATGGCCAACTCGACTGGCGGCTTCAACTCGGTGCCCCCGCGCAAGATGCGCGAGAGACAATTCGAGTGGAGTTCCGCCTCGGGCGACGGGGCATCGACATCGACTGCGAGCGTCGCACCCCGCCGACGCCACCAGCAGCACCAGTCGTCGGGGCAGGGCAACTTTCAGATGGATATGACGCTGTCCGATACCCTCTCGTCGCCAAGCCTCTCTGTCGCCGGCGATCTCCCACCACGCCATTCCCCGCGCGCAACGGACTTCAATATGATGGCCCCCAGCCAGGGCAGCCCTTCGGAAATTGACCCTTCTTTCGTGGCCTCGCCGCCAATGCCTCGTCGTGTGGCGACTCAGCGAACCAGTAGCGGCGGATCCTTTTTGAATCAACAGCAGCAGCAGCAAGGGTCGTCATCGTATGGCGTGGCCGACTACCCAGACATCCAGACCATGGATTTCTTCCAGAGCTTGCAGGGTGGTAACCCCAATGGCGAGCTCGGTGGGTCCGGGGACGTGACGACGCCGCAACTTGACCTGGGATTCGGCATCAACTGGGACAACATGCACCACGACTTCAGTGAAGGGCAGCAGATGAACATCTTCGACGGCTTCTTCTTTGGAGGACAGCAGCAGTCACAGGCGCAGCAACAGCAACAGCAACAACAGTCCCCGGATCAGCAGCAGGGTCCGAACGGCAACGCCAACGAGCGAAACGGGATGTGAAGAAGATGAGACAAGCCAAAAACGAAAGAAAGAGAAAAGAGAAAATGGCACGACGCCGGCGGCTTCGTGGAAAGAGATTATTCCACGATGACGCCTCCGTGCTAGAAATGCATGACTAGCCCTAATGATGATACCAACACAACACAAAAACGGCTGGGAAACGCCAAAAATGGAAGGGCTGGCGTGTGTATGTATAGGTCACGACGCCGGCGACCTCTGGGAGGAATCTCAGTTGACGCCTCCGTGCCGGACACGCCGCGTCCTCTCTACGTGAGAGAGGAAGACGCCAGCCGGGCTTCATAACTTACAGTATATTATATTATGTGACGAACCATGTCGGTACGAAAAATACGGACACAGCCCGAAAAACGGATCAGAAAAAGCAGGGATGGCAGGCAAGACCTTTTTTATTTTTTATACTTCATGAACCGGATTGGCAAAAAGGGGGTCAGATCTTCTCAAAATACAACACAAAACGGAAAACTCGGTGCGGTCAGATGTATATTGCGTGGATGGACATACTCAAAAATGAACGGCGAGAGTGGTTTCGTGTTGAGACGGAGAAGGGGAGGGAGGCTGGTTCCGTGGGCGCAAGGAAAATCTGTTGCTTGCAGTCTGATTTGGTATACCCAGAAAAGCGAACGAGAGGGAAGAGAGGGGGAAAAGTAGATGTGAAGTCGTGAGTGTAGAGAGAGGAGAGCCAGCGAGACTCGTCGGTTCTTCTACTTATTGATCTCCATATTGGACCGAATGAGGATACGGATATTCTATTCGCTTTTCTTCTTTCTCTCGCATCTTTACGGCGATCGTATTGTGATATCCTTGATGCATCAGTATCGAGTAACTCATGACCAAGAGTCGAATCTGGTGCCAATATACACGAATCACTTACTTCTTGGACAAAACCAAAAAGGAAATGGAAAGGAAGAGGGGGGGAGGATAACTCAACTAGAACTCACGCCCCTGCCCGGACTCTGACTTCATTGGAGTATTTTTTTATTTTTTTAAGGAACTCGACCACCTCGCACACAGCTTGACCTGACCTCGCCGGCCTAGACGGACGCTGCTGTGCTGATGGCGGGAGGGAGAAGTAGGTCTCTTACGTAGGTAGGTCGAGGAAAAAGGAGGGAGGAAGGCGGAAGGAGGGGATGACGAGGTGGGAAGGAGTCAGGTATGTGCCAGGTAGGTGCCAGTGGAGCGGGCTGTGGTCGAATGGGATCAGATGGAATAGAAAGGAATGGGAGCTGCCCCTTGGGAGCTGACTTCGATCTCACTTTGAGATATTAGCCGGACTAGCCAACGATGAAAATTGTTTCTACACGAAACGATACCCACGATGAGTATATCCAAGCCAAATACAAGGCTGTAGAGTTCGGGTTCCAGTGTCCTACGTAAGTTGTAGAACATATCCGATTCCTTACCGGCAAGTATTTACTGATATTACAAACCCAGCACCATGCCACACAGTCTTCCTTTCACCCAGCCGTCGTACGGTCAATACTAAGACTCTTCTGACACCTCATCGGCCACTCGCTCTTAGTTCTTCTCAAGCTCCCCAAAAAAAGATAAACAGATCATCAACTGCGTCATCCTACTCCCGCTTACTCTCCTGCCCGTTACCGTTACTGTTGGGTCCAGCCATCTGTCCGAAAAGCAAGGTAAGGGGATATCCAAAGAAGGCGCCGACAACACACAGCATCGTCGCAAAGAGGGTCCAGGCGTGCCAGGCCCAGTACCCGAAGAACGGGGCGATGAACTTGAGCCACTCGCCGACCTGGTAATGATCCTCCTGGCTGACGATGAATTGGCGTTGGCGGGTGCCGACGGAGGCGGAATCGCCGTAGCCGCGGGGCAGCGGGTTGCCGTTGGCATCGATTGTGCGTGTTTCTAGACGGAGGACGACGACGAAGTCGACGGGGGCCGAGTAGAAGGGGACGAACCACAGGCGGAAGTCTTGGCGCATCTTGACGTAGAGCAGGTTTGTCTTTTGGTCTTGGACTGTAAGGGGGGTTAGCATATCTTGACTCTTTTGTACACAAGCTCTCCGGTACAGCTCTCTGCTGAGAGATAGCTGGCCAGGCATGGAACATACCGGAAGACTCAATCTCCATTTCGATATTAGGGCTCAAGATGCGGTACCAGCGGTAAATCATGAGGACCAACCAGCGCGAGTTGATAGTAAAGAGGAACGGGATCTGGATGTTGCCAAAGGACGGTACATGGCAGAATGGGTGGGTGAAGGAGGCGTCCTCGGTGAAGTTGGAGTAGAGTGCATTCTGCTGCTTCTCGGGGGATCCCTGAACCAGGTCCCGGATGACGGTCTTGATCTCCTTGACTATAGCCGGACATTTGTCAGTAAGAGGGCGTCTTTGTTTTGCCTAGCTGAATGTGGGAGGCCGAGAAGAAATGAAGAAGGGAATGCGGCTCAACGACTCAAGATCCACACATCCCTGGCCGCGGGGTTGCAGGCGTGGGGGATGATGTCCTAGGCCGTGATCTACAGCCGTGGATCGTGCAGGTGTTGGCAGCGAGGTGTCGCCGTCTTCTCCAGGATGTTTGTGCGTACGGGTGACGTCTGCGTACCTGGATGATCCATCTTGCGCTCGTGTCAGCGTCGAGTCGAAAAGACGTCTTGCTATTTTGTCGTGTGGAGCTATGAAATCGTAGGGTGTCTTTCAATCTTTTGAGCGGACCGATCCGGTATTGTTGTATTTACGGAAGATCAAGTGAAATTCGGTTCGCAACGTTTGCATGAGAAGAGGAGGATGATGTGCTGTTATCCTCTGTTTGGGAAGAACACAGGCGTCCGAGTTTTGGGTGGGAAAAGATAAGCGTCACAGAGTCAAGACAAAAAGGGGAGGGAAAGGTCAAACGTTAAAAGGGAGGGAGAGGGCGCCCGAGCTAGGTAGGTACTCGGAGCTATCTGTCGCCCGCGGGAAGGATGGAGATGGGAGCTATGATGTCTCACAAGCCAAACAAACTAGAGCTCCCAGAGGTGAGGTGGTGAGGTACCTTGGGTAGAGTACCTAGCGTCGTCGAAAGTGGCAGAATCCGAACGGGTTTGAAGGTGCCGTAGACGACGCCCTTTTTCTGCCAATTGCCGGATTAGGAACGTGCCTGTGCCTGATTGTTTGATTTGTCTCGTGAAGAATTGGATACCTATCCGTACCTACTTGAGGTGTGGAAGTGGTGGCGCTCTTACCCACGACCGGGAAGCCGAAGCTCGCAGGGTGATGTCATTCTGAAACTATTTGGAGCAAAAGTAAGTAGTGTATGGCGTACCCTCCTACACTACACACAGTCCGGGGAAAGCATGTGAAATGCGGCTCCTGCTGCCGTCATTGGCCAATCCCCAACGAGCACCTGCCACAGCATATTTATGTCCTGTACCTTAAGGTATGGTAGGTACGGTACACCTGACGGGGAAGAGCTAAGTAAGGTACCTGTCACATTCATCCAAGTTATGCCAAGAGCAACGTCGATTTCTGTTCATCGTGAAGTACCTTTAGGTATCTTGCATATAGCTGCATGTACCCAAGAGCGAGGATATCGCTATTGCAAACAGCAATCAGTTCGTTGACACGGAAACTCCGTATTAGTGGGTGAACTGACGGGTTCCATCTGCTTTCTTCATCAATGGATTTCAACAGATTGTAGCAGTAAAATGGAATGGGAAGAATAAGTAGTCCAGATTATATCCGCGCATTGGTATCAATCGCCTTTCCATCTCATCACCCAAAAAAAACACGCTCGATCTCCCCCGCCATTTCCTTCAGATGTCTTCTCATGCGTGCAAGAAAAAAAGGTGACGACGCCCGGAATATGGGTAATGGAACCTCCTCACACCGCGCGCACCGGCTACCGAGGCTGCACCAGCACCACGATGCCCACCCATTGGCATGATACACAGATCATGGGATCGCCTTAGTCCGCCGTATTCGGGAAACATTCAACATCAACCAGCATCCCTCCCAGCGTATGGGAATACGGACTTTCGTATCGAAACCGAACACGTCCTTCGGCACCATCTTGCTGTCCGGAGTCACCCCACACTTTGATCATTCATCTGACACTTCCTGTCCTCCTTCTCCTCCCCATCCTTAGGTTCTCTTCTCGCTCCGATCGGGATTTCCAGTACCCATGTGCCATCTGCATGTTTGACGTACAACCACCCTAGTATATCATCCAACCTTGCCAATAAAAAAAGTTCGTACAACATTGCTCATCGCTCAGGTGAATTTGTCGCACTCACGGCACCGCCACAGAATTTATTACAAAAAGCCCCAACAATAATCCAGTCGCTAGAAAGGGGAAAGAAAGAAAAAGAAGAAGAAAAAAAAACACCACGACTTTGGACGTTGGGTTGGTAGGTAGGCCAAAACCTCAGTAGTCCCGGCTCCCACGCCGGCTCTCTCCCCGGTGACTGTGCCGCCGCGAGCTGCTATGGCGTCGTCTCCTCCTATCCGACGGCGAATGCTCCTCAATCACCACAACTTCATCCTCCTCATCATCCGTCACGATCCTCGGCGGCGGCGCCCGACTATGCCTCCGCTCCTGCATCGGCGGCGGCGGCGCGGCTTCAACAATAATGGGACCACCGCCACTCGGTGCCCGCGGCCTGCTCACGCTCTCCCTAACCCGCACCTCCTCCGTCGCAATCACCCTCGCCCGCGGGCTCCGATGTTTGCGGTGGCGATGCCGGCTCTTGGATCGTTGCCGCCGCACCGAGACGACCGACGCGGTACCCGTGTACACCGACGACGACGAGGCCTCGATCGGCCGGCCAAAGTTGAGGCAGGTGTAGACCATCCACAGGACGAGCAGGAACCCTGCAACGGCGCCGAGGGTGATGCCCACGATCGCGCCGGCGCCGAGGCTCGACCAGCCGCCGTACGTGGCGGGGACAACGACGACACCGTTCGTGGTGGTTTGGCGAGGAAGGAGGGGCATCTCGTTCTCGCGCGCGCGTGCCTTAGGTCGCAAAACTTGGGACGAGTGTGATTTCGTGATGACGTATAGTCCGTGGCGCGACGGTTAGACTCGCGTAGTCGTAGGGTAAAATCGCCTGCAGGAACGCCGTGACGGTAGATCGGGTCGGTTCGGTCGTTCGTTCGTAGGGCTGCACGGCTCTTGAGAATAGTAGCAGGCGTTTGTCGGATGATGCGGCCAAGTGGTGATGGGGGGTGCACGCAAAGACGTTGGAAAAGCGAAAGGAATCAGGCTAGCAGCCCAAGGTCGTGCCGAACAGCGAGCGCGCGCGTCGGCGGTCCTGGGTTGAACGGTTTTGGCTCCGACGTTGCAGCGTCGCAAAGCCTGAGACAGTTTCCGAGCGCTTGGCCGTGGGTGTCGAGTAGATGGCGACAAGAAAAATGTCGCTCGATTCTGTGGATCAGTCCACGAAAATGACGGGACGGAAAATGGCAAATTCAATGTCTGACGTGATGGTTCAGTCCCATCTGGAAAGAATGCGGGAGCGAATTCTTGAGTAAGGCTGCTCCTGGGTGAGAGAAAAAGGCGGGAGACGAGGGAGGGATGGATGGGATTCATGGAAGAGAATGGATGGATGGAAGGCGCGGAGGGACGGGACGTGTGAGACTGAAGGGCGGGCATGCGACGTGTGATTGGAGCGCTGCGCCATTAGTTGCGTCTGCGCGACACCACCCGCAGTTTGCGCCTGCCTGTCACCTACACAGTAAGCACCTAAGGTACACTGAGTGACTGACAAGACAGGTGATCTAAAGGCTCCCACTTGTGCCTGTCGTGCCTGCCTGGCGCACATCATCGCGGGAAACACGGATTCTGGCGTGGGTGCCACAGAGAGCGCCTTCCCCAACTGGGTGCAAAACGGGATAGCCCAGCACGCCCATTGGACTCTGGGAGGACCCCGTTTTGCCCACAGAAAGCCCGGGCCGAGGCAGGGGTCGAGCTCTGCGTTGCTGCACAGCAACCACTAATTCCATCCAGATACACACAACTTCCCCGCTTGTCTGTCGGGTGTCTTGGGGAACCTCGTTAGGACTTGGGAGGAAATGTTTCGTTTGACTCGTTTGACTCGTTTGACAAACAGCGTTTCCCTTGTCAATGAGCATCTCAATCCGAATGCCTTGTCAAAATATCGTCATTGCCAGGCTGGCCAATATAACTATGTGCAAGAAATTCCCTGCGAACCTGCCCATCTCTTCGCGCAAAAAGTTCACTCAATTCTGGCCATGAAACCCCTCAACCCCGTTCTCAACCAAAACAGTGGCACGGCTTGCCCGAACTCTAAGCAGGCACCGTAAGGACGAAAAGCTCGCCGGTGGAATCGCTAAGCATAAATAACCTGCCCTTCTTGTCAAACGCAAGGCCAACAGGCCGGAAGCAGCTTCCGGGGCAAACAGCGTTGTTAACGTTCCACGCAACCTTGACCTCAGCCGTCTTGCTGGTAGACGCAGCAAGGGGCTGTCCGTTGGCACCGAAGTCGACTCTGCTGAGACGATAGCCGTCTCCAGGGGAGCGGTTCCTATAAATACCGTTAACGTTTGCTCCATCATGCCCACAATCCAGAAGCACTTACCAGCTGCCGTGGAAGGAAATGTAGGCGGATGATCCACTGGGGGAGAACTTGATATCCAACGGCGCCATATGAGCCTGGAAAGTGAGCCGCGGCGGTGTGGGAACAGTCTGGCAGTACTGGTCTGTGACGCTGCCAGTCGCATTTCCTTGGATAACCTGGCTTCCCACTTTCACATTGGGAACGCCCGTGACAGTGCTGGTCTCCCAGACGGCGAAGCAGTTGGGGTAGCCATAGTTTGCACCCTTCTGCGGGTTTGACGCCGCCCTGTAGCTGCCGTGGTAGTTCAGCTCCTCTCCAGGGTTGTCATTGTGAATGTCCACACCGTTGCGGTCCATGTTGTCCAGAGAGTTCTCGACAGACCACTGACATGACATTAGCCGGCTGAAATCTCTGTGAGAATGCACCAAGCACTTACAATGCCTCCGTTAAAGGGGTTCTCTCCAACACCAACACTGTTTCGCAGTCCCCATCCAAAGAGTTCCCCCGTTGTATAGTCCACAGCGCTGCCCGTCAATTTCGTGAGATCAAAGGCACGAATTTGACTGCGGCCGGACGAAGCCTCGGCGGTTGGGAGGTCAAGGTTCGGAGCGGAGCCGCGAGAAACGAGCAAGACATTCGGCTTGTCCTTGGGAATCAGCAAAGTGCGGCTCTGGTGGCCAGTCTGCGTCATGCCGTTGATGATGGACCTCGCCTGCCCGACAGTACCAGCAGCAGCGTCGTAAGGGTACGCGAATACTTCGGACGCCGTCGCCGCATAGATGGTCTTGCCGTCTGCAGACAGGGCCAAGCCGTGAGCAAGCTAGACGAGCACAAGTTAGTTACTACGTTGGTCATGAAGACACTGACGGGATGGTTTGGCTTCCTACGTTTGTGTTGGAAATGAGGGTCTTCTGAGACGCCACGCAGACATTCACTCCGCCATTATCTGTGAGCTTGACGTACTTGACACCCGTGCCTCCTTGCTCCGCGATGAGCAGGTTGCCCAGAGTGTCAAACTGGAGACTGCGGGGCCTTGACAGCCCGTTCAAGATGAGCTTGGAGCTGTATCCCGCGGCTAGCTGGGGCTGCGCGACGGGAGTGAGGTTTGCGCATTGAGCTGCGACTGTCGAGAACAGAGCTGCACCCGCGGCAGCAACCGCGACGAGGGATGTGATGGGTGCCATTATACGGATATCGTGACGAGGGCAGCCGCGAGTATTCACAAGGGAGGGCCACGGGCTAGATGATCGTCTCAGAACAACAACCTGACGAAGGCCGGTTTGGATGTCCTGGAAAATAAGAGAATGAAGAGCACGCCCCGAAACTTCAACTCCACAAACTGGAGACGGGAAGTATGAATGAATAGGTTAGAGACAAAGAACAGCAAGCGGAGCCAGAATCAAGGAAGAGGGACCGACGTCTTGCCCGCTCTTTAAGACAAAGACTGGGGGGCCAAGAAGGCAAGGACCAGCTTTCTACATCATTAACAAGGCAAAATCATGGCAGGGGCAGCAGCGCGGAAGCGGTTTCCATCCGAACTCGCTTGCCCTACATACAAGATCGTTGATACCACACTTGGATCATCACACTGGGTCTCTCTTCCCTGACAGGCCGGGAGCGGGGGAATGACAAAGTTGTAGATCTTGGCCATCATCCGTCCTCCCTGTATTCCACGGCATGTTCGTTCAAAGCAAAGTGCCGGCAGACCGTCGTGTATTGCATATACTACGGAGTGCATTCCTTTACACTAGACAGGATCACCCTGCAACTGCAAAGGAAGGTAGATCTCTCTTCCCCTGCGATCATCTATCCCATGCATGTAGCCGAAGACCGAGGATGTGATGGAATCAATCTTTGTCACCTTTGGCTTAAGCTACGTGTGTTGCGAAGGTCCTGGGACTCCCCTTTTCTGCGCCGCCAAGCCAAATCACGTAGTACGCGATGCAACGAACTGCCGGCGGGTGACTTCCCATCAGAGCAGGTCCCAAGAGATGAGAGGTGGAGGAGACTGGGGGTATATTATAAACGGAAGGTAACCTTAGTTTATTTCCAAGACCTGTACATTGTTGGTTTGGGCAATCAACGGAGGCTTGAAAGGGAGAGGCGGGTTTCCACTTTATACAGGTATGACGAGAAACAAGGTTGACAAGGTCTCAGAAAAGACGTTTAAACGAATCGGCGGCCGTCCTCTTTAGAAATGCAACCTGCTGATGTTGATCAAATCTTGGCGGCACCTGCGGGATGAATGGAATGTGGAAAGGGGCGCGCGCGGTTGAAGCAACATTGGTGATTTATCTTTGACTGTGATGACTGGGGGATGGATAAAGTCAAGGGGAGGGAACCCAGTGGCTCCAAAAGGGGAGGGTTGCTGCTCAAGTCCCTAGAGTTTAGAATGGGGGGCCATGAACAATAGCCGTTGCATTAAGGTTGTCATCCGCGGAACGGGTGCCCCGGAGTTTACGGGAGCCGGTACGGACCTGTAAGCGGAATGAGTGACGGCTGATCCCTGGTGGTGCAGGCTTGCGAGGTGTGATTCGAAATCTCTATGCGGGGAGGGGGAAAAATCTCCTTACCTTAAATGAGACGAACTTGGGATAGTTGGGGAGCACTCGAACTGGCGCCCAGATCTTGGCGACCGTTTTTTGCATGCCGCCGATTGGACGGAGATATTGCTTCGTAACTGATTAAGCGATTATAAACCTATTCTTGTTAAATTGAAAGAACATGAGGTAGGCACGGAGCGTAATTATGGCGTCTTTCGCGTGTCTTCATTGTCCATCTACGTCAGACGGAAGGAAAACCAACGAGGTTCTGGCTGCAAACTGATGAGGTACTGTAAGAGCACAATACTAGACGTGGACGCAATTCGTAAAAATGTGATCGAAAATCAGAGCATCGAGAAATTTCTGAAGATACCGCTCGGCCCTTTCTCCGTTGAAATAGCCGATTCTACTGATTACTTACCTTGGCAAGGTAGTCATAACCATACGCGGACGTTGTATCGGCCGACGGTCGTCGGTGGTGGGTATAAGTCGGGCGAACCCTCCGCTCCGCAGGTGATGACACTCGACCGGCTGACATTGAACATCCGCTAAAGTCCGATGGGCTACACTGTATGTAGAGCTTGAAGCCAAACCTGCCTCTTTACCACGTGCCCCGATTCGGTGTTCGATTGAGAGACTGAAGGAGAGGGTGCACTATTCTTCTTATTGACGTCGAGATAGCTTCTCTTTTTGAATCCCTCCGACTCCGACGAGGCCCTTCCCCACCAAGCCCCAGTAACGGCACCTAAAGTCCCGTTCGGACGGACGGAAGGATGACATAAACCCTCCCGATAAGTGGGCGCGTTCGTCTCAACAATCTGCCCGAAGCTGGTAGACATCCAACGTTCGTCTCGTTTCCTTCTTCGGTCCTTCAGCCCCAACATGCCAGATCACCAACTCCGAATGACCCAGCTCTCGCTTACCACAACAGAGTTTCACGTCGACAAAACTCCAACAACTCCAACAACTCCAACAAACAAGGTACCATGGCTCATCAACCATCTTATCCCCAACAAACACGCTCTTCGTCTTTGAATAGTATTTTGAGGAAGAGGAGAGAGAAAAGGAAAGAGAATATGACGTCGATTCCCTGCTGCCTGCTGACTGCCTGTTTGATCTGATCCCCCCTTGTCTATCCATACTCAAACTCCCCTTCGCTTACTCGCCAGCCTCACCTCACTCTTCCAAAAAAGGGTCTCATTTCATGTTCAGCTGAACCGAGGTTTGCATGCCCAGCTATAAGATAATAAGATAACTCGGCGCCACAATTAAAAGGACACGCCGTGAAGACGTCGGTAGTCAAGATGCAGGCCTGATGCACGATTGGTACACACTCACACTCTTTACATTTCGTGAATGTCTCACACCGAGCTCCAAGAGAAACCTCCCTGAAGCAATAGGCAAATGCTAATCTAGCCAGGCTTTATTGTATGGAACGCCTCTTTGGTGCGGGGTATAACCTGCTCCAATGCAAACACTAAGAATCCCCAGGGAAACGAGGCGTACAGAGTCACCTGACAACGTGATAATCTGGCGTTCACCCCCAGTCAATCGCGCGCGCAGAGCTGAGAGGCGTCGTATGTGGCTTGGCTCTAGAGTTTCTTACACCCTTACCTCATAAAACTCTAGCTCTTGCTAGTCTCTGGCGTTCACGGACGATACTTTGCAGAGACGAGGAGACCCCGCGCGTGTTACACCATTTTCTGCCGTCAGCAATGTTCACGACCTCCCCCCGGGGTCATGTCATGTCGGTGACTCAGATTCTTGGGATCAACCACCAAAGTAAGCGAAAGAAAATATTTGCGCCGAAACCCCGTGTCCGGACGATAGACTCGTCCGTTTCGTGGACGATGGACTTGCCCGAAAATGTACTGTGTCTACATCTCCTGTCCTGTAGGAACGTATCCCCGGTTCCAAGTTACGATAGAGTCCACTTGCTTGTCTCAACAAATTGTGGCGCTCACTAGGGAGGGGGGTTCCCCCTCAACTTGGTCAGCTTCGCTTCGTCTCGATGAGGTATGGAAAAGCTCTTGGATTGAGTTCTATAAAGAACCGGGCAAATAAGCCTTCTTTGAATTTGTGATCTCGCAACCAATTCAATCATTCTATCTTTGTACAATCATTCTATAACCTCACAACACACGTAATTGATACCATTTCCATCTTCCAACATGACCACCACCACCACCGAAGAGCCCAAGCAGACCTATCGTGGCAACTGCCACTGCAAGACCTTCGTCTACGAGGTCCAGCTCCCAGAGATCAAGTCCGTCAGCGCCTGCAACTGCAGCCTCTGCTCTAGGAAGGGGACCCTCTGGGTCATTCCCCAACGCGACGACCTGCGCTTCGTCAAGGGCGCCGAGGATGACCTCTCGACGTATAACTTTGGTCCGGGCCAAATTACGCACAAGGTGAGTCCTCGGGAATATGCACAGGTGGAAACATGAAGATTCTCTAGAAGGAGTTTGAAATTGTGGACTATTGGTGTCCGATAGTGCTGACGAATTTTTCCCTCAAAGTTCTGCGGAAACTGTGCTACGCCCATCCTGGCGGATTCCCCCAACGGAATCGTCCTTAACGTGAGTATCTCGCATCCTTGCCGCCCCGTCTCAAGATCTGTCCGAGGGGGAAGAAACACTAGGGCTGACATTTATGCAGGTGCGCTCGATCCAAGACCTCGATATTTTCGGCATGGAGAAGAAGACGTATGCAGCCCCGATCTCCAAAAAAAGCCGTTCCTCGAATTCCATAGATTGAAAACTAACCCGGCCTTTGCAGTTACGACGGCGCGTCTTACGGCGCTAAATACGAGCCTCACACCCACAAGGGTCCCGGGCCAACGGCCGAGGTCGAGGGGGGCAAGCTATACACCGGCAGCTGCCACTGCGGCGCTCTGACGGTGGCCGTCGTCAGCAAGCCCATCGACGAGACGTACGAAGACGGAGTCGTCGAGTGCAACTGCAGCATCTGCGAAAGGGTCAGCAAACAATACCTCCGCTAATGCCCGCGTCGGGTGAGAAGGGGAAGAAAAACTGTGCTAACTTTTCTTGAATAGAATGGATACGTCTGGGTGTACCCCAACACCGACCAAGTCGTGCTGACGGGAGACGACGACAAGATCGGCCGCTACATTTTCGGCCACCACATTCTCGCAAAGACGTTTTGCAAGAACTGTGGCGTCCCCATCACCAATCAGTTCAACCCGCTGAGCGAGGAAGAACAGAGTAATTTGGTGGAGCTAGCGCAGTACTGGTACGAGAGGTCGAAGACGAGGCATCCCGTCAACGCGCGGGTTCTCGACGGGGTGAATGTAAAGAGTTTGAAGGTTGCCCAGATCGATGGTAAGACTGAGCATCAGCCTGGATACGTGAACCCCTGAGTGGCACAGTAGCGTGTACGGGTGACATTTGATGAGGCGTTTGATAGTGAGGTTGCTTTGTAGTCGATCAAGATTGAGGCGTTGAAAGAAATCAAGAGTTGAGCTTCGGAGTTGTATGAGTCCATATAGGAGCCCCATCGTTGTCAAACTTGGCCCACTGGAAAAACGAGCAACTGTCCTTGCCGGGCACATTGCCCCCGTGACACATCCAAAAGTACCTCCCGTGATTTTCCTTTTTCCTCTGCACAACCCTCAATACGCAGGGGATCCCGCAGTCACATTTTGGTGTGTGTCGTGGATGCATGTCGGCCCTATAATCGCGGTAGGTGATGTTGATGCGCTTGTTGCCAGCGACGGGGTGCGGGTCGATGGCCTGCGCCGGTGCGATGCTGTGCTTCCACTCCTCTTGCATCTCGGCGTGCATCACGAGAAGGGAGTTGTGTGGAAGGTGGATTGAGATCTGGCCCTCTGCGTCGGCGTCCTCAGCTGTTGTCGCCGTGCTGTTTCCGTTCTCGCCGCCACCGTCCTTGGGGATGATTCTTCGCACGCGGAACTCCCGCGCAACGCCCAGTGATATCGACCCGATCACGGCGCGGGGGCCGAGATAGGTCAGCTGGTCGCTGTGCCATCCAACATTCTCCTGCGGCCCGTCGTAGCAGTTCACAAAGGCCATGTTGGGAGCCCAAGGCCTGGGCGATTGGTACCGAAGCTTCTTGCCCCCGGGGTAGCGAGTCTTGATTCTTGCCTGAATCTCTTGATTCACAGCCTCTGCGACTTTTGGTTTGACCTTGATGAGCTGTGGCGTGATGCGGCGAATGTCACTCAGCTTAGCGCCGTTATAGAGGTAGTCCGTCTTCTGCGTCTGAATCTCGTCGTAGCTTTCGACGTAGAAGCTCGACGTGTGCGGACTAGCCACGACGTTGTCGAATAATTTGAAGGTAACATTCTTCTCAAAGGACTTTGCCTCTGTCATGAGCTCTCGCAAGAGGTCATTGGCTTCCTCTGGCGGGAGAAAATTGTGGATGACGGTGCACGGCGTGTGTTCAGCAATGTCGACCGGATCGTACAGGTGAAGCGTGGCCCCCTTCTTGGACATGAGCTTCTTCTTTGGTTGCGGGCCGTTGCTGCTGTCTTCCGATCTGACACCAAAGTGTCGAAGGGAGCTCTGGGCACCATTGACCCCATTCGACTTTTTGATCGGGATTGGTGCCTTGAGAGCCTCGAGCGATTCCGCAACGGAGCCATTGTGGGCTAAAAGGACGTCCAACAGTACATCTTGCTCCAAAATAGGATGGAGAGAGGAGAGAATAGCCAGCTTCACCTCGGTCGGTTCATCATCCTCAGTGGGCTTCTCCTCTTGAGTGAGTTTCCGCTTCTTCCTGATGAGAAAAGAGTCCATGACGTAGGTAGTCAAAGACGACACGAAAGATCAACCTCATGCAAGTCATGAAGAGGGATGGACATGCCCACCAATCTCATCCGAGCTTTTGGAAAGGGAATCAACTGAGTCCAAGACTGAAGCAAAAAAGCCCTAGTAATCCGGACCCCATGTTGCGAGCAAGTGTCATTGCAAAGGGCGTAGTGAGCAGGCGCGTGTGTAGCGCGAAAGCACGTGTTACTTCCCCCCACCTTGGACCAGTTGCCCCCGATAATCGCATCTTCAACTTTACTACATCTTCTGCCCCGCCATCCGCACCACCCACTGCCCACTGGCGGCGTTGCCCGCAAACCCGCCTGGCCTGGCCCTGCCTCCCCCAGTCTGCCGAGGTACCCCGGATCGGGCGCGGTGATGTAACCGTCGACCGGCCAGAGCTATCCCGTCCCGCCGTCATATGCTTTTTTCTGTTGTTGTGCGTGTGTAGAGCAGTACCTTAGCTGATTGTTCAGCACCTTTTGCCTGTGTCAACCACCAACCTGACTTTTCCCTCGCTCTCGACCAGCGACGACTCCAAAGAAAAGAGACTCACGGGCCGCATCGCGCATTGCGTTTGCGTGAACTTCGCTCGCCATGGCCCCAATGCTCGAGTTCCGCACGCAGGGCTACAACCCCTACGCCGTAAAGTACTCTCCCTACTACGACTCGCGCATCGCCGTCGCATCGTCGGCCAACTTTGGCATAGTCGGCAACGGCCGCGTCTTTTGTCTTGGACTGACGGCGCGAGGCATCGAAGTCGAGACGACGTGAGTCCTGTCCCTCACCCCTCCTTCTGCTTCTTTACCCCTCCTTAGCTAGCAGCTCACATAACCCATGACAACAAAACTAGATTCGACACAAACGACTCGCAATATGACCTCGCCTGGTCCGAGATCAACGAAAACCAGCTCGTCGTCGCCTGCGGCGATGGCTCCATCAAGCTCTTCGACCTCGGCGTCAAGGACTTCCCCGTCATGAACTTCCACGAACACAAGCGCGAGACCTTCTCCGTCAACTGGAGCCCCATTACAAAGGACACCTTTGTCTCGAGCTCGTGGGACGGCACGATCAAAGTGGTATGTTTGTCGAATATTCTCCAAGGAGTAGAGACAATCTCATACTAACCAACCGCTACAGTGGTCCCCAACCCGCGACCACTCCCTCCGCACCCTCCCCGTAGGAAACTGCACCTACTCAGCCTCCTTCCAACCCTCCAACCCGCACATCATCTCCTCCGTCTCCTCCGACTCCCAAATCCGCATCTTTGACCTCCGCACCCCCGTCTCCTCCCGCTACCACCTAACCTCCATGATCCCCGTCCACGCCGCGGGCCCTTCCTTCCCCTCCGCCGCGCCCGGCGAAGTCCTCACCCACGACTGGAACAAGTACCGCGACACCGTCATCGCCACGGGCGGCGTCGATCGCGCCGTCCGCACCTTTGACATTCGAAACCCGACCGCGGGACCCACGGCCGTCATGCAGGGCCACGAGTACGCCGTTCGCAGGCTGGCGTGGAGCCCGCACGCGAGCGATTTGCTGTTGACGGCGAGTTATGATATGACGGTCCGGTTGTGGGATGATCGGTCGAACGCGCCCCCGGCAGGACCTGCGGGCGGGGCGCAGATTGGTGCGCAGGTTGGGGTTATGAATCGGCATACCGAGTTCGTTGTCGGTGTCGACTGGTGTCTTTTTGGCGTCGGCGGGTGGGTGGCTACCGTTGGCTGGGACGAGAGGGTTCTTCTTTGGGATGCCAACGCGCTGTTGGGTGGTGGTCGGTGAAGAGAGAGAGAGAGAGAGAGAGAGAGAGAGAGAGAGAGAGAGAGAGTTGACTGAAGATGAGCTTCGTGCTTCTGTTTTGCGCAATGATTGGTTCCGTCCTTTTTCTTTTTGGGGTTTTGGGGATGCTGATACCCTTCTTCTCTTGGAAGAGGCGCGCATTCAATCTAGGCTTTTTTGCCATTATCTGGGCGTTTAGGAGGGTATTCTTAAAGGGCAGGCGCGCGCGCGCGTACATAACGAGGATGGTGATAATCTTCAGAAACATAAAGGGGGACCTGGCCACCCCCCTTTTCTGGGAAAACCGTACATGGCTGTAAAATGACATTTGCCTGGCGTTGCTCGGAGCGGATGGGACTCGTAATTAATACAATGTCTGATCTGATATGAACCGCTCAGAGAACTGCACGTAAAGGGCAGACTATTGCTGTCAGTTAAGTTGATGAGCACACAGAGATAGGCACCGCCCTAACGCAGAACCAATCATGTTGAGAAAGTCATCACGTTGTATCCATTTCAGACGTGACATTGTGTGTTTGTATCTTTGAAGATGAGATTTGGAGATTCAATGTCCCTCAATATTATTTACATGACGCTACAATTGAGCATCCTTTTCCTTCGCCCCCTCTTAATCTCGTACAGTTGAAATCTCTTTCGAGGCGCTTTAGCCTCGTCCTAATGTCGGTGGTGATGGTGGTGGTAATACAAGCACAACTCCCTCGAGTAAAGCCCCCTTTTTTCCTGTGCTCCGTTGCAAAAATGGTATGGTACAAGCCTGTTTCCCTCAAAAAGCAGGAAGAAAGGGGAGTGGTGGTGATGATGGGGGATTGGGGTGGGGGTATGGTATGACATGTCTAATTCAGTTTCCGAGGTCGTTAAAGAAAAAACGTCTTCCGTATCTCACAGACCTCTTCCGATTCATTGGGGTCTTTTCCTTTTTCTCGCTTTTGGTTGTTCTCTTCGTTCCTTCGCTCGCGCCCGCTACGCTTCCAGGGCGCTGGTGTCGTCATCTTCTGCTTTACCAGGACGATCTCTGCTGACGCTCTCTTCCACCGAAGCCACGTCCACCGTTCCGGCTGAAACCACCTAAGCGGCGGTCAGAGCTGGTGCTGTCCATCTCCATCTTCTCAAAAGCATCGCGGGGCTCGCGGCGGCTGAAACCACCACGGTCACCACCACGGTCACCACCACGGCTGAAGCCACCTCGATCACCGCGGTCGCCACCACGGCTGAAGCCTCCACGGTCGCCACGGCCGCCACTGTCGCTGCCGTACCTAGAGCCCGGTTGTCTGACGTTGAGACCCCTGACTCTGCGCAGACCACGCTTCTCGATAGTAGAAGCACTCAGGGCGGGCGTATCGTCCTGCTCCATGGCATTGACCCACCATTCGCGGAGCTCGTCAACCTTGGCCTGGACGTTGTCGCGGTTCTGACCAAACAGGGACAGGTAGGCAACCTCCAAGACTTGGGGGTCGACCCGAGCAGTAGCCTGGGTCACCTTCTGGCAAATGGCTGTAGGCTCGTCTCCACTGGTGAAGTCGTGCTGAGCACACTCGATCGTCTTGTTGGGCTTCAAGGGAAGGCCTTGCAGTTCCCGGCGGGCAAGGTCCATTTCGCTGTCGGCGAGAATCATCCATCCCTCACCCTCCTTGCCTGCACGAGCCGTGCGGCCGAGTCTGTGGATGTACTGCTCACGGTCCGAGGTAGCGCCAATCTGGATAACATGGGTGACGTTGGGGAAATCGAGACCTCTGGCAGTAACGTCGGTGGAGAACAGGATGCCAGACCTGGCCTTGCGGAACAACTCTGCAGCCTTGGTGCGCTGGCCTTGGGTGAGCTTGGAGTGGATTCTCCAGCCCTGGACGCGATCGCGGTCCGCTCTCATCGTAATGTCGACATCGCCAGCAAGATCGACCAAAGCTGACGTAGGCAGGAACACGAGGGCCTTGAAGGGCAGCAGTTCCCGGTCGGCAGTTCTCTTCTGGATTTCCTTGTCGATGAGCTCGTACATGGCAGGGAAGACGTTGGCCCAGCCTCTGCAGTGGACAACGTGCTGGTCAACCCTGTCGTGGGTGAGAACGTCGTCCTTGGAGATGGTCTGGATGAAGTCGAAGTTGTCGGAGCGGACCCATTGGCGGGCAAGAGCGATGACGTTCTTGGGGATGGTGGCAGAGAAGAGCAGAGTCTGGCGCGCAGAAGTCTTGGGGTCGGGCAGCTGGTCGACGATGGACTGCAGCTCCCTCTCGAAACCGACGTCAAGCATGCGGTCAGCCTCGTCGAGGACAATCGCAGCTAGATTAGGTGCCTCAATTCCGCTGTAGGGGTCCTCGAGAAGGTCGTTGAGACGTCCGGGTGTACCAACGAGCAAGTGGCAACCTTCTCTGCGGGTCTTCTGCAGCATCTCGCCCTTTCGTGTTCCACCAACGGCACGCTGGACGACCAGACCCGTGCCCGCGCACAGCTTCTCGGCCTCGAGGGCGATTTGTTCGGCGAGCTCACGTGTAGGGGAAATGATGATTCCACGAACGTCCTTAGAGCTAGCCTGGTACCGCGCTTTTCTGGTTGCGAGCGACGGATCCGCCGCAATCATCCTCTGCAGAATGGGAACGAGGAACGCCAGGGTCTTTCCGGTACCTGTCTTTGCTTGGGCGACCCTGAAAGGTGACGTTATTACATTATACGGCACAGGCGCGCTGATGAGGGTTGGATTCGACTTACAGGTCCATGCCCTTTAGTGCAGGCTCGATGGTCTTGCTCTGGACGTCCGTCATGTTCTCGTACCGCATTCTGTGCGTGATGGTATCGACAAGGGTCGGGTGAACGCCCAACTTCGTCAAATCCGCAAACTTTGTCGTCAAACCGGAGGCGTTTCCTTCATCCTCGACGACCGGCGCGGCCGCTGCGCTGGCGGCCTCGCTAGAGTAGAGTCTGAACGCATTAATGCTGAGGGGCACGCGAAGCGCGCTTGCCGGGGACTTTGCGATCCTCTGGAAGGCGGCAGGTCTGGTCGTTCGGAGAGCCGGGGCGGCAAAGGTTGCGCCGCTGATGCGAGCGCACCTCCTGAGAGATTGGCGAAACATTTGTATGTGTTTGTGTGTATTTTTGTAGGATGTGATTAAAAAACAGTAGCTACCGAAGAAAAAGGACGATACAATACAGCTCTTTGGTTCTAGAAAGAAAGAAAGGGAGTGGATGAAGGAGGGTGTGTAGGATGCAAATCTGTCGTCCTCGTTTTTCGCCAGTTGGATTGCGAGAAAGAGCTGGGAGACAGGAGGCGAGCCGATAAGAATTTTTTCCCGGCCTTATCTGCCCATCACTCACGTTTTCCCTGAGCTTCGGTTGGTTCCTTGAGTTCTCTGTGGGTCTTTCCTGCAACTGACAGGGGACGGGATGGAACAGCCACTCATTGACGCGCCCCGGGACGCTCCGGCTTCGACCCCTGCGAGGCAAGCTTTTAGCGTTGATTGTGGGAGCACTCATGCTTTTGCGCTCTCAACTCACTTGAGGTAAGGTGAACAATCACGATTCTTAACTTAAGGTAAGGTAGTCGCTTTTCTAAAACAAAACTTGAAAATCCAACATTGTAGCAGAGCCAACCGATAAACCGATCTCCTCTCGCAAGCCGGTCAGAACGCACAATGAAGGGTCTGACCAAATTTATGACGGGTAGCCGCTCTGCTGTACTCCGTGTCCCTACTAAACTTGGTCTTCCCTTACTTCATCTATCATTAAATCTCATGGGAAGCAAACCTGACTCGTTTGGGCCAACAAATATCAAAGGTCATTTATTCATTAGTGTTGAAAATGAGTTTCTCTATAACACAATCCTTGCGCACCACCGATAATTCGTGGCGATGTGCTGACTAGACTCCGATCTCTTGGATCATCGCAGCAAACCTCATAGTCAAGTAAGCTCTCAAGTGAGATGTTATGACAAGAGGACTCTCCCAGCTGAGCTCGACCCAGCAAGCTAGTGTGAGCTATCGTAAAGCTCAAGTAGAACCCACTCCATCCCACACTTGGTCTAACTGAATCTTTCAAATGGAGATGTCCCACCTAGAGCAAGCACCTGCGTTTGCAGCAACCGTACCTTACCTGCTGACACTAGGAAACCAAGATATACTCCGAAAATTCTAAACCCGAAAATAAATATGATGAAATTCCCATGTCATATTGCGTTAAGTGTCCTCGTCATCAGTCGTCTCATTGTCTTTTGGGCGCCACAATAGACAAGCCTTCGCCGACACCATCGGATAGACCCCCCGTGAGGCCCTCAACCGTCCAGGCAACGGCCTCCGTGAGAGCCTGCCCGAGCCTGCCGTCACCGACGTTGTACAGCGCCCCGGTTATGCGCATTCCCTTGCTGCCAATCGCATTGGCGAGACCCATGCCCGCACCCACGAGGTTCTCCGATATCCGGTACTCCCTCTCCGTGCGGGCCGCTAACCGCAGCATGAGGATGATGTACGGCAGCGCCAGGTGGATGAGGATGAAGATGTTAACGACTGCGATTTGGACGCCCCGGTGAAGAATCGATCTGCCGTTGTTCGCACCCCGCGACGGAGAATACGTCCGACCGCCCGGACTTGGTGGTGGGATGAAATTGGGGGGTGTCGACGTGCGGAGTCGGTGAAGCTCGTGTTCGTTTAGGTCGTTGGGAAGGGCCTTGAGGATGTACTCGACTCCGTCGAGAAACGCTTTCCTCTCAAAATCGACTGCCGGCCGCCTTGACGGATGCCTCAACTCATCTTGGGCGACGGCGATCAAAGCAAGTCCTGTGAAGCTAAATGTAAGTCGAAGACATCAACTAATATCACAACGGCTCTCACCTTGCTGGGCGAAGCGCCAATCTACGTTTGAACATTGACTAGGCGCTTGCTGTTGCTGTTGCTGATAGTACTGTTCCGCTTGTTGCCGCTGCTGCTGCTCATGCTTCTCGGCCGCCGATCGCACCTCGTACGTCCGGTGTTCGGTGGCCACCAAGCTCATGTGCTGCTCTTCCGTGCTCTCGGAGACGAGGCGCGCCTGCGTAATGTTTCGGTGGACGCCGTCGTCGAGTCCCGACAGGGTGCGGGTGTGTGATTGCCTGCTCGAGGTGAGGGTTTGCATGCTTGCGCTCTTGCGGATAGACCGCAGCGGCGGTAGCCGGGACTGAAGAGAGGTTGGCAGCATCGAGAAAACTGTCGATGACATTCTATTCTGCGGAAGAGTAATCTCTTCGAAAATGGGACCCCAGGGCCGCAAGGGGGGCATTGTGTTTTTATTATTCCCTATTGAACGCGAGGAGGGCGAGGAGGGGCGTGGGCACTACCGTCCGTCCGTCCGCCTATGTTGACAATCTATGGTTGTCGGGGAATTCGGTGAGATGGCGTGGCGGTCTGTTCTCGGTCTGCTCTTCTGGTAAGTCCCAGGCTTGTGATAGAGAGGGCGTAGGGCGTTGTCGCCAGTGAAGGAATGTTGCGGACCAAAAACGTCGAGATCTAGCCCAAACGCCCGTTGCTTTGCGCCTGAGGGAATGTTGTCGAGAAAAAGTGTTGATAAGAGATTGCCCCGCTGTTGTAAATCCCACGTTTAGAGGTACTCGCGGCAACCGTGTTGTATCCAAGTAGTTGGAATTTTTCGAGTCTAAGATAGGTAGGGTGCTACGCAGAGGATGCGGACGGCAAATACGATGAATCGGCAAAAAAAAAAAAAAGTAATGTTCGAGTCCAGGTCGAGTCCCGGTCCAGACAGTGGGATTGAAGCTTCTTTGAGCGAGTTGCAAAATCTAAGGTGAGACAAAGAAAGCGAAGGGGAGGGGGGGAAAGGCTTAAGAGAAGAGGCACGGTAAAGTAAGGCCCGTCACGGAGTGCAGTGCCTAGTAGAGCAAGGTAGTGATAGGTACTTTGTAGTCTCGACTAAGAAGCGAAAGAACCTGCGAGTGGAGGGGGAGATGGAGTGTATCGGTTGGTAGTGGTGAATGACCCAGTTCTGCCCCCGGTTTGCGTCTTCTCTCTTTGGCAGTCGTTCCCGCTGAGGCGGGTAGGGGGGCGGGAAATCTGATGGGCGGATGGATCGAATCGGCGGTGGCCGGCTCGCAGATAGTCTGACACGAAGTGGAAAAGAAAGTCCCGTCAGACGAAGGGAAAGTTTACCTCATGTTTTGTGAGATAATACCTCTCTCTACTTCTCGAGTCTCTGCAAGCACGGAACCTTGGCTGCCATTTCAAATGCAGAGTCAGAGAACGGTAAGGTACGGATAACGCTGAAAAAGATACTTTGAAATCCTCATGTCTTTGTTACGTCCTACCTATTATGCGCGTCCCAGCGTGTTGCGTAGCAGAATTGCGCAACATAGTAGTCGAACCATTATAGCACAAAGAGCCCCCGGCCTCCCATCTAGGCTGGCCATGCCCAGACAGCCTTTTTCTTCCAGTTTTTCTCTTCCGTCTCTATCCCATGCTAATTATCGCAGATTCGTTCGCCCTGTTTTTCTTCTTCGTTTTCTCCTCTCTGGCAGTGGATATGTCCTGCGCGGTGAAGACGGGGCCCACGGGGAGGGACTTGCAGTCAAGTCATTCAGTCAGTCAGTCAAAAAAGCATGTGAAAGACAGAAATGTTGTGTCGAAGCGGGGCTCCATATCGGTCTTGTCTTTCTCTATCTGATCCATCCATGCCCCCATGCCCATAGCCACCCACAAAACACATGGCCCATGGCGCCAATGCAGCGAATGCATGAAGAGGTAGCCCTCGCGCGGAAGCGTACGGATACGCCCTGTCTCTCACTCTCACTCACTCGCTCACTCACTCTGAGTCTCTCGAGGGTCCCCACCTCATCTGCATGCGCGCAATTGGGACGCTAAGCGTTACAAGGGTCCAGTGTCAAGAGGCTCCTGGCACTCATGGCCTCTCACACAGCACTGCGTAGATATCGCAGCAGAGCGGCGCGTCCAGTTGAAAGGATTATGGTCTTTCGTCACTATCCTGCAAGTCACCAAGTCGCCATGTCGCAAATCCCAGCTGTGTCACGCTGCATCTTCCTGCGGGACATTTTTTGAACCCTTTTCCCCCATTGCAGGGGGGATGATTCAACCGTTGAACGAGCGTCGCATGAGATCGGCAGAAAGAAGCCTCCGGCTGGGAGTGATATTCAGTGACACAACGTCTACAATCTCGAACCAGCGACTCGGCGGCGCCAGACAGAAACGAGGGAAATAGAATGGAAGAAGAAAGCGCACCCGAAGGAAACAAAAATTGGAAAGAAACTAGACTCTTACAGCAAGTAAGATCCAGCCGTCAGAACACGCCGCCGAATCTTGGTACGGACACTGGGCTGTAGCATCCCGTCCTATGAACCCCTCCTTGAACCCCTCCTTGAACCCCTCCAGCGCCCTCCAACAAACAACTTTTACTCACCATTCCAATTACAAGATGAACCCCGTTCACCCCTCAGTAATGAGATTCTTGCTTCTATCTCATTGCCACCGGTGCTAGTTTCCCCTTCCTCATCTTGCCGCTACATAGTTACACAGCAGGAAAACCTCGGATTGTTCTGACCAATATCCGGCGTAAAGAGGGGTCTTATCATCCCGAGTTTAGATTTCCAGCACCCTCTTCTTATCAGTCGAACGAGACCAGTCGGAGAATTACCCACAGGGTGCAACAGCGACGGCACGCCCATTTAGGTAACCCTTGGAGACGGCTTGACGAGATCTGACATTTACACAAACAAGACATTCATCAATGTGACAAACCCCCATGCTGCTGTACTACAACTCGCCACGATCATCGGGGGGAACGATGAAGAATTTACCCGCGGCCCAGGCCCCAAATTCTCCTTTGACTACCTACACGCCTGTACTATGTTACGCCCATGTCTCAGTCTCTCTCCCCTCTGCCTTACAGCCACCGAACATTCTTTCCAGACCTTCCTTGTACACCCTCACGGTCCCATGGAAGTGCCCACGAACCTCAGCGAAATAGACCCCCCACGTGTCTCTCAGAAAACTCATGTCCGAGAAACAGGTTGTCCTCCCGAGTCATTTTCGAATTGTCCCATGCTTCCCCGCCCGACCTGGGAAACGTGAAGAAAACCTGGGCCCATGAAACGTTGGCTCGTTCAGATCTTCAGTCCAGCAGCGCAAAAAGAACTTTGCCGTCGAGATAAGAGACTACTCGAGGCGAGAATGCTTTTGTCAAACGGCATGCGCATGTGCATGTGCCATCCATCATTGCATCCCGAGTCAAGAACAGCACGCACGTACGACGAGATTCCATGACCGTTGCCCTCCCTCACGGGCGAGACATTCTGTCCGGTTACACAAACCAGTATCATGCGGCTCGGCCGAGTAAGAGAGCCTCAATCACATGCGCTGTGGCTGGAACGCGATGCCAAAGGTAGACAAACAACCGTGGTGTGGTGTTGAAATTCTGCTCGGGTGAAATCGAATAGTTATGATAATGACGGGAATATCTTGCCACCTCCGTCCCTAGTCTTTACATAACCTCCACATGCATATCTCTCACACCAATTCATGAATCCCACCTTGCATAGACATCACTGACGAAGAACGTGATAAAACCACTTCAAGGTTTGCTAGCCGTATTTGCGAGTAAACGCCAAACGAAGGCAAGGCGAGTCAAGCCACAGGAGACGTCAAGCCGGTGTCATTCAAAACCCTCTGATGACCTAAACCCTCTTGAACATGGGGCGACACTTGCACAAATTTCACTTGTGTCAACGGCGCGCCAGGGTTTCCCGCTGTCCGTTTTCCATACTTGTGACATCTACCGGAGGTGGCGTGCCCTAGGTCCTTATCTCGACCGAGTTCGAACCGTTCGACCTTAGGTAGCACGTGCTTATCAAACCCAAGTCATCAGGGTCCTAGGTTTCCTCAACGCATACCTGTCAAGCCAGATCCACATCGCGCCATCAGCCGACTGAGCTCACGGCTCCGAGGGAAGACTGACGTGTATAGGGCAAAGTAGGTACGTAGGCTCCCCATAATGTTGGAGGCATAAGAAATATGTGCCATTATATCCTCATCCATTCTCCTCCAAACTAAACTGAAGCCGAAGAGCTCTTCACTGTCGGCTGGTTCTGTGCGAGTATGTATGTGTGTGTGAGTGTACAGAATGCCCAAATCCGCATACCCCGCCAATCTCTCTCATGCCTTCAACAAGCCAAGAAACCGTACG
The DNA here is from genome assembly GCF_027942845.1 of Colletotrichum fioriniae. Taxonomy (NCBI): domain Eukaryota; kingdom Fungi; phylum Ascomycota; class Sordariomycetes; order Glomerellales; family Glomerellaceae; genus Colletotrichum; species Colletotrichum fioriniae. The sequence goes on from NW_027076842.1 coordinate 1,846,683, forward strand.
CTGTGAAAGGGCCATCGCATTCATCTTCCTTCCAAAATGGCTATGCCGCCTTCTCCGCAGCAATCTTAGCCTCCATCTTCCGCCGCGCCGCAAGAATCATCTCGTCCCTCCGCTTTTGCAACAGCGACTGCCTCTCGTCCCTGTTCGAGCTCCACCCCTTGGCCGCCTTCTCCTTCTCCTTCTCCGCGACGGCGGCGGCGGCGTCCGCTTCCGCTTGCCGCTGCTGCTGCTGCGCCGAAATCTTGTCTTGGAGCTTGTATCTCGTAATCAGGTCCGGCTGCGTGGGCTTCTCGGGCGCCTTGGCCGGTGTCGAGGAGCTGGACGCTGCGTTGTTCGCTCCCGGCGGGGGAGGGGGCTGGAAGGTGATTGGGGGCTGTTTGACGTCACGTACCAAGGTCAGCAAACAAGAAATGCACTACATCAGGAGAAAGTAATCCAGGTGTCGTGGGGTATAACAGCTCCCAGCTATAGTGTTGTCGCTGGCGCGCGCGTACTCGGCACGCTGAGCTTCCGCCTGAAGTGAAGTTGGGAAAGGCAAGGGTTCAAACTCACGGCTTCCATTCGTCCTGCAAGAATCCTCTCAGACGTCGCCTGGATATTCCCGCCATTTCTCTGTAGATCCCACAGAATCGTCCGTCTGTCCACTTGCGGGAACATCTGCTGTATCCTTTCCACCGCCGCCTCGCGCGTGCGTAGTACCGCTGCGGCGCTCTGTCGCGGCGCCGGTGGCGGGGCCGGCGAGAAGAAGAGGAACCGTATCACGAATGCCGTCACCAGCAGTATCATCACCAGGTACGGCAGCGAGATCTGCTCGTTCGCCATAGCTGCGGATTCTGTGTCTGTGTCGTGCCGGTCTGGCCGGTAGAAAGTGTCGATTTGGCGTGAGGCCGGAGTGTTTGCGTGCTGTCGCTATCGAAAGTGGCGATTGGGAGCTCGGAGCGGTTCAGGCCTCATGGAGATTGCAACATAAATAATGAAGGGAGTCGGAGGAGCGTATGGCTGCTGCGCATGGGATAGGGATGAGGTCGGATTAGATGCGTGGAGTCCTGCTGGCAGCTTTTATGGAGTTGATGAGTTCATCAGCCCTCCTCAGGGAGCAGGGGTTTGGAGCTTATGTGGACAGTGGCGCGCAGTCGGAGTTACCCGCGCTTTTCCGTGTGAGGAAGTCAAGCACGGACCGCCCTAACAACTACCAAATTCAAGCTCGCCGGGTATCTTCTGAGTACCTTTCTCCATACGGATGTCTTCAAATAATGGTGCAGAAGAAGAAGAGGAGATATCTCTTGCTATACCACAGGCGCTTCCCACGTCCAAAAGGCAACATCACGTATGGTTGGAAGCACGGAAATAGAAGATAGTTTTCGTTCGCAGTATCGGCGTCGTCATTTTATTTCCCTTCGTTTGACGGCCGTGGGTAACTCCCATTGATCAGTGATTCATACACACAAAGCAGCGGCAGATATGCAGCAGCTGCCGTTTGCCTGGCCAGCTTCATACCGGAAGCCTGTAAAACCATGCCGTATCAACATGACTTAACGCCTGTCGGGTCTCATGCCCAGTGCCCAGGTACCAAGTCGTTTCCAGCCTCGTCAATAAAACGAGAAAGCCAATGAACCATAAACCCCAATTCAACTATGCAACCGGTTGTGCCAGATTCGTCTCCAGGTCACCGTAGTGGAGAGTGAGTTCTCTCTGTATTCAATATTAGTTATTTGCGCTCAACATTTGAAAGAGAGAAATCCAAGACGTACCCGCTCTTTGCGCCAGTTGGTGGTGTCCCAGACGATGTAGTAGCCGCGTTCATGGTGGGGACCAAGGCTAGCAGGCATCATGAGCTCGTCCTTGGTCAGCCAGAAATGCAGCTTCTTGTGCCAACGCCAGTTTCGGCTGTGCCTACAAGGTTGTTAGCAGGGGCCACTTTGGGTGTAATGAATAGTACATACAACTCGACCGCCGCCAATTGTTGCTTGATGTCCTGTGTACAACTGTAGAAGATCCAGAACAGGGTCTCCTCGTTGAACGACGGGATCTTGGTCTCAATCGGTTGCACATTGGTCACCTTATAACACTCAGGAAGCCGAACGCTGGGAATCGCGGGACGCGGAGGCGTGTCGTCGAAGAGGGAGTAGATCTGGGTGGAGATGAGACTGTCATAGTCAGTAAGCGTTTCTTTATAAATAGTCAGACTGCTTACTCTGGTGAGTTGACGTTGAGTCCGAACTCGTTGGGGTCCATTCCCTGCATCAGAGCACCATAGCTGGGGTAGTTGTTCATGAGAACACGCAAACCCTTCATGCCGAATTTGTCAATGGGCGCCATTCCTGCCAGAGGGTCCTGCACGTCCGGTGATTGGCCTTCCTTCTCCTCTTTGGCCTTGCCGTTGCCAGTGACTGCGTCGTTGCCAATGGCTCCAGGGGGGTTTCTGGTCTCTGCCGACTGAGACGCGCTGTCTCCACCGGTCTCTTCAGAGAAGGAGTTACCCCTTTCGGCAGATGCCTCTTGTATTCTTGCTTGATCTGTATCGCGTTAGTGAGTGCGTCATCGTCCGCTTCGATAGATTCGATATACCTTGCACGCTAGCGATGGAAGATGAACGACCATCTGAGGTTCTGCTGTTCGCGGAGAGCGCATTGAGAAGACCATTACCGGCACCTGCGCTCCGGGCAGGAGGTATCGCGGCGGCTGAGCCGCTCGCCTGGCTGCCGCCGAAACCCAAAGAGGGCATCAGACTAGCACTTCGCTCACCACCGATTTCGCCGTTCGAGTTTCTGTTCAAGGGCGGGAAATCGTCCACGGGAATGGACTGGACTTGAGGCGCCGGACCTGCGCTGCTCTGGCCACCGAAGCGGAAGGCGCCTTGACGAGCCGAAGTTGGCGTGAAGAGCTCGTCCTGGCCGCTCTGAGCCGACAGTGGCGTCGACTGCTGGTTGCGAGGCACTGGACCGGCACCTAGGTTCCGCGACGCTGTTGATGACCACATGTTTGACTGACCGGTGGTGTTCATCTGTGCGTTGTTGGAGAGGGATGGAAATTCGCTACTTCAGAAGTCAGTACCACTATCGTTGCCAGGAATCATGGGCGAAATAGTCGCCCGCGATCGCGCGAGAGGCAGTGATGAGGGAGGAGAGGAAGGGGGGAAATCAAAATACGTCTTGAGGACATCCGCGTATCCCTTTTTGGGGTTCTCGCGAGGCGGAGAAGACGGTGCTTTATCCATCTTCTCTTGTCTTGCTGCTTTCTTTCGGAAAGTGCGTTGCCTTTTGCCCATGGTGAAAGGAAGAGAAAAGACAAGAGCTAGAAGAAGCAGAGAAAGGGAGAGAGACCCAAGTACGGCTAGCCGTGAAGCTCGAAATGCGGCTGGTGGTGCTACTTTGGGAGGTGATCGTGGGGAGGGCGGTAGGTGGATGTGCAAGGTAGCCGATGAAGGAGGAAAGAGGAAAGAACGTACGAAAGGTCCAGCGGCGTTGCCGGTTGCGACCCGCTTAAGCTCTGTGCAAAGCTCACATTTCCTCCAAGTTGACGAGCTTGATTTGGCAGACCAGCGCCTCCCATGGGCACTCCTCCTCCAAATGCCCAGCCAGATCCATTACTGCCTGTATATTCCAAAAAATTCCACGTTAACGTCAGGTCTTCCTGCTGGCACCTCCCTTGTACCTAGTCACACCACACACACATTGAGACAGAGCTGAGTATCCCTACCTATTTTGCCATTTGGTAACCTGTTTGATACTGCCCTCCCAGCTTGTTGTTGTTGCTGTTGCTGCTGCTGCTGCTGGCCACCAAAACCTGCCGGTATGCCACGCAGTGATTGAGGAGCTACTCCTACTGGTTGCGCCCATTGTCAGCTTGGAGGTCTTGCATAGTGTCGCCTGAGGATAGCGAGGCCCGAAACCATCATCTTCAAGAATAGCTTGTGTATGAGGGGTCCCTTATTGTCCATCCAAAGGCCGTGTTTACGTCGAGGTAGATCAGCGCTGGGTCTCGAGGATGAGGGCTACACGTCGGCGCTAACAGTGGCAATGATCTACTGAGAGCATCATCGGTGGCGTGACGTTTCGCATGCATTATTTCGATGCTCCTCAAGCTTTCTCGACGTTATAGAGGCGCGGCGACCACAATTGAGAGGTGCGACGAGATCCAAGTGGCCTTGATGGACATGCAAACGGCGGGGTACCCCGAGGCTGAAAGGGGACGACTAGAGGGTCAGGCCTACCTGGTCGATTCATGATGAAGGCTCGAGGAGTATACGGTCGCTATAGGGAGTCGCGTTGAATGGTTCGTCGTCGCGGGAAGTTCGGGGGTCAATTAGGATGCGTTCGTGGTCGAGATGGCTCGAAAGATTATTCTGGCTTGCGCACGAAGGAAGCTCTATGCGAATTCCTGGTGTACAGTGTACAGACGTCGAAGCCCAGCCAACACTAACGCGCGGAGGACCGGTCAAAGATGGATCCGATGGCCTGTGCGCCGAGAGCCCCTCCAAAAAACCCCTGCATCAGTGAGAACACGCGCTACTGCCGTACATACACCTGGGGCCTTTTTTTGACATCATGTCCCATCCAACACATGAGATGGCAGCTTCCAGCATGCACTGGTTTGATGCTTTCCACCAGCCGAGGCACCCAATCTCTTGCAACAAAGTCACACGCGCTGCTGTCTCTGTTCAATATATTTCCTGCACGCCTCGCAGTCGATGTTCCAATGATCACGCGCCCATGACAACGCATTGTGTCTCAGAAGTTCTATTCATATGCTCGAGTTGATTGTATCCACCAAGCTTTTCTCGAAGTCGACGTCCTTGAGGTGCCTTCCAATGAGAATGATCTTACCTTCCTGAGCTTGCGTGGCCTCGCGCGATTGGTCAGGCGAGTCAAGAATCTCGAATATCTCTCTCACGCCTTGGATGAGTTTGATATCGCCGTTATCAAAGACGAGCCGACCCTTTGACCGATGGACCTCGAGCGTCGTCTTCTCGTCCCCAGGAAGCTTACGGTCCCAGAGGATCTTTCTCAACCACCAATCGATCTTCTCCAATTGTGATGGTGCCAACTTTGGCACTGGTATCGAGACGGTCGAAATGGTCTGCACTTTATCAGCAAAAGAGACATGCTACGACTTTTGTGGAATCACTCACCGAATCTAGATGGCTGTGGCCCTTTTGGCTGGTATCGAGCCCCGCAACCTGGTCATAGGCATGCAAATCCAGCAAGAACCCTTCCAATTTTGGCACCTCGCTCTGTTTGGTGACGTGTATGTTGGCGAGTCCATTGATAGACTCTATCCTCGACCTGACCTGCCCCAACTCTTCTTCGGAAACTAGATCCGACTTGTTGATGACGATGACATCAGCATGTGAGATCTGGACGTGAGCTGTCGTCATGAGGGGACCGTGGCTGTGGCCGTCATCCTCTTTGTGATCCTCGTCGATCTCAATCTTGCCGGCGGGGTCGTCAAGGCTGCGAATAATGTTTTTCGCATCTACAAGAGTCACGATACCGTCCAAGTAGATTGTGCTTCCTAAGCCATCATCGACCCAGAACAGTGGCGCAAGGTTGCCAGGGTCCGCAAGGCCTGTGGTCTCTAGCAAGATGTAATCGAACGCTCCCTTCTTCTCCATGAGCGACTCGATGGCGTTGACACCAGTGTCCCTGGGCGTGTTAGTACGAATGCGATCAGTTGATATGGGTCCCTACTTTACAGAGCAACATATGCAGCCGTTGCCGACTTCAAGCCACTCCTCAACTTGCTCATCACCTTTGTTGACAGTGAGCGACTTTTCGATATCGAGGGCTGAAAAGAGTCAGTGAGTCAACTACATGGTCACGTCCGAGGAGACTGACAGTCGCCAAACTCTGTGAACAACATTAGTATGACGCTTAGCTGCACATTTAATCATGCGATTGGCTTACCGTTCATAATCACTGCAATCTTCTTCCCATGTTGCGCCGTCAAGATGTAGTTGAGAAGCGTCGTCTTTCCAGCACCAAGATAGCCCGTAACGATTGTGATCGGGACCTTGACCTGGCTCCCCGATGGTGGTAAGTCATCCTCAGCAACGGCTCCGGCCTCTACCAGATCAGGCGGGGCATCATCGTCGAAATCCATGCTAGGATGGAGGGGAACCCTGCGAGAGAGCTCAGACCAATTCTTTACTGCTTCAAAAAGCGAATGGAAAAAGGCAGCGAGTGCCTTGCAAGTGACTGAAAGCTTTGTAGATCTCGGGAAAAAAAGAGGTAGAGTCGAGAGAGTTCGTAGGTAGTAAGGGATATGCCCTTCAACTGACTTGTCAAGCGAGGAAAGTTCCCCAGGCGAGAAGGAAGTAGTATTCAAGGCACGGGGTACGTACCTATTTGACGTCGTCTGGTCCCACACGCCGGCACTCACCAAAAAACAAAAATACACTACCTTAGAAAGAAGGACACACGACGATGGCCGGAATCGGTTTCTGACTAAGCCGAGCTGGGGTGTGCCGGGGTTGCGACAGCAGCGACACGGCAGAATCAGGAGCTCTGGCCCCCAAAGCGCTTTCATTCGATGTGGGTGACCTGGAGCTCTGGATTAGCCGCCCGACCACGACTTTTCGTCAAGCTTGAACAACACAGCCCGTCCACGATATACCAACACATCTACGATCGTCTGTGACCGCGAATCGTGGAGGCGCAAAGGGGGAACACTACAGCTTTCGAATCGCGGTTGCAAAATACTCTCCAGTCGCTCGTTCTCGTCTGCACCGTCTTCATCCCGGAGACCACCCCCCGATACCATACCATCCCACACCACGACCACTCGATCGCCTCCTTTCACAATGGCAATGGCGCCGAGCTCGCCCCGGCTGCCCAGTCCGCCGCCGCCCGCTGAGATCCAAATCGGACCCAAGTCCCCTTCGATGGGTGCGCAATCGAATCGCGAAGCCTCGCCGATGGAGCAGTCTCTCATCGAAGCCAACTCGAGGCGTCGCATACACCCAGGAACAAAGGCCGCAGACATGGCTGCTGGACCGCCGCTTATCCCCCTTAATGAGGTTCGTAGCAACGCAGCCGTGAACAGCCAAATTCAACCCTGCGATTCTGCCGCTTACACACAATCTTTCTGCATAGCTCGACTCGGCTTTCCAGCTCCAGGAGCATCTCGCCGCCCTCCACTACCACCATACCAAGAGCAACAGCGTCCCGATTACCCGCACGACCGCAATCCAGCTCGCGACGCCCCCGCCGGGCATCGACCGCACTCTCTGGTTGTACGAACTGTGTCGCTTCCTCATCTCGCAATGCAATACCCTCATTGTCGGCTTTCTCTTCGACTCCCCACCCTGCAGCGCGGCGACGTGTCCCGAGATGCGCGCTTCAGAGTGGCAGTTCCTCTGCGCCGTCCACGAGCAGCCCAAGAGCTGCTGCGCCATCGACTACTGCTGTCACACGCTCGACTGGGCCGCCAACATCGTCACGGACCCCAAGATCTTCCCCTCGCGCTTCGTCGTCCTCTCCGACGTTCACAACAAAGGCGTCGCTGTCAAGAACCTCGTCAACGTCTTCCGCCGCCTACACCGCATCTTTGCGCACGCCTGGTTCCAGCACCGCGCCGTCTTCTGGACCATTGAGGGCCAGACTGGACTGTACGTCTTCTTCAAGACCGTCTGCGACATGTACGACCTCCTCCCCGCCGAGAACTACAAGCTCCCTCCTGAGGCTGAGGGCCTGGAGACGGCGACGGCGGTGCCTGATGCCAACGGCGGCGATAAGAAGCAGCTTCCAATGTCCATTGTGAAGCCTAGTCACCGTGAGAGCCTCGGACAGGGCGAAGACGACAACTTCCAGCCTGTTGGCCGTACTGCCACGAGACGTCACGTCAGGGCGAGTCCCTCTGTTGGTAGTGCTGTGACTACAGTTGTGGAGGCCGACGAGGAAGACAATGTTGTAACAAATAAGTTGCGGGAGATGCGAATCTCCGCGCCTGAAACGCTCGAGGAGGAGCCCGAAGTGGCCGACGTGCCGGTGATTGTTGAAAAGGAGATTATCGGCGACGCGTCTCCCACAGAAGAAAAGGAGGAGGCCGCTGTAGCAGAGCCTCAAGTGGTTGAAGCCGACTTTCCTGACACGGAATCCGATGCGGAAACAACTTTAGTCTACGAAGAAAGTGAGCACGGCATGGCCTACCCAAACCAACCGCGGCCAGATTTAGCCTCCGGGGAGGATGAGGAGGAGCACGTTCCCGCATCAGGAAGCGAGGCAGCAAAAGAAGGTGCCGATGAGGCTAAAGACGCAGATGGCAAGACGGCGGATGAGACTCCCGCTGCAGCAGCTAAAGATGATGATGAGTCTGGCGAGATTCCAGACGTTAGCACTCACGACTTTGCTCAGGAGTCGACCGCCAAAGCAGACGAGACTACATCAACGACAACAGATGCCGCAGACGCGGACAGCAAGCCTGAAGAAGCCGATACGGCGGAGGATACGGAGCCCAAGCACGAGGCAAAGGAAGAGAAGGCGGAGGAGGGTGAGGAAGATAAGAAGGAGACATGACAGAGGGAGAGTGGGGGGGTTATTTAATGACTTTGCGTATTGATGAATGTTCAAGTGACAGACTTGTTTGCCGATCCGTCAAACCAGTGGTGGTTGGCTGGGGTGGTTCTGAGTTGGGGCGGGATACTGGTAGACCATTCTTCTTCTTTTTCTTCTTTCTATTATTGTAATGAGACGAGGTCCACGTATGTATAGTATTCTTCTTCATTTGAAAGTTTCGTGATGTTTCTTGAAAACGCATCACGAGATTGTGTGTGTATAAATAGGAAGGGGAAACCAGGTTTCACACAGAATCTATGTCTAAAATTGGAAGCAAAAAAATATGTATAATGAGAATATGGAGAAAACGAGAGAGGGGGGGAAATGTCCAAGAAAAAATAACAAAAAATCTATAATACATTAATCCTCCTACAACAGTGCAGAGAATAATCGGATGGGGAAAAAGGGTGAAAACAGAAACAGGAAGAAAAAAAAGACCCAACGCCAAAATGCGTATGGCCTTGCCCTGAGTACGGCGTGGCCTCTATGGGTTTATGGATGTAGACCCTCTAGATAAAAGGGGAAAGAATGAAAAAATATGCCGCCGCTTTATTTTGATCCGTCGTCCATGCTCGAAGCTTTTCCCCCTTCGTTTCCACCGTATCGCCCCCTCAATGTCCGCTCTCAACGAGCTTCCAACCTCCCACTCAGGCTCCCATGATGTAAAATCGTATGCCGTCCAGCTTTTCAGCTACGGAGTTTGCTGAGTCGATCGAGCCTTCCCATCTCCTTGTTTATTTTTATCACTCGAACTTTTCCTTTCCTCAATTCTCGATTCCCTTCCCTCGATTTCTCCCACTCCCTTTCCCCCAAAGTTTGTCTGGTCCGTGATCTATGCAGCCTGGGTTGCGTTCTCCTCCGCCATTTGCATCTTTGCAAAAATGTGTCTGACTTCTCGAATGTTCTCCGCCTGGGCGGTTGCGGCATTGGCGTTGCGTTCATCGGCAAAGGTCCGTACGTCTTGCAGGATACGGCTGTAGCCCTCGTCGTTGGGCAGCCACCAGCGCACACAGCTGGGCTCGTGGAACATTTCAGCCATCTTGGCGCGGAGTGATATCGGGTGTATGTATCTGTGTAGATTTCCATCAAAGTCAGTGTCCACGTTCGTGGGCGGGGCGAAAAGCAGAAAGGTGTAGCTAGTATGTCCACGTACCCCATAGTCTCTAGCAAAGCAAACTTCTTCCGAATCCAGTTGTGATGTTTGGCGTCCTGCGGTAGGAATAACGCCGAGAGGGCAATGCAAGCCTGGATCAGAATCAAGCTGCCCCTCGGGCTCGACGGCCACCTCTCGACAGCCTCAAAGATTTGGCAGATGGCGTAGGCGTGACCTCTAAGCTCGCCGTACAAGTGTTCTCGCTGCGTAGTCGATGATTGACACTTGTGCATCATCATGGTAGAGTTGAACTCGCTGGTGAGTAGCGTCGTCGAGAATATCGGGAAATCGTACAAGACTCCTGTGATAAACGGGTCGACAATGTTGTCCTCGCCAAGGGAGCCCGCGTGGCTAAAATCCGTGACGTAGTAAGCAGGGTCAGTAAGAGCGTGATCCCATCCGTCTTTCCAGCCCTGTAGCGAGTTTTGCAGTCGTTCGTGCTCTGTCGCGAAATCTTCCGGTGTTATCTGGCCTCTGCTACCTCGGGCGAAGAGGGTAGACATTTCTCTTGAAATGACCCGCAGGCGACCTGATTCCGCTTCCAATTTCCAGTGCAGACTGTCTGCTTCGTCCGAAATGGCTTGCTGATCGCAGTATTCTACAAAAGTTATGAACCACTCAGGGGCTAGCATCGTGGGAAAACCGCCCATCATAGCGATGAAGATGTCGAAGCGTCCATACCAAGACACGATCATTCTACCGAGCGGGGTCTGCGTAGCCGTCTCCGGTGTAAACAAGTGTGTCAGCATCTCGAACGCAGCCTTTTGATGCCCCATGAGGTTAATCCAGTCGCCCAAATACTCCTTTATCTCGGATTAGCCACATCTTGGTTTTCCATCTGTATTCAGGGATTGCCGTACCTCGATTGTGGCAAGCTGGAGGACGGTCAATAGCATAGCAACGTTGTGCTTCTCTTTCCTTTTCAGGGAGTTGAGCAGGAGGATAACACTCTTGTTGTAGTATTTCAAAAACTCCTCCATCTTGCCATTGGGATTCTGTATCGTCCGCTGGTAGGCTGCGAAGCCCACGACCGCGTACAACAGAGCCTCGTTCTGTAACGCAAAATTCGGCAGAATGACGCGAAAGAACTCGTGTGCGTCAGTGAGCATGCAGTAATGATAGTGAGTAACGTTTTCGCAGAAGTATTCCAGATGCTGCCGGAGGTCGGGGGGCAAATGTGACCAGTCGGCGTGACCACCTAAGGATAATATCGCAAGATCCGGCATCGTATATGCTGTTGTTGTTTGGCTACTCGCGGTAGACGTTGAAGGCGAGGCGCTCTTGGTCCCCTCGTGTGATGGCGTCTCGGAGCCGTGCCGTGTACCTCCCGTACGTTGCAAGTTGAAGGAAGAAGCTGTGCTGCTTCTACTCGGCCCGGAAAATTGTCTCTGAAGAGACTCTTCCTCTCCTTCGTCCTCGTCAAGAATGGTGTCTAGACCGACGGGCTCTGTGTCGTCCTCCCCGTCTTCAGCATCGTTGGAAGAATCCGGGCTGGCTTGCTGTTGAGTAGGAGCTCCATCTTTTGACGAGGAGCCTTGAGCTGGAGATCCTTTGGTTGCTGGTGGTTCCGGATAGATACATTCGCGGCTACCTTTTCGACACCCTGTGATCACGTTAACGATGCGACACGCTGGTACCTTTTCGACTTAACATACTATCGCAGACTGGCCGGCTTTCATCGCACTACATAGAGTCAGAAGACTGTGATCTTGCAGAGAGCGCGGGGACATACCTTCACTCTTCTACTCCTACACATATAGCAACCGGACCGTGTTCGTCGATGCTTGACGTGATCTAAGCCTGAAGCCGACTTTCTTCGATTCCTCGAGGATTTAGGCGCAGTAAGCCCAACGGGGTCAGGGAAGCCAGTGAAGTATCCCAGGTTGGGATATGGCCCAGGCATGGCACCGCCCATCATAGACATCTGGGCGCCTGGGAATTGGGGAGGATGTATTTCCTGCGGGCTTGTACTTTGGCTAGCTGCCACCCCCGTCATGGAGGTGAGAAAATGGTGATAATAGTCCCCCATATTTGCGGCTAGAAGGGGCCGACGCCGTGGTTTTTAGGTGGAAGGCAAGGGACTGAGAAGGTGAGAATTTGTGGATCGTGTGCTACGATGACCTTGGGGGAGCTGGCATGCTCTGCCCGTACTCAGAAGGACCGCAAATCCGTATCCCTTGGAGTTCGTGGGTCGCCAATCGTGACGGCAATGCGAGCGCTATAGTGGGGTGGCCAGACTAGGCGGAATACGTCTGAGCAAGCCAAAAGATGGAGTGAGCCAAGTTGTTGTTAGGGAACGAATTCCTTGAGGTAAAAAGACGGAGAGTTGTGGAAGGAGGAGCCGTCCGGATAGAGGGATGCGGTGGCCCGGCTAGGTAGATCAAATCGGGAGCTTGAGATGGCGAGCTGGTGGAATCTGATCCGGGGCATGGATACTGTTCCTTCAAAGCTATAGTTTGGATCTGTGGCAACCTATTCCATAAAAATTGGCTAGGGAAATAGCAATGGCGGACCCGGCATATGTCGAGAGGGGTCTGTGGTTGTAGTTGTGAGCGGACTTGGGAGGGAGATTATTCGCTATTTGTTTTTGGGGAAGTAGTAAAAGGGCGAGCCTGTGCCACTCAGAAGAGGGTCTCGGTCACCCAGAGCCACACCAGTTCGTTCGATAGCTTTTACTACGGGTAGTGATGACAGTAGTGGGGCACTGGGACGGCCACAATGTAACTGGGTCGACTGGGGAGCGGGTATCGCAGCTCGCGCTCAGTTGATCTGCTGGCGGGATTGACGTTATGGCGGGGGCTCCTGGAAGCTGCTACGCTAGGAAGGGAAGTCAAGGCCTAGACGGAGATGGTGAGGTGGTGTTGTCTGGCCTCCGTGTCCGAATCGATCCCGGCAGAGCTCAGAAGCACTTGGAAGATGTTGAGAATGTGGAGGGCCGTTGTGGTTGACCTAAGCCTAGTTGGAATTCAAGGGCCTGGTGAAGCACCAGCTGGCATGAGGATTGGTCCTGAATATCGACGAGTGTGAAGAATACGCCGTATTGTGTGATGAGATACACAGCAACGGCTTGGTAAGTATCGATGTGCCGTGTTCCACTCACTTGGGCCCGGCAAGGGGACTAGATCGTGTGAAGGGGTTGCCGAAGAGATTCAAGCAGATGAATACGTCAGATCTGAAGACTCGAAGCCAGCGGTAAGGCCAAATGTGAGACGAAACAGCCCAAACATGTGAGTATTGTAGCTGCGTTACAACCAGAAGAGGCGTGGAATGTAGATTCCAAAGTCAAAAAGCCCGCTGGTGCGTGATGGTGTACGGGTGGGTGGCGCCAAGTAGGGAGCAAGAGTCGACCAGATAGGCAGCTCTGAGATGGCCTGGAGTATGCGACTTGCCGAAAATGTGAAATGTCAAGACGGTTGGACAGTTCACAACCATAATAGTATCCTCAGGAATGGACTGGGATAGAGAACGGCTGTCCTGAAAAGTGATGAAAGAAGCTGGCGCGGGGTGAAGGGGTTTTTGGCGCAGCCACCCTTGCGAGCTCTGTGTCTTGCTGGTGGTTCCCTAGCCTCGGGAGAAGCGGTTTGGAAAGACGGCCCTAGATTGATTAAGGTTCCGGGATGGCGCGTGAGTGCTGGGGCGGCTGAGGCGTGGCAGACGCTGGCAAGAGGCCGATCCAAGGCGTGATATGGAGTCCCGTCACCACCCGTGTGTACTGATGAACGTGGCAACGGCTGGTCGTCCTAAGCCCAAACGGCTGTGAATGTCCGGGCTGTGCTCGAATTGGTCTGGCCGTCTGCCCAAAGTCTTAGCATAGGGAGAAGAGTAAAGATCGTCCGACCCAGCGGTACCGGTAGACAGGTTCGACTCACCCTTCAGCCTGAAGAGATGGGTTTCCTCCTCACTTGCGTACAAAGTACAAAGGACTCTGGATCAGGAACTGAGCTGGACGTCAGAACCCGACGGAAGAAGAGGCACAGATAAGCCCTGGCAGAAAGATGAGACAAGGGTCTTGTGTCTAAGGTGATGTAACGGGCCAAAGCAAACGCCCAGGTCGGTGGTGGGGGGAAAGCTGGGAATGAGCTTGCTGGGGTTCGGCGGAAAAGCAGACAGTTGAAGCCCTGTCAACATCTGGTTGTTGAAGTTTGATCAACACCAGGCTAGCTGAAAATGATGTGGAGGTTCCTGTTGTTGATCTGATGTTCTGATCTCGGATCCCGCGAGAGAAGAGCCGTGACAGCTGGGCATACTCGCCCTGGAATCGACATGGATGAGTGAACGGCGGCGTCCTCACTAGTTGCTTAGTACGACCCAAGTTGCACATACATCGCCGCCAGGCCCATCCTTTGAAACCGCGTTCCTTAAAAGCCTGTCCGCGCAAATTTGCCGTGTAGCGCAAATGCGTTGAGCGGCGCCAGCGTTCGTCTGGCAGTTTAAGGAAACCGCGGGCGCGTTCTTCTGTGCCACTCTAGCGCGGAACTTGTCCAAGCCCTGGCGTCCAGTCACACTCTAGGCCTATAAGCTCGTGTTAAAAGGTCACTCTTAGACAATGTGGGCCTGGTCCTGTCTAAGACGGCGGAGATTGATGATGGGAAGCTCCCCTGGATCTGTTGACAGCTATCCGTCACAATGGGTGTACTACTCGGAATGATCGTGTTCGAATTTCGAACCATTTGAGCGGTGTCCTCAGCAAGATATTCCCCGCCGAGTCCGAGCCATCGTTGCTAGCAGAATTCGCAAAAAAGGAGTCAAGGACCCGTGGAACAGCCCAATTTGCAGCGGGACGAACGGCCAGAGGCACGGTGGAATGCCAGAAGAAGGGGACTGACTGGCCAGGCGCTCATGGATGCTTTGCGTGTTCCCAGGCTGTCGGGGCGTCGAGCCATGGTCTTGGTGGAGGCATCAGGAAGAGGAGCAAGACGGAGAGACCAGCACCCCTCATCAACCCTAGCCACACCCACACTCCACACCCACTTCCAGGTCCTGGGTCCTAGGTTTTGGTGTCATTGAAATGGTGAAGGGGGTGTCGTTGGAGCGGGAGCACAGACATGGGGTCGGGAGGTGCGGCCGGGGTGGTGTGGCGGAGGGCGCAAGGGCAGAAAGAAATGTGAGAGCAGCAGCGGCAGCATAATCTAGCTTTCTTGGCTTTGGGAACCTGATGCCGCTAGCGCCCATGCTTAAAAGGCGGCGGTCCTGAGGATGGGACGAGAAATGAGTTCAGGTCAGTGCCGCTGCCGCCGTCGTCTGTTGCTGTAGTGTAGCTGCCGGTGCCTGTGCTCAGTGACATGTCGCACTTGAGTGGAGAAGCTGGCTTTGGAGAACGGGAGTCGGCGGGATCGAAGGGGGCGGGCGTTGACAGCAAGATGCAGCTGAGGGAGCGACTCGATTCAGTACTGAGCCGTCTGACGGTTGAAAAGAGGAAAACGTCGCAGCTGAAGCACTACAAAGCTAGCAAGATGCCAGGGGAGGGGAAGGGACCGGCCCTGGCAAAAGAGTACCTGATTGAAAGTTTCTCCGCCCTGTTGGTTCATGTAATCCCAGTGCCTGGGCCGTTCCCCCCCTGTGGTCCCGAGAAGCTCGTTGAAATGTCTAACCTCCTTGAGTCTATGCCAGAAGAGGAGACTTGGTCAGGTATTGCCTTTCCGTACGTAATATGACGGCTATATCGAATAAACCAGAGGAGATGCCAGGGAAGACGGCCGCTGTGCAAGATCGAGAATACACATTGCTTGCAGTGAATAATACACCAACAAACCACTCGCTTGGGGGCGTCTGGCGTTGGCGCATCTCGACCAAAAGCGGGAGAGCAGTACTGTCTGTGTACACAATCGTGGCAGTATAGGGAAACTTCATAGGAGTCGACGATCGAGACTGGCTTCCGTCCCAGGACAGTCGGGGCAGGGAGGGCCATGCCAGTGGTTGAGGCCAATGGAGGCGTCGGTTGTGGATCGAAAGCGGGCACTGATCAACAATCCCAATATGCAAGCAGAGCAACATCGTCCCATGCCAGGATGAGCGGCAGAAGGCGAAGGTGATTTCTTGCTCCGTAATACGTACTTTGCGCAGCTAAAAAGGCAGCAAAGTGGGCGTGCCAAAGGTTGATCTGACAGGGCTCGTTCAAGGCGGGAGGTCGAGCCTGCATTAGTCGATATGCAGCCAACGCTGTCGTGCGCAGTAAGGAGGATATTTGGAAGAGGAGTAGCTGGGACTCAGGAGATGGAGAAGTGTCCGGATTGCCTTGCACCAATGGCTAGATGCATCGAATTGATCATGACCAGCGGGCGTAGGTATTGCATTGTGCAGTTTCCGTGCATCGTACCCATTTCCGTATGTAGATGTCTCGTTGAATCATCCAGATTTCAGTCGTGTCCGGATAGGTAGCTCGAGGTTGCAGGGGGCTGGATTGAGATGCGACAACGATAACCTGGGCACCGTTTACTTTGATCCAGGTTGGTTCAGATCAGGCTTTGCATATCGCGTGGCCGACCAGCCATATCGAGAAGTGAAAAAGGCGTGGAAGTCACGTGGGAAATGTGTTCGTCGGTGTTGTAGTGTACACTATCACAGCACAGGCATGATGGCATGGAACTTGAAAGACCTGACGCAAAAGAACAGGCGGACGAACAAGGCACCCGCGGACCGGAGGAAAAAAAAAGAAAGTGGGGAGCAGCCCGAGTGGAGATGGCGAGTTTAAAAGAGTATTATGTAATTAATGTGCTGCAAAAGAGGGCAGGAATAACAGGCCCCAAGCAGGCCCCAAGCAGGCCCTCTTGGATGATCAAGTCTCGAAACAGCAGGAGTCGAAAACTGGACGGGCCGGGTCCACCTTCCAAGTTCCCACGATTCGGTCCCATGGTGCCGTCGGCATCGGGGGCCTTTTGTCAAGACACAACCTGCCTACCTTAAGGTACCTTATGGATCATGGAATACTCCGTAGGTACCTACCTTACCCACCCTACTCCGTACGGGATACTCAACCAGCAGGAGACAGGCGGCCCACGGCACGTCCAAACCCCCCCTTCCCCTTGTCTTTCCTGCCGTGCCTGCCTCAATTCTGCCATTTTGGTAATCGGAGAGAAACACGACATGGCCCCGTGGTCTATCCGAATGGAGTACCTTTACTGTGTAGGTTAGGAGCAAGGCCCTGCTCATATCCTGGACCTGAAAGCATTTCCATCTGCATCCAACACTCTACTTCAAGCATACGAGGAGGGTCAAAAAGAGTTGGGAATGAGACTCAAGAGTCAGTGGTAACTCGATATGCAGTCATGTTCATGGATTCGAGGAATGCGCGGCAACGCAAGATCCGATGATACACTGGAGACTTTGTACATTCGTCCAACGAGAGTTCGTTCCTATGGCCAAATATATATCAGTCAAGGTTTGCAAAGAGTCGATCATTGGATAATCTAATGGCCAAGGAACTGTGTCTATGCATACATGGTCTTATGAGCCTCGGTTTTCCTTTGGACCTTCCTGAATCATTCAATACTGTTGTCTACTATTATATTTTGATACATGAGTGGAATCCCACAAAATGAGAAGCAAAAATAAAAGAGCGGTGGGTGGCGAAACCCCAGTTAGCAGCACCAAGCAGAGCAAGGTATTCGTACACTACGGAGTACCTCAATGACCAGTTGTGTACCATGTAATAACCATGATTCCATATTCCATGATTCCAATGCCCAAGTCATGAAGTTGCCAACATATGCCAAAGTTGGCTTCAATATCCGCAAGTCCCTCAGTGCAGAATTCAAAATTGCAGCGTCCAACCTTGCACGGTGGCTTCATCTCCGCATTGCACCTGCTTTAGGGGCTGAGCTTGAGCAAGGAAGACCGAGGCTGGACAGGGACCTGCAATATGTAGCGCGTGCTTTCAAATTCTCAGGTAAGATCCGGATGGTAGGGAAAGTGCCGGCTCTTGATCATTGCGCCTTGCCTCACATCTCACGCTGCACACTCACACTTTACGCAGTAGTGACTTCACTCACACAGCTCCTCACTTTCTCCAACAACATCCTTTCCTCCCTCTCTGTCTTCTCCAATAAGTTGCCTCCTCTTCTTCCCACTGCGCTACGGCATACGGCACAAGCTGACTTTCCATTGTCCATCTTCTCACACTCTCTCCCTCTCCCCGTGCCGCCTCCGGCCAGTCAGATATCGGTTTGGACTGGGATGTGCCTAACTGCGGCGTCACGGTATTATGAAATTAACCTGCAATGACCCGATCCAATGGTTTCTAGTGGCCCAGACCGATCGAAGGTGCGCTGCAGCATTGTGCCCCCTGCCGGTCCTGGTTTTTTTTATTTTTTATTTTTTATTTTGCCTCCATTGTGTGTTTTCTCGGGATTTGTGCACTTGTCTCTTTTCTTTTTCACTGTACGAAGGAAACTGCAGCTGCCACTGGTATAGGCAGTAGCTTTGGCTGCAGCCGGCTCATTCCTAAGTATCCGTGCCTGCTAAGCTGGTTTACCTACCTTCGTATTACCTACCTTATTGACGAGGTTCACGTATACGTACCCTCTAAGGACCTTCCATTTCCCCGGCCAGTCACTTTCCGCCTCGTTCCGCCCCTAGGAACTGGCCCATGAGTATAGGTACCTAGCTATTTGCTTGAGATGCATCTCGTGTGGCCACACTTGCCTTGTTCGCCCTCCTAGTTCGGGACGGTTGTGGACGACAATATGGAGTGTGCTATAACTTAGATTCAGCTGCTGCAATGCCATGTCATGTCATGCGCTGCACTGCATCGCACTGCATTGCATCTTCTCGCGCACATTCATAGCAAAAATTCTATCGCGATGCAGCAATTTCTAAAATAAATCACAGCCCCTCAACGACAGCACCAGTCAACTTGGTCAACGAAAGGCGAATTGCGGTACTTTCCGAGACATCTCAGCTGGACCTGGCGACCTGGACCAGGACCTGGACCATTTCGGTCATCCACTCCATTCCCTTGTTTTGCTGCTTGCAGCTGTCAAGCAATACCGGTTAATCAGCCTTATTGCACGCCGCCACAGTTTAAACACACCTCACATCCGCCCTCACGAGTCACATCAAACAGCAAGCGCCCTGTGCGTCCGCGGCCAAAAACGGCATGCTTCATACGCATCTCTGAGCATCTTGGCTCTACGTCCTACGAAAAAGACCAGCTAAGCTGAAGCTTTAGACTTTGCTGCGCCCTACACTCTCTCAGTCGACTGTGGATTACTAAATCGATCATCCAGATGGACTGCAATGTCTCATCTGCTCCGTGTTTGCCGCACAATGGAACCCAAATCTGTCCCTATCTTTTGCGCGGTTTGGTTCTGTCACGCCCGTCACCGCCGGCCCGGCTTCTAGAACAGAAAAATACCCCTCAACTTTCTTTTCCAGCATGACAGCCTGGCCTGGTCGAAAGTTTGCAGCGCTTCTGGTCTTGTCGCGTCTTAATTCAACCGTCCTGTCCGCGTCGTACCGCACCGCACCGCAGTCTGCTTTGGCTCGGGAGAACCCGAGTCACGACGCAATCAGCTGCTCGGAGCTGCGACTTTGTACCATCCATGCTGTTTGCTTCAATATCAGCAGTAGCACCCTATAGCAGGATCTGGCCCACCGGGACGAGTCTTCAAACCCGTCATATATGACGGAGAAGACGCTTTATCCGGAAAAGATAATGCATGGTCTAATCTGCAGGATTCGCCACAAAACCGCCATCGTCTCGCAATTTTATTTGCAGCGCTCTACGTCCTACGTATGTAGTTCCAGCGTCGAGGATGCCAGTCATCTGGTACCTTATAGTCCCAAGCAGCAGATGCACCTCACATTTTCTCACCGTCTTAGAGACCTAGGTCATCCGCTGCCGGTGCAGGGTTGCAGATTTCCCGTGGCAAGGCACGCCCCGAGACAAGGGGGCATACGACAGGCCTGAGCCCTGAAGCCTCTCGCAACTCTTCCTTCATTGCTTTTTCCCATACCCCACCAAGGAGGCGGTCATAGTTCTGGGTCCTTGTTGGGATCATGGGTTTTGAATCCGACTGCAGATTTGTTTCTCAATATGTCGGCCGCCTCGGAACCTCGATGCTGATCACTGCGTTCAACGACGGCCAAGATTTTTTTCCCTACATACTCCCAGCACACAGTAGTCAATATTGTCATTGGGAGGTTACCACGAGAAGCGCCGCCCGTATACGGATACTCAAACAAATCACATGTTGGCGGCCGGCTATGTGGCCTTCTCGTCTGTGAATCAACACTCCATGACAGGGACAGGATGCATCTACCCGTAGAAAAGGGGAATACGCCTAAATGGGACCTCCTCACAGAAGCACAAGCATCTTGCTCAATAGTTCCCGCATTCCGGCAGCTACGGCCCCAAGCTCTCTATTCAAATCCTGACAGTGTCCTGATCCGGCATGGCCTAATTGACAAGGACTACATGCGAAGTTACAACACGGATTTGACAACCAACCCACCTCGATATGGAGAGATTTCATGGACAAGGAAACACGGCATGCGGTTATCGGTTGGGGTAGAACGTTGCAGGACGGCACAAGGGATTTGCGAGAATCGAGAATTAATGGCGTGCAAACGCTCCAACAGCCGTTGGACCGACCATCTGTGGCGCGCCGAATCTTGGTCGCTGCAGATAGTCAACGGTAACGGCCGTTGGCTTATTTTGCTCAATAGTGCCATCAAAACGTCTTGCCCTTTCGAGGTTGACGCGATCGGATGAACTGCCTGCGAAAGGCTGGTAGTACCAGAAGACAGTCATATTTGGCGGCGCGACATGGCGGATCCGGTTTGCAAATCACAAGTAATAAGATGGCTTGATATAGCCGTTCAGCTTTACACGCAGTGATCAAACAAGCACAGCGCCGAACGAAAGCGATAATGGCTCCCTTGCTCATATCCCAGCAACCCCCGAAGGCGGGAAGCAGCTCGGTATAACAAATCAAAAGAGACCCGCCCTCGACTCCCGCGGACCAGGAGAAGAGTCCTAAGTGCCAGTCATGGCTTTTGCGTCAAGGGCGACAAGCGGTAGAATATGCTCAAGTGCTGCCAGCCTCGGAGCACGCCGTAGCTCTTCCGAATCGGCCACATTGGGTAATGGGAAGCAAAACATCCATCATAAGACTGGCAGAATCAATCAGTCTTTACAAAAGAACGCAAACTTGATTGTACCGATCTTGAGAGAGAGGTACGGAACTGAACAAAGAGCGCGAACCCGCATGTGGTTAACATGTATGCAGCCACTCGCCATACCACGAACGTCTTTCGTCCAGAAATCTAGCGCGAAAACAAAAAGGCCAACGATGCTTGGCGTCTTACCAAAATTTGCCTAGCCAGGGCCTAGAAGGATCGCAAAGACGGGGGGCATGGGGGGCTCGTCCTCAGATGAACTCAAGGCTTCATCTCGTTCTCTACGTACTCCGTACGCTTTCCCATCCCTTCCGCAGTGAGGCAGAAGCGGCCAGCGTTGGCCTTGGAGCAATTTCAAGTGCCGTCAAGTGAGATCAGCAAAGAGGCCCTGCCGTTGTGGCTGACCAAAACGACTGTAGGTATGTTCACCAAACCCATGTTGGCATATGCTCCGATGGCTAACTTATCTAAAGGATCAAGCGGATGGCTGACACAATGAGGAAGGCGTTTTCAGGTTGAATCAACCGGACTAGCCTAGCAGCATGCCTCTACTACAGCCCCATGTTGACATCAACATAAACGACTACCTATGAACAGGGAACAGATGCCATCGACAGCATCAAGGACGGCATATCAATAGAGGACCATCACAGCGTACCCGGAAGATCCAAAGAGAGAGGAAAGAAAAACGCCGCATCTTAAAAGCGACATCAAAATACAGAGGCCAGACTGACGTCAGTCTTGGAGAGAAGGCCCTGGCCTCCTCGACTTGTAGGAGCCACGGCGAACCTACTGTGACAGCCATCACCGTCATTTCTCGCCTCTTGCAATCACAGTTCGTTGGCCATCATCCATACCCAGTTGTTATGGGGTCAGCCATGTCTTACTACGGGCGCAAAGGCCTCTCGTAATTTCTAATTCTTGTTCCATGTTCAGGAGACTTTGATGATGGGTTTTCCTGAGATGCTCCGTTTCTACTCCCACTCAACCAGCTATGTACCTTTCTACAAGATGGAGATGCTGACCTGAAGGCAGATGCGGAGGAAGATGCGGCCCGTGGCTTGTACATTCTAGCTCGTGCTGCTCGGTGAACGCCAGGCGAGGTTGTTCGTCATCTGCCACCATGCTCATCGTGCGCTTTGATATCAAGTTCTTACCCCGGATGGCGCTGAGTGGACCAACCGCTCCGGGATGTCGTCTTTGCCCAGCCATGCGATCTCAGCCGGATTGTGGGATGCCTTCTCTCTCATCCCCAGTCAGGGTCTATGTGTTCAGACTTCAAAGCCACAGTCACAGAATCAGAGTAACATCCTGATCTTCTCTTCGAAATTCGCGGCAAAGTGCCATCCGGTGTATGGGATGCTGATACATGCGCCTACTTTGTCAATTTCCGACGTGATTGACGAATTATTCTCGGCATTGAGCATCGCAATGGCCCCTTCCATATGGTACCTCATACTTTAGACGGACGTGCGGCTCTTCTTCGTCCGGGCCGAATTCTTCAAAGGCTACTACCTACCTACAACGCGCGTCCCAGATGGGTCAGAGGCGCAGGAACGATGCAAATGATCTGCCGATATCTCGAAGCTTCCCTGGTCGCATAGTATCGGTGCAACCATTACTACTCTTCCTATTGGAAAAGCATTCGTGATCGATCTACTACACAGCCATACACAAGGTGACATTGGCTTCCTCTTGTTACTCCTCCGCCTCCGGTCCTGCAGATTGACATGGCGAGCAACATGTCTTCAAGAATCATTTGGAGCGACAGTTCACATGTACTCGCATACATCATCGCATACACCACAGCAGACCTGTGCGCAGCTACCAGTGGGCATATTGAAGAGCTGGACCAAAGATGATCAGACCATACCAGACCGTATTTGTAGATCCCATGGAACTGGATCCATGCAGCCTCAAAGTTCTTTCGCGCAGTCTCAGGGACAGCCCGCCTTCGAATTTTCCGATCCGACGAGGGAATACTACTCTAGAGTTGAATATCCAATCGCAACGGGCGTCAAAGACATCACCTTGCCTTCCTCTCCTGTTGCAATGCTACCAGTTTGGGATTTCCTCTCGGGGATTATGCGGGAGACGCCCAATGGATGCTACGCTAGGAACGGACTATGTTCGCCAGCCCATTGCGACATTGCGATCAGACCGAGTGGCATTTACTCACACTCGACAACAGCCCAACTCTCATCCGTTGCCATCAGATTACAACGGGCGCAAAGCCACTTCGTGGACGGAGGCGTTCTTCCTTGGTGATATACGAACCAAGCGTTACAGTCACTCCTGCTACGTCGGTTAACACGACGGCCGAGTTAGAAGCGGCCGCTAAAGCTATCGGTACTTTGCGGATGCCATTGCGCCCAGAAATTGTCGGACGAACCTCGTCGGCTCTTTAACATTTCGCCCCGAAGGGACGGGATTTAGACCTACAGATCGACTTGTTGAGGTACATAGGTAATGGCTCTTCTGGATCTGGAGGCTGGGGGACGATCTCGTGCGCCCCTCCCTGTTCGACATCAAATCCCAGTGCTGAAGCTTCCCGGAGACATGAAGTTGATTCGTCGCACGAGACAGAAAACAGACTGAAGAAAAAAAAAAATCAAAAGGCGCCGAGACTAATGGCCGCTAGAGATGTGTCACAGCACCTCTAAAGTTATTACGCATACGGACGTAAGAATGGATAAGGAGGCGTGGGAGGGTGATGGGGATGTTGGCGTCATCCATCTGCTGTGGCTGATAGGGGTGTAGGGTCTGCCAGTACGTGGCATCTGCAGCCCCCGTGCTGATGGCATCATCCCGCTTTTCGCAATGAAGATCGTAACAGTTCCCCTGCTTTTGTTTCGAATTGACGATTATACGTCTCGAGGTGGCCGTGGGTGCGCCTAGGAGCCTACAGATACCAGTCACGGAACTGCAAATACCCACGCCCACCACCCACACGTACGGTGGTTCTGAAATTAGGCGCGGGGGATTCGGGACCGAGTTTCCTTGGACCAATGGACCAAGTTTCGTTTCAAGCACAGACCAGCTTCTTTGGAGGACGAACGGATGACTAAGCGCGAGAGAGAGAGAGAGACTGTCTCTTGGAGGAAATTGATCACTTGATTCTGCACGTGATGGCAGCATCAAACGCGCGCCCGGGCCGTAGGGGTCTTGGACCCTGCCGAAAGGGATGAATGGAAAGTTTCAGCCGCGCTGTCAATGGGAAGCGTGGTCTAAAAAGGGTGCGATGATGTGAAGCTCATATCGTACCATGAACTGGAAACCCTCAATTACATCGTCGACAAAATAAAACATTGCGTGTGTGAGATTGGTGGTGGAGCTTTCAACCACACGGCCGCTTCTCATCACAACCCACCCGTATCCGTCTTACAAGCAAGGCAGTGGGTGAGTGAGTGAGTGATCACAGGGAGAAACCGCACACTGTTGTAAACAGTGAGCACACAACAAACAATCATTGAGAATTCAAGCAACAGTAAGATCATTGGTAAGACAGAGAGAAAGAAGCATAATCATAATGGACCCAAATATTTCGGCATCCGCTCTGGGTGAGCCACAACACCTGGGCATCGGCTTCTACCTCCTCCCCTTCGCCACGTTCCTCTGCTTCCTCGTTCCGGTCCTCTACATCTTCCCTCCGATCCCGGCCACCACCAGCGACGCCCTCCGGTCAACCCACACCAAGATTGGCGTCTCGCCGCCAAAGAGCAACCTCCGGGACCAGCACTCCGCCAAGGCCGATGACACCGGCGTGAGCACCTCCAATGCCGGCACCGGCACCGGGCCCGTCGCCCGTGTCAAGGCGCTCTGCGTCTACCCCATCAAATCATGCCGCGGCATCGAAGTGACCCGGAGCAAGCTCCTCCCCACGGGCCTAGAATTCGACAGGCTGTACACTTTCGCCCAGCTCAAATCCCGCTTCCCGGCCGCCGTGGACGACTCGGCCGAGGCGAAAGACGAACACACCTGGGAATTCGTCACGCAGCGCCAGTTCCCCCTCCTCGCGACGATCAAAGTCGACGTCTACGTGCCCGACGCGACCAAATCCACCGTCTTTATGGAAAAGTCGTCCGACGCGTGGATCGTGATGCGGTTTCCCTGGCGGGAACCGGGATTCCGGGGTACCATGTCGTGGGTGGCATCCAAGATCCGGGACGGGTGGAGGGGCCAGCCGGAGATGGAGGTGTTGTTGCCGGTCGAGTTCCCGACGGACGCGGAGATTGCGGAGCGCGGGTATACGCGCGAGGACGTCAAAGTGTGGAAGGAGGTCGTGCCGGCGCTGAATATGGAAAAGGAGCTTCCTGGGGAGCTGTGTCGGTATTTGGGGGTGAGCAACAAGTTGGCGCTGTTCCGGGTTGATCCGGGGCAGTTGAGGGAGGTGTACCGGTGTGCGCCGAGGAAGGAGGAGGCTGGGTATCAACCTATTGTTGGATTCCAGGATGCTGTGAGTTGTTTTCTTTCTTTTTCTTGTTCTGCGTCCTCTTTCCCTCTTTTTTGGGTTCCTTTCTTCTTGGGGAGGGATGAGAGATGGATGAAAGGAAAATAAGAGTCGAAAAGGGGTTGACTTGAGGCTAACGAACTCGTTTCTTGGTTAAAAAAAGTATCCTCTTCATATCATGAACATTAGCAGTCTCCAGGACTTTGACGCCAAGGTACCCAAGGACGACGAGCTCAAGCATCTCGACGTCAGGAGGTTCCGGTCCAATATCATTGGTAAGTGCGATCTGACGCAATATGAGATGGACCCCCCTCCTCCCTCGAGACTCTTTAGAGACTCGATAGTGGGCAGAATTTCTAGACTCAAGAGCTTTACTGACGAAATCCTGTAATAACGTAGTCTCTGGTACGCCAGCCTACGACGAGGAATCATGGAAATGGGTAAACTTCACCCAGGGCACCTCAAAGGTCACCGTCCCGGCAAAGTTCCAAGTCTCGTGCCGTACCGTCCGGTAAGGCCCCCCTCTCACCCCTTCCTCACTCACCCCTTTACCCATTCACTCACCCCTCTTTATGCTCCTGAAAACCCAAACATTGGAAAAAAAGGAACACATTTTTTTGGCTAACACGACTGGCGAAAAAAAAAGCTGCAAAATGCCAAACGTCGACCCAGTAACCGGCGCCCGCCACGGCGCCGAACCAGACAGGTCCCTCCGCAAGCTCCGCGACGTCGACGAGGGCGCCCCGCGCATGGGGTGCCTCGGCATGCAAATGTGCCCGCTCTTCGAGGGCACCGACCGCGTCGAGTACATGCAGGCCTGGCTCGAGGTCGGCATGGACGTCTCCGTGCTGGAGCGCGGCGAGCACGTGTACATCAAGCAGTGAAAAGCTAGGCCATTTCATCTTGACCTTAATCCTGGCAGAAAAAAAAAACATCCGAGCAGCGGCTGTGGCGGCGATTTGGTGCTGCTGAGGAGAGAAGAGTGGTTGGGCTTTTTGTCTTGCTTGGTTATGGTGTGAAATGGCATAATAGACATAGACTTCAATCACACGCAGAGAGAGAGGAGAGTGTTGTAGGTTAAGAACAGGAAAGGACAAATTTGATTTCATAATTTTCGCACTCGCAACCTCCATTATATATCATGCCAATTACTCCCATAGTTCCGGCTTATTCTGCGTGAGAGAGACAAACCCGTCCGAACCCAGTGCAGAAAAACGACAGAAAGCGTGCTCCGCTGTGGTATCCAACGAAAAGAAAATTCAGCCCGACCCAGAAACCCCGTCGAGTACCCTTGCGCCTCTTCTTCAAACCGGGAGAAAGGCCCCAATGGCAAACGGAAAAGAGGAAGAAAATCCCATCATCGTCATCATCATCATGTCGCGATCCGGAACATATTTTTAGAAACATTCACGAGCAAACGCGAGCAAACACGTTTACTTCATGTCAGCGGGCGTCAATGCTTGAACCATACTGGTTCCTTCGCTGAAGCGAGTCCGGAAGATGCGGTTCGCGTTCTGGAACATGCCATCCTTGAGGGAGACGACGATGAACTGCGAGCCCTTGAAACGCGTCTTGATCAGGCGACCAATGTTTTGCGTGTGGGACAGATCCAGCGCGGCGTCAACCTCGTCAAGAATGTACATGGGCGCAGGCTTGAACTGCAGCAGGGCCATGATGAGGGAAAGGGCGATGAGAGATCTAAAATGCACGCGTTAGTTCAAATTCATTGACGCCACGTGGATAAGATTGAGAGTATGCTTACCTCTGTCCACCAGACAGCTCAGTCAAGCTCTGTTTCCACACCTTGCCAAGGGATACCTTGACTTCGAGACCGTCGCTAATGGTCTTGCCTTCAGGGGGGTCCAACTTGGCGAAACTGCCGGGCAAGAGCTCATTGAAAATCTGACCAAAGTCGCCGTTGACCTTCTCCCATGTCTCTTGCAGGGCCTTCTTCTTGTAGTCGTCCAGGCTGATGATGGTCTCCTCAATCTTGCGCTTGTCGCGGATAACAGTCTTCATCATGTGCTTGAGCGATACCTCCTTCTTCTCAACGCTCTCAATCATGTTCATGACTTTGGGGTTGATCTTCTTCTTCATACCCTGGAAGCGGTCCGTGAGGTTACGGAGCGTTGACTTGCACTCGCCAATGTTCTGACCCTTAAAGTCATACGGCGTTCCCGAACGGCCAAAGTTCTCCTTCTCGTCGGCAATCCAGTCGTGCTCCTTCTCCATGTGCGCGACTGTTTGCACGGCCGATTGCTGCTCCTTGTGGAACCTTTCGACCTGGTGGCCAAGCTTCTGCTTCTCGAGACTCTCCTCGGCGATGCGGGCGTTCTTGGATCGGGTAGCATCTTCAAGTGCGTGGAGTTCGTCATCGAAGCCATGGAGCTTGGCCCGCTCATCGTCGAGCTCGGCCTGGACACCGTCAAGAGTCTCTTGCAGAGTGCTTTGCTGCTTGACAAGATCCTCAATGTCCTGCTGCTGGGCCTTGATGGCCACTTCAACCTCTTGCTGCTGTTCGCGGGCTGCAGACAAATCGCCAGAGACCTGCTCTGAGTCGAGCTGGGCCCCTTGCACTTCTTTCTGCAGAACCTTGACTGAGGCAGTGTTCTTAGCAAGGTCAGCTCTCAGCTTATCCAATGACTTCTGAAGCTCAACAAGCTTGGCATCCTTGTTGTTGTCGAAGTCCTTCATGTCCTTCTCAATCCGCTTAACGTCCGCAGTGGCTTCGGAATGCCTCTTTTTGGCATCCGCAGTATCATTCTTAAGCTGGGCAATGGTTTCCTTCATATTCTGCACCTCCTGGATGATTGAAGATGAAGAATTGCTGCTAATCTGCTCTTCACCAAGCTTGATCTCATGGCTCTTTAGGTCAAGCTCCTGCTTGATCTTACGGGCATGGTCAAGTTTCGACTTCTCACTCGCAATGGTGAGCTGAAGCTGGTGCAATGAAGACTCGGCCTCCTTGAGTTGGCGTGTGATCTCGTTAAGCTTTTGCAGCGTGACGAGCACACCACTGGAATTGGGGGAGCTACCACCAGAAAGTGTACCTGAAGGGTCATAAGAATCACCCTCAAGGGTGATGGACCTCATTCTAACATTTGGATCGAAGGTTACCTTCTTGGCCGTCTCGGCATCTGCACAGATAAGAGTGTTGCCGAAGACATACTCCATAGCGGCGGAGACCTCATTGTCGTAGCCGACAAGTGACAGGGCCAGGTCAACCTTGCCTGGTGCTATTCTTTGGGCAGCCCCGATGGCCTGAGCCGAAGCCTTGAAGGCCGCAATCTTGTTCAAGGGAATGATGGTGACACGCTTGCGGAGCTTTCCGCCTTGGAGCAGTTGAGTGCCAGTGACTTCGGAGTCAACCACGACGTTGTAAAGGCGACCACCAGCGCAGATCTCGAGCGCAGTGCCGGCTTGCGTGTTTTGCTTGTCGAGTGTGAACAGCTGGGCAACCAAACCCTTGACCTTTGATCTATCAAAGTTGGGCGTCGGGTCGGCATAGTTGAAGTCAATGTTGGCGACCTTGCGCTTCAGGCCGTCAGCCTCCTGACGAAGACCTCGGATCTGCTGCTGTAGGGACGACTGCTTCTGGTATAACTGCTCTTCCTGGCCGGGCTCAAAGCCAAGTCGTCCGAGCTCTTTCTCGAGTTTCTGGGCTTGTGACCTGAGGCCTTCGAGATCCCTGAGAAGGTCGGCATTCTGCTCTTTCGCCTTCTTAGCCCGCGGCTCCTCCTCCTTGATTCGTTTTTCGAGATGAGCGATCTTCATCTTTGCTTGCTCCTGTTCAGTGACCGATGCCGTTGCGCGGTTTCTTGCGTCCTGGAGCTGGCCCTGGTAGCCGCTTTCTTGACCATCCTTGGATGCAACACCGGTCTGCAGTGTTTGCAAGAGTTCCTCCTTGGATTCGGCTTCTTGGCTTTGCTTCTCCAGGTCGTCCTTGGCTGCGTCAAATCGGGCTTTGATTTCCTCAAAAGCCTGAGTCTTCTCTTGCAGTGTCGCCTCCAGCTCCGCGACGTTCTTCTCGACAGCCGTCTTCTTCTCTTCCTCTTCCGCCATGCTGGACTTCTTCAAGTCCATGACCGTAGCAAGTCTGACCAGCTCGTTCGAATGTTTCTTGACGGCATCCTCCAAGGCTTGCGCCTTTCCTCCTTTCTTCAACTCCTTGTCGCGCTGAGCTCGGACTCGTTTGACATCTTCTTCAAGATGGGAGATTTCGCTCTTCAGTCGTGCCGCAGACTCCTCGAGGTCCTTCTGTCTTTGTTTCTTGCCCTCCAGGTCTGCTGCGGATTGCTCAAGCTTTTCCTGGCACCTTACATAGTCGTGCGCCACGACAACGCGTGTAAGACGCTCGAGATCGTTCTGGGTTTGTTGGAAGTCGAGGAAGGCTCGCTTCTCTGTTCTGAGCTTCTCAAGCTTCGGCTCGATCTCGTCTCGTAGTAATTCGGTGATTTCTTGCAACTTCATCTCTTTTTTCGCCATGGTCTTAAGCGCCTTGTCTCTCCTGTCCTCAAACATTCTGGTTCCCGCAGCTTCTTCAATCATGGCCAGAATTTCGACCGGCTTCATGTTGAGAACCTTTGTGATTCGACCCTGCATAATGAGGAAGTTGGGGTTGTTGATATTTAGCTGAACAGACTGGAACAGGTTCTGTACAGTCTGCTGTTGGGCTCGGTGTCCATTGATGAGGTATTTGGATGTGCCGCCGAGGACGATTTGCCGAGTCACACTAATGGTTGAGTACTCTTCGAAGCCAATCGGTGACTTCTTCTTGTCTCTGTTGTCGAAAACAATCGTAACACTCGCTTTCGTCACACCAGCTTGACCGCGCTTATAGATAAGATCCTGTTGTGAATAGCATTAGCTTCACCTGCCACCAGCAGAATGCACCACAATGGCTGGCTACGCACTTGGAGGTTTTGCGCTCTGACTGTTGTCATGTTGGTAATTCCCAAAACGAAGCAGATGGCGTCCAAGATGTTGGACTTTCCGGAACCGTTGAGACCGGTGATCGAGTTGAAACTTTCGTCCCTGTGATGTGTGAGATTACGTCCTCTCACAGCTAAGGCAAGGGGTTTGTTTACCATCCCGAAATCACCGTTCGCACGGCATACGACTTGAAGCCCTGGATACTGTTAGCATCGAAAAGATAAAAGAAGAAATGTGATCGCATACGTCTATGATAACCTCTATGACCCTCATGCTGCAGTGGTTAGTGGTTGGCGATGGTGTTGCTGAGGAGTGTTGTCAGAGTCAAGGTCTTTTTGTTTACTTTCGATCGGTCGCGTTTCCACTTCACCCCCCCTTCCCATGGATGGAAGGTTTGGACCCTCCCGCACTCCCGCCCGATAAGGCCCTTATCGGGGACAGCACACATACGGGGCAGGCAGTCACACAGGGCACTGCAAGTCTCCCGCAAGCCGCAAGCGCGACTGTCAATTTGTGATTGCCCCGGCTCAAGCAGCCCCACGAGCTTCAGCCGCGCTAAACCGAATCCGGACTCGACCAAAACATTCGGTTCGCAATGCAATTCAAATCCAGGTCCATCAACACCACCGCACATCCATACAGCCTTTGTGTGTTTTCCACTTTTTGCTTTCCTCTCCCCCTTCTTTTTCCAGCAACTACCTTACTGCACCCATCTACCACATCCCGAACTCGATGAACAGCTAGCATTTCTCTTCTTCTTCATAGCGACACTCTTGCGCGCGTCGCGATCTACCCCTCACAATGGCGACGATGCGAGGAACGCGTGTGCCTATTGGCTCCGCGTCATGGGTTAACGAAGAACGAACTACAGCCCTTAGTATCGTTCAGGCTGAGGCCGAAGAGTTCTCTTTTGCCGCGAGAAACGAGTTTGACTGGCTTAATGAGCATATGGCTGGGGTCTTCAACGAGAACGAAATGTATGGTGACCCCTGGCTAGTTGCTCTGTGCCGATTGCTAACTACCTTGACAGCAATGTCGCCGAGATCTTCAAGACACCTGGAAAGCTTCGAAGCAAAACGCCCCGAACGGCGCGTAAGGTCGACAATGGCGAGCCTCGTATCGTGAGTTTACTGCTGTCACGCGCGCCAACATCAACGTCCGCTAATAAAGTGCAGCCACTATCAGATGTGTTCTCTTCCACTCCCAACGGCGCCCCAAACACTTTCACACAACATCTTACTCGCGCTACTCCCACTGCCAACCCTGTGCCATCAACATCGTCACCTTTGATCAACAGGAATATTTCGCCCCTCAAGGCTGCCCCCTCCCCTAGGCCGGTTTCGAAACAGCCCGTTGCACTAGCCGATTCCGGATATTATGGCAGCCAGGATGTCGACAACGTGGACAACGAAGAAGACGACGACGACGACATGGATGTCGACCTGATCGAAGAGGAGACACAGATCGGCGAGCCACGATCGAGCCCCCCAAAGACTGCTGGACGTACCGGCCATGTCGCCTTCGAGGCCATCGAGCAGAACGCGCCTCAAAGCCCTACCGAAACACGTACTATACGCTCTCCTGAAGTTACTTTCCAGACGGCCAAGGAAGAGCAGACAACGCGGGTTATACGCGATCTCACCGAGGAAGCTCCATCCTCAGCATCGTCCAAGACCTCAGCTGCCCCAAGCCCGGCCAAGGAAGCCAGAACGCCCTCGCCTCCTATCGTGTCACCCACGCCCCGTTCCGCAAAAAAGAGCGTGTCACCTATCAAAGCCTCACCTCAGAAGCGCTCCCCAGCGAAGCAGTCTTCACCGCCATCCTCACCTGTGCTTGGAGCTGCACCATCTCCTATGCCCGAGCCTTCGCCTGCTGCCGAATCACACGATGATGTGGATGTGCACATGGACGATGATACACGATCACCATCCGACGACGAGTCGAGCCCGATCCGCCCAGTCAGGAAGAGCAGCCTCAACTTTGCTTCACTTCCTGCTAGAGAGCCTCTTAAGAATAAGAGTATCGGGGCCCGCGTCTCCAGGACCAGTCACTTGGATATGAACCGTCAGAGTTACTATGGTAGGCAAACGGGAGGAAAGAGTTTAGGAAACAACATGGAGCTACTTGGGGAATCAGACGACGAGGAAGGCAACGACGACGGAATGAGCATCGATGGCTCAGCCGAAGACAAGAAGGAGGTCGACAACTACGCTTCTAACCACAACAAAACATACACTCAACGACTACAAGACCAAATCAACTTGCTCGGTAAATCTCAACCAAACGCAAGCCGACCTTCAAAGTCGATCCCGAGCTCGGCGGTTGCGCAACAGCTTGCGCAAACGACTGCGGCCCAATTAGTTGAAGATGCCAAGGCAGCAACACCCGCGAAGAAGTCCGCTGCACCGCCAACTCCTGGGGCGTTCCCGGAGGACGATGAAGAAGAAGACGAAGTGGAAGAAGGCGAAGAGGATGACTGGATTGCGCCTCCTGTGCCTGCGAAAGATACGCCCTTGGCCAGTCCACGACCGCATTTGCCTAAGAGCCACACTGCGGACGTCATGGAAGGCATTGACAGGGCAGACACCGTCAGCGGTCCTGAATTTGCTTTTCCTAAGCAGCGGCAATCTCCTGGTCGCTCAGGCTCCCCCAAGCGGGCACCTGTCATCCCTGAGCGTACCACCAGTGTGTTTGGACACGGCAAATCTGCCTCCGTTTCTGTCTTGCCCGATCTTTCGAAGGACAAAATGGTTGAAGACCTGTCCCCAGCCAAGAAGCATGTTTCTGTCTCCAACCCTCTGTCAGCTGTGCCGGAGGATGGACGCCCCGAGACCCCCCAATCGCCTACACGAAGCTTCCGGGACAGTCCATTGAAACAGGTCAAGAACAAGCTGTCTTCTATTCTGAAAAGTTCCAAGGGTCTTCTTGCGAGCAGTGCGGCTATCAGCGCTGAGGGCAAATCTTCGCTAATGTCACCTTCCACCACTCGCTTCGGCATCAACCCCGGTCCCTCTACAGACTCGATTGTGCCCCAGTCAGTCGCCGCAGAGCCATTGTATCCTGACCTTTCCAAGCGAATTGCAGCCGATGCTCAAACACTCTCTAGCATGGGAAGCCCTGAGAAGCCCGTTGCGCGCAGAACGCGGGCTTCCGTTGAGAAGGAGAAGGAAGACAAGCGGAAAGAGAAAGAGGCCAAGCTGATGGCTGATCAGATGAGCAAGCTGGACAAGGCTCGTGCAGATGAGCGGGAAAAGGCCCGGACTTTCAGCAAAGAGCAAGAGAAGATTGCCGCGATGGAGAAGAAGATTGCTGCTCAAAAGGAGAAGGAACCTGAACAGGAGCAAGTCAGGGAGGTTGAACGACCTGCTCGAACGCCGGCCCCGAAGGAAGCACCCAAGCCTACAAGGACTAGCCCTCGCAAGGCCAAGGCTCAAGCTGAGGCCGAGGCTGCTGCCCAGGCCTCACAGTCAGAAAAGCCTGATGTAGAAATGGCTGAAGCGCCAACCCCCAGGCCGCCGCCATCCGCTCCTCGCTCTGTTGGCCCTAGCCAGACGGCCAGGCAGCGAGAACTCAGGCGTCCGATGAAGCCAACCAAGGAAGCGCCCAGCAAGATCAAGCAAGCACCTACCGTCATTCGCGTTAACACCGGCTCGCAACACTCGCAGTTCCACCCCTCCAACAGCACATTATCATCGGGCCTACAAGAGACACTGGGCTCCTCAATCAAGTCCAAATCAAGCCAGCCAGGCTCACATAGCAAGCAGTCTCTGGCGAGCATGAAGAGCTCTGTCTCGTCCAACGGCCGACCGAAAGCACTCGAGCTTGCCGCCAAGCGAAAGGAACAAGAAGAGCGGGAGGCCCAACGGAAGAGAGATGCGAAGCTCGAACTCGAACGCAAACGCGCTGCGATTCAAGAGGAGGAGCGCAAGCAGGAACTGCAAAGGCGGCAAGAGGCAGAGAGACAGAGGGAGAGGGACAGGGAGCAAGCCGAGGCGAAGAAGAGCGCACAGAGACAGGCAGCAATTGAGCGTGCCAAGCAGACCCGAGCACCGCCGCCTGCTGTGCGCTCTCAGCCCAATGGCCCTCCCGACTACACCGCCAGCCAACGCTCCGATGGCCAGCCTCCCCGGCCTCCGTCCCGAATGAACTCAATGGCCCATCGGTCTCAAGAGGATCGACCGGTCAATGCTGTTCTCTCAAACGCTTCGAAGCCAGGCTCGAAGCGTCCCCTGCCGCAAGACAGCAGAGAGGACACTGGCTCGCGCAACCCTCCCGCACGTAACGGGCAATCTTACAAAACCCAAGAAGCCAAGCGTCGTCGCACTAGTGATGACTTTGCTGATGAGCTTGACATGGACATTCAACCACCCAACATCAAGGGCCCTCCTGTTCGCCCTCCGTCAGTTGGTTTCAAGAAGGTTGGTTACCCATTGCTCAGTGCGCACGAGGGGAGCTATACTAACGTGGATCATCAGGATATACCCACTAAGTCGACGTACGGCTACACCAACGCACCACCGAGTGCCTCCAGAGATTTGTTCAAGTCTACCGTCACCGCCCAGCACCACAGCACAATCAAGTCCACAAAGCAAGTGGATATGAATCAGTTTGCTCAGGGACACATTCCATTCGCGCCCAATCCAAACCCTGCCGGCCCGGCTCATAAGACACCAGCGCGACCTATGGGTGCTGCAAGCACCAAGTCTACCGCAAAGGCCACGAGATCGTCTCCTCGATTCCAAGACGGCGAAAAGATTGAGCTGCCCGAAATCGATACAGATGAGGACGAAGATGATGACGACTCCCACTTTGGCGTTGCCCCTTGGGCTGATTCGCCTGATTTGAGACGCGCCCTCATGAAACAGGAAACCATGAACCCTGAGGGTATCTTTGGGCCTCCCCGTGCCCTTAACATGGAGGAAGTGTTTAACAACAAGGAGAGATGGCACAAGTTCCGCGCACGCACATCAAGCGCTAACTGGAGTGGATCGGATCGCTTGACAGAAGACGAGATTAGGAAGGATCTTGCAGCTCGCGACAAGCTTCGCAGAGAGGGTGGTTGGTCCTACGAGATGAGCAAGGACTTGATGTGAGAGTCGCCGCAGACTTGGCGTTGGTTTTGGTGGTTGGGTGACAGCTGTGTGAATTACACATGCGAACGTGCTCACGATGGGACATATGCAGATCATACGGCTGCTCAGATGGCTGAGCAAAGCCTGGTGTATTCTTTTATTCTTGCAAGGAAGCAAGAAACTTTTATTGCGGGCGTTGGGCAGCATAAGGCATACAATTATGACCGTGTTAATATTCAGCAAAATGGCAATTCCGCGTTACCTTTGAAGCTATGATGAATCTCGTGGTATGGTAGCTGCAAGTTGAACCTGCATCCGGGGGCCGGCTGTAATGATCTCGACCTGAGCTCTCATCTTCCGTCCGATCGCATGGACGAGAGAGGTAAGGTCCGAGTCCTGAGCCAGGGTTGTGTCATGGTCGTTGACAGGGCAACCGCCCCAGACGCTATGACCGTACCTGCCAGGATCCGACGCGGTTGTGCGCCAAGGTAGGCAGTTAACGCGCTGGACCCTTGTCACTCTCCAAATTTCCTGGTGGTATTCGTAACCTTCCGACAGTTTCCAGGAGCTGCCAATCCATCCACCAATTTCTTGACTCGGACTTGCGAAACGAGCCTTTCCTTTGTACTGGTTTCGGTCGCGCGATCTCCTGCATCCGCGATACATCTGGAGAATGGGTGCTAACGACAGCACGGAGAGCCGCAAGCGCAGTCGTGCCACACCAGCAAAACCAGACCACAGTGTCCCATCGAGCTTCAAGAAACGAAAGCTAGACGCCAATGGCAACCTCATTGTTGCCTCTTCCCCGACAACACCAAAGACTACTCCCGGAGCCAATTCGTCGGCTGTGAAGAAGTCGGCTCGCAGTAAAATTACATCCTCGCCCGTCTCAGCATACGACGTCCCAGACTCCCCTGAAGACAACCCGCCACGTCGAATCCGCAATGTCAGGAGCGTTGACCGACCGACTGCCAAGGTCCCGATCCC
This sequence comes from Colletotrichum fioriniae, assembly GCF_027942845.1. NCBI lineage: Eukaryota > Fungi > Ascomycota > Sordariomycetes > Glomerellales > Glomerellaceae > Colletotrichum > Colletotrichum fioriniae. Next base: position 1,882,950 of record NW_027076842.1, read on the forward strand.
GCCTCGCCGCGATGTCGACGTTGACATTTACGATATTCCCTGCTCCGACGATGAGTTGCATTCGAGCCCGAAGGAGGTGAACTCGCAGAAAGCAAGCCCTACGAAGAGAAAGAGCAATACCGCGGTCGACCACGATGTGAACGAGGTCAATGGAGGGGAAACGATCGAGAAGCCGCAGCCTCGAAAGGGCAAGAGCAATAAGGTGGCGGGTCAGGACGAGAAGGTTGCTTCGACGGAGGAGTCTTCCTCGCAGATACGATCAAGCGGTCGCCGGAGAACTCTGACAGCGAAAGCCCTCGAGCATGTGGAAAAGGTTGCCAGCCGCTCTGCCACTCCGACTTCTCATACGAGAGCCTCTGCGGCTGCGAATGAAGTGCCGGAGTCCAAAAAGGCTACGGTGAAGGCGAACCGCAACATATCTTTGCCTCTGAAAGGTATTTTGACGCCGTCCAAGCGGGACGGTACGCCAAGGAGGAGCAAGAGCGTAGCGTTCGATTCCGCTAGTGCCTTGGCTCAAGAGGAGGTGTTTTTCGAGGATCTTCCGACCAAGTCTGGGAGAGGCCGAAGACCATCTCAAAAGGTGGTCGAAGCAAAAGTAGCAGTGGTGAAACCCGCGAAGTCACGAAAGGCGCTACCAAAGGTGATAGATGAGGAGCCGCAGGGAGAAAACGAGGCGGAGTCAGCAGTCGAAAAACAGCAAGATGAAGAACCGGTTGCAGAAGCGTCAGAGCAGGAGGAAGAGGAAGACGAGGACGTTTGTTTGATATGTATGAAGCCCGATTCCAAGCCTGGAAACAGGATTCTGTTCTGTGATGGCTGCGACAAGGCGTTCCATCAGAAATGTTACAACGTGCCCAAGGTTCCCCGGGGAGACTGGTTCTGCAACGACTGTGTTGGGCAGAAGCAGTCGCGAGCAGTAGCAGCAGACGAGGCGGTGAAGACTCCCAATTTCGCACAACACCTGAGCAATCTGCAAAGGGTGTTACTAGACCGGTGTACGGGTCGCCGACGAATTAAGCTGATTGACCAGGATGATGCCTACGAGAAGGCGCATCAGCTGGTAGAGCAGACAGTACTGGCAGGGGAGGGCAACTCCATGCTCGTAATAGGGGGTAGGGGTTGCGGCAAGACCACGGTAAGTCGAAAGTCATTCTCCCTGCATCGGTACTGTTCTAAGATGAAAAAGCTCCTCGAGAGCATAGTCGACGACCTGTCTTTGCAGCACAAGAAGGATTTCCATGTTGTAAGACTAAACGGGTTCATTCACACCGACGACAAGCTGGCCCTCAAAGAGATTTGGCGGCAATTAGGCAAAGAGATGGAGACAGAGGACGAGGCCAATGCTCGGGTTTGCATCCCCAATACCTCGAGAGATAAAGGCCAAAAAAACTAACGAATCGCATAGTCAAATTATGCCGACACAATGGCCTCGCTGCTTGCGCTGCTATCTCACCCGTCAGAAATGGCACAGGCGGAAGAGGGTGTGACGTCGCAAGCGGTCGTCTTCATCATTGATGAGTTTGACATGTTTGCAGCGCACCCCCGGCAAACGCTGCTCTACAATCTGTTTGATATTGCACAGGCGCGGAAAGCCCCTATCGCAGTGATAGGTTGTACGACACGAATGGACGTAGTAGAAAGTCTGGAAAAGCGCGTGAAAAGTCGTTTCAGCCACCGCTATGTCTACCTGTCCCTCCCGAAGAGCTTGCCGGCATACTGGAAAGTATGCAAGCAGGGCCTTTGTGTAGACGACGAGGACATGGAGGCCGAAGGCATTGACGTTAGTGTCGATGGACACGAAGCTTTCCACGCAAATTGGAAGGCTATGATTGAGGTATGTTTCTAGAGCAGATTGTAGGAGGGGTGGATGGAAACTGACTTACCTTTCCACAGGTTCTGTACAAGGAAAAGGCATTCCAAAGTCTGTTGCAATACCACTACGCGACGACGAAATCCGTCTCGGCATTCCTATCAGCGTGTATCCTTCCCCTCTCCGCGCTCTCGTCTACATCACTAGACCTCGTCATTCCGCCAACGCCAAGCGGCGCGGTCGTCTCCCTCACGCCGCCAAACTCCAAGCTTCACCTTTTGTCGTCGCTCTCGGAGCTGGACCTGGGCCTCCTCATCGCAGCAGCGCGACTGGACATTGTCGCGCACACGGACACTGTCAACTTTGCGATGGCGTACGACGAGTACGGCTCGCTGATGGGCCGGCAGCGCGTGCAGTCGGCCAGCTCGGGGTTGCTGGCCCTGGGCGGCGGCGTGCGGGTGTGGGGTCGCGGTGTGGCTGGCCTCTCATGGGAGAGGCTCGTTGCTCTGGGGCTGCTGGTGCCAGCGGGTCTCGGGACGGGTCGGGCTTCGGGGTACGGCGGGCTGGAGGGCAAGATGTGGAAGGTGGATATGGCACTGGAGGAGATTCCCGCAGGGTTGAAGTTGAATAACGTGTTGGCGCGGTGGTGCAAGGAGATTTGAGCGTGAGAAATGGAATCATGCTTTGATGAAGACTGGGAATGTAGGCCGTCTTTGGAGGCATATGATATGACTAGGGCGTATAAACCAAGGCTATACACCAGCATCAGCCATTGTTAGGCTTTCATATCTACACCCCTGCGGCCTGTGACAGTAGTTGAAGGCAAAGGGGCTGCTGATACTGAAAGTTGAGCGCCCTCCTTGGCGATCTCATTTCCACAACTGGTAACCAGGATTTGGCGCCACATGAGTATCGCGCGGTCTCGTAGGGCGGATTTGGCATAAAGTGGTCTGATTGTCTATCAAGTAGGTACGCCAGACGTGCGAGATGAATACCTACCTTGGGTAGGCAAGTAGGCACGTTGATTGAAGGTTGGGGTTAATTACATTGGACCAGGCGGTTGTTTGATGCGGCGCTAGAGAGACGATCCGGCCCGGTGTCTACGCTACTTTGGAATCCAAGAAAAACCTGCAGTCTGCTTACGATATAAGATGTAGGGTGAAGGGGGGAGGAAATACGAGGACGGCGGGCAGTATTTCTATTCTCTCCAACAGACTTTAACTTTGCTGGAGTCTCTGGGGCGGTTGATTTTGTGGGATTCTTTTTGATGTTTAGTGATCATGAGATTAGTGTAATTCGGATAGCGTCAGCCAGGCGATGGTAGTACTATAGTGAAATACCGGTCGTCTTTGAGTGTCGTAGGACCGAAGCGGATCTCATTGGTTTGGTCTGCTGTCAAGTCCTAGGTTTAAAGTCTAAACCGGGCTTTGTTTTGTGGTGTGGTAGTTTCGAGGTTTGATGGCTGTTTGTTGCTTGGGGGGTGGGGGGATTTTGATAGCTGTGTAACGGCCGTAACGTCGTCGGACGCCGGGGGAAGAGGTCAACATGCAGATTATGAGGAATTTTGGGTGTGCCCTTCCTGCGATGTACTTACGGCCCCCGGTCACGAGGCAGGGGGCTTGAAGAGCGGAATGTCTGTCGGACTATATCACCATATCTCCGTAGCGGAGAATGGATGAAAACATAAAGTAGGTATCCGTAGATGATGTCACGATGTCACGGCATCGCGGAGAAACACGTGCTGAATAAGATAGAGTATGATCCCTTTCCGCCGGGGGATATATATAATTAGGCGATCTTCACGAGGCAGCGGGAGGGGAAGGGAGGAGGCTGGAGCGGCCGGGGTTGTGGTTGATCTGACGGGATGATGGGGGGTGGAGGGGGTTCGTGAAACCTTTGATCATCGTAGCAGCGCATGGGCTCTGACAGCCTGACAAAAGATGGGAAAACAGGACAGACTACCGCTCCAGACACTGCATACTACGTGAGGGCCAGTAGCATATGAGCCTGGTCAAATGCGATTGTCAGCTTGTCTAAGATATGGGTTGACGTTTGTAAGAAGACGGTGAGTGCAGTCTGAAATGTCCAGTGTGTTAGTGTAGTGAAGAAGCGCCAAGCGATGGCGGCCGCCTCGGGTAGTTTGTGGTAGTTTAAACGACGTTGGAGAGTGTCAGTGACGCCCCCCTTCGGGCGGCCGCGTGCCAAGAGCTGTAAGCCGGCCGCTCCCCTAAAAGAGGGTTTGTTTTCTTACCTACATCTAAGGTACACTCCCTAGCCCCCCTCAAGTACCTGAAGGCATCTACCGAAGTCTGGACCTCATTGGATCCTTTCCGAAGTGCGCATGGCCATGTGTGTGTGTGTGTGTGAAAAGAGGCGTTTCTCTCAAGAATGCCATTGTTCTCGTATTCGTTCATGCTGGAAAAGATGGAGATTGGTGAGTGAGCATGCCAGCCGCACGCGTGTGGTTGTTGGTGTGCGGATGGATTAGGTACTTTGGATGGACGACGGAAAGGCCCTGCAGCTCGGGAAACGTCTTGGTGTTTGATTGAATCTTGCATCGGCCCAATGGCAGCTCCCGTCTCGATACTTTCGAGGCAAAAGACAAGGTCGGGTACGGATACCTTTAGTGATCAGTCTTCCATCGGATACAGGGTGGTCCCACACGTCTGGGAACCCGGCGGCCGCCCGCCGCCACGTTGCGGCGGGTTGAATTCCGCACACGGGCATCCAATCTGGTGGGTTTTGGGGTTTTGGTGTGGTTCTCTTTCTTTGAGTTCCGTTAGGTTTTTGAGTGTCTGGGTCTCCAGGTGCCACTGTCATCTGTCATCGATCCGAGTTAGCCATGTGCCGAGAAACACCAGGCCAGGCTCTTCTCCATCTTCTCCCCCTCTCCCCCAGGACCACTGGACCACTGGACCATCTTTTGAAAACATCCAGTGGGACATCAGCCGCACGATCTGTTTGTTTCTGAGTCTTTCGAGGGGGGCTGAGCTGATGGGACGACAGAAAAAGACAAGAGAAACGTCCGAGCCGAGCAACCTGCCATGCCTTGGTTTTAGTGGCAGCACAGAAACTTGTCCACTGACTCCCCTTGTCCTACGCAGTAAGGTAAGGAAGGTACTTTGTGTGTGCGTGCGCGAGAGAGAGAATGAGGGCGGCCGCCCATGCTTCTACCCCATGCCATCCCAATCCAATCCCGTGGCCCCCGACGAGTTTCCTACGGATACAGAAGTACGAACACCTCAGTTCAGCCAAAAGGTGTGAGGTAAGGTATGCATGGGTCCCGTCCGCCTGATGGTATTTTTCTCGTTATTTTTCAATCTGTGATTCCCTCCGAAGCTGGGGGAGGGGGGGGACTGGGAGGTTGACCGCATCTTTTTTACAACGTGACATGGGACTACAAGTACTAGACGGACTGGCATCAGTTCCTTCCTTACCCGCTCTCCGCCGCTTCTTTTCATTGATTGGCCTTTTGTTCTTTTGGTCTTTCTGACGCTGTTCTTGATCAATCATCATCGTTAGTTTGCCATCTACCATACCCAAGGTACATATCCCTCCCGACCTTGAGGTCATCTCGGGTCTATTCCGTTTCCCTTAAATCTCTTACGACTTCACACTCCCAAAATACATTACCGTACATCACTCAACTACCTAACCTTGCTTGGTTCACTCCGTGGTAGTACCCCTTCTTGTTTCTTCTTACGGATACTCGACTTCCTCACCTCCAAACCTTGCTCTTCGCGGGAATCCTTGCCCTGCTCCCCTTCCCCAGAGCCCTTGTCTTCTACCGGCTCCAACCCTTTCCGGCAGGGAACCCAGCCCAAGGGACACGCATACCTTGTACACACTACACAGTATCGCACTGCGGTACAGATACTAGCATCCGTATCTGTGGTATAGGTAGCCGGTCTTCACCGTGCCATCACCGCCCACCACACACAGCTACGCCTCACGGAGCCCATCTCACCCGGCCGCCCTCTGCGCCTCCGTCCTCCGTCTCCGTGCCAAGCTGGCACTGCCTCCGAACCACAACGCATCGCTTCCTCTTCCGCCGCATAACCTGGCAAGGCCCCATTCCAATACCCTCCCGGCTTCGATCTACCGTTTTACCGCAAACTTGACTTTTCTATTCTCGTTTTTCAAATCCGAACTCCTGGGACTACATTCCCTACCTAGCTTACCTACTCAACCGACTCCTCTACACCAAATCTATTCTATTACTTGTTCTTTTTTACCTCATATCATCTTCGGCAATAGAGCTGTTTTCCCCCAAACTAGAGCTTAGCAACCTTAAACTCACATCGCATCCTCAACCCTCATCCATACTCGTCTCCAGATACAGACTTTCTGCACATGGGGTCGAATACCCGCATCTAAACTGAGAAATCTCCCTCCGCCCGCCTTCTCGTCCATTTTTCTCTACCTCCAACAATGTCAAAACGCACAACCTTTACCACAATCTCCCCTCTACCCCCAGGCATCACCCGCGATGCCGTCCTCGACTTCCTCCACAACCACCTCGAGATGATCGACCTCAACCCCCTCATCAAAGAGCGTCACCTCATCCCCCTCCGCCCAACGCGCCCCCGGAAGAGCACGCCTGCGCCTGGTACTCCCTCACCGACGAAATCTCCTACCTGCCCGGCGGCCTGGCCACGGGAAACGTCAGCTACACTTGCTGCTTCCACGACCTGCCCACCGGCCTGCAGACCCACTGCTACGCGCCCATGGGCCTCGAGATCCGCGACAAGTGGACCGTCGCCGGCTCTTTACCCGGAGAACCCATCGAGCCCGTCGAGCTCGGCATCGGCGCCCCGCTTACGGGGCTCTACATCCGCGAGGACGTCGATATGCGCTGCAACGTCTTCACCTCGTCCTTTGTCAAGAAGACGCTCAAGAAGAGCCATGGCTTGCTGGTCGACCGGTTAAAGACAAAAGTCCACCGCGCTGTCGTCGCCGCCGCGCATCAACGGCACGGGAGTCAGAACTCGCTATCGGGGTCTATAAGGTCCGGCTCAAGCGGGAACAGCGCACCGCAACCACCGTTCCCGCCGACACAGCATCAAACGTACCCGAATACGACTTACACGAACAACAACGCTCTCGGAAACCAGATCAGTCTCCCATATAGGCCCTCATATCCCAACAACAACAACAACAACATCAACCCCGTAACCGCTCCAACTCCAGCACCGACGCCCCCGGCCAGCGACGGCTCCCAAACCTCACAAAACGCATACCCGGAACCCCTCCGTGTCCGCCGCACCACCCAAACTGGCTCGACGATGTCCCATCAACATCAACATCACCAGAAGCCGTCGTGGCCGGATATCAAATCGCAGCCGTCCACAGCCAATGGTTATGCGCAGGTTAACTTCTTGGGCGGCGGCGGCGGCGGCGGCCACAACGCCTACGATGCGAAACCTTTACCTCCGTCGCCGTACGCGGGTGGGAGAGCAGCGGGAGGTGGCGGTGGTGGCGATGCCGGTCAGCAGCAGCAGCAGCGGAATGGGTGTCAGCAGAACAGTGGCGCGACGCTGCAAGGGCCCTTTGTTGCTGAGCTGGAGTGAGTGAGATCTCGCGAGAGAGGGTGGCGGAGTGCCGTGCTCTTTGTGTCGGAGTCTTTTGTTTCCCGTCGTTTCGGCCTAAGGGCTTTTTGTGTTGGTTATATAAACTCGATACCCCATATCTTTTTTTTTAGCAAATTTATAAAAGACATACACTCTAGTACATGAGAAGTTCTTTCATCGCCGCGTGAGATTTGGGTATTTTGTGTAACACAGGTGAGGCGCAGGTTCCCGTCCTGGTGTAGCAAGGTTGGTGAAGTTGACTAAGATCAAGTCTCATATTCTAGACCTCAGGCCGGGGCTGAGTTTCTTGTCATCTTTCAAATATCATTGAATTACTAAGTTCATCTCCACCAAAAGCGAATTCCCGACACTTACACACCTTTTCTGTGCAAATTTCATCGGGAGAGAGAGAGCCGCACCCAACCAAAAATGTATCGCTCTTTACACAGCGAGATCTTGTAATATTCCGAATCCCAGCTTCCTGTGTGTTCATTTGGCTTCAATTGACGCAAATTGTTGTCCGATGCTACAGGTGCTTATGAACACTGTACTTGAGCAGCCCTCCCCTCCCCCTTTCCCCTTGGACGACTTTCTGCTCAACATGACTTTCCTCGTGTGAATTTGATTCTCTGTTTGAGGGCGCCATGGGCGGCATCGCTCTCACCCTACCCCCACCCCTCCCCTCTTTCCCCGGCTTTAGAGACCTCTCTAAATTCTGAATTTTGGCTCTGGAAATTTTGCTGGTATGGATTTTGGCTGCTCTCTTGGTGCATCGAACTTTGGAGGAGAAGAAAAAGAAGAAGTAGAACCTTTTCAAGCGGTCCTGTTTAGGTAGTTTCGCGTTGATGAACCGTAACATGGATGGTTGCGTCCTAGACCAGACTGGGAAGAAGAAAACCTTTTCTTTTTTTTTCGTCAAATTAATCCGAAAATGAAAAGTTTTGCACTCTATCGATGCTCCATTTGTAGAAATATATGAACGAGACTCATTCGATACTGCCAAATGATGTTTAAAAAAAGAGAAAAGAGGGGGGAAAAAGTATCATCCCAGCCGAGTAAAATCTCGAAACCTTCACTTTGGCAAAATACAAACCGAGTGCCCGCGCATGCAGGTCATAATTGTGACTGCGGCCAACCATACAGGACTTGGAATATGAAAATTCATCTTCGGTCTCATGGTCACCCTGGCCTGTATTGGAGATATGAAAATCGAGGTGTTTCAGTCTCGCATTCACGATTATAGCAAGATGAGCGGGTTTATGGATCTTCAAAAACATAATGCTAGACTGGCAGAGTGATACATAGCGACCAAAAGCGATGCCACTTTTAACAAACACCGTCCGTTGTAGTCGATGGCCGAGCGGTACGGTTCTTGCCCTTGAATGGCGGAAGCGTATGTTGGCTCACGGTCCTATGTCATGCCATGGATAGTTTTTTTTTTTTGGACCATTCTTCTTCATAGTAATTTGGGTGACGAGCGATGTTAATGATGCAATGTCTGCATATTCACATATGGACCCTTTTTTCTATGGAATACGATGACGGACTCGGAAGGTTGCGGGTTTGAACCCAAGCTGTTACTTTCGTCTTTTTTTTTTTTTTTGTTCTTATTATGCTTCACGCTGCGTGGGTGCTCATTTCGTTGATCTCGTGATGGAATTGGCATGTAGACGCGACATCTCTCTTGAGGAAGCGCGACCAGAGAATAAATCTACAAAAGAAATCTTTGATTGGCATAGTTTCCCGATCTAGAATCACCTTGAAGAGAGAAACCATCGCCCGCTAATGACTTCAGTCCATGTCTGCCTGGCAGGCTTCCATCCAAGCCTTGCCTTGTGCTGCCTGCTAAAGCCGGACGCCCGCCCCGGCCCCCGCTTTTCCCGGGCCGAGACCCTGAACGACGCTACCCCCCGCCCGTATGAGCCTGGACCACCGCCACCGTTGCTAGCCTCGGGCGAAGCAAACAGTCAGCTCCCACCGGATCCAACCACAGCCAAAGAGCAAGGGGGCAACGAGGGGTAAGATGATGCCCAATTGAGTACTAAACAAGAGAACATGCACTTGTGACCAACACCCTTTCTCCACATCCCACTTTCCAAACCCCAATTTGGGGGCTTAGATACGTTGTGACTAATCGCACTGATTATGTCGATCCCAGGGTCCTGGTTCTGGTAATCCCGCCAAGTCCGTTCCAACGACGCTCCGCGGTCAACCAGCCTGCCGGAATACAAACAAAATCACCGGCCGAGGAAAATACATGCGACCATACCCACTGGAGAACTCGGGATCCCGTCCGCTCTCCCACTGATAAACCAGCGAGGGCCAGAGTAGTAGTCGGGTCGGAGACGACCGGCGAATGCCTGGTGTTGCATGTTTTGTTTTTGGTGGAATTTTGCCCCCATGCTTATGATTTTATGGAGTCCCTCGGGGCAAGCAAGTAAGAGAGGGTGCTGGTATTGTGCAAGTGTGTATGTGAGAGAGTGTGTGTGATAGTGTAATAGTGTGAATGTGTGTGTGTGTGTGTGTGTGGAAATAACAAGCCATCATCACCGTGCCACCGCCCGAGGCACAGGAAGGAAGGGGGGAGGAGGAGCCGGGGACCGGGGAGCCCTCAGCCCCGGTCCGAAGGTAACTCTACCGCGGACCTGGAACCGGATTCTTCAACAAGTCCGGACAAGTCTCAGCCCTATGGGCTTTGGGGGCCACGAATCGATTGGCTTGGGTGCGTTTCCGAACCAACAAGCGTCTGCTGTGCAGTATCTCAATGGCGATAGGGCTGAGTTGCGTGGGGGCACTAGAGGGATTTCCGGTGGGCTACGGCGATAGCCTAGTCTCTTCAATGGACGCCTTTTGGGCAGTGGATCGGTAGTTTCTTCGTGTAGGAGGGGGAGGAGTTATTCATATCAGGTTTTTTTGGCCCTTGTCCCTGTCCCCGGAGTGGGAAGAGGCCCCGTTTCACATCCTGATTGGGAAGTGATTGTGTGCCGATATGATGACCGTTATCAAGTCTGGAAGTGACAAGTTGGTTTGGATGTGATATTGTATACCTTGTATGACATCAAGTTCCAGGCTTCCTTTCCGTTCTCGCTGAGCCTCGTGACTCAAATTCTGCTAGTGGTACGGCTTAGCCTCTCGAACGATGGCTATAAAGTTCTCAGTTCCGAGCAGTGGCCGAGGAAACATTCGAAGCCTATAGACATTGAATCAAATCCTCCTGCTCTCTTGTCCACAGCAACCTCTTCTTCTCTTCAGATACTTCAGTTACAACATCACTCAGTCATATTACTCCAGATCCAGACAATTGGATCTACGTTGGCGAGCCGTAAATCATGGCGTCCCCAATTACTGAGAAGCAAACCATCCAAGAAACCACTATTCAAATCCCGGATTTCCTTGCAGACTGGCGCCGACACGCAAGCTGGCCATCTCCTTACCCTCCAAACCACCACCCAGATTCCCAGTACATCAAAGCCGAATCCGAAAGATGGCTACGAGGCTACTGTTATAGCAACGCCAAGCCCAACTCCATCAACAAGGGCATCAACGAACTCTTCATCTCCAAGATTATCGCTGGCGACTTCCCCGAGATAGCATGCATAATCTACGCCCACCAGCCCACAAGACACGTCCTCCTCGCCGCGCTCGTCATGCTCCACTTCTTCGTCATTGACGAGTTTACGGATAACGTGGACGATACGGAGGAGGGCGAGGCCCAGGTGCGGAGACAGTCTGCCGCCATGGTCCACGCGTTTCGGCATCCCGAGCAGATCTTGGCCACGGCCACGGGGGAAGATGGAAATAAGGATAGCGATGAGGTGTGGGTGGGTGTTCGCATGGCAGCCGACATCGCGACCCGCTACCGCAGCGACGACGTAGGCGGCACGTCCGAGTCGTGGAAAGTTTTTGTGGACACTTTCGCAGAGTACCTCGACGGCGTGGGCGACGAGGTGGCGCTCCGGAGAACGGGGCCGAACGGGGAGGTGGGAGGACACAACTGCGTGCCGAGCCGGGAGGGGTACATCGCCGTCCGACGCCGTACCATTGGCGTTCTCCCGGGCATGGCGCTCCTCCTCATCGACCGCGCCATCCGCCCCGGCTTCTTTGAGATTCCTGCGGTGGATTCGCTGTTGAGTCTCTGCGTCGACATCATCATCAACCAAAACGACATTTACAGTTTCGATAAAGAGCAGGCCAAGAGCGAGGACGGACATAACGGTGTGAGGGTCCTCATGGAGGAGGACGGGATGGGTGTGCAAGAGGCCATGACGAAGCTGGGCGAGGAGACTAGTGATCTTGTGAAGAAGTTTGTTGTAATTTGCGAGGGGCTGCCGACTTTGGAGGACGAGGTTGATGATGTGAATTTGAGAATCCTGCGGGACGGGTGCGTTTCGTGGATTTTGGGGATGGAGGTTTGGTCTACGCTTGTGACCAAGAGATATGGGATGCAGAGGTTGGATGGGGAGAGGAGGTATACGCCTACGCCGAAGAAAGAGAAGAAGCAGCCGAAGGAGCAAGAGAAGCAGCAGCAGCAGGAGCGACAGGTTCAGGAAGCTCAGGGGTCTCAGCTGGCTCGGGAGGGTATGATGAGTTTGATGAGGAGGTTGCCGGAGGATTTGATGTCTCTGCTACGGAGGATTTTTGGTTTGTAACGATAAAACTTGTTAGTCGGGATAGTCTAGTGTATATGATCTTTGGTGAATAGGCAATATGTTGGAAGAATTAATTCTCAAAGCGATGACAAGAGTGCAATGTTGAATGGGCCTGACTCTGGCCTCTTTACCGATCCTTGGCGGAGTTCGTGTGTACTGGACGAAAGTAAATTGTGCGGTAGACAACCAGAATAGGACCATTCTCTGCCGAGCGAGAGGCACAACTCGCTTCGGTTCCGCGCGCCGCTGGCTAAGACGCATAACCAAGCGCCGTGTTGGTTCGGCGGCGCGCCACAACAAACGTGACCATGTATTCAGCTACCACCCAGTGCAACGAAAAGAAGCTGTGTCTGGCCCAAGTAGTCGATACCTATTCTCGTCACGGGTTGTTGGTCGCTTAAGGCCCAGCTCTGACCAGTTGTGTGCGGTGACGCCGGCCCGGAAAAGCGGGGATCTGGCCGTGATTCCCCGGCCGCCGACCTCAACACATATTCTGGGATGGAAGTTACAGCAGGCTCGTGCTTATTTATTCGGTTGCTTCCCGTGATTCTGATAGTTTGAGGCATATGAATTCCTCGAACTGTATTGAACACTACACTCAGTTCAGATACTGCCTTTGAGACTCGAAACCTCATTTGCCTTGCCATCCATCAAAGCCAGCCTCGATTTGGTACAATGGAAAAGAAAACGACGAATGCACAAAACCCTTTGCTCCAACTAGAGCTGTTGAAGAAACTAGACCTCTCAGATACTGAGATTCGAATTCTTGATATTCTGGCCTATGACATTCTGGCCTATGACATTCGAGCGACCAGTTGGGAGACCGCTTCAGAGGCTGCATCTTACTTGGACGCTCTGTGCCCTCCTCTAGAACAGCGCAAAGAGGCAGAAGGCTACTTCTATCTCATTTGGAGCCTCATAACAGATATTGCAACCAGTCACGACGTGACAAAAGAGACGCAAACTCATCTCATCAACACCCTGTCAGCATTGCAGCAATGTGCAAAAGGTGAAATCGACATCTGGGGTGTAAGTGTATTTCGCTGGTCAATGAGCACTCAAAATTGGGCCAAAATGACTGACCATTTCAAACTTGACAGAACGAAGAAGAGAGACAGCGCGTTTGGAAAGACCTGCCATTGTTTTACATGGCCGTTGAGGCTTCTTTAAGTGGTACGTTGCCATTGAACCACTGTCGTCCCTCGTGAAGAGGGACAAGGCTGCGTGCGGACCTGAAGGCCTAACGCGAGATAAGACCCAACTCAAGAGGCGACAACAGAAAGCTTCACCTCAAAAGACGCACAAGAATGGCGCAGTATCAAAAGATTCGGCGCTATGTTACTAGGAATGGGCGTCCTGGGCCTCCACACGCAAGCAATGGACGCGTTGCGCTCGGCGCTCGAGGAGGAGCCGAGCCCCATTCCGGCGGTCGCAGAGTGCCGACTGCGCGTCGCCTGTGAATGAATTCGTCACAGCGCGAGGCCTCTCCTTGGGTGGGCGCGGGAGAACGTTGGCTATTCCGAGATGCCAGAGTACGAGAGGGACTTGACGGAGGGAGCGATAGCATATCAAGGGGTTCTGTACGAGGGTCCGCCGATCATGTGTCTCCAGCGGTGGGGATTTTGGATGGATCGGCTCGAGTGGCTGGCGAAGAGTGATAATTATGGGCTGGGTGAGGAGGTGAGGACGGAGGCATTTGAGGCGTTTGGGGTTATGAAGGAGGTTGAAGGGCGGATAGGACATACCCTGTGATGAAGCGACCATTTGTCCAGCTTCCTGCTCATGTATCATTGAAGTTCCACTCGAGATTTCTAGCACAGCTCAGATATAAAAAAGAATAGAGGATGTGTGAAGAAGTCAAAGGCTGTACGACGTCCGAGTGGATCCGAATCTCGTCGGCGTTACTCTTCTACTTGTTGATCAACGGAGTAAGATTCCCAGATCTGCCGAGCAATGAGGATTCTTCACTTGGTTCTGTGCACATGAGATGACTACTTGATGACCATTTTTCAGCCAAAACATTTTACCCTCTACCGCGGTTGCTCTACCTGACTTGTTCTTATCACAGGGGAGCCAGCAAGACATAATAGTAACTACTACCATAAGCGTAAAGTAAAGCTGCCGAGCCATTTTGCTTCTTAAGAGCCAAAGGTGGCTACTAGACATCCAGCACCAGGCTTCACGAGGAAGTGAAAGTTGTAGGGTCAACGTTATGCCACCGAACATCAATTCGTGTTACACAGGACAACTTGAGGACAGAAGCCCACGTTATCAAACAGCGGCTGTTTGATAACGTGATAACAACTGAGAGCGTATTTAAGTCGTCCTTCGCCGAGCAACGTTCAGGTCCTGTCCTAACACCGATTCCCCTTGCGACTTCAGTAGTCTTGTGACAGGCAATGGATGTCGAATCTCAAGTTCACTCATACTTTGGTGTTGTGAGCCGCATCTTTGGGATTCGAAAAGCTAGATCCGATCAGAAGGCAACATTTTCTGTTCTGATGATGATCATGAGACAACATCACCAACTCCACCACGCATGCCTCTCCTTAAATAAAAGGAAGGTATTTGTGACGTAGAAATCATGCACCAGATTGTCCCAGAAACTCGGCGTCAATATGAACATACTCAATCCCGGGGCGTCGACATCAGCATGACATCAACGTCTCCCCAAAACTTGTCTCGAAAATTCTCCGTGATTCCTGCGCGTCAAGAGGAGCGGGAAACAAGGCAAGGGTCCCGCCTTTTTTCTCCCTCTTGTTATCTTACCCCTCTTCCCCATTATCCTGCGACGCGATACATAATATACAACGACCATGCATTAGCATGAACCTATTGATCCCAAGTCTTTCTCTGGTTCCAATCGGAGGTTTTATTTCCACGACGAAATGAAGGAGAAAAGAGGGCCGATGAACGGTGAGCCGTTGGACAGGAACCTAACCGCAACCCAAACCTAGCCAAAGTATTCCCACCTCCTTCTCGTCGTGACCAAGACAAGGGAAAGAAAACTCTGTAGGACGGTAAGTATGTTCGTCGTGTACCTCTACCAGCCCGTCTTTTCGGGATGTCTGTCCCGCTCTCTTGCTTTTACCCCTCCCTCAATCTCACAGGAACTGGGACGAACATGGACAAGGGACGGCCGATTGCGTGCTCGATATCGAATACCCGGACTAATATCAAATCATCGTCGTCATGCTCACCCTCCCTTTTTTGGAAACTCTTGTGCAAGGTAGTCAAATTCTTTGATATGCTTGCAAGCGAAGAAGAAAAAAAGTATACTGTGTGGTACAAGTACAGTCGATCTATATCATAAGCAGATCCCATATGTCCCATAATTCAGACATCCTTCCCCATAACTCCCGGTATGCCAGCTGTTTTTTTATATTCTTCAAGCGGATACCTCTGTCCCCAGTATTCCTGTTGGTCGTCTTATCATTTCTGTGTGTGTGTGTATATATATAATCCTGTTGCCATTGTTGCCTTGTCAATCGTGTGCGTTCCATCCCTTTCTTGTTCGTTGCTGTTTCCCACCTTATCATCATTCGTGTTTGTTTTCTTAGCGTTTCTGAATCATCATCATGTCGCCACGACTTCGTTCTTTTCCCTCCTCTTGAGCCTCTCGAACTTATCCTACTGGCCATCAAAGATACCGTTAATGAGCTCGACCGTTCGTTTCGTCATTGACATCGAGTGTCGGACAGAAAAAAGAGATGTAAAAAGGAAAGTGGCACCGACATCCGTGGCCAGGAATCAGCGACCAGTTCGTATCGTACGCCGAGCGCATTTCGCTGTCCACCAGAGAGAACGTTTCCCATCATATCGCCCCAAGCCGAGGCAACCGACAGGATGAAAACCGGAAAAGGCGGATGGAAGAGAAGAAGAGAAGGGAATTGGAGAAAAGAGAATCAATGTCGGACAAAAGGGGGAGAAACCGCATCAAAAGTCCTCGTCCATCAAACACCGATACCAGAAGAAGGCACAACACGCAAATACCCAGAGGGCGCGCATGCTATGCCCGCCCGCGATCTGCGCCATGTCGATCTGTCCAGAAGGATGGCCCGCCCTGGCCCTCGCCGCCGCTGCCTCCTCCCGCCGCCGCTCCTCGTCCGCGAACCTCACGCGACTGTACGGATCCTGCGATGGGGCGTACGTCGGTGGCGGATGCCGCACTTGCTGCTGCGAAGGCTGCCGCTTCACCGAAGGCTCGGTCCCGGCGACGGCCGTGGCATCCGTCCCGGCCGTGTTAGCGGTTCCCGCGGTGCCCGCCGTCCCCGGCGCCTGCGGTGTCACCATCTCCATCATGGGGATACGTCGCGGCTGTTGCGCCGTGTATGGGGTCGGCGTCGGTTGACGTGGTAGCGGCGGTGGGTGCGTTGGTGGAGGTGCTGCCCTCCATCTCCGGCGCCAGTTGGAACCGAGCCTCGGGCCCCTCCTCCCCGCCCCGCCTCCTCCTCCTCCGTCTGATGAGGAAGAATAGGACGAATAGTTGGAATAGATGGAAAAGGAGCTACGGTGAGGGTGTTGTCGGCCAAGTACGCCAGAGCTTGCTCGGACACTGGCTCGTTCACTGTTGCGGACTCGTCCGTTGTAGTTGAACTCCCGAACAGGACGCTCGCCGCCGTTGTTGAGGGTCGTCGAGTCGGCTGCTCCTGCTCCTTGCGCAAGACCTCCCAGTCCTGTTACGCCTAGTGGTCGTTGCTGTCGCTGCTGCTGCTGCTGCTGCTGCGCCTCCTGCATCTGCTGGTTATGTTGCTTCTGTAGCTCCTTAAGGTCCTGCAGCTGCAGAGCCGGACGCTCCATTTCTGGCGGGGAGTATACTTTGGAGGATAACATCATTGCTAGGGGTATATGTGATCCAAGGGGAAAAGGAGGAATAAGGTCGCCGCAGACCTTTGTCAAAGGACAGCTATTGGCGACTTACCCTTTTCTTGATAGGGTAGGGTAAACGCGTACGTTGGGCCGCAAAGATCAAAGTGACGTCGAAGGAGGGGGGATGGAGGGGGAAGCGAATCTGTATCAAACAACCAAACTGGAGCCCCCTACTGACTCGGCACCAGATGACGCTCAGGGCAGGATGCACTCAACGTCCAGCTTTCTCCGACGAGGTATGACGAGCACGACGGATCTCGCACTTGCGTGTACGTATGCGGAGGCCCCGGATAAGCATGGGCGAGACCTTCTTCGTCGTTGAACACTCAGAGAACAAACGACGAACTCGGCGAAGACGGAATATTGGTGACAACGCATACACGCGCGGGTTGGTGAAAAGAAAGGTAGGGCTGGTGATGGTGGCTAACACGCCGAAGCTCCCGTCGAAAAGTCAACGACGTTGCCCGCGCATACCGAACCCATTCTTTCCCCGTCCCCGTCCAGCCACTCCCGCCTTTCCGTCCATACTTTCTTCTGCTTCACTCTTGCTGAGCCTCACTTGGGAACAGCGCTGGTTGGGCGGGCTGTGCACGGTGAAGCATTGAGAAAGCCCCCCCTCCCTCCCTCCTCTCTGACCCATGAACGAAACCCCCAGATTGACTTTGGACTTGCCTGGCTCAAGCTTTACCCTCGCAGCCTTGGCCCGCGGTTCTGAGGCGGGATTATGTTTCTTGCGGTCTCCTCGACTTGCCCCCCTCCACCCCTCCAAGGCGTGTAAAAAGACGGGCGGCTGAGCACTACCCGTACGTCATTGGGAGGAATAAGAAAGACGCAGAGAAAGGCAAGGTAAAAAAGTCTTGGAGTTTAAGTTGTATCCCAAGGGTCCGAGGGTCCCAGCTGGTTTCCACGCAGCGTAGCGTCCATTGTCTCAATGATACCATTCATAGTTCGACGTGCCGTTTCTCGGTTGCGTCTACTGTAGGTCAGGGGAGGTAGGTCGATAGTAGCCGTAATACTAGCATCCCGTCTCCCGTGTGTGTGCTTATATATCATGGATGTGTGTTGATAGTAACAATATGCATGTAAGTGCACGCTTTACCCGTGATATGTGTGTATGATCATCATGCCAACACAGCACAGAGATATACGACAAAAGAGAGCAAAAACGCCCTTACATCCTTGCCATACTATACGAAAAAGAACGGCATGAAAGAAGGGATCTCGGCGGGCTTGAGATTCTCGGGAACCACCCGGCAATCCAAATGTTTCGTGCGTCCGCCATCGTCTCGTATGTATGGCAAACGCACGCCCACCGGTTCGCCCCTCTTTCGTTCTCTCACTCGGGAAGCGTGTAGAGTAAACCGCAAGGAGAGCAACGATGTTGGCGTCCGGCGGGGCTCTGGGGAAATCGGAGGGGGGGAAGGGACCCGGCCGATGTGGATGATGTGCCGGCCGGGGCGAATCCTGCAAAGGGGCGATCGTATACACCGTCGGCGTCGGCTTCGTTTTGTTCGGTTTCGGAATGTGGGGATTTTTCCTTCTCGACCGCTCTCTCGTCCACGGGTTTAAGCTATTGTAGTAGCCCTTCACGTTTTCCCAATCCTTCATCAGCCTTTCTGGTGGGGGTGTTTTTTTTGTTTGCCACCTGGTCGAGTCAGTCGCGACATGTCATCGTCGGAACTCTGCAGTGCGTCCAAAACCATGGCTTGCTTCTACGGATGGGAGAATTAATCCAACCCCCCTTCCCCCGGGGTTTTAATTGATGATGTCGCCGGCGGCCGAACCGGCGATTGGAAATTATCGGAATGGATTCCGCCAAGGGTTCACGGCCTCGGCCGCCCGCCGCTCGATTCTTCATGGCGTCTAAAAGTCTGGCCGCAAAATGCTCGGATGTTCCTGAGGAAAGGGGGGGGAAGGGTAGGAAGGAAAAGAGACAGCG
This sequence comes from Colletotrichum fioriniae, assembly GCF_027942845.1. NCBI lineage: Eukaryota > Fungi > Ascomycota > Sordariomycetes > Glomerellales > Glomerellaceae > Colletotrichum > Colletotrichum fioriniae. The sequence goes on from NW_027076842.1 coordinate 1,901,787, forward strand.
CTAGCTAAGCTGTCGTCCAACGTCGCAGGGCAGATAATCCGGCAACATGGTGCGGCAAAGACTCGTTCGAGATAAGTCTTGACAAGTTTGACGGCCAAAGTGTAGTGGCGGTGGTACTGGTAGTTCGTTCATCCCCCTTCTTACTCCCCCCCACGGTACGGAAGATGACCGACAACTTGGACGCTAGGAAACGTAGCGTATGGAGAAAGAACTTCGGTCTTTTTTTTTCTGCTCGTCTTTTTGCGCAGTACGAGATACCACGCACTACCTTAGCTCGTTTCTGCTTTGAGGCTTCGACCGAGAACAATAGCTTTCTTCCCTCTCCATACCAGCCCCCGATGCGTGGGGCCCCTTCTTTTTCTCCCCTCTTGAACTGCCGACACGCCGATTACGAAAAGAGCAACGTGAAATGAACCTGCGGGCAACGCTGGTCCCGGCAGACAGGAAAGAGGGAGGGTAAAAAAGAGCGGTCACGGGCCATGCAAATGAGAAGTGTGGCTATCGTCGCATTGCCTAGAGATCCGGGGCATCTCCTTGTTTTTTCCTGTCTCCGCACACACACACAACTTTACACAGCACGACAGTCACACACCCCGGCTTTTGCTGATCAAGCAAATCGCTGGCGCTGTCGATCCGGTGCTTGTTCGGCAACCGTACGGATTTACACGCAAATCGAACGGCATCTCAGAGAAGGGATAGGCAGAGGGGAGACAGCCTGAGACTCTGAGAGAGAGAGAGAACGTGCTCTAGATCGGAACCCTTAGAATGCCTCTACCGTTCCAGTTCCATCCTCCGATTGGACAAACGGGCAGGAAAAAAAGGATATTTAACCTAAATCCGGAGGAAGCATGCACGCGCGTGCCACCAGAGTTTCCCGGCATCTCGATCAGACGGCGGACTTCGCTGCCCGCTACACACATGCACGACACGGAATCCGGACAAGTTCGCTTTCCTCCCATTTCCTTGAGCCACGTGAACGTCTCCATGCCTGTGACTACGGCACCTACCTACATGGGATCAGACAATCAGGCCATTAGAGGCTCAAGCAGCGCAAGAAATAGCAGGTCAGAAACGGGCAACGATGCATTCCTAAAACCGGGCAGGCGATTTTTTGTTCTTGTTTCTTCCCCTTCTCGCGGGCAGCCGAGGCTAATGTATTGTATACCCAACACCGACAGAAACCCATCTATGCTACGCTGGTCTAGACTCTGATAGCCGCCGCCGTCAGCTACCTTTAGCCTAGAAGCAACGAAAAAAAAAAAAACACCACATTCAACCCGGGACTACGGTTCCTAAGCCCCGCGTCCAGAGGACTTATCCTAATGCCCAGGTAGGCGGGCACGGTGGGATAGCAGAAGTGGTTATTGTGATGATTCTCTAGTGAATCTCTTGGTCCAAACGCCAAAAGCCGTCTCCTCGAAGACGGACAAGGAGAAAAAGGGGGTTTAGCGGCTGGTCCAAGATGCGTGGATGCCACGGCACATTTAGCTCGCACCCAGAAGAGCGGAACCTACCTGTCTTTGCCAGTCTACCTTTGGACATTGCATGGCATGGCAATGGCGTGGCTTCCTCCCTCCAGTAAGCTGTCAAGCAGCGACGCCGTGGAGATAAGTTTTCGCCACAGCCTAAAACTTCGTTTGTGTCCATTGTGAGACTCGAGCACCACATGGCTTCATGCCACGGCACAAAATCTCGTTGTGTGTGTGCGTGTGCGTGTGCGTGTAATGTGTTCCTACTCGCGAGAGAGCAAAGGAAGATGGCATCTTTCCCGCCCATTGGTCGAAAAGCCCCCAAGTGGTGACACCCACAACATCGCGGTGATACGGAAGGATAGAGAGAAGAATGTCTGCCGGCCACGTGAAAGATGTAGGACAGGCAGAACGCGGCGCCCAACGGAAAGCCACAACATTCCTCTATTCGGTCCCCGGGTAGCTGCTGCATCCTATTGAGAGTCGAGACACCGGGGGGAAAGCCTAGAAGCGTGATCTTGCATATTGTTAGCAAAAGACTACCTCATATTGCTATTTGGTCCAAAAAAAAAGCCGCTGGGGAAAGTGTGAAAGACACAGCACAGAGAGGCTGGCCGGAACTGGTAGTCAAGAAGTGTACGGGCATTGTGTATCACAACATAAACTACTCCATACCATCAAAGAATGTTCAAAAATGTAAGACAAGAACGGCACACACACCACGGGGATTTTGCATCGAAACAAAGCAAACGAGGCCTTCCCCTCCCCACCATCTTCTTCTTCCCCCAGCCCACCGGCAAACCGTTTGCTTTATGGCACTTGCCACAGGGACTCAGCTTCCGTTGCATAAACACTCCTGCACCCCAGAAACGGGCCAAACATCACCAGATGCCGCTGAGTAGGCTGAAAAGAGAAGTCCATCCTAACTTGCGTCTTTCTGAATTGCACGAGGCTGGGAGAAGGGGAGAGAATCTGAGGCGGGGATGACGACCAACCTGCCAGGCTCTAGACGTCGCAATTCTATCTCGGCCAGGCGCTTGCATGTCTGCCGGGCTGAGCATAATAACCCGTTGTAACAGTACAGCAACAAGCGGCTCCGCGAGACCGAACATTGATGAGAGGCTGTAATCTCATCAGAGAGATTGCTAGTCAACAAACGTCCCGGTAGTTGGGAATGGAAGTGGCTCCCGTTGCCGTTAGCCATGGCCCGTAGCCCGATACCTGTCTGCGCGCGCGCGCGCGCAACTTTTGGTTTCCTAATTTAAAAAAAAGAAAAAAGGGATGACAAAACCCTGAGCTGTGGCAGTAATCCCCTTGGAGAATGGGGATTTCTTCTGCCCCCCTAGTTGCCGTGGGATTAAGCTCAACCTTCTAATGGCATTCTAGAACTTGGATAGAACCCTCCCTTGAGCCTTCCTGACGGGCCCTTGACGGGGTACCTGACGGGGGGCTCGGGAGCCACGTAAATGCGGGTTCTCGGATGAGATCATGAGCGTGTGATGAAAAGCCCCTTCTAGCCTTCCCGAACCCCCCCTTCCTTCACCGTCACTCCCAATTGGCAATTTGTGAGCCCTTCTTCAATGAAACGAAACCCCTTCCAGCCCCCGAACGGAGCCTGGGGAGACTAGTATTCATGGATGTCGGCAACCAAGTTCAAACAAGTCTGGGAAATGAGGTCGGGCAGTTCAAGGTGGACGAACCCCACGCCTTCCAGGCTCTCTCGCTCTCTCTGCTGGCGACGCGACACCATATATCGGCACTGATGTACCGTGTACGGGACTTCCATAACATCATGGCATGCCATACTTACCCATGCCTATCCAGCATCGGAGGGAGGCTGTGGACAGTGGGGAAGGTGAGCCCAAATGTCCGTCGTCGTGTCGTACGACGGAAGGGTGCCGATCGCCTAGAAGCACGCCGAGAAAGCCGCTGCCCTATTCGTACCCTCCCTTGCTTTCGTCTGGCGTATCCGTATGGAGGCGTCAGCGATGCGGTGAGAGAGAGTGTGTGTGTTCGGTACTTCAAAACCACAACCCAGGGACTGGACTGTGTGCTACCCATGGGATACGTACGGATATTGACATGGGCCATGGGGGTGTGTGACCACGTCTGGATCCGGTTGTCACGAACCGGGAGCGGGTGCGGACGGGGTCAAGAAAGGCGGTGTTGACTGATCCAGGGTTGAAAGTGAGATAGGATTCGAACCTTCAGAGTCCATCATTGACTGTGTTCCTTTCGGTCTTGCCCAGAGATGAAGCAACAATGGACCCGGGGTCCTGACAACCTGAGGTGGGTTACGATGTATTCTCTTTATTGGGCGGTAGCGGGGATAGCCGCCATCGTCTCGACCTTCTTTCTGCAAAGCTGAGGAGAGCCTATTTTGCCTTTTCATGTCTCTCTTTCGCTGCTGGCCCGGGAGTCTCCCCGACGTGGCAGGTGGAAAAAGAAAAAAAGCAAAGTGGCATCCCAAGACAGAGTTATTATGCGATGCGTTTGTTTGGATGGCATCATTGGCTATCGAGCCGCAAAATGCCCGAGCTTTCCAAAACCATCCACCTGCGTGTCTCAATGGCACATGTGTATCGCGTACGTAGTTCACGGCCAATGGGACACCATGTCGTCGACTTGGTGTTTTGAGGTTCGTCGTCGTTATTGCTGAATTCCATGGACGTCTCTGTTTTCCGAATTCCGCATAGCAGGGGACCAGGCTAGCCATCTCTAGAGTCTGTCTGGCCGGAGAGGGCGGTACTATTGCAAACTGCATCTTCCAAGCTTGTTTGTCCCCGGGCCAGTTCCCAGCTTACAAGGGGGAATTGGACACCGCTATTATCTCCCTAATGCCGAGAACAGACGAAGACGAATGCGCGCGCGCGCGCGGGGGAGCTGTGTGACATGAGATTGTGCGGCTTCACTCTACAAGACCAAGGAAAGGGAGACGGCCGCTTGAACTACCGATGTCAGGCGCGACGAAGATGGCAAGGGAGCTCCCGGTCCCTTGCCATGTGGCATTGGAGATATTGGTCCCGCGATTTCCCATCGGGTCTACAATCTAGCACCATCCGTGGCATGCATTATCAAGTGCGAGGAAAGCTAGCCGCCTCCGATTTGCCGTTGCCGCACCCTGTCTTTTTCTTCCTTCCTGCGCGGCTTCCCTGGTTTCACGCTTGATCGGCCGAGCCGGTAGCCGGTGGCCGGCCGCACCGCGTGAGATTGGCGACGGCTCCCGATGAGGGTTGAGCAGTTCCGCTCTATTTCAATCTAGTGAAATCCAATGGTTCCAAGCCCAACCGGTCGGTCGTTCGGTCGTTGGAGGCCGTACCTGTCATGATGATAATATATCTGCACATGATGGATGATAGGTAGTCGTTGGCCAACCGGATGAGATCTCGGTGACAGTGATTGACTTAGGGTGAGAGACAGGTCGTCGAGAAATGTCAGCTACTGGCCAACCCTTGTATATAGCCAACGTCTCTTCGTCTCAGTAAGCGGCGTCAGCTCTCTGCCTTTTTTTCCAGCCCAGCCTACCATGTGCCAGCGTACCAGCCTAACCCCAGGTGTGCCCGGCAGGCCCCCCAGCCCAACCCCAAATCTTCCTCATGACCAGGGCCCTGGGAACATCGTGTTCGAATTTCCCTGTGGCTTGCCTGGCCACGTGGCAATCTCCACCACTGAGACCGAGCCAGCCCGGATCTGGCATCGGTTTCTGGATTTTGTATGCTTGAAGCCTCCCACAGTGTTCGGAGTAGCGTCTCCTATTGTTGGGTGGGCCAAGAAACGCATCGTACGGTTCGTGCCTACACGCAATTCACCAAAGAGCAGCGTCGCGAGCTGATTTGACATTTGCGTCGTCTAAACAGCCGCTAGAGGCAGAGTGTGGCAGTTGGAAATTAGCTGAGGCGCTATCGTGCATGCCATTCAGCCGAGAAGTGAAGACCAGGATGGTTGGGGCACTTGGACTTTTTGACATCTGCAAGTCAATGGCAGGCTGTCTCGCCCCGTAGAAGCGGGATCGCGCGCTTATCAGTAGGCTTGTGTGGTGGACAGGGCCTGTGGTCGATAGGACGAACTGGTTTGACGCCCGATGGGTGAACGGCGCCGGTAAGCTCTGACTCTTGGGTGGTGCAAGGGCTTGCGCGCAAAGTATACCGTATCATGACTCCTGCCAATATCCGTATAGATGACCTTGATATTGGCGCTGTCGAGACTAGCCAGGCCGAGGTTTGCAGTAAACGTTGCTTCTAAGACGTTAATGAGTCTCACGAACCGAGAGGCCGGCTGACCCCCACCAGGTCGCACGTTTACCAAACAATGAAGCTGTATCCGTCGCGTCATGGACACAAAGTACGGCAGCTCGCCAGGCTCTCAGGGTTAACCCCCAACGAATAAACAACGGCAGGAAGAAACCAACCGTTCGAGATAAGCCTTCTCAACACACGTGTGGCTGCAGAATGACGGAAGCCACCCCGCATCCGGATTGACGGCAGAAACGGGAGAAGAAATTACAGAACCCCCTCACAAGATATCCACGTGGAAATAAAGGGGGAGGGGGGTGAGCAAACTGATGAGAAGCAGGGCATCTCCTACCGCTGGGCACCCATCGTATGATCTCTCGACTCCATCTTGAGTGCTTCTCGCTCCCCTGGCATGGAATTCATATGGATATGCGCGTGATGCAAAGGAGGAGGTGGGGGTTGTTTGATCCAGAGTGATTTATGCGGCCTTCTCCCTGTCAATCGCGGGAGATTTTCCTTGACTAGCAACTACAGCTGCCACCCACGCGCGCAGTGTTGCAGTAACGCTTTTCCTCAAGTCTGTGGAAATTGACGCATTGTGGGGTTTTCCAACGGCCCTTGCAAAGTGAACGTCAAACGTACGCACTCCGTACTTCAACTTGTCGTGCTGGTATTGGGTAGATCAATCTCTCGCCGTTTTCTTGGGATACTCGACGGTGCCGTGACTGAGGAATACTTGGTGATTGCTTCGATGATGGGACGATCGACGCCCAAGATCGCTAGCCCTGAGCTAGGTAGGCCGTTGAGTCCTTTGATGCTGCAGGATCAGCCGTACGCATCTGTTTGCGAGCATCCGTCCTGGGCCAGGCCACATGAGGTGTCAAGTCGGGTAGCTTCGTAGCAACCCCTGTCGGCCCCGAGAACGACGAGCCATGTCTTTGATTTGTCTCTTTTTCTTTGCTTTTTTCTTCGAGCCTCCAATCGCCAGCCCGTCTCAGATGCCTCTGAAACGGCTTTCAGCTGATTAGCCACGAGATTCGACACGTGTTGAGTGAGCGCCACATGGCGCCGCCAGATTTCTCCACATTTCATCATCCAGGCTACTTACTGTTGGGAGGAAGTATGCCGAATCGTCGATGCAAGTTTATGGTACGAACTCCTTGAGGCCCCATTTCGTTGCCGAAACCCTGCTTCAAAGATGGCGTTCTCGCCAGGCTTCAGTGCGAAATGCCTTGAAGCGAAGAGTGTGGACTCAAATGCGGAGCGCTTGTCGGATAGGCGAACCATAACGAATATTACGGAAAGTGTCGATGACCGAGCAACTGCGCTGGCACTGTGTCAGGAATCTCGGTCCGCAAGCCGTGCTTTGGCAGGTGTCGACTTCTTCTCTACTCCGGATTGAGCTTGGTGCACACTGGCGCGACCCATAGGGCCTGGGACAGTGAAATGTATACCTAGAGGTATCCGAACACCTCACGCTGCGATATTGCTCGAAGATTGGTATACTGTGTAGTGACCTATCATGGGTAGCCCCCTGGTCAGGGAATACCCCCAACGAAATCTGACCCGTGCTAGCAGCCTTGAGCTTGTGAACCTATCTTTGACGCAAAGTCGCTGATTGTGCGCTACCAACGTCTGGTGAATGGGTTGCTACAGCGATTTATGCTCTTGGCAACGGGGCTCATCTTGCAGCACCGCGACGTTGTTCATTGTGGATGAAACACACAAAGCGGTATTCGTTGGACCGCCCATTATAGGATGAATCAGACGGATGAGTGTGTGCATTCTACACGATTCCACTGCTCGCGATAATGGGCCGCGAGGGAAGAAACAAGCCGAGATCGGTTAGTGGTCTAGCAATTGCCATGCCTTGTATGCTTGGCTGCCTTTGGCATCTTCGACTTCTGATGGTGTGCTGGGAGCATAATGCACTTGATCCGTTACGCCGGGCGTCCGCGGGCTTTCGTTTGATCTGAAATCTGACGTGGACACGAAAAGAATGTAAGGTTTGTGTACTGCAGCAGTGCAGAAGCTTTGGCTGCCCAATCGCTGCCAAAATTTGGTTCGCGACCACATCAGGGACAGACGCGGGAGGTCAACGAGCGAAACGTCAGACGTTTGAAACCGAGAGGTAGCAAGGTTGGATGAAGCGAAGGTTAGAAGATCCGGCCCCCAAAAGGACTGAACGGGATAAGGTGTCGAACTGGCTAATTGTGAGTAGGACCCATCTTCCCTTCTCGTCATCATTGTGGTATTCCACAGCAAGGTTGCCTGGTTGCCTTCACCTCCGTTATGGGACTTTGAGAGGCGAGCTTGAATCAAACCGCAGTCACCGACCCCTGTATGGCCTGGGGGTGTTTAGCTCGTGTTTCCACGAAGGCTTCTAGAAGGTTGGACGTTACTTGTGCGGAACGTCAACGTGGATGTCAGGCAACGGGGCAAGACTGCAAGTAGCCTTGAACCCCACTAACCCCGGTATCACAGAAACGATAGGCTATTGCAGTCCTGAAGCGAACCTATCCGTAGCATCCGTTGTCTCTGTACTGTCACCGCGTGGCTTGTTGCTACAGGATGTGCTGATAGGTAGCGGGCCGGTAGACAAGGCTCAGCAGGGTTTGTACCTGCGGTCGTGATGAAGCGCGTATATCATTGCAGCATAGCTGTAATCCGTAGGCTATAAAGACCGAAATGATGGAGCTAGCTATCGACCGGTCACTGCCGAATTCCGAATAGACTGAAGGGCGTTATCATTGATATTCCCTTGAGTACCTGCGGCGGGAAAGGCTAAAGCTTGCGGTGTGAAATGATAGACACATTGGTGTCCCAAGTAGCCTATCGATGCTGATTGGACGAGATCGTGGAGTCAAAGATGACTTTGGTAGCAAAGCGCTAAGCTGTGGATGAGCCTGAAGAGGCTGCTTATTGCCTAGCGTTCCATCCATCCTTTGTTAGTCAATTGAAGAGGTAGGCCTGGTTGGCAGTCGGCGTCCGAGTGGGCGTTTTGGGGGATGCACGGCTCCTACTGCCGAGGGGGTAAGGATCGGCGTCCAGGGACCAAGGCACCAAAGCAACTTTGTCGGAAATAACGAGCCACGGAGGGCCCATCTGGCAGCTCCTCCATCATTACGGTGACTCCGAAGTCTACGTGTACGGGGTATTTCTAGGTCGCATCTGCGAACACCTGGGTACACGCTCATCAGCCAGCTCAGCGTATCCGAACATGTATGAGACTAAGAAAGCGTATCAGCGGGGCTGGAAAGGTATCGAATGCACATGGTCCATACGGACCGTTGAGATGTACGGATAGGCGGGCTCAGCCAGTACGAGCCAGCTTCTATATGGTGTCAAGATAGGGTACCGTGAGGTTGGGTTTGCCAATGGGGTAGCACGGTAGGTACGACTAAGAAGGCTGTTATGTTAACCCCTTTGCCGATAGCAGAGTGCCTGTGCTGTGTTGCGCGACCGTGACAAGTGTTGAAGAAGAAAATGCAGTGCAACATCCGAGATGGATTGCCGAAGAAGATTGCCGATCGAATTGTGTTTTCTAATATTTTGCGTTTGTCATGGTTCGTCTTCAGTATTGTGACAGTGAGTCTTTCGATTGCCGTCAGGTTGTTTCAGGCGTCCTGAATCGCCGACGGGGGAAACGCCGCCCTTGCGGTCCAGTGAGGTGGATTCGAGGTGAAGTATCCGTATGTAAAGAAACAGAGGCTCCCAGGTACGAGTACTGCATAGTAAGTACTGCATAGTAATGTAGATGCTCTGACTCCGACAGTCTCTGTCAGTCTCGGTTGACCATGGCAGTGCAGACAAACATTGGATGACGTTGGATGCGTATTGGGCTTTGCGCACCAGCCCGTTGAGGTGAAGTGAGGGGACGGGTGCGGAAGCCAAAGAAGTATTCGTACACTAACGTAAGGTGTAGTCGCGGTAGTGTAGGTCCTAGGATGCTGTGACGCTGTGCTTGGGCAGAATGTCAATGGGCATATCCGTAGCGCGTGTGGATTGGTACGACGGTGCCGGTCGGCTGGGGGTGCCGAGGCATCCTTCAATCATTCAGCAGAGGAGTGAGAAAGAAAGGTTAGTAACGGGTACCGTAGGATGCCACGATGTTCGCAGTAAGGCGATGACTGTGGTATTGTTAGTACACGAGGGGCCCGGGGGGGGATTGGAGGTGGCGTGGGCGATTTTGGGTTTGAATGTCCTGCATGGTGACGATCAATGGGCGACGAGCATCCCGACCTTGGAGTGTCGAGAACGTGGTTGTGTCGAGAAAAAAATAAAAATAAAAACAGCTGAGCCTGCGTATCCGTACGGAACATGGAGTAGCAGCGTTTGGTAAGTGGGTAAGATGGCAGCCCAAAAGGATTGAAGGGGAAATGAGGGGAGGGGCGGCAGGTGGCAGGACCAGTCCCCAAGGCAGGAAGGAGCAGGGGGTGTGGTGGCTCTGCGTGGCAGCAACGTGACGCCGCCAAAGAAAGACGCGGGTCCATCTGGATCCACTGCGTGGCTGCAGGGAAGGCGCGGGCCCAAAACAGCTTGGCTCGGTGGGAAGGATCCCTGAGGCCACGCGCCGATCTGTTCGGCCTGGTGTTGAGACTTCCAGGTGCGGCCCCATAACCTGTGCCTCATTGGCAGATACCGGGTATGTTGTACGGTGTACATCCGTATGAATAATTCACCGGTCTTCTTTTTTGCACGACGGCGCAGTGCAGGTGGTTCCCCAGTACCTTCTCTGTATGTTTACAGCCAGGTAGTACCTCAGAACACGCTGCCGACAAGGAACTCGAGGTAATGTCGACCATCGCGTTGCGTCGAAGGAGTGGGAAGAAACGGCGCAGACCCAGCAAATACACTTTTGTTCGCTACACTACTCTCGTATGTAGGATTACGGAACCGGGGGAAATTTGAGGTACATTTGACATTAAAAACGTCAGGCGTCTGATCACTGGTAGGCGCAGACCACCTACGCAGTGAAGTGCCGGTGGGATAAAAGTGCGGAACGGACGGTTTTGTTCCAGATCTTGGTCCCAGTCTTTTTGGTGCTTAGATAATGCGAAGTCTAGGCACAGGCAGGTAACGGAAATAGTGGCCTGGGAGGGAAGGAAACGGAGAGAGAGAGGGAGAGCGCGAGAGAGGCAGTTGCTCCTACCTGCCAGGCCTGCCAGGCTGTGTTAAGCTTGTCTTTCTTTCCATCTTCTTTCCTTTCCGCACCTCCCTGCGTTCATGGGGGGCAGGAGGTAGGTACTCGTTACCGTCTGCCTTCCACCGCCTCGCCACCTTGTACTCGAAAGGCATCTTGCCTCGTACCCTTGTCGTACCCACCTCTTTGGCATTCTTCCTACCGTTATTGGTCGATAGATCTGGGTACCTGCCTGGATCATCCGGCGACACATGGGAGCCATGAGATGGGAGCCACCCGGTTTTGTTTCTGCACGCCTCTTGTCGATTCTCTTCCTCTCTTTATTTTATCTTCTTTTGCCGAAGGAGTTTGTACACAGTGCCAAGAGTGCGAAGCCCCCGCTCTCTCGCAAGTACCTTCTTTCGCCCTCTTCCCAATGCTCAAGGACCTCAACTCATTCCCACTCAATATCCACTTTGGCCCGTCCTCAAGCATCCAATTAACACCACAATTAGTAGCAGCATGGACTATCAACCGCGACCCTTTACGGTAACCCGATAGCGTCGTCAGCCAAAGACACTTCTCGTGCGCTCGCTCTCGCTGCGCAGCGTGCGATCTCAGGTGCCCAAGTGGGCTGGCGGGCGCTGCACAGCGTATTCGCATCAAAACATCATCATCACCGCCTTTTCAACATCCCCTCTTAGGCCCCCAGCCTCATCCACCGGTGGGACTACCCGCCGCACGACGTTTCCCATTTTCTGGATCCTGCTCCATAGAGTCTGGACGTGTTCGTTTACTCCATACCGGCAATCATAGTCCATCCTCACTGTGCCAGTTAGATGACCGGTTTGTAGTGTATCTGCAAGCCCGATATAGTCGAAGCTGTGGGCTCTCTCGCTTCTTCGAAATGCACGCTCATGTCCCGATTTCCAAGCCCGTCTAGCCTAGTCTCTTTTCTCAACCTAAGCTTTACGGATCACAGATGCACGTGTTTTGACAACGCCTCTCTACCTCTCTCTCTCTCTCTCTCTCTCTCTCTCTCTCTCTCTCTCTCTCTCTCTCTCTCTCTCTCTCTCTCTCTCTCTCTCTCACTCCCTCTCTCTATCCCATGCCCCGCCCATCTTCACAACTAAACAAACTAACCCCACGTTGTGTATTCCTATCGTGAGAGATAGTTCAGGGCGGGCTAGTATAGCACAACTTACCGGCTCTTATGTTGCCACGCTAATCCTCACAGAGTTCAAAAGTCGTCACTTATCCAGCACTTCCCTTCCTGGAGCCGACATGGCGGGAGTCATCAGAGTTCAGAACCAGATATCAGACGGCGAAAGAACCCGCACGTTGCCTGCCTGGCCACCTACATAGTAACATGCCCGCGGCACCTCACACACCCTCTTGGCCATGTCTTCCGAAGTTGCCTACCTGGTTGACCTCTTTTAACCTCTCAACTTTCTTTGGTATCTCTTCCCCGTTGGTTGCTTGGGTGCCCCGCAGGTGCTGCCTTGTGCCGTGCGTGCTTAGATCGCTCCCCTGGTCCCCTATCCGTCCACACACCCATCCAGTCCATCGGCATCTCAGACGCCCGTTTTCCGAGTATTCCCAAAGGCAGAAGGTGCCTTACCCGGGGGCCTAGGCCTTGTCCAAAGTCCTCTGACATCAGAGTAAGGCACATCAACATAAGATGGACGTCCATTACATGGAGCGGCGGCGGCAGGCACCGACAGAGGTAGCGTGCCTTGTGGTCTTGGAGCATGAAAGTTCCGACATCGCAAGGTCGTACGGGGTATGTAAATCGTATCATGTTGCGCCCCTTCCTGGCTTCCGTGAAAGGGAACTCATAGATGCATTGGGCCTGCAGGTGATAACTCATTCACACATTGTCTTGGTGCATTTCAATGGCGAGATGGATGCTGCAGACTATAGGCTGCGATATAGTGCCAGAGTCAAGCCATATTGGGAAGGGGGAGAGGCTTTCTGATAATGCGCCACAGCATTTACCTTCTCAACGGCTGCTTGCGAACCCCATTCTGGGATATATGTCGTTGACAACTTTCTGGTCCCAGCACATGATCGGCGTGTTTTTCTTATCAGACTATGCTAATGCCAAGTCTTTCCGGTCGTTGGGGAGTGAGGGAGTATCCGTACAGTTCGATTGGCAGGGCTCGATGGGTTGCGACACGCTCTGTAACACCGTACCTGCGAGGTATATTTGCCTTATTCTTTGATTGCTCATACGTATGTATCCTTCCTGTGTTCCTTTTGAGGGCTGGATGCATGAGGGAGTAAGGGCGAGGTATATGCATGGCAACCTCTCAGCGCACTTAGGCGCGGCCGGATGTAATGACATGGCAGATGTTCTGCCCGTCGCATCCGATCAAACGGGAACCAAGCCGTGGTGGCTACTCTCCGTGCCTGGTTCTTGTTGGAGTAGGACTGGTACATGCAAACGGGCGGAAGGAAAAGAAAAAAAAAGACAAAAAAGGTTAAGAAGGGGAACAACGGCGTTCCTTGAATGGAACGACGAGAGTTGGATGGACGCATCCTTGCGTCTTCTCTTTGATACCTCGCCCATGCGTCCGTCTTCCGAATCGAAATATCGGGAAGTCGATATCGGAAGACGGGAGGGGAAACTCAGACTTCTATGTACATGACAACATGTCAGTGGGCAGCAAAGATTGATAAAGAACATGAGAGCAGAATTATCGGATTCCTGATGGTCCATGACTCTCTGACATCTATATTCGTATTATACTTTCGTAGCCCGTAAGAGGAAGGATAGAATAGACAAGAAAAAAGAAGGAGGCAAATTAACGTCAAAACACGAGCCACGTACTGCCGCAAACAAATGAGAGAGACAGAAGCGATGTGGGTTCAAGGGGATGACGGCGCCGACCATGCAGACGGGTTTTTCTTGCTAGTAAAGATTGATAATTGCTGATGTGATGTCGGTGCACGCAACGGCGGCCAGCTATTTTGTCATTTTTTTTAACGGGCTTCGGGAGCTAGAGTAGTGATCCACTTGGTCCGACAAGAAAACCAGCGGAATGTCCGTATCACGTTGACCACATGGCATCTCTGTCAAACCAAAAAAGCTTCGTGACGTTTTCCCACTATATCGCGAGGTTTTCGCATCTCGTCGGGGAACTGTCCATATTACCAAGTTAAACCATTTCTGGTAGTATACACCGCGGCTTACATTCTTTCCAACGCAGTAGTTCCCCGGCCCCAAGGTGGACGTAAACAGTCGGTTGTTGAATAATAAAAATAAACCACCGACATAGTACACAGCCGCACGGCAATAGAAAAAAGACGGAAAGGCTCGCGGCTGTTCAAGATCATTTTCTTCTCTACATCGTCTCCTTTTACGAGTTCACACTGTAGGCAACGGCTTTTGATGGAGCTAGGCGCGATGGAGGTTGAGGAACACCTGCATGGCTCCCTGTTCCCTACTCCACCACAAGGAGGGTGGGGAGAGCACATGATAATCCCTACCGCCTGTCCGTCGTCGTCCATTCACGACCTCACCTTTTCTTTATAGCCAGGCCATGGGTCCAGCCCCGATGGCCGCGAATCTCAGCACACCGCACATCTCAACTCCATTGATATCATAAAGGAGCCTTTTTTCTCTTCGAAAAGATGAGGTAAGGATAAGAGACGGGGTCACACACACACACACAGCCAGGTCTCAAGGGGGGGCGGTCTCGTCGAGACAAGGAGCCCTAGGAAAAGAGGTATGGTCCGATGGATACCTACGGCATCGACCAGGGGGGCCAAGAGGGGAGGACGAAGGCAATACGGCGGTGGCGGCGGCGCACAGTCGGGAGTTCTGCAATAAGGCGAGGTGCGGCAGCGCGGCGAGATATGATAATTAATCCCTACGACATGCTGCGTAAGGCGTGACTGGGGTAAGGTAGCCCAGCCTGAGCGGCACACACCTTTTGGGTAGGGTGAGGTGTGATTGAGTGAGGAGTTGATGGGAATGGGAGGCGCCGTGCCTCATGGCGAAGGCGCAGGCAGGGCACATGGCAGAAGTGAGGGGGCCAGGTCCAGGAGCCTCCCCCCCCCCTTCCCTGGGCGTTGAGTTGAGGAAAATAAAGGGGGGTGGTGGTGGTGGTGGTGTTGAACAAGGGTAAGGTATACAACTTTTGAGGTGTGAGGTGTCGCTACTGTATCTCATTGCTCGCATGTGCGGCGGTTCAGTTTGGAATGCGACGCTGATTGGGTAGGGTATTGATGGCTGTGAGTGTGAGTATGAGAGTACGGATATATGTGTGAGTGAGTGAATGAGGGATATCTTTCGAGATGAGAGGATGAGAGGAGCTTTCATGTGAGAGTGAGAGTGGGAGAGTTGTCTCTTACCTCCGTCCTCCGTCACTCCGTCCCGGATGGTGAGGGGTGAAGAAGGAGCAACGGCAGGCGTGCTTTCCAGAGAGGGGAGTGCGGTGGAATGGAGTCCTTCCATTGGGGGCAGGGTCCCCACACGACACTTTTTTTTTTCTTTTTTTTTTTCACTGCAATGAGCCGCCGCCCAACGGGACTTGATGGTGGATATCTCCCTCAACCGGTCCATTCATAGGTACGCTCTCTCATATCTGTATCCGTACGGTACGATACGGATACAAAACCCTTATTGCGGATAGAAACTAGAAACCGTTCAGATACAACGACGACAATCCACCTTATGGGCCTACCTCGTCAACCGTTAGGGAAAGGCATATTTCCGGAAGGAGGATAGGAAGGGACTCAAGTTCTAGAAACGACTCAAAGAAACAACCTCATACTAACAAGGTATCATCATCGGGTTAATTAAAAAAATAAAATAAAAAAGGTACCTTACAGACAGTGGATTAGCGGACGATGGACGGCGGCCGGTGAGCGACGACCACGGAGGGACATGCATGCAGGCGGCACCACCATTATCAATCTGCCTCGTGGCAGAGAGCTGTATTCATCCATGAAGGGGGTTGCGGCATGGCTGGCCACACGGCATGGCTCCCGTCTTTTGGTTTGCGTGGGCGAAGAGCCTGCCTTTGCATGGCTACCTCGTGGATCTATCGAATGAGAAATGCAGACACACAGCCCATTCCAAAGGCCCACTCAGGTCACTCACACACACACACACAGCCAAGTATACAGAACATTTTAGAGTATCAGAGAATGAGACTATGAGTACGACAAACGTGCCGGGTCTGAGGAAGGAAGAAAAAAAAAAAAAAAGAGAAACAAAAAGTTGGGCAAAATAAGAATAAAACATGTTGGATACCATTCCCCCCAAACTTCACCTCTTTGCTCTTGTTCCTACTCCGCACTCTCCTGTTCCTATTCCTGTTCCGTCCTGCACATCATTCCCTACTTCTCTCCCCGTCAGCTGCCGTCGTTCGCCACTAAAAAAGATCGGGTTCGCTGGCTTCCCTTTTCCCTTGCCCCTGGTCCATGTTTGATCCCGCGCCGGCCTGTTCGACTTCCTGTCCTGGGATTTCTTAGTCTCGTAGCTTCTTCACGTTTCGTCCACTCTTTCTTTCGCCTGTCGAGGGAACTCGTTGCTGGACAAGTTCCGACCAAGGGGGGAAACTCTCACTCTCGACGCAATTTCCATTTCAGCTAAGCCAGCTAGTATCCCGTACCTTTGGACTCTAGATCAATCCATCGATCCATCAGTCAAACGCCAAAATTGCCTCCACGAGTTCCACACCCCAGTCTTATTTCATTTTCCCCGTCTTCTTGTACTGCGTTACGGCGTATTTTCTTTTCTTCTTTCTCGGTTTACCTTTCCCGAATCCTACGAGAACCTAGGAGCATGCAAACGCAGACAAGAGAGGAACCCAAGAGAGAGTGAGAGAGAGACCAAGAGATGGTGGAAATTTAGTTCACCCAACCCGCAAGCCAATTTTCAGTCTAATCGAACTACCACTGACTGCCCGTCCTATATCGTACGGGGCCGGCATAGTCGCAACATATCAAACAGGACCCTATTCCGGTCCTGCTCTAGCCTCTTACCACCAGCACTCCCATACTTGGCTACCATTCCAAAGGCGCATTATTCTCCCCCTCCATCCAACACACCACGGCGCACGCCAGCCAAGCGCAAACCCCTAAAACCAAAGAGAAGGGGGGGAACCGTCAAGTCTCACGTTGCTGAGCCTCGGTCTCAAGTCTTCGCTCTTCCCGCGTCGTCTCCTTTCCTACACTACGGATACAGTCCCTTTTTTTCTTCTTCCACCCCGGGCCTGACCTTACCGTCCACACCTCAGACCTCAGACCTTGGACCTGGAACTACGGATACCGACTATTACCTACAGGCTACCTATACTACAGATACATTGGCTGGGCTTACCTTACCTTACACCTTGACCTTGACCCAGCACTTCCGTAAAACCTCGACCCGGAAAGAAAAAGAAAAAAAGGAGATAGGGCACTCGCCAGATCAACGCCTTCGTTTCCCATCTACGGAGTACTCCATCCCAGCGTCAGCCACCACGCTTAACGTGTCACTATTCATACACCAATCCCAATCCCTCGTGCTCCTCTCTGCGGTATCCGTATCTACTGTGAAGGTGCTTGGATTGGATTGCTAGGCTGGCTTATTGCCATTTGCTACACCTCTTATTCCCGTCTCATCTCTCAGACTCTCACACACACACATACCTACTACGAGCGCATCATCCGCATCGTCGGCCTTCTTTCTGAGGGGCCGTCTCCTGCTCCTGCTCCCGCTCCTGCTCGCCTCGATTGTCACCTTGGCCCGCCGTCGCCTTTTCGCACATCACCGTCGCCAAAAGTCATCCGTCGTCCGCGCCCGCCCGCGCCGCCGCCGCCCGTCCGTTCCACCACACTGGCACACTGGCACACATAACACACATGTCACCAAGCGCGGCGTGAAAATCTGCAGACAGAATCCTTCAAACCCGCAGTCCGCCGGTGCCATCTAGAGACGAACAGCTTTGACTATCACGTCACGCCTGGACTCTCTAGCCAAAAAAGATCGAATTGTTGGACCATCGTATACTTCCAGCTTCAGTCAAGTCAGTATCCCGTACCTTTACCAATTACCTAGTTTACCCTGCGGCGCACAGGCACGACGGTCATATCCGTAGCCCGCATTTCTCAAATCTCCCCCATCCACGTTCTTCCCAGTCATCATCCGTCCTTACCAAGTCTTGAACTTTTCGTTCGTTTCCCTTTCTCTATCCAATCTTGTTGAACCGTTTTTATCATCCGAGTACATACCGCCTACCCTATACCTAGTGCGAACTACCTCTCCTCCCGTGGTCCTTGGAGAAAATGACCGCCCCCCCGTTATTTTTGTAAATCAGCCTGTTTCCCACGCGTGGGTGGCCCCCTACTCCTACTCCAGCAGCAGGTGAGCAAGTCCCCGACGGAAGCTTCAAGCAGCAAAAAAACAAGTGTGGAGTGGATAGAGAGAAGAGAAAGAGAGAGCCTTGTTCGCGACGTCCGACATTATCTCGTTTCTCTTTCTGGGCTTTCTCAGTCTCATTCTCTGGAATACCTGGTTTGACTCCCTGTCTAATCCCATCATATCGCTTTTTGGTTTTCGCTTCATCATCGGCATCTCATCCCTTCTTCCATTCCCTCTCCCCTTCTGATTACCTACACTACACGATTCTGTACTCCGTATTCATCTACCTTAGTCAATTATGCAAGAGGTGGTTCAAACAACTGCTGCCCCGGGCTCTGCTCTGCGGCTGCTCTGCTCTCTTGCTGGCCCTGACTTGGGTACTTGAAGGTGCCTTAGTTCTGCCCGCCTACCCGCCGCTCTCTCTCTCTCTCTCTCTTTCTGCTTGTCGTAGCCGTAGCGTGGAGCGTCAGGCCAAGCAAAGTCCCATGTACTCCCGTACCTTACCCTCCTCCCACCTCACTTCCATTTACACTCCCACACTCCCCTTGCCAGCCAGAAGTCTCACTCCCACGCTCTGCCCACTCCCACTAGCCTGCCCCCCCTTGTATCTTTTACTTACAGGGTTCCGCCGTCTACATGTACATCAGCCCCTTGAGGCCTGTGTACTCCGTACTGTACCTCGTCTCGGCCAAGTACCTTTTTTTTCCCTCCTCGCTCCATTCACAGCCCTTGTCCCTTATTCTCCTTCTCCTCCACCATTACCACTACCACACACCTCCTCTCCTCTCCTCCTTCACGCCCTGCCTCACCAAATCACCCGCTTTCTCTTCAGTTTTTTTTTTTTTTTCTCCCTCTCCAGTTTCTGCGCCGTGCCTTTTATTTGAACACCCGTCTTGCCGTTCGCGCCTCTTCTAACCCTCTTCCTCCCATTAGATGGCCGCTGTCTCCAAGACATCCCGACCTCCGAACCACGAGCCATTGTCAAACGAGGCCAGCTCTCAACCTCTCACACACAAAGCCAACCCCAACCCTACCAGTGCTAATCCACGATCCACCGCTACTACCACCACCACTACTTCCAGCACTCCTCTTCCTTCTGCTGCTGCTGCTGCTGCTGCTGCTGCTGCTGCAACTGCCACTGCCACCACCACTACATCATCATCGACCGATCCTTACCACGCTCATCAACACCAACAACTCCAACAACAACTGGCGCCCTCAGTGAACCGTCCGCATTATCGCTCTCATCACCACTCGCCTTCTACCAGTTCCCTTTACAAACTTCAGCGTTCTGGTGGTATTTTCGGCTTCGCTGCTGCCGCCTTTGACAAGACCCAATCTGCACTCGCTACCTTCTCCTCAGACCAGTCTGTCCGCCAGCGCGCCTCCAGTTCCGCATTGGGCCGCGCCTCTTTGACCCCCGACTCTGCCTCCGACTTCTCTGCCAATCTGGGTTCCCAAGACAAATACCCACGATATACGAGCCCTTCCAATTACTCGTCCTCTTCCAGCAGCACCCTGAACAACATAGAGGGCAAGTATCCAAGCCAGGTGTCGCTGGTACAGGATATCCCCTCTCAGCCATATAGCGAGACCGATCCGACCAGGCCACTTCCCATTCGATTGCCGAGTATCGAAAGCAAAATGCACCAAACCTCCTCGCGGCTTCTCCGCATGACGGATGATGACCGGCCATTCACAAAGGTCAGTCTCATTTCTCTCAATTTCTGATCTGCTCGACGAGAATCGCCCACCCAGTGCCCGGTCGCATGCCCGGTCGCTTCGATCGAACCCCGCGATTTACAGGTGGCTAACGTGGAACAATGACAGGACTTCAAGGATCTCTACTCAACACTGATTGTCAGCCTTTTGCCTTTGTCTGCACACCGAGTACGTCTTACGCGTGTGGAAAACACGTTCTTGTCCGAAGATGCGATCAACAACCTGGGATCCCTCAAGTTTTCTCAATCCAACCGCATGCCCGACCCCAAAGACCCCTCTAGGATAGTGACGACGACCACAACGACGACTTTCTCCATGGCCAAGGATATGGCACGCTCCATTTGCCAAAAGTTCCTCGAAGCGAGATTTATCGAGTCGGCCGATGGAAAGTACCAGCAGGTGTACAACATGAAGGGCTCCGTTTGGCAATTGACGCCCAAGGGCGTGACCGTGTTGGATCGCTTCTGCTCACGCAACGGTATTCAACAAAAGTCGATATCCGACTTGGTCGGCGCAACCCTGTCGCAACTAGTCATTCTCGAGCGGGACGGCCAGACGGACAAGCTCATCACGGATCGCGGCACGATTGAGGTCATTTTCAGGAGATTCATTGGAACACACGGCCCCAACGTCAAGTCGAGCGTCAGCTCAGCCGATTCGGACTCACTTAGCGACTACAAGGATGGCTTGACTGGTGTCAAGATGGCTAGCGAGCGTAAGGTGAACGGCAAGACGTACAAAGATACTTTTACTGGCAAGGCCGCCACTGATTGGTTGATGGACTGCTGCACAACCGTAGACAGGCGGGAGACGTACGACATCGCGTCCCTGTTCGTGGAGTACGACTTGATGGAGCCCGTGGTACAAGACCGTGCTCATATGGCACAATATCCCAGCAACAACCTGTTCCAGCCCACAAAGCATGCCATTTACCAATTGACGGCAAAGGGCAAGGATTTGATCAACGGTCTCGGTTCGCGGGGAAGAACGTCAGAAAGCGAGGTCGTCACACCCTCTCGTAATGCTATCGCGCGAGACTCCAACACCCAACGGCTCGACAAGATTCTCAACGACGCAGCACTCCGTCTGCTTTTCAGAGAAAACCTGCGCGAGACACATTGCGAGGAGAATCTTTCCTTTTACCTCGACGTCGACGACTTTGTTCGGAGCTGCAGGCAGGCGATACGGGTCGCGCAGAAGAACCCCAACGCGAGCTCAATGGACGGCATCAAGGAGATCATGGCCCAGGCGTACGGGATTTATAACGCATTCCTTGCCCCCGGCTCTCCCTGCGAGTTGAACATTGACCATCAGCTTCGCAATAACCTGGCGACTCGGATGACCAAGGCTGTCGGACAGGACGTAGCCATGATCGACACTTTGCAAGAGGTCATGTCTTTGTTTGAGGATGCTCAGAACGCAGTTTTTAAACTGATGGCAAGCGTATGTTTATTGTTCCGACTGATGAACCGTGGAATGTGAGAAATTTTCATACTAACCCAACTTGTTTTTGCAGGACTCTGTACCCAAATTCCTGAGAAGCCCCAAGTACGAACACACCCTGAAGAACTACGACTTCGACTCAGTCACCGGTGGCGGCCGCGGCTTGGAGCGAAGCACGAGCCGATCGAACCGCAAATGAACAGATTTTTGACATTATGCAACTCTTCTTCCCCAAACTCAATATGAGACGGCATGTTTTTTGCACAATCTCGTCACAACAAGACCGATCGCGTTCCTAGGATCGACTCCATCGATACCGGCACACGCAGGCCGTTTGGCAGTTCTCGGCACTTTCCTCGAACCATAAGCTTTTGCATACGTGGTGGATGGTCTTTGATCCATTAACGGGCGGTGGGCAAGATTTTTCAGTTTTTCCAAAAGAGTGGCCCCCGACCAGGGTTGATCTTGGCCGCCATCTTGATTATTTTGGAAATAAAGGCGTTAGGGATGGAACTATTCTTAGAGGGAGAGACCCCATGAGTCGGCTAAACTGACTCCGCTTGCGCATGACCACGTCGTCATCATCACTTGCGGACTCGACTTTTTTTGATTCCTCCGTTTTTTGTTTTCTTCTTCTCTTCTAATTTCTCATTTTGTTTCAATCATAACTGGCTGGGTGGGGCGGACGATCATAGAAGGACGGCATGAAAGAGCACAGTCTCAACCACGACCCCCGAGACGAGCTCACGGCGACGGATGAACGATTTTGTTCGTCACAGAGTGGAGGACGAGGGCGATTCCGCTGCCAATTGGTATGCCGGAAGTGAATGTCGTGTGGACATTACGAAGCGAGTAACTTGTTGTGGGATAAGGGGGAGGACAAAAAGGGAGACGAGTGGTCGAGGAGCAATTCTGGCCCAACTGTACATATCTCAAAGCTCCGCGAACCGAGTGGGGGCACACAACGCTCGACCTTCCAACTCGCCTCCGAATGAAAGGAAAGCAAATGAAAGCGCTACCACAAAACCTTGCCATGCTCTCCCCTATGTGATAGGAATGCTTCAATGATGAAATCTGCAGAGCTCGAAATAGGATGAGAGAAAGGAGTTCAGACAGGAAGATGTGTTTACTCCTGGTCCCCCTTCCGTGTGCTTGTTCAACTGATCCCATCTATCTCTAGTCTCCGTCTTTGCCGAGTTTTCTCCCCTTCTGGACCTGAACGACTGGAATGCGCCACATTACCGGCGGCCGGTGGAAACATTCTTGGCGAACTCAGCGGACCACAACAAACACGGGCCCGGGACGACTCCACCAACATTCCCGGCCGCGAGTCCGGAGCCTCTCATTGGCCCCGAAGAACCAAATTTCACAACCTCTTAATCTTGCCGTGTTCCAGAGGCTCTCCTTTTTCGAATGGAAAAGTGAAAGTAGTCGTCGTGTTCCTGAGACATTTTCGTTTGGTTCCCGGCTTAGCATTTTCTTCTCCCTTTCCTCCGTCTTGCAAGGCTAAGCCTTTTCGTCAGCTTGTCTGGGTATCGCCGACCCCCTGAGCGTGCCGTTCCGGTGGATATCCAGATATCCAGAGTTATTTTGGTGTGTTTTGATGGGTTGTTTGTAGTGGCATGGGATTAACATAAGAAGGAGGCTCTTGAACCGTTTCTTGTGACACCTCTCTTTCCCTTTCATCCCTCACACACACACATCTCACATATAACCATCCCGCTAAAGAACTCTTTCGTTTGTTCGGAGGTTCCCCCCCCTTTCGTTTAATTTGCTTCAATTGGCCTCAGTCACTCTCTTGAAAAAATCCAAACATTGCAACTCACTCTCCTTAACCAACAAGAAAACCAAAAAACTTTTAAACAATCATTAACTAGCTCTGTTGCTCTCCGGACATCTTCACACGCTCTCTCCCTCTCTCTCTCTCTCTCGCTCAGCAAGTAACTCGATAACCGACAACAATCAACAACTACAACTCACACACACACACACTTCACACCGACCAACCAACCAACCAACAGTCAAGATGCAGATCCAGTCCGCCCTCGTCTCCCTCGCCCTCGTCGCCGGCACGGCCTCGGCCTACGAGCACGTCTACACCAACGGCACCTACACCATCACCAAGGTCTGGGACGCCGTCACGACATACTGCCCCCAGCCCACCACCCTCTGCTTCAACAACCGCACCTACACCATTGAGAAGCCCACCACCTTCATCATCCCCGACTGCCCTTGCACCCAGACCTACGTGAGTAAACCCAACCCCGCATTTCTCTATATTTCTTGCAAAAAAAAGCCCTGAGCCTTAATAGCTAACATGTTACCACCAAAAAGACCACCAACAAGTGCTCCGAGTGCCAACACCCAACCGGCTACGTCGTCCCCGCCCCGCCCACCCAGACCGACGTGCCCCCCGCCGTCCCCACCCAGACCGGCCTCATCACCTGCCCCGGCAGCCCCAACTGCCCGCCCGGCGCCTCGGGATCCGTCGCCGTCCTCCCGCCCGCGCAGACCGGCTCCGCCGGTGTCGTCTGCCCCGGTAGCCCCAACTGCCCTCCTGCTGCTTCCGGCGGTGCTGGCGGATCCGGTGGCGCTGGCGGTGCTGGTGGTGCTGGTGGTGCCTCTGGCGGTGCTGGCGGTGCCGGCGGTGCTACCCCCAGCCAGACCGGCGCCCTCGTCTGCCCCGGCAGCCCCAACTGCCCCGCCACCGGCACCGCTGGCACCAACGGCACCAAGCCTACGACCGTCGTCGTTGCTGGCGCCGAGAAGAACGCCGCTGCTGCTGGCGTTGCTCTTTGTCGCTGGTGTCGTTGCCGTTCTGGCCCTGTAAAAGGGGAAATTTTCTTTTCATGGTTGGCAAAACATTCCCCAACAACCTTTCAAGGCTTTTCCCCTTCCTTCCTAGAAACTCGACTTGCAACCGTTTTTTTTCTTTCTTTTTTGGTCGAACCGTTTTGGTAATGGGGGAGACTTCCAAAAGCGGAGAGCAGGGAGAAACTTCAAAGACTCTGTGTTGTTGAGGGGGAAAAAGGGCAGAGGAGGAGGGGGGGTGAAGTGAAGCCAGATTCGCCTGCGCCTTCTGCACTCCTGTACCCCTCCCCTGTTTCTTTTCCGTCTTCTTCATCTGAGTTGAAAGGGTTCTTTCGTTTTCTCCTCTTACAATCGTCATCTCTTCCTTGCGGACGGGTTTCGAGAAAAGAAAGAAACTTTTGCAGTTCTGGAATCCATGGGTTTGGTTTGGAAAACTTGCTGATCCAAGCTTTGGAAAAGTGTGTGGATCCAACATCGTTATTGTTTAGTGTGTGCGTTTTTCTTGTTTTTGTTCTTTTATCATCATCATCATCATCATCGTCATCATTGTTATCACGCCCCGTTATTGTATCACGCCGATTACGCCCAGAGATGAGGATACTTCTTAAATCTTGCATTGGGGAACTTAGACGGGAGGGGGGATGGGAGAGTAGAGACAGCAGCAGCATTTCTTATGGCAGTATCCCGCTAGAACCCGGGTGAAAGACTGGGGGAAGGGCGGGATGACACTGCTTCAGTGGATGAAAAGGGGACGAATGAAGGATCTCCTTTGTAGAATCTTGTTTTTTGCTGGGTTCTGTCACAAGGGGGAAGGGGGATCGAAAAAGGGGGATTCGATTGGTATTATTAACCCACTTCAGCATCATTATCACTCTGCATCCTTATCAACGCCATCATCATCCTTATCATCCTAATACAGGTGTATTTCTTTGATACGCCTTTATATATTTTATCCTCTTTTTTTTAGACTTTATAGAATTATCACTTTTGTTGTGTGTGTGTCATATCTGGGCCTATCATTCCTATTGCCGTTTGATGAATTTCTGCCAAACAGGATATATTGGACATATATCCTCTTTGTAATCATTTCAGGGCTTGCCTCCAGGGCTCAGACTTGGTTCAACTTCCCTCTAAGCCGACAGCCGGACTTGGGAGACCCAATTGCCCATCCTTGATGTCACTTGTAGATGATTAACTTACCCTTCATCTCTCTCGGACAGCGTCAGGACCATGGGCGGTAAGTTGAGCAAAGGAGGGAAAAGAAGGACAAGGCATGAATCTTGAGGCTCTCGATAAACCTCGAAATTGTTTTGGCTTATTTGTCGATGATTGTCGAGCTCAGCCTGCGTGATTGGGGATGAGCGGAATGAACCTAAATGAGTAATGACTCTGGTCAAGTCTATACCATCGATATCTGTAACGGGTATTTAATGATGCGACTGGAACACTACGGGCTCGGTTTCAGTTGCAGTGAATTCGCAGTATCTGCAAGCCAAGGAAAGATCTATCTACTTTACAAGACCCGAGTTGGACAGAAACAATCGTATTCACTTGTACAACTCGGATTTTGATGAGCCTGTTATCATTGCGAAAGATACGCTACTCTAAAAGTATACGTTGATTGCTCTTGTCGCTAAAGTACAGACCTTTGATTTTCTCTGCCTCGGAGAACGGTGACCCATAGAGCAATCGTTGCCCTTCCCCGTCACTTGGCCTGAAATTGAAGAATCCCACACGTTCGTACGTGTAGGATTTTCGAAGTTCCATGTCTCCAAAATACTCGATGAAGTCGCCCAAAGGTTTCAGTATCAGACCGGCAATCTCGACGCCCTTTGCATTGACGGGAGGTTCCTGGGTACACATCAGTGGTAGAATGAACAGCTCCGTCGGGGGTGAACCGTCCTGATGAAAGTCGAAGACGAAAGGATTATAATCCAGTCGCTCCGACTTTCCATCAAGACTCAGCGAAACCTCGTCGTTGGACATGTCTGATACTTTGAGATTATAGACGCTGCCGCTCATGCCGATATAGCCTCCGAGTGGTATGCGGTGTCCTGCGGGAGTATCGCTGTGGGCACTATGGTAGAAATGACGCGCGAGATGTAAGATACTCTCATCGCTGTTCATTATGGCCTTGAACGAGACCTTGCCTTGCACGGAAGCCCACGACCAAGATGGCGCGGGATGACTAGGTCGGGGCTTCTTTTCCGCCACAGGGTTCAAGCTCCAGCAGATTTGTCGGGCGATGTGTGTGTTCCAGATACCGGAAATATATCTACTCAAAGAGGCATTAGAAAAGATGCTTGCCATTCCATTCAAGGCCGCAAGCTTGTCCTTGTCGTAGGTCAAGCTACAGTCCGAGTACTCCTCAACCAGGTGCTCCCAGACAGTTGCAAAAGTTTCTTCATTCTCTGGCGAATCCTCTTCCTCTTGGGGGCGCATTCTGCGAATTCGAGTGACGCCTTTCTCGAGCTCGACCACTTCGTCGTCTGGTGCCACCGGTATGCCGTCGGGCAAGCTCTCACAGGCAAGACGCCGTCTGCATTTCCAAAAGACTTGGTCTTTACCGAAATGAAGAGTCCTTTTGGGCAGTAGGCGTTCTTGAAAGACCCAGCCGCGCTTGTACAGCGGAGCTCTGTTGTAGTCGTTCAGGATGGACGTGTGATCCCAGACGGTGTATTCGCCAGACGGGATATCCGTCCTCTCTGAGTAAACAACAAAGGATTCCAAGACGGATGGGTCTCTCACTCTAAAGAGCCCACCGTCGGGTCCCTCAGAGTGTGCTGCAACGATGTTGCAGGTGGAGTTGGAGTACACGTCGTCCATTCTGGAAGATTCTCTCTTCCAGTCTAATGGGCTATCTTGAAGGATGCATAGCGAGTCGATCCAGATGTGGCGAATATTGAAGTGATAAGCTAGCGCAATCGCATCGCGGAAAGTCTTGGGGAGACTCTCTATAGCTGTGTAGTTCTGGAATCCGGGGAGCGTGTCCGATGTAAGCTGTACGAATGGTGAAGAGCCCCAGCGGTGACTCAGCGTGAGATAGCCTCCACAATTGGGAGGAGTTTTAAGCCTCTCGGTGGCAATGATCTTCCACAAGTAACTGCCTGGGTCTCCAATATCAACTAGCCTTGAAGGTAGCCAGGTCGAATGGCTGTAAAAGACTCTGCATTCGGGGTGGTTTCGGACGCAGTCGTTGAGCCACCTAATCATTGTTCCAAAGGTTTTTCGAGAGTCCATGCGTGGGCTCAACCGCGCAGGTGGCTCGTCATCTAATATCTCATCAGTCATGTCAGTAGTAGGCTGTCGAGTTCCGAGTCCCCGTACTGAATTTCAATCGGGACAATATAACTTACCGGGGCTACGTTTGTGCAGATTAAAACAAACCAAGTCATCCAGATCATCCTCTCTCCACGCGCGTTCCGTATACTGTTCAGCACTGGCGAAGAACAACCTTACGGGATCGGATCTCGGATGAAGAATGAGATCCTCATTCAGAACAGTCGAAATGCTCGGGCCCGCAGAGTGGCGCGCAAAGCGTTTACAGAAATAACATCCCTTTTCGACTGCCTTGGCGAGATCCTCTGATGATTCGTGATGCTGATTGCGACGTCTTCGACGGAAGTCGTCGGCCTTGACTGCGTCTTTGCTGAAAGCATTCTTGCATGCGGTGCAGAGAACAGTGTCATTTGAGTGGGTGAAGGTTGGACGATGGATCTGACGATGTTTTGGGGGTGGGTTGTCGTCGAATTGTATAGTTCGTTCCGTAGATCCGTCTCCGCTGGATGATTGATTTGATTCTTGAATCATTTTAAGATATGACTAGGTTGGTTTTCGGATAAAATCTAGCACAGATAACGGACAGATTGTTTGTTGTCCTGAATTATACACAGGTGTTGATGGACACCATATACGCAGACCGCCCCTTTACTCGCAGAGTCTGTCGTGAGTTTACAAAGGACGCTGAGATTGGAGGCAACTCATGTGGGTAGAGAAGTCCGACTGGGGAATTTTAAAGATCAAGTGCAAAGATTTTTCTTGAATAGAATCTGTCATTTGATAATTGACGATGGGATCGGAGAGAAGTATCGAAAGCAACTGGACGTGGAATTGAGGAGGTACAATTCCCGGTCGTATACAGTGCGGATGACTCGGGTACACCAGCGACCGGCACTGTCCCAACTACACTGCCTGAATTCGAGGTATCCACAACTTCAACCTCACCCATTCATCAGATCAATTTCTCATCCGAGGTCTGGTGCGTAACGTTCCTCACCCAGATATACTGAAGATTGAAACAGGAAACTCACTGTTGGAGTTCAGATCAAAATTCTGAAGTCAGTGTCCAGGGATCTTCGGGCATTCTCGCCTTAGCCACCCCGTTACAAGACATGGAATGAAAGCCCAGCCGATTATCTACGAACCTCTCAGCATACTTCGAAGACCGGCGGTCAGCCAACATGGATGCCCATGAAGACGATGGCGACATCAAGTTGCAAAAGGCCTCATCAGAACTCATCGCAGAGTTCTCTCGCTCGCTTCCGCTCTTCCTCCGCAAACCCGATGGCAAGACCCTCCGCGCCCGCGTCAGGGTGTCGGAGACCTCACGTCTGACTTCAAGCGTAAATACCCCCTGCACTCAATCTCATTTCCTTCCACGTCAAAACACATTGAATCCATGATACTGACACATCTCATAGCTCCTTGACCCGTTCCAAGAACTCCCTCAACTACTGGATCCTCATCTCCCAGAATGGCTTCCCCTCCTTGCATCCACGTATCTGGAACACCTCAACACCCGCTCCCGGGCCCGGGCCCGGCCATCGGCTTCAACCCGCTCCCAGCTCCTGGAGCCCCTGAGCCTCGCCATCGCCAAAATCATCTACACCTTCACCAAGATCCGCGGCGAAAAGGTCATCGTTCGATTCCTCAACGTCGAGTCCCGCCACATCGAGCCCCTCCTCTCGGCTCTTGAGGTCTCAGAGCGCGCCTCGTCGACCACACGCCCCGCACTCAACCCTCTTTCTTCACCCCAGTCATCCTCCCCAGCGGCGACATCGTCATCGGGTGCCACCGCACAGTGGTCCTGGGAAGAGCGCTACCTCGTCCTCCTCTGGCTCTCCCACCTCCTCCTCGCTCCTTTTGACCTTTCGACCATCTCCTCCGCCTCCGCCGACCCGGACCTCACCCTCCCCACGATCCCAGACTTTGACTGGCCCGATGGTCTTCCGGGAATCACCGTCCGCATCCTACCCCTCGCCATCAAGTACCTCGCCACCTCTGGCAAAGAGCGTGATGGCGCCCGCGCCCTGCTCGTCCGCATCGCCATGCGCCGCGACATGCAATCCCAAGGCGTCCTCTCCGCCCTCGTCCGCTGGTCCCTCGCCTCCCTCAAACCTTCACCATCCTCCGACGCCACGACACCGGCACCGCCGCAGCCGTCCTACTTCTACATCGGCGTCCTGTCCTTCCTCGCCGGCGTCCTCCGCTCCTCCATAAACACCTCCGACATGGACGCCTACCTATCGCCCATCTTCCTCACTGCGCATGCAGTCGCCTCCGCTGAAGACGCCCAGGACACCACGGACACCCCGTCCGTCTCAACCGCCATTCGCTCCGTCGCTGTAGCGCGCAAGATGCTCATCAAAGTCATCCGCTCCGTCACCGTCCTCCTCCTGCGCAGCAACAGGTCCCCGTCAGCCCAGCAGAGCACCGATGAGCTGGTCGAAATGTCCATAGGCTACCTCCTAGAATCCCTCGCCGACAACGACACCCCCGTCCGCCTGGCCGCCTCCAAAGCCCTCAGCATCGTTACACTCAAGCTCGACCCGGACATGGCCTCTCAAGTCGTCGACGCCGTCCTGGACTCCCTCAACCGCAACGTCTTTTGGACCCGCGACCCGGGCACCTCCAAAGGAGCCTCTTCTGCTGCCACCACCACCCGCGATCTCACAGCCGTCGACCCCCTAGAATGGCACGGCTTAATGCTCACTCTCTCCCATCTCCTCTACCGCCGCTCCCCGCCCGCCTCTCAACTCCCCGCCATCGTCCACGGCCTCCTCCTCGGCCTCTCGTTTGAGAAACGCAGCACCTCGGGCGGCTCCATCGGTACAAACGTCCGCGACGCAGCCTGCTTCGGCATCTGGGCCCTCGCACGCCGCTACACCACCCCGGAACTCCTCGACGTCCCCACCGCCGCCGTCGTCGCGGCACGCAGCTACCATGGGGCCGCATCCAACGTCTCCATCCTACAAGTCCTTGCCACAGAGCTCACCGTGACAGCCTCCCTCGACCCAGCAGGCAACATCCGCCGCGGCGCCTCGGCCGCCCTGCAGGAGCTCATCGGGCGGCACCCGGATACCGTCGAAAAGGGCATATGGGTCGTGCAGGCCGTAGACTACCACACCGTCGCCCTGCGCTCGCGTGCGGTGCACGACGTCGCGCTTAGCGCCACCAAACTTTCCTCGCAGTACGGCGCCGCTCTGCTGGACGGCCTGCTCGGCTGGCGGGGGATAGGCGACGCCGACGTTGTCTCGCGGCGCGTGGCTGGCGCCTCGTTTGGTACGCTCACGCTGGAGCTCGCGCGGCAGACCGGAATCGGTTCTGGCGAGTCTGGCGAGTCTGGCGGCGATGACGTTGCGCAATTTACGGCGTCCATCGAGAGGGTGCTCGCGCGCCTGCGTACGCTCCAGACGCGCCAGGTCGACGAACGACATGGTCTCGTGCTCTGCCTCGCCTCCGTCATGGATAAGTTCCCCGAGCTGTTCGCCGGCAAGCCGGTCGATAGCGTCACTGTGATCGCTCACCGCATCATCGGTGAACTGGAGGCACTCTTCAAGGAATTCCAGACAACGACGTATCGTCGACCAGAGCTAGTCGCCGAAGCGTACAACCGTTTACTCATTTCGTCATTTCCTATCCTACAGGCTACTTTATCACCAAAAGACGCAATCATCAATCTAGAGCCAGGCTACAAGGTCGTATCAACAGACAACACCGAAACCCTACTCAAAACCGTCAGGACAATCGACAACGCCCAGGACATCAACAACAACCCCGACGGGGTAGTGAGTCTAGTCTCGACATTTACCCCCATCGTCAGCGCAGGCCTCGCCCGCACAGAAAAGGAGGCCGTCGCCGCGTCCTCGGAAGCGGCGCTTGTCCTCCTCGTCTTCTCGCCCGTGCGAGAGCGCAGGCGCATCGTCACGGAATGGGCCGGCGCCGTGCGGCAGCGGCCGACGTCGCGCGCAGCCAGCGACACGGGCACGCTTTTTGCGCTGACGATGGCGTACCCCGTCACGACCACCTTTGGCGGCGGCGACGGCGACGGCGACGGCAGCAACAGCGTCGTCTGCGACACGATCCTCGCGCGATGGGCCGGCGACAACGACATTGACACGCGCGTGGCGATCCTGCAGACCCTCTCGCAGAGCGGTTTGCTACGGGACCAGGCGCTCCTGTTCCTCGACCTGCTGGCGGAGGGCCTGAACGATTACACGACGAACGCGAGGGGCGACGTCGGGTCGCACGTCAGGTTGGAGGCGCTCAGGGCGAGTAGGTCTTTGTGGACTATGGCTCTTGGCGTGAATCGCTCTCACTCTACGGAGCATGATAATGAGGGCATTACCAGGGGAACCGACAACGTCAAGAAGATGGAATGGCTTCCCGCGGCGGTCTCGAAGCTCTTCCTACGTACGCTGCGTCTAGCTGCGGAGAAGCTGGATCGCGTACGGACTGAAGCGCATGCGGTCCTTGCTTTGACTGTTGAGCCTAGGTAAAGGAACACCCTTCCCCCTTTCTTTTGACTATCTTGACAGTCGTCTCACGAACGGCGAGGGAACGAAGAACAAAAAGGACCCCGGCTAACAAAGAAAACACACAATAGCTTCGCGACAACCTTCACAAAGCTCACATTTTCATCCAAAACCTACTTCCAAACGCTGCTCAACCTCTACGCGACAGAAAACAGCCTGCAGCCGCCCATCGCGGAGCCGGCCAGGGCCGATGCCGGGGCCTGGATGGCAGAGCTGCTGGCGGGCTACGTCACATCAGCCGACACGGGCAACGAGGACCTGGTCATCGCCTCCCGCGCGGCGCTGGCCGACTTTTGCGCCGCGTCGCCGCGGAACCTGGATGCCGTCTGCGTGGCGCTGGTGAGGAACGTCAAGACCAGGCAGACGCCGGGCCAGAGCCAAGGGGACCGCGTGGTGGTGCCGACGCTGGAGATCGTGGCGTTCCTCTGCCACATCGGCCTCTTCCAGAAGTGTCGCGAGGTCGACTTGCGGCACCTGTGCCTGCAGGTCCAGAAGGCGGGTTACAAGACGGGTAATGTGAGGAAGCTGGAGGCTTGTATCAAGGTGTACGGCTGCGTGGCTGGGTTCGACGAGGCGTGTGCCCGTGTGGATAAGGAGCACCTCGGAAAGGAGGAGGAGGAGATACTCCAGGGTAAGAGACGGGACGGCATCTCAGAGGCCAGGAAGCGGCTCGGCGCGTTGATGTTTCATCCCTGGCCGAGGGTGAGGGGCCTTGTCGTCGACGAGCTGTGGAAGCTGTTTGGGGAACAGGATGAGAATGGCGGCGGCGGCGGCGGCGAGTCGCTCAAGAGCGTCGACTGGAGTAAAGCCGACAAGGCCTCCATCAATCGCGTCTTGGAGCAGTTTGCATTGTCTCGGGCAGCGTAGTCAGGGCATACACTAGCACCAATGCGAGCGTTTTGGAAGACGCTGTGACGAGAGATTTTTTTTTCTTTCCGTCCCAACTGAAAGAACAGTTGCCTTTCCAGTCAGTGCGGTCCATCTCTTCGAGAAGATGGTGGTTCATCTGCCGAACTTTGACGCTTTTTCGCGGGAAAGAAGTGTGGGAAAGGAAGGGGGGGGGTTGGCGAGCTGTCACAGAACTTCCGTTCCCTTCCCGCTCCCGCTCAGATTTTCAAGGTTCGGCTCATCCTTGGAAACCTTTTGTCCTTTCGGCCGGCAATCATGTCCAAGAAAACGATACCAAGTCGGGATAGAACTCAAAAGTAGAAGCTCAGACAAAAACCACGTGTGTTGGCAGCATACCTATCCAAAGCACGCCTTCATCGTCCGGTGGGGAAGGGGGGTTGATTTGCCCGCTCCCAGACGGTGTGTTACCGGGCAAGGAAGGTGAGAGTGTTGGGGGGAGAGAAAAAGGGTTGCATACAAAGACAGGCGGGAAGCTTTTCGCTGATGAGAGGGTCGAACCTTCATGCCCCGACTTTGCTGCAGTGTAGTGTACAGCATTTGCAAGATGTTTCCTCACCGTTGCTGGTACGGCAGTGAATCAACACGTACAGACTACAATCTAAATACCCGTGGTGGGGGGTTTCGATGCGGCCGTATACAACTTCGGTTTTGTGAGACCGAAACTTCACGAAAAGCGCCAAGAACCCGGTGTCATCAAAGCCCTCAATGCTATAATGATGCGTGGACCACCCGTCTCTCGCGCGCGGCCGCCGGTCACCGAGGTTAGACGGACATCTCGCCGGGCTTCTGCTACCGACAGAGTACCGATGGAAATCAATCGCTCCCTCGGGGAGAGCAGCAAAAGCAGAAAGGAAAAAAAAAACACTAGTAATGTCAGTTTTTGACATTTTTCATGTCGATCAGCTTTTTTTGACTTCCGCTATCCTGCGGAAACGAGATGCTGGGTCCGAAACAAAAACCAGTAGAAATGTTGTTGAATAATGCCAAGCCCCCTTCCCCCGATGACCCCAGGCACCTACCTAATCGCAAACTCTTCAAACTCTTCGTGCAGAAGGCCGCAATGGTCGGTCGATCTCGGACTGTACCGTACGTATACAAATGCCTGGTCCAACTATAGCTTTTTAGCTTTGGAAATCCTTGGGTTGGAGTAATCCTTCAGCAGAAACTCCAGACCCGAAACCGAGTTTTCGATGTTCTAGTAGTAGTGAGAGAGAAAGAGAGAGGGCACCGTTGTACTTTCAGATGCCTCCTGTTTACGAATGTGAGCCAAGCATCCCACAAAAACAAATCGGATCCGACATTCGCGTTTCATGGCCAGTGTGCCCTTTTCCCCTTCATGTCCTTTACGTCGTGTAAGCTGGGGAAGTACTGCGTACACGTCTTGCTCACGGACGTTGGTGACGTTTTGTCGATCGGATGACAACGCACGGCTAGTGAGAACCGTAAGGCGTAGAGTAATTCTGCCTGGTGAGCAAGCCGCCCGTATCAGATGCCGAAGCGGATCATAAGAGACAGGTGCACAGGCACACAGGCAAAAGTCAACAGCCGTGGCCAACTGCTATGCTAGCAGACTACAGAGTATGACGATTGAGGCTGGGGCTCCTTCGAAAGACTCTGAGGATCGTTCAATGCGCAGAATCGGGCCGTTGTGACCGTGCCATATTCCAAGCAGTGTGCCAGTCAACAACGGCATAGGAGCCGTGGGAGTGTCTTTGGGAGGATGCGATCGGATCCTTTCATGTCTCAAGATAATGTAATGTCTGGTACAGCGGACACGCTCCTAGGTGATACGAAATTCCTGCGGGAATTTGTTTTTGCCAGTAATCCGTAGAAGCTGGGAGATTGAGGTAGCCTGCGCCGCGTTTTGGCGACGCCATCGACACGCAAGTGGCAGCGACGCCCTGCAGACTTGTTCTGGAGCACCTTATCCAAGGCCGTTTTGCACACGTAACAGACAAAATCGCCGTGTTGATAACCCAAGCATGGCTTGATGATCCCTGTGTCAACTTGCTGTTGTATCTGATGCCATTCTTCGATAGTCTGGAACTGGCTCGCCGTTCGTTTCTCCCTGGCGGTTCTCTGCTCTTCCACGTGGATTTGACACAAAGAACCCTGGAAAGCAATTTCAGCTTCGAGGGACACAAGATGATGGGTGCCGGGGGGGTTAGTCTCGATTTAGCCATGGTGTGGCGGACGAGGTTGACCTCGGATTCCCCAAGGCGCAAACTGGTGAGACAAAAGTAAGTACGCCTGTAAGTACCAAAGTAAGTGCCCTTTCTCCCCCCGGATTGAGGGCTTGTCAGGTGGGCGCTAGGAGATGGACGGGTGAAAGACCAAGCCCGAAGAAGGAAAGACGAGTGGCAGTAGGCGACCGAATATGGCGAGGGGTAAGTCGGAGGTGTAGAGCAACAGACGGATGGGGGTGCGGGCATCGATGTGGGATTTTTGATAAGTACAGAGTATTATCTTGAGCTACTTTTGACGGAGAGAGAGGCTGGGATTGGTCGATTGGCGGGCGTCAGGTTAGCGTGGAACTTCCCCCAAGGGCCCAAATGGTATCATTCAAAGGACCTGCTCAGTCGGGCAAGTTGGCAGATATGCAGTGAAACTCTTCAACATGTCTCCAAGGGACCGAGTGGTTGTTCTTTGACAAGTAAAACCAGCCCATGTAAGATACTTTCAGGAGGTGCGCCGATGCGGCCGATTCCGCACGAAGATTGCGAGAATTCAGCCACAGGGACGGGCTAAGGAAGGATGTTGTTGGGTTGGAAACAATTACTCTGGTAACCTAAGGTGCTGGGTGTCTGAAGGTTTGTATGCCGGACAAGCGGTTACTAGACGGTTACTAGTTGCTAGTTAAATACCCGGGCGCCATTGGTATCGTATCTGTTGGTTGTGTGGGGTTCTCTTGTCCTCCGACTTTGGAATTGACATTATTGGCCCGAATCGAGGCTCGGAGCGGTGTCGCGTGAGCGACAGCGGTGTGAAGAGGCAGACTCGGGAACGCCACGCCACGCTGCCTGTTGGTTGGTGTTGTCTCGTGCATCCCAATCATTTTCGCGAGCTCTGGGCGTCGAAAAAAGATAAATCAAGCGGACGACGATTGTGGCCTTGATAACCGGGAAGAGATCTTGGTCAAGATGGCAGTTGTCTGTTCCAACCATATGGCCGAAGCTGGTGTAAGCCGGCAGAGATATGATTGGGAATGCATGGCTGGGGAGGTAGGCACCTACACAGTAGAAGGTACTTACTACGCAGTACTCCGTACGTATGCATATCTTAGGTAAGGTGTTGAGATAGCCATCATCAGTGGCGTGGCATGGCATGGCATGACATGACATGGCACAGGCGGCGCGGTAATATGTCGAGGCGGAGATAGGAAGTGCCAGTGTCAGTGCTAAGCAGCAGGTGCAGATGCACATGAGGTAGGTACCTTTGCCCTTGCCTTGCGCTGGGGAAGCAGATTGAACCCGCAAGGCACCCTCTTGCTCGATGCTGACAGCCGCTGCAACACTGGATGGCAGATTGCACAAAAAGGACGGGAACCTTTGAGCGCCGCTACTGCCCGTGACTACGGGCGGGACCGGATCTGACCCGCACGGCGTGGCAAGGTAAGGTAGTGAGGTGCGTGAGACGGATGAGATGGCCTTGTACGGCTTACATACAAATACATGGCATCCATAAGGCAAAAGGGTGCTGTATCCGGGCCGTAATAAGGTAAGTGGTAGCTGAAGCATGATGAGTAGGTATCCGTATGTAAAAACAGAGCAAGCAAGCAACCCATCTCCATTGATCCATCTCGATTGTCACAGCCGAATCGGGCCACTTACGGGACCCCGTGCAAGCCGTGGACTCCATCGTGGTTCCCGGTGACAGGAAACTGGATGGGTCTGGCCAGTGGGAGGCGGGAAATGGCAACCTAAGCGGTGGCCCATGCTTTTCCCCCCGATGTTCAGGACTTTCAATGTGTGTGCTTCTTCCCAAGTTCCCACCCGTGCGTGCCTTGCCCCTTCTTCTCCCCAGAGTGGTATCCGTTCTGTGCCATTCTGGTAGTGTAAATGGTCAGTGGTGGTTCGGCGGCGGGTGTCATCCACTTGTTGCTGACGGGGGCCTTGGCCAACAGATGACGAGATGGCCTCTCCCGCGCTGTCCACTGTTGGGGCCGCACGCAGGGGAGCAGGCTCCAGAGCAGGGCATGACAGAGGCAAGGCAGGGTAAATCGCAAGCAAGGTACGGATACGGCAGAGACACGGGTGCATCGCTGCATCGCAGGGCAAGACATGATGTGCCTTGAGTGGACTGCGACTTGCAGTGGCCGTTGCGATTCTCCCCCTGCGGTCGTAAGGACGAAGACGGCAATGGCGTTCTGGTGCTCAAGGCAATGTATCCCGAACTCATGGGGTGAATGTCATGGTATCTCAGATACGGAGGAGTACTGTCTCTGTATCCGTACATTGTGTAAAGATTGTACAGATATTACTCCAAATCCCCATGGCGGGCTTGGTGCGACGCACACCACCAAAGTAGGTTTCTCACTACCCGCCATAGTCGGTTAGTCTGGTCTCAGACTGAAGAGGGAAAAAGACACACAGATGGTTTCCTCACACCTGACTCGGAAACTGACAGATATCAGCTCGTTGCCCGTATCTCTCGTTTGCCGTACGAATAAGTACAAATGCCCAGAAATAGGGCTCCGGCCGAGGGTGGGAAAAGAAAAAGGGCATCAGTACCCGTAAATGTGAGGAAAGGATTGATAGACAAACGCAGCAGGTCCACTCCCGACTGACTGCTCTTGCACTTGTTCGACTTTGCTCCTGCTCTCCGTACCTGCCAGCCTGCCGTGCCTGCTTCCTGCCTGCAATCTGCGTTGCTTTCCTTCCTTCCTCCCGACCAAGCCCTTGCTCAATACACGCCCCCCTCTTTACCCCCACGCCCAGCCCCCTCCCCTCCTCCTCATCCTCCACGTCCCACCGTCTCAGTACCCTCTTCTCCCTCACCCTCACCCTCAGTCCTGGATCGCAGCTCTCCTCTTCTAAGTTCTCCGATCTCCAAATCCTCCCCCACCACCGCCTTATCCTAACTATTCTCATCGCGCGCATGTACCCTGCAATTTTTTTTATTTTATTTTTTACCTGCCATTGATTGAACTCAAATTTCAGCTGGACTGTCGACTATCTCGCCTTAGCACCGCTAAATTCTTCGGGACCCAAGTTACCCAGCGCTTGAACATACTCTCAATTCAGGAACGGCCTAGTCTCATGTCAACCATGCTCTCAAGCTCGAGTCTCGACTTTCCCACGCGGCAACCCTCCTCCTCGGAGATCTTTCCCTGGCGAGACTGAGACAGACAGCTTCTGATCAGGCAGGGAAGAAGACCCCGTGACTGTTTACTGGTATCGTTGATTTACAACTTCCAGCGCTATCGGACCGCGGTCGATGCCTGGTCTGTGCCATGGTCGGCCGATGTTGTGCACATCCCTCCTTGTTAGGTAGTGTACTTGGCTGCGATCGTTAGATGCTGATACCCAAGGGAGAAATAAACAGCCTTGACCTCGAGGCATCGGACGACGCTCTGTTATGGTACTTCTTTTCGACGAAAGCTTTTCGATGAAAAGAGTTGACTCACCTCACCCGGCGGCAACGCAGCGGCCAAGGCTTCCGTCTCCTGCGTCAGCCACCTGAACGGCTTGGCAAATCATGAACCTTCACCCCCTCGATCTCGCAGCTGTCCGCCGTGGTTTTGTGTCATCCGCTTGCCGGTATTCCTCGCCGACATTCCTCGCCGACCATTTGTCTCCTCCGCATCGGCTGTTGCCTCCCCCACGCGCCAGCTCAACAGCACAGCTACCCAGGCACACGAGGCCGATAATCGTGTACTTTGCGTCACGCCAACGCTAGAGTATACATACTCGACTGGGCGGCTGTCTATTACATGACCCTTCCCAGAAAGCAATGATAAAATACGGGGCCACACGAGGTAATGCAGCTGTCCGCTTCAGGACGACAGCCGAGACGCGATTGCGCTCCTCTCCAGCTCCTGCTGCGCTATCCAATTCCACATGCTCAAGTCGGCCGGCCGAGCCCACCATCGCCTCAATCCTATCACCCTTCTCGCTCTATCACCACCTGCGGCAACCTTTTGCCTGTCTACGCCGCAGCGGCAATCAATGGGGCCTTTAATTCACCTCCGGTCTACCAAGAAATCCTGGCAGTGTACCCAACACCACCAAGAAACCTACCACATGGTCAATATCAGATTATCAGACCATAAGCCCAGGCTCGGCCGCCTGGCCAAGTCCAATTAAACAAACCGCGGTTATCTATGTCTCTCCTTCTCCAGGATTCCCAACCCTCAGCCGTGCAGCGCCATCAGGCCATGGCGGCCGTCAACTGCATCGAAGCAACCGAGAAGACATGCATCCTGTCGGCGACCATTGGTATTATCAAGTGCCAAAACCGGTATGCCCTGATCTACTAATAAAGTTGCAAAGCTTACCAACGTGTCGGACCATGCCACCGTCCTTTCTTCAGTCGGCAGGACAGTGCAGAGCAGAGCAAGGCCATCAGCAACCCAAAGACACTTTGACCCTCCACAGCCATGAAAGCCAACCCCTGTCAATTTAACCTGACAGCCATTGGAGTCTGGACATCCTTGTGGGCGACTCTTCCCCGGTAAAGAAAGAGGGCAAGGGCCAAATCGCCTCCGCATCGTCTCCGCGCGCCTGCGTAGGGCCCTCGAATTCGCTCAGTATGCACGGAGTAGACAGTATTCGTACACTACGCAGTATGGTTTTCTTTTGTACTCGGTTCGGTCAGTCCATGCAATGATTGACTCCGAAGAGGGAGTCAGCATGCGGGCTATTGTGTATACTGAATTACTGATTCGATGAGCCAAGGCACTGAATTCGCGACTTTCCCATCCATGTCAGTCAAGGAGGGGGCGTGCGCAACACGGCCGTTCAACGGCCGGTCCACCAATCCTGCGAAGAAAGGCTGGCCTCTCGTCTGCCGTCGCCTTATCTAAGTGGAGAGGCGCACACGACTGGGAAATCAAGACCACCTCCAGGCTCCCAGGCAGTCAAGACAAGACAAGACAAGTGGAGAGGGGTTTTGGTTGGCGCTCTGTGTGTATGCCGGTATACGATAACGGAGTGGCTTGTCAATGCATCCAATGGCTCTAGGGCCATGTACGGTTTCTTGGGATAACAGATACTTTTGCTTCCTACGGAGTACGGACACCACGAATTGAGGTTGATAGTGGGACATCGACGACGTGAGAGACTGCGGCCAAGGCCTTGGATGAGCACGCGGTCAGCTCCGACGCCGACGGCTAGGGCATGTGTTCCCTGCTTATCGAGTAGGCCACGCCGTCAACATAGCCGACCAGAATCGGTCAGACGAAAGGTTCTTCGAGTATCACTGTGTCGTCGAAAAGAACGTTGCCGGATTCGCAGAAGGGCAACAAGATGCAGGTGGGAAATGCTGTACGAAGAGATGGGGAGGCAATTCTGTGAGCTTTTTCGCGCATGCTGCATTAAGCGCAGCAGCGCCGGTTCGATACCCGTTTTTCATCGGGTCTCGACTCTTTGCCCGTCCAGCCGCAGTGTCTGCGCAGCAAGCGCCGAGGCCCCAAAAGACTACTGTCGCGTTCAAAATGGAGCCGGCCAAAGTATGCGAAGAAGCCATGCTGACCGTAAAGCGAAGACGAGCTACGGAGTACAGAGTACTATTCTTGCTTCAACTCACCTTACCTTGGGCCCGGGTGCCGCAGCGAGTGAGACATTGTCGCGGGACATAGTCGGTCGAGGCGAACGATTCAAGGCTCAAAGCTACTTGTCTTTACCACCTTAGCTCCTAGCTTCCCAGCCAACTCCGAATCACCCCCACCAGATGAACGAATCGGTTACATCTTGAACGCGGATTAGCGTCATTCCAATGAGCGTTGGCAGTTCTGTGACGGCTGACCGCCGTATCTCTCTGTCGGTACGAACACCTACTAGACTAGAGACACGTATACATGGCTCTGGGAAAGGACCGAGGAACGCAAGACAACAACAAACGACAAACGACAGTGCCAATACCCATGCCAATGACTGACAGCATCTTGGCCCGCCACAGACTTGGGAAATCTCTCTCCTGGGGCAAAGGACACGGCCGGCCTTGTCTGATGCCCCTGTGCTCTCTCGTCGAGTGCGCCGCCAATCCGTTCACCCACCCGACCTCCTCACAACCTCTCACCTGTCGCCCTCCAGCCGACAGGATCAGGATTAGCCAGCCAAGAAAAGCTGGTGATGCACACCACCAAGTCCCTGACGGCACACCCTCGCCCAGTCCCTTGTCACTCCGTCCCACACCCCCCGAACTTTTAGGTACTCCCAAGGGCCCGAATCCCCCATTCATCCCTAGCGCGCAAAGGGACCTTCACCAGGTATCCTTGACTGCCCCCCAACTTGGCCATCCCGGCCCAGCCTATCCCATTGCCCATCTCATCCTGGAAGCCACTAGGAGAGCGGCGGTATGCTCACCAGAGGCCTGCCTCTATCTGCGTCTACTCGGCGGTGCAGCTTATTACTTCCACCCACTCCTCCGCAGTATCTAGACCAGGCTCCATTCCACGTTCTCCTTCCACCACATTCGACATCTGTCCGCCTTTTCTACTTCGCCATCCAGTCGGCACAGAGGTTTACAGGAAGAGGAAGCGTTTCTTGTTCGCTTTTACCGTGACCGACACGGTTATGCACTCGCCTCCATCACCGCTTCTAATCACGCCCGGATCCGGCCCGCTTCATGTAGCACCGTTCGTCCCTTCACAATCGCAAAGTTCATGCATCAGACGCAACAACAAACGCTACAATACCCTCATCAACCTCCCTAGCACCGTTGTGCTACTCTTCGATCAACCGATAAATTGCGCTGCTTCAGCCTCGAAATAGTCATCAACGTCTTTGCCATTGGGACAGTTAGCCGGGCCGATTCCTTGCACGAAATTCGACCCGCCCGCTACGTCACGTCTCGACTTTCGACGACGCATCTTTTTCCTCGCTCGTCGTGCCCTCCGCGGAGGTCGACGGGCGTGGATTGCTCCATTCCATCATGAGCCTCTATACTGAGCCACCCGAGTTGCGCAGTTCCTCGCAGGACAAGCCTTCGCTATTGGTTTGTTGGTGGATAACGTCATTCTGCACTGTTATTATTCTACTGCGGGTTGCCGGCCGCTTCATTCGAACCGAGAAACTATTTCAAGAGGACAAAGTCGCAGCACTCGCCCTGATCCCTCTATGGCTCCGCATGGTTTGCGTGCATTTTGTCTTGCTCTACGGGACTAACAATGCCGAATTTGACGGCATCACGTTATCCGCGGAAGTCGAGCGCAGGAAGGAAATCGCAAGTGGTCTCGTGCTTGCCAGCCGAATCTTCTACGCAGCAACGTACGTCACGGAATCCCCTTCATGAACTCCTTTTTTTTGTTTTGTTTTTTTTGCGCCTTGCGCCCGCAACACTCTGTGCAGCAATTTCATCACTGGATCCAGTGGGACGGTAGGATGGCTTGCTAACGCTTTGTCTGTGCAGACTGTGGATTCTCAAGAACACTATTTTAGAGTTCTTCAAGCGTCTGACTGGCGTCACTTGGGCACGTTCCTACGAACAGACGCTGGTGTTCATCAGGTGCACCTTGGTCGCAACCTTCATCGCCATCATCATTAGTGATTTGGCGGAATGTCGGCCTTTCAATCACTACTGGCAGGTGACTCCTGACCCGGGTGGTCAATGTCGCCAAGGGTTCGCTCACCTTCTCACCATGGCGACATGCAACATCATCACCGACTTGTTACTGGTCTTCTTCCCGATTCCCATTATTCTGCGCAGTCAGATGAATGCGAAGAGAAAGATTCAGCTCACCCTACTGTTCTCGCTCAGCCTGGCCGTTGTTGGTGTTACAATTTATCGTGTCCCCCACGTCATGAGGGCACATGGCAAACAGCAGCTGCGTTCCGTGCTGGCATCCGTTGAGCTCCTGTTCGCAACAACGGCCGCAAATGCCCTAGTCTTGGGCTCGTTTGTTCGTGATCGCGGCTTGAAGAAGCAAAATTCAAGTACGGCTCTGTGGCAGAAGATTCAATAGATCGCAGAGGTTCCGACTCGCGCCGTCCCACACTCCATCGTCACTGGGGAAGCGATGAGGATCTCGTTCGAGATGTTGGCCTCAATATCGACCCTGACCTACGAGAACGCGATGAGGAACGGGACGAGTTCGACAACGAACATCAACGATACACTCCCGCACCCATGGCCAAACCGTTTGGCGAGGAGCTAAGACAGTGGCAATTCCCTCAGCGGCAAAGAAGCAATGCCGAACGCAGCGACGCCTCTCTCTTGCCCCATGACCTCTCTTCCTCGAGGAGCAACTCGACCACGACACCGCGCAGGGTCTCCTTTTTCGACGTCGGGGGTTTGTTATCAGAGGAACAGGTTGGAGTCGGCCAGACATTCCGCAGGGACAGCATCGTCTCAAGCGTGGATCCTATGGCATCTAGCGTCCACGGCGTCCCGTCGCCCACTCTGCCCGCTGGATCGAATGGTTTACGTCGCGGATCAACAGCACTCTTGCAAGATCTTGGCGGACTTCTGGGGCCCACGAAACCGTCACGGCAAAGATCCAGGACCGGCACCGAATTACAACCCATTCCTCAATCGCAACACGATGACCATCCATCTTACAACCCTCGCCCCGGCGAGCCGACACTTATTGATCCTGGTGGCTTAC
Organism: Colletotrichum fioriniae; assembly: GCF_027942845.1. Classification (NCBI taxonomy): domain Eukaryota; kingdom Fungi; phylum Ascomycota; class Sordariomycetes; order Glomerellales; family Glomerellaceae; genus Colletotrichum; species Colletotrichum fioriniae. The sequence continues at coordinate 1,945,431 of NW_027076842.1, forward strand.
TGAAGTAGTTTGGCAACAATTGCGCAGAAGCCAACCTGTGATCTACCACACAATCACCTATCACAACATATCACGACTACGAAACTACGACTATATTTTATGAGACAGTATATGTATATGTATATTGACGATCTCAGCGACATTGCTGAGGGCTCTTTTTTGGACATGCGGAGTTATAGAGGTTTAGAGCCTTTGGCCGGCGTTTCTATGGGTCAATGGGGGACCGGATACGACCATACTTTACGTTTTGGAATTTTGGAAGGGAGGAACTATTTACGACCAAGGGGAAATGGGCGTTGGAGGAAACAAACTCCCGGGAGCGGCCTTCACAATGATAACTGAACGCCGTCGTTTTTTTGCTTCGTTGTTTATCGTTCTATATACCCCGGCGCAAATAGCCGTCATGTTTTGTACCTGAACAACTTGTTCCAATACCATCACCATCTATAAATGACGAATGACTATACTATGGGTACCATTTCCTCCCCCTTCTTGTCCTATCCGCTTACTTTTCCCACGTTCGCAGCGATGCGAGGAGCTCGGTCCCGGAAGGCGTTTTCCATGATGCCCGGTCCCTGCATAACGTTTGTTCGCATATCGGCCGACGACCCTGTTCCCTACAGAAATTTCAACGACTGACTCTTGTCGCATTCTGCCCGCTGCCAGCAGAATCCTTTCTTCAATCACCCCGAGGTATTGGTGTACTGTGGTAATAGTTCTTCCATCTCTCTCTTTTGCTTCTTTAGAGTTTTCTTGGCCAATTACGTTTTTTTTCTTTTCTTTTTGATTTCTCTTAGTCTTTCCTTTCTCTTCCCTGCTTTTCGACAGTCGTCTCAAGTCCCGACGTATCAACTGTTCTATCGTGGCTATCTATCTATCTATCTGTGTTTGCCTGACTCAATGGTGGCCGCTTGACGCCGGGCGCCTGACTCTCTCCCCTTTTTTCGAGGTTTAGGAACCCCCACACCTCAGATTTCACACTTCATACACTTTCATCCCTGGTTTATCGAGCTGGGTTCAGAGCTGACCCGAGGATCCGAATACGTTGCGGGGATTCGGGAGAGGAGAAGCACAAAATTACTTTGTATGTTGAGGAGCCCTGTTTGGTAAGGAGTTTGGTTGGTGTCGAGGTTCAGCGTACCTAACTGAGAAGATCAGGGGAGGAGGGAAAAGGGGGTTGAGGGGGTTGTTGTTGTTGTTGTTGTTGATATATACGGTACGCGGTAACCCACACCGCACGTGTTGGATATGAATAGGACAAGGGGAATTTGGAGATTCTACAGAGGTGTTCATCCCGTGTATTAGCATCTCGCTATCTATATATATCCCCAGCGTTGTGGAGGGTATCTGCTTTACACTATACACGGTGGATAAAGGGAGGAGGGGGGATATTTAGTAATTCCTAGGCTGTGATCAGTTATTCAATAAGATATGGGAGCTTATCTGGTGGTGATGCGTGGGATGCTCGTCTCGTGTGTTGGTCCCTGTTCTTTCTGTTTTCGAATGTGTCGGTCTTATGGGGTCTTATACTCTAGACTTTCGTGTCCCCCCGAGTAGACTGTTTGTATCACAGGATACGAAGATGCATCATATGAGTGGCCGAGATCAAGAGAATCCCATGATGATCTACGGCCGTGATGACCCTGCTTGGTTATAGTCGGCGGCCAGCAGGGGATATCTCGCCCACGTCCTATCTAGCTATGTGTTCCACGACTATTGAAACGAGACGTCAGTTCGGGTACAGGAAACAGTCGACAGCATGATGTACCCTGAGATATTTCCGCGTCTAAAAATGCATGCAAACCAGAGATACTTCAACCATCCCGTGGAATCTGCGATTGATGAAGATATCGGGATCTTTGAAGTGGATGGAGATAGAGGCACGAGGTAAACTTCGTGTCCTGAGTTTCTTTCTTGCATCTACTTCCATCTCAAGACTGTCGGTCAAATTTTGACAAGACAGAATGTCCCCAATAATAGTTATGGAGCGTGTGCCGGATTTGTGAAAACTCGGCTGACTTTATACAATGCAGACGTGTCTGTCATCAAACCCGAGCTCAGAGTCTCTGATGGTGGATGGACTTCCACCCAACGCAGGGGATAGACTTTGAGAAGAGGAAGAAGAGGTAGAAGGAGCATGTTCTCTTTTCCATTGTGAGTTGATCGGGTTCCTCGCATGTGCTGATGAGGACGTGGCTGAGAAATCGGCCATAATAACACTGCTTTCGTTCTTGTCCTCCTTCCCCCAACTCTCCCGCCCCGAAAAGCTGGAAGAGTGACGACTGTAGTTAGCTCATACCGTATGTCACTCAATTGATCAAAGGGAACAAGACGTAACTCCCAAGGAGCAAAGTAATGTAAAAAAAAAAATATAAGTTAGTTATGTTATCCATCTAGAGGAAGCCCTCCATCTCTTTTTTTTGGTTGTCGTACACAAAACAGCAGACCGTAGCCGTACCCTCAACGCCAGACTCAAGAGTGATGCAAAGAGTATACTGAGAACTCCCTTCCCCCCGTCTACCAGGGCGTCAAGTTATCCTGCCGGAAAGGTGAGTCCCAATCCCAGCCCCCACGTTGACCCCTTCCCTCCCGGCTTTTCCTTCTTTCTCATATCTTGCCTTCTTCAACCAACCACACGCGCAAGGCCCTATCCTTTACACGCACAATCTGTAACTGGCGTAACGGCCGGCCGTCTCCGAGGTACGGATAATCTTGACGACGTGCCCGCGCTTGAGGCCGAGGTACTTCGCGACGGGGTCCTTTTGCAAGATGCGCGGCAGCTGCGTCTCCTTGAGGCGATAGCGCTTGAGGAGGGCAATCTTCTCCTCACGGCTGAGGAGGATGTGCTTGGGCACGAGCTCGTGCTGGGTGATGTTGACGAGCAGGTCGTCCTCGAGGAAGCACTCGACCTTGGCAAAGGACTCGATGGTGACGAGCATCTTGCGGGCGGCGGGGGAGAGGGGCACGTGGGTGACCATGATGCCGGACGAGTACTTGTTGCTGATGAGATGGTGGATGAATTTCTTGATCTCCTTGATGCCGAACGTCGTGTCGGCGAGGAACTCGACCCAGAGGGTGCCGCAGTCGGGCGTCGGGCTCGGGTTGTTGGGCGTCGCGGGGGGTGTGAATTTGCGGATCATGTCGGCGGAGGGGTTCGCGGAGAACTGGAGCTTGCCGCGGCTAGGGGGGCCATGGCATTAGTAATGGAGGCTTGGATAGATCAAAGGTGAACGTACTTGACACTGCCGTCGGCGCTGGTGTACTCCATCTTGAAGCGGTCGAGAGAGATTGTGAGTTCGTCCTCGGCGAGTTCATAGCCCTGCGATCCGTCATCAGCACAGATGTCGCCAAGAAATACATCATCCGCCGGGCTAAGAAGAGCATCATTCATATGCTCTTCCTTATCGATGGAAGATCAGGGGGTCCGTACGCGGTCCGCAGCCATCTCGTGGGCTGTCCTCCATGCTCTCCACAGTCTGGTAACCTCCTTGTTGACGTCCTTCTGGTCCGACATCTTCGCGATGCTGCGTCGTTGAAAACTCTTCCGTCGAATTCGTGGGTCAGAAGCGATGCCTCTGTCGTCGCGGATATGTGGGTAGATCGAGATGAGGGCGTCGGTGGTGGATTGGTTCTTGTCGCGACGAAAAGTTCGAGAACATCAAAAAAGATTGGCGTCGCAAAACGGGTTCAGCCAAAAAGTTCTGGCGGCGGAATCAGCCTTGCAGGCCAGAGCAAAAGTTTGAGTGGGGCCTTGGACTACGGTTGCTTAATCCTGGTTCGGTCCCGGGCAGTTCTTCTGGAATAATTCGGAAGGAGTTAATCCGAGACAGAGGCAGCCCGGAACATTCTGACCTCGAATGTGAGGTACGTACCTCACTTTTTGATTGACAGACCCCCGTTGACCAGGTGGCAGGTGCAAGGTGCATGCTCCAGCCACGGCTGCCACGGGCCTTTCAAGGGTCCAGAATCACAGTGCACGCACGTGCCACCTTTGAGGTAAACCCCACAATCAAAGTCCAGGATGGCAGGTGGCCTTACCTTCTGGAGAAGGTACCTGCCACGGAACCCAAAAGAGTGAATTTCAACAAAAATTGGGGGATCCTTCTGACGAAAAGTTCACCCTTCGCGTGGTGGTTAATTCCGATTCCACTTCTCTATCCTCCATCCTCCACATCACAACCCGACTTTGCTGTCCACCCCGACTACGGCAGTGTGCGCATTCGCCAGCTTTGTTTAATTGATCTTCTTTTGCATCAGTTAACAAGCTCCTCCCTACCTTCACAATGGCCGACACCAAGCAGGCACCTGCTGCTGCTCCTGCGGCAGCAGAGACCAAGACCGAGACCAAGTCGGCTCGTCCCACCATGCCCGACGAGGCCGAGTACCAGAAGAAGCTCAAGGTTGCTGAGAAGGAGCATAAGGAGGCCCTCGACCAGCTGGTAAGTTTCATCTCCAATTCCATTGACGACTTGCTCCTCGAATACCTTTTCCGACTGGGAGAGTCGCAATCGAGCCCCAGATACCCGAAAATGACACATTGCCGTTGGATCGCAAATGGCTCATACAATTGCTTTTCCAGAGTGCCATCAAGGCCAAGATCGAGATTGCCATGCCCAACAAGAACAAGGAGCAGCAATCCCCCACCCAGAAGCGTCGCGCCGAGCTCATTGCTCAGGCCAACGAGATTCGCCAAAAGCAGGGCGCCGGCAAGAACGCCCGCACCTCCAAGCTGGACCAGATCAAGCGCCTCGACGAGCAGATGCGCTCCCGCATCAACGAGCAGAAGACCGCCCGCTCCAAGGTCAACTTCAAGAGCGTCGAGGAGGTCGACCGCCAGATCGAGAAGCTCGACTCCGAGGTCAACTCTGGCCGCATGAAGATTGTCGACGAGAAGAAGGCTCTCGCCGAGATCTCCTCGCTTCGCAAGCTCAAGAAGAACTTCTCCCAGTTCGACGACTCCCAGAAGTCGATTGACGACCTGAAGGCCAAGATCAAGGAGATCAAGGACTCGATGGAAGACCCCGAGGCCAAGGCCATGTCTGAACAGTACAACAAGATCCAGGCCGAGCTGGACACCATCAAGGCCGAGGGCGACGAGGCCTACAAGAACCTCTCTTCCCTTCGCGACGAGCGCACAAGACTGCATAACCTCCAGAACGAGAAGTACGCCGCCCTTAAGACCATCAAGGATGAGTACTGGCAGCAGCGTAAGGCTGCTCAGGCCCACGAGCGCGAGGCTCGCGAGAAGGCCCGCGAGAGAAGGAAGAACGAGGCCGAGCGCTACCAGAAGGAGCGCAAGAAGGCCGATGCTGAGAAGTTCCTCGCCGACGCCAGTGACCCCGCCTACCTCGAGGAGATTCGCCGCGCCAACAGCCTCCTCCAGTTCCTCGACCCCACCCACAAGGTCGAGAAGGCTCCTCTGCAGGCCGCCAGCGGCCTCACCGCTCAGGCTTCGCGTACTGTTGATGACTCGGGAATTAAGGGTATGAAGGTCGTCTCCAAAAAGGACCGCGACGAGGACTTCTTCCCTGCCGTCAAGAAGGGAAAGAAGGGCAAGAAGGGTGGTGCCACCGAGGACAAGGCCGGCAAGTTCAACTGCCCGCCCTCCGTTGTCGAGGACTGTGCCTTCATGGGCATTGACCCCCCCATGGCCGCTTCCGACGTCCCCGCCGTTGCCGAGAAGGTCAAGGCCAAGCTCGACCACTGGAAGAGCGATCAGGAGGCCCAGACCCAGCGCGTAAGTTCTTCCGTGCAATAATTTCCTATTTTTCTCTCCAATTTCCATACTGACCCGACTTTCAGAACATTGAGAAGGCGAAGAAGCAGCTCGAGAAGCTCGAGGCCGACGAGGCCAACGGTGTCAGCAACGGCGACTCGGTCGAGGAGGTCACCAAGGACCTCAAGGAGACCTCCGTCGAGGAGAAGGCATAGTCTTCTCACTCACTGACTCCGTCTACAATTCTTGCCTGACTGAAACCCATTGACTCTTTAGTTTGTTTTATCTGCCTGACGTCCTCTCGCAGATATTATGGACTAGGGGGAACGTGAACTCTCTCACCTCTCTGCCTCTTTGTCAACACACCCCCCCCCCCCAACCGATACACGCATACGACACCCTCCTTTCTCACAAAAACCACCAAACTTGGCATATTAAAAAAAGAGGACAAAAGGCAACTTTCGAAACTAAAACCAAGGGGGGGGAAGATTGCAAAACCTTTTTATAAACTCTCTGGCCTGTTTTTGCGTCTTCCTAGCCAAAATTGTCCCTCGAGGCAAAGTGGCTTTCTTGTACTTAGCAGCTTCTTTCCCCCCTTGTACCGTTTGTAGTTCCAGCCATACACTTTGAAAAGATGAGAGGTAAAAAAGAGAGAAAAGCTTTTTTCCGATTTTTGTAAAAACACAAACGTCCCTCGTTTCTATGCATTGTCAGCCCGCCCATCGTATTCATCCCATCCGGTAGGTCCATCCCCATATCAACAAGCTCAAGGTAAACCAGCAGCCATCAACGCCCATTGGCCCGTTGCTCTCGGGCTGTCCTCGTCGGGCCGATGTGCTTGTGCAGCAAGCGAGGCATGTCATGACGTGACATGCTGGAAACGATTCCCCGAGGGGGACTTTGAACAGACACGTCGGAGAGGTATCATGGCACGAGACAAGTGGTGCGCGTGTAGCCTCGGTAGTAACGCTTCGAGGTCCCATGGTGCAATCTTATGACGTCCTTTTTTGCGTACAGAATGATCATCATCGATCGATCTTCTTTGCCTCACCTCACTTTCCTTCACCACGGATCTACCCGGGCACGAAATCGCATGATACGTTAGACAATATCTTATATGGTTAATGGATTATTGCTCTAGCGGCCACTGGTTTGAGGGCTGTTGATCCTGTAGAGAATTCCTCCCGTAACATCCAAGAAGAGGAAAATCAAATAATACCCGGCCTGCGCCGTCGCAAATGCCAAATAATGCCCTCTTTCCGTGATCCGTACTCCGGTGCTTAGGTACCCAACCAAAGAAACTGGAACAGGATGAAACCCCCCCCAAAAAAAAAGGATACAAACGCACGAGACTTGATCACAAATTCCGGGTTGTCTCGAACATAGTAAAGAGCAAATGCGCAAAAAGACGGAGGTCTCTAAGGCTACCGCTACGCTTTGCAATGCAAATATGCCTGCTTGTCCCGCGTCAATACACCAAAAAGACCGCTAATGCAGTTCGTGGGTCTCATCAAAATAAATATCATAGGAAAATTGCAAAGACGCCGTGCTTCGTACCAAGTGATATTCGAACTTCAGGAGCTCCAAACTCTGGATGGTGTGTTTCGTCGACCTCGGCATTCATGGCGGCCCAGCCCATCCATAGTATGCACCCGCACCCGGAGGTGCGGGTCGTCCATATCCAGGCGGTGGCCCTCCGGGGTGTCCGGGGTGTCCGGGGTGTCCAGGGTGTCCCATGGGCGGTCCCATATGCGGCGGCATGGGCGGCATTGACCTTCTTTCTCTTTCCCTCAAGGCTGGCGTTCTCCCGCCCATTCTACTAGGCATCGGTGGCAGGTCCATGCTGGGTGGTGATGTTCTTCTTCCAAATGGATCTCTGTCATGACTGCTAGGCGCGGCAATGGCCGGAGGCCCGCCTGAAGGAGGTCCACCTCCCCCGATTCTTCTTCCAGATCTATTCTTGGACCCGCCACTAAGAGCGCTCAATGGGGGATCCTTGACGAAAGGGTCATCATCGGGAGGCACGTTCAGCTCGACCAGACTGAAGAAATACTCGAGGACTTCGGGATATCGCTGGACACTAGATTGCCAATCCTCGTCAATGCCGTGCTTCAATGCAGCCTGCGCCTGAGCAAGCTCGCTAGGATGAGGAGGGGCGTGGTAGTAATGGTATGCGGTGGCGTTGATGCGTTCAAGGTTAGCGGCGTGAGCTGTCTTTCGACGCTCGGTGAGTAGACGGAAATATTCCAGGATGTAGTCTTGTGCGTGAGCCCGAACCCAGCTTCTATGTATCTGGTTAGCAAGAGATGTCCTCCATAGGTAAACAAATATGGAAAAATCAGACTTACCGAATGTCGGTGTATATGGACTGCATCATGCGCTGCTCAGCCTGTTTTATGGCAACATCAAGTCCCTTGGCCTCGCAGTCGCAAGCTGCAGAGGCAGGAGCGTGACATATAGCGCAGTCCGGATCCATCCTTGTGGTGGTCTTGCGCGTACGCGGAGTGCGTGGAGTGCGCGGCCTGTAGTCTCTGTGGGAATATGAATACATCTTAGCGAAGGGATCACCAGATGGGACACGGGTGGTCTGTCTCTAGTGGAGGTGGAGAGGAGGTGAAGATGAGAGGATATTGTACAAGGAGGTCAAGATGGGTCATCTATTACTAGTACAAATGTCATTATTCCTCTCGAGACCCTGAGCTGGGATCTCATGGAGAGTGTTTGGAGAGATTGGGGTTGGGGATGAGGCTCGGCAGCCGGGCAGAGGGAGTGGAAGAAGAGAAGAGAGAGGAAAGCGGTGATGGACAGACCTGACTTAAGAGATTATTAAGAGGGGGCGGATGGTTACAGCCCGGCAAAGCGTCGGTGGCAGGGTGAGAGCGAGAGAGATAGAGAGAATATCCGTAAGGTAGTTGGGAATAAACAAAACTAGGACGAATAAAGCGAGTTGCTCCTGTGTGTTGGTGCTATGTATCCTGCAGCATCGAAGCATGAAACAATAAGGCAAGCAAGCAAGTGAGCAGGCGAGCAGCAAGCAGCAGACTAAGGTAGGCTTCCTAAGCGTGCAAGCAGTAGAGAGAGTCGAATCGACGGTAACGAAATCGTAGTTGCAGTCGAGGTAGACAAACGTCGGGCTCTCATTCAACGAGGAGCAGAAGCAGAAGCAGAGGATGCGGAGGAGACGTGGGGAGAGAGATAGCTTGATCCACGAGAACGCAGGTAGATGAAGAGAGGATCGAATGGGAAGGGGGGTTTTGACTGCAGCGTGAGTGTCGTGGCTCGAATGCCAGCAGCTCTCGATATGCAAGTCTTGGGGGGTCCGACGATGGCCCAATGAAGGGGACGCCAAGCGAGAGAGGTCGTCTGCCCGACCAAGTCCCAATGAGCTTCGATCAGGGACCCAGTGAGAGGTGGGCTTTTGTTTCTTGAGGTATCCGTAAGGTAGGCAAGGTAGGTCTGTCTGCCAAAGGTGACGGGCCGGAAGAGAAGGGATGGACGGTAGAAGACGAGAGAAAAATGTTGAAAAATTGCAGTCAGTCGGCAGGCGAGAGGAGAGAGAGAGAGCAACGAGAAGCACCTCAGGTCAATGAGTGGAGGGGCAGATTATGTGTGTGCGTTGTCGCCGCCCCTCGTTTGTACTTCCGGTGCTGTTCCCGCCTTTAGCTTTGGGCTTCAAGGCGGTCAAGGGCCAGGGGAAGGGGGCAGAGGGAGAAGAACGGGCAAGGACAGGCCGCAAGTAGGAGAGCTGCAGCCAAAAGAAGCCGCGGGGCGGTTTGCAGTGAAGCGGGGGTACTGTACAGGATAGGAGGTTGGGTGAACCGCTTCCATTACCTCAGGTACCTGTACTCTGTCCCTACCTACTCTACGGATACAACCACTGAGGAAGTAAGACACCGCCGATGGTCCAACGGGAAACACCGAAGAGGAAAGAAAGCGGAGAGGGGCAGGAGAAGTCGGGCGGGTCAGCGTTTGCAGGCCGAAACGACCGGCGGGGTGGGGTGGCTGGTCTGCACCTTCCAATGCTCCTCATCACCCAACTTGAGAGACACCAGACCAGCAACACCACCACCCACCTCATTGAGGGAAAGTTTGATGCACAAGGGACGAACCAGTCCACACTACAGTATAGGAAGGAGGGGGCGAGTCACCACTGTACTCCGTGTACTAAGGTAAGGTAAGGTGAGGTGACTGAACTGATCAGCTGGGAACCACTTGGTTCCATCTGATGCAACGTCCGAACGTTCGCTTCCAGAACGCCAACGAACGCCTGTCCAAGATCCGGCCCAACTCTAGGTACCTTAACTTACCTCACCTGCCACAGGTATGGACTGCTCTCAGCGCCATATTGGCATCCCTCCATCAAATCGCCATTTACGACGGTTGCTTTCAGCAAGATGCTCTTTGCTCCGACGATAGACGCTGCTCTTCTGATGCTCCTCCAATATATTGGGTCATGGGATTAGGCTGGTTGGCTCACCGCATCTTGCCCTACCTTATGCACCTCGCGTCTCGATTAGAGCCCGCTGCATGCGCGCAAAACGTAACCGAACAATCCTCTTTCTGTCAGATTATGGATTCGCAAAGAAGCTGTGGCAAGCCGTCATTGGTAAGCTGCAGTAACATTACCATGCCTCTCTGTCTGGGTCGGTCGAAATAATTTGCCTCACAGTTGGCCCCTCTTGGAGCCGCATCTCAAAGTCGAGACATGAAGGAGTGACGTTGAAGAGGCTGAAAAGACAAGCGAGCTCCCTTTTCCCCTTTCAGTCTTCCCATCTTCCCCAGCCAACTCGAGGGGAGCTTACGAGGCAGTGCACGCCGCCGGATTTCATACCTATGTCAGCCCCAGTTTGTTTCCCGATGATTTGGGCACTGGCCCATTTGACAACACCCGTTCGGTCGTTGATCCTGGTCTCACAACGGTTGCTCCCGCCCCTGCCACATTATGTAATCCCGTCTTCTTATCTTATCGTCGCAGCTACGGATAAGGTAGGTAACCTAGGTAAGGTGAGCACGTACCTAGGTACCTTACCTTACCTCAGATGGGATGGAAGCATTCAAAATTTCGAGCTCGTCTCATCTCATCGAGTCGCGGGCACTCGGCGACGACCATAACGGCTGCGACTACAACGACTACAACGACGACGACGACGACGACGATTGGCATCATACGGTGCCGAACGAGAGACGAACATGGCAACAAGATGTTCGGGTGGGCATACGGTATTGCTCCCGTTTCTGTACCCCTCGTTATTTTTTTCCAAGACCACCACTGCGCCTCGTCTTGCTGCGAGAGCGGTCGCAAATCGCCGCTATAGCTCCACCCAGGTAGCTCAAGAATCAAAATCCACCAGACTTAACCCAGCTCCCGACGACTATTCCCAACCCATCTTCGCCGATAAAGCCTCAGTAACACTTTACGCGGGCCCCGGGGGCCACGGCTGCATCTCCTTCTTCCGCGACGCATACCTCCCGGACGGACCCCCCAACGGTGGCGACGGTGGCCATGGAGGCAACATCTACATTCAGGCTGTACACGGCGAGACGTCACTACACAAGTTAGCTAGGCGGCGCTTCATTCGAGCAGGGAAAGGAAAATCTGGTCAGGGCAGCTCCAAGGGTGGTCAACGAGGCGAGGACGTCATCATCACTGTGCCGGTTGGTACTGTCGTCCGCGAGCTGGCCAGAGAAGACCCCATTGCCGAGGATGCGATAATGCAGCGCGCTATGAAAGCGCAAAGGAAGGCCGAGAAAAGGGCCAAATTAGCGCGTCAGGCTGAGTTGGCGGAGCAGGCGAGGCGAGAGTTGGAGGACGGAATTGAAGAGGAGGATGAAGAGATGGCGGCGGAAAGGGAGGCGAAAGCGAAAAAGCAGGCCGAGGACGAATTCGACGAGCCTGAAGATCCCGATCGCAGCAAGTTCCTTCTGTATCCCGGCCTCTCAAAGTCGGACCTGAAGACGATATCCCTCCCCAAAGCCCCAGCCCGCCAGCGTCTCTACCACCAGCCGCCCGGCCCGATCCAGCTCGACCTGTCGCGCCCGTCTCCGCAGCCCATTCTGCTTGCCGTCGGCGGCATCGGCGGACTTGGCAACCCGCACTTCACATCGCGCGAGTTCCCGCGGCCCATCTTCGCCACAAGGGGCGAGCGCGCCGTGACCATGGAGATTGAGCTCGAGCTCAAGCTCCTGGCCGACGTCGGGCTCGTGGGACTACCGAATGCCGGCAAGAGCACCCTGCTGCGCGCCATCACGAACTCGCGCACCCGCGTCGGTAACTGGGCTTTCACGACGCTGCAGCCGAATATTGGCACCGTTGTCTTGGACAGCTACAAGGGCCGGCCCGTCATCAAGAGCTACAAGCGGTATCCCGCCGCGGACCCCGCATACGGCGGCAGCGGATCACCCGGCGCGGAGGAGGAGGTCCTGGTCGAGCAGCGGACCCGATTCACGGTCGCCGACATCCCCGGTCTCATCGAAGGTGCCCACCTAGACCGCGGCCTCGGCATCGCGTTCCTGCGCCACGTCGAGCGTGCTGGCGTCCTCGCCTTCGTCGTCGACCTCTCCGCCGGTCCCGCCGTCAAGGCTCTCGAGGCTCTCTGGAACGAAGTCGGTCTCTACGCGCAGATGCGCGAGGAGGAAGAGCGCGCCCGCGAGATTGACGCCCGCGTTGACTGGGACCTCAACTCGGGCACCACCACCAGCAGCGAGGCCGCTCTGCGAGGAACGCACGGCACCATGATGGTGGCCGACGCGCCGCCGGCGCCCCGGCACGAGTCGGGCCTGCACATCGCGGCCAAGCCGTGGTACGTCGTTGCCACCAAGGCCGACCTGCCCGAGACCCAACAGAATTTCAAAGACCTCAAGGCCTACCTCGACGAGATCAAGCAGGGCACCGCGCCGCATCCGAGCGGAATCGAAAACGCGTGGACAGACAACGTCGCCGCTATCCCCGTCAGTGCCATCAATGGCCAGGGCGTCGATCGGATTGTCCACTGGACTGTGGGACTACTTGACGAGTAAATGGGGGGAAAGACAAAGAAAAAAGAAAATGTACTATATCATTCTGTATCACCACCACTGTATAATGCCGCTTTATGGAAGAAACGTGCTGTGCCCTTCCTGAGAACTTGCCTCCACTTGGTCCAACCCCTGATATCGGCATGCAAGTGCCTAAATGAGATGAAAATTGTGTACGGGAAAAGCCAACAACAGCATGTTGCAAAATTGCCAGACTCATCATGGTTGGATAAAGTAAGGCATCTCCAAGACGTCGGGAGCACTGAAGGGCTTGAGTCATAAATCGGGCAAGGTTCTTTGGTTGCAGTCAATAAGCAGTTACTGAGGGAACTCGCACTCAGATGTTAACAAGAAACTTTTTGGCATTCATTCGTAATGACTATTCCGTTTAGGGCGACTCTAGTCGCCTTGATGGTGCGGAGGCCCTTCCATCCAACTCATTATCCAGGGGTTGCCTATGTGCTTGTAAACCCCAGGCCATGCAAAAGTAGGAATTGCTGTTCAATCGTAAGAAGTCGGCCTTCTAATCCACTTCTGCTTCCCACGAGTCCGTCCCCAAGTCCCAAGTCAACCCAAACAACCATTACAATATTATAGGGTCAATGGTGATCATGCTGAGACCAAATCCTCTTCTCCTCTACACCAAATTCTTACAACATAGCGAGAACGATCGCACCAGCCAGAACTGCAACGCTGAAGGTCGTCGTGGTTGCACTGCTGCCGGGGACAACCGTCGGTCCCGTCGTTGGGACGCTGACGGTTCCATTAGTACCGGGACGGCCGGTGCCGGAACCACCTCCGGAGCCGGAACTCTGAGAGGCAGACGGCGAAGCACCGCCGGTAGCAGTGCCCGTAACAGTAGCACCTCCACCACCACTTCCACCCGAGCCACCATCTGTAGTAGGCACCACAGTCGAGAGAGTCGTAGCGGTACCAGCGGCAGAACTCTGCTGACTTGAGCCCGAGCCGGATCCGCCTCCGGTAGCAGTAGCAGTGCCCGTTGCGGTAGCGGATGCTGAGACTGCGCTGCTGACCTGGGTAGAGGCGCTAGCAGACGCAGTGTTTGTGGAGGAGACCGAGGCCGATGCTGATGAACTAGAGCTGATGTTGTCGCATGAGAGGTCGTAGAGAGGCTTGGTAGTCAAGGTCGAGCCAATGACACCGAAGCTGGGGTTGGGTGTTGTTGGAGAAGAGTCCTGGAATGTGTACCACCACACATTGGTCTTACCAAACATGGGGCAGCCGACGTCATTCCAGAACTTCTTTGCGTTCTCGAGAGATGGGACAGCAGCACCGACAGTCTTGCCGCTGACGGGCCAACCAGTCTCAGTAACCCAAACGGGCTTTCCACCAACAGCTCCCTGAGTGGCAGCCAAAGCTTCGGCCCAGCGGTCCTTGCCGTCCGAAATGGAGTTGGGCTTGGTGTCCTCGAAGTAGGGGTAAGCGTCCATTCCAATCCAGTCGCATGCATCGATGACCGCCTTGTTGCTGCCATTAACCCAGGCGGTCCATGTGTCGACGTGACCGATAGGAGCACTGCTCAGAGGCGAGTTCTTGATGACTTCTCGAACTTGCTCAAAGTACTTGACGAGAGTGTTGGGCTCGGCGCCAGAGAATTCGCCGTTGGCAATGCCGGTAGGCGAGTGGCGGTAAAGATCCTCGCTGCCGACGGAGATGCCGGCAACCAGGCCATTGAGCTGACTGCCGTACTGAGAGACAGTCTTCTTCAGGGCCTCAAGCTCGTTGGCAAATGCAGCATCACCTGCAGAGGCCCACAACCCGAGCAGAAGGGTTGTCTTTGTGGAAATGGCGGCGGGAATGGCAGAGATGGGGTCGTTAGTGCTTCCTCCCTGAACCATGGTGTAAAGACGAGCGGAGGTGAAGGCGCCATTGGTGCCCTCGAGGCTAGCTGCGGTCTTGAACTCGGATTCGAAGTCTGACTGTGCCTTTGCTTTACCGTCGGTGAAGGTAGATCCGTAGTTGAAGCCCTGGAAGGCGCTGGCTGTAGCTGCGGCATATACAGCCGCCAAATTCAAAGAGGCGCGCATGTTTGTGATGCTGGAGGAGGTTTTGAGATGTTGCAACAGCGACGATGTGATGCAAGGTAGGCGGGATGATGAAATTGGGCTTCGGTCCAAGATTGCCGGCAAGGTCGAAAGCTACCGTCGGAGGAGAGACAGAGCACTCTGGGAAGAGTGTTGAATACGGGTAAATATACAAGAGTCAGGCAGGTAGGTCCAAGGTATTCCAAAAAAACGAGAGACGGATGGGTGAAGTTGTCCCAGAGTCCCGTAGGTACAGAGCAGGATGAGGGACAGGTAAGGTATCGTGAGTGACAGTGAAGGTAGGGAGGAAGAAGAGTGATGAAGTCGGCCGGGCGATGAAAGGATAGAAAAGGAAAAAAGCAAGTGACGGGGTAGGGCAGACCAGGCAAGGAGGGATTCCCCAGACAGTAGGCGGGATGCTTGTTCAGATCACATCACAAGCTTGGGAAGTTGGGGTGGTGTCCTACAGGGTTCCCTGTTCTTTGGACCTCCCCGTCTTCTGTTCTTGGGAAAGCTCTTCGGCTCTTTGGGGTTTCCTACGCGTACCACATACTCTCAGTTCTCAACAAGAAGAACCTTGAAGGACGGGACGGGTGTAAAAGTCTGAAAGAGGCAAGTAAAGAAGCCAGTTGAGTGGTGCCACCACACCAACTTGACAGCACTAGTGTGTCTCTTCCTCATGCCCTACCTCCATCAAAACAACATCGAGGGCGCCACCATAGGTTCCTAAGAAACAACAACAACAACAACACACAGTCGTGACAGTCTCATGCAGGAACGAGCCAAGGTGAGGTCACTGGTGTGGCCCGTATTCTCTCAACAACCACTTTAGCACCATACAAAAGTATGCTATAAGGTATGGTCTTGCCCCTGGAACGATGGTGGCGATGAGGTCACGCCGGGCACAGGGTAAGGCATTCGGGGCAGGCCCGGTCGAAACACCGACCCAATCACGGCTGCCATCCCATTTTACCGGCGTCCCGGCCCTTCCAATCGCTCCCAACTGGGACGGCCGGGTCCCTGCTGGCTTGCCATATTTAGCAGTCTACACCCACTATTTCCTGCTCCCATGCCCCTGTCGCTGTCGTCCGGCCAGGCCGTGGCGCCCCTCCCCCGTATTTTCCAGCAACCACCATCATCGATGGCCCCTCCCGGATGACCAACACAAACACCTCATTTCTATGCGGGACATTCCATTCGGGCCACCACACTGTCACTCACTATAACTGCTTACCGAGTTGTTTTGGTGCCGTTTTCCCGCGGGGTTATTCTACACAAATACGAGCGAGGCTTTGATGTGTCAATGATCAGCAACCTCTGGATTTGTTCATCTTGTTCCAGACATGTTGCAGTGGCGCTGACAACTATTGCCCACAGAGCGAGCGAGAGCGAACAAGAGCAAAACTCAGGCACACACGCATCTAGGTATGCCTCGGAAGAAGGTCTCAAGCTGCAGGAGAAGTCGGCTGAGGAAGTATTGACCTGAGTCTTGACGGCGGAAAGAAGTCTTGAGGACCTGAGGGGAAAGCCATAGAGCAGGGAACCGGCGTGACATCTGCAGGTACCAATGCAAGCAAGGCGCCTGCCTCCCCGCCTACTATGCAGGGGCCCTGGGTAGTAGGCGCCGGCGTTGATTCTTGCCTGCATTCCAGGACCTTAATTCTGCAAACATCATCATCACGTTTCTTCTTATTGATCATTCCGGCAACGAAAACCCGACATTCTCCTTAGGCTCTGTTGAGAAACTTCTGGCATTGCAGTCTCAGTATACGAATACCAGTCGAACAGTCTTGGCGCCCGGGCAGCTATTGCCGGAACATTGCCTCCTGGCGATACAGAGCTTTTTTGCTATAACAAAACCATTGGGATGGATCTCAATGCTCAATGTCATCCCACCTAGTAGCAACTGCCCACACCTAGCCTAAGTGGATGGGCATCTCCAACTGTGAAAACCGACAGAAAGCCGATGGATATGAGAGCCGAATGGACTTTTGCATCTCTTGATGCACAGCTGGCAGCACCTGGTGACATATCACGTTTCTTAGTCAAAGTCGTAGAATCAAGAGCCCAATCTGGTTCACCGAACGTTGTCAGACGGGTAAAAGTGGGACAGGGAACTAGGCATCTTCACGTTGTCATCGTACCGGCATAGAATCAATCAACTTACGTTCTCAAAAGATGCCAACCAACGCTTATCGCGGGGACGTATCGCCATGGCAGAATACAAGGCAATACTACCCATCAGCCCTCAAGGGTAAGAAGGGAAACGAAGGCAACGGGATCAGTCATAAGGATTGAGCTGACATCCTCAGGTCCATCGTCTCGGACTCCAACACGGCCCCCGAGCAAAAGCCAGTTGTCCGCGTCTCTAAAGTGAAGCTATCGCGTACAAGCACACGCAAGGTACGCACCGGATGCATTACCTGTAAGAAACGCCACATCAAATGTGACGAGTCCAAACCACATTGCGGCAACTGCCTCCAGACCCGCGGTCACTGTGAAGGTTACCTCCCGGATCAGAAGAAGAACAAAAAGTCGTCCGGGCCCGCAGAACTCTGTTGGGATTCTACCCAGGCCATCATCCCTCGAGTAGCAGCAGCAGCATCGCCCACGGCGCAGACGAAACTGAACACCAACACGGTCGACTTCCGCAATGACAACAGCATGTCATACTTCAAGGAGTTCGTCGGCCTGGTCCGAGGCCCCTGGATGAGAGCTGCCTCTACCGGCGATCTATGGGAAGTCATGCTGCCCCAGCTGTCCCGCAACAATGGCACTCTCCGCTCCGCCGCCATGGCCATCGGCGCCTTGAGCGTGTGGTACCGCCAGTCTGCCCATGTCTCTCTCCATGCCATCACCGTACCCGACCAGCCAACCGTTCAAGGGGACACCCATTACTTCCAGGCTGTAGCCCACTACTGCGACTCTCTCAAGATGCAGTGTAGACGGGCCTCCGCCCAGGACGCCGTCTTCCTATCTGTCCTCCTCCTCTTCTTCGAGACTCTTCGGGGCAACAGAAAAGCCGCCCTCGATCACGTCAACCACGCTCTGTCCCTTCTCCTCGCCCTCGTGACGGACACAGATGCCCAGCATCGCCTAGCCGATCTGGCGCCCAACCCGATGCCCGTAATCAGCGCTGTGGCAGATGTCTTCAACCACCTGGCAAAGCAGGCTCGCACCGTCTTCAGGGGTCGTATCCTCGATGGTCCGCCCCTCCCAAACCTCGCAAAGCGCCTACAGAGTACGAATCAGACAATGGAGACCTTCATGATGCTCCTCAACCAGACGCAGAGCGAAGCCGCCAACTCACCAGAGTCTTATCCCGACTCTTTCGATACCCTCGAACAATTTGAGCAGATTTGGCCCGCCATACGACGTCACCAGGCCGCCATGGGCGCCGTCATGGAGGACATATTCAAGAAGTCTGGCCTCCGCGGCGCGGACGACGACGTCGCCATCACCGAGCTCCACTTCGAGCTCTTTGGGAACCCTCGCATCATTAGCTTCTGCGAAAACTTCCACAAGTCTATGGTCAAGCTCAACATGGGCTTCCAGCCCCTCTTCAACCAAATCATGCAAACCGACGTCGGATCTCCCACCTACCTCCGCGCCATCCTCCTGCGCATCGAGTTCATGGGCGTCTACCTTTTTAGCAACGCGCCGTCCTTTATCGAAGACGCGAGTGCCCGCGCCCTGACGCCGCTGTACCGCGAGTACATCTCCCTCGCGCACATCGCCACGAGGGCCGCCAAGAAGGAGTTCGAGACGAACCCGGCCCACCACCTCTCGCTGCAGTGCAGCCTGAGCTGGTGCCTCCTCATCATCTCCCTCTTCTGCCGCGATCCCCTCGTGCGCGACGAAGCCATGTGGATCTTGAAGGAGTACCCGGGCCAGGACGGCATATGGAGCATCCGCGCCCTGTACGCCCTGGCCCTGCGGAACCGCCACGTCGAGCGAGTGAACGCGATGGGCACGCCCGACGAACAGTGGCGCCGGTTGTGGCGCCGCGAGTTCGTCTTCGAGGACAGCGGCGACCGTGTCGTGTTGCGGTACATGGAGAGAGATGAGGCGGCGGGAAAGTGGCAGCTGGTGGAAGAGGCGGCCGATATCCCCAGAGACGGCAGAGAGGCCCAGTGGAAGCGGCAACCTCTCACGATACACAGCGGACTACTCATCTTGGACTTGTTTAATGCCGTGACTCAGGGTGACATGGACACGAGGTTACCGATTGGCAGGCCGTGCTGAGAAGTTGGAGCGAGAGAGAGAGAGAGAGGCATGTTTCTAGATGCGATTCAAGTGACGTCTCTAAATATGCTAGTTTGATACCCCCGATAATGAATCCGAACAATAACGCAGTACATTTCCAACAACGCTGTCTGTTTGATGAGTATGGTTTGAGACTTCTACTTATACACTTCGTTTACTTTCGACTACAACAATTCAACGCCCTTCCCCCTACCGTGGACCAAAGCTATTGGTCCAATGCCTGACTTTGACACTGTCACGAATCATGTTAGCAAAGCAAGATCAAAAGAGAGGTCCAACAGAACCAAGAAAGCATGGAGCAAGCTCACCATTTCCCAGTATACGCCCTGTTTCCTAATAAGCTCGCCGTGGCTTCCCTTCTCCACCACCCGCCCCTCGCTAAACACGAAAATCACGTCTGCGTTCTGAATCGTCGACAGCCGGTGGGCCACGGCGACGACGGTACGGCCGTCGCGCGCCCTCTCGAAAGCCGCCTGCACAATCTTCTCCGACTCGGAGTCGAGCGCCGACGTGGCCTCGTCCAGAAGCAGGAGCTTCGGCTCGCGGATGAGGGCGCGCGCGATGGCGATGCGCTGCTTCTGGCCGCCCGACATGGAGACGCCCTTTGCGCCGACGTCCGTGTCGTACCCCCTCGGGTAGCGAGATGATGAAGTCGTGGATGAAGGCGTCGATGCAGACCTCGTGGATCCTCTCGTCCGATATGCTGCTGGGGTCGTCGATGCCGAAGAGGATGTTGTCCCGGGACCGTGCCGCGGAACATGATGGGCTCTTGCGGTACGAGGGAGAGGTTTCGCCGGTAGTTGTAGACGTCAAGCTCGTTGATGTCGACGCCGTTGCAGAAGATGGAGCCGTGGTTCCGGTTCAGGTCGTAGAAGCGTTCCAGCAGCGAGATGATTGTCGTCTTACCGCACCCCGAGGGTCCAACAAAGGCCGCGTACTGGCCCTTTTCGATGGTCAAATTCAAGCCCTCGAACACGACAACGTCGCGCGTTGGGTACTTGAAGTGGACGTCTTGCAGTTCGATCCGCACGCCGCCTTCGGAGTCGGCAATGTCTTCCACCCCTCTCGTCGCGCTCTGGCCGACGTCTGCCGACTCCCGCACGTCGAGAATCCGGTCCGCCGCCGCGGCTGCCTGGGCGGCGCTGGGCGCCACAGCTAGCGTTTGACTCGCCGCTTCGGCGCCCTGGATGATGGCCATGAAGCAGACGAAGAATGCCTCCATGGAGTACTCGCCAGTGGCAAGAAGCCTGCCGCCGTAGTAGAATACCAACGCCTGGCAACCGAGACTCACGCTGTCGGCAAAGCCATACAGCGCAGCTGTCCACTGTGCTTTTCGGCGAGCCTCGAGGATGTGACCATTTAGGAGCTTCTCGTACCGCGCGTTGATGGTGGACTCCATGCCGAGGGAAGAGACCGTCCTGATTGCTCCAATGGCCTCCGTTGCAAACTGCGAGCTCTCTCCGAAGACAGCCATGTTCATTTTGTCGAATTGGACCTCATGTCTGTACTTCCAGAGACCTGCGCCCAACATGATTGGCATGGTGATGAACATGGCAACCAGACCGAGCTTCCAGCCAAAGATGAGAGCGATGATGACACATCCGAGAACGGTAAAGACGCCAGAGAGCAACATGGCCAGGTTCAGCCCGAGGAGTTCCTCCAGCAGCTTCGCATCGCCCGAAACCCTGGCGCTGAGAGCGCCGTGAGAGTTCTTGTCCTGGTCGAAAAAGCTAATCTTCTGGTGAAGCATGTCGGTCAAATATTGCCTCTTGTACTCGGCGCTGACGAAGTACTGCAGCCGCAGGCCGACCCAGCCCTGGGCGACGTACGCGAGGCCGACGCCCCCAGCGAGGGCGAGCCACATCAGACCCCAAAAGCTCGCCTGTCTCCTCAGCTCGTCGCCGCTTAGTAAAAATACGGCAATGACTTTGGAAAATAGCCATGCTTGTATCGGCGTCCCGGCCGCGGTCGCCATGCAAGACAAGATGACGGCGGCGTAGGACGTCCACTTTGCTCGCCTCTCAAAGAGGAGTTTACCAAAGCTGCGGACCAGGCCTCGAGGCTCATGAGACGAATCGCCCTCAGCAGTGTCGCTAAAGGCAGCACTTCTGAAGTGCTCATGACCATTAACCTTCTCCTCTGTTTCCGAATCAAGCCCAGAGGTAGATGCCTCGGACAATGACTTCCCAGGCGTTGACAAGTTCAGTGCTTGAGCTCTTACCAGGGAGCTGTAGACACTGGATGGGTCGCTCAGGAGACTTTGATGTGTTCCTTGCTCGACTGCTTGGCCCTTCTGTAGGACCACAATATTGTCTGCTTTCTTGATGGTTGAAAGCCGATGGGCGATGGTAATGGTAGTTCGACCCTGCGTCACTCTGTCGAGCGCTGCCTGGACTATCTTCTCGCTCTTGGCATCGATAGCACTGGTCGCTTCGTCGAGAATGATGATGCGCGGCTTCTTGATAATACTTCTGGCAATGGCAAGTCGTTGTTTTTGGCCACCTGAAAGCTTCGCTCCGCCGTCGCCAACTCGGGTATCATAGCCCTGTGAAAAAGTCAAAAGTCAGTCAAATGTTCTCTAGCGCAATCAGCTGCTAGATAGAAACAATTGTGTTTTACTCACATCAGGTAGTCGGCTGATAAACTCATGGGCGTACGACTCCTGACACGCGTCACGAACAAGCTCTCGCTTCACCGTCTCGGGTTCCTTCTCCCACTCGGTACCGATGAGACCATTCGCGACGTTGCTGAAGATGGTGTTGTTGAAGAGGAAGGGCTCCTGCTGGACTAGACCGACTTGCGATCTCCACCACTTGAGGTCAAGATCCTCGAGGTTTACGCCGCCGACGGTGATTGTGCCGGCCAACTCGGGTCGAATGAGTGACTTTGACTCGTCAGTGACGCTCTCAACCCTCTCGGCTCCTGGCTTCTCAGACGATGCATCGTCAACGACCCGGGGCAATGCGTGCTGCTCTCTTAGACTGTACCACCGCTCCAGCAAGCCGACAATGGTACTCTTTCCCGATCCGGATGGACCGACGAGGGCGACATTCTGACCTGGCTGTATGCGGAAGCTCAGCGAATTGAGAACCTTGACTCCAACTCGGCTGGGGTACTCGAACGTCACGTCCTCGAAGACAATATCCTCTGCGTCGATTTCAGGCTTGAGGGTACCAGAAGGAGGCAAAGGAGCGTCAATGACTGTAAAAAGCTCACAGGCCGCGACCATTGCCTTGCTTACGGCGATGACCGGCGTTGAAATTCTCTCCAACGAGGTCAGAATCATCATAACGGACATGAGAACCACGACAACCACGCCAGCATCGCTGAGGGCGCCAGCAATGTATCTCTGCGTGCCGTACCAGAAGGCCAGGCCGAAAGCGCCAAATACGCCAAAGAACTAAAATCAAGTTAGCTCTCGCTTACGATTTAGGAACTCGACTGAAAAAGGGGAGTAAACGTACGATAAGGCCAAACTGAATTGCAACAACGGGAGCAGTTTTCTGAGCCCGCCTCCTGGCTTCGTGCACCCATGCCTCGTAGCGAGAGATAATGTGCTTCTGCGCACCGCAAGCCATGACCAACCGCACTCCGCCGAGAGCCTCACTGGCGATTGCGGTGCCCTGGGCATCAGCTTCCGTCGTTTCAGTCTCTCCCTTGACAATCACCGGTAAGCAGAAGGACAGAACTAGGAGAATGTACAGGATCAGCGACGAAGTGACCAAGGTGAGATCCCAGCTCCAAATGAAGGCAATGACCAGGGCAGCCCAGATCGTGCCGTTGAACTGCAAGAATGTCCCTAGACGATCAGAAATGCCGATCTGCAAGGTGGCAGACGTGCCAGTGATGGCCGTCGCGGCGGCGCCGGGCGGCATCGAGTCAATGACGTGGATCGACTGGTCAAATAGCGAGCGCAGGTAGTGTAGGCGGATAGCGGACGAGAGCCGGATCCCAATCATTCGGAAACAGAACTTGTTGATAGCGTTGAGGAACCAGCGGCCGAGGAAGAGCGCCGTGATGTACAGAGCCTGGCGGTTCAGGAGGCTCTCAAACTGCGCCGTGGTCACGGTCGAGCCGTCGGCGAAGTAGCCTGTAAACTGGCCGACGAGCTGGCCAAAGATGATGTTCATCAGAGGTAGCGTCACGCCCGCGGCGATGGACGCGAACGCCGCAACCACATAGACGAAGAAGTCCCATTTCGTTGCGTAGGTGAAGACCCTGAGATAATCCGCAAACTTTGGCTTTCGCACAGGAGCCTGTGTACCCGCCGTCGAGATGGTCTCGTCGGTTCGGACTGGAATCTTCGCCATGTTGAGGCACCACCTTCGTAGGTGTCGTCGTGTCTCTTAGTCTTGATCTTCTTTCTGGCGTTGAGATATCAATGTCGTGCAAAGAGGCTTTCCGTCCCAGATTAGTGCCCCCTTTTTTGCCTTCCGTGTGTTAGTCTGACAGTTTCCTTCCAGACTTTGACAGGAGAAGGAAATTGAAGGTTACTTTTGGGGATGTGAGAAATCCGTCCGTCCGGATTGCTTTCCTGCTTGCTTCATCCATCCTGATGACCTTTTGTCCCATTGATGTTTTGACGTCAGAAGGTCCGACCTCGTGCTTCAAGGCGACGGACGTCCTTTTCCTCTGGTTCTTGGGCCTCTTTTTTTTGCCTTATCTTGTCTTCCCTCTTGACGGCAATGTGCATGCAGCAAATCGAAACGAGGCACTGCTGTCGATAGGCCGTGTAAGTGGAGGTCCGAGAATTTTAGAAAAAAAACGAGCCGAGAGCTACTACATGATGAGACTATTTCTTTCGCGACGGCGAGACCGAGGTGGAAAAACCATAAAAGTCTGATGATGAGTAGATGTGAAATCTCTCAGTCTCCCATAGACACGGGACTTGATGAAAGCCCGATGCGATATCTCCCTTCCATTTTCGTACCTCTTTCCACAGTTCGTCTCTGGAAAGCTCGTCCTACGCTTGAAGCTGTCTCAGACGGGCACTTGACAGAATGCAAACTACTGCAAGGGCCTCACTAATAACCGTTTTTGGAAGGCGTAGAGCCGTGCGCTCGGGAGCCCGGGTTCGATCCAAGAGACAACAGGCGACTTTGGACCAATCACGGTAGTCTTCTCATACCCGACTGTCCGTAGACATCGTTCAAGTAAGACTAGGGTAAGCAGCCCAAAGCAAAGACTTATGCATCGGTGAAAGGTGGGAAACACGTCCTCGGGGCTCGGAATTGCGCTTGCAAGACCGATACTGATACGGGTGGCGATGCTGCAAGCTGCAGAGTGTACCAACGTGAGGACGGAAGCTATCGCTTCCCCCTTCTTCCTCTTTCGACTCTAAGGCATGGAATTCTGTGAGGCGGACCTGCTGCGTCAAAGTCTTTGCGCTTGCGCTTGCGCTTGACGGAAGGCGATTTCCAAGCTTCATTCCTCTTCTCACAGTGTGATAGTGCCTTTGACCAGTTACCTAGGCAAGGAGTCAAAGCCGAGAAACTGAGGCCATCGGTCTCGGGAACTATTGACCAAAGCTGCTGTTCATCGGAATGTGCCTCACGACAAGGTGAGCCTTTTTGCAAGCCTCACTTGATCCCTTGAGCATAGTTCCGCTCCCGTCCTATTTCTAAAGGCACACGAGTTCAGGTGACTGAATTCAGTTGACGATCTAAAGTTTGTCTGGAAGAGATAGAGTCAGAGACTCATGGCAGGCTGGGTGTTAAGCTTCAGAGAGAGCAAACCGCTTCCACCGTGTCCGTGGGCGCTCCTGCATAATGAGGCTGCGCACCACTGACTGGTTTCCAATCGTCGAGGCGGATTCTTGTAGCAGGAGAGGTCTTTAGCCGATGTCGTCTGCTCCGGTGTGTTCCATCTGCTTTGTCAGCTCGGACAGATCTTGTACACCGGGAGTTGATATCTTGAAGAACGCCACTGCTCTAGGAAGTCGGGAGCACCTTAGCTCAGTAACTGGATCCTGTTATGGTGGTCAAGGGCTCTTTAGCATCTTGCTGTCTTAATGTGCCCCAATTGCATGCTGCCTCACTGATTGCTAAAAGACATCAGCTCTCAGCAGATGGTCTGTGGCGATTTCTCCCAGAAGAACGATGGGTGTCATACGCGAACGTGATTGCATCTTGGCCACAAATCTGGCAGAACTTTTAGTCATTGGGTATCTCTCTTCATGAGCCGTGTTTCCATCCTCTCTCGACCAGACCAACGACTCGCTTATGTTTTGCTGATCACATGTATCCACGTATACCCCGTATCACACCCGACTTTTTCTCCTTCTTGTCGCCGCTGCCGCTGCCGCCGCCACCTCCACTCCCACCACTGCCACTGCCACTGCCACCCTCCTCCTTCTTCTTCCCCTTTTCATCTTTCCGTCGGTTCTGTACTCCACCTGGAAAGAAAAAGAAAAACAAGTTTCGATTAGTTGATCCGCCAGAACCCATCTCGGAGCCGAAGCCGGGCCGATGTTCCAGACTCACCTCTGCCGAAATATCTCGGATCTGTCGTGGTCGGGCTAATGGCCTCGTCCGTCTCAATTGGACTGGAAGGTACGGGCGGGAGATGAGCGCTCGAGGGGACCGGAGTCGACGGCTTCGACATGATCGGCGGTGTCGCATTGTACGACGTCGGGTTGAGGAAGTCGTGCTCTGATAAGACCCTGTGGATCCCCGAGTGACTACCTCTCGTCGTGACCGGACTGCTCGAGTGCGTCGAACCTTCTCCGTCACCGTCCATGCGGAAGACGAAATCACCCCGGCCGTGAGAGTTCGAAGATCCTACCGAGAACCGGTTCTCCTCTAGTTGCGACTGCAGCACCGTGTACTTCCTCATCAGGCTCGTGTATTGCTTTTGAAGCTCAGCCTGCTTCGCCCGACTCGCAGCCAGCGCGGTTTCGACTGCCGCCTTGGTTTCGGCATTCCTTCTGCTATGAATGCCTTCATGCGCCTCCAAGAGTTTCGAGTTTAGCACACCAATCTGCGTCTGGAAGAGCTTCTTCGTCTTTTGAAGCTCGCCCTCGCGCGCTTGAAGCTTCAATTCCAGGATCTCGGCTCGGTTTTCCGCTTCCGCAGCAGTTGTGATTGCCGCCTGTCTTTCTGCCTCCTTGGCTTGCAGGTTTCTTTCAGAGATCGACAGCCGCTCTACATCAGCCTTCAAGCGGTCATTCTCGGCAGCATTGATTTCGACGGACTGCATGGTCTGCTTCGAGTTTAGCTCCTTGACCTCGGCGTCGCACACCAGCTTCTTAAGTTTCTCGCTCTCTTCGCGTGCACCCTGCAGCTCTTGCTGAAGAGACTGAATTTCTGTCTTGGTCTTCCTCGACTCCTCACGCAGAGTTCGCAGTTTTGCGGACAAGTCGGACTCCCACTTCTTGGCCAACGTTCGGCTCTTTTCCGATTCTTTCCTGATTTGATTCTCGGCCTTCTTTGAGTCTTCCAATCGCTTCCTCAGCGTCCGGTTCGTCAAGATAAGATTTTGGGTTTCGGCTTCACTTGCAGCTTCCCGAACTTGTTTGCGGCGCAACTCGCCGATATGCGCCATGTGTTGCTGCTTGAGATACCTTTCAAAGTTCAAATCATTGTGGAGTAGCAGAATCTGCCTCTGCAAATGTGCAACTTGAGATTGTCCTTCAGCAACAGACGTCGGTGTAGAAATGACTGGCAGAGATGGAGGCATGTGCCCAGTTGGAGCCTTCTCTGCTGCCGAGTCTGGATGGCTCAACGCGAGTGATGGCACACTGTCATTAGCCAAAGACTGATGAAGTCCTGACTTGATAGCTTTGTTCGATTGGATCATATCCTGCAAATGTGTGTGGGAGGTCGACGGAACTAGCTGAGGTGGCAACGTCGGACTATCCCCAGCGATGTCTATCTTGGGGGCTTCCAAGGAGTTTCTGTGCGAGGGCTGACTGGAAAGCGAGCTTTGACGTTGGCTGGTCGAATGCACACGGCTGCTTGCTCTCGAGTTTTGGTCGAGATCTCGGTTGCTTCTCCAGCTCTCGGCGCCAGGTTCCAAGCTGGATCCGCTGAGCAAGGCGGGCCCGAGACCGTCTCGATCATATTCATCACTGAGAAGGGAGATGTCGCCTTCAGCAGACTGCATACTGTCCGGCTCGACAGCCGCGAAGCCTTCTGGCGAAAACCGCAGCGCCATGCACTCGGCCACGACTTCTGCTGGTTCGCTCGTCATCCATCGCCCAAAATCAGTCTTTTCAGACTCGATTGTAAGAGTATAGAAGTTGGGATGCAGAAGATGGTTTTGCCTGTACCGCTCAGACTTGTACCTAATCTCTGTTGGTTGAACTTCCACCTCATCCGCATTAGCCGCGTTAGCATGCCGAAGATAACGCTGCGGCTTCCGGATATAGTCCATGAAATTGATGGGATACAAGCCGTAGAGAACGGTAAAGTAGTTGGCGAGGTGAGGAACCTCGATGTCGTCGGTCTCAGGAGAGTACTGGCATGTTTCCCACCCTGAAGGCGAAGCAAGGCTCTTTTGCTCGCTTTCATCTGATGTTGCCTCGATGATACCCGTCCGTTCGCTGTCCCAGAAGAGCAACCGCGCATAGATGTTGAACAGATTGGGGAGATGTGGCACCAGGGAGCTGGGCATATGTGGCAATATCATGATGAGGGCGGTAATGGCCATCGAAATGGCAGTAGTCGATGTGTCTTGTTGCAGGCATCGCAGCAGATTATTGAACAGCGGCGTCTGCAGTATCAGGTGTAGGTGTGGTGGTTGGCTCTGGACAAATTCGCACAGCAGTTTGGCCGCCCTCGCGCGGAATTCACTCCGCACGAAGCACGTATCCAAGGTGAAAAGGAAATCCTGCCATGCCATGAGACAAGTGGTCGCACCCACGATAAAAACGATTTTGACTTACCTTGGGCTTCCTCCTGCCATACGTAATCAAGGCCTGGCGTATTGCGCGCTCGCTGGATTGTACAGTCAAGTCACTTTCAGACTGTATCTTGTAGTATTTTTCTAGCCATGATGACAATAGCCTCTTGGCGAAAGGATTCACAACTCGCTCTTCATTTGAATCGTCTTCTTCGTGCGCGTCCAGCATCAGAACCTCTAGCGTCGCATGGTGAGACTCTTCCATCAAGCCCTTCTCCCGAGTAAAGTTCTCCAGGATCGGGTCGTTGAGTAGATCCCACCACTTGAGAAGGCGGGCCGGTGTACGGATCGCAGGTACCAGGAGTCGGAAGACGTGGATGAAGGCGGCATACTTGGGTGGTGCGCCCTTGACATGCTTGTCCCAGATGCCGAGGAAGTCATCTTGTAGTCTCTCGGCACTCGAATCATCGTATTTCTCGTGCTTGTTCAGGTAGGCATCGATGACTTGGGCGACATCGTCGGGTAGCGGGAGGGAAGGCGAAGCAAAGAAGAACGTCAAGGCTTTGGACAGGTCCTTGAGAGACCTAAAGAGTTTGGTATTAGCCCTATCGTGCGCGTTGTCGCAAGTCGCAAGTGCGGGTTAGTTGCGAGATGGTATATCGCGCACCACATGACGCAGCGACCAAGGTTGGAGGGAAATGAGGGAAAAGTCGCAGAGGAAATCTGGCCACTTACGCTGACGACGCCATTTTCTTAGCGGTGACTCTTCATCGAGCCTCACGATGTTCTTCGCTTGTGGAAAAAGCAAGGCAAGGTCCGTCTGTGGGCGCAGGTGGGTAAGTCGAGATCATGCAACTGTCAGGCAACGGCAACGGAATCTGCTGATGCAAGGTACAAGCTTTGCTGGGGACCCTCTCTCGAACAAGGCCGGGAACGCTGTAGAAGGCCGATAAGATAGGTTGGATCATTGGACGGCACGCTACAAGGCATGGGAGGGGCCTGACGAAAGACCACTGCTCGGCAGGACACGGCCAAACAGCTTTGCAGCACAGCTTGTGGTTGGTCTCGCTTAGTCTTGCTGTGGGGCATTACCTGCTAGGTCTCACAGTGCTCTGTCGCAACTCGCAGGGCTCAATTCATTGCCAGTGCGACACCTCCAAGGGCGGGCGACGCCGCAAGAAAAGAGAGTTCAAAGTGGAGATACTTGGATCTCGGTGTTCCGGGTGCCCTGCAGGCATGTACCGGGACCCACCAGTGACCTCACGGGGAGACTAACCCCGCAATCCGCGAAAGAGCGCCATGCACCGTGGGCCACCGATGCACCCGACCCCAGAAAACGTACGGGAGACAGTGGGGCCATTGGACCACTTGAAGCTGTTGTGGGTTGTGGCCTTTTCCAGAAACGCACCTGATCAGTCACTCAATGGCCAGTTGACTCAGCTGAGCTGGACGAGGGCAAGCGTACCGTAGGTAGCACGCGTGGGCAGGAGGGGTTGCTTTGGTTTGAAGCCGGCCAACTGCGCAGATCCAAGGGGGGAAGGGGACATACCACGAGAAGAGGTACCTCAACGTCCACCTCAAGGTGATGCGTGAGGAGGTAGACATTCCGGAAGTCAGCTAACCTAAGGTCAGGTAAACCGTAACGAGGCAAGGAGAAGAAAAGGTCTGGTCGGTTGGTGGTGCAACTGCCAACCCCTCCTTTGACCACCTTTGACCAGATGACTCGACCCTTATTACTTCCTTCCCCTCCCTCCTTCCATCCAAATAGCTCAGAGCTTCCCTCTTCTCCTTCCACTTCCACTTCCTCTTCTTCTTCCATCATCACCAACGAACATCCCAATCTCATCAATCAATCGCCAATTCCAAGCAACGACCTTCTCCGAGAACTCATCTCGGTACCCCAATTACTCCAACACAACCCTACAGCTAGCACAAGCTGTATTACTTACTCTTCCCCCCTTGAACCACCCCATTAACAACCGGCACGATGGCAAACAAGAGCTCTGCAGTGGCGGACGAGCCCATTGAGGTTCTGTTCGCCCTGCAACCCAACTTCGACCTTCTTGACATGGCAGGCCCCATGGAGGCTTTGTCTACTGCCCTTCATGACCAGAAGGACAAGAGTGAGTACCTACCTTATTTACCTTCCTGGAAGCTTCTGGGCAGCTCCTCCTCACTGCCTTCCCCGCTCCTTCCGCCACGCACGCCGCTGTGATGCAGCCATGCTAATCAGTACCCAACCCCGCAGACTCCAAGGCCTTCGAGTGTACCATTGCGGCCGCAGAGCCCAAGGTCGTCTCCGACTCTGGTGTTACAATTGGCACCCAAATCCCCTTCAAGGAGGCCTATGAGCGCCTCAGCGACTTTGACGTTCTCGTCATTGTTGGCGGCGACAGTGAGAACATTCTCAAGAACAACGCCGAGCCCCTTCCTCTCATCCAGGCCTTCTCTGAGCTGCAGCAGAAGGACCCCTCCCACGAGCGTACCCTCCTCTCCATCTGCACCGGTTCTCTCTTCCTTGCCAAGCAGGGTGTCCTCGCTGGCCTCTCTGCCACTACCCACTCAGACTACATTACCAAGTTCGAAATCCTTTGCAGCGAGGCCGCTACCCGCAACCTCACTGAGAGAACTGATGTCATTGACGATGCCCGCTACGTCGTCAACAACCTCCGCTTCGAGCTCGGAGATGAGGACGAGAACCCCTACGTCCGCCGCAAGTCCGACTCCGGTCGCCGACCCTCTAACGCTAGGTACGTGGCCAGACCTACACCCCATCTTTAGTGCTACGAGTAAAACTAACTCTTTGAAATAGAAAGGGCAGCATGTCCTTCAAGAGCTCCGGCCGCCGCGAGTCCATTACCCGCCGTGCCGCGATGCGCCTCGGCGGCCTCCGCGTCATTACCGCCGCTGGAGTCAGCGCCGGTATCGATGCCGCTCTGTACCTTATTAGCGCCCTCGTCGACGACGCTTCGGCCGAGGAGACCGCTCGCTACATGAACTGGACCTGGAACAAGGGTGTGGTTGTTGACGGCCTTGATGTTTAAGTCAGACACCAATAGCCATGATAGATGGATGGTAAAAGTTCATCATGATTCATGAAGATCTGTAAGAAGGACGGGAAAAGCCTTCCAGATGTGTACGGGATAGTTGCGTCTCCATATTGCTAGCAATGCTGTGTTTATTAGTACAATCCAATTTTACTCCTTGTGGGAAACAAATTGTGCAGTCTACCATATGTGAGTCGAATTTGAGTCACTAGTCCACTTGCAGTCGACTCCATGTCCCACGGTAGTCGTACATGCCTTCTCAATGTGCTAGAATGGCATCGCAACGAGGGAGGGGGGGGAATGCCAAAAACCCACCAGCGTTGGTGCTTCCAATTCCCCTCATAAACCAGTGGAGATTAGACTCAGGTTTGTGCGCGGCCTTACATAACCCGTCTGGTCTTGGAATCTGGGGTTGGAGCTCTGACGGACAAGGCCATTCCTTGATGGGCACTGCCTCTTGCCTCACCGGCTGCTTTCTCGTGCCAGGTAAAACATCGGATATTGTAGGTGTGTGTACAAAGTAGTCCAATGATCTTCATGTCCTGTCCTACACATCTCGATGCGGTCGAAGCTATCTTGGACCGAGGTGGCTTGGACTCAACGTTCGTCTTTGTTTGTAAATATGAGGGGAGCAGCTCGGCTGATTCTCATGATGGATTACTTTATTGGCAGTACTAATTACTGAATTGGCGAGAGCGAGTATCGAGCTGTCCGGCTCAAACTTTCGGAGTCCGAGATCTACGCATCGCAGGACGTCGCGTGACATGCCTTGACTCCACCTCTGCTTGACACACAAGCAACACATCCTTGCCGTTTCTGCCGGGCTATACAACTGGGTAATAAGCTCGCAAGAAGAAACATGAGTTGATATACTTTGTCTGCCACTCATTAGATT
This sequence comes from Colletotrichum fioriniae, assembly GCF_027942845.1. Taxonomy (NCBI): domain Eukaryota; kingdom Fungi; phylum Ascomycota; class Sordariomycetes; order Glomerellales; family Glomerellaceae; genus Colletotrichum; species Colletotrichum fioriniae. Next base: position 1,977,255 of record NW_027076842.1, read on the forward strand.
TCCCATTTGACTGATGATGCTTGGGATCAAGCTAAGGGGTCCATTGGACCTGAAGCCGAGAAGTCAAGGCCCGGGGAGCAGACCCGGTCGGAAGTGGTATTGACCTCCTGTGGGGACACCTTGAGGGAGCTATCGGTGACCCAATTTTCCCGCACCTAGGTACGCCCGGCACCAGCAAATCTGGACCCACTAGAGAGAGCGGAAATACGTGACCCCGACTCAACCAATCAGCAATCAGATCAATCCTGACGGTCAACTTTTTGGATTCTCGCATCGCAGAAGCTCCACGGTCGATTAAGCTCAGCCAAACCAACGACGACAAGATGGCGGAGGCATTGGCACAAGCGGTAGCCCGCCAAGGGCCGGCATCCTTCAAGCTTGGAACGAAGGCAGTGTATTTGTATGTTCACTTTCCCAAAGCACAGATACCTTCACCCGAGATCACCTCCCTTCCCCCTTTGGCGCCACTTACCTCGAAGTTATCGATCATAGAAAGCTGACCTTTCTCCTCCAGGCCGAACCATGTCGTCACCTTTGTCCGCAAGGACAAATCTCCAGCCAACATGGCCACCTTCAACGTGCCCCTGACCTTTACAAAGTTCGACATCCGCGACTACCTCTGGAACCTCTACAACGTCGAGACGACGGCGGTGCGCTCGCAAGTCAAGCAGTCGGCCATCGAACGGCGGTCGACGGGCTCCGGCTACTTCCGCCCGCAGAGCACCAAGGTCATGACGGTGCAGCTGACGAAACCCTTCGTCTGGCCTTCCCCGCCCGCGGACCTCGAGCCTTGGAACAAGAAGCTGTGGGAGGCGCGCGAGAGCGTCTCGCGCGAGCAGTACCGCGGCGACATCCGCAAGCAGCTCGGCAAGCTGGCGTACCCGAGCAAGGACAAGGAGAGCGCCGAGAGGAAGTTTTTGCGCAAGCAGGCCGGCAGGATCTTGCGCGGGGCGGCGTCTGGCAAGTGGGATCAGGGTACGAAGGAGGTTGAGCTGGATAGCAAGTGGGATCCGCCCAAGAAGAAGAAGGGCAAGAAGAACTGGCGGTGGATCAAGAGACAACCGAAATGATCGTGGAGAAAATGGAGAAAATGAGTCTTATTTTTTTTCTTTCTCCCGTCGGGGAAGTTCATGGATGAGGGGGCAGCGACAGGAAGGGTGAGAGATATTCACGTGTACAAAAATCGAAAGAACCATAGTGAGCATGCGGATCGGCATGTCTTGTACAATACACAACAAGGACGACATGAGATAGAGAAAAAGTGTCAATTGGTTTTGGTATCTTTGGGTTCGGATTTCTCAGTCACGCTCTGCCTCGATTCTTCAGATGATGTGACCCAGTGATGGGACTCTTGAAAGCGAAGAGCTTCGTTGCCCCATCCCCACCAGCCAGCAGTCAGATTACGCGCAAACACCTCTAGGCCGCGATATCCTCGGGGCAGCAGGTCGTCAAACATGCAGCGGAGATTTGGCTTCCGCGAGTGAACGTCAGGGACCGCGGCAATGACCCTCCCGGGCACCTTTATATTGTCACCCCGTTTCCTCGCGACGATGAGCCTCTCCCAGGGTTTCCTCCACGCAGATTCCGTGTCAAAGATGGCATCGCCTTGCGACGTAATCTTGACCCATTGCCACTCGGCAGCGACTTCGAGGCCCCACGACGCGAGGACGCCCTTGGGCGAGGTGAGCAAGTCTACCAGCGTCGCCTTGTTCGTCACCCAGACAGCGACGAGACCGCCGTCCGCGAGATGGGCGGCGACGGGGATTCGACCCAGCAGCGCGCGCGTCTCCTTGAGACCGTAGACGGTGTCGTAGCCGCCAGTCGTCTTCTTCTTTCTTCTCGCGGACTTGTTCGGCCAGGGAGGGTCCATGACGATGAGGTCAAACTTGGGCGCCGTCGAGAGGAATGATTCTCTAGTCTCCTGGATCGAGCCGTTCAGGTACGTAGATTCTTGGGGGATAAAGTGCGCCGCAGCCGCAGCCGCAGCCTGCCCAGAAGCGACAGCGGTAGTGGCAGCGGCAGCATTGTCGCCGTTACGTTTGCGTGCGGGATGATCCTGCGGGCTTACGCTGCTTTCACGACCGGCGGTGCTGACGTTGCTGCTGCTCCCGCCGCCCGTTACACGAGGAAGACAAAACGGCGCGTCGTAGCCCCGTCTTAGCGTATTGAGGGCGACTTTCACCGCCGCCTCGATCATGAGGTCTGCGAGTTGGCTGGCCGGCGTCTGGTTGTTGGTTTGAGGGTCCCGGGGCTCTGGTAGTGTAAATGGCGCGGAGACGGGGTCGACCGAGAGGAGCCGTCTCTGTGGTGGTTGTCCTATTGTCTCGGCACCTTGGTCCGGTAAGAGCTGGCTCTCCTCTAACGAGGCGGGGATATCGACGAGACACACGGAGCGGTCTTTATTTGGAACAAGATGCATCTCGGCGACGAGCATGCCTGGGAGGACTTTGATGGAAGACTAGTAGAGGTCATGACTAGAATCGTATCTTCTTCTCATTCTTCACCTTAGTATAACCAGGACCAGCGTGCCTTGCCCCTGTGGCTTTGACCCGGGGCGTCTTCCCCGGAGGCTTGATTTGAGGCCCGGCGCAGTCCAAGTGCCCCTCGACCGGACCCGGGTGGGGGCTTGACTGTGGTGGCCGTGGGAGAAAATAGTCCGGTGCTTGTAGTCCCCAATCCTACCGAGGCCCTCCTGCGTTGGTGTGGTTTCCCCTTGGACAAGCGGTCTGGTGTGTTAGTTAGTTTCTGTGTGTGAGAAAAGTTTTTGCGGTCAGTCCCCGATTTGACTGCCCACATGGAGTGAAACAGCGGAGGTATCGTGGGTATCAAAGGTCTAACCCCGGACCGGAAGTGAGTAAAAGCAGAGAAGATCCTGGAGAGACAGCTCGCTGGAGAGGTCAAGAAGTTGAAAATGACCATCCGCCCGCGTCGTCGCTCGGCAATCTTCGGCTCGTGGCCCAGACCCCTGTACTCCGTACTAGAACTCTCAGCGGGCAACCCCCAATTTACCGCTCGTGCGCCACGCTCCTCCCCCGTAGAGCAACAGTTTTGTGCAATGAGAAGGAGCCTTTTTAAAATCTCGCCTTTATGACGTCCCGCCCCGTCGCATTTCGGCTTTAGACCCTTCCCTTCCCTTCCCGCACTCTGCCTCCTTGAACCTTCTCCACGATCACCACTCTCCCCCACGATCCTTACCCTCCTCGCGTGCCAGCTCGTACGTCGGGCTCCTTTTAATCTTTCTTTATCAGTCTTCGAATCTTTGACCCCGAAAACCTAGAAACACACATCTCTCGAAAGAACGACTTGCGGAATGCTTCTCGAGTAACGCCGGGCCCAACAACCTCACAAACAGCCAAAGCGAAAGAGCGCGCTCGCGGGGTTGCGCTGACTAGGTGATGCCGTCAGCGCTGCTGGAACATGCCTCCATGTCGGAGGTAGCACCAAACAACCAACGAAATGCTGCGCGAGCGAAGCCAGACACGAGGGCCCCTCCCGTGTGCCCTACCGACGACGACGAGACGGTAGCCGTGAGGAAGCAGACGCGGACGTTCGACTATGTCTGGCGTTCCGGTGTCGCGGGAGGCCTGGCAGGATGTGCTGTAAGTAGCAATAGGAACGAATCGGCGTAGAGAGGATATCCGTCATGCTGACGCAGATTTGTACCACAGGCAAAGACGGTTGTCGCACCTCTTGACCGAGTCAAGATTCTGTTCCAGGCGAGCAGTCCGCAATTCGCAAAGTACACTGGGTCGTGGTTCGGTGTCGTGACGGCAATGAAGGATATTCGCTCCCACGAAGGCTTCACGGGGTTGTACAGAGGGCATTCGGCCACCCTCCTCCGAATCTTCCCCTACGCCGGAATTAAGTTTCTTGCATACGAGCAGATCCGCTCCATGATTATCAGGAGGCAAGATCAAGAGACGCCCTGGCGCCGTCTTATCAGCGGCTCCCTGGCGGGCATCACATCCGTCTTTTTCACATATCCCTTGGAGGTCATTCGGGTCCGGTTAGCGTTTGAGACAAAACACGGCGGTTCCTCGTTATCCGCGATTTGCCGGCGGATCTACAACGAGCGTTTTGTGCGGACGTCCCCCGCCTCGCAAGCAGCCGGCACCTCGGCAACTGAGGCGGCCGCCTCCGCCGTCACCGCCGTTGCCCCACGCTCGGGTCTGATCAACTTTTACAGAGGCTTCACCCCGACCATGCTGGGCATGCTTCCTTACGCCGGCATGTCCTTCTTGACGCACGACACGGCCGGTGACGTCCTCCGCCACCCCAAGCTCGCAAAATGGACAACGCTTCCGCGGCCCGAGAACTTGCCTGCGGGCAAGCCCACACCGCTGCGATCGTGGGCCGAACTGCTCGCCGGTGGTGTTGCCGGCCTCATCTCCCAGACTGCATCGTACCCCTTGGAGGTCATTCGCCGGAGAATGCAGGTCGGCGGTGCCGTAGGCGACGGCCACCGACTGCGAATCGGGGAGACGGCCGCCATGATTTTCCGGGAGAGGGGTATGCAGGGGTTCTTCGTAGGCTTGACTATTGGCTACGTCAAGGTTGTGCCCATGGCAGCTGTCGCCTTTTACACGTACGAGAGATCCAAGATCTGGCTGGGAATTTAGACTGTCTATCCTCTGTTGTATGGGTTGCTGTTTGAGTTTGGCGTTGTTGGAACACTGGGACAAACAAGCATTTTTTGGGAGAATTTTCTTTCTTTTTCATGAAATACGCGGGCTAGAGGAGCAGTTCTCTTGGGACCAAACCAAAGGAGTAAGAAGGAGCACTAGAATGGCGGCTGTTCTGCACATGCCAATCATCCAATCCATTTATGGATTTATTGCGCTACACGCCAATACCTTGACTTCATTGCGCGATGTGGAAGATGGGAGGTTTTGAATCGCTTTATTTGATGTGACTGAGACAACGTAGGGGCATGGTATTCTAAGCTCGTAATTCGTAAACTCATTCCTTCTCCTCACCAACACATCTTGTAATCTCAACACCATCCTAGCGAGAGATTTTTGTCAGCACTGATATAAGCGAGAGCAGTCAATCCAGAGACCGAGAACTTACAGGCACACCAGTCGGCTCAAAGCTGTTGATGAGCTTGCTCTCATATCGCAGATTCGGGTTCCCGATGCGCGACAGGTCCAACCTCTCCTCACCCTCCCGCTTCTCGTACTGCTTCGCCGTGCGCTCGTCATGCCACCCGGCCGCCTTCCTCGCGGCGCCGACGTCTTTCGCCGCGGCGCGCTTCTCAGCCACCGAGCTGCGGACGTACTCGAGGTAAGGGGGGTTGCCCGGCTTGATGACGTTGTCGGCGGCGAGGACGGAACCGGGGCCGACGAGGCTTAGTTGTTCGGCGAGTTTGAGGTCCGTGGTGTAGGCGGGTTTGTAGTGGTCCAGGAACATGAGGTCGATTTTGGAAAAGGCGCCGACGGAGTGCAGCCGGGCGATGGAGGCGTCGCTGGGGCCGACGACGACTTTGACCGTGTCGGTGAGGCCGGCGAGGTCGACGAGGGAGCCGATGACGGCGGCGAATTCGGGGTTGCGCTCGAGGGAGAAGTATTGCGCTCCGCCTCCCGGGGAGGCTTTGCGCACGGCGGCGCCGAAGAGGATGCAGGAGTAGCCTACGTAGCCTCCTAATTCGACCTGTTGGTGGGTGTTAGAGATGAGAGAGAGCGAGATTGGATGAAAAGGTTTTCAGATATGTTCAGATCATGCATGGCTAGAAAGAGCGTTCGGATGGTTGCATGTGCGATTTCCATCTCAAAGTCTGCTCAACTTGCGACGGAAACCCGCATGTAGAAATGAAGCTTTTTCTCTTACCATTACCTTGGGCTTGACCTCGGCGATCAAGTCTGTCACAATCTTGCCCTTGTCCTCGCCCACGTTCATCAGGTATTTCTTGGTCCGGCCAAAGTCGTCAATCGCCTTCAACACGCCCTCGGGCGAGCCGCGGATCTCATCGAGATTGGGCTGGCTGTAGACAAAGTGTAGGAGTTCGATTTCGCGGCCGTCGTCGAAGAATACTTCCTCCTGGACGGCGTATGCCTTGCTTTCGTCAAAGTGAGGCATCTTGGAGTTTTGTGCTTGCCAACAGGAACGAGAATCACCGATCGTTTGCAGTTATTGGGCACTTGGTACACCACAATTGGAAAGGAAGATCTATGTAGACAAAGTACTAGGAAGAATGCGAGAAGGAAGGGAAAACAAAACAGAACGCGTGCCCAGGCAGCTCATCCAAGGGCCGCTGGTCTAGTTATCATCACGATGGATGAAACAGACCTTCCCACCACCTAAACCATCAAACGCCGCCTCCGTCGCGCGCAAGCAAGGAATTCCGAGCATAGCAGGTACATTTGACGGGAACCGTAGCTCTCGGCGAGCTTGACCACCTTTTCCACACCCTCCTACCCCCAACTTTCTCGTTTCCCCCTCCACCCCTGTGGAGCTGCCCCTCCCTCCTCCGATCTTTCCAAATCGAATTGGCCAGGCAAAAATTGCCGGGCAAAAGCACAGCAGCATCAGGAGCAGCAGCAGCAGGAAGAAGGCTCAGCCATCATCCATGACATGCCTTTGGCTCTTTGAAAAGCTGCCTTGAGGCAAGGCGCCACATGGTACCTATGTAGCTCAGGCCGAAGAAGGAAGAGAGAGACATGAATCGGGTCATGGCGGGGTAACTGGCTGGACCTTGCCATCCCGCGAGATCGTGATTCGCAGCTTCCGTAATGTGTTGAGGGAGAATGCGGTATGTACCTACCTTTTCCTGGAAATGGCAGAAGCGGTACGTGTCTACCTACCTTATACTGGACAGATACAAAGGTACCTCATCAGTACAGGAGAACGGGAGTACGGGAATACAAAATCATGTGCTTTCGCGACGATTGCGGGTAGTGGTACGCGGAGAGGGGCAGTTGGCTGGGCACGGTAAGTCATGACGCGCATACCACCTCATCAACCGCGTCGACGATGTAATTGAGTTTTGCTTTCGAGCTTTCTCGACTGCACACCAACTGCAGCCTTTTCTCAGCTCATGCCAGCTTTTCTCGGCCGACTGCGGGGTTTTCCCAAACGTCTTAACTGCCTTTGGCCTTTTTCTCAATCAAGGTGCGTCAAGCCAACGGTAGCGCGAATCCAGAGGGGGCAAGGCGAGGCGAGGGACGCCGCTGATCCAACACCAGCATGCGACTTGATGCTTTCATCCGATCCAAGGCTCCCACGCTTGACAGCATTTGAACAAATCCGATGAACCAGAAATGCAAACTGCATCCATGTCCTCAACGCATGCTCTTCTTCCCCCAGCCAACGAGAAGCTGTCGAGGTCCCGATGCGGCTCGCCGGAGGGTTGTCTCCCCCTGGTCTGTCCTCCCCCCTCTTCCCCACGTGCGAGATCTAGATCTCACGACTCGTGTCGATCATCTCCTGGGAGCAAAGGCAATCAGCATTTTGGGGCCTGGGCTTGTCTCTGATGGCCAACGTAGCTAGCCTGCTCTAGCTACGCTTGGCTTCGCGTTCCTACCGCAGAACAGAATTATCGAATGTCGATGACGGAATCGACTTTTCGGACTGAAACATGGGATTTCTCTAGCTCTCGTCCTGTTTGCCGTTTTGCTTGACATGACAAGCGGCAAATGGGGAACATCGGAAGGCGCTCCGACAATAGCACGCCATCTTCCCGCCCCGCGGACCGCATTGGTTTGTGACACAACAAGCACGCAGAGAGCCTGTGGCATGCGGAACTAACGCCAGAACGGACGCCAGGCCTCGTTTCTAGACGTCTCCGGGGCCAGAAGCTGTAGCTCCATTGGCAAATGTCATGAGCATCACGACACTCCCTCTGCACGTTGCCGTCACGCAGCAACCGTAATACGAGAGGAACGAAGAGATCTGTGTGGAAAAAACCGCGCATCAAACGAGGACGATCCCATCAAAGCTTGTCCGTACTAGTAACTCGCTTGTGCCACCAAAGTTTGACGGCAACATCGAGTCGAATGTACTTGTCACCGTTTCTCCTCTCTTGTCAACTACCGCGTTGCGCCAGCTTGCTGTACCCAAAGGTAAAGCAGCGTAGCTCTAAGCTTAGGCGCCCGGGACAAGCCGGGGTCTTGCCTTTTGACTCCTACCCTTGCTGGTCGTCTCCCGATGACTTGCTTTCGTCTACCTTGGGATTGTGTAACTTGATCCTCTTTTGAGGAGTCGGTCAAGCTGGAGTGGGCCTAGGTGAGCGTTGGAGGCGCAAGTGATGATGTCGACAATTCGTCGACATTTCTCCGGGCTTTGACATTCGCCGAAAGAGTATTGAATACTGGAACCAGAAGTATCTCATACGGCTGCGGTCTTGTCTCGTAGTTCTTGCTATGGGGAGCTTAATTCATTCAAAAGCCTGATGTTGGAAGCACCTCTCTGGCACATTTCTTTCATCCTCACTCTCATCTCACTGAACAACTCTCGAGGTCTTTTATCTTGACAAGCGCACTTTCTTCCTTCCCATTGTGCAATCGCGCGACTGAATCAATACCTATTCTCCCTTTTCATAAGATGGCATCAGACATGAAGGCAACGGTTGAGCCCACCAAGAAGGGTTTCTCCGTCTGCGGTTACGAGAAGATCGAGTATGACTTCGAGTTCCTCGATGGCGTTTTCAACAAGCAGAACAGCCAGCTGGCCGACTGTTACTCGCGCTGGAAGCGATGCTTGGCTGTCATGGACCTCAACATCTTCAACATCTACGGCAAGGAGATGAAGGAGTACTTTGACCACCACAACATTGAGCTCAAGATCCACAAGACCATGATTGGTGAGAAGGCCAAGTCTATGGAGACGTTACTGAGCATCGTCGATTCTATGACTGAGTTTGGTGTTTACCGCAAGGTTAGTGTCTCGTCTTCATTCGAGCTATCGAAGCTGCCTAACACCAATTGAAGGAGCCTGTTCTTGTTGTTGGGGGTGGTCTGGTCACAGATGTTGCTGGGTATGTCTCCTTACAGGAGGTCCTCTGACTTGCTTGACTTCTAACACAACCCAGCTTCGCATGCGCTGCCTACCGCCGCAACACGCCATTCATCCGCATTCCCACAACAGTCATTGGCCTGATCGATGCTTCCGTATCCATCAAGGTCGCTGTCAACTACGGCAACTACAAGAACCGTCTGGGCGCATACCACGCACCAACCCACACATTCCTCGACTTCACTTTCTTGCGAACTCTTCCCACCGCACAGATCCGCAATGGCTTTGCCGAGCTGATCAAGATCTCTACTTGCGCCCATCTGGAGACATTTGACCTGCTGGATCGCTTCTGTGAGGAGCTGATCAAGACTGGTTTCGGTCGCACAGATGGAGCTAGCAAGGAGGTCAGGGATGCAGCTGACAAGATCAATCGCAATGGTATCCACGAGATGCTGAAGCTTGAGACCCCCAACCTGCACGAGATTATGCTTGATCGTGTCATTGCATACGGCCACACGTAAGTCAACTTTTTGCCCTGCATACGTCACGAGTGGACTAGAAGTTAACCCCCCACGCGCAGTTGGTCACCTCTCCACGAGCTCTCCCCTGATGTGCCCCTGCGCCACGGCCACGCTATCTCTATTGACATGGCCTACTCCGCAACTCTCGCTCACGTCCTCGGAAAGCTCTCCTCGGATGAGCACCGCCGCCTGCTGAACCTCTTCTCCCGCGCCGGTCTCTCCATGGACCACCCGCTGTTTGACGAGGACATGCTTGAGAAGGCCACCTCTGCCATCCTCAAGACCCGTGACGGTAAGCTGCGCGCTGCCGTCCCCTCACCTCTGGGCAACTGCGAGTTCCTCAACGATGTCTCCCACGAAGACATGTGCGCCGCCCTCAAGGTGCACAAGGACCTTATGAAGGAGTATCCTCGTCAGGGTGCTGGGCTCGAGGCCTACGTTGACGCAAGCGATACTGGCTACACGATCAATGGCTCCTCCGTGGAGGACGAATCTCGCAAGCACATGAACGGCGTCGAGCAGACCGTTACCCGCGACGACACTATCTCGTCCAACGGCTCGTCGACACCAGAGTATGGCTTGTCAAATGGCAAGAACTTGGACCAGGATAATGCTACCTATGCCGCTGCCGGCTTCGAGCCCGAGATCCTTAAGAAGCTTAATGCCGAGGAGATGAAGAGCTCCAGCACACGTGGCAAGGTCCACGTTGATGAGGAGTGTTGCTAGATCATCTGCATACCGAAAAGTTTTCTTTTGTAAAGCGGCGAAACAAATACTGTCAGTATATTTGCATCAACTCAGGGGTCATTAAAAACTCGAGCATAGCTCTTGAGGGAACTTGAATGGATTCACTTTCAATCACAATGTAAGCCACGCGCGCGTGCACAAGTCTCGCAAGACGATATCGATTTATACAAGTGATAACATTTCCATGTTTAAAAGCAACTGACAACGTCAGCCCCCCCAAACCCGGGTACTCACATGCTTCTCTTATTATATTAAGATTCCCCAACACATTTTGTATTCAATCCATTGTGCCCTTACTTTCTCTCCTCCCCCTCCGATAAAAAAAAATATAGAGATCCAACTCCCGAACCCACAAACCATAATCATATCCACCTCCTCGCCTTCCTTCGACCCGCATCATAGACCTTCCCATCGTCCCTCCTCGTCACCAACCAGAAATACAAAGCCTGCCCGGCTAGCTCAATCGGTAGAGCGTGAGACTCTTAATCTCAAGGTTGTGGGTTCGACCCGTAAGTTTACAGTTTCTACCATCATCGGAAGATGGTTCGTCATTCGAACATCGTCACTAACTCCCAGTCAGCCACGTCGGGCTCAATTCCCGTCCGCGATTGAAGCGCACTCATACATTTTTTGTTATAGTATTTAGAGATTTAATTGTGGTCGAAAGGTTGGTCTTTTGTTATTGCTCTTGTCCAGGTTTTAATCCAACTTGTGTTTCTGTGTGGTTATTCGAGTGCGGGTACTGTAATAGTTGTAAGTATCGTAACGTAGCAGATGGAACTGGAAAATTTCGAAAGTCAATTTGCACATAGAGTGACTGGTTTCCATCAACTTCCGAAATGCGTAACGAGTAAAAAAAGGCAACCCTTGGGTTCTGTGATTTGACTTCTCTGTTTTTTTCTCTAGACTGTGCAAAATGCAAAACGCCCATCTCGATGAATTTTTTCATGTACTCATACATTTTTTTCCCTTCTTCTGCTTCTCTCCATCTTCCCATCTTATATGATCCCCGAGTACTCTCTACCCTTGATTTCAGGTGTCGTGATACTTCAGTGATTCTAGGCAGGACATCCACGGACAGGCTCACAGTCGTCATCGGCGACAAGCCATCCTCCCTCCACCGCAGCGCGCATGACCAAACCCACGCTCTTCTGCGCATAATCCGCCACGCCCCGGCGCTTGGCTCTCGCACGCTTCGCCGCACGCTTGCCCTTTCTTTCCAACAGGGCGTCCAGGTCCAACTCGCTCGAATCCGAGTTCGCCTTCTAAGCCTCCTCGGTGGTAGGAGCAGCAGCGACAGCAGCGGCGTCGGCATCCTCAGCCTCGGCAGCAGCAGCAGCAGCAGCAGCAGGCGCAGGCTCGAGATCCATCTCCTCGGGCGTGGGGGCGTCCTCAATGTCAATGAGTTCCTTCTCCGCGACATAGGCGTCCTCCGCCGCCGCCTTCTTCCTGGCAGCCTCGTCAATCGCCCTCTGCTTCTGCAGGCTGTTGTTGATGAGCGGGGTGGTGTCGTCAAAGATGCGGAGCAGCATGGCCGTCCGGTCCTCCTTGGGCAACATGAGGTTGAGCGAGTGGATGCTCTTCCACAAGGGGAGAGCCATGCGCTCGCTAAAGGCCGGGTCGGAGCCGTCGGGCTCGACGCGGAGCACGCAGCAGCCCATGCCGATGTCGCGCACGCGCTCGCCAATCTCGCCCATCTGCTCCCACTCACCGTCAGCGATGCGGGGGAACATCTCGATCAGCAGACGGCGCAGCGTCTCCTTCTTGGTCAGGCGGACGACGCGCTGCTCGCCGACGTAGCCCTGGAGGATGGGCATGCCCTCGGACTGGATGCGCCAGCGGCAGATCTCGGCCGAGGGGGCGTCCTGCTTCATAAACATCTTTACGCCGCCGTGGATGACCTTGATGCCGCGGCCCTCGTTCTCCGTGAGGATGTCGCGCGCCAGCGCCGAGGTGTAGTAGACAGCCTTGGCGGGCTCGCCCGTGGCGTTGCGGACCATGTAGCGGTCGTCGGGGAAGCGCGATGAGATGTGGTAGAAGTCGCGAATGTTCTTGATGACCTCGTGCTTAGGGTTCAGGTACTTGAACGGCTCCTCGACGCGGCCGTGGATGTTGCGGTTCGAGTTCTTGGGCTTCTCCTGTGTTGTCGTCTCGAGCTTGGCCTTCTTGGTCTCTTGGGTCTCGCCATCAGCCGTCTCGTCTTCTCTCGGTCGCTTGACACCGTTCGTAGCATCCTGCTCTGCCTCCTCGGCCTTTTCCTCACTTTTTACTTCTTCGGTGGCCTCGGTGGTGGTCTCAGGGGCCGTCTCCAGAGCTGCCTCGGGGGCTGCCTCGACCGCCTCTTCGGTCTTCACAGGGACATCAACCTCCATGTTCGTCTCGGCGTTGTCAGTTTCAGTCGCAGGCGTGGCCTCGGCGGGTGTAGCGGCTGCGGTCGCTCCGTTTGACTTGGTAGACTCGTCACCTTGCTTCTGGTCCTCAGGGCGGATCTTGACCTCGGCCTTCTTCTGCAGAACGGTTATGAAGAAGCCTCCAGTGTCCTGCTGGTGAGCGTAGACACGCATGCAGCGCTCGAGAGGCAGGTCAGTGCAGACGCTGCCCTCCAACGGCGGGAACATGGTCTCGACGAGTCTTCCGGGAGCAACGCCCTCGGTGCTGTTCTTGGTCCACTCATCGACCTCAGCCTGGGAGCTCCACAGCCTGCCAGACTTGTCCATGATCTGCCACTTCTTCATACCGGGAGCGCGAACAAGACCCTGCAGCTCGTTGCTGCAGTCGACAATCTCGACCTTGTCCGGGCCACCGGCGCGATCGATGGCGGCCGCGACGACGGACTCGTTCTCGACGGGGTTCATACTGCAGGTGGAGTAGACGACGCGGCCTCCGACCTTGAGCATGGCGAGCGCCCGCAGCAGGATTCTGACCTGGGTGACGTGAAGACCCAGCGCACTGCCGGGCTGCCAGTCCTTCCACAGATTCATGTTCTTTCTTAAGGTGCCATCGCCCGAGCACGGCACATCGGCGAGGATTCGGTCGAACTTGAGGTATCGAGGCTTGGTCGGGGTCTCGGGGCTCGGGGGAAGCCTGATCGCGGGGTACTGAGTGGCGTCGTGGTTGGTGACGAGCAGGTTGGGAGATCCGAGACGCTTAAGCTGGTGGACAAGCATGTGGCCGCGCTTATAATCGGAGTCGTTGGCGATGAGGAGGCCGGTGGTGCGGCCAGAGTCCGAGGGGTCGGCCGAGAGGTCAGCCTGGCGCTCCTCCTCCGTCTCGTCGCCGAGGTCGAGGCCGTCCTCCTTGGCAAAGGCGCGCAGAACCTTTCTGACTCTCGCCTCCTCGCCCTGGTGAATCATCTCGAGAAGCTGACCGGCCTTGCTGCCGGGCGCGGCGCACATGTCCAACACGGTCATGCCGGGGCAGACGTCCATCAAGAGGGGAGGAATCATGCTGACGACCTCCTGTCTGCTGATGTTGCCAACGGTCGTCTCGGAGACGAGGAACTTCTGGAAGGCGGCAAAAGGGGGGTATTTGCGAATAATGTTCTTCGGGGTGGTCATCCACCAGGCGAGCTCGTTGGGGTACCAAGACAAGGGCTTGGGGGGCTCGACGGTGCGTCCATCGGCGTGCTGGATGTTCTGGATCTCGGGCATGTATCGGGTTTGCAGCAGCTTCTTCACGGCCAAGGCGTGGCTGGATTTCGGGTCAGTTGAGGTCGCGCGAGACTAGAAGACATGCTTGATTCCCATCAAGTGACTGGTGCCTTACCCTTTGGAGCCGCAGAAGCGGAAGCTGTTGGGCAGATCTCTGCGCAGGGCATCCCAGAAGGGGCCCTGCTCCTCCTCGGAGAGACCAAAAATGGTGTTGTAGTAGCGCTGGAGTCTCTCATTCTCCTTCTTGACGGCAGGGTAGTTCTGCCACGACTCGCTGCGAGGCTGGCGACCGCGATCACCGCCGCCTTCAGCGTTGCTGCCGCCGCGGGACTTGCCCTTCTTGCCTCCCTGATGGAATGATTGTCAGCACGCGCGAACAGGCAACAGCAGTCAATCGAAAGCCACCGGAAAACTTACTCTGAACTTGCGACCCATGATGCGTCGCGGAGAGGAAAGGAATTAAAATAAACGTGCGTGGAGGGATATGGGTTGCGAACGGCGTGGGTTGTTTGGAAGGAAGGGAAATTCAGAGGTGAGACTCGCAATCCAATCCTATCAGCGTTGGTGGGTAGGGTGTCGCGCGGTGTGAAATTTTGCCGTCACCAGAAAAAGAGCAACAGAGGGAAAAAAAAACGTTGGAGGTTCGGGCGGAATGCGCCAACATGCGGCCAGCCCCTCGATGAGAGATGATTGGCCAATCAGAGGGCACGTATGGGGAGCATCTAATCACCCCGCATCGCACCCCTGCAGCCTCAGGGGTCCGCCCCGGCCCCCGCTCGGCCTGTATCCGCTGAAGCCCGCTGGAGCACGCTGAGAAGCGTCCCGCATTCATCATCAGTGTGCCTACAAGTCTTTCAAGATACCTAAGGAGGTTACCATTCATCTCATCATCCTCCCATCGTCGGCATTTGGGATGCTATTTGTATTTTCTGCGATATCGGCTGCTTTCCATGTGAACACAACCAGTCCACCTCCACGGAATGAGACCGCAAACGCGGCGCCGATTACTCTACACCCGAGAGCCCAAGCTTAATCCTTGAAAGTCTGCACCTCGTAGATCCGTGACATCCACAGGGCCTAACAGCAAAAAGTAAATCGTGCGCCTTTCATCGCTTTCAAGGGCCTCTAATCACCGTCGCGGAGCCCATTCCGCTCTCTCCCACTAAACAACCAAGTGGTCCTCTCCGACGTATTAATATCTCAACTACTATTGGATACCTTAGCTACATGGAGGTGGGCACCGAGGCATGCATCGTATAATGCGGGGTTTGCCTCGGGACCCGAGTACCGGTAGTCGAGGGGGGGAGGGCGTGGCCAACTCTTAGCAGCTTCGGTCTTGATTTCCCTCTTGATAACTGCAGATTGCTGTTCCATTCTGTTAGTGATGTGGAGGTTAATCCCCCAAATATGCCAGTTGGGGTTGGGGTATCGGCAACCGAAGCTTTAGCTATCCCGCATTAAAGCTTATATGCGAACCTTTCGGATGGACATTCGCGTGGCGAGTTTACACTCATCTCTCACACATCATCTCACTCATATAAAGCTCAAACCCACGTCCGCGATCTCCGGCAGTGTCGCCTATCCCCATTGAAAGAACACAACACGTACATATTCCGTAAAGTGATCCCTCATCAATAGAAGAAAACCATGGCACCATCAACCTCAGTCAGCCAGATCCCCCACGCGGACGCCTCCGCCGTCAAACACACAAACGGCAACGGCGTCCTGCCCAGCTCAACCATTGCGCCTGAAAAGAAGCCCGGGCAAGACAAGTCCAAGACCATAGAGACCAAGGGCTTCCCCCGCCCTCAAAAGTTTGACGATCCGTACCAGCAGCGCCAGCACCTCAAGGAGCGTCTGGCCCTAGGCTTCCGCATCTTCGCAAAGAACGGCTTCGACGCTGGCGTCGCTGGCCACATCACAGTCAGGGTACGCCTCTTCCCGTATAAGAAAACACTGGTAATAGTCCTGTATCGTAGACTAACAAAAACCTGAGTACAGGACCCCGTTGAGCCGCAAACATTCTGGCTAAACCCATTTGGCGTTCCCTGGCCACTACTCAAAGCGTCAGATCTCATCCGCGTAGATGAGAATGGTGAAGTAGTCGAGGGTGGCCCCGTCAGGCTCTTAAACACCGCCGGTTCGTCCCCTCAAGGACAGACCGACTTCCTAAGTCGCTTCTCGACGAATCTAGCTGACAACGTAAACTCGCAGCATACATGATCCACCACGCAGTCCATGAAGCCCGCCCCGAAATAAACTGCGTAGCCCACTCCCACTCCCTCTACGGCCAAGCCTTCTCCGCCCTCGGCCGCAACCTCGACATCACCACCCAGGACACCTGCGCCTTCTACAACGACGTCGTTCTCTACAACTCCTTCGGCGGTATCGTCCTCGGCAAAGAGGAAGGCCTGCGCATCGCCGCCGCCCTGGGCGACAAGAAGGCCGCCATCCTACAGAACCACGGTCTCATCACCTGCGGCAAGAGCGTCGAGAGCTGCGTCTACTGGTTCCTCAGCCTTGAGCGATGCTGTCACCAGCAGCTGCTCGCCGACGCCGCGGCGGGGGGTAGGGGCCACGAGACGGTCAAGATTGATCAGGAGGATGCCGAGTTTACGTACAAGTCTATCGGGTCCGACGTGGCCGGGTGGTTTTCGGGGAAGCCTACTTTTGACATGATGGAGCATGAGTCGGGTGTGGCTTATAAGATGTGAGAGTGATGGAGGTGGCAGGGCCAATGATTATGGAAATGCCAAGCAGAATGAGTAGCTTTGATGCTGATTACCACTAACAAATTTTGATAAATTTGACATGTGAAGTTTACCTATAGCCACAGGTAGGTACGTTTACAAAAGAGAGGCCATGCCACAGTGAATTGTGCCTCTTCAGGACTGAGTGGGGTATGTAGCCTGAACGGTCTTTTGTCTGAAGCATCATATAGTCCGGCTTTGGTGGCTAGCCTAAGGTAAGGTACATGGGACCGAACTCCTCAGCCTTCGCATCAAAGAGATATCCAGCGATCCGCCCGTCCTGACGTGCCTCCCCACGTATTCTTTGTATACTACGTTCGGCCTAAAGAATGACGGGATGGGAACAAGGGTGTCTAGAATGACTTCGACTTAACACATATATCAACTATGATAATCTTGCTGCGCTCTCTAAATGCGAGACAAAAGCTGAGGACGTATCAAGCTTCTAGATTTGGGTCTTGGGCGTACTCTAAGTCATTAGTTATTCTCTCGAACTGTTAGTTATTCTTTCGGACTGGGAATCGAACTGGGAAACGATTCTAATATTCAACGTATCGGATAAGGACAACACGTGGCCCCATCTTGAAGGAAACCATGACGATTTACGAGGTTACCCTCCCAGACCTACCAATCTAGAAAGCCTCAGTTCCCCTCCTCAAGAATGTTCAGGTCATCGGCTAGAATGTCATAGATAGGAGTGGCCTCTCCTAACTTGAGTGCTATGCTAAGGTCCCAACTCGGAAGGTTGTTCTCTTACTTGAAGATGTGTAGAACCAGGCATTTCCATCTGGGTCGTACCACCCTTCCAATGAGTTGTGCTCATACAGAAGGATTGCGATAATGCCATTTATAAGAGCCGCCGGTTTAGTTGCGATATTTCGCACTACTCTTACTACGATAAAGGATAAAATGGGTTGATAGAGTGTAGAAAGGATCTAAGCCTCGCGTCTTGGAATATCGTCTGGCGTTATAATTCAAAGTAGTTTTTCCTTCTTTGTCAGTTTTGATTCCGTCCTGGTTATTCGTTATACGGGTACGTCCAGTATAGAAGAGAACAGCAACGGAAAACTCAATAGGTAATTAGGGTCTACCTCCCATCCGCGGTCTACAGAACAAACAGAGAAGATGGTCAGACTGGTCAAGCTCCAGTCAATGAAGTGGGCGCTGACGCAGCCCATGGAGAACCGAGACAGATGGTGCTATGAAATACCCACGAATCACGAGCTCGAGTACAGTCTGATCTCTTGGACTCAGGCCCTAGGCATAGGCTAACAATGCCATTCATGTCGGAGGTCCAAGTAAGTGATCAAATGAACCATCCAACATATTCGATCTCTATTGATCTCACCCTTCTACCAGCAGATACGAAACACAAGTAACGGCTTCTTTCTATGTGTTTGTGTACAGGATTCTAATACAGATGTCAAAAGTACACGCAGGCTGGCACACAATCTATAACATGCTGTTCTAATACATCAATATCCGAGTCTCTGACTGGCGTCTCCAAGCGCCCAGATGCGGAACGACCTCCATCAGCCCCTTTTCACTCATTTCCCACCCTCGAAAAGCTCCTCCAAATCCTTCCTCTCACCAC
The DNA here is from genome assembly GCF_027942845.1 of Colletotrichum fioriniae. Classification (NCBI taxonomy): domain Eukaryota; kingdom Fungi; phylum Ascomycota; class Sordariomycetes; order Glomerellales; family Glomerellaceae; genus Colletotrichum; species Colletotrichum fioriniae. The sequence goes on from NW_027076842.1 coordinate 1,995,466, forward strand.
TATGGTGAACCATGTCATAAAATACGCCCCTCGCCTTATACAACTCCACCGGCCGGCCCGCCTCAACGACCCGTCCAGCCCCCATGACAACAACCGTATCATAGTCCGCAATCGTCCGCAAGCGGTGGGCAATCGTGACCAGCGTACGATCATCGCCGTCACCATCGCCATTGACCTCCCTCCGCAGCACAGCCTGAATGCCCCTATCCGTCTCATAATCCATACTCGCCGTCGCCTCATCCAGCAGCATCAGCCTACTGCCCCGCACCAGCGCGCGACACAGCGAGAGAACCTGGCGCTGCCCGTGAGAGAAGTTCTCACCCTTGGCATTCACCACCGTCGACAGCGCCAACTTCGAAGAGTCATCGTCCCGCACCGCCACTGACGCCGTGTCGGCGTCCGCGTCGGTATCCACGTCCGAAGAAGGCTGGTACTGGAACGAGGCGATCCCCTGACACGACTCAAGAGCCCTCTCGAGCACCGGCTCGGCAATCTTGCCCGTGGGGTCGAGGTTCGTTCTCAGCGTGCCGTTGAAGAGGACGGCCTCCTGCGGGATGATGGTCAGCGCCTCGCGGAGGCGGCGGCGCGGGATCTTGGTAATGTCGATGCCGTCGTAGAGGATTTGACCCGACACGATGTGCGTGAAGCGGAGGAGGGAGAGGACGAGCGTGGATTTGCCGCTGCCCGTGCGGCCGACGATGGCGACGCGCTCGCCGGCGCGGAATTTGAGGTTGACGTCTGTGAGGATGTTGGGCCCGTCTTGGTCGTAGCGGATGGTGACGTTGCGGAACTCGATTTCGCCCGTCGCGGGCCAGGTTTTGGGGATGACCTGGGTCGGGGTGTCGGTGTATTCAACCTGGCCTTCTTCCGGGTAGGATTCGTCATCCTTTTCTTCGGTGTCGAGACCGGCGTATTCTTTGATACGTACGAACTGTTCTTTGATGTTAGCCACCAGGGCTTCATAATTGCAAAGAAAAGGGGGCAAAGGGGACGCGCGCAACTTACACTCTGCAGCTCAACCTCGAGATCGTTCATACTACGGACGAGACCCAGGATAGTCTGACTCAAACCGGTCGCATTATGCAGCGAGAAACCCACGAGGCCGGCGCCCACAAGGCCGGCCTTGGACACGGCAATGATGCCCGCGCTCAAGCCGACCAGCGCCGTGATGACATCCACGCGCATCGCCACCCACCGGTTGCAGTTGAAGTGCGCCTCCGCCGCCCGAGACCAGACGCGGAGCTTGTCCGCGAGGTTGTCGCCAAAGGTATCCGGCATCCCGGCCCGCGCGCGAATGATGGGCAGACCCGCGAGGGTGTCGGCAAACTGCGAAAAGATGGGCGACTGCGAGCTCGCGACGAGGCGCTTGATGGTGACGGCGGTGCGGGTGTAGATCTCGCCGACGACAAGGCCGCACGTGGACGCAACGGCGGCGGGCACGATGAAGATCGGCATGATGGAGCTGATGGCGAAGATGCGGATGACGAGCGCCAACGAGCTCTCGAGGAAGGCGCGGAGCTGCGGGCTGACGCTGAGGTCGAGCGAGGACATGTCGCTTGAGAAGCGGTTGATGATGCGGCCGACGGGCGTCTGCTTGTACCAGCTTAGGGAGACGCGCATCACGGCGCGGATGAAGTCGTTGTGCAGCTTGCGGGCGGCGTGCCAGGCGCCGTTCTCGAAGACGAGGAAGACGGCGGCGTAGAGGACCGACTCGGTGACGGTGACGGCGGCGTAGACGCCGAGGTAGAAGGCGATGTCGACGGCCGTCTGCCTGTCGTAGGCGTCTACCCAGACCGAGAGCCAGAGGGTGCCGCCCATGACGGAGAGCTGGGAGAGGAGCATCAGGAACATGCAGAACACGGCGTAGCCTGGGCCTCCAAAGTAGGTCATGTACTTGAAGACTGTATTTCGTAACTTTGTCAGCTTTTACCCCTTTGAGGGCTGTAAGGGGATTACACTTACACATCAAACGAGCGCTCTTGCCACTGGCCTTCATCTCCTGAGCAACCACATCCTTGGTCCCCTTATCGACTGCGACCTTTCTGGTGTCGTTGAGCGGATCCGTCTGCGTCTCGACTTCGGTGTCCGAGTTGTCGGAAACTTCGGTGCTGCTCTCACCTTCAATATCCTTGGCGACAGCGACCGGGTGCCTGACGACACCAATATTCTGCTCGACGTGCTTGACGGCACCATCCTCGAGAGTCAAGGCGACGTCAGCCTGAGCCGCAACCCACGGCTGCTGCGCCACGAGGACCACGGTACGACCCTTCAACAGATCGGAGCAGAAACACCGCTCCCAAAGTGAGGCCGCCGTCTTGGCGTCGAGCGCCGAAAAGATGTCGTCGAGGAGCAGAAGGGGCGCCTTGGAGTACAGCGCCCTAGCCAGCGCGACGCGCGCCTTCTGGCCGCCCGAGAGGGACGCGCCGTTCTCGCCGACGACGGTCTGGTCGCCGGCGTCCAGCTCCCGCAGGTCGACGGGGAGACAGCATGCGTTGACGACGACGTCGTAGCGCACGGGCTCGAGGGGGCTGTTGAAGAGGATGTTCTCCTTGATGGTGTCGTTTTGCAGCCACGACGTCTGCGACGCGAAAGCGACGTCTTTGGGCCGCGTGATCGTGCCGCTCTCCTTGACCGTCTCGCCTAGAATCGCAAGCAGGAGCGTCGTCTTGCCGCTGCCGCTGACGCCCGAGACCACGTTGAGCCCGCCCTGGGCAAAGTCGATGGAGAGGTCCTTGAGCTGGAATGAGGCCGTCTTGTTGCGGCGGAAGGTGGCGTCCTGGATGCGGAGGGGGCCCTCGGGGTACTCGTCGAGCGGCGTCGTGGTGGCAAAATACCTGTCGAGGCGGCTGATGGCGATGGCGGCGCCGGTGATCTGGCGCGACATGAAGGCGACCTGGCCGACGTTACGGCGGATCTGCTTGACGAGGTACGTCGTCGTGAAGGCCGTGGCGGCCGTCATGGGCTGCCCGCAGACGCCGACGTAGAGGGAGAACATTGTAATCATGGAGATGTAGGGCACGAGGGCGCTAATCTGGTTGAGCATGACAAAGGACAGCGACACGCGCCAGAGGTCGCGCTGCTCGCTGGCGCGCGCGTCCTCGATGGTCTCGATGATGGCGTCTTCCCACGCAAAGTACTTGACGGCGCGGATGGAGGCGAGGTACTCGGAGACGAGGGAGATGCGGGCGTCCTGCGCGCGCCGAGCCTTCCGCGTCAGCCGGCCCATGAGCCGCGAGATGGTGACGGACACAGGCGCGGCGAGAAGGAGGATCAGCGTGCCCACGAGGGCAGGCCATCCGAGCATCCTGTACAGACCGATGACGGAGAGAATAGTGCCCACGGGCACGCCTGTCCCGGCCATGACAACGTCGCGCGCGCCAAAGATGGCTTGCACGTCAGCCGCCATGAGGTTCGCCAGACGACCGGCGGACGTCGTGGACCGCCCGGCCTCCTCATCCTTCTTGTTCTTCTTCTTATCCTTGTCCTTGTTCTTGTCCCCGGCGCCGTCGGGCTTGGGCGCGAAAATATCCTCCTCGAGCTCCATGGACCCCATGGCGCGGTGGTACAGCTCCTGCGTCAGCGCGGAACGCAGACGGACGACCAGACGGGTCGACGTGAAGACGTACTGCTGGAACAGGACGGAGCGCGACAGCGGGCCGCAGAACATGAGCACGAGCCAGAGCCATGGCTTGACGGACGCGCCTTGGGGGTCCGCAAGGTAGCCAAGGAGGTGGTACAGGCCGTAGGGGGCGACGAGCTCGGAGGCGTAGGCCGAGGAGATGTAAAAGGCCATGAGCTTGACCTCCTTGCGCAGCAGGTAAAAGAGCGTCCACGTCGTCGTGACGCCCTTGGCCCTCGCCTTCTTGATCCGCGCGAGGAGCAGCAGCGGCTCATCGTACCAGGGCAGCTGGGGCAGGTCCTCGAGGACGACCTCGCCGGTGCGGGCGCCCTTCCACATGACGGGGGTGAGCCACTCGAACGTGAGGTAGTAGTTTGCCCAGCTGCACGTCTCCTCGGGCGCGGGCCCGCGCTTCTCGTAGTCCTCAGGCATGGGCACGTCGTTCGCGAACGAGGGAGGGACCCATTCCCTAGGCGTGATGACGGAGAGAATCACGGCGGCGGCCAAGCTCGCGAGGCCCCCCTTGACAGGCGCCGCCGCGAGGGCGCACTCGGACGAGACTTCGATGCAGGGCAGGGCGGACGAAGCGGCGAAGATGAGCAGCTCGAGGCCGAGAGCGAAGTTGACTTGGTGTAGGGCGACGTGCCGCCACTCGAGGTTGTTGACGAGCCTCGAGAGGCCGAGGACTAGGGCGTAGGCAGCGACCAGGGCGTTGAGCCAGGTTGTCTGGCCGTGGGCGGCCGCCAGGGCGAGGAAGGCTAGAGTAGCGGCGCGGACGAGCTGGGCGAGGATTTCCCAGGGCCATCTGATGCTGGCGGCGCGGACAGTGGTGGTTGTTGTGGTGGTTTGAGATGATGACGAGAGCTTGTTGCGGCGCTGGATGAGGCGTGAAGCAGTCCAGAGCGCAGAGATGATGACGACGAGGGCTTGGGGGTATCCTGAGTCGGCGAGCTGGGTCACGTCGTTGATCCATGGTAGTTCTGCATGGCTATTGGGGGTTTGTTAGTCATGTTTCTTTTCTCAACGTCTACTCATACATTGGAGCAATGGATGATAGACTGGAATTGTCAACCACACGCTCTTACGCGCCCTCACGCAAGATATTTGCAAAAAGCATTTGATGACATAGATTCAGCAGGCTTTGGAATTGAGCTCGGGAAAAGAACCTCATAAGACTTGTTTGGTAGTAGTCTTTGCATCCCATATCTAAACCCGCAACGTTTCCCTTTCCATGGCCATGTAGCGGTCAAGCATTCTGTGTGAAACTCACCTCTGAGCAGTCGCCAGCAAAGTCTGGGACCGCAGTCGCGCCTCAGCCGCGAGCGCAAAGACCCGCTGAGGTATGAGATCCATCATCGTCGGGGAGGGCGCAGCAAGAGAGGTGTTGTCGCCACCTCAACTTCGTCTCTGTTGGCGCTTCTCTCGATGTATAATTCGTGACGACTACTGCAAGCACCACCGCGTGTCATGAGTGAAAGCCTGACGAAAATGGTCGTTTGAAATGAAGGATTGCAATTCGCTAGAGGATTTCGTCTCCCTTCTGACAAGTAAGCCAGTATGCAAGCCAAGACCAAAAAAGTCAACAGAAAAAGAGTGAAGGGAGCAGAGAAATATATCAAAACATTGTCAAGAAGGTATTCGTAGCAAGAAGGACGAAAGAGAATCCCGAGACGTTGTATTCGTAAGAAAGGTCGATAAGATACGGCGAGACAGGGGGGATCCCTAGTCTTCTAGGCTGTGCACCAGCTCTCGAGCAAATGGGAAACGGTCAATTGAGGCCTTCCGCTGAGCGGGGGGGCACCCCAGCTAGGCAGCCAGGGCCTAGTTGGGATGCGTTCATCCTTATTGTTCAAATGTTCGTTTCGTCCATCCATCCGGGGGTGTGTGGTTTGTGACGGGGAGGGGCCGATTGCTGAGAATGCGGGAATGATGACTGGACTGGCAAGAATGCTAGCAGCTAATAAGATGGGGGCACCGTATGTGGGAAGGGTCACCGGTTGCGAAAGCGGCATCCAGAGTGTTGCAATTCAATCCGACATGGGTTTTGCATGCCGGCCCGTGGACTGACACATTTATCAGGTAAGATAACTAAATCCGAGGCCTAGCCCAAATGATCGTCATTGTTAGCTCAATACCCTTCAAAAGGGTTTCTCTCTCTTGGGCATTGCCTTTTCACAAGGCCGCACTTTTGTAAGATGCATAAGAATCAAGTCCCAAGCAACAGAGCGAGCTCTCGGACAACTTTGCCGGTCTCGGGACCGGAAAGTGGGGACTCCAAATTGACCTTTCCAAACGTCGGGAGCGGATGCGGAATGGGGTTGCCGGCCGAAGCAAGCAGCCCAGTAAATCATCCTAAGCACCTTACCTATTGACGCCACTCCCGTCAGTACCTCGTCGGTTCAGGTCGAATTTAAACCAAAGTCCCAAACTTCAATGTACCAAAGTTCCTTTTAGATATGAAGACCAAATTACCATGAAATGGCCTTCCTGATAAGAGAATCCAAAAGAGAATTCGTTAAAGACGTCTTCCAAGTTTCATATCCATGCGGTCCCAAGGGTAGTAATATGAGCCGCCTCCCCCATTGCATCCCGCCCATCTAGTTCCCTGTCCCTTGTAGAAGCTTGGCGTTTTAAGGAACCAAGCTTCTCACTTTCATGGGAAGGGCCATGTCTAGTTTATCCCACTTGCTTAAAATCACCCGTCTTGGGGGCATATCTGTTTATTAGAGACCCCTGTCGCTGACTGTCGTGTATGAACCGCATCTTTTCTCTGCATCACATGAGTAACCTTATATCGACTCATTTCACTACCTGCGGTGCTATGCAGGTACTTAGCCTACTATCCTACAAGACGCCGTCGTTGAAGTGTAGCCATGGATGGACTTGAATCACATCCATCGGTCCCAGCATCAAAACAAAGCAAAGCAGCGGCCGCCGCATCAAATAACCACCCCTACACCATTTATCCCTACTTAACGCCCCCTCCCCCGGGCGCCTGTCAGCCTGCCTGACACCATCGGCATCTCGTCGCTCAAAATGGCAGGTCCAGTTCCCCTCATCACGTCTCATTGGATCATGACCGGCACCTTCAAGAGAGCTCATCGGCCTCTACGGAGTCTGGACATGGCAATCGTGTCATATGCATCCTTTTCTTGTTTGCCTTCCATTTTTCCCCAGCCGTTTTAGCCTTGATTTGTGTGTACCACGTAGGTATCATAAGGGAACGAGACCAGGCAGCAATCCCGTAGATATTACTTACAAGATTCCCCAAGACTGATCTCTATTTTGGTGGGCCGTGAGAAAAGAAGAAGAAGAAGAAGAAGAAGACGAAGCCATGCTCGCTTTCCAAATAATCTTTTTTTTTCCCTTCCAGATCGAATACCATTTCTCTCTTTTCTACCAGTTCTTTCATCGCTAATCAATTTCAGAATTTAACGTCGCACGCGTACCACCCAGCCTTTCTGTTTTCCAGTCTCAACTATCAGCGGAGGTATCGGTTCGAAACTGGAGGGGGCGACTTTACGATTTGGCACCGATTTCTTCTTTTCAAGACTCAACAATAACACCAACTCCCACTTCACGAGTCCACTCACACAGAACTAGCAAAGAGCATATTTTCATACGGAGCGGAATATAATTATACTTTGATAACCTCTGCCCCAAAACCATGCAAACTCTTTCAAACACAAAACGCACTTTAGCCTCCTGGCCGTGGTAATCTGTTCTTGATGTGTCCTTCATGTGCGATAAAACGTCTTCCAACGGCCTCTCTCGCCTAATGTTTTCCACATGATGGTACGGGAGAAATAGAGACAGAGAGACCGATGGAAAAACGAACACACTAAACCACCCAGTATAAAAACGCCTCCCAAAGCCAAAGCCTCAACGCAACCCCATTGGGCTTCTTTGTTTCCCCTTCCCCAAAAACTTGTTTTGACGCCGCCAGGCAATGCAATTAATGAGCGCCTTCCCCACCGTTTCGTCTTTCCTTTCCTTTCCTTCCCTTTCCATTCTTTCTCTCGTTCGTGTCGAGAATCAAAACATTAAGGGAACCTCGCTGTCCAAAATAAAACATTAAACTGACGATGACGAACCCTCCACGGGGTTTAGTCTGCTTTGATTGCTCTGTCCACACGATGTCAGCTTCGTTTTCAACGTAAAAATCCGGGAAGTGAATTAAGGAAGAAAGCTTACCCATAAATCCTCCGAACAAACGCGTACGCGCTCAGGAATCCGACCGTCCCCGTCAGGAGGCCGTACACACAGCACGCCATGAAGCTGTAGCTGAAGAACAGCATACTACTCACGAAACCGGTAATGTGCAGCTTGAAAAAGTAGTACCACACGCAGTACAAGAAAACCCAAACGGCGCTTCCGCCGCCGACGGCAAACGACTGCCACCACCAGTTGTAGTTCTCGGCGCACAGCCGGACGTAAATTGTCACGACCGTCACCTCGGCAATCGTCACAATCAATATCACCGACACCACGGCCAGGAACCCAAAGACGTAGTAGTAGCCGCTCTTATCCTGCCAGACGGACTGGAACACGAACAGCAGCTCGATGAAGATGACCGCGAAAGGGATCAGCCCCGCGAGCAGGACGGACTGCCACGACTTGATGTACCACGCCTGCCGGGGCACCTGGCGTGGCGCAACGCTCGTCTTGGTCGGATGCTCCCATTTGGCGCTGCGGACGAAGCCGAACCAGGAGCCGGCGTAGACGAGGGGCACCTGGATGCAGAGCCAGAGGAAGATGATGGCGACGAGGGTGCCAAAGGGGATGGCCGTGCTCGAGGCCTGCGCCCAGACGAATAGGTTGAGAATGAAGACGATGCCGAAGAGGAGACCGGGGAAGAGGACGGCGGTGACCAGCGCGTTCTTGCGGAAGTCCTGGCCGTCAAACGTTTTGTAGACGCGCGCGGAGAAGTAGCCCGAGAAGAGGCCGGCAAAGACGAAGAGGCCGACGCCTACGCTGATGAAGCCGCCGCGGAAGCTAGGGTTAAGGACGCCGAGGGCGCTTAGCAAGACGAGACCGATGGCCATGAAGAGCAGCTGCATGCCGGAGCCGACGAGCGGGGCCAGCAGGTAGCCGTGCAGGGGCGTTCGGAAGACGTCGGCGTGCAGCAGCTTCCAGCCTGTGACATCCTCGAGAGCCTCTTCGTCGGACGACACGTCGGCGTCGTTTTCGGCGTCAATTCCGGCGCCCTGGTCGAGCAGTCCGCCGGTCTTCTCGGAGAGTCTAGGGGATTTGTTGCCGGCCGTCTTCTTGCGCTTCAGCTTTGGCTTGCCATCCTCGAGGGGCACCTCCTTGTAGCCCTTGATATCGGAGCGGATCGTCCTCGCAAGGATCATTAGGACGATGCCCGTGAGCAGACCGCAGATAATGAGCGAGTTGACAATGGCCAGCCAGTGGATTTTCTGGCCCTCTTCTTGGTTGACAAAGTACAGATCCCAGCGGCGCGACCACTCGACGTTGTTATCCTCGCGGAAATAGACGGAATAGGTGTAGGGTACGGTCAGCTTGGCGCCGTCGTCGGCGAGGTCTTCGTCGTCGTCGGTAGCGGGGTGGTACGAGGAGGAGTCGAGGTTCTGCTGTTGCTTCGGCGTCTCGGAGGACTTATTCGGGGCGAGGTAGAGCTCAAAATTCTGGTCAATATTCTGCAAATCCGCAGGGCACCCATTCTCGTCGCGCTTGTTATTGGGACCGATGCTCTTGGGGTACACCTCGAAGCCGACAACGACTTTGCCGCCGCGCTCACCCGCCTTCCCGGGGGCTCTGCGCCAGCGAATGACAATGGTGTGGTGATTGTTGAGGAAGTAGCGCGGCTTGCCGCTGCTGGCCGAGTAATCCGTGAAGCCGAGCTTGAAGCCGGCAGCATAGTACTTGCGGCTCTTATCGACGGTGACGAAGCTCGTGGCGCCGGGGAGATTATCGACGATCCACTCGGTAACGTAGCCGTCGTGCACCATGTCCTTTGCGCGGCGCATGTCCTTGCGGCTCATCTCACGGTTGCACAGCAAGTTGCACGGCTTGTCCTGTCCGACAACCAGGTCAATGTCGGATGTCTTAATCCTGTCGCCACGGAGGACCTCGCCTAGGTTCAAGGGGATGCTTTGTCCGCTAAGCAGTCCCGTGCCGGGCTTGCGCTGGCCCGTCGGCGGGCACACGAAGGGGAGGTCGTAGTAGGCATACTGCAGCTGGGTGTTGTCGGAGTAGACCTTGTTCACGAGTAAGGGGACCTGCTCGCCGTCCTTATAGCTCTTAATCGACCAGCCTATAGTTTAATTCCGAGGTATAGTCAGCGGGCAATTGCTCGAGCAAGAGAGATGTGTTTGAGATCATGAGCTGGGAGGCTTCTTTCTGAGGGCGGCAAACCTGGAATGTAGAATGCGTCGGCTGGTGCGGCGAGCAACAGGGAGACGAGGCACCCCAAGCCGGCCTTGAGCACCTGTCGCATCGTGATTTAGTTCGGCCTTTGCGAGTTTGTCGTCGTCGTCGACGAATTATATCCGCATAGACCGTCTCGGCGAAGCTTGTGTAAGTGGTAAGAGAGGTGTCCTTGTAAGATGGGCGACCTGTCCTCTGTGATGGTGGTTGTGGTTTAATTGGGGTACCTTTCCGGCTTGGAGGGCATTGAAGGGCAATGGAGGATAAAATTAGCCAAGTCAGGAACGCAATCAAGGTAAGACGAGTCCGGTCGCGTTCAGGTTCAGTCGAGGGTCCGTGGCTGCACGGTGTCTCTCTCCGCGCCACGCCGCCGCCGCAAATGGGTGGGAGGGCGGAATCCAAAAAATAAACTGGATCGGACTGGGCTGCGCAGATGTGCCGGCCCCGAAGGATCGCAAGAGGAGGAATCTCGGGGTGGTAAAAGGTAACGTGAGGTGAGGTAAGCTGAGGTGGAAACGAGTGGAATCGGTACCAAGTACCCAAGAAAGAAGTCTAAAGGTAAATGGTCAAGTATCAAGCTTCGAAATCTAGAACTCTCCCGTCTTGTTGAGAAATGACGCAAGCGAGCCCGCCGTCGGCCGTTATCGTTTTTGTTTCGAAACGGGGTCCAACCTTGGAAGAAAGGATGAGGATGAGAGGGCGAGTTGAGGTGTTGTTGTTGTTGGAAGTAGGCAGGTTGAGTGGCGGTAAATGATGCACGCAGCACGGGGGGGAAAGGGGACAAGAGGAATACAAAGACACACTCCAGATGGAAGGGGGGATGGGAGGGGATGAAGAGGCAATTGGAAGAAACCGAGGACGTTGACGGGATGCAGCTGGCGGATGGAGGACGGGACGGAATCGGCGGGAAATAAGACCAGTTCACAAGGGGGGAGGAGATGAAGAGAGCATGGGAATGGGAATGGAAATGGGAGATTCACTGGGATTGCATGGCATGAGCAAGCACACGGGCTGCGAGCATGGGGATGGATGGTCGGGATGGTCAGGATGGGGGTCTTTTGGGGATCGATGATGGGCGCACGGTTCAAGACCACTTCTACGAGTCCACTGAGAGGTGATGTGAAGCATCGATCAGAGAGAGGCCCGGAGTAATTCATAAATTGCTTTTAATCATTCAACCTCAATCTGAGATGCCGTCTTCCAGCGTAGCATCGCGGCCGTCGAGTGCCATCCATCCCTCACTGGAGTCCCCATGCGGCATCTGGGGGGGAAACCTCTCTTCCCCTCTCTTCTCTTCCACAGACGGTACTTGCCTCGCCTTACATTGGATATCTGTAGCTATGTACTTCTAATGTAAAGTAAGGTAAGGTAGGCACGCTCTCCTACGCGCTTCAGTTCCTATCTCGCGCCTGCCAAGACCAACATGTCTCTCAATGGGAAGCGCAAGACATGAGCGGGAAGGCTTATCGCAATTCACCAATACCCCATCCGTATGCGTACCTTGAAATTCTTTCCAAGACTCTTTGCCCAATCCCACAATCGCAAGCGGTAGTACAGACATTTCTGCAGGTAGATATGTAGGTTGCTCACGGAAGTGCGCCCCAACCCCTATATCTGCCGCCGCCCGCTGTCCCGCCGCACCAATCAACATCTGCTGTTGGGGGAAGCTAAATCCAACCGACACGAGGGGGGTGTTCACTCTTTGGGGCAGGTCGCAACCAAGATGAAAGGGGTGTCGGCGTCGTCACGTGTAGTTGTGATTCGTGCATTACTATCCGTAGTATTCTACAGAATAGGATATTCATACTCAAGAAGAGGGATGGTGGTTATAATTTGTGCACAGCTTACCTCCCCCCAGAACTTACGCCTGAGCCTCACCCTCAGCTTTGCAAGCCTCCGAATCGCGGAGTCACCGCACTAGAAACGATGCCATGTGGGAGCAGACGATCGATCTTATTTAGTGTGGACAGTTTACGCGGCTACCGCTCCCCTTAGTCAAGATACTATCAATAGAAACACAAGAACAAACCACTTTCTGTCTCGTAGACGATCGCTCCCTCTCTCGAACAAACAGCATCGGGAGAGTGGGCTGTTGAGCAGTGACAGGCCGGATGTTAAGACCACCCATATATCGTCATCTTTCTCCATTCCCAATGTCACGGGGTTATAGCATGCAATGATGCAGCTTGCCAGTCAGTTTGCCAGCTTGTGCCGGATAATCAACCCCCCACCTTTCCTCGCCAAATCCCCAATCCCCTCATTTGGCCAGTGACCTTCCAGTCCGAGCTTCTTGGGAAAATCATGCTGAGAGTCTGGGGCAAAAAAGCAGGACAAAAGCGGGATAGCAGCCAAAAACTCCACCGCAATCTTACCACCAGAAGCAACAGGGGAAAATGGAAAACGATTCAATGGGCCTAGAACTTTCTGGGTGTCCAGCACGGCACGGCGGCACCTTTCTCCCCTCTTCGTCTCCGCCCCTTCATATCTTCCGGCCCCGTGTCCTTCCGTGCCGGGCCCCTTTACCTCCGCCCCATCATCCCGCCCCGCCTTCCGGGTGCCACACTGCCCCGGACAGCCTTCACTTGGCATTTCGGTCTGAAGACGGGGTTTGACCTCTTCGTACGGACTGTACGACCCGTGGCAAACACGCCGTGTGAGGCTAAGGCATTATTCGGATCCGAATAAAATCAGGCCCTATGCGTTGAGGTCAGTTTCAATCTCCTAATTGATTTCCTTAGTCTATGTGTGGTTCTCTTATACGCGAGAAGACAAGCTTCTTTCTTCAAGAAGTCAGTATGAAATAATGTTGTCAGGCCTCATGAAGTTGTAGGAGAAACAATTGACTTAGGTTATCAAAGAAGGGCCCAGATTTGAGTGATTCTGTCAAATTATTACTAAGTATTGATGTGTTTATCCAATTTGCCTCTTGCTCTTTGGGTATCTTCAATTCCAACAGACAAAATTTCCTAGTCAACAACAAAAATCTCCAAGTCAAAGTGTCCCAAATTTTAGTGCCCAAGACTCCGGTTGCCAGCCAGCTCGATTCTCTACTGGTATCGTCGCCCTCGAAACAAAGGAACAAAGGAAATTGATGAAAAGGGATATCGCACGCAAATCCAAAATAAGTCGTAATTCGTCAACGCAGAACAAGAGCTCAAGCCGCAGAGACCTCGCCCCGCCCCCTTGCAGACAAGTCTCCATAGCTAGGCAGCACAGAAGTGCCCTGGAATTCGGGTGCGGGCTGCTGCAACAATCTCGGCTGGAGGAAAGCGTCCGCATCCGCCTCCTCTTGCTGTGCCATCACAGCTTCAAAGGTGGGAAGGCCCATGTCAAGCGAATCGAGCTGCATGGGCGGCTCGAGGGCGACTTGCAGAGGAATGTTCAAGTTGATCTTGGAATCGCCAACGACTATTGTCAACTGCAGCGTGTAGGTGCGAGAGATGAGGCAGGCGTGGAAGGTCGGAATAAAGGTCTTTCGGGCTGTGGGCAGCTTGAAAGGGATCTGGAGAGCGGCCTTGTGGAAGATGGGAGACGAGCGGTCCTTGCTCGAGCGGCGGCTGTTGCCCTGGCGCTGACTGTCCGAGTCGGAGGGGCTGCCTTCGCGCATGCCATCGCTGGAGTATCCGGAATCGCGGCGGGCGGTGGAGGCCAGCTGCTGGCGCCAAGCAACCTTGTCGACCGATGTCGAGAAGAGGGAAACGGAGGTTTGGTATGCGAGCTGCTGGGTCATGGCGTATGCCTCTTGGCTGTTTCCCATGTTGGGGAGCGACGACATGGGCGTTGCGCCATACCAGGTCTGAGCTTGGATCTTGGCCGAGACAGTGCTGACCTTGGGAGGCAGGATATCGGCAGAGGTAGGCTCAAAGTTGAGGTTGACCAAGACCGAGCCCTCGGAGGCTCCGCGGCCGTCGGCAGTCAGGTAAACGGCACCAGGCTGAGCAGTTGCAGCTGTGACAGTGCCCTGTTTGGAGGAAAAGATGTTCTTGCGAATGGTCTTGGTCTTGCTGAGGGCGTAGTTCTTGTCCTGCTTGGTAATGTTCAGAGGCGGGTCCTCGGGGGATCGAGGGAGGACTTTGATGTGGTGGGCGTCCTCCATGACCTTAATCGGCTTTCCACCAAGCTCGTCCTGTCGCACAACGCGGGCCTTGATGACATACTGGATCTGAGCCATGTCAGGGGCCATGTCGTCCCTCTCCCAGCCGCCCATGGTCGGGGGCAGACGCATGTGGTAGTCTTGGATGTAATCGGACTGAGCCTTGTGAGTGCAGGCGCTCATTGTCAGTTGGTGGGGGATGACAAAGTTGAAGGGAATGGTGTAAGCCCTGCCGGCCTCGAAAATCCGAGGTACGGGGTAGGTGGAAGCGGGAATGGGCATCTCGAGCTTCAGAAAGGTATGAGAAGAGAGCTGAGGGATCTGAACAGCATCGAGGCGAGTCCTTGAGATGCCGATGAGGATGATCTGAACGAAATCGAATCGGCTATCATGGCTAGGCGTGATTGTGACCTCTCCAGAAATGGGGTTGCCCGAGGTGTAGACCTTGGAGCTATAGTGGTCGTTGATCTTGACCTCGATGCTCTGCTTCCTGGTGGAAGCAGGCTGTCGGGCAAAGGAGATGACCGAGCTCATGTCACTGTGGCTCGACATTTTGGCTGATTGATGGTAAATGGAGCTGGTTGGGTGTGACGATGACGATGGTGGGAAGTGTCCCCGAGGTGGGGTGTAGCTTATATGTATGTAGACGAAGGCTTGAGTGAATATCCCCCAGGTATTAGATGGGAACCAAATGGAGTCTTGTGAGTGACGATATGGTAATGAAACCAAGTTGAAAGCCTGTGAGTGGTACGGAGATATATAGACATTTCCATGACAAAAGGGTGGGCGAGGCGTGTCTCTTTAAAGGTCGGGTCAAAGTCAAGGATGGGAAGGGAGTAGATGGATGGGCAGGAGTGCAATGCAGCGTGTTTGTTTGACTCGACTCCTGTCGACTTGAGCAGATCCATGGCAGCAGACGCCAGGGCCGGAAACAACCTGTAAACCCTCCACCGTCGACGTCTTCCTCTCGCACTTGCAAAGGGCGGGCTCCTCATCCTCAGCCTGCGTGATGGAGGGAGGTGGGAAACGTACCGGTACCTGGCCAAGGTACACGAGGTACTCGGATGAGGTACCGACATTTTGAGAGTGGGTGGTGGGTGGCAGGTAGGTGCCCGGGCGGGAGACTTGCAGTTGCATGGGCGGGCAGTGGCCGAGACGGGAACTTGAACCTGCTGTTGACCGGTTGTTCAGTGTGTTCAGCGTGCAAAGGAAGGTGGAAAAGTGGAGAAGAGGACAGCAGAAAGACAAAATCTGAAGGATGGGATCCACTAGAATGGTGGATGGCATGGCGGATGACTGGCGCTCCCAAAGACGAGCTTGGGTGCTTGGTCTCGACAAGTGACGCCCTTCCTGTCGAGCTTACCTTATACAACAATACGCTAAAGAGATCCCCAGCGGTGTTGCAGGGCATCCTCCGACTTCCATTCCCTCTGTAGACTCCTCTGTGGACTGTGTGACTGTAAACTAAGGTAGGTAAGGTCGGTGGAGACTCCGAGACTCCGACCCTCAAAACGTCGCCAGCTGCGACAGAACGGCGTGAAAGGCGTGAATGGCAGCTATGACTCCGTCTTTTGCTCCGCAACTTCTCTGGGCCATCCAGGTTTCTTGTCACCGTTTCTCATTAGAACTTAGGTACCTTAGTACTGAATACCTCTTGAAAGTATGTTACCTACCTCAGCTCACTAATGTTTCGACATTAAAATCCATTGTTGCACAGAGAAGGATTCAACTGCAACAGACCCTGATTTCCAATGCCCCAAATGATGCCATGAAGATCATGCAAGACGCATCCAACCCCAGGCTCACAAGTTAAGGTACATTAAACAGCAGTGTCTATGTTGTCTCTCCCTGCCGTTTCAAAATTAAAGGCTGCTTAGAATTCTTTGAGATTGGTAATCCAAGACTGGGAATCTCAGATTCAACTTTGCTAGCGTGTCGCACTTGGTCGCCAAAAGAGTCATCATGTCAACTTGGACGTCGTGGAAAGGCGCAGGACCCGCTTTAAAATGACGAGAACCGAGCAAGACCCTTTGACTGGACCTTCCTCCACTACAACACGGCGCCGATGATCGGCAGGTGCTCCTTACCTTAAGGTACTTTGGCAAGAACGACACAGCAGTTCCCGCCTGGTGCTAACTTTCTGATGCTTGGTAAGGTGGTAAGGCACGAGAAGAAGCACCTCAATAGTTTCTGAATCAAGGGAAACCTTCATCTTGCCGGCCGATGCTTCTGACATGCATCTCTACCCACTCGGATTCCCGACCATCGCCAACGGAACCCGGGTCAAGCCTCTGGTACAGTCAGTCTGCTGACATGACGGATCGATTTCGACCCTGATGACTGTGACGCCAGCGCCAGCCAGCTAGTGAAAGCTCAAGTCTCTCGCCGATCCCACACTCGAATTGACAACGGGCAACGTCTGTGCAAAAACAGTGTAAACAACCCGCAGCCCGCCCAAGCACTTGGCTGCAACCTTGGCCGAGAACCTATCGTGCTTCCGGTACCCTCATGCATACTCAGACCACTGACATGGCTCGATACGCCCTACTGCCGTCACGCTGTCGTCCGACACCAAGAGATTGTCAGCCGAATCTCCCATCGCCCTACCGGATGACATTAACGCAAAAGACAAAGACCGCACTAGCATCTGTTCACAACAATGTTTACTTGCAATGTCGCGGACCACTGCTCTCGGAGCTCAATCGGAGCCGTGCCAGACTCCAGCCGTTGCCATCTCCAGACTGGGGAATGGGGAATCAGAATAGAGCTAAGAGAGCCGCCCCCGCGACACCACGCAAGAAGCAACTCAAACCGAGGATGATGCGGGCACGCGGGGAGCAATCATGGGATTCAAGATCCGCGACCCCAGCAATCTGCCAACGGCTGCAGCGAGCCAACGTCCAAACTGTCACACTGTTATCTGCCTCCCTGCGGCCTGCCACTAGGTTCCTTCAACACCAAGCTGTGATAAGACGCACGAGACAGCAGGAGAACCACAGCCGGGCAGCCACTGGTACACTTTTCAACCTGCTGCCGAGGAGAAGTCTTGTCAAGTTCGCTGGTCTTCAATGATCAACCCCAATCGCGTCGCCAGTCCGACACCGCTGTCCCAATCAACAGCTTGAACTCGCTCTACCACCCTCCACGATGACTGCAGGCAAGGGTGGGAAATTTCCTCCCCTAGCACTTCACTTCGTCATGGCTGCAATACCCAGTCACACGCACCAGGCGTATTTTCAAGCATGGAAGCAGGTGTGCCGTTGGTTGAAAATTACAAGCCTGTCGAATAAACAAGGGCGGCCTGGGTAGACTGACAAAGGGTACGAACACACAACAGGTACGACAAGTATCGCAAGTACCTCTACCTCGAATCAGTCGTTTTCACCCTCAAACACACGCGAGGTGGATATCGCAATCCAGTGGACAAACGACGTGGATGAGAAAAAAAAACTAATTCAATTGCAAAGTTCGCAAAAACACACGACAACCGGCTGGGCTTTACGTACACGGAATCGATGTCTAATGAGATCCATCCAGGGGCGCGGCGCTTTGCCTTTAGGTGCCTGGCGGCTGTTGCTGGCATTACACGAGATCCATGCCATCGGGTCCCCTTGACGTACACGGTCGAAAGTGGACTCCCGCGGCGGAGGCACATCGGCCACCCGGTTCGGCCTCCCGTTAGCGGTCGATGCGCTCTGTCAAGCCGGTGGATCCCCCGGTGGTCTGGGGCCCTGGAGGTTGCCCTGATCCATCCCAAGGGTGCGCTTATGGGGGCGTGCCTCGCGAGTTCTTAACGTTAGGGGACGCCGAAAGTAATGAGATCCATCAGAGCTACGACCATGACCATCGTGAAGTGAAAATTTTACACTCGATCCCACGCCTTCAAAGTTTCAAAGGTCTCGAATGGCCACTCGCGGCCTCGCCAAGGTAGTGGCCGCATTGACCATTGGATGGCACACATGCACACACATATGGAACATGCAAAAGAACAAACAGAGAGAAGCCATTACTGTCACATCACGAATCGTCAACCAGTTCGGGAACTGCAGGAGAGGCCCCGAAGAGTACAGCTGGCCACGTTGCGGCCTACCAGGAGCACAATTGGATGTCAAGCAACAACAGCCGCACGACGATGGTGAGCTTATGACTGATGAGATCCATCGGGGCGATGACGCTAGAATGCATGGAACGCCTGGATGGAAGGCTGGAACGAGCCAAGTACGTCAGGCCAAGGCACGGGAGCAAGCGGATCTTGAAAAGGTTGAGACAGGACAACTTGGGGCTCCATCGCGGAACAGAATGGGGCTCTTCAGGTTACAGCCTGCGGCGCATCACTACCTGCAATGCTGCATGGCCATGCTGTGCGGCTCCTTTGTGAGCAGCAGCTAGTGTAGAGCCGCCGTGAGGTTCTGATCGACTGACCCAAATCAGGGGTGCATACGGGAAGCAGGCCAATGTTGGACGGGCATGCTTGAGAACAACGGGAGACAACTGTGGGTTCGTTTGATGTGGATTATGGGTGTTTGTGACGATGGTGCAATACCACGAATATCCCAAGCACAATATCCACTTTGAGCCGACGGCAAACGAGCCGTGGATGGCCGCGGTCTACGATGGCACATGGGTATTTGCGATGTCGACAGTCGGACAGTGTGGTTGAAGTTTTTTTCGAGAAAAATTTTACGAGTAATTTGTTGCCTCTTTTGCGCAGAGTGGAGTGCCACAAGCGCCATCTGTCCAAGGGAAAAGGACCCACGATGCGCCTTTGAATGGACAGCACTGGAGACATCCCACGCTCCGGAACGAGAGTCCGGAAGTATTACCTAACACTCCCGTTAACCGCCCTTCCGCACATGGCCTCATCGCCAAACGTCTATGGCCAGAACCCAGCGGGCCAACGATGATGGGATTCCGCCTCCAATCGGGACGGGGAGATGCTTCAGACGACGGCTTTGGGACAGCCTTTTTCGATTCCAGGTCATTCCCGGACCACGAAAAGGCGTCATGCACACATGGCCATGCACCCACACGCAGGTCTACGCAGTAGAAACTTTGGAGGCCAAGCCCAAGACTCTTATTGACTCGCGCGCCCAAGGCGCCCTACCACTAATGTACACCGCGCCCTGTACAGCGCCTCATGTCAAAGTCGCTATTGCACTAGTAGGCTGGTGGACAGGCCGTAGACAAACACACATATCACTTGGGCATCTCCCGGTTTATTGGCAACCAATCCAGACGATGAGAGCTGACCAAGCTCCATGATGAATAATTCCCGTCTTTGCTATACCGGAAATTATAATCCTCGGGGCTGAGGTGACCCAAGACACCATCACTGGGACTGTATTGCGTCAACCTTCGTGGCATTTGCTCACCAAGCTCATTACGTGCTCTCTACAGTCGCAAACTTTCAGACCGCCCAGGAATTGCATCATGCACGCCTCCACTGACCACTTTCTACCTGTGAAAGGGAGATGGCAAAGTGGTCAGGTAAGCTTAGACTGCAAACACTGGTAGTTCTTACCCCGGTTTAAGCAAGCTTATTCCTTCGTGGGGAACTGTGTGTATGTGTATTATTCAGCTTCCCCTTCTGCTTCAGTAGGTATGTAGTCGAAGACGACATGTTCCTCTACATTATCTACTTTCTCTTTACCCCAGCTTTGCGACGACGCCACATGCTTTCTCTTGCGCCCGCACTTCTACCAAAGACGGTCAGGTGGCGGTCAGGACTAGACGATCCGTCAACCGAGTTGTTGGAAATGGCGTTTGGGACAGTCTCTGTCCATGAATGCGCCGTTTTTGGTTGGAGTTGGTCATCCCCCCTTTGTCCAGCTTACTTTACCTTATACCCAGATTACCGCTTGAATTATCTCTAGAGGTAAGCTTAACCCAGTCATGGCGACGGCTGGTTTCACATCACTTCTGGCTCGAGAAATCCCACTCATCTAACAGTGGCAGAGCATCTTGCTCTGTCTATTGTCTTTATATAGTCTACATGGCTTTTTTGGCTTTTTCCAGCAACCAGGGCTCATCTAACATGAGCATGTTCACGTGTGCACGGGGCAAATCTCAAGCACGATTTAAAGGGTGCATCATCTAGTCATGCCACGAGATGTACAGCATGATACCGGCACCGACAGCGATGGCGGCAAACTGAACGAGGGTCTTGCGAAGCTCGGCCATCTTGTTCGGGCCCGTCTCGAGCAGCTCGGGGATAACGGCGACGGTGCCCACGTAGAGGAACGTGCCCGCGGTGAAGGGCAGAAGCAAATCGCCCCAGGTCTATCAGATCATCGTCAGCACTTTGTAATTCGTCACGCCAAACTGACATTAGCTGCACGAGAGAGAAGAGCAGGTTTTACTCACCAAGCTGGTACCCCAGAGCCCCGCGTTACGCGGCATGCCGCCCTCGCCGGAGCCGGAGCCGCTGCCGCCGAGCTCCTGGACGGCGATACCGATGAGGGTGCCGAGGAGGGCGCCGAGGGCCGTGACGAACTGTGCGCCCATGGCGGCGCGCTTGCTGAAGCCGGATTGCACGAGGAGGGCAAAGTCGCCGACCTCGTGGGGGATCTCGTGGAAGAAGACGGCCACCGTGGTGGTTGCGCCGATGGTCGGGGAAGCGTAGAAGCTAGCGGACATGGCGAGGCCGTCTGTGATGTTGTGCGTGAAGTCGGCGCTGTGGAATATAAGTCAGTACATAATTAATTATTAGCAGAGTCGCACCCGAAGGCCGAGTAGTAGGTTAGGGAATGCCGTACATCAGGTTCAGGTAGCCTCCGAGTCTCACGCTGGGGTTCATCTCCTTCTCCGCCTTGTCCATGGCGCCGTCGGCTCCAGATCCGGAGTCGGTCCCAGCCTTCTTCTTGCGCGAGGTGACCTCGCCCGCCTTCTCCACGGCAGACGACACGCCCTCGGCTTTCGCCTCACCATGCTCCTGCGCATGCGAGTGCCCGTGTCCACCGTGATCGTGCGAATGGCCCTCCCCGCCCGTAGCGATCCGCAAGCCCTTGTCCATGGCCACGAACGTCATGAAGCCGACGAGGATCGCGACGCCGAGCAGCAGGTTGCGGTTCGGTTCGACGAGCACGAGACGCGCGCGCTCGGGCTCGTCCTCGCCGAGGAATATCTCGGGGAGGAGGTGGAATAAGGTGTCGCCCATGAGGCCGCCGACGGCGAAGGCGACCATGACGGAGAGGGAGGAGGGGTCAATGTCTGTCGGGCAGAGGGCGAGGAGGAAGTTGGGGGGTCCGGAGATGTAGAGGGTTGCGAGGAGGGCGTTTACGGCGGGGGAGCCGGGGAAGAGGGTTCCGAAGGCGCGGGAGAGGAGAGATGGGGTTTCGGAGAGGGAGGCGAGTTTGGAGGCGGTTAGGGATTGGACTATTGAGCATTGCTGGGATGGTATCGTCAGTTGTGAAGCTCTAGGCTGATGGTTTTCGGTGCTCTGAGCTCTCCCGTGCGTTCCAATCGGGTTGGCTTCGTCTTCATCTTCTTCTCATCGCACTTACCTGCAGCTGCTCGTCAATCTCCTCGAGGCTGAGTGATGCCACGGGGTTGCTCGTGAGACCAATCTTCTCGGCGACGGTGGAGGCGAGGCCGAGCTGCACGAGCAGGAAGAGAGCCCAGAAGGCTGGCTTCCATGAACGAGCCATTGTCGCTACAGTTGCTTGTCAAGTTCGGAATTTGACTTTGAGCTTATCTCTCCGTTCTTCGATGTGTGTTATGTTCAATTTCTCCGAGGTTGAACGATTGCCGAGGCGGGGATGGGTGTGGAAGAAAAAACGAGTGGAAGCTCTCGATTGCACTACGAGGAATTGTCGAGAGAGGCGAAGAAAGCTGTGGCGGTGATCCTAACACTTGTTGAGATCTCCCTCTATCTCGTTTACTCCAATTTCCGAATAGTGCAGAAAACCCCCCTCTCCTCCCTGGATAAGCTGTCATCTCATTCCCTCTTCCAAACCTTGGCGAGCACGTCCGCTGCCGCTGCCGCTGCAGTGCCGGCCGAGGGAGACACTGTAATTCCGACCATTTCTCGCTCGGCCGGGGAACGCTTGTGCCGATGACCGGTGCGAGCTGTGCCTTTCCAGGTCGCTGGAGCCTAGAGGAGCTGCTGAGAGGGTCGCGTGCCGCTGATTGTGAGGGTGCTGCTCAATGGAGGGGGTAATGCGAGCTGTATGCAAGCTGGGGAGCATAAAAATGCCGCTAGGCCATTTCCAGGACTTGTTGTGCAAGTTCTGCGTCCGATGTTGGAATTGGCAGGATAACTCGTCTATACGACTTACCCAATAATCGATATGGGTTGGAAATTTGGTCCAAGACCACGGGTCAAAGTTGCCAAAGACATTTGAAAACAGAAACGCAGAAGGAAGGGGGTCCTCGAAGCATTTATTTATTTTCCTCAACCTCCTTCCTGCTTGGACCCTTAAGGTACAAGAATTGGGACTAAGCTCTTGGTACTGGGAAAGAGCTGGGGGCTCCCGAGGGTTTCGAGTACCCGGACGGGTCGGTTGATCGTTTCCACTTTCCATCACCACCACTTGCCGCGTAAACGACATTCCCTCTTCAGCTTCGTGGGAAAGAAAGAGCAAATGCAGGACCCTGTTTGGCCCAATGCTGCTGCGAAATGTTTTGAGCACTGACGGGAGATGGGTAATGCTTGGGAAGTGACGGGTCCTGATTTGCTGGGGAGGTTGCATCTTGCTCTTCGGGATGTGGGAGTAGAAGCGGGTGTCAGTGTCACCGAGCTTTTTGGGTGAGTTCTGACGTCGCTCCGTGATTCAGGTATGGTACGCTCCTCGAAGCTCTGTGAATTGTGTGTTTTGTCTCCAATTGATCTCGATGAGTCTGGTAAAGCATCCCCGTTGAAGTTTTGGGAACGGTGCGAGAGAACGAGGGCACATTGGCTATGTCCGTGTCCATGCTGCCTCTTCACTCTCGTTCAAAGTGCCAAAATTTCTGTGCGCCATGTTGTATCTTCATGAAATAGCATACGCGTAGCATCTATTTGTTTAACTGCACAGATATCAACAACATCGAAATCCAATGGCATAATCCATGGCCTGTCCGGGATGAATTGGTGGTCCACGTCTCCCGCTAGAACCGGCCCAGATTTCACGGGGGACCAGGGTCTCGGTCCGGCACCTTCACCAAGAGGACGCCCTACCGAGCGACCAATGATCTTGCGCTAGTGACTCATCGTTTGAAGCTCCAGGAACTCCAGCAAAGCCTTTAACCTTTAGGCCTTCTGCTTTCCTTTGCGGCTTCGACCTCATGGCTCTTTTCTCCCGGTGGGTGGCTTCACTGGAAACTCTAAACGATCTAGCTCTCAAGTGCCGTGAAACCCAACACATCGCTATCTAGGAGCTATTCGTAAACAGTACGAGCATTAACGACAAACATCAGAGTGAGGGCGAGTGCTCTCCGTGCTTTCCATACACACGAAAAATTTCATAGATGGATCCCAGCTCGATGCTGGCAAGATACCCCGTGTATAGCGAAGTAGATTGTCCAACAGGAGTAAAACCGCCTTATTCTCTACACCAAACTGAACCGCTACAAACAAGATGTTCGTCTAGCAGCCGCGTTTCGGTTCGTAAGAATTGCCGTCTTCAGCCCCCACGCCTAGGCACCGGGACGCACATTTCTATGCCGTGCCATATCTTGTGGAATAGGAAAGATTGCTCCGATACTTCGTGACCGATGGTTTGAACATCCTCACCGCGATGGTTGTCTCAATAGATGGGCCCCTCAGGGGTGATTATGTGACCGTTGATGACAAGAAAGTGTAATTACCAAGGTTCGATGACAACGATGAAATCCGGCCAAACAGGTACTCAAACCTTTTCGGAGATAATGTTTTTGATACCTATAACAAGATGTCAACCAGCCAGAATGTGTCGAGTCAAGCTGTTCTTATAAGTTTACCCTAGTGAACCGTTATGGTCTTTCTCCTGCTTTGACAGCTATTAAACATCCAACCCACCGTCTCATCACCCAACTTCTACTCGTTCATCTTGTCCTCGTCGTCCTTTCTCTCAATCACCCTATCTTCAAAACACATACCAATCCTAGAACACATCGCCCCCTCACTCTTCAGTTCGCAAAATACAGTTATATCGCCTACAAAATGTACATATACAATGTTTTCGACGCGATAGAGAGTGCCATCGATGCATACGACGGCAAACTATCAGACTACTACTTCATCAACCAATGCATGCGTATCATTTGCGAGCTATACGGAATGGTTCTCCTCGGCATCATGGACTATTCCCTCGTGCTCCTCGTGCTTCGATTCGACGCCGAGGAGCAGCCGTGGCGCACACTCGGCCACGACCCCTACGGATTTATCTGGTCCAAATACACCCAGGTCTACGACGTCGGCAGTATTGAAGATTTTGGCACGCAACAGGCTGGCAACAACGGAACCATCCACGGCTTGGATCTTCTGAACGGCACAACGCCTGGTCAAGAGCCAAACTATAGGCTGGTCCTGCGCAGATACGGCAAGGGGTGTTGTGGAGGTATCCTTGGGCAGTATGATGGGTGGAAAATCTTTGGATTCTTTCTACACTATGCCATACATGATTTTCGCGCTCTAGCCTCTACGAGATTCGCTCTAAGAGAAAGAGGCATTGAAGACTCGGAAACCGCCTTGGAGCATTGCATCATATGGGCTTTGTCGCTCGTTCCCACGTTCTTCAGCGGGCAGTCTTACTACGATAATCCAGTGCAATCAATAGTTTGGCTGATCCTGCTGGAATGTATCATACAGGCGTTCGCCGTGTTAGCTCGCTCGCGATTGGAAGAGGAAGAAGAGGACGAATGGTAAAACAATAAGGGCAACGAAAGCCCGCTGATGGAGGGACATCATGCGAGGGATGGAAGGGACTGATAAAGGGGCGATATCACCAACACTACAGGGAAAGGGGTTGAACAAGAAAACGAAGTACTCCATTCGCTTGTGACTTGCGGCTGTTCTGCACTCACAACTTCTGGGGAAGACCAAAGAGTTACGAAGATTTCATGCGGATCAAAGTAATAGGAAGATCAAATAACGTTATGATGAATGAGAAGCTTCTTCTAGTTTGTGTGATAAAGTCCCTGCTTCCATAAATTGGGATCGCGTGCATGACCTATCAGTGATATTCGTCGATATAATAGCCATTGCCGAGACGTCACTGCCCAGATGAAGATAGGGATGCTGTTGCCGGGGTCGACGAGAGGGAAGGTACTGTATACCTTTCGTTCACCATGATGAGGCTCGGCACGAATGCCAGCTGAACCGTGTCGGACACGAGGAGCTGGGAAAGAGGTGTCAACATGTCGCAAATCGCAGTTGTCGCAGACGTCTGCGGACCGTGGAAGTAGCAGTCGTCTCCAGATGATCATAGCCAGAGGTTTAGGCAACTACCATGCTTTAGTTATATGCATCCGGAATGAATGTGCAGATATTGAGCAAAAATACATACCTTTCGATGAGTCCTTGCCGAATGTTTGCTCCATCAGGCATGTTGAGAAGAAGTCGCGGAAGGGATGACATGGTCAGTCACTGCCTCTAACGGCTAGATACCTGCAATGTCCGCGTCAAAACAGCAGGACCCAGCAGCAGTACCAGCCAGACTGTATCAGTTCAGAATATTGGAAGTAGGGAGCGGCATCCCTGGGTCTCAAAGTCGGAAGGTCTGATTCTGTTCCACGAAGCCCTTGACCAGTATATTTACCCATCCTCTCCCCCCCTCTCTTCTCTTCTCTTTTTCTTCTTTTCTTCTCCAGGGAGGTCGTCTATCATTCACTACCGAATACAACAAGCGAGCCGCATAGCGATACACACTTACACCTATACTTACAACATGGACCCCCTTTACGTCATCCTCGCGGTACCGGTCGCGGTCGCCTTCTGTTTTCTCATCATACTTCAAAAATCTCTCCGACGTGGCTGGACAAGACTCCGCCCCCAAGTCAACGAATGGGCAAGTCTGGCCATGGTCGCGCTTCTGGAGGCCTTCAAGAAGGGCATTGAGGACGCCCTGAAGGAGGTCTTCAAGGGGATTATCTTGACAATTCTACGAGAAATGACGGGCTTTCCGAAGCCTTGTGCCGCTCAGGGCGGTGCAGGTGGACGTTGCCCTGATGAACCCTTCGTGGTTCACAGAAGGTGTCTTACCCGACGGTACCTTCACCCGACAATCTCCGACGCCCCGGTCCTTGGGCTCCAGCGGGGGACCTTACAAATTATGTGCTCTCTCGGGAGCTTCCTTGACGACATGTTTTCTTACGACATCTTACATCACGGCATCTTGCTTCACGACATCTTGCTTCACGACATCTTGCTTCACGACATCCTCCGCATTGGCATCTTATATGACAGCCTCTTCCATCATGGATCTCTTACCGTATGTCCTTCCATCACAGGATCTTCTAGGACGACGTCTTTGGTCAAGACATCGCCTGCCATGGTTATCCCCTATCACGAATTTTCCCATCACTGCGTCTTCCCGGCATCTTGTACATTATCATCTCTCAGCCTGGATCCCCTATCACGCCGTCTCTCAAAGAAGCATTCTTCGTCATGGCTGTCTCTTATCGAAACACACACATCACGGCATCTCGCACAACAGCATCTTCCATCATGGGTCTTCCATCACGACGTTTTCTCTCACAACATCTTTCGTCATTGCCGTCTCCTATCATGACGCTTCCTGTCACAACATCTCACGACATGATGTCTTCTACCAAGACGTCTACACTGGCTTTTCTCATGTCATCGGCCCATGTGTCGTGACGAAGTCATTGTACTCTATTCGGCTTGTCCAAGGTCATTGCCAAAGCTATCCGTCATGACTTTGACCCACGAGCCTGTCTTCCACCAGATGACCGACTGATCACTTCGTCTCAACAACTTCCTTGTCAAGAGTCTGAACACGAAGATTTGTCATCTATGGGACGCTGTAGGATGACTATCCTTACTGGCTGTCGTGGTGTCGGTCCCTCCCGGACTGTCTCCAGAAAGCCTGCCAACATCAGGATCATCGTCGAATACCCCGGGCCAGACTGGACTTCGGGACGAGAAGTCGTCTCTTCATCCGTGCTCTTGAAGTCTAAGTCTGAGGATGGCTATCTGCAAGCTGGCACACCAAGACAGTGGTATGGCTTCCTTACCTTTGCTCTTGGTTACCTGAATACGCAGCTAACGTCTTCTGCAGGTTCTGGCCCTCTCAGATTATGTCTGTTTTCCAGTATGGCTCAGTTCATGTTGGGTGAAGCTGTTCTCCGTAGCTGGTGGTGGTGGTTCGGGTCACATGCTCTACGGGTAGGTCAAGTTCCTGAGTCTCTCTGTTCAACACAGCTGACAAGAATTTGAGGCTCTGGAAGTCTTGGCCAATCAGGTGACGCATACTGCTGGAGCTGTGTCGAAGGTGTTGATGCCGCCACTGTCTCCTTCACCATGGGTTGCTTCTCTTTGACTATTCGTCATTGCAGTACAATCAACCATGAGCGGGTGGGGCGCGCCAGAAAGCACATGGGGGTGTGTCAGTGCGTGTGACAGCCGCTGGAAGGAGCATCAAAAGGTGGTCAGAGCTTCCCAAGTCGCTGGTTCCCTCTGCCAAGTCTTGCACCTCCTCCTCCAAGCACCTGGAACCCCGCCATGCCCGCCTCTTTTGCAGCATCCAAGGTGGCTGTGCAAGCAATCGACACTTCAACCCCTCTTACTGAACAATCAAACTTCAAGTGACGAATCCACTGAAGAGAGAGTGGATGGGGGGCGAAAAGGGGTCCATCACTTGTCGTCGAGTCTCCCATCAAACAAGGTGTCGTTGGGTGCAAGGACTGGGAACACCTTGAAAGTCAACAGTGGCCAATGACGTCGCTCGCCGCCCAGAGGCCTCTCGGGCACGCACCAGCGCCATCACCAAGCTAAAGCACGGCGCACCACCACCAACAGCTGCTTTAAGCGCCATGCAAGCTGTTGCGACACACCTGCAATCCAACCATATTCGCCCTCACTACACCCCCGGTCCTTGAATAGACAGAACCCGGCTCGTCGTCACAAAGTCTCAGAGCACCATCCGAAGTGCCACTCACCTTTACCGTTCCTTGCGATTCCTGCTTAGAGGTTTCCTGCTGGCGAATAGCTATTGCAGTTCCCCTACGCAGTCGTCACTTTGTCTGATCGCTGGCGTCCACCTACCAACCAGACCTTTAATCCTCCGGACCGCAACTCGCTTCAACAACTTCCCTAGCAGACGCTCTCTCCCACTTGCAAACCGAGCCCCTTAGACTCTCTGGACCCCGCGGTCTCTCACCAAAGTTCTCCACGACATTTACGCGCCAGTCGCATCTCGAGACAACACCATCCAAAAGCAACCATCTTGTACGAGGCCCGACCTGACGTAACCAAGATCTCAACTTTCTGCGCCTCTTTTGCGCACCCCTCTTCACCATGGCTTCGGGACACAACGTATGTCCTCCAAGATGGAGACAATACTGCGACCGCCCTCACTGACCTTGAAACCAGGACCCCAAGCTCCTGTACGCAATCAACGGCGTCCAAGCCTTCCACATTTCCAATGGCAAGGAGGAGTCCCTCACACCCGCTGGGCCCCAGACCTTGTCGCTGTTGATGGTACCGACGTCTTCACCGTTCACCGACGCAGACTCCCCCGCCGAAGATTTCTACTTGCACCTTCATCTACCTCCCGAGCTCGACCTTCCTCTTCCCGCGACGACACAGATCTACCACCAGCCGCCGACAAGCTACCTCATTCCAAGATGGGATCTGGGACCAGACAGTGGTGCTTTCACTCGTATCGAGTTCCCCGACACTGGTAGCCGGAAAGGACTGCAGGAGGATGTCGACACCTTCGAAACGATCCTTGCGCAATGCACCGCTTTCCTCGAGCGAGCCCCGCCACCAAAGACCTCATCCAAATCGGCCAAAGCTGCCGCCGCGGCCTCCGCATACCCCTATGATGACCCCGTTACCGATCGTCCCTCTGCCAAGTCCAGAGCTGCCGCCACCGACGGCCTCCCCGCCTACAACCCGGCCGACTACCAGCCCGGACAGGGCTATGCTCCGGGAGCCCACAGCTCCCAGCACAATGGCGGCCGGATTGTCCTGATTGACGAAGAAGACGGAAGTGTCATTGGGGAGCTGACTGAGAACTACCAAGTTGTAGAGGAGCTGGGCGTCAAGCCTGGAACAAAAGGTAAGTTTGGCGGCACCTCGGCCGAGCTTGACTCACATGGCATGCTAGATCCGGTGGAGATTACACTCCCTGCCGACAACAGCCAAGCCATTACCGTTCAGCCCGTGTCGCAGGAATATCGCGAGATGATCATGCACCCATCGTACAAGAAGTCGTTCTTGGTGTCGAACGCTTCAAAAGCGTCCCGACTCATTGTGACATCGTCGGATCTGATCACAAAGGGTTTGCAGTCCTCGGCCGACAATTTCACAAAGAAGACCAAGGCGACGACCGAACCCGTGACATTTACTCCTGCCGCGCACGACCGTGTACGACGCATCAACCAGTTTTCCACCAAGGCGGCTGGTCTGTCGGCGACCACGGTTGGTGCGGTGGGCAAAGTGGCCCAAAATCTGGGCGCCACCCTGGCTAGAAAGAAGGATGGCAGTGGAAGAGGATACGATAAGGATGGCAACCCCATTGAGGGTTACAAGCCTGGCCTGCTGAACAGAAGCTTGATGGCGTTCAACACTGTTGCGGACGGCATCGATCAAGCAGGACGTAATCTGCTGACTGGCACCTCGTCTAGTGTGTCACAGATGGTGGAGCACCGTTGGGGCTCCGAAGCTGGCCAAGTATCCAGGAACATTGGCGGCGGCTTCAAGAACGTTGGCTTGGTGTACATCGATGTGACTGGTGTATCCCGCAGAGCAATCCTGAAGAGCGTAGCAAAGGGTATGGTCGTCGGTAAGGTAAAGGGTGGTGGACAGATCATCGTCGGAGGCGGCGATGGCGGAGCAGTGGGTTACCTGGAGGACCAGAAAACTCGCAAAGACGACCAGAGTGATACGGCCAGTATGTACACGGCGTATGAGGGCAATGGCAAGCAGCCAGCTGGCAAAAGGCCGTGAGTGTGCATTGGAAGATAATTGTTCTGAATGAAATAGATGGGACTCGAGGACATTTAAGAGGTACTGGGTGCAGTGTTGAAAGACTTGGAACGAAGGGATGGATGGTGGGCCACAGTGCAGTTTTGTCCAACCAGTGCGTATTCAATACGAGTAAACGAAACCTAGGTAGCCCAATCAAAGAAACTACAAGCCATTATTAGAGTGTACTGGCCGCGTTTGCAAATTAGAGAATTCCCACCCTGGCTGAAGAGTGTTCGTTCGGGATAAGCCTTGGACGGGTAAGACGGAGTACACATTCAATGCCGCCAGGTGCTGGTGTGCCGGAAGCCATCGGCGATTACATAACCATAAACATCTGGTCACGTGGACCCGCAAACGCCTTGCCGGGTCTCACTGTCTCAGTGTAGCCACTTTAGCCCGTCCGGTCGCGTCAAATCGCGCTTTCCTCCCGACGCCCACTTCCATCAATGCGACTACTGTGATATTGGAAGGGATCAGTCCTTCAGCATGGAGCCTCCTTGACGTCGGTGCTGTTTTGTTGTGGCTCGCGCTCTCCTGTTCCCGTCTGAGAAAGTGAGAGATATTGGATTTCCTTTTGGGTTCGTGCTACGATACCTTAGTTCTATGCAGCTCAAACAGATCAGGTAATTTATCCATTTGCCAACCATACATCACCTGTTGTTGCAACGCAGC
Source organism: Colletotrichum fioriniae (assembly GCF_027942845.1). Classification (NCBI taxonomy): domain Eukaryota; kingdom Fungi; phylum Ascomycota; class Sordariomycetes; order Glomerellales; family Glomerellaceae; genus Colletotrichum; species Colletotrichum fioriniae. Next base: position 2,026,354 of record NW_027076842.1, read on the forward strand.
CCAACTCTCCCCGTCTTTTGCTTCCTCCCGCCGACCTGCCCCGCCATCCCGCCAGATCCTGGACGACACCCACCCGGCGATTTTCCTCTCCGCCGTGTTGCCAACCTCCATTCACCGAGAAACGAGTAAATGTGTCGCTTCGAGCTATTAGGCGCTTTCATCTTACTTCTCCGTGACTTTGGCGAAAAGTCAAAGTCCAAGAAGCCGCCGCAACCACGTGAAATGTGCCACATCCTCCTCTCCTTTGTCTCTTGCTTTCAACTCATGATCGAACCCCTGTCTGTACCTGGCCCTCGACTAACACCTCGATTCTCTTCCCTCGCTAGAAGCAAACAGCCGGCATGCTCCACGAAATCCTCCTCGCCCTCTCTGGGCACCCCTCCCCTCTCCTCCGAACCGACAACTCAGATCCCAATGCGCTATCAACGGCAATCTCACCACCGGAGCGCGAACTCCTAGTCACCGCCGCCCACCTGAGCAACCTCCACGTCAAACTGCAGAGCTACACCGCCCCCATCGCCGCGGAGCACCCATCTACGATATGCCGCGCCACGGCCACCGCGATACAGTCCGTCCACCTAGCCGCTTTCCAGCGCAAGGTCCTCGATGTCGAGGAGACGATACTGCGCAAGGACTCGAGTCTTGTCGGTGCCTACAACATTGTGCCATTGACGGCCGTTGTGGGGGAGTTTTCCGAGTGGACGAGACGGATGGAATGGTTGTGGGAGATTGTACAGTTCATGCTGAAGAAGCAGCAAGGGCAAACGTGTCGCGGCGCACAGCTGATTGACAGGCTGAGGAGTGAGCTGCAGAGCGGTTATGTCGACATCGAAAGGACGGCTATGAGCCTCGTGTCCGTGGCAGAGACGGCGTGGCTGAAGCAAGTTTCTGCTTGGATCCTCTACGGACGATTGCCGACCTTTGGAGGGGAGGACTTTTTCGTGCAGAAGTCGGAGGGAGGTGACCAGGTATGTCATCGGCAATGGATCAATGTGAGGTTCGTGACTGACCGCGACAGGAATACATCTCGGTGCCGGCTTTTCTACCCAACTTTGTAACCCTACCAACGGCATCGTCAATGCTCTTCATCGGCAGGTCCCTCAACCACGTCCGTGTCAAGGGCAGCGTCGAATCTGGCCTACAAGGCCTCGATCACCTGTCTTCACAACTAAAAGAGCTATCCGCTTTAACCTACCCTCTCCACACGGCGAGCTTCTCGCGCGCCATTACCTCGATTCGCCTCACACTCTCACGGACGATCTTGCTCAAGCTCCTGCCTCTCACCAAAGTTGTTGAGGCGCTCCAGGTCTTGCGAGAGTTCTTCCTCCTTGGCCGGGGCGAATTCGCCATGGCTCTGACGCAGCAGGCTGATGAGAAGCTGCGGAGCCGATGGAAGAGATCCGACAATCTCGCGTACGAGAAGCGAGAAGGTCTTGGCACCTTTGCTGTCAAAGAGGGCGAGGTCGCCGCCGTGCTGGCCAAGACCTGGGCGGCCATGGGCTTGATGCAGGGGCAACACGCTGACGAAGACGAGGGGTTGGAGATAGCGCGGGAGCTTCTGCGGTTGACTCTCACAAAGTCCAAGCCGGCAGTGCCTCTCAAGCTCGAAGCAAGCGTGTCACGGCCCACGACGAAGACCCTGGCCACGACCCCTTTCCGCAACCTCCTTTTATCAGTCCCCGTCGTCTTGACTATGCAGATTCCCTCGCCCATGGACATGTTCCTTACCCCTTCCGACTTGCAGATCTATTCCACCATCAACTCATACCTCCTCTCTATCCGCCGAGCGCATATTCGTCTCACTGAGCTGTGGAAGATCACATCCTTACGCCGCCATCATCCGGCACCCCCGGGACCACCCGCCGGAAGCACCCGAGCAGGGCGCTCTAAGGTGATACTACTGCGTCAGCGCTATACGCAGCGGTCCAATGCCTTGCGCAGCGCCTGGGTGACATGCAGCTCTGCGTTATTCTTTCTCTCCGAGACGGAGGCATACTTGCAAACAGAAGTAGTGGCTGGGCTATGGGACGGCTTTCACGACTGGCTGGCTCCCAAGAAAGAGACGGACGGCATTGAGATGGGGCCTCCTGGTTCGTTAACCAAGGCGGCATCGAAACCTACAGCAGAAGTCGAGGCAGAAGACGAAGACGACGACGATATCTGGCTAGCAAAGAGCACACCAACAACCAAGTCACCAAAACCAACAGAACCCACCACGACTCACGACCCCCAGAGTCTCGCCACGGCCCACAGAGCCTACCTCCGCGCCCTCTCCACCCGCCTTCTCCTCACCTTTCCCACCTACACGGACCCGCTGTACAACCTCCTCACGCACACGGACCACCTCGTCGCCCTGACGCAGCGTCTCCACGCCGTCTGGACCTCGATGGACCTCGAAGCGGACGCGGGCGTCGTCGACGCCTTCGTGGACCTCGAGATTGAGGAGAAGGAGGTCCGTGCCGCCATCCGCGATGTGGAGAAGCATGTCAAGGACGGCATCCGCGACGTGATTGCCGCGTTGCGGAGCCTGGAGGCGGACCCGGCGGCATTTGCGGACGAGGAGGAGGGCGGCGAGGAAGGGGTCCTGAGGGAGGAAGGGGAGTATGTCCCGCGAAGGGTCGGTGGCGTGGAGAGGTTGTTGATGAAGCTTGATTTGGCGGGGTGGTTTGGTGAGAGGAAGGATGATTTTGGGTTCGTGTTTAGTGAGTACTGAACGCGGCGGATGGATATTGGCAGAAAGAGCGAGCATTTGCAACAACATGCGCACCTACACACACACACACACACACACATGCACGTATGGGATGAATGGAGCCTAGTGCCACCCTAGCAAAGGGCAGCAGGTTTCGTGGAACCTTTCAGGCTCCTCGAGATACCCCTAATCCGATGAGGATCACCAAACGAGGGTGTCAAAGCATGGGAGGAGTAGCACGACGATGGAAAGGGACATACCGTCATAAATCCGAATCTTGCAAATCGCCCTAGAAAAACGGGGAACACAAAACACCCATTCATCGCACTGCGCGGGGAGAAAGGGGGGGACATTTGCAAAACTACGATGGTGGTGGTGAGATGTCACTCCTCTTCGGCTCGTCAAGCGAGGAAGAGCGAGCTTTTCCACAATACGCCTTTCTTTTTCCCATTCTCTCTTCTCTTTCCCCTTCTCACCTTGACAAAAAGAACCGTGTTTCGTGCAGCGGTTGTGGGGTGAGGTGGGGTGATTTCAGTCAGTCGGCCGGCCGAACGGGGCCCAGCCAGCACTTTTTGGTTACCGGCGGGACGGACCGGGGGGAACGTCATGGGCCACGCCAGAGCGGAGCTGGTGTCGCCAGGTCCGGTGTCGTGAGGTAGTTTGCGTGGGGGGGTTTTCTCGGGTCACTTCCCCCCAGCTGGGACTTGGCGTCGTACCGAAATCTCACGATGGGGAGTGGAGTTGTGTGGTGTGACATTGACGATAGGTACCACTCGTTCACTCACGACGAAAAAGCTTCAGGGTTCTTGTCCATCGTGTAATCAGGCTTGCGTGAGGGTGGTTTCTTCCTTCTCCCATGTTTCCTTAGCATCGAGCATTAGCACTGGGCGTTGAAAATAGTCCATGGTCATTGTTGGTCTTCAGCCATGCACAATGAGGTAGTTTGAGCAGATCAAAATCGGGGCAATGATGCATCTTTGTGCCTTCATTCATATTTTCGAAATACCTAATCCAGAAAGGATGAGGTTTCGAAGGTAGTCGTTTCAATTCGTACAGGGCTTGCTTGCTTGCTTTCGCAATTCATCCAATTCATCCATTCCATCCCAGCTCTTGGGGGGTTTCCAATCCAGCGCCTGTTTGATGCATCTTCCATGGAAGGAAAAAAAGTAAGGAAATACATACAGAGAGATAAATGCACACACTCCAAAGGGAAAAAAGAAAAAAAGAAACAAAAAAGGGGGAGTCCAAAACGCAATTCCAGTCCATGCTGTGAGCGGGAGGAATTGTCCCCATGGTACCGTATCCTGCCCATCATATCCACATTGCTGTCATCTGTGTGTTGTGTGCTATTCTGTTCTGTATGTGCTGCGCATAATCCGCTGCTCGTGTTTTGCTCCCTTCTTGGAGTCTGTGTAATTCGATCTCAAGTCGATTTGGAGCTTCCATCCGAAAATGTGCTTGTTTTTGGTTCTTTTTTCTCCCCCGCAAGAGATGAATGGAAATTCCGTAATAAAGTGGTGGTTTTTTGGTTTCCAATAATGAAAAAAGAGTTGATCAGAAAATGACGCCTCCTGCTTTCATCTCAATAAGTCGAAATCGGACGTTGTCGCAACGGACTTGAAGCTTGATCAGAAGGGCGGCGCTGGAAAAGGTGCTGCATAAAGGCCTTTGGGCCTACATGCTCGACGTCGACAGACCGGGAGGTCATGGGTACTGGAATGCGAGTAAACTTCTTCGTTTGCCAGCGGGTCTTGATGCAGTCGTCAACAAGGGCCATGAGGCCAGTGGCGATGATCACATCGGCGACGTCGGTGACGGCATCGAGAACGCTGCGGTCACTGATCCACATGTGGCATGGGGGCACCCAGCCACCGGCACTTTCATCCTCAATGACCTGGTTTGGCGATCGTGTCTCGGGGACAATGTGCGCAACGGCATCGCGGGCGTCGTTGTTGCCGTCTTTTACGAGGTGGAAAGAGACAACACCGAGGTTCTTGTCAGTGACACGCTTCCACTGGTATTTGTGGCCCCACCAGTCAAACTCGTAGCGCTTGTTGTTGGCACCGCCGCGGCGTGACACGTCGACGCGCGCATAGTTGGAGAACTCGAGCTTCATGGTGTTGCTGGGAACCGGTTGAGCTTTGGATTTCGTTTCAAACGAGGCTGAACGCTTGAAACTTGCCGCCTCGTCGCCAAAAGTGCGCATAGACGAGGAGCTGGACTGTGGGCGTTGCGAAGCTCCGTTCTTGCCCTTGCCTCCGAAGATTGAGCCGCCCGAGTTGGTGCGCGATAGAGGAGGTCTTCTCATGGAGAGGGTCTTGATGGCGCTTGAGACGGATCGCTGGAGGGTTGGTCGCTCTTGGTTGTTTTCCTCAACGTACTTGCGCTTGGAGTTGCAGACTTCGCGGCCAGAGTCGCGGCAGTAACGTCGAAGCGAGAACTCACGCTTGCTGAGGTCGTACATGCGCAGGTGGAAGAGCTGGATGTTGAAGGGGCGGCGACCGGGGGCGACGGTGTCTACTCTGAGATTCATATTGCCGTCCGGGGTAAATTCGTCGTGGCAAATAGATAACCTGTTCATGGACGGGAACAGTTTGCCAAAGTCCTGGGGTGTGGATGGCCGGACATCGGTGTCGATGATATCGCGGTAGTAGGTGGGCAAAGGCGGGATATCGCGGTGCTTGTCGAAGTTGTCTAGTTCGGCTTCCCGTTGAAGCTCAAGCTCATCTTCGTCGTCCGAAGCCAAACTTGAGTCGAAAGTGTCGACGGAAGATCTCAAACAGTTACTGGTGGAAGGGGATATGTCTTCCTCGTAGACAGGCGGGATCTTGTTAGAGACGGTTCTAGCTTCTTTGACTGACGACGCTTCGGTGCTCGCATAGTAAGAAGTAGGTGTTGTGCTCTGTGATTCATACGTCTCGTACGAGTCGCAAGATTCGCTACTCCTGCGAAAGTCTCGACTACTTGTCGAGCTCTTGGAGCTGTTTTTCCGATATGAATGTGACATGGTGATGTATGATTGTGTGTTGTGATGGATGAGCCGGAGGGGAGACTCGAGGTTGAGAGAGGAGTGTTGTTGGAGTTATACAATGTAGTAGAGCTGTGTCTGTATGCCAGGATTGCTAGGGGAGGGAGCAAGGCTTCATATAATCCAAATGGACCAAGGCCTCTGAGAAAGTGAGTTGGAAGATTGGGCTCTAGAGATTGGGGGAAGAGGGCGTGAAGTATTGTGCAGGTTGGTGAAGGATTGGGCAATAACGTGTGTTTGACGTGAAGCCAGGGTGTTGGTTTCCGATGAGGACCTGAGGCGATGGGGCCGGTTGGATAAAGCAGGGGGTGTATGATTCCGAGGCGGTTGGGAGCAGAAAGGAGTTGAGATGTGAGAGTGATTAAAAAGTGAGTATGGTCGAGAGATGGTGGATATGTTACAAGTGCAAGAATATAGCCATCAGGCAGGAGAGCAATCCGATGAGAGCAATTAAAAAAAGTGCAGAGACGGAAAGAGTAATACGTGATGCTGGGGGTCGGGGCGCGACGGGTGGGAGGTGGTTTGCTTCTTAACGGAGGGTGGGCAGCTCTGGCGCGGACGGGCAGGGAAGACGTAGGACGGGGATCGGAGATGGCAGAGGCAGCGACGGCAGAGACGGGGAAAGTCGTCCAGTTCAGGGTAAGGTACTTGGGTACCTGAGGTACGTAGTGAAGTACTGCGGCAGAGGGACCCCAGACGGTACGACACCACACGACTGGAATTGGAACTACAGGCCCTGCACTGCTACCTTCCCTTGGGTACAACTCAGAAGTACTTGCCATCCCCCCTGCTTGACCCGAGATGCCTTACGGTGCCCACTGCCAGCTGCTGTGTGGTCTTCTCCCTCAGAAACCCCAAAAGATTGGACAAGACGGGATGGATGGGTTGGAGAGGGGAGAAGAGCGACAGGGTTTTCCGTATGGCTGGCGAGAGGGTAGGTCGCCGCCAGAGGCGTGAGTCGCCCAAATGGACGGACGGTCTGCCTCTTGGGGAATGTGGATGCGTGAACGAAGGCGACGATGAGTTACAAGTCATCGACAAGTCATTCTGTGCCTCATCCTCGAGCGAGTTGGCGTGAAGGAGGGCTTGGAACGGTCAAGTAGTGACATGGCAACAAGTACACAAACCCTCACAAACCTTTACTCTGTCATGTACCATGTTATCTTGCTCTTTTTCTTATTCCCTCCCCCATTTTTGGCGACAACGAGACACGAAGGCACTGCATGTGTGGGGGGGAAAAGATGGGAGGAAGTCTCGCAGGGCTTGGCTTTGCAATGCAGACAAGTCACCCGGCCGAGCGAGGGCAAAGAAACACCGGGAAGGAGCCAGCGGTCTCTCGGCCTTCTCAGTCCTCCTTCTTCAGACTCTCAGTAATAATAAGGTGTCCGTAAGGTATGGAAGGTACGGATGTCTTGGGCAAGAAACGGGGAAAGCAGGAACGGGGGCCCGCCGTGGGATGTTCCCTGCCCGATACGGTACGAATTGCCTGTGACCTCTACTTCGTACTTACGTAGTGAGTAGGCTTTTTTTGATTCTGGCCTGGTCGAAGGAAGATTTAGGGGAGCAACAATGTCCCACGAATAAGGCGCCGTGTCGCATTTGCAAATTTCTCGCTGTCACCATTTTTGCGACTCCAACACTGAAGATTTCAAAGACACCCGACAGCGAATACGTCTCGCAGCATTGCTCGAAAGGGAGCCAGGGTGGCACGACAGGTCTCGCGGTTTTAGCTTCCGGTGGCATGTTTCCTAGAGACCTTGACCCTGTCCGTCTGCCCGCTAACTTCTACGCAGTAAGGGTCGGAGCCCACAGTCACACCCAGATTCTTCACTTCAAGGATACCTTAGAGGGACCGAGGGAGTCTTGGGAAGTGTCCCGCTGGGATGGTCGGAATGGAGACCTGCTTTGGAGCTTATTCCTGGTATCGTTCCCGCTGGAGACGCAGGCAGGCCGCAAGACAGGCCGGGAACATTCGGTTTGCGGCTTGCCCACCAATTTTGATCGAAAAGCCCCCCAAAACTCTGTTTGTAAGCTAACGATTCCAGCCCGACGACCGCCACGTCTAACCCACGTTCCCCCATGTTCACAACTACGAATACAGTCACTTCTTCTTGGACCAGCTGGCGCCTCTCGTGGCTGAGTGGAAAGTCACAGTCATCGCTATTGAAACTCACGGCTGGAAACAGGCACACAGGCTGGCTTGGGTCCCAAAAGTCAAGGCGGTCTTTCGGATGGTCTCCAGGCCACTAGATATCCCAGCAGTGACCGAAAACATTCACTCCTGCCTGCGTGCCTGCTTGGCCGGACCCTCACGGAGCTGGTCTCTTTTCTCGGCCGCCAATGATCCAATACCTCGCGGGCCGCCTGCTGTGGCTTGGGCGGCGACTAAAGCCTGAATGAACGTGTCGTGTCATCAAATATTACCTTAGGGAGGGACCTTATCCGAATAAGTCCATCCCCAGTCATCAAAAGTGCTTGCTCGCGCGGCTGATGGGAAAATGTCATACCTGATGACCTAACTAGTACAGCGGGAAGAATACGGAAGAAGGGAAAGAGGGAATCGCCGGCAGAGTCAAGCTGTTACTCGCCCAAAAAGAATGCAAAATGACCAAATCATCTTGCGAGGATCGTCCGTCCACCAGGGAGAATTTCCTCCTGCTGGCTTGTTCTTTTCTGCCCATCTGATTGATCCGTTGCTTCAACGATCGGCACGCGAGGGCCTTCCCGGATCGCTTCCCGTTTTCTTGGTCACCGTCTGCCAGTCTGGACTCGTCGACTTGCAGTCAAGGCAGCGTACCCTCCTTGCCTCCTGGATCTCTTCGTCCCTCCGGCTTGGAAATGATTCCCTGCCTGCCAACTTCCCGAGACTTCGACCTGCATCTAGAACGTCCTCTTTTCCCTCACCTCCCCCCCTTCTCTCCGTCATATTCTCCTCATTCGCTGGCAACGCCGTTATCTCTGTGTAATACCCCTTCGTCTTCCCCTCAAACTCCACGCCGCACCACTCACTGGATTTCCAGATAGTTACTAGGTGACGTGCCACCAGCGACCTTCGTCTTACTACGCAATACTCCGTCCAACTCCGTCTCACGCAATGAATTCATCGCGGCGCAACGTTCGACTTGCCCCTCTGACCCGCCACCCAATTGACGACAGCCTCCCGTCGTCACATCCGCGATGCCACCCTCAAGCGCCCCATACGACCCCATCAACACGTGTAGACTAAACAGGCCTTCTAGAATTCCCGTCGATAGCCACTGCACTGCATAGCCGTATCCATGCGTCAGCCAGTCCAGTCCAGCTCAGGTATACAACCTGTTGATCACAGAAGGAACGGATGACACATCGTGCTGCTCTGTACCCCACGGTTCACAAGCAACGCTTACCGCGTACACAGCCCTCAGACCGGCCCGCACTTGGACGCCTGAGTCTGTATGTACGGATAGACTGTGGCTGCTGCCATGGCGTCTGACAAAGGTCAATCTATCCTACTTTAGTTTTGCGTCGTCTCCATTTCGATACGGAGCACGAGGCACGCCGCAGTCCCAGAGAGTCAGGGACCATCTTTGACGAACCCCACCAGCTTTGTTGGCCGCCTGGTCTTTTGCGCTTAATTTAGCTCCCTCCTTCGTCAGCCACAGCCAGCCGCCATTGTTACGCCGTCTTTCCCCACGATGCTGCCGCTTCACACACCGCAACCTCGTCCTCAGCTGGCCTGGGATGACGATGGCGGTGGGATCTTTGGGAGCTTCTAGGGCTGCCTTCATCGTGCTACGAAGACGTGCCGATGGCTCTTGCGTAACGCTTCAGGATTGCGAAACGGCCCTCTTCGACACCGACTTCCCTTTCGCCTACAGCGGCCGCGGCGTTGAGAACCGCATTTCATCTCAAAAGCCCTGTTCGATGCTCCAATAACAACATCGTGACGCATCATTTACTGCCTCTTCTTCTTTTGAGCGCCCTTGCTGATGCCCAACGGCCGAGTCAGCCCCACGAATTGGTCAGAGTCGAGGCTGCATGCTGCACTTGATTCATTGGAGCAGGCGGTCACGATCAAAGCCCCAGAGCCCGCTCTCGCTTCGCTGTCCTCTGGTACCAGGCTCGAGTTCCTGCAGTTCCGACTCGGCAGGCGTTCTTGGGATTTGGGACCTGGTAACAACGTGCATGCTGCCTAGTTTGCATCTTTGTCTGGGGCACAAAGACTTTCAAACCCCTATTTACTCGGCATGCATCTGATCTAGAGGCCAATGCCAGCTCTGGCGTTGATTTGCGTCGATTTGCAAAGGCTACAAGGCAGTCCTGAGGCTATGCGGTTGCAATTATCAGTACTCATGGCCTTGCGATGGAAATCCCACAATGCTCGATTCATTGTGCGGCTTGACAGCTCAGTATGACGAAGTCAAATATCCCAATTCAGAGTGCAGAGTATCCAGCGCCTGCAACCCCATCTGCAGGCGTTTGAGACACGCTTGTCTTACGAACTTGCAGCAGAATGACCGAACCTGCGTCTGCGCAGAGACCGTTTCTGCCAAATTCATTTGTACCTTCGCTTAAGCGGGTTGCTGTCATCTTGGCTCCGGACCACCGCCGTGTGTCAGATGATGATTCGCTGGATCTACTGCTTCACCACTTCCGAGAATCGGCCCTGCTCACGACAGATCTTGAGCACCCAACACGTGCTATCTCATTGTTGCTCTGGGTCTTCTCTGACAAGTCTGTTCAAGTGATGCTGTACTCCGTAGGACGGCGCAAAGTCCCGCCCCTATCTACTGCTGCTGCGTTTTCAGGGTCTAGTGGCGGCCCAACGCGCACTTCACCGTGATACGGTGCAGGGCGAACAATCAGGCATCCAGATTCCATCTCGTTTATGGGACAGGCGACCAGATGGCATCGACTCCGGCGCCATGGGGACTGTTGGTCTACCACACAGTTTTTGTGCTTAATCGACCTCACCCTGCGGCCCAGATTATGCGGCGCCTCATACTCTTAAAGTCATATTGCAAGGATTCTATCAGTGTCTGCACATGGTTTCTAAAGGTATCATAGGCAATATCAATCTTTGGGAAACTATCAATCAGTAGTTACTGCCGATCAGTGCGGCAGCGATACTTCCTCTGACTTCCTCGTACGCGTTCCTTGATCGGCGTTCTTCTCGGGCCACTACCCGGCGCTTGGCCGTCGGCAGACCTTACCAGGAATGGCAGATTATACGGAACATCTCATCAACGTGGGGATGGATCACCGTTGTCGTTCAGCGGTTCGGTTGTGCTCAAGATTCTGTGGAACTGGCTTTGAACATTTACTGGATGACTCACTCGCTGCAGTACCGATGTGTCCCTACGTGCCGCATTTTGGGCCTGACTGTCGGGTCTGGAAGATGTACTCCAGCATGGTACATACAGCATGTCGTAGAGTAAGTCTGGAACGGAATGGGTGACCTCATCACCCGTTGAACTTAGAGAGGGCAACGTGCGTCCAATATGCAAGCGTCCGAAGCCGGGGTTGTCATACAGCATCTACGACTGTATGGTGGCTATATTCTTCGCCATTGACGCAATGATGCCTTACAAGCGCAATTTGTCCCCTGGAAACACGCACTGAAGGAGCAGCATCTCAAAACCTCCCCGGTTGCCCGTCTTCGCGGTATTTGCCAACGATCGTCTATGCTATGTCGTCGTAATGGCACGTTGACTGGTCGGTCTTAAGGACGTCTTGACCGACAGCTGGGCGTGCGATGGAAATGCGTACATCGCAATGTGGCGATGTACGCACTCTATACACCTAGCTTGTGTACGAGGATAGTCAGTCCTCGGCCGGACATGAACTCTGAGCTGAAAGACAGTCATCTATCCGCACGCGCGCCTATTAGCTGCCATTGCGGCGCTTATTACCAATGTCGATCTTTCCAGATCAAAGGCAAGATATCTAGTGGTATTGCCACTCTGCAGGCTGAGATATACGCTGTCTCGCGACGGCAAATGCGTGTCTGGTTTCCCTGGAGAGAAAGTTCCCAGCGATATACCAGAGTCTACAAGCTTGATAACTGCAACAGGCGAATCTCGATTTATTCCTAGGCTCCTCCAACCTGGCTTGTCACAAGGTCGGGCTTCAACGATGTTTCATTTGCTGTACGGGTGTATACCGCGTTATTCCCTGTGTTAAGACGACCTAGAAGCGCGAATAGAAAGTCTATCCCGCGTTGAGTACTACGTCGGCACAACCACACCCCAAAATGGCGTCGACTGATTTGCCCCGGCCGCAAGTCTCGCTGATCCGGATGCAACAGTCTGTGTTTTCAGACGACGTTCTAGACCTCGCTATTCTTTTTGTGACTTCTTGTCTCTGGACCATTGCCACTACGGTAGCCCTGGAAATTGGCTCTATAAGAGACGCAATCGAGCATTGGGTTTCCCTAGGCAGCATTGTGACCAGCCAGTAAGGAATCGATCAATTTACCTGGATAACGATTGGGCTCTCGACGGGCTCATGTGATCCATTTTGCGGCGCCCACAACACGTGGTAGAGAGAAAGCCTTCTTCCTCCCCGCACTCGCTGCACGGCGGGCGTCGTGCAACCCCGACCCCCGGTACCGGCAGTGGAGGGAAGCTTTGACACCGCAGCGGCCGGCCGGCGGCGTGTCTCTCTTGACACGCTCGGCCTATGGAAGCTGCCGATCGTCATCCCAGTGCAGTGGGCATGCTAGGCCAGAGCCGCCGGCAACGGAGCTCTTGCCTGGTGCAGATGCTGCATCACTCACACCATATCGAAAGCTGCATGTGTCTTGTTCTGGGGCGATGATCGGGTCTGGGGTAGGTGGACCTCTTTTCGGGAACTAGGAGTTGGGAAGGGGTGTTTCCGTCTGTCAGGTTTACTAGCGATTGTGTTCCTGTTTAGCAGAATGGCATGTTCGAAAGGAGCATGATCAGGAAAGGTGACTATGAACCAAGAAATGAGGAGACCCAAAGTCGCTAAACATGATATTGAAGAAGGCGAGCCTTCTCTCGCCTCTCGCCAAACTTATCTTCTAGAATCCATGAACGTTTCCTAATCCAGGCTTTAGACGGACGAGTGGGACAACTTTTCATTTCATCCTGCAGAAGCCAACCAACCAAACTAAAATGAGAGAAAAATTTTGCCATCATCAGCATATCATCCTACTAGTTAACCCCCCTCTGTGAAAAAAAAAAAAAAAAAAAAAGGTTCCATCCGGCCTTTGGTGACAAGTTTAGGGCCGAACCGGACCTAGCCGAGCCCTCCCTCTTCTTCAAAAGTTTCCCCCCTTTTGCCATACTAAAATACTGAGGGCGATTTGCGGAAATCCCGCATATACAGCCGGTTGGAGAGGACGGGTGAGATGCGCTGCCGCTATCATTGGGTGTTTCCTTAGTGCGGGATGAGGATGGGGGCGAGAATGGGATGATTGATGGTGGGGGAGGGGGGAACGGAGTTGGTCTGGATGAGAAGGCTAGGAGGGGGGGAGAGGTTGCGCAAGTGGACGTGTTTGACAGGCCATCATCTCACCACTCTAGGAGATTCTTTAGTCTAGGTATGGTGTTTGGTGGTTGATGTTTGGTGATTGGTGATTGGTTCTGGTGGCCCTGATACCCTGGGAAGGAGGAGAGTACCTTGAGCATCCCTTTTCTGCGGCTCTTTGAGACTGAAGGTGGAAGGGGGAGGGGGAGGGAAGGCTTGTAATTTTGGGGAGGTGATTTGATTGTTGATGGAGATGCTCCTTTCTTCCGTAGGCTGTTGGTGATGGCGAGATGAGTATGTTGGATTTCAAGTCTGTGGGCTAGGGAGTCGTTCTTCGATGAATAAGTGGGTTGTGTTGTTGTGTGTATTGAGGACCGACTATGTGACTTTGTTCTGGTCTTGGTTTAGTTCTCGTTCGATGACATGGTGTCAGAGGCCGCTTCCTAGCCCTCACTCCCTGTATCTCTACTCCAATGTCGAAGTATGTCGCGGATAGTTAGAGTGACCTAATAATCGTCAGACAGAGCTCTTCTATGGCGTCTATTGAGTTCATTGTGAATCTTGGCTGGCCAAGGCAATAGACAGAGGCATTCACATTACCAGGTATTCAAGAAAGATCTCATTTATACATTTGATCCCTTGTCAATAGCGCATTTCCGTAGGAAATCCTATCTTATATAGTGGAGTCTTCTTCGTGACCTATGCTATTTGATCTTAAGGACTCTCTGGACAATCTGGAGTAGCTTAGTTGAGAACCTCACGCAGGACGTCTCAAGAGATATATCAAACCTTGCTTTTATTATGACCGGTCTTAGATGGTAGACAGTAGTGTCTTTACGTATACCCAATATATAATAGATGGCTATATTTTTGGTATTTAGCATTTTCTTACAAACTCTCTCTAGGTAAACCCCGCATAGGCCATTACATGGCGCATTTCGAGAATGCCGCTCGTTGAGTTGAGTGAAACCATTCTAAGAGATACCCAATTATGGTCTTTCTCTTAAAGACGTACGGATGGATTATAGGTTTTACGCGACAGCGCCGTCTTCATGTCTACTGCTCTTCTCAAATAACGACCCGAGCGAGCTCTTCTTGGGCCGATTCCCTCGCTCGCTTCGTGGATGCCTCGGCCTCGACCTCGACCTCATGTGTTACAGGGTATATAAAGTGACTAGCATTCCCTTATTTTTTTTTCCCCCTTAAAACAACCTGGAGGGAGCTCGCCGCAAGGCTATATTAGCCATGGCAGATCATACTTCACCCTAGTATGCTGTGAAGCAATGATAGTGCGAATCTGGACTGGAAGACAGGGGCACACCCTACTGTGTGAACTCCTTTGGACAAGTGCATAAATCAGAGACCGCAGCCTTTTTGCTCCCACGCCACCTTGCTCGCTTGTATTTGTGACGGGAGATTTCAGGGACAGCTGTTGATCAGGTTGAGAGACATCCCCTCGACCTTCTGGTACTAGTGACTATGTGGCTTGGTCTGAGACTGGGAAAAGTCACTGCTTAAGGTGGCCTGTACATAGACAACCTGCCAAGGACTGCAAGCACTCTTCTTGCCTTTACACCAACGAATCTATCTTACAATAATGTTGACTTTGCTTCGAGCCTCCGCTTCTAAATAGAAATTTGCCACATTCCACTAGCTATATAGATATGTCAATATAGCATTTAGAGCAGCCGATGAAAGGAAGAGAGAATAGGATTACTATTATTAAGAAAAGATTAAGGAAACGGTATAAACATATAGTATCATAGAATTCTTCCTACTCTCTTTGATAAGTGTACATCTTCTTCTATCACGTACGTATCTTAGAACGAACACGAGACGTTGTAAAAGTACCGAGAATCATAGGGCAATTCGTAACGAGGGGGTTCAGTTCTTTAGATAACCTTAAGTACCTAGAGGGGCGTGCCGGTGGGTCACTTTATACATGGCGCCAGCTTAGAAATCCTAACCACGATTTCAAGTCAGGAACGCGAACTGTTATGTATGGACTAGCTACCTACATAGGGGGCCTCGAAGGCGTTCTTATAGCCAGTCCTAGGACCTGATGGACTTTAGAAGTCTTGAAGAGCTAAATTGAACATAAGAGTACTTGATATTGTGTATTTATGACTCTCTTACTTCTATTAAAACGGAAATATGGTTGTGAGTATGGCGTTAAGAGGACTAATACAATAAATAGGAAGGGACTATAGACGTTATACTCTAGTCTTCTAATCTCAATACGTCACTTGAGGGGGTTGAAGCTTTCCGGGGAAAAGTCGGAAGGACTTTCAGGCTTCCCCTAATCTTTTCTGCTCTTTCCCTTCTTTCTTTTTCACCTTGGTGCTTAAAGTGCTCTGTATCATCGGGTGGGTCCTGAATGCTTAGTTCAACCTAGGTCTCAACCTGAATGTCAAACCTTTCCTATATTCCCGTACAACTAATACAGCAATCCCCTTCTGCGCTTAAACATAAGAAGAAAAGAAACATTCTCGCATCCAGAACGTAGTGGTTCTCAAAGGGAGGAAGGTTCATGTCTCATTTCTCGCCAAAGAACTCAGCCTCGAAAGAACATCACGAATAACGAAACCGGGCTGTCACACATCTGCACCGGCTCCTTCGAGCCAGTTCAGGGACCAGGTAAGAAGACTCATAATGGGCGCCGAGTTGAATGAAGCAATGTGAAGCAGATGTCTTATCGAACAAAGGCCACAAGTACGTCTCCATCCTCATGTCTTCATATGTTCATTCAGGCCGGGGAGCACAATCAAAGTGACATCAATCAAACTACAAGGGTTTGGCAAAATAGAATCAATGCATTGCTACTAGGTTCCTAAAGCAAACTATGCTGCGGGGGGGCGTATAGCGAATGAATAACACGAGGACGAGCGAGATGAAGAAATATCCCAGTCTATCTCCCATCCTCTCCTTGAACGCGCAATAGATGCATCAGACCGATCCTTCGTAACTGTGGACTCCCAATCGGTGTCTTCGTCGTAGAGGTGAGTAGTCCCTCTTCAGCGAGCTGACCGTCGTCCGTCTTCGCAGCGTCGGCTGCCGTGGGGGCTCCCAGCTTGTCTCCTAAGACGGGCTATTCCATCCCACCCAGCTCCGGGGCATCACCCGCCAGATTTTAACCTCGCCACTACGCAAGTCGTCCAGCTTGAAGCTTTCAACCTTGTTCTTCTTGCTTTCACGGCCCTGCTCCCAGGCGCGAACCTTCTTTTTCGTGCCATCCCATTCCGATACGACCGCCACGTGGTCGGGCTTGCCAACCTCCATCGAATACTTGGCATGCATGGGGCCGTGCTTGCCCTGGAACCGAGCGTTCCGAATGGAAATGATATCGCCAGGTCGGATCTGGTCGTTTTGTTGTATTGAGGCATTGGCCATGTTGGAGTAGACGAGCGCGCCATAAGCTCTGGTTCCAATTGGCGCCAAGGCATCATTGAAAGGCTTCAAGAGCTCGTGGATAAGACCTTGCGGCGTCCCATCGCCAACAATCGTTTCCTTCTTGGAGACAACCGCTTCGGAAATTAGTCGTCCAAATCGTTCGTACGATTGCTCGAGTTCATCCTGTCGCAAGGCTCTTGGAGGAGGATCATGTCGTTGATCCAGCTGAACATCGGCAGCGTTGTTCTGGTCATATTCAACGGTGATGATCGTCTGCGAGTAATCTTGGAAGAGCACGTAAATGGTGCGTGTGACAATTGAGCCTGATGTCGAGTCGTCCGTCTCATAGTACAAGTCCTTTCTACCCTGGAAAACGGGAGGTACCGTCTTGTCTTGACGCCACCATCCACTTTGCTTGGCCAAATCAACGTTGTTAGCGATGAAGCCTGATTCTGTGGACATTGAAGGCCTGTGTGCATCCATAGAACGTCGCTGAGACATGGAGGCTCGCGACACATCCAGAGACTGACGAGATCGGCCAGCTGGAGGGGCGGGAGGCGGGGCTCGCGTGTGAGACGGCGATGGCAATGGCGGAGCATCATCCTGGAAGTACCCCTCCTCTTCAATCTTCGGGGTTCGCTGAGAGTACGGCAGCTTTGGAGTGGAGTAGTTATAGGGATCGTACTCGTCATCATCCCTTGCCGGCGGAGGGGGAGGAGGAGCCGTTCGCGGTACATCCACAGAGCGGCGCTTGTCAGCCGTCGGCACCGGTGGTGGAGCAGCTCTAGGCGGCGGACCGGTTGGGATGGGCGGCGGCATGGTCGGTGGTAGGGCTGGAGATATGGGTGATCTAACTGGCGTGTTGTCGTCGAGACTCGAATCCCTGGCGTGAGATTTGAGTGCGTCCTTGTGGGGAACCGACGATGCAATATCAGTATCGTAGTCTCCCTCATACTCGGTAACCTCGTCCTCATCGTCGCCCTGTTGAGGAGGTCTGATCGGAGGTGATATGGGTGATGCGACGTGCATATCCTGCGTCGACTGACGGCTCAAACCACCGCCTGGAGGTGGTGGGGGAGGCGGTCGCGATTGTGCTGTAGGAATGGGAGGAGCCGCTCCAGGGATAGGAGGCGGAATTCTGCTCACCCGCTTGCCCGAGGAGCTGGTGGGAGATGTTGGTGAGAACTCGGAGCCGGGAATGGGAGGTGGCGAGCGTGCGGCGGTCGCAACTGGCGGCAGTGGCGGGGGTGCTCGCGTTTCTTCGGCCTTGGGAGTGTCTAGTACACCTCCTGATAGCTCATCGTCGGACACTGAGCCATCACTGGGGGATTTATGCCCGGAAGTAAGGGGCCGAGCTGGAGCACTATGAGCCATTGTCTTGAACTGAACGCAGAGAGGGTCAAAAACTTACACTCGCTGGGAACAGGCGGCGCCGCGGGCCGGGATCCTGGAACAGGGGGAGCTCCTGCGGGCTCACGGGCAGGGACTTTCAGCAATTAGCAAAGGTAACTAAGATCACGGCCATCTGTCATAACTCACGACTAGGAGGTGGGCTCGTGATTGGCTCGTCTCTGTCATCTTCGGCGTCAATCGTTCGTGGAGGTGGAGGCGGCGCTCTAGGGGACGTTGGCGGCTCAGGCTCAGTAGCTTCTTCTTGACGTTTGGGTGCGCTCAGCCCTGGCAATGCCATCATGCCCGGTACGGCGACACGGCCTGTAGGCGATGTCTCCTCTTCGTGCTCCTCCGTTGGCGAAGCCTCCACTGGCTTCTCGATTGTCTTCTTCTTCTTGGGAATAGCTGGGGCAGCCATTGGGATTCCAAACATGCCGTGCATTCCCATGCCACCGCTCATTTTCGCCATCCTAGCCCTGAGCTCCTCCTTCCTACGGACCTCGGGGTCAACATCGTCCTCCTCTTCATCCTCGTCTCCGCCCTGGTCATCAGCTGCGTCTTCCTCGTGTCTTGCTTCGACAGGAGAAGCGACTTGGGGTCGCGGGACAGGCCGTGGAGCCGCATCACTATCGTCGCGTTCGGTAAGATCCTCAGGACCTTCGGTAGTATCGCCGGCCCCAGACATGTCCGCTTCATTGCCGTCATGGTAGCTCTCGGCAGCAGGGCCTTTGGAAGACTTGCGCCGGGGCGCGGGCGGCACACGAGCTGAATCTATCGAGCTCCGGCCTGCCACCTCCTCAGCATCGCCCTCGGGTGCAGGGGCAGGAGCAGCGCCGGCATCCTCAGAAGCCTCCTGGCTGTCAGTGCGCTTCTTAGGTGGTGGTCGTGCAGCCTTCTTCTTCGCAGCGGCCTCGGCGTTACGCTGTGCTTGTTCCTGTTGTTGTCTTTGGAGAAGAGCAATGCGCTCCTTCAAAGTGGTCGGCTTCGGCGCATCCTCGCCCTCTTCACCAGAGGGGCCAGGGGCCATGCCAGCCTTCTCAGCGTTCTCCTGGGCCTCTGCCTCTCTTTCCAGAATTTCCGGGTCCTCGTCTCTTCGGTAGACCTTTGCAACCGGCGCCTGCGTAGGCGGGGGGACATATGCATTGCGGCTGGGAGGAGGAGCCACAAACGGCTTCTTGATGTGATAGGAACCTTGGGCCAGTCCGCTCGGCTTGAAGGGCGTAATAGGGGCGGCCGAGGCTTTGTTGAACGCAGCGATGCGATCCTTGAAAGCATTGCTGGATGGCTTGGGCGGTGGGCCGGGCTTGGATGAAGCAGGCGCTGCCTTGGCGATGGGAGGCGACGAAGCTGCGGGGGACTCAGTCCTAGGAGCCGGAGCAACCGGGGTCGGTTCGGGCATTGGCTCAGGTGCCTTTACAGGCTCGGGCTCGGGAGCTGCGGGTGCTTCGGGCGAGGCAGGAAGGGCAGCAGCCGGGGGCGGCGCAGGTTTCTCGACCTCGGCGTGAGCTTCTTGGGTGGGTTGAGGCTCGGATTGAGGCACCGGGGCGGGCGCCTCCGAGACGGGGGAGGTGACCTCGGCCTCTTTCTTGGTTCGGGTTCTCGTTGGGCGAGGCGGGGCCTGGGGTTCGAATTTCTCGACAAAATTGCGAGGAAAGATTCCTTCGTGCTTGGCGCCAGAGTCGTCGACATACTCGCCAGTATACCAGTCAGCATCCTCCTCGTCGGTCACGGTGATGATGACGCCGGCGGGGAACTGAAGGTCATCCTCGTGGGGCGAGGAGTATTCGAACAGGGCCTTGACCCTGAAAGGGGCGGTCGACATGGCCGGCAATGGTCGGGATAGTCCGTCGTCTTCGTCGAAATCGTCGTTGTCGTCGGTTTGGCTTGTTGTCGTTGTGTTTGTGGGATGCGAACACCTGGACGGTTGAAAGAGGAGTTGGGTGCCGCAGGTCAGAGCGAGCGACGCTGGAGCTCTAGGGTGTGGGGCAACGGAATCGGAACGTCGTCAGCAGCTTGGACCTTGCGTGGGCTGTTGGTTGCAGCAGCAGTAGCAGCAGAAGTACGCAGTAATAGTAGGTAGCTACGACCAGAAGCGAAAAGACAAGAGAGGTCAGATTCGGGGCGGTAGCAACATCAACAACGAAATGCGATGTGCGAAGCGAGAGCCCGTGAGGGTGGGAAAACAAATGACAAAGGTGGATGATGACGGTGTGTGGTTGAGCGGGTTGCGTTGCGACTGCGCTGGCGATTTCTCAAACTCAGCGAGGGGAAGGAAGGGGGTGGGCGGTCGGAGAAGGAGGCTGTGAGGAAGGGACGGACGGGGGTGGAGGGATCTACAAGTTGGCGTGTCGACGTCAGCGCATGAACTTGTAACTCTCTTAGTTCAATGTGTCGGGGCAATTGGGGGCCCTGCCTGGGAAGTCTGCACTATGCGAACACAAGAGTCATGTATGCAGCCCCAGACGCCCCGTTGACAAATGCCTTGTCTTTTCCTGTCCAGGTGTCTCTTTGTCCATCTTTACCTTGGAGTGTCGTACCTAAGGTGAGCTAAGTTTTGGGGTTTGGATGTGGTGCATATTGGGTACTCTGGAGCCGCAATGCGCTATGCGGGTGAGATGGGCTCTTCGGGTAGGATGCGTCTGCCTAGACACACTGCAACCCTGGATTTGAGTACACTTGACGGATAGCATATCTAGTATTCACGTCCTACTCTACACAGATGCCCACTGGGTTCTGATGTCCTTCGTCGCTGGTAAATTGTATTGTCTTTCCTTCAGAGATTCATATTCAATATCAAATAGTAGGCGATGCAATAGGGTGCTAAGGGCAGGGGTTCGCCATAACGATCATCCAAAGAACGGGCAGAGAAGTCTATCGCATCTCATTTGTCGCCTGCGTCTGCATTCTGCGCTTCGGCCGGCCTTCTCAGAGAATTCTCGAAAAGTTAGCAGTCCATCACCGTTAGGTGCAAGACTTCACAGTGCTACGCCCCATGCTATGCCATTCTAGAGGTCGGAACAGCAATATTGATACTCGACAGCGACAAACGGAAACAACGGCAAGACCAATATAGATCAGGCGCATGTGGCACGGCCAGCTGGTGCCTCACGGAGCTCGTGGTTGGCTAGAGAGGGTTCCGTAAAGAAGTAGATCAAGGTAGAGGAACAGCTAGGTTAGGCACCTAACCTTCATGGCAACTGCAGTGTGAGGTCAAGTTGAGGTAAGCCAGCGAGGCCAGTCCCAGGCATTGGACAGTCCCACGACGTGATGCAATGGAACAATATTAGTGCATTACGAGATGACCTGAAGGAGCTTGAGCAGGTCACTCGATCGTGGCGCAGGGCAAGCCTGGCGTTAACACGAGATCAAACAGTCAAACCAAGTCCAGTTCCAGTCCAGTGTTGGAGGTGTAAGAGCGGACGGAAGATGCGCTACGTTTCTTCAGCCGCCCTAGCCAATCGAAATCCTCCCGAGAAGTCCAGTCGAGGGGTCAAGAGGATCGCGGACATGGGGAGCAGATGGAAATGGAGGGGGAACTTAGAAGCGGAGGGACGGAGTTACGGCCGCTCAAGCCACCCGAGCACCCCGAGCCACACTCTCGCCAGCAAAGCGTCTGGTCAACCCGTCACACCAATGTGCCTGAGTGTAGAAGTCTTGGCGGCTGTTGACTGTTCCCCCTCAATCGTGGCGGCAGCCGGGTGGTGCCAGGAGGTACGTATTCCGTCGCTGCTTGGCTTCAGCTGGCGTGCTTCCATGCCTAGCACCGAACTCTCGATTGGGAGTGCTCTTGCTATGGGTACGAGGTGTGGGGTGAATATTCCCAGCAGCAACCTAACACTTGCGGGATCGAACATTCTCCAATTGCTTAACAATTTTGCACTTATTCACGTCTTCAATCTACACTCACCACCACACATCGTACCTCAATTCCAGCCTGTCTCACATGCGTAGCCACGACAACATTTCCCCTCAGCTCGCCTTATAGTTATTTCTCAAAGGCACTTTCAGCTTCCATCGCCGAGCTATAACCTCCTACCGGGGACATAAGACGACGCGCCTCACACCAGCTAAACGACCCCTCCCACAACCACCTCACGTACACCACAACACCCACCATGGCTACCGATGCCCGGCCACTGAAGGGCATCCTCAAAAAGGCAGCAGCCGGAGCCACCGCCTCCGGCAGCGGCGCCGCCAACGCCGTCCTCAACCCCCGAAAACAAGACCCTCGCGAAATCGCCCTCCAGCACGCCCGCATCATCCAGCAGCGCAAGGACCTCGAGCTCCAAATCCTCGAGAGCCTGGCCGAGCTCTCCGAGTACCCCACCGAGCGCGGCAGCAGAACCTTCTCCGCCGCCAACCCCTCCCCGCGCGACGTCGCCGACTTCAAGGCCGGCATCCGCCTCTTCCAGCCCTCCGACTACGACGACCTCATCGAGGAGCGCAACGTCAACGGCCTGTGCGGGTACACTCTCTGCGCGCAGCCGAAGCCGATGGCGTCGAAGGGCGGCGAGTGGAGGCTCGTCAACTTTGGCAAGGCAGATTTTGATATCGTCAACCGCAAGGAGTCAGAGAAGTGGTGCTCCAAGGACTGCCAGCGCAGGGCCATGTATATCAAGGTGCAGCTGAATGAATCGGCTGCGTGGGAGCGGGCGGGGTTGCCGGATATTGAGATTGAGCTGTATGGAGAGGAGAAGGCAAAGCAGGAGGACCCTGCAACACAGGCTTCGCGCGACCTCGCAAGTCTGAAGCTGGAGGAGGGCAGGAGGGCGGCCGACGAGTCTGCTACGTTGGCCTTGGAGAGAGGAGAAACGCGGGAGACGGGGCAGCCTGGTAATACTTTCACTCTCGCTATTAGGGAGAGGGAGGTCAAGCCACCAACGGATAACGGTGTGTTTGGAGATCCGGATGATGCCCATATGTTTGTTGAGGGACATAGGCCGGGAGCTGGCAAGGCGCAAGCCATCGCCGAGGCTTCCCAGTTTGAGGCACAACGTGACCAAGAGATGTCATGATGTAGTTCTACGGGTGGCAGGATACCAGAGGTAATTGGAGCGTGGAGGAGCTCATTTAGGCTTCGCAATGATCGGTTGCTCTATATAGATAGATTTGATACCCAAAGGCACACCGATTCGAATATTAAATCACTTTATGCACAGCAAGCCTAGTAGCAGACACTAGCCTCAGTTCTACAACACAGGAGGCTCAGGTGAGCTACAAGGTCAGAGGGACGGCATCACAGTACGCGAGAGAGGGATAAAAGATTGGCAGTCAAGCGTCATCTCCGGAACTACCCTAGAGAATCGGCGACACCTTGTGTGGGAAAACAGAACTTTTCTTTGTGGAAGTTCCTAGTGTGAACTCACTACCGTCCGTAAGACGCCTGTAGCAATGTGTATCATCATATGCCGTTTGCCGTAAAAGTCCGTTAAAAACCACCCAATTTTCCTTATCCACAATCGACCACGACAGAAATTTAGTCGCGGCGAGGGGGGCGGCCACCGAAGCGGCCTCCGCGCTCCTGGACCTGGGTCTGGCCGACGGGAGTGACGTTGACGGGGATAGCGTCGAACTGCAGGGAGCACATCAGTCAGAATTGCTTGTCGGATTGAAGTTGAAGGGAGGTCAAAGGTAAAGACGTACGCCGAGGTGCTTGAGAAGGTCCTTGGTCTCGACGTCGACCTCGAGCTGGCCGCTCTCGGTGTTCTGGGTGAAGTCGAGGGCGGAGACCTCGGGGACGAACTGATCCTTGCGCTCACGCTCCTCCTCCTGAAGCTTGAAGGAGATACCGCGGACGGGACCACGCTGGATACGCTTCATCAAGTGGGTGGTGTAGCCAGCAATCTGTAATTTCACTCCAACGTCAGCAATCTTGCTCTCTTTCGATTTGTTCTTCTCCCGACACCGATATTCGAACGTGGTCTTGCGACCCGCTCGTTCGTCCGACTCGTGTGTTGTTTCGTCTGGGTGATTATTTGCTGACCTTGTTGCGGAGGCGCTTGGAGGCGATGATGGCGATCTCATCGCAGATGCGCTTGTTGGTCTCGAAGTCCAGGGTGAGTCTGGGGTAGTACCGCTCAATGATGACCTTGGCGGACTTCTTGACGGTCTTGGTGCGAACGCGACCCATTTTGGCGGTACTGACTCAACGGAGGGGGGGTATTTGGCTGGGTGGAGGGAGTTGGTCGGTTAGTGAGGCTGGTCGGTCGAGATGTTCGCGATAAGTTTCGCTGAGCAGATGCAATTTTGATATCTTTACACGAAATTTAGGGCCGTGGTGTGGGGCGCGGGAGCTTTGGTGCACAGGCCATGGGGGCATACATATGTAAGCACACGTGACCATTGAGGTGGCTGAGACGGGGCAGGAACGAGTACCCCACTCGGGCCCGGATCGGGTTTGTTCTTAATTACGGAGCCGGTATAACACGGGGCTCTGATCTTCACTACCTAATGTATTGAGACCTTCTAAGGATACACGATTGCGTCGATATCTAAAGAGATCTGCTGTTTCCCGCTCCTGGAAAGCATGGCTTAGTAGTTGAAAACATTTCTGGCCTCGATTCCGCCGACAGCCAACTACCTACAAACTAGGGACTGCACCAAGCCAAGATACCTTACCTTGGCCAGGTTAGTATTACGACTATTTCTTAACGATCATAGACAGTCAAGAAAGTGTCGAAATTTGCGTTGTATTCTTCTTATTTTACAATACCATACATAGTACACTCGGCACAAATGCCAACGCCATACAAAGATGGGTCCTTAATAGCGTAACACAACTCCATGCTCTGCTGTCCGAGGCTCATTCTCGCCTAGTCCTTTGACCAGAAGCGCTTCCAACGCCATCTTCACCACCCTCAAGAGTCAAGACCGTAGCTCTTGGAGCTACCCACCGCGCTGGTTCCGGGTCTTTGGCTGTTGGTGTGCACATTTCGGATGAATCTGCGGGCAGGTGCGGGCGCTTCCACCTCGGTCTTGTCGTTGTAGATCTTGGCCTTTCCAACCAACTCCTTCAGAATGAGCTGGGCCTCTTCATTGGCCTCACCAACGGTAATTTGGACACAACCGTCTGAGTCTATGCGAGCTGAGGTAGGCGAAACGTAGGCCTTGGCGCCTCCCTTGATATCGGGATCGAAAGTGACAACACCAGCCACCTTGTTGTTGCGTCCAACGAAAGCTCTGTGGTTGAAAGCCGTATCGCCTTGGGGAACATCCGTGATGAAACCGCCGACACCCAGCTTGGCGCTGTTGGCTCCTGATCTCGGGGCAACGATACGAGCCAGGACGGGGGTATGATGGGCCTGGGGGCCGTATACTGGGTGGTTCTCGGCGAAGTTCGATGTACGGAGGTATGAGATACCACCAGAGGGGTGAGAAGCAGGCGGGCCATGCTCAGCATACAAGCTGGGGCGCTTGGTCTTCTCTGTCGACTTACTGAAGTCGGTCAAGGAGCTGGGCGGGTTCAGGGGAGCAAGGTCCAAGAATTCGCCAACAAGTGAGTACAAGGTAATGCGGTCGTTGCGCAACTTGCGAATGTACTCTGTAAGTTGCTCTTCCGTAACGTCGCCAGCACGAAGAGCTGCGGGAGCAGTTTCTCCGGCCTCCAAGGATTTCTGATGCTGCTTGCTCGTTTCATCGGATGCGATACGCTTCCGCAGAAAGCTGCGGAATGATGCGCGCTTGTTGCGGACGGCCTTGCGCAGGTATGCGTTGAATTCGCCCTCGGTAAGGCCAGCCAACCAGGGGCCCTGGAACTTCCACCTCTTCTCCTCGTTTTCGTTGTTACGCTTGACTGTGGTGAAGTCGCCATCGTCTTCGAATACAGATTTCGCTCCAATGTGAATACCACCAAGACGCGACCGGTTGGTGCCAGGTAGTGAGACGGGCAGGTTGAGCTCGTGGAACTTCTGAAGAGACAAGGTGTGGTCTGCG
Organism: Colletotrichum fioriniae; assembly: GCF_027942845.1. Taxonomy (NCBI): domain Eukaryota; kingdom Fungi; phylum Ascomycota; class Sordariomycetes; order Glomerellales; family Glomerellaceae; genus Colletotrichum; species Colletotrichum fioriniae. The sequence continues at coordinate 2,052,261 of NW_027076842.1, forward strand.
GCGGAGGTGTAATCGGTGACGTTTTCGAAACAGTCAATGTCCTTGATGCGGACAACGGGAGTCGATGACTTGGTCGTGGATCGAAGAGGCAGTGAGCGCTTGAAGCCCCAGTCACCAAGGGCCCTCGAGGATTCGGTAGTGGTGATGGATTGGTGCGTGGGATAAGGCGCGGTCGCTGTCGGGGATGCGTATCGAGCGATGGCAGCTGCCTGACCTCCGGGTTGAGGGAGCGGCTTGGGCACAGAGAACATCCGAGATGATCTCAGTAGCGCCCCTCCGGGCGACATTCGGGCAGACATGGCGGCTGTCGAAGCTCTCTACTGAGCTTGGTCGTCGTCAGTCGTATGTATCGCGGAATGGGTGACGAGCGTGCAGCGTTGCGTGAGAAATTTCAATTGGAGTGCGGAAGAAGCCGGCGAACTTGATTGGACGTGAGCTACCCCTGTCGTCTCTCCTGCTTCTCTCCACTGTCACCCGAAATGTCCATGTCTGGTGCACAGTCTAAACCAATTAAGGGATAAGAGACACTGGGCCTTCAGTCCCAGGGGCTTCAAGTGGTAGAGACGGCGAGAGAACATAGCAAAGTTGGAGGAAATCAGTTGTTTCGCAAATCAAAAAATTAGAAAAAAAACATTTGGACACCAAGACTCAGGTACTACCTTACTTGAGCACTCAGAAAGGTATGGTGTCTCATGGTCAGGTAAGGTACATAGGACGAGATTCGAAAGCGAAAGAGACATTCGGCAGGAGTGACACTTAACGGCCCCACCAACGCCGATGCGAAAGCGCATCGTCTAGCGGTTCGAATTTGGAGAATTACATTTTACCAACCCGCACTCAGCCCTTTTTCCCTTCCTCCCACATCGCAACCAGCAGCCTGCGGACTGCGCGATCGCTCATGTGGATAGCGAAAAGGATGGCGTCAACCAACGTCGGGTCCTCGCCCGCTCTCACCTTCGAGCTCGTCGCTCAGTGTTCAGTAAGCATCCCCCGCCTCCGTACTTGATTCACAATCTTCATGTGATTCTAGTTCGCGTGTTAACGGTTTAGGCTAGACAACAAGAGCCCGCGCATCCATCCTGACGCTTCCCCATGGCCAAGTTCAGCTCCCGATATTCATGCCTGTCGCGACACAAGCTTCGCTGAAAGGCTTGACTCCCGAGCAGCTCGAAGAGACGGGCTGCCGCCTGTGCCTGAACAACACCTATCATCTCGGCCTAAAGCCTGGCCAAGACGTACTGGACAAAATCGGCGGCGCGCACAAGCTCCAAGGATGGAAACACAATCTTTTGACGGATAGTGGAGGGTACATTTACCCTCTTGACGGAGTTGCCATTGCCTTCATCGGGTACTGACTGTGTCTATAGCTTCCAAATGGTCAGTCTCCTCAAGCTGGCGAAAATCACTGAGGAGGGCGTGCGCTTTCTCAGTCCCCACGACGGTTCGCCCATGCTTTTGACCCCCGAGCACTCCATGTCTCTGCAGAATTCCATTGGAAGCGACATCATGATGCAGCTCGACGACGTGCTCGTCACGACATCGCCCGACGCAGCCCGTATGCGCGAGGCCATGGAGCGCAGTGTCAGATGGTTGGATCGGTGCATCGCAGCGCACAAGAACCCCAAGACCCAGAACCTCTTCTGCATCATCCAGGGTGGTCTCGATCTTGAAATGCGACGGGAGTGTACACGGGAAATGTTGGCGCGCGATACCCCGGGCATCGCCATTGGTGGTCTGAGTGGTGGCGAGGCTAAGACGGACTACTGCCGTGTTGTCGAGACGTGTACCGAGCTGCTGCCGGATCTCAAGCCTCGATATGTTATGGGTATCGGATACCCCGAGGATCTGGTTGTGAGCGTCGCCCTGGGAGCAGACATGTTCGATTGTGTCTGGCCGACGCGGACGGCCCGGTTTGGCAACGCAATCACAAAGCATGGCGTACTAAACATCCGCAACTGGCGATATGAGAACGACTACGGCCCTATTGAGGAAGGATGTGGCTGTATCTGTTGCCGGAAGGGCGAGGGTGGCTTAGGTGTCACCAGGGCCTTCATCAACCATAATGCGGGCAAGGAAACTGTCGCTGCTCACTTGCTGAGCATACACAACGTCTGGTATCAGCTGAATCTCATGAGAGAGATTCGGCAAGCTGTCATCGAAGACAGGTACCCTGCCCTTATTAGGCAGTTCTTCGGTGATCTTTACAACTACGACAAGTCAAAGTATCCAGAGTGGGCTGTTGAGTCACTGAAGAGAGTAGGGGTTGATTTAATAAACGAGTAAAAGCACAAAAGTATCTAACACTGAAGATGACAACGAAACAAGCATTTGGTGACTCTTGACGTTGGCCATTAATACTGACTGGGCTTCCCAGAACCTGCCTTTCTTATGCTATTGAGCTGTGACTGTTCTCTTGGTCTTCGCCTCTTACTCTGAGAGCAAACAGGCAAAATGGCGTTTCTTAGAACAATCAGACAAGCCTCTCATCGCCAATAATGACTTTCTGACGTTGACTGAAGCTCTACGGTTCACTGAATGATGGCCTGTTCGCAAATAGTCTAACTAAGCTTGGCTTCGCTAACTGGACTGCCACATCACTCGCAGCTTCTAATGCAGGGCTGATCTTCCTCTTTGGCAGATGCTCCTTAATGTTTTCACCAAAAGTGGCATTGGCTCTGTGCAGACGGCCTGGACTCCAGCAGTGGTTTCCATCCTCCCGCTTAAGTAGAGGCCTCGCATTTTTTGCTAATGGTGCCCAGTGTTTTGTGTAAGCAGACTGGGTGGTGCAACAATCTTCTTGCCACTAGTGATCTCTTGGTCAGATTCGGAGGCTACTACTCTGTCGTTTAGGTCGTGGCTTCCGTGTTTTGGCCAACAATGGCATCTTATCTCCGCAGACGAGGTATATTCCGGGACGAATGCCCAGAAGACGCTACCGTGCCTTGACCAACGGTAGCGTCTTGTCTAAGTGGATTGGGTAGTGCGAACCTTTCCTGGCCAACAGTAGCATCTTGTCTGCGGAGAAGGGGTGGGCCCTCACCTTCGTGTCGCCGAAGACCCTCGCATCGAACCACCGTCACTACTACGGTATGAGTAGATGTCCTAGGTGGTAATTGCCCGCGAGTATACGAGCCAATGCCGTCAAAGACGCAGCCCATGAGCACCTTCATGCGGCCAGCCTCTATACAGGCCTCGACCTGCTGCTCACTAAGAGCCAGCGTATCCTAGTGCGAGAGGGAATCAGCATCAAGCACTACGAGTAAGAAAGGGGTTGAAACCAAGAACGTGGTAAATTACATACATGTATGGGCTGGTGGGTCAGCCTGTCGAGGTCCTCAAACCCAAGGATGAGGCGCTGGAATCTCTCTACAATCTCGGGAGTCTCCTCCAGGCTGAAAGTATGCGAGCTATCGTTGGGCCCAGAATCCATCTCCGGGGGGTCCGATCGAAGTACCCGGGTGATTCGATCCATCCCTTCATCAAAACCCGTCCTTGTGCCGTCTTGCTCCAGTAGGATGTTTTCATAAACATCCCCAAGGATGCAGTCTAGCACAGCCACGGTATAGGGCCTCAAAATCTGCTCTACTTCGTCCATAGTCGAGGTCAAGATCCTGAGTTCCTCTGCTGTCCTGGGACGGTCGTTTCTCTTGAACTCTTGGATCCTTGCCGCCAGCAACTTGGAGCGGTCTGCAAGCTGGAGCACATGGTCGAGTGGGAGGATATCCCCGACCGTTATGTCTTGTATTGATTGAGACATGCTGTGTATTGTGTAATGTTTTCTTGTATCTCGGGCTCTGAAGTCTTTCAAGTCCTAGGCAGTTTTCGTGTCTTGGTTGTCTTCTTTGTACATATACAGAGACCATTGTATTGAGGGAAAGAAATCTGATAGCAATATATAGTGCTGTTCGTGGACCATTCGAATGGCGGGCTCGTTCAGTCACGCGGTTTTCCTCTACTTAGAGACCTTATTCACCTTCAACGGAGACAGCCTTCTCAGGTGGTCTTAAACCATAATATACCGTAAGAGTGAATCACTCGGTGTCCAAACTTTGTGGCAGCTGTATTGGAAGGGTGGAACAGGTCTCCGTAGCCTTAATGAGCCGTCTCTTTTGTGTATTCTATTTCCATGGCCATCAACTGCTTCTGCCGCAACATTTTGCGGCTCAGTGGCTGAAGTAGGTAGCATGACACGTGGTGGTAACGCGGAAGAAGCCAAAGAGGTGGCAGAGATCTCGATTAAAGGTGCTGTGGGCAGGTAACTGAGCATCATCAGATACAGATACAGGCTCCAAGGTCGTTCGTCTGATAAAGGGGCAAGCGAGGCAGAATCTACAGAGTGGATTGAAATGAGCAAACATTAGCACAATATTTGAATTGGCATAAAATGCCACATAGTGGGACATGTCAGTAATACTGACAATGAAACCAAACGGATGTCTTAGCATCCCTTGCCCTGTTATCTCGGTTCCGATCAACTGGGTCCTCATATGTGGCTCCGATAATGTACTCCGTAGAATTGGGCAATCCGATCGTTGATGAACCCCAGTCCGACGGTGTCAGGGTCCCCGGGTATCATAAATTTCAAGACTCAACGACCAGTCAATGAAGTATATTGTTTGTCGCCGTTGTGGCGCCTGCTCACAAATGACACCTGTGTCCCAGACGCGCAAAAATACCCTCCAGGTTGGTGGATGCCTGTATTCGCTAATCAAGGTTACGGAAGGGACCTTGCCTTGGATATGGTCGTAGAACGAGGCGCACCACTTACATATTCTAGGTACCTCACTTGGCAGGAAGGAGGCGGTACTGACGTTCCTGCTCTCTCCTCCCGATAGCGAAAGACAGGCGGCCTGAGGCGTACCTCCCACACATGCCATGAGAAGCCTTCATATACCCCCTCAAACCCATTCCTGTCACCAGCCAGCAGGCGCCCTCTAGTTCGGGGGTCAGGTCAAACTGGCTGGGTGGTGGAATGGTTAATGGTCAACAACTAAATCACCAACCAGCCTACTCGACGACAGGCTAAGCGCATACGAGTACCGAGTTCGAATCCCAGCATGAGCACCAGAAATTTCCCAGCATGAGCACCAAGAGATGTAGCCCCCAGTTCAGCACCGGGGGGTGAACTCTTTTGTCGGTCTGAATAATTTTTAATGCTTATATTAAGTACCTTAGCCAGTCTTAGGGTCTTAGGTTCAATATGATGGATGTCATCTCTCGTCTGGGTGGCTTATCTTTTGGCCCCTTTTGATGAGGTGCCATGTTCTGGTCAAAACCCATACCACCTACCTATCTGTAGTGACAACATGACTGATGTTCAGGTATTCTTCTCGGCAGATCCTCGTGTATTCAATTATAACAATATACCCTCAGCAAGTTATTGGGGATATTGGCTTGTGTTGATGCATTTGGAGGCCCGTTGAAGAATATTAAGCTCTTGGAGAAAAAGGCGTTGGGTAGATGTAAGTGGACGTTTGACTGTAGACGTTGCATTGCACGAGGGAGTGACGATCGTGCCCCCACATGGTATCGTCCGAACCCCACTTGAATCGGTAGCGCCTGCGCTTCTCTCAGCCCAAGCGGGATCAGGCGAAATGCCCCGCGCATCCCCTATTTGTTGATCCCCACGTGATCGCAATTATGCACCTTATGACGCGTGTTGTGTACACAGAACAGACGCGACGCACAAGTGACAACTGTGACGATGTGCTGGCGGGCGGTCAACTAATACGTAAAGTCCCCTGCCCACTACCTACCTACCCTGCCACCAGCTGCAAGTTGTCAGAAGCAGCTACACACCGCACTTACCCAAAACTTCACTTTCGAGACATTTTCTTTCGCTACCGACCTGTCACTTTATTCTTTATCCCAGCCTTTTGGTTCATCCGAGACACCACGCAGGATTTCATGGGTTTTGCGCCTCTGCCATGGCCTCTCCATTCGACAGAGCGCCATCGCGGCGCCCATCACTGCTGAACATATCCTCTCATGATGGGGACAAGGACCTGGCGCATTCCCTCAAGCAGCTATCCCTTTCGACATCATCCGCCAGTAACTCACCCCGGGCTTCGAGCGCCCTGTCTCCTATGAGACCGGCCGTAAATCGAACATCTCCGGCACCGAGTCCTCGAGCCCCGTCTCGAAGTCCCTCCTTTGCGAGGGAGCTCTCCCGCTCCCGATCTTCGACGCCGACGCTGCAGCGATCTTCAACGCCAACACTTCAGCGCAAGACCTCCACGAGTTCCTTACACTCTGTGAGTGGCTCTTCAAGCCGAACCCCTAGCCGAGCGCCTTCGAGGCGAACTAGCATGGTGCATGCCTCTTCTCCCGTCGCCAAATCCCCTTTGCGGCCGAGCCCCCCTGAGTACATCAAGCCTGCGCCCACAGCGAATACGGTTGCCCGCGATTACTTCAAGACCGAACTAGAAGTTCACCACTCGCCAACTTCGACTAGAGCTACTGAGACCCTTGTTATCCTCCACGATGCCTGCTACGGACACCGTTTCTCCCGACCCAAGACCTCTAAAGGTGCCCTCAGCACCATCGTTGAGCGCCCTGAGAGAATCAAGGCCGGCGTTTTGGGAGTCGCCATGGCCTACGTGCGACTCGGTGAACGGCACTGCGATGGCGCATATGCGCTGCATCCAAGCCTGGATCCCTCCACTATCCCGACGATTCCGTTTCGCATCTACAAGACCGAGCGAAGATTGCCCCTGACATCGGCGGCTGTCACAAATGTCCACGGCATCAAGTGGATGGAGGAGCTCAAGATGATGTGCGAAGGAGCAGAGATAAAGTTAGCGACTGGTGGGAAGGAACTTCAGAGGCCAGAATTAAACAGGGGTTCAGACGGACCGCCTGCGAAATTCCACGAGGGTGACCTCTATCTTTGCTCCGAATCGCTCGAGGCCTTTGAGGGTGCTTTGGGTGCCGTCTGCGAAGCCGTAGACCGAGTTTTCACATCCGGCCCTCGGCGAGCCTTTGTCGCTGTACGCCCACCGGGACATCACTGCTCAGCTTCTTTCCCGTCAGGGTTTTGCTGGGTTAATAACGTCCACGTCGGAATTATGCATGGCATTTTGAACCATGGTCTTACCCACGCGGCCATCATCGATTTCGATCTTCACCACGGAGATGGCTCTCAAGCTATTACTTGGGCGCATAACTCGCGAGGAGTGAATGCGGCCAAGAACACGGCAGCTTGGAAGAAGGCGTCCATCGGCTACTTCAGTCTTCACGATATCAACTCGTACCCCTGTGAGTGGGGTGATGAGGAGAAGGTCAAGAACGCCAGTTTGTGTATTGACAATGCTCATGGCCAAAACATCTACAACGTCCACCTGGAATCGTATGGTTCAGAGAAGGAGTTCTGGGAGCTGTACGAGACCAGATACTCAATTATTCTGGAGAAGACGCGCAAATATCTGAAAAACCAAGCAGCTCGGCTTCGCGCTCTGAATATGCCTCCCAGGGCGGCGATCTTCTTCTCGGCGGGATTTGATGCTAGTGAGTGGGAGACCAAGGGTATGCAACGTCATAATGTGAACGTTCCTACCGAGTTTTACGCTCGTATTGCTCAAGATGTCGTGAAGCTTGCCGCGGAGGAAGGCTTGGGAGTTGATGGGCGGGTTATCAGCGTGCTTGAGGGTGGCTACAGTGACCGAGCTCTTTACTCTGGCATTTTCAGCCATCTGAGCGGACTTTCAGGAAACCAGACCCCGGAAGAGCCCACTCGGGGTCGCTCTTCGCTCGGCGACGAAATGGCAGGGCAGATTGCTGCAACCATTACTGGCGAACCATCTCTACATCCTTACAAACCGTCATGGTGGTCAAGCTCCGAACTTGACGAGCTAGAAGTCGCGATGGGCAACAGACCAACCAGCCCCAAGATGATCCGGCACTCAACTCCGCCGACATACTCAACTCCCACACAGGCGTCGATTGGTAAGTCCATAGATCCGGCGAGGATGAGACGGATGGCGTCCGGCTTGTCGAATGGAATGCCATATTCGAGACCAGCAACACCACCGCCCCCTGACGTGCCATGGACCATAGCAGCCCATGAGCTGAGCAGGCTACTCATCCCGTCAGATCGCCAAGTCGATAGCTGCAAGCCTGAAGACCTGAATGCAGAGGCGACAAGGGCTCGGAGAGACCGGCAGTCGATTCTAAACCCTGATCTTGTGCCGCCGGCACCTGCTCCCGCGCCCGCGCCGAAGCCAGCAAGCAGGCCCACTTCGCGGATGTCTTTAAGAGAGCGGAAGCCAGCGAAGCCTGGCTTGTATGTTGACGTAGACGAAGATGATGACAAGCAGTCCAAGAACCGGCGGAGAACGGTTGCGGGCCCTGCTGCGCTATCATCTGAGAAGGTTTGTCACTCCTCGTAGTATCTCCAATAGACTCATACTGACGGTACCACTAGGCAACGGCCCGAGGCATACCATCTGACACAAATGGAGCAGCTAAGCGACCCGGTCGACGCCTTAGTGGTGTGTCTATTGTGACTTCGAATGCTCCCAATACAGAGCCCGAGGGCTACGGAGTTTCAGCCCAGCGTCCCGACACTTCTATGAGCGTGCGACCAGACACGGCGATGAGCGTCAGAACTCAGAGTGCTACGTCTTTGAATGTTAAAAAGACAAGGGCTCCAGCAGTCAAGAAAGAAGCCCCCAAAACCACAAGAATTGTGAAGAAGCCTGCCACAACGGCGAAACCCTCCCCTCCCCAGCAGGCTGGGCCATCGCAGCCACATCAAGGAAATCCGAGCCCAGCTGCTGCATCGGAGGACGATATGGACAAGTTGACTGCCGGTATGAAGAAGGTCAAGATCAACTTGATCACGAAAACACAGAAAGAAGAGCGTGCTAAGGCAGCCCAAGCAGCTCAAGCCAAAGCTGCCACATCCCCCAAAACCGAAGAAGCAAAGACGGGTTTCCCGTTTGAAGCTCAGAAGGCTTCGTCGCCGGTGGCACCTCCGATCATCACACCTCCGCAAGACGAGGCTTTCGCTACACCGCCGACGCAGCCCCCGGCCGTCAAAGATCCGTCACCGCCTGCTGTCCCGGAAGGCCGGCCTGAAGTCTCAACTCCAGTGACCGAGCTGATGCCTCCCGCCGCCACCCCTGATCCCCGTTCAGTAGAACTCCCTGCAAGCTCACCCGCTGCTATGTCGCCGACCGTTGCGACACCCTCATCGGACGTCTTCATCAACTATCAACCGGAGGGCCCTGCCCCTGTGTCTGTGACGCCGTCAGAACCCCTAAAGTGGATGCCGCCCAACACCAATACACCCGTCAAAGCCTCGCCGTCTAAGCCATCACCGGCAAAGCTGTCATCAGCTAAAGCGTCACCAATGAAGAAGTCCCCGGTAAAGATGATGCGTGCAGATCTCCCAGTCTTCACCTCCACGTCTGCCATCCCATTTGCGCCGCCGGCGATGAGCGCTCCGTCTGAGATCAAGCAAGAACCGGCAGTCAAGGCCGATCCGGAGGAGCCGGCAAAGTCGGTCTGGGATATCCCGGAAACTCCGCAGATGCAATAGTGCGCTGTACCGCTGACCGAGGAGTTGGAGTGGAAGCACTGTTAGAGATTTGGCTTCTCACAGTCCTTTAAAAGTTTTTTTGTTCGTTTTGTCTCCTTTGCCCGACGCTTCTTAAGTATAGCCCCTTTGCCCTGTTGATCTGGCTATATGAGCCGCATAGGTACTTGGAGTTCGCCGTCTTGATACCCTCCCGTCCGAGTTATTCCCTTTCTTCTTGATTCTCTGGTTTCTCTATGAATACTATAAACCTCTTTTCTTGTACCTAATCATGGACTTTGATCCTGCCATTGAAGCAATTAGAGACATTCTCGACGTAAAGCCATGATTGGTCAAAATGTCTATAATCGTGACATGGTACCGAGATCTCATGTAACCTCGTGGGCGTCCGCGAAAAGCCTTGGCACGCGGAGACTCGATATAGCGGGATTATGCGCGTCAACGTGGACGGATCAACGTCAGCGATTTGCTGCGGCTACCCGTCGGCCCCGAAATTTTACTTTGGTGGGGAACCCATTACAGCGCACGTTTTACGCATCCCAACCTAAGTCGGCCAATTGACCGGGTTCTTATCTTGAAGTGATCGGAGATACTCGAATCCTGTTACACATATTCGGCTGGAATATCGCATCTCATCCTCAGACATTTTGTAGATTTTGCAATTCACCGCTCATCGAAATTGTGAGACGTGGCTCAGTTGGAGCTTTCACTTACTGTCTCTCAAACTACGTCACCAGCCAGCGCCTTTACGAACTTGGCCAGCATCGGGAACCTGACTCATCTCGAGTTCGTCTCATCTCATCTTATCTCAATTTCTCTCACTTAGACCGACAACCCAATATACACACATCTCCATCAGCTCACCATGGCGTTCACGATGCACTCCCACTCGGGGCAATTCTGCCCCGGCCACGCAAAGGACCAGCTCGAGGCTATCATCCAGCATGCGATTAGTATCGGCTACAAGACCATGGGTCTGACGGAACACATGCCCCGTCTCGAGATTGGGGACCTCTATCCTGAAGAAGTAAACACTACAATCCCCATCATATTCCCCAGAGATAACCATAACTCTTAAGAGACTGCATCCTGACAATCTTGACCAGCTCGAAGAAGGAGACCCCCAAACAGCCCTCTCCATCCTCGCCCCCCGCCACGAAGCCTACCTCGCTGAAGCCCAACGCCTGCGCGAAAAGTACGCCCCGCAAATCGACCTCCTCATCGGCTTCGAAGGGGAGTGGTACCGCCCAGCCTACGGTCCTTTCATCAAGTCCCTCGCGTCCCACCCGGCGGTGGACTACTTCATCGGGTCCCTGCACCACGTCAACGCCATCCCCATCGACTACAGCCGGGAAATGTACGTCGACGCCATGAAGTCGGCCGGCCCCGATGAGGAGAGCATGTACGCGCGGTACTACGACCAGCAGCACGAGATGCTGACGGCGCTGGAGCCGCGCGTGGTGGGCCACTTTGACCTCGTGAGGCTCATGAGCGAAAACCCGGGGAGGGATGTGAGGCTATGGAAGGGGGTGTGGGAGAAGATTGTGAGGAATCTGGAGGTCGTGAAGGGGTACGGGGGCTTGTTGGAGTGTAATAGCAGTGCGTTGAGGAAGGGTCTTGATGAGCCTTATCCGTGTCGGCCTATTGCAGAGGTGAGTTCTCCCCCCCTCCTCACCCTCTTCTTGTTCCTTTCTCCAGAACATCGAAAGACATCTTGGAGTGTGTTAGCAGTCACTGATTTCTTGCGACTAACTCTTATATGACAGGCATGGTTGGCAATGGGCGGGCGCTTCACATTCTCAGACGACAGCCACGGCATCGCACAGGTTGCGACGAATTACAAGCGCAACGTGATCTACCTCGAGAGCCTGGGCGTCAAGGAAGTTTTCACTTTTGAGCGCGGGCCCGTGGAGGGGGTCAACGGGGATGCCAAGGCCATGTTGCGGGAAAAGGGTGTTGCGTTGGCGGCGTTTCGGGAGAACTTCAACTAGAGGAGGCGTGAGCGCGATAGAGTTGTAAACAAAGAACACGTAAGAGAAAAGAAAACAGCTGGTGTAGAGAATAGACGTAGAGGTGTGAGATAGATGAACGTTATGGCAAAGGCCCACGCATGTTCGGTTCCATTCTATTACTCATTGTGCAATTGATCTAGCATCCATCATCTCCCTGTGATCGATATTTCAAGCGATTGCTCATCAAATTCCGGTGCTTTCAATGCAGGCAGGAACGTATAAGAATTGTCAAGTGAAGCGCCGGCGATGAACCATGATCTCAAGTCTTGAATTCCAGGGACTTGAAGCACACAATTCAATCACAGCTAACAATATGCCACTCAACATCCTTTCAGATGAAGTAAAAAAATTTGAGAGGGTACCTGTGTAACAGGACCGTCCTGACCATTGATCCCACCACGAACCCTAATATATCCCACAAAAACTCAAACCCCGAGTTCTCATGCACCATCACCAAACCACCACCACAACCAAAACAAAACTCACGATACCTTCAGAGAAGGTGAAAAAAGACTGACCCCCACCCGATTTGAACGGATAACCTTTCGATCTGGAGTCGAACGCGCTACCGTTGCGCCAGAGGGCCATTTTGTTTGTTGTGCCGAATCTCAAGCTCGAGAGGCGGAGTTGACGATGCAGTCGGGAAATGGGTCTATGAATGGAAGCGGGGTGGAGTGGCGCCTGCAGAGTCGGACAACGGAGTCTTTGGAAATGAAAGTGGGCCTCATGAATTAAGGGCAAGTGTGCCGCTTTCATGCAGGACAAGAAATGCAGACTCATTCTCTCGGGTAAGACGCTGCAGAACGATTGGCGAGTCAAGAATTTCTACATGATTCGAGGGTTTAGTCATTCCAGCAGATATTGGGGTCTCAATTCATAGTTGCATAGAACAATTTCGACGTATAGCCAAAACCAAGGCACCTGTACTAATTGACACCTAGAAGGCGGAGACAGCACTGCGCCCTTGAGACCTGACTTAGGTTGTCATCCAAAGCTACCAAGCTAGGTCAGGCAATCGCAAGTAGGCTTTTCAAGCTTTTCAAGAGCCTCTTGATCCAAGTCAGGCGAATTAGACCTGGCTTTCAGCCCATGGACTTATCGACTCGCACCGAAAGTGGTGAAACTTCATCTGGCTGTTGAAGATGCATCCAACTAGTCTCAGCCATTGCCGCTTTCGGTGCAAGTGTCTGTTACTTACTTTTCCAGCACCCTTTCTTCTTCTGTCTGAAAGCTTGCGAGAGAGGAGCGGGCGGCCTTGGTAGGTTCGTCACTGTTGAAGCATTTTTTTGTCAATTTTTGCAAGATCCTTCGACTCATCCTTTGCATCGACAAGATCAGTAAGAACTCGCAGATGCACACGAAGATATTGAATCCCGCCTTTCCACTAGCGTTCCCAGAACCCCGGATCTCATCCGAGAAGAGCTAAGACAGAGGGGTTTGCGGGAAGTGTGTTTGCATTCTTGGACCATGAATTGGCATACACCACTTGAGCCGGATGCGGCCGACCTCGATGACCTCATTGGACTGGCATGGTTGTAAGTCAGCCCTAAGAAAATAGCCTCGTGCTTTAATAGGAATAAGCTTTAGCCCGTCAATTTAGTCTGCATCTCCGACCCCCATGGATGCTTTGCCATTGAGCCACTGGTCGTGTAGTGTAGGTACTTGAAGACGCCTTGCCGTGGTCGTCCTTGTCCTGATGCATCACCCCGGCTTCATCGATGAGGGACGACCAGGCGGTCTCCGCAAATGGAACAACTTTGTTTCGTAGAAACAAATACCTGCCTGATTTCTAGCTTACTGGCTTTGAGGAGCTGGTAGATAAAACAAGCGTTGCCTACCTTGTCACGATAAAGCTCGAGCAGCTTTCGGCTCCTCATATCTAATCCGTGTCCTGATAGCCCAGGAACCAAAAACGCATCATGACTGTGATAAATAGTCAATCTCTCGGCGGCGTCTTCGTCTTGGCCGGCTTCGCCGCTGCCCAGGGACAAGGAGACGTCGACCCCTTTGCGCCCGTCTACGCAAACTGTCCCTCAGGCTTGGCGGTGCGGTCCGCTTCAGAGGTAAGTTGAGGTTTACCCCATGAACTTCAGGGATAGCTATTGACTTGTCATTTTCAGGGACTCTCACGATCGGAGTCATCATGGAAGGTAAGTCGTGGCGAAAAGGTTGTGCCTGCGCTCAGCTCGTACCTCGCATTGGCAAATATCTCTGGATTCGATGTCCAAGCCTACATCCAGCGCCTCAATACCTCCAATTATCCCGTCGTTGGTCTCTCCATCTCCGGAGGAGGCACGCAATCAGGTGTTGGAGGTCTTGGTATATGGCAGGCTTTCGATGCCCGCAACCCAGCTGCCGTTGCTGCTCGTACGGGTGGTTTGACGCAAGTTCTCTCATACATCACTGGTCTAAGTGGCGGAGGTGCCTTGACCGTGAGCACATTGTAAGTCTTGACGATTATTCTCTAACTTACTTCGTCTCTCTTTCTCCACTCAATATAGAATGCTCACATTTTTCGCAGAGCTGCCAATGATTTCATTTCCATAAGTGCTCTAAGAAAGCAAATCAACTTCACTGTGGATTACACCCTGGGTCCCGACGGCAACATCACCACATATCTAACAGACATCTTTGAAAATGTTGGCGCAAAGGCAGAGACGGGACTCCCTGTCTCCGTCGCAGATGCCTTTGGCCAATTCTGGGCAACCTATCTCCCAGAGAACCGTACTTATGGCAACTTCTCTGATCTCGCCCAATCCGGAACGGTCTTCTCTTCAGGCGAAGCCCCAATGCCCATCATAGCCCTCTCCGAGGTCATCCCCGGACAATCACCCACAATCGGTGGCATCATGTGGCCTGGGAGAAACAACACCAACGGATTCAATCTGACTTCCTACGAAGTGACGCCCTTTGAGTTTGGAAGCTGGCGAGGTGGAAGAATCCAAGCCTTCATGCCGACAATGTACCTCGGAACCTCCATGTCCAACGGCACGGCCCAGAACAGCAGCGAGTGCGTCCAGGGGTTCGACAAGTTCACCTTTATCCAGGGATCTACAGCCGACGCTTTCGACGCGTGGTTCATTGACGACTGGTACGACACTCCAATCTTTGCCAAGCGGGCGCTCAAAACGGGCCCGCCATCCACCTCGGTCATCGTGCCTCCCCCTCAGTTTGAAGACGACGGCCGCGTGATCCTCGTCAACCAGACCGCAGAGTCCTTCAACCAGACATTCAACGAGTCTCTGTGGGCCACCTACCCGAACCCCTTTGAGAACTACAACCCCGCCATGCAAGGGATTGACGAGCTCCTCCTCGTCGATGGCAGCCTCGGCGGGGAAACGAACCCCATCCGGCCCCTCATCATCCCCGAGCGCCAGGTCGACCTGGTCATCGTGTACGAGGCCTCCTCGGATGCGCAGTACAACTGGGTAAACGGCACCAACCTCGTCAACACGGCGCAGTCAGCGGCCCAGGGCAACATCCCCTTCCCGCGGATCCCCGACGTCGCGACGCTGGTGACGCAGAACCTGACCAAGCAGCCCACCTTCTTCGGCTGCGACGCCGCCACGTCGCCGCCCACGCCGCTGGTGCTCTACTTGCCCAACTCGCCGTGGTCCGGCTACAGCAACTTTTCCTTCTTCAAGTCCTCCTTCACGGACAACGAGTTCGACCTCACCGTCGACAACGCCTTTAACCTCGCGACCTACGGCAACGGTACGGTGGACGCAGTGTGGCCCGCCTGTCTCGCCTGCGCGACGATCCGCGGAAGTCTGATCAGGGCCGGTATTGACCTGCCTGAGCAGTGTCAGGAGTGCTTCCGCCGCCATTGTTGGAACGGGCAGGTTGCTACTCGTGCAATCACGGCGGACGATCTCGATCCCAAGCTGAGGCTCAACTCGACCTTGTCGTATGCTGAATGGAATAAGACGTATTGGAGCAGTCAGACGAGCACGGGTGGTGCTAGCGGCAGAGGAAGTGGCGGGAGCAGCGGCACCGGGACCGGAGGCAATGGCGGCGGTGGTGCCTCATCCACACCCTCGGCATCGGCCACGGCGAGCCCCTCTGGTGCACCGAGTTCGGCCGAACTTGCACGAGTGGCGGCTGCTGTGACTGTGGCTTCTCTGGTTGCTCTGATAGCATTGCTATAAGCTAGGATTATGGGGTATCATTTCTACACTTAATATAACCAACAAGTTCTTTCAAGAACTGAAAAAGACATTGTGTTTGTGTGGCATCAGCAGCTCAGGGGCAAACGGCCCGTAGTCAGGATGTGCCTGCTCCATGCCAAGGACATCCGCAAAAATTTCTCTTGCCTGTGCACACAGTAACGGCATGTTGCTCAGTAGACCCTGGGCAAGATGCATCCAGTCCGTTATTCCAGAGAGCTTCAAGCGAAGACTCTAGTAGTTGCGTGAGTCAGCAAGGCCGTACCTTCAAACACAAGAAAAGGAGTGTGTCCGATCTGATCTCACCTCAAGTTGTTCCTTGACATCATTGTCTTCCTCCAAGGGTGCCGTCACTCTCATGGCTCTCTGCGTATGGACGACGTATTTGGCAATCTTGTACATCTTGGAACAGCCGTCCAGCACGTTGTTCAAATCACATCCTTCTTCCTTCAATCCTGCCAAGAATTGGATAAATTGGCCTATGACCCTGACATTGAGATGAGCCTCTGATCCTGCGGGCTCCTCGAGTGCCGACCACAAGAGTATCAAGCTGGCCATGATAGGATAGCCGAGAAGAACCCTGTCGGAAGTGTTAGTAAGCTTTACAGAAAATCAAGGATTTTTGAAACTGACCATATATTTACATAAGATTGAGGTGGCATCACCCGTAGAAGATCAATGATTGCCCGAGCCGCCGACGTACACTTGGAGTGTGACTGCTCTATGCTGGGAAAGGCGCCCCTGTTCACCCAGTCCGAGTACAGCGAGGACGACGGCTGTATGCTCGTCGCATTCTTGAGTCGCGCCAGATTGATGTTGGTCTTGATCAGAGTGCTGAAATAGATGAAATGCATCAGGGCGGTGTGCATGTCCAGCGCTCCTGTCGTCGAGGGGGTGGAGGGGTCCGGTCTCGAATCTTGCGGGAGCGAGCTCTTCCACTCTTCCAGCTCACAATTGGACAGTATCATCATCATATGATGCTCCGTGCCTGACTGGAGCTGAAGATTGTGTGGGGAAAACTTTCCATGGAGTGTGACTTGAGTCCTTGATAGTTGTGCCATGCTACTAAGGAGGCACGGCGAGTGCGAGATGCCATCAAAAACGGTGGCGTTCTTGGCTGGAAGCTCAACGGTGACATCGTCATGAGCAAAGGGGTGAGATAGTCCATACTTTGCCATCATATCGGTGTTGAGTATATGTGTTGCCCAAAACACCCGCTTACGCCGCGCCGACTCGACGGCATCGAGGTTGGCATAGGTTTCCCTCTTGTGCAACCCAATGATCTGCGCGGTTCGGGCCGCCGCAGAAGCCAGCTGAGCTGTCGTGCGCGCATCGGCCGTCTGCAACGAGAACGTTGCTATAGCCAGCAAGGCCTCACAGGCCAACACGTTTGTCCCCTGAAGGAGGAGTTCGGGGACGATGGTGTATGCGTTCTTGTAGTATCCCCAGCTCAAGCCGCCAAAGCGCTCAAAGGAATCATTCGCGGTCCTCCACCGCATGGCGGCCCCGAACATGGCGTTTGCAATCGCGCGCCTGGCCGAAGTATCACAGTCATTTTGATCGGCGTGAACCCCGTACTGTTTGTCAGTATGCCCTAAGAATGTCTCCCTCGTCATGGCGGGACAGAAGAGCTGCACTTCCTCCATGACGGTGACTTCCAAATCCAAAATGTAGTCTTGAGGCGGAAACCGTGCAAAGGTGCTTCGGCTGAAGGGCCTCCGATCTACAGTTGCCTCAATCTGACTTCGAGCGTTGCGAAGTCCTTCTAGCACGGAAGTCCGCCCGAACAGATCTTTGGGGAGGAAAGGGAGAGCATAGGGTGGCACCCTTTCGCTCCGGCTGGGCCCAGGATCGGCCGGATTACGCTGTCGTTGTTCTGCGGCATGACTCTGTATTTTCTGCGCCAGACTTTTCGGTACCTTTATACGACGTTCGGTAGGTTGGGAAAGCAAAGTATTAACGAGGCCTTGGGATTGACCTTTTGGATCCTCCAGGGACAACTGGCCACTGAGACTGCCAATTTCAGCCACATCGGGCGCCTCGGCACTCTGGCGTTTTCCTCCTAGCTCGGAATCAACTTTGTTTCTGGGCAGAACGTCAGCAATCATCGACAGAATAAGCACCCGCACTTGGTACTGACTTCCGCCCAGGGCCTCTCTTCCTGCGCTCAGTGTATACGCAGGGTACGCCCGACCTAGTGCAGAGTCCACAGGCCGGTTCACCCCCATCGCAGCGTCTTTTGCGTGATTTACAATAGGCACATGCCTGTGAATGGTGATCAGTTTAGTTCATATCGACCCCGACTGGATGGTAGGGATGCGGATTTGCTTACACTATAAATCCGCTTCTTAGTGACTTCCTCCGCATTGCTCTCGACGGTACTGGTGGCCTCGGCGACACCGGCCATGTTTGCTAGGTGGTCTCTTCGCCCCTCGGAGATACCTTGAATAGAGAAAAGAGCTCTTGTTTGATTCCGCTGGAAAGATGGGCAAACAGTGTGCTTCATGCGGGAGTTGTCGTGGGTAGTCGGGGGGGATGTATAAGTGGGCGGATATTATTAAGCTTCCGCCCTTTGTGTAGTAGTCGGGAGAGATGGCGGATACAACTGCGGATGTTTCTGGGATGTTTTGTATCCCCCGCTACAGTCTTTCTTGACTAGCTTACCCCAGCTTTCCGCAAATCAGCGTTCAGAACGGCCTTAGACTATCATCAAATCGGAGACATAATTATATCCGCCGAGTCAATGGAAGTTCTGAACCAAGGTGCTTCCTCCACAATTGCGCCATCTCATCCTTCCTCGATTCTGCACTTTCGACGTCCAAAGTCCCGAGTCATTGCCAAACGGGTCGGAAGAGGCATCGTAACCTCCGACCTTGCGTAATAATGGCGGAGTCGTATCACTATACCGTCGGACTTTCAGTCTCAACCGCACAGACGGAAAGTTCAAGTAAAGAGTATGTTATCAAGTGTATAAGAGGACGCGAGAATCGCGACGAACACCAAGCGATCAACACACAACGATAGCAGACGACAGCAATCATTTCAGCACGTCATATCTGGAACACTTACCAGATCATCCCCTCCAAATCACGAAGATGAGCTCTTTCAAGAACGTCGCTCTCCTTGGCGTAAGTCCACACCCCAGTCTCAGAAGTCAGAGCACCTGAGATGCTAAGAAGTCTTCAGAAAGGCCTCTTGGGAACCGCAATCACCTCTGAACTTGCCAACGCTGGCTTTAATGTCACGGTATTCGGCCGCGCTGAGTCTGCTCCAGAAGACCTCCCCGCTGGCGTGCACTACAAGACAATCGACTACTCCTCAGTCGAGACCATCGCCACGGCCATCAAGGGGCAGGATGCCATCGTCTCAACACTCAGCAAGGGCGGTCTTCTCATCCAGAAAACCATCATCGACGCCGCTATCAAGGCCGGCGCCAAGCGCTACATCCCTTCCGACTGGGGCTCCTTCACCACCGACCCCAAGGCGGCGGCCGAGCTTACCGTCATGATGAAGCCCTTTACCGACACCCAGAACTACCTGAAGCAAAAGGTCGGCGAAATCGAGCACACGATCTTCTCCGTCGGCGGCTTCACGGACCTCGTCGTCA
The DNA here is from genome assembly GCF_027942845.1 of Colletotrichum fioriniae. Taxonomy (NCBI): domain Eukaryota; kingdom Fungi; phylum Ascomycota; class Sordariomycetes; order Glomerellales; family Glomerellaceae; genus Colletotrichum; species Colletotrichum fioriniae. The sequence goes on from NW_027076842.1 coordinate 2,071,584, forward strand.
AGTTCCCCATCGCCTTTGACTACGCGAACAAGACGGCCGCCGTGACGAACGGGGGCCACGCCCGCTTTGCCAGCACCAGTCTCGCCGGTATCGGCAAGGCGGTCGCGGGCGCTCTGAAGAACCCCGAGGCGACCAAGAACCGCAATCTGAAGATCCAAGAGTTCGAGGTTTCTCAGGCGAAGCTGCTTGCGCTCGCGAAGAAGTACTCGCCGCCCGGTACCGAGTGGAAGGAGACTGAGCTTGACGGTGAGGTTGAGCTGGAAAAGTACCTGAAAGCCGCACAGGAGGATCCTACCAACGAGTTCGCTATGTTTGGTCTAATCAAGGCTGCCCTACTTAGCGGCCGATACAAGTCTTCTTACGACAAGCTCGATAACGAGCTTGTGGGCCTCCCGGTTCTGACGGAGAATGATCTGGAGGCTAAGTTCGCGGAGGTGTACAGTCTTTAGACCGGTTTGCCACTCCACAATCTACACAGTCAAAATACCTAGTGTGGCCTACTTGTAATAAGGCTATGATGAGCAGAGAATGAACTCTATTTGCAACCATTTTAGCAGTAGAGAATAGACTTCATTCAGGCAGCTGTGGCGTCGTTGTGTGCGCCTAGAGAATGACTAATCGACAAATATGTGATAGCCATTTCCTTTCGCGGACGCAATTCTTGCGGTATCAAGCACGAATAAAGTCAATGTTCGTTGGTTTTCTATGTACAACAGAACTATCGAATGAGCGACATCGTCAAGCGAACATGCATAAACGAGCGTTGAAATGTAGTGGTTCCGATCGCCTCAACAGAAAGAACGTTTGGCTCGGATAGAATTATGCTTCAACGCCTCGAAACCATCGCATCTAGTCTAGAAGCCTAGTAGTCATAATGGGCCTATCATAGTCGCGAGGAAGGAAGAAAATTATGTCAATCACGCCACAAACATTGGTGTAACATTGCTAGAATTCTAGTCAGCTACAACTTTTCAATCCTAAGTCTGTTCACTTAGTGCATTTGAACACTCCAACACCCTGTAACCAAACTCATATTAAACACGACATAATGTAACCCTTCAAAGGAGATAGCGCTTGAAAGTTAGAGGATAGAACTCATATTGCCATGGACGGTGCACCACACTGACAACCCATGCAGTGCAACGACATCCACTCCATCACGAAATAAAGATACATGGAGAATACAAACAGCAGAGTATCTAATGGTCACAGATGCGCCCGCATGTACCCCGGGCCAACGTGATCTAGACCACCACTCCAACCTGAGATGCAAATCGAATGCCGCAGTGACAATCAAAAGCCTGTTCCATCCAAATGTACAAAACCCCATTGTCGTCTAGATGATAGGGTGAAATGGACCAGGTCTGACATCTGATATCACTCGCTTCCCTCCTCTTTGCAGGCGCCCTCATTTCGCATTCAGGATTGCTTGCTTCCAAGCCCGCGCCGTCGATTCTTGGCAACACATCCCCCGGGCAGCTACTACAAAGATTATGCAGTGTTCCAACTTCCCGCAGGATGGCGCTCTCTCCAGTGTCCACACTCCACAAGCGCGCGAATCTTGGCAAGGGGGCGGCACCCCTTTCGATCCTACTGCCAGCCCGGGACGTCCGGCAGACAGGCCTAGCCGGTTGCCGCTGAGCATCGCAACATGAGACCCAGGGGAGGAAGAGCAACGGAGAAGGGGGGTCCTGGAGTGGGGACGTAGGGATGGCGTGAGAGCACTGGGCAGTCAAAACTGCTTCTTGTAGGGGGGTGTGGTGTTGGCGTGACAGTACCTTGGAGGATCACGTTGGCTGGAAGCCTGGAATGGTCTCTGAAATCAATCCGCTGGCTGCCACTGGATAAGGGCCCTCGTCAGCCATGGGATAGCCGAATTGCATGGCCGTTAGAAGGCCAGCATGGGGAGAGTGAGGTTATGTTTTGGGGAAGGGGGTTGAATTCACTGCAGCACCATATCTAAACCATCTTCGTGTTGCCATGCTGAAGCTGCCATTATCAAACTTCAAGACATCAGGTCATTATCTCGAGTCAGTTTGAGTTTCATGATCTGTATACTTCTTCTTATACGCCGGGTTATTATGAGAGTTTTCGTATATGCCAGTGTATCCTTAGCGTTTTTGGACAGTCTAAAGCTCCAAGGCGAATACGATTAATATCCAAGACCCACTCGCCACACGAAACGGCTATCGAGACCACGGCAACAACAGATGGGTCCCAGAACGTTCCGTGTCAGTTGTCGATTTATCGGCCGATCGGACAAGAGAGAGGGGGAGAGAGGCAGCCGAGGAGCCCTTTGATCCACTGTGACAGAGAAGCTGGTCTCGTTGGAATTTGCACAGGGCGGAGTATCTGACCCGTAGATGGATATTTGGGAAGATATTGGCAGGCAGCCAAATCTCTAATCGTAGAGAACTATATCTCAGGGCCCTCGTGAGGATCAATCTAAGCGTGCTATAAGAGAAAGTACAAATACTTGCTCCTTGTTGAACTTGTTGCTCTAGACTGTGGACCGTGGACGCAAGTTCGCAAGCTTATCCCACGGGGGTTGCTCCCGTCTTCCCCCCTTTCCTCCCAACTCCAATTGCCTAAATTATCGAGGATGAAGCCGATAATTGTCGCGTTGATCATAAGATCAAGCCGTCGTGTGTGCCAGTGCTCCTGGAAGAAGGATAAAACAGTCCAACAACCCAATCACGCCTGCAGCATCACCTATTGCCAAGGAAATTCTGTCTCGTCGTTTGAGCATCGAGTCACGGAAGCGTCCCCCTTTCGGATCGGTCCGCTGACCGATGTCGCTGTTGTTGGCGTCATCGACTTTTCGGCTCCCGTATGTGCTCCCACTCTGTGCGTAAGGATTGCCCGAAAGAGTAGTACAGATAACCACCATCAACAACTACCCCTTGACCGATGCTCGTTGATCGTTGATCGTTGACCGTTGACCGTTGGCCGTTGATGAACCCAGATCGACGCAGCATGGCAATGGTTATCACCGGCAGTGCGCCGTTGGCTCCGGGTAAGTATTCTCACACACTAGCACGCGAGCGGGTGCGTGTACTGTAGTCTCCGGGAAGGCTTCCTCCTCCCCGTTGCGGCGGTGATACCCCCGCCTCGCTTCACCATCGTTCCTCGTCCCCCATCTCGCTGATGTCGCCGAGCCGCCGAGGCGACGCCGAGGTAAATGGGGTTTCTCGAAATCCCATCTAAACATGTCCATGCCGGTCGGGGCGCGTTGCGAGAAGGGCCAATCATACATGGCTGCATCATATCTCCCACATCACGGACAATAGAGCGCCCGTTTCTTTCTTTTCTCTTTCTTCCTTTTTGCTGGTATCCAACCGAGGGAGGAGGAGGGTGGCCGGCCCGTTATTCAATGTCAAGAAAAGGCCTAGAACAATTTCAGAAGCAAGTTTGACAGCCCCCGCTAACGGGCGTTTTGGTGGCACCCCCTTTCTGTCTTGCAGCTCGTGGGCGGCGATCCCCCATGCGAGCAAAGTTGCAGAAAGGCCAGGCGTGGCAGAGAAAGCTCCCCCGGAGCTAAGCTAGTTGACGGGTCCCCTTTTAGCGTTCCCGCGGGAAATTTCGTAGCCGTTTGAAAACACATGAGTCGCGTCATTTTGTTGCCATTCTGGGTAATCTCTTGACTAGTCAGGAGGTAAAAGGTTAGGGATTATGATACTAACAATGAAGTAAATGAAAGGGAGAAAAGTGACGCGAACCTATCAAATGGCGGTGGAGTTTTGGGCAGCGAGAATGAGGTTCACTCATTTTGCGTAATTAGGAAAAAATTAGTATGGTATCCAGCTTTGGGCAGCGACACACCACCACCACGCCCACCGCGCCCAGACTAAGCCTTGAGAAGTTTAGCCAATGAGTGACGCCCCGGTTGCCATTCTCGGAAGAGCCCCGTAGTTATCCCCGTGCTTCGGGCCCGGTGGATCTCGGGACACGCCAAACGGTAAGCGACCGCGGGTGCGACGGCGCGGAACAAGCGGGGGACCCACTCGGGGCTCAGTGGTTGATTTTGTCGACGTCGCTCTTTACCCCTTCCGAGTTAGAATCCCGCCCGACCTGCATCATCGGCCTTGCAGCTTGCAGGAGCATCATACCTGTTGCAAACGAGTTCTCCCCTGCACTTTGCTCCCGGCATCTGCCATCACATCCCTAATTGAGATGGAGCGGGCAGAATCCCGCTGTGGTTCTGCCTAACCACACTCTGCTCCCGCCTATTCGGGATGTCTTTCCTCATTTCTCAAGCTCCCCTGTATCATCAGCAAGCCCGTCGCGGCTCGCCTTTAGAGTAATTGTCCTATCTTATCAGAGATACCCCTTTAGCACGCGACTTCACGGGTCTGATTAGGGCTACTCTCTACGGCCCAAGAAAAGGGAGCAATATTGCGCTCTCGCCGGAGCACTCAGGCTTTCCGCAGTCGGGGACCCTCTTCGGCATGGGGCACCTTCGGGTGCAGTCCCGATGCCCGGAGGCTCCGGCGCTGGCTCCGTCAACAGTGTCCTGTCCCCGCTATCTTTCCTATCAGGCTTACCTTATCTCACCCAACGGTTTTCGGAACGTCCGACGTTATCCCTGGCGGCATCAACATCCGTAAGTTACCACTTCGAAACGAAACATTGCGCAAACCAATTCCCCCAAAAAATGAGTGACCGAAAAGAGAAAGAATGCCCAACCCAAATCAGATATCGCGTATTTTTACCGAAATTTCTCCCCGGGCAGAATATGCCCCTTCTTTTTTCTTTACTTTTTCTGCTTACCATTCATGACCCCAGGTAAGTTAACCTTTTGTCAGACTGCTACGATATCGGCGGTTGCGGCTTCCTACTCTACCTACGGATACGTGACGTGGGTGCATGCTTCCATAAGCCCTCCCTTTCCTGCGTTCCATATGCTGTTTTCTCCCTTGGGAAGGATTATCCTTGCTCCGTTGCGCCTAGCTAGACATGAATAATCAGATTAACCTTTTCCCCTTCCTCTTACCCCAAAAAAGCTCCGACTGACGTGCGATCTGCTCAAACTCTCAACCAACTCCAAATCAACTTCACCCCTTCACAACGTTACACCGACTTAATCCCGTGCATATCGAAAGAGAGGCAGAAAACCATCATCTTCAGCCGCAATTGAATACAGTCATCACCACTAAGATCATACATCGTAGCGTCCGTCACACGATCATCTATACTCAAAATGAAGATCAAAGCACTCAACGTCTACCCTATCAAGGCTCTCCGCCCAATCCAAATCACCGCGGCAACCCTCACCGCGCAAGGCATCCTTCACGACAGGACCTACATGCTATTCAAAGTAAACCCGGATTCGACCCTCCGCAAGATGCAGCTCTCCACCTTTCCCCAATGCGCTCTCTTCTCCCAGGAGATCGTTGGCTCTCCCGATGATGAGGGCGGCGAAGAGATCCTTGTAAAGTACAACATTCCAACCCCGCCCCTCATCGATCACCATATTCTTCAGGATACGACCCTTTCGATGCCTCTCGTCCCAGATACATCGTCTCTGGAGCCCATTTCCGTCGACCTTCACGGAAGTCCTGCCGAGGCACTCCGCATGGGGGAGCCATATGACGCTTTCTTCTCCGCCTGCTTCGGCTTCCCCACAATCCTGGTACACATCGGCTCCGGCCGCCGCCGTGTCCTCGGCACCCTCGCTCCAGGGTCATCTTCCAAGCAGCAACAACAGCAATCGTCCTCTCTATTCTCCTCAATCACATCATATCTCCCCTCCCTCTCATCTCTCTCCAAGTCTGAAGCTGAAGAACAAGCCTGGCTCACCTTCACCGACTGCGCCCCTTACCTCATTACATCAGATTCTTCCCTATCTTACCCCTCCCTGACCTCCTTTCAAAATCCGGATGCCCCATCCACCGTTATGCCCAAAATGCGCCCCAACATTGTTGTGGAAGATTCCTCCGAGGCACCCTTCGCCGAGGACTTTTGGGCGGAGCTGTCCTTGCCCGCCTCCTCCAACGCCAAGCTCCTCCTAACGGCCAACTGCGGCCGTTGCACATCCCTCAACGTCGATTACGCCCTCGGCCGCGCAGCTCCCGGACCTGAGGGGAAGCTCCTCAACACTCTGATGAAGGATCGCCGCGTTGACCCGGGCCACAAATACGCCCCCGTTTTTGGTCGGTACGCCTTTCTGGAGGTCCCTTCCGTGGGAGACGGGTCTCTGGCCGGGAATGGGACGGTTCAGGTCCGCGTGGGCGACCAAGTCGTCGTCACCCGACGCAACGCCGAGCGGACAGTCTTTGATTGGGACATACCGGCTCTCGCCGCAAAGAAGACCGTTGTTGTTGTTGCATAAAGGGTCCATATCCGCAGATCAGATTTCCTGATGTTGGTGGTTGCAGCCCACTTCCCATCCACATTATTCTCCCCTCCCCACTTGGGCAGCCATCTTTTTGTTTTCCACTTTTCCTGCTCTAGACTAGAATGGGTAACTTTCTTCACAAGACGGCCATAGCACATGTCATCTCTCACGATTCCCACATGTCCCAAAGGGGGAAGAGAAGGAAAAGAAGAAATAACCGCGGAAAACGGGTAGCATTCTAGATGGAGTCAAGTCGTTGCCCGCACCGTTGGCTGCACCACGAACCAGAAAAAGGAAACTGGGCACACGAGGGGAGGGACTATCACATGTGAGGTTCTCGCTACATACGGCATCATATTACCAGGTGGACGGGCGAAGGTAGAGCTGGGAAGCAGAAGCAGGATGTAAGAAAAAAGGGCAGAATGCCGTGTTACCTATCTGAACCCCTCGCGCTGCGCGCATCACGTCTTTTCCCGCACAAACCCACCTTTTCGAATCCCTAACCCCCCTCTGCATCGTGAAAACATCCCTGTCATCATCTCCTGATCTCACGAAAATGATAACGCAACTAGAAAACACCGCGGCTCTCCATTGCTTAGAGAGACCTTTTGAGGATCGAGATAAGAGCCTCACCGCCATTAACATATGCAATCAGGTCCAATCAGTCCCTTCCCTTGAGGTTGCCGATAGATACCTCATCTACGGAGTATCTGTACTCCTTCCCTCCCTCCCTCTCTCTCATGGGCTAGAGTTGCCAATGACACCATCCCAATCCCCAAGTTTCATATGCCCGTTACCTTTGTGTAACCCGAAAAAAAGCGCCACTCGCCTTTCGGCGTTAGCTGACGGGCAAAATAAATAAAGCGGGGAACACAAATTTATACCCGCCAGGGTGCTGCTCCGTCTTCCTGATACCCCAGATGCCCAGATCCCTTTGATTAATAAACTAAAAGGGGAGATGATGTGTGGAAATGCGGTGCATCTCGCTGGAACTGCACCCAGCGGATAAACATAAGATACCACGCCATATTCTCAAGAAACATCGAGAGATTCGGCGAGGCTTCCCGCGATCCTCCCTCCCCCCCTAAAAAAGAGCAAACTTTTCCATCCTACGGAGTACCTGTCCATCTATGTATCCCACGCCCTGCCGACCGGCAAGGCGGGCACAACGGCCCAGCGAGCCAGCCCCGCGCGTAACTTGGCCCCCTTGTTCCCCGGTTCTCCCGTCCGTTTGAACATGTGTGTACCGCGGGCGCCGGCGCGATGGGAAAAAATCCTCAACGGTTCAAGTAGCGGAAGTACCTACATAATCGTTGAAAGAGCAGGAAGAAAAAAAAGAGAGAGAGGAGGGGGCGGGGCGGGCGGGGAGGGAAGGAAGCAGAAGTGCAAAAAGCCAGAACTGTAATTCCCCGATCTTCGCAGCGATTGTGTGATGTGCAGGTATCTATCCGTACCCATTCCAAGTCGATCATTTTCATGTACGAAGTACGGAGGAAGACTTGGTACCTTTTCTGCCCGCTCTACTACTAGGTAATGTAGCCTTGGGTATCTATCTATCTCAATATTTGACATGAGCTACCTAGCTCAAAGTTCATCACAAGTCTCGTCATTTCCTGCTGCATGATGCATCTTAGTCCAAGAAACACTGCGCAGAGTAAGGGAGAATATCATCAGGGCTTGAGACAAGAAGGGAAAAAAAGAGGCGTAACATTAATAGCAATCTTCACCGAGATTGATCGACACAATCTAGCCCCATGAACCAACCCCCATCCATCCCACACCAGAGCCTCAATCTACCTTTCCTTACACCATTCATACGTCGTCACAAAAAAGCCGCCTACTCACATGTTCCTCGACCAATCATCATCATAAGCCACCCATCACAATACTCGCCCAATCCCATCACACACACACCCGTCGTCGAATTCGTCGGTGTAAATCAGCCAAAGGTTACTCCGTAGTCTAGTTTCTAGTCTACCTTAGTCTAAACCACCAACCACTCTCACTCTTACTCTGCCCTTATCACGCACTGCGACACTCCTCGTTTTGTAAGTTTCCATGGGCATATTTTGAACCAACTGCGCCTAGCTACACCATAAAGGATTTTTCATCGAAGCCTTCGCGTAAACCTTCGCCCACTTCGAATCTTACTTAAGAAGATAAAAAGAAAGAGATTTGGGGGGCAAGAGGCAAGTTGGAACCAACCAAGCGATCGACAGACTTCACCGAGAAACAACTCGGAGAAATATGTAATGCAGGTAACCGGCCGGCCCTTTCCTGTCAGATGTAGTCGTACAAGTTGTCAGTGCCAGTGCCATGCCATGCCATGTGTGTCTGTACGCATGTATGTATGTCAATGCCATGCCGAGGTCGCGCCATGCTGTACCCCGAACAACAACCTCATCTTGTACAACCACAAAATCCCCGGATCTACATTTTGTGCAACCTAAACACACAAAAAAAAAAAAAAAAAAAAAGAGACAGCCTTGAATCCGAGACTTGGATAATATCACATCTGCCTATCCGCTAGGTACTCTTCCCCGTTGCCGCCGAACTTTCTTCACCGACTTCTCCCGTTAAAGAAACCAAGGCTTCGAGGCGAGACAAGACGAGACGAGGCGGGTATGGTTACACACACACACACACATCTTCTCTTCACCGGTGACCGGCATCCTCGGACAATAGGTGACACCGAGTGAGCGCGAAAGCGCTCCATCGGCATCCGACGACGTACGTTCTCTTTCAACCAAAAAGAGGCATCCCGCCCACATACCGAAAGGTGTCCAACGTCCCCCAGACTCACAGGTGACATGGCATGGCAGATTCTGTATGACACAAGGGCGGGCGCAGCAACCATGATATGATGGCTAGAAATACATTAGGGTTTTGTTCTTCTATATTAGTGCTTGGCACCTTCTTGGTCTTCCTGCGCCATGGCACGAGTAGAAGAAGCCCATGGCTCTTCAGACCCGGAAAAGCGCTACCTATAGATCTGTTTGACCAACCGGACGCGATACCGTTCTGGCCTGGCAGCACCAAGTCATACGCGAAACCGAAGCGCAAGGGGTTCGATGTGATGCAAAGACTCCTTGGACAACACTCAGCATGATAACTGATCAAAAGGCAAGAACGTAGCGTGAGGAAATAGAAGTATTCTGCGTCAGGAGGTAAAAAGAAACAAAACTCGAAATTGACAAATAACCGCCGTTCCAGTCCATCAGCCTTGCGTGCTGTTGTGACGTGATCTAAGCCCATATTTTTTCTTCTGTTTGCCATGCTCCGTGAACCATTCCCAAAAGACCCGAAATCTATTGTTAGAGAAAGAAACCGTTTCTTCTCGCTAGTACCACTACCAACATCTGTTGCGCTCCCTCGCTCGCCCCCTCGCCTCACTTGCTCCTGCCCCGCCAACTTTGGCGGTTTGCCCAAAGGAAAAGAGAAAAAGGAAATAACCAAGTCGTTGTTTGCCGTAGAATAGGGGTATTGGGCATTGCGCGGCCGAAAAACTCCGTTACGTATTGATCAAAAGCGTGAAATGAAATGGAGAATGGGCGCTGGGTGCGTCTTCTTGCGGTCGAATCAAGGAGCTAGCCGGCCGGAGCGTCGGCGAGCGAACGAGCTGTGGATGGATGATTCCTCCCTGCCGATTTAGGCTCAGTGCCTCATGGTTCCAGATTGTGACCGGGAAAGGTGCCGTCGCATCATTCCCGTCTTCAGCCAGGTACGGAAACTCGAGGGCATCATCGCGCAGGGGCTCAGCTGTTGACACAGGCGCTAGGGCGTGACCCCCTGTGGACGGGATGCGCTCCCCGCCGGGGCCGTTAAGCTGCAGCCAGCTGCAGAGGTGCCTGAGCCAGAGGGTCCCACGTGCGCCATGCAGCACCGAAATTCGGCACCACTGAGCTAAACCAGAGTTAAGACCGAGGACCCTGCCGCGACGGCAGGGGTGGCGGAGCTGGTCCTCTCTGGGTGGTGTAGTCGGCGTGCCTTCAAAACGTCCGGGGAGGGTTGCAAACAGAATGATTGAAAAAACTCAAAAATCGAAAACGGAAAGAGTTGCATGGCTTTTTTCGTGTCGACGGCCGCCGCCAAAAGTGAAGGGATCAAAGGGGGAGAACTCCGCGAAGAGGTATCCGACGTTGTCCGATCCGAAATAATCCTGATTGCCATCGATCGACAGGGCATTTTCTCAACCGCATGCGCCTGGTATTGCGTGTTTGGTGGTGCGTCGCTGTTGGGATGAACCAATATAGTCCTGCAGCGTTTGAACGTCTCAAAAGGGGCCCTAGGCTTGTGTTAGTAGGTGACATCCATCAATTGCAAGATGACACAGTTTGCAACTGCCGTGCCGCATTGTCCACCGACGGGTATTTCCATCTGGAAACCTCATAGGTAATGAAACAAGAGAGGGCAATAAGATCGGGGATCGGATAGGGCGAGACATGTGAGTCTGGGTGGTGACGGAAGGGAGTTTGCGTCATCAGAAGCAACTAACATGTAGCCCGATTTCGAACGAGGTGACTTGCTCGAAGTGAGCGGCAGTGTCTTTGTGAACATACCTCGAGTGCATCCAATGCTAAACCCCCACGTTGCCGGCATGCCTCCATCTTGCATCCCCTCACGGTGAGCACCGTCTTTCCCGCAGTCGGTGTCGTCTGGGGTGCTCAGTCAGGGTGCCGACAAACGCTGCACCTCAGGCGCTTTGAGTGCAGGGCCGGCAGGTGTGTAGCTTGCAATACCGGCACTCGAAGATACTCCAGTGGGGTCCAGAATGGCAGAGGTTGCAGGTCCATTGGATCAAAGTGCTGTCCGACTTGATCATTTTGAACGAGTGGGCGCAGGGGCCCGCGACGGCCATCTTGGATCGAAAGCAGCTGAAAGGCTTGGGAAGCTCGGGGTCTCTGGAAGCCCTGTGCGTTGTGCGCGCGACGTCCTGAGCTGTGTGGTTTTTGGTGCCGGTGCTGCTGTCGGAGTAGGTGGTTGGCCCTGAAGATTGAAAGTGATGGTTCGCTAACAGCTTTCGATTTTGGTGCCTTGGGAGATAAACCTATCGGTTCGGTGGCAGAACGACGGTCAAGCTTCTCCTTGTATAAGGACACGTCTTTTCCTTCTTCTTCTTTTCTCTCTTGGATCTGTGAAATTGGATTAGCATTAGAATAGGCTTTTTATGATTATTTTGAGAGGTGATGCTGCTGTCTTAAACATGAAGTGCTGGCCTGCAGGCGAGTAGGTCGAACTCACTTGAGAGAGAGGTCGAACGTTGATGTGATGTTGACGAGCAAGGGGGTGTATGTTAAATCAAGGTGTCTGAGTTGAAGAACTGAGTCAACTTGGAGTGTTTGGAGAGGATGCTAAACGAAGCGGGCGGAGTGTGGGAAGGGAGGAAGAAAGAGGTCGGAAACATTAAGAATTCAAGAGGATTTCATGAACACAGGAGGATGTGGTTCTTGTTTAAGAGAAAAGGTGAAAGAAGGTTTGCCGGTCGGTGGTGGGTGCTATTGATGGCATGGATGTGATGGGTAAGGATGAGGGCGCGAATGAAGAAAGTGCGGGTGCAAGTGCGGATGCAAGTGCAAGTGCAAGTGCAAGTGCAAGTACGAGTGCTACCGCAAGGCAAGTGCAGTTGCAAAGTGAATCTCAAGGTGAGCGAGGTATCGGTATCCGCAAGGTAAGGTATTAAGGTAGGCCACCCAAGGTAGCAAGAACTGCCAGGGAAGGTGAGGTCGGGTGAGGGTGAGGGTGAGGGTCCATGAGGGTCAGAATGATGTGCCCCACGCCGAATTGTCAAGGAAGGTACGGGATGGTCCGAGGGTTTTGGGCAGGAAAGAACGGAAGCAGGGAAGGAGCCATATAATGTCAAGGAATGTCGAGTAAGGAAGTCGCGCCGACATGGTCAGGAAAAGGAGGAAGGAATGAAGCATATGGAAGGAGCAAGGGAATTGGTGCGATTTGCGCTTGCATGAGAAGAGTGGGAAATAGAGGATAGTAAAAAACTAACAAACTTTAGGAGCTCCCAAAAACCGAGGCAATCAAGCTACCTTCGGTCAAGGTGAGGTAGGTAGGTCGGTAGGTACCTTGGGTTGAGTACAAAGGTGAAATAGCTTAGTATCGTATGGTCAGGTACCTTATGGTAGGTAGGTGCTGCTGTGGTACGGCTGGGAAGGGCCAGTGCCGGGTATGATGATGTAGGTGTGCTTTGACAGCAGAGCTTGGTGGTTTCTTCTTCTTCTCCCAAACAGCCAATGCAAGCCAGGCAAAGTCAGCAATGGCAATGGAGGCCCAAGGTAACTGCCGTTGGCTAATGCTGTGTGACTGGTCGAGCAGCGAGATGAGGAAAAAAAAAGCAGTCGACTGAGGTGAAGGTGGAGTGAGGTGACTAGGAAGCGGGTGTGAGGTGTAATGACGATAAAAAAAAGACAAAAGTGCTGAGAGCCAATGCAGTAGCTTGAGCTTGGGGTAGGCACGGAGTAATAGAGCCCTTTGGGGGGTTTTTTTTTTCTGCTCTCGATCAACTTCCGGCCGGTGGTCCTCAAGCAACCCTTATATGGATGGACGATGGACGATGGTCCCACGGACGGAAAATCGTCTGATTGCAATGCAACAGAAGACCAGGTATTTCCTGACAATCGCAGCTTGTATAAACTCTAAGCATTGGTATTACCGCATGTCCCGTTCTTCGGCAGAATTCTGAGGTGCTGTTTGTTGTTGCTGGTCGTCTCTGCTCGCCCGGACCCAGCCCGTCCCAAGGTTCAGAGCGGGAGCGTCGGATTGGACATTGGATTGCCCTGCCCCCCCCGTTTCCACTCCTGGTCCGTGTTGTCGTCTGTCTACGGAGTACACCAGTTAGGAGGATGCACAACACGGTACTGGTAGGGCTGCCAGACTTTGGCTGGCTCTGACCGGTGCCTCTGGAACCTCTAGTTTACGTTGAAGTGATTCTGTGACGGGATAAGGACCTGTGGTAGGTATCCTGGCGGTAAGCTCAGCATATACTCCGTACCAGTCATAAGGTAGTATACTCTTTCTTTTTCGAATTAGAGCCTGATCATATTCCAGTATGACAGCAGCAAGGGACTATTAAGGTACGAATACAGCTCTGGAAGCACGCTCCACGAGAACCGGTTTCCGATGCTCACGCAGCCGCTGACGGGATATGCCTTGCAGTTCATACTTAGAGGCGTCTGTGCTAGGTTGGAGAAGCTCGACTTGTGGTGCCCGGCGCGGTACCACAAGGTACCGCTGTCGTTCCTCCCCAATTGTACCTTACCATGGCATGGATCTGGAATAGGTTGAACCTTGAGAGAGAGCTCAGTTATGTAACCAGACGTGGCATCGTTACAGCACCGAGACAGACTCATCACATCTACTGTGCCCTATCTGTCCTTGACAGGTACCTACCTACCAACGGTTAACCGACCCAACGATGCCGCTTTCTCGGCCCTACCACGTCTCCCATCCCGTTTGTTCAAGCCGGGAGCACGACGTCTTTGCATGGATGCCATGTAAAAACGTCTCCTGTCATCATGGCCCGGCCCGTTTCTTCTCGTCTGCACTTGGGGCCCGATGATAGACAAAGGTACATCTTCAGTACTTTGCCCGAGAAAGACAGGACGGGCGCTACCCACCCATGGTCGCATGTCATGTCTTGTATCGCCTAACGCTAAGGTAGAGAAAGGGCTTCCGCATTCCTAGTTGCCCATCTGCCATGCGTGCCATGTCCCTTGAATACGCAGTGAGGTCTTGTCCGCAATGACGACAAACCATAATGATGCTTGCTAGTGCAACAGACGGCCGAATGCCGTCGCCCCTTCTTGCATATCTTGCCATGCCTCGCCACCGTTCAGGGCTAACGGCCATCGTGCGCAGCGGCAGCAAGGGATTTGACAGACAGGACCCGTCAAAATGATAACTTTTCGTTGTGACTTGATCATGATGTATGGGCCGTTCCCTGGTGTTGCACCATGCCTCGTGGCACATCATTACCGCTTCCACGGGAGTATTTTGTCTCTTCCGCCCTTTTCCCCATTCGCGACAAGGATTGTTGTATTATTGTTGACCACGCTGGCTGATCTTGAGGTCGTCATATTGCCTGGCTGTGCTCCTTTCGTCTTGGTTGCAATCAAATCTGATCCGAGCAAAACCGCCGCGTACTTCTCCGACCACGCCCGGCAGCCAGGTTGTCGGACTGTTCCGTTCAAAGTAATTGATCTGGTTCCCCCATTCCCAGCTGCCTTGTACGGACAACTTCGATATCGATCTGCATCTCAAGCTGCAAGCCGACAAATCTTCCATCTCCATGTGGCTCGGCTACCGTGCTCTGGGAGCTTGGGACTGTCCCTGTGCGTGGTGTACCTTGCCATGTAAATTCAAGGCCCCTGCGCTTGACAGGTTGAGCCTCTGTGGTCCCGGGATCTCCTCCGGCAGGCTAAACCTGGTCATCCTTGGGAGGGTGGGGCCTAGTGAAATGTTTCTGTTTGACTTCAGAGAGAACCTGATCCGGCCACAAGGTTCCGTGGCGCAGGGCCCAGAGTTCTGACATGTAACAACCACGACTCAAAGCCAATGTGTCCCATGCCGTTGACATCTGCTGGCGGAAAAGGAGAGCAATCAACCTGCGCAGGGTATGACATGAACCAAGAATAACAGCAAATGCTCTCTCAGGTAGAGAGACGGCAGGGCGTCCAGCTCCGGCTCCCGAGTTGGTCGTCCGATTGGCTCGTTCTGCTGACGATACCATGCATGGAGCTATGTACTTGGTATCCGTAAAGGCCACTCTGGGGTCGGCAGTGGATCGGATACAGTACGACCGGGCCTCCGGATGCACCGTCCTGCCTGGAGCACCAAGTCTGAAAGTCTTTGCGGGCATGCATGGTGGCAGAATGGTCGACAGGGCCGGGCTATGGAGAACCCATGACTTCACCACGAACACTTTCAAAGTCCAGGTCTCGTTGGAGAGCGAAAGAGGCCTGCCTGCTCGAGTGCCAATGTAACGACGTAGGTTTCCGGGCTTGAGTCTAGGCTGTATGGGCTGTTATGGCTATCGTGCGGCCTAGGTCGCAACCTTCCTTGATGAAGATAGACTGCTTGTTGTATGGGCAGATCATCTCCAGCCCAGAGCGGTACATTTGCAGCCAAGCGGCCAAAGGCGAAGATCCTTTTCGATCCGGTTGCTCGTTGTGTCTTTGCGCCACAAATCTCTCCGTGCGGCTCGGGACTCTCTCAGACAGGGTGGGTGGGTTGGGTTTGGCCATGTGTGGGGAACGCCCCAGAAAATCATTGCAGTTTCTGGTGTCCTGCCGGAAAAAAACCAGCGTTCTGTTGCGACGAAAGCAGCGTGCTTCGTACGGAAAGTCGGGCAAGAAGAGAGAACTTAACCACACCGATTAAGCGACCGACAAGCGCATCGATGCTGCATGTGCCTCTGCAACGCCTATCTTCCCGAGCAGAAATTGCCGTGGCCAAGCGAATGATTCTTGTTTTCCGAGATGCTGCGCGCGTATCATGAGGTGGTACTTAATATCCTCAAGTTAAGGGCAAGGAAAGAGGTTGCAAATGTGGCAGTTGAGTCTTGTCCGCATCGAGGCAAACCCGCAGGACCTTTGCAGGGGATCAGCTCGTGGCCACTGACTGGGTCGACCATGCATTGCGTGGCAGATCTCTTTTGCTCTCCTTCTCTTCTTCTTCCACCTTCGCCTGTACCCACTGAGACCAGATTAGCTGCATCCACTGCCCAGAAGCACCCATGGCGGGGGAAATCTTCTCGTGCCCCCAATGGGAAGCTGGCCTGGGTGCATCCAAATCTTTCATCGAATGTTCTTTAAAACCGTAAGGCGGACGAGGCTCTAGCTTGAGTGATGGGTTGAATTGGGCGGTTGGGGCGAGGCTAGTGTAGCAAACCCACAAGAAGGACACTGGGATGGTGCCGAACGCCGGCAAGTTTTGCATCAGCCGCGTCTTACTACGTAGGTATCCGTGACGATGTAATGTAGAATGAGCGGCGGTGTTCAAACGCCGGGCACTCAGGAGCAGAGCATCGGAAGAACGTTGTGTCGTGTGGCATTGAAAGAGGAGCATCAGCGAACAGCTAGGTGCCATTCTGAGGATCCTCCGTACAACGCAGACGTGAACGCTATCCGAGCCATCAGATGGGTTGAAGACTGGACGGAGACAGACGGATGACGGACCGTACGTTCGTACACTGCGACAAGTTACATATGTTATTGTGAGCCGCTTGACCCAAGTTTGGCCGGATTCGACCAAGGAGTAACACCCATTGACGACGACTAGGAGTAGGCTTTATTGCGTTCGGCGTTCTATGCTTGTCCCTGGCAAGGCTCTTCGGGCCAGTAGCCTGGACGGACCGACGAGGGAGGAATCCCGAGATAGTGCTGCGAGAAACGGGGCAAATGATCCATTGCGAAACAGCTGTCATGGCTTACAGAAACAGCTTCAAGGCCCTGCCGCAAACAAATAGGTTGTCTTTCCGAGTTGGCGAGCCAGGGTCTGGGCCGCCGTTTGAAGCCAGGGTGATTAGCCTACCGTGAACCATAGACCATGGACCATGTCAAAGTCAGTCCACCATGCAACGCGGAGCTTCTGGAAAACGGAGAAGGTGTGGATGAAGGCCGCTTACCTATGACGGATACGCCGTAATGGAGCAGAGAGGAAAGAAACGCGCCAGAGGCGGATAGAGACAACCCAAGAGAAAATGAGCGGCCGGAGCAGACGCCACTATTACTCCGGGCATGGGTTGTTGTCTTCTTTTCTCTTCCTGTAAAGAGCGACAAGGCATCGACACCTGTAGGCAAGGCGTGTGAAGGAAGGTAGTAGTAAGCGGCCTGGAAGCTAGAGTCGCCAAGATGAGGTTGTTTGGTATGGAGTTGAAGGTGCCGAAGCTAATATCGACCCCTGACGTTGCCTGGTTCGCTGCCAACGGTCACATTGAATCCAGGCTTCAGGCTTCAGGCTTTAGTGTAGGCATGCCGGGCTGGAGTGAATGGTGTGGATGTTGCAGAACCCGGACTGGAGTTGCAAAATAGCCTCGGGCGTTAGCTTGCTTACCTTAGGGTGAGGTAAAGTTCCACCTTCTGCAGAGCACCTACTTGGGCAAGGACGGGAAACTCAACGTCAAAGCTTCCTTCCCGGACAGGCCTGGTAGGCAAAACCCACACAACCTTCAGGCTGGTTTGGTGCAGGATGCTGGTGGTGGCATCCCAAAGTTGAAAGCTGCATGCTGCCCGGATTGAAAAGTTGTGTTTATGGCAGGCGCAGGGAGACAACAAAGGAAACCCAGGTGACTGCCCTTCTTCACCAACCTTCCTTGAGGTAGGTGCGGTAGCGAGTCTTGTTTGATTGATGCCTTCCCAGACCGATTGCCAACGCAGCACCGCACTTTCCAGACCGGTCACAGGCTTCAATATGTCTATCCCAATTACAAAATACGTGGATTATTGTATATCAAAGGGAGGCGGAAATTCGAAGCTTGAGGTTTGCACACCCATTCCCATCTCCAGCAATCTTGGGTATGACAAGGCAAGGCGAACGCAGCGCACATCAGCTTTGACCGTCGAGCGAGACCCCCCTGGTGCCAACCACGTTCTCGCTCATGCGGTACAAAGTACCTACCTTGCGGAGTACGGGCAAGCGCCTGAAGAACGGGATAGTAGCAAGCAAGGGCGCAGCGCATGGTAAGGTACGAATACTAATTGGGCAAGTTTGATATCCGGAGCAACTTCTATTCACTCCAAAAAACTTCCTCCTGCCCACCTACCTCAGCCTAAGTCATCAATTTGGAAAGAAGAGGCTCTAGACTGTTCCCTGGCACCTTCTTAGCTTAGCTCGCCCGCCTCATGCCGTGATGCCCCATCTCCAACTCCTGTTCAGTTGGAAAGAACAAATGGAAAAGCCCCCCCCTCACTCCTTCCATCACGCGCCGAGTCCAGGTACTTGGGCTTTGAGGTACCTCATTCCTCATTCTGCAAACACCATTGCTCTTTCCCTGGATCGTGGCTTGTCACGATTGGTATCACATGACCTACATGCCCGCTTCCCAAATCCACCTCTCATCCACTTCCATCGCATTGCCAATGACAATGACGGGTACAGTCACATTTGGCCCGCTGGGTCCTAGCGGCTCATCCGCGACGTTGGAACCGCCTTCCATTTTGACTTCAATCTCCTGCCGTCGGCCGCCTCTCCTCGTCCTTCCGTTTCAACATTGCCCATTGCCCATGGAGCTGCCTGCTGGCTGCGGGCATCTTCTTCCTCTAATTTCCACATGATGCCATGCATGGGACTACGTAAGCCTTGCTTCCCTCAACCCCTCTCTCCATTCACATAATGTCTATTGCGTCAATACCCGGCCACCGCTGCTTCACTTGACCCTTTTGATTGACATCGAGGGGACAGATGCATTCTCACCCATCGTCACAGAGCGTCACATTGCATTCTACGCCTGTCAATATGATCGACAAGCGTCCAATATTTGGTGTCAGCACTGAAAATCCTCAAGAGCCTCGGTCGCCATCAACACCTGCATACACGACGATGGTGACTATACTACGGAATAGGTAGCACGGGTTCAGACACGAAGGATACATACATCGAGATATCTCGAGTCCTCGGCCGCTTGTCGCTTCTCAGCCTGACCCTGTTCAGAGCCACTTTTCTAGGCCCTGCTAAAAAGGCCGAGCTCAACTCGCCGTATTCGGTGCTCTCCGCCCTCTCTCTGTCTTTCCCGTTGCGCTTTCCAACGACACGGTCGAGGTTCTCCGCTCCGCCTCGTCTCCAGACCGGGCTCTCTGACTTGCAGACGTCAAAGTTCCGCTTCACAAGACTCCGGACTCGTTCCGCGGCCACCCTCGGTTCCCCACCCACGATACCAATTACAGTCTTGTCCGCAGAATCTCACCCATCATGGCCACGTCTTTGGCTTCCCAATGAGAAGCACGTCTTTCGCCCACCTCCGATGCTCTCAATACCCGCTTACGACGACGCATCGCCGAACTGTGGGTGGTTGACATGACCATGGATGGTCCCATGTTATGATGTTACTCGCTGCAGCGCGGTACATCGCGCTGGTTCCCTCCCTTCCGGCTCGTTCAAACATGGGGGTTTGGACTGTGGTTCGATAGCGCCCCGGTAAGGACCACACTCGGTGAAGTTGGGACGATTACCTTCACACCCTTTCGACGAAGCGAAAGCAGTGCCGGTCAAATGCCAGAAGACCATGAGCATTGCAGTAGACTGACACAGCCGACCAACCAGCAAATTCGACCCCTCGAGATGATGTGACTGGCTGGCAAGGATGTACATGCACCCTGACCGTTTGATGCCGGCCAAGATCTGCACCTCGCTACAAGGGGCGACCACCGGCCCAACTTGAAAACAACGCCAAATCAAATTGCCAGAGAGACATCTTTTCTCTCGCCCCGCTCAATTTTGTTATCCTAGAATTGGACTCAAAACCTGAACAACATGAAAATTCGGAAATGCTGGCACCGACCCGCCTATCCTTCGGGAGAACACTATCATAATTTCCAACCCCATGAACCTCATGGCCATGCCGAATCAACCGATAAATGATGATTTTGGCCACTCGCAAAGTTTCTTGGCGAGTTCTTCCACATATCCTGCCCTGCTGCCAGACGGCTTGATTGGATCCGGGTCTTGCTCCGTGCCCGTATTCACAGCGCTCCCTCGCTAACGGCCTGGGTGGTTACTCACGGTATCCGCAAAGCAGCACCCCAGCCGATGAACTCCACCACTCGCCATCCTACTCAACGACAGGCATTCTCCAGACCACGCCACCATCTCGCAGCCAGATCTTCTCAAATCAAGGCACAACAAGAACGAAAGTTTGCCGAGGCAGAGTACTCGCTTCTGGACTATCTTTGATCGTACTTGGGAGACTCTGCTCCGAGATGATTTTCATAGCGGCGTTCTCTCAAATGGCATCGGATTCCCGAATCACGTCGTTGAGTCTGTAGCTTCACTATTCACTACCGATGTGCCATTGATACTCATATACGATAGATCCACGTGGACCGCCTGAAAATGTCGACTAATGGTGTTCTTCTGCTTCTCACATTGAATTTCATTTGCGACATCCCGGGCACGTCTCCAGCCTGGATTATTCACTGGCCACGCATCCCCTCAGCAAAAAGCGCGATCGTCTTTGTGCTTCCCGAGACCTTGGAGGCTAAGGGAGCTTCTGCTCAAATCATTATTGCCGACGGCCGATAACAACCAAAAACCGGGATTCGCCCGTCGGAATCGGTGTAATAGCGACAATAAAAGCAACAACCACACTCTTCCTCTCAGACAAGCTGCAGTTACCCATTCTAGCCACACTGACGAGCGGAGGATCGACTGACCTGGGTGAGCATAGAGACGTTGCTCAGCTGGCCTTGAAACCGTCCAGTAACCGTCTCGATGATCCTTTCTGGCGACAAAATACTACAGCCGAGGCAGCACGAAGGTTTGGTTCCTCATCAACCATCCCTTCTGCCAGGCGTCGAGCACCCCATACCCGATAGCTTCGAGAAGTCAAAGAAAGACACTACTTTAGGCGAAGAACAGGCCCTCTGCCACTTCCCTGCCCATCCTTGCGGATCGGAAGCCCCTGCGAGACTGCTTTGCCGCTATTGGATAACTACACGTTTCGCACACAATAACAGTCTGGTCGTTCCAGGATTCTTTTCCTCTCTATTGAGCAGGTTGAAGAAGGCGGAGGGATGAAGGCGCGCGCGACTCTCGTGGATCTATGATGAACCAAGTTTCAAAACCACCCTGGGGCGCGCAACCACACCTGTCTCTACAGCACGAACTACGAGAGGGGTTTCCCCTTCCCCTCCATGCCATAGGCAACGCCTTCATCGAATTTCAACATTGCGGGACTTCTAGGCCCCTTGTCCATATCTGGCCATTTGCCTGATCCGATCCAGAATAAAATTCTGGGGCGTGGTGAAGAATGATCCACACGCGGCACGCGGGAGCGTCTGAAGTTCGGACCTTGTCCATCGCCGTCAATCTAGGACCCTCCCCTCTTCCCCCTCCCCAGTCAAGGTAAGGTAGGACCAGATTTCATCATGCCTTGGACGAACTGGGCGGGACGAACCAGGTTACCACAAGCACCGGACTTGCAATTCCGAGTCGCCAAAAAAACTAACCTTCTCATATCTGTCGATTCTGAAACCTTCGTGCCGACCCTCGTCGATATTCAACGTCCATATCGAACTTACAAGCGAGCCAGACAGATGACCCTGCTCGGAAAATGGTCGTAACCATGACCCATTCCCCTCAGACTAGCTGTCAGCCTGTCTTGAGGTACAACGAGGTACTTTCTCTGGATACCACCTCAGGTCTCTGGTCGTCTCGCTTCCGCGGTACTTGCAACGGATATCCGTACTTTGCCATGCACTTCAAGGCAATTCAAGGCCCCAAACCCCTGCAGCCGGAGCTGCACCTCATGGGATTTACCACAGGGGTGATGCGGAATTGCGGTGTGCATCGTCCATTTTGTTGCCGACCTTGCGAGATGCCATGTTGTTCCCTTTTGCCGAGCAGTGGTACGGTACCATGGATGAGACTCTCTTCTGGCTAGGCCGCAAGACCAATGCTGGGGCGAGCTCGGCCCGCGTCACATTCAACTTCTGACGACAACTTCAAATGACGTTGCACCTCAACATCGTCTTGCCTTCATTGCCAGTGCCTTGCCAAGATCCTGGATGATACTGTTTGATTTTCCGCTATCGTTGCTAACAATGCGCTCTAGTCTATCCATGCTATGTTTCTCGCCTGCAGTCCGTTGTTTTTTCTCGCATATCTTTTATCTCCCTCCGTATCTTTGTGATCCTGTCTCGATAACTACAAAGACCTAAGCTAAGTATGTGGAGTCGGTCACTCGGCAGAGTCTGCTGTTACCTGGGAAATTGTCTCGCTTGAAGCGTCAGGCTTGGTTCTCGGGCTAACGGGCTCCTCCTCATCATCCATGACGACCGACGAGGCTGATGCAAGAGCCTGGCCCGCTGAGACAAGCTCCTCCTTTCCTGTTCCGCTCTCGGCTTCTGACTGGGTAGTGGTTTGCTGCTCTGATACCTTGGGTTTAGGATGCAATCCCTTCATTTCGAGCCCCTCGCTGTCACTATCCCGTCGTTCATGGTCCTCGACGGAAAAGAGATCTGACAAGTTCACGGCGAGGAACGTCTTGGGAAGTTTGACTCTGCAATACCACTCGTTAGCATCACACCCCAAAAGACAGCAAAGCCACTTGGTGGAGGGAAACTTACTGGTTAAACTTGGCCCTCAGAGTGCGGATCACTTGCATCCAATCGCCGTGAGGGGTCAGACTGCGTCGTGGAGCGCAGCTGATGCAATGCTTGCTGTCCAATTGGACGTCCAGCGGGTCGAAGACGTGGCATCCGGGGCTAATGGTGATTCTAATGCTGTAGGCAAATGTCTGCTCCTCGCCCCCGTCGGGTGTGGCGGCAGGGGCCTTGGTCTCCGATTCATACAGCTCGAAGCAGATCTGCGAAAGATAGTCAAGCTCGGGAATAGTGCTTCTCTTGATCTTCGTCTCGATCCCTCCTTCAAGGATACAGTTGAGCAGGGTGTAAATGTGAGACTCTTTAGTAAAGTAAAAGAAGGATTTGGCATCGTTCGATGCTTGCATCTCTTCAAGATCCTGGACAATCTCCTTGAGCAGCGGCAACGACGTCAGAAGACCAATCTCCAGCTTCTCCCCATCAGAGATACCGTACTCTTGAGGGCAGATGAAGTCGAATAGAACCTTGGCAAGCTGGTACAATTCCCGCAACGGCTCAAACCTGGCATCAGTCTTTGCCTTGGTCTGAGTGTTGCTCTTGTAGAGGTGGAAGTACTGTTCAGGCGGGGCTGCCTCGACGTGTCGGAGACCGTTGAGGAACGACCGCCGTCGGAAGATGCGTCTCACAGACGTCGAGCTCTTGCTGGCTTCGCTCTTGTCTGCCTTATCGCTGGATCCCGAGAAATCCCGTCTTTCCTCGCGGGAGTCCTGCGACGACTTCCCCTCATCGGATGTTTTCTCGGCAGTCTTAGTCTCTTTGCTGCCGTCCTTGCTGTCCTTGTCCTTTTCCTTGTCTTTGATACCGTACTCCTCCTCCAGCATGGCTTTGGGCGGTGTGAATACCCATTCCAAGAACTGCCGGTTATGCAGAGCATCGAACTTCATCGTGTCGTAGAGCTCGGAGATCTTGCTAGGATCGACTTTTTCTCCGTCGCAAAATTCCGCAAAAAGCTTCTCCCAGCGTTCCCTGAAGAGCTCGGCATCCTCGCCACAACACCATCTGGGTTGGATGTTGCTCACCGCATTCGCCTGAGACAGGGAGGAGGACATGGAGCTTGTCGAACCTGATGCCTCGGCACTTGCAGGTTTCTCGGAGCCCGGGTTGGCAATGGCGTTATTCAAAGAAGCAACGGCACTACCGTTGTGCAGCTTGCTGTAGTTGTAGTGCATCACGCGACGATGGAAGTTCATGAGTTGAACAACGCGCGTCTGGACCTCTGAAGGCTCGGGCATCTTTTCCGGCCAAGCGAATTGGGAAGGTCGCTCGTTACCCTTGCGAAGAAGACCCTTCAACTTCTTCTTCACCTTGTCCATCTCGTCCTTGGCAGCGTTGGAGTCGTCGAGCAAATCCTTGCGGATAGTGATGAAGTCCTCAGGGAGGTCTTTGCGATCCAGGAAAGCAGAAGCCCAAATCTGCGCACTAGTAGTAACGCGACGTTCAGAACTGCTGAAGACATGAACCTCGTCGAGGACATCTCGGTTAAGCAGGTTGAAATCGTTTCTCATGTTCTCACCCAGTTCCTGGGCCTGATAGCGTGCCGAATGCGTTGGCTCACCGCCCCATTTCACAATGAGCTGAAGCTTCTCCAGAACCAAGCTCTCCTCTGCTGCTGTGATGCGGGACATGGTCATACCAGACAGAGAGTCGTGCCTCTTGGGTGGCATTCTGGATGGTGAAGAGTTTTCCGTCTTTGCGGCACCATCATCCGGTTTCTCTGCGAAGTCCGTTTCGACGCCTTCTTTCAAGACTTGTGAAAGCTCATCGCCTGACGATACTGCGACTTCTTCCGTCTTCTTCTTTCGGAACATTGGCTTGATTTGAACCTTGGTGCCGGCCCATCCGCCTTTCTTCACGAGAACGTTGCGCAGCGATTTCAATTTGGCGCGGTCTTCCACGCCCGCTCTCAATGCAACATCTACGGCCTGCAGTACGCTGGCCAGAGCTGCCTCCCCTATGAGGAGTACCTCTTCCTGATGGCCCTTGAGTAATTCGATAAAAGGTGCTGTATGGAAGGTGAACTTGTACTTTTGCTTCGGAGTTCGATCAGCATGTCGAATGACGGACACAATCCCTTTGAGTTTCCAAGAGTGCTTCGGTGGCGGCGGCGGCACTGGAGTCTCCTCTGCTGGAGGCGCAGTGCCCTCCCCTTGCAGCGAAGGCGCGGCGGATGGAGTGGCCGACGCCGTTCCCGCGGTGGAAGGGACGCTCGCCACAGCAGGGTCTACTAGGGGAGGTGGAGGAGGAAGGGTAGGGCTGGTACACGAACTGGCGACAGCAGAGGGGAGGGTACTCTCCGACTTTTGAGGTGGTGCACTCGCTGGTACGGGCTTCGGCTCCTGAGGCAGCTTCTCAGAAACTGCTGCTATGTTGGTTACGGACTTGTTCTGCGCCGGTGGTACAGGAATAGGTTGCGAAGCCTCCTTCTCCTTTCCGCGCGATGCCAATGGATCAGTCATATCGGAGGGAGAAGGTGATGGCACGGGAGAGGTGACGCCGCCTCTGCGAAGTCTCTCCTTGACGAAGACGTCCTTGAGGATGTTGGCACAGTGATCATAATAATCGTCGTTGTCCTTGACGAAACTCCAACCGTTCACGTCGATGACATAGCTCTTGCCGCCGGCCCGTAGAAAGTCGAAGCCGCAAACTCTTTGGCCGAAAGAGGTTGAAATCTTGCTCGCGATTTCCTTCTCTTCAGGCTCCAATGCCGTAACATAGCGCAGCTCCTTGCCGTGCGTGTTTCGTCTGACGACACCATCGACTACTGGAGATTTTCGTGTCTCTGCGTGGCAGTAGTTGGGCCCCACGGTGTAGGCTTTGACATCCTCGGCATTATCGACTCTCATAAACTTTTCGTAAATGTAACTATTCTCTGGTTCCAGAATAGCGCGAGGAATGTTCAAGTCTGGATCATACTCGGAGCTCTTGTTGCCGATTTTGCGAAAAAGCCGGCGAGCACCACCGCCGGTAGACTTGGGGAAGTAGATGATAATGTTGTGATCTTCACCGCTGACAGGCTTCTCGACAAAGGGTTTTTTGAGTAGAGCGCCGTCGACGCTGAGAATATCGCCGTCATCGAGAAGTTCGACCTTGCGGGGAAGCCTGTTGTAACCCAGATCTTCGGCGTCCAAGGTTATACCGGTAATCTCCTTGATATGCTTCGCAGTGTCTGCGGTCAAAAGCTTGGGTCCGCCATCACGGTTCACCTCGATGCGTTTCGGCGTAGCTACGCCAATACCGTCTAAGATATTGAGGCATAGACGACGATCCCAGAGGATCTTCTGCATCGGCACATCGTTGACACAGAACGGTTTCCTCGCCTTGACGTAGGCAATTGCCTTGTCCAGGGGGAAGCCATCCGAGTAGAAAGAGATGAGGTAATCACTGGGGTAGTTGTTAGTACATGTACGCAAGAAAATGACTTTTGTAATAGCATCGGTGACTACAGATGACTAGAGAAGGGATTTGAAAGGATGCCTATAGATGGCGGGAGTTCGGTGAGAGAGGAGAAGTGTCATGCATGGGTTGGAATAATGGTGATGCAGAAAGGAGCTATGCTGTTTTGGCTCACCGAGCCGTCAGCGAAACATAAGAAAACCTAACTACTCACCACATGGGCCAATTCTCGACCTCTACATTACGCAAAAAAAGGTTAGCAAAAATTTCCGACGTAATACAGCTTCTGTATTTTCAAGTTGCTCAAATCTGGGTTGCTTCTCTTCATTGAGCGAAACGGCGGCTTACCTTCGTCCAAAATGACCTTGTCACCAAACACAACGACATCGAACTCGCGATTAGCAATGAGTCGGTTCAGTATGTTTCTGCTAGGCTTGCTGCGGGCCTTGACATCCAAAGCGCAAACTCCAATAACACCCCAAGGCGCTGGCTTGACTGCAGGTGTATTAGAGCTTGTCGGTACACGTTGTCGAGGCGCGCTTGTATCTCTAGACTGACCCTCTTCTTTCTCCTTGTTGTGGTAGGGTCCTCGATCGCTGCTGGGGCTGTGGCTGCTTGCACCAGTGCTTCCGCTGAACCTGCGCTTGTTGCGGCTGCGGGATCGCGTTGGCTGTGCGGGCCGGGGAGGCCGTTTGATTACTTCGTGGTGGGTATGGGTATTGGTCTCGCGGGGCGCCAGGTGATGACCACCTGGGGCGGCGTTGGCATTTTGACCGTTCGAAGAGGTGGTTACAGTGACGTTGGAGAGCTCGGCGCCGGGTTGCGAGGCATTCGTGACGGGTTTTCCTGACGACATGATGCCGGAAACGGAGCGCGAAGGGCCACCGTCGGAGCCGTTTGTCGAAGCAGCAGACGATTGGGTGGCGGGGACGGAAGTTGGGGCGGCGCCGCGAGCCGAGGCCAGGGAGTAGACGGAAAAGATGCTGGAGACGGATGTGCGCTTGTCCTTGAGGTCGGACTCGGAAGAAAAAGATGATCGGGAGGTGAGGGCGGGTTCGGGGAGGGGGCGATATGGGGGCGGTGGAATCTTGCTGGCTAGACCCAGACATGAGGCGTGGGGTATTATCGACCTCGTCGACGTCGGCAAACTGCAAGGCGGAATCGCTCCAGGCTTCGAGCGAGTTATTGGATTCTCGGCGCGTGCGGCAAAGTGAAGTTCGAGGGCTCTTTAGAGGAATCGAAGAGGGCGGGGGCATGGAAAGGCTAGCAGAGGCAGAGTGGGCGTCGGTCGTTCCAGGCTCGGCATGTCGGCTCTTCCTGCTGGCAGAAGAGGATAGATTGAGGGAATGGGAGACGGAGCGTCCTGGCCTCGATCGCAGAGGAACGTCGGTAGGAGCAGAGGTGTTTACTGTCGAGTGGGAAGAGGATGACGAAGTTTGGGAAGAGTGCGGGTTGAGGGGAGAAGGAGGCGCGGCGGCAGTAGCAGCGGCAGGGGAAGCAGGAGTGGTAGCGGTGGCCGAGCGTGCACTATCTACGGATCGTCGAGTGTTAAAATTCGGTCGGTCCATGTTGCCAGATGCGCCCAGAGGCGATGGAAAGACCTTTTAGACGCGCACTGATCAGATGGAAGGTATTGGAGGGGCGGCTGCTGACTCGACGTTTGCTGGACCTGGACCGTAGACGCTACAACCTTGCAGTTTTTTTTTTCTTTTCTTGTTTGCTTTGTTGCTTTGTTCTCTGGTTGGTTCGTACTGTATTCGTACCTTGGTTGCAAGAATCGAAGGGCGAGCAAGGTAGGAATACAGCGACCCAGCGATCAAAGTGCTGGATCTGAACCTCTCAAGGTAAAGTGTGCAAGACGGGCAGGATGGAAGGTGAGGGGTTTCCGCCAGACGAGAGAAAGCGGCAGACTTCTTTTTTTGGGTTTCTTGAGTGACGTGAAGTCTACGGCGAGAAATTTGGAGTTTGGAGTAGTTGGAGTTGAGGGCTCGCTGTTGCATCCAGACGAAAAAGGTTATTATTGGGCAAGGTACCTTCTATGTAGATGGCAGCGCAGATGAAGAAGCGACGCCAGAACGTGGGCGTCCAGTACCTTATGCGTGGCCTTCCCATTGGACGACCGAGGTTAGAGAATGGCAAGCAATCGTAACAGACGACAGAGCCCTGTCCCTGTCTTATTTTCTCCCTACACTACTGTGTACAGTACTTCATGAAAGAGGCAGTGCTGTTCCCGTGTTCTCGCGCCGAAAAGCGATTGCGAGACCACCAATGCCTAATTATTGCCGCGAGCGTGATGATGCATCTGCGTGCCGTGAGACAAAAGTGGCAGGTCGGCGGCGGGAGGCACAAGCGAGAGCAGCTCACACTGCAGCAGAAGGACTTTCTAGAAATCCCACAAGCCAAGACATGGTACTCGAGAGAATGCAACGAGGGAAGGGGGAGGGGGGTTGACCGATTGAGTGGAAGTATCAAAAAACGTTCTAGACGCAGGCGTGGCAGAAACAAGGATGACGTTGGAGGCGGGCACACAGACAGCTGACGGGTTAAAAAGAAGGGGGGCTAGCAACACCAACCGAGACCTTGAATTGCTCAGGTACTGTGTAGTTTTCTCATGCAGCCAGCGCTTGACAGCTGGACTTGCTCACTAACGGTGTCAAGCTGGAGGATTCCGGCGAATCATGAAGCTGGATGCAGCTTTCGACACCTCGAGCCTCAATCAATGGCGCCTTCTTAGTTTCCCACCCCTCTGCCGTGCATGCACGATAAGGTTGTCCCAAATCCAAAGACTGGATGAAAAGTTTTAGGCTCTAAGGTATGTACTGCTGGCTCACGCAACATTAACTTGCAGTACCAAGTAATGGCCATGATTTCATCCAATATACCTTATGTTCCTCCATACAATCCAAGGTCCAAATCCCCATGGAAATGATCTAGAACCAAAGGAGAAAGAAGGTGTAATGGTTCATACTAACCACAGTTTGCTGGAAGGACCTTGTCAAAAAAATAGTCGTTTGCGTGGCGCCCTTCACAACAAAAGTGATGAATGATCATCTTCCCGAAAAAGCATTCCATGATTTTTGTCGAGGGATAAGTCAGCCGTTTTGAGATATTCGCAGGAGGAGATCCAGAACCAATCAGATGACTCCAATTGAACTTGCCCCGTGCCCCTCAATCGTCAATGGCGGGGCCAAAATGACCTGCCGGCTAAAGCCCGGTAAATCTACATATGCGATAAGATAAGGCAGGTCCGTTCGAAAAGATTGGAAAAAAAATCTCGGGTGACGACTCGATAGACAGTCCCTCAGCGGCGTTGAACGAACCGCATCCCGGAAAAGGTGTTCGAGTCCGTCAAGTCCACATGCTCGCCACAATGCCTCACTCGGAGCAAGAAGGGCCTCTGGTCAAGCGACAGAAGCTTACTGTCGCCTCCAAGCCTGCCACGGCCACACGTAAATCCTCGCGCATCTTTGCGCCTTTCCGAGTATGTCTTTTGAATACTGATGATCCAGGACTTCTCCTACTAATGCCAATGCTTCTCCCAGACTGTCGGCCTCGTCTCCCCCACAAACGTCCCCTTCACTTCGATTCCCCTTGGAAAGACGACTTTTCAAATCACGACATCCGTCGGAAGAGCCCTTCAGACCTACGATTTAAAGAGAGGTCTCAACCTGGTCTTCGTCACTCGTCCCCAGACCCCAGCCGACATCACCACGACGCTCGCATGGAAGGACAAGGTCTTCGCCGCATGGGGCGACGCCAGGAAGGGTGAGAAGCAAGGCCTCTGGGCATTCAAGCGTGGAAAGAAGGTTGAGGAGCTCGAGCTCCCCGAAGACCTCAACGAACCTATCCAGCAGATCCTCATCTTCGGCTCCTGGATCGTTGGATGCGCTGTGACGAGACTCGAGGTTTGGAAGTCGGCCACCCTGGAGCACTACACCACACTCTACACCATGGCTGGCAAGTCCGGCGCCAACGAGATCACGGGCGGCGTCACCAACATGCCCACCTACCTCAACAAGATCTTTGTCGGTCGCAAGGACGGTTGGGTCGAAATCTGGAACGTCAGCACCGGCAAACTCATCTACACCATCCTCCCCCCGACCCCCGACTGCGGTGCCGTCACCTGCATGCAGCCCACCACAGCCTTGTCACTTCTTGCCATTGCCTATGCAAACGGCAACCTGGTGATCCAGAACATCCTGACTGATAAGCCAATTATCCAACTCAAGGCTGGCCACGACGATGAACCCGTCACTTCCATCTCTTTCCGATCCGACGGCATGGGAGCAGGCCATGATGGCCGCAAAGACGGTGTCATGGCAACCGCAACCGCCGCTACAGGAGACGTCACGTTCTGGGACCTAAACAATGGAGGCAGGGTCATGGGTGTTCTGAGGAGTGCGCACAACCCCCCGTCAGGCGACGGTCCGTTGGTACGAGGAGGAATCAGCAAGATCGAGTTCCTGTCAGGCCAGCCTGTTGTTGTCACCAGTGGACGGGACAACGCGCTCAAGACGTGGATCTTTGATGAGACTCCCTTCTCCGCCATCCCGCGTATCTTGCACCAGCGCAGCGGCCATGCCGCGCCCGTCAAGTGCTTGGAATTCCTCCCCTCCGACTTTGATGGTGCCGGTGCAGGCAACAAGTGGCTCCTCAGTGGTGGTCAGGATCGTAGTCTTTGGGGATGGAGTATGCGACGCGATGGCCAGAGCACCGAGCTCAGCCAAGGAAACATTCGCAAGATGGCAAAGAAGACTGGTATTCTTTCTGCAAAGGCGATGGCCAGGGGCCCTACGACGACTCTGGAAGACCTCAAGGCCCCCGAGATTACCTGTATCGCCAGCTCTCTCAACCGCGACGGTGGTATCGGCGCCTTGCCCGGCAACCAGCCCATATGGCAGAAGCACAGAGAGAACAAGAAGAAGCTCGATGCCGAAGTCAGTGGCTCGACCGGGTGGGAGAGCGTCGTGACAGCACACAAGGATGACGCTTGGGCGCGTACATGGTTTTGGGGTCGCAAGAGAGCCGGTCGGTGGGCATTCCCCACGGGCGACGGTTCTTTTGTCTCTACCATCGCCATCAGTCCCTGCGGTACTTTTGCTCTAGTCGGTTCCGTAGAGGGCAGCATCGATATGTACAACTTGCAATCCGGCATTCACCGCCAGCGCTTCCCGTCCAAGCTCACCCCTGCCCAAGCGAGAGCGCTGAAGATTCAGCAGCTAAAGCAGGCCGACGATGTTGTGCAGCTTCACACCGAGAAGAGCAGTGGCTTTGCACCCGGCACGGGAAGGCACACGAAGGCAGTAACGGGTATTGTGGTGGACTCGATGAACAAGAACGTCATCACGTGCTCCCTGGATGGTAAGATCAAGTTCTGGGATTTCGTCACGGGCAACCTCGTGCACCAGATCAACTGGGCGCCAATGGCCGCCATCACCGGGTGCCGCTACCACGCCGCAAACGACCTCATGGCCTTCACCTGCAACGACAACTCGGTCCGCGTCGTCGACCTGGAAACGAAGAGGACAATCAGAGAGTTCTGGGGCTGTCAGGGCACCATCAACGACTTTTGCTTCTCTAACGACGGCCGCTGGATCATCGCCGCTTCACAGGACTGCGTCGTCAGAATATGGGACCTGCCTACCAGCCACCTCATCGATGCCATCCGCCTCGAGAAGCCCTGCACTGCGCTGGCCATGTCCTCCTCGGGCGAGTATCTCGCCGCCACGATCGAGAACGAGCTCGGCGTCGCCATCTGGACCAACAAATCCCTCTTCACGCACGTCCCGACGCGGCAAATCTCGGACAAGGAGGCCGCGCTGCTCACGGGACCCACGACGTCCGGCGAAGGCAACGAGGGCCTGCTGGAGGCGGCCTTTACCGAGGACGGCGACGCGGACGCGGAGGACGAGACCGTCGTCGCGCCGACGGTCGATCAGCTCAGCGCCGAGCTGACGACGCTGTCCCTGGTCCCCAAGAGCCGCTGGCAGACGCTGCTCCACCTGGACCTGATCAAGCAGCGCAACAAGCCGACCGAGGCCCCCAAGGCCCCCGAGAAGGCGCCCTTCTTCCTGCCCTCTGTTGGCGCCGGAAAGCAGCCGCAGCAGCAGTCGCTCATTGAAGGCGCCGTGGCACCCGAAGCCGATGCCGCGACGGAGGCAAAGTCCCGCATTACCAAGCTCGAGCGCGGTCGCATGCAGGAAGCCTTTACGAGCAAGCTGGACGACGGCGCGGCCTCAGGAGACTGTAAGTTTTCAGTTCTTTTGGTTTTTTTTTTCCAGTTAACCATCTCGTCTTCCAGACGGAACAGAAAGAAGCTAACATGTAAACTAGTCGACGAGTTCATCACCCACCTCAAATCCCTCTCCCCCTCGACGGCAGACCTCGAGCTCCGCTCCCTCTCGCCCGAGGACGGCGGCCTCCTCAACTTCATCCGCGCGCTGACGAGCCGCCTCGCGGCCCGCCGCGACTACGAGCTGGTCCAGGCCTGGATGACTGTGTTTTTGCGCCTGCACTCTGACCTCGTCATGGCCGACGCGGAGCTGCTAGAGGCGCTGGGCGAGTGGAAGACGCTACAGGCGCGGGAGGCCGGGCGGCTGGACGATCTTGTTGGGTACTGTAGCGGTGTTGTTGGGTTCTTGCGGAGCCCTAGGACGTAAAGAGAGAGAGAGAGAGAGAGAGAGAGAGAGAGAGAGAGAGAGAGAGGAGAGAGAGAGTTAGGAAACGGGCACAAAAAGCGTTTGTTATTTATTCGTTATTATGTTGTGGAAAATATCTGGGACTTGGCGATCATGAGGTGTGTCATTAGGTGCTCGTCATGAGAAAAAGGAGGAAAGACGCCATTCCGTGTAAGAGAGGATCAATCGTCTGGCGAGATGGATGAATCGATCTTAATACCCACCAAACGGTACCTAGGAGCAACCTGCTTCTCGATTTTCTCTCTCCCTGTTCATCAATCGGTCTCTCCACTACTCTCGCTCTCCAGTCATAGGCTGATACGAGCCAGAAGAGTGTAGTAATGGGAAGCCGGGCAATCAATCTATCTACACATCACAAGTAAGCAGGTAGCTAAATACCCAAGTGGGTTGCTCCCAATACCACCGTGACACACAGATTCGCATGAACCCGGCAACTCCAAGCCGAACCAATTCCTCCAGGTATCATCGAAACTTTTACGGCTCGCACTCTCTTCGGGAATACTGCGTAACGAACGAACGAACCCGGTCATCCGGTTCCGCCAAGGTATTGATCAACATCCCCACGGGGGGGGGAGGACCCCAATACGTGGGAAATTATACCGGGGAACCGAATGGCGGGACACACCATTGTCCCTCGACGCGTTGTTACACCGACACAACCTGAACGCACGGCAAGCCGGCCGCAACGCTGGGGGAAAGGGGAATGGGGCGATCCTTCCACGGGCTCACTG
The DNA here is from genome assembly GCF_027942845.1 of Colletotrichum fioriniae. NCBI lineage: Eukaryota > Fungi > Ascomycota > Sordariomycetes > Glomerellales > Glomerellaceae > Colletotrichum > Colletotrichum fioriniae. The sequence continues at coordinate 2,105,068 of NW_027076842.1, forward strand.
TTCACCTCAGCTTCTCGACCATGAGACAGAGGCAGGCAGGTCAGTAGCTACGTTCCTGCAGACGAAAAGGAAAAGAATTCTCCTGAATCATGAAATTCAAAGTCCCATTTCCTTGGCCGTGGGCGGTGACTTGCTAGTCTCAAAGTCTTGCCAATCTTGAGGTTCCTTGGCCCGCCTTGGGCCCGGCTCGCCTCGGCGAAGAGGGCACCGAAGTACAGGTGGGGATCGGCGGAGGAGGAGGAGGAGGAGGGGGATGGGGCTTTTGCGGGTGGTCTGGGGAAAATACTTAGATGTTCGTGCGGAGAAGGTCCAAATGACATGAAGGTAATTTACCTACCCCAGACTTTGAAAAAGAATTGGGCCATGTCATTCGTCCGCCAGTCCGGACCTCAATTTCTCCACGCAGACATGGTCGTCCTTGCATGTCAAAATAGTTGGCCATGGACTCTGCGTTTCCATGCTTCTCAGGTACGCCAGACAAAAGACGGCACGGCCTACCCCGCATCTCTCTCTCGGTCTCTCCCTCTTGCTGACTTGCTTATCCAGCTTCGCTATCTGCCAAACTCTGCATATCCATCCGACGATCCGTAGCCCCCCATCGTTCGGATACGGATGGATACATCCCAACCTAAAGTAACCCTGCAACCTGTGGGGAGTGCCTACCAGCCTAAATATGTCGCTGGGGAGTCATGGGGTGGTATCCTCTCTCCCCCAAGAGAAATAAACAAATTCCGGAGATGAGATGCCCGAGATCCTCCCTCCTCCACACCAACGACACGCCCAACAGGGCCGGCCCCGTCATGAACGGGGTGCCTCGGGAGATTAGCCTGCGGTCATAAAAAGGCGAAGCATCATCTTCTCTCTCATGCTGACCCCATCCTCGGTCTCCTCTTCTTTGCTGGGCTAGGCAAGCGAAGAGTAGAAGTTCCGACGAGAACATCAAGTCGAACGAAGCCCTAATCGCCGGTTCTCCTGTCTCCTATCATCGTCGATCGAGCGTCTCTACTGTATCTACAAGCCTCGTGAGACTTCCAAACGACCACAAGATGCGCGTCTCCTCCCTCCGCCGCGGCGCCGCCCTAGGCGCTGCCCTCACCCTCGCGACCGGGGCAACGGCAGCCCTTAACGCGACAGAGACCTCCAACCGCCTCATCATCGCAAACGACCGCCTCTACGCCGCCGTCTCCAAGCCCGGCGGCGCCGTCGTGGAACTCACCCTCGACGGCGTAAACCTCCTCGGCACCGCCTCCGGCGCGACCGGCCAAGGGCCCTACCTAGACTGCTACTGCACCCCTCAGGGCTTCTGGACACCGGGCACCGTGAAACCCACGTTCCAGCTCTACTCCGGCACCGACTCCGCCGGCGTCGCCTACGGCGGCGTCAAAATGTCAGACACCTACGCCTCGACGGGCCAGGTCCTCGAGCAGTACTGGTTCCTCCGCGACGGCGAGACGGGCCTCCACATGTTCAGCCGCGTCGCCTACCACAACGAGACGGCACCCTTTTTGCGAAACCTCCAGGAGCTGAGGACTCTATTCCGCCCCAACGATCCCATGTGGACGCACCTCCTCACCAACCCGACGCAGTACGCGCCCCTCCCGTCAAAGGACGCCGTGGCGCAGCAGGTCGTCGTCCAGGACGCGACGTGGTACCTAGGCAACACGCCCCAAGACCCCTACGTCCAACAGGAAGCCGACTGGTTCACGAAATACACCTTCCAAGACACCTGGCGCGATGTCGACGCCTACGGCATGTTCGCCGACGGCTCCAAGACGGCCGACGGCTCCGCGTTCGGCGCCTGGATGGTCTTCAACACGCGCGACACCTACTTTGGCGGGCCCTTGCACTCGGACTTGACGGTCGACGGCATCGTCTACAACTACATCTCGTCCAACCACCACGGCGACCAGACGCCCAACATCACAAACGGCTTCGACCGCACGTTTGGCCCGCAGTACTACCACTTCAACAAGGGCCCCGCGGGTACCTCCATCCTCGACCTCCACGCCGACGCCGCCAAGCTCGCCGACCCGACGTGGAACGCGGACTTTTACGACGACATTGCCCACCTCGTCCCCAACTATGTCCCTACCACACAGCGCACTACCTGGAAGCTGCACGTCGATCTCCCCGAGGGCGTGACGAAACCCATCGCCGTGCTGGCGCAGAACGGCGTCGACTTCCAGGACAACGTATTCGACACCAAAGCATACCAGTACTGGACCGACATCGACGCCCAAGGCTACGCCACGATCCCGCGCGTCAAGGAGGGGACCTACCGCCTCACAATATACGGCGACGGCATCTTTGGCCAATACATCAAGGACGACGTCAAGATCGTGGCGGGTAAAATCGACACCACCCACGCGCGCTGGCGCGAGGAGACGTCCGGCACAGAAGTCTTCCGCATCGGCACCCCCGACAAGTCCTCGGGCGAATACCGCCACGGCTTCGCGCGCGACACCACCAAACCCCGCACGCCGGAAGAATACCGCATCTACTGGGCGCGCTACGACTTCCCCACCGAGTTCCCCGATGGCGTCCGCTTCCGCGTCGGCGAGGACGACGTCGCGCAGGACTTGAACTACGTGCACTGGGCGGCGTTCGGCGGCAAAGGAAACTCCCTCCGCCCGGACCTCTACCTCGGCGACGGCAACGTCAACAACTGGACCCTCGTCTTCGACCTCGACGAGGCGGCCGTGAAGCAGAAGCGGTACGGCACTTTTACTGTGCAGCTCGCGGGCGCCAAGACGGCCGCGGGCAACACGGATGTCTTTAACGCGAGCGAGCCGCACTCGAACCTGAAATACACCGTCAACGTCAACGGCAAAGACCTGGAGCCGTGGGTGATTCCGTATTACCAGAGCAGCTCGTGCGCGGTGCGTTCGGCGGTGGTATGCTACAACGTCGCCAACAAGTTCGTCTTTGACTCGAAGCTGTTGAAGGCGGGCGAGAACGAGATCGTTCTGAGCTTGCCGTACGGCGCGACGAATTACGAGAGCGCCGTGCTTACGCCTGCTATTTACGTGCAGTATGATGCGCTGCGGTTGGAGATCAAGTGAATTCGTCGTTTTGAGGTCTGAATATGGGATGGCCCTTCAGTGGATGCAATAAGCGAGGCGAGATCAAAAGATATCAATAAAGTTTAACATTTAATCATCAGCCAACCGTCTCTCTCTTTTTTGTTCTTCTTTCCCCGCTCCCCACGTCCTTTCCTGTCCGATTTTGGAGGGGAAAAAAGTGTAAAATGGAAGCTTTGACTCTGTGCCGAAGAGCCGGGTCCTGGTTAGAGAAATCATTGAACGAACGCAGGTAAGAGCAAGAATTAAAAGAGGCTGAGTCTGATTCGGAGTAGGGACGAAAAGAGGTGAGTGCAGGTTTGGGGCCAGGCCCCGCCGCGCGGTCGGATGTAAAACGGTTCGTTTCAAGACACTGTTGACTGTCAAGTAAAAGGTGGGAGCGTCGTGTTTTGCGATAAGGCCCGGACCGCAAGCAGCCACGAGTACGCGGAAGAACCCCCAAGGTGAGAGAAACTAGAGAAATGTGAAAAAAAAAAAATTTAAATTTGGCGGTGATTGCGGTGGTTTACTGTCCCAGGCCCAGGAGTGTGAGGCAGGGGCGTGTTTGGGCCTGCGATTTGGTTCATACCGTGGGCGTCGCATAGAAGTGGAAATTCTGTACGAAGAGATGGAGTTTTGTCGATTGGAGTACAGAATATTATCGTATGCTATGTGCGACCCAAAAATCGGTGTTTCAAAGCTGTTGAACCTTGCTCAATGATATTTTTTTCGCTAGACTTTTTGACGTTGGCTGTTCAGTGTGTCCTTGGTTCAAAGGTGGCTGACATAAATGATCCCAAGTGGTGCTGCATGTTCTTGAATGAGAAAGATCAATATTTGCCCAACGGAAAAGAAGGAGGACAAAGTCTCAAACCAAGCCAAGTAGTCGTGTTCGTGCTCCAAAGGCGGTTTGGAACTCGCGGCGTTTCTTGCATCGCGGGAGAGCTACGTTAGACCACCCTCAGAGGGTTGCGCCCGTGTTCAAGTCGCACCAATATCTGGGCTTGGTAATTAGTTTCTCGGCCGGATGAGCTTCCGTAGAGGGCCTGGGAAACGTCACATTCCGATAACCGACTCGTAGTCCGTGAAAGGGATGATACTCCGAGAAACGCAGACACCTGCGGAACCGAAGAGTTTCGTCAAACGCCGCCTTTGCCGAATCTTTTCCAATAGCTGAATCTGATGCTCCAAACAGCGTACTGCGTGAGGTCTGTAGTAGTTTCTTGTCTTGGCCGGGCGTAACCCGGCCATACAATTGCTCAAGTACCAGAGAGACGACATTAGCACTGCCCACCCCACCCGGCCCCCCAAATCTGCATGTAAGTGCAGACGGCAGGCTGCGCCAGGCAAATCGTAGGATTTCGCGACGTAAGTGCCGCGGCCAAGGCTAAGAATATGCCGTGCAACGGCGAGCTGGTGCTCGATATGCATCAAATTCAAGGTTGGGTGGCAGAAGAGGCGGGCTCACTAGGCCTTTGCCGGCAAAAGATCGCCGGGCTGGAAAGAAGCTGTAGTCTGTACGCCCAATATGACGGTCGGTAGGGCTGCCCATCTGCACGCAGTTATCTAGAAGAGACTTTGGAGCGATGCTGTGTATGTCCCTGGCTAGTTCTTAGGCTCTCCAGAATGAGTGAATGATCGTCCAGCTGCGTTGAGCAAGGCTGATGCGGCGTGATACTGCATATGTTGTCTCTGACCAAAGATCATTCTTCTGATGATCGATTCGTGCCCGCTAAATCCCTTGCCCAAAGAACTTTGGGCAGATGACGAGAATAGTATCAACAACCGCGGTATCACCGTCTCGTCATCGCTGCCTACGGTGAGAACCTAGGTTAGGCAGCACTTTTTCTGCTTGAAGGATGATAGCTGATTGACATCGATCCATCCAAGAGACTCACCTTTGGGTCGCAGGCTCCGGCGGGCCGCGCTGAATGTCGGTGTGACCTCTCATGTTCGAATGCTGAAATCAAAGTGATCGCCAGAGCATTGAGCAAGGTCACGGCTCCATCGAGGCTGATTCGCGATCTTCCCTCATCGTAGCATCGCTCTTGTTCTGCACAAGGTCACTTGGCCGCCCTTGCTGCGACCCTGCCACGTCGAGCATGCTGATTCGAAAAATCGTAGCTTTGTTGTCGCAAAGAGAAGAAGAGAGACTGTTCTGATGCCAAAAAAGAAGAAGAAAAATGTCATGGCTGTTGCCATCCAAAGCTCCAGGTTCGACATCACCTGCAGGTTGCGGGCAAGCTCGTGGTGCGAGGTGGTCCCCGGCAATGGGAATGCGAGAACTGCCCCTCCATCCCCGCTGTCAGCTCGGGTCGTCAGCCACCCCCCGGGACCAGGGTGGCACTGATGCCTCTGGTGTCTTTGCTGGCATGTCTCTGGTGTTCTGCATGTCGAGGTAATCTTGTTGAGCTCCTCGAAACAAAGCGAGCCCTGGTTCCCCGTCTCGCCAGTCGACATTCAGGAGAAGGAAGGTACGGATACTTGGTAAAGAATTTTCCATGGCGCTCCACTGCATTGAGGATCAGCCTCTGCGCCGCTGCCGTGGGAAATAAGCTGTCAAGCGACGAATTGGAGACGTCGACGCCAGGGTCTGGAGTTCTTGAATGGTTCTTGGTCAGTCTTGGATGACGGGCCGTACTCTGTGACCATGATTTTGCCAATATTTGACTGCACGCCGCAGTCATGCGCATGGGAGGACAAGGTTCGCGGACTTTTGTCAATAGTCGGTCTGAATCGGACTGTCATCTGAGTCTGGAGCCCATTCATCGTCCACAAGCTTGATGATCCCTCCTGCTCGGCTACGTCAGCGGAGCAATAGCTGTTGGTGAACGATTTGATGTTGGTGCATCCATGAGGCGAACGGATTGGTCCCGAGGCTGCGATGTTGTGCAATGACCGAAAGGATGACTCGGAGTGAGTGAACAGACATGACAATAAAGCGCAGATCTGGAATGCGAGTCTGGATCATGGGAATGAATCACAGCAGTCGGAGCTTGTTGGTGGGCAAGTGTAACGTGCGACCTCATCATGAGGGGTCTCTGTGGATGTTACCTTGACCATGCTAGAATAGATGCCTCAGATATTTGCGGATCAGCATCCTTTGGGATTCCGTAGCTTTCTTAGGTGTTCCTGGTCAGATTGAGCTGCCTATTGCATATCGAAGTACAACTCTATGAGGGCGGAAAGCAAGGCGTACCACCATAGGGTAAAGGCGCAGAGAACTACCTGATGGAAGGAAGAAGAGGGAAGAAAAAAAAAGGTATACGTCCCCCTCTTACACCAGGAGCTTCAGGTATCTCTGGAGGACCAGACGAAGGAGGAATGGAGGAGGAAACTAAGGAAAGACCCGCACGTGGCGGTGCGCGATGTGCAGATTTTCCCAATTAGGGGCTGCGGATACCAGGGTATCCCTCCTGCCCGGGGACCAGTCCTAGTTGTCCCAGCCAAGAGACCCAAGACAGAGGGGGACATGGGGCTTGCAACACCCTTTAAGCCCCTGGTCATAGCACCCGTGGCTAATGGAAGGCCCGGATACCGATCTCTGGTTCCTGGGCGGTGGAACTTGGCGCCGCTGTGAGTGTGACAGTCTCACAGTCTCACTGCTCACTGCTCAGGCGCTGGCTCGATGGGTTCGGGTTCAAGGTTCATCACAAGTGCCTTATCGCCCGATAAGCGGTCCAGAGCTGTACCTTAGGAACCTACCTAAGGTAGTGTACCTACCTTACCTCGAGCATGCCCAGGATGGGACAAACCACCAGGTACCTACCTTACCTACCTTACCTTCTAAAGTACCTCGTACCACAGATGCAGTTGGTGCGGTCTCGCGCCGCCCGCCAACACAGCATAACGTACAATCTTGTCTGAAACACCATCTACCGCCAGTCACCTTTACACATTCAGCTCTCAAGCTCCCCATCCCCAAAAGACTCCAACGACTCCCAAGCAACCAAGACTCCCAAAGAGTCTCCGAGCTGGCGGTAGACCCTCGTCCTGTTCGAATCTCTTCCAATGAACGACAGCGCTTACCGACCCGCTCGCTCTCCAAGGAACCGCTGTTCAAACGCCCTTGCCTTGTCTTGCCCCTTTTGCTATCCGTACTCCAAGTTTGCTCTTCTATCCTTTGCCCTTTGCTACTGAGTACGGCTACTTGGTACTTTCGATTCTTTGCGCTTTGCCTCTCTGGTCATCATCTCATCCCATGCTCCTTGGTTCTTCCTCCTTCTCCTCCCAGATACACCAACTGGCCACCACAGTCTGACCCCTGACTGTGATCTTCGTACCTCTTTGCCGGGTAGCCCCTGTCAGGGCGCAGCCGCGTGCGATGTGCTGGCTCGACGAGAAGGCAGCTCCTGATCCCAACATCAGATGAAGCCTTGTTTTGTTTTGTGCTTGTTTCCAGGCTGCGAGTAAAGACACACGCAAAGAGGATCATGGCGCTGTCATCGCAGATCAGGACGTTGGCAAAAGCCGCGCCTGCGCCAGCTCCAGCTTACATGTATTCTTTCCTTCCTCTTCCTCGTCATCCCACCTTGACGCTGATCTTGACCTTGACGACATCTCCGCTTCTTCCAACCCATCATCTTCATGCTTCCATTACTGCTGCTGCCACTTCCGCCCCAGCTTTCCACTTTCTCAGAGCCCTGCTACCAAGATTGCCGTCCAGGATCAGCATTACCGTCCCTCCTCATCGCCTTGTCCGTACCCGCCTTCTTCCCACCACCTCCATTACTGCTGTGCCGGTCCACCAGTTCGGAGGAAACCTGGACAAGGGGCACATGGACCGGAATCCTCGCCCGCTCCTGATATATTTAACATCCCGGCCATTCTCTACCGAAAGCGGCCTCTCCTTGCCCTCGCCATCGCAGCTAATACATATATCCTCCTCCACTACTCCTCTCACTTCTTCACCTCGAGCAGAGAAGACCAGACGAATTGTCCCGCCTCTTTACTCAACTCCTTATACTTAATAATCATCAACATGGTCGCCAACGTTGGAGGGCTCGCAGCCCGGGCAGTCTTTCTCATGTCCACTCGTCCCATTGCCCAGAGAGCAGACGTCGCCTCATACACCAATAATGCCGTTGCCGCCATCCGCACGCTCGAGACGACCTGGTATGACGTTGGCTCTGGTCTTTGGGACAACGCCTGGTGGAACAGCGCCAACGCCTTTACCACCCTCGCCGACTTCGCCAACCTGAACCGGGATGCTGCTAACGAGCTCAACATCGGAGGCATCCTCATGAACACATTCAACCAGGCTCAGAAGGCCACAGCATCAGCTTCCAAATCTATCAATGCGGCTGGTCTTGTCACAACCTCATACGCCATCACCAAGCGCGAAGTGCCGCTGCCTATCGAAGGTCGCCAAATGAGCGCTCAGGGCTTTCCCAACTTTATCAACGAGTTTTATGACGACGAGGGCTGGTGGGCGCTCGGTCTGATCCGCGCCTACGATGTTACCCAGAACCAAGACTACCTCGACATGGCCGTGCGCATCTTTGCCGATATGAAGACCGGCGGTAATACCAACTGCAATGGCGGCATCTACTGGAGCAAGGACCGCAAGTATGTCAACGCCATCGCCAATGAGCTCTACCTCAGCGTCGCCGCCTCGCTGGCCAACCGCATCTCGGGCGATAAGGCCAGCTACGTCAAGATCGCGACTGATCAGTGGACCTGGTTCAAGGCCACCGGCATGATCAACGCCCAGGGCACCATCAATGACGGCCTGGACGGCAACTGCAAGAACAACGGCGCCAACGTCTGGTCCTACAATCAAGGTGTCGTCCTTGGCGGTCTCGTCGAGCTCAGCAAGGCTAATGGCGACAAGTCGGTCCTGACAGACGCCACCAACATTGCCAAGGCGGCTATTAAGCAGCTGGCCGACGACAACGGCATCCTGCACGACACGTGCGAGCCCAACTGCGGCTCTGACGGCAACCAGTTCAAGGGCATCTTTGTTCGCAACCTGCGATACCTGCAAGAGGCGGCGCCCAACAACGACTTCAAGACCTTCATCACCAAGAACGCCGACAGCAACTGGAACGCCAACCGCGACTCGGCTGGCAAGATGGGTGTCGTCTGGTCGGGCCCAGCGCAAGGGGTTTCCGGGCCGACTCACAGCTCGGCACTCGACTCCATCGTTGCCGCCGTTGCTGTCGCGTGAGCGAGACTTCTTTTGAGAGATCAATTGTTCTCAGACCTTTGGATCAACATCATCATCATCATCGGGCAGGCGTTGGAAATTTTGCTTTACTTCATATGGCCGCTCTGCAACACACTCCTTCTTTCTAATTGGGCGCAGGGAAACAACGGCAACGAATGGATTAGACTTGACCAAGAACGGGATACCCCTCAGAACACACGGACACTCCTTTGATGCCCCAAGCTGAGCAAAGACAAGGCCAGCTCGGGCGGCGCACAGGAGGGTTTTGCTTATTGTTAATAATGACTCTAATGAGTAATGATACCATAGTTTCGTTTTGGATAGTCGTTTGGCTAGGCTTGCACAGGAGCAAGCGAGCATACTGGGGCACAGACGTGTTAGAAACAATACTACATGATCTTCCACCACATACATACACGATTTGATGATCACCAGTTCTGCGAGACTCATGACTTCACCCAAACAGATGGTCGCCCTCACTGGATCCACAACAGCAGGAGAATTATCTCGAGCTAGGCCTTCCATCGATTAAAGGAGACATTCTAGAAGGACTAAGCGTCAAGGGGTGTCTCCACGGTGGTATCGGCGTAGGAGTTTAAATTGGAGTTGATGCAAACTCTAGAGAGTCAAAAAAGGAGATCTCCCGGAACGATCATCCGTTGGTTCGTTAGCTCGTTCGCTGGGGGGGGCTGTGAACTGGTAGTATGCGAAAGAAAATTATTTCTGGCGCAATGCTGATCGCTTCCGCTTTAAATTGCCCGCGGGAGATCGTTCGGGGGGTGATCGGTTGGTTGGTTTTTGGTGGTTTGTTATGCGGGGGAAATTGAAATTGGAGACCATCACGGGTTTGTGTTTCCCCCCTTGTTCCTGTCAGGCAAAGCTTTTTTTGCTGTATTAGGGATGAGACCTTCACAATCAGAGTGACTGGTTCTACGTCAGGATGGTTTGTAAGGTATTCAGGCTCGTGTGCCCTTTTTCTTTGCATGATGGCTTGTCAGTTCATCCTTTTTCCCTTAGCATCTACTTCCATCCTACGTTAGTAAGGAACTTGCTTGAAGGATGGTATTGAAGCTCGCACTACTCCGTGCAGTCGATCGAAACCAGTTCGTCTCGCTGATGAGCATATTCGATCCCATCATGCTAAGGAGAACGAATATGTAAATAAGCATTATATGCGAAGATGGGGTGAAGTCTTGGCTCCCCAAGTTTCTGTGGGGTTCTGACTCCAAATATCCCTGCAGAGGCAGTCAATGATCCGCGCATCCTCCCATCTCCTACCGCACATTAACACCAGCCAACCTGCAAAGCCAGAACTCTGTCCGACGCTCTCAGTCAAGCCACAGCTTCACTATGATACACAACGCGCGTATTCCCAGCCAAGGGAAAATCCCCAAAGACAACAGAGCCCCCACTCATTGACTTTTCGAAATAGCTCTTAGAGCTTGCGACATCTCATCCCCCACCCTCCCCCCTTCCGGGCCCTTCTGGTTGGAAGTCGGAGCTGAAGCTCCCGTTGCTCACACAACATGCCAATAATTCGACGCAGTGAGACATCACTCTGGCGCGTATTTTACCTAAGGCAAGGTACGACGAGGCGAGGGGGTTAAGGTAGGTAAAGTTGTGTGCGCGCGCGCGCCAATCACTGCAGTAGTCCATGACGTAAGTATACTCTTAACAACCCAAGTGGGCGGTGCGTCGGAGTCTTCGGGAAGAAGGTCATCATGATATCTATGCCCGCGTACGCGTGTGGGTATTTGTGTTAAGAGACAGAGAAGCTTCGTACCTACCACACTTCTTTCCAATTGCGCATTCCTCAGCCCACCGTGTATCCTGGGACGAAGATTGGGACACACAGCGTGGAAAGGTTGTTTCATCCCTTTCTAAACCCATCTTCATCTGTCCGACCGAACTGGTTTTCCCATCCCAATTGGATGTCATTGCTTGCTCTTCCAAACCCGCGACGGTGCCACACAGCGGACTCGTCGTCTCATCTTCGGTCCTAGCTACTTACCTACTTACAACTCCCCTCTTCTTCTGATCCAATCACCTTCTAGTGAAGCAACAATTCATTTTAAGGGACAACCGGGCACTACCGCGGCCATGAAAGCCGCCTCGGCCGACCCTTTTGGCCAGATCCTCAAGGACCTGGTCCTCATTGCCATCAGCATTGCCTTCGTCCCCTTAACCACGACCATCCTCGCCCTAAGCTATGCGTGGCAGCGCTTCCTGCGTCCCAGCCCGGCCTTCGACCCCGCCGCCGCCACGGACCGCCAACAACAGCAGCGCCGCACCATCCTCGTCACCGGCGTCGGTATGACAAAGGGCCTCACCCTCGCACGACTGTTCCACCAAGCCGGCCACCGTGTCGTAGGCGCTGACTTCTCCCCCCATGCCTGCGGCAGCCGGTCCGCCGCCCTCGCCGCCTACCACGTCCTCCAGAAGCCCGGCCGAGCCGGAGGCGGCGCCGACCCGTACCTCGACTCGGTGCTGCGGATCGTGGAGCGGGAAAAAGTCGACCTCTGGGTCAGCTGCTCGGGCGTCGGTTCCGCCGTCGAGGATGGCGTCGTCAAGGAGGTCGTCGAGGCCCGCACGCGGTGCCGTGCCGTGCAGCCCGACGTCGCGCGCACCCGGATCCTGCACGAGAAAGATTCCTTCATGGATCACACGCGGGAGACGGGCCTGCGCGTGCCAGAGTCGTACCTCGTCACGAGCCGCCACGAGATGCTGGCCGCGCTGGAAGAGGCGTCGGGGGGTCTGTCCTACGACGCCGAGTCCGAAACCACCGCAAAGAACAACAGGAAGCCGCCGCCGCGCTTCATCGCAAAGTCGGTGGGCGTCAACGACCGCGGCCGCGGCGACATGACGCTGCTGCCGCTGCCGACGGAGAAGCAGACGTACGACCACGTCTACAACCTCGAGTGGCTCGGCCTGTCGGACAAGGAGCCCTGGCTGCTGCAGGAGTACATCGACGGCGACGAGTTCTGCACGCACGCGCTCGTGGTCCGCGGGGAGGTGAGGGCGTTTGTGGCGTGCCGCTCGGCGGAGCTGCTGATGCACTACGTCGCGCTGCCCGCCGCGTCGCCGCTGTCGAGGGCGATGCTCGAGTTTACGCGGAAGCAGGCCGCGTCGTTTGGGGATGCGTATACGGGCCACCTAAGTTTCGATTTCATGGTGAGCGATGAGGACGTTGCTGCGGCGGCGGCGGACGAATGTAGGCCTGAGCAGCTGAAGCTGTATCCGATCGAGTGTAACCCGCGGGCGCATACCGCTGTTGCGCTGTTTGGAGAGACTCCAGACATGGTAGAGCAGTACCTGAGCGTCCTGGACGAGACGGGAGCCTCTAGGGGTAGTTCGGAGACGGATGTGGTGTCGCCGAGGAGGCCGGCCAAGTACTACTGGATTGGGCACGACCTCTTCACGCTGCTGCTGCTGCCCACGGCGAGGGTGCTTCTCTTCCGGATGTCGATTGCGGCGTACTGGCGGTCTGTAACGACGTTTGTCGAGCACGTGCTGTTCTGGAAGGACGGCACCTTTGAGCTGTGGGATCCGTTGCCGGCGTGGTGGCTCTATCATGTCTACTGGCCCATGACGTTCTGGGACTGCGTCGTGAACCGGCGGAGCTGGAGCCGGATCAATGTGAGCACTACAAAGATGTTTGAGTGCGATTGAGAAGTTTTGGTATCAGTATAGATGCCGACTTCATTGGCGGTTTTCCATCCGAGGCCATTTTTTAAAGGTCACACGTTGACTGATCGAACCCTTGAAGCTTTATGACAACTATCAAATGATTTCAGGGCCCAACTACAAGTAGAGCATAGCCCAGAGAAAATCGAGAAAGATGAAATTTCAAAGTAGTTAACCTTACGATCAATGTGGATTCGGTGGTCGCTTCCTTGTTAGTTCTCATATGGCAAGTAACATCAGACACTAAATCTCGGACTTGACCCTTAGTGCCGGGATCAGCGACCCAGAAAACTCAATTGCGACGCTCATGTCACTTTAGGGCGGAGGGTCTAAAACGTGTTTTTGACATTCTTTTGTCAAAACGGCGCCCTTTGAGCAGGGACTTGGGTTGACGATGGGTATATTGGGCTTATAGTCGGAGCCGTTCCGAGGGCGTTCCGGCCGGTGTTCCGAGCGACGACCCCGCGTTGAGCCGCCCCGCGCGGCTGGTTGACGAGTAGTCCAGTACTCCGTACGCCACGACGAACAAGCTTCCAACACCATTGGCCTATTACATGACTGTATTCTGAATCCACCTTCCAAGAATCGGGGATTTAGGAAATCGGATAATGATTTGATGGGCGGGCCACGGTGGAGTACCAGATAGAGATACACACTTGCAGGTCGTCTATGAACGGCCGACCCTAGTCGGTGGACTGCTCTTGATTGGCCGGGCTATTGCTACCTTCGTCCACACACAATTGACTTCATCTCATGTGTGCGTCTCTCTCTCATACTGCTGGAAAGGTGGCGTTAAAGACTCGAGATATCTTTTCTATAAGACGAACAAATCCTGCCCTCCAAACCTATACCAAGACCTTGAACGAAGAGCATCAGTACCGGCACTTAGACCATCGACTAGGATACCTTCTTCAAGATGGACTCATCCGAATTCCGTACCGCGGCCGCAGAGGCCATAGAAGACAGTAAGTTTCTCATCACACTCTCATGAATCTCAACACCACCAAACATCCTCACACCCTTCGACCCTCTCATGAAAGCCTGCAATCACTAACCATCATCCTCCAGTCACAAAATACTACGACACCATCACCTCCCAACCAAAAGTCCTCCCCTCGGTAACCCCAGGCTACCTCCGCCCCCTCCTCCCGAATCCGCCCCCGAGGACCCGGAATCATGGCAGACCATCCACGCCGACCTCCAATCCCACATCGTACCCGGTATAACCCACTGGCAATCCCCTTCCTTCCACGCCTTCTTCCCCTGCTCCTCCTCTTACCCGGCCATGCTCGCCGAGCTCTACTCAAACGCCTTCAACGGCGCCCACTTCAACTGGATCTGCTCCCCCGCCGTCACCGAGCTCGAGACAATCGTCCTCGACTGGCTCGCCCAGCTCCTGAACCTACCGCCGGTCTACCTCTCCACCGCGCCCACCCGTGGCGGCGGCGTCCTCCACGGCACCGCCTCCGAGGCTATCCTCACCGTCATGGTCGCCGCCCGCGACAAGTTCCTCCGCGCCCGCACCGCCCACCTCCCCGCCGACTCGGAAGAAAAGGAGGAAGAGACCTGGCGCCTGCGCTCCAAGCTCGTCGCCCTCGGCAGCGAAATGGCGCACTCGTCCACCAAGAAGGCGGCACAGGTCCTCGGCGTCCGCTTCGCCACCGTCCCGGCCCCGGCAGAAACAGGCTACGCAATGTCCGGCGCCGCCCTCGCCTCCACCGTCGCCGCCCTCCGCGCAAAGGGGCTAGAGCCCTTCTACCTCACCGCGACCCTCGGCACCACCGACACCTGCGCCGTCGACGACTTCCCAGGCATCAAGGACGCTCTCGCCTCAGACGAGCAAGACAGCATCTGGGTCCACGTCGACGCAGCCTACGCCGGCTCAGCCCTCATCCTCCCGCAAAACGCGCACCTCACGGCGCCCTTTGCAGCTTTCCACTCCTTCAACGTGAACCCGCACAAGTGGATGCTCACAAACTTCGACTGTTCCGCCCTCTGGGTGCGCGACCGCGCCTGGCTCGTCGAGTCACTGAGCATCAAGCCGGCCTACCTGCGCAACCAGTTCTCCGAGGCCGGTCTGGTGACGGACTACCGCGACTGGCAGATCCCGCTCGGCCGACGCTTCCGCAGCCTGAAGCTGTGGTTCGTGCTGCGGGCGTACGGCGCCAGCGGGATCCGGAAGCATTTGGAGAGGGGGATCCGTCTGGGTGAGAGGTTTGCGGAGATGGTGAAGGCGAGGGGGGATTTGTTTGAGATTGTGACGGGGCCGCGGTATGCTCTGGTTGTGTTTACGTGCAAGGCCGGGGACAGGGAGAGGAGTAACAAGGTTACAGAGGCGGTGTTGGAGAGCGTGAATGGCGAGGGCGTGATTTATTTGACGCCGACGACGCTTCATGGGTTGTATGGCATTCGCATGTGTACCGGGAGCAGCCAGGTCATTGAGGAGGAGCACGTCCAGAAGGCGTTTGATATCATTGTTGCGGCTACCGAGAAGGCACTTGCCGATGGGCAGTAGAGTTCTTTATGTTAGTGCGTAGAACGCATCGAATGAATAGACTTGGATATGAGCATTCCTTTTCTGGATCCACGGCCCGTTTGAGTGCTTCATGAGTAGTGCTCTGTACGAAGGGGAATAACGCTTTTGGCTGCTCATATCCCAAGCTCACCATTCAATTTTGATCTTGAAAACACCGCTGCATCATGATTCTTCTGTATAAGCTCCTTACGGTGACCCGATATCCCCGTACTTCACTCGTCATTTGATCTGAGCATAATGTAGCCAATCAGTAGCCGGAACGTGGGATTTGGCAATGATCCACGTAACATATACGCAAACGAACGAGTTAAGCTGGCACAGCCCACCATTTATTGTCAGATGCAAGGCACGGTTTGAACTGCAGACAAGTATAATTGATATTTCAACGATAGAGCTGTTAAAAAGATGAACCAACGCAAAAGCGTCTGAACCATGTAAATGCTTCGCTCCAACATAAAATCTAACTCCTTTCCTTGGAAGGAGATAGTTTTGTATCTGTTTTCGATCTCTTCCATATGCAAATCCCATCCCCATCTCATGCTAATCATAATCATTCTCATAATGTCGTTTAGTAATGCAGTGTCGTATGCTGAACCAGGGCATGCCGACGACAGTCCCCACGCCAGAGTCTCTCAGCCCTCACCAATTCGAATAATACTCCCTCGACCTCGACACAGGAATACTCTGACTCCGCCTCCGCTCATTATACCTAGGCCGGCGGTCCCCATACCCATAATCCCTCTCAAACTGGTCCACAGCCCTCACATACTCCCTCCCGCCAACACCCCTCACACTAACACTCTCCTCCCTCGCAGCGGACCCCCGCGTCGCCCTCGCCTCGGAAACATCGCTCGGCGGCGGCGCATAGTCTCTCACGGACTTGTACTCCCTCTCATGCCAATCTGGATCGTAGTAATCCCGATCGCTCCTATCATCCCGAAAACTCCTCCCGTCGTCGGTTCTTCCATCGTCGTTGTCGTATCTGCTGCTGTACCTATCCCTATCCCTGTCTCTGTCATATCCAGCCTGGCTCCGACTGCTCCTCGGCGGGCGGGACCTCGACTGCCTCTCCCTCTGCCTCCGTCTCTCCTCCCTCCTTTCCTCCTCCTCGTGCTTCTCCTCCGTGCGCTTGAGCGACTTGTCGATTCCAAAGGCGACCGTCGCGCCGATGAGGCCGAGGGCAATGGCCTGGCCCCAGTCGAAGCCGGCGACTTCCTTTTCAAACTCTTTGCGTTCTTTGCGCTTTTCGGGTTCCGCTTTCCAGGGTCGTGGATCGGGTGGCAGTAGCTTGCTCGGCTTCACCATTTTTGGGTTGTGTGGTGTGTAGTGTAGTGTAGTGTATGTATGTATGTATGTATGTATGTATGTATGTGTGTGTGTTGTCCTCTCTCGTCGTTGACTTTGTATATGTGTCGGTCTCTCGGATATCGAGATGTAGATGGTGATCAAGTTTGACGGTAGCTTATTTGATGATTTTGGTTTTGTGTCAAAGACGTTTGTTCAACGGTCCCCTACTCGAACAGCTTCTTTGTTTCTGATGTTCTTGGTATACGTCTCGACGGTAAAGCGTGGTAAGGTTGTTTTGGGCGTCCCCTCAAAGCGGCGTCGAAGTGCTCAAAGTGCTCAAAATGCAAAATAGTGCAGGGGTACGTAGGATTATATATCTCAAAGGGTTGCAGGTGGCGTCAAGGCCCCTTGTCGAGGATAGGGCAAGAGAGGCACAGAGGGGAGGGGTACGGATGCCGAATTGAGACAAAATATGCAGGGGAGACTCTGACGGCGTTGCACTTCTCAACGGCATTCGGGAGGATCTGGATCGAGGTGTGTGGCTGACTGGCAGGGGGGACTGGACCACACAAGTGAATATCTTTGGGTATGAAGTGACAAGCACTACATTACAAGCACAAGAGAGACATTGCTGGGCACCTCTAGAAATATAATACCCAAGCTACTACTACATACTAGGTAAGGGTGTAACCCAGCCCCGGGCCCCCTTCACCGCTGGACGCCGGCATTCCCCCGCATCCACTAGCTGAACAAGCCCGACATATTTCGTGATCCATGTCTCGACTGCCGGGAGCCTAGGGGGGAGCTTGCCCATTGGGCTCGAGCTGGAAAGCTTGTCGTCACCGTGCCTGCATGATGTCATGGGTTCGGCCCCAAAATGCTCCCCTCCAGCCCCACTCTGTTGTTGGTCTTACCCCCATCATTCCCGCCAAGCCGTTGACGTCAAAAGGTTCTCGATCTGGCCATAGCTTCCGGGCCTCACCACTCTCCAAAACGACATGGTTCCACCAACAAATGAGGCACGGCACCTCATCATCAGTGCAGCACTGCAACACAGCTTCCACAGCTCGAGAGCCCAAATGCCATACCCCAAAATCATCATGAGACCATCGTGCCATCCTTGCCATCGTACACTCGTGAGGCATGAGTCGTGTCCTCTTATCCGAACATCTACACACCCTCGGGGACCAGATCCTGTCTTAGCCACGAGGGCTAGCAGGGTTTCCCCCCTTGGTCTAAGCTGAACGTCCGCGACAAGCGGTTGACGCCGTCACCGCCAGCCGCGGGAAGCAATAGACATCGGTTTTGAGTCACACATCATGCAAAGGGAAACCTGTTGGTCTGTTGTGGCAGTGCACAGGTGGTATCATTCATGCTCTTCGTGTAGGCAAATCATGTCTAAGGTCTGAGAATTTACTAGATGCTGGCTCTTCTGGGTGCCATGGTCCTACGCATCGCCTTCTTTGCTTCCGTTTCTTCCATGAATGGTAACGACCCGTCGCTTCTAAGCTTCTGCAAATACTCCTGCCCATACTTGTACCCCATTTGATAGAGCTCGTCAAACTTGCCAAAGTCGAGCGTGCCATAATCATCAATCGGAGGCCGCATGTAAAAGCAGCCTGGCATCGTCTTCGCCCGTTCCAGGGCATCGACGCTAGACACGTAAGCCAGTCTAGCCTGGATCTCGGCCAATGTCGGCGGGTTAGCTGTGCCCGAGAACGGATTCCACCTATTCCAGAACGCCCACACTCCCGACAGCGAATCACCATACGCCTGTGGAGTATCGTCGTCCAGTGACCCAACGTCAACTGAAAAGATGGTGTCCACACCCAATCTCTTCATGTGAGAGACAGTCAGATTATCAATGTAGCCACCATCCAACAGCATACTGCCCTCATCGCACAGTGGCGGGAGCAAGCCGGCCAGTGACATGGAAGCTCTGATGTATCTCCACGCATAGCCACTGGTGTGATATTCGATTCGGCTTTTGCTGATATTTGTCGTGTTGCAGTAGTACTCAAGCCAAAAGTCTTCAATCTGAGTCTTGCCAAATGTCTTGAAGATACCCCGATTGAACTCATGTCCCGTGGTGTAAGATGCAGTCGGGTATGTGAGATCGAGAGCGAAACGCCACATGCTGGCCATGCGGCCAGAAAACTTCTTGGCGAGGCCGAAGATGGGAACAACATCGGCATGACGGGCGTAGAGAGCGCCAATGAACGCGCCGATTGAAGTTCCGCCAACAACATCGATGGGAATGCCAGACTCTTCCATGGCCTGAATGATGCCGATTTGGGTGATGCCTCTTGCGCCGCCACCACCTAGGACGAGGCCAACAGATTTGCCGCAGAGACGTCTCGCCAGACGATGGAAGTCGCCCTTGTAAGGTGCATCTGGAGAGTAGAATGGACTGTGCCGAACCTTTCTCGACGTGTACTTTTGAATCTCCGCCTGGATGATCTGAACCCGCTCCTTCAAGGTGCTGGTTCGCTTTGAGGGCGGATGGGCAGGCATGATGTTTGCCCCGAGAGCCATTTGGACGTGGTAGTGTCCACCATTGATCCACATACGATTCCTCAGCCAGGCTCGAGTCAACCCCGATTGGGAGTACCTCTCAGAATGGAGAAGAACAAGAAGCTTCCTCGCAGTCGACTTCATGCCCAACATGAAACGCTCATACTCTCCAATCTCCGGAGATCCTTCGGCAAGACCAACAAGGAGGATGCAATCAGCCTGAGTGATGCATGTCTGGGTCCACGGAGAATTGACATTGGTGTCTGATGCAGAGTTAGCATCGGTATCCAACCAACAAGTGTCATCAACAAGCGTGAGATAGGTAGTCCAATCAGGAAAAAATTAGAGTATGTTTGGCCATCAACGGCTTTTGCCTCCGCAAACGGTGTTTGTTCATCATAAAAAGGACAGTATAGGTGAATACAGTAATAGAGAGAGATCTTACCTGCAACATATACGACGAGGCCATACTTTTCCTCGAGGTCAGCCAAGTATTGGGAGAGCTTCAGCTTTCCCATCTTGTTGAAAGCATGCTTGCCGAGGTGGTTGAGAATAGCAGATTGGTTGAGGGAGGTGGCACCATTTGCAGGACCAACTTGAGACAGGGCGTTCATCAACCGATTACCAAACTCAACCACAGGAACACCAGAAGTCACTGGCAAGATCGCGACGGTCCTCAGGTTGAGTGACGAAGAGCCTTTGGTGATTGTGTTGGTGTTGCCTGCCTCCTTGGAGAGAAGCTGTGAGGGGTCATCTACAAGGTTCCTCATCCGCGACGCAATAATCTTGGAAATCTTGATCGTGATGTTCGGGTGCTCCTGGGCAAGACTGTTGAAAAGTGTGCGAGGGAACTTGACCAGCTCAGTCTGACGGATGGCATGGAGTGTGCCTGGCCTGACAGACTCCGTCAAGACTTCGAGTTCACCCACACTCTCGCCCTGACCGAACTCGGCTCGCACACTAACACCACCGTCTTTCCTGTCCTGCACGAGACGAAGTCGGCCGTTGAGAACAATGTGAATCGCCTCGCTCTCTTCACCCTCATGGAAAAGCACTTGACCAGCATCGACTTGCTCCCAGTCAAGAGCAAAGTCAATGTGCATAATCAGGCGCGGGAGCAAGCTCGTCAGTCGCTTAGCCATTGTAAGCAGGACAATGGGATAACGATCGACGATCCTCTCGAGAGCGGAGCGCGGCAGAAAGCCGACATAGACGTCCGTCTTGGCCACGACGTCGATAAAAGATCGGTACGACGATACTGTGCCCACGTATCCAGCAAGGCCACCTGGCTTGATGAGTGACACACTGCGACGATAAGGCTGCTTCTTCTTCGCGTCCATGTGATCAGGTGGATACGCAGGAGACCCATCCATACCCATGTGGTCAGTGTGCAGAGTCGTTCTGCTCGAGGACTGCAAAATGTCCGCTGAGGTATCCTCCTTCGACGTGCAAATGTCAAGGAAGCCGTCAACGACGTAGTAGAGGCCAGGATTGCGCTCGCCTTGCTCAACCAAAACGGAACCCTTGGGGAAGAAGACAATCTCCACATCATCCTTCATATCGCTTGCCAGGATGTGCGCATTGGGCGGTGTGTTCAGTGTAAAGCCTCCGGATGTCATAGACTCCGTGTCTCCATCACCAGAAGCATCGAAAGGGCCCATGAGACCGAAAGCGTTATTGCCCAGACCAGGTCTCGATCGCCTCTGGTCGTAAGAGAAGAGCCGCGGGGATCCTTCGACAGACTCAGCCTCGCGGGAGACACTTCCATTGCTGCTCAGACCGATTGCCTTGAACATACATTCAAGGATCGACTGTCGGAAAAGGTTGTCTTCATCCAGGGACTCTCGGCCGTCGATCGAGCCTCGAGACTGCCTCTGGGTAGTGAACGGGTTGAAGGTTCGCTGGGCAAGCGGGCTTGTACCCTCCTGACGGAGAGCGTCAGCGACTTGTTCGAGGTGAACACTGGCCGAACCAGATGGTCGGTGGCCAATATGCCGCGCTGACTGGATGTTGGCCAAAAGATCACCAGGACTGGTCTGAGTGGAAGCTCTCTCCCTCGGCGGTCCGATCGTTGTAGCGACCTGAGAAAATGACCTCTCCTTGGTGGTCATGGAATGCATCATTGCATCCTTGCGGAGAGTCGAGGTTGACTTCCGCCGACGATGCGCATTGGCATTGTGCAGTGCAATGCCTTTGCTCTCCGATTCGCCGCCGACTCTTTCTCGCTCCCGATCAAACTTCTCCTTCAAACGCTGCAAGGCATCGCCCCTTAGCATGTTGGGCAACTGACATGAGGTGAAAGAAAGCATGTTCTTCTCCGTCTGCAGGACTTCACCAGTGAGCCCCAGGTAATTGTAAGCCGTGGCCAATGTAACTCTCTGGAAACGGGAGAGAATTACTTGAACAATGTGGGAAGTGGCCTTGGGGTAGACCTTGGTGAGCCGGCGAAATGCGCTTGCTGGGATGATGGCGATAGTCGTGTCTACCGTTGCTCTTGCAATGATATCTGGGTGCGCTGAGCCAGAAGTTGCTCGACTCTGAAGTGGAGGGCGCTTCGGCTGGCGAGCACTACTGGGGACACTGCCGCTGCTGTCAAGCGAGATGGGTGGAATTCTTGCGCTGCCAGGCAGGTTGGGTGTAGTGGCCCGCTTGGGAGGTTCCTCAATCCTCACCCCCGTCCTTTCCTCCGAAATCTCTGGGAACTCGGGAGTTGCTGGGAACGGACTGGCAGGGTCTGATGGCATGCGGCGGAAGCCTGCGGTGCGCGGGAATGGTGATGTTCTCAGTCCACCACTGCCTGAGGTGGGTTCCGGGGTGTCGTCATCTGTCGAACGAAGCTTGACGTCTTCCGTGAACAGTGACATGATGGAGAAGAGAGACGACATGGGAGCTCCATTGCGAACCTCTGTAAGCAGTTGGTATCTTTGCTGCGGGGCTGACGACATATCGTCGTCTTCTCCAGGATAGGCAGAATCGCCCCCGAAGCTGTCGCAAGGGTCCGGATCCATGGCTCTAGCATTTCGGCCAGATTTGACAAAGATTTCCACAAGACCGTCGACGACAATACAGAATCCCTTCTCCTCTTCCAGGTTGAAGGTCTCGCCAGCGATAAGCTTGCGAGTCTGCATGCTTCTGGTCAACTCGTGGAAGACCTGCCGCTCGAGGTAGCCAAAGATTCTGATGGCACTGAGGAACTCGTCCAAGTAGCTCGATAGGCCTGATTTCTTGCCCTCATCGTGGGATTCGGGGAATAAATCGACGTCAGGCTCTTTCCTCTGCGGCTCCGGGGGAAGTCGAGAGTACATGTTGAGGATGCGATATCGCACAACCCAACTGACGGCGGATATGATGGCAACCATGATCACCATGCTGCGCGTCAAGTCAGCAGAAGCTCAGAGGCGGCCTGGTAGAATGATGAAGCGCGTACAGAGTAGTGGCGTTCATCGTCACAGTCCAGCTTGTTGAGAACAAGGTGAAGAGGACGGTAGGAATTGTAATGGTAACGATTCGAATCGCCCAGTACAGGATCGAAGAGATCAAGGACAGAATGGCGAGGATCAACCGGCCAAAAAGCCCTAACCAGCTAGACGATCCCTGAGCTGCGACGACCTCCTGCGCGCGCGTGAACGCGGACGGCAGGGCCTCGGGAGAAGCTTTCATTGTGGCCGACAAGCTCTCCGATACCGCGTGGGCGGCACTCGAAATGTCGGACGACGACATGGCTGCGGTGTGTTTTGTTGTGACGGGCGTTGCAGCATAACGCAGCAAGCAGGTAAAAAGACAGATTACATGGTGCAGTGCGACCCTGAGGCTAGCAGGGTGCGGGCAAGGGAGAGCCTCTGGTTTTAAGCCGTTGTTTGGTGGCTGAGACGCAGGACCGAGGTGGAAGGTGGTTAGAGAGAGAGAGAAGAGGGAAAAAATAGAAGGGGGAGGAAGAAAAGAGCTTTTGCGCTGTGGGGGAGCTTGAAGAAGCTTGCAGCATGAGGTGGAGGAACCTGGGCACGGGCGGTCAGCCAGTTTGTGCCGCCCCACCCCGCCAAAAAGTTCCCAGGGCGGGCGGAACGTGCGGCATGTGACGCCAGCCCGGCCTACCAGCGGCGAGCGCCCATGGTCTTCCTTAATGTGGTGTTGTTGGTAATGCTGCATGGAGGGGCACGACTGGTCTGCACTGAAGGACACCCATATCCATACAACGGGAAACTTTGATCTTTGAAGATCAGTTCACGAGTTCCAACAACCAACTATCGACGCCAAGTTGCGCACTTTTCTCATTTATACGACGCATGCTCTCAAAGTGACACCCAACAACAGACGCGATGCCATTTGCGCAGCTCATTCTCGGCGCTCCAGGCTCTGGAAAGAGCACCTATTGCGATGGCAGTAAGCCACCCTTGCCAACACACACAACCTCGTCGTCTGCCATGCTAACACAATGCGCCTAGTGCACCAGTTCATGGGCGCCATTGGCCGCGCATGTTCTGTGGTCAACCTCGATCCCGCAAACGATCACACAAATTACCCGAAAGCTCTCGACATTCGTGACCTCGTCAAGCTAGAAGATATCATGGCTGGTGACAAGCTGGGCCCCAATGGCGGCATCCTCTATGCCCTCGAGGAGCTCGAGCACAACATGGAGTGGCTGGAGGAAGGCTTGAAAGAATTCAGCGAAGACTATATTCTCTTTGACTGCCCCGGGCAAGTCGAGCTATACACACACCACAACTCTCTGCGCAATATCTTCTTTAGGCTGCAGAAGATTGGCTTTAGAGTAAGCTGCCCACGATACCCCCAGACCGACCTCGCTGACTTTTCGTAGCTTGTCGTCGTACATCTCTCCGACTCGTTTTGCTTGACTCAACCCTCGCTGTACATCTCCAACCTGCTCCTGGCCCTTCGCGCCATGCTCCAGATGGACATGCCACACATTAATGTCCTGACCAAGATCGACAAAGTCGCCTCCTATGACAATCTCCCCTTCAACCTCGAATACTACACCGACGTCGATGACCTATCGTATCTAATCCCATATCTAGAAGAAGAATCGCCGGCGATGCGCAACGAGAAGTTCAGCAGACTCAATGAAGCCGTGTCGAACATGATCGAGAGCTACAGCCTAGTCCGGTTCGAGGTCCTCGCAGTCGAGGACAAGAAGAGCATGATGCACCTCCTCCGGGTGATCGACCGAGCAGGAGGATACGCTTTTGGCAGCGCAGAAGGCGCAAACGACTCCGTCTGGCAGGTCGCGATGCGCAACGAGTCGTCCATGATGGAGGTGCAGGATATCCAAGAGCGCTGGGTCGATCGAAAGGCGGAGTATGACGAGCTGGAGCGGAAAGAATGGGAAGAGCAGGCTAAGTTGCGGGAGGAGGATGATCCCAGCGCCGGGCAGGCGCCCCCGCCGCCGGCCGACGATTATGATCCAGACTTTGGCGACATGACGATACCTGCAGATAGTGGCATAAAAGTAGTGCGCAAGAACAAATGATACCCTTCAGCCGTCTTCTTCAACCATGCCATCCTCGTCAGAGACATCCGACGCGTCGAACATGACGGCATCCTCGGCTTCGGTCCTGGACTCTGAGAAAAGCGGCAACGCGCCACCGGCAGCAGCCGCGGAAGAATCTTTGGCGGCGAGCACGAGCTGTCTGGCTTGTCGAATGGCCTCTTCCTCGGCCTTTCGAATGGTTCCGCTGACTCTGACAACTTTGAAGGTGCAGGGCTTGCCCTCTCCGCTCTTGAGAGGCACGCGGTTCATAAACGTCAGAGCAGCCCAGACCAGACGGTAGTGCGCTCTCTTCACCTTCAAGATGAAAGTCGACGTTGCCTGAGAGAGATACTTGACTACATGGCTGTTAGATACTGCCTAAGACGGACGTATTCTGCTTCATGAACTCACCGATGAGATTTCCTTCTATGGCACCAGAACCGTAATCACCGAAAAGAGTAGCGACCTCAGCTCGTATCGCCTTCAGAAGTGACTGAGGTGTGAGACTTCCCGTCGTTGGCTGATGCATCACCACGAAATCTGGGACATTGTATTTTTGTTTTGAATCTTCTGGCGGGTAAAGGATATTGACGAGGATGTATCTCTCTTTGATTCGGACCATCTTGGCGCGCTCAAGACCGCGTCGTTCAATGAGAGGAGAGAATAGGCCTTGAAAGTTGAATCTTGTAAAAGTTCAAGCTTCAGGTACGTACCTATCCTGCAAGTGCAATCCGTCGGAGTGGGACCATGCAAGGACATGAGTACCATTGCTGACTAAGGCGGGGGAGCTTCACCTCCGATAGCTCCTACCACAAGCTCCCGACGTCACTAAGCATACTAGGTAATTCGCTGAAGTGACATATACCTAGTTCATTTGAGGTGATGCGCTTGATGGTCGCCGATATATCTTGAAGAAAACTGTGTCTTGGAACCATCTTTCATCAGCGTTTCTAGCATCTCGTGCTACCTCCACTATGACTGACACCCCGCTCAAAGTAGCTATCCTGATCGTGTCGACGACAGCATCAAAGGACCCATCGACAGACAAATCGGAACTAATTCTTCGAGATGTGATTGAGAACGAGGGTGGTGGTAAATGGCAGGTCACCGATACTAAGATTGTGCAAGATCATGTCCCCCAAATCCAGCGGCAAATCATGCTCTGGGCGGATTTGGGTCCTGTGGAAGGAGTCAACTTAATCCTTACTACTGGTGGAACTGGATTCGCGGTGTCAGATAACACGCCTGAGGTACGATGAACGAAATGTTTAACCGATTGATATTGACCATCAAGTATAGGCTGTCGCAACTCTTCTCCATAGGACTGCCCCAGGGCTGGTTCACGGAATGCTCGCTGCATCCCTGGCCGTGACTCCATGTAAGTAATTCTAATATTCACAGATAACACCATGACTGACAGCAGTAGTTGCAATGATGTCAAGACCTGTGGCAGGCACACGTAACAGCACTGTCATTGTCACTCTACCCGGTTCCCCTAAAGGCGCCAAGGAGAACTTACAAGCCATCCTGAAGACCCTGCCGCATGCGTGCGTACAGGCCGCTGGTGCTGACTCCAGGATCCTCCACTCTGGCGGGGTGAAGAAGCTCGAGTCCGAGGCGGGAATCCAAGGCGCCTCTGCAGGATCAACAACTCAGAAAGAGCAGGCGCACTCCCACAACCACCACGGCCATGATCACAGCCACAGCCACGGCCACGGCCATGGACACTCACATACTCACGGCCATGGCCACGGTGGCCTTGTCAGACACACCAAGCCGGAAGAAAACCCCCTCTCCAACGATCCGAGTCTCGGCCCGAGTCGCAGATACAGAGAGTCGCCGTACCCGATGTTGGAAGTCGATGATGCCCTGCGGCTGATCAAAGACTTCACCCCTGACGCCGAGGTAGTGGCGACCAAAGTAGACGTCAACATCATCAACTCGGTTCTCGCAGAAGACGTCACAGCCAGAGAAAGTGTCCCTGCGTTCAGGGCATCCATCGTGGACGGGTACGCGGTGGTGGTGCCCGAGGACGGCAACATGAAGGGCGTCTTCCCCGTCACCGCAGTATCCCACGCCGCCTCGGGCGAGGTCAAGACCCTCAAGGAAGGAGAAATCGCCAGAATCACAACGGGAGCTCCCTTACCCCAGGGAGCCACCTCGGTCATCATGGTCGAGGACACGATCCTGAAATCCAAAACAAAGGACGAGAAGGAAGAAAAAGAGGTGGAGATTCTCGCCGACGGCGTCAAACCCGGCGAGAACATCCGCGAAGTCGGCAGCGACATCCAAGAAAACGATACAATCCTCAAAAAGGGCGAACAAATCTCCGGCGTCGGCGGCGAAATCGGCCTCCTCGCAGCCGTCGGCGTGGCAGAAGTCCAAACCTACAAGCGCCCCGTTGTCGGCATCCTCTCCACGGGTGACGAGATCATCGAACCCGACCGCCCGGGCGGCCTCCGCCTCGGCGAGGTCCGCGACACGAACCGCATCACACTCATGTCCGCCGCTCGCCAGTGGGGGTTCGAGGTCGTCGACCTCGGCATCGCACGCGACAAGGAAAAGGCCCTCGAGGAGAACCTGCGCGAAGGGCTCCGCCGCAGCGACCTGCTCATCACCACGGGCGGTGTCTCCATGGGCGAGCTGGACCTGCTCAAGCCGACCATCGAGCGGGCCCTCGGCGGCACGATCCACTTTGGCCGCGTGGCCATGAAGCCCGGCAAGCCGACCACCTTCGCCACGGTGCCCGTCAAGACGACGCTCGGGAAGCGGGTCACAAAGACCATCTTCTCGTTGCCGGGGAACCCGGCGTCCGCCCTGGTAACTTTCCACCTCTTTGTCCTACCGGCGCTGCATAAGCTCTCTGGCATCGAGCCTGTGGGCCTACCCAAGGTTCCCGTGACGTTGGGCCACGAGTTTCCTCTTGACAAGGCTCGGCCAGAGTATCACCGCGCCATAGTAATCGTCGGAAAGGATGGGTCTCTGTCTGCGAGCAGTACCGGCGGTCAACGAAGCTCAAAGGTCGGTAGCTTGAAGTCTGCCAATGCACTGCTCACTCTCCCGGCCGGCTCGGAGCCGTTGAAGAAAGGGGCTAAGGTGGAGGCTCTGATGATGGGGGACATCCGCGTGGAGTACTGAATCGTTTAGCTGTTTCCATATCAATAATAAGAATGCATGTGCAATGATATGATCTTCGGTGTTCAGCAAGTAGCATTGATCCCTCATGTGCCTGGCTGTGCTTGCAAGGAGCTCAGAGGACACACGTCAACTCTTCTCTGAGGTGGAAATCATACCAGCTGCATGTGGATAACTTAAGTCGAGTTCCTGCCCAAGGACAATCAGAGGTCAAACATTTATGACGCGTAGAAATCATCTCGATGAGGAGCTATAATACTTGGATAGTGTACAATACAAATGTCCTCGCCCTGCCTGTATGCCATTAACGCCCGCCCAAGTAAACCTTGGTGTAATGCAGTGCTCCACTGTACATCGTGTCCGAGGTAGATAGTGGCTATGCTGTCGGTGATAGACCTCCTCTTTTTGAACCTTTCATATTGTGTAGACAGCTTGTTATGCCTTATGCCTTGCCAAAAGCGTTGGCCTTGCCAGAGACAAGAAGCCCAACAATCAAACCGAAAAGACCGAGGACAGAGCTGAAAATCTCGACGACGAGAATCTTGACGAAACTGCACCCGGCTGGTTAGCACATGTATATGATCGCTCATCGCATCTGGATAAACATACAGCGTAGGGTCGGCGGCATCGGCCAGCGCGGCTCCACTGCCGTTGATGCCGACAGCGACACCGCAGATGAGGTTGCACATTCCGACGGTGATACCGGCCCAGAATAGGGCGAAACCAGTGTAGTAGCTGTTGCCGTCGTGTAGGACCTCACCCTGGACGTTCTCGAGCTGGGCGGAGAAGACGATGGCCATGATGACGCCGTAGATGGCGACGACTTCGCAGAAAATGATGGAAATCAAGTTCTTGGTTCGCACACGCGGGGCCTTGACGCCCGCGCCGAGGATGGAGGAGCCGGTGATAAAAATACCCCTAGTTTTGGTCACTACGTTAGATTATACATTTGCCCTGCGCCGCGCGCTCGTTGCGTCAATTGCTGGGAAGCTTAGATCCATACCATGCCGCGCCTACAACGGAGAGACCGATGCAAAGGGCAATGCCCGTGTCCGCCCACGCGTAGGGTGAGATAGATTCGAGGAATTCGCCGACGTTGAAAGCTTCGCCCGATCCCGTGAAGAGCATGTCTGTTTAGAAGGTGTTAGCTGGAACAGTGATCCGTAGAATCGTCGATGCCATCGCGGGAATGGGGTTTCGTACAAGCTCCCACAACGAGAAGGGTGCTCCCAATGCCTCCCAGGCCGTATGTGAGACTCATCGTGGTCGATTCGGTGCGTTTCGTTGCCTGTGTCGTGGTTGTGGTTGACGGCGGAGGGCTTTGGGGGGCGTTGCAGCTACGTCGAGCTCTCCAGTCCCGGCGAGTAAGGTAAGGTATCTGAGGTAAGGCAGAGGGATCCAGAATCTGGGAGGTCACATGATGTGGCTTAATGCATCCTTAGGTAATGCATAGAGCCACGGCAAGAAGAACCGCCAGGCGTGGCAGGCACCAGGGTGTCATCAGCCACGGCAAGAGCAGTTCAGCCCCACATCCAGCAGATGAATAAGCAGAATCCAAGGATATCCTCAAACAAGGTCACTATAAATACAACCTCGCCTCTTTCACACTCACAACCGCCTTAAACGACCCGCCCGTAGGAGATCAGAACAAATCTCCAAGATGGCCGCCGCACCTCAATCGTTCTACGAGCTTTACCGCCGTAGCAGGTACTGCGCCATCCATAATAATTACTACACACCTGTGCTACAGATGACTAACTCATTTGCTTGATGCAGCATCGGCCTTGCGCTGACAGATATGCTGGACGATCTTATCAGCGAGGAGCGCATTCACCCTCAGTTGGCGATGAAGATCCTGGCCAACTTCGATCAGGCTATCACAGAGGCCTTGCAAAAGAGCGTCAAGGCCCGCTTGACTTTCAAGGTATGTGCCGCTTATTTATTATCTTAGTCGTTTGCGCCGAGGCTCGATGTTCGTTGCTAGCCTCGGGTGCATAACCCAGAATACTTCTGGCTTTGGGGCGAGTTCCTGTCGGAATGCGCAGGAGATGCGCCCCGATTGGCACGAGAACTGTGAATCAGAGCTAACGTTGCGCGCGTCACAGGGAAGCCTGAGCACCTACCGATTCTGCGACGAAGTCTGGACGTTTCTTATTAAGAACGTTCAATTCAAGCTGGATAATGGCGGGCAGATTGTGACCGCCGACAAGGTCAAGATCGTTAGCTGCAACGCCAAGAAGCCCGGTGAAGGCCCTTGAAGGGCATGCGCCAACAACGTTAGAAGGCAGCAGAGGCGGCCTCGACCACCTTACTCGGATACACGATCGAGACGCATTTGCGGACAAGGGCGATGGGAACGACAACGAGCGCCTCCAGTGGCTGCATATTACAGGCGTTCAGGTTTATGCTCTTATGATGGCACGGTTTAAGGATACGGGAGTTTGTTCATTCAAGATTGCCATTTTGATACCATCAGAGGTTTATACAGCATCGTTCATAGGTTTGCGTAAGCGCATCAATAGACTGGCTGCCTGCATTGGGACTGTGTTACGACTGGCGATATTGATTCTGTTTCGCTATGACTACGGCTCAAGTCTGGAACGGTATTACAGCTGGATTGTAGGATTTGGCTCAATGCAGTAATTTGACACTTGCCATTGTACTGTCCTGCACATATGTAGACAAAAACCGCCCGCTCGTCATACGTCATCTTACTCCAATTGTCCCAACTGCGCCAGTGACTATGTCAGATATCCCCCAATTGGCATTTATGCGTTGTACCGGTGAATTGGATAAAGACGTGAAGTCGTCGCATCATGTGCCAAAGTTTTGGCTTCTGTTCAAAGTTGAAGCAATAGCCCCTGCCACTTTGTCGAGGGGAAGAAGCCGATGCCGGGTAACTGTTGAGCAAGCCGGGCCCCATCTTCCGGAAACGGGGAGTACAACCGAAGTGGTTCCGCGTCGGGTTTCCTCCCTGGCAATTGGCGATTGGGAACTGGTAACAATAAGGTAGACCTGGCGCTTCTTTTCTCCTTCAGCCTCAACGGCCTGTGAAATCCAACAACTTGGTCGCCAATCGAATTCCTTTGTTCCGTATACAACCTTTTCCAAGTACCAGTGGTACAAAGATCATGTCAGACCCGTATTCATACAGTGAAACAACACCTCCGAGGCTCTGAAAGACAAGGACGCGTGCCCCTGGACTTGCACGCACTGGGATGTTCCCCTTACACTAGTCGTGCGACCTCTCGAGAACTGTGTCAAACAATCCCATCCACACCATTGAGACACATACGCCAACAGTCGCCATCAGACTTTCCCAAACCGCCCTCCCGCGAACCCGTTCCTCTTTTCTCTGCGCGCACACTCTCTTCCGCACGTGGGTGCATCTGTCTGCAAGAGTCGCTGCCACACCGAAACCGCAGCAGCAGTAGTTAGCAGTGCACCGAGCTACCTTACCTCATCCCCCATCGCCAAGCCCACCACCAAGGCCGTCATCCATCCCGTCCCATCCAAGCAAAGCAGTAATTAGCAGGGATCACTCACACCAACACCCAATCTTCCTCCTCCTTCCTCTTCCTCTCCTTTCCCTCTCCACATAATGCTCCGCCAGCGACAACCCGCCGCAGCATCCGCCCCCGACCGCCGCTCTCAAAAGGATCAGATACCCACCATGGCCGCCGCGACAACGACAACCCTGGACAATGAGCGTAGTCCGCTGCTCCCACGCCACGAGGACGACGCACACAGCGAACCGCCGACCGAGGCAGAAGACGACGACGAGCAAACGACTGAGAGCATGGCTTGGGCACGACGGAATCAGTGGATTGTGCTCGCCGTTGCGAGCGGCGCCTGCGCTGCTTTCAACGGCGTGTTTGCAAAGTTGTGAGTTGATATTCTTAATTCGGCTCATTCGGGGGACTATCGAGTGTGATGCCAAGACTTTTTACCATTTTAAGTCGACATCACAACTTGAGAACCAGGTTCACTATTTTTCTTGACCAGAGCAGCTTGTTTCTTGCCTGGTAGCTCCATGAACTAAATGCGCTCATTTTGAGCGTCTCGGGCACACTTCTGTGCTACAGTGTGTTGAGCGCTTTACTTACAATCACATAGGACCACAACTGAGCTCACAACGACAATATCCCAAGCAATCTCCAACTTTCTTCATCTTCAAGATATCGAAGGCGCCTTTGAGGTTGTCATGCGAGCAGTGAGTTGGATCGAACAATTCTTCATTTCAAAATGCTAACCATGTCTCAGGTCTTTTTCGGTCTCAACCTCGTGTTCAACGGCATCGTAAGTTGCCCAGCCTACTCATCTCACCTACGTGAACTCAACTAACACTTACCTCAGATGTGGACTCTCTTCACAAAAGCACTGGCCAAGGGCCAGTCGACCACGCAGGTGTCCATCATGAACACGTCCTCCAACTTTGTCATCACCGCCATGCTTGGCTTCGTCATCTTCTCCGAATCGCTGCCGCCGCTCTGGTGGGTCGGCGCCGCCATGCTCGTCGCCGGCAACGTCATCATCGGCCGCAAAGACGAGGAGGCGGACAAGTCTGGCGACTATGCGCCGGTGCCGCAGCAACCGGGTCTCGCTCCCGTCCCGCTGGACGGCGGTGATGAGGACAAGGATTCAGAGGACGAGGATATTGTCGATTTGGGTGACTTGAACTCTGCGGAATACCGTGCTTGAGTTTGGACAGAGGCGATACATATAGGAAACCTTGTATATGTTTGCTTATATATACCATGCATGTTGGATAGATAGACAATACCCTAAGTTGGTTGAGATGAAGATTAGATGAACTTCAAATACTTTTGCTTGCTCGCATATCCATAAACCCACTGGCCACACACAAGTCAGAATATGTAAATAATCTGGCTCCTGGCTATCTACAAATCGACACGTTTGAGCTCCTCACGATGTAAACAAACCTCTATTAGCGATGCGCTATCAAGCTATGCTCGTTTTCCTTACATTAGATGAATATGGAAGAAAGAGAAAGAGAAAAAAAAAAGTGAGAAAAAAGTGATTCGAACCGGCATAAATAATGCTACAGCGAGACGCCAGGCATCTGTAGACTTTAAATGGCAGGTTCGCGTCAGTGAAGGAGAAGCCGCACGATGAACCACTGGCCCAAAGTGTACTTTCTCGCCCACCCCGACAGACTCTGTGACTCGGTGGGCTATGAAGGACGACGAAGAGTGTATTCGTGTGGGGCTGTGTTGGACCGCAGAGGTGCCTGGATGTGAAGTGTCTCCCAAGGTCAGTAAGAACCGCCGCCACCCTGTCTGCCCCTTCAACTCTACTTGACGAGGGAGATTACGCCTTGCCCCTGTACTTTTGTGAATATTGGGACCAGGTCTAGCTAGGAGAAGCGAAATGTCCGCGTTCTTGTGTTGGAGAGAACTTAGATCCCATCACTTCAGCTGAAATGCTCGTTAAAGCTTCTAAATGGGTAGGATGGAGAAATCGAGTAAAGGGTCGGCCAGCCATGCATATCGGAAACGAGAGTGAGGGCCCAGACAGAGGTGAGACAAAATAGACTCGACATCACGATCTCGCCCAAGTGAAGCGTAATCTCTTTGTACTAATGTAGTGGCTATGGCGTGGTTCGTAACCAATATTACTATAGCTGAGTGCAAAAGAATAGGCTGCCGTCCACGGCATTTATAGGACCTTGGGCCACCGTACGCTTTCACCCCTCAAGGCTAAAAGTATCGGTCGGCCATCGAACGGACGCTTCTTCTTAATGGCTGGTCAATCTCTGGTTCTAAAAAGGGCTGGCATATGAGCGTGGCTAGACAACCGAATACAACCTAGATGGCCTAAGTGAAAGGAATATATACCTTACATTGAAGGATAGCCCCCCAAAAAAAAATTTAAAAAATTTGATGATGTACTGACTCACTAGCATACGAACCGGCAAAAAGGAGAGAGTATCCGAGTTTCTTCTCCTTCCCTCCTATCACATATCACATCGAGGCTAGGTAGCCGAATAGTACATCAAGGAGTGCTACTACAGCAATATAAGTCCTCTCAACTATCCTCAACCATTCGGTTCTTCCTTCAATCATATATACAGAGATCAAAAGTGCCTTGGAACCAAAGGCTTAAAGCTAAAAAAGAGTTCACCCCCCCCCGGGTGCTGAACTGGGGGCTACATCTCTTGGTGCTCATGCTGGGATTCGAACTCGGGTACTCGCTAAGCCTGTCGTCGAGTAGGCTGGTTGGCGTATGTGTAAATTGATTGTTGACCATAAACCACTCCACCACCGATCCCAGTTTGACCTAACCTCTCGACCTAGAGAGGCGCCTGCTGGTGACGGGAATGGACCTGAGGGGGGGTATATACCCTTCTCGTATATTCAGATGGGAAGGTAGGTACGGTCGGTGAGAGGAGGGAAGGTACGATGTGATAGGTAGATGCGCTTCGCAGCAAGTTACACCGCAAATCTATTTGACGTCTATGTCCCCCAAACCCAATATGTTCGTAACTAACATTGTTGTGTACATACGCCCAAATGACCTTGTCCGTCCCTCCCCCTGAATCACACATTTCAAACTCCAAAGTTCCGAGAGTCGCCCGCATCAAATGAAATAAATCTAAAGAACCTTCCTTCATCGGTTCTCGAGCTCCAAAGCGCCGTCATCGACGTCGTCCTCGTCGCCGTCTAATATCTGCGCCCCAGCCGGCCTTCCACTACCGCTTCCGCCGCCGTTGCTGCCACTTCCACCTCTGCTTCCACCGCCAATGCCCCGTCGCTCTTCAAACGACGAAAGCTGAATTCTTCCGCCGGAAGCCATCGTCACCTTGTCAGAAACCCATCCAGCCGCACGCCGCATCGCACTCCATAACTTCTCCTGGCTCTCCGCAAAGGCAGAGTCGTCGCGCGGGTTCTCGGCGTGCTCGGCTGTGAACTGGTACTTGAGGCAGTCCTTCACCGTGACTAGACCCGACAGGCGGCCGTGGTACTCGACGAGCACGACTCGTGGGCCGATTTTACGGAATAGTTCCATGACGGTCTCGAGGGGTAGGCGCGGGTGCGCTGTGACGGGCGTGGTATCGATGTACCGACTGAAGTCAACCGACATGGTCGACATCGGGTCCAGGTTGACCGTCACGGTCGGCGTAAGCGGAGTAGTTGCGTTGAGTGACGCCGGCGGAGGTGAGAAGGTGCATCGGGCCTCCGGGTTGATGGGTCTCTCCCGCCGTACACGGTCAATGGCGTAGCGCAGCTCGGTGCGGCCGATGTAGCCGACGAGGATCTTTGAAGTCGTGTCCTCGACGATGGGGAAGCCCTGGTACTTGTCCTCCTTAAGAAGCTTCTCAAGCTCGGAGAATTCCATGCCGCTCACGGGCAAAGATGTAAGCTCCTTTCGCATCACTTCCGAGACGGGGACACCAAAGTTGTGCTCTTCCTTATTGTCTAGGAAGGGGAACCCGCTGAACCAGATCATCCTATCCGCAATGCCGCCCTTGCCGAACATTTCGCTGACGATCTTGGTCACGCCAACGACGATCATGGTTGGTAGAATGTACGTCAAGGCGCCGGTGAGCTCAAACATGATGACAACGACAGATACGGTTATGTGCATGATACCACTCAGCGCGGCAGCAGCGCCGAGGAAGGCGTATGTGCCGGGAGTGATACATGGCTCGTCTGGCTTACAAGCTGCGAAGAAAGCGCTCGTAGGGTTAGCCTCGTGAATGGCCTGAACAATGATACCCACTGTCCGCCCAAATGAAGCCCCAATGGCCATGGACGGAACGAAGATACCAGCGGGCACTTTGCAGCCGTATGAGATGATGACCAGCAGGATTCTGAGGATTGTAGCCAGAGCTAGTGACAAGATATTGGACAGTCTCTTGTCTGGCTCGCAAAGGCCGTGGTAGTCCTCAGCCCCTTCGCATTCGAGGAACAGAATTTCCATGCTCTCAGTCATGTCGATCCTCAGAAAGACGTTGGGATAGCAGATAATGGCAGTGCCGGCCGCGAGAATCGTTGCCTCCGCAATGGCGTATTTTGACAGGTACTTCTTCCTAAACGCCTGAGCCCTCAAATTCCACTTCATCACAAAGGCGCCGTATAGACCGCCAAAGATGCCCAAGATAATGTAAAAGACTACCTCAAAGAAGTGCCACGAGCGATCGTAGTGAACCTGGAACATGACGAGTTGTCCCGTCCTGAAGGGGTTCATGGCCGCAAGCACAGCCGTCGCCACAAGAGCGCAGAAGTAGCTGCGCCACAACGTCTTGAGGGGAAAGTAGTTGGACATCTCTTCTAGAGAGAAAAGCACTCCGCCAATGGGGCTACCGAACGCAACGGCGACACCAGCAGCAGCGCAGGCGCTCAGTATCTCCCTCGTCTTGGAGGCGTTGCGTCGGTACTTCTCGAATAAGCGAGAAATGACGTTTCCGGTACACACGGCGTAATGCACACTGGGACCTTCCTTGCCGACGGATAGACCAGAGGCGATGGCCAGGGGGAGACAGACGGACTTGATCACAAGCGTCCAGAATCCCAAGAACCCCTTCATAACGAAGCCCGCAATAATGCACTTGATCTCAGAGATACCCGATCCCGCGGCATACGGCGCAAATGACTTCACGAGAGTGGCCGAGGTGAAGGCGAAGAGGGCGCCGACGACGATGTAGATAACGTAGTTTGCTGGGCCGAACCCCGTCCAAGGATGCCACTCGTCACATCCATTGTCCTCTCCCCAGCAGCAAAAGTTCTCGTTCAGGTAAAACGCCGTTGTGCAATGTCCCATTTTGATATCGGACAACCACTCCGTAATGATGTTTAGAAATGCAGCATTGAGCCCAATGGCGATACCAATCAGCGTGACGACGAGCCAACCCTGCGCAGCGTCGTAGGACTCGCGCAGACGATACCTCCAACCCGCCGCCTGGCCCGTGTCGAGCATGCCCGCGCGCCGCCTCCGACGCAGCTTCTTGCGCGCCTGCTCCCTGGCAGCATCTTGTACCCAGTCTATGGTGGTGAAGTCCTCGTAGCGCTTGATCTCGGCGATCTCGTCCTCGATCTGCTGCTGCTGATGACTCGCGGGCGGGGCGCCGGCGGCCTCGTCATCGTGCTCGCTCTGCTCGGCGGTCGAGACAGCAAAGGATATCCTCGAGCTGATGGAAGGGCGCGGGGGCCGGTGCGGGCTGTGCGAGAAGGATGTGCTTCGGGAAGTCATTATCGCATCCGCGCCGTGCTCATGTTCGCGGCGGTCGAGGATTCGTGGTGAAGGGGCGGACGTCCCAATGGGTGTCGTCCTCGGAGTTTGGCTGCTTTTTCGTTTGCTTTGGCTCTTGTTGTAATAAGACTTCGTTTGGTATCTAGTTGTAGTTGTTCTCCAGGCAGGCCTTCTTTGCTCGCCAATCACCAAGAGTAGGTAGGTAGTTGTAGTCGCAGGCTGCGGCGACGAGGCTAGTCGGGTGAGCAAGGATGATGAGGACAGTGATGGCCGATTTGCCGTCTCCCAGCTAATTGGGGCACTGGGGACGCTGCGAACGTCTCCAATGTGGCGGGGGCTTCCCTGCAATTGGCGTTTAAGCTTCCACTTACCTCGCCCGGTACGCTGCACAACAGCGCGTTTTTAGTGGTCGCGTCCCAGTGGCCTTTTTGGCGCGACTCTATCAAAAGTGATTCCCTCTCTCCTTGACGACCACATCTGAAAAGACATCTCACATCCACGAATCCAACAACCAACGATAACACGACAGTAGCTAAGCAAGTAAATCATTGCGTCAAACCGTATCAGCTCAATTAGGTAGGACGAAGCAGACGCGATCGTTGACGCCGGTATCTCTCCAACCCCTTATTCTCCTCGGCGGGCACTCACGCCAAAGTCCAATCAGGTAGGCTGTTCTTCTTTTCCTTCACCAAGAACCACACTTCAAACCTATAGCACGGCAATTTTCGACAAGAGCATGAGACTTGGCATTGTGTGTATCACGAGGACGTCATAAGGTGAACCTCAGATGCATTCTTGGGCTCACTTACATGCACCCGGCCATTAGACTGGATTTGCATGAGCTCCGGAGATGGCCTCTGTTGCCTGGCCTTCGTTGGGCACTCTATGAGAGGTCGACCAAGTCCTTCAGTCAACTCGGTTCCATTCCACGTTCCCGCATATTTAAGCACCTTGGAAGGTCTTATCACCTTACACGAGCTCTCATACCAAAGCCCATGGTCTCCTATACCTAGTAGCTAACATCAATCAAGGCACATCACCTGAACCTCGTCTCCTGACAATACACCACTCACATCCCATCTCAACTCACAATGCCTCCCAACAACAACGCGATACCGCCCAGAAAGGAGGTCACAGGCCAGCCGGCCTTGCCCCGTTAGTCACTCACCTCCTCCTTCCACAGTATCACAACCTTTTCTGACAGCCCCTGACAGTGGCCCGCGTGAAGAAGATCATTGGCACAGATCCAGACATTGGAATCTGCTCAAACAACGCGGCTTTTGTAATCACTCTGGCAACGGTATGATGCTTCTGCCGACGCACTTCCTCGTATCTCTTCGAAGGCGTATACTGACTATTCACTCAAAAGGAAATGTTCATCCAGTACCTCGCCGCCGAGGGCCATAACATGGCAAAGGCAGAGCGCAAGCCCCGTCGTAACGTTCAATACAAAGACCTGTGTACGTGACTTTTGCGAAGTAATATCCTGCTTCTTCTTCAATCTTGCCTACGACCACCTCAAGGCCACCCCTGAGGTGTTGAATCTGAGTTAGCAGAAACAACATTGGA
This sequence comes from Colletotrichum fioriniae, assembly GCF_027942845.1. Lineage (NCBI taxonomy): Eukaryota > Fungi > Ascomycota > Sordariomycetes > Glomerellales > Glomerellaceae > Colletotrichum > Colletotrichum fioriniae. The sequence goes on from NW_027076842.1 coordinate 2,143,719, forward strand.
AAGCCACTAACAAAGCAAACGCACCCTCCAGCAACCGCAGTCAACCACCACGACAACCTCGAGTTCCTCGAGGACGTCATCCCCAAGACGGTCCCCTACAAACAAATCAAGGACTCGGCCGCCGCCGCGCGCCTCAACCCTAGGAAAGCCGACCAGGAGCCCAAGAAGCGGCAGTCGACCCTCAAAACCAAGGGCGCCAACGCAGGCGCTTCCAGCAACAGCAACGGTGTCAATGGCTCAGCCACCGCCGCCGTCTTGGACCCAGTCACGGCTGTCATTCACTCCGACGACCCCAGCGCCCAGCTGGTCGCCGAGGCTCGTCGTGCGGCTGGTGACGAGGACGTTGACATGACGGGATAGGGGAAAGTTCTAGTCCGTTCTTCTTCTCCGACACTCCCTTGGAGGGTCAGCCGCCCTCCCCCCTTTTTTCCTTGAGCTGAGTGGGCATCTGAAAGCTTGGCAGACTGTTGTTTGCGATTGTTTATACGGGATAGGGGCACCTTAGTCAATGAGCTTGGGTCTAAAGAGCCAATATCATAATAGCCAGAAACGCAACATTCACCAACGAGGGGGAAAGAGGACACAAAATATTACGAAGTGTACGATGAATAATTGGTACCCTTTTCTGCCACCGAATGAGTATCGAATGCTTCACTTCTCTCCCCAGATCCAACGAACCCTTCATACAACAGCAATAGGGGGAAGGAGTTCGTTTTTAACCCAAAGTATCCCTTTTTTGGTTCTTCATCAACAAAACAAACGCCAGTCCATGACATGACCCGTTTTTTTTCCGCAACCATAGTTGAAGTTGCCTCGTACCTCTCCCTCAAGTGCATCCTTCTTTCTCAAAAATAAGAGGAATCCGAGGGGGTGGGCCTTCCTCCTGCCGCAAACAAATCACTCAGTCCTCCATGGTAGCGTCCCCGTCCAGGTGTACACCCGCCGGGATAGTCCCCTCGGTTAACATCTTCTCCAGCCGGATAATCTCCTGCAGGCTGTCGGCTTTCTTGATCATCTCCTTCAACCGCTCCTTCTCTTTGTCCGTGAGCTTTATCCTCGAGAGCTTCGAGGGCGCGGCGCCGCCACCGGCCGTACCATTGGAGGCTGCGGCGGCGATGTCAAGCTGTTTGGACTTGTTGCCCATGATCTGAGAACACACGCCAGAATGAGTTTCGAGTAGACGTAAATCATGAAGGAGGGTTAGAAGAGGGCGTGGAACATACCTTGGCCGCTGCATCCGTAGGCTCCTCCGCCGTACCAAACAACTCCCTCGCCTTCTCCCTCTCCGCCTCCTTGACCTTTTGGTAATCCAGGAACCGCACAGTCGGACACCTCCAGACAACCCAGTATCGGTAGTTCTAAAGCCTCACTGTCAGCCTTCCGCCCCCCGTCGTGAATTCCCCCCTTTTTCCGTCAAGAAATGTTAGGGTAGGGTAAACAGTGAAAGCGCACCTCCTTCTTGGTCACCGGGTTATCCACCAACACCAAATGCGTCAACCGCTTGAACCCCGCCAACACGTCCAGGTCCGCGAGCTGCGCAATCTGGTTCGACGCCAGCACGAGCTGCTGCAGGTTCGGGATCGCATTGGGGAGCGAGGTCTGTATGCTCGCGACGCGGTTGTGTGCCAGCAGCAGCGTCGAGAGGCGCGTCGAGAGCGGGAAGTTGCCCAGGACCTGGATGTCGTTGTCGGTGAAGTCGATAGAGTCGTGGGGCTGTTGTTTGCGCAAGTTAGGAAAAAACGGTCCAGCCATGAATGATTCTTCTTTCCAGAGCTTTTAAACCAAGTAAAAAGTCTCAAGAAAAGAGGAAGGGGAGGGGGAAACTCACGCCTGCGACACCCAGATTCTCAATGGCCGGGATTCGATGTCCTATTCATTCCAACCGGCGCAAGACGCTATCAATTCTGGCCCTCAAAAAGTGTAGTATCTGCTCCTTTCACACAAAACGCACCTCGGAGATCAAGCTCTCGCTCCTTGAGCGGGTTCAGGTAGGAGAGCGAGCCCTTGATGAGCTCCGCCGTGAGCCTCATCTTCGGTTTTGGGCTTTCGGTTGGTGGCTATAGGTGATCTGGTTGTGCTGGGGGTTACCTCTGGGTTCGCCGTCTAAAGAAAACAATTATGATTCGTGGGCTCGATGATGTTGCGACTCGGGTTTGATCGTCGAGCTGTGTAGTCGGTCAGTTGCGCCGCCGCAATTCTCTTTCGTCGTCGCGTCTTGGGGCTGGTCGCGTGGGTATAATAATGGGTGGACAACTCGACGAGGCTGAAAAGTTGGCGGTCGAACAAGGTGCCTAAAATTTCCCGCCTGATTAGAGCTGCCATATCCCTGCGATTTCGTACGGTGCATTTCCTTCCCAACACGGTCCGCTCTTCACCATAAGCACACTCGGTCTGTGAGCATTGATTGATCACGCACTGTGTCATCCACACCTTTCGACTGCGTCTTAGTCCAGCAGTGTTGAATAGACACGAACATATATTCAAGACCTGACACTAAATCAACGAAGATCCTAAAATCTTCTGGTGGTCTTTCAAAAGACCCCAACTCCTTACCCAATTTAGTATAAATCTTGTAAAATTTATTCACTAGGTATCTATGTTCGAAGAACCCTCGACCAAACGCCCAAGAAGCAATCCGCTATGAAAACACAAACACTACGCCAGATCGGTCTACCGAGAGCGTCATGCTATACGGGAGTTCAAGCAGCGCAACATCCATAATCGAATCCAAGTGAGACCGCAGAAGCTGCTGCTGCTGAAGCGAAATCACAGTCGAGCGCGGCGGTCGCCCACTGGTCGCCGTGCCCTTTCCGCTAACCGCCGCATTCGGAGCCGTCGGCGCTTGTCGTGGGATCCTCTCCGTGTTCAGCGTCATGGCCGTCGTCGGATGAGAGGCTGTGAACGTCGGCTTCGGATCCTCCCCTTGCAGCCCGCTGTAGACCACGGAACTTTCTATGCGAGACAAGTCCCAGAATCGTAACTTCTTGTCCGATCCCGCGGTAACGATGAATGCATGCCGTACGTCGCGTGAGTCCTCCGAGGCGCCTGTGCCTACTACCATCGCACGAACACCTCGGTCTTTATTTCCGGTACCGCTTGGCTCAATGTTGGTAGCAAATCGCCCAAGCATACCTTCAGGCTTGTCCTCATCCACTTCCCAAGCCTCGTATCCCTTCGGGCCCTCCTTATTGCCTCCAACGCGGTAGATCTCTCTGCAAATTGTGCGCTCTAGGTCCCAGACGGTGACTTCGCCCTGGCCCGTTCCACCAGCAACGCAGATCCATTTGCCTCTGCCCTTGCTCGGGTGTATGCATAGCCTGTAGATGGAACTCTTGCCCGGAACGCCCCAGCCCTTGAGTCTCATTCGGAACCTTAGGTCCCAAAGGTCTATTACTCCGTGAGTTGTTCCTACGCATAACCAGTTTCTCTTACGATCGACACAGAAACACGTAGGTGTACCATGGTGGACCGGATTCTCCAGCGTATACAGCAGTGACATGGTCCGGAGGTCGATGCCGAGAATCCTGGAGCGATTCGTCGCAAGGAGCATCACCGAGGTAGATTCCACTTTGAAATGCTCACACCACACTGCGTACTCGTCTTCTGGAAGCTGATACTCCCGGAGAAGGCGGAGTTTCCCATACCGCAGCGTACCACTTGCCGAGACGGTTTCGACCTTGACGATGTGAACGCTTCCATCGCTGGCGCAGCTGATGAAGCAGTGCGTGTTCTCAATGAAGCACAACGCAAGCACCCTTGCCCCATCGGCATGCTTGTGGCTTTGCCTTGATCGGTGCGTGATGTTCTTCTCGAGGCGGGCACTATCCCAGACTCTGACGGAGCCATCATCGCCTCCTGTGATGAAGAACACATGATCTGGAGACACCACCAGACGGTTGATTGAGCCGGTGTGTTCAGCAAACGTAGCAACCATGCGTCCCTGTGGGCGCCACGGCTCGTCACCTGGCTGTCCCACTGAGCGATTCGTTTTCCTACGTGTGATAGGGGTCACCATCGGTCCGAACTCGGCGATATCGTGAGGGTAGTTGTCCTGGTACATCGAATCGAGCATTTTTAGAATGCTGGGGTCGGTTCCCTCGTAGGAGTGATTGGGTCTTAGTTTGGCCACGACACTTGCAGTGCTGGTTCGACGATCTTGTATGTTTGGCCGAGCAAGAGGGGCCGGGGCAAACGGACCTTCCACTTGGCCAACAGCATTTGCACCCGACATGCCAGTCTCTGGCACGCTCTTATTGCTGTCTTTACGGTCCAGAAGACTAAGAGCACTGGCCTGGTGGCGAATGGCCCTCCGAGTTGCATATGGCTGATCATGGATAGAAGCCCCATCGTCTGTCGGGCTACCAACCGTGAGCTTGCCCTGCCCAGTCGAAGCGCGTCTCGCAGGATCAATCTCTCTTACACGAGAAACATCACGCGAAGTAGACCCCTGGTCTTCCACGACGCGAGTCCGGAGACTGTTGAGAGCTGCAAACCGTCTCCTTCCCGTCGAGTCATCGATCGTCATGGAAGCATCCAGAAGAGCATCAGCAATGGTGTACGGGCCCTTTTGGTTTGACTCGGGTGTGAAGGTGGACTGCTGCAGGGGCTCCTCGTCAAAGAATACTGTCTGCGGCGTGATGCCCAGACTCTTGAGGGAGATCACTTCGTTGAGCTTGGCCGGTTCGCTGTCCATGCCATCTCGCGATTTCATCTTGCTGATTCGCCAGATGAACTCTCGCAAGACAAGGAGTTTGAACTCGTCGTCGGGACCGAGGCCGAGGTTCCGAAGACGCCCAAGCCATAACTCGTCTTCATCGTTCCGCGAGACTTTGCTCAGCGTATCCTTAGACGACCGACTGCTGATAGTCTTGGGGAGCGATCCGAACGAAAATGACCTGAGCTGCTGCGTCAGCTTCCAGAAGACGCCCTTGTCGGTCTTGAGAGCCCAAACTAGGGCCTGATCAAATACGGCTCTCGACATTGGCCGCTTCAAAGCGTCCAACAAACTGAGCTCTGAAAATGCAGGAACCATTCCAGTCTTAAGGTACTGTTTGACCAGAGGATACACGATGCACCTAACGTCTGCTGGAGACAAGAAACGAGTCGTCTCAGACAAGAACTCCGTCGCAGATTCCCGGATCCATTGGTTGGGATGCATCGTAAATCGAGCAACAACGTCAATAAGCTCCCAAATCTTGGTTTTGGAAAGAAGCCCCAGTCGTGCCAGCTGTGCCAAAGAATGCAGAGCTGCTTGTACCACGAACTCCTCTGGATCAGTAAAGGCCTGCACCATGAGCGGCAGCATGAACTCCTCGAGGCTGACGCTTCCCACCACGCTGGCTATGCTGACGATGGTTTCGAAGAATGCACACTTCAGCATCCAGTCTCGGTCGTTCAAGTAGGTGTTTAAATGGGTCAGAAGAATGTCGTTTGCCTCTGCGGGACCAAAGAAGAGGCACAGATCGGGCACAGAAGTCAAGAACGCCCTGCGAACAGAAACGTCCGAATCCTCCACGAGTGCCTTCGTATGAAGCTCGAACATCTCGTAGAGCTCCCGTTGTGCATCGTCGAACAGCCCGTCAAAGGCAGCCTCAGCTTCAATTCCTGGCTCGAGCTCAGGGTCAGCTACTGTCAGGGTTCCATCTGACTTGAGGGTTGCCGCGAGCTCCAAGTACCGGGCAGCTGTGGTCGCAAGGCTTCCGATACAAGACGCATAGGTTGCTCGTACCAACGGGCTGGCCGGTTTCGAGGGTGCAATCAATGCACTTTGCAGTCGAGGTAAGATGTACTCGACAAAGATGTGCGAGTTGACAGGAGACACCACTCGGACTAGGTGTAACAGCTGAGATATTGACCGGAGGGCCGCGATGACCACAAGTTCCGACTTATCATTAAGAAGCGTTATAAGGTATGGCAACACGCGGTCTAGCTTAGCTTCGTCTGTGATTCTCTCGGAAAAAGCGAGCAATACATCACAGGCTCTGATCTTCGACGCCGCCCTAGCCGTGTTACGGAGGGATGAGACAATCAGCGTGAGGAAGATTAAAGTCCCGTCGTCTTCTGGCGGGTCGGACGTCCCAGTGATGTACTGTTCATGGTTTGGTATGTTGAGGCGAACAGGGAAGTGGCCCAACCCCAGCTTGCCAGCCAGGGGCTCGACTTGCATCGGGCGTTTGTCGTTTGGATAACCGAGAAAGTAGGATATTTTGTCAAAATCGAGGAATACGCGGTCGATACGATCATCCGCTTCTCCTAAGTTCCTCGTCGCACCAGATATAGGACTGTTCCCAGATGAAGGATCCGTAATCAACTCCATGTACTGGTGAAGGAAGTTGTAGAAATACTCGGGAAAGACCTTCTTCTTCCAGAAATCCAAATATTGCTCTGCAGAGTACCGGCGTTCGGGGTCAAGCTGAATCATGTGCGATATCATATCCCGCAAGTCCTTGTCCGGGATACGACTAATCTGAGAAATGACTGGATCGTACTCGCCCTTGCGGAACTTGTATAATGAACTGAGTGTGAATATAGGCGACTCCAAGAACATCTCGGCAATGACGCAGCCGGCACTGAAGACATCCATAGCCCACGTAAGCTTCGCGTCCTTGCTGTTAACGTCCTCCGCTGCGACGAAGCGTTCGGGCGCCACATAACATGTTCGTCGTCCGGATGTGTCAAAGTAGTATGAGAAGTCGCCTGGATTGTCGTCGGGCAGCAGGATGGGCTTGAAAGGTGCAGAGAAGTCGGAGAGGTACAGCCAGTTCCAAGATGTCACCAGCGTGTTCTCCGTCTTGATGTCGCCATGATAGATGTCTCGAGCATGGCAGTCGCGCAGGGCGCACAGCAGCTGGAAAGCAAGCCATTTCTTCTCGATATCCTCCAGGAACGGACGAGTACTCATGCGATCGTAGAGGGAGTTGTAGAGGAACTGTCGGACTAGATAGCCATTCGTTTCGGTCTCGACGATCCGGTGGAAGCCCAGCGCATTGGGCACATCGGCCAGGCCGCTACGTTGTTCTGAGGAGAGTCAGTCATATGTTCAGCGATCTCTGCAAACGTTTCAGAGGCCGGCTCACTCTCTATGTCGCGTTTGTACTTCCCCAGAGGCATCGGGGTGTACGGCTTGACTAGGACTTTGACAAGAGCGACTCCATCGTGATGCCTCGCGCGTATGCTTTTCATGAAGCGCGCATTTCCGATACTCTTCTCGTACACAAGGTCGGAGAGCTCGGGTATATCGATGCCCGCAGAGCCTGCGGAGGGCGTCGCCAGAGAGAAACCTTGGCCCATGGCGGGCAGAGATAGCTCGACTGCTCGGGAAGCTATGCGATTACTGGGTCGGTGTGGTGGAGAGCGGTCATGTTGGGGAAGGCAAATCGCGAGAAGCAGTCATTTGACCTAGTTTCACCAACATACGAGACTCTATTTGTGGCAGAGTTCTCGTTGCGTCGTGAAAATTGACGAGTTGTTGGTAAAGATGCCTTGCAGCAGTGATGCAATCACGAGTGCAGTTAGGTCACCGTCCCCCAGATCAAGCAAGGTACCTGCCGCGGGCGGAACGCAGGCTGTCCACTTAAGCAATCAGTACCTTACCTTACGTGGTACATCGGCCTCCCGCCGTCTTTAACCTCCGCACCGCGTACCCGTAAACCTGGCCCGTGCTTCCACCCCTGCCAGGCCTAAGTTGAATGATTGAAGCTCACCCGGTAGCTTAATCCCATATGCATAGAAACTCGAAGGAGGTAGACGACAGCTTACAAAGCTCGATCTGCAAACTCTCATTCAAGCACAAGTGCTAACTCTGTCCGCGTCTACGGACGGATCAAGAATAACTTATACGCAAGGCTAATTATCTAGCAATGCAACCTGAAGGAGCCCCCAAAGCTGGTGTATCTACCCCCAGCGTCCTCACTGTGTCATGCTTGCTCAACCCATAGAAAAACCGTTTCGTATACTGATATTCCCAACTTCGTGATTGATGTGTATACTCCATTTTAAGCACCGTATTATCACAGTATCATCTAGACTCAAGCAGGAGTAATGCTTCCAAGAACGTCAGCAGTAGCTGCCCCAGACAGGTGGGTTACACACAGCTCTCGTACCGTAACATCAATCGGAAACCAGCTTAACCAAGAAAGTGAGAGAGAGAGACACACACAAAACGTAAGCTGCTTGTATAAGTGACAGCTTCCCAGCGAATCAGCGCGCAACAAGAGCGCCCAACGATCGCCTAGTTGCGAGATGGCACATGTCAAGATCTCCCCGAAGCGGAAACCTCCTCATACCTTACCGCGTAAGGTGGGAGGAGCTTGAAGAAAACCAACCCCTCAAAAGACCCCCCAAACCCCCACCTCGACGCGCGCCGCAGCAGTAAGAACATAGAAGTCGAACGGCCACCGCCTTCGCCGGGAGGTAACCCGGCCGTCTCGGCGTTCCACGTCATTGGCGAAAGACAAACCTACTTCTTCCATTCGTACGAGATAAGAAGAAACGGCAGGTCTCAGAAGCCAGAGTAAAACCCCCCCTCTTTTTCGGAGAAACACCTTGATATTGGAAAGAATAGCCCGCCGGTATTATTCCCAAGCGGCAACCCTTTCAAACACGACAAGCTGCTCATTTTGGCAGCAAACCCTTCAACTTTTCCCTTTCTCACCCAATACCAGGCCTGTTCCATGATCCCCCAAACTGCGCAATCCGAAGCGAGGGGGAGGTAGGACAGCAAGAGTCATGACTGTCCATCAAAAGTGGATGACTCTGTAGATACAGTTCGTCTGAAGAGCTACGCCATACCTACGATGCCCATGTCATCAGTGTCAAGATCTAGGTCTAAAAGTCTCATGCCACCAAACTCTCTTTCCAGCCCTAGCCTCACCGCCAAATTCCACTTTCACAAACGCCCCCCCGTTGTGTCAGCATTTCTTGTGCTTCTTAATTCGCGATCTTAATCTTCCTGGATCAGGGACTCTCCCGACGGAGCACAAGCTGAAAGAAGCTGCTCATGCGCGCGTGACCAAAAGAGTTTCAGCTCCCGATGCGGATGAAACCATTTAGGGTAGCATCAGCGGCACGAATACCACACTATCACGTCTGCCTCACAGCCGTCAGCTATAGGAAGAAGCCTCATCAGTGTGAGAGAACTCTCTTTGGTATTTGAGCTAAGTAAATTGAGCGGCTATCCAGTAGGTTACAGGAGGAAGCCAAAGTAATATCGTCAGGCCATGTGTAGCAGGATAGGTTTCGCGCCGCAACGGCCAACGATTAAGACGAAATCCGATTCACCTCCTCAAAACCATCTGCCCAGGCTTTGTCATTGTCCTGGCCTTCACCTAGTCGATCAAGAGTCGATGTGGCGACTAGATGACACCAAGGACGACGAACCAGACATATCAGCTGTTGCAGGCTCAGCTCTTCTGACCAAGAAGTCCGCCATTAAGTATGTCGCATAGGCCCTCCCCGACCTCTTACTACTCCACAAACATCAGTACCTCGTCACCGCACCATGGGTATATAAGTCGACTGTTCGAAATGAAAGGGGAGGGCGCATTGCGTGCGTGTTCGTCATAAAATTAAGATCGCGTATCGTTATCTCATCAGAACCACTCGCATGGGGTACTGGAACTGGTCTGTGGAGGCTTCCGAGTGGCCGTCGTGATTCGAAGCGATGCCGCGTTGAAGAAGAAAGTTTCGTTCGTTCGTCTAGGATTGATGACATTAGGCGGGTCGTCGCAGAAATGTAGTTACTTCGTCTCTATGTGCAAAAAGCCAAGGGAGTCAAGTGAACTGCGGTCGGTGGAAACGTTAAGCACGTTTCATTAAGAGTCGCTGGTCAATGTCGCCCGAGGGGAATTCCGACCTCTCTGTGAGGCCGAAGTCAATACAAGCTCGATGCCTCAACGCCGTAGCCCATGCTGAAAAGACAACTATTTTCGTTTAGGTGTATGCAAAACTCAGTAAATGGTCTTGCTTTTTCATGAAAAAGATGAGTGTCCTTGGTGAGCGCTGGAACCTTCAGTCGAGACATCTCCCTCAATAGTTTTCCTCCAGTGTTCTGGCAAGCAGACGCAAACAAGGGGGAAGGCCTTGATCTCGCCGCTCACAGGCGGCGAATTGTCTTGATGTCGGCCAGAGGTGTTGGAAACACCGCTGTCTCGTTGGGCCTGTCGTCGAGCTTCCCATTCATCGGCCCGCTCATCCATCAGAATACCCGTTGCCCAACCGTCATCCCAGATACCCACAATCTTGAGCATATCGCCGCGTTCGAGAGTGAATTCGTCGGGGGCACGGGGTTGGTAGGCCCAGAGTGTAGCGACTCTATCACCAGGGTGAATGTCGTCTTGAGAGTAGTAATCCTTGAAGAATGGCAGCTGCTCAGATTGCTGGCTAGCCATGCCTTGTGGGGACGACATTCCGGCGCTCGTGGGCGATTGTGGATCCGCGAGGACTGAGCTACTGGACAGAGATCCCGTCCTCCGGATGTTCGTGGGAGGGGGTCGTAGAACACCGGCTCTGGATTCCGACTCGGGGCTGTCTCCAAATTCAGACGAAGACGGATCGTCACCTCTCCTCCTGCCCGTCATATATCCTGCTGCTCCTCCAGCGGCGGCGGCCATGAGGGGGCCGCTGTTGCGACTAGGCGGGACAGGAGCTGGGTCTGATGCGCTCTCCAAAGCTGACATTCGGGCGATTCGGCCGCCGGGCAAGACTTCGTACCCGCTCGTGGTCTGGGCCGGTGCTATCTTAACCGTAGACGGTCCTTGCCTAGAGGGTGACGGTTGGTTGAACACACTGCCCTTCTGGCTCCCACGTCTTCTTCTTTTGGCGAGCAAGATGCAGGCGAAGATGAGGCCGGCAAGCAGCAGGGCGCCGACCACGCTGCCGATAACGATACCGGCAATGGCACCACCGGATAGCCCTTTGGATGCAGCTGCCGTATTTGACGGGGTCGCGGTCGCCGTTGCCGTGGGGGGTGCGAAGGTCATGGTAGGGAAAATGGAGGGCAGCGTGACTCCGGCGCAACGCTGGTCGATGTTCGAGTTGTAGCAGCATGTGTCAGTAGAGTTAATACCACCAGACGCGCAATAGGAGCACAATCCCACGGTGCTGTTGCCGTATCCACAGTTCTCCTTTTCGTTGGCGATGCCTTGAATGCAGTTGGATGATGAGAGAGAGCCGGCAGGCAGAGCGCAATTGGTGAAGTCTGCTCGGATTTGATTGACAAGATTGCTGCCCGGATTGCCACAGAGACTGCTGTCCGAGGTGAGCAGAGCCTCACTTTGTGCGAATTCGGCCTTTGATTCACGTTAGCAGCCGCAACTACTACTAATTCCATGTTTCACTTACACAAGTGTCGGCGCACACGGGTCGTGAGTTGGATGCAGTCAAATTGCATGCGTCGATCGAATTCTGGACAATTGAGTTGCAGACAACCGTAGCCGTGAAACGTGCATATAGCTCGTCCGGGTTGGTAAGATTGACATTGCTACAGCCAAGTAGTGTTTGATACCTGGGTACGTGTGAGCAAAAGCGTTTACGAAATCGCCGACGGATGAGCTTACTTCTCCCGCACATATGTTGTCTCAAGATAAGACGACATCTGCTGATCAAATGTTTCCCTGCTGGACACATACTGAAGGAAAGGGCTATCAAGGGTGGTCAGTGTTAGGTCGCGGAGAGTGGCGATTGCACAACGTACAAAATCCCCGCCACAAAGCCTGTTGTCGAAACGGATGCTGATTGAAAAGCTGAACATGTCGTCGATCCCTGCAGAGAAATACAGCTTGACTGTGCTGAGACCACTGCCGCGGACAGCACTGACGAAAGTGCTGCTCTCGCTATTTGACCCATCACTCTTCCTCTGCCTGTAGGCTTTCCTTTGCCGGTGGTTGAAATTGTCGTTCCGTAACTCGTGGCCGCCAGCTAGGAAGGCTTGATTTGAAGTTGTTGATCAGAGAAGGATCCCGTTCATGACTATCTTTCCAAGATGTCACAGATCGTCGTCCCGAAGGAATTTCTTGGTGGGCCGAACGGGAGATCGTCGTGAATGTTTGACAGCTAAAGTAAAGAGTGCCTGTGGCTCTGAGAGATGCTTGACGAGTGATAGTCGTAACCAAAAAGGATTCGGGCGTTCATTCAATTGATTTTGTAAAGAGGCCGAATCGTCTTCACTGAGCTGTTGTTGTTGTTGTCGTCGGGAAAAGAGGCGAAACGGGGAGTAGGTGGTTGCTCAACCGGTGTCAATTGAGGAAATAGCTCCAGGTGGGGACCAAGGAAGGTGAGATGCTGTCGAATGCTCGGGAATTGGGTCGCGATTAACGTATTGACATGGAAATCGGATTGAGATTTCGTCGCAGGAAGGAGGTTGAGGGTAGGTTGACCAAGAGATTTAGAAATAGGTACTCGAAGAACTGCACCACTAGGTCGGTGGGTTGCGAGAGATAAGAGGCTGAACGAGAGTAAGTAAGTGAAGGCAAACAAAGGTTGATTGACGATATTCGGGCAGGAATACAATTAGGAGGATGCAGTCAAGATCCGAGATTTGTAAGGAAATTCGACGTGTCACGGTCGGGCTCGTCGAGGCGAGAGAAGAAGGGAAAGGCGATGATGTTGTTTTGAGGCGGGACGAAGCTCGCAACCACACAAACACACACACTCACGCGCGGGAGGGAAAGGGAAGGGGAGACAAGAGGAGTAGTCGGCGGCAGGTACGGGAGGACCTTGGGGAAAATAGGGAAAATTTGGAAGGCAGCAAGCAGCGCGAGGGACATGGGATGGGCACATGGGCACAGCCGATTATCAGAGGTGCGGTGGAAGGTAGGTACCTTCCCAAGTCTTCCCACGCTTCCTTCCCTCAGGTTGACCCCGGGCCGGGACCTGGGTGGTGGACTATGGACCAGGCCCTGAATGGCGACGGCACGCGGCGGGAAGGTGCAACTAAGAGGTTTGGAGGTGTGGACTTTCTTCTCTGGTAAGGATGGAAGTTCTTTCTGGACGCGATCTGGGGCCATATGAACATGGGACATGGGACATGGATGCAAGGAGGCTGGGGCCCTTGCCTTCTTTGGGTCTCGAGGAGAGACTCTTACTCAGAAAGAGAAAAGGAAAGAGGTGAAAGCACAGCAGCCAAAAAGAAAGTCGCCCACCTCACGGCCATCACCCATCTGCAGGAAAGCCATCCGCGCGACTTTCTCTCCAATGAGAAGAAGCGACTACCAGAGACCCGTCAGCTGTGAACGATGTGAGTGGCTGCGCTACTCAAGAGGCACAGAGGCTACTCCAGTCTGGCCCCCATCTGTGTGGGCAACCGCTCAGAAACTCAGGTAGGTACTATGTATTCCGCAGGTGCTGCAAGTTGTAACCGGGAAGGTAAAGAAAGTTGACGGTAGGAACAAGCGGTACGTACAGCCCCCCTCGTACCTGGCAACATACCAGCTACCCCTGCTCTTCACGAGAACTTGGGAAGCAACGGCCACCGGAAATGTCAGAAACAGGCAAGGCGCCTTGATCATTCAAAATTGGTGGAGCAGGGGAGCAACTACAAGCTGACAGGGGCGTCTCAGGGTCTCCCCTCGTCGGCCATGGATCAAACTGCCAACACTGCTTCCCCAGCACCACGTCCAATCCCCTCTTATCGTTGGTTTCTACTCCGTTTTCTCCCCATTTCAATCCGTCCCCTCCGTCGCTATGGATATATCCCATTTGCATAAACCACAATAAACCCCTTCATCGCAGCCGTGGGCCGTGGCCACCAGCAGGAACTTCCCCCTTTCATGGGCATACGGAGTAGACAAGGCCCGTGGTTCGGCTCGTCAACTTAACCTCAAAGCTGTCACCGTTGTTGTTGTTGTTGTTTTCTTCATCATCTGCTCGGAACATTTCCAAAGGTCCCGTCCCGAGTACTTGGAATCTAAGCGCCTCGACGCCGGCAGATTCTACGGATACATCTGGAGAGACAGGAAGACGGTTGGTCACCTACCGTTTCTTTCCGCCTCCTTTTCATTTCCTTAACTTCACTCTCAGAGACACTCAATCTTAGGGCACCAAGCCATCCTACCATCCGTTTCTATTTTCAAACTTCCACTGCTCACGTCTACGTTGTATTTTCGGCGTCACGACACCTATGTGCTGGCAATGTGGGCAATGAAAACAAACACCACCTGAAGATGACGAGGAAGACTGGGAACATCAATGAAATGGCTTCCACTATGGAGGGACTATCCCTCTTTCCCCGGCTTTGTCAGGCCAGTGCGGCAATGGCGGGAAATCAGCCGTCGGAAACACGTCCTCGTCGTCGTTGATCAATCTTCACACCACACGGTCTTCCTTGTCGAAGCTTTATTATCGCGATGGTTGGCCCGTTCGTGTCATTCGCTGCCATCCCATCTTCGATAATGGCTGTGATGGGAGGTCTAGCCAAATCGCTCAGCATGTCAACAACAAAATTGAAGAAACCCATCAACTGCAAACGCTCGTGGCAACGTTGGCAAGGGAGAGCCATGTCTCGAGGTCCCATGTGCCGATACACGCTTGTTGGCAGACTGTCTCACGGCTATCGACTCGTGTTTCAACCCACTTTGTCCTACACACTTACTTCCTCAGCTTCTTCAAGACATCTCGCAGGCTCACAGTCGGTACGGATACGAATACCTACACGCCGTCCAAGCCGTTTCCCCTCATCCATCCGTTGTGATCTTGATGCATATTATGGGGTACGGCCGGCACCCTCCCCGCCCGAACACGGTTCACAAGACGGTTGTGGGCGACAGCTCGCATACTGGCTGGTGCAGGACGGCCGAAATCGGCAAAGTGGACAACTGCATCCACCAGAAAACGATCAATTAGGGAACGGGCAACAATCTGCACAACGAGACTCATTATGTTTGCACGGTGACTGGGCGTCGGTGTGGTGCCTTTCTCACCCTCAGGCTTGTGCAGGTACATGTGTCCGCAGAGTCACACTGCAGCAGCGCAGCTGTGGCGCGGCGCAAGATACCGTTTGCTGCTCGCAGACTGCAGCCATGGCCATTACATTGGCATTGCCATTTGAGGTCCAACAAGACGATGACGCGAGCTGTCAAACTGCAAATTTCCATCATCGTCAGCCCAAAAACAGAGCTCCATAAGCTAAGTGAGCATAAACATGGTATCCATTCAGCGAAGAAACATCCACAAACTGCCGAATAGACTCGAGGGGCAACCAAGGCGGTTGACAAAGCGGAGTAATAGGCGAAATTACCACGACCTCGCGCATGTCTCAACCCCCGCGATACTGTGCTCTGATTGGTGAGGTTCACAATGCTTCAGGATTACAACAGGGGTTGCGAATACAGTGGAGAAAGAGCAGCGCAACTCCACGGCTCCCTGACCCAGAAACCGTGTCGGCTACTGGCGATAGCAGCGTTTGCGAAATGAAAGATGGTCCCAGCGCTGCTTCTACCTTGCGTGGCACGGACAAGGCCTAGCCACTTCGTCGGATTGCTCCCAAGGATGAACGCGCCGTTTGGACGATCTACCCAATGACAGCTCGCCTCCATTCCAACCCCATCATATCTCACCTAGGTCGCCAGTCAGCAGCTCTGAGTTCTCGAGGTCGGTGTTCGAGGCTTCGAGGCTTCGAGTGCGAATTGTTCAACACTTGAATCCGATAATATCGCCGATCATTGTCGTGTTTCAAGTCGGACCTTTGGCGGGATTCCGTATCCGTAGACCAAGATTTCGGCCGTTTGTTCACCACGCGGCCAGCCGTTCCCGCTGTCACGGAGAACTCACTCAACCCTAAATCGAAGCACGTGCAATGATCAACAAACAAAAATAGAACTGGCGTGGGATGAGTGAGAAACATCGCAAATCGTCGAGCTTGAGGATCTTCAAATGCTCGTCCCATTTTCACTGCCAATCGCTTGTTGTAATACACGTCAGCCGACCATGGAACAGTTCGGATCCGAGGTCAAATGCTGACTTCGGGTAAGCACGCTGAAAGTCTATATCAACACGTCTCGCGGCTGTTGGGAACAACAGGCTTGGTTGCACGTAAGAATCTCCTTGCCGTCTGTCCTCGGTTATGATGACAGTCTCATCTTCCCTATTGAGTACCAGCGATGCTGTGGATGAGGGGAATCCCTTGCATAGACAATTCCCAGGCTCAGCCAGTCGCATGCGGAGTCTCTGCGCATACTGCCTCAGTCCGGGTTCAATCGGGCGCAACGACTCTAAAGTTCTGCCACAGTTCGGACCGCTCTTTCATGTCTTGAGACAACGGCGCCACGCAGCATGGTTTATCTTGCACGTCGTGGGAAGCAGAAGGATTCGAGCATGCATGTTGCCGCTGAGTCTGAGGCTAAAATGCCCTACCATTGGCTTTGTGTCGGCTTGTCGTCAAAAGCTATCAGCTACTATGCTTCCTACTTCAAAAACGTGGCAACCATTGGCCCCGTCGAACTAAAATACCTATCCACACGTCCAACAAAGATCAACAAAGGAACGTTTCTGACTTGAGACCGTTGCTCCCCACGCTACTGCACATAACGGCGTTCGAGTGACTGGTTACACTGGGTATCCCTTAAGTACTCAGTACACTTTACGACTCCGAGTGTCTTGATTGCCTTGTCTAGGGACGAACTGAAGGAAACGGCTCCGCTGTCAAATTGAGAAACGACGGCCGTCGGCAACTACTCGCGGAGCTGCGTTTGAGAAGCGGCACGCAGCAAATATTCCTTGAGGACTGCTGCGGCCTCGCCGTTATTGCCTTTTATGCGGCGAAACGGTGGTGTCACATCGGTTGGCATACTGCGGCTGACACAGCTACGATTAAATCACAGCAAGTTCATGCTAATAGAATAGACGCATATCTCCCGGTACTACTACCTCGGATTCATCACTGGGGGGCAATTGTTCCTATGCCTTGCAAAAGACATTGCCTGATTGGCCTATAATCCAAGTGAGCTTGGACATTGTTCTTCAATCAGTAGATGATCCTCGACGATCTAAGATCCGATATTCGGGACTGTCAATGACATTGTATTAAGGCACTCCTTTTCCGATTGTCTGGTCGCAGCAGTATAGTAAAGCGGTGTTGTCGCAATGTTAATATGCGTCAAACCCCCTTGGGTGACGGTCGTATTAACCGACACTCTCGGGAGGTTCTCGACGCGGTTTTGCGTTCTCTGGACAAGACGTCTGCTCCAAGTTTTTCGTCATCTCGAAGAAGTTTCCACAGCATTGGAAATTATCTCCGTCCCGTTCAATGTCGATACGAATAATTTGCCTTGGATACCTTCTCACGCAGTGTTGCCATGCCTCATAGTCATGTTGAATTTCAAACGATAATCATCACCTGTGCCAGCTTTGAATCCTGTTCTAAGTCACAACACTCTTCAGCATAATCTCTGATGGTGAGAACTCATTGCGCAATAAGTATTAAGCTTAAGTGTCCGATGCCACACACTACATCGGGGTTTGACGATGGGTTGTGCATCGTTTGGTCTGATCAGCATCAAGAGTCTTGGATGAGAAAGCTTGAGTGTCTGGCTGGTTGACTCGACAAGGTTATACCATCGAGCTATATGTGAGGTTCAATGTCTGTCGAGCCCATGGTCCTTCGGTAGCATCATCTGACGTTTTAAGGAGCCACAGAAACATTTATTTTGACATTGAAACCCGATTCAAGAGCGCCGTGTTGCGGATTGGACACGCCTTAACGAATCACGGGACGCATCTTGATGACACCCATCAACAACAATAAGCTCGGCCATGCCACTTATTTGAACGAGTTAGGGTATGACGACATGGTCGACTAGGAGCCACATTGTTTATAGAATGGATACGGGCGAAGACCAGCCTGAGCATTCGCCGCTAGACTTACTCTTGTTCAATCTTACAGCAAATTACTGTCTAGAAATTCAGGATTCGACATAGCTCATAAGGCGAGACTCACGAGCCGTTGTTTCCGACAATTGAACACATAAAGTAGAAGTCCGGTGAGCACCGGTCCCTCACTTTCAAGGTCCGTGAGCGTGGCTCCCCAGCCATCGACATCGCTCGCTGCGGGACTAACGGCGGCGCACGTCCAAGAGGGATGCGGACCACCGACGTTGACTGTCCCAGGTAGACCGGCAAGGGACCGATGGGAAACATGTTTCTGCACCGCAGCCTTACTGTGCAATGACATGCCCCCTTTCTCTTTCCCCGATCTATAGTTGCCGGCGATGAGATGGGGGCAAACGCCTTCAGCCTTGCTCTGCATTAGTTTGGCTGGGGCTGAGTTGTCTCGCAAGTTTCCGACATGTGCGAACTCTTTCTCTGTTCTCAAGGATCCGAGCCTGCAGAGATCTTACATGTTGCGTGCCGCGTGCCGCTGTAAGCGTGAAGCGGACGCGATGATCTCGAGGGGCAAGGCTCTGCTTCTTAGGCTCGCTATTCGCTTCTCGGGTCGATCCTACGACTTCAGGCACGATTGGCCATAGAAAGGGAATTTGAGAAAGAGACCGACTAATACAATTGAGGACGAGAGTATGGGGTATGAGAGGCAGCATACTGTCATCTCGTTTCTTCACAACGCCATTTTGTCTATGAGACGAACTCCCACCACTCATCACCCTCACCCATTATTCGAGAACACCACAAAAGACCGCACAAACTCATCAGCGAGAGCCAATCCAAACCTTTCTCGCTCTCAGCTCTTCTCAGCTCTTGCCACAGGCTGAAACCCGCATCCGCCTTTACCTTTGCCTCGCCCGTCGCCCTCTTCCCCCCATGTCCGTGCCGAATAGCTCACGTAGACCAACGCACCCTTCGCCGACGCTAAGGAAGAACGCACTCCAAGCTCAGACGAACATGTTTCCGCGCGGCAGACACGATGATAAAGAATTGCTCTTACCCCGGTCTTTTCCAAGAAACTAGCCGTACGCAATGAAGGGAGAGAGAGGATTCTTTCCTCTCTTTTGACTTGCATTCGGGGTGGCTATAACGTTTGGTTGAGATCTCCTCCTTTTCCTAGCACGAGCATGAGCATGAGCACTGGCTGCCAAGCATCCTCGTCTGTCCAGCTCATCGAGCCTCCTCCTCCTCCCTGTTTGTAGCTGTTTTGCAGGTGCTGCTTGGCTCGCCAGCAGCTTCAAGCCTGTGAATAGTTACTACTCCTGACGGGCACTTAGTCAGAATGGCGGCACTCATACCCATTGGGGCACCGGTTCGTCAACCCCCCTATCCCCCCCCCTTCCTGTTCAGTATTGCAAAAGAAGACCCCATGACTGACATCGTGAACTCGTTCCCACTTACCAGCTGCCTTTGTATGGGCCTCCTTACCCCCCACAAGTGGCCGCCCTGGGCCTCATCCCCGACGTGAGGGTAGACGTCCCAATCTGCATCATCCTCATCATCTTCTTCTTCGCCGCCGCCCTCCTCAACGGCGCAATCCTTGTACGCAACTTGGGCCGGGGCCACAAGTTCCTCCCCTCGGGCGTCCTCGTTGGCTTCTGCCTCACCCGCATCATCGCCCTCTCCCTCCGCATCGCCTGGGCCACCCAGCCCTGGAACGTCTCCCTCAACATCGCGGCAGCCGTCTTCGCCGCCGCCGGCGTCGTCCTCCTCTTCGTCCTCAACCTTCTCTTCACCCACCGCCTCCTACGCGGCCTCCACCCGAATATTGGCTGGCTGCCCGCCGTCAACGCCTTCTTCCTCTTCACCTACTTCCTCATCTTCGTCTGCCTCGTCTGCGCCATCACCGCCCTCGTCGTCAGCTTCTACACCCTCGACCCGGTGAGCCTCCACGACTGCCGCGTCGTCCAGCTCTTCACCTCCACCACGTTAGCCCTCATCGCCTTCCTCCCCATCCCCATCCTCCTCTTCGCCGCCTTCTACCCGGGCCTCCGCCGCCCTGAACCCTTCGGCTACGGCTCCCTCACCACCAAAATCATCCTTGTCCTCACCGCCGCGACCCTCATGACCATCGGCGCCGCCTACCGCTGCGCCGTAAACTACGCCGTCCGCCCCGTCCTCTTCCCCGGCTGGTGGCACCACAAAGCCTGCTACTACATCTTCAACTACGACCTCGAGCTCGTCGTCATCTTCCTCTACGCCCTCTTCCGCTTCGACCTCCGCTTCCACGTCCCCGATGGTGCCTGCAAGCCTGGCCACTACGCAAAGGGCCAGCACGCCTACAAACGCGTCAGCACCCTCACCGTCCGCGAGAGGTTCCGCGGCGGCCGCCGCCACGGAGGCCACGGCGTCATTACCTCCTTCTCCAGACGCACCACGACGGCGGCGCGAGGACGAGCCTCGTCTCGCACAGAGTACTTCACCCCGAGCGGCTACCTCGCCACCGACTACACCCGGAGCAGCTACCTGACGGGATCCGGAGACAGTCGAAGCGGCTATTTTGGCGGGACGCGTTCGACGGTGAGCAGTCGGTCCGAGGAGATCAGCAACGAGATCAACGTGGGTATAGGTGGCCTAGGCATTGGGGGAAGAAGGAGAGAGATCTTCCGTGAGCGTGTAGTCGTCGAGAAGAAAGTCAGAAGGGGTCGACCAACCAGGAGGAAGACGAGCGAGGAGAGGAGACGAAGTCATGAACGTCGACGCAGGCGGCATCGGAGGTGAGGAAGGATCACCGGGACCAGGGTACAACGTTACGTCCGGTATATGATACAGGAAAGATAATGTATGATGATAACGATGCATATTTGGGAGGTTCCGGTAAAGACCTATAGGCGCAAGGTGATCATATGTTCGTGTACTGAAATAAAATAGTAGCTTGGAAGCTCACCTTCAAGGCATTAGCCCGGAACTTTGTCGTATCCATGCATGACAAATCAGGGTGCAAAACGGAAATTTTAACATCAGCTTGTCATTAACATCGACACCTTCTTTGTTGCCGGCGGTCTATGATGAGTATCTAACGTGATGACAGAGGAAAGCGTCCAGGATACACCAGGAACCTTAATGCTAAGGAACTCTCGCGCTCCTAATTGAGCGTCCTGGGGCCATTCTGTTTCTCTCTCGCTCTATATCATATTGCTCAACGCAGGATCTCTCTTTCTTGGGAGTACATTGGTTCTCTTGGCTTTTGTTGTTGTAATCTTACAAGATTAGACGCCCCTAAAACACCAATGCAAGTTGAGCATGCACGCCCCCATCTCTTCGAATTCCGTCCATGGGTAACATCCAGATCGATCTGAATGAGGGACGGTAAGGGTATCGGATAGGTTGATCAGAGGAAGTAGTCGGGTGTGCGTCTCGAGACCATCGGCTCGCCAGCTCTGGGGCAAGGATCGAATTGCAGGCTGCGCATAGTTAGTATACACTTGTCAACAGTACATTGGTGAGAAGGGTATGCTTACAAAGTGTACTTGAGATGTTCGTCGATTTCCATGATCGCCGCCTGGTTACCGCATCTGTAACAGTAGTTGGGTGCTGGCTCGGTTAGTCATGATTCTCCAGCCCATCGCATCAAGGAGCTCCGCTTACCAGAGAAAATCGTCACGACATTTCTGTCTTGAGACCAATTGTAGCCCTCCATCACCAGTTGATGAGCACGCGCAATAAGCGTCAGACCGTTGTTGTGGTTGAAAGCCTCGGAGATGTCCTGACCGAACGTATAACCGGCACCACGGGGTGATATCCCCCAGCCGCAGCGGTCATCAGGGTCGGACCAGAGGAGGTCGCACATGGGGCCCTCGTGGGGGACTTCCTGGATTCTGTCGAGAGCTCTGATATTGTCCAGGGTGTCGATACTAGGAGACAGACCACCGTGCAAACAGAAGATCTGGTTGTCGATGAGGGCGGTAAGGGGGAGGTAGTCGAAGAGGTCGGTGAAGTACTTCCAGACGTTGGCGTTGCCGTATTTCCTGAGGCACTCGTCGTAGAAGCCGTAGACTTGGGTAATCTGGCGGGACTCGTGGTTGCCACGCAGGATGGTGATGCGCTGAGGGTATCGGATCTTGAGGGCGACGAGGAGAGTCACGGTCTCGACGGAGTAGTAACCACGGTCGACGTAGTCACCTAGCAGGGTAAGCGTCTATCCAAGAGAGTGCGAGCAGATGATTTGGTCAGCATACCCATGAAGAGGTAGTTGGTGTCGGGGTTCGGACCGCCAATCTTGAACAACTCCATAAGATCGTGAAATTGGCCGTGGATATCACCGCACACTGTCACCGGGCATTTCTGAATGAGGGGGGTCAGCTTGAATCGCCTACCCTGCGATCGGGGATACATACGACGGGCTGCACATTGGATTCGTCCTGCAAGACTTCTCGCGCCTATTGATGGACGTTAGCGAGGCATCCCTAAGGGGTCACGCGAGAGGGGTGATTCGAGATGAGGGGAGGGGGGAGGCCGAACGGCGAACCGCAGCTATGACGCCGTGGGAAACGCGCATCACGACCTTTAGTATCGCTGGAGATGAAAGACTTACCTTCTCGCAGAGTCTCTGGACATCGGCCTCGACGAGTTGCTTGCAGCTCATGAGGCTCTCGATCCAACCATCTAAAGTAGGGATCGTGGTGGGCTCGAGGTTCTGGGTGGAAGGCAGATCGGCGGGGACACGGCCGACGTCCTCCATGTTCGTATCCATGCTGAAAGTCGTCTAATCGATTGAAATGATTGGGATGTTGATAGATGGCTCGATCGCACGAAGGCAGGGTCGTGAGGAGCGAAGGAGACAGCGTCGTCGGGGTCGTCGAGTTAGGCTGAGGATGACGTTGTTTTCAGCAGCCGGTCGCGGTATTCAGATTGGCACAGCACCTCAATCGTAGCGTGGGGCTGGCGGCGAATCGTCACAGGCGGTCAGAGCTTCGTCTGAGGCCAGATAAGGAGGACGCGATCGAGTGTTTTGGGCGAGGGAGAGAAACACAACGTTGAAAGTGTTCGCGCAGGGTGGGGTTGGAAGGGATTATGTTCTCTGGATGCTGTGATGAGAACGGGGAGAGACGTCGACGTTGGGCACTGGGGATTTTTGCGATGTGGAAGGTGGTGCTCTAGTGCTGGGTGCAGGTGCGGCGGGCGTGGTGTGGTGCTTGCTGGTTGCAGCAAGACCAGCAGACTGGGGCAGGAGGGGAATTGAGTGATACACCACCACACTGGATGGGACTTTCCTGAGCCCCCAGGCAAGAAACACACCCGAACCATGAGGCAGGAGACAAATGCCTCTCATTGGGTGACACCTCCTGGCCTAGACTCGCTTAATCCGATACACTGCACTAACGTAAGCCTCGCCACTTCTGCGTCTACTCCTTTGATGCATCAACCTCGACATGAAGGTAAAGTCCAATAGGTAGGTATGTACCTAGGTAATACGGATACCTGGGCAGTCAAAGTAAAGCATCTCAATCTTAATATCTTAATGAGACGGTAGACACACCGAGCATCATGTCATCGATCGATCTCACGAAACTCTGATTTCTCTGATTGCCTTTGTCACACTGGTTGCTTCCCGTTATTCCCATCAGCGAGTTTCGAAAGCGAATTTCGATATAGGTCTCTTGTCCTATGGCTACTCATCTCCCTATTTAGGTAACAAACGTCGTCGCAAGTAAACAGGCCAGGGGCCAAACAAGCCTCAAGTGGCCCAAAATACCTGTGCACATGCCAGTGGCCACGGCACTTCCGTCATTTCGTCTTCAATGTCTCGGTATCATTTACTTGACCGCGGACCAAACACAACCCGCAATCTTCAGCCCGTCCATTCATTGTCCATTACCATTACAATTGCCATTACTCGAGGCCCGTCAACACCGTCTCTAGCATGCCTATTGTAGACGTCGCAAGGTCTCGGTACGCTCACTCGTTACCAACTACGATAGCCCGAGACCAACGGGGCTGGTGACGCCCGATGAGTGCTCCAAATCACGTCCAACAAGTGTGCGGAAATCGAGCTGCACCTCGTTCAGCATCTTTGCGTGCTCATGGGCGCGCTCCATGCATTCGTTCCAGACCTTTCCGCCGCGCTCTGTTCCACTCAGCTGTCGCGCGAGGATGCCGTTGAACGTCTCCACCTCTTCCTTGGCCCATTTGACGCAGGCGCTCATCATCGGCGGAGGAAAGCAAGAGTGAAAGCAGCTCACGGTGTTGCGGATCAGAGAGAAGTAAACAAAGGAGAGCTCCCAAATGTACAAGTGCAAATCACCCTGGAAGATGCATTGCCTGAAAGGGGGTTAGCCAAATTCAAAACGACACGTAGCATCGCCAATCTCACCTCGATCGCTTTGTGATAATATCATGTCTGGCGACCAGATATGCCTCGCGAGCCCGGTCTTCGTAGCCAAGCCTGGCCAGCCAACTAATGTTACGCTTGTTCTTGGTAGGCGCCGTGTGTGTCGTCTCGAGCTCGCGAATGATCATGCCCGCTAGCTTGGCACATCGTTCTTCGACCTTGAAGCTGATGAAGTCCTGCGCCACCGCGTTGTTCTTCAGGCCTCGAGCGAGATTCTTCAGCTTCTCCACGCGGTCAACTGCTGGCTCAAAGCTCTGTAAGGCGATGTCAATGTCGAGTTCGTCCATCTGGCTTTCGACCCATCGCAGATTCTGCTGCTTTCCGTCCACGTCGATGAGCATGTCCTTGATGTCGGACAATGTTTCCAGAAGCTCAGTCTTCTGCAGCAGACCGGGATCACGGGACGCAAAGTAGTTGATCGTCTCCTTGGCCTTATTGTTGGCCTCCAGTTCTGACTGTCGCTCTTTGCGTAACTCTTCCACTGCTTTGCGGATGTTGAGAAGCAGACTGTTCTTCTCCGTATCCTCTGGCTTTTCAGTTCGGTAGATGACAGATTCCTGGCCGACACCTCTGACCATGACAGCATCTGCCAATTTGTTTCTCGTCGTCGAGCCATCGCCGGGCCCGGCCATATCAACAACCTCAATATCAAGCAGTGGCCAGCAACGATCCGCGACCAGCTTTACCAGGGGACCTTGAGCTTCGCGAGGCGGGACATCGGCCTTTCTCTTTTTGCGAGATGCAATAAGCAAATGATCGCTTAGTAGGAATATCTGCATCGCTCGTCGAGACTTGTAGGTAGCGTTATCAAGCTCAATCCAGGCTCCAGCATTCTGGATGACATGGCGCCGAGCAGAATTGGGCAGGAACTTTTGGGAACCCTCAACATTCTTGTACAGTGCCTGCATTTGCGAGTTCCAAAGGGCGCTTCGGTCTGCGACCGAGCTTCGCTTGTCCCTCTTGCTCAAGCCTGTCGACAGTTCGCCTCCAAGGCTTGAAGACTCATTGTTCCCGTTGTTTGAGGCCTGGCGAAGCGCTGTTGTATTCACCTTGAGGTCCGTCATCAGGTTCTTCAACGCTCGCATCTCGCCCTTGAGCTTCTCGGCCTCCTTGCTAATCTTGATAAACTGGGTCCGGTTCTGCATGACATTCTGCTGCAAGTCTGCATTGGCCCGGCCCTTGAGATTGCGTAGGTTATCCTCGAATTCTCGGATCTGGTCTTCGTCCGCTTCGCTGAGCAATGTCGCAACATCTAGAACTGCGTTAGTTACATGCTATGGAGCAAAGAGGTCCATTGCTCACATTGGTCTGGGACCAATCCGGGATCTCGCAATGCCTTTATATCGACAATTGGTGCTGGTGCTGTGCCTCCACGGCTGGGAGGGGGCTGTGCTGCTCTTCGCTGGCGGGACTCGTACTTGTCGAGGGATGGCATGGACGGTACTGGCGGGTTATTCACGTCGAAGTCGTTCGGCAGGGTGTTAAACCGCGTCGAGTATCGTCGCTTGACCAAGTCCGAGGTCTATAGATTCTCCCGTCAGCCCCCAATACCCTCAACTTGATTCTCCATTCAGCCCTTGCTGAGGATGCTTACCTTTCCACCTCCAGCTTGTGGTGGCGGGCGAAGCCGAGGCTGAACCGGCGGAGGGCCTGCATCTGCCATCGGCCTTGAGCCGGGAGGCCGTACGGGGCCAGAGCCATCTTGTAGGATGGGCTCTGAGATCTGGCGAGGTGCACTAATCTGCGGGCGGCCCTTTCTCTTTCCACTTCGGAGTGAGATCTTGCTGCGCTCCCGATCTTCCGACATGGCGGGCGGTTGGAGCTGGTGTTACGTGCTAAAGGGCACGTATCTAGTAGCAATTATTGCGCATAAAGAGGCAAGTGTATGTGGGTAGGAAGAACGAGGACAAAGCCCCTTTGGTGAAGTCGCAGATCAGGTCGGATTGATGTTGTTTCATGCACCGTCTGTCGTCCGCGGATTGGGAAGCTGCCGTGCTGTAGTGGCCATTGAGAGGACAAGACCCCTGCACAGTTGGACATCAAAATGGACGTGGAGTCCCAAGTGGTTGTGGCACGCAGCACTTATCCCTCTACGTAATCTGAAAGGCGGGCACCTAACATCGTCCTCCAGTGGACAGTAGTGGCCTCTTGGTAGGTGCTGCAGCAGTGCACCTACCTAAGTAAGCTGTCGATTCAGTACGTACCTATCTGATCAGTGTGTCTGGTCTGTGCTCTCAGAGACCCACTCCAGCGGCTGCTTGGCAAGAGAACGCGACCTGGGAACCATGGCGCAGAGGCTAAAAAAATTGGTAGAGGAAGCTCCATCAATGCCCGGTAGAGCTTCTTTCCTTCGATATTTACTCCGTCAACGAATCCTCGCCCGTTGTCTGCCCCCGGTCATTCAACCATCTCCCAACTCACAAAGCGCAACATTGTGAACCTGAGCACAAACCCCGTCAGCTCCCATCGTCGCCATCAGCTCCAACTGCTGTAGACCGGAAGCCAAACCTCCCGTCCGCTTTTCCCCAAGTTCCAGAAAAAATATGTCCCAGACTTCCACGATAGTGACGGCATCAGTCGCCGCCGCCGTTACCGGCTTGGTTGGTGAGTCTGCCTCGACACCTCCACGCACCTCGATATCACTGTTTTCCCTTTGCCAATTCCCTAATGGGATCGAGGAACCAGTTTAATTGGAGCCGCGTTTGCTAATGTTGGTCATTAAAGCGTACGCCGCCTTCTTCGACTACCAGCGACGCAACAAGGCCGAGTTCCGGAGAGAACTGCGCCGAAACGAGCGCAGACAGCACAAGGCCGAGAAGGAGTCGGCCCAGCAGGAGACTGTCCGACAAAGGGAAGCCATCAAAGAGGCCGTCGATGAGGCCAAGGAGGAGGGCTTCCCTACCGACGTCGAGCAGAAGGAAGCATACTTCCTCCAGCAGGTTTCCGAGGGAGAGACCCTCTCCGCCGACCGTTAGTCTTACCCCAACGCGAGAAGAATTACCCGAGGTCAGGCGAGATGGTCCAGCTTGCTAACAAGTGTTGATGTTACAGCCACGCGCGCCGTTGAAGCCGCGCTTGCGTTCTACAAGGGCCTCAAGGTCTACCCTACGCCTGGTGACCTGATCGGCATCTACGACAAGACCGTTCCCAAGGTAAGAGACCTCTTTGGATCCCCGGAAAATTGCTACAGTATTTGATCTGGAACTGACCTTATATCTAGCCCGTCCTTGACGTTCTCGCCGAGATGATCGCCTACGACTCCTCTCTCAACATTGGCCAGTACCAGGGTGGCATCAACGCTGACCTCGGCGGCATGCCCACCGTCGGCCTGGACTAAAAGAGCCTCGCTCGAACGATGTAGCTCTCACCATAACGAGTTCCCCTCCACTCTCTCACACCCCCCGAAACCTGGACACACACATTCCGGCGCGCGCTCGCCTCCAAAAAATCCGCAGTCACTCCACCAATGGCGTGATGCTGCAAATCCACCATCCCATACGTAATCCCCCGGCATTCTGCGAGAAGAGGAAGGAGGAATTACGACTTTTCACTGTACAATACCTGGCCGGCTGGGGCTGTTTTGATAGAAGGTTTTGTAAGAGGAAAGAAACCAAGTGTATATTGACGATCCTGGCAGGGACAAATAGGCAAGAAGATGAAGAAGATCCACGAAATCTCACAATTTCATAATGCATGTGTATCTGGTTTTTTGAGAACATGCAGCTAGCGCCTATTTGATTTTCCGTTTGAATTACTCCTCTGCCGAATAACCTAGACCTCGATTTTCCTGCCCTTCCTATCGACTCTGTCATCTCTGGGGTCGAAACCGCCTTTGCCCCAGGTGGCCCATTCAGGCGTCGCCTCGCCCATGTAATCCTCAGGCTTCCAGTCTCCGTCGGCGCCCCGCTCCTCCAGCAGCTCAAAGAAGCGCTGGTAGTCGATGCGGGGGTGCCACTTGCCATCTTTGTAGAACCGATCGCTTGCGAGCAAGACGCAACAGCTGTGGGCGTGCTCCGCGGCGATGCCGTACTTGAGCCCCTTTTCGTTGAGCCTCTTCTCCAGCGCCGTAACGAACTCTTGGACTTCCCAGTAAAAGGGGACGTTGGACATGCTCAGGCCGGCGTTGGACGCCGTCGAGGTGCCGCAGTAGGTGACGCCCTTGATCTCGACGAAGCAAGGGAGGCCCTTCTCCACGAGCTGCGCGTAACCCTCGACCTCATCGTCGACGTTGAAGCCCTTGACCAGGGTCAGGCGGAAGACGGTGCGGTGCTTGAAGCGCTTCTCCCTGAGGATGTCCAGACACCGCTGGAAGCGCTCCCAGAAGTCCCGGTGCAGGGGGCGGTCGATCTTTCGAAGGGACTCCTTGTTGGACGCGTCGATGGAGACGTACAGCTGCGTCACGGCCTTGAGGGCGGCGAGCTGGTCCGGATGCTGGGCGTTGCAGACTAAGAAGGAGGAGATGCGCTCGGCGTGGAGCATGCCGAGGAACTCGTTGATGTAGGGGTAGAAGATGGGCTCGCCGACGAGGGAGAGGGCGCAGTGCCGTATGCGCATGGCCTCGGCGAAGCGCTCGGCGCGGACGCCGGGAACGCCGCGCAGCATCTTGATCTTGTTGTAGTGGTTCGCTTTGACGCCGTCAAAGATGAGCTCGGGTGGGTCGACGACCCAGCGCCAGGTCGTGCCGACGGGGTTGGTGCCGTGGCGCCAGCAAAAGACGCACTTGTTTGAGCACGACAGCGACGGGGTGGTCTCCATGCACTGGTGGGAGTTGATGCCGTAGAAGGAGTACTTGTAGCAGGAGCCGCGGCCGCGGAGGGCGGATTTCGTCCAGCGGCAGATCTTGACGCCAGAGTGCGAGCCGACGATGGAGTAGCCCTGCTTCGTGAGCGAGGCGTACGTAGGCGAGTTCTTAGGCACCATCTCCTTGGCGGCGTTGAGCGGGGTCTTCTTCGCGACCGTCTTGCCGTATGTCGTGAAATCCACGGCGATGGGCGCCGCTGCCCCAGCCGTTGCTGATTTAGCTGCGCGGCCGTTTGTGGCTGCGTCGGGGTTGGAGCTCTTCATGATGCGCCCCAAGTCTTCGACGTCATCAATGTTCTTACGGCTCTTGAGCTT
The DNA here is from genome assembly GCF_027942845.1 of Colletotrichum fioriniae. Lineage (NCBI taxonomy): Eukaryota > Fungi > Ascomycota > Sordariomycetes > Glomerellales > Glomerellaceae > Colletotrichum > Colletotrichum fioriniae. The sequence continues at coordinate 2,173,036 of NW_027076842.1, forward strand.
CTCGGGCTTCGTCTCAGAGTCCTCAATCAACACCTCGTCGTCGTCCTCGGCCGCAGACTCGTCATCGCTTTCCTCAGGGGCACCGCTTCCCGGGAGCCCTTCTCCTAGGCTGCCAGTTTTGGCCAGCATGTCGAGAACGTCAACGACACCCTCTGACCACTCGGACAGGCGCTCAGTGTAGTCTCTCTTCGTATCGCCCATTCCGACGGGGAAGGCTCTCTTCCGGCCCGTCAGCTTCGCCATCCACTTGTCGACCTGCTTGGCCTGGAAACAGAACCCATCCTCTTCTGTCGGCCAGCCCTCCCTATCACCGAATCCAAAGACAGAGTATCCGAGCAGCGAGGACAGCGGTGCGGTGTCGATACGGAAGTCATGGTGAGTCTCCTGAAGGTGCTCCAAGAAGGTGTCGTTGATGGTGTCAATGTTGTAGCTTGGTAGTAGGAACAGGTAAAAGAGGTCCGCCGGGTCCTCTTCCGACTTGGGCGGGGTGATGAAGTAGTCGTCAAAGTCGACCTCGGCAAGGTCCAGCACCTCGGGAGTCGCGAACGTACAGTCGGTCTCCGCAGCTACCTTTTGCAGCTCCTTTTCCAGACCCTCTGCGTACTCCTTTGCGATCTTGGGTGTGTTTGCGGTGATGCTCGAAAAGAAGACCAGAGGCCTGACCTTGCGGACCAGAGCCTCTCCCTTTGCTTCGTTAGATGAAGTCCTCTTGACGATTCCGCCTTTTATCCTTTTGGGTCCGTTCGACTTTGGCACTTTCGACTCGACAGCAGGGCTCGGCGGGCTTGGTTTAACATCCTTCCTCTCCTCCACGGGCTTCGTCTCGGGCTTCTCTCTGTTGTAGGCCTTGGGCAGGGCCTTCAATTCGCTCTTCTCCTCGGTAGAATGAAGATAGAATCGTAGAATTAAAAGTCCAAAAGCTGTGAATAAGATCACAGGTATGCGAACTTGCTGCCAAACATCGTGGACGTCTACGCGCAACAAAAAAAAAAAATACAGAATGAGTGGCTGAACAAGAAACAGTGATAGCGGGAGGCACCAAGTGCAAGGGTCTACTCACTGTTCAACATGGACTTGAAGCCTACGGGCTCAAGAGTGGAAGCCATTGGTGCTGCGACGGAGCGCGGTGCTCGAAGACGAGCTATGCGCGGATTGTTTCGTCACTCTTTTGAGGAACGCGCCGTGAGATTGTGATTTCTTCCAAGTTGCGTATGAGCAGTGGCGGGGTGTGCGAAATGGGCTTGGACCAGTGGGTGCGAGCGCAATTGCAATAATTATTTCAAGTGTCAAACTTTCCCAGTGGCTGACCTGGGTGCTTAGCGGTGCCCCGCCAAAGAATTTTAGGCCTGGCCCTGCACCTCATCGACCCCGCCATTAGCGTCTTTGGGGCTCCCCAGTTGCTGACCATTGGCAATGAATGGCACCTCAGCCAGTGGAGGGCATCTCGAGGCTCTTCTTTTGTGAGAACGCCATGACTAAGACAGGAGCCCGCCTGTCGAAGGAAGCCGTTTACAGGTCCAGTTGAAGTTAAATTCTCTAGTTGATTTGGGCTTAGAACTCATACTGAAATCTACGGATTGCGTATTATACACCTTGTCACCTTTCAACGTTCCCGGGTACACATGCCTATATGATTGAAGGGAGATGTAGCACCGGATTAGTCATTAATAAATCCTGGTGAAATGACTGCACGGGAGTCTAGCTATTTTACGAGAAATAGACCTAGGTTCATGCCCATGGTGGCAGCCATTTGCTGAACATCGGACTCCGTCGCTGTTGCTTTTGGCCTTTTATATCGATCCAAACTATCAAACCCTCCGGTCCGATCCAGCTTGCGCTTGCTTGTCTCGAATATCCTTCAGACACGGCGCAAAGAAAATTTCACCAGAAATGGCCTGGTGAAGTGTTCTCATTGCAACCAGCAGCCAGAGCAAGCATACGGAGAGGGAGAAGACCTGTCGGGAGAAGTCAGCAAAACTTATCGACAAGAATGAGATGGAGACAAACCATGGTCATGACCCTGAAAAAGGGGCTGTCCAAGTCTTGGGCCAGCATGCCGGTGCATGTCGCCAACACGCCCAGCGGGAACGTAAACCCCCACCAACCCATGTTGAAAGGGATTCTCTCCATCGTAGCAAGGCTAATGAGAGCAAACGACAGCCAGACGAGCGCGAAGCCCCACATGACGAGTGCCAGGAAGAGCCCGACAAAGTAGAGAATCTCCCCGCCGTGCACCGCACCCGGAGCCGCCACGGTCAGAGCCGCAGTCTGGGGAAAGAGCTTCAGGGACACTTTTCCGAGCTGCTGGATGCCGAAGCCGCCCTGGCCCAGGGGGCCGATGGGCAGGAAGACGGAGACGATGGCCTCTTTGGGCGGGAGGCTGTGGATCGTCAGGCGGTGGAAGTACAGCGCGAGGACCATGCCCGAGAAGCAGATGCCGATGCCCCAGAGCACGTAGGACGCGATCAGGGTTGTGAAGGCGTGAGATGGGTTTGAGAGGGCTTCGGCGACGATGCCGCCGGTTGAAGATGCGACTACGACTGGGACAATTGGGAGGAGACTTGCGGCTGTTACTGTTTGAAGTCCCGGGCGGTGTTGATGGATCCTTCAAATATGGTTGGTCAGTCTCGAATTCTGAATGTTGTGTGGTGAGATCACTTACATGACAAAGGGCACCGAGATGCAGGTTGCCATTGACAGAGCGGCATCAAGCCACCAAAATGCCCATGCCCAATTCACCACCCACTGGCCCCAAGCAGGTGCGCATACAAATACCATCATGTTGATAATGGCTAGTCACAGAGATTAGTATATCTGGTAGTGTGGGGAGAACTTCGCGACTAACTCGCAAGCCCCATAGGGAAACAGCCAAGAAACATAGACTGGGCAGGGTGTACAACCATGGCCTTCCAGATCTCGGGGTACAATGCGTACCGTAGCACTGTGATGACGGTGAATACGGTAAACAGGGCGATGTTGAGTACGAAAAAGGCAACGGCAAGACCATGTGAGATCCACGTTTCATTGTAAGGCAGGTTGTGAAGGAGAACTGAGACTATCCCAGTTCCCATTGTGACCGCAAACCATCTGCACTAAGTTAGACACATTTTAGTTGATCGTTGACTCTCAAAACTTTGCTTACGAAGGTGTGAAGTTCCTGACAATCCTCCTCCAACCTATGTTTTCCTTATTACAAGGCGAACATGAGGTCGGGACATCTTGACAAGAACTTTGTGGCGCTCCCGACTGAATTGTCGAGGTTGCGCTAACAGTTGCCATAGCTTAGAAACTCAGAAGAGCGCCTAAGAGACCAAGTTACTTCAGCGAAATTCTGTTCGTGAATCTGCCTATCGGTAGCTGAACAACCCTATCGCGGAATTTGTTTTGCTACAGAAAATGTGACAAGACAATTGATGAGCTTTCACGCACGCAAAGATGAAGAAGGAATTTCACAACGGCGAGTTTCCCTATGACTCTGCCTCTCTTACCTAAAGCCATTTCCTAGCGCGAGTAATCTAGACGAACCCATTCCAGTAACTAGCCCCACACCGGATCCGCTCAGCTGACTCTGAGGCGGTGCGGCTATCGGCCAACGCCGGCAGCGATCCACCCATTCAACTGGGAAGACGAGAATTTCATGTTGTCAAGAATTCATTTTGATATCCAAAATCTGCATGAAAATCCTTTGACTAGATATAGCTCCGCGAAACTCTAACAAGACCCATCTCGTCTGGTGTTTGGCCATCTGACCGCCAAAAGCATCGGGGCTCACCGTCGCCTATCAGCGGCTTTGCCGGGATCCCTCGACTTTGGCAAAGTAGGTTATCTTGTCCAACCAGAAGCGCCTATTTTTGGAGACCAGTCCACCAGACGTCGAATTGGTCGCCGACTAATTGTCCGCTACGCTCTGGCAACGTGGACAGATTACCCTGTCTCAAAGACAAAAGTCAGGACCGGCGAGACGACCCACCGGCCGAAGTCGGATCATCCAGTAGTTCCGTCAGTCCCGCACGTTTCCATCAGGTAATGCCAGTCAGGCCCGGTCACCGGGTAGATTCGTATCACCGACCAGCAAAAAGAGTCCAGCCCCCCGCACGACACATTCCCAACAGAACCATCCCAAGCAACATCGTCTCCAAGCACCACCAGCAACACCAGCAACACCACCAACTTGATAGCATTCCATAGCAGCCATGGCCGTCGATATCCTGACCAAGATCACCTCCGCCTTCGGGCATAACCTCAAGACCGATGTCAATCGGTTCGACGAGCTCGTGTTGGGATTGAAGGAGGCGCTTGGCCCGTCGTCGGGACTTGATTCGGCAGACGTCGATGTCAACGAGTTGATGAAGTTGATGGAAGAGTATAACACAACGGAAAGCGAATGGATACAATTCGCATTCGCCGAGAAGAGCATGGGATACACACGCAACCTCGTTGACGAAGGCAACGGCAAAAGTAACCTGGTGAGTCGACTCGAAGCCATGACTTCGTGGCATCAGATAGTATTATGGCTAACGCCGCACAGCTTGTGCTTGTCTGGTCGCCAGGGAAGGGAAGCCCTATCCACGATCACGGCAATGCGCATTGCCTGATGAAGATTCTGAAAGGCGATCTCACTGAGATTCGCTACGCCTTCCCAGAAGGCAACGAAGAACAACCCATGCAAATCATCTCTGAAAGAACACACAAGGAGAACGCGGTGGCATACATGGCAGACGAACTTGGCGTCCACCGAGTCTGCAATAAGGGCAGCGACTTCGCTGTCTCCCTTCACCGTAGGAATTACCTCGCCGTCTCTGCCGTAACACGACTGACCACTTCGTAGTCTACACCCCTCCCAACGTCGCCAAGGGTGGTTGCAACATCTTCAATGAGAAGACTAGCAAGAGGAGCCATGTAGCCAAGTGCGGCTACTACTCGGCGTACGGCCGCCGACTGCCGAAGCAGTAAATGGTGATGGTGTCGATGTTTCTTTTTGGTCCTGGGCGTTTGCGTATTTTGCTTCGATGACGATCCGAGCTTGGATTTGTCCTGTTGGATATATAACTGAGGGATGCCGAGAGCCGCAGAGCGCTTGTCGGTAGACTGATGAATGATGATAGTATGAATGCTCTATCCACCGTATATGGTGGATAGACACCGTCGGCGAGCTCAACCTGCCGCGTTTCCGTATGTTTTTTGGGTACCAGAAGATAGCAAATTCATCAGACAGTTACCTGAGACAAGAGAACATGAATGAAGTGAGGTTGTGAAGGTGTAAGAGCCGCAGAGTCGTCGTCGTTGGCCAGAGACCACCCAAACGGACCCGGAGGCAGGTCACGTGAAATGTCGTGATTTTGCAACTCACGATGATTGGCTTGTGTGGGTCTTCTCCACGATGGCGTGCTTGCACGAGGTGACCAGATGGAAAGCGACTCAGCCACAAACTTGGATCTTCCCAGCCACAGCACTAGCCTCACGGCTTTCGTGCTGGTGCAAGAGAATCCCTGTGTCGATCCCATCACTCCCGGTACGCGAGAGACGCGTCAATCGCGTCTTGTCCGATTTGTGAGAGGTCCCAGTTGTCCTACCCAGTTTCGGCACGCCAGATCTGGAATCGTTCGGTACCAACCTATCAGTTGCCGTAAGCTGACAACTTTCCCCAATCCGCTTGTTTGTTTCACGAATTAGTATCCTTCCGGCGCCAGAATACGGCGCCAGAGCCCGGGGGCTCGGACGTTGAGGATGCCACCCAAAAAGCGCAGCATCGCTGTCATCGACCTTGTTAGTAGCGATGGTGAAGACGGATCTGCCCAACGACCCAGCAAAAGGCCGGCTGGCCATCGCTTGGGTCCCAGTCCAGCCAGTGGCAGGATTTATGGAACTACCCCATCAAGCTCTCAGCCCCGTTTGAGCTCAGGTGCTCTTGCTCCTCGCTCGTCGACTCAGTCTGCCGACTATGATGACGACCTCGTCGATTTGACCCAAGCCCCGGATGGCCCACCAAGGGAACTTTATGGGTATCTCGGTACGGCCTTTGGATGTTTCGTAGGGTGTTGTTCCGTATGCTGATCTGAGATATTAGACAACAAGATTGTCGGCGTTCGCTACTACAATGGATATGCCTCAGCAGGCGAGGTGGTCGTATGTATGAGGGAACCCAGTAATCAGGTACTGAATCATGACTATCACAAGCCCAAAGAACCATCTACCAATTTGAGCTCCTCTTCTTGCCGTTAGATGTCTGACATGACCATAGTATGATCGCAATGCCATCCGAGTGTGTAACGTCATGGGCGCCCAGATTGGTCATCTTCCACGCAAAGTGGTTGAGAAGCTAGCACCATACGTCGTACGTACATTGATCTAGCATTCCAATTCTTATTAAGGCCTGTGCTAGGATCGGGATGAGATCTCGATAGAAGCCATTCTCACAGGAGAGAAGGGCATGTTTGACTGCCCTGTTCGTCTACAGCTCTATGGGTCGAGCAACCCAGTCGACCGCTCGGCGTTGGAGGACAAGCTAAAGAAGGACAAACTGCTCAAGGCTAGGGAACTTAAGCAGACGAGAGCCGAGGCAGAAGCGCAGAGAAAGATGCTGGGCATCAAGGGCAGCCAGTCCACAGTTGGTTTGAACCCTGCTGAGCCAGAGGTGTCTCTGGAGGACCTGGCACAAGCCAGTCAGGCAATTTCAAGCCGTCCACGCGGTGACGCCGTCAAGTCGCTGGTAATGGACGAGGACTTCTTGTCCAAAATGCCGATGGCAGAGCAGCCCGACGTTCTAGAGTCGACACTGCTGCCATACCAATTACAGGTGAGCCATTTCAAGCTTTATGCATATGGTCTACAGGCTCCAACCCCCCCTAATTTCCTACGTGTCGGGATTTTTTAGGGCTATGGTGCACTTTGGCTGATCGTGATACAGGGTCTGGCGTGGATGACGTCGAAAGAGAGCCCCCAGATGCCTCCTAAGGGCTCCCAGGAGAGTATCCAACTGTGGAAATGGCATTCGAATGGCCGTAACTTGTACCACAATATGGCCACGAACTTCGTGGTACAGAGCGCACCAAAGCTCCTTTCGGGTGGTATACTAGCAGATGACATGGGTCTTGGCAAGACTTTACAGGTCATCAGCTTGATCTTGACTGGAGGGGCCGGTCCGACGCTCATCGTTGCTCCGTTGAGCGTCATGAGTAACTGGGATCAACAGATCCGCAGGCATGTCAAAAAGGAGCATCTGCCCAAGATCTTTACCTATCATGGAAATAACAAGGCCACCAAGAACGAGTTGGCCAAGTACCAGGTTGTCATCACCAGCTACAACAAGCTCGCTCAGGAGGGAGGCCAGGAAAAGGCCATCATACCTTCACCACCCCTCATTGCCACGAATTGGACTCGTGTTGTACTTGACGAAGGTCACACGATTCGAAACGCAAAGACCAAGGCTGCCATAGCTTGTCGAAAGCTCAACGCTAAGTCCAGGTGGGTCCTCACCGGAACTCCAATGTAAGTGTCCCGAGTATGGATTTCATCAGACTGAGCATACCCAGACTTACTGTCACTAGCATCAATAATATCAAGGACTTCCAATCCTTGCTTCAGTTCCTTGGCATCAATGGAGGCGTCGAGCAACCTGCCATTTTCACCAGCGTAATCACACGGCCTCTTACGCAAGGGAACGAGACGGCAGAGGCTCTCCTGCAGCTGTTGATGCGAGATCTCTGCCTACGACGCAAGAAAGACATGAAGTTCGTTGACTTGAAGCTTCCACCCAAGACAGAATATGTCCACCGCATTGCCTTCAGGCCAGACGAGAAAAGCAAGTATGAGGCATTGCTGTAAGTCGCCTGCGTTGCCCATTGAGGTACCAAGCTCATGTGTCAACATAGGTCCGAAGCACAAATTGCCCTTGAGAAATACCAAAACAACACTGGCGGGAAGGGCCAGTTTCAAAGCGTACTGGAACGCCTCCTCCGCCTGCGCCAGGTGTGAGTATTGCCCGCCGTTGATGAATTGGCTCTAGCTAATGTTCCCTAAGGTGCAATCACTGGACGCTCTGCCGCAAAAGGATCTCCGATCTGCTTGAGGCCCTCGAGGGCCAATCTGTTATTGTTCTCAATTCGGAAAATACCAAGATCCTCCAAGAGGCGCTTCGTCTTTTTATCGAAACCCAGGAAGACTGTGCGGTTTGCCTCGATACTCTGAGCGGCCCTGTCATCACGCATTGCAAGCATGTCTTCTGTCGCGGCTGTATCTCAAAGGTTATTCAGACACAGGGCAAGTGTCCCATGTGTCGTAACAAGCTCGACGAAGACGCGCTACTCGAGCCTGCCCCGGAGGGCGGCGAAGAGGAAGACGAGAACTTTGACGCCGACGCGAAGAGTTCCAAGACCGAGGCACTCCTCAAGATTCTAAAGGCTACAACCAAAAATCCCGACTCCAAGGTCATCATCTTCTCACAATGGACTTCGTTCTTGACTATCATTCAGAACCAACTCATCGAGGCCGGCTACAAGTTCACCCGCATCGACGGCTCCATGACGGCGCCGAAACGAGACGCCGCTATTCATGCCCTGGACAACGATCCGGAGACGCGCGTGATGCTCGCGAGTTTGGCCGTCTGCAGCGTCGGCCTCAATCTCGTGTCGGCGGATACGGTGATTCTCGCAGACAGCTGGTGGGCGCCGGCCATTGAGGACCAGGCGGTGGATCGTGTGCACCGCCTGGGTCAGAAGAGACCTACAACTGTGTGGCGTCTTGTCATGGAAGGTACTGTTGAGGAGCGCGTGCTGGATATCCAGCTGGAGAAGCGGACGCTGGTCGGCAAGGCGTTCCAGGAGAAGAACAAGGGAAAGAAGACTCAAGAGACCCGCATGGCAGATCTGAAGAAGCTGCTTGGTTGAAGAGCGTTGAAGGAGGTCGCGGTGCAAACGTAGTCAGAGATCTGGCTCATCTAAAAGTTCGATGTGCGGCAAGGCATTGCTAGAGCAACATCATGTATCCATATTTGTATTTCTCATTCAGAGCCAAAGGGGGCTTTAGACATTATTCGAGGTGATTCAACCTCACGTGTACCTGTATTACCGCGGAACATACGGAGCAGTCCCTCCATCAACTTTAGAACCACAGGAAAAGAGATTGTCAAGTTAGTAAACTGTAACTCCGGCGCTTTCACAGCGGATTGCCCACCCAAGGATATCGCGAGGCCTTAGACAACTATCGAACTTCCTTCCTCCGTGCGTTAGTCGTAGCCCATACAACGTTGCTCGCTAGTCAGAATTCGCAGACGACTCTCAATACGAAATAGACCATAATCGCTGCTCCACCCATCTGAACTAAAAAAGAGTTATGTACTTGGCACGCTTTGGCCGGAAGGTTCAGCCCAAGTCTCGTCCTGTCTGATCCCAATCTCTAGGGTGTCTCGCCGACGGGATACTCCAAACTGTCGGGACCCGGGACCGCCGCAGAGTGATCTGTGTACATATGATATGAGGATGTCAATTTACTACGGAGTACAGGGTATTCGTACAGCTCATTATGCGTGACAATGGGGGGCAGGTCCGAAAACTTTAAGATCCTTCTTGGCACCTTGCCCACTTGACATACTTCTCAAAATACCCGTACATATCAAGGTAACGCGGAGTAGCGGTGGGCCGCAAGCTGGCCCATGGCCTAATTTCAAGTACCCTTTTGAGTTGCGACTTACTCGTTCTCAGTTTCGAGTCATGAATGTTAACGGATTTCTCTAAACGAAAGCTTAAGCTGGTAGGTTCTACGGATAAATATTGCTACATCGGGAGTGAGGGGAAAGAACGCAGAATACGAAGGAGCCAAGACACCGAGCTTGGGATTGCGAGAGAGGTCTAGGGATTACGAGCTATTTGCATAACTTGAGGTGGATGTAATTCAAGGTATATAAGTCATCGACCCGTCCCATCCACAGAGAACGCGTCCGCAGCAACAGTCAGCAGCTCCTAGCCCTCCTTTCACCTCAACTTAGCAACTTCAACTGAGAATATAAGATACTACACTCCTTCGGCTCAGAATATTTCTCTTTGAAAATCCAAACACACCTTTCTTTCAGACCAAAACCTCAACAAGGACAACAAAAAAAAATGAAGTTCACCGTCCTCCTCACAGTGGCCTCGTCTCTGGCCATCACCCATGCCAAGACCTGCCAATGGACCCGAAAATCATGCAGTCCCAACGGCGGCCAAATCTCGATGCAAGCCTGGATCGACCACTCCCGCGAACTCTGCACGCGGATCGGCGGTTCCCCTCAAGGCATCTTCAGCGATCAGGTCGTCTGTGATGCTCCGGGGAACTTTGTGCCGAGACGTCTGTCGGCGAGGTTTGACGGCAAGAGCTACCAGTGTTGTATTTCTTGCCCCGGTGATCAGAGGGGAAGCTGTTAAAGAGTGAGAGTGGTTGAGAGGCTTTCAAACTTGGATCGAAGGTAGATTTTGATTCGGTCAAAGGGCTGTAATTTTTCGCTTACATAGCATAGCGGTTTCTGAGGGGTTCAACCAAATTCAAACATTCTATATGAAGAGTCACCAGAGCACAGCTTTGCATAAGATTTGGGCTTCGATTTGGGCTTCGATATGCCTGCTTAGATAAAGTATAGGAGGAAATGGGCATTCCAAAGCAGCTTTCTGCTATGTCTAGTCTGTCGATAACGTGCCCTATTGAAGGTATGTTGGAAAACGTACCAATGCTATCTTTCACTTTGTCTCGGTGACGCCAAAGCCACCATCGTGGCGCGCAATCGCAATTCCTATCGAAACAATGAGGGTGCTCAACTAGCTGATCCGAACTGTAGTAATGGCTATCAGGCATTCTGCTGCGCGGGATTCGTTGCTTCGTGCAGCACCAACGCGGGCAACCTCGTGCTCTGCGGTCAGAACGGCGACGGGGTCATCAAGCGCGATGTTATCACAGGAGGTAATCTTATTGATGTGATACGGATGAATATGTCATTTCGAAACTGTGGCTGAACGTCCGCATGGGTTAAATTGTGCTTTTACGAAGGGCGATTATTCCTGACCCTCATTTCTCATCATATATTCTGCATTGAGTAAACACAGGCCAGAACTCTGATGAAAGATCACCAATTCGGTGGGATGTGATAGTTACGCCACCGTGTCGTTGCAGACTCTCGGAAGGTCTCAATAGAGCCCTCCACCCCTTGCGGTCCTATATGCCAGACACCATCGTCAACTAGCCCACGACAATGATCCAGAAGGCGTTCCAGGCGTTGAGGGAGGTTCTGGTCGCCGCCAAATGGCTTGTATCCATGCTGGAAGAGCTTGGCCACGCTGCCTACCTCGACGAAAGACCCGTCGCTCTTGCGTGCGCCAGCTACACCCTCCTCGTCCCCAACGTAACCTTGTAAGCTTAACGGTAGCAACAGCCTGAACCCCTATCCGGTATTGTAGTAGGAGTCCCTTGAGACGGACTAACTGTAGACACCGGCAGATACTCGCGATAGATTTGAGTGGTTTGGAAATGGGCTGAGCGACTCAGTCACGTCGGCCTCGAGCCTACTTTGCGCAGCGGAGAAGAGGCAGATGGGCGGGATATCAGTGGCCCCGGTTACTGCTTCTGTGCGAAGCGCTGCAGTGATGTGAATTCAGCTGTGTCTGATGGAGGTAAGACGAGGCCCGGAGCAATGTGACGAACTCGAGGGGGACGCGCGCGGCTCAGAAAGGCACTTGCAAAGCCGTCCGGTACTGATGCCGTATCAAGCACCGCGGGCGTAAGTAAGGGTTCAGAGTACGACTTGCCTGTGGCAGCATCATCTTTGCCTCAAAGTCATCTTTGCCCCAAATGCTTGTCTCGATGGGGTCGCACAACCGGTTCCACGCGGCTATGCAATCAGCTACCTGGGCGTCGCCATATGGCCGCCACTCTCAGATCCCGCCAATCCTTTTGCTACCAAACCGGGAAGGTGTATCACGAGGTGTTACCTTGATCTTTCCTAGCCGGATGAAGTGGACCCAGTTGGAGGGAATCGTCTCGAGTGGATGCCACAGCGCGGCATGCTGTCCCTCGTTGATGGGCAGCGTAAACTCGTGGTCGACCTGGCTCATGAAGAAGGCGGCGCGGTGGGAGGACTGGTGCTACCATAACCCGCCGCTAGACCTGCCGGTATAGCCATTGATAGCCGGATACAAACAGACCAGGGCGTCCTCGAGCTTGTCAAACAAGTCGAACGTGTCGTTGTCGAAGAAGCCATCCGGTTCGGTGATGCCGGCTTGCCAGAAGAAGAGAGGTGCTGGGTCGTCTACATCTGCGGTAGGTGACATGGCCGTTTCCAGGAATTCTGTAAGCGATGGGTCGAGCCGCGGACGAAGAGCTTGGCGGCGTCGCCGTGGGCGCTGTCTAGATCGGCTAACGGACGGCCTTCAGCTGCCCAGGCGTAGCGTACTAGAGAATTGTGCAGAGATGCGCAACGTCCTTGACCCAGTCCTCGTACGTCGGCTCGCGCTGGATTGCCTGCTGTTGCCAGCAAGTCGTCTATATCGGGTAGTTGCAGCCCGCCCATGGTGATATGAAATATGTCGAATTCATTGGCCGTGTAATTGGCGATTACACATGCTCCTGCATCTGACGATGACGAAGAATGTTGAAATGAACTTGGGCTTTCGATTCCTAGGTATTCCCGTGCTTGACTCATCAAGTCTGGAGGTGTGATGATATCCCACCTAGTAGGGTGGTAGATTACCCCCTTCCTCGCATCAGGTAGCTACGCACCGTCAGCTTCCTACCCGATTGGGAGACAAGCTCTGCCATGTGTGGGTCAGGACCGGCCGGCCGGAGACGGGAGGCCCGTGCTCACCGGGGAAGTCTTCGGGATGGGCTTGGTAGTGACGGGGGGCCTCAGTTTTTGTCTCGGTCGGTATACGGGAATGTATGCTACGCGGAAGGCTGTCTGAACAGAGCACTGTCCATTGTGGAGTCCGCGTCCGCCATATTCTGCTCTTTTTCACGTGCGGCGGATCCTTGGTTGCCAGGTTCTGAATACCAGAAGAGACGAGAACTGTCGACACATGCTCATCGGTGAATACTCAGTCATCATTTCAAAAGATCCTATTTGAGGAGCGATTGCTCGGCGAAACCTCTTTTGAGTACCTGGGACGGACTGGAGCTTCTCTACAACTAATATTTGTCACCAACAGCTCCGTAGAGCAGTATCAGGGCTCATCGGCAGCTCAGCCCGCATTGTTTAGTACTTCGGCATACGTTTAGCCACTGCATATCGGAATCTCAAAGCTATTGCAACGAACATCACCGAATAATTCTTATACCTTCACCGAGCTCTGTCGATCTCATGATGTCTGTGCGTCCAGTATTCTTTCAATAGCGTTTACCTCTGCACGGAGCTTAAGCTTTCAAGGGGGTCGGGAGGCCCGCGAGAAACATAGAACTTGCGCGTACCACCATCCGCCTTGTCATGCGAGACAGACAGAGCGAGCCAGGGCTAGTATAAGGCTAGCCGGCCTTGACTATTGTTGCCAGGCGTTCGTCTACGTGAAACTTTGTCGGAAGCTGAGTCATGTATAGCCGTGCCGTTTACGCGTGGGCTTAGTGACTATTCTGAGTTAAAGATTCCACCGCATAGACTACCTTTATGGAGCTGTCGCGAGCCTATTCAAGTTCTTCCCATTTTGGTAGTTGCATTAGAATTGTCTTGGTGTTCATCTGGCCTCAAGAGTGAATTTGCCGACAGACGCCGGCTGGTGGTTCATCCCATCATCTACTTTGGAGTCAGAGTCTGCCATAACAATGAACAAAGTTCCCAAGTACAAGCAAGGTATATCCCATTAAGGTAATTAGCATCTAGATCATGGACAAGCAGAATGCTTAGATTTTGGGTATCCTCAGCCTCTGACCCGTTGAATCAGACCTCACTCCAATACCCGGCCGAATTGACAGCCGAGTTGACGGCCCTATGACTCGCATCACCACCCCAGCCACAATGCACAAGCGGGCCACCAAGACCACGATGATGTCTTTGCGCTCGCCAAACGTACTATAATAAAGCTTCATGGTATATCACCGCAACGGGGAAACTCTAAAATTGCGAGCAGGAGTTTCAATCTAAATCCACCATGTGGGATACCGAACGTCACATATTCATCATGGAATTTGATGCCGATCAGGCCGTGCAGCAATGATAACCTTTGGTGGAAGAAGCAACAAGTGGGGAGTCATTGGAAGGGATATTAAAATAAAGACCAACAACCGCATTCTTATTTTCCGAGTCTTCCCTCTTCATCTTCTGTACTCTATTGTGTCTTACTCCAGCTCTTCATCATCCCATCATCTAAACCAAAACCAAACAAAATAAATATGCACTTCCAATCCCTCTTCGTCTTCGCCGCCGCCGTCCTTGTCGGTCAGGCTGCGGCCCAGTTTCAGACGGTTGGGAGCAAGTGTACTCAGGCACCGGAATGTAATAAGAACAATATCGGCGCAGCGTGTAAAGTCACCTGCGAGGATACCGTGAGTACAACCCGACCTTTACCAGATCAATGGTAAAAGCCTCAGACCTTTCGCACAATACTAACCTTCTCATACACAGCCTGGCGGCACTCGCGTCACCAACGGATTCTGCAAGAATGGATTTTTCGGAATCAGCTGCACTCCCTAGGCAAAAGGCCCATACGATCTTTTGGTTTAGAGCTATTTTGATGGTTACGATACTACGACTTTGATTTCCTTGAACGAGTTTGCCTCATATTGGGGGTAGGAGGGGAGGACGACAACAAAATGAGGGACACATCCAGCTTGGTTATCAGAGCGCTTGAATCAAACAACTCAAGCAAGACTGGGAAGGTGCTCTTTAGTAGTACCGAAAGGATGAACCAGCGGCCATGGATGACAGGACGGCGTTGCTGGAATCAACTACTTTCTGTAGACCATACCCATTAAATCACCCGGCGCTACAATGCACATCCTTCATCACATCAAGATTCTACTACTTAATGATGGCTGGCGAATGCTGAGAGGCCAAGTTCATCTAACATTCGTCTCATGATTCAAGGGCGTCACAAGTGACAATGTGGCGCGCGACGACTTCAGACAGCCGGCGGGATAACTCTATTCGCACACTATTTATATCATGACAGTCGGTCTCCCCGAGCCGCCTTTATTTCGAGAGTAGCCTGCCAGTATGAAGGACGGGAAAGAGAGAGAGAGAAAGATGTGAGAAGAAATTATTCGCCGTGCAGGCCGCTTCGTATGGGAGATATGTCGACGACTATGCACGCTTACTAAGATAAATTTACAACGAAGATGATGGCAGAGAAGCTAGAAAGACGAGTATCCAAAACTAGCAAAGGGCTGTGAAACAAACTTCGCCGTCTGGAAGGCCTCAATGACCGGGATGAGACTTTGTGGTTGACGTTGGGTGTAAGGGATGG
This sequence comes from Colletotrichum fioriniae, assembly GCF_027942845.1. Lineage (NCBI taxonomy): Eukaryota > Fungi > Ascomycota > Sordariomycetes > Glomerellales > Glomerellaceae > Colletotrichum > Colletotrichum fioriniae. Next base: position 2,188,446 of record NW_027076842.1, read on the forward strand.
CCCAAGGATCGATATTTCTTCCCCGTGATATCTCAACTCAAGACCGTCACAAAACTATTGAGAGACGTTGTCGTTGCTGTCTAGAGCGCGGTTGCCCTGTCTTCTCTGGTGAATACTCTCGTACTACCGACGGGCAAGCAAGTATATTTTCAACGACTATGTAGTTGCAGGGATATACATGTCTCTGATAGAATGGAAACTATGGCTCCTCCAAAGCCCAGCCAATGGCCCAAAGTGATGGCCCAACCAATGCAGCGACACCAGTGCCTATAAGTTATTGTCTTTCTTTAGTCTCTGGTCAGGTGGTGGGTACGCTTATATGTACTTGTAGATGTATAACACACGTCCAAAGCCCCAAACCCGAAATCCCGTGCGGTAATACGCAGGACAAGTTACTTGAAAAGATGCATATTGGTTTATGATCGAATTGTACACTATATACAAGAATGGCATGACAAAAACACCAGAAGTTACCCAAGCAATGCCCATGATTTCCTGTTCCGATGTAATTTGTTTTTTTCCCACTCGCAAAAAAGAACACCATTGAACCCGGCCGTGATGTATGTGTTGTCACCAAACCCCAAAAGTCTTTTCCGCCCCCTAATGAAGATAAATGATGCATGTGTGATGCATATTGTTAAAGAAGAGCGAGACTCATCGGAGAAAAAAAGCGAAGCGAAGCGAAGGAAGTTTTTGAATCCACTGATGGAAGAAGGGGTTTCTTTCATGTCGTCGTCATGATCACGTTCTAATGTTGTTGATGTCGTGATGTAGTTTGATGGAGAGGTGGTGTGTTCAGGAAGAAACTAAGCTTGCTTGCTTTAGTTGCTCTTCGTCAGGCTGCGGGCCTCGAGGCAGAGACCGAACTTGGTCTGGCAACCGCAAGAGGGTCTGCACTGCAGAATCTTGCTGCCGCACTTGCCGGCGGCGGAGCAGCAGGAGCCGAAGGTGCTGCCCTCGCAGGTGAAGCCAGTGCTGCCACCGCAGGTACCGTCGGTGGAGGGGACGAGGGCGCCCGAGGCGGGAGCGGAGGCGGAAGGAGCAGCGGGGGCGGCAACGGAGGTGGAAGCCGGGACAGGGGGCGGCCGAAGTCACGGGGGCAACGGTGGCGGCAGGCGCGCTGGTAGCGACAGGGTCCTCGGCGGCGTACTCAGCCGAAGGAGTAGCGGCGGGAGCAGAGGAAGAGGCGGCAACAGCGGTCTTGGAGGGGGTGGCGGAGGCGACGGCAGCGGCGGCGTTGTTGGCGGAGCCACCAAGGAGGTTGAGGTTGACAGCAGCGGGGATGGCGCCGGGGGGCGGCGACGGTCTTGGCGGTCATCTCGATGGTGGGAGGGCCCTGCCAGTTGCCGGCCGTGCACTGGGCAGAGATGCCCTTGCACATGTTGTCATTCCAGACGTAGCAGTTGGCAGCGCCGGTAGGAGGAGCGGAGTCGAAGCACACGTTACCCTGAGCGTAGCAGGCGTCGACGGCGGCCCAGCAGCCGGTCTGGGTGGTGTAGGCTTCGGGAGCCTTACCGCACCAGTTGGCGTTCTTGATCAGGCAGTCAGAGGGGACGCCACCCTCGAAGGAGGTGGACTTCGCGCTGGCGGAAGCGGTGCCGACGGGGCTGTAAGGCTCGGGGCCGGGGATGGGGTAGGGGTACTGCGGGTTGTCGTAGAGGTTGAAGTTGTTGCCGGCCTCGGTGCCGTCAATGTAGCCGGGGATGCTGACAGAGTACTGGGAGGGGATCTCGAGAGCGCCGGAGGGACCATCGGAGACGTGGATCTGGGCGCAGCCAACGTAGTACTGGGGGTCGTGGAGGCTGACGGCCTGGTGGAGGGCGAGAATCTCGGTGCGGACGAGGTAGTAACCAGCGGGGAGACCAGAAGGGAGCTCGACGGTCAAGAGACCCTTGTTGGCGATGAGCTTGTCGGTGCACCACTGCTGAGTGGACTCATCGTAGCCCTCGTCCCAGATCTTGAACCAGTTGGGGCCAGCGGCGGCGGTGGTCATGTCGTCAACCTTCTTGACGTAGACGGAGCAGGGACCCCTGTGAGAAGGGTCGATGGAGCCCTCGGCACGCGCATCAGGCCACTGACGGAACTCAAAGGTGAGCTTGGAGTTGCCGGGGGCAGCGCAGGTGTAAGCGGCAGCGATCTGGCCGTCCTTGCCTGTGGGTGATGTCAGTAAATGTGAATATCGAAGTGAGCAGCGCCCAAGCTTGTTGTTGCTGGACGAAGGCGTGGTAGTAGCTTACCGCAAGCCATGTCTTCGCTGGTCAGACCGGCAACGGGGGAGGTGGCGGTGTCTCCCTCCTTAGGCATACGGATGCAGGTAGCATCACCCTGGGACTCGCCGTTGATGTACAGCTTGGACATGAGGGTGTGGGCGTTGGCAGCGGCGGCCATGGCCAGGGCGGTGGTGAAGAACTTCATTTTGATGGGTTGAAAGATGGGTATCCTGAGATGAGATGTTGCGTTTTTTTTGTGCAAGAACGTCGAGGTTCGAAAAAGATAGTTTTCTGTGTACAGCTGAGAGCAGGCCTGCTGAAGAAGGTCGAAATCGAAGATATCGAATGAAGGACTGAAATGTAGTTGGTGGTTTTGTTGCTTTGGTGTAAGCGCTTGGCTTTGCCTTGTTCAAGGAGTGGAACTGTTCAACAGTGACTTCGTGCTAGACGAGAGAGACTGGAGGAGCAAACGAACTGACGACGAGTTGTTTGGCTCTGGTGGGTATAATGAATGTAAAGTTCGTTCAAGAAAGAGGACGAACAAGAAGGGAGTGTGTGGTATCAGCGGCCAGCTGTGTACAGAACGCGATGGGGGTCAAGAAACAAAAAGAGAGAGCGGCCCGATATCGAGGGCACCGAGATGGATTTATATCAACCAACCAACGGACCACAACCCCAGCGGTCCATGACAGGGCGAGCCGCGAGAGAGGGCCTAGCAAGGAGGGAGGGCGGCAGCGGTTTGCACAGTTGCAGTATCCGTGGTGCCCTTGACCCTCTCCGAGGCTCCGTCATCCTGTTGGAAGAAGCACTAGCTGGGGGCGGAAGCGAATAGTGGCACTCTTGTTCAGCAAGAAGCTCAACCGCTTTGCACGCCCCCCCTTTAGACGTGCAGCTCCGCTCCTGCAAGGCCATAGATACCCCTGGTTTGGTTGCTTTCTCCATCTCTCATCTCGGGCGGCCTGGTACCTTGCAGTAGGCAACGGATTGTGGACTGTGGGTGGTAGCAGTAGCAGCGGGCAGCAAGTTGGCTGTTGGCAACCACCCCCACTCGCCTTGTTCACTACCATGGTGAGAGTTCTGTGACTTCTGTCTTCTTCGTCACCATCCTATCTGTGCCTCTTCCGCGCCGCCATGTTGCCCCCAGTTCCCGTCTTGCAGGTTACATTGGGTGGTGCGCTAGCGCGGTCATTCTGCCGAAAAAGGCATGCTTCAAGACAAATTGCCGCCGCTGGGTTGGTGGAGTTCCCACTGGAAAGCTGGAAAGGATACGGGATCTGCCTGGGAGGGTTGCCTCTGTTCAGTCTTTCTCTGCCTGCCTAAGCTAGCCATGGGTGTCAGATCATGGTGCCGGGGGCGAGGGGGCACAGCAGAGAGATACCGTGAAGAGAGAGACAGATACGGGTGCGCGTGTTTGTGGTGGTGAGATGATTCTGCCCGAGAGGAGCGAAGTGAGAGAGAGAAGAAAAAACAGCCTGACCAACAGGAAAGAAGCCTGGGCCCTTGCCAAGAGAAAAACCACTGACAAACAGAGAGGAAGTTCATATTGCAGGGACTCGTGGCGTGCGTTAGTGGGGACAACGGAGATGGGAACATGAAACAGAAGTGGGCGGCGCTACTGGGGGCACTGGGGGGGTACGTAGCTCTGGTATCTCACTTCCTTCCCATCTTGCCATCCATCCCATCGTCCCTTCCATGAATTTCATCCCATCCTTGATTCCTTCCCATCCATGATCCATCCCTCTTGCCCTCGTCGTCCGAACCCGCCCCGCCCTAATGGGTACGTACCTGACTATGGTTACTGTCTAGTTCCATTGCCATCGCCTTCGGGGAATTACTGCGTAGGATTTTCCAAGGCACAGAGAGCAAACAAGACCAAATGATCGACCAAGAGCCGAACAACGAATTAGACGCGCGGTGTTATCATACCATACCACACCAGAGGATCAGAGAGGCATTTCCCTCAGCCCTGGGTCCGTGGTTTGCGGGTACGAATGGATAGCCGCGTCCACTTCTCTCCCCGAATGCCCGAGTCCCCCGACAACGCGCATAGTCTGGACTCTAGGGACCTGCAGCGCTCTCTCTGGAGTCTGCCCACCGAATACCAAGACCGGATCATCGTCATGGAAGGATGAAGAAGCCCGGTAGCTGCAGATGGAGCCAGACATTGCCGCGCTAGAATCTCTCCTCAAACGATGTACTGTGCTGATACGGATACCTATGTGCGTGCAAATGCACCTCTGACCTCAGCAGAGAGCGAGCCATGAAAACGCGCAGAGCCGAAAGTTCAGACGCCGTTTTAAGATTCGTCGATCTCCCCTGGCACTAAACCAATTCGGCCCATCTCGAAAAGCCGAAATGGTGCAGATTCGCGTGTGACGCGCGGGGTTCAGGAGAAAGGAGGGGGTTTACTCGAGTCAATACGGATACTGTCAATCAACTCCCGCGAATGTGACTCCAGAAGATAACCGTACCTTACTGTGATACCTCAGAGGCGGACCGGAAAGCAAAATCTAAGGGGCCCAGGGGCTCGGGAGGGAGGCTGTCATCAGCTAGATAACTCGCACTTCAGCTTTTAAACTCGTGTTTAGTTCCGCCTCCGCCGCCACAAGTTCGGCCGTTTGACCATGACACCAACGACACTTTGTCTCGAAGAGGCGAAGAAGGTAGGCTGGGCTGGGCTGGGTCGGCTAGCTGCCCGTCTGTCTAATGTCTAATGTCTATCGCCCGAAAATTTCGCTTGGCTGCGTCGATTGATCGTCTCGTTGACTGATTGGCGCAAGGGGTAGCGGGAACAATTTGGAGAAGGGGGTTGGACAGTGTTTGTGTTAACACAGAAGGGGGAAAGAAGAAACAATCTGTCACTTGAGACTTTAGTCCGAAAAAGAACTAGAAAATGAGACGAACCGTGATTGAGGCGAGACAAGTCAATCAACTCCTAACTGGCCTCCCGTCGGGCACGCACACTAAAAGCTGCTGTGCATACCTGCAGAGAACGTGTCTGCTGAGGTGTGTTAGCTAATCCATACCTACGAATAAGGCCTGGAATGACACCGAGCACAGTAAGGTTAAAACGTTTAGGCAAACTGTTTTGAAACTTGGGAAACGCACCTTAACAGCAATTAACTAAGCTGCCAGGTAAGCTTGAACTGCAAAGTTGTAACGTACTAAACACATAACTGGGCCGAGGGACCCAGAGCCACGCATGTCCCGGCACGACTCCGTAGGTATCAACTCTTGGGTCTTTTCCCACTTTCAACTCCTTGATCCAATGTGCCGGTCTCCAGTTTACCAAGATCCAGAAAGTCCAAGAGTCCAGCCAAGTTCTAGCCCATTCTTCCCATTCTTTTCTCAACTGTGAGTTGTGATGAGTTTTATTCGATTGTACTCCAGCACTCCAGTAATCATTTCCCCAGGTTACATTACAGCGAAAGAAAAAACCACAAAAAAAAGTCTTGTTTCTTCGTCGCGGACCAGTTGGTGACCAGGCGTCACGCCCTGCCAAGAAGCCCACTCCAGATTCCACCAGTCAAGCCTGTCAGGTGTCTCCGTATAACCTGTCCCGAGCCGCTGTTTCGTTTTTGCCAATGAACTATGGGACATTCCACAGGAGACCACGCGAGAAGTGGAAGGGGGGAGACGAGACGAACGCTTTCTCCCTCCCTTTCCCTCCAGCCGCATCCGAATTCCAAAATTCTAAATCCGAACTAACCGACGTCCCTTTTCGTTCCCGATTGGCAAGCTGAATATAGCTAACCATCACACACGTAGCCGCCAGCCGCCCAGCCGCCTTACTGCGTCAAACGTGCATTCTCAAATCTCAATCCTCAGCAGCGTTAGGTTGCTTACTGACTTTTGGGACCGGCCCCCTTGAACATGCCCCCCATATGTCCCCCCAACCCCTGAATCAGAACGAAAAGAGGACCAGCAAACGACTGGCTCCCATTCATCGCTGACAAGATCCTCGAAAATCTCGCAGCCCAACCTTGTTCTCCACAGTTTCCGTGGTATCTCTCTCCCAGTCTCCCTTCTTCAATCCATGATCCATGAATCCCTACCTACCTCACTGTGGACTTTCCCTGGTGGCCCGTGGGACGACATCACAGACTCTCACTCACAGAGACAGAGACTGAAAAAAAAAAAAAAATGAAAAAAAAAGGGGTGGCCTCTCACCCTCTCTGGAGGACCGGTGTCTAGACTTTCCGACTCGTGGTTCACTGGTCTCTCTGCCCGCCAGAATGTCGCAGAAATCCACCGTCCGCCCGGGACACAGAGTCTCACCGGCAACTCTCATCATCCAGCTGTCAGTCTCAATCACTCCCTCTCTCCCGCGGACCATGACCATGATCATGGACCGTGGTGGCCCGTGTTGGCCCGTGAGTTATGAACCCATAAACCCGTAAGATTCCCACTTTCCATGTGGACAATGCACAATCTCGGAGCGACTCCTCTTACATCTACCTCGCTTCTTTCTTGATTTGATCAAAGTTGTTTAATTATGTTTATCCCGTTTACCGGTTGCCCCCCCCTCTGAGCCTCTGCTTGTGTTCACCTGTTCTGCTCTGTTTATCGCGCGCAATTACTGCCTTGTTCCTAGTAATCTATCCATACCTATAACGGTCGAGGCTCAGCTTCGCTGGCAGTGGCCGCTGCACAGGTTTATACCTATCGTGTATAAAGGGATCCATTTTCTGTTGATTATGTTCAAATTGTCCCAGGGTCGTGCTTACCTATTCATCACCGGGGAAGAAAGCCGCGTCCAAAAGGGACAATCCTATTGTTTTCCCTCCCTCCAAGGCTCCACTGGAGACGGCGGGCCAAGTAGACGGTCAGACACGTTTTTTTTGTTTTTTTCATCAACGAGCATTCCAGCACCAAAGAACAATGGGCAGTGAGAATTTGAGAAGTGTAGAGTTTGGTCGCTGGTGAGACAAGGAATCACAGGAATGAACATGATAGAGAATGACTCGGGCACAGGCCGAGCCTCAATGGCATATCCACAGCCCACAGCCGTACGACGGTCCGCAGCCCGAGAGTGCGCGGCGTCCCCAGATGAAATCTTGATTGCAATCCCAATATCAAGCAACTCTCTGCGTACGGTATCCACGTAATGATTAGGTTCGCCTTTCCCGCCCACTCGCCCGTCCCGAAGGAAATAGCTTGTTTGTCTTGCACCGCCCACACTCGCGGGTCTTAGCAACAAGACATACACAGTAACTCGTTCTCCCCTTACGTCTGTGACCTGTCTTGTGTGATGCCTTGCCGCTACGCCGCACCATCTCTGAACTACAAGTTCAACATGCCAAGACAAAACATCTCAGACATTGGTTCGAATCTGAGAAACGTGAAACTGTCCAGTTTCCATAGTGCTTTTGCACTAGTTGTCGAAAGTCAGACACCTTGTTTTGGTATGCACGTGTGCCTCGTATGTGCGCATCCGCGAGAGAGAAAAAAGAGAAAGAGAGAGCGATGGATGTGTTGTGCTGCGCTGCCGCTGCTTGCGCAAAATGATTGCTCCCGTCTTGGCGAAAAGGGATCAAGCCCGCCAACGTAGGTAGGCGAGTTAGATGACGTACGTCATGTCGTGGCCGTTTGTTGTGTACTGCTACTCTACGGATGGGCTCGAATCCTCGATAACCAACAACTGCCTTGACCTTGCATCTTATGTCTCAATCTGTCAACTTTGGTCCGAGTTCCTGAAATGTCTCTGATCGGGCTACCTGAGCCGACGATAGATGATACGATTCAGTTTCCCTTGCTCGGCATCACCGCCATGCTTGACCCATACAATTTGACCAGGTGCGTTCGGTAAACAACCACGCCGTGTTTGCGTCGGCCTCTTGGTCAGGACAAGCTGACATGTTCGAGACCGTGGACGCTGTCTGAGGGGGGAGTAGAGGATAATCTCAACTCCGCAAGATGTGGTTGAGATGTTATCGTGTACTGTTCACCAGGTATCCCCCCATTACACGAGGACGCCCGCTAAGCCGTGTACTGAAATGCACCCGTCTCTATATCATGTTGTCTATGATTTGCTCGTGCAAACTCCTCACAGCATTCATGCGGCGGAGTCAATTGTCAGGTGCCACGACTGTACTAAGCGCAACCACACCAGCCAACCGCAGCTTGTTACGAGAACATCACATCGGACGGCTTGAAGCATCAGGGTGAAAGAACTTTGCTGGCAGAGAGGAGAGGTTTCTTCGTGAATCAAAGCCCGATGAGGGAGGAGCGGTTCTAGAGTATGACAGGAGCAGAGACGAGGAACGGGCGAGACTCATCTCACTCGCCCCCGAGTCTCGCTTTGTCACCCTTACTTGGGCTCATAGGCCCCTTTGCCCGTCCTCTAAGCAGTTCCCCGACTTCTCCTTCGCGGAAGCTGAATCACACCTACTATTACACCAGACTCCCCAAAAAAGTCTCTATGCGAAAGGCCGAACCTGTCACTCCCTCCATAATACAGTTTCCCAATGGTCATCGGTTGAATATTCCAGGTAAATTGAATACTGGGCGGGGAGTTATACACCCTCCCTTACTTCGCTCTCATTTTTGGAGTTTCTTTTGATACACGGTATTGTACACACGCCAAAGACCTCGTGGGTATCTTTTACACTTGATTTTGTTGGAGTCGTTCTTGGCAGATTTCTCTCTCTTTATGACTCGTTGATCTTGGCGAGGATCCTGGGTGAAGGTATTTGCGTTAGTTACCTTTTCATCTTTGGTAATACAAATTGAATAGCTTTCTAGCTGAAAGGTTTGTGTGGTGAAGGAATGTTGTAGACTTACTCGCTGTCACGGAAGAGGTGGTACTCCTCCTCACCGACCTTGACCGGGGAGCCGCCGAACTGCAACGCATACCGTCAGCACATCGGATCCAAACGTTTACATGTTCAACCTGATCGTCCATCCTGTCTTCACCCGCCCCCATCGTCCCATTACTCTAATTCCACTTCCGCCGACATAATGCGGGGCAACAAGTATCAAGTAAAGGAGTTCCGGGCCCTGCACATTCCCGACTCTGCACTGCCTTCACAGACTGGTCACAGAAGCAAGAAACCAGAGAAGCGGGGAAGATCGATGATTGGCGCCGTAGTTGATGTTGCCATCAGGGTCGGAAACGTACCTGGGGGATCAGGACACGGTCACCAGAGGCAACGCCCATGGGTAACCGCTTGCCATCTCTGTCGAGGGCACCGGGGCCGACGGCGAGAACCTTGGCCTCGTTGAGCTCCTTGACGGAGGACTCGGGCAGGAAGATGCCGCTGGCGGTCTTGGTCTCGGCCTTGACGCGCTGGACGAGGACGCGGTCGAGGAGGGGCGCGAGGGCGCGGATGGAGCGGAAGGAGGCAGACTACAATGCGTCTTGTCAGCAAAAGGGCTTCGTCAGATGCTGCATTGTTGTCAATGGCGGCAGACAATGCCAAGGGTCAATAACGGGGTGCCCGTCGTGCGGCCGACTTAAGGGGAAGGCTGCTATCGGGATTGCTGCGTCAAATTGCGGGTTGCCAACGTACCATTGTGACTGTTGAGATGGGATTGACGGCGAGAGCGGCAACTTTGGTCTGTTTGAAGGGATTGGGCGGATGACGATCGGTAAAGTACAGAATCGATACGGGGGGACGAACTTTAAGCCTTGAAGCTATTCCAAGAGCTTCCAGAATGTCAACAATTTTTTGGGCCGATCGGCCAAAGGATTTCCCGACAGCCCCACCGTGGTATACCCCTGGATATCGTCCGATTGGCTGCATATGCCGAGGAAGAAGGATGTACTTACCAATCGACCGTATCGCATTCGACGTATGGACACAGACCATCCGTGAACGAAGATGAGTTCCTACCTTGACATACCTACTTTAGAACGGGATACCCCTTGGCATCACTCGATCACGATCGGCTAGGTCGACATATTGAGTCTTTTCTGAATAGTATTATCTACCTATCTAATTCAATCGCTTGATCCAAGGCCGTGAGCGGAGCCGCAGCAGCATCTACAAAACCTCAAGACGGACTCCGATACCACCCAAGCTCCAATATCATCGCTGTATCCCCAATCACAAGGGGCTCATGTCATTCCAAATGTCTCCCACACCTTGTCCCATTCCAAAACCCCATCTACAACCGGTTAAACGCCTTTCGGACATGCAATTTGTGGTGACCGCGCCCGTGCAGTGACCCCTACTTCGGGGGCTGTGGTGGCTCAAGAGTGTGAATATGATCCTCTGCATGTACAACGCGGCCTGGCTCGGGTTGTTGACAAATAACTGTGTTGGCAACCCAGGGCTCATCGAGAATTTCTTGCATCGTCGCACGATCCTTCACCTTGATCTCCAGCATGCGACCAATGATGTGACGGCTCTCGCGAGGTAGCAGGCGCAAGATCCTCCAGGGACCTCTTATGACCTCTTTCTTATCTGCAGGTTGCTGGCCGTCGGCCTTGGTCGAAGCCTGCGTCGAGCTTCCCTCGCCGTCTTTGGGAACATTCTTCTGGTTCTCCTTTTGGTTATCCCCCTGGCTTTCTTTCGGCTCGTGCTTGTGAGTATGATGCTTTCCATCCTCGAAAATATCTCTCTGAGGAGTGTTGGAGAGGTCGTTGGCAGACTTGGATGGCATAATCAGCTTTTTGGGGTCGTGTCCTGGTGTTGGCTCGGCGGCGAAAAGCTTGAACGAGTTGTCTGTCATGCGAGGGACCTTCCACGGAAACCTGCGCAATGTCATACAGCAAAAGATAATTGCCAATGACCAAATATCGACCGCTTGGGGATCATATTTTCGTTCGTCGTAAACTTCAGGAGCCAAGTAAGGATCGGAGCCCACGATACCTATAATCAATTAGCCAATGTGTAGAAGCCAATTTGAATGAAAGGCTTACCTGAAGCGAGGACAATGTCACTCTCGAAAGGATACTTATAAACGTGGGCACTACCAAAGTCGATGATTTTCATAATCCCATGCTCACTGACCACGACGTTGTCAAGCTTCAAGTCCCGATGGGCAAGACCCATGCTGTGTAGATATGTCACACCGTTGAGGATCTGCAAGAAGCAGCAACCGACCTCCTCTCGTGTCATCTTGCCAGTCATGACACATGCGAAAAGGTCAAACGGAGCGTACTCCATGACCTCGTACCACTTGCCCTTCTCCTGCAGAATATCCAATGTCTCAATAACATTACCGTGGTGTAGAGTTGAGCCAACGCAAAATTCAGCCGTCAGCTTCTTGACGTACTCTTTCTCGGTTTCGTAAGAATGTCTTGGTCGGAATTCCTTCACGGCGAAAACGACACCATCATCGCTGCGCTTCATCAAACGTACAGATCCCCCAGCACCTGATCCAAGAACTCTGCCAAGCTTTCCGTATTTTGAAGTCAGTCCGTGATCGTCTCCGAAAGGAACATGTTGCGACCCTCTGGTAGGGGGCGTTTTGGTGCCCGATCGAACCGATGATGGGGAGGCTTCCCTCTTCATCTTGTGATGTCCGCCGACCTTGAAGAACCTCTTCAGGTCGGCAAAGGAGCCTTGTCTGCTCGTGATGCTAGCCGAGTCATCGTGAGGGACCTGCAGCTCGTCGCCATGTCCCTTCATGCCCAAGAGCCCGGAGTGTCGTTTGTCGCTTGCTCGGCCCAGACTTGAAGTAGAACCAGATGGCGACGACCCGTGCTTGTTCTTCCGGCGCGAGAAGACAAATCTTGAATCGATCTGGCCCCGCTGAGGGGCCGGAGCCGGTGGTTGACGTTTGTGAGCCGCATAAGGGTCGTTGGCATCTCCGCCTGGCGTCATCGGCTTAGAGTAGTACAATGAGGCCCGAGATGGACTAGATTCTCGCGAAACCGGCACTGATCCTCCAGGGCCAACAGAAAACATTCCCCTCCTATGCGACCTCGTGTCGTGTGATTGGTCTTCTGCCGAAGCTGATCGTTGAGGTACCTCCTCCGTCGACTTGCCTCTGACGGGTAACTCTTTCCTAGTCGATGATGGTGGTGAGTCCTGGGAGGACGAAGCCTGCGGAGTGATGACATGGGGGTCGCTCGTGGATGACTTGCGATCGTCATTTTGATCTCTACTCTTCCTGGCTGTCGGGTCTGAGGGATCGGTCCCCGCCGGGGTCAGGGGAGGTGACTGCATCGGATGCGCCGGACCAAACCGCGGCGATTTCGGTCCGCTGGAGTTCGGGGTTGGCAGTCGACTGTTGTCGGATTCCTCCTCTCGTGAGCCAACCTATAGGTGCCGGTAGTTAGTGAGAAGCAAGTTGTGCAGGCTGGTGCGTGCAATGCAATGGCCGAGTGATGTTGTCATGACAGGTTGGGGGGTAAGTGGGATGAGCTTGAGACTGATCATTAGAGGTTCCGACGAAGAGCTTCATCGAGAAGAAGCCTCAGATGATTATAGCGAAGACGAGGTGAGATGTTTGGGGAAGACAAGTCTGACCGTCGAGGCAGTGTTGGATGGGTGGAGGGGTAGGTATGAGACTTTGAAACACAACGCATCAGGGCGGACGCCCAAGCCAACAAGAAACAACTTCAAGAAGCTCCGAGACCACGCATAAACTGAAGAGTTATGACGGAACAGACTACTTACGCGTGATGCAGGTAGTGAGTATGGTTCGAAGCCAAAGACGTTCATCCGGCGCTGCTGCAACGGTGCACCTTGGAGGGACTTGGAGAGAGCTCTAATCTGATCGGGCGTGACTTCGGCCAAGGTCTCTTCGCCGTCTCCGGTAGCGGCGTCGGTGGGAGAAAGAGTCTCGGTAGGTGATGTCGTGGTGACGGTTGGCGTTATCTCTTCGACGGAAGAAGCGAAGCGGACGGCGGGAGCATCTTGAGGGGGCATCTTGTCGTCTTTGTGGATATTTGGATTATCTGGAGGATTGTGGGTGATTTCTAGGCATTGCGCATAGCGGTCAGCACAAGGGGATCTGCGTTGAGGATAAGATGCAGGCTTGGGGCATGAGCGTATGTGTGAGGGTGAGCGTGGACGTGGGACATTGGGCGAGTGAGTGTTTGTTTGACTGTGACATGCGCAACAGACGAACCGAGGGCGGGGTTGCGCGCGCCGGAACAGACGGAAGGATATGGCGTTTGTACCTGGGACTTTGACGTCCTCTTTCTGAGGATCGCGGGCCGGAGACGGGGTAGCCATGGGCTTAGCTGGAGCTGCGGACAGTGACTATTTGTCGTCTGCAGCTTCTCTGGAGTCGAAAAAGGACGATGATGACAGCAGATGGCGGGGAAGAGGAGCGAGAGGAAAGAAAACCAAGACCAAACGACGACAACACGAAGGGCCGGGCTTGGGAAAGAGAAAAGTACGGATACCCAGGACTAGGTGGATGAGTGAGGTGTGGATGCCAATTGCGGATGGTGGGGCACTTTGAGATGCACTAAGACTAAGAGTCAATGGAAGTACCTAATCATTGCGTACCTGATGGGAAGGTACTGGTAGAATGCACGGCATGGGTACAGACTACGGAGTAGACGTTACAAAAAATCGAAGGTCCTTGCCGGAGGATCTCTCCCTGTACTGTGATTTGACACATATTGTTCAATAACGTTGTCACATGCTCTAGGGTTCTCATCTCACGTCTTTTTCTCTATTGATTTGGCACAAGACTTGGATGAACAGGCAAAGAATGAGATCACCTGAAGAGATCTTGCCGGTATGTAGATACCGGGACCCGAGGGGAAAATATCAAAGTGACAGCCCGAACCCGGTGCAAATACGTGTCGCGAAATCTCGAGTGCGCTGTTCACGGGTCCGTCTGACCTCCCGTAACCCGTGCCGAGCAAGGTACTGTAATATGGAAGGTATTGTACGTAGTATACCAAGGTAGGAGGGTCAGCAAGTACACGATACTTCTGCTAAGTGAGTGAGCTTGAAAAGGATGCAATCTGAATGGTCAACTAGATCGTTATCCATTCCTTATCGGGGAAGCGGCGGACTGGATAAGACACGGTGACATGGCACTGGAGCACCAGGGCCGCCGAAAGGGGAGCCGAGAAAAGGGAAGGGGGGCGCTACTGGGCTGGAGACTGGAAGTGTTTTTTTTTTTTTTTTTACGGCTTGGAGCCTTGGAGACGGCTTGGGAACGGGAGAAATACTTGGCAGTACCCCCAAAAATCATGGATGCATTGCGCGTATCTGCATCAGGAACCCGGCCCAAGGAGAGAAGGCCCTTGCCTGCCCTGCCCGCATAGCAGCTCCTGCCTGTCCCTGTGGTGATCGGAATATTATATTTTTTCTACCTCATGACCAGCCGGTTCTAGTGTTCTGAACTTGTCCGTCGGTCATCGGCTTTTTCCAAGATCCCTCTCGAAAGTGCCTTCACCTCAGACCCCCCGTCTTCAAAGTGCTCCTAATTTGCGCCGGGGGGTTTCTCGGCTTCGCATCCGTGACACATGCGACAGCTGTGAGGCGTTATTATTCGGCGGCTCGGCGGTACCTTTTGGTAACATTTTAATCGTTTTTACGAACCTCGCAGCACACCAACGAAGACTCATCCATGGATGTTGATGGTTTTTTGCCTGCTTCGGCCGCGGCCCGATCTCCACAAGGCCGATGACTCTTTCAATTTCTCGCGCCTCTTGAAAATCTTTTCTTTTGGTTCAGGCTCTTCATTCCGCCGACGGTAACCAGGGCATACCCGTCCACAGGGTCAACGAACGCCAATGCGCGCCAGATTATTCGACAATGCACCTCTTGTCTAGACCGGGACGAACGAGTCAAGCCCGCCAGGAAACAAAAGCACACCAATCCCAAGTCGTCTTCGCCCTCCTTCAGGCTTCAACAAACGAACAATAAATTACCTACCTATTACCTCTGGGAAGGTTGAATGCATATCCGACGGCCCACCAAACGAGAACCTCGTCACTCACCGGCTGACACGAGCCGTGAGGTCCAGCTCTCTGTCAGCTTCCGGCAAGCAAGAGTTAAGACGGTGGTTAGGATGGAGTGATGGACTGGAACAGACGGAGCTTTGCTCTCCATCTTCCCCAGCTGCCCGCTAGCCCGAGACAGACTTTCAGAGCACATGCCGAGACGTACCTTAACTGGCCTGCCTTCGTCCCGCCCTTCCGCCCTACGAACACCGCCGCATCTCCGGTCCCAGACAGACGAGCCCAGCTGTTCCAGCACAGTGGCGTGGTTGCTGATGTGTTGCACCTGCAGCATGAAAACGGCTACTGTTCCGTCACATCACCGGCTTCGAATCGGTCCCACACTGACGAGGCTTGGAGGCGTTCTTGCAGATGACAGGCTGCTGCTGATGGAACCCTCTATCCAGGCACGCTGCAAACGAGGACCGCCTTCCAGGGCCTTCCAGGGGCACCAGGTGGGCAAATCTCCATCGGCATTACCCTGGCATTGTCTAGATCTGAGCCTGCATTTCGTCGCAACCAGCGGGCCTCCGCCGACGGAACTGAAGCACCCGCTACCTGGACCCGTTACCCAATCTTGCACAGCAAGTACCTTCTTGCGCAAGCTTCTTGTAGGAAGCTTCGCATCATAAGACATGGAAGGAACTGTCTACAACACGCTTCACCAACGACGAGGAGGAAGACGTGTAAGCTTCCAGTCTCAAGAGTTTTGTCGATCTCGATTGCGAAACTTCGGGTGACTTTGAGCCCTCTCTTCTCCACTGATGTGCTGGCTTTGCCGCTTGCATGTCTGTTCTAGACCGCTGATCGCGCATCTGACTTTGGAACGACCTTGTCAATTATCCCCCAATCCTGTGGTTCACAACTGCACAATGAGGCTTTCCCCTCACACCATCCCAATTCGACATACAGAGTTCTGGCGGGTCATGATCCAATCCGCTCTGCGTCTTACTCAAGCAGGCGTGCGATCGATCATTGGCATTTTGTCATAATCTTTTGTTTCTACGTCGATTCTTCCCTTCCGAATTCTTGGATAACGGCCAGACAGCTAGTCGTTTCGGTCCCCCACGGACGGATGTCGTTACACGTACTACCGTGCGCAAGAAGAAGCGTGAGAACGGACTTCGCCTCAAAACGAGACATATGTTCAACGTCACTGCTCAGTTGGGACTTCTGGGGCGCATGAAGCATCCCTTCAGGCGTGCCATGTTCCGACCACGCGGCGCTAGTGTATGAACGTTTTTTTTGTCGCCGTGCTCTGCCTTTGCTTGGCGGTTGAGATTCTCATCGTACAGTACCTCCTGTCTGCTATTCTAACCTTGCCTCGCCTCGATCCTCCAATAATTGTACATGGGCACGCTCTTCGTCGTTTGAGATGGTATACAAGTGGATGCTTTCTTTCCGCGCCTGACTCCGTTTTTGGTATACGTGGTTGAAAATAAACTGTTGCAGGACACGTGCTCTATGGCACGACGTTGATACCAATGGACTTGCACTGGTAGATGACGGAGCGGCAGATGGCCTCAAGGCTGAGACCCGATAGACGCATTTCGGTCTGCTTGATCTTGGCGATCTCGTAGACGTGCTTCAAGCTGACAGTTCCGACCGTCTCCTTTCCGGGGTTCGTTGCGCCCTTCCGCTTGCCCTTCTTGCCGACCGGCACCTCGGCGGCGTTGAGGAGAAGCCAAGATGTATGAGGTGTGCGAATGTCAAAGTGGAATGATCGGTCGCCTCGGACAGTAACTCGACAAGGCATCGGCGTGCCGGTGATGATGTGTG
Organism: Colletotrichum fioriniae; assembly: GCF_027942845.1. Classification (NCBI taxonomy): domain Eukaryota; kingdom Fungi; phylum Ascomycota; class Sordariomycetes; order Glomerellales; family Glomerellaceae; genus Colletotrichum; species Colletotrichum fioriniae. The sequence continues at coordinate 2,205,297 of NW_027076842.1, forward strand.
CTGTTCTTGCATTGAACTCCTATCGATTGAGCAAAGACACGTTAGCATTGATCTCAACCATGGCATAACCGCCCCCTTAAAAGCACAGATGTTGGGCAGAGAGTGGCATGTGTTGCTTCATCAGAGTCCCAAGGGCAAGTCTCACCTTGCAAAAATCCATCGACTTGACACCCTTGCTACCCAGCGCAGGACCAACTGGGGGACTCGGGCTGGCCTGCCCGGCGCCCACGATGAGCTTCACGACCTGGTCGGCAATCGTCGCTCCTCTCTTGGACATGGTGGCGGATATACAGACGAGTCTGCTCGTTGGGAAAAGGAAGTGACGGGTGGGTGGTGATGGGCAGGTATATTGCGCCGCGCTACAGACAACCAAGCTTCAATCGATCAGATGCTGCTGCACCTTTTCGGAGGTGGAAAATTTAGGAGCCTTGAAGCACCAGCCACGCGCCAAAGGTCCAAGCGACCGGGATGCTCGGGGGAGCGCAGGATCCACCCTGGTCGCATTAGCCACAGTTTCACCGTCATTGGGTCGTGGGATGACCCCTCGGCCCCTCCGCTGGTTCTTGTTTGGGGCGGTCAACTCAACTTCTTCTCAACTCGGCTTTCCTCTTAAGAACACCACCAAGAAGCTTGTTTTTCCTGTTACCCGTGTATAGACCTGCTGCATTTTACCGCCATCGACGACCACCCTATATACCCCTCCCATCTCCATCCGTCGTCACCCGTTCACGCGTCCTGCTGTCAACATGTTCAAGTGGGCGCAACAAAAGTAATTAGTGTTTGCTGTTCTTCAATGTTGCGTCAGCCAAGGCTAACCTTTTGATTCTGCCAGGCTCGCCGATGTGGCAGGTACCCAAGAGCCTATCTACGGCCCAACAGCTATCAGATCTGTTGCCGAAGAGGCCAAGACGACCACCCACACGGAGACCACCAAGGATGACTTGAAATGGATTGCGGCCGACTCGACCTCTGTTGAGACGCAGAGCTTCTACCTGATGGGCGACAACGGACACCTTGGGCTGGCCCAAATCATCTACAGCAACGTTGGGTATGTGAAAGCTACAGTACCTTTCACATCTGTCTCTTGATGCTGACCCCATGTTCTAACAGTGGCATCCGCACAACATGCCAGTTCAACGCCAAGATCTTCTACCCCAACAAGTCGAAGCCGACGCTCTGGGAGACCACACAGCTCAGCCACTACGAGGTGAGCGAGGACAGGATGTCCTTTTACGCCGATGACTGCGCCGTCGAGCTGTCCGAGGACGGCACCTACTACACGATCAAGAGCATGAACTCGGAGAACGCCATTGTCAACCTCAAGGTCACCCGCATGTCACCCGGCTTCCACGCCGGCAAGACGGGCAAGACACTGTTCGGGACCGACATGTCGAAGCCGTGGGGCACCATGCGCCACGCCTTCTGGCCGCGCTGCATCACCGAGGGCACCATCACCACCAAGGACGGCGCCGTTGACTTCAAGGGCCGGGCCTTTTACGTGTACGCGCTGCAGGGCATGAAGCCTCACCACGCGGCGGCAAAGTGGAACTTTGTCGACTTCCAGGGCCCCAATTACTCGGCCGTCATGATGGAGTACACCACCCCTCCTTCGTACGGCTCGACTACCGTCAGCGTCGGCGGTATCGCCAAGGACGGTGAGATGATTTACGGCGGCGTCACCCAGACGGCTAAGCACAGCAAGGCGAAGAACGATTCCGTCAACGAGTGGCCTGAGCCCGAGGAGATCAAGTTCACTTGGTCCGGCACCGACAAGGATGGTAAGGCTGTGGAGGGTGTCATTGAGGGCTCGTTGGGCGAGAGGCTGGACAGAGTTGACGTACTGGCCGAGGTTCCCGGCTTCGTCAAGAAGATAGTAGCTGGCACGGCCGGCACCAAGCCATACATCTACCAGGTAAGCTACCTTACCGAGTCCCCAGTAGCTCCAAGAACCAAGCTAATAACGATCACAGTACTGCCCGACAGAGAAGAAGCTCACCTTGAAGCTCAAGATTGGAGACAAAGAAATCTCCGAAGAGGGTCTCTGCTTCAGCGAGGCGACCTTCATCTCCGAATAGACGTATGGACAATGAAACGACGGCGATGAAATTCTTGGGTAGTTGTTGCCGGTCTGGTTAGGCGTTCAGATGGGGGCTATGGTCACTCGTTGAATTGGGTACGCATACTTGTTCTATAAAGCTGTTCTAATACAAATACACACTTTCAACATTCTGAATACGTTGTGCGAGTTTCTGGTCATTGGAAATCGTGTGCTTTCGCCTCGTGCTTCACGCCTGACCTATTGTGCGCAGGCAGCATAGCTCCTCTGCTTCAGCTCTCAGCTACCCAAAAGCTGGGGCATCACATAGACCCCGACTCCGACTTCAGAGTTTCTCTCTTGAAACAAGACATATGACAAACATTCGCCGGCAAGTTCCCTGCACCTGCATTGCGAGCAATGAGTATTTACAGTGCGTGGTGTGTGTTTTTACGGTGTTTTGGCACGGGGCAGCTCTGCACGGGCCAGGCTGCGCCGATAAGACTCGAGACGTGACTGAGAAGATAAGGCAGAAGCGTCCCTGCCACGCCTTGGGTTGGGCTGTCTCCAATGGATCAATGGTAGGCACCTACCTCCACTGCCCTGCATCCAGTGCTTCTATTGTCTCTGGGTACCTCAAAGGCCCCTAAGGCTGCCCCAAAACCTCCTTAACCCACGGTTATTCCCCCACATAATCGCTGCCAACTCCCCCGCCGTCCCAAAGTCCTCAATTACAACAGCCCTCAAGCGGCGCGTCCACCCACCCAGCCACAATCCTCACCTTCAACTCCCAGTTTTGGCAATTCACGATCTCACCCGACGAGAGAAAAATCTAGCAAACTTTTCTTCTCCAGCAGTCTGCAACCGCATCATCACTCACTATGCCGCCCGCGCCCGCGATCCGCGGTGGCCCGTGGGCTTCCAGCTCCGGCGGCGGCAAGCGCGGTACCGCATCCAAGATGCACCAGGGCGGAAAGGGCAAGACAGTGCTGCAGAATGCGGGCACCGGTGCGAAGCGACACCGGTAAGGGGTTCTCTCTTTCAACCTTAATTTTTTCACTTACGGCAGGCGGAATTTGGCTGCTGACGAGCAGAATAGAAAAATTATGAAGGATTGTATCCGGGGTATTAGTATGTTGCACTTGACTCAGTTGATGACTTATACAACTTGGATATGAAGAGCTGACCTGGATTACTTCTTTAGCTAAGCCTGCTATTCGGTATGTTTATATTCCTTGATTGCGGGAGGTTTTCTTCTTGAATGAAAACTATTGGTACACCTGGACGAGGGCAGGTGGTCTCGGGTTTCCTTAGATTAGGATGATGAAGGGGAACTTGAGTTGAGCTCTTCCTCGAGCGAATCTCATTTCATGCTCGTCACCGACAGTATCACTTGCTTTGCCCACCTTATCTGCCCCGGTCTCTCTACCACAACGACGCCTACACTTACCTCCTTGATCCCTTCTGGAAATAGATCTGAAGCTGACCGCTTGTTCTCATTTAGTCGTCTGGCTCGTCGTGGCGGCGTCAAGCGGATTTCCGCCATGATCTACGACGACGCCCGTGAGGCTCTAAAGACTTGGCTGGAGTCTGTTAGTATACACTCTCATATACACCTCATTCTCTTTTCTTTTTGACGAAGAAAGGCCAACGAGTTACAAATAGGTCCTAAGAGACTGCGTGACGTATGCGGAGCATCGTAAGGCGAAGACTATCACTATTCACGATGTAAGTCTCATCACCTAGCCTGACCTCCCCCTGAACCATCGCCTCTGTAAGATTCTACTGGTGGGGTCGGTGTCGTTTTTGAATGATTCGTATCTGACGCTTCCCTCCTTCCCAGGTCTTGCATGCCTTGGCTCGCAAGGGCAAGCCAATCTATGGCTTCGACCCCGATACCTTTGTCGACCCGAAGTCGCGCAAGGCCAGGGCAGCAGGCATTCAGGACTGAAAGTGTTTCGTCGTTTACCTCCTCTTGCGTCTCTTCAACATTTCAGAGGCAATCTGTTGGTAAAGGGGGAAAAAAAACGCCAAAGGATTTCCATCATCAGTCAGAAAAGCGCGTCATCACCACAGCAATCCATTGGACCTCCTTCCACGTTTTGGTCCTCTCTTACTTGTCTTATGGGGTATGGGCATTTCTGGCGTTTACGGTTGAAGCGAGTATGGACGACAAAGGACTACGGAAACGGGATATGTGTGTGTGTCCCACTTTCTTTACCTGGATCCCGACGTTGGGCTATGATAGTAGGAGTCTCGTGTGGGGATGTGAGAAAACTATCGACCGCCTAAAACGACGGGGGAGGAGAGAGAGATATCTTGTCACCGCGAAGGAAAGACTGGAAAGGAGACTTGGAGATTCGTTCCCGCATATTCGGGCCTCGGGAATGAGGAAGGAATGGAAATCCCGTACATTGTCGGTTCTCGATTCTGGGCACATAACCAAAACAAGTCATTCAGCATTATACGGGGCAGCCAAAAGAAAAAGTGAGATTTTGTGGTAAACCCAGCTAGAACTTTGTCAGTGAGATGTGGATAAGCGTATCGAGGCAATCAGTCAGTCGTAAATGGTCCGAGCCATGTCGCGGCAGCCCCACGTAATTCCTAGTTGGGATATTTAAGTAATATATTGACATCGAATCGTGAGTGGAAACGGTTTTCGAGTAAGCGGGTGAGGCTGAACGTCATGGTTGAGCATAACTAATAGGATTCAGACTTCGGCCGCTATGTCTAAGTAGCCAAGTATGATCCTTACTACATCACACTGGTAGTCTCACCAAGTACTGAGCCTCTCTAACGACGAAAGGCTTCAATCACATTTTGTACGCCATAGTCCAAGAAAACTGTGAACGGATAGATACGTTGCCAAACGAAGGGTTTATATTAGGCAGCAGGAGGGAAGGGAACGGATGGGCCTATAAGGACCTCCCCCCTCTTCCCTCTCTAGACGCTGCACCTCTAGTTGTCTCTTGTCCTTGTGGTCCGCGTTTCCACATCGTTCAATGGAAGGGGGGTGCCACACTCTTGATTCTCTCCACGATTTCCTTCTTCTCTATACAACAAAACATTGTATAATCGCCACCCGAGGCGCCAGTAAAAAAATAAAAATAAAAAGAGCCGTTTGATATAACGAGGGGTATCGTTTGAAAAATAAGACAACCAAAAATGAAAGATGCTGTAGGAAGGGTTCCCTTGGGGTTATGCTAACCCGTCGGGTACTTTCCCACAGCTCTAGGGTATATTTGTAACCAATTTCCATCGACCGTCCCCGCCTAGTTGTCCGAGAAAGAGGGAGCAACAGAAAACACACATACACACACGCAGACGCACACAAAAAAGGTTGCGAATAAATGGGTAGTAGCAAATACGAGATAGAACAAATGTCTGTTGTTTTTGTAGATGATGGAGAAGTGAGACGAACATGACGACTGACGACGTCGACGGTCTTCACCTCTTCTTCTTTGTAAGCTCCCGCTCAGCCAGCACGCCGTCGAGCGTCTTGGCGGCCCAGCGCTCGCGCTTCCTAAACACGCCGTTGAAGAACTCGGGCATGACCATGCGGCTGTTGGCGTGCTCGAGCGCGAAGCCGACCTCGGCGTCCTTGCCGCACCGCTCGCGCGTGATGCGGACGGCCTCGTCGAGCATGTCGGTGCCGACGCCCTTGCCGCGGTAGCGGAGCTTCGTCGTCCAGGCGCGGATGATGCCCTTGCCGCCGCGGAAGCTCGAGGCCTTGTTGCGGCGCCGGCTGCTAAAGGTCGAGGCGACGGCCGGGCTCGCGGGCTCGAGGTGGAGCACCAGGGCGCCGACGAGCTCGTTGCCGAAGCGGGTGCCGAGGACCAGGTCCTCCTCGTCGGCGGAGGCGTCTGGGTGGGGCCGGATGAAGGACCAGGACATTTGCTCGGCTAGGGGCAGGTAGCCGCTCGTTGCCCAGCGGATGGCGAGGAGGTAGGTCATGATGACGCCGCTCAAGAGCGTGAAGGCCATGCCGATGTCGCCTTTGCTGGCGTAGGAGTACTGGTAGGCAACGCCGAGGGTCGCTGTGAGACCTGCGAGCGGCACGGGGTGGAAGACGAGTGAGTAGGCTGCCTGTTGGCGCTGCTGAGCGATGGAGTCCGCCACGAGGTGAAGGGCTTCGGCCTTGTCCTCGCGGGTGGAGAGGACTTCAAGCGACAGGGGAGGGATGTCGTCAAAGGGGTCGAGGGTCTGAGAGGCTGCCAGCGGAGATGGTGCTGCCGGGCGATGGGTGTTAGAAGCCACAGTAGGCTGAAGGACGGGCGTGTTGGTGTTGGATGACATGGCGGATGGGTTCAGAACCAAGTTGGCGCGGAGAAATGTGAAGAAGGCTGGACAAACTGGTCAGTTTACGTTCGTCGTGATACCCGAGTCCAAGTTGAGAGCATTGATGGAAGCCACGTGAAAAGAAAAAAAGTGAGATGTGGTCAGGTGCAGTGAGTTGCGAGGTTGTGACAGACAGGATGAAAAGCTTGTCAATAGTTGAGATGAGATTTTCGTGTTCCACGTCCTCTTCTGGATTGGTTCTAGAGCACCGAAAGGCCGATAGCCGTGGGCGTGGCCGAAACTTTCGGCGCTTTTGCTGCACGTTCTGAAAAAAAGCCAGATCCCCAAACGGCCCTGCCGGAGCGTTGGGAAATGAGATTGGATGAACTGGATGACGATGTTGGGGGGTGGTTGATGTAGGCGTATGAGTGAGTCGTGAAAGAGACACACAACACGAAGTGAGGTTGAATGAGAATGCCAAGATGAGAGGAAAGGTAACGTTGAAGAATAGGTGGCCAAGAAGAAATGATTTTAAAAGAGCCGCAGGGCAGAAAGATAGGGAAGACGTAACGAGAAAGCAAATGAGGGTAGAAGAAAATTCGTGCTAGCTCTTACCTGCGCTTGTCTTGATGGCGGGGACCGCATGATTGAAGGTATCGGTAAGGGCATTGTGAGAGTGCCAGTTGCTCACATTGAGCTCGCGAATGCCCATGTGGTGTGGTGAATCCATCTTATTGGCCCGTTGGTCTAGTCGACTTGACGACCCAGTTTGGTTGTTGGCTGTCCGATCCTGGAAGGAGAAATAAGTCGCTTATTAGGCGGGCAATTGTACGGATACGTCTTGTCTTGTCGGGGGCGGGTTTGCCGTCAAGACTAGGGAGAACCGCCGGTAACAGGGAATAAAAGACGCCGGCTCGGGGGTGGTTGGAAATTGGAGAGTTGGGGCTGGTTGAATTCTTAGTGGCGGCAGCTGGCGACAGACGATAGTAAGCGCCGGGCGGGAACAAGCAGCATACGACAGGGCCGCGAAGGCTCAAGATGGATGGTGGTCTCGTGAGGTCGTAGAGTGAAAGACGTGAGAGGACCCTGTCACGGAAAGAGGGGCTGCAACATGGATCGATGGGTTCCGTCTATCGTCTATATATCCTCCGGGGCTGGCCAGGTCGTCCAAAGAAGGCCCCAAATACGTCGTTCGTTCGTGTCTTTGGCGTTGGCGTTGGGGGTGGCTGGAATGTTCAGGGAACAGAGTTGTTGGTGGCCGTTGCGTTATGCCCTTGGGTATTAGTAGTATGGTGGTTATCGCCGGTAAGGTTGGTCTGGTCAAGGTCTGTGGTCCTTGGGTCTTGGACTGTGTCTGTTGGTTTGAGTCGGCCGTTGGACTTGCACACAGACAGGTATCTATAAGATGAATCGCCCGCGCACCCGTCGTCGGGGATCCCGTCCCAAAGTGGCTGGTGAAGGGGGCTTGATGAAGAAAGAAGCCAGGGGGAAGAGGGAAGAAACAAAGCTCGGAAAGGATTAAATAGAGAGTAAGAAGGGTCTCGTGGTATTTGTTACTTTTGTTACTTGACCCCCGTTCCTTCGTCCAGCAAGATGGGAAGACTAATAAGTGGGAAATGAAAAAGAAAAAGGCTTGGGACCTTAAAAATCTGCAGAGAAAAGGAAAATTTTGAAGAGTGGGTGGACTTTGGTTAAGTAGGATCGGTAGGCGTGGGCTGGACAGGACTGGACAGGCCCGGGGATAGATGAGAGAGAGAGCTGCGAGCACTGATCAATGAGCAACGAGCATGGAGCATGGGATGGATGGGGAATCGGGATGGGCATGGGAGAAGGGCAAAAAAGAGAGAAAGATTGTCGTCGTGTGCGCGTGCGAATGGGAACCTCCTTCAAACCAAGCTTCGAAACGAAGTACCTCCGCCGCTAGACGTTAGACGTACGGCACAGCCAAGCTACTTTAGGTCTCTTTTCCTTCAGCTCGAACCGGGGGTGCTTACTGGTAATAGGTATCGCTACTGTTTTTTCCCTCTGTCTCTTATGATTCTTGACCAGGAGGCCATGACCGTCACTCTAGAAACCTCACCCCCCAACCCAACCTGGAAGTGTCATGTATCTCCTTTCTTGCTGCGCCGGTTTTTTTGTTGGTGGCTTGATGCATGTGGGTGAGCTAAAGGTGAGGTATACCGCATGTTACCGCCATATCAACCCTAATATCCGTATCATCGGGTCGGATGGCACCACTGGTTGGTTGTTTCTGCCCTCTCTTGGCTCCTCTCTCCTGTCTATCTCTTGCCGCGGTGACGCCAGTGGTTGGATGCATTTGCAAGAGATACACGGAGACGCACAAGCACACACACACACACACACACTCTCTCTCTCTCTCTCTCTCTCTCTCTCTCTCTCTTTCTCTTCCTCCATGCATGTCTCTCCGTCTATCCGTCTCTTTCTTCCTCGCCCTCTCTCCTACTGTCTCTCTCTCTCTCAGACACATACCGACAGACAACCCCCCGGTCGACGTGCTTCTCGCGCCAGCGCCAGTGTCGCGCGTGCGGCGTGCTGCTGGGACTAGCAGAACCTGGGATGGTGATGGCAAGGGCTGGGCGGTGGGAAGGATTGCAGCAAGCAGTAACAGCTACTGCAAGAAGCAGGGCAAGCTGCAAATCCGCACCCGCCGTCTTGCAGATTCTGATAAGGGTCCCCCCCCCCTCCACCGAGTGCGCGTGTCACCCGTGTCACCGTGTCTCCGGAGCTTCTCACAGGCTCGATAAGGCGGAACCGTGGGAACGCCAATCATGCCTGGCGGGACCGCCGCCATGGCTTGTCAAGCCCAAACAAGGCGGCGAGCGTGCTGCCAGCGTCTGGGACCAACGGACGGGGTTCTTGGCCCGGCCGGAGAGTGGGTGGTGGGGGGAGCAAAGACTGAACAGAGTGAGAGACTGACAGACTGTGACCTTGCCCAGACCAAAGGGGTGGTGGGGTGCCCAGCCTGGTGGAAGGGTCCTTGTCAGTGAGTCGAGTGTCAGGATCCGATCCAACGCAACGTGACCCAATGCATCATAGTTGTGACTTGTTCCCTAGCCTCCTACCAGGCTCCCCATTCCCCCCTGGTAGTGGTAGCGTAGCGTAGAGCAGCCATCCCCTGGTCCCCCCGGTCTGCAATCGATGGCCTGGGCCCAGATTCTTTCTCCGAACCGTCGTCTATTGTTTTTTTGGCGTCTGTCTAGATGCGATGGTCTTTGATGCCATCGGTTTCGAAGAGTCGTCATTCGTCGCAGCTCTTTGCCGGCAAGCAATCAAGAGGGAGCTATTGGCGATGCACAGGCCATGGATTGCGTACATATCTTTCGTGTTCTAGTTTCTACGAATAGAGAGAAGTGAGAAGTGAGGGGAGGTATGTATCTCTCTCATACTCTCACCTCGCACTCTTTTGCATCTGCCTTTCCGACATTTTTTCGATATCAGAGTTTCTCGGGGTTAGGCGCGGCGGGCGGACCTTGGCAAACGAGGGTGGTGGCATTGCTTCAGACCTCGAGGTTGCTGATTGTCGATTCTGCAAGATGCTGTGTCTCTGGCGTCACCCTGAAGTCCCCGAGAAAAAGCTGAAGGTGTGCTGGTAACCAACCTCACCAGGTGGTGTTGGAACTGGCACGACTGACTGACTGGGTTTGTGGTGGTGGTGGTTGGGTGTTGGGGCCTCTTTCTTTTGGGGTGGTGGATGGCATGGACCAACGCCATTTTGAGGGTGGTGGTGGTGGGATGAGTGGGATGGGATTGGACTGGATTGGATTGGATGTCTTGGAACTGATAGCGAATTCGCCCGGCAGGCTGGCAGCAGCGAGCGAGAAGCCAGAGTCAGTCAGCGGCTGGTCCGGCCGAGGAAGAAGAAAATCTGTCGACTCGGCTCGACGTGGGCACTGATGCGAGTGAGGCAAGTTGCAGCTCAAGTTGCAGCACGCGAAAAGAAGGTTTGATTGCGGGCAGATCAATCAGCTCAGTTGTTACTAGTTGCTCTCGCTCTTTCCTGATGCCGTGACCCGTACTGGGTACTCCGTATTTTTTTCTTTCTTGCAATGGCAAGTTCTCGTGGTCTGCAACTTCCTCGGGCTTCACGCACGTCGCTGATTCAGTATCCATACCTTGACACTTCAGCTAATACTTGCCTTCCTCGGATTGTTTTTGCCGTCTGTAAACCAGATGACGCGAGTAACGGGGATCACAGCGGGGTGAGAGTTTCTACTTTTAATTAACACGATGACTCGAGTTCTTCAGAGCAATATCAAGACGGGAACTCAGTTTCAACCAACAATCAACATCGACACCGGCTTATCCAGGATGTAAAGCACCACTATGAGCATCTGCCCTACAATGTACAGATAGTGTATGTGACATTCTCCCAGAACGTCTCACCCCTCCAAATTGACCCTCCCCCCTCTTCTCCCCCAGATTGAGCTTCACAAGCATCCACCACCAGCAACATCCTTGCGGGCGCGAATCACGGCTAATCCGCACCACCAGTTTGCTGCCCTTTTTCTTGCTTTTCTCTCTACCTATCCTTATCCTTACCTGGTTATCCGTATTTACTGTCTGTTCGCTAAGATCGCCCGCCAACATTCAATATCTAAAGTCCGTCCGCCGCCGAGGGGGGACTGACTGACTGACTGACCGTTCACGGGCTGATCAAACTATTTCCTTATCTCGTGAGAAAATGCAACGCTGCAGAGTTCAGAAAGACGTGAACAAGCCCGTGACAGCGCGGCATCAAACGAGGCAAGATAAGAAGAGCAGCGCCGCGCCCTGCATAATGACGTGCCGCATCATTTCCCCAAAGCCAATTAGACAAAGATTCGAGGTGATAAGGTTGAATTCTCCGGGGGACAATCAATCCAAGGCCGCGTTGCCGCATCGTTCTCAAAATGGCTAGGCCAAGTAATGTCGTTGACTTTTTGGTTAACCTTTCTATTAATGTAATGTGTTCAGATATGACCTCAAAATTTCCCCTGTCAAAACACCATGCATCCAATTATCCGTACTCCGTACCCCAAAGAGTATATCCCTCGAGGTACCTCAGCCTTCCAAGACCTTCTAATCAATGGCTTATCGAAAACTGCCCTGGACAAGGAACCCATACTAGACCGAGCCGGTCGCAAGCGGGGAAAGCAACGTCGTCTGCCCAATGATCCAAGACTCAGAGACGATAGAGCAGACGGCGCCTGCCGGGTTAGCGAAACCGGCTACGGTGTACAGGCCGGGCGGGAGCGTGAGCGTGCCGTTGGCCACGGCCGATGTCGTCGGCACCGTGAACGGCGGGGCGGCGGTCGTGGTGAAGCTGCTGACTGTCGTGGTCAGGCTGCCGCCCGGGCCGGTGCTGACGATGGTGCTGGCGACAGTGGTAACGCTGCCGGACGCCGTGGTGGTGCCGCCGGTGTTTCCACAAGTGGATGCTTTTTTTTTGGTGTTAGTGACTATGCGTCTCACAGCTTCCATCCGTACGGAACAAATAATAAGCAGAAAGGTGGAAACATACCAACAACGGGACCGAGTTGAACGGGAGCACAGTTCGCTGGGTACGACACGGTCGGGTCAGCAAAGGTAGCATACACCTGGCCTGCCGTATCCTGGCAGAACCCAGCCTGGCCGCCAAAGAAAGCCGGGTTCGACCAGGTCAGCGCGCCGTTGCGGAGAGCAAAGGTAACGGTGACGCTGCCCTGCGGGCTGATGGGCCGGAGGGGGATGAAGGGCGTCCCGGGGTTCATGGAGATGACCGAATCGCCAACAACGAGCTGGCCGAGCGTGTTCAGGCTGAACTCCGCCGCCACACCGCAGTCGCTGGTGATGGGGTTGGCGGCCGTGTTGATGAAGCCACCGGCCGTCTGTCGCTTGCTGATGCCGTTGCTTCGCTCACGAAGGGCGGGTATCGAGGGCTGAGGGGACCCGTCGCCGCCGACGAGGTCGGGGATGGCGCTGGCGTAGGCCCCTGCTGCGTAAGATGCGGCGGCCAGTGCCGCGACTTGCTTGAGGCAAACCATTGTGATAGTGATTGTGAAATGCCCAATAACGATCCCTGCAAAGTATCTTAACTTGGCGATTGAAAGAATGGACAAGGGCGATAGAAGCACCGACTAGCTTGATATTGAACGAGTGACTAAACGAGAGTTGTGGAAAGATCGGGCACTAATCAATGCTCAGGGTGTCTGAATGGCCGGGGAGGTTTCCGTATATAAGATACCACAGGTCTTGTAGGCATGGCCGTGGCCATCAGTTGGATAGCCTGATGAATGTTAAACACTTGCTCGTCAGTCTGGAATGTGGGAAATGAAGCTCACGGCCCAACAAGGGACGGGGGACGAGAGTTCCATATGATTCACATTCCTCAACTTCACGAGTGAAGTAGCACAGAAGGAAGGGAAGCCAAGGCAAGCAACCATGTGCCAGCCCTCCAGAACGACCCGATTCCTGGGACTGCCACTGACGAAATCGCTTACATACGACTACAACCAAAAAGCCATCTCTCCTCTCGACGCGATTTTGAACATCAAACGGGCAGCCAAATGAGACTCAAAGCTCCAAACGCCAGCTATGTGTCTTTGCCGTGGAATAGAGGAGGCTGAGACAATGGCGTTGGATAATATGAAAGGCATGTCGCCGACCTTTGGACGTTGGAATCCAAGGCTGTCAGCCGCAAACAAGTCTCGGAGGTTACAGCAGACGGACGGCCCGTGGCCAGTTAGGTGATTGCTTCATTTGGCGTTTAGTTATTGCCCACCGTGGTCTCGGCCCGGACAGATCGAAAACACACTGAAGACTTCAGTATCAGCTGTCGAGGCAACGACCGGCAGACGGTTGACAGTCTGCCTGGAGCATGTTCTCCCTTTCTTGCCCCAAGCATACCAAGAGAGAATCTATCACTCAGCCTGTACGACTGTTGACTTCGCTTGGCACGGTGTGTAACGGTTGGGCGAGAATGTGTATAAGTCGCGATGCAGACGAGCTATTGGTCAGTGCCAGCAGCCAATGCTTGCTGACTAAAGGGGCGGTAGTTGAGCATCTCTGCAAAATGTACGCATGATGAGTGCAGTGACCTTACCTTACGCCTGTTAACCCCATCCTGTACGACACCGTGAACACATTGACCTACAGACAGGTTTTCGTATAGACAAATGCACATGTTGCCATATGGGGGCCAGCATGGTTCTGGCGGAGCTGACCTGAGAATATGTCTGCAACTGCTGACGTACTCCAGTCGATGCCGACCCCAGTCGAGGACGATTCTGTAACCGATGCCTGCAAGCTGGAATCGACTAAAACAAAATCCCCGCATCTGGGTCACCCCCTGATGGACAACTCAAAGGCAGCTAGCCAAGCCAAGATGTTTTGGCCCGCCTCGAGTTGTGCTCTTATTCGTCCCGAGAAGTTCGCTCGCAGCTATGCGAATATGACACGATATGCAAGTGGTAGCAGAACGGACCGACGAGTCGACAGCGCCTGGTGCTTTGAATTGGGCCCGCCGTAGCCGCTATCCGTGATGGTTGGCTTAGAACTTTCCTCGCGGAGGGAAGAACATCTCGAACTCTCGATTGTCGACGACTCAACGGCTCGCTGTTGATGCATGTCTAAACCCCCGTCTTCTCTTTGTCGTCCTTAGAAGTCTGATTGGACCGTGTCAGCCTGCAACATGAATCCTTAGCTATGCGGTTCAAAGGAACGGTCGAGGGATGCCGTGCCCCCGGCGATCCGCCCACATGCCCGATATTTGAAACAGCGGTTAAGTAGCTTTGCAGCATGTATGCTGTGCCCCCTTTGACGATCGCCCTCTCCCCGAAGCATGCTCTTCTTTTGGCTGTCCAGAGTCTGGAGTCTGGAGTCTGGGCCAAACGGGGCGTCTCCGTGCATATTCGTGTCGTGAAGTGCCAAGAATAAGATGCTTCCTTGAAGATAGGTTGCGGCATCTACTTCATACAACGTCGTCCGAATGGGGCCCGCTTTCCCCTAACAGATCTTCGAAACGTGCGCCCCCCCCTCCCCCATGTAACCATTCGCTGCGGAGCCCATGACGCCGCCTGATGTCGACATGAAGTCGTCGAATTGGGGCGGACGACGGATTGAGTCGGCGAATCCGGCCGGGAGTTGCTCTTTTGCAGATAATTACCGAAGCGGCGAGCTCCATCCGGGATTTCCACATGGTCTTTAACCAAAACAGTGATATCCGACGGCCTTGGGGGGACTTTGGGGGACAGCGCAGGTTGCTATGCTAGACTGCAGGCGTAGATCGCATGACCAGGATTTTTCTTTGACAATGATGGAAGGAAACGAGATGCATCATAACTGTCCAGTAATGCATCCGTGAGTGAAGTTCAGCGAGCGGTGAGATCAAGTTGGAGGGTGATGTTCCGTGGTCTAGAACACTAAGTGTCGCTATTAGACGGACTCTAGAGACTTGCCGGTTGTCGACTAGGTAAGAGTCTATGAGAATGAGCGCTGCCTTGGATGCAGCTAAGAGTTAGCTTTCCAGACCTCCGGTATATCCCGGAAGAGGAGCGGCATGCACGATGTGTCTGCCCTGGTGATGGTGAACTTGGGGCTGAAGGCCGAACGATTGAACGAACTTACGAAGCATCTGTACTAGCCGTGCCAGGGTTGTGGCCTGCGAGGTATGGTTTAGCAGCAGGCCAACCCCAGTTGTGTGGCCCAAGGAAGGGATAAATTGAACGACGGATGACAGAAGACTTGGGACGACTGCCAGCATAATGGTTTGCGGCAAAAGAGAGAGGCATCATATCGTCAAAATGCCGTCCCATGAGTTTGACATGTTGAGAGTTCTTCCCCTGCGTATCTGCCGTTGAGGTTCCTGCCGTCTTCAGTCGGAATCAAACCCATGGGAAGGTCCCGTCCACGGGGCGCATTGTTGCTTTCCTTCCTTCATTGCAATTGGACTGACACGGCAGCTCCGTTCCTGCCGTCGGGGGCTTGCAGGAAGAAAACTTCCAAGGAAAAACTTTACGAAAGCTAAATGATCTTCAGAAAGTTCAGCTTCGACTCGATCCCGTCTTTCCCGCGAACTCAGTCTTCTTCCGACACTTAAAAGAGTCTGCAGGGACAATAATTTAACGCAAAGTCAGATCGTCATTCTGTGTGTATGGCGTATACGGCAAGACGATACTGCCAACCGACATCGAGCACTCTCATCGCTACCTCTCTGAGGCGAGAACATCACACAGTAGCTTACTTCACCTCTTCTGCAAATCTGCGGAGGATTGGTTGCGCCGGCATCCCATCCCTCAAGTGGCTGAACTCCGTGTTCATCAGCACAGCTCAATGTGCAAAGCCACCGCAGCACAGCCTACGATGTCATCTCCTGGCTACGGATAGCGCAGGACTTTCGACCTGCCTCGTATCGGGCCCGGGTTTTGGAGGCTCCGAAAGCCTCAGTGTGCTGCATTCCGCCAATACTACCATCAGTATCGGTTCTCTGACCAATCGTCTGTGCAAGTGCACACCAAGGCGGATAGCAAGGCATTCTTCCCTTCAAGACTGCGTTTCCTGCACCAACCGCGGCTCGCCATCCAGTCATCGACTGTGTGCCTTGCTGCCTCTGCGCAAGCAAGCCACCAGCATCAAGGTTGGCTGGATGCAGAGCATGTCCAGGTATTATCTTGATTTCAAGATACTACCACAGATGATGACGGGGGCCTATACCGTCTGCCTCATTTCTTATCGCACTCGCAAGTGCTGAAGGATGTCAGTCCTATGAGGCTACTACCTAGGAACAGAGGAGGAAGAAGCCAAACAGAGTCTATCTGTGTTCGTGACCAGGAGACCAGAACGATTTGTTGATTTGAAATCTGTTTGCTACAGGAACAATGGAGTATCCCGTGTTGACTCGAAATTGAACCTTCAAAGACCCAGGACGGCACGATCATACAAAGTAAGGTGATTCGCTAACGCGCGCAGCCAAAATCTCACTCCGCCCTGCGACCATCTCGTCCTCTCACCTTGGAGCCTCGGAGGCCTGTCACCCTGCCTGCTTACCTCACCGTGCCGTCCACTCAACGGAGGCCGCGGTATGGCATTGGATGGCACCCGACCCGCACTGAATGTCTCTTCCCCCTCTCTGACGCTCTTTGGCGGGACAGTCTGACCAAAGTTCGCTCCCTCCCACGCAGCACGCACAGCATCTGCCGGTGGCCCGGGAGGAGACCACCTTTTTCAGCCAGTCCCGACCCGCAGCTCAAGTCCTAGGGATGCTACCAAGTCCTGAGAGTCCTACGAGTCTACGACACCGACCAACCTTGATACAATCTTGCAGGCTTCATCCACCTCATCCTATGGACAAATAAAACCAAAATGGGTGGCGGATCAGTCTCGACCCGTCTCTGACCGTTGCTTTCCTTGCAATTTTGTCCCTTGATTTCCACCTGTCCGTCCTTGGGAGCACCTTGGGCGCACTATGGAGTCCAAGACTTCGCTGTCGCCCTTCGGGGATGACCGCCGTTCGCTGAATCAGAGCCCTTCACCTTCAGCCCTACGAGCTCTCACCTCGTCCCGCCTCAGTTTCGGCCGCTCACGACGGGACTCTTGCTCCACGAATTCGACTTCAACCTCTTCGAACCGCTCATCTATTGACTCAATTTCCTCGCCATCATGCGTGTAAGTCTGGTTTGCTTCCTTTGTAGCCTCGTAGATCTCGGGCTGAGATAAGAATCGCAGTACTCGCACAGTAAAACCAGACCAATGCGCTCTGCACAGGTTCATAGTATGGGCCGCCGTCCAGCGCAACAAGTCTCAAAAGATGACGGCCACTGACCGTCTCGAATGCCCAATGCTTCGCTGTCGGAAGAGGTTTCCAGACCACGCCGCTATGCTGGAGCATCTCTACGAATGCCCTCAGCTTGGCACGGGCGAGTATTGGTGCTATGAGTGTAGCAAGGCTGAGAAGTTTACCGATGGGAACTGCAAACGATGCCTCGGCCATCCTGGAAAGAGACGCAAGATCATGAGCGTCGCTAAAAACTTCTTCTCATCCCTGGGGCATAAGTCAAGAAATAATCAGAGTATTCCCGACTTCCGCCTGGACAACGTATCCGAAGTCGCCATAGCACCACCTCCGAGTTACGACGACTCCTTGCACATCCGACCACACCAAGTTGAGCTTTCTTCGTCGTCGGAGATCTTGGAGATTGACTCGGTCGAGGTCCCCTGGCCTTTACCCTCGAATACAAATCACAACACTATGGTTGCTCAACATCACGTATCTACGGGCATGGTTCCGGCAAACCTCCAGCACCCAAACTCGATTCTGCCCGATCCTTGGTTCGCGCAGAACAATTTGGACATCTGCGAGAATACCATGGGCAAAGCCGATCGGCCATTGTTGGCCCTTAATACTGACGTTTTTAGCCACCCCCGCAAACAACTGCAGCCCACGACAAGAACCAAGAATCTTTCGCCGAGCAATTCACTTAGATCAAATGCGAGCACTGATACAACTGCTAGCTACCTTATTTCGCCTGCGTCTGCCTATAGTGGCGCATGGACAACTGCCGAGACAAATATCACATCACCGACCTCTGACGGCGGCTCTGGCGGATATCTCTCCAGAGGATGTTCTAATGCGAGTCGATACTCGAATAACAGCGTGGAGCCATACAACTTCATCTCGGAGCTTCCGGCAGATGACATTCTACTACAACCTTTTCCTATGACACTTCCGGCCGTTGATTTCGACCAGCCGGCATCCTCAGTGGAGATATCAGCCGCCGTTAGCCCCTTATCTGAAGCCGCCGATATTCCTACTCAGCAAACAGTCGAAGAACGTGCGCTCAACAAGTTTTCGGAAGAGGCTTTGTTTGATCATGTTGTCGACGTCAACTCGCTTGTCGGATCGGCGTGGGATACCCTCAAGACTCACATCAGCTCCTCCCTGGAAAAGCTGCAGCATGCCTCATACAGTGCTCTCGTAGCACAGCTGAAAGGTCTTTCGCCGCAACAAGTAGCAGACAGGGCCCTCATCACGTTGAAGGGCATGTCTGAGGGTAGGCATCCCGCTACCAGCATCGATACCCTTTGTTTCGTCCATCTCATCTACTCGATCTCGCTCGTCGTCCACGAAGATGGTGCTCGGGACCGCTCCAGGGAGCTTTTCGCTCAAACATCTTGGTACAGCAATGCGCTCCCTGAGTGGGAGCAATCAGACTATCTTCGAGTGGCATCAGCGGTCTGGCAGCCCTTGGATCTATCTGCCGGGGAGCTGGGTGGCGTCACATCAAGAAAATACGCGGGTGAAGTTTCTCGGTCGTCGAGCAAAAAGGGCAAAGAACGGGATTCTGGTCTGTCGACATATCAATCTGAACCTGGACAAGATAAATTACTGGAGGTGGCAATGTTCTTCCTAGATGGTACGTATACACTGGCTCTTTGGCTGGTTAACAACTGCTTACCCTACACTACAGAGTTGGACTATGCTGTTCTGTCTAGCGGGCAACCCGAGTCGGGCGAAGTCTTGACCTCGCTACTTTGGGCACAGCATTGGCAATGCAATACCAGTCGGGCTCCATTGAACGGTGCACTATCTGCAAGCTTCAAAGGAATTCGTAGCAAACTCAACCAAGACTTCCCTCACGCCGATGGTCTAAGTGCAAAGTTGAGGCGTATTCACAAGCGCATCAACGACGGCAGTATCCGGAGCGCCAGGCAAGCGGAGATGGAGCTCATGCAAGCCGGTAAAGTAAGTGTCGAGTATCGGGAAAGTTCTTACCGTATTATGCTAACACCTGGAGCAGGGGTCCATGGTGTTGCCGAACTACTTTAATCATTATGTTCCAAGTGTCAGGGCACAGTCAGAGGTCCTCTACGCCGATCCAGGGACTGTCCCGCGGATAAGCTATTACGCATACGCTATCAATCTGATGGAATCTATCATTCGCGGCATTTGCACAAAGGAGAGGCTGGAGAAGGCCGCTCGGGGCCCTTCCAAGATGACGAGTGAAGCGGCCCTCGATGATTTCATGAATCTGACAACGACCTTGGGCGACACAACTTGGGGTGATGTCCAGGCCACGATGACCGACGCGCCACTTGTCCCGGCGCCCTTGCCTGACATCGATATTTACATGGATGTAGACAGCAATGGCTTGTCGGATCACTTGACGATGTTCTTTGAGGATGGTGGGGTTCCGGCAGCGCCTGCCTTCCATACACCACCATCCGTGACACAGGCCAACGATGTGCCTGAAAATTTTGCGGTCAAAGTCCAGGAAGATCTCCCCTCGAGCTCAGCACCGAAGACAGAGGCTGAGGCCAACGAGAAGTGTGAGATCTGTGGATACCGGCCAAAAGGCCATCCTCAGTGGTTCAAGGGGAGCATGGCAAAGCACAAGAAAATGCAACACTCGACGGCGCCGCCCAAGATTTACAAGTGTCCGTTTCCAGGCTGCACAAGCCAGTACAAGAACCGCCTAGACAATCTCAAGCAGCACCAGCAAGACAAGAATCACTTTGTGGACGGGGAAACCGAGAGGAGACCAAGCAAGAGGAAGAAGACAGACTAGCGGAGTTTTGGGATATGTGTCCTTCGACAGTCGACTGTCGTCTGCCTGATAGAATGGGTTTGGTTTTCCGGAGTTAAATGGATGGATGTAAAGATACCACATGAGCGAACAGAGCCTAGGTTCTTTCTTTGTTCTTTTCTATTTTGATTTCTTTTATCGTGGTTAGGTGGGACACTGTATACTATACCCTCAACGTTTGGACTAATGGCATTCGATGACGGAAAGAGAAGATGACATTATAACAAGATCATACAAGAGGAACTGGGATATCAGTCAATTATGTCAACGTTGTGTGCGTGGCTTTCTCAATGATCGCAATTACATGCTTCACCACTGTCACGTGCCTGAGAGGGGTTTTTCACTCCGAATCAAGTCCGACTGCTGAGCTGCTCCCTCTTTTTCAGTGTTTTGCAATTTTGAATAAAGCTGCTGCAAAGAGGCCTGGTGCATTGCTTTGATCAGCTCAGATGAGCAACATGTCCCATGTGCTATCGTGGTATCTTATCGCATTGAGAGGAGCAACTCGAATATGTGCCTAATCGAGATCTCGAGCAGTCAGCAGAAAGGATGGCAATGAAAGGTGCTTTGGGCCGTGCGAAGGGGCCAACTTGATGGAGTACGGGTTGATGATTCTACGTTAGCTATAGTCACTTATCACTGGAACTAGTTTGTAGCCCTGGACGATTCGAGAATCCTAACTTGAGACGGAACGAAGATTTTAAGATATACATGTATACTAGTGTGCACTAAATGCTAATTATCCAGAGAAATATTCGAAAAGGGTGAGCCTTTTCTAATCACCTTTGGTCAACTTGGAATATACCAAACACCAGATAAAACTAACTTGTTCCTAATTATTGATATTACACTTGCCATACTGCTGATGACTATTTATCCGAAGACCGAAAAAATAAGCATATAAACGCATGGCTTCCATTCAAGAATCACCATACGGAGGTACAACATCCGGCAACCTGAGCTTGAGGAGCCTTGGACATTGGCATAGATGTCATTCACCTCGGTGAAGTCGGTGTAGGCAATATGTAAACACGCCACTTTTTTGATAGCCCAGCCTTGAGCAGGGATCGGACCTGGTCCATACCTAAGGATACATCATTGGGACTGGCGGAGGTAGGAACCCCCCCACTAAAAAAGCACCACGAAAAGCACAGACAGGCCACCCAGCTCTCACTCACTATCCGGTCTCGATTTTGTATCATTTTCGCAGGTGCCGGGGGTGGGTTGTAAGGCTGATTTGCGGGCTGCTCCAGGGGGAGCTTGGTGCTGTAGCGAGCCGTCGAAACCCCCCGTACTGTAAGGTAGCTGCATGGGGTGCGGGACGGGAACGCCCTTGTGAATAAGGTAAGGTAGATAGTCCAGTGTTTCCGTAAGGCGAGTTACGGAATAGGGGCTTCTTCACCTATAATTTGTATCTCGTACCTCGCGTGGCCTTGAAGAAACCAACAGTTTTAAAAGGCATGACATGCAGAACCTAAACTTACCTTATTCTTCTCGAATCGTACTGTTCAGAGATTCGGGGGTTGTGGAAGGGGACCTGAACAGTTGGAGGGGGCGTGGGCGTGTGGTCTGGTCGAGGTCCCCTGGGGCCCCAGGAGGGGAGCTTGTACCTGCAAAAAAGGTGGTACAAGCGCAATCTGGGTACCTGAGGTGTTTACGGATACTTTAAGGTAGGTACTCAGCGGTGGTGCTCCAAGATGGGTGGCTTATCTAATCGATTATGCCTTCAAGGAGTGCGGATAGAAAAAAGCAAGTGCAACAAGTCACGTCCAGCGCAACGCAGCGCAGCACAGCGCCGCGCGCCTCAGCTGTCAGGTCAGAGAGGTGTCGAGCCAGCGCAAAATGACTTTTGGAGCCTCAAGTGACACTTTTCCCACCCACTCGGACACTCCCGCCATCTTGCAATTTTTCCAATCTCACGCCTCTGTTCGGGACGTGGGTAAACGCCAGGAGCTGTCACCCTCCTTTTTACTCTCTACGTGCACCTGGGTGCCTACGAGGTAGTGGATGGAGTATCCGTACCTTACCTACGGATAGAGTCAAGGTCAATCAATCTTTTGAGCCTCAATTGTAGAAGTGCACCACTGTGGATTCATTCATCCCGTGTTTGCGCTTTGGACCGGCTGAACGCGCGCAAGTTCTTTAATCCGATATTTTGCTTGCTCTCGTGTTCACCCTTGACGAAACACGTTGCCTTTCTGGCTCTGTTGTTTTTTCTTTTCTTTTTTCTTTTCCCCTCTCCGTCTCACGCGCTGACGAACGCCAGCACTGCCAAGCGGGCGGTTACAAAAAGAAGTCGGCGCAGCCAACAATGAAGTGGAAAAAGGGGGCCGCTCAGTCCATTCTTGATGACATCACCGCTGGATTATAGTCACGTGCTACATGTCAATCCAGCCAATGCCAGCTGGCCCAAAGCCCCTTCGAGGGGGCGAAGGGGAAGGGGGTCCTTCCCCTCGAGTCTTGACTCCTCAGGCTCCGATCCCGATTCTAACCCTTCCCTTCCCTTGAGTTTGGCCGTCACCGCCCCGTCCCTTTCCTCTCTTTGATGCGCGCCCGCCCCAAAAAAAAATAGTTTGGGTGCACCTTGAGGAAACCTGAGGGCCCGCGCCACAGAAAATTTCTCTCCTGGTCGCCCTTTCAGCTTTACCTTAGGCTTCCCCTTCCCTGTCTTCCCTCCTGGTCCTCACTGTTCTTTCCATCGCTCTTTGGCTTTCTGTGAGGGTGTGCTTTGCTGCTGCCACTGGGCTCTCTGGCCTTTTCCCGCCAGTCCTTTCTGACTTGACACGGTCCTGGGTCCAGTCCCAAGTCAAGTCCAAGTCCACGTCCCTCCCCCAATCCGCCCAGGTCTCTTCCATGTCCGCCGCCCTTCTCTTCCTCGCACACCACCCTTCACACCTCGCATGTTTGCTCTCCCCTTCTTTTCTGTGCACACCTCCCAGAACCCACACACACTCCACGCCTCTCCCTCCCCCCAATCCCATTATCGACACCCCCAGACCACATTCAAGGGTTCGTTTGTTGCATCCTTTTGAGCATCTCTGGGATTCGGGTTACGATAGCGGAGGCTCAGCGACTTTGAGCCAACGACTCCGACGTTCAAAGTCGAAACTCCACGCGACTGTCCATCCGTTGATTCTGACGATACCCTCGCCAGACACGTTCTCCCCCGAAGCCTCGCCTCGCCTCGGCGGGTGAACGACTCTCCCCTCACCCTCACCCTCACACACACGCACACGTCCGACCTCGCGCTCCTTCTTTTTCGCCCTCCTCGCCTCCCTCCCTCATCTCCATCAAAGGCTTCGACCACCCTTCTCTCGGCACACAATGTCGAGTCTGGGGCAGTCGGGAAATAGCCACCCAGGCCTCGCCTTTCCCCAGCCGGGTAGCCTTCGTCGAAGTCATGGCGGCCCAGGCGGCTTCCCGCCCCTGCAACACGCGAATCCTGCCCAAAAGCCATCGCCAGGCCCTCACAACGCGTCCCCTTATCAACAACAAGCATACACGCCTCAGCAGCCGCCCCAGGCTCAATATCCTCATCACCTCTTCCAGACACCGACGCCCGTCAATGGCAACGTCAACGGAACCTCGCGTCCCCCGAGCCACGTCCCAAATGCCGCCGCCCTGGGAGCACGCCAGAGGGGACCGCCCCAAAGGCAGCAGATGGGCCAGGGCGGCCCCAATCTGTTCCTCCCTCTAGGCAATCAGCATGGCCTCGGTCAGCAACAAGGACTCGGTCAACAACAGAGCTTGGGTCAACAGCAGGGTCTGGGAGGTCAACAAAGCCTCAGCCATCAACAGGCTCTCGGTCAGCAGCAAGGCCTGGGACAACATCAAGGCCTTGGCCAGCAGTCTGCCCTCAGCCAGCAAGGGCTCGGCCAGCAGCAGGGCTTGAGCCATCAGCAGAGCCTGGGTCAACAGCAGGGACTCGGCCAGCAGCAAGGTCTGGGTCAGCATAGTCAACATCAGCAGCACCAGCACCAGCACCAGGCACATCAACAACACCAGCAGCATCAGCAGCAACATCATCAGCAACAACATCAACAGCACCAGCAGAGCCTGACTCAACAGCAGACACTGGCGCAGCAGCAACAGCAACACCAGCAATCTCTTAGCCAGCAACAAAAGCTGAGCCAGCAGCAAAGTCTCCATCAGCAGCAACAGGCTCAGCAGCAGCAGCAGCAGCAGCAGCAACAACAGCAACAGCAGGCGCAACAACAAGCCCAGCAACAAGCTCAACAGCAGGCCCAACAGCAGGCACAACAGCAGGCTCAGCAACAAGCCCAGCAACAGGCTCAGCAGCAGGCTCAACAACAGGCTCAGCAGCAGCAGCAGCAGCAGCAGCAGCAGATCAAGACTGAGCCAATCGTGCCGCAGCATACCCCTCAAGCCCAGACTCTGTCACAGCCCACGCCTCCCACAGTTCAACAGCAGCTGCCGCAGGTTTCCCAGGTCCAGCAGGTGCCTCAGCAAGTCCAGCAAGTTCAGCAGGCCCAACAAGTGCCTCAGGCTTCTCCAGTCCAGCAGCAGGTTCAGCAGCCTGCTCAGGCCCGACCCGAGACGCCTGCCCAGGCTAGCGATCACCATGGGGAAAGTATGGAGGTTGATGCGTCCCTGGCCGAGGGTGATGATTCCCTAGAGCCAAAGATGATTGATGGGGCGCCATTCGTTCCTCGGACGCCCATGGGAGAGATGATGTCTGCTCCTCCCGAGGGAGGCAGCTTCCCAACCTTGGAGGCGGTGCATAAGAGCGTTCTCGCATACTGCACATCTGTCGGTTACGCAATCGTCATCGGCCGCTCCAAGAAGACAGTCCCTGGGCTCAAAAAGGTTCTGTTCGTGTGTGACCGGGCAGGCAAGCCTCCAAGTCGCGTCAGCCCCGAATTCCGCAAGCGCAAGACGTCATCGCGTAAATGCGACTGCCAATTCGGCTTCTTTGCCATCGAGCAGCGGACCCAGTGGACGATTCGATACCGACCGGATCCTCAGCATCTGCAACACAACCACGGCCCTAGCGAAAGCCCGCTCCTCCACCCAGCAGCTCGCAAATTAGACAGCAAGATGGTGGCCGCCGTCAAAGCTCTCAAGGAGAATGGTGAGCCGGCAAAGACAACACCACGAGAAAGAGCAGCCGCTGACTCTTCGACAGGGGTTAGTGTGAACGAGACACTGGAGATACTGCAAGGCGAAAATCCTCACGTTCCCCTCCTCCCTCGCGACATCTACAATGCTAGAGCTGCAATCAATCGCAACCCGCAAAAGGTGGCTACGGGATTGGCAGAGAACAGACCGGCCATATACAGCAAACCACACCCCACGGCAGAAGAGAGGATTCGGGCCGATCTCAGAAAGGAACTCGCCAAGGCACGCGAGGATTTTGACAAGTACAAGGAGGACAAACAAAAAGAGGTGGACGAGTTGAAGAAGAAGCTGGTGGAAAAGGACCAGATCATTGAAAGGTTTGAGATGTTTATCGACATTTGCAATCAACGGGTCATGGTTCAACGGGAGAGGCTCGGCGGCCCAGAAGGATCTGGCAACAACGGCACGTAGTGTACGGCCGTGGACGGACGGGATTCAGCAGAGGGTATCCTTGCATGGCGGATCGGGATCGGGAAACTGGTTTGAGAAGGGGCTTGTACGATGCTTTCCTTTCTGCGTCGCGGAAGCATGGCTGTTGGTATGCCGAAAGTGCAAGGCAGGATGGAATCAGGTGTTTGAACGGGGCGGAGTCGACTATTGGTTGTGTTCTGAGGTCGGTCCCATTAGAGGCTGGGGTCATCAGGCAGTTTTTTGTCCTTTGTTATTTTCTTTCTGTCTATCTGGAAGTCCGGGGTTGCATTGGGTGGGATTCAACCAGCAAACTATCGCGAACATGACTGAAGCAAGCATTCAACTTTTGACCATGTTACTTGATGCAACTTTACGTGACATTGACAGGCTGCGGGAAGTCGCGTCAGGAACGTCAAATACCTGATGTCAAGACAGTACTACGGCGTAGTGTGCCGTGCAGACACGTGAAAGCCTTGGCCGCTGCAAATAGCAATCAGAAGGGACGGGACGTGGGATACGAATTGAGGCAATGGACGGCATCTTGAGGTAGGATATCGAACAAAGTAAAGTGAGGTGAAGTAGTGGTAAGGTAGTGGGGCAAGGGCGCGCGCGGGCTGGGCGGGAAGCTGCAGCTTGAGCTATCCAGGGGTCGCTGCTAATTAAGAGGCGATTTTAAGAGTAATTTTGGATCCCAAGGATAGCGGGCGTGGGCGTTGGATGTGGCAGATTGGATGGCCATTTCCGTACTGGTAGCATTTAAACGGGCCAGGGGTCTAGTGATAGTCTGGTGATGGCGATTTGTGAAGAGAATAGGAGCGGAAAATCATTTCATTCATCATATACTATTACTCTCGACTTGTGAGGCAAAATGGTGTTGATGGGTATTCTGCAAGCTGTAGCCTGTAGGTAGCTTAAGTATTCGGACGCGTCGTTGGCTGCATTACCTAAGACATGCGGGCATGTGAAGAAAGAACAGTTGTTGTTTCTGAGGTACAGATATGCAAGCCCACCACCTAGGTAGTGAAGGGGAGGGGCTTGTTGCTGCTGCTGACTGTTTTCTGTCCCCATCTGCGGACATGCACAGGGAGGGGACCCTGATGCAGATTTATGCCTGGTGCAGTGGTGCAGGTGAAATGTACAGACGGGGACGTGTGATGGCCAGCGTGTCTGAGCTCCTCTTATCCCCCCTTTGACAGTATGCATTGCCAGCACAGGAGAGAAAAAAAAAAAGAGGACTTGGTCGCGGTAGATCAGAGCTTTGATTTGGCAGAGAAAGAGGGTACGACCAATCAAATGACTCCCGCAGTCCCGGGTGGATACTCCGTACGGTCTACGTACAGTCGACGTACCTGAGCTTGAGTGGCCAGCAAACCTCCTGACACATGCTGTCGCGACAAGGGTCCAGCCTGGTCGCGTTAAAACTCGCAGACATTGGATCTCAGGGAAAGGAAAGGACCACCGCCCTGGAGCAATGTACCTTTTCCCGCCGTTTCCTGTGTAATTGTACACTACTCGCGGGAATGCTCCATTGCACTTGCACAAGAAGTTCCCAAACGAACGTGAAAGTGGAACCCGTGGACAAGTCAAGCCGTCCGGGGACTCTCCAGTAATTCGTCTGGAAAGTCAACATTGCATTGCAGCAGACCGGGCACCTCACCTCCGACCTACCTACCTTATTACATAGTTGCATTTCGTAGACTCATCCCACGACAAGCCCCCGAATTTGCGCTGCGCATCAAACTCGCTGTCGCAAATAATCCTCGACTACCAAACGACGACAACGGGACGACGAGCACATCTAGGTTCCCAAACGCGATAACTACTTTCTCGTTCCACTCGAGGATACCACAACTCTCCTTTAGCATTTTCCGTTCTCTCGCTTCTCTCCGTTTCGCTCCTCGGCACACCACGACTCGTCCATCTTGCGGCCGACAGTCATCGCCCCTGAGGTTGCCCTTTTTGACCTGAAAGACACACTGTCCACCCGTCCACGTTACCGTCTATCCGTCGTACCTACGATGATGCCGACCTCGACACTGTAAATATCGTCCTTCTTCGTCAGAAACCACATACCACATACCCCGAGCCGCCATGGAGGTGGCCTCCACCCCGATCCCGGGCGCGAACGGCGTCGCCTCGCCCACCGCCGAATCTTCGATCGATCCGAGCCGCGTCCTCGACCACATTGCTCTGGTCTGCCAGATAGCTCTCGGAGCGACCAACGAGGACCTCGAAAGCCCCGGGAGCTTGCTTCACAAGCATCGCTACTCTGATACTGTCCAGCGCTGCACCCGCTTCGCTACCGATACCCCGAACGCCCTGTACATCCAGAAAGACATTTTACCCGTTTCTACAATACAGAATGGAACCGACGACTCAAGTTCGTTCAACCCGCGCGAGGCAGAACTCTTGACGGCTTGCATAGGCACCGCTAACCGCTTGAGTGTAGAGTCTCCATCCTACACATACTCCCTGACGACCGAGATCTCTTCGTCTCCCACGACCGTGTCATGCCTGGTGCTGCTCAAGCAGCGCCCCGGCCCGATCGACCCCTCGCTGCCGCTCACTTCTCAGATACTCTTGACTAATCTCCCAGGCCCTGCGACCCTGAATGCCACCGCCGGCGAGCAAGGCCCCTCCACTTCGCCCTTTGAGATCCTGCACTCTTATGTTCATAATGCGCTTGCGCCATACTTTGATGCCAACACCCGAAGCCAGATCACCAATGGCGCCAGGGGCAGGGCGGATGTGGACTCCAAGACGGGAATTCCCGTCACGAAGAAGAGATGGAACGACTTGGAGTTGAGCTTGCTTCACCTCCAGCAGAACGTCGAAATCCCAGAGGTCTCCCTCATGTTCCACACAATGGTACAGAACGCGCTGGAAGAGGCCGATTCGCGACACTCGAAACCCACACTTGATCTCATCCCGGGCACCGTGCTCTCCGACAGTACCTTTCTCAACAGCTTGCAGAACAATGTGAACAGCTGGATTAAGTCGATCCAGGTCATTACGAGGATGACCAGGGACCCCGCCGACAGCGCCAAGGACTTCAAGTTCACGGCCAGTCAAGAGGTCAACTTTTGGCTTTCGATGGAGTCTGCATTGGAGGGGATCGAAGGACAGCTCCGTAGCGAGGGGGTCCTCTTGACTCTTGAGATTCTCAAGCACGCCAAGCGTTTCCAGGCGACTGTCAGTTTCACGGCCGATACCGGCTTGAAGGAGGCCATGGAGAAGGTCCAAAAGTACAACCAGCTCATGCGAGATTTTCCGCTCGATGAACTGCTTTCCGCCACCTATCTATCCAAGGTTAAGGATGCCATTGTGCAGATCTTTGGCCATCTGAACAGGAAGCTCAGAATCTGCCCGTACCCCATTCGGAGAGCTCTCCCTTTGGTCGAAGCTATTTCTGGAGACTTGGACGAGGTGCTGCATCGGCTTTTGCCCGGTACGGAGCTTGTAAACCTCGACTACACTGAGTTCAAGGCCATCATGAAAGCAAGCGACGATATCTTCACTACATGGGACGAAAGCATCAAGGAGTTTACCAACGTCGCCCGTGAGGTAACGCGCAGGAGAAACGAAAAGTTCATCCCCATCAAGGTCAACCCGAAGCATGCAGAGCTTCAAGGCCGTCTCAAGTACGTCAGCACATTCCGCGACAATCATGAGCAGCTGCAGCGGACTATTGTCAATGTCCTTGGTCCCAAGGCTACCGTGAGCGGCTTGACGGAAACAACCAACACCAACGGCGTAGTCGTTGTTGAAGAGATGGGTGATGTGGACGCCGTCGAAGAAGTCAAGCAGGCCTGGGAGGCGTTGAAGAACGTCGACCTCTTGGATGTTTCACCTGAGGGCACCGAGAGATGGGCCAAGGCTGAGAACATGTACAATGAGCGAACTTCTCGGGTTGAAAACTCCATCATTGCGCGCCTGAGAGACCGCCTGGCGACGGCAAAGAACGCCAACGAGATGTTCCGTGTCTTCTCCAAGTTCAATGCTCTTTTTGTGCGCCCCAAGATTCGTGGTGCTATCGCCGAGTACCAGAACCAGTTGATGGAGCACGTGAAACAAGCCATCCACGGTCTTCACGAGCGCTTCAAGCAACAGTATGGCCACTCCGAGGCCCACGCCATGGCCCAGTTGCGTGATTTGCCGCCTGTTTCTGGTGCTATTATTTGGGCGCGACAAATTGAACATCAGCTCGACAACTACATGAAGAAGGTCGAGGACGTGCTGGGTTCCGAGTGGGCCATCCACGCCGAAGGTCAGAAGCTGCAGAGCGAAAGCAATCTCTTCCGGAAGAAGCTGGACACGCAAACCATCTACAAGGCTTGGCTCGACGATGTTCAGCGCCGTCAAATTTCCATTTCTGGCTTCCTCTTTGATATTCGTCGTCAGAGATCCACGGGCAACAGCTACGAACTCATGGTCAACTTTGATCCTCAAGTCATCACCCTTTTCAAAGAGACGCGTAACCTCATGTGGCAAAACTATGCTGTCCCCCATTCAATCAACAACGTGTCTAAGGATGCCAAGCGTGTCTACCCTTTTGCAGTCAGTCTCATGGAGAGCGTTCGTACCTTCTCGCAGACGATGCGACAAATCTCCGAGATGGGCGAAGAAGCCGTGCTTGTGTATGGATACAGAAACGACGTCTACGCTCTGGTGTCTAGAGGAGTACCTCTCCGATGGGAGTCATTTGTTAACTCTCACGAGATCTTCTTTTCTACCAAGAACAATGCTACCTTGCCTAACGTGTCCGAATTTGGGCTCTCCAAGCCGTCTGAGAGCAAGCATAGCCTCTTCATTCGAGAGTTTGCCGCGGCCGTGTCCTTGCTCCAGGCCAAGACCGCTTCACTGGCGTCAATTCACGCGACCGTGGAGAAGGCGCTTATTGAGCTCAACACTTGCCCTTATGAAGCCAGCGCCTTCACTTCACGCTTGGAGACTATCCAGACTGCTGTCGATCAGCTTAACTTGGAGCAGTACGTCAACTTGCCGTACTGGGTCGACATGATGAACCAAAAGCTCAAGGAGGTGCTTCTTACTCGTCTGCAAGACGCCATCCTGGCTTGGATTAATGCCTTTGAGGACGACTATCTTGACGATGGGCGCCGCAAACAAGTGACTGAGAATGGCGAAGAGGCTGTGCAAGAAGGACCTACAATCAAGCGTCTAATCCTCGAGTTGTCCATGCGGAACCAGGTGATCTACTTGGACCCTCCACTGGAATACTCCCGCTCGAGCTGGTTCGTTCAACTCCACGAGTGGCTCGGAATCGTCTGCAATCTCAAGAAGATCAAGGCCACGCGATACCAAATGACTTTGACGACTACCACGTTAGACGAACCACACTTTGACGACCTTCCCAGCGATTGTACCGACTTGCTCAGCCGCGTATACGTCTCTGTCGAAAAGAAATTGCAGGAGATCGGCTCTTACGTCGACAAGTGGCTGCAATTCCAGTCCCTCTGGGATCTTCAGTCTGAACAAGTCTATGAGGCTCTGGGAGATCAGCTTGCGAGATGGCTGCAGCTGCTCCAGGAGATCAGAAAGACGCGGCAGACTTTTGACACGCAAGAAGTTAGCCGGCAATTCGGCCACATCACGATTGACTACGATCAGGTCCAGACAAAGGTCAATGCCAAGTACGACCAATGGCAGCACGAGATCTTGATGAAGTTCGCTAGCAGACTCGGCAACCGTATGCGTGAAGTCCACGCCGAGATTGAAAAGGCTCGCCGCGATCTTGAGAGCCAAGGTCTCGATGCATCGTCCACTGCACAAGCCGTCCAATTTATTACTGTTGTGCAGGCTTGCAGACGCAATGTCAAGCTCTGGGCTCCTGAGATCGACATGTTCAGACAGGGCCAGTCTACCCTCGTGCGCCAGCGCTACCAATTCCCCAACGACTGGCTTCATATCGAGCAGATTGACAGCTCATGGGAGTCTCTTACTGAGATTTTGGAAAAGAAGTCCAAGATCGTCCAGGACCAGACTGACGCCCTGCGATCCAAGATCATCGCCGAGGACAAGATTGTCAATGACAGGATTGCCGAGGTCGCAGTGCAATGGAACGACGAGAAGCCCGTTTCTGGCACCACTCAGCCTGATGTTGCCACCGCAACTTTGAAGACGTTCGAGACCAGAATCTCCAAGCTGCAATCCGATTTTGAAATGGTGGCCAAGGCGAAAGAGGCTCTCGATATTCCCACCTCCGCGGACACCTCTCTCGGTACAATTTTGGAAGAAGTCCAGGACTTCCAGTCCGTTTGGTCCAACCTTTCTACCATTTGGGCGAGTCTCAATGAGACGCGAGAAGTCCTGTGGACTGCTGTCCAACCCAGAAAGATCCGGTCCAAGATTGACGACCTCATCAAGAGCACCAAGGAGATGCCTAGTCGCATGAGACAATATGCCGCCTTTGAGCACGTGCAGACCATCCTTCGCAGTCTGCTCAAGGTCAACACCATTCTTTCTGACCTCAAGTCCGAGGCTATTCGAGACCGCCACTGGACCAAGATTTACAAGCAGATCAAGCCTGGTAAGCGATACTCACCAGTGTCGATGACTCTTGGCGATGTTTGGGACCTCAATCTTGTCGCTACCGAGGTCATTGTCAGGGACATCATTGCTCAGGCGCAGGGTGAGATGGCCCTGGAGGAGTTCCTGAAGCAAGTCCGCGAGACGTGGTCCAACTATGGGCTGGAGCTCGTCAACTACCAGAACAAATGCCGACTCATTCGCGGTTGGGACGATCTGTTCGCCAAGTGCAGCGAAAACCTGAACTCATTGCAAGCCATGAAGCACTCGCCTTACTACAAGGAGTTCGAAGAGGAGGCGTCCTCCTGGGAAGACAAGCTCAACAGAGTGCATGTCCTCTTTGACGTCTGGATCGATGTTCAGCGTCAATGGGTCTACCTTGAAGGTGTCTTCACTGGCAATGCCGATATCAAGCACCTTTTGCCAGTGGAGTCCTCGAGGTTCCAGAACATCAACAGCGAGTTTTCTGCCGTCATGAAGAAGGTCTACAAGCAGCCTTACGTACTCGACGTCTTGACCATTCCCAACGTCCAGAAATCTCTCGAGAGGTTGGCTGAGCTCCTCAACAAGATCCAAAAGGCTCTTGGTGAATACCTCGAGAAGGAACGTGTCTCTTTCCCTAGGTTCTACTTTGTCGGTGACGAAGATCTTCTCGAGATGATCGGTAACAGCAACGACACCCTGCGTATCGCGAAGCACTTCAAGAAGATGTTTGCTGGTCTGTCGGGACTGATTATGGACGATGAGACTATCATTTCTGGGTTCACTTCGAAGGAGGGTGAGGCTGTGCGTCTCAAGAAGGAAATTTCCCTCGCCAAGACGCCCAAGATCAACGACTGGTTGGCTCTACTGGAGAGTGGCATGAAGAACACGCTGGCTGAGCTCCTCGCGGAGGCTGTCGAGCAGTACACTCCTATCTTTGAATCTGAGAAGATCGACAAGGAGGCGATGGATGCGTTCATGGAAGCCTTCCCCAGTCAGATTGTCGTTCTAGCGACACAAGTCGTCTGGACGACATCCGTCGAAAAGTCTCTCGTTGACGGAGGAAAGTCACTGCAATCTCTCTACGAGCTGGAGGTGCAAGTGCTTCGCCTTCTCGCTGATACTGTCCTGGGTGATCTTGAGGTCATTCAGCGCAAGAAGTGCGAACAGCTCATCACCGAATGTGTGCACCAGCGCGACGCCATCGAGAAGCTCATCAGCCTCAACGCAACCTCACCTACTCACTACTGGTGGCTGCTACAGATGCGCTACGTCTACACTCCCGAGGGCGACTTCCCCAATCGTCTGCAGGTGAAGATGGCCAATGCCAAGCTCAGCTACGGCTTCGAGTATCTCGGAGTCCCGGAACGCCTCGTTAGAACACCTCTCACAGACCGATGCTTCCTTACTCTTACACAAGCCCTCGAGCAAAGATTGGGTGGATCTCCCTACGGTCCAGCCGGAACGGGTAAGACGGAGTCAGTCAAGGCCCTTGGTCTCCAGCTCGGTCGTTTCACTTTGGTCTTCTGCTGTGACGACACTTTCGATTTCCAGGCCATGGGCCGTATCTTCCTCGGTATCTGCCAGGTCGGAGCTTGGGGATGTTTTGACGAGTTTAACCGTCTCGAGGAGAGAATTCTCTCCGCTGTCTCGCAGCAAATCCAGAATATTCAGCTTGGCCTGAAGAAGGGAGCCGAAGACGACAAGGCCCAGACCGAACTGGTTGGACGCCAGCTTCATGTCAACGCCAACACTGGCATCTTCATCACCATGAATCCGGGCTATGCCGGCCGTTCCAACCTTCCCGACAACTTGAAGAAGCTGTTCCGCAGTGTTGCCATGTCTAAGCCTGACAAGGAGCTTATTGCCGAAGTCATGCTGTACTCTCAAGGTTTCAACCAAGCCAAGCAGCTATCGAAGCACACGGTTCCTTTCTTCGACCAGTGTGCCGCCAGACTGTCCAAGCAAGCTCACTACGACTTTGGTCTTCGTGCCTTGAAGAGTGTTCTCGTCAGCTCTGGAGGTCTTAAGCGTGCAAGACTTGTAGAGAGCGATGGCAGCATTGGCGCTGAGGAGGTCGTTGAGCCCGAAATTATCGTGCAGAGCATCCGCGAAACTATCGCCCCCAAGCTTATCAAGAGCGATGTGGAGATCCTCGGCGAGGTCGAAGAAGACTGCTTCCCTGGCGTCAAGTACGTACCAGCCAATTTGCAGGCCCTCGAGGAGGCCATCAGGACGCTCGCAGACGAAAGAAAGCTGGTGGTCAACGACACTTGGATGACAAAGGTCCTTCAACTCTACCAGATCCAGAAGATCCACCACGGTGTGATGATGGTTGGTAACTCCGGTACTGGCAAGTCTGCTGCATGGACTCTTCTGCTCGACGCTCTCCAAAAGGTCGAGGGTGTTGAGGGCGTGCAGCACGTTATTGACTCCAAGGTCATGTCCAAGGAGGCTCTTTACGGAAACCTTGACTCTACCACGCGTGAGTGGACGGATGGTCTGTTCACTAGCATTCTGCGAAAGATTGTCGACAACCTTAGAGGCGAGGATTCCAAGCGCCACTGGATTGTTTTCGACGGTGATGTTGACCCCGAATGGGTTGAGAACTTGAACAGTGTGTTGGACGACAACAAACTTCTCACCCTTCCCAACGGTGAGCGTCTCAACCTGCCCGCCAACGTCCGCATCATGTTCGAGGTTGAGACGTTGAAGTATGCTACGCTCGCCACGGTCAGTCGTTGCGGTATGGTCTGGTTCAGCGAGGACACCGTTACGCCAATGATGATGCTTGAGCACTACCTCGGCACGCTCCGCTCTAAGCCTTTCGAGGACCTGGACGAAGACAGCGTCGCAGCTGGACAGAGCCCTGCAAAGGCTCTGGCCGTCCAGTCTCAAGTCGCCGATTTGCTCAACGCTTACCTCTCCGGGGAGGACTTCCTAACAGCTGCTCTCAAGGAAGCTGAGAGCTACAACCACATTATGGACTTCACTGTCGCTCGCGTCCTCAACACACTGTTTTCTCTCTTGAACAAGGCAGTCCGCGACATGATTGAATACAACGCTCAGCACTCCGACTTCCCCCTGGACCCTGAGCAGGTTGAAGCCTATATCGCGAAGAAGCTGCTCCTCGCTTTGGTTTGGGCCCTCACTGGTGACTGCCCTCTCAATGACCGCAAAGCGTTCGGAGATGCCGTCGGTGGTCTGGCCAGCTTTGGCAACGCGCCTCTTGATGGCACCAGCTCGCTCATCGATTTCGACGTGACTCTTCCCCAAGCCGAGTGGGCGCCGTGGCAGAACCAGGTGCCTACCATTGAAGTCAATACTCACTCCGTCACTCAGACAGACGTGGTCATTCCTACTCTCGATACAGTGCGCCATGAGGATGTTCTCTACTCTTGGTTGGCCGAGCACAAGCCGCTGCTGCTTTGCGGTCCTCCCGGTTCCGGTAAGACGATGACACTCTTCAGTGCTCTTCGCAAGCTTCCCAATATGGAGGTTGTCGGCCTCAACTTCTCCAGCGCGACTACTCCCGACCTTCTTATCAAGACCTTTGAGCAATATTGCGAGTACAAGAAGACCCTGAACGGAGTCATGCTTTCGCCTACACAGATTGGTAGGTGGTTGGTCATCTTCTGTGATGAAATTAACTTGCCTGCCCCCGACAAGTATGGAACGCAGAGAGCCATTTCCTTCCTGCGTCAGCTCGTTGAGCACAATGGTTTCTGGAGAACCTCGGACAAGTCTTGGGTCACTCTCGACCGTATCCAATTTGTCGGTGCCTGTAACCCTCCGACGGACGCAGGTCGTACACCCTTGGGTGCCAGATTCCTTCGTCATGCTCCTCTCATCATGGTCGACTACCCCGGAGAGCTTTCCCTGCTCCAGATTTACGGCACCTTCAATTCGGCTGTTCTCAAGATTATCCCATCCCTCCGCGGCTACTCTGAGCCACTCACGCAGGCAATGGTCAAGTTGTATCTTGAGTCGCAACAGCGATTCACGCCCAAGATCCAGCCTCACTACGTCTACAGTCCTCGTGAACTCACTAGATGGGTGCGCGGTATCTACGAAGCCATCCGGCCTCTGGAGACGTTGTCCATTGAGGGCCTTGTCCGTATCTGGGCGCACGAGGCCCTGCGCCTCTTCCAAGATCGTCTCGTCGCTGAGGACGAGCGCCAGTGGACCGACGATGCAGTCCGACGCATCGCTCTTGATCTCTTCCCTACTGTCGATGATCAAAAGGCACTTGGCGGTCCCATCCTCTTCTCCAACTGGCTGTCGAAGAACTACGTACCAGTCGACCGGGAGCAGCTTCGAGACTTTGTCAAGGCCAGACTCAAGACGTTCTGTGAGGAAGAAGTCGACGTACCTCTCATTCTCTTCAACGACGTTTTGGAACACGTGCTCCGCATTGATCGTGTCTTCAGACAACCCCAGGGTCATCTTATCCTTATCGGTGTGAGTGGTAGTGGAAAGACCACGCTCTCGCGCTTCGTGGCCTGGATGAACGGTCTCAAGGTCTTCCAGATCAAGGTGCACGGCAAGTACTCTGCCGAAGACTTTGACGATGATCTGCGCGATGTTCTCAGACGTTGCGGTTGCAAGGGCGAGAAGATTTGCTTCATCATGGACGAAGCCAATGTTTTAGATTCAGGCTTCCTCGAGAGAATGAACACTCTGCTCGCCAACGCCGAGGTTCCCGGTCTATTCGAGGGAGACGAGTTCGCCGCGCTCATGACGGCTTGCAAGGAGGGTGCTCAACGACAAAACCTGCACCTCGACTCGCCCGAGGAGCTATACAAGTGGTTCACGCAACAGATTGTCAAGAATTTGCATGTTGTGTTCACCATGAACCCGCCAGAGGGTGGTCTGGGATCCAAGGCTGCTACCAGTCCTGCCTTGTTCAACCGTTGCGTTCTCAACTGGTTCGGAGACTGGTCCGATCAGGCTCTCTTCCAAGTTGGCCATGAGCTCACCCAGTCCATGGATCTTGATCGACCCAACTTCCAGGCGCCTGATTCTATCCCCGTGGCGTACCGCGCCCTCAGCCTTCCCCCTACGCATCGCGAGACTATTGTCAACTCCATGGTCTACATCCACTACTCCCTCCAGAGATTCAACACCAAGCTCTTCAAACAACAAGGCAAGGTTACCTTCCTTACCCCCAGACACTTCCTGGATTTCGTTGCGCAGTATGTCAAGCTTTACAACGAGAAGCGCGAGGATCTGGAAGAGCAGCAACGCCATCTCAACGTTGGTCTCGAGAAGCTTAGAGACACTGTTGACAAGGTTCGTGATCTGAGGGTCAGCCTTGCCGAGAAGAAGTCTCAGCTCGAGAAGAAGGACGCCGAGGCCAACGAAAAACTGCAGCGCATGGTTGCAGACCAGAGAGAGGCCGAACAGAGAAAGAACACCTCACTGGAGATTCAGGTCGCACTCGAGAAACAAGAAGCTGAGGTGGCCTCGCGAAGAACAGTTGTGTTGGAAGACCTCGCCAAGGCTGAACCCGCCGTTGAAGAGGCCAAGGCCAGTGTTAGCAACATCAAGCGTCAACATCTTACCGAAGTCCGATCCATGGGTAACCCGCCCCAGGGTGTCAGATTGGCTCTCGAGTCTGTCTGTGCCCTGCTCGGTCATAAGGTCAACGACTGGAGAACGATCCAAGGTATTATCCGTCGCGACGACTTCATTGCCAGCATTGTCAATTTTGACAATGAACGCCAAATGACCAAGGCTCTGCGTACCAAGATGCGCAATGACTTCTTGTCGATCCCCGAATTCACTTTCGACAAGGTCAACCGCGCCAGTAAGGCCTGTGGTCCTTTGGTACAATGGGTTGAGGCACAGGTCCTGTACTCTGAAATTCTCGATCGTGTTGGTCCTCTGAGGGACGAAGTCGATGCGCTTGAGGAGACAGCTCTGCAAACCAAGGCGGAGGCCAAGGCTGTTGAGAACACTATCAACACCCTCGAGTCTAGCATCGCCCAGTACAAGACGGAGTACGCTGCGCTCATTAGCGAGACGCAAGCCATCAAGTCTGAGATGTCCAAGGTCCAGTTCAAGGTCGACAGGAGTGTCAAGTTGCTCGATAGTCTGTCGTCTGAGAGAGTCCGTTGGGAGGAGGGCAGCAAGTCTTTCGAGACCCAGATCAGCACGCTCGTTGGCGATGTCCTCGTCGCGGCTGCCTTCCTCGCTTACAGTGGTCTTTACGATCAAACTTTCCGAAAGTCCATGATGGATGACTGGTTGCACCAGCTGCAGCTATCTGGTGTACTATACAAGCAACACAACCCAGTCACCGAGTACCTATCGACTGCTGATGAGCGTCTCAGCTGGCAGGAGAACAGCCTGCCGGTTGACGATCTGTGCACGGAGAACGCCATCGTTCTCAAGCGATTCAACCGCTACCCTCTCATCATCGATCCTTCCGGCAGAGTCACCGAATTCTTGCAAAAGGAGAGCAAGGACCGTCGCTTGACAGTCACCAGTTTCTTGGATGACTCGTTCACCAAGCAATTGGAGAGTTCCCTTCGTTTCGGTAACCCCATCCTCATCCAGGATGCCGAATACCTCGATCCCATCCTCAACCACGTCCTCAACAAGGAATACCAGAAGACTGGTGGCCGTGTCCTCATCCAGCTTGGAAAGCAGCAGATCGATTTCTCGCCATCCTTCAAGATCTATTTGTCAACCCGTGACCCATCGGCAACCTTTGCTCCCGATATCTGCTCTCGAACCACATTTGTCAATTTCACGGTCACCCAGAGCAGTCTCCAGACTCAGTCCCTTAATGACGTTCTGAAGTCGGAGAGACCTGATGTCGATGAGCGGCGATCCAACCTCATCAAGCTTCAGGGAGAGTTCAAGATTCATCTGCGACAGTTGGAGAAGCGTCTTTTGCAAGCTCTCAACGAGTCCCGCGGAAACATCCTCGATGACGACAACGTCATTGAGACCCTGGAGACATTGAAGACGGAGGCTGCGGAGATTTCAGACAAGATGAGCAACACCGAGGGCGTCATGGCAGAAGTCGAAGAGATTACCCAGCAGTACAGCATCATTGCCCGCTCTTGCAGTACTGTGTTTGCTGTGCTGGAGCAGCTCCACTACCTCAACCATTTCTACCAATTCTCGCTTCAGTACTTCCTCGATATCTTCCACTCTGTTCTGCATGGCAACAAGAACCTCGCCAACGAGACGAACCACAACATTCGGCGAGACATCATTGTCAAGGATCTGTTCATCACCGCCTTCAAGCGGACTGCGCTTGGCCTGCTCCAAAAGGATCGGATCACGCTGGCCATGCTGCTTGCGCAAGCTTCGCCCTACAAGATGGACAAGACGCTGATCGATATCATCCTTGATGATCGCGTGGAAGGCAAGGATCTCTCTACCGACAAGGATGCCAAGGAAGAGGCTTTCACTCGTGCTGGTCGCATGAGCGTGCTCAAGGACAAGCTTGACGCTGTCTCGTCTGCCGACTGGGACAAGTTCCTGGCTGAGGAGCTTGCCGAGAACTTTGTTCCCCAGATCTGGGACGACAGCACGGAGGCCTTTGACCAGGCTCTGCAATCTCTGCTCCTTGTCAAGCTCTTCCGTCTCGATCGCTTCGTCCCCGCTGCCGAGCGATTTGTTACTCTGGTGTTTGGATCAGACACATTTGATGTTGTCGAGGATCTCAAGGAGACGGTTAGCCAGGTTCCCGCCACTAGACCGATTTCTCTGGTCTCTAGCCCTGGTTTCGATGCCAGTTACAAGGTGGACAACCTTGTCGAGAGGCTTCGCGTCAAGTGCACCAATATTGCCATGGGTTCCAACGAGGGTCTCGCGAGTGCCGACAAGGCCATCAACAACGCCGCGCAGTTGGGCAACTGGGTCTTGGTCAAGAACGTACATCTCGCACCTACATGGCTGCAGAGTCTCGAGAAGCGCATGGAGTCACTCAACCCCCACTCCGAGTTCCGCCTTTTCCTGTCAATGGAGTCGAGTCCCAAGATTCCCGTCAACTTGCTGCGGGCCTCCAGAGTCCTCATGTACGAGCAGCCCGCCGGTGTGCGCGCCAACATGAAGGACTCCATGTCTTCCTTGTCTACGAGAGGCGCCAAGGCACCTGTGGAGCGCACGAGATTGTATCTGCTGCTTGCCTTCTTGCATGCAGTCGTCCAAGAGCGTCTACGCTACGCCCCAAGCTTGGGATGGAAGGGCTTCTGGGAGTTCAATGACAGTGACGTAAGTTTAATATCCAAGAGCACATTCGAAGTAGACACAAGCTAATTTGCTCAGTACGAATGCTCGGCATTCATCATTGACACTTGGATCGAAAACGCTGCCGGCACCCGCACGAATATTGCACCTCAGAGCATCCCTTGGGAGATGATCCGCTACCTCGTCACGGAAACCTATGGTGGCAAGATTGATAACGAGGGAGATTTCAAGCAGCTGAACCAGCTGGTGCACTCGTTCCTGACGCCGTCTGCCTACGACGTCGGACACAAGCTTGTCGAAGGCACGGAGAACCAGGAGGGCAGCCTCGTTGTACCGTCGGGTACCTCTCTGTCGGACTTTATGGCCTGGATCCACAAGCTACCGGAGCGCGAGCCGCCTACGTACCTCGGCCTGCCCGCCAACGCAGAGAAGCTGCTCCTGGTCGGTCTTGGACGTAGCCTTATTGGTAACTTGAAGAAGGTCACGGAGTTGTTGGAGGAAGGGGAGCAGCTCATGGTTGAGGCCTAGTGAGCTACGCCTAAGAGAGTGAGGGTATGTGGAAGAGGATAGATAGAGGACGTTGACAATTCCCTGATTACAGGAATTGCTTCTTTTTCTTTTGTGTCAAGAGAGAGTGGGCAGAGAGTCCCGTCTTGATTGCGAGTGGTAAAGAGTGTGTGGCATCATTGCCGATTTTTCCTTGCTCGAGAAGAACTCGGCGGAAAAATGGGCGTGGAAATCATTGAGGATTGGAGTGGACTGCGTTGATGTTACAGATATTACTTATACACTGATACCCTATATTTCTTGTTGTTTTCCCTTATACTGGGCGAGCTGTATGTCCTTCTTGTGATGGCTTGGTTGACAGAATGCGTGAAGACTCGAGTTTCGTCGGTAATTGATCAATTTGTACTTTGAAGCCGCGATTTGCCTGATTAGTTATTCACTTCGCAACGACTCCACTGAAAGCGACGGTTGCAGTCCTTGAACAATTATGTAGAAATATCAATAGAGGTGCGCGAAGCTCAAGTTGCAGTACCTAGTTCACATGTCGAGAGATAAAGTGACTAACTACCCTGGATTGCGAAGAGAAGAGAGTATAGTGATGCATGCATGTACCCTTCGGAAGACGACGCGGATAAAGAAAGAAAAAAGGTCAAGGAATACCGTTGCAGTTAATGAAAAGGTCAATTTTGTTGAAGGTTAAGAAGGGGAAAAACAAAAACAAAAACAAAAAAAGTCAAATGATTGATTACTCGTAATCTGTGTTCAGATTACCGACGACCAACCTGGGACTCGAACCCAGAATCTTCGGATGAGTTTGTATTCCTCATAGGAATCCGACGCCTTAGCCATTAGGCCAGCCGGCCTGCCAGGATCTTATTTCTTGTTGAAGCGAGGGGCAGAAGTTGGGGCCTATGACTCGTTTGGAATGGTAAGCGGTTTGCTGTCTCCGTGTTGTGCGCGTGCGCAGTTTAGTGGAGTGCTTGTCCCCCTGTCTTTCCCTTTGAGTCCGCTGCGCTCGCGGGCGGGTTTGGCGGGGGGCTTGTCCTGCTGTAAGGTAGTGGGCTCAGTGGGGCTTTTTGGAGTCCAAGTTCGTTTTGCTGATGAGGTTTTCTGGCTGTGGTTTACAGAGGTCCACTGGCGGAAGGTCGTGTCGTGCGTGGTTGGTATATATATATATATTTTTTTTCATTCTTGAAAGCGCCCTGCGCGGACGGGAAAGAACAAGAAGAAGAAGTTGGGGAAGAAAGAAGAAAAAGAAAGAAGAAACCCAAGCGAAGAAGTGAAAGATGGACAGGCGACGGTAGCGGGTAGGAAAGATGGTAAGGCAAAGTGCAGCGGTCTCAAGCGAACCCCCCCAAGACTGTTTGGCATGATGTGGGAGAGGAGTCGCGCGGGTAGGCAGGCAACATGGACAAGTCGGCCCATATTCAATATGCAAAGCGAGAGCAAAGAATGGCAAGCGACTGCCTTGAGTCTTTATATTTACAATGTCATGGGATGAGAGCCTATGGTACAAACTTGCCTACAACTACATCTAATCCCATGACATGTCCTTCTACAAATACACTTTTGTTTCTTTCTTTTTTTCTTTCCATCTCTTCACCCAGGGAATCTCTCTCTCCTCATTGCCCCTCTCAAATCGTAACGTCGTGAATCTGCTTAACGGTATCATCCTTCTCAGCGGCATCTTCAGTAGTCTTCTCACTTTCCTCAGCAGCCTTGTCCTCAGCCTTGTCCTCGGCCTTCCTCTCAACCTGATTCGTCTTCTCAGCCGCCTTCCTCCCCATCTTTGAAAGCCCGTCTTCTCCGGCCCTACTAAAACATTAGTCTTCCTTTGCGCTTCGGCCTTGGCCCTCCACGCCTGCCACGCCTTGGAAGGCCAGACACACGGCCGTGGCGTAGTCGCCGTCGTGGCTGATGGAGACCAGCACCTCCTGCCCTGGCATGTCGTCGTGTGTGCCGCGCACGATGGCGACGGGCGGACCGCTTCCGTTGGCGGATGTGGTTGCCGCCTCACTGCCCTCGAGTTCTTTCGGCTCCTCCACCTGCTTGTTCTCCGCTCCCTGGCCCTTGGTCTTTCTCAGCTCTTCAGTATCCTGTAGCTTCTCGAATCGCTTCCGGACGATGGTGATGTCGTGCCATGATAGGTTTCTCGTGGGGTGGGCTTTGAATGTGGCTTCCTTGGCTGCGAATCTGAAACTTGTGAGCTTTTTGCACCCTCTCAATTGACCCGAGGAGAGAGAGGTGAATTCCGGGAATAGAGCTTACCTGCCAGCTATGAAGCTAGCCTTCTTCCAAAGCAGCGGGTTACGCTTCTTCAATGCCTGGAAGTCGTCGTCTTTGGAAATCGCGGTCGGCGTCGCTGAGACATTAGCCAACATCAAGTTGGCAGGGATTGCGAGGCGCTCATTCTCGGTGAGGATGCGACGGAGAAAGCTGGATTTCTTGTCGCTGGCCAGAATCCGGTAGATACGTGAGATTTGACATAAGTCAGTCCCTAGTTGCAAAGGGAAAGGAAACCCTCTGGGCGGCAGCATGATGAACAGTTTTGGGTATCAAAAACAGGTGGGGATCTTCAATTGGTATCCGTGATCTCAAGCTGCAACAATGGCAATTGATAGATTCACTGCAGGGGGGTTGGAGGTACCTAAAGTCGTTCCACCTTCAGCTCTGAGCTAGGTACCTCGCTACAACCTTAGCTTAGTTCGAACCGATAAACAAAGCTCGGGAACGATAAGGATAATGATAAGACCGTAGCTAC
The DNA here is from genome assembly GCF_027942845.1 of Colletotrichum fioriniae. NCBI lineage: Eukaryota > Fungi > Ascomycota > Sordariomycetes > Glomerellales > Glomerellaceae > Colletotrichum > Colletotrichum fioriniae. The sequence continues at coordinate 2,248,723 of NW_027076842.1, forward strand.
GTCATTCCTCCCCGGCCTCTCTTTCCTACCTTCAGCCGTATAACAAACAACATGGGGAATTATTGTGCTCTCCTTCGCATGCATGGCCATAAAAAATGCCATGTACATTCCATACCGAAAACAAATCAGTTGTCGCAGCAATCTCGGAACGAAAACAACTTTTTGACAACCATGACTCTGCCATGGGCGGCTTCTAGCCACACTTCAGCTCGACCTTCTCCCCTCGTGTAGTGAGGGATGCTTCTGTCGCGAGTACACGCCATTGCGCAGACTTTAATCTCGAGCCTCCAATGCGGATATAATGACATTTACTGGTCATCAGCAAGAAGGGGAGCGCGCTCCGAGTCGGCAGTGCGGCTTCTCCAGGGGTAGTCTTTGCCGGTCGCAGCCGGGTAGGCAATGACGAGAGTCGAAACGAACAACACAGCCATGATGGTGAAAGCAAAGATCCACTGGAAGGCGACGATTTGGCGACCGAACTGTGCAACGCCAAGGGCGGCGGACAAGACGCTGAGAGAAAAGCCCATGGTGTAATCCTGAAACATCATCAGTCAGTGAATTTCAGAATACAATGGGCATAGAATCGCTCTTACCTTGTAGGTGACGATGAAGAAACCTCCGTAAACCAGAATGGACCAGACGAAGATGTTGCCAAAGATGCGGGCAACGAGGTTGTGGGGGTGGGGAACCATGATGGCGCCGTTCCAGTAAATAGCCACGAACGTCCAGGCCAGAGGAGCGGAAACGACTGGCCAGTGGATGAAGCGAGGGTACGTGTTGTGGCGGAAGTAGAGCGACGACAAGTTGGCGAAGTTAACGATCAGGATGAACTCAGCCCAGCCGAAGTGGGAGCGCACGAACAACATGACAAAGGCGAAGTGCAAGAGGTTGTTGAAGATGAAGTGCGATCCGACGCTGGCGGCGGCGTTGACATAGTCGCTATTGCTCGAGAAAAGGTGTCCGACATAGCCGATTTGGAGGATGAAGAGAACGACCCTGAATGATGTTAGAAATGTTGTGCGCCTGAAAGGACGAGTCGGAATTACCAGTAGATGTCGATAATTGTGGAGTTCAGAGTGAAGGCAGTGCGGTAGAGGTAGTTTTGATCCCAAATTCTTCTCCGAATCGTGAAGCCATCATGGGGCTCATTGACGGTGTAGTAGACAGTGACGATGAAAGCCAAGAGCCAACTCAGAATAGTCAAGACCTTGTAGGTGGTGATGGAGGCGGCAGTATGAGACTCCTTCTTAGAGAAGGGGTTCACTGGAGGAAATGTCAGTCACTAACAAATAGTTGCATACACCGAGCAGGAATGGTAGCTTACGGGCGTGAATGCGCTCTGTTGCGGTAGGCATCTTGAACGATGATTGTCTTCCGGTATTGACTCCCAAGTGACGATACTTTTTGCGGTATTTGCAAGTCTTCTGGTGTTGCACAAAAAGTTGTTGATGACAGCAGAAGCTTGGAAGTAGCAGAAACGCCTGAGCTGAGGAGGGCAGCGGTGGCTTATAAGCGAGGGAAGCAGGAAGCAGGAAGCATGGGGTTGGTAGATGGGACGTTAAATCTGCGGGGAAAGCAGCTCGCCACAAGCACATTAGCGTGTAACGACTAACGCGGATGCAGAGAGAGGTTCCTTCCTTCCTTGCTGCAGCGGTCCTCGTCTTCCAGCGCTGGCTGTGGAGGCAAGAGGCAGGAGGACGGGGAGGAGGTATCTTTCCGGACCGAACTGCGGGACCTCAGTACCTAAGATACCTCACAGATTCCAGGCTGGGGCGGGAAACATGGACCATTGGACAAATGAGATGGAATGGCTTGGGCGTGCTTTTTTGGACTTGTTTGGACGCCTCGCTTGATCAAGTAGGCTACGGGCTGGCGCCTAGAGGGTGCTACTACCGATTGGCTGTCTCGTGCAGCACGCAAGTTAATGGGTGACCTCTTCGGTCAACGATCCTTTTTGGAGACATGAGGATGATGTACCAGGTAGCCGTGCTGTCCCACTACCTTGAGGTATCGTAGAAGAAGAACTCAAGGAAGCATTGGGTAAGAACAACAAATGGCCTCAGGCGTGAAGCGCTTTGGATCGGGATCGCCCCTGCGGGTTTGCGGTTCAACAACATGACACAGGGAGCCTGCGAGCGGCAGCCATGCCAGCCAATGCATGGATAGTCAGACGGGCTGATCTGGACCTGTCAACCCTGTCTGGCCGATGCTCTTTCCTGCTGTATCCGGACCGCATCAGCCACACCTTGGGTCCGGGGTTGGAGACGACGTTTGTAGCGACGCTGTCGTCAGAGCTGACGATGCCGCCCTGAGCGAGCGTGACCATAGTCGAGAGCAGGCACATTTGACTAGTACTCTGAGCTTGGTGAAGGTTTGAGACCATCCACCATCTTCTGCTCTTGTACCTACCTTGATGGGGTGGCACAGCAGCAAACTGTTGTGAACAATGTGCCACTCTTGAGGCTAGCGGGAAGGGTCGGTCGATTCAATCCAAGATGGCGAACATTGCAAGCCACACATTGTGTCAGGAAGCCAAGAGGTAGGCTTTGGTCTTGAAAAACCCGCCTGCGCTTCCTTCCTGGCACCAGCTTGAAACTGAAGGGATTTTTCGCTTGTCTTGGACAGTGGTCCATGGGAAGGAAGAACAGGCAAAAAAGGAGACGTTTGGAGCAAAGAGATGAGGTGAAGCTGGAGCACACACACACGCACACGCCGCCAGTGTGGAGGTACCTTGGCACCTTGCAGCTGCACCTTCAGACTTCAGTCCGATCCAATGGCTGGCAGGTGTGGGCGGAGTGGGGCTATCCATTATTGGGTCATCCTTGCACAGGTATGACGACTTGCCGCGACTTGACGCTGAAGTTCGTCGACTTCAGTTGAGGCAAGAGCTCCTAACCTCCAGTGATCCCAAATGCCAAGGAGCCACTCTTTCCCGCTTCTCAACTTCTCCATGGACCGTCAGACATTTCTTCCCGCATTTGCCTCATTGCAACCTGTTGCGCAAGCCATCTCCAAACACCTCCACCTGTAGTTGGTCTGCCTAGTTGAGGTCGGAGCTGGAGCCCGTCAACCGTCACCGAGGCCGAGACACAGTTACACTTGCTCAACTAGGCCTCATGATACCGAGCTCACTAGGTAGGTACCAGACCGCACTGATGCTTACCACCCATAGTCTTCCACTTTGGCTAAACCACAGGCCAACATCTCATTTCTTAGACAAGTTGGCATTCTACAATATACGCCCCATCTATCACTCCCACAACCAGACTTTAAGAGCCACAGGGTGCCCCATGCCGACTCTTTATACGGACCCAAGTCGCTGGGGCCCATCAAGAAACAAACCCCCTGCGTTCCATCCGTGGACCTTCATCATCATCACCTCATAGCTTCCCTTCCTGGTCTGATTTGCTGCTGACGGATGGAGCAGATGAAAACATTTGCCCAGCGCACCTAGAGCCCCGTTTCCTCCTTCTCTCCAAATACCTCTCAATTCGACCTCATACATATGCAGCCTTTGCCTATCCCTTCCATCGCATCTACCTAGAAAGTTGCGACTGATTGCACACCCACCCGCACAACATCCAATTCTCCAATGGAACGGTACGCCGTTCGAGGGGGCGGAAGCTATGGTGGGCGGGTAGCTCAGCAGCACACCACTTTGCAAACCACCAAACCCAACTAAATCCGCCGGCCACAGACCGCTCCCTGCTATGCCGGGGCACGCTTTATTATACGCAAAATGATCGGCAAGAACGCTTTCTCGCCTGATTTCGACATATAATTTCTTTATTACCAACGAATCCACGGATACCGCTGTCTCGTGAGATAATAAACAGCCATCGGCCGACTGCACGTCTCATGTCACTTGCTCTATTCTTGGCAATGGCCTCAATGCAAAGTTCCGGAACTATACGCGGCAGGCGTCGAGCTCCAGTCTCCAGAGGACCCATCCCCGTCCGACATCTGCACCGACGCGAGCAGGGACGAGGTATCTCTACCCGGCCGATACATCCCCACGTCACCGCACCTTTCCCTCCGGCCTGTGGGCTAAATTGCGGGGCACACTCCAACGTGCATCACCTGGCCCTTCTCGTGTCCTGCCCCCTCACGCCTGATGCAGCATCCACGAATCAATCCATCTGAGAGCTGCGGCACGGCCACTACCGACTGGCTGCCACGAAGCAAGGTACTGTGTTCCGAGCAAGTTCAATTCATCTCGATGGTTCAGGCCTTTTTTTTTTCCTTCTTTTTTTACAAGATTTCCTGAGGCGTGGCGACAAAGCAAACAGCTTCATTGGAATAGCATACTACTCCGGTATCTATCTACACGGCATCCTACAATTTCTACAACAACACTCTTTTTCTTCACACCAGTCATGTAAGACACTCCTTCTCGTCAATCCAGTCTCTGTGCCATCTTTTGTTATTGCAAGAAGCCACAAAACGGCTCACCACGTATCGGATTTCGGACTCTGTTCCTGATTCTGAAGTATTCGTCCCCAGCCTTGTTCAATTTACTTAGACTCATCTGCGCCCTTTGGCCTGGCAGGATGTCACTGCTAGTATCCTCTCTTTTGGTCTTGTATGCATAGAAGATCGGCTTCTCTTTGGGGCTATCGATTGCCCTATGTCGCTGCATCGGTTGTGATTGAGGATGCATTGGATCCGCATGAAATGAAGTTGCCGCCGAGTGTTGGCTTCGATGTTCTCGGAGTGGGGTCGGTCTCCGACGCCCGTGTGCCGATACTCGACCCATGTTCGCGGCTGCGGGCGCCGAGGGCTCGGAGTAAGACATCTCTCTTTTAGGCATTGCTCTCTCAGAAGACCACTTTTGAATTTGGTTGGCGAGGACTCAGCAATACTGTATGGGCGCACAGCAAAGCAAGTGCTGTTTATTCCGTGGCTGAGTGGGTAACACAGAGAGAGGGCGCAGTTCAAAAGACGTCAAGTTGAGAAGGCTCGCTTGTTGTCTGACTTGGACTCTGTAGCGAGGACCCGCTCTGAGGGGTTCCCGAGCCTGGATGCTTACTTTTATATGAAAAGCCTAGTACGGAGTCTAACGTTTGGCTGATTAGGCCGGTCTAGTATCATCTCCAGGTGGCCAGACTTCGTCAATGGGATTTACACTTTTCTTGGCTGGATGTAGCGGCATGCATGACCCTCGGCTTTTTGGTATTTCGATGTATTGGTGTTGTTGAAACCCAAGTGAAATTTCAAGTCCCAAAATGACAATGACAGGTCAATTGCTGACCCAATGGCGGTGCAGGGAAACTTGCACTTTCAACCCTTGGCTGAGCGGTGATTGGATCGTGTAAGGACTTCGCATACAGAGTGAAGTGCTATGAAATTACAATTTCGATTCAAGGCTACGTACTTGGTCCGCGGACTGGGAGCCTTATATGAAATCCAGCCTCAAGAAGGCGACGAGGGGCGAAGCCCGTTGGGCTTTCTTGGGTCATGAGGAGGACTCCAAGGCAGTGTGTTTACTGCGGAAAGATCTTCGGTTGTTGAAGACTACAAAAATTCTACAAAATGGCATCAGAATATTTGCCCGCCTTCGAAGTTCTGGGCAACACCTTTTGGGCGTCACCAGATTCTCAAGGCCATATGACCAACGGCCTCGATATGGCGAAAGAAGCAAAAGAAGCGAGCTTGCGAGCGTCCCGAATTCCCCTGGAAACCTGGGAGAACATGAGGCCGACCCTCCGCAAAGAATATAAAACGAAGACTCTTGAGGAGCTGATCACGTTTATAAAAGACGTACATGGCATCATCGTTACGTATGTTTTCCCTGGAAAATCCGATTTCGGTACTGACTTTAGTTAGGAAACGCCAACTTGTCTACAGGCTAGGCATATGGAGATACGGAAAGTATAACCGCAAGGATTTCAAAGGTTGTGATGGCGTGCTTGCTTGATGACGATGGGGATTGCTGACGATGTCTTCTCAAGACGAACATAGCAACGAGGACTTCGACCTGGACGATGAAGAATTCGGCCCAGACGACAGTCACTTCGACGAGGCTACCGACGCATTGGGGCTCACGTCCTCTTTCGAGGCGAGCTCCTACGAGTACGATCTCCAAACCCCCAACATCCAAGCCGCGAACGCGATCTTCGCAGTCGCCGGTGGTACTTACGCCTGGCCAAAATATAACGCGGACTTCCCCAACGACGTGGAAGATTCAAAGAGGCTTGTCGCCCTTTGCCGGTCAGCCGAGACCGTCGAACAATGCCGGGAGGCTCTGGAGTGCCTTGAATCACGCATCTCGCACTCCAGCAGTCACGTAGGGTTTTGGTCCCTACTATGCGTACATGTTGTGGAGAGCATGAACCACGAGATTAGAGACGGCAATCTCTGTACGTTGAAGGAACCCGTTAATCAAATGCTTACGGCCGCTGTTTCGTCCATTCTCCTCGGATCCTGGAAGGGCTTCTTGCTCAAGGAAGGCGGTTCTGTCGATCTATTTGCGTTCCATCTCTTGGACACCGTCTATGAGCGACAGCACGTGTTCTCTCTACAGTTGGAAGAGACGGAATTCGGTCGCCTACTCTACGATCTGAATGACTGGGTTCTCCCGGCGCATAAAGACAAAGAGAACTGGTGCTCTAGACACGGTGAGGCAGTGCGCGAAGTGGTGCTTCCTTTCGCTCAACGAAGTCGCTTGCGATCCCAACCAGGCGCGGCTACAGATTTTCTCTGCCCACAACGAGCATGAGGCTGACTGGAAGGCGCTTCTCGAGATTTACGGAACTCTTTGGCACAAGCTGTTTATGCAGCAGCTCAACCTCCCAGGACAAGGCTTTGGCACCGGTGCCGAAGCCGAAGCCGATGAGGGGCCTCTTGCGTGGGCGCAAAATTCCCGGAGGGACCTGGGCATCTCCCCACGCCGAGGTGCTTTCGTGCATGTGTTGGATCATCGTGAACCATGGTAGTCCGAGAGACGACGGCCACGGCCGCGACGATGGAGCTCAGGAGAGCTTGTTTGGACGGGCAAGGCTTGCGGCCGCTGAGGTGTGGAATATCGGGCCGAGGGAGCTGTGGATCGAGTTCCTGCACACTTTCAAGAGGTTCAATGATCTCACGGCCACGGAGGGGCCAGAGTATGAGCGCTCCAGGAATGCGTTTATGGAGGAGTTTGTGGCGTTTGTGGAGGAAACGCTGAAGGTATTTGTGACGTTTGGTGCGTCTAAGACGGGAGAGAGGATTGGGGATGAGTTCTATCCTGTGGTTGCCTATTGAAGACCGGCGGCCGACATGCTTGCCGGCATTCTAGATGATCAAGTGTAGCATGTATTCTCAAGGTACCATCTCGGGGTAATTTCTTTTGTATTCTGAGAAATTGGTTGGCACTTCTACATGTATCATATCTAAGGCAGGCCAGGTAGTTGATCCTTCATGTTATCTAAGGTAAGTATTTGCGCAACTAGAAAACAAACAAGTCCTAATAGTGAAATGTTCCATCTCATCTCACTAGCTGTGGTTTTCAGCCGTGAGAGAGAGCCTTGGCCTCCACTCTCATAGCAATAGCCGGATCTTTGGCTGTGGGATCAGTAATCGAGCAAGTTGACAGTCAGATCAGTAAGGCGGCTGAGAGGCGAAGCTGCTACTAAAGCAGAGACACGTTCGAGTCTTCTCTTGTGAATGTGGATCATCTCAGTCACATAATACGGAGAAAGACGTGGCAGTCTGATTCCTGTTGCTCCCGTTCTCAGTAAGTAGGCGCCAGATCGAATGCACGACACACAGTCGTCAAGTCAGTTGAATTCTAAATAACGCACATGATATTCTCCGGTTCCTCGACTTCATGATGTAACCAGCAAGGCAGCCATTATAAGTAGACCCTTATGCTGAAGGTAGACAGTTGCCCGGCCACAGCCATGACTGTCCCTTCTTGAGTGTACGGATGGAAGACTCTTTCTTTTCTTTTGCTCTTGTTAGAGCGGCTGATGCGCTTATGCTCTGATTTGTATACAAAGGTGATGAGAACCCATGGTTTCCGACGCAAGGTTCTCACAGACAAGACAATGGCTCTGTGCATGATCTCTCATCCCATTTCTCTATTATAAGGGCTAGAATACACGGGAAACAAGGACGAGTAGTAGCTGCTACTGCTACTGCTGAATTTGAATAGGGTCGACAACAGGTCAGGGTTGCGAAGATACAAAAACGAGAACCAATGCCTCCCTCTCGTTCTTGTCTGACACCGAAGACGACTTCGAACTTGCGTTCAGTGCTCTCCAGATTAATGTGTCCAACAGGCCAGGCATTGATACGGCTTTGGTACTTGCTTTTATATCTCGAAACATCTGGGTACTGCACCCCCGAGGGATGGGAACCTATTCGCCTTGGCACAACCAATATGTAAACCCAGCGTGGAAGATGATTATTCCGAATCTCAGGGGAGCATGGCAAACTTATCTCTCCAGGTAATGTGTACAGGAGGTTGGAAAGCCCCGAATTTCGGCAGAACCTTGCGGCAGAACTTTTCCCGGACGACGTGTACGGCATCAAAGCCCTCCACAGACACTTGAGCAGGTTTTCTCGTCTTCAATTACCTCACCCCCCCCACCCCCCATACTTGAAGGGCTTCAGTAGAGACAATGAACGGGCGAAAAGGTTCTGGAAACACCAAAAAGTCTCGGAAATACACCCCGATGATTGGCTTTCCGGCCGTAAGGGGGGGGGAGGAGCGGTAACCGGTTTGGTCGGTCGGTTGGGTGAGAATCCCTCCGTGTTGCTGTTGAGAATTGAGAAAGGGATTGGCAGGGTGTTGGTTCTGAAAGGCTTGCGATGGTGTGTGTGACTTGGCATTTTGTTTATGAGCAGACAAGAACGTATGGTGGTTTGTCTAGGGATTCCAGCTTGAGAGAGCGGATCTCTGAGGTCTATTCGTGAATTCGGGATGGCCGCTATCCGAGAAAGGTTTCCTACCATCACAGATCCAAGCCACTTGAAGGAACGCGAATAAGAATCCGAAAAATACGGAAGTGATCAGAAAACATGGCTGTCAAGGGGCTGGCTGTCAAAACGATAGCAGAGCCGCGAACGGGTAGTAGCTTCATTCATTGAATGTGGAAACAAAGCCAAGGCCCACGCAAAATCATAGCATTTCAAAGCACATTCCCAGATGGACATCTCCACCCCCCTCTTTCCCTCTAAACTACGATGAGGACCTTTATCCAGGCCCGTACTGGGTAGGTATTTACTTTTGCACATCTACGGTAAGCTAGGAAACTTTGTGAAGCCGCCTAAACGCTGACGGTGATCTCACTGGTCAGCTCGGGCCCGGCAGAGCTATGTTTGCGAACTATGGTTGTTTCTTATTCCCCAACATTGCAATGTAATTGCAGGCTTGGTTTGATGAATCCGCCAATCAGCATCAACTCTCGCTTATAAAACCTATCGGACCATCCATTGGCCGGTCTTTCTTTTGAATTCCTAGTCGCCATTTGGCGTGAATTATGAGGGCATTTTGGTGGGTGGATCGTCTAAGAATGTTGTTGTTGATGATGGCGAATTTAATTCTGAAGAAACCCTAGAGTCGAGGGTGATGTAGGGTAGGTAAGTAACCGGCGAAATAGGCCTCGATCGGTAAGACTCGCCTGTGTCTTTGCATATGGGATGCCTTTCTCGCTAGACACTAATAAGTGTGCACCTGTCCGCATGCTCGCCCGCAATTTTGGATCAAAACCACAGCGCTTAAAGGCAAATTAGACGAGCATCCGGCCGTAGGCGAGTAAACCAAAGTCTCGCTTGTGCATTTCAACCTGTCATGAGCTAGGCTTATCAGGTGTGGCTCCGGATACGTAGGCGGCTGTTGAGGCTTGGCTGCCCATTTCTTACTTCTGACCTGTAGCAATTGTAAATTCCATGAATCGAAAAGGCTCCCTTTGATCCAAACTCGATGAACGGGATTTGCCGCGAGTCTACAAGGTGCAAAGTGGCAATATAGACACCAAGAAAGAAATGTAGGGCCAAGCGTATCCCGCCTCTTTGGAACGACCCCACATCCCGTGAACGGCATTTCTTCTCTCGGGAGAGAGCTCGGCCTCGATTCTTTGGGGAGTTCTGATGACTCGTCGATATGGGAAAGGGCAAAATGCCATCCTTTCGAAATTCGGAAGCTGCCCGGCCCCGAGATCCGGAGCGGGGACGAATATCGAACCGAAAGGCTAACCTGTGTTGACCAAGATGCCATGGGGCTAGATAGACGGCATTTAGCCGCTTTATCCGTATGAAGGGGTGTTGAATGCCGCGCCGAATGGACTCGGTGAGCAGAACTTCTCCATATAAGGGAGTCTGGACCACTCTGCATGCGTGTTTGTCTCGTAAGGCAAACCACTCCCTCCACCTGTTGTCTCTCGCTTCTCGGTCGAGGCCCTTTGAGGTGGTGAGGTATGCATTACCGAGATTACCATAGGGTACGTAGCCAGCTCACTAAAGGAACTTGGATATCGTTGGGCGCGGCTGAAGAAGGGACCAGAGACGGTTCCAGAGACATTTCTCGTAGAGCTCAATTTGGCATTGTGAACTGACTGCTCTCCTTCGTTGTGGATAGCATGTGATCTCGATCTCCTGACTGTTGGCATTATCAACTTCTAAAAAGTATTGAGACAGCATGTGAATAACGGTTGCGACATGTGTTACATGAAATGAATGAGTCTCTGAGCGAAGTAGGTGGCGGGCAATACACTAGGTACGTCGAAAGCCTCAGTGTCTCGTGGGTTCAGTTGTGTTTTGCGGAGAGCATGAGGGAAAACGGGCAGAGGCTCACTTCTTGTCTTAACTTTAATGGCGCCCTTTCCCACCAATTCGGTAAACTTGGCAACGATCGGTCCGGAAGGCTTCTCGTATTACGCGAGAGAAGCCAATCCGTTCCCTCGCTTGCCTCGTTGGAACTGCTGGAGGGCTGAAATGCCTGGGAATGATGTGTGGTAATTTGTGAGACATGAGAGATGCAGGGATGTAAGTCACCCGTGGCCGGCCTAGACAGCTGCCGTCTTGGGGTCTTTTTGATGAATTTTCGGGCTTGCGAGGCTTGCATGAAAATCGATGCTTGAAAGAGTAGGTTCCTGAGTGGTTTGGAATCCTGGCTACCTGATGCAATCGATACAGCGGCCGCCGAATTTCGGTGCGAATCTAGGAGGACTGTCGATGAGAAGACTGGGCGGTAACGTGCTTGCGGCTGATTCCTTTGACTACCCCGAGCCGTATGTAAGAGGTTTGTGGGGAATCAAGCCCACGATGACGATGGATGGAATGAGAAAGAAGGTGATTGAACATGCAGAGAGGACACTCGCCCTGTAGATGTCAGGGATCGGGGCAGGAACATGATAAAGTTGACGTGACTGCCTGAGAGGCGATGGTGCGATGGTGGCAGGCAGAGATATCTCACAAAAGAATGTGAGGGAAGGCTTCGGCGAAGTTGTACTGGGCGGGACAGGTCTGTGTCTCTGTGATAGGATCGAATCACCGATCGACGGCAGGAAGAAAATGAGTTCATCCGTGGCGGGAATCGGTTAGCTCTTTCCTTGCAAGCCGGTACCTTTCTCTCCCTTACCTCGCGGATGTTGGGGAGACGGAGCGCAACCACGTTGCTGGGCTCTTGCCAAGGCGACCTGAACAACAGAGTTGGCCGACTCTGCTTCTCTACCTTACCATTGCTATCATGTGTGTACTCCGTACATGGCCGAGGTCGATTGGGCGAATGCTTAGGTACCGGGATGCGGACAGAGTGAGACATACGAAGATATGGGAAGTGCGCATTCGTGCCTCACCCAGAGGGCACTCTGGCCGCCCTTGGGCCAGTGGTATTTCCCCTCACCGGACATCAGCGGAGTCCGATATATGGCGTGCAGAAACAGTCTTCAGTCCTGCTTGAATTGAGGTGCAAGACGGCCCGACCATGGCAGGCAATGGGTACTCTCTCGGTCCCGGGTTCTCTGGTATGTCTACAGGTACGGTGCTGGTACGGATTGGAAAGACCTGGGGACATGACCTGCATATCTGTTCATGGGTGGTGACCGTGGGATGCCGAACCCAGACACCGAAGAAAGCATTCTTTCACTGAGGGCATCGGGACGAAGGGGCGGTCAGACATGACTTTACTATGACGGACGATCCCCGAAGATGCTGCTGATGATAGGCACAACCACTCAGGCCTCCTCCAGCCGCTCCTTTGAGAAGATGCTGGGAGTGGTCAGGGAAAGTCGGAGCTGAAAACATGCATTCATGGATGCTGCTGCTTGGTACCCTAATAAGATGGCCGACTTCCATTTTGAGAGCTTGACTTTTGAGAAGGAGGGGAGACTGCAGAAAGTGTGAGGGGTGAAGTGAGGTGAGGTCAAGACAGGAGAGCTTGCCAGCTTAGAGGTGCCCCGCTATTGTACCACGTGAGCAACGAGTGGTGTTCCCTGGGGTTACACGGAAACGGCCTTCAGCTGGCAGGCCCCGTCCTTCGAACCTGCCTCATCCATTTCCACCTGTTATCGCCTCCGGCTGCCTTGCCTGGCCTGCCTGCCGTGGTCCGGGCGCACCTGGGTTCTCTTAGTAAGACGGTACGTACTGCGACTTCACGAGGTGACGGACACACGGCCCACGGGATGAGGTATGGTATCCGCACATCGTCAAGGCCCATACCCAAGTACGTATCGGTCCTCCAGTAGCATTGGCAACCACTTGCAAGTCGTGCGCTCTCAATGTTTTCTCCCTTCTCCCCCTACCTCGTCCTCTCCCTCTCTCTTTTTTCCCGTTCCAACACCTCGACCCGCGACACCCGCCCGCCGTGGCGGTATGGCTTTCTAGTCCCCCTACTGCCACAGGGCCGACTAATGCCTATTCGGGTGAGAGGCATGGCGCGTCGCCTCCACTGGCATTCTCTGTCTCGTTTCTCGTGTAACAACCGAACCCCCCGCGAGACATACCAAGCAGCATTGTCTCTGGCACAAACTCGTCCCGGAATCGCACATCATTGACAATGATTGGATCGCAGCCAGCTCCGAACCATTCCGTCCATTCACCAAAAGACTCTGGAGTCCACTTATGCCTAACCGTGGAGAGGAATCGCATCTTGGGCGAGCAGAAGCAGAGACATTCAAACGCAGACGATGCTTGGCCTTTCCATCACCTGCCTGCCAGTTAGGCCGAGTTGGGCCAAGCAAATGGAGAACCTTCAAACGACCGGGGGACATCTCTGCGGGCTTATCCGCATCCCAAGGTACCATCCCACGAACTTCGATATTTCGGACATGGCAGCTCGGCAAACCTTGTCTGGTTCCATCCATACATGCTTCGCACCCACAGAGTGTTGTTGCGTCGCTACCAATGTTCCCACACGCTTGACGGAAATAGCGTGTGCAAACTTTGAAAGTCTGGACGAGACACTAGAATCCATGCAACATTCATTGCCTGCGTCTTCAGTAAAACGTCTAGAGTACGGCGCTAATTTGGATCATCGTCGTTGGAATCTGCTCGGCTGACTGTCGGCGGAGGCATACCAAATCCGGACTGCCGACTGCTTTCTTTTCAGTTTCACTTCATAGGGCCATCATTAACCCTTCTCTGACTTGTCAAATGCAGTGTCCGTGTCAACGATCGGAGCCCCAGGAAAGGGGTCTTTCTGGTCTGGCTGGCATACGGAGTACGCACGGCGGTGCCACAGCCAGCCCGTTGCCGACACTACCTCTCGCCTTCGTACCAATCAATCACTAATCGACCTGAGATCGGTCGATGTGCAGCCCGGGACCAGGCATTCTGGGACGCGGACCGAAATGCAAAAGCATAGCCAAGGCAGACGCCGCTATCCACCCCTGGACATGGAGACTTCCTGTGGCCATTTAGGCTTTGGGAAAAGGGGAGGGGGGTTAGCATCGGCACCACCACCGTCAGCGGTCCCTTATGCCTGGAACCCTGGGTCGTTCGGCTACGTTGCTCACGGCGCGGGCCATATTGCGGCGCACGCTATGAATTCAGCAAACCATGCTCCATCTTATCTCATCCCCCGGTCTGCCACCATCAAGTTATACGTTTTTTGACGGACAACACGGGCCACTCCCGCGCCTCCTTCGGAGCAAAGAGTCAATGCGCCAGATGCCCGCTGACCGATCCGCGGCCGTCTGCGTCCCCAGACGAAGAGAACCTACCTCGGGCGGGATGATGCCTGTTCCAGTCCTGAAGCAACCCAGGTGATGTCGGCGCGGGGGCGTGGGCATGGCTAATTTTCCCTTGACACGCCAAACGAAAGCCGACATGCTCTGCAGAGAGGCGACAGCTAAGCAAGAAAGCCACGCCGATCATCCGTCCCTTGTCCCAGTCGTCTTGCTATTGAGAGTCACGAGTGTATCCATAGGCTCTGTCAGTCAACCTCGAAGCCGGCTGTGGAACGCGCCATGGGAATGCGGCCTAGAAGATGCAAATCGCCATCTGCACTTACGACGGAATGGACAGCGATACTGGAACCACGAGAAGCATGGAGTTGTGATCTTCACGATTATTTCACGTCACAATTGCAGCCGGCAATTGCCACCTGATGACGATACGTTTGGCATATCCCGCCTTTCATCGCCGTCAAATGTTCCACAACAGTCGTTCCCGCTGGTTAGAACCGTTCGAATAAAGGTCAATGTGCCAGGGTTGAGCACAACAACAACCCCAGCTACCTTGCGGGGCCGCCCGGCCGAATACCAAATCTGGACCAGACGTACCGCTGAGCAGAGGCACTGGAGTCCTGGACGGCAGAGTATCAGAAATGTACGAAGATCCGTCCTACGGTCCCTCGTCTCCCAAGCCAAGCGTTTGGCTCAACAAGAAGCTTGTATCCCTCGGGCATATCACACGAATAATGTCCAGGCAAAGAACTCCCTTGGAGTCTCAGACCCAAGATGCACAAAATGTTCGGCGAAAGCGCCGAAGGGACTTCTTACGCTGTCCAACGGGACCCTTGTGAATGCAAATGTACTTTCCCTCGGGGATGGAGAGCAGCTTCGCTCGTCTGTTCCGGTTGGCACTATCCGGAAATCGTTCCAGCATCCTTGCTTGGCCGACCTTGATCTTGACCTGGGCCGTCCACAGCGACCCCTCGTGCGCTCCCACCAATGCCCGCCTCATTCCTTCTGCGCGTGGGGTTGATCAGAGACATGGGGCCTGGTGTGTGGCCAGAAAGCACATTCACACCATACGGATGGCACACCCGCCTTTTCTACAGGCTTGGTTCACTCGACTGTGTTGCTATGCTGTTCTGACTGTGTCCCCATAGAATTACTCTAGCAGAACCAACAGCCCGGACGACGGCGACGAAGGGGTAGAAGCAAACATGCTTATTCCAGACTCTATCGATCTAGTCGGTGCCAGAGAACCCCTCCGTAATGGAGAGAGCAGAGGGACAAAGCCAGCTTAATCAAGAGAGACAACAAGCAAGGGAGAGGCGGGCAAGCAATGCTAGCCGGTGAGGCCCGGCACACACAGTCAATTTGGGGGCCGACAGCACGGCCGGCTAGAATTCGACCATTTTCCCACCCTCCCACGCCTCCCTGCACCCCGGCCACTGCTTCGTGGGAACGCAAGCTTCAGACCACCACTCATTGCTTATTGCTCAAGTCGGCCACATCCATCCCCGATTAAATTCGCAATCCCACTTCCCTGATTTCCCTACGAATTGTGACCTTACGCATTCCCAGCAGGGCAACTCTCTTTACCAGAACGTTTTCACCAGCACAGCGTTCATTCAGACTCTTCGAATTGCAAGCCAAACTTCGCTTATTCAATCACTGCACGCATCATTGATCCCGAGATACCAGCTTTACCTGCCGTCCCCAAAGCTTCGTTCTTTAAGCTCTCCACCTCAGCAAGCAAAGAAGTAGGACTACGCCTATCCAGTCATCGCACCTTGGCCACCCGTCAAACCCGAATTTGTTCAGCACCTTATCGTGGAGTGCGGGTTACCCGACGTACTGCAGGTGTTTCGTGTAGCACCTGAAGCAAACACCCGTCGGTCGCAAGCTGTCGACAGCCACTGCCTGCTCATCTGTGCCACTTGAGGCCTGCCTTACTTAGCATCGCCTCGACAAACATTGGTCACAGTCGTCCAACTCTGCGTATCTTGCCCTCCCCTATCCCAAGTCACTCTGTCACGAGCACAGTCATCCTGGCGCAGCGCGGGTTCTACAGGAGGGGAGCCCACTGGTACTTGGTGCACCGAGTATCTCGTCAAGGTTTCTGCGCCCAAATATCTGCCACCCCTCACTGGCTTCGCGGGTCTATAACAGGCCCGAACCGCCACGATTTCTTCCCAACTTCGCATTCAGTCTATACTCTCTCCTGCGTCGGATTCCGATGACGCACCCACAGCGTCCTCCACTCACACCACGCCGAAGAGGAGATATCAAGAAACCTTTTCGCCATCGGAGAGAACCTCCGCGCCCCCCACTGTAGCAGAGCCCGCAGATAGGCAAGCTTCGGGAGGGGCCAGATTTCACACGTCTGTCGTGCCCGACGACGATGACTTGAGGCCGATCTTGGCGGGAGGCTCAAGTGCCAAGAGACCTTCTAGAGCCATGCGGCCGCCGATGAGATCTAGCATAGCTTGTTTGAGATGCAGAAAATCTAAAATCAAATGCGACAACGACAACACTGGGTCGCCTTGCGACACATGCATCAAGGCAGGACACAAGTGTGAGTTTCCTGATCCAACGCCTCTCCCGGCGAAACGATCAGAACCGCCAACTGCGCCGAAGCAGGAAAGGGAAGTCGGGCATGATCGGAAGCGAGTGAAGAAGCTCGAAGATGCAACGTCCTCGGATGGGCGTACTGTTGCTGCGCTCGCCCAGGAAGTGCTTTCGGCACCATATCTTACTGTCGACTTGTGGCATCAACTCTTCGACATTTATAAGTTGCACTTCGCTACCGAACTCCCGTTCTTGCACCTACCAACTCTCAAGGGTATCATTCACGACAAAGACATTAAGAAGCCGTCAACCGAATCAAATCTGATCCTATTGGGCATTCTGGCTCTCACTGCAAGATTTCACCCAGACTTGGTCAAATATGTGGCGCACATCACACATGACAAAATCGCGGGCCCAAAATCTCGCGGTGCTCTACCCAGGCCGGAGCCATCAATGGCGTCAGAGTACTTTGCAAATGCTCTTACAAAGGCACTTGGGCAACTCGAGTCAGCCCTGACATCAGCTACTGTCGTCCGTGTCCAAGCTTTTCTCATGCTCGGCCTATACAAATGGAGCCAGCCGAACGGCGGCCTAGCTGCGTGGATGTATGTTGGTGTTGCCATACGGATGGCCCAAGGCTTGAAGTTGGGGTTTGGAGACAAGCCTTTGGGAGGCAAGAGAACCTTGGCTCCATCTCCTCGGTCGAGTAAATCTGCTCAACTACCCTCGGACCGTTGGAAAGACCAGGAAATCAGACGCCGTACCATGTTTAGCTGCTTGATACTAGATCGTCTCTTGTCTTGCGGATCTGATCGGGTTTCTATGGTTCGGTCCGACGATCTTCAAATCCAGCTGCCATGCACCGAACACGCCTTCGACCTGGGCCGCGTTGTCTATACCGGATTCTTACGACAGGTGGGACATGGCGGCATGGGGCCACCGATCGACGACAGCGTCTTGAGTCGATTTGTGCAACTAGCAGATTTCTGGGGCGATATCACCAAGTACAGTTTCGCGGGCGGCCGCCATACGGAATCCCTTCCGCCGTGGGACCAAGAGTCGACTTTCTATCAACTAAACAAAAAGGTTGATGCCTTTTACGCTCACCTTCCGGAAGAATTTACCTGGTCCAGCTCGAACTTTTGGAAACACGACAACAGTATGTACGTATCACTTCACATGCTGGGCGCCCTTTGCAAAATCATGCTACATCGCGAATACATCCCGTTCATCGCCATCAAATGCTCCGAGCCGGTTGGTCCTCTGGATGAGCCCGTATTTGATCCCGAAACTGTTCCCGACCACTTTTGGGAGCGCAGCGCAGAGCAGGTTTTTAAGGCTGGAAGGGAAATCATCGACCTCATCTCAACATGCCGAGACAAACTTCCTCATTCGTCACTGGTCATATTCGCGATTTGGCAAGCAGCGTTTGTTGGAATATACGCACGGCACTATCCTCACATGGATACTCAAAATCACATGGTCAGCAAACAGGAGATCGAAGAACGGAACTCGGGAGCCATCTCTGAGAACACGCAGACGGGGAATACCAGTATCGCTTTCCAAGCATTGACCAAAGTTGCACCTTACTTCAGCATGGCCTCCAATTACGTCACGTATTTCAAGGACATTGATCAGTATCTCACCAAGGTCTTCTCCGACTACACGAGTCGAGGTTCGAGGAAGAGCGGGGATGGTTCTCTGACCATTCGACTGGGCGGAGGTGGCGGCGGACTGGAAGAGTGGAGGGTAAAGGCCGATAAGATTACGAGCAACGGCATCATTTTGGACGACGACCGGCCAACAGCCTACGATGGCTCCGACGGATCGCGGGCTAGCACGTTAGAAAGGAGCTCTTCCTTGGGCCCTGAGTATTCCCATCTCAGCGGCAGTGGTTCGGATAGCCGAAGGGATTCTCGCCAGGCGTCGTCATTTACCGCCATCAACGCCGCCGCATTCCACCAGCAGTCCGGCCACGAAGGCTATGCCGGAGGCTTTCCACATCACTCACCAACCCAGGGCTTCCCGCCAACTCCCGGCTCCCTGCCAAACGAGGCTGCGATGGCTGGCCTCAATGCCGAGACAGTCAGTATCGATTCTTATGTTCAGCAGAACCAGGGTCAGCGATTCGGCACCATGCTTGAGGACATTCAAGAATTCACGACGGGCGGGATGGTCTGCGCGCCCAACATTGGTGACTGGGACATGCTCAAGCCCCCCTTCTACACGCAGATGGCCGGGGGCAACCCGTTGACCCAGTTCAGCGGGAGTTATTCTTGAAGGGTTCAGATGAGCAGGTGGGGGAGGCTTCGAGGCCCCCAATCCGAGACACGGTTATATGGGGAATGATGTATGGGAACGCCGTGTCATGGAATTGCATTTAAGCGCGTGTGATATTTCAGACAGAAGTTACGAGTGCGTTATAATCTTTGGTACGAAGCTATGACGAATCCCCCGCCGCGGAGCGAACAGTCACAGGAAAATGTCGACCGGGCATAATCAGCATGAGAGAGCGTTAGAAGACAAGAAAAAGAAAAGACAATCATCACTGTATTGGGCTACAAAAATTCATTACGCGGTGCAATAAGTTGCGCCACATAAGGGAAGGGGTAAGAGTAGGTTTGTCAATTTTGGCCCTCTAACGAAGACCAAGGCAAATGCGTGACGAAATTTACTGATGGTATCGTCACCCTTGGCGCCACCGCGAACGTTGAGCACGTTCTCCTCACGCTCACGTCACGCAGTTTCCTCGTGGTATTCTTTCGTTTCTTTCTGCTTGCAGCTTTCGCTCCTCCGTCACGTGGGGAAGGCGTGTCAGAGTCGAGTCGAGTCGACTTGATTTGAGTTCGAGTCAAAAAAGGAGGAACAAGTTAAGTCAGCTTTTTTTGTTTTGTTTTGTCAGTCAAGTCAGTCAAGTCAGTCAAAGCTGACCTCAGTCAAAAAAGGGGTCTCTGTCCTGTCTCTGTCCTGTCTCTGTACTACGCCGGCCGTGTCCGTTCCCCTAACATGTTTCGGTAGTGGAACAATGTCTCGACTTTTTATTTTCCTGGAATGAAGGTTTACCGATTCCCAGGTACGCGTTTTTTTTTTGTGTGCTTACGCCGGCTTCTTTTCTCACCCATGACAAAAAAAAAGTTGACCGAAAGGGAGCGCATTCCATCCCCTTCTAAACCCTTCACCCTTGGAAGGGGACCGTAATTCGAGCCCCAGCTGGCTTGGCCCCAGGCCAGCCAGCCACGCGGAATCCAGGGTTGAGAGGTTGCGGGCGTTGAATGTTTTTTCTTAGGGGTTTCGATGACGCGCCGACCGACGCTTTTTTAAATGTATTTGTATATCTCACCTTACTCGAAAATGCCGGCGCTATTTGTCGAAGGCTCGGTCTGGAATACTATCGTGTGATATCTAAACGATTCATGTCGATGACGACTACCCGATGCCAGTGCCCCCCCCGACTTCCGGGTGAAGAAAAAAGTAAACATGTACGGCAGCGTTACACAGGGAAGAAGGAAGAAAAAGCCACGTAGACCGGCGCTCGGGAAGCCGTGTGGTGGGATCACTCGAATCCCGAGACCTTTTTCTTTCCTTTGGTACCCTTAGTGCGTCTAGGCCTATTGGGCTTACGGAAAACTCCATCTTACTCACTCACCCCTTCTTCTTCCCCCCCTTCTCCTCCCTCACACCCGCGCCCGCGGCGCGACAGCAGTCCCGCTAACATGCTGCTTTTCAGTTTCTCACCTGGCTTCTGGATCGTATCTTTGTACCACGCACACTGTTTATCATTTCTTGCGCCTCCCGAGGAAAAGATTGTTTAATTTTGTTGAATGGCATTCTGCTGTCTCATCTGACGAACGTGTGATCGTCACCGAGTGCCAGCGTGCGGTTTGTGCGGTTTGTGCAACTTGCCTTATTCGTATGCGTGGTGGGAAAGGGGAAGGGGGTTACTCCCGGTCCGAACCGTCCGGTGGGTTCGGACGATAATGCCGACCCGACCGGAAGGTAAGGTAGTACAGGGAAGGTGAGGAAGACTCGGATCCGGTGTGGGGTGCGGCTCCGGCCCGGGAGCGTACAGGACCGAAACGGGACGGACGGAATGGGGGCGGGACTGCGGGGCCCCGACACGATAACCGGACCGTGATGTCAAGACAAAGAATACGGGAGCCCAGAACAGTAAAGACGGTGAAGGCAGACAGCTGTGTCTGAGAGCATAATCCTTTTCCATCGAGGACCATTGCCCATTACCATCGAACCGTTGTTGGTAATCAAAAGGTTCGTCCCAAAAATAGAAATTAGACCAGGTTGGTCATGCAGTCAGCTTCTCAGCCCAGCCCTAGAGGGGCTTCTTGCAGCCTAGGCAGCAGCAAACGAAAGAAGGATGCAGCGGGCATCAGCAGCTGGCGAAAAATGCACGGCCACACAGCCCGCATTGGAAAGGAAAAAAAAACAAAAAAGTAGACAGATGGGCGACGCGGGTGGCCGCAGCTTTTTCGGGGCTGAGGTATGAGGGGATGACCAAACCCGACCAGACCATACGAATAGCAACAACCAACGCGGCAACTGCCAGCCATTCGTGCGTTGCAGGAGACCCAGTCTATGAGCTCCAAGGTAGGATTTTCCAGGATTTGAGGGTAATAATAAGCTTAGCTTACTAGCGAATCCCACGGGCTGCATGTCCGTCCACTTGAACAGCCTGTCCCGCGTTGGCCCTACCAGGCGACCGCTTGGTTGACCGATGAACCTGATATGCCCCAGTCAAATTATCGCTGGTCCCTTTGCCAAGAATATTGCCTTACCTCGCCGGCCACGCTGCCATTGCATGGTGGAGGCGCACTCGGAGGAGTTGCTTTTCATCCCCCGGTCCAAGCAGGCTCTAGCCCGAATCACACCTTCGTACATGGACCGACGTCTGGTGTCCAGCGCGGAGAAAATAGAGACAGGCGATTAGGCTGTCAGACTGCCAGATTGAGGGCCTTCTTGCTGCGATACTAGTTTCTGGGCACTGGCTGGGGTTCTCTTCCTTTTCACGGTAGTTTGTATCTGCGGTTGAGGCTGAGTGATGTTGTGGGCTGGTCGATGGAAGGCCCAGTGTCCGAGGCTCACCAGAGCACCCGAATATCGAAGAATATATGATCGAAGAGGGCACGCTTCTCTAGGTATTAGTGTAGCCGAATAGTTATCAGTCTCAATACTCTGTATACCATCGAGACCAAGATCTTTTCCTTTTCTCTCGCTTGTCACATTGTCAAGTACCTGTTTCAAGATGAAGGCCTCAATATTCGCTTCCGCAGTGGCCTTCGCAGCCACTGTGATGGCTTCAATCCCGACTCCACAACTAAAAGCGCCGCAGCTATCGCAATTCCCTAAGATGGGCGGCCTCCAACGTCGAGCGCATTCGGGAACGCAGGTCCACAACGGCACGTTCGACCAGTACCTAGACCATACCGACTTGTCCAAGGGCACGTTCAAACAAAGATACTGGTATAATTCGGAGCACTGGGGCGGCCCAGGATATCCCGTATTCATGTTGAATGGTGGTGAAGGTGATGCTGAGGGCCTGACCGGTTATCTGGAAAATGGCACCCTAACATACTTGTATGCTGAGACGTACAAAGGGGCAATTGTCCTGATGGAGCGTAAGTCAGCTGTTGGAGAGTCCACAAAAAGACTTTGGTAGACTGACACCTACTATTATAGACCGATATTACGGAAAATCTCTGCCCTTTAAGACTTTCACAGCCGACACCTTGCAATATCTCAATGTGCCGCAAGCCATCTATGACAACACACACTTCGCCGAAACTGTCGAGCTTTCTTTTGACAAGAAGAAAGGCGCCAACGCGGACAAGTCTCCTTGGGTATTGATCGGTGGCAGTTATCCTGGTGCCCTCTCCGCGTGGACATCTGTCATTGCACCTGGCACCTTTGCTGCCTACCATGCCAGCTCTGCCGTCGTCCAGGCTATTGATGATTTCTGGCAGTTCTTCACTCCCATTGAGCAGGCCCTGCCGCGCGCCTGTTCTGCCGATGTCAAGCTTGTCATCAAGCAAGTAGACAGCGTGCTTGAGAAGGGCTCCGCCAAGGAGATCGATGCGATGAAGGAAGAATTCGGCTTGGAGACTCTTGAGGACAATGCCGACTTCGCATGGTACCTGCTGAGGCCTATAATCGAGTGGGCACACAACGAGACCGCGGTATACGAGTTCTGTGACTACATCGAAACGAGCACAAACAACGGCAACGTGATCAAGGGCACCGAGAAGTCGGGTGTGGGTTTGAAGGCTGCGTGGAAGGGATACACATCGTATATGCACAGCCGGTATAGCGAGGTGTGCGAAGGCGAGGAATCATGCGACTTGTATGGAAAAGCCGTGGGATATAACAGACCGAACGACCTTAGTACTGATCGTAGTTGGACTTGGCAACTCTGCAACGAGCCCTTCGGATGGTGGCATGTCGGCCCGCCCAAGTCGGACGGCACCAATATCGTGTCATCGCACGTGCGGCCTGCCGACCGCCAGCGCCAGTGCGATCTTCGCTTCCCACAGACGTTCGGATTCAAGCCGGCCAGCTCTGAGGGATTCACCGCGGCCATGTTCAACGACTGGACTGGTGGTTGGAACGCCACGTTCGAGAATGTCCTCTTCTGCGATGGCGAGCATGACGGTTGGAGGTCGGCATCGATGAACTCTGATTATCGCCCCGGTGGACCGGTCAAGACCACCGAACAGACGGCTACCTTTGTGGTCAAGGGAGCAAACCACGTCCCGGACTTTCTTCTGAACAACGGCGAAGACAATGCCGCGATCATTGCGCAAGAGGTGAAGGTTATTGGCAAGTGGATTGAGGCGTGGAAGCCGAACAAGTCGTCATAGTTAGACGGGGTTATGAAATAGTCGTGGTGTGTTAATGGCATAGCATTGGGTGGTGTTTATGGCGGCTTCGGTCTTGGCAGCTATTTGCTGAATAGGGGTGTTCGAGTTTTGGTGATACCTTTTGCGTATTAGATAGGATAATTCATGAAAGGAGGGATTTGCATGTCCAAAAGGTAGAAGCCTTTTTGATGCACCGTGGAGAGACCATAAATCGAAAATCGGCGAAGCCAGGTGGTAAAGAATTGGCCAAGAAGGCGACGCAACGGCATTTCGTATATCAACTGATGGTCGACAAATCGGGATACGTCGGTGATCCATTCTAGCAAATAGAAATAGACAGCTGGCCCTACAATGTCGTGGTTGGGAGTTGGATTGGTGTGGAAGATGACTCCTTCCGGGAAATATTTGACGACTGTTTGCTCTTGACATCAGTGCTACTTTCCCAAGTAGATGGAAGTTGCCTAGTCCAGCAGGAAGGGTATCGTGCATCCAGGCAAGGACTTCTCAGGAAGCGGCGGGGCTGATCAGTCATTCCTTCCTTCGCCACATGTAGCTCTATGTACCTCAATGCTGTAGGCATACTCTTTCTCCGTCCGGCTCGGATGCAAATTGCAGAAGTCTTACAAACTCCTCACTACACCTGCGATTATCAATCGGCTACTAGGGCGTTTGGCGCTTTATTTGCTGACTACGGCAGAAGTGAGTCATTTGTGCTGTTTGTATCCATGAATAAGACAAATGTGTAGTGCTCACTCATCTTTGTTGTTTCTAGGTTTCCACTCTCCACATTGGCGAAAACGAGAACGACGGCGTAGCCTCACAACACAGGCAGATGGCGATAGTATCGGAACGACGTCCGTCCCAACGGCCCCACGAATACCTACTGATGCGGGCCGCGGTTCCTTATCTATCTTGGAGAACTCAGGAACCTCCTCGATTGGCCCCGGCTCCCACCTTGGACTACCTTGTCACTGCTCGAACCGGCCGAGTGATCTTCAGAGACAACTGATAGATAAGCTTATCAGTCTGGGGAAGATCGAGCTGCTCCTCGCCGTTGGGACGTTCCCCCCAGCACCAATGTCACGGGAACTTTCCCGTCTGTGGCCTTATGCAAGGAACAAGTGATCCAACTGGTTCGCCCGAACTCGAGATAGCCGAGCAGCGTCAATCTGGCTGTCAAACAAAGCCAGATGTCGATGCTCGCCCATCTCGCTCTACCCATACTTGACCGAGCTTCACCGAAGGTGTCTGGACCCCCCACGGCGCACACCGCGGTACCGGGCCGAATTGTCTTGACCACGCCAGCCATGGCGATAGGGTCTTGTACAGATGCATACTGGCGCAAGAATCCTCGGCCATATACGATGCTCATTACCCCTGACGATGATCCCATGTCCAACATTGTCAACACTTTTCGGAAAATACGGCAACGCGACAAAATCCTCCGTGGGCTGTTTCGGACTACAAAGCCTACTAGGGTTGGCAGACGAGAAGAGAAGCTGCACGAAGGTAACACCGACACGCAACAGCTTCCCCGCACTCGTGGACGGAAATCATGTCATGCATAAATCGCGCTTTGCTGTTGAGCTTCTCTTTCGTCGCCTTGACTTTTGCCTTGCAGTATGGCATTGTCATAAACTGCGCTTTGCAACGGGGACAGTCGATCGGCACGCCCTTTGGGTAACTCAATTGGAACGGTACCTGAGTTACCCCGCCCTCGTGTGGAATCTTTGGCTGTTCTTTGGGTGCCAGGCACAGCATCAATAGTTCAAAAGTACTATGAGAAAGTTAGCCGGGAGCCAACACTTTTGCTGCCATGTCCCGTCAGAGGAAACATGACGTCGACATATCCTCACCCACACGCAGTATGACCCGTTGTTGTCGGCAGGATTGGTCATCTGGGTGGGCTGAGGCTCACCAAGACGTGTCGTGTAAGTGTCGGAACCTCCAAAGGCCCCTCACTCTACTTGGTCTCACCCCCACAGGCTTCAGGGAGTTTTGCAGCTAATCTGGGCCGGGGTTGCAGGCTTCGTGCCGATCTGGAAGCCCAGGCCAACAAGTGCTCCTTGTCTTTGGTGGCACCTTGGACACCAGTTCGCACCGTGACACCCACTCGTGGTAGTTAGTCACGTTAGTGTAGGCGACCTCGCCAGCCGATGGGGAGCTTCCCAAGAGCTTCGAAGAGCTGTGGCAACTCCTGAGCTGCGACTAAGCTGGCTGATATCTTCACTTCTGCAGTCAGCTTCACTACTGCTCTTCTAGTGCCGAATTACTCCGAATTATGGTGTTTTTCATGAGCCTCAACCTCGCGGATGAGAGCTGGCCCTGCTGGAATTGGATGCTGCGTGTTTGGTTTGTTGGAGACACCCGAAAGCTCTGCACACTCTCTCCGAACGCTCGTTCTGGAAGCTACGAGGATGGCCTTAGCCGCGAGGAAGTTTGTATCGAGCATGCAAAGCAACCTTACCGACACCCCTGATAATTGCGGTTTCGAGCCTCGCCAAGATGCCGCACAACTTTCTTTTTTCGCCAGATATCTTTCGACCAGGCAACAAATGCCAAATAAAGGTCTCTTGAAGCTTACCCTTTCCCGCGCAGTAGGGCGCAACAACGGCCGCTTCCAATAATCAAGGTACCACAACTATGTCGAATCCGGTGATCCGCGTCGAGCTCCAGCAATAGTAGCGTGGCTGCCCCCTCGGTGGGGCGTGGGATACGCCTCAGATGACGTCCGCTGATTTGCTCAATTACAAACCTCTCCCACTCTCTGTCAAGGATGAAGCTGTCACGCTCCTCTTCTATCTGCACGTTATGACCAAAGGAATTGCACTGACTGGTACAAGGTCCACGGAACCGGAATACCTTTAGTGTACTTCCGAACGCAGCCTTCAATGTGCTGCCGTCTCACTTGATCCCATGTCTGGCGCCCAGTACCCCGATCGTACACATGCTCACGCTGGCTGCCAACATCCCCAAAATACTTCTCAGCTCCGTCAAGTAGCTGCACTGTAGACCAGAATGGCAAACCATGGCCCGCCGAGTCACCAATTGTACGTCTGACAATCCACACTCAGCACTTGGTACATGTCTCGAACATGCCCTATTGCTAGCATGGCAACACCAACGTGTACCGTCGTATGCTTGCCGGCACCTCCGCCGGTCTGGGAGAACCCAGGTAACTTTGCTGTGGCCCCTATAAGGTAAAGGTACTCGTCCGTTCTTCTCGTCTCGAAAGCACATGTTGTCTTGCACATGCTACTTTCAACATTCTTCATATAACTCTGACCTTTGTTCCTCTCTCTTGTATCCGGCCTGTATTCAACACTCAAGCCACTGTCTTTCCGTAAACCCAATTACTTGTCACGATGGGTTCTCTTGCCGTCTCTCAGGACAGCGTTCCCCACGCCAGTATCAAGGCGACTAAGCAACAGGCAGTACAACCAGTGGGCAAACATGTCCTTGACATCATCGATATTCGACGCGTTGCGGTTGAAACAAACTTGAAGGACGACATCATTTCCATGTGGAACCCCACAAACGGACCCCGGAGGCTACCGACCCTGCTTCTCTACAATGAACGGGGCCTGCAATTGTTTGAGGATGTAAGTGCTGATCGAGTGCTCCTCAGCTCAGCCACATCTTGCGTGATCAACGCTAACAACTACCCCAGATCACATATCTGGAAGAGTACTACCTGACCAACAACGAAATCGAGGTTCTTGAGAAAAACTCAAAAGAGATTGCTCAGAACATCTCAACCGACTCTATGGTCATTGAGTTGGGAAGTGGGTCAGTGAATACCTGCTAAAAATTGATGACTCGCCTGAGATGATTCTGACCTTTTCTTGAAGCAACCTTCGTAAAGTTTGCTTATTGCTACAAGCGTTTGAAGACGCCGGCAAGAACATCGATTACTACGCACTCGACCTCTCCCGAGAAGAATTAGAGCGCACGCTCGCTCAAGTTCCTGATTTCCATCACGTCAAATGCCATGGTCTTTTGGGGACCTATGATGATGGCCGGGAATGGCTGAAACAGCCATCCAACCTGGCGCGCACCAAGTGCATCTTGAGCTTGGGTTCAAGCATAGGTTAGAGAAACTAGATCTTCGATTCTCAACTCTAGGCATATCTGACTACTTGTGTAGGAAACTTCGAGCGCGATGATGCGGCCGGATTCCTCAAGCACTTCAGTGACGTTCTGACGCAGTCGGACAAATTGTTGATTGGGCTGGACGGATGCTGCGATCCTTCCAAAGTCTAGTGAGTTTCGACCCCGTAGCTCTCTGGTCTTCAGCTAGCTAATCTCAGGTCCAGTCATGGTTACAATGGTAATGGCTCTGCCTCGTCCAACCCACTAAATCCATCTACTAACACTTAGGTTTTCAAGACCAGAAAGGAGTAACTCATGCGTAGGTGTAACATGAACCACTGTTTCAGCCCCATTGACTGACCTCTCTGTAGGTTCATCCTCAACGGACTCGCCAATGCCAATGAGATCTTGGGAGAAGAGGCCTTCAAGCTCAAAGACTGGGAAGTCATCGGTGAGTATGTGTACGATGACGAAGGAGGACGTCACCAAGCTTTCTATTCGCCCGTTCGAGACACATACGTTTTGGGAGCACTTGTCAGGCAACACGAGCGCATTCAAGTTGAGCAGAGCCTGAAATACTCTCAACTGGGAGCCGAGAATTTGTGGAACATGGCAGGCTTGGTCGAGACAAACTGCTGGACAAAAGGAACCGAGCATGGTAAGTGAAATCCTTCCCTCGCATATGAAACCGAGTGATCAGGGCCGTTGGTGGTCACCCTTCGCGAAAATGGTTCTGCACCCCATAAGCCTCCCCCACGTTTGGCCGGCTACGTGGATCCAATTGCCCAAAAAGGCCCTGTGCAGTCTCCGGATCGTAAGATGATGGATCTCACTGGTCCCAATTCGATCATCTGACCGAGTCCCAAATATTATATTTATTGCAACCGAAACCACTTGCATCATGGCTGGCAGCCCGATCTTCGTTTCCAGAGCTGACTTGGTCATAGGAATCCATATGATTTCGAAGAGGAAAATGCCCTTCAGTCGTCTCCCCGAACTTTACGCTTCTTCGCCCTGTCCCACTCTGGACGATTGGGAGGCGTTGTGGGCGGCATGGGATGCTGTTACACAGCAAATGCTACCAAAAGAGGAGTTGCTGGACCAACCCATCAAGCTTCGCAACGCCTGCATCTTCTATCTTGGACATATCCCGGGGTTCTTGGACATTCAATTGTGTAAAACTACAAAGACGCCTCCGACCGAGCCAGCCCACTTCCAGCCAATGTTCGAGCGGGGCATTGACCCTGATGTCGACAATCCGGAGCAATGCCACTCTCATTCCGAAATCCCTGATGAATGGCCCGCAGTGGAAGAGATTCTTCAATACCAGCAGCGTGTACGGTCCAGGCTACTTGACCAGTACAAGAATGGAATCGATAACATTCCCAGAGCTGCTGCTCAAGGTATCTGGGTGGGATTCGAGCACGAGATCATGCACATGGAGACGCTCCTTTATATGATGCTCCAGAGCGACAAGACTATCCCTCCTCCTGACGTTCTGCGCCCGGACTTCAAGCGCTTGGCCAATAAAGCTCGCCAGTCCCGGGTCTCCAACCAGTGGCACGATGTACCTGCTCAGTCCATTATTCTTGGCATGGACGAGCCTGATCTTGATGCTGGTGTCAACGGGTACTTTGGCTGGTAAGCGACGATTTTCAGAAACGTGAATTCACAACTTATATGGTACTAGGGACAACGAGCGACCTGCAAGGAAGGCCAATGTTCATGCATTCCAGGCACAAGGACGACCGATCACAAATGAGGAGGTGAGTGACTAGATATTCTGCGAGATCGGTTCAAGGCTGACTTGAAAAGTATGCGGAATACATGTTTGAAAACCACATCAAAAAGGTCCCTGCATCATGGGCCGATGTTCAAGCAGCAGAATCCGATTCTGACACGGCCGTGGATGCGAATGGGCAAACGTATCTTGCTAATGGAAATACAAATGGCCATGTCAATGGGGTCAACGGGCATACCAACGGCCACGTCAACGGTCACACAAACGGACATGTCAATGGCACTGCAAATGGACATGTGAACGGACACCAGAATGGTGATAGTGTGGTCCCCGATTCATTCCTTGACGGTATTGCAGTCCGCACAGTTTATGGTCTGGTCCCGCTGAAATATGCATTGGACTGGCCCATTTTCGCATCTTTTGATGAACTCGCTGGTTGTGCAGCATGGATGGGAGGCCGAATCCCGACGTTTGAGGAGGCTCGAAGCATCTACACTTACGTTCATAACTCGAAGAAGATGGAAGCTGAGCGTACGCTGGGCAGGACGGTGCCAGCAGTCAACGGGTAAGTTGAATATTCAGATGAGTACAGTAGTCTTATCAGCTGACGTCCCTAGCCACCTGTCGAATGATGGCGTCGAGGAAACACCGCCAAAGAGAAAGTCGCTTGAGGCTGCGAAGGCTCGATCGGAGCTTTTCGCGGACCTCGATGGTGCCAATGTTGGCTTGCAGCATTGGCACCCGGTTCCCGTGACGGCCGACGGCGGTCGCCTCGCGGACAGGGTGAGCTCGGTGGCGTCTGGGAATGGACCAGCACGCCCCTTGCTCGCCATGAAGGGTTCGAGCCTATGCCTCTATACCCTCAGTACACGGGTAATATACTTGCATTTCACGAGATTGACAATCTTGCTAACGATGAGCTGTAGCCGACTTCTTCGATGGTAAGCATAACATCGTGCTTGGAGGATCGTGGTCAACGCATCCCCGCATCGCCGGCCGAAGATCATTGTAAGTCGTATAGTATGTAAGCGATGTCTTGACATTATGTGCTGATAATTTGTAGCGTCAACTGGTACCAACGAAACTACCCCTTTGCCTGGTGCGGCGCAAGACTCGTCAGAGACATTAAATAAGCAGTTGCTTTCTTTTCATCTTGCTGGCTTTTATCGCCTAATGTAGCATTACCTCTCTTAATCACATCCCTTCTGGCAAAGGCTCTCAGTCCAACACTGCCCTCGCCACGAGAACGACTCAACTTCGTTCGCACCATTCCCTTGGCATTTGTCCAAAAAGCTTGAGTTTCTTTTGTCTTGTCTCGTTTTGCAAGGAGCATCATTGGGGGAAACGAAAAGGGATCAAGGGGCATTCACACGGGTTTTCATATCTAGGTGTATCGTGTTTCCTACTTCGGGTTCCTTATGGGTGGCTTGGGTATCGTTTCTTCGATTTGAGATTGGGCATCGAGAAACGTTTTCACTGTACCACTACTTTTCGCCAAACCAGGCGACTTCCGCCGACTTGAGCGGGATATCATCAATCAAGATTCACATTCGCTAAAACTTACCAGAGCCTGTGTTGGCTCACCGCGACGACGTGGTATTTGCCACTACTGAGTACTGACGATCCAGGATCCCGCCCACGATCTCCCGCATCCTCGGTTCTCGGGCACCTTACCTACCTTTACCAGTTACGTACCTTTTCGGGAACAAGAACGAGGTGCCGGACATCCATCCATCCATCCATCCATCCCCGCCTTTTCCAACTCATCCCCGGACCATCAAAAAAGTTCCTGCAAACCCCTCGGTCGGGCGTACTGCGTATGCAGGTCATACTGCGCGCGTGGACAGTTCCCATATTGGAAGTTGTGACGTCAACAGGCCGTGGGGGTCCGGTCGGGCCCCCCCTTCGGTTTTCACCTTCTTGGACCTTCCCCGTCTTTTGTTGTATCATGGGGTAGCAGATATCACGAACAAGTTACGAGTGCAGGGGCGAAAGGACGGACTGTGAGGCGGGGGGTGGAGGGCTGCTCTGCCCGCCCGCCCTATTGTGAGGTCGTTCGTGTGCAGTGTAATTACGAGGTAGTCCACCTCGTTGGACTCTTGGTTGCATATTCTCGTATATAGAAACAAGCCAATTCGGCGAGGGTTCATCTGGTCTGTACTGCACGTATGCGTTATGGACGCAGGTAGCAAGCAGTGATTGGAAAATTGAACTTTTTTTTTGGTCTTCCTCACTCTATGTCGAGTTCTAAAACGGGCATTTCTTGCCGACATGTCTCTCCCGTCCCGTCATCAGCAGGATAGTTCCCCCCGACAAGGCGTCTACGCCTATTCAAGTGACAAGCACCTTTGAGGTGCCTGATTCACGGTCACACTACTGCCGCTGACCATGATCGGTCAGTTCCCTTACTATGCGCCTGGCCATCGGACTCTGCCATTGAGACGCAGCTCTATATCGCCGGCGGGACTTTTAGTCTCCACAATACGGCCCCCGGCACGTCCGCGGCCGGGCCCCAGTGGCATCAACGCCCACGATTTTCATCATGTGCGGTCGGGAGTCTCCAAACTGTGAAACTCTGAAAATCATAGGCGGGTATATCATATGTGTTTCGTAGTGAGAATCAACCGTTCAAGCTACCGTAGATGTCGAGGAGCTGCTCAAACACGTAGCTGGGTAGCTTGACGCCGTTTTCTGTCACGAGGTTGGAGATGAAATCAGGGGGCTGTAGTATGTTTATTAGCACTCATGGGCACTCAGTCAGGATATTGTGATTCATATAAAAACTCACAGTGTAGTCCACCGCATCCTCGGGCTGCTCGCTGGCACCGTCCGTCCGGAAGTCCAAGACGTGCTGCTGGAAACCGAGATCCCGCTGGTCCAGGGGCACCTTGCGCACAAACTTGTGGGACTCGGCGGCGACGTAAAAGGGTAGACCGGCCTGCTTTGCCAGCTTGGCAATCTGGTAGGTGCCCATGCGGGAGATGATGCCGCCGTTCTGCGTGACGGCCTCGGCGCCGACAAAGACCATGTGGACCTGGCGCAGCAGGCCGAGGACGTGGGCGACGGCGGGCTCGGCGATCTCGGCGACAGGAATGCCCTTGTCGCGGAGCTCCTTGACGACGCGATCCGACTCGGCAGGACGGTGCTCGTCGCGGACGTAGACGACCTTGAAGCGGACGCCGCCGTCGCCGGACTGGTCTGCGGCGCGGAAGAGCAGGTTGGATACGGCGCGGGAGGCGCCGTGGGTGAGGACGACCTTGCCGTCGCGGACGAAGCGCCAGCCGGCGTCGGCGATGCGGTCGCGGGCGGCGATGGCGCGGGAGGCGAAGAGGCGGCCGTTGCGGAGAAGGTGGGTGCGGACGGCTTCGAAGGACTGGTAGGGGGAGGGGGCGGCGGCGGCCGAGGCGGATGCGTTTGCGCCTTCTTGCTGCTTAAGCGAGGAGACGAGGTACTGAAGGAAGAGGTCGGTGCCGGCCTGGAGCGGGACAGGGTTGTTCACGGATGCGTGGAGGGTGTTTGAGGCGCGCTTGACGAGGTCGAGGGTCTCGAAGACGGTGGTTGTGCCCGAGGCGTTGAGGAGGGCGATGAGGGCCTCGATGGCGGCGACGGGTTTTGTCAGGTCTGGGTCCTCGAGGAGGGAGTGGTATGTTGAGACGATGCTGGAGGGGAGGGAGAGATTAGCTTTGGGCTAGATCTTAAGAGTATGTGGTGTTGTACTCGATGGCATCACTTGTCTTGATACGAATGGGGATATCGTTGGAAGCCTTGGGCTTTTGGCTGTCGCCAGCTGCTGTAAAATCACGCTGTCAGTGTTAATTCCTTTTATTTGGTGCGTTTGCATGTCGGTAGGTTGCTAGATAGGGAGAAAGGGGGCAGCGCACGTGTGAGGTCGCCGGTGGCCATGG
The DNA here is from genome assembly GCF_027942845.1 of Colletotrichum fioriniae. Lineage (NCBI taxonomy): Eukaryota > Fungi > Ascomycota > Sordariomycetes > Glomerellales > Glomerellaceae > Colletotrichum > Colletotrichum fioriniae. The sequence goes on from NW_027076842.1 coordinate 2,281,994, forward strand.
TGATGTATGAGAAGAAAGATTCGGCTCGAAAGATGGGCAAGATGGGCAAGGCCCTGCGCAGCATGCAACTCGTGCGCTGCTTCTCGTGTCGTCAGTGGTGCTCACAGCGGTTGCCGAAGAGACTATCGGATATCGGTGGTGTGGTCAGAGGGGAATCGGCCGAAGTTGGTAATGGGACGTCGAGTTGCGAGTCGCGATGGCGGGGTTTGGTGTTGAAGCTCTCGGAAATTTTGGGCAAAAGGCAGTGACTCAATTCCCACGGGCCACGAGTGACCGAATGGAGCTTGCCGTTGCGCCCAGGCCCCAGGAGATTGATGGCTCTGATTTGGCGGGGTAATTAGGAGGGGCTCTCCTTAGGTTCACCACCGGAACCTCTGATACGGGGCTACCTTTCCTCCCATGCCATCTACACGTCTTTCCCAAGTATCCACCTATCTGCTCCGTATCTTTCCAGGTTGCCCTCCGATGCCGTAAGCAAGGTGCACACCTCCGTCTAGGCCCCCCGTCGGTCAAGGGTCCTTACAACACCATAGAAATAGCGGTCTCATCGCCCTGTATCGTCACCGTCACCCTGAAAGCATCCCACTACCGACAGCGGGGTCCCCTCCACTCCCGAAACACTGACACCACCCAATGCCCAGCTAATCAAGCTCCCGTCCTTGTAAGCCTTCATCTCCCCCCCTCCCTCCCCTGAATACAAGCAAGCAATTCAACCCCGTTCTTTCTCCTCTGCTTCTTTTCTCCATCATGAAGCTTCTTCTACCTCTACACGATAGAGACACCCGTAGAAGCTCCCAAGCACATCCTCTTACCCCTCCCTGACAGTAGTTGAAGCTATATCCATCCTTCCAAACCACCATCACCACCACATCTACAACACATCACAGTTCTTCACACATACACAAAGAACAAAAGGCAATGGAGCAAATCGATCCTACAACGGGCAACCCCCTTCCCACCGACGCAATCCAGCGCATCCTCTTCATCGCCTCCGGCGCCCACGTCTATAACATCCCTCCCTTAACCTCGAACAAGGGCTACATCGCCGCCGGCTGGACCGACCGCCAAATCTTCACTGCGCGCCTCCGCGTCCTCGAAACAGCCTGGGAAACCACCGCCGCCGCCCGCCCTACCCCAGTAGGCGTAGGCTCCGCCGTCGTCCCCGTGGCCCCCGGCGCCCCCGCGGGCATCACCTCGAAAGAGAACCACATCAAGGTCGACATTGTCCTCGAGGACCCCTCCAACGGCCAGCTCTTCGCCGCCGCGCCCTACACCTCCATCAACGCCGTCGAGCCCGTGCTCGACTCGTCGCGCTTCTTCGCCGTGCGCGTCATGGACGGCCAGGGCCGGAAAGCCGTGCTGGGCGTCGGCTTCGAGGAGCGCAGCGAGGCGTTTGATTTCGGTGTCGCGTTGCAGGAGGCGCAGAAGAGCTTGGGTTTGCTGGATGCCAGCCACGCCAAGCAGGCGGCGGAAAATAGTAAGCGCGCCGAGGAGGAGAAGAATAAGGATTACAGCCTCAAGGAGGGTGAGACCATCACAATCAACTTTGGCGGGTCAAAGATTGGGCGCCGGGCGAGGACCGAGTCCGGGTCCGAGATCCCCGGCGGAGGAGCGGGAGGAGGGCTGCAAGGGTTCTCCCTTCCGCCGCCGCCGAGCGCGCCCAAGAGCAGCAGCGGTGCTGGTGCTGGCAGCTTCGGATTGCCGCCGCCGCCAAGTGCTGCCAATATCCGGGACAAGAAGAGGGAGAACAGGAAATCCGCGCAGGATCTGGGGTTTGACGACGGTCAGTTTGGAGAGTTTGCGTAAGGGGCTGGCTGACTGCCGCGGAGCGTCAGTCATGCACGACCTGGACGAATGCTACCAGGTAGTTTCGTTTTCGCAGCTGCCAACGAAAGAAGAAAAAAGTAACAAAAGCTCAGCCCCCTACAAGAGGAGGCTTACGAAAGATCCGAGCTACACCTCATATGAAATGAGGCTCGGATTTTTACAAGAGAAAGCCGGGACTCGAACCCGGGACCCATGGGAGCGGGGCAATTCAAACGAGGACATTCCCCGCCACGCCATGGGCCTTGGTGACAGTATCAAATAAATTTGTGTGTTATAGAGGCATGGTGGCAGGTGGTTGGCGGTGAGTGAGCGAGCAAGCAAGCCTGGATGAGTTGGTGACGGTTGTGGTATATTCATGGCCAGGAATAAACACAAAAGTCTAAAAAGATGCACGTTAAGGAGTTCGGAGGCGGCCCTTGTTTGATGATTATAGTAAAAAGATTCCCTACCCTGCTTTACTGCAATTACCATATGTTTGCCTACTCCCTGGATGAAACATGAGAACACCAAAGGCACACGCAGGCTGGGTTCGTCTACTTACGCCTGTCTGCCGTACAACTATGCTCAAGGTAGTTAGTTTGGATAGACCTGTGATACTGGCTCGTTCGCCTTTTCGCCTGGTCTACGTAGCCCCTTAACCTCTGGCCAGAGGCTTTTCAATGAGGGTAGACCACTTCTTCTGCCCGACATCAGGAGTTTGTTCTCCTCGCTTGGTTCCTGGCTCTGGCCTTCATTAACGTCCTGCCACGAATACTCTGCCCTCTCCCCATAAACAAATCGTAAGCCATGATTCCCAAAGTCGTCCGTGAAAACCTCAGCAGGTTAACTCAAATCGGCCCACGATTCAGCTGGTGCTGTATTATACACCTCGTAACACACCTCATACCCATGCTCCCTGAAACGAGGCGCCGCCCCGTGCCACGTGTTGTAGATTGGATGGCAACCCGCGGGAAAGAAGACCGGGGAGGCCGCGTCCAGCGGCGGCGGCATCATCGATGTCACATCAGATGGAGTTGTAGCATAAGCAGAAGCACTGGGTGAATCGATGGACCACCATCCATATCTTCGCTCGTGGAGTTCGTTTTGTATCTGTATCCAGGTCTCGCGGCTTTGAAGCTCCACGTAGATATCGCCGAGCCGCAGGAGAATGGCCTTCTTTTGTGCCGTGGCATCGATGATCTTGCTCTTGAGCAGAGCTATCTTCTTTCTAGTCTTGCGGCGCTCGTCAGACGGCAATCCGCTGTCCACATTCCCCTGAAGAGTCGACAGCCTTCGCATGAGGTCGATCTCGCGTTCGCCCTGTTGCATAATGAAGCAGTCAGGTAAGCCTTTTCCGTGTATAAATGCTCGAAAGAAAGCGGTGATGCTGAGGCCGACCACACTGATTTCGGATTGGTGGTCGTGATGAGGCTGGCTCCTGGATTCGGGCATCCGAGTCTCAGAACGGGCCGGAGTGGTGATGGTACTGCCGGAGTATAAAGCATTCCTGGCCCTCTGAGGCATGGCAGGCTTGGAGAGTCGTTCGAGGCCGAGTCATCAGACGATGCTGTAGAGTCTTGATTTCTGATGTTGGAAGGAACGAAGACTGGAGCTTCGACATACTGATTCATGATGAGGGGCAAAGATAAACCATGGTACTAGTGTAGACGAGGTTGCCTTTCGAGAGGGAACAGTTGGCTCTGTCCGATCAGATATAGGTTGTAACCAATTAGAGTCGATTCCCACTGTGTCCCGATCTGGCCAGTTCGAGCCTTCGAGGCAAAGGGTAGCTTAGGGGTTCATAAGTATGAAACCCCCTCGCCGCGGCATCCCCATATCCGAGACCGAGAGCTCTAATTGAACTTGATGAAATAAAAATGCAGTGACCAAGAGAAACCGGATTTAGTCTGGTACGTCTGAGAAAGAGCAGGCATTTGGCAAACAAGATGGCGCAGTTGAAGCTCCGGTGCGATCAGTGCTTCCCAACAATATCCGAATTCGCAGCAGATACGGCGTCCTAATGAAGTATGCATGATAGAGCTGCCCATCTGCTTGTACTGGCAAATCAATACGGGCGATTTTACCTGCATGCTCGTCAGCCCAATAGTTCTCAAACGTAGACTCGAGGTGAATGAACGCCTTAAGAGCTACTGAAACGCAATTGTGGATCTGAACATTGATATGAGGACCAAACGATCATAGAGGGTACTATGCCAGCAGTGATGCGATTGGTAGCAAAACAACCACGTCACTCACGCAGCTGTAGGTGTTGACGCCATCATAAAAAACGGTCGTGCTGTTGGTATAATCCAGACGAACACCCCTGCTAGAGAGGTCTGGATCGCCATACGTCTGCGGCCGTCCTACCCGTGCAGGGGCATCTTACCCCTTTGAGGAGCAACTTCCAAGCCTGTCGCAAGAGCACCTACCATCGTTCCTTTCGACGCAAGGTATTTCTTTTCAGATGTTGAAGCCGTCGTGCCGAGGAGGATCGCAGAACCGCCAAAGACCAGCCGTTTCCGCAGCCTTTCGGACCGAGGATACCTCGTCTCCCGATACGGCTCGGTTGATTTCGCTATAGCGGAGCTCGTCGTCCTGAGTGTCGGTGCTCTTTTTGTTCCGTCTCTTGGTCTTGCCAACGTGCGCGTCTGGGTGGTACTGCTCCATAATGTTGACGAAGCAGTCTCTGGAAACTTCCTCAGCTAAGAACTGCATTATGCGATGTCCCTCTTTTTCCTTTCCGGGCATGACAAGATGGCGTACTAAGAGGCCGCTCTTGGCGATGCCATCTCCAGTAAAGCACAGATCACCGACCTGATTATGCATTGCTTTTATGCTCTCGCGAGCCGTGGCGGCATAGTCGTCTGCCTTGAGCAGCCGCTTGGATGTCGCCGACTCCCATACCTTGAAGTCAGGTAGGTAAATATCCACCAAGCCATCAAGTAGCTCCAAGGACGCTAACGAATCAAAACTGGAAGTATTGTATATGATTGGCACTCGCAAGCCTAGCTCTTTCGCATGCAGGATGCTGAGGACAACCTGGGGAACGACATGTTCCGGGGTAATGAGGTTGATGTTGTGAACGCGGCCGATTTGCTGTAGCTTAACGTACCATTCACCCAGCTCTTCGGGTGTCAAGTCTTGGCCGTTACGCTGATGTGCAATGTCATGATTTTGGCAGAATACGCAACGCAGATTGCAACCCGAGAAGAATACAGCGCCACTGCCATTGTGCCCTTGGACGCAAGGTTCTAGACCATGGTTAGCTCGAAAGCATTTTGCAGGACCTCCGAGAGGTTGGTAAAGATGTTGGATGCGATGGAGAGGTTTGCTCCAGACCTTCACCAAAATGCGGAGCAATCACGTTGACCTTGGTGTCATTGCCAATCAGACACATTCCAGTCGTCTCGAAACGATTGACACCGCAAAGTCGCGGACAGAGGTTGCACTTGGAAAGATGAGCGTAGGCCTTTGATCGCTTTTTGGATTCATCGATGGAGGTCAAGGCCATATAACGGGGCGTGTAGTCGTCCAGGAGGAACGGGGGCGCAAGATGTAGGTAGCGGCAAGCGCCCGCCATGCTCCGACGAAAGACGTCGTGCCTCTGTGTGATGGCTCGTCTCAACATGCTCATTCTGCGAGTTTGGGCATGGCAATCTGAGGTGTAAGGTAAGCGATGGAAACATTTCTTGCGTCACACAGGACGATTGGAAGGAGGAGAGGTGACATTACTTCATGTGTCGTTTCATTGGCTCAAGCGCCTAAATATGGGTCCTCTTCCGATCGTCCATCGGCCGACGGCGAAGGAGCTGTCCGTCCGTGCCGTCCTGCTGCCCCTTCCGTGTAACCTCCTCGCACATCGTCCTTCTCAGATGTTTCCTCCCAAGTTTGCCATCGCAATTCTTAATTTGTTTCTCAAGGAAATGGTCCGAACTTCTGCAAGACCTACAGACAATGCAAAGTACAATTCACATTTCCCGCATTGAGATAATGGTCGACTTGGCGATTCCGAGAGGCTCCAAGCCCTGGCCGATGTTCGTCTCTCAATTTGTTGCATGACAGGAGCTCGCAATCGCATCATGGGCTATGTCAACGCCCGAATATCTGGTACGGCTTCAAACGGATGAATTTAGCAATGGTAAACAGTCATCTTCATCTGGATTGAGAGAAGCATCTCAGCGCTGAAGCCGTGAGGGTAGTGCGTGTATAAGTATCAACACTTGTCTTTACAGGCTTGTCTTCCGTAATCATCTCGACATCCATTTTCGCCAACTTATCTTGATTTCAAAGCTGGCCGTGCTGCAGGGATCTCTATTCAGCTCTACAACAAGCTCCGGCTTCCGTGAAGATCGACATAACACCACCCGAGGGGACGGCCAGAATAGAGGGGCACGTTTTTGCTTTTGCAACGACCCACTGAGGGTTCTTCTCGAGTGTAAAAATTGGATCTACGAAGATACTGAAGATTTCAAGTGATTCAAGCTAGAGTCTTGCACAAGATACAGCGCATGATCTCAGTCAGATCTATCACACATCATCGACCATTTCGAAATGCCCAAAAGGACGGCACGTCAAATAATTTACCCGTCCGTGAAAGCCGATGGCTTGTTACGATCGCCGGATTACTTGCGCGAGCTGAGTCAACTTCAGATGAAGGAGGGGCAGCTGTCGGAATAAGAAAGTTGAGTCTCTCGGCAAAACAGTCTTCTACGAGTCTCTAAGCTCTGAAATAGGGCGAAGAAGAAGGACTTGCGAGCTAGAAGACTTGTAACGCGTTCTAGTGTGTTTTCAGACACATTGCTGTGGGTGAAGGGGACGCCAACAATACGAACTCGTGGGTTGAGGTGGTCTCCGCAACTCTCTCTTACAACACGATCTCGTGCCACTTCTTGTCTTGCTGGACTGAGGTGCTCCAGATATCTGCGTGGAGTGCTCCAGGAATCTCATCACAAATGGCAGAAGAAACGAGTATGGAAATGGGAAATGGATATAACACTTGACGGGGTCGAGTCTTTGGGTGCCCAGTCATGCGCTGGTGAGTCTTCCGTGACTCTGTCCTTTCACTCTTTTCCCGTTGTCCGTGTACATCCTCAAGATAGTCAAGGCCGGGCGACTAAGCCTTGCATCCATTCGTTTGACCTAGACGTTCACCTGGAAGACCTCTTTCTCACTCTCGTTAATCAGAAAGCTCTTTTTTTTCTTTTTCATTGGTTCTGTGTCAATAATTTCCACTTCATCATCATCCTTTTTTTCAGTGTTCATACATCTTGGAAGGGCGTTTGTGTTCGAGCCCTGACGACAACAATTCTATTCTTAATATCACCTAGAGCGCGTCCCGACCTCAACCAATATGAATTCGACTTTGGCGTTGCTCGTATTCTTATCTTGGGTGTTGCTTCCCATTTCGAACGCCCTACACATCACCGACGAGACTATCGACAAGTTCCTCCTCGAAGAATATGACTACATTGTCGTTGGCGGTGGTCTCTCAGGCTTGGTCGTCGCCAACCGTCTGAGCGAGGATAAGAACAGTAAGCCCTTCTTCTTCTCCTTCATAATCCACGCGCGGGTTTCAACATCACTGACCGTACGCCAGCGACTATCCTCGTGATCGAGTCTGGCGAGCTCGACGGACGTGAGAGCAGGGTTATCGCGCCCGGTTACATTGGCCTCACGCCGCCCTCGCCGTACGGCAAGAGCGTCACGACAGCTCCCCAGAAGTTCCTCGATGGCAAGACGCGCGGGATCAGCCAGGGCAGAGTCATTGGAGGCGGTTCCGTCACGAATGGCATGTGCTGGACCAGAGGCTCGGCAGCGGACTTTGATGCTTGGGAAGAGTTGGGGAACCGAGGATGGGGATGGAAAAGCCTTCTTCCCTACTTCAAGAAGGTGAGCTTGATGTTTCACACATGGCAATGGCAGTGAACAAATAAGAACCCCAAAACTGACGTGACATACAGGTTGAGACGTACACCACCAATGTTGATCAAAACATCCAGGACCGCCTCAACATCCACCCAGATATGTCGGTTCACGGCACAGAAGGAGCCATCAATGTCGCTTATCCTGAGTACTTCTACAACTCGTCCGGTATGGTCCCCTTACCAACCATTTGGTTTCAATATCCTGACTTCCTCACAGATCATGTTATTCACGGACTATCAGAGATGGGCATCCACCTCTCGGGCGACCTTAACACGGGCGACCCGACGGGAGCCATGATGGTCCCGTCCAGCATGTCTCCCACCAACCAGACCCGTTCTGATGCGAGAACAGGCTACTTCGACCCGGCCATCCCTCGATCGAATCTGCACGTCATTACCGGACAGACCGCGACGCGTCTCATTGCAGGCTTGCCAGGCTCACTGGCCAAGGAGGGAACCCGCCGTCGAATCATTGGGGTTGATGCAAGTCCACCATCCGTTCTCCTAAGATGGCGTCTCCGGATTCAGGGGGACCTATTCACTAACTGTCTATAGTTCTCATCTGAACCCCTTGGCATCAACAGAACAATCACCACCAAAAGGGAGGTCATCTTGGCTGCCGGCGCAATCCAGTCGCCCACGCTTCTTCAGGTTTCAGGCATTGGTCCTCGGAACGTCTTGGAGTCTTTGAATATTTCTGTGCAGATTGAGCTGCCAGGTGTCGGAAACAACTTTCAGGACCATCCCATGGCCCAATTCGGGTTCGACTGTATGTCCTCCCTTCATCCCTCTTACTGCCTCCCAAGATGGCCATAGAGCTGACTCGAACCACAGATTCCAACTCATCCATATTCACTTCTCGCGACCTCACCGGCGCCGCCTTCGACAGCGCACTCGACACCTTTGTCACAAATCACACCGGTACGTCGACATCCCTATATTACACAACCAAAACTAACAAGTCTTTAGGCCCCCTGACCGCCCCCCTAATCAACACAGTCGCCTTCCCAAGCCTTCAATACCACGCATCCGAGTGGAAACCCCTCCTCCAGCACGCCCAAAACCAATCCTCCTTCACCTTCCTCCCGCTCGACACCCCGCCGACGGTACAATCCGGCTACACCCGCCAAAAGCGCCTCGTCCTCTCCCACCTAGCCCGCCCGGACGTCGGCGCCTACGAGCTCCTCGCCGCCTCCTGGGGCCAAATGTCCATCGCCAACCAGAAGCCTCTATCCCGCGGCACCGTTCGCCCCGCGTCCGCCTCAATCTTTGACGGACCCGTGGTTGACCCGCGCTACTGTGCCGACCCGCTCGACTGCAAAATTATCCGTCTCGGCCTTCAACTCGTCCAGCGCCTCATGCGTACGGAAGCCATGACGCCTCTCCAGCCCGTCGTTGAGGATCCGCGTTTGAACTCGACGGATGAGATGGAGCTCATGGCGGCGCTGAAGCCGCTCGTCGGCACCGAGTACCACCCCAGCGGTACGACGAGCATGATGCCTCTGGAGCTGGGCGGGGTCGTGGACGCGGAGCTGATGGTGTACGGGACGTGTAACCTGCGCGTTGTCGATGCCGGGATCATGCCGCTCGTCCCTGGGGCGCATATACAGGCTGCCGTGTATGCTGTTGCCGAGAAGGCTGCGGATATCATCAAGGCTGCTGCGGGCGGACCGGAGTTGTGTCCTTTGGGTCGGCCGGAGTGGCCGCCTGTTTAAGGGGATGGGTTGTTAAGATTGAAGGTTGTGAATTGAGTGAGGTGGGCCAAAGACCAAGATGGTAGAGAGGTTATCATTGATTGAACTTCATGATTGTGTCTATGTCGATAGTAATGATAATTAGGCGGTCGATCATATTGACTGACGGTTGATTGAACTAACCACCTGCTCTCATGGTGACCATGATACACAATTGCTCAGAATTCCGACCACAGTCTGTGCCATAGTCAGCGAGATAAATACATGTGAAAGAGGACAAAAAAGAGTTCATCCCCCCGGTGCTGAACTGGGGGCTACATCTCTTAGTGCTCATGCTGGGAAACTTGGTGCTCATTCTGGGATTCGAACTCGGCGTACTCTCGCTAAGCCTGTCGTCGAGTAGGCTGGTTGGTGTAGATAATTGATTATTGACCATTAACCACTCCACCATCCAGCCAGTTTGACCTGACCCGTCGACCTAGACAGGCGCCTGCTGGCTGGTGACGGGAATGAGACTGAGGGGATATGTAAAGGTATACATCAAGGTCCTAGGGCAGGCAGGACCGGAATACTCGTACGTCTGGCCGCGCCTGCCTGGCCGACAGTTCCTACCTACCTTGTGCTGCGTACATATATGGTTTGGCTTGAGGTTCTCTTCTAAGCATACACACCATACCGAACAGCGGAGACATTTCATGGACACGTGAGATGTGCCTTTACTTGTTTGGAGTCTTGTCAATTTCAACGCGAAATTAAGACTGGATAAGGGAGCGATGAAGCTTATCCCCAATGGCTTTGTATGTGTACTAAGACCTAGACGCTGAATATACCGAGCGTCGCATAATTCATCACTTTAATACTGACCTCGACGCAAGGCAGAGAGTACTGACGGTATGCAAACAACCGAGACTGGCATGAAGGAGGAATCGGACTCAATTATATTCATCCCCATCCCACATCTACTCCAAAAAAGAGACCGCCTTGGCCCCCGCCTACAACCCTTTCATAAACTCCAGCAACGAAATCGGCTTCCTGACAGCATTATTCAATCCTTCATGGTACGTAACCCAGACCTTATTATCACTCTTCCCGCCCTCGTGATGATCGTGCCCCTTCTTCCTCTTAGCGTTGCCATCCACCTCACCTAGTGGCCTCGCAGGAATCACACGCCCGAAAAAGTCCTTCTTCACGCTCGACGCGAGGATCCTCTCCTGCTCCTTGATCATGTTCTCCTTGTCCGCCCGTTGTTGCTGCTGCGAAGGTGTATCCTCTGCCCCTCCCAGCGGCCCGCCGACCTTGAATCGCGCCTGGCGGGCCGCGGCTTCGCGAAGAATTATGGTCTTTTGCAATTCCTGGTCTAGCACCTGGCGGACGGCATATCGGGTTGGTGCTTGGCTGGATAGTACCAGGTTCCCTGCCGTCTCGTATACCGCGAGGGCATCGAGATCACTATTTGAGCCTTGTTAGCAGAATTCCCACCGAATGTAGTCCAGAAGAGGGAGAAAAGTAACTCACGGTTCCATACGGTACACCCACTGCGGCCCCCTATTCACCAACGAATCCGTCTCGATCTTGCCCTTCTGCATCTCGATCCCGACCTCCGCCATGATCTCCGCCGCCCGCTTGACCATGATCTTCTCCGTCTCTTTCCGCACGCTAGCCGTGCTGATGCCGCTGCCGCCAATCACTACCGGCTTGACGTCCGGCGACACCATCCGGACCAAGTACGGCATGAACTCGGTCGAGATATCTTCAGCGCTCCGGAAGGACCGCCCCAGAGTGGGCGTAAGCTGAGCCTGAATGGCCTGGAGCATGGCCCTGTTCTGCTTCTGCGCCTCAAAAGCGGCATAATCAGCTCGGGGGCCCGAGAACGGCACGGGGGGCTCGCTGTCCTCCTCCGTGGCGCCCCATTTCTTGTCGTAGCCTTTGTTGACTTGGTGTCGTTTGGACGAGGCGAATAAGCTGTGGCAGGCCAAGATCGGTTGGCTCAAGTACGGTGCTAACTCCCACTCCTGACTTCCAAATGTGCGTGACGAGCAGGTGTCTAGAAAGTTCATCCAGTCGTACGCCGCATTCGGCTTTGAGAGGAACGAGTCATCGTTGAATTCTCGGTTTGGGTACTCCAAAAAGACGTCTGTCATGACGCGCTCGACCTCTCCGCTGGTGTCAATCATGTGTCGCAACCGCTCCATTGCGTTCTTCTTGTGATACTCCGCAAAGCCCAGCTGAGCCTTGGGTTGCTCGTGCTGGTTCTTGAAATTTTGTGATGTGTCCAGGGCTTGTTTCGGGAAGCCACCGCCTTCTTGAAAGACGCGCGACACAATGTCCTTTGCACTCCCTCTCCCAAGCCCTCTGGCTCCTCCAGCGCCTTCTGTAAGGTCGTGCATCACGTTTTGGTCTAGCCATTGCCTTGTCAAGCGCTCATTGAAGCCGGCGGCAGCCCTGAAGCGCCCGGCAACCCATTCGCCAACGACCATGACTCCTCGAAGATCGCCCTCAGCTCCGCTCTCCGCGCCACGCTTTGCATCGATGCCGCTCGTCATGCCCCAGGCGGCTTCACAAACCTTGCGTGCCGCGTCTTTCTCACAGGGGATACCCTCCTTGTCGAATACGGTCTTGAGGCGTGTAACAACAGCATCGATGCCCGGCTTACCGACATGGATTACCTCCGCCATTCCCGACTGCCGAAGAGGTCTGAGAGAGGGGTGGTAAACATCATTGCAGATGAGAATAAGGGGGCGCAGTAGGCGAAAGTCATCCCCCTTTTTCTTCTTCTTGGAGTACGATGAATCGGATCCGCCAGCACTGTTCTTTTGATCGATGAGCACGAGGTCAATCAAAGCCTTAACGAAACCACCCTCCCCTGAAGCGCCGGATCCACCCACGACACCGTCGACCTCATCAACAATGACGCAAGCCGGTTTGGCAACCTTTTGCTGTACCTCTCCATCTTTGGACTTGACGTTCTCGACAGTCTTGACACTCTCGGTTCCTAGGGACGTTCGTATCCGGTTCTTGACGACGTCTCGGCTGCGGTCGTCGCTGGCGTTGATCTCCATCACTTCGTACCCCGCTTGTCTCGCACAGACGTGAGCCAGAGTCGTCTTGCCGAGACCCGGTGGTCCCGTCAGCATGAGAATCTTCTTGTGCGGCTTCTCCTCCTCTTGGACCTGTTTCGCGCCTGGCCTTCGTACGATTGGGGCCTTCTTCGCAATGCCGGGGAATACGATTGGGTCCCACCGCTTCAGCCAGCGCAGGACCATACGATTTGTACCATCGTCACCGCAAAGATCCAGAAAGTTCTTCGCCCTGTATTTTTCGGTCCACAGGAGGGTCTTCTTTTGAGATTTGCCAGTGTGTGTCGGCTCGACTGACCGCACTGGGACATCGCTTTCCTTTCTCTTTGGGCGTGGTTCTGAAGCTTCGCTCTTGGCCTTGTCGATGAGCTCATTGATAGCTATACCGTAGTATGCACGCTTGGCCTTTCCCTCTTTCGTCTTGGACCGCGCCGCGATGATGCTTTCGTAAGATGCGTTCGCCGTCGGCTTTCGTTGCTTGATGGTGGTAGTTGTCCCGTTGCAGGTAGTGAGATTGAAGGTCCTCGAAGATTTGAAGATTGATGGCGTGTCTTGGAGTAGCGATGATGCAAGGCTTTGAGGTCGGGCAGGAGGAGGGGCATTTCGTGTAGGCGCAACTTGAACACGATCATTCGTCTTTTCAGGTGCTTGTGCTAACGGATCGGGAACATCGTCGTCTGAACGGGAGGTGATGGGTGTTGGGCGCTGCAAGCGGGCGCTAAAATCGAGGAGTTGCTTCTTTAGCGGAGGCTGCTGCTCATTGTTGTCGTCGGAGTCGGAATCATCGTCAAGAAGGAAACCGCTGTTGACCTTTGGCTTTGATTTCGTCGGGTCAGCCGCCGGGGGCCTTGGGCGTTTCGCTACGGGCGGTGATGGGCTGGCGGGAAATGTGACGGGTGAAGATGCGCTCGGCATTTTGGAGGAGAGCCCGATTGAGCTCGAATGGTTCAATTCTCTCGTTTTTTTCGTTGCGACGATGTTAAGTGCTGCGCTGAGTGCCTCGATTGCAGTCTGGTAGATTGGTGTCGCTACAGTGACAATTATTCTTGGGATGGAAGACGCGACTCGACGCGACGACCCTGGACGCGTTAATGATTTGGTGGGGGCCCCTGGACTTGCTCCAAGCTCCTTGGTGTACCGTGCTAATTGCGAGCTAGCCAAGCCAGGCACTGTCTTCACGACGAGGGAGTACCACGATTAAGGTATGTATCTTCGACTAACTCCCAGGTTGCTGAATTGCATCCAAATGTTTAGATTATGGTATGAAAAAGATGCTTCTTTTTCTCTTTCATACTAATGAGTATTTGTCTCATAAAAATCCAGACTTCTGTGTCAGTCTTGTGTCTAGCACTCCGCAGCGTGATGACGCACATTGAGCACATTAAGCTGAGTTCAAAATGAGAGCAACTTACAATAATCAACTCTTGGAACGCTCAATTCATCGTGATATGGTAGATAGGTATTCGATGTCTAGTTCTCACTCACTGAACCCATATCCTTCAACAACTCACGATACGAGTCAGCCTCAGCCACCATCTCCTCCATACTCCTCGCCTTCCTCATCGCATCCTCAATCTTCGCAAACTTCCCTCCGGCCTCTGGCCTCCTCCCCAACTCCGCATCCCACAACGCGCCACCAACGTTTCCTTCCTCAGCAGACATCTGCTCATAAATCTCATCTCTCGGCCCTTCTCCATCCTTCCCCGTCTCGCCGGGGACGCGCGGGATAATGTGGACGTGAACGTGCGACACCGTTTGGCCCGCGTCGGCGCCGTCCTGGACCGCAATATTAAACGATCCGGGCCTCCGGCGCTGCCGGTTCTGATGCGGAGGTGGTTCTGGAAAAGTAGCGGCGCGCGAGCATCTTTTGGATGAGCTGTGTCGTCGTGAAGAGGTCCGTTACCTCGGCGGGCTGGAGATCCGTGAGGCGTTTATGAGGCTGGAGGGGGCAGACGAGGACGTGGCCTGGGAGGAGGGGCTTGAGGTTTATCAGGGCGAAGGAGTGTGCCGTCTTGTAGAAGACCTGGTCTTGTGTTAGTCTATGAATGCAGCCGCGATGCCCGCATCAAGGTTTCTTGATGTTGAAAAGAAGTGGTGGTCATGCCACATCCGTAAAACGTCTCCACATCAAGATCGTTATGAGATGTCGCAAAGCTACTATGAGATCGATATCTTTCACACCAGGTTTTCAATGACTGAGATGATGCAACTGACCTGGTTGGTGACCTCAAATGGCCCGAAATGAATCTTGTTTTGAGAGCTCATGTTTCGTCGGATATTGAGGGTTTGAGCTCGAAGTACCTTTTGTACCAAAGGCCGTGTCTTGAACATAGCCTACTGTCAAATATGTAAGCGTGATGAAGTCGATTTGTAGCTTCAACCAGAGTAAGTAGATTGATTGAGGGCGATCGTTGGTGGAGCTAGGCTTGGAAATTGTTAGCACATTTCAGGAATACAGTGGCGTCATCATCACAGGCAAAGTCCCCTTCAACATTTCCAATCCTTGCTTCTTTGCAGCTGGTCACTTCATATTCACCACACATCTCCAATTTGAACAAAGGTTACCTATGAAGTTGCGGGCGAGTCACTTTGTGCATGAATGATGCAAGAGATTTGAGAGTTGATGTACTTTTGAATTCGCCATTCTCCGAATGCCATTTTAGACCCTAACAGATCCCCGATTCCTGATATAATACACGATTACGGATACATGCCGCAAATTAGATGCGACTCATTCTTTATTGGGCAAGAGTCTTCTCCTGCGCGGGGAGGAGCTTCGACTGCTGTCCCGCAAAGAACTTCTTCGACTCTAGGCACCGCTCGCTCTTGCAGCCAGGGCATCGCAACTCCATCTGCGGCGAGCAGGCCACGCTGCTGTCGAGATGAGCCTTAGCAATGTCGGCAAGAGCCTTAATGAAGACGGGGCTGCCGTTCAAACTCTCCACTCTCTTGACAGTCTCCGGGCTTCCAGAGTCAGCGATGACCTCGAGGTCCAACTCGAATAGGGTCTCGATGTGGTCCGACGTGAACGCAATGGGAATCAACACAAGGTCCTTCTGGCCCTTGTGGACGTAATTCTCGACCGAGTCGGAGGTCTGGGGTCCCAGCCAGGCCGACGGGCCGACCTGGGATTGCCAGCAGAGGCGGTATGGGTTGGAGAACTTGAGGCGCTGCATGACAGCGTAGACGGTCGCAGCAACTTCGGCCGGGTAAGGGTCGCCTCTGTTAACCACAGACATGGGCAGGCTGTGAGCGGAGAAGATCAAGACGGCATCCTTGCGTCTGTCCTCCGGGTATTCCAACAATTTCGCCTCAATGTTCTGCGCAAACGCCTCGACCAGGCCTGGGTGTACCGGCCAGCGATCAATCACACTCCATGAGATGGTGCCGTCGCCGGGCGTCGTCTCTCCGACGGCCTTGCCTTCCAGCCGTTGCCTCCACTTCCACAACTCGTTGATGCTGCTTCCTGTCGTTGAGCAAGAGTACTGGGGGTATTGTGTGAACGCGACCGCTCTTCCGCCTCTTCCCTTTCCAAACCCATCCTCAAACAGCTTGTTGTACATCTCCTCAGTCAGAGGGTCGGCGTAGCGGAAAGCCGTATACGGCTTGTGCGGCGCCGTCTCGGGGGAGATCTCGTCGAGGATCTTACACATCTCGGCGTTCTGATACTCGGACCACTTGCGGATAGGTGAGCCGCCACCAATATCGGCGTATTGCTTCTGGATCTTGGGAGTTCGTCGCTTCGAAATCAGGGGACCGAGGTAGTTCTGGAAACGGCCGAGGGGAATTAAGTCGCCATCTGCCTGCGCATCGTTAGTTTTGCGTCGGCGTCGCAAAGTAGAGTGAAGGGGGACACCTACAAAAAGCCTGCTCAGGAAGTCTCCCACTTCATCCGTCGTTGAAGGGCCACCCATGTTCATGAACACCATCGCCGTTGGGCCCTTGGATCCGGCAGAGTTTTGCGTCACAGGTGGTACGACCGTTGCCATGGATCTAAGCTGTGCAGCCGACTGCTTCGGCAGCGCCATGGTGAGAGGCGATGAAGCATTGCGCGCGGTTGTCGTCGCCTTGGACAAGCTCCGCGAGAGCTGTCCTGTTGAGTACTTGAGCGCCATTGGATCGTGACGATGGATGAATGCGAATATTTGACAAAAAATCAATGTGGTGGGAAGGGGAAACGTGGTTAATGTTCAAGTGACTCTAGATTCTCGCACTTGTGGCAATCCGCGAACCCCGGTGATGCGTCGATGCTGGGCGACACTTTGAGGAATTCGGGCTTCGATGACGAAGGAAATCCCGATCTGGACAGCAGCCCACCGAGCACCGAGCAGGACCCCTGTGAGGCCGAGAAGATACCTCGATACTTCTGGAGTCCCCTGTTCTGGCCCTAAAACAGCTGGTGCCTGGGTATACCCCTAACCCGCAGTCAGATTGACCAATAAGACACTGCGTAATCCAGAATCACGGCGATCACGGTCACGTGGTCTCGCGCTGTGATCAGGAGCCTTTGCGAGCTTGGCGCGCGAGCTTCCCAGGTGCGCGAGGGCCTTAGTCGCGCTGGCTGCCTGGAGCGACGCCTGGTAGCTAATCTGCAAGTGCTTGCTATATCCATCCCCATCACGACCAACGCAGCGCAACTCACCCCATCTTCCCTTCATACATATGACGAGTGAATTCTCAAAGATGGCTGATCGCGGGCACTTCAAAAGAGAGGATGAGGATGAGGACGATGCTGAGGAGGAGCTTGATGAGACCGTAAGTCCTATGCACTGTGGATCATGACTTACAACTGACCTTCCGCAGGACTTCAAGGCTCAAAAAGATGCCATTTTGCTTGCCATTGACGTGAGCTCATCAATGCTGCAGCATCCGCCCGCAACAAACTCCAAGAAGGCCGATAGGGACAGTGCCGTCGAGGCAGCTTTGAAATGCGCCTATCATCTCATGCAGCAGCGCATCATCTCTAATCCTAAAGACATGATGGGCATTCTCTTCTTCGGCACGGAAAAGTCAAAGTTCCAAGAAGAAAGCGGTAGAGCCGGCCTGGGCTACCCGCACTGCTACTTGTTTACAGACCTCGACGTTCCCGCTGCCGAGGATGTCAAGGCACTGAAGACCCTGGTCGGTGCAGATGGAGAAGAGGCCGAAGACGAAGATGAGGTGCTAGTGCCGGCGGAGGAAGAAGTCCAGATGGCCAACGTCTTTTTCTGCGCAAACGAAATCTTCACTACTAAGGCGGCGAACTTTGGCAGCAGACGACTCTTCATCATCACAGACAATGATGACCCACACGGCAAGAACAAGGATGCCAAATCGGCCGCGGCTGTCCGTGCGAAAGACTTGTACGATCTTGGAGTTGTGATAGAGCTTTTCCCTATTACCAGAGACGAGAAGAAGTTCGACCTTGGCAAGTTTTACGATGTAAGTACTGAGCCCTACCACTGCAATCGGCACAAAGCTGACCGCACAGGACATCATCTATCGAGACCTAGTTGCAGAGGCGAATCTCTCCGAGACTAGAAACTCAAAGTCCGGCGACGGCCTCAGCCTTCTCAACTCTTAATATCAAACATCAATTCCAAAGAAACGCCCAAACGCTCATTATTCTCCAACCTCCCCTTCGAGATCGCCCCTGGACTAAGAATCTCGGTCAAGGGATACAACATTCTTCACCGTCAGACTCCAGCAAGGACATCATACATCTGGCTGGACGGTGAGAAACCTCAGCTCGCCAACGGCGAAACGACACGAATCGCCGAGGATAGTGCCCGGACGGTTGAAAAGGTCGAGTTCAAAAAGGCCTACAAATTTGGGGGCGAGTACGTGCACTTTGCACCAGAGGAGCAGAAGTCACTCAAGGACTTTGGCGCTCCCGTCATCCGTATCATTGGTTTCAAGCCGCGCTCTATGCTGCCTTTCTGGGCGAGTATCAAGAAGTCAACATTCATCTTCCCATCAGAGGAGGACTACGTTGGCTCGACTCGTGTCTTTAGCGCTCTTTGGCAAAAGCTGCTAAAAGACAATAAGATTGGCATCGCATGGGCTGTCACCCGTGTTAATGCTAGTCCAATCCTCGTCGCCATCATCCCTTCCCATGAGAAGTCTGAAGACGATTCAGGGACGCCCTATCTACCCGCTGGTCTCTGGCTCTATCCGCTCCCTTTCGCTGACGACCTGCGCGAAGGCCCTGAGCCCCCAAGTAATCACGTCGTTAGTTCCAACGAGCTCATCGACGAGATGCGCATCATCGTTCAGCAGCTGCAGCTGCCAAAGGCCATGTACAACCCCAAGAAATACCCCAACCCGTCGCTACAATGGCACTACAAGATCCTCCAGGTCTTGGCTCTCGAGGAGGAGTATCCTGAAAAGGCGGAAGATCTCACAGAGCCAAAATACAAGGCCATCAGCAAGCGCGCCGGCGGTTACCTGGATGATTGGGCCGAGACCCTACAGGACGAGACCAAGATAGCGTTAGCAAAGGCAGCCATCAAGCGCGAGGCGGACGACGGTGAGGACGACAGGCCAGCCAAGAGAGCAAAGGCGGCGCCGAAGGCCGCAAAGGTTTCTGGGTCTGGTATGACGACGGCGCAGCTCAAGGCTGCTGTAGACAGTGGTGGATTAAGTAAGATGCTAGTCGCAGATCTCAAGGAGGTGCTTGCTGCGAGGGGGCAGAGCACAGCAGGCAAGAAGAGCGAGCTGGTGGAGAGAGTTGAGGAATGGGTTGAGGAGAATGCTTAACGCTGCCGTGGAATGACGACTTTGTGATGAAACTGTATTATACCAATTGATGACGAGTCAACAGCAGGCTTGTTTATTATTCGGGGAGTTAACCCCAAGTACGCTATGCTCAAACTTGCCATCCTAATTGTCTTGCAGATGAGCTAACTCTTTGAAATCATATCCTTTCATTTCTTCTCACGCACCTGAGCTTACCGACAACCCCCCGCTCGCCAACCCGGATGATGTCCAGGTGGCACAGTCCTCCTTGCCACGCAGCGCGGTTGCCCAAGAAGCTGACGGCGACGAGCAGGCACCCAGTCATAATCAAGGATGAAAGCCAGAATGCCACGCCAAGCCTCTGTCAGCACAATATGAATCCTGCCGGCTCTCTGGACCTGGGCGACACATTCAGATCCTTCCTCTGCAAGCGAGTAGCGAATATGCAGGCCAGTGTTGCAAGGCGCGCTTCAATTGGTTTTGCGGCCCAGCCTGTGACTTGCACTCCTACCCTTTCTGCAACAGCTTATGACCTGCTAGCCTGATGACAGTATATATCACACCCGACAAAGTAGGTAGGTCGCGTTTGTCACTTCGTATGTTCACTTGTTTTCTTCACGCCTTATGTCTTTCCGAGACTTGAAACTTGAACTCCTGCCCACTCTGGCAATTTCCGTTTTACAGTCGACACTACATAGGCTCAGAAAACCGACAATTCATATCTGATCTACGATCGTGATAATTCTCACTCGCAAACACAACTTGCCGACCATGGACACATCCGAAGAGGCCAGACGCGAGGCCTCGTCAAATTCTATCAAAGGAGAGTCGAGACTCTTGCAGTGGCCTCCGCAAAGGCTCAAGAATGGTCTTTCGAAACCATCAGAACTTCTGCTTGGTATTTTTTCCTTACTCATAGTGGCTATTGTCATAACATACATCGGTATTTTGCTCTTAAATGATGGCCGAAACATTGAGAGCATCCCAACGATGTGGAAGTTCGCTAGTGAATTCTCCCGGCTCGTAAGACTTATTGCTTCCCCAAAGAATCCACTTTCAGTATTAAAACTGTTGTCAGGGCCCTACGGCGGTACCCTTGATGTTCGCATTCGTCATTGGCAGGGCTGTCAGGAGCTACGGGCATTGGAGGCTCCAACGAGGAGAGCGCATCGGGACCTTAGGCAGCCTCTTCGGGTCGACCACATTGACTGGGACGGTCACCACTATAATTGATCTGAAGAGGATTGGGGGCTTAGGAGGCTTACTGGTGGTTATTTGGTCCCTGTCGCCACTGGGAGGACAGGCGGCGCTTCGAGTCCTGTCCCCACGGACCGAGGAAATTTCCTCTCGCGCAGTACTGCCCTACCTCAACAACAGCGTTGGCTTTCCTCAAAGATATATGGCGGCAGGGATGCAAGGTCAACAAGTTCCTATCAACACACTAGTTCTCGGATCACTTGGGGCTACGGACGAAATCAAGAATTCAAGGACAGATACTTGGGGCAACATCAAAATCCCCATGATTGAGTCCTTCCCTCAACATCTTTGGCTCAACAATGACGATTGGATTTCCCTGGACCAATACCGAGGTGAAGTCATGTACTCTGCACTTGTTGGAATACCTGTTGCGAACGTTTCCCAAAGACACCGGTCAAGCTTCACCTTAGAAACTTCGTATTTGAAGCTAGACTGCATCGACCTCCGCAACTTTACAGGTAATGCTACCGAAGCGGTCAACCCTATACGGGAGGGATGCGACAAAAGAGAAGGAATAATGGAAAGCAGATGCAATTACGAATTCAAGTGGGGCGATATAGCCACCGTTCCTTACCCGTATGGAAGGCAAAACTCTACGCGACGAGATGATCGCTGCACAGAACCTCGAATCGCTGCCAGAGACTTGCTCTACTGGAACTATGATAATTATCAACCAAGTGGCGGTTACACAATGGCAAAATGTTCCATGACGACGTCATTCGTCGACGTCCAGGTTTTCTGCTTGGGTTGGGACTGCAAGGCCACGGCAGTGCGACGGTCGGCTTCAGCACCGCAGGGCGGACAGGCCACAAACAGAACCTTCTTTGACGGTTGCCCACAAGAGAACGTTAACATATGGAGATGGTTCTTTCGTTACTTCGATACTATGGCCGACAGCGGTGGCGGCGGAATTGGCTCGCCCACCATTGTGCAATCATACTTGGTTGATCCTAAGCTAGGATTGAACTCTTCAGCAGCCTGGGACCTTCCACCAGTTTACAAGGTTGGGAAAGAGCTGTTTTCAGTCCGCCTGGGTCAGATTCTGAATACTTACTGGTGGGCCATGATAGGCAATGAGCCGTTATTCTTAGGCCATCCAGAGAACTACGACGGCCTGACGAAATGGGCCACGGGAAGTTCAGAGTTCCCATCAAACGACGACTATGTGTTTTCAAAAACAGAAGCCACTGTACACGTTCGCGTCCAAGTCCTCCGATATAACAAACCCTGGATGATCGTTCTCATCGTGGCAACTTTGGTGTTGCTACTCACAACAGTCTTGGATTTCGCGCTGAGCCTGAAGATATGGGTTCCTAAGCTTCTCATGAACGTCTCGACTTTGACGAGGGGCAACCCAAGCTTTGACGTGCCTGCCGGCGGCGGAGCGCTTTCAGACGAGGCCAGGGCTAAGCTTTTGGCTAACGTCAAAGTTAGGTTCGGAGACGCTGAAGGTGTCGATGAGTCCCATGATCTTATCATTGGGAATTGTGTGGAGCATGGGGGTCGCGTGTCTAAATTGACGAAAGGGAAACTTTACACTTGACGGGTCAACTGTTGAGAATACGACGGTTTCTCCTTTGCTTTATCCAGACAAGATCTTCCAGGCTATAGAGAAGATCTCACAAGAGAGCGAGTGTCTTGACATAGTATGAAATGATATTCAGGTTGAACGCGGTCTCCACCGCCACCGTAGCGTTGGAAACCAGCCATTATACTGCCTTTGAAGAGGATGTGATGACCACCAGATTCCTCGGGTAGCTTCGCCCCGCATTCCAGACCTTCTCCGGCATATCGGATACGGTCGGCCGTCTCGACTCGGTGAAGTGGAACCGATCGGGGAGTTGTGGCGGAGGAGGTTCCCGACAGGCTTTCAGGGCGCAATCCTAAACCTGTGAGGGGCGGAAGATTCCCCCTCAAAAAGAGAGTTGCGGGAGGCGCAATCAGTACGAGCGAAATTCAGAGTCACTGGTTTTGAGGTAAATAGTGGCTTCAAGGCGTCCTCTAAATAAGATGGCGGCGCCAGATAAGGCTCTTCGGTCGAGTTCAAGACCGCTTAGGTCCGCAACTTGCACGAACACTGTAGTGCTGCTCTTCATAGAAAACGGCGGGTTGCAGCGGACGGCGGTTAGACGAGCGCAGCTGGAGAGTCAGAGTGCGCTTGATAAATCCACGTAAGACTAAGGGAAAGCATGAAATCCGGCATGGTGTAGCGGTTAGCATACTCCGCTTTCATGGAAAGTCCCGGAGAGATCCGAGTTCGACTCTCGGTGTCGGAACGCCTACTTTTTTGCGGTTTCTTGAAAAGACTCGACGCCAAATATTAAGTACCACTTATACCGAAATCTGTAAGAGCATTTGGCGAGGCAGGTGATCAATTCATTGATTCTATCTCTTTTTTCATGACGTGGTAATTGAATTCTTACTTTTCGGTCTGTGCTGTGCAGCAACACCATTGAGCTGAACTCAAAATGTCGTTTACTGTGTTAGTGCGCGAACTGGTTCCGTGGGGACTACGCCTTTGGGCCTCGCTCATTGTGTACGAACTGTGCAAATATTTCCTTACACTTGACATCACATATGGTTATTAAGGTGAGGCTTCGATATCATTGTCTTATGGCTTTTTCTTCTGTTTTTCCCTCCCGAGAGAGAGCAATAGATGAAATACTCATAAGCTCTCATAAATGTGCTCCGAGAACACCGTAACTGGCCAAAATACATAGCAAATGTCTACACATAGAAACGAACTCCTCGTCCTCCTAAACTAACCCTCTCAATTACACCTCCTCACATTGAACCCCCCACCATAATTCGGGATCGGATTCGCACTGACATGCCCAAAAAAGTACCGATGGTATCGTTTCGAATCCTCTCCGTCCGCGACCGCATAACACGAGCCTCCCTTCCCCGGGTCGCGATCAACCACCTTCTTCCGCGCGCCGGGCCTCTCTTCCTTGACATCGACCGACATCTGGCAGTAACTGAAATACCAGTCCTGACACTCTGCAACATAACACTGATTCGTCAGGCCCCGTAGGGGCTCGGTGCCAAAAACGTTGTTGAAGACGTCATACATGATTAACAGAGCTTCTTTGGTGTTTTTTTGGCCGATGCGGTTGCAGGTCCAGTCTGTTTCTCCGCGCTTTTGGAGGGAAGAGGTGGTAGTAATGGGTAGGTCCCATGCTAATGGGCTTGTGTTGCTGCGATTGAGAGCGTCGAGGAGGTCTGCTGGGTGCCGGTGATGAGTTTTGTTGGTGGTGGTGGTGGTGGTGTTTGCTCGCTCAACAAAGGGCGTAGATCTCTTCCATCCGTCGGAGCCACCTCTGGTATCGGAGCATCCCGCGCACTGAACGAAACCCCCCTGTCCCTCGCGGAACTTGGGCTTCGCAAAGGGATCTTCGCTGCTTCCTCCGTCTCTGAGGACCGGATTCCATGGACCGTCTTCGACATCTCTCCTCGCGGGGCCAGAGTAACTATACGCGTCCAAGGCATCTTGCTCATAGACTCTCTTGGCAATCTCATCCGTCCCGTCCTCAGAAAGGTCGTCGTCAGAAAGGTCGTCGTCATCCTCAACCACCTCGATTAGCGCCCACTCTAGAGCATGTTCCTCGATGGCCTTCCGTAAAGCTTCCATGTTGATCGGATCAGCCCGCGCAACCCGCACTCTGCCCTCATCGCTCTCGGAGAAGCGGACGCCGTAAAAGAGCCTGTTACTATCGCTGCCGTCGTTGTGTCTCGTGCTATAGGGACGGTTGAGAATCTCTCTGACCATGTCTTCCCCGTCTCCTTTGAAATCGGCTTCGAGGATGGTTGCTCGCTGCCGAGGAGGTGATATGGCCCGTCGCGGAGCACCGAGGGTGAGAGAGGCGGGTTGGAGGAGAAGCAGGCAGATGAGGGGGAATATCTGATGGGAAGATGTCACCTTCAGCTTCTTCAACGGCCTCGAACTCACATTTTGGGCTACTTACCATTGTGCAGGCTTCTAGCGAGATCCCGAGCCAGCAGAGGCGTTGTGTTTTAGTGGCCGGTATGGCAAAGAATAGGCATGAGATGGATGGCATATAGATCTCATCGAGATGAAGGTGTTGATGGTCTTTTTCACTGGCTCTGGACGTAGCAAGGGACGGACGACCGTCGTACTAGCTATTTCCACATACAAAGGTCTGGTCAATGGCCAAGGTACCGAGGCCAAGGGAGGGCAAAAGCCTTGATCTAGAATCATTAAGTGTTAACATATGTGGTCAGTTAAAGCTCTGCAAAGGAAGCACGACTCTTGAACCGCTCTCTCGATGCGAGGGACGTCTGAACGATCAAGGAAAGGTGTATTGATGGTATCGAGGGATACTCTTGTATCCGGTGCGGCAAAATCGCCGAAGCTCTAAATCAAAAGAACCACTACTCTCTAGCGCTCAATGGCGCTGACGTCTATGTTCTAGGTATCTCAATCCCCCTCTCGCTATTCTTGTGAAATTACACAAACACTACATAGAACGTACAACTCGCCAAAGCCCATACCGGAAACCTAAGCTTTAGTTATTGGGTATCATCTCTTCCTCCGTCAATACCTCTAGCGCCTCTGAGCTGGCGTTTGAGCTCTGCTGGGGCGCCGATGAAGGAATAGGCTCATAAGTCTCATCGAGGAACACTGTGTTTTCAGTTAGCAAATGGGGGGGTTTTTTCTTCTTCTTTTTCTTTTTGCAGAACTTGAGCGGCATTGAACAACTTACCACCGGGTCGCACCACAAAGCTGGCCAACAAAGCCAAACCAAACAGGGATGCAAGGAGGACGAAGATGGCCTGATCAAAGACGCCGACGGTCGAGTAGTAAAGGGTGTTGAAGGCGATCGGACCCAGCACTCTCGAGAGAGCGTGCAGGACTCCAATGGCGCCGAGCAGCTGACCGACCTGATCCGCAGGCACATGCTTGGTGATGGCGGCCTGGATGGTCGCACTGCCGAGACCGCCAAAAGCAGTGACCATACCAGAGAGCACGAATACGGCCTCATTTCTCGCAAACAGGTATCCAGGGAGCCTGTGACGTCCGAGAGCAGGGCGAAGCGGAGAATCCAGCAGTCGACGTTGTCGGCGCCGTTGTTCGCCTCGACGATGGAGACACCCGAGACCCTCCTCCGGTGGGCTGCGGGCCGCACGCGGAAGACGTAGTTGACGAGGGGAAGGACGACGAGCAGCGCGACGACGCGGACCATGGAGACGGCGGAGATGTAGCGGGAACTCTCCAGGGTGCCCCAGCCCCATGTCTCTGGGGACTCGGAGTACAGAAGGATGACGGTGGCGGCGCTCATGGCAGAGCCGAGGAGGATCATATCAGTAAAGGAGAGCGCGGCGATGTTGAGACGCAGCCTCGAGGAGGTGCCGGGTCCCGTAGGCCAGAGAGTCTTGAGGGGAGCCAGAGGGTTGGCCGCCTTGATCGTGGACCAGGTTCCAGCCCCGGCCTTGGCCTCCTTTTCTTGGTCGTGCTTTTGGCGGGCGCGGAGCTGGCGCTTCACGCTGAGAGACTCGGGAACGATGAATCCGACAAAGATGATGAAGTAGATGTGACATCCCATTGTCACATAGAAAACGGAGAGTAAGTTGCCGGTCCAGGCGGCAAAGTAACCTGTCAGAAGGGGGCCAAAGGCGAGACCGCTGAAGAGGCAGGCATGAAGATATCCGATGCGCACACCACGCTGAGACGGCGCGGTGCAGTCGCTGGTGTACGAGTTGATGAGAACACTACCAGCCGTGAAGGATCCGGTGAGGCCGTCGGCGACGGCGCCGAGAAGCAGCCAGTTGTAGTGGAACGTCCAGGGGAAGTTGGCACACATGATGACAATGAACTCGGCCACGACGCCGCCGCAGGATGCCAGAGCCAGGAGTTTCCGACGGCCATAACGGTCCGACGAGAGTTGACCCAACTTGGGCGCGGTGATTGCGGACAGGATGCCGGTCAACAGGTTGATGGCCAGGGTGAACATAGACACACGCTTCTTAACCTCGGGAATGAGGCATTGTGGGTTATCCGCGCCCAGTATCACAGGAGTGAAAGCGAAGGCCGGGTCCAGCGCTGTCTCATCGGCAAAATGCCTTTGGCATACCAGATCGACGATTCTATGTCGCACACGAGATTAGCGACTGCGATCGGCCGCCAAGACATCACGAGATCATTTTTACATACAGATTCAGCTTGGGCACCAGCGAGCCTCCAAAGGCCAGCGTGAAAAGAGCATACGGGATGAGAAGCCAGAAAACCTGGCGCACGGAAAGTCAGCACCTTTGTTCGGGACCATAGGGCGGCCCGAGCCGGAGGCAGAAAGAGAGAATCCTACAGAGGGAGTCCGCCACCACGGCAAGTGTTCGAAATCCGCATAACCCGGCCATGTATCTTCGCAGGAGCTGCCACCGTCGCGAGCGCCTGCGCTCAACAGCGATGTGGTCTCTGTTGCCTCATTTATGGGTTTCCCGTGGACGTCCTGGTCCACCCGGGTGACTATAATGTCGTCTTTCGGTGCCGACATTTTTGACTATTTTGTTGTTGTTATTGCTGCGCGTGCGCTGTATCGAGTTCGAGTGTAGGTAGTGTAGTGTAGCGTGCTTGGTGCAGAACACAGCACAACTGTCGCAAGTAGGTTCCGAACCCTTTTTGAGCTTACTATCTTACAGACAAAAGGTTGCGAAGTTTCGTCTCGAGTTTCTGTGTCTCTGGGAGAGCCGTCGTCGAGTATTGGAGCTATATCCTGACTTGGACTGTGTAGTTGGGGGCGAGCGCGGCAAGATGTACAGAGCGACACTGCCACGATTCCATTCCTGTAGGATCGTGTTGGACGTACACAGCAGTTGGACGCCTCTCCGAGAGTGTAACTGTCAAGTCGGAAGAAGGACCAGAGCTGGCAAGGCAGAGGGGTATGGATACATGAGCAAGGGAAGAGAAGCGCTATGTGCGGCGCAACGAGAAGTGGGAATGGGAAAAGAAATAGAAACCCGAGCTACGTAGCAGAGGACCAGGGTGCGCTGCCCACATCAAGAGATAAGGCGGGTGTGGAACAGCGATGGACGCTGATGAAATCGAGCCAAGGGCCCGGGCGAGCGAGAGACAACTGCACAACCACACATAACCAGAATTGAACAGGGGGGGCGGCTTCGAAGACGGGTGTGGAACAAAGTGGGATGGACCAAACTAGGTGCTAGGATGGGAATGGGATGGGATGTGTCGTGGACTCATGGAATGGGAACAGCGGCGCCCCCAGGGGGACATGGATCGTAATGTTCACTTCAGAAAGCGGAAGGTCATAGCATCTCTCGAGGCGCCAGTGATTCCTATTGGAGCGGCGTGGGGACGTTGACAAGATCAGAAAGAAACAGAGCAGCGCAACGCTTCGTCCGGCGTCCGTAACGGCCTAAACACGTTTCGGTTGGGGGCGTTGTACTTTCGGGCCACGGGGAACTCGGGGATTCTGATAGAGACTGGAGACAAGAAAAAGGTCCATCATATTGCGGTCATGTCTGAGAGTTTGTGAGTTGTATTGGGTGTATTGTGTGGGTGGGATTAGCCCAGCGAGGGGGAACTGAAGACGGCAGTGATTTGCTTGTAAATCCTCGTAACCGAAGTAAACAGGGAGGTACTTAATTCATGGTCGGGGAATCGGGGAAAATGGACTGAGGTCTCTGTGAGTCTCTCTGAGTCTCTTTTTCCAAGCAGACCTCTTAGTACATTAGGTAATAGACGAGATACGGTACAAGTTACAAAGACCGAGAGGAAAGGGAAGGGAAAGGTGACGACGAGACAAGACGACAGGACGCTTCCTGCCGCGGGTTGAGGAGCAACCATCCCGTGTGACGGTGGGATAGGTGCGTGCCTGCCGGACTTAAGAGTGACCCCGTGTGAGTGAACCAATCTCGTGGGACAGAAGGCGCATGAGTTGGCGTCTGCCAGGCCTATCCATGACGCAGTTTCGCAGCTTCTACGCTGTAGGCCGATAAGGGGGGGTGCCACAGTACCTCCTGAACCTGGGAAGTTCAGCCACAACCCAGATCTGTCAGGGTCGCCGTTGCTCTGTTGGAAGGGGGGGCCAGACTCTTGTCTCTCGGTGCTTTGCTGCAGTGTGTACGTACTCCGTACCTTAGCGTGCTTAGTTCACCTAGTGTAGACAACTCCGCAAGCTTGGGGAGGTGATTTCTAAGCTGGAGCCACTCCCGCGCGGGCACTTTGCTCCAAGTTACATCACCAGAGTCAACTCCGCAGCCTGTCTTACGAACGACCTATCCGAAAACAGAGTGACAGAGTCCCAACGCCCACCGGCTCGCCAAAAAGACGTTGTTAACTTTCAGCCTGTCAACTCATCGTACCTAACCATCTAGGTAGTACTATCGTTGTCGCCGTTCAGCAGGCTTCAAATGTCCGAAGTCCGGTTTATCAAAAGACAGTGAATTAACCCTCTCACGCGCGCGGTGCCACGTATCTTGGTGAGTACTTACACAAAGACATGCTGCATCCAGAACTCCCATCTTCTCCCATTTTACCTGAATGCCAGCACGAACTTTGACGCCCAAAATGGCAGCACAGCAACACTTCGTCCAACACGACTCGACAAGGTTCGGTGGTCGGCATGTTTCAGCACCGACTGGCGGACCGGTCCCGCGGAACCACTGTCCTGGAAGACGCCACGCTCTCCATTCACCTTTACTGAAAGCTTGCCCTGCTTTCTGGAAATTCTGTCCAAGTCCCCCCTCTCTCTCTCACTGGGCTGGACAGGTCGGCAGGTTTCGTCTCATCGTTGTCGTTATCGTATTCCGGTTTCCGATTCGGTGGCCCCTCTCAAGACAATCCGAGAGCGACTTGGACCACTTGGTCGTAGATAGATTATCCCATCTGCGTCTTTGGGGGGATGTGTTTGCCGCCATCCGACGGCATATCCCCTGGGCTTCCGCGAGGGTGCGCTGTCTTGTTTGGACTCGTGCTGGAGACGGCCACTCTTAAATTGTCAGACGGTGTTTTGCGCAAGCGACAACGTGCTGTCATTGCCTTTCTCGCCATGTGCTCGGTGCTGTTTGGACCGCCTGCTGCCGTGTTCCGCGGTGCTTGATACCAGGAAACGGCTTGTTGAACAGCATGAGTCGGCATCTTGTGTAGACTCCGCTCAACTGTGTGGACCCCAGACGCCACGCCATATTGCAAAGCAAGTGCTCAGAGCTCGCCACGAACAACTCATCCCCCAAACATATGGCCTCTTGTAATTGATCATTGCTCTGCATCGGAAGACAGAAGAAACCCCTCTCTTTCAGCCCAACAGGACGCGTGGATGCTACTATGCCTCGGCAGCAGAATAAGGAAAGTGAGGGGGTGACAAGCTGAGAGTTCATGAATGCGGCTGCCCTTATCAATATAGTAGCGGAGTTGGGCCGCCAATCACTGCCAAGATCCATGCACCCTCACCTTGTGTCGTCGTAATTGACTTCGATCTATGCTCGCACTACATTCCTTGAGCAGGACAGCACCATATACGATGTTAAACTTCCAGCTCGAAACCGCGGGTTTCGTAAAAATGCCGCCGTTATCTAGAATCAGGAAGATGCAAGAATGGTGTGTTTCTGGGAATGCGATTGCTAGAATGGGCTTTCGTATACTTTAGGTCAAAGCATTTTGTCAAGAGTTTATTTTGCATGGCTTCAAATGTTCTGACCAGAAAGGAGCTTGCACTGGTGACCCTGTCGGACTTTCAATCCGGACAAGCAGGACCTACACTAGGCATCAACTTCTCTTGGAAATTTCCAGCTTCACCGGCTACACCGAGGAAATCGAGGTGTGCGTCGGTAAGCTGCATTAGGCGCTTGATGTGGAGCCAATCATCATCACTCTCGAAAGCTGACTAAGATATGCCGAGCCGCTCTCAGCCTTGTGTACCCATCCTTCACGATTGGCCTCGCATCACAATTTCTTTTGCGCAACGCCCTCGCGAAGGGGACTTTCGACAACCACAACTCGCGCCGCCTTCCGATATCTTTCAATCCTCGTCGTCATCATGGGTGTCGTAAAGGGAGGCGTTTGGACCAATATTGAGGATGAAATTCTCAAGGCCTCCGTGTCAAAATACGGTCTGAACCAGTGGGCGCGTGTCTCGTCACTGCTCGCGCGCAAGACCCCGAAGCAATGCAAGGCAAGATGGAACGAATGGCTGGACCCGAGCATCAAGAAGACCGAATGGAGCAAGGAGGAGGACGAGAAGCTTCTGCACCTCGCCAAGCTTATGCCGACACAATGGCGCACCATTGCACCCGCCGTCGGCCGAACCGCCAACCAGTGTCTCGAGCGATACCAGAAACTCCTCGACGAAGCCGAAGCAAGAGAAGCCAGCCAATTCGGACTCACGGGAATTGATGGTGGCGAGGCATCAGCACCCAGCGCCGACGATGTTAGACGATTGCGCCCCGGCGAGGTCGACCCAGACCCAGAGAGCAAGCCCGCCCGACCCGACACGATCGACCTCGACGAGGATGAAAAGGAGATGCTTAGCGAAGCCCGAGCGCGTCTGGCCAACACACAGGGCAAAAAGGCCAAGAGAAAGGCGAGAGAACGTCAGCAGGAGGAGTCTCGCCGTTTGGCGGCGCTGCAGAAGCGACGCGAGCTCAAAACGGCCGGCATCAACATCAAGGTCGTCACGCGCAAGAAGGGCCAGATGGACTACAACGCCGACATTCCTTTCGAGAAGAAGGCTGCCCCTGGATTCTACGATACCGCTGAAGAACAGGTCCGGAACGAGCATCAGCGAGAGGCTTTCGACCCGAGGAAACAACAGCTCGCGAGCAAGCGTAAGGGTGATGGCGACGACGATGGAGACAATAAGAGGAGGAAGAAGGAAAAGGAGGCGCCTTCGGCATCATTCCAGGCCGCTGTGAAGGCAGGCCAAATGCAAAAGATTCGAGAGGCTGAGCAGAGCAGCAAGAGAAGAGCGCTGAATCTGCCAGCTCCTCAAGTCAGCGAGGGCGAATTGGAGGAGATTGTCAAGATGGGTATGATGGGTGAGAGAGCAAGCATGATGGCACGCCAGAGCGAGAACGATGCAACCCGTGGCCTGGTCAGCGAATACTCGACCCTGAACAACAACGCCCCGATCCGAACCCCTCGAGCTCCCGCCCAGGAAGACCATATCGCAAACGAGATCCGAAATATCAGAGCCTTGACGAACACCCAGTCTTCACTACTCGGCGGCGAGAATACCCCGCTACACGAAGGAACTGAGTCGACTGGATTCGATGGCGTCGCCCCCCGCAAGCAAGTGGTTGCGACACCGAACCCCCTGGCGACACCAATGCACACAGATAGCGTTGGCCAAACACCGGCACGCGTTGGACAGACTCCAATGAGGACGCCCCGCGACAGTTTTGCTTTGAACGCCGACGGCAGCCAGGCCCTCGTCTCAGCGACACCGAGAGATGTCAAGATGCGAGAACTGGTCCTGCGCAGCCAGCTGAGACAAGGCCTTGCATCGTTGCCCAAGCCCAAGGATACCGAGTGGGAGCTCGAACTTCCTGAAGACCAAAAGGAGCTTGCTCTGAATGAGGATCAGTTAATGGAAGATGCTGGAGAGAGAGATCGCAGGGAACGCGAAATCAAGGCAGCACAGGAAGCATTGGAGGCGCGGAGACGGACACAGGTCATACAGAGACAGCTGCCGCGGCCGGCAAAGGTGGACGTCTTAGCTCTGCTTTCGAATGCGGAGTCTTTCCAGGACAGTGCCGAAGCGCTCATTGCGCGAGAGGCTGCTGCTTTGGTCGCCAACGATGCCGTCAAGTATCCCTTGCCTGGCTCCAAGATTAGTGGCGCTGCTCCTCGGCTAGACACCATCAGCGACGACGATCTTGCCGAGGCGCGTCTCCAGATTATGTTGGAGACGAAGCCGACGCCTTCGCCAGCCGAACTCCAAGCTTCCTTCGAGGCCAGGAGCAAGAGCTCTCTGCTCCTGGGCCTGGGATGTTACGGCGATGACGAAGAAGAGGAGGAGGCAGCCATGAAGACCGCCTTTGACGTAAGTAACACCACACACTACCCTCTATTCATGCTTCAATTTCAAAAAAAAAAAAAAAAATATAACCTAACATCATTCACAGTCTATCCAAGATTCCATCTCCAGCACGGCCGAGGAAGGCATCAAGCTCGAGAAGAAGCTGGGCCTGCACCTGGGCGGCTACCAGAAGCGCCAAAAGATGCTCAAGGACAAAATTGGCGAGGCCGCCGAGGCCCTGGAGAAAGCCAACAACGCTCTCAGTGGGTTCAAGACGCTGGCCATTTCCGAGGAGGTGGCGATTCAGCGGCGTCTGAGCGCCCTGAGGGAAGAGGTCGGGTTCGTCAGCAGGAGGGAGCGCGAGGCGCAGGAGTTGTATCGCAGGACCAAGGATGAGCTTGATGCGTTGCGGGTTAATGGGATGAATGGTCACTATTAGAGGTGAAAGGGGGGGGGGGGGGATTGGTGTATGCGCGTGTATTTATAACGGGCGAAGAGAAAGGCAAGGCAAGGCAAGATAAGGCTTAGGCCTGGGTTTAAGGCAAGGCAAAAATTGAAGCTTGTATGATGACGTGGAACCGCGAAATGCTTCCGCTAGAATGCTAAAAGTATCTATGCAACACAAATGCCATACAAGATGACGCAACGACAACTTTCCCCCCCAAATTCATCATAACCAGTGCATGATAACCCGGACCTCTTTACCGGCTTGTCTTCCTCGCACCCAGTCTGGGTAACTTGATTGGGACAAGCAGGGCCACCGAGACAAAAGCAATCACGACACAACACAAAAACGTTGTCCGCAAAGCCGCCTCGTAACTCATGACGACCTGCTCGCGGTACGCAGCCGGCAACTTCACAATCGACTCGACGCTCTCCCTCACCTTGCGAATCACCTCGTCCTTGTCCGGGCCCTGTACGTACTCGTCCAGATACCCCACCAGCGCATTCTGCACGACGAGACTGCTGCTCGCCACGCCCAACACCATGCCGAGCGAGCGCCAGAGGATGAGGGTGCTGGTCACGACAGCCTGCTCGCGCTGTTCGCTGGCGGCGAGGACGGCCATGAAGGTTCCGGGGAACTGGAAGCCCTGGCCGATGGAGGAGGGGACGAGGCAGAGGAGGTAGACCCAGGAGGGCCAGCCGCGCCGCATGGTGGAGAGGGCGATTGTGCCGACGAGGAGGCCTACGGCGCCGGTAAGGGCAGGCCATTTGAGGCGGCGTGTGTAGGTGATTAGGAAGCCTGTTGCTGTGCCGACGATGGAGGAGACGATGGAGGGGAGGACGAGGTTGAGGCCTGACGAGGTTGCTGTTGTGAGGAGGACGGCTTGGAAGAAGAGGGGGCTGTTGTGCGCTGGGTTAAATTTTGAAGTTTTCTTGGAGGAGTCACCTGTCTTCGAGATTGTTTGGATGTATACGGGGACTATATTGGGGACTTACATGTTGAAGAGGATGGCATTGCTGAGGAGAGCCGCAAAGAAGTTTGAAAAGATGAGGTTCATTCGGGGCGAGCGGCGGACGAGGTAAAGGGGCATGATGGGGCGGCTGACGTAGGATTGAACGTAGAGGAAGACGGGGAAGCAGACGCCAAAGATGGCGAGAGATGCGATTACGAGAGGATGGGACCCTTGAATCTCTATTAGCTTACTGTTTCGAGAGGAGGAACCGCATTCAATGGGAGTGATTTGAGAGCCACTTACAAGGGAGAACATTTCCTCCGAGGTTCTACAACATTGCGACAAGAAGACGTTAGTTCACATATTTAAAGAGTCTGGCAAGTGGTGAGGCCACTACATAGTACAGATCCATCCCAAGTCATTCTATAAGAGGGCAAAATGGAGGACAAGACTTACAAGACCCAGAACGAAGAAGGTGATGGCCGTGGTCAGGAGGATGGAGCCCTTGAAATCAAAAGCCTTGAGGGCCTCGACAAAGCTCTCCCGCTTGGTGCCGGCCATGCCCAGGTCGCTGGGGACGGCGATCATGGCAATGATGCAGCAGATGATGAGGGGCGGGACCTGGATGCCGAATTCCCAGCGCCAGCCGAGGTGGTCCGCCATGGCGCCGCCCAAGGCCGCGCCGAGGGCGGAGCCGACGCCATAGATCATGTTGATGTAGGATTGGTATGCGCCGCGGTTCCTGCGTTTCATGATCAGCTTTTAAACCGCTTCTCACAGTGACTGTGCTCCCATTGCAAGGTATGTCATGCTAGACATGTTCGTGTGCATTATTACAAAAGCGCACAAGAAAGACTTTTGTAGACTTAGAGAAACAACTTACTCAATTGGAACCAAATCGCTAACAATGATACTACCCAGCGTCATCATCCCGCCGGCGCCAAGTCCACACGCCGCCCGGGCGAGAATGAAGCTCGTCATGCTCTGCGCGAGCGCGCACCACACCGTCGCGAGGCAAAAGATGACCATGGTGGCGACGTACGGCGGCTTCCGGCCCACGCTGTCCGACAACCGGCCCAAGATGGGCTGAAAGGCCGAGGACGTCAACAAGAATGCCGTCGACAGCCACGAGGCGCTGTTGGAGGCCTTGAAGTAGGACGTGATGACGGGGTGGGACGAGGCCATGATGGTGCCGTCGAAGCAGGCGATGAAGTAGGTGAGGAGGATCTCGGAGAAGATGAACCAGAAGCGGGAGCGGGAGATGCCGTTTAGGAACGGTGTCGAGGCGACGCTGCTGCTGATGGAGACGGCATCGTCGTTGTCGTTGTCGCTGTCGTTGTCGTCGTCGACGGCGGCGATGCCTCCGGCCTCGGAGGCACGGTCGGAGCGGCTTGCGAGCGAGGGCCGGCGGTGTTTGGAGGCCGTGCTGTAGCGCCGGGGACCGCGGAGGAGGGGGTTCACGGTCGACTCGGGCTCGAGGAAGGGTCCCGTGGAGGGAATGGACCTGGAGAGTAAGAGGTC
The DNA here is from genome assembly GCF_027942845.1 of Colletotrichum fioriniae. NCBI lineage: Eukaryota > Fungi > Ascomycota > Sordariomycetes > Glomerellales > Glomerellaceae > Colletotrichum > Colletotrichum fioriniae. The sequence continues at coordinate 2,317,380 of NW_027076842.1, forward strand.
GAACTCATTTGGCGGGATGGCGTTTTCGTCTTGCGGGGTGATGGGGAGAGGGGTCGTGGGCTCGTCGACTTGGAGGAGAGGCGTGCGCTCGGTGGAGTGGTTGCCGTTTGACGCCGCCGACGACGAGGCCGGGTTGACTTTCCGGGGTGCCATTGTGAGGAATGGCTTTTACGGAAGAGCAGACAAGGGTGGCATTCAAAAAAAATTCACGATGGGACCGGGCGGGAGATCTGCCTTCATGAATCAGTCTTGTGCGGTCTTGGTAGGTATGATGGGGCCGGGGTTGAGAAAAGCTTACTCGAGAGATCTATATTCTGCAGATGTGAGATAGAGTCTTGCAGATGGACCGCGCGCAGGAGAAAAAAAAGTCAAGTCTAACGACCTTGGTGTCCTGCTAACAATTGCTGTTCAGTCTCAAAGGATTGAGGTTCCGGAAACACAGTTCGATGACATAGGTGACACACACCAAGGGAATGTCACGAGTCAAGAAAGATGGGATGAGGCGAGGTGAAAGAGGAAAGTACCTTGGACTGGATACCGAGAAAGAGAAAGAGATGAATCTCAGGTAAGGCAGGAAAGAGAAATTCCGCATTGAGATGGGACGCGAGCGCGAGGAAAGCACGCCTTTTTCTGCTCACCCTTGCCCCGGGAAGCCGTTGACTCAATAAATCGGTGTACCTACTTTTGTACCTTTTTTTTTTTTTCCACTCTTGGGATCCGCCGTTTCCTTGTTCTCTAAGGGACCTTACAATATCAACGTTGGTAGCAAACAGCCATGTAGAAAACGACCCAAGAAGTACATGGCGCCGCGGTATTGCTCCCGCCTACCGCTTACCGCCGGTCACGGCCCCGGCCTTTGCGCGCTGGCAAGTCCAAGTTTGCCGGACCTGCTGACTCTTTTCAACTGTCAGCGCCGGCGTTGGCCCTCCTACAGTCTTACGGCCTACTTTGACCCCTCGCTTCTCCCCCCTCCATCTGCATCACGCTCAACTCTCACTAGGACGGGGGATACCTTGCCGTGTACATTAAGGGCGTCGAACTAAAGAGATCCTTATCCTGCCCCTCCATCTTCCGTCGCCGTTGCCCATACCAATGGCCTCAAATTTGTTCATTGTCCAATCACGTAATAGCGGGTATGCAAAGGCGGCAGAAGCGTACAGCGCGGACTCAAGCCGACATGTGCCCGTTTAGCTTACCTGATTAGCATGCGCGAACACCGCCCAACGATGGGGAGGGACGGAGGAGATGTTGCCCACTTCCCCAGCTGGGTGTCTTGTTTTTCCCGCTGCAGACTTGTCCAGAGCGGCGTTTTTGCAGTGGGCCGAAGGATCTGATCCCAGAGTGGGGGGTTCCTTCCATCCCGGCCAGCGGGGGTCCCGTTCCGGTGCCGGATATCGGAGCCGACCCGATATGGTACATGGGCACCTGCCGAGATGCTGTCGTACATGTGCCACCGTCTCGCCTTTCTGTATAACTTTCCATCCCGCTGAATCTTTGCATCAATTTTGGCCTACCAACCTTTCTCAATCGCGTACGGAGAGCTGCCGAAATCGATGTCGCACAGATCGAAGTCTATCACTGGCAAGATTGAGAACCACTCGGGAGTTTCCTGGGCAGCACTCTGCAGGCTGCCAGGGACCGGACTAATGTGCCACATAGATATTGTATATGCGACTTTCCGCCGATCGAATCACCGACTTTTGCATTGCATCTATCATGTCTGGTTCTGCTTGTCTCGTTTACTTGGACCCGGGCGGGAATGAACCTTGAAGCCGAAGCCGATGATTCGATCAATGGAGCCGAAGCCGAACTTTTGGGAATCTAGCTTCCCAGGGGTTCGTATCCCTGATCAAACGGCTGAATGCATGCAATATTTGACCTCGTTTAGGCATTTGACCGTTTTTTCTGTTGGGACCACAATGTTCGGACTTGCACGAGACTATGAACAAAACCAAAGATCAAATGTAGTCTGAGAGGAGCGTGCACGCTGAAAAATGGTGTTCGATATGCTGCGAGCCTTCGCGGCTTTTCAACCGAGTCCTGAATGAGGTACCTATGGTTTTTCTCCCTCCATCTCGGAATCGTAATCATATACCGAAACAGGATAGTCCCTTTGCGACCCATTCTTCCTGATTAGCTTCATATTGAGCATTTGCAAGAACAACCTGTCATTAGCGTCTCCATCGTAGTCGTCTGTCCAGATAGAATTGTAGTTCTCCCACTGTCTGTTGTTGTGCTCGTAACGCGGATGGTTGGAAAAGTAGCTGAGCTGTTCTGCGCGAAAGATCTCAAGATCAGGGCAGTTCGTCCTCAGATGCGCAAATACGTCTTCCCAGTTGCCCCCATCCCAGTGGATCTTGACGTCGTCAAAGTTGACTCGGCGGATCGCTGAATCCTGTGACGATAACGGGACAGCTGACAATAATTGCAGAAGTGAGCGAACGTTTGTCCATATCCGGCGAAGCGAGAGGTCGCGCAGATTTTTGGATCCAAATCGTGGATTCTTCCACTGTTGAAGGTCCAAGTTGAGATAATGCGTCGCCTCGATGCCGAGTGCCTCAAGTTTGGGGCAAGATGCCACCAAGGCCCAGAGTGCGTCCTGATGTTCTCTGTTGGGATAGGTTGCCTGCACATTACTCGGCGCAACCGATCCCAGGATAGTCGTCCTATCGCCGTCGTTATTTTCCTCTTCTATCTTGGTGTATTGTGCGCTTCCGCTCGGTCCAGTCTCGTCGACGATGACCAAACGTAGCTTCCTAAGGCGATCCCGGGCATCTTGAGAGAGGCCACCAGCTAATTGTCCAATATGCCACGTCGAAGGCACCGCAAAGCTGAGGTCCATCAAGTGTTGGAATCCCGGACTGGTCAGACCATATTTCACTGTTGCTAAAATCTCATCTACGCCTTGCATATCGTAACAATTTGCCATGAGATCGTGTTTGCTATGGGCCGCAGGGAACTCAATACTGAAGCGCTCTATGTGTTTGACAGTGTCAAACAAGCGTCGAAGAAGCGCGTGTTCCTTGTTCTTCCCGTAATGGAGCTCATGTCTAGAGCGTGTCGGGTCCGAGGTCCACCAATCTGTCGTCCTAAGTTTGTCGACATAGGAGTGTAAGATGATGTAGTCGTCGTCGACATCCTGACCCTCGAACCTGCATCAGTCTTGGGTCAGTCGTTCGTTCTTGTATAGGCAGTAAATTCAAGTAGGCTTGTTGGCGTTCTACAAAACCGAGGAGTGCTTAGGACATGGTGGTGGACGAGTAAATCTTACATCTCAAAGTCGTACGAGTAAAGCCGAGAAAAAGTTCGTAGTCCATCGAGATCGTGGAGATTGAGGTTTCTGATCCAACTACATGGACCGCCATCAGACCCGTCAGAGACTTGCAGAAGTTTCTCGAGGCGATTCCGATCATCAAAGGGTACACTCCACCAATCGTGCTTCTGCAGCATTCTGATGACGGAGGAGTTCCATTGGCGCGAGACCAAGCGCAAGTTCCAAAAGCCGCATCCGATGGGGGGTAATTCGCCCCGGTTAAATCCCATCAAGATGCCAGAATCGTGGCGCGTGCCAACAGGAAGCCGCGCAGATTGTGACGTGAAAAACCTCCAGTCATCTAGAGAGTAGACGCCCCGGACTCTTGGCAGCGGCTGGTAGACCATCAACCCATCCAGTACCTATCGAAGGCGCATGATTAGCCGACCGCACACAATCGCAAGAGATTCAACGAACCTGGTCGAGTATTTCGGGAGGCAGTTCCATGATGCCCGAGATGGATCGTGACTAGCTTACCGAAGTGCGGAAACCCGATCACGATGAAGGCAGTGCCACATCTTACGTGGTCGTTTGGGGTGTTGAGTTGTAGTTGCTGTGCCTCAGGGAGGAAAGTAGCGCAGGCCGCCATCAGAAGTCGGGCTTAGCGCAAGATACAGGAACAGGCCGCTGTAGGATTAGTCATACGCCCTGCAGGGAGCACCTGCCATCAACCATTCTCTCCGGAATGGAATTTATGCACAACATCGATCTTTTCTACTCCATGACCACTTCTATTCCGAATTCATTCTGGCAGGCTGTGAAACTTCTTGTGCCGTTTTACAACTGAGTAACATAACGTTCTCTTTGAACCATGTCGGTGAAAAATCCCAGTCACTATAGAATTGGCAGAGGCCGAGGGGACGTACTCCAGTCTAAATACCCACTGGGTGACTGACTGATCACCGCTCCCAACGTAAGCGCGAGGGGTGTTGAGTGAGCAGACGTCCCAAGAAGAGTGTGCATATGTGCTTAGATTACTCACGACTAATACACATTGCCACCGGTGCAACAGAACCTCCGACCGACTCAAGCCTTGAATCATGCTCAATGCCATTCACAGATTAAAGAGCCCCTCAAACTTTTCAATTCCACCTGTTTCTGTATACAAAACACCAACCGGGGTTTAAGACTGCTGACTCGCAGACTTGCAAGATTACTAGAAGTACTTGGCGTGAAGAGTGACTATCACGTAAAGGGATAAGACATGGTAACTGGGGAATTTGAAACGGAGTTGAGTTCACTATTCGAGAGTGAATTCAGCCTCAGGGTGCGCAAGTGAGACTATTGGCGCTGCAGCGTGTAAATTAAGGGTACACCTAGGCAATGGCAACCGTCAATGTCAGACTATCAAGTTATCAATACCCTTGGCGTCCTTTACCATTGCCAGTATATCACCCTCCAAATTTCAATAGTAGTTCTCACCACGGCCGCTCATAACACACTACAAATAACTCTATCCAATATGAAAGCTACCGCCATTGCCCTCCACCTTTCCAGTAGTCAAGCTTCCGCTGAAGTCGCCAGAGTACCTTGGACTGCCAACAGCCCCTAGGCATTGAGGAGTATGTTTGACCCTGGTAAGATATTTTCAATAAAGAATAATGTAGACTGACGACTTGGCACAGAACGGCAATTGTAACGGCGACGATACCTTGGCGTGTGGTCAGCGTTGTGGCCAGGTTGGTTTCCAGGCTCTGTTAGACAAGTTAAAGAACGATTCACTAATACACTGCAGTGCATCGACGAGAATGAGTAACGTGGCTATGCTGGATCTTGGTTCGTGCTCATCTTCTCCGAGATCATTTTTAGTTTTTCCGCTCACATTATCAGGCGTTCATCTGACAACAAATGCGACTGCTGTTGCTACTAGAATCTATAAAACTCTTCATGCTCTGAGACCGTTCGATCAAATCTTGCCGATGGCTACACGCCTTTTCCCAGCAGCCAAAATAGAGTATTACCGATCATTTTATATATGTAAATCACCAACAACATGACAATATGTGTACATGAATAGAGAGAAAACTTGACATTGGAGTCTAATTGATATGATCTGTATTATTCTTCACATTTGCCACGTCAAGAAATAAGCATTTCCGGAAAGAAAAGATTTTTTTCCTTCTCGTTCTTGGACTTCAAATTCGAGACGTTATTTTCTAACCTGATACAGAAACTCTCCTGGAAGATAAATGTTAGACTTTGGGGGTTGTCATGGGATCTCAAGCTGGAAATATCATGTGGTTGCCTTAGGTACCTCGTGCTGACGGTCACAGTCAGGGGACGCCCGGCATAAGGGATCCACTATACCCGGGTCATGCGCTTAGTCATCGCATCTAGAATCTGCGAACCGATCTCAACCGATGCCAAGTTTTGCCGTCTTGAATCTCATCCAGGATATTTCACTTGTAGGGGACGATGAAAAGCAGTATACAATGACACGACGTCTCGATGACGGCACAACGACTTACGACCCGTTTACAGGCGTCCTACCTGTCCTACCGCCTGATGCCCAGCTTCCGGACAAGAATCCGCGCAGCAACGCTGCAACCGCAGCATCGGCCGCCGGCGTGCGCGCCTTGAGCGCCCAGGCCATTGCATTCTACTTCCGCGCTCCCGTCAAGGCCTTCTTTCGCACCCGCGTCGACTATCTCGCGTACGCGCGGAGTGTGCACCAGGCCCAGATCGAGCTGCTCGCCCAGGCCGCCGCGAAGGAGCCCTCGACCAAGCTGAAAGCGACGCTGAATCAGGCATGGTTCTATCTGCGGGGCACGACGCCGGGCGTGCTCACGTCGGCGGTGAAGCAGCACGGCTGGAGCGTGCTCCCGAATCAAGTCTTGCCGCCGCTCATCGCGAACGTGGGCGTCGGAGCCGTGCTGTATACCAGCTACCTCACTATCCTTGGCAACTTGCATGAGGAGAGCGGCAGAGCGACAAAGACTGTCTACCCACCACCACACCCGACGCAAACCTTCACCGCGGGACTTCTCGCCGGAAGTCTCCAGAGTTTTATCGCGGCACCTTTAGATGCCATCCAGGCACGGTATGATCACCGCGACCTCATGCCAACGGAGGGCGGGAAGCCTAGAAGCATGTGGGCCTTCAGTGCCGAGAAGCTGAGGGAGATTGGTGTGCGTGGCATCTTTGCGGGATGGGGTCTTTCTCTCATGAAGGACAGTTTCGGCGCGGCCGTCTTCTTCAGCGTTTTCGAATACGTCAAGGCTCAAGGATACTACCGTTTCGTCTCGTGGTACTACGGCGGCCTTGAAGAGCACATTGTAGACTTCATGGCCCAAAAGCGACCTGCGAATAATGGCAAACCGGACGATGACAACAAACAGCCTCTTATCATTCGACCGCACTATGCCATAGAGCCTATCTTCTTGCTCCTCGGAGGACTCAGCGCATCCTTTGCCCAACAAGTCGTTCTTCATCCCTTGACTCATGTGCAAGTGGAGCACTGGGATCGCCTCGAGGAACTCGACGCCAAGGCAGCGAAACTGAGGGAAACCAAGGGAGCCGACCAGACACAACGTAGAGACGGATGGAAGATGGCGAGGGCCTATTATCGGGCTTACAAAGAGACCTGGTCAGAATGCTGCGCAGAGGCCGCAAAGGAAGGGTTAGGTGTGAGGAAATGGCTATGGCGCGGTTTCTGGTGGAACACCATCCGCCAAGTTCCTAGCACAAGCGCTGGACTGATAATTTTTGAACTGGTGCGACGAAAGTACGGTCTCGGCAGCGAAGAGGTTCGCATCATGGGAGACGGGTACGATATATTACTAAACTAGAGCATTTGGCACGCGCGCAGGCGTTCGGAGGTTGAATTTCTGGGATACTCGACTCCCCGCTAAGCATTTGTACAAATTCCTTAAAGAGACTTGTTTTTCCATCACGGACCGGTGGTACGATACGAAGTTGCAGCTGTGGCTTGTATGTGGCAGGACTCTACAATGGCTGGCTGGTTTGCGGCACCTTCGGGTAAGTATTTCCTGCACCTCCAACGTCGTGCGGTGATAGAGCAATGAGCTTTCACATTGGATGCAAAAACCTGGGGAAGTGGAGAAGACATGTTCATTTGATAATCACCGATGACGTCGGGGCGCCATGCGGCTCAGGAAACTTTGTCTAGTATCTCTCCCCTCTTTATCGCCCTAAAGTTGTCTCATAGTCTGTAAATCCACTATACTCAGGTTCATCAACAAATCGACGAAATGGCCAACATTCCAAAATCAGACAATGTCGTGCGCGTCAAGCTTGTCGATACGACAACTGCCATGGTCGGTGTGGCCGAGTCCTTCGTTCAGCCAGTCGTGAAGGGGCATGAAGTCATCAATTTTTGCTCGCTAGCGTTCCTCCTCGAACACGAGAAACTCGGAAAGAAGGCAATGTTCGATCTTGGTGTCCGAAAAGATTACTGGAACTTGCCCAAGGGCGCCCAACAAGGAGTGCTGGGGCCAGATAGCGTAATCTTTGGCATGAGTGTACCAAAGGGCATTGATGAGGTGTTGGCGGATGGAGGAGTAGATCCAAAGTTAATTGGTAGGAGCCCTTTTCTCTGAAATGGATTTTAGGAACATGCTCTCATAGACGACCGTACAGATTACTGCATCTGGTCTCACGCCCACTTTGACCACCGCGGAGACGTGTCCGTCTTTCCCAAATCAACAACCCTGGTAACAGGACCTGGATATTTCTCGTCCAAAGGAAGACCCGGGGGAAGGGATGATCCACAGGCAGCAGCAGAATTTGAAGGCCGGCCTCTCGAGGAAGCTAACTTCGACAAAGGTCTGATGGTGGGCAAGTTCAAAGCCCAAGACTTCTTTGGTGACGGGTCCTTCTACCTTCTTGAGGCTCCGGGTCATCAGCCAGAGCACATATGCGGTCTCGCCCGGACGACGCCATCCTCATCCCCTGAGGGAGCCACATTCGTCTTCCTGGGCGGTGACATCTGCCATTTTGCAGGTGTCTTCCGGCCGTCCGAAGAGACCCCGCTCCCGGATGGAATCCCCGCCTCGGCCATTGCATTGCGCAGAGATTGGGCGTCCAAGGCCATGTGCCCATGCTCCCACTTTACTCCCCACCATCCTAATGCGTCAGACGAGAAATTGGCGTCGATCACGCCCTGGTATGAGCTACCTCGTGGAGGTAAACACCCCGTCTATACCGACATTGACCTGGCTACCGAGTCGGTTGCAAAAATGCGTGAGCTGGATATCAAGGACAATGTCATGGTCTGCATCGCGCACGACGCAAGTCTACTGGACGTGTTGCCAGTATTCAACAAGCAGCCGGACAGGGACATCAATGACTGGAAGACGAATGGATGGAAGGCGACGACGTATTGGAGTTGGCTGAATGAGGTGGCGGTGGACGGTAAGACGCCGCATGAGCCGGTGGTGGAAGGCTTTTGGAGGGACGGCAAGAAGTGGGACTACGCGGGACACTTGGAAACTCTCAAATGAGGCTGTATGATTCCGTAGCTAAACGAAGTAAGTAGCGTGGGAAGGAAAGTCTTGTGATGGAATGAATAAATACGATGATGCTATCTGATGGAGAAAAGAAAGTGAACCCAGAAGAAGTGAACAGACAAGGCAGAATCCCGAAGCCTGAACAAGGAAATGAAGAAACAGCTTCTCTACTCGCATTAATGAACGTAAAGCCGCTCCAGATGCGTAAAGTAGTTACGAAGCCTCAAAACGATAGACTATTCCTCGGCTATTCACTCTCTTCTGCCTTCTTTGCTTGTGAAGCGACGTATTCAAATGCACTCATATCGGGCTCGCACGTAGTCCCGATCTCAGGCATCTTGCCATTCTGGAAATATTCACGAACGATATTGTCCACGCAACTCGAGGGGTGGTTGGTATATCCATGCTGAAAGACATGTTAGCATTGATATTCGCGGAGAAAGTGACCTGGAGTACTTACACCAACACCATGATGAATAACAGCCCGACTATTTCGGAACCGCGCAGAAACCTCCCACGCCGTGTTCTCAGGGGTGACTGGGTCCCAGTGCCCATTGATGATGAGGGCTGGGAAGCTAGTCCTGACGTTCCTCAAAGCGTTGAGGTCGATTTTCTCAGCGGCATCGAATCGCCAGCGAGAGCATGGCATGCGCAGTCTGGCGCTGGCGTCGCCGAAAGAACTGCCCTCCCAATGGGTCCGGTAGATGGAGTACAGATCATCGACGTTTTCAACGCGGAAAGACGAGTCCGCGCAGGCGATGCCCCAGACGCCAAAGGTGCCGCCTTCGTTCCATTCGGACGGCAGTGCATTAACTGCAGAGGCAATGGCGCGGGTCCAGTTGCCTGTCAAGGCGGCGTGGACTCTTGCGACGGCTAGAGGGTATTGCAGCGGCTTGTATAGCTCTGTCAACAGGGATATCTTGAAGAGGGACACGAGATCGTCTTTCTCGTTGGCGGTGTCATTCTTGTCGTTGATCTGCTCCTCGAGAAGGGTTTCGAGTGCCTTCATCAGGCTGTCCCCGGTAGTATCAGCGCCGGTGAAGTTAGCCAGTACGCAGACCTCAGGACCGGCCTCGACGCACTCGTCAAAGAGGTGGTGCAAAGCGCGCTCCGTGTCTCTTTGGCCGGTTTTCCACGTGGTATCGGCATAGTCGTCGGCGATGAGGTTGCTGTCCAAGACAAGACGTCCAACGCGATCAGGGAACATGGAGGCGAAGACTTGCCCGAGAACGGTACCGTATGAGACGCCCCAGTAGTTCACCTTAGGGCCTTGGCCGAGGGCGTCGGCGATCGAAATCATGTCTCTAGCCACGAAAGGCGTACCAACGAAGCGGCCGTACTTGGCATAGTCTCTGAAGCAGGCATCGGCTGTGACTTTCCAGGATTCCCAGTCTACCGTCTTGATGCTGTTCCAGATATCGCCCTTGGGGAGCGTCTCAAAATCACGTCGGGTAACGGAAGTCTCAGCCGCTGTCACGTTGCAGACGTATGGAATGGTTTTGCCAGTGCCTCTGAGAACGTGTCAGTCGCAAACATAATGAAGGCAGGGTGCTAAAATGGCACGATACCCACCGAGGATCGAATCCAATAATGTCGTAATTTCCTCCGACAATGCTACAACCAATGGCTGGGGTTAGCAAATGAGAAGCAATCGTGCTAACGATGACCTACTCTCGCAATTTGAGCCCCAGAGCAGCAACCGACTCGACGCCAGAGCCTCCTGGTCCGCCGGGGTTCCACAACATACTCCCCATGTAGGGTTCTTTGTTTGCGCTGGCCTTAATCAATTGAAGCTGGATGGTTTCGCCCGAGCTGAGGCTGGTGTAATCCAATGGAACCTCGAGTTTGGCGCACTGAAATTTCTCCGCCATAGCGTCAAAAACAGCGTTGCCAGCCTCCCCAAAATCCAAATCACACTCTGCCCATTGGATGGATGACTGGTTTGATGGCGCCGAAGAATTATGGTTGTCTCTCCGTAGGGCGAGGTGGGCTTCAGTCGGTACCATCAGGGCACTGGCTGAGCCCAGAAACAGATGGCCGATCAGGGTACTTTGTAATTTCATGATGACTGATTTAAGACTTGAAATGATGTTCTGTGATGTGTGAGTATTCAGAAGATATGATCGAAATCTGTGGCACCGGCTTGCAGACTTATATGTGCGACGAAGTGTGAGATGGATGTTATGGATAGTGACGGGATCAGCTTGAAGTGACTAGAGGATATTGATTGCCTGGATAGTGACTATCAATTCGAGAAAACAAGCAAGAAACAAGGTTCTAATTTCGAGGATCGAGGCTATGCGGCTGACCCGTCGACTCATCAGCTTAATTCGTCAAATCATAGCAACATCTTATTCCATCATGTCGGAACTGGCGCCTTGGCGACGAAAGCTGAGCCCGACTGAGCCCACAGAGGACGTCCAAAGTCTCAATTTGGCAAACGAATTGCATGCGCAGTGAGCTCACATGCCGCCCCAAATGCGCATCCAGCCCTGCTTGTCTCAGACTACAAGGGACAGCTTCGAACCTCATTGGGAAGATTGAGTGTTGTTAGGGAACTGTCAGCAATCTTGGCAGGATCTACGTAATTGCTCTGCTGGGCTTTTACCCTTTTGGGGAAAAAGAAGTAGATAGGTACAAAACAGTAAGCGGGACGTTTGCTTAGCGGCTGGCGGGGTAAACCAACACCCGATGATCAACATGAACTTAGGGCAGACAAGTTTCCTCTTAATACATGAAAAGGAAGCCTAGTGTCTTATACTTGCCATAATACGGCCTTGGCGATGCATCATGACATTGTTGAACAAATTTCAACTATACCTAGCCATGAGGCTCAAAATTTTGGCCCTTTCAAAAGGCGTCTTCATCGTAATCAGCTCTGCCTCACATTCTCAGAACTCCAGCAGTAGGTTGATCTGAGGCACTAAAATTCGGACTCAATATTATCTCATTCAAGGAGCAGTATCAGTCAACGTAAAGATGGCCAAACGTAGTTGAGATTTTCTTTGAACTAACGGCAAGATATTGAGACCCAGTTAGAGTCCACCACTATGGAAATTCCCCTACTGTTCCCGTGAGCCGGAAAGAAGTTCTTGCCTAATACCACTCGCCTATGTTGAGTTGGTGATGGTTGCCTAGGGACTCTGGCCAGAAAGGGCATCTTCGCCCATATTTTGATCATCGTCACTGCTGCTGTCAGACTCATCCCCTTCTCCATCAACAATGTCGTCATCCTCGTCATTGAGAACATCCTCCATCATCTCCGTGTCGGGATCTTCAGGAGGCTCATTTTGAGCTTGTTGCTCATAAGAGACGGCTAGCGAGGGCTCTTTGGCTCGTAAGTCTCGCCCATGCTTTGGCGAGCCCGACAGCCACCAAAGCTTGATGCGTTGAAGGCTTCCACTCAGAAGCTTGGAGACAGATTCCTTCATGTACATGCCGTCCAGACAAAACAGCTCCAAAATAGCCAGAATGAGAACCACCTTCCACCACATTGAAGTCCAGAAAGAGGCTGGCCAGATGAAAACCATCGTGAGTGCCTCTGCCACAGCAGCAAAATGCCAACGATTGGGATAGATATGATTCCAGAGAACCCGAGTGTCGTTTACGAAAAGCTCTATCGAACTTGGCAAGACACACGTTCGCCAGTGCCTAGCAAGCTCGCCATGATCGAAATCTTGTCTTGAGTCGGTGAACCGAACTCTATGCCGCAGCCTATGTTCCCACATCGGCAACAGCCTGCCTTGGGAATCCCACGGCTCCTGTTCACAGAATTTTGTCCATCTGCTCCAAACCTCTAGAGCGATTTCATCGCTCACTTCGAAATATTCCCTGTGCTTCTTTCCGCAGCCGCAAGCCCATGATCGACAAAAATTGATCAACTCGGCGTGGACCAGCTTTTCGGCAAAGCTGTTCCAGGAAAATTTCGCTGCCGGTGCATTTTCATGTTCAAAGAACTCTGGATGTTTGCACTGGTATTGAATGTCTTTGCCACGCTTTTCTGGGAGAAATTTGGTGACGCCGATTTTAAGCAGGCGTTGGCTGATTTCTCGTGGCTTGGTGACCTGGACATAGAGGAAACCCGCAGACTTTGCCTTAGGGCCGGCCTTGATCATGTATTCAAGTTTGCGGTCAATTTGGGGTCCGCTGAGCTTCTTCGCTTGCGTTGAAGGTGGCTCGCTTGCACTTCGATCCCGTACGACAGGCCGTTGATTTCGTCTTTGAATTTCAGAGGTTAGGCTGGGGGAAGTGTGGGAAGTGTGAAAAGCTGGCTTAGCCCGGGTTACTTCGCCAAGGTCGTCAGAATTTGGCCCGAGGTTGTCAGATCTCTCGATGTGGGGAGGTTTTGCTGATTTCAACGACATTGCAGATGTCGACCTGTTTCTGGGGACGCTTTTCTTTGACGGGGTGTCCAACTCAGATTCATCAGGCCTCCCAAAAGTTGGAGTCCAACCAGGACTGGCGATTTGATCCCAAGAAGGAACATTGACTGACGCTCGGCGTGGTAGCTGATCGGGCGTCATCTCCGTTATGGCCGGCGCCAAAGGGGAAGAAGCTGTGCTCGGCTGCGCTGCCTTCACGGGCCTAGCCCTGCGCTTTGTGACCTTAAGTTCCGGAGAATTCTGCATCGTAGGAGTATTTAAACTGGTTGATGGGTGAAATCTTGTGAAGAGAAATCTGAACTAATCCAGTGAAGGCAACTAGGGAAGTAATCGATGAGCAGGTGTTGTGGAAGCCCGTATCAATGAATCTTAGACCTCTCAGTGGTATAAATACTAAATATTATTAGGTTCAGCACAATTTTGGGAAAGGTTCCGGGAAGCAATTTTCTTTTTACGACGTTAAGCTGTAAGCGCCCTTGTTGGTTGCGGAAGCTGCGCCTCCCTGAGCCAGTGAGGTCTGTCTGAGCATCCTTGCTCATGCATCGGGAGCTTCCAGATCAGGTCCAACGAGGCAGAATCTTGTACCCAGAGGAGGCTTCAGTGCGGGTTTCCAGCCAAAACGCGACCAACTTCGTGGCATTGCTGCAGAGTGCCATCGTGTGTGTGGGGTCCTTGAGTACAATTAGGAGCTGCAATGGCTTTTTCATTGCTTGTGTTGCACAGAAGCCACCTACCTTGGCTAGACGGGTTCATATGCGAAGATGATTCGAGCATCAAGAAATATGCCTTAATGACAGGCGGTTTTAGATGTACGACTCGCTATCTAGTACAACGGACATTAGCATCGGAGCTCGACATCCCGGTGGTGTCTATACCATAGCCATTGTGTGAAATCATACAAATCTGGTGGTGACGAAAATCAAAATGTTCGGTTGATTCTGCGGAAGACAAAGAGGAGGTTGTATGATTGAGCTGGCGACCGACTCGAATGTGATGTTATCCGAGATGCTCGCATCGGCCTACCTGGCTCGCGGGTCGAATTGGACTTTCAACCCGGCACTCCGCTAAATTCGAAGTGTTGGGTAAAAGAAACAGCCCCAGAGCAGCTTCGAAACGAAAGACCATGATTTTCGTCTCATGAGCAATGTTATGCGTGAAGGTCCTTTGAAAATGATTATCCCAAGACCGGTCTGTCGAAAGCATTGGTTGGCCTTCACCAAGCCTATAAGCCGATAGCTAGTCCGGGGGTTCCAGTTTTAATCGGCGAGACGGAGTGCTCCAGCAGCATCCGGGCCGGCCTAGCCGGGAGACACTACGCTTCGGTCGTCTCGCTTTTGGCTCAGACAGAAGCTTTCAAGACCTCTCTGAATAAATCAGCTGAGATATCACTCTAAATGTAGCCAGTTTGACTTTTGAAAAACAAGGTTGGGACCTCTTATATTTGTTGTTATCTTGATTCTTCGCAATGCCGAACATGACATCCGATTCTTCACGTGACGCAGCGATGGTGAAATCGCTTCTGAGGATGGCGACAGATGGCGAATACATCCGATCAACCCAGTTTCCTACCAAAACCCCTCTTAACGTGTGATAGATGACAAATGAATCTGACTTGACTCGATTGCGAAGTTCATTTCCTTCTGGACTTTTGTGCTTTAAATACTTTTGTACACCGTAAATCTGCTTGTGAGACTGCTTTGACTGACAAGCGGATCTAGCCATTCTTCGCAGTTTGTTGGTCTGAGCTTTTAGACGCACTGTCATAATGGGAGGCGAACGTAAGATCAAGTCTGTAGCCATTATTGGGGCAGGCGCTGCAGGTAAGTACCTCTTGAGCCGCACATGGCAGCTTTCCGGATGCAAAGATGCAAGCCACCGAGAGATCATCTGCTGCGAATGCTTAATCGATGATAGTGGCTAATTTATCTCCGATATGGACTAGGTGCTGTTACCGCTGCAGCTTTCAAAGCGGAAGACTACTTTGAAAGAATCCAGGTATTCGAAAGAAGAGAGTCCGCGGGCGGAACATGGTATTAGTTCCCCTTTGATTCTTATCTTCAACATTAGGCTAACTGTATCTTCTAGGATCTACGATCCAAGCCCATCAGAGCTACCTCCGCTTCAGCCTGGGAGCCTCCCGCCCGATGTCGATCCCGCAGTGGAGATCCCGGGCGAGCTTCCCCAGGTCAAGCCCCATAGTCAACGAGAACGCTACTCACAGACTCCGATCTATCACTCTTTGACGTAAGGATCGCTGAAACTCCACATGTCATGCGAAAGAGCGATGCTAATGATATTGTAAAGTACCAATGTTCCTGACATTGCAATGTCATTTTCGGATTCCAGGTTCGCTTATGGCCCCTTTGCGCCGCATTGGATTCCACGACAATACATTGAAAACTACTTTTCCCTGCACAAAACCGATTCGATCCTGGTGCTTAATACCACAGTTGAGGATGTGACAAGAATTCCGGCCAAAGACAGGCCTGAGCAGTGGAGATTGACTCTGCGCAAGTTCGACGCTGCGCGTAACGTCGATGTGTGGTGGCAAGAGGTGTTTGATGCCGTTGTTTTCGCTAATGGCCACTACTCGGTACCCTATGTGAGTATAACTATTTATGAATCCCGAATTCGAGTAGCTGATTTGCCTTTAGGTTCCTCACGTTAAGGGTTTAGACGAGTACATCAAGAAATTCCCAGGCCGCGTCGTACATTCCAAAACCTATCGCATCCCACAACCTTACACGGGAAAGAAAATCATCACCATTGGAAACTCTGCATCTGGCCATGACGTGACAGAGGAACTGGTGCAGACAGTCCGTACTCCGGTTTATCAATCCCGGAGGTCCAAGTCACGCTGGGATGGCGACGAACCGCCTCCAGGCATCGCCTGGAAGCCTATTATTAAAGAATTCCGCCTCGACGGGCGTGTAATCTTCGAAGACGACTCATATCTTGACGACGTTGATCACATCATCTACTGTACTGGCTATAAACCCTCGTACCCCTTTTGGAACTCGGAAGCGAATGGCGGAAGGGCCCTATACAATTACAAAAGTGGAAAGCTGATCAAGACATTCTGGCACACCTTCTTCCAGGACTTCCAGACGTTGGGGATTGTTGGTATACCAAGAGTTCTTACGTTCAGGAGTTTTGAGTATCAGGCCATCGCATTGGCAAGAGTGTTTTCTGGAAGAGAGTCTGTTGCATTGCCGCCCGTTGAGGAACAAGAGCGATGGGAGAGGGAGAGGGAAGAGCTTGTCAAGAAGGAAGGAAGAAAGTTCCACGACATTGCCTGGGAAACTGGCGAGACGTTTGAGTGGCTCAACTGGTTGTTCCGTGTCGCCGGTCTTCCGACGCTCAGGGGCAAGGGGCGGACGCCGCCTGTACTTTCTGAAGAGCTGATTTGGGCGGTCGAGCACTTGAGGAAGTATCCCGAGCCCGGGAACCCGGATGATGATGATGATGATGAGAATCAGCGGAAACACAAAGGAGCGCAGAGTCTGGGTCTTCACGAGCAAAGTCATGAACAAGACGAGCAGGGTCATAAGGGAAAGTGGAAGCTGGCTCAGAGGCCAAAGAAGGACCTACTGGAGTTTATTTAGGCTGGTTTGGTAAGATGTTAGATTTACCGACGATAGAAGAAGATTTATCGATACAGTGACGATGCTAGAGATGCAAATCTGAGACTTGCGCAGCTGGGCAATGCGGCAGACGGGATAACGCGGGATAGACCTCTCACTTTGTGCGGGATATCGGGGTAGTGCGGGGTGTGGGTTCATCCCCCGGTTGCGGATCGATTCAGCGCCATCGGCCATTTCCACCAACTTAAGCTCGGATATGACCCCTCAATTTGTTCCATAGCTCTACCGAACACGGATGCTGAATTATTCCTTGTGAAACGGGGAGAGATATTAGTATTATTCTATCCCATGCTTTTCTGCACTCTTGATCTTTAAACCTTCACCTATTTCCGACGTTCTCCTGCAACCCCTAGAGCAAAGATGTCATCCGAAAATAGCAAAAATCTGCGCGCCGAACTATTTGAGACTGGTCTAAAGAACCGACGCGAAGTCGTTGGAGAGGGCTATGTCGAGACCGCGATGCGCAATGGCTCTAGCGAGTTTGCTTTTGCTCAACAAGAGCTGATTACGGAGTGAGAATCCCAATATACACCAATTGATTGTAGTTCAACCTAAGATCCATCGAAATAGGTGGGCTTGGGGAAACGTATGGTCGCGTCCTGGCCTGGAACGCAAGCAGCGAAGCTTGCTGAGTAAGTCAATTCGAATTGAGCCGTGCCGCAATTGTGCATGACATGCATATAGGTAGTGTGCCCTCGAGCTAACACCTACACCAGACATCGGCATGCTCATTGCTCTGAAGAGCTGGGCTGAATTTGGAATCCATATCCGAGGGGCGATTAGAAACGGGCTGACAGAGCTTGAAATCCGCGAGGCGATTCTTCACGCAACGGTTTATTGTGGTGCACCAGCGGGTGTCCAGGCTATGAAGGTTGCCGACGAAGTCATCAAAGACATGATCGAGAAGGGGGAGCACCAAAGGCAGTTGTCAGAAGTCTCACCGAACTACAAGAAACCCGAGTAGATCACAAATCAAACTTTACAATCTCGACACGGCGTACCAAGATGGGAATTTATATCATTCAACTGCCTAAGGGTATCGGACTAATAGGCGTAGTGGGACTTAAAGACCACAGCTCATCGAGTTCGACCAACATGGCATCGGCAACAGCAAATTGCTTTTTGACTTCGAGGAGACACTCAGTCACGGCCTGACGCTGGGAATATTCTCGGGACCTTGCCCCTGCTACTCTTAGTGGGAAAAGGTGCAGAAGCGGCGATAGAGTAGAGGATCGAAGCGCTTCCCTGGTTGTCTGCAAGATGTCTTCCACATGCTTCATTATCTCATCTCGGCTTAGCACTGGTACCGCAACGGTCATTGCTTGCCAGTGATGTAGGTCGTAGTCATAGTTTCCAGAGAGATATATGCTTGTTGCCGAGTAGTAGCTCATGGCGAGAAGCATCTCGTTGTGTTGGGCAGATGACAATGATGCATCAAGCTTCCAATTCTCAAGTGCATCGCGAAGATAGAAGCCCTCAGTAGCTAATTCTAGAGCATCAATGGATGGGACCTCAACTCCGGAGAAGCTGGTGTGAGCTCTGATGAACTGGCCCGTACTGGAGTCGTAGATCAGCATTATCTCTTTGACGCAAATCACACGAAGAAACAAAAAGCGCTCGAACTTACCGTGCTCTGAGCCTAGAGCATAACACAATCATGTTCAGGATATCATCTACAGAAGCCCGACTTTGAATGTTTGCCTCTTCCGATAAATTGCGTGTCACCTTCATCCACTCTGGTGCTGCCAGGAAGCTAGACTGGTTGAATATTATGCTTCTACAGACTTCAAAAGTTCGTGCCTGTATGAAGAAGTTTCGCATTGTTCCCGAGGTACATGCTGACGGGCCGCGGGCGATGAGGGCCTGAGATGTGCCGAAGACCATGTGCTGTAGCCATTTCTGGCCAGAGGCGTCTTGAAGCAACTTTTGCCAATGTCAGCTCGTTATCTTGCCATTTGAAAAATAAAAAATGAAAAGCTCGAGGCTAAGTAAATAAGAGCCTCCGGAAAGGTTTGTTGAGCTTTACGAACCTCAAATAGCCCTAGGAAAAAGGTTGACCAGAGAATGCTATCTTTCCGTGTCAACGTGGAGTCCAGGACAGCTCCTCGGAGAGAGGTTATGGACTGCAAGTAATGTTCAAGCGCGAAACGTAGGCTATTGTGGCAGCCTAATGCGCCAAGGATATTTGCTTGCATAGCACCCAGAGCTAACATTGCGTCCAACAGATGGTTGTGTGGGGCTCTCCCTGCTCGGCCGCAAGTCTTGACTAATTGTTGAACGTCTGTGAGGAATTCAAGCCCTCGACCGGTGAAGCTATTCTTGCGTATAAAGATATCGAAGTAAAAGAGGTAAGTAATGGTGTTGTCTGAGAGCGGCGGGGCAGGTCGTTGTATGACAGGCGTTGCGAAAGACTTGGCCGTGAAGAGCTTCCCCTTGGCCAGCCGGATTGCAGCTCCGTTGCTCGGAGCCGACGCTGCCGGAAATACACATTCAATGCGGCGTTTCTGGCATTGGGGGCATGGAATTGAACCGGAACACTTCGATAGGCGAGGATTAGGAGACCGTAATTCGAAGAAGCCCAATTGCTCGCGGCAATTGCAATAGCAAAGACAGGGGTGGATTGCCGTACCTTCGAATGGCTGGCAGCGCACGGCGCGCAGCGAGAACGTCTAGTCCGACGGTCGAATGGCCCAAGATGCATTGTTGTTTTGCCAGAATATCATGAGAGACCTATGATTTCCGTATGGCTCAAAGTCTTTGTTGCTCGCCGCAAAATTTGCGAGAGTAGTCATCATAGGGAGAGTGTGTGTACGAAAGGTTCGCGCAAGTTGTGTAAGATGTTGAGATCGTCGGGGGGTGGATCAGGACCCCGAACTCACCAAACCCAAAGCGGAAGCAATTGAGCGACGCTAAGTAAAAATCCCCAGTAAAACAGGGTAGTGTGGCCAATTGAACAAAAGCCAACGTCTAAGCTGAGGTGGTGCCTGGAGAGATGAGGGCCAAAGCCTCGAGTTGTCTTCAAAGTTCCGACTCAAGGTATGAGAGGCGCAGCTACTCTCTTTTTCCATCTTTCCACCTTGCCCAGCCTAATTACACTTATCTCAAATGGGAAGCAACCACGCGAGAGGGTCTTTGAGCTGTGATCATGGGCACGACGAAGTGACAATGGATGAGTATAAGATACACCGTCTTTCTCGTTCTGTTTCATCATTCTCAACTCAGACAAGCACTATCTCTCTTGATTGTATTACATCTCACACACCGAGCACCTCATCAAAGCATTTTCTACCACTTTCCAACCTTCAACTTCTGACATCATGATCCCAGCGTTGATCATAGGCGCTCTCGCCTCAGCGACTCAGGCGATTCTCGTCAACGGGCCAACTGGGCCTTACGCGGTTTCCATGTCAGTGGAAGCCCTGACCGATGAGAGCAGGCTCGACCCTTATGCTCCAGTCAACAACACGCACTTACGACGAGTTATGACTTCGACTTTTATGCCCGTTGAGAAGACCAAAAACTCCTGTGAGGGTATGGAAAGAGTGCCATACATGACGCCCCTCGTGGCCGCGGCCTACGACCAGCTGGGCGTCGCTGTCGGCCTACCCAACGGCACCTTCTCTTCATTCGAGATGGAGTTCTGCCAGCCTAAAACTCGTTCATGCAGGCGTCCTCGCTCGAACTTTCCGCTGGTGCTGTTCTCCCCTGGCTGGGGCAACCCACGCCTCCTCTACGGCGCTATGGCTCGCGAGGTGGCTAGCCATGGCTTCGCTGTCGTTACGATCGACCACCCGTATGATCCTTCTTTTGTTGAGTTTCCTGATGGAACCGTTTATCAGGCAGTCAATCTTGATACCGACAATACTACACAGTTGGAATCTCTCACCCAGGTAAGTTCCACCCCTAAGTAGTCCCTGGCCGACGTGTAGCTGACAGAATTCCAGGTTCGAGCTGACGATGTCTCTTTTGTACTCTCACATCTTCAAAAGAATCCTATCAATAGCGTCAACCTCAAACACACGATTATGTTTGGCCATTCTTTGGGAGGTGCCACGGCGGCGGCTGCAATGTTGCAAGATTCGCGCATCCTAGGCGGTATCAATTTGGACGGCAAGCTCCTCGATCCCGTACTCAACGCAGGTCTCGATCGACCATTCACTCTCGTTGGCCGACCGGGGCACTCGGCCGATGATCCGACCTGGGCCGTCTTCTTCGCCGCTCTGCGAGGCGCGAAAGCTCTGCTGACCGTCAATAACACTACGCACGGGGCGTTCACGGATTTCCCCAACCTCATTTCTTCACTGAACCTTACATTGCCCGAGGCAGCGCGCTCTTTGTTGGAGAGCGAGCTTGGGAGCCTGGAGTTTGGCAGGATTGGAAAGGTCGTTGCTGGAATTGTTGGGGCTTTTGCTGATTTGGTGTTACACAAGCGGGTCAAGTCGGTCTTCACTAGCGCGGGTGATCCTGCTTTCCCAGAGGTTGTGGGAACCAGCATCGACATCTGATTTCGATCAAACTTGAGTGCATACATGTTTGAATGCTTTCAGACTGATATCAGAGCGAAAGGGTGCTTGAAACCACCATGGATACATCGCGGCTGAACTGAATGCCCGGAGGCTTGAATTACAAAGGGGGGAACAATAACATAATTTTCACTTCTTTTTGTATCATTAGTAATATATTTGCTGAGAATCTACTTTCCCGTGTAATTTTAGTATTCGAAAAAAATCTCTATTTGTAACATTGGCCAACCAGGCGAGGCGCAAGTTAATGCCGTTACTGTTGTAGGTATGTTCCCATCTTGGCCAAGCCAGCATTGTTGCCAACCTCCTCCATGCACCTCTTCAGCATGCAATGGAACAATTCGAGTCCTTCGCTGCTGACCTTCTCTTCGCGAAAGCCTCTTAGAATCGTCTCGAGCCCCTTGATCTGCATCGAAGCTGGGTTCCCAAAGTTTTCTTCCCAAGTTTCCTCATCCAGAGATTGGGCAACATCAGACAGATGAGATAAGAAAGTCGAAAGCAGCGGCAATATGATCTTGTCCATCGGTTTCTTGGTTGTCGGGGGGGTTCTCATTGCCCTTTTCCGGCTTTTGGCGTTTGAGTAGGTTGAGAGCAACGATACCTCCGGTGAAGGTTCCATACAAGGCAGCTAGGGCTGCGAGATCCCACAAGCTTGCTGCTCCAGAATCCTCAGAGATGTAGTGGACTTTCCCCAGTGGCTCCAGATAACGCGGGGATACTTCGCTGAATTTGGCGTCATTCTCGCCGCTGAAAAACATTGAAGCGTGTTCGGTGCCTACCAACGCCGGCGTCACCATGATGGCACCGTCAAAATACGCAGTGATGCCGTTCTTCTTAAGGAATGATGCCATATCGCGCGCCTCCTTGGGAGTTCCCGTTATAATATTGATGACCGAGACAGAGCGTTCCCCTCCACCCAAGGGAAGGGCACGTCCGAGGACGTCCATGATGTTGTCGTAGATTGAGACACACAAGACAACTTCGTTGCTGTTTCGAATAGCTGATCTGATGTCTGTCTCGAGAACAGCGCCTTGCTCGACGAGCTCTTTAAGAGATGGCCGTTGAGGATTTCGGTTCCACAAGGTGACGGCTAGTCCAGCTTTCAGCCAGACTTTCACCATTGCGGCACCGATGTTGCCGACTCCAATGAGCGTAATATCCGTCTTAGACATTTCGATGGGACGTGAATTCGGCGGTTTAACTTGCTTTGATTGAGACAATGTATCGGCTTCAAATAAGGTTCAGGATTGGTCAGGCCTAAGAGCACACTTGACTAGAGAACGGGATTCGAGAGACTATTGTCTTATCTGAAAGGTAGAATGATACCAAATATCAGTTCTGTCGTAAGTTTCGTCCGATACGCTTACAAACTTGCCGTATGGCACCTCATCAATATTCCATTACTTCCGAATCTCTTTCGGTATCACGGGCCTCGCGGACTCCGAGAATGCAGTTGAGGAGCATGCCATAATATTTAATGACTACCTAGTTTGTACGGGCATACACTTGAGATTGTAATTATATCTAAAACTGTCAGGAACGAGAACTTGAAATTCCTCTATCCTAGGGCTCTTCGACAAGCCTCATACAACTCAACGACGTGCACTGCTGGTAGACAGATAAGCAATCCAACTTGATACTAATATTTTCGAAACAGTGGTCAATGGTGTTCAGAGCGAGTCTGAATGCGGGTGAGCTTTCTTTGCGTGCATGGTTCACCAACATGCTTCATTAGGTTTAGCATCGACGACGTGGGAGCCGAGGGATGCGCCTAACTATGACGGCATACAGAATTTCCTAGGCATCGACAAAGACAGCTGAATCTACAGCAAGGTGATGATACCTGCATGTCCGTTGGTGGAGTTCGCTGGCGGAGTTTGTTGCTAAGTTAGAATCGACATTTTTACCTCGTCATGTACGGAAAATTGACAGGGAGCCTTCGGGATTCGACTTCCGATAGAGTTCCAGGATCGATACTTTAGCTAGTAGTCTTTTCTCGAGACCTTGTCATGGAATGATTGCAGTTCCTGTACCAAAGATTCGGCATTCCAACCGGAAGGTAATGAATGGCTGCATTAGGCATCAAATACTAGTAATCTATCTATTATAGGGCTCCCATCCTAGGATGAATCCAGTAGCTCCTATGCTGTTCCCCGAAGACTCCATGAAAACACAACGCTTAACCCATGATTCATGAATCGTATAACGAATGGTAGAGGCCGTTCAGCCGTTTTGCCAATGCCTTTAAATAATCTTGCCCAAAATCAAAGCAATTTAACAGTCCATGCAGCAAGTAGAGCAGCTGGACTCTGGTGAGGCAGCCTGAGGTTCTCTCTTCTTGGTTTGACGGCACCTCCTTGGGAAGAGGTTGTTCCTCAACCTCTGATGAATCTTCTTGTAGTGCTCTCTCTGTTGTTGCAAATTAGCTTGTGTTCCAATGGGGTTACAATAAGAGTGGGCTGAACGAACCATATTGTCCTTCCGGCTGAAGATGCGATCACAGTCCGGGTGCATGCACCTCACAGCAGGCTTGTGGGAGCCCATGTGCCGTTGAAAGTCCTTGCGGGTCGCAAAACCAACGCCCGCTTGCTGGCATCTCTTTTCGGTGCAGAAAAAGTACTTTGCATGGCCCCGGAAGTGCTTCCTAAGATCGCACGCGCGTAGAAACACTCGGGAGGAGCAGCAGCCTGAGTAGCGGCAGCGCCAGTTGCCGGCGACGTCGAGATAACCCATTTGGTGAAGATCTGCCGGGCCCCAGCTCTCGGGCTGCACCTCCTGTGGGGGCGATCGCGGCGAGACAGGTCCGCTGCTGGTGCTGGGTGGTGATGCGAAATCCAAAGGCTCACTGGGAATGGGCGAGAAGTCTGAGCGGGGAGAGGATGCGGTGAATGGGGTGTTGATGGTTGCGTAGTCGGTGTCCAAGGAGAGTGGAGAAGCGTTGTTCATGAGAGGCATAGATGTTTGGTATGGCGGGAATGAGTATGGATAAAAGAAGTTCTCTGTGCCCTCTGATGCAGGGAAAGGAATGAATTGAGAGTCGAATGTGTACACTGGGCTGCTGCCCTCGACACTGGGGAAGAAGGTGTAAGATGTCTCCTCGAGATAGGAATCCATGGTGCCTGATACCTGCAGACAATGAGTAGGTTGTTGGAGTAGAAAAGATGTAGTTGCGAGTGGTTGATATTATCGCAAAGTATCTTGATGTGAGCTTGAGACACAGAAGAAATGAGCTTGGCGAGAACTGGATCGACGACGACGTTTATGTATCTCACGATCACAGATTCTCCAGATTCTCAAATCACCAATGCACACCTTATGCAAGTCATATAAACACTGTAGTATAGCTCGATTCGGGATGCAACGTCGGCGGCCCCAAACGCCGGGTGCTGTTTGCGCAGTCTTCCGTCCAAGACGGACGAGGGACGTTAGCGGCCTTACAGCGGTGGAATCATGAGATGGGAAAGTGAGAAGCGTGCAACTTGCAAGGCCCCTAGTCGGCATTTGCGTTAGACTTTGACAACCTCAGCAGATCTATCCCCAATTTAGGGACAACCAACCGACTGTTTCAATTGTCAGCCATTTGACATCGGCGTTAGACAGCGTTCCTGAGTGTTCTTGCCAAGGATCTCGTGGCACGAACAGTTGGGGAAATGAGCGGGGGTTGGAAGGGGAGGTGTGCTTCCGCGAGAATGCGATTCGCTAGTCAGCCGTTGTGGAAGACATGTTACAGCGTCAGATCGCCTGGAGATCACGAAGAGCACAGCCGCGTTGACCAGGGGCACACATATAGGTAGTGCGAACCTATATGTGAAGAGTTGTGTTCGTTCCCCCGGGACGGGATGCCACCGTCTTTCATCAGCGCTGACTGAACTTAGTAGAAAGCATTAATCGATATCTGATCCCTAATTTTGTCGACACCTGGCTGGGGGATGCTGTCATGCCGCGTTTATTTGCTGGGGGGTTCAGCCGCTGTTATATCTGAAGCCCCTCCGCTCAGACTTCTCAAGTTGATTGCGATTGGCTCTTGCGATTCTGTCAACGTGAACTCTAAAGTCCAGGAAGCGCAGAGTTCCGAGATGGCTTCTGGGTAGCCAATCGGTATCCAGCAAATTTTGACAACTCGCTTGTCTCTGGGATAACCCTCTGAAGCTCTCCAGTTTCCGAGATGACAGCTCGATTACAACGCAAGACTGCCTGCCAAACCGCCAAGTCATAAACACAGTAACCCAACATAACCCCTCTCACCCCCCCGGTCTCTTCTGACACTTGAACGTCAATCCTCGTAAGGCTAGACGACAGGCCGTCAACCGTCAATGTCTTTAAACGGATAATAGTGGGGTCCTGTCACTGTTCGTGAAATGCGATTCGCTCATGAGAATCGCCCTCAGCCACCACCACTGCATCAGTCGAGACGTCTGGCGGCACCTCCTCCTCTGCCTACCCGACTGGATCTTCGCCCTTCCATGTTATGATCGCCGTGGCTCATCAACGTCACTTTCGTCGATGATCTAGGCCCCCCTTCGAAACGGACCATTCTGACCATAAACAATGCAATCACGACAAGGGCGGCTACGGCGTTTGCACCATCCGCGCCGACTCTCATCCACATGCAGACCACCTGGTTCCATGAGAGTGGCTGGACCGCGAATCATTGGCCATCGTGGAGGCCTCTGTTCTGGAAAAACCTGGTTGGGCTTACCTCAATGTTTTGGAGCCTGCATTCATTAGAGGCAGTAATTCTGCTCTCTCAGGGACGGGTTCGACGATCATGGTTTCGAACATCATTTTGCAATGTGATTCTTCCAACTTCGGTGCTGATTCGGCCGTGTCTCACCTTTGTCTTCTCCAAGCCGTTGTTTATCTGTGTCTCTGCCAAGGTACTGCTCATTGCAGCACTTGTATTGCACCCTGGTGATGGAAACAGGTGCCAAGCAGGACGACCTCAACGGGACCCGTGGTCGATGCAGCTCAAGACGTAGCCACTTGTCTTGTAGGGCTAAGAAACTTTTGAAGAAAATTTCTGAATCGAACCTGGATAGAGTCAGCAGTGGTAAAAGTCAATGTCAGTTTGAGTCAGTGTTCCATGGCTCGGTGCACCAGTAGATCTCACCTTGACTCGCCATGCAACGACGTTGAGAATACGAAGTCAATCTGAACGTAGATCTTCAGATTGAGTTACATAGTCAATCGGTAGGCGCTAGTTGCGCAGCCTTCAATTGTGAGTGAACCCGGGGGAACGGCAAAGTTTAAGTCATTTTCGAGTGTAAATCCACAACGCCCCTTTTCACTGTTCAAGGGATACTAGTCTTGCGTAAGTGACCGGAGCCGGTGGGACAAGATAACTTCAAGCACGATACGACGTGTCATTCAATGGTAAGGTCCCTGCGTAACTGATGGTTGACGCTAGAGAACCTGCCATTGTATGCCATGAATGCAACGGGTTGACGGCCATTTTCGGGTTATGGACCGAAATTCGCAGGTTCGTTTAGATGAAATTCAGAGCAGTTCGTCTCGATGAACGAAGTCCATCTAAGCTCTGATTCCATATGCATCATCTCAGCTAAGAGGCCTCCTTTATGTCAGTAAGAACATGGGAATCGAAACATTGGCAACGGATGTGGAAAGACGTTGCCGGAAGAGACAGGACGGTAGACACGTGGAAGCGAGAGCTTCGGCTAGACCAAAGTGCCCTTTGGTATGCTTTTTTTCTTCTCAGCTGTACTCTGGTAGTCTAACAGAGACTCAGACTTGTCCCGCATTCTATTAGGAGTACTTGAACGTGTTCATCTTGTAGGTCCGGGACTTCATTGGCCTCGTGTTTCCAATAGGTAAGATTAATAATCTCTAGGTAGAAGTCAAAGTTGTTTGACAGCCACAAGCATACAGATCCCCGTCAAGGATGACACCAATGTTTAACTTGCCAAACGAACGCCAGCCAGGTTCCACGCAAACTTCATATGCCGGCTCCCACCCCAGCAATCTCATGGCCAATGGCCATCGCTCTTGGGCTAGCCAAAGGCTCGCCGAAGGAACCGACTCGGCCGTATTAGATCCGAGCCAATCATTTTCTGAGGAATAGGAAGATTATCTTATTATGCCTCTACCTTGGGGGTTTATGTCAGCAATGCAACTAGGAACAACGGTTCGATCTGTGGTTCACGCACCCGC
The DNA here is from genome assembly GCF_027942845.1 of Colletotrichum fioriniae. Lineage (NCBI taxonomy): Eukaryota > Fungi > Ascomycota > Sordariomycetes > Glomerellales > Glomerellaceae > Colletotrichum > Colletotrichum fioriniae. Next base: position 2,344,878 of record NW_027076842.1, read on the forward strand.
AGATTAGGAACCCGCAACATTTGAAACGAGGGCGTGACACAAGCACCGCCTCATTGAGCTTTGTGACCTTCACTAGTCTCTTCTAAATTTTTCTTTTGCTAAAACGACAATGATGAACTCGATCCGTGAGAACTGCGGAGCTGAGCATCGCCGCCTATATGGCTGATATAAAATACGTCTTTTGGGACGAAATAGGCCGTATAGAGGCAGTCAGGCGTTGCAACTTGATACAGGCTCGACTTGTAGTTTTGTTAGTCTTGAGAAGGGAATTGACTGGAGACTGAAACAATCCCGAAGATGGTCACGTGGTCCTACCTACCTTGGCCGGTGATAGTCAAGTACTTGCCCTTCAGATGAGGGCTAGCTATATGCTAGAAGATCTATAGATAATGAGTCGTGCACGTACTTCAATAACGGATATTGAAACATTTGGCCGACTGGCTCAATGTTCTTGCAGAATGAAGATTAAGGTAGTTATACAAAAAGAAAAAGGAAAAAAAGAAGAAAATAGAGGGAAAGGAAAGGAGGAGAATACACGCCTTACAAAACACGCCCCCATCCAAAATCAAATATCGAGCCCCTCAGTCAACCCGGACTCTTACTTCATTGCAGTAATTTATTTATTTCACCACTCGACTATCTCACACACACAATTCGATCTGACCCGCCTTTTTAGATAGGCGGCTCCAGTTACCTGCACTGGTGATAGCAACGAGGTTGGAGGTGCCTAAGTAAGATGGCCCCCGAGTAGCCTTTTTCGGATGATTTGACGAGGCTTCTGGACCATGTTAAGACTCCGAGGGTCGATAGAAGATGAGGAAGTTCCTGTCTGGAAGCCTGGGGGTAACATGGCAAGTAGAATCAAGGCACAATGTTTATTGCCACAGTCTTCCGGCTATGGGCGTTATACCTAGACGCTATTCGGTCAGTAAGTGCCTTGCCAACAGCTATGACAGGTTTTAATTGAAATCATTCTAGAACATCAGGCCCGACTCACAACACACTATATATTTCTCAACACAAAACATGCCCAGCATATGCTCTGTGTTTAGCAATGGCGATATGCGAGCCTCAAATATGCTTGCACGGAACTCAATGGACCCTGGCGATAAAGTCCCTGTTCATTACTTGCGAAGATGCTTAGCTAGTTCTGCTCACCTCAATCTTGTGGCATTTAGGGAGCGGGTAATCCGGCTGCACGGGAATCGCATTATGACATTGAACTTTGGCTGAGCTCATCTACCTTCTAGTCAGTGCCGGGCTTGTCAGACCACTTAAAAATTCAATTTGTCTCAATATTCCTCCATCATGTTTCTTGACTATGCATGTCAAGTCACGTAACGTTCATTATACAACCGGTCTTGTAGTATTTGCTCTCATTTATGCTGTGTCCCATGATGGCGGACATAACCATTTAAAGGTCATCTGATTGAGCCCAGAGGGGACACATATCAGTATGCAAGCTATTTTCCATCCAAGATGGAGAAGCCTCCTTTACCGATAGGTCCCTGAAGCTGAAGCCGATTCCAGAGGTAAAACCATACCTGGCGACATCCCAGTAGCTCAAATCTCCGCGAAGCCTTGAGAGATCACCGCTTATTAGATCAAGGACTCAGGGCGAAATCGTGGCCAAAGGTCACATTACTATTCATCAATCTCAAGTGAATTGATATCACACTACCGACCATCTCAACTGTCCTGTGTGAAGTATGCTGGATGGCCACACCATGACTGTGTTACCGCAGGCGGGTACACTGTGTTTCTACTCCCAGAACAAGGTTTCGATCCCTTGACTGCATCTGCATGAACCGGGTCATCATCATATCCAAAGATGTGGCTGATATCTAGGTAGGAGACATGTCATCTGGATTTGGGTACCCATATCCTGCAGGCCAGAGCTTGTTCCCTAGCTTTTCGGAACGGCTCCGGCCCACGGTCCACCGGGGTCCGTGAAGCGCGGCACATCCGTTGTGGATACCAGCCGAGGCACAAGCTTATTGTAGAATGGCGAGCATTGGATGTTTCTTCCATAGAAGCACCTATCCTGCAGGTTGATCGCCGCCGAGGTATACTTGGACTTCATTGTTCTTAACAGTCCCATGACCAGCTTCCACGACCGGCAACTTGCAACGGCAAAAACTCTCGTTTTCACCAATACAGTGTTTGCCCTCAACTATAGAACCGTACGCAAAGTTATATAGTTACCTGCCTCCCTGTCAATGACCATCCCCTCATCCAGGCAACGTCACTCTGCCCTCTTGTGCAGACTTTGGCCATGATGAGTAAGTCAGCTTTAGTCTGGAGCGAGGCGCACTCTTCCCCCCCATGTTGTCTTCCCGGTCTATCTTGTCGCCTATAAAGACGCTGACAAGAATTGATCACCAGAAAATCTCTCAATTCCCGACCACCTCGCCGCCGTCTGGGCCGGCGTCTTCCCACTATCCGATGCCACTGGACCTCCCCAGCAGTGGATCGACCTTCACTCGAAATCAGTCATCTACAACGATCACGCCTTCCGTGTCCAGCGCAAAGGGCACGCCGGCATAGCGGATCACGTCGGGATGTGGAAACATGCGAACCCCGACTTTGAAATGCACGTTGAGCTTGTCTGGCCGGAGCTGAAGAAGGATGAGAAAGTTCATGTGACTTTTGCCTTTGTCGGTACCGGAACGTACGTGAACGACCTGACGAGCTAGTTCAAGGCCAGCGGGAAAACGTTCCGCTATCGAGGAAGATTGGACCTGACTATAAACGATGATAATGGGCTGATTGAGGTTGTGGATGAGTACTATCCTCTCTGCTTTGACGCGGGGACCTCGGTCGAGGAGTATCGGAAGCGCGAGAAAGACAATTAGTTCAAGGCCTATGGGCCTCACTAGACTTTTGGGTCGCGGAGCAATGCGGTAGTGTACCTCAATAACGTGAATACCCCTCCCTCCTTCGGGCACTCACTATTACTGAGGTTTGAGCAACACCACAGATAGAGCGGGATAGGCCTTTGATCCTTAGCAGCAAAGAATCGTCAACACCATTAGCAGACTTGCCCACTAGTATAGAAGATGAGAACCAAGACCGCTGCCCTGAAAAGCTTGGCCGCAAGGTGATACTTCAGTACAATTCCTACCGCGTTACGCTTGGTCAAAGCCAGCTGTTGATGATGTTCTATTAGGATCGCCTTACGAAGCCAATTGCTGAGACTCTTGATCGTCTTCGCGTGGTTTCCAATATGGTAATGGGTGCTTCTCAGGGTCGTTCATCGCACTATCTTCACACATGTTGGTATTGCTTGCCGTCGGAGCAAAACCGAGGATTCAGCCGAATTGAGATGACCATTCAACCTTACTCTAGAAAATTTGCATGTTAACTCTTCAACGAAGAGACGCTGACAGATACTTCGGGAGAGCCCATAAGCGAGATATCTACTTTATGCTGAAACCATCTTACCTTATGGTGCAATCTGCACTGGTTGTCGTTGACTTGTGATCTTATCGATACCGACTATCTCGATCAAATCCAAGCTCGCTAATCAATCGCGTCTGATCCCCTGAATTCGTCTTCCTAAACAGCAGAGGGTACATTCGGATCCATTCATATCCCCTCAGAGCAACACCCAGTCTCCATTTTTGAGCAAAATGACGTCGTTCAGCACGGTACCTCTTCAGTACCCGCGAGGACCGCGAGGGTAGTTCCTTGTGAAGGATTCTCCTGATCTCCTATGAAGGTACAGACTTTTCCCTCTTTCTCCACCGACAGTTCTCCACCGGGATGCAGACCGGTGGGGCTCCCGGCGCACTCACTGGCACCCCCTCCGAGGTCTTGCCGTCTCGGTCTGATTTGGCGGATCCGGTTCTGACTTCTGAGACGATAAACGGCGGGCGTTGAGTCGGTGCTGCGTGGTGGAGAAGAGTTGACGTCCCTGGAAATCACCGTTAGGTACGTCATTATGTGGAGATGCTGAAAAAAAGAAGTGGTCCCTGAATTCTTGAGGTGCATTGACATCTGATGAGTTGTGCCCCGCGTTCGGTGAAGGAGGGGCTCTCACCGAGACTCACCGAGCGATCAGCCATTCCGGATCGCGGCTCTTGGCTTGGTGATTGCAAAAGGCATCAATTAGATGCCAGAGATTCAAGTAACTTCCAATGGTTTAGAGCATGACCGACCAAGCACAATGATTCCATGCCAGTCGCCAATATCTCTCCGAGTCTATCTTTGAGAAAGACTTCAGAACACCCCCCATCCGTGACCAGCCGCCACCAGCCGGGAGCCCGAATCCACTCCCCGTCCCGCGTTACGATTCAGGTTCCTGAGTAAGCCCGGACAGCCGCAAGAGACGCAACTTTATGGCTCATCCCACTATAACACCACCACCTCATCCCGACTCCCGCCTCGCCCTCGCCTTCCATGTCCCTGACTAGCATCAGTACAAGTAGTAGAGCTCTAAGATCAACAGTCTCGTCTCTGTCCCTCCGCTTCTTGTCTTCCTCCTCCTCACTTTCATCTACCACCTCACGCCCCTTCTCACACCTCACCACCAAAACTCATCCCCTCACCCCATCCCGCTCACCACTCACACCCAAAACCACCCCGCCATCAACCTTAACCTCAACCTCAACCTCCCTCCACCTCAGCCCTCGCCGCACCCTCACAACCACACCCAACATGTCCCTCGTCGAACAAGCCAAAAAGGCAGCCGCCTACCGCGCCGTAGACGAACACCTCGCCCCAGACGCCCGCTACGTCGGCATCGGCTCCGGCAGCACAGTCGTCTACGTCGTAGACGCCATCGCCGCCAAAGGTCCTTCGTTTTACGGCAACATGACCTTCTTCCCGACGGGCAGCCAGTCAAAGGGCCTCATCCGCGCTGCCGGGTTGCGCCTGTGTAACCTCGACGACAGGCCCGTGGGCCCGGACGGCAAGCTCGTCGCCATTGACGTCGCGTTTGACGGCGCCGACGAGGTGGACGCCGAGCTCAACTGCATCAAGGGCGGCGGCGCGTGTTTATTCCAGGAGAAGCTTGTTGCTATTGCTGCCAAGAAGTTTGTTGTCGTCGCTGGTAGGTTTTTTTTCCCTTGAGCAGGGAGACCTAAGAAAATGTAGCTGACTGGATATCCCAGACTACCGCAAGCTCTCCGCGAGACTGCTCACGAACTGGAAAGCCATCCCCATCGAAGTCCTCCCCATGTCCGCCCCCGACGTGCTGGACAGGCTCACAGCCCTCGGCGCCGTCAAGCCCGCCGTCCGGCCCGGCGCCCCCGGGAAGGCCGGCGAGGTCGTCACCGACAACGGCATGTGGCTCATTGACGCGCCCTTCCCGCAGCTTCTCCTGTCCTCTGAGGTGTCCGACGGGAGTGCCCGTAACGCGAGTGGCGCGTGGGAGGTTTCGGCTCTGGCCAAGGAGCTGCTCATGATCCCCGGTATCGTCGAGATTGGTATCTTCCACGGTCTCAACGGTGTCGAGGCTGCTGCTGCCGGCAAGGTTGGGTTGGCGCAGAAGCCCGTCGCTGCGTACTTTGGTATGGAGGATGGTAGTGTCAAGGTTACGGGAGGTTCTTCATAGATTTCTGCCGCGGGGTGTGTGAGTAAGAGGTGTAGAGGCGGAAAGGGCGCATTTGCATTTTATAGCGAGATTGGAATACCTAGAAAAGTTGAATTTTGTTTTCCAGTAACAGCTGATCTTGTTTTTTGCTGATGACTTGGTCGGACTACGATGGCTCTGCTGATATTTACTACAGGATTCATATCGACAAGCGAAAGAAGGCGGCTGACTGTACGTTCTGATGGTGTTACTGCAATATTAACGGACTATACGGCAATACCTATCAGTCAACTTTTATGCAGAATCTCGTCGGATCAGAGACAAACATGTCAAATTTCGAGGCTGATCGTCATGCACAAATTAACTATACATTACTATAAACATTATTCTGAGCTGGTTAGTGTAAAAAGACAGTGGCCGTCAGTATCAGATAATCCTCAGGCGTCAAGCACCTTCCAACCCCCAACCAAGAGGTTCGTATAAATCCTCAGCGGGTCATACTTGGCGCGAATAGCCTTGAGCTTCGCCAAGTTTGCCGCCGGGTAACTCTGGAATATCTTCTGCCCCTGTCCCGCATCGTTCAAGTACAGATACCCGCCCGCAACGCCCTTAGCCACCAACCCGGCCTCGATCTTCGCCGTGACGCTGTCGGCAAAGGCCTTTACCGCGGCGTCGTCCTTGGCGTCCTGCCACGTCAGGTTCTCGACGACCCAAAAGTACGGCGCCTTGGACGGGTCCACGCCCTGGGGGTTGCCGCCCTTGGCGACGCCCTGCTGGATGAACTCCTTGGTGATGGGCTGGAAGGTGATGGACGCCGAGAGGCCGACGATGCTGGCGAGGCCGGCGCTGGTGGCTGCGAGGAAGGTGTCGTGGACGTAGTCTACTGCGTCGCGGTTGACTACAAGGGACATGACGCGAAATCTGGAAGAGAGTTAGTGCTTTGGTAAGATAGCAGTTCGAGGGGCTTAGACAACTAACTCTTGTCGGAGACCGGTGGGTTGAAGTGCATCAACGGCATTCACATAATCGGCGAGAGGCTGGAGAGCATAGGAATCGGCCACAGGCGTCAGGGCAGGAGAGGTAAAGTTCTCGAATGCCGTCGTGGGCGCGGTCTCTGAGTCGTAGAACCGGGCAGCCGCGTACGCGGTGATGTTATAGGAAGGATAGGTGAGGATGGTGGGAATAATGGCGGCTTTGCCATCCGCGGAACCGAACTTTCCAAAGTTGTAGACGGCGTCGAGGTACTTAGCGCTGTCCGCCTGCGCGTACTGCGAGATTCCTACCCACACCTTTGGCGACACAAAGGTCTTGAGGTCGAAGCGAGTGACAATGGCAAAGGAGTTGCCGCCGCCCTTGAGCGCCCAGAAGAGGTCCGAGTAGGCATTGGTAGCGGTCGCCTCGACGACTAATCCGCTGGAGAGCACGGCCTGGTACCGAACAACGTTGTCGGCTGCGAAACCGTACTGGTTCGAGTAGAAGGAAATTCCGCCCCCAAGAAGTAAACCGGGGACGCCAACACCGCCGATACGGCCTCCGACGACTGCTAAGCCAGAAGGTGCAAGGTAGGAGTAGACATCTCTCCACCTGTAACCAGCACCAACAGATACAGTGGACTTGTCGCTGGAGAGGGCCAGAGTGGTCAGATTTGACGTTGATAGCAGGACACCGGACGATCCGATGCTGTTGTATCCAACGACTGGCATATGACCGCCACTGCGGACGGCGAACTTGGTCAAGCTCAGAGTCAATGTGGTAACAGCAAAAGACACTTGCTGAGTATTCTGCGGAACGAAGACGCAAGCTGGTGTGTTGTACTCTGTCGCGGACCAGTACTGTGTCTGTGTCTCATACGCGTAGCCATCGGAACCGGAGTAAAAGGTCTGCTTGGGGTAGCGGGAGTTGAGCAGCCCACAAGCAATCTTCTCTGAACCTGCAAGGCTGGCTACAACAGTCGAAGTGGTAGCAGCGTCAGCGATGTCCTCAGCCGCAACGGCGAGGGTGTTTGCGACAACAGCCAGCAAGTTGGCGACGAGGGATGCGCCACGAACCATGGTTATTGACTAAGGTAACTTGGCAGGAGAGTCAGAGAAGCGACGAACCACGACGAAACGCGAAGGAGGTCTGGATGCAGGAGGAAAGTCAAGCATTCTTCTATCGCGGGATTCCGGGTTTCGAACCCAGTTTCGTAGCGATGGGAAGTATATTAAAATTGGGAGGAATTTCCCCCCAGGCGATCCCATGAACCTGCAGAAATATCGTTAGCGAAGGACGGAGGGGATCATGCAGGTTGGTTGAGGTCTGCCATCGAGTGCAGTAGTGTCATGGTTCGACGACTCTCTCATTGGCAGGTCGGTAGCATCCTCGCAGACGCGAGATGAGGTGCTGCCGTTGGTGGCAAGCCCCCGGTCGATATCCAAATACCCTTGTTCAACCCCACGTCGTCCGAATCCCGACTCGGGCTAGCATGTCCGTTGACACGAGCGAGAAACAGCAAAAGAATATTGCCCTGCTGGTATGGCGCAAACCTAGCCGGTATTCCCGCAGGTGAGTGACGAGAATCCCTTCCATCCTTCTGTCAACTCGCATGGGCAGGATGCGTCTCGGCGTAGTGCCCCTGATCCAGCAGGTCGGTTCGGGGGGCGAAGGCAAAATGCAAAAAGAGAAAAAAGCAACGTGAATGCGTTCTTTTAATGCCCTCGTGTGGCCACTTTTCCCGATATTCAGCTGCTGTACCGCTGTCGAACTTCTGAGTAACCCACCAACCGATCCAGAGACGCAAACCTACATCGTCCGGAAGACGAACGACTCGCAATATGGCGACTCCGGTGCTCGGCTATACTGAGATGATGGTAAGCAGCCAACCGACCCGCCCGTGCCGCCCCGCCCCCGCTTACTCGGAGTCCGGCACGGCCGGGGCAACGTCTCCGTTTGTCGATCTCTGATCCGTGCCTCGGTCGTAACCGTCGCATTGGCCACGCTACCCTATATCACTCCGTTATTCGTTAGCTGACACGAGATCTTACGTCTGATAGATACTCATCTGGGTCATGTGGGGAGCCGCCTTTGGAATGACAGTCTTTCGAGGCAGCTTCCAATGGATCCTCCAGCGGCGCCTCTTTGCCGACGACTACTTCATCATCGCGGGCTTCGTCACTCTGACGGCCTTGACTGCAGTCATCACTTGCATGCTGCCGCAGTTCTACCTCGCCGGCGAGTATACCAAGGCGGCTGCTAAGGATCCTCTGGCACCTTTGCCTCTTGCGCCCGAAGAGTTCATTGGCAGGACGATTGCATCCCTCAAGTTGATGTTCTGCCAGATGCTGCTGTTCTGGACGACACTGTGGGCCGGTATGTTTCTCCCCTCTCTTATCGGCACAACGAAGACGGTGGTCAACAACGCTGACCGTATTTGTGTGATGAACAGCAAAGTTCTCCATTCTCTTCTTCGTACGAAGGCTTGTCACCGGACTGCCCAAATACATTCGCGCCTGGTGGGTGTGCTTCGGTGCGGTCTTGGTGCTGTATCTAGCTTGCATGCTTTCCAACTTTTTGACATGCACACCGTTGACGAAGTATTGGAGTGCTAGTACGTTTTCGCGAACCCAAGACTATTGGACGAATGGCTGACGCTGTAGAACCAGCCGGTTGCAGTGCGCCGGAAGACCTGGTACGAGCAGATGCTTCTATCAAGTTCGCGACGAGCGCAGATGTCGCGGCAGATATCCTCAGTACGTTGTCGGGTTCGAAGCTGCAGTAGGCGTCCCATATTACTTACGCAATGCAAACAGTCATGATCCTACCTCTCAACCTTCTACGCAAGCTGAGCACCTCCCCATCCCACAAGTTCGGCCTAGCTATCCTCTTCTCCCTCGGTGGCATCATCGTAGCCTTTGCCATCGCGCGGCTCGCGCAGGTGACGAAAGCCACCGGCGACGCAGCAAAGGACCCAACAACGGTGGCCAACGGGCCAGTGCTCCTGAGCATGTGGAGCCACATTGAGTCGTCCGTCAGCATCATCGTCGCCACGCTTCCCGCCTTCCGCTTCCTGCTCAGCAAGAACAGAAACACAACGAGGAAGACGACGGCAAAGTACGTGGGTCCTACGATCGGGGGCTCGGGCGGCATGTCGCTGCGGTCGAGGAAGTGGCAGAAGGGCGCGGTGCGGCTGGAAGGCGACAGCGATGGGCGCGTATCCTCGGCGCAGGACAGCGAGACGGAGCTGCGGCTGGTGAGGGGGATACAGAAAGATTTCGAGTACAAGGTTGAGCAGTCGCCTGCGGACTCGTCTGCTGGGGAGACGAGGCGGAAGACTCAGGAGTTATTTGCTTGACGAGGAAGTGAGGCGTACCGAATGGAATCTGAAAGATCAACTCATGCAATATGAGGAAAGAACAAATACGGGCAAGGGGAGAGAAGACCTGATTTGAGCATACTCTAACAAGGTACATTCGCACTTTCCTCCGCCGCTTCACCGCTCCCGTCTTACTCTTGCCGCTGTTCTCGTCGTCCCTCTACACCTGCCGTGCATGTCTGTCCTACATCCGACCCTTATCTCACCTCACCTTACACAATGTAGGTGAAAGCGGATTCATTCTCCAGCCTCTATTCAGGTTTGAATACGAATTAGCGCTCAGCAAAACCACGGTGGTGGAGCATAAGCAGACTTAATCAGTGATTCACATCGTAACAAGAGTTCATATTGACACATATTGTGCATTGACAATTAGAATCTGACATTATCTTCGTAAAACATAAGAGTTGAGTTGCCCTGGATTAAGCACCCTCGTAGATAGACCAAGATTCCTCCTCCTATCCCTAAATGCAACCAAAACTCCATGGCCCGTCTGCCTGTTATTAGATTCTATAAGACTTTCCTGCACAGTCGAACATGGTATCTAGCGAAAGACAAAAGGGGAAGCTAACTAGAGTCGAACAAGAAAGCCCAGAATTTGTGAATATGCAATCTCCCGCTTCTTTCTCATGACGAAACGACAATGATTTAGGCGGCACCAGCCAGGTTCTTGGTGTTGAGCTTGCTCCACCTCGATCCGAGAGAGATGAGGAACGAGATGCCGGCGCCGGCGACGGCCAGGGCAAACGCGACCTTGAGACCGTCCATGTAGGCCTGGATGACGCCCGGCACGGCGTCGGCGGGGAAGGCGGTGCGGATCTGTGTTGCGCCGGTGAGGGCGACGAGGTTGGGGTCAACGTTGGGCACGTTCTCGGCGACCTTTTTGAGGACGGTGATGAGGAAGCCTGACTGGGCTGCGGCGACGTAGAAGGCTCCGCCGACGGTTTGGAAGACTGTAAGATTTGGTGTTAGTAATTACATCCAAGGTAATTTGCTAGAGATGGACTTACAGAGCAGAACGGCGGTGGCAGATGCAAGATCACTCTCGCTGACTGTGCCCTGAACGGCAATGATGGGAACCTGGAAGGCCGCGCCCCATGCGAGACCGGTGAGCACCTGATATCCGATCCACTTGTCGCTTCCAGTGCCGATGTCGAGGGTGTAGAGGAGGCCGGCGCCGACGGTAGCGAGAGCAGCGCCGACAACGAGGATTGGGGTGTAAAGTCCTGTGGCGGAGATGGAGATGCCCGAGGCAACCGTGGCGATGGTGACGGCGATGATGAGTGGCAAGTTGCGGACGCCGGATTGCGTGGGAGATGCGTTGTCGACGGATTGGAAGTAAATGGGCAGGTAGTAGACCAGAACGAAGTAGGCGCCGGCGAAGAAGAAGGCGTATGCGGAGGAGATGTAGACGGTGCGGTCGCTGATGAGGCGGGGCGCGATCATGGCACGCTCGCCTTGATACCACTCGAGGACGATGAAAGCGACAATCATAAGGCCAAAGCCGACAAAGAGGCCGATGACGGTGGACGAGTTCCAGGGGTGCTGGTGGCCTCCCCACTGCAGAGCGAGTAGGAAGGAGATAGTCGCAGCCATAATGAGGGCGGTGCCAATGAGATCCATCTGGAGGAACTTCTCAAGCATGCTCGCCTTGACAGGGACGGCCTGTGGCGGGGTGTGGAAGTAGAAGAGGATGATGGCGGCAGAGAGACCTCCGATGGGGAGGTTGATGTAGAAGCACCAGCGCCAGCTAACGTGGTCGGTGAAGGCGCCGCCGATCAGAGGCCCAATGACCGAGGCAATACCGTACGAGGCTCCGATGATACCGGTGAAGGTGGGTCGCTTGTCGGGAGGGGCGGAGAAGCCGATGATGGTGTAGGCACCGGAGCCGATACCTGCGGCGCCAACACCGGCGATGGCGCGGCCGACGATGAGGGCGACGGAGTTGGGAGCGACACCGCAGATGAGGCTGCCAACTTCGAAGATAAAGATGGAGAGCAGGAACGAGGTCTTGAGTGGGAAGTACTTGTATGCCTTACCCCCTGTTCACGATGGTGTTAGTGATGTTCTCGTAGAAGGAAGGGCGTTTAGGAGGGGTCGGATGACTTACAAGTTGACTGGAAAGCGGCAACACACATGAAGAAAGCGGCACCGTACCAGGCGACCTGATCCAAACCGCGGAATTCGTCCGTAATTTTGGGAATGGCGGTTGCGACAATGGTCATATCGAGAGCAACTAAGAAAATGCTGAGAACTAGAGCGACGACGATGAAGGTGAGCCGGATCCCGGTGGGGTATTCGGGCTCTTTGGGTTCCGTTGGTTGTGATGAGCCGGCTTCCTCATCGGTCGCGGTGTCGGCCTCCTCCTTCTTCTCTACTGGCTCTTCGTCAAGCATCGATGGTGTAGGAGTGTTTTCTCTATCTGTCTCTCCTCCTGTCTTCTCCCCGGTCTTCTCTCGTGGTGTTACTAGGGTGCTGGTGGTTGAAGTCATGGCTGCGGTGTTGCCAAGCAAGTAGGTCGAGTACTCTGGCGTTATGACTGAAAGTTTGATATGCCTGCAACGGCTTGTGGCTTCTAAAATCCAAGCCAGAGTTGGATGCTAGGATAATCAGGTTGAGGCTGAATGTTTCTAAGGTGCGTGCCACAAAATAGACGAGAGTGAAAGACCGGGGGGAGGCCCGGCTCTCTTATGTGTCTGATCAGACACCATGATAAGAATCTGGAAGCGATGCGGGTCGGAGTTTGGAAAGCGTTGACGCCGGTAGCCCGCCGCTCGGAGGAAGAGAGACAACCCGCAAGTGTGGCCTTGGTCCACTCCGAAGTGCGGTAGACGCCTGGGCGCGGTGAGAAGCTGACAAGGGGGGAGCTCCTGAACGGAGACATTTGATGCGATGGCTCATTGTGTATGGTGCAAGACTAACATTTGTGCTATGTCGCGGTAACATAACGGGCGACGGGTCGTCCCAACATGCTGGTGGTGCGTTCAGGTCCGAGAAGGATGCGTTAGGCTGGGACGTTACGGCGGTACGTATGAACGACTCGAAGCGTGATGTAAGGGCGTCATTGGTAAGCCCTACTACAAACACTTTAGCACCGAGCCCAAAAGGGAAAATGACCCAAGATGTGAGAACCTTTGCACGACTTTGGCGCTGCTGCTTGGTAACGACAGAAGTGAAAATCGTCCAATCTCCGCATGCGTGCCGCAGGTGTGGTTGCGATTCGTGATGCATCCCTCTTCTTGCACTGGACAGTCGAGTATATCTCATCTTAGGCTTGACTCCATTTCGTAGATCTGGAATGTTCCGAAAGTCCGCAACATCCCTTGTGGGCTTAACTTGGGGGCCTCTGTTCCCGCTGAGGCTCTCTGCTTAGGCAGATTGGAGGCCAAGATAGGCTCTCCGAAGTTGCATCGCTTACTGTACATCAGCCGCCCCCCTGTCTCTGCTCATGGGGCTGCATTTACGCAGCGTGCAGTACCGGTTCCGCCGACTCGGTGGAAGTAATGGACATAACGACCTATCTGCGGAGTTTGGGTGGGCGTAACTCGGGCGGAGGAGTCAGAGCCTTCAGTCCAGGTGTCTAGGTACGCAATGTATCGTTCTTTGGGGTCGATCCGAGCCCCTAGAGACGCACTTGCGAACACCTGGTACAAGCCAGTTGGGAATAGCTCGAGTTTCACAGGCATCTCGTTGGATGCTGCAGACGGATAAGGCTGCGCTTGTTGCCCACTGAATGCCGCCACATCATCAAAACTTGCGCCCGTCCCTACTACTCAGACTAATGTTTCCCATGTTGATTTGTAAAGCAACCGTGTGCCCGATGGTTCGCCTGCCGGTGACTCGTCCGGTGATTCAACACTCGAGAATCTTGAGACGATGAATAATAAGGACGTCGGAGAAAAGAAACGAGAACCGAAAAAAGAAACGACAGCTCGATAGGCTTGATCAGACAAGCATTGCCTTGTGGTGCGGAGCGGAGAAGAACTAGGGCGAAGTTCGAACAACCTGTACCCAGTTCCCATTGAATAGGCTCTTGAACGGTGTGCCCGCTGCAAAGATGATTCATCCGCCGTGGCTGCTAGGCCGACATGATGCTGAGTGCTAATTCAAGAATGTCGCTTGCGACACGAATCGCCCAGTGCTCATAGCACAAAGTTCATCCATCACGGGTGGATTTTCTGCACGCTAGGTTCGGAGCAACTTTGCCGACTTGGGGTCATGCATCCATCACAACGTCCTCCGCGAACCCGGATGAAGGGTTTTTTTCGTGTATCGAGACTGACTGAGATGCATTGGAAAGGGGTCTCGGGATGCGGAGGAACAGAGTAGACTCGAAGCAGACGAAGTGTGTGTGTGTAACACCAGACTGGTGTGCCGATCTTGAAGCCAACTGGGCCGACAAGTCCGTTGAGTATGATGCCAAGTTGACGCTTGGGGGTGGCTTGGGTGCTTAGGTAGGATGTAAGGCGGAAGAGGGTCGTCGGCGACAATTGCGTGCCAATGTTGCCTGCCGTTGCACGTGTCGGAGAGATTGCCGTCTGTCAGATTTACGAGGGCTGCAGAAAGGACCAATTACCAAATACAAATGAGGTAAGCAGCGCTGGCGCAAGTTGTGATACGTACCGGCACCAAGAGACCGAGATGGACACACGTAAAAACCTACTCTGAATCTGGAATGGAGGGGAGCAACCAAGGAGCAGGTACCGTAAATCTGCTCGGGCACGGATGGAATGATCCAATGAGATTCCCCCACGCCGGCACACCACCTCGTCCATTAAGCAGGCAAGCACCCCTGGTACACCGAACACACCTAACTACACCGAGCTCTCACCTAGAGTGATGACAGGACCGGTGGAGAAGTACAGAGGGACTTTGTGCCATCCACACCAAATGATCCCATTAACTTGGTTCTGAGCGTTCCCGTCTGATCAGAAGGGATTCTCCGACAGGATCCAACTCACGCTGTTTGGAATCTTCCGCAACTGTAGATAGCTTACACAAGGTAACTCAAGCTACCTGTACCTTAGTGTGTCTTGCCTTCAGCCCAAGAAGTACGTCACAACTCCACGCTGCGTACTCCGACACGATTTAGGCATCACGGTAAAATATAGGATACCCTTCATTCCAAGCTGACGTGGACCGAGCGGGCGACGACACGCCTCCCTCCACTCGAATTCATAACATCCGATACGGGCCGGACTTTCCGGTCGACTCGGCCGCACCGTCCGCTTCCCACCATCCTCTGGTGGACAAGCTTCATACCGCACCGAAGTGACGGCTCTGCTAACTAAGATGTGGCGGCAGAGAGATACAACGAATGCACTCTCGTTAACCGGGCTGCGAGCATCTGACTTACACCGATACACTGTACATGGGCCTCACGGGCCTCTCGATCTTCTCCGCCTTACAAGAGTCATGCCATGATAACCCCAGCTCGCAGTGGATAATGGCAACTTTAAACAAACGCCCCAACCACAACGGAAGTAGATAAACATCTACGGGCTCTCTCTACCTTACGCGCTTGCCTTCATGGTTAAGAGAAGTATAGTGCCCATTTCCCCCTTTTTCCACGTCACAAGCTCTTTGGGGATTGCCAAGACATCTCACCTCACACAGCATCCCTCGTCCTTATCAGATATTCATCTCACCAGTCACGTCGATATCCGCCGCCGTGGGATCCGGGCTCTTGGGAGTAGATCATTATCGGTTCGTCCTCGAATCAAAGGGCGACACCTCACGCAGACGGGCGGTTCGGAGTAATGCGTCAGAGGTCTGACGTGAGATACCTTGTCACCGTTGTTGTACATACTCGGTATCCTAAATACCGGTAGTCAGAAATGCCATCTCTGAAAATTGACAAATTGTCAGATTCCTAAAATCAGAGAAAACATGGCATGTCAGTCAGACGAGGCACTGTCCTGATACTGTGAACAGCATGTCCCGGCAGGCAACGGTGGCTCGCCTCCGCAGTGTTAAGTAAGCTGGGTAAAGGAGTGCAGGAGGGCCAGGCCCCTTCTTTCAGCGCGAGAGTACTGTGTTTGTCAAAAGTACTGACACTGTTTTCGACTTTTCCTCCGTCATATTCAATCACCGCGCTTCTTAGTACTTTGATCTTTCTCGTGACAACCTAAGATCGCAGATGCAGATCGGACAATCCTAGCCATGGCAGAATCGACCCCTCACCCAAAGTCCATCCTCCGAGGTCACAAAGCCCAAGTGCACGCTTTAACCTTCATCCGCGGTAACGATCGTTTAGCCAGCGGAGATGCAGAAGGCTTCGTCGTCCTCTGGGATCTCACCATAATGCGCCCGACGGCCGTATGGAGGCCACACGAGAACGCAATTTTGGGGATAAAGGGTTGGGGAGACGACCGGATAATAACGTGAGCATCCCTTCATCACTGCATCGCTGATCCTCTGTCTCACCCTCTACATAGCCACGGCCGGGATCACAAGCTTGCCATCTGGCAATTGGGATTCAAGGATGAGTCCCATCTGAGCAAGAAGCTACCTCTCGACGAGACACCAGAGTCAAGGCCACAACCTTGGCTTTTGCATCTCATCGACGTCAATACCATGAATTTCTGTTCATTCGCATCATGTGCTCCACTGCCTGGCGACGACGCGTCCGAGTCTTCGGGCTTATTGCTGGCAGTGCCAAACACTTTGGCGTCGGAATCGGTCAGTTCACCACCCCGGCCAATTATCTCCGCCATTAAGCCCGGCCTTCTGCATGAGACCGGCAACCTAACCCGTGCATCCGTGATAGGTCGACATCTACGAATTACCGTCCAAGAAGCGACTTCACACAATAAAGTCAACAGAGAAAAATGGCATGGTCATGGCCCTAGCCCTGCTGTACGTTGATGGGCCCGTGTCTACGCAGGCATCCACCAATGGTCGTTTGACCCTTGTCGCCGCATACGAGAATGGGTTAGCAACGGTCTTGCAGCTCAACAGTGGGACTTGGAATACTACCTACCTGTCTCAAGTCCATAACCAGCCCATCCTCTCCCTCGACGTCGTCTCGGAGCAAGGCTACTTTCTTACCTCCGGTGCAGACGCAACAATCGCCAAACACCCTATTCCGGGCCCTAATACGGGACCTAACTCCGATATTGACGGGGACATCATCCAACACCCTGTGAAGATTCTAAATACCAAGCATTCGGGCCAGCAGGGTTTACGCATACGGGACGACGGACGCATCTTTGCTACCGCTGGCTGGGATTCGATGATTCGTGTGTACTCCTCCAAGACCCTTAAGGAGGTGGCGGCTCTCAAATGGCACCAAGTGGGATGTTATGCGGTTGCCTTGGCCAGTGTGAGCGCGACATCTCGGACTGATGAAACCCGAGGCGCGGCCGGCGATCCCAATCAGCTTCCCCACGATCTTATCTCTCGTTCAGGACAGCAACAGCTCAGCGTCAAGGACAGGCGCATCCAGCAAGCTCAAAATGCTCACTGGCTGGCAGCTGGGAGCAAGGACGGCAAAATATCCATGTGGGACATTTTCTGAGGGTCCTTCCTGAAGAGGGATACGATCCCCTGTCTGATCCAGGTCGTAAATGATCCTGCAGTAAGACCTACTGCGATGGACAACGCCTAGCGCGGAGCCAAAAACATGATATCCCTTTCAAAGGTCATTGGAGGCTGGTGGAAGCTTACGCCAGCTCAGCCGGCTGTTAGGACCCGATCAAGTCGGCCCGTGTCCGAGAGGTAGCAATTGACGTCCCTCAAACAATGACCGCCTGGTTAATGCGCCACTTGTCACCTTAAGGACCTTCCCCGCGTCTAGGAAGCTCGCTCATATCGACGTTTGCTTTACCCCATACTAAGCACTAAGATACCCAATAAGCCATTGGATTCATGTACGAAAGAATGTTTACGGCTAGGGTACGGAACTTTGGACTTTTGGTCTTTTGTAAAGTCTTACGCTTGAGCATAACGACCCGACACTTTCTTTTCCCGACAGACGCTGACGTGAGAGTAGGGTGTCCACCCGTCGCTGCATCCATCGTGCTGTAGAAATTCTCCTCGTCAAACAAGGTCAATGAAAATCATTAGCTAGGACCTCCTCTGGAGCATCGCATAGTACCGATGCCGGGTCCCAGAGACAGGCCGATAGTCCAGCTCCACGTTGTCGCTACCGGAGAGAAACCAACTGCGAGCCCCGGCAGCCTCTGGTAGTCCCTGAAGGTCCACAAGTCGGCAGCATGCAATGTGACGTTTGATGAATCCAGCATGATATAAAAGAGTTGCCATAGCCGCTCTCTCTGTCAACATTGGGACGCATCGATATCTCTTCCATTACTTGGATACCTCACCTCAGAGACACTATTCATCTACTATCATCCATCTTCCGAACGGACAGACCAGCCAAGATGTCAGTCATCGGCCAGGAATACAAGAATGTCCCCACGCTGGGCATGAATGCCTACGCGGCGCCCTCCCTATTTCAACCACACAAGGCTCGTCAAGCCATTCGCGATGCGCATGAGAAGAAGATCCCCCCATTGATGTGCTACTATGCTGGCCTCAGTGCTCTACCCATCACCCGCTTCCTTGCCCCCATGGGATACGATGCAGTCTGGATTGACTGGGAGCACACTTCCTGTAACGTTGAGACCATGACATCGGTGAGTCATCGGCCAGAACGGCTTACTAGCTGTGCCGAACTTCACTGACCAACGGGGATAGATGGTCCACGAAGCTATCTTCATGA
Source organism: Colletotrichum fioriniae (assembly GCF_027942845.1). Classification (NCBI taxonomy): domain Eukaryota; kingdom Fungi; phylum Ascomycota; class Sordariomycetes; order Glomerellales; family Glomerellaceae; genus Colletotrichum; species Colletotrichum fioriniae. Next base: position 2,363,490 of record NW_027076842.1, read on the forward strand.
GCCAGGGACGAACCATCCCCTGGGTTCGGTAAGGGTACCCACAAACAAGTAGCAACAGTGAAGCTAGCGCTAACATTCATCCCACAGTGTTCCCGGTCACGATCACGCCGCCATCGGCTACGCCCTCGACTGCGGTGCCAGTGTCGTCATTCCCCAGGTCGAGACGGTAGAGGAGGCCAAGCACGTCCTGTCCGCGGCTAAGTACGGCACCAAGCAGCGAGGCACACGCTCTGCTCCCCCGTTCCGCCTCATCCCCTTCCTCACCGACACCCCCTACGACCCCAACCGCGACATCCACAAGTGCGTCAACGACCAGGCCGCCATCATGATCCAGATCGAGTCCGCCGAGGGCGTGCGCAATCTCGACGCGATCCTTACAGAGTGCCCCGACATTGACGTCGTCTGGTTCGGCACGCTCGACTGCCGTGTCAGCATGAACCTCGAGGCTAAGATGGGCGGCATGGGCGCCGACGAGCCCGAGTGGCTTGAGATCTCGAAGCTCTTCTTTGATACGATTGACAAGCACGACAAGCCATATGCTGGCTTCGCTTTCTGCGCGCCGCCGTACGGAAGCCCGGAGAAGCTTCGGGAGGCGGCGAAGAGGATGAGCCTGATTGCCATGTCGGCTGATGTGCTTCACCTCGGCGCGTTGGCTCAGGATTTGATGGTTGCCCGGGAGGCTATTGGTCCTGTTGGTCAGGAGAACGGTAACGGGACGAATGGAAAGGAGACAGAGAAGACTGAGGAGGCCAACGGTAAGGCGTAGAGATGACCATTTTACGATTTCATGATCTAAGACCTTGTGCAGGTATACCCTTGAGAGGAAAAGAAGAATAGATTCTTTGCAATTTAACGGCCTTGTGGAAGCTAGAGACCGATATAGTGATGTTTTGTTAGACTGAATGAGAATCTTGGATTACGGAGGATGTCCCTCATACTACAACGGAAGTCCAAGTCATGTTGACAATGCCAAAAGTCCCAAGCTGCAATCTCATATGTTTGAGCAACTTAGATATAAATGACAGATAGCCCCTTGCAATAATTCCGCTTTCGCTGTCACAGACAATGGGCGTTGGGGGTGTGGGAGAGAAGTCGATCTCGATGCAGGCTGACTGAAGCGGCGGTTATAGCCGCTGTTCTTCTTTGAAGTCGATGACATGAGTTCGCAAAACCACGATGGGCTTAACAGTAGTTTCTCTGTTCCCTATGTCATCCTCGGCTGTTTATTCGTACCTGTAGTCTAGCCCGTCAGGACTCAGTACTGATGACTACTTTTAAAGACTTAGTCCGAGGGATCTAGGGAAGGGTTCCGATTCAGAGGCATGACATCCACGAGTCCGACTCCGTGGACGAAAAGCATATACGAAGACTCGACCAAATCCGAAGAACACTTCTGGTGTCAGAGGGCTCTTGCTGCTCTCTTCTTCCTATTCTCTTTGGCCGCTACTTATAGGGAGGTAGGCGAGAATCTATCTCAAAACCTTGACATCCACAGAGATCTAAATGAAGTCCATCTCCTTGGTCTGTGGTCTTTTACATGAGACGGAACCCCATACCGGTTGTGCGTAGTGTTACAACTCCCGTATTCTCTTATTAATTGTACAGCGCCGCTGTCAACACAGATTCTAGGTACGCTGCAAACATGGCATCACGGATATCTCGGGCCAGAACAGCCGCAGTTTCTCCTCGGCAATCAGTATGCCACGGGTGGACCCCTTCACAATCTCTCTTCACACACATGTAGCAAATCACTACCTCGAGAACACCTCTTCAGCATCGACAAGGTAAACAACCCCAGCCAAGGAGAAGCTGCGGGGCTATTGAGTCAGCGGGAAGTCATAGAAGCAATGTCTTGACACAGTCCTATGACCAACACCTTCAGATTTTAACCCTCAGTTGCGGTCTTTCCCAGGACAAGACTCTGTCTATTAGGTATTCAGATGATGGAAGGCATGACTGGATGCTGGTGTTAGCCGTGATTACTAATGTGACTCGAAGTTGAGGGAAACCCCGCCACTAGCGGCGTCATTATCATGTGACTTTATTGATAAGCCCCGCGCTCGCCTTATCGGCCGGGGTTCATGATATTTTTTTTCCCCCTCGATGAACAACCCCGCCATATACCGAGCCCAAATTGCCCAAGAGAGCCCCTTGTCGCCTCATTTTCCCATACCTTTTCCCTCCTCGACATCGACAAGGACTTAGGCAGTGAGGGCAAAAGAGACGCAAAAATGAATAGCACCCACGCCACGATTCTCTGCTGCAACTGCGGCGCTCCCATCGACGGAACGACTGCCGCCAACGCACTCTGCTTCGACTGCATCAAGTTGACCGTCGACATCTCCCAGGGCGTCCAGCGTGAAGCCACTCTCAACTACTGCAGAGATTGCGAGCGCTGGCTGCTGCCGCCCAGCAGCTGGATCGTCGCCGCGCCCGAGTCCCGCGAACTCCTCGCCCTCTGCCTCAAGAAGCTAAAGGGCCTGAACAAGATACGCATCATCGACGCCTCCTTTGTGTGGACGGAACCCCATTCGAGACGAGTCAAGGTCAAGATTACGATCCAGGACGAGGTCCAGAGCGGTGTCCTTCTCCAGCAGGCCTTTGAAGCAGTTTACATCGTCGCGTACCAGCAATGTCCCGACTGCGCAAAGTCGTACACGGCCAACGTGTGGCGTGCCTCTGTCCAGGTCCGGCAAAAGGTCCTGCACAAGAGGACGTTCCTCTACCTCGAGCAGTTGATTATGAAGCACGGCGCACACAGAGATACCCTCAACATTAAGGAAGCAAAGGACGGAATCGACTTTTTCTTCTCGGCGAGGAATCAGGCTGAAAAGTTCTGTGATTTCCTCAACTCCGTTGTGCCTTGCACGGTCAAGAAGTCACAGGAGCTTATTTCGCAAGATATCCACACATCGACAAAATCTTTCAAGTTCACCTTTTCAGTTGAACTGATTCCCATTTGTCGTGACGATCTTGTGGCTCTGCCCATTAAACTGGCCCGGGCATCCGGCAACATTTCTCCCCTCGTCATTTGCCACAAGATCGGAACCGCAGTATACCTTTTCGATCCCAACACCCTTCAGACCGCAGACGTCAGTGCTCCAATCTACTGGCGCGCACCGTTCCGTTCCCTCGCCGACGTCAAGTCCCTCGTTGAGTTTATCGTCATGGATATCGAGCCGACGGGTATCACAAAGGGCAAGTGGCATCTCGCAGAGGTGCAAGTAGCCCGCGCCTCCGATCTGGGCTCAAACGACAAGACCTACTTTGCGAGAACACACTTGGGCGGCCTGCTGCACGCCGGCGACTCGGTCATGGGCTACATGCTCACGGGCACCAACTTCAACAATGAGGAGTTTGACGCGATCGAAGAGTCGCACGCCTACGGCTCGACGATACCCGACGTCATCCTCGTCAAGAAGCACTACCCCAACAGAAGAAAGCACAAGAACCGCAACTGGAAGCTCAAGCGCATGGCGAAGGATGAAGGCGAGCTGCTGCCCAAGCAGGCTGACCAGGACCGCATGAACGAGGACTACGAGCAATTCTTGCGCGATGTCGAGGAAGATGACGAGCTGCGCGCGACGATGGCGCTGTACAAGTCACAACAGCCGCAGAAGGTTGATCCGGACGCCATGAGCATCGCCGAGACCGAGGGCGATGAGGGCGCTCCGAGGGTCGACATGGATGAACTGCTTGACGACATGGACGAACTCCAGATTCAGGATTAAGCGTCAGGTTAGAATGTCCGTCTTCCGAAAGGTGGAGGGCAGGGGAGGGGCGTGTCTCTTTGAGGTCCCCGACGTTTAGTGGCCCCGGGGCGGTGTTAAGGTTAAGTGGCCGTCTGCGGGGAGGAAAGTTGTTTCCTTACGAGATGGTACGTGGACACGTTTGGTTTCTTGGGCAAAAAGAAGAAGAGAGTGAAGGTATCTCTCTCAAAAATGGATGGGATGGTTTCAAGGATGGGGTGGCAAGGCGTGTATGCATCATCAGATACCTTTGACTGAGACTGCGACGCAAGTGAAAAAGGGCGTTTGCGTTTGTCGTTGGAAAGAAAAAGAGACTATACTACTAGATCACCACGTGGCTCATGCGTCCGCCTTGTCTTGTTGCGTTTCTCTGTGTTTCTCTCTGCCGTTCAACCGCCGCATCTCACGATCCATCGCCATCGCCGTTAAGCAGGGATCCAGTCTCAGAGCTGTCGGCGATGTGCCATTTCAGCCTGTCTGAGCTTCTCTTCATGCACTCTTTCTTGTTCTCTCTACGTCCCGTGCTCAACACTCCCCCAAGTCCCATTGATAGGCAACGTTGTACGTGCGCCCGGCAGCAACCTTTCGCACGGCCCTCGGCAGGGGCTCCCCCGACTTATACCATTCACACCATTCACAACCTATCCTCTGGTGTTTCCATGCTTACATACCCAAGGGCCAAGAGCACATCGACCTTCCCATCAACAGCTCAACGTCCGTGCCTCCTCCTTCAGTTACCCAAAGAGGGTGCCGACTGTCTGGGACTGCCGACCTGACTGTTTCTAATCGCCGACTCCAGCGGGCTTAAGCACGCAAGTCACACCACAAAGTCGGCAACCCCCAGACCCTTCTTCACCTTAGTCATGAGCCTCATGAGCCCATGGCCTGTCCCTTCGTCTGTCTGTCTGTTCATTCGAGAGGCGGAGAGCCTCCCCTACATCCATACAGCACTGGGCACTCTTGGGACCGCGAACCCGGCCGCCGCCGACTCTAGGAGCCACGCCCTCTGAGGCTCTGCCTAGGAACAGAGACGGCGGTCGTTGTTTCAACCCTCTACGAAACCGAACTGGCCCGTCCTCCTCCTCATACCCTCAGGCTTCCCCCAGAGTCTACCCAAGGGGCCCTTTCGACTCAGCCTTACCCTCCCCGACCCCGGATCCGAGTCCTAGACAGCCTCAAGGCGCCGGCGGGTAAACGGGAGTAAGGAACCTGTCGGCACCTCCCTTTCCCCAGACTTTGGACCACGCAGACCATAGACGTGTCCGCTACACCCATGGAGGCTGTTCAACCGTACACACCCCATCCATCATGAGGTAAGCCTCCACCTCCACCCTTCCCGAACACCAACTTTCACTGGCGACATTGATGAGACGGTGGAGGAAGGGAGGGAGCGGGATGCCGACGGGGACCTGACTGTCGGCGCCGCACCGCACGGATTTACAGTTTCTCTCTGAGGTTTGTCATGATGGTGGGGAGGAGGGTGTACGTTTTGTATTCAACCTTTTGTTTCTACCTTGCTCACCCACAGGTCAAGGCGGACTCCGACGGACGGGAGGCTCTCTCTCTTACCCACACGGCGGCGGGCGGGGCGGCTTGATTTACTCCATTTGGCCGGGGGGGCCTCGGCGAGCGGGCAGAAGTTGGAGTGGAGACCGCCCGCGTGCGCGCGCAGCGGGTGTTGCCTCCTGCTTTTTGCGTTTGAGGCTTTTGGAGATCGGGGTTGCTGCCATCTGATCGAGATGCTGTAGACGGGTACTTTGTTTGCTTGGTTTCTTGGTCGCCGGTGAAGGTTGGCGCGGCGCGGTGCTTTTTGACAATGACTACGGTTTCGTGTGAGTAGGAATAATAACATGCCATGGGAGGCATTCTCACTCATGGCTTATGTCTAGGAGCTTGGATCGGTATTGTTGAGTTGAGAGGTTCGCCGAGGTTGCGTTGTGATGAGCTCGGTGTAAGTTGGTGTAATTTGAGGCCGAGGCTGGCGGACGGCTGACGAGGTGATCAAGATCGCAGCCGCGGCTGGCAAGGATCTCTACACAATGACAACTTGTTGCAAAAATCCAATGGAAGGTCGTCCCGAGCCTAGATTGCTGCAATTACGTACTCTCTTCTATGCTTGTGCAGTTTATCGAGCCTCTTTGGGCATTGCGCTAATACCGAAATGCCAACCGTTAGCGCCGGCTATTGTAACGACTTCATTTCGAGCAGCTTCTTCGTCCGAGATTCCAAAGGGTCATTTCATCATATCTTTCATGCCAAGTGAGTAGATCGCCAAGTCAGAAGCTCGCCAAGTGTGTAGCTCGTCACGGAGCCGAGAGTGGTGTAGATGAAGTATTCGCATTCGCTCCGTTATGCAGTAACATACTTCGCAATCCCAAGGGTCTTCTTTATGCTGGCGACTACAGACGACACGCATCATCCTGCCTGAAAACTACCGCGGCTTCTCAACTGTGCATAGCTTCGTCCCGTAGAGGGAGATACACAAAGGGACATCATTTCGTCTTCTCTTTTCATGCCAAGGTGCCAGACAAGATTGCCCACCTCAGCCGTCAAAGATGGTGACCCAGTAGCTCTCGCATTCGTAGTCCGGCAAGTCGGCCATAGATGCCCACCCCTCCGCGTACGCTTGCAACCACACACACACACACACCACAACATCCCGAGGCTGCCGGTCCAAAGGGCTATTATTTTTCATCTTATGATTCTTGAAAGTCACATTCTATGCTCCCTATTACCAGTAACATAAGCGGCGATAACTGTTGAACGCCGAACATAAGCACACACCCTACCCCTCCCCATCTTCATCAGAAGATCTTCCCGAGCACCCTCGCAACATCACTTGCCGGCTTCGCAGCCGAGCCAGCCTCGCTTTTCCTATTTGCCAGGGGTATCTGCTTAAACACCGTCCGCCTCTTGTCCAGCTTCTCGTCCGCCGCCGACCCCGCCGCCGCAGCACCGTCGGCAGAAGCCCCCGCTTCCGTCGTCGACGCAGCCGCCTTGCCGCGCTTCTCCCTCGTCGCAGCAATACCATCCAACACCCTGGCCCTCTCCACATTGCGCACAAACTCCTTGTTCTCCTTGCTCGCCTTGCTAATCTCGGCACGCATCCTGCTCGTCCGCTCCGCGTTCTCGGCCGTGATCTGCTCCGTCAGGTGGCGCCACTTGAACCCCTTAAGGTACTTTAGCGTCCAGATGTCGTCGTGGTAATACGACCCCTTCTTGCCGCCAATGGTCCGCGCGTTCAGCAGCTCGCAGACGGCTTTTGCGTCCCTTTTCCGCATGAACTCGACCCAGCCTTCCGTGTAGGACTTCTTTTTGTTGCCGCCGGCCTTGACGCGGCGCGCGTGCGCGGTCGGGTCTTCGGGCGCGAGGAAGATGCGGTTAATCTTGCCGTAGGGCTCGAGGAGAGAGCGCAGCTTCTGGGGCTTCATGAAGGGCGGGATGCGGGAGATGTAGACGACGCCGGATTTCTTGATGGCCTCTTCTGTCGCGACGAGGTTCTTTTTCGTGAGGGGCTTGGAGACGTCGGGAAGATCTAGCTTGTTCGAGCTTGAGGACTTTTTCTTGGTTGAGGTTGAGGCTTCCGCATCTTCTTCGTCGGCATCTTCGTCGGCGCCTTCATCGTCGCTCGCTGCGTCTTCTGCACCCTTTGTGACATTCTGCTCCTCGTCGCTAAAGTCGTCCTCGTCTTCGCTGTCGACTTTGCGCCTCTTGGCGCTGCGGCCTCCCTTGCGCAGCTCCTCGGCCTCGGAGTCGTAGCCCTGGTCGAGGTCGTCGTCGCTCTCGTCTGCGTCGAGGAACTTGTTTCGTTTCTCGGGAGCCATGGTGGCTGCTGGGACTGAAGTATGAATAGACGGTGGGTCCTCAAAATCTTGGATTGCTATCAAGAGTAAGATGCAATTCCCCTGCTGCAGCCTTGTCGGTAGCCTCGTGGTCGGCGGTAATGCAACTGTCGTTGTACAATATCCAAGTAGGAGTCCGCGATCTCAACCTCCGGCGCGCGGTCTGCAAAAAAATTGAGCGGGCCTTATCGCCAATGTCTTATCGGTGGGTGGTGCTGATTGATTACATCATCCCTTATCTTACCGCGTTCCCCACAAGCGCGGTCCGGCAGGAGGTCACAGGTGCGGCGGTTGCCCCTCCATGTCATTGCCCCTCCACCTGCCCCTCAGTGAACTCACGATTCATGAAGGGGGATATCTAAGCTGCGAATTGCCTCCTGATCAACAACTGTGAATTGATTCCCTTTTTCTCATTCATACTCTTTTCTCTTCAACTTGAACCCTTTGATACCCCGTGAAGAAGAGAATCAACCAAACATGTCTGTCGAAGTCCTCAAGACTATCTCCCCCACCACCAACGAGGCCATCCTCACCCGGAATGGCGTGTCCCAGGCCGACTTAGATGAGCTCCCCAACACCGCCACCAAGGCTTTTGAGTCATGGAGCAAGACCTCACTGGCCGACCGCAAGACCATCGTCAAGAAGGCTCTGAGCCTCCTCCTCGAGCAAAAGGATGACCTCGCTCAAGAGCTTACCGTCCAGATGGGCCGCCCCTGCGCCTATACCGGCGTCGAAATCGCCACGGCGGTGAAGCGCGGCGAGTACCTCCTCAAGATTGCCGATGACGTTCTCAAGGACACCGACGGCGAGGCTGAGAAGGGATTCAAGCGCTTCATTCGCAAGGTTCCCGTTGGCCCGGTCCTCGTCCTCTTTGCCTGGAATGTGGGTTTTTGTTGTCTCTTACTTTGCGTGGCTTCTCCCGTTACGTGGTGTCCGCAGCATGGTTGAATATTCCAATTGCTGTGAGACAACGCGCGAACTGCTGAGCCACCACCACCGCGATACCCCTGTCTCTTTCACTAACATTGCACTCCCAGTACCCTTACCTCATTCTGGTCAACTCGCTCATTCCCGCGCTGTTGTCTGGCAATACCGTCATCTTGAAGCCCTCACCGCAGACTCCGACCATTGTGGAGCGTATGGCCAAGGTGTTTGAGGAGGCCGGTCTCCCGGCCGGCGTGCTGCAGTACTTCCACTGCGGCTCTCCCGTCATGATTGAGTCTATCGTGCGTAACCCCAAGGTGAAGCTCGTCGCCTTCACCGGCTCCGTGGCCGGTGGTCTGGCAGTGCAGCAGGCTGCGTCAGACCGCGTCGTCAACGTCGGTCTGGAGTTGGGAGGAAAGGACCCGGCCTACATCCGTGGTGATGTGGATATTGACTGGGCTGCGGCCGAGATTGTCGACGGCGCCGTCTTCAACTCGGGACAGAGCTGCTGCTCCGTCGAGAGGGTGTACGTCGACGACAAGATTCACGATGCCTTTGTCGAGGCCGTCCAAAAGGTCCTCAAGGGATACGTGCTTGGAGACCCCTTTGACAAGGGCACGCACGTTGGCCCCGTCATCTCGAAGCGTTCTCAGGAAGCCATCGAGTCGCACATCAAGGACGCCCTCTCCAAGGGCGCCACTGACGCAACCCCCGAGAACGAGTCCTTCAGCAACCCCCCGCCCAAGGGCAACTTTGTCAAGCCCACGCTCCTCACCGGTGTGGACCATTCGATGACTGTGATGACGGAGGAGACGTTTGGACCGGTGATTCCCGTCCAGCGGGTCAAGAGTGACGAGGAGGCTGTCAGGCTCATGAACGACAGCGAGTTCGGCCTGACTGCCAGCATCTGGACCAAGGACACGGACCGCGGCTACGAGCTCGCCGACCAGGTCGAAGCAGGAACCGTCTTCGTTAACCGATGCGATTACCCCAGCCCAGTGAGTATACCCTACAACCAACAACATGCCATTTCTTGGACTTGGCGATCGTCTGATCTATGTTCTGCCCGCTCCGATCACTGTGCTCCGTGTTTGTTTGTCTCCGGTCCCCACTCTTTCCCTCTTCCTTAGCCCGATGCTCCCCCCGCCCCGAACGCTAGAGTTGGCAAAGTGGTTAGGAAGACCCGACTCGGGGCGGGTAGCCGCACCTTATCTTCTTTTTTCTTTTGTTGTTTTATCTGCCTGCCGGGCTTCGCAAACTTTATCAACTTGCACGTCGTTCTTCTATATCCCACCATTGTGCAAGCCATCTTCGTCATCAAGCCACCGCCATCATCCTTCCCCCCAGAGTCTTCGGTACTGACAACTCTTTTAGGACCTAGCGTGGACGGGTTGGAAGAACTCCGGCAAGGGGCAGACCCTAAGCCGCTTCGGCTACGATCAGTTTGTCAAGCTTAAGAGCTACCACTTGAAGGACTACCCCAAATGAGCGGTAGGACCGTAGCCTTCCTCGCGTGAGCACGCTTTGCGCCCGCTTTCACTGGCTTCTTCCGTGTCATGTGGGAAAGCTTGGGTGACGAGGAGGAGGAGGAGGAGGAGGAGGAGGAGGAGGAGGAGGGGTGTTGGTGATATTGATAGGATGGTGTTTTGCCCGGTGAAGAGCAGAGATCGCGGCGGGACATGTCAGGCGAAGGAGGCTCTATCTAGTCAGCACTGTCTCTGTCAGGAACCTGAATCCCGGGTCCCGAAGCTTTTCTGCTAGACTCGAGCCCACGTCAGAGGAGACGGCGTTTCTTCAGCGCACAGGCAGCCGCTTCTCTTGTGGACACTAACATGGTGTAGTCTTCCTTGACAAGTTTTGCGAAGCAGTGGGCGGCCGGATGTCTGTGTCACGGCTAGGCTGAACCAGAGTATCGGAGAGAGATGCAGGATGGAGATGGAGCGTGGAGATGCACGATCACACGATATTGTCAACGCTTGAAAAATCAAAGATACCTCTTATTTTGTTACTCTCGCCTCACCTCACTCTGTCAGCGAGTTACACGCCAAGGGAGCCGACGGAACTACCCATGGTAAACCTGCCATGTGATGTGACTAGTTGCCAAAACTTGTATGAAGCAGAAAGCAAGGCACCAAGGCTAAAGCAATGGCATGATTGACTCAACCCGCCGACAACGTCAAGTTGCCAGTGTCACTCACGTCAACGGCGTTCGCTATACGCTCAGATGGTTCCTCACGTCGGGTCGGAATCATGCCATTTGGTCTATGGTAGTGTGATAAATATTGTGATCTGTGAGTCCACGCACGATCGTTCCACTGTACCTCCCCTTACGTCCCCGACGAGCTGGCACGCTAATTCCCCTCGTGTCCTCGACTCCTCTCTGCTTCTGTGCCCATTTCCGACGCCGGCTCCGTGATTCCCCACGGCCGCGCTCGGAAGATGCGGTGTCGAAGACGGCAGGTACTGTGGTAGATCATTTCAGCGTGGCAGCGTGTGAGCAGCGTGGTATGGGCATGGCGATTCCGAGACCGAGGCTGTGAGTGGTCAGTTTGCGATTGCGTTACGTTGCGACATGATGGGATTGCGATGCGTTCGTGCGTTTGCATGCCGATTGTGTATTCGCTTTTGGCATCTACACACGTTTCTCTCTCTCCCTCTTTCCCTTTTACTACCTACGTGGAGGAGGGAGGCGTGTGCAGCAGCAGTCCGAGAGCCGGCAAAACGGGGACGTGTCATCATTCCTTTCCTGTGTCCCCCTTGCATGGCGGATACAACCACACGCACATACGGATACAGAAAATAAGCTCAAGCTCGACACGGAAACGGCGCGGAGGAAGAAGCATTTTTTTGTCGTCTCGTTATCGCAACTGGGGTTTTACCCACCCGTGCGGTGTCTTGTCTGGCTGGCTTTCCCCTCATGAGACGAACAGCTGATGACTGGGCTGAGGCTGCTGGCATGTGAGAAACTCTACGAGTCTGAGTAAGTCGCGGGAGAGTATGAATCTGAGTAATGTCACTTGAGGTAAACTCCCCACGACTGTTAAAAGGTTAAAGGGCAGAGAATAGTGAAAATACAGCCAAGACAGCTAAGCATCGAGACAACCATGCAAGACCCTTGAAACCTCGGAAACCGCGAGTGCAAGATGTCCTGAAAAGCCTCGCGAAGCTTTTTCTTCCTTGCGTCGTCTCGTCGCATTCAGACAAAAGTGACAGAGTCTTGTTTAGATCAACGTTGGAGTTAAATTGTGACATGTGTATGGTGTGTGAAGTACGGACTCCGGAAGCGTCTTACAATATGTTTGAAGGAGGCGAAAGATGAAGAAGAGCCTATGGAGGTTTGTTCCGACTCGTGCGAGACACATTCTGTAGGAAAACTTGACAGTGTTTGGTCTCTCTTGTGTGAGTCTATCACGTCCCTTTGCGGACAGTATACGAGAACGACACCTTTCACGTTATGGACTCTCCGAAATTCTGGAAGCAAACATGGACGTTGGCAAGAAAAGCGTGCGTGCGGGCGGGCGGCCGCGCACGCGTGGGATATGGTCGAGTTTAAACAATGGAAAGCTTGCGTGGCAATGGCCGAGAACATCTCGAGGGGGATTCAAGGATTTTCGCCTTCAGTGTCTTGGGTGGTTTTGTTGAACCATTTCGGAATTGTGTCTCATTGCGGACATGTACGAAACATCAAGATAACCGCATGAGGCATACTGTTATCGTTTGAGCGGAAACATAACGACTTTTTTTCCTTTGCTCTTGTAAGTTGTACGCCGCAATAAAACCGTCGACTTGCTCGAATGCGGCCAGAAAGATGAGAGGGTGAGGGTGATGGAGGCATCGTCGGCCGCTGGGGAGGCGAAAAGGCGGGAAGTGGGAGGGCGTGTCGTGCCGTTGCGTAGGCAAAGGGTGGTGATGGGGATACCTCGGAGGGTTTCAGTCGTTTCCTTGATGCGATTCCTCCGTACGGACGCAGTGGCACGACGATTTCGGTACTACAGAGCGGGATGGACGGATGGTAGTAGCAAGGATGATGAAGAAAAACTTGATTAGAGAGAGAATTTACCCTGCTTTCGTGCTGCGCCCCGACGTTGGACTCTTGAAACTTTCCGCAAACGGAATATACGATGATTTTGATGCTGGTGTTTGCCAAGTTTGAGAGTCCATCGTGCGCTATAGGAGAGGGCGCACGATGAGGAAGAAACTGCCGGTGGGTTAATTGGGTTTTTCTTTGGGGAGCTTGGCAAGGCCTCAAAGCCAAGAGTAACTGCCGCGTTCAGCCATGTTGGGGGCTACTTTTGAGGCTATCTTGGGTCGGTGATCCGTCCGTGCTGGTTGGTGTAGGTTGTCGATGTCGATGTCGATATCGATGCATCGGGCAAGATGTCAAAATGCTTCGACCGTGACGGGGGTGTGTGTTGTCTCCACTATCAGAACCGAATTGGCCAATGACGTTGGCGGTGAATGGTGGGGCCGTTCTGGAGCCGGTCTCTCTCGGTGGTGAGGGGTTCAGTGGTCACGGGGGTGTGTGGTGGAAGGAGTGAAGGAGAGAGAGAGGGAGACAGAGAGCGCTGATCTGGAGAAAGAGCCACAGGACGGGACGCTTAGTTAAGCCACTGGAGGCCAGTGCTGAGCGGGAAGGGTGGGGCCTCGGGGGCTCTCTAGTCCCTGGGGGCAGCCGCCATTTTCGTAGCGTGCAATTCTCTGTGCGACGTGCCTTGCACCACGCCTAGTTGGTCAGTTTACTGGCTTGACTGGTGCCATTCGCTGTCAGGGAGGCTCACGAGGCTCTGTCAGTCAGTACCTACCTACCTTACTCTGTCACTCTTTACCGTACTGAATACTGGCGATGGCTTCAAGGACCGCACATCCATTGGCCGTCGAGTCCTGACAGTCACTTAGGTAAGCTGGGTTAAACGTCTCTCTCCTACCCTACAGTCTGCCTCGAACTCTACCAGCTGATTAACCCATCTATCCATCTGTCTACTCTAGCCACCATCTCTATCTAAACTAGCTCCTCAGATCACAGGTCCCAGAAAGATCACACACCCCTCTCCACCACTCTTCGCGGTATCCACCCTCTTCTCCCTTCGCTTCGGCCGTAACTCAGCTGCTGTGGGAGGGCACTTGATCTGGAAAGCGGTGCTTCCGTGACGCCGTCGCCTGCCTCTGCCGCGTCCTCCATCATTCCCTCCTCTTGATCCCCCCTCTTCCAGCTGGTAGTCCGAGCAAGTCCCGCTGTGGCACACTGAAGCTTGCGGACGCTAACGAACAGTCGGGTTCGATCCAATGGAAATGGTTTGCAGCCACCCAGGGGAGGGGAGCATTTTCCTTCTCTGCAGCAGATCACAGATCGTCAAGACCTGGACTGGGCTGGCGGACACGGCGTCGACGAGGCGAGCTGCCAAACCCTTGCCCTGGGACGCGCGAGAGAGCAGCCCAGCTGGCAAGCCTGGCAGGGCCTATGGAGCATACAAACTAGGTATATGGATCTGACCAGGGGTTGATACGTGCTGAAAAAGCCCCCGATCGGGAAGAGTAGTGGCCCCTCCACTGTCAGCACTGACTGGCCTTAGAGGCTACAAGGGCTTTTATTGGATCGAGTCTAATTGCTGGGTTAAATTGGCAAATGGCACATCATTTCACGGGTTTGGCACATTTTGAGGCTGAAGAGGGATTCACTTCCAAATCCCGATATTGAAGGGGAAAAGAGTATGTGCGAAACAAGCAAACATGCTGAGACGAGCTGCGGATATTAGCGATCAAGAGATTTTCTCGGTTGACCCAGATTGTCAGGCACTCCAGGCACAGGGCGAACGCGAACGTGCAGGGGCAAGCGAGTGCAAAGCAAGCATTGCAGGCATTGCAATCCTTTTCCCGCCATGATCTGCCTATTGCAGATTGCTGGGCGAGATGAGAGTCTGCAGCCAAGGGGGGCCTGCAAGCTGCAATCTGCAAAGGCAGGGGGGCAAGCATACGTTCCAAATCATTGGGAATCAATATCTATTTGTGCGTACTCCGTACGGAGGATGGGGTATGGGTGCCGCAGTATCGGAATTAGGAAAATCGTCAGCGTCAAATCATCTGCATCATGGCTTCACCGCCATCATCACCGTCATCATCATCAATCCATCATCTAGGTGTCACCATCACCCGGCGGGGTTCGCAACCCGCCAGCTCGGAACCAGTGATACGCGTGAGAAGCTGTGAAGGTAAGTGCTTGCGTCTTCTTGGTTCTGCAACTATCTCCACTCCTTACACGCCCTCTGGCTCCAGCTTCGTGCAGCTTTCGTGGAGCTTGCAAAAGCCGTGGTGCCTGACGGTCTCGCTCGTGTGACTCGATCGTATGTGCAATTGTGGTGCTGCCGATGTAGGTATCTCCATCCGTATTTTCCGAGTGCAGGAACGGCTAGCACACCAGTATCGTACGCTAGGTACACACGTCTGCGTTCGAACCTGGTGATGGACGTTTGGTGATGAGGATCAACCGCCAACCAATTTAAGCCCCCATCCCTTGAGTCCGACGATGTGCAGCCCAGTCCGACAGCCCCAATGCCCCCCTCCTCTTCCCCTCGTCCACCTCTTTTTTGGTGGGCGTACGCCTGCTGCAAGCCGAGAAGCCCTCGCAGGCATGTCCCAAAGCGTCCATCTTTCTTTCGTTTGCTAGACTCTGAAAGGTAGAGCGGCCAAGTGCTCACCGCCCACGGGACCTGAACTTGGCGAAGTTGGGCGTTAGTTCCATGCAAGTTCGGGTCTTGTAGGCTGTAGAACCTGCCAGGGCAAGCTGGCAAACGCGGATGTGGCGCGGGAGGAACAGAATCGAGAGTGAGGGGAAAACAGAGAAACAGACGCCACCACAAGCTCAAGTTGTTCAGTAACTGCTCTGTGCACCAAACATCTAACAATACCTTCTGTGTAACTGTACTCTGAGTGCTCTGTGCTTCTCCTCTGACACGCTGACAAGTCTGTCTACCAGCGCCCGTTTCCACGCCTATTTTGCTTGCCTTTATCAGCACCTCTAAAACGGTTGGGGCTTGGAAGATGTTTCCAATGCTCGAGCTGTGGCTCTCACTCTCTGGTCATGCGTTCCAAACGAAACGTGAGCCCGTTCTAGTGCTTGGCGTTGAGGCTGTGGAGGCTTCACATCTACGACTGCGAGTTGCGACAAAAATGCACCTCACCCCCCTCATCTGCAGTGCGTGTACAGAAAAGGATCCATTAATAGAAGCCAAGACTCTTGGTATCATTGATGAAGAAGATGATGATGATGCCTAGAGAAATGCAGCTAATGCACCAAGGACACCAAGAGTCACAGAGCCGGAGGGAAAGGCTGCACGAAGACCCAAGGAATGCCCGAAATGTCAGGGGTCCTTGATTCCATTCCTGCAAATTGTTCAGCCCCAAAGGGCACGGGTTTGACCATTGTCGCAGGGGCTCCGCATCGCATTCCAGCTGCTGCTGCGCTGGCGGAGACAGGGATAATAGTTAGTACGGATACAGGTGCTGGAATGTATACCAGCCTCATTGGAAACTCTGCTGAAGAAAGAAGCGGTAAGGAATGGACAGCAGTTAATGGGAGTACGTGGAGAAGCAGGGCTGAGGGCTGGACTGATACTACGCTGGAATGGCCGGATGAGATGGATAGAGTATTGGAATGCTTGAAGCTCCACGCTTTCCACGGCCGACGAGAGGAATGTTAGACTCAACCTCACACTCGGCGGGCTCAGTAACTCGTAACACACGACGACATGTTTCCGAACCTGTAATGCGGTACAAATGTCTCGTCGATCGCATGTCTGAAGCTCAAACCAGAGTGTCTAGTGCCTAGCGCACGATGATGCCGCCCGTGTACAGACTCAGAAAGAAGTACGGATTCAGAATACTAGGGAAACCGTTGCCGTACTACCACATCCGGGTTTCCCGTTACCACGCTGCATGCCTCATGCCAACGATCATCGCGACAGGCAACAAGTAACCTCAACTCTACGATCGCGATGCCGATGCCGACGGACATGAACGGAGTATGACCCTCCCAAACAAGACAGCTCGTAAAAACGAGTGAGAGTGAGAGCCCTATCGTCTCGTTGCGCGCAGCCCTGCCCGCTGTCGCCTGAAGATGAAGGGAAAGCTCCGATGACAAACTCTGCTTGTGCACCCCATCAAAGAAGGTGGTGTAGCTTTCGGCATCACACGGGCTTCTGCTGTAACAATCTAACTCTCTCTCTCTCCTTGTCCCTATCCCCCCATGCCTTTTGAGTTTCCTCATCCATGCCCTGCCTTACCAATTCGTACCCATGCCAGTGATGCCACGCCCAACCCAATACAACTTTAAATCTGCTGTCGGCTTTTTACGTGCGCAACCAGCAGAAGATGCCTGCAACTTACACAGCTTACAGTTACACCCCTACTGTAGCTTTGGGTTGGGCTGCCAGCAGTGGACACACATCGCCGGGCCCCGGACTCCGGCTGTCTGGGTTGGCGAAAGGCGGGCGTCACACACAGCGCGCGCGGCGGGGGGACCAGGGTCGTTTCATGATCGCTTTTTCTTTCTTTCTCTTTCCTTCTTACCTAATTACACAAATCTTCAATGCAGCAGCGGGCAAGGGTAAGGTAGAAATGATGAGGGACCCGCGGGCACGGCCGGAGCAACATCACGGGGGCCCTGCTTCGGCAGCGGCGGCGGGAGACTAGGAAACGGCGATGTGCCATTTCCCCCCCCATCGGCCGAGAGAGTTAGGATCTCCATCTTCTTACAAATGAGGGAGGATGACAGATTGACTGCAGGCCGTCTCGATATGGAATCCCGCGGACGCGGCGCGATGAGTAGTCGGGCGGGCGGGACCTGCATGGTGCCTTGCATACGTTCATGTGTTCACGGTCATCTTCAACGCTCCTCCTCCGCGATGCCTCAGGAAATGTCCGCAGCCGACAAAGGCGTGATATGACGCGCCGTAAGGCCCGCGTGCACTCTGGAATAGATGGAAGCTGGCGTATCCGTATGCAAAGCCGTCCAAGCAAGCGGCCTTTTGGTGAGAACACCACTCGGCCGGCCGTTGGTGAACCATCGTCACAATCAAAGGGACCAACCTAACCATGCGGGAGAGCAGCGTGCATGTCTGTGTGTATGTGTGTGCGTGTGGTGTGTCTAATTCCAGGTCCGCGATGTCATCTCCCATCTCTCTCTCATCCACTCACCAGCCCCGAACCGGCCGACTGCGCAACACTCGGCACCGCAGCAGCGGACGTAAGAGTTGGTGACTAACAGAAAGGCATGAATTGAAATGTCGTTGCGCGCGTATTGCGCAGCAGCGTTACGAAGCAGCACACCACCACACCCCATGGCCTACACACCCATCCTCCCAATCTTGAAACAAATTCTCTTTTTTTTATAACTACACAACGGACGGAATGTAGCGGTAAGCCGTACGTGAGTGTGTGTGAGTGAAATGGTATGAGTGAGCCTTACGGCGCCGAGTTTCAGATTTCGATGTGAGGGTGGGCAGTCAACTCTCTTTTTTGCGCACTCACTCACTCAGCCCTCTCAGTCAGTCCGAACTCTCTCTCTCACTCTCACTCTCATTCTCAATGCTCACACTCACTCACTCACAGGGCTCGCAACTTGGCAAGGGTTGCAGGGGATTCCATTCAACCAGGGGCTGCCGGTTCGGCGATCAGCGTACGGCCGGCCGTCTGTGAGCAACTGGAGCACTGGAGAAGTCTCCTCCCCCACGCGCACGCGGCGATGATGATGATGATCCTATCCCCCTGTCCTGTCCGTCTCGTGATTGGGGATTTTCCCGACGTCCCCGATTCAATGCTCGATCCAAACACGGAGTTCGAAACTTTTTTACTTTCTGCCTGTGACCTACTCTCTCGCAACAGCTCGTTTTCGTCGTTTTGCTTCACCAGGGAGTAGTCATCCAACGTGGACACAAAACTGAATTGGGAAACTTTGTTGCCTAATCACCTAATGCCGTTTTCCCCGTTTGCTGCGGTACAGTCAGCCCACGTAAGATTCCTGACACTCACTCTCTCTTCCTCAAACGACCGATATTGCAACAACGTCAATACTCAGCCCAAAACGATAAGCCTCATCAATATCACTTCCTCTCTCTCAATTCCATCACGGAACTATTCCCAAAGAAGTCACATTTAACCCAGCAAGCGAGAATCTGTAGCAAAGGCAGTAAGGTAGTAGCAGTCATCGTCGTTATCAGTAGGTATTAGCTTCTTGGTCCCCATTGCCTCTACGTCCGTTGCAATGGATACACACCTTAACACCCACACACACCCTGTGCCTGTCCCCTCCACGAAAATCCTCCCTCTCCTCCACATCCTTGCGGACCATCGTACTTAGCCTCTCCCGCCTAACCTTGTTCCGCGTCCGTGGCGTCCGTCGGCCGACGGACGGACACTTTTCTTTGGTCGACTTTACGATGGCATGCGTTGTGTTTGTAGAGGCGGTCAAGTTCTGTATGGTTGTTCCTGGGAGTGCGATTCTGCACACGGCAGTTTCATCCCACATCTCTCCTCACTCTGAGTCTTGGCCGTACGCACATCACTCTCACACACACACAAACACACACACACACACACACACACACACACACACACACACACACACACACACACACACCCCTCCACGCCCTCCTCCACCCTTTCCGCTCCCCGACTGTCGTCCTCCCTGGGATGCTTTTGGCATTGATGAGATGACTGGCACACCTCAAGGGAGGCACTTCCCGAAGGTCCACGGCGAACGACAGAGAGGCGGACGGGGACGGGGACGGGGTGTACGGTTAAGAGCCTGGAGAGGGGGGAGTGGAGCTGATGGATTCAGTGGAGGAGGGGGCGTGCGATCGTTCCCGGGGACGTATGTGCCTTACGCACGTCTTCAACATGCTAGCGCGGCACACCCCTCACACCCTCACCCTCCTCCTCACTCGCTCACTCACTCCTTGCTTCTTTTTTGCTCGTCACACACCACACGCCCCCAGGGTTGAGTCCACCGATCTGGGAATAGATATATGATTCTACTTCCCACCCTCTCCTTCCCGTTGCTTGCTTCTTCTCACCAGTATTCAAAGCAGCAACAGGAATCAAATTAAACAACGAATCCAATAAACCAACCAATCTATATCCTTGACTATCAGACTTCTCCAAGGCAGAGCCTAAACTCCACCAACAAGACACCGAGGAACCAGAGAGCTGGAAGAAAAAGCAAAGAGGTTCAGGAATACATCAAGATTATCGGGAACACAGATCCACGACCACGAGACAAGGGGGAACACTTCAGAAAGATATATCACCACTCGTCTTCCCGCCATCTTCGGAAATCTTAAACATCAACAACTTGAAGAATCATCCCTTCGATCACCATCAACAAACAAACAACATCTTATCCCTGTGAATCAGACGCGGCGCTGGAGGTACACACACATCACCAACATATAATAACATCATCTGCACCTCAATATCTTCACAATTCACCATCATCACAATGCAACACGATTCAGCCATGCACTCCAACGACGGCTTCAAGGTCTTCCTCAACAAGGTGATCCGCCGCAACAGGAAGGAGGTCAAGCAGCGCGGCTCCGAGATCTCTGCTCCTTTCAACTTCCAAAAATGCAACCTTGACCTCGCCGGCATCAGCGCAGATGAGTAAGTCTACAATCCTTACACTACACTTCACTAGCCAACAATATACTAACACGTTTCTCTCAGAATTGCCATGCTCAAGGAACAAGCAGTCGCGAGCCGCATCGGCATCGCCGACTTCGACTCCGACTTCCCTGCTCGCCCTCTCTTCTCCATCCAGCCCGTCCTGTCCAGTGCCTCCATCTCCAGCGTCGGCAGCTCCTACCGATAGATGGGTTCCAGTCCTCATACAACTACATCTCAACTCTTAATCTCTCATTTGTCGAACAACATCACTACCAACTACTACTACAACATTACATCACACCACCACCACTACTACTACTCTACTACCATCACTGCCTTAATGAGAGTTGGACCTAATGGAGCTGCAACCGGAACCACCAGGCTGGTGCGGAGGAAGATCTTTTGAGCGAACTTTTTTTTCTATTTGATTACTAGCGACTGCATGGTACATGATACCTTGGATGAACATTCTTAGCAAGCGATGGCGTTTAACGGATGGGAACACTCATGGCGATGACGTGAATGTCATACGCACATTGGAGAGAGCGAGAGCTTTTATTTTGAAAAGAACGATACCACTAGGTACGCGAGGGGGAGGCCACATGCTGAGGGATGAGCCTAGGAGAGAGGAAGAAGATGTCGAGACACATGTCCGACGCTGAGAATCAATGAAAATCAATCATCAAACAAATACGTGCTCCCTCTTACTGTTCTCTGTCATGCCACCATGATTATCCAAGTGATCTCTACTTTCCACACCCGTTGACGCTACTATTCGGCCGGGTACTGGGATCCGGGACGGTTGATGTGCATCATTGTCAACTTTTTACCCTCCTCCTCTTCTTCCCAGGAGTCTCACTCTCCATGTAGTCGCCATCATTATTTTCGTTTCCTGGAACCTTTGCCGTATAAAAGCTATTAATAAGCTACCCATGTGAAATCGGGATTCTCGACGTTCCAGCTTGCCATTCTTTCTTCAACAACAAACGCACCCGCATCAGACTTGCTTCGAACCCTTAGTGCTACTATTTGTCGGGTATTGGGATCCAGGACGGTCGATTTCCATCACGGCCACCGTTTTGCCCGTCTACCAAGGACTCTTACTTTTCATGTAATCCTGATCATCGCGTCCATTTCCAAAAAAGAAACCTGGCGCCGTATGGAAACCACCGCCAGCCTACTTACACATATGTTGCGGTTTTAGATGTTTAAGCTTTTCATTCTCTTCCAAAGATAAACCCGCCGTCTTCACCTATACCTTGAACCCCTTGAGGTTGCTATCCCCTGCCCTCCCCCGAGCATTGGATTGAGAAATGCCAAATCTCCCTTGTCGTCATCACCACCACCATCCGCCCAGTACTCGTCACCTTTTTTCAACAAGTTATGATGTGTCCCATTCTTCCCGTAGCCTGCTTGTGTGTAAAGTGATGGTACCACCAGAACTTTCCAACACCGGTTATATAGATATTCAATCAAGGATGCCAATTTATCTTCTTAAACCCCCTCCTCCCCCCTCCGCTTCATCTTTCCCTTCCGAACCTACAAGGCCTGTAAACCCTTCATAATTTTATTGCCATTCTCACAAACCTTTGGCTTTAAAATTTTGCTTCGAAAAAGCTCGCGGGCTACACGAGTGAACGATGAGGACCTATGTAATCCTCTGATTAAAAGCAAACTGCCTTTCTTCTCCTACGCAGAAGGACAAACTTATACAAGAGATAATCCTCTGCTGGCGCGAAAAGAGGTATGACGGGTTTGAGGATGTCGTTTTTCTCCAGCTGTAGTCAAGTGACTTTGGGGGGTTCAAATGTAAAGTGGATGATCCGGCATTTCGAGGGGGAAAGACAAGACATGAGATATGATATGTAGTCTGTTTTTCTTCCGGCTTTAGAGGCGCAAAAGATCGAGTTTGACGGGATCTGGCTTTCAAGGGAAGTCATACGACACGGTATCATAATTTGACTACACGATACGAAATGTACCCACCACAACACAACTTCACGAATTTCGGCACTATGCACCAAGTGGCATGGTAGGAAAAGGCCTAAAGGTGGTATCAACTTTTGATTGTCTATAGACTCGAGTCTGCCCATGAAGTCTGACATCTTGATCTAGGTATAGACAACATCGGGGAAGGAACTTGCTTCCTTGTCTGCATCTCTGTATTGTCAGATAGCTGGCAGCATGCAAACGAGTACCACTGAAGAGGGTATTATCACCGGGTATTGTGATGTCCTCAACAACGGTATAATGGCATAATTATACGGCGTTACTTGTGAAATGATAGGGACCTATTGCTCGTACAGCTTGAACAGATCACCGATTAAAGCATGTCACGCGTGGTAGAACCTCATCATGATAGGTGTACGTAAACTTCACTCTCCCAAGGCAGCAAGCCGCGAGATGATGATGTACTTGTACGCGTCATACAGACTAACATCCCACAACTTATGTCACACGCTTTCACACTAGCAAATGATGGAAGCTTTGAGATTGTAACATGAAGTTATGCACTGGAGAGTATTGGTCGTTGTAAGGGGGCGGAAACAGGTGCAGAGGGCAGACTTGCGACTTCGGTTTCCCGAGTTAGCAAGGGGAATTACTATTCTGCAGATACGCAATAAGGGGTGTAGTTTGCGGTTCCGTTTGTCATTTGCCAGTGAACTAGGGGTGTTGCGTGTGTCGTTCAATGCAGCAGGCCCAGCCTTGCATGATCCCTGGTGCATCGTGCAACAAACACGCGTAGTCCGAGATGATCGGATTTCCATCTTGGAGCCACCTTTGTAAAATCCACAGTGGACCTGTGACAAGCAGACATGTACAAACAGCAAACGAAAGAAGATTTCATGTCGGGATGCTGCGTAACGATGCGCCATGTGTCTTCCCTGATGCTAGCTCTGCACGACATCCGCTCGCACGTTGTGTGAATTTGCACTGCTGCGACCCACGTGGGAAAAGGCGTGAAGTCAAACATGTCACCTTGTCAAGACTTGCCTGGGCTGGAGTCCGCTGGACTGGGTACGGGCGTCGATCCTCCACAGCCCACACCGAAGTCCCGAGCCGACACATCTCGGTGACAGGCGGAGGCGAAATCCCCGGACGGACGCAGGTTGCAGCGCATTAGGGGCGGGTGATGAATAAGCCGCAATCCCCTGGTCAAACCGTGGTGACGGCATCAGACGTGACCAGGGCATTAACGACCAGCGGCCGGGTAGCTAGTGGCACTACTGTATCTCTAACCCGTCGGCGGCGGTTGGCAAACAGAGAGCATATGCTATGATGGAGGCACGGGGATAACTTTCGTTCAGTCCGCGGCGGCGGAGGTAAGCCGGCTCAACCAGAAGCCCGTTCCTCCGAGTCTGACGTGCGGCGCGCCTATGTTCGCGAGCCTTCGGAGCCTTAAGGGTTCCAACGGCGGCGAGTAGGTAGGTACCTGCGCATTGCAGCGCACATCATCCATGGTCATCCATGTCTGGCGGGGGGGGGGCTTGTGCCTGACCGAGATCCTGTTTTAGGATCTGTGAGACTGTGGCTCTGCACCGTGCCGCAGAGTCGATGGCGGCTCTTTTTCGTGGAGGAATGGCCTCGTGATGTGAAAGATTGTGAGGCGCCCCCCACGAGTCGCGGGAAATTCAGGTGCTTGGCCACTGTTAACAGGGTGTCAGCCAGTGTGGCCTGGAAAATGCTGCCAGTTGAGCGTGCGTTTCTCTCTCCAATTGCGGAGGAGGGGTTCCTGGGCCATGTCGATTTCTCAATGTCTCGACGCGTCGCGTTTGTTAGGGCACGACCTGACAACCGTCTACGGTCTGCCATAGTAACGACAGGGAATCTGAGATGCTTCACACCGCCAGGCCAGTTTGACTTTTGGCCCAATATGGCTCCCGCTGCCAGTTGACAAGACAATTGGCAATGAAGATCTCATCGCCATCTCCGGGCCGTGTTCGAGATTCAGGGAAATGCGGTAAGTGACCCTTGAAGCAAAGGGTCCACGGGGACTTGGAGGGGCAGATTACATTGTCAGTTTGGGCGCGCCGCCATTCGTCCGCGGAGGCAAGGGATGGGCGATAGACAGGCCCCAAAGGCATGGGATAGAAGACTATGTATCCGTAGCAGGCTGGGTCTCAGACTCTCAGAAAAGGAGTCAAACCAGGGATTGCCTGAGGGGAATTTGGAAATGCGAAAAAAAAGGTCGAAATTTGATGCTGGCGGTTTGTTGTTTCTTCTTCCGCTCGTGTTTCTGGCGGCGGTGATCCATAGCTTGGTGCCAACCCTCACTTCACCTGAAGTCAACGGTTATGGCTTGGGAAGCATTGTTGGCAATGTCTGATCACAGGTAGTAGGTCAGAGATGCGTGAAAACCAGAAATTGAAGCTGGCCCAGCTCTGCCAGTCTTACCAGTAATAAATTGCTTCAGCCACGATCATCGACATAGGAGACGGTGGGAGCTGAGCAAAGGGTCCGCCTCAGCTATCATGGCCCCTGGATTTGGTGTTGAAAAAATTTGCGTGCGAGGATAGGAGTTTTGGTGGTCAATCACCAATGGGGACGACTAGCAGACGCTACCGGCGGGGAAGTACCGGAGCAGGGGAGGGAACTGGAGGCAAGTGTGGACGGTGCAGAGTTGTGCAGCCACTTGCCAGCCAGTGACGGGCGAAACACAGCAATGGGTGGGAACGGAATGGAAAGGGCGGGGCTGGAGGCAGCTTCCCGACAGGATGGAACTGAGCACTTGGTCCTTCCTCGACCTTGGGTGAGTGGCTTCCGAGTGGAGGCAGGAAGGGCTCCCCGACCATCCCGCGCCTTCCGGCTTCTCCCAGTATTGTACCGGCTCTGATTGGTCACGGCCTGGGTACCGTCTATTCGTGTCCACGACCTTCCAACTTGGCTCAGCCAGGGGAGGAGCAGGTATCCCGTACCTTCTATCCGTTCAATCCCACGTCAATTGGACAGCCCCAGGGAAACATTGGGGATGGACCACATGCATTTCTGTCAAAAGTTCGAAAATGTCTCCAGCCTTGAAGCGGCCCCACGCAATCCAGTACACTGGTGCCGGTTTCTTCTCGCAGAAGGGGGGCCATTGGGTGGAAGACATCAAAGAGTCATCGGCCTGATTTGGCAATCGCCTGGACTCGTGAGCCCTGGGAGGCCCCCTGTGCTACGTACCTCGACCTGCCCCTGGGATGCAGCCCCAAATTTCCCCGTGTTTTTGGTGGTCGTGTGCGTTCAAGCGTTCAAGGCGTTGTCAAGTTGACGTTCCAGCGCAGCTTTTAGACCGTTTCTTAGCACGAATATAGCTGGGCCTCTTTGATGCGCAGCGATGATCAATCAATCTCGCGTCCTCAGGCGGCAGGTCAGAGTCGTCATCTCGCTGCGGGAACCATTTTGGAAAGCCGAGGGAGGTGAGGGGCTCAAAAGTGAACTTGTGACCGAACGGGCTTTTCAAACTTGCGACAAGTATCTTTTTTGCGCCTTCAACACCTCCAGGAGTCCAGTATCCGTACCTATGACACGCATAGTCGGCCCCGGGGGCGTATACTAGACGTATCCGTCCCGTCTCCGACTTCATTTCATCCCGTATTCTAAATCTACACGCCGTCACCAAGTCAATGGGAGGAAGTGGCAGATCTCGGGAAGAATTGGACATTGAAGCCACCTAGTGCCTACCTTTCTGTCCATCCCCTTTCTCAGATTCTGTCTCGGTATCATAGCTAGATCTTATGGATGGATGTACTGTCAGTGTCAGGGCCCATTCCAATATGAACCAGCATTGCTTTTTCAATGCTTGGTCCGTACACCCAAGCGTGAACAAGGGAGTGAGCCACAGCAAAACGAGGCTAGAGAGAGAGGCCAGCCACTCAGAGGTCGCGAACAGTTCGGGGTTTGCTGCCTGAGTCATTAATATCAAGGAGTAGCCACAATGTATCCACCCATAGGAAATGGTAGCAACAAGTCACCGAAAGAACACTGGAGCCTTTGGGAGTTGGAAGTTGGAACTTGGAAGGAGCTGCTCGCCCGGACGGACACAACGGCCTTAGTAATTAAAGTTCCCGAATCCACCCTTGGCCGTCACGTACCCGCACCTCTCCCGTCAGCGCGCAACATGACTGGACGAGATCGGCACAGTCCATGCGACAGCTCCGAATCCACGCGAACAAGTTCCCCAGTCTTTTGCGCATATTCTTGTTGTGGTTTTTTCCAAGTTCTCTAGAGTATGTCTCTCCTCCAGGCTCCTAAGTGCGCGCAAATGCGAGTGAGACTCTATGCGAAGTACCTCGCCTTCGCCTTGCTTCCTTTCCCCTGGTCTGCGGCCTGCCACTCGCCCTTGTCTAGTGTGCCCGTAGCTGGCCCCCCTTCTGTTCCATTCTCCATTCCTTCCAGAGTCTGAAAGAGACAGCCGTGACGGGCCAAGGAGGGATTCGAGAGCCGTGGCCGGTGGACGATCCGTAGTAGCTTCAGCTGAGGTGGCAGAGGCAATCAAAGTACCTGCCACAATGACAGCTACGACATTCACACTGTAAACTATGGAAAAGTGACTTCCTTTGCATCGGCTATAGTACGCCTCATCGACTCCGTCCGATCTCAAACGCGCTCCCGTTCTCTCCCATTTTCCATTCCCAGGCCCATTCCCACTCCCACCTCCCTACCGATCGGTATACCCTGCTCTTTTCTTCATTTTTCCCTTGCGGCCACCATAGACATTTGGTACGGAGTACGCAGTAGTGGATGGCAGTATCCGTACGGGTAGTCACCAATCCTATCGGCACCTCAGACTAATACTTCTACCTCAGGCCCCCTCCCGTCATCATCTTGCTTCCCTCCCTCTTCCTGCTTTTCAATACTCAATACAATAACCTTTTTTTAATCAGATCGCGCGTTTATTTGACGGCTACAGTGCTGTCAAATGAACCTGCAACGGACTCTTCATATTTCCCTATGTAAGTCGTCACACGCTCAATGATCCCGGCGACTGTCTGAGTCGCCCGTGCTGTTATCCCCGTTCGCCCGGCTTTTTTCATTTGGCTGTGGCGAAACATCCCCAAATGCGCAGCTTCCTCCAAGAAACAGAGGAGAAAAAAAAACATGTGTCATCTGAACACGCGGGAAGCACAGCGCAAATCTTGTCGATCACCGTTTATGCAGCAACAAATCCAAAGGAAACCACAAGCTGACCGATAATCCTGCCATACAGAATTCCCCCCTCCGCCGCGTCTTCTAAATGCCCACCATCTACTCCTCCCTCTACCAGAACTTCATCCGTCAAGGATTCGCAAAGTCATTCACCCACGGTTACGCCCAGTCCGTCGTAGCTGCCACACATCCCATCCTCAACACACAAAACCGACCTTCATTTGCGCGCCGAAACACCAACCGCTTCGGTCGTCTTCAGTCTCTCCAGCTTCAGTCCGCTTTCCACACCGCTGAGCGGACAAGTGCTGGCCTCCCCCAGCACCACCACGAGAAGCTCGACGAGAAGCTTAAGCATGGAAGCTTAGACGCCTACTTCGAGGCGCTGCAGGAGCAGCAGGCCTCCGAAGAAGATCTCGACAAGGAATGGACCCAGTTCCAGTTCCAGCGCCAGATTGAGTGGAAGCCTTCACCAGCTTCTATTCTCGTTGGCGAGTCAAAGGCCCACGATGCCGAGGAGCTCGCCGCCGCTCAGGATGGAGAAGCCTCCCCAATTCCATTAGAGGCACAGGCCGCTCTAGCGCAGATTGACGCAGCACTCGAGAAAGAAATCGAATTCAGGAATCGCATGGAAGCTTTGGAAGAGGCTTCTGAGCACTCTATTCGATCTGCATCCCACAATGGCTCCGCAGCTCACTCGTACCAGTCCCCCGCAATCGACAGATCGCGGACTCCCGTCAGCGTAGCCCGAACTGCCACACCTCCTTTCGACCCTCAATCTCAGGTGTACGCCGACCACCTTCACAAGCTCTCTGAGGATGGCCGCTACGCTGAGATCCCGGCCGTCTTCGAGGCTATGCTCGTTGCCGGCGTGCAGCCCATTGCAAGCGCCTACAACGCTCTGTTGGTTGCCGCCATTCACCTGCCCACCGCTAAGAACGAGATGGTCACCAAGGCTCTGGATGTCTACGCCGACATGCTCCGCCGCAAGATCGTGCCGGACAGCGATACCTACAATATTCTTGTTGGTCTCCTTGCCGCCCGATCCCTCGAGGTTGCTTCTTTGAAGAAGACCCTCCACGACAAGTTGGTGCGTTTCGGTGGTATGGATGAGCCCGGCAAGTTCATGTTCGCTTCTCACGAGCTCGAGCATGCCATTCTTTCCGAGGATGACAGGCTCGACCTTGCTATGGACATGTTTGAGAAGTCTGTCCTCACCCAGAGGGCGTCCTACTCTGCTGAGTCATACCACCAGCTCATCTCTGCTTGTGCACAAGCTGGGCGTGTTACTGACATGCTCCGCCTCTACGAGCACATGGAGTTGAACCGCGTCACTCCCTTCGCCGCCATGTTCCCCAGCATGATCACCGCCTTTGCGACTTCCGGCGACCTGGTCAGCGCTGTCGAGTGCTACAACGAGTACAAGGACCTTGCAGTTGCTAACGACAACGGCGAGCCTACCCTTAATGACAGGTTGGACGCCGAAGTGTACGCTTCCGTCATCCATGCCTACATCATCTCCGACAAGGTTGACGGTGCCATGAAGTTCTACGAGAAGATCATCAAGGAGTACGGCGTCCGCGCCGGCGACATCAAGGATGCGATTGTCAGCTCTGGTATGGTCAAGGCTTTCACTGACCGCGGCATCTTCAACGAGGCCCTCCGCTGGGCCCAAGTTGTTGAGGCTGAGGTTAGAGCAGAGCCTATGAGCAGCCTTGCCACCCGCGCCGCGGACCACGGCGACAAGCACACCGCCGTCGCTGCTTTTGCCAACCTGCCCATCAACTTCCACCAGATTGCTACCCCTGCCATGGCACTTCTTGCTCTGAGCGTTCGTCAGGGCGATGTCGCTTCGGCAGCTCGCTACTGGCATGTTCTCTGTGCTCCTGAGACCCCCGTCACCCCGGCGCTCATCGAGCCTACTTCAATGTACGCCATTGCAATGATTGGATCTGGCCAAGTTGCCGAGGGCCTGGCTGAGTCAGAGCTCATGTTCCAGCGCATTCGTGCCGCCAACCCCGAGTCTGCCGACGAGATTGAGGAGGGTATCGATTTTGTTCATCAATTCATGAGCAGCCGTGGCATCACCGATCCTCGCGAGTTGTCTTCCCAAAACCTCTCCGCCTCTCCCTTTACCACATCAGCCACTGTCTCGAGCTTCGAGGATTCCTTCGACCCGTACGCGCACAACACTGACTTCAAAGGCTCTTCGTTGATCTCTGATGAGCTCGAGGGCTCTCATGGCCGCAAGGGTCCCAGACTTCACGATGCTCTTGGTCGCTTCCGCAACATGCGCCGTGCTGGCCGCCACCCTCGCTATATCACCTACGCCAAGTTGATCTCTGCTGCTTCCCGCGAGGGCAAGATGGAACTTTGCAACGACATTCTCGCCATGGCCCGTACCGACGTCCCCCTGCTGCCCCAGTATGCTGTTGTTCGATACGGCTGGTCTTCCATTCTGGATGCCATGGTTGGCGCCTGCCTCACCATTGGTCACCGCCAGATGGCCGAGCAGTACCACCAGGAGCTGCTTGCCATGGGAGCCGCCCCCTCTGCTAATACCTTCGGCTTGTACATTACCACCCTCAAGGAATCCGCCAAGACTTTCGACGAGGCTTCCGAGGCTGTCAAGATCTTCCATCGTGCCAAGGCCGAGGGTGTTGAGCCCAGCTCGTTTCTCTACAACGCCTTGATCGGCAAGTTGGGCAAGGCTCGTCGCATCGACGACTGCTTGTTCTACTTTGCCGAGATGCGCGCTCTGGGAATCAAGCCCACTTCGGTCACCTACGGCACCATTGTCAACGCCCTTTGCCGCGTTAGCGATGAGAAGTTTGCGGAAGAGTTGTTTGATGAGATGGAGGCGATGCCCAACTACAAGGCCCGCCCCGCTCCCTACAACAGCATGATGCAGTTCTTCCTTACCACCAAGCGTGATAAGGCGAAGGTCCTGGCCTACTACGATCGTATGATGGTCAAGGGAATCGCTCCCACTGCTCACACCTACAAGCTTCTTGTCGATACTCACGCCACCCTCGAGCCCGTCGACATGGCTGCTGCTGAGAAGGTCCTTGAAGCTATCCGTACCTCCGGTCAGAAGCCCGAGGCTGTCCACTTCGCTGCTCTCATCCACGCCCGTGGCTGCAACCTCCACGACATGGAGGGCGCCCGCAAGGTCTTCGACTCTGTTATGGCCGACCGCGCCGTCACCGCCAACGCTAGCCTCTTCCAAGCATTATTTGAGGCCATGGTTGCCAACCACAAGGTTGCCGACACTGAGGCCATCCTTGGTCAGATGCGCCGTCGAGGTGTCGAGATGACTCCTTACATCGCCAACACGCTGATCCACGGCTGGGCCGCTGAGAAGCAGATTGAGAAAGCCCAAGCCATCTACGACTCTGTCGGTCACGAGAAGCGTGAGCCCAGCACATACGAGGCCATGACTCGTGCTTACCTCGCCGTCGAGGAGCGCGAGAAGGCCAAGGGCGTTGTCGGAGAGATGCTCTGCCGTGGCTACCCCAGTGCTGTTGTCAACAAGGTGCTGGAGCTTCTTGGCGGTGGCGGTGGTGAGGAAGCTGTTGCACACAACTGAACTCACTCCAACACCTGTCTTGTCTACCTTGTTCATCAAATCATCGAACCACGCATTGAGCAGCTGCTCTGCGTGTTCCCTCGATGAACACGTTTCCTTTGTAACTGCCCTCATCTACCGCGTTGCTTGATACCCCGTTGTGTTTTGAAGTAGGTGGACTGAGGGTGCCTGGCCAGGATCGGCGGCCAGTCTGGTTTACGGCAGTGCGCCGAAAGCATTTCATATCGTCACATGGTTTTGGAATTTGGAGTTTGAACCGGAAGTCGAATTCATACCCCCATAATCGGGATACTGGGTTGGTACGGCGTTTGTCGGAAGCAAAAGGGTCACGGCGACTGAGCACCCGTGCAGGGGCTTTTTATCGGAAAGCGAGCGATGACGGCCAATGGCCCAAACTATAGACACAACCCCACTCAAGCATAGTATAAAAAAGAGGGCGCCGGATAGAAGCGCAACGCAGCATAGAGGATCATGAATGGACGGAAAGGATATTGGGGGTCGGTTTACGACGACATGTCATGAGGGCATGTGATCCTGCTGTATGTACATTACCGGCAGCATCCAACAAAATAAGATTTGTCGACTGTTAAAACAATTGGCCTGCATTATGTGAAGATAACGGTGATATCAGTTTTAGTGTGCAGTGTTCAACAGATTTGAATCGTGATGATGTGTTGAGGAATCTGGGAATATTCCCTATACTTTGATTAGTATGTAATCATGGGCTCAACCCGGGAGTCTGACCGCTAGAGCTGGAGCTCTGGTTGTCGTTCCGAGTGTGCCCAGGTTTGGCGATAATTTGAGGCTTCTCGTTGGGACGGAACCCCAAAATCAGTACAGTGCATTATTGTTGCATCAACTTCCTCACACATGTCACTAGCACTGTGCGTCCGTTCCTCTCCCACGATGCGATTTCGCATCCCAAACTTTCAACTACCTAGCTGCCCTTACCTCCATCACGCCTGCGTCATCACACAACCAACCCCTCACTGTGCCTCATCTTCTAGCCGTACCGCATTTCCAAGCGCGCTGAAATTCCGCCCATTGCAAGCTGCATAACGGCATTGTTTCAATTGGCGAGATTGAACAATCGTAGATATCTGTCTCTCGACCTGCAATCTGAGATACAGATCTGACATACCCCTCACACAAACCGGACTCAACCCCGAAGACATACACCGACACACATACATACATACACACTCGCCACTAGATACCTAACCAGACCACGTTTCCCGGAAAAGAAAAACAAACATGACGGCTTCCTCGGTGACCGCGAACCCCACGACGACGGCCGTCTCGGCGCCCGGCAAGGTCCTCCTGGCGGGCGGCTACCTGGTCCTGGACCGGGCCTATACGGGCCTCGTCTTTGGGCTCAGCGCGCGTATTAATGTCGTGGCCGCCGAGATCCACACCATTCCGGGCGTGCACCTGACCGAGATCGTCGTCGAGAGCCCGCAGTTTGTCGACGCTGTCTGGCGGTACGGGTTCCATCTCGCGCCCGAGGATGGGGGCATTACGGTTACGCAGCTGCAGGTGTAAGTGAATTTTTGTCTCTTCTTTTCCTCGGATCTTTCGGTGTCTCTTGTTTTGCATAGTATAGTCGGTCATGTGTTTGGCGTGGGGTGTGTCGAGGGAAATTGTGTCTCTCAAAGTTCTTCAAGCGTTTTGGTGCGGGGCTTGCGTGGGATGTGGTTGATCAGGGGCGATTTCTCAAGATGTTCGCGCGGCAGATGAGTGTTGGGTTGGGCGAGATTTCTGTGTGCTTTTGCTATGCCACGCCCTCTCATATGGACTTGACGATCTTTCCGCTCATGATGAACAATATCATCATCACATCTAGCAAGCATACCCACTCCAGATCTCATATTGCCTCACTTGCACTCACACTCACTCTCACTCTCACTCATCTCATCTCATCTCATCTCATCTCATCACTAACCTCCTCCCAGCGGCTCCAAAATCAACCCAAATACATTCGTCGAGACGACCCTAAGCTACGCCCTCACCTACATCGCACGCATCAACAAGCAGCGCCCAAGCCACGCCCTCACCTCAACCCGCCTCATCATCCTAGCCGACAACGACTACTACTCGCTGCCCTCTGCATCCAACGACCCGGACTCCGCCGTCTCCGGCACCGCCGTCCCGATAGCAAAGAAGGGAACCCGCTTCGCGCGGTACCCCCACACCATCGGCGAAGCGCACAAGACGGGTCTCGGCTCCTCCGCCGCGCTCGTCACCTCCCTGACGGCCGCGCTCCTGACGCACCACCTTCCCACGTCCCTGTTTGACATCAACTCCGAGGCGGGAAAACATACGCTCCACAACCTCGCGCAGGCGGCGCACTGCGCCGCGCAGGGGAAGGTCGGATCCGGGTTCGATGTCGCGGCTGCGGTGTTTGGAAGCTGTCGGTATCGCCGCTTCTCGCCCTCTCTGCTCTCTGACCTCGGCGCGGCGGGGACGCCGGGTTTCTCGGAGGCGTTGGTGAGGAAGGTGGATGAGTTGCTCGCATGGGATGTCGAGGTCGATAAGGCTGGTACGGGGTTGCCGCAGGGCGTGTGCCTTCGCATGTGCGATGTTGATTGCGGTAGCCAAACGGTGAGTATGGTGAAGAAGGTGCTCGAGTGGAGGAAGGCCGATGCTGAAGGGAGCAAGGCGCTATGGGATGAGTTGCAGGGCAAGAACGAGGCTCTCGCGGCGGCGCTGAAGAACGGGGAGACGCACAAGGTTGGCGGCGCAGTTGCGGATGTGAGGGAGTTGATTCGGGCTATGGGACAGGGGAGCGGCGTTCCGATTGAGCCTGAGTCGCAGACGGAGCTGCTTGATGCGCTGGGGGGTGTCGAGGGCGTGTTGGGCGGGGTCGTGCCTGGCGCGGGCGGATTCGATGCGGTGGCTTTGATTATGAAGGATGACGAGGCTACGCAGAAGAGGGTTGAGGCGTTCTTGGAGGTGTGGGGAGAGAAAAGGGGGCGAGGGTGCGGTTGTTGGGTGTTAAAGGGGAGATGGAGGGTGCGAGGCGGGAGGAGTTGAGTACGTATGATGGGTGGTTGGCTTGAAATGTGCGGCCGAGGTTTACGGACTGCGAAACAAAACAAAAAGCGAAGAATTCGGGGCATAAAAGTATAGAAAAGAGTATGATATCAGCTAAGGTAGCGTATACGAATGTTCGAGAGGAGGTGTTCGATACAAAATCAAGTACATTGAATTCTTCAGTCACAATTTGGTGACGCCAGCCAACACTACTTGCAAATAACGATGGGCTTCAGAGGTTACGCTGCAGAAAGACTGCATTGGAACATACCGAACTCAAAGTGACACGACATATTTGAGCTCCTTTGAGACCAGACTTGGAAGCTCACCTCTCACGATACCTGAACGCGTGAGGTCGGCGCGGAAGATGCCCTTTGGTACGAAGTGTCCCTTTCTCGGGGCCTGCCGCCTGGGGTCTGGGCCTTAGTGCAGCGCTACTTAGCGCACAACAGCCCCCTACCAATCACATGCGGCGGACATAGCTCAGTTGGGAGAGCGTCAGACTGAAGTCAACTTCAATCACTTAATCTGAAGGTCGTGTGTTCAATCCACACTGGCCGCAATATCTTTTGCTTTTTTTGCCTCTTACTTTATGGGAAGCGCATATTAGTCCTGAGCATAAGTATTTCTACTTTCTTTTGCCCCATCTTATACGTTGAAGCTGTTTTGTTGACCTAAATCAAGCCAAGAAGTAATGTTTCTTTAGAGTTTTCGGGAGACATCTGAAATCCAACAACCTGTATGCCTGTTCGCAGCTCTCTCTTTTTTTCTATGTCGCCCTTCACAGTCGATTGTGTCGGCACCTGCGACACGCGTGGATCCGACACTGGGTGCATTCGTAAATGTACGTCGGCAAGCGGTCATGGCACTCCTCGCACCGAAAACTGCCACTCCGGCTCCTCCACCTGTTATGGGCGCACTGGTGGTTCTGAACGAGGTTGAGCGCCTCTTGCTCGACCCGCTGAGCTCTAACCGCGGCGTTCAAGTGCATGGCGTCGGCCTCGCGGTTCACAATCACGTTAGCGCGGGCGACGAGCCGCTCCTCGTTCCACTGCTCACAGGTGCATGTCTTCCACTGCAGACCGCAGAGGTAGCAGAATTGGGATCCGCAGGGGCAGGCTGATTTTCTTGTTCATCATATGTTTCAAGGATTACCGGGGGCGGTAAGAGAGACTCACTCATGTGATAGCAGCCGTGGTCGAGCTCCACGATTCGGCGGCACGAGGAACAGCGCTGTCAACCGTTGGCGGCGGCGACCTCGAGAAGAGCCTGCGTCGACGTGTCTTGCGCGCAATCCTGGTTTCCGTGCTCGGCGCCTTTGCACATCGTGCACGTCTGGTATTGGCACTGCGGACATGTTCCGACGTCGCCTCTGATGAACTCCTTGGGAATGAATATGGAGCAGGTCGGCCTATGACAGTACGTCCTGTTGGGCGTTGAAAACTCGATCTCCTTTGCCCGGAACTCTCCTACCAGCTTCGGGGACAGTAGAACCCTGGCAAAGCCTCCGTCCACGGGAATAGGCAATTTGCAGCATCTCGGCGGGAAGAGCGACTCGTCTGTGAGGGAGAGCTCGAAGAGGGTCCGAAGACAGTCGCGGCAGTAGTTGTGTTTGCACGGCAGCTGGGCGACTGCGATGGGGGTGTAGGCATCTTTACAACTGTCGCATGTTGTTTTCTTCTCTCGCCTAGTCGGTTTGATCGCTACCGCATCGATTTGCTTCCTGGAGGCCGCCCACGATGATGATTCCGGTTCTTCCTCGTCATCTTCGTCATTGTCGTCGTCGTCGTCCTCCTCCTCCTCGCCATAGTCAACAGAGACGTAAAGCGACGCGAGTTTTCGTAAAAATGTCTCGTCTTCCACGTTTGTGGAAGACTCCTTTGGCACGACGGCAAGATTCGTAAAAGACGTACCCTCGCCGAGTGTGGCTCCATTGCTGAGTCGAATAGCTGCTTCTCTGTCGCGAGTGGCCTGGTTCTCCTGTTTCGTGAGAATCGCAATGAGGCGACCGTCGGATTGATTTGCTTTGGCTATACTCTTGCACATACACCTATCTGCCGCGAGCACAGCTTGCGACTCCAGTTCCGCGTGGTATGCATCGACAGCCAGGTCGAGATCAGAGACCTCGTCCACTCGGCACTTGCCCTTGCTGCTTTCCTTAATATTCTCCAAGTCCTCCAACTGCATCTGGAGGACCAGGCGCAGCGACTCGTCGTCAATCTCGTAGCACAACATTGGAGGCTGGGATGTGATTTCCGGGATACTCATCAGTTTGTACCAGATAAAGGCCACAAGCAACACAAGAAGACAGATTCCCTCTGATAAGTCGTGTAGTTCAATGGGCTCGAGTTCTGATCGAGCCGATCTGAGATCTAGAGGGAATACTCTACCCAAAAGGCGGGTGATGATCGAGTGCATCACCGAGGTTAGGCAACTGATTGAAGGATACGTTCTTGGAGGAAACACAAGATAAGCGAGGCGAGGGATTGCAAGACTTCCGTAATAATGCCAGTAGGAAAGGCAAGGCCTATCTACTTACTGTTCTTCTGATTTGCTCATGTGTATTTGATTTTCAGGGTGCATGTTGCGTAGAGGGCCTCCGACATGAAAAGTCAAATCCAAATGTGTGTCTGGATGCTTCCACCCAATAGCTAGAGCTAGATCTCACACAGTGAATCTGGAATCCCTCCAGATATTCAAGGGCTATTGAGAAGCTTGCCGATCATGACAGAAACTTTGCATCCGATGACGTTTGCTCGTATGCATCTTCGGAGCTGCGCCGCTGTGTCTCCCTCCATCTTTTAAGAGCTTGCTTCTTGGCTCGGAAGTGCTCTTCATCCTGGATATGATCCATGAAGTAAGGCCAAGAGTATCCCGTTGATTTCGGATGAGCATCTATCCCTGTTCGTCTCCTCCTCCAGGCTTTCACGGACTTCGATACCGCCATCATCTAGAATGCATAGTCCAGTCGCTAGTTTGTCTAGAAACACGTAATGTCCTGCTTCAGTCGCAAAGCTAATAAGAAAGAAAGAGAGAGAAAATATCGATTTCCATGGTATTCCAACAACCGAGAGGAAAATGCAGAATAAGAATGGTTCCAAAGAGAGGTAGGCCAGTAGTGAAGTCCACCTCGGGAAAGGGAATCTCATTTATTGATATATTGGCTCGATTTCCTAGCTGAAACTGGAAGGCCGGCGAAATGGAGCCGCTTTCACCACACGAGACAGGTTCTTTTCCTAGTCGGACTTGATACTGCTGAGTCGGAAGAGAGCGAGGTAAAAGTCGCGCCCGTGCGTGAGGTCGGCTCCGAATTCGCACTTTAGAAGGGCACTTCCGCCCATCGCCCATCGCCCCCCAGTCTCGACGAACTAAGCTACGGGGAGGAATATACGGACACGGAAGACAGACCAAAAATCTGAGAACGATAAAGTTGAAGAGAAATGTGTCGGAAAGTATTGACGAAAAGAATGCTAAATCTAGGATAAGAGCAGAATCTCACAAAGCCATCACCGCACCAAGCCAAGACTATCTCAGCGTGAAGCGAGAAGCAAGACCAGAGTCAGAATGAGTTGAGATCTGGCAGTATTGATAGAGAACGATCTTTAGCAATTCTTCAGGGAAATAAGGGAAAACGAGAGTTTACCCTCCTTGAGAGGTAGAACTAGCGTATACCGTAGTACAGAAGATATCTATTTTAGACTGTCTTATGATGATGATCATGAGAGGTGTGAACAACCAGACAGGTTCTAGGATATCATGTCTTCCATTAGGTTGAAGCTGATAAAAACGGGGCCAATTTCAACGGTGGCCCGAGCACCCCTGCAAGAGGTAAAATGGTGTGGGGCTTATCTAAACACCGAAAGCGATAAGACTTTGCTTGCCTGAAAATTTCCACCGAGTCTCGGCAACCCAGCGCCTCAGTTTCGCGACCAACGGCAAATCTCATCGACAAAATGGCGGACGATGGCATGATTCTCAATTTTGATATGGGCAGTGGCCCTATCAAGCCCCATGTCAAGATTCAGGGTGGTCGCTGGCGCGACAGGAATAAGGCCAACCGGATTGCGAATAAAGGCACTGAAAAAGATGCTTCATCAACAGCCAAAGACGATGCCCCGCTACCGCAAAGATACACACCTGGATCCAAGAAACCCCAGAGGTCAGACCGCCCTGGCGATGACGACGATTCTTTTGAGCGCCCGGCGAAGCGAGCGCGGCCAGAGCATCCTCATGCGACGGCCTACCGGACTGGAAAAATGCCGCCCGGCAGTATCGCGAACAAGCTGAGAGACGGCCAAATCTCATCGAAACTCTTCTCTTACAACCCCACGCCAAAGACTGTCTTCGATGAGCCCGGTGCTGAGAAGGTCGAGGAGAAGGTTGCTGAGCCTTCAAACGCGCCGCTTTCCGATGAAGCTGCCAGCTTCCACGCCCTCGGTATCTCAAGACGACTGGCGTTGACGCTCTCTGGCAAGATTCAGCTCAAGGCGCCGACAGCTATCCAGGCCAAGGTCCTCCCTCAACTCATCAAAGAAGACAGCGATGCTTTTGTGCAGGCGCAAACCGGTTCCGGAAAGACTTTGGCGTATCTCCTGCCCATCATCCAGCGGATTTTGTCCGTCGAGGGTCAGATCAAGAGAGACTCGGGCTTGTTCGCCATCGTTATGGCACCTACCCGTGAACTTTGCAGACAGATTGAGCTCGTGCTCGCAAAGGTCCTCCCGCCCTACCTCGTCAGCACAACAGTCATTGGTGGTGAGAGCAAACACTCTGAGAAGAGCCGCCTGCGGAAAGGTGTAAACATCCTCATCGCAACACCTGGTCGTTTGAGCGATCACCTCGAGCACACAAAGACCCTTGATGTCGGCACCGTGAGGTGGCTAGTTCTCGATGAAGGCGATCGTCTGATGGAGATGGGTTTCGAGGCGGAACTACGCACCATCGTCAGCAGGATCCGTGAGAATCCCCTGGCGGACAAGACAGCCAACGGCGTGTCCCTCGCCAACCTCCCGCAGCGTCGCGTGACTGTTCTTTGCTCGGCCACCATGAAGATGAACGTTCAGAAGCTTGGCGAGATCAGTCTCGAGGATGCGGTTCACATCACCACATCGGGAGAGGACCATGTCGAGGGAGAAGAGATCAAGTTCGAGGCGCCGGCACAACTGAAGCAGAATTACCTGATTGTACCAGCCAAGTTGCGGCTGGTGACGCTCATAGCACTGCTGAAGTCAACATTTTCACGGAAGGGGTCGGTGATGAAAGCCATCGTCTTCTTTTCCTGTGCCGATTCAGTCGACTATCACTTCGATCTCCTTCGTCAGCCGCCGAAGAAGGAGGAAAGCTCAGCCGATAACGCAACGTCGGCAACCGCAAATACCGTCGCGTCCTCGGCGTACATCACATCAGCGGCGAACACAAATATCGTCCTTCATAAACTGCACGGCTCTCTCCCTCAGCCAGTCCGTACAGCTACGTTGGCGTCTTACAGCAAATGTACAGACCCAACAGTACTGCTTACCACCGATATTGCGTCCCGTGGTCTCGATGTACCCTCCGTCGAGCTTGTAGTCGAATACGACCCCGCCTTCAGCGCAGACGACCACGTCCATCGTATCGGTCGTACAGCACGTGCCGGTAAGCCTGGTAAGGCGGTTCTCTTCCTTATGCCTGGCTGCGAAGAAGGCTACATCGACCTCCTCAAATCCAAGAATACTTCACCTCCCAAGCCTGAACTCTACGACACTATCCTGCACAAGGGCTTCACGACAGGCATGGAATTCCCTGTTGAAACGGACACCAAGCCCCAGCCCGCGACCGATAGAGGCTTCAGCAACCGTGCCGAGAATCTACAGCTTCACCTGGAACAGCGACTTCTCCTCGAATCGGCAACAAAACTCCTGGACGAGGCTCGCAAGGCCTTCCGCTCGCACATTAGGGCGTACGCGACCCACATCAAGGACGAGCGCGTCTACTTTGACATCAACGAGCTTCATCTCGGTCACATGGCAAAGGCGTATGGCCTGCGCGAAGCGCCATCAGGCATCGGACGCGGCGGCCACGACAGCAAGAAGGCGGTCATGAAGCAGAAGAACGCCGGCAAGAGAAGAGGAGACAGCAGGTCCTCGGGTGGAAACGCTATGGAGGATATCGATACTGGTGCTGAGCCGAGTGAGATGGAGAGGAAGATGAAGATGAAGATGAGGGCTGTGATGAATGCGGCCAGTGAATTCAACCTGGGTTGAAGGGTATATGTTGGTGTGGTGTGTATTTTGTCTGGGCTGGGTTACGGATGATAGATAAAATGGGGCATACTCAGCGTTTAAAATAGTCATATCCTGGATCGGGTACTTTCCTTTCGTATCAAGATGTCTTCTCTGCGATGCGTCTCGTTCTTTTGATGGTGATGGGTGTTGATGCTTTGACAGTTATGCAGAATGCGGGGCGCGCATTCGGAGATGGTTATGCATGCTCTTGCATAATTCCTAGTGCACATGCACCTCTAACAGTCTCACCTGGAAGGCGCGACGAGCTTCATTCAACCACATCGACCTTATTGGACCGCTCATTGCAGGCAGTCGTGATCAAACATCTCATGCAATCTCAGTTTATTCTGATGAAATCGACTTGAGAAATCCAGATTATGAGACTTTCCCGTCCACAGCCTCATCGCATCAGATCTTTCACACACTATCGAAGTCATGACGCGACAACTTCCCTGGGACCGTAATGCACTGGAACGGACGGCAACTCAAAAGGGAAAGACTGCATCGACACCTCGCAGAATCGCGACACCAAATCGGGCCGTGTCTCGAGCAACAACAGCTGTTGCGTCGCCGCTGGATCACTCGAATCATAAATCAGCCCGCTCAAATGGTTTCCTCAGAGGTATGAGTTGCGCCTGCTCACATCATTTCTCTCACTGACCTCTCATAGGCAGAAGCCCTTCAACTTCACCACCACCCGAACCTCTTCCAGAAATGTACTCATCCCCCTCTCACCCCAAAATCTGCGGATCACTGACAAGCATACAGATTCATGGTAGAAGGTCTCGAAAATGACGACAAGTATCGCATGGTCGAGGACGAGCTCGTCACAATCGCAGGTCACTTCACAGCACACCTCCACGCGGCAGAATACCAGCGCCTAAAAGCCCAAACACGCACCCAAAACGCAGAAACCATCAAAACCATTTCCCGCCCCGTCGTCGGGTCCCTCACCGAGCTCGCGCGCAAACGCCAGGAGGAGCTGCTCCGTAAGAAGAAGCAGCGCGAGGCGTTGCGCCGCGCAAAGAGGGATGCCGGCCGCGACGACGAGGACACTGGGGACGAGACGAGTGTGCCGTGGCGGGGCACATCGCTGCAGGGGCTCATGGATAGTCCCAAGAAGAAGGAGGTGCCGCTGATGGCGCTGACGAGGGCGGATTCGGGGGCGGTGAGGACGTCGGCTTCGGGGCTGTTTGGGGGCGTGGTGAGGTCTTCTCAGGGTAAGAGGTCGGTGGCACCGGCGAAGAGGAGGACGCCGGCGGATGAGGCGATGACGGAGGATGAGAGTGATGACCTCGGAGGACCCGTCAAAGCTCGGGTCAGGAGGGATATCGAACACACAAGACCGGCTTATCCCTCAAAAACTATGGCAAGGGTCTCGAACCGACCTAGCCATCAGCAACGTACGACGCATTCAAGCAGCACGCGAATATCAGAAGCGAGAGCGTCCACAAATGGTCGCGGAACCTTGGGAGCAGCGGCTCCGAAACCGATCTCATCCGCCAGAGCGGCTACGAACACACAACCCACGAACGATGAAGACGATGGCGATGACGACGATGATCTCTTTACTAGATTCAAGAACCGCAGAGCAAATTCGAGGCCTCAGCGGCGGGCTCCAGTTAAGAAGGAAAAACCAGACCCAAAGGAAGCCGGAGACATCATTCCCTCATTCATATGAATATCTCGTGGAAAGGAACTCAATCAGCTATCTTGAATTATGAGTCTTTGTCTAATCTTCAGGAACTGTCTCTTCAAAGCCATGAGCTTGACACCGCGATGAGCACATGCTGTTAAGCTTTCTTCTCGACCTTTCACGGTGATCTACCATGCTCAACCGGAGTCCTAGACTCAGCAACGTAGGAATAACCAAGTTGAAGAGTATGTCTACGAATCCCATGAGTTATTCATTCACTTTCCCTGAGAACGAGTTGGAATTCGCTTTGCATCTGGGCCCATAGGACCGAGAGGTTACCGTGGGATCGTTGTGGTGCATTCCATCAAGGTGGTCCTCTCTCTTGAAGTTGCAACTGATATTCATTCCAGTCTTTCCTGTTTACCCTATGGAACTTACCAACCCTTTGGAACCTTTCTCCGACGTACCCATCGACAGATACATGTTGAAAGATGATGCAACCCAATGACCCTTCAATTCCGTCAGAGCATCCACATCCACTTCATCAACGACCTTCTGGCCCTTCTGAAACCAGGCTGGGCACCCACAGAATCCTTTTGATATACGACAAGAAACGTTCGCCCAGTATGGATTCGACGGTGGGAGAGGAGGTTTACCTTGCCATGCAGGATGTCTTTTGCAAACACCACGCCGAGACCCGTGATAAGAAAGCCATCAAACGCAGAATCCACGCCTGCTTGGGCCCAGCGATCAACGCTCTGGACTTGAAATATACCCGGCCAGCTGTTGTCAGTACGTGCCAGGAGCTCCTTGAGAAGGGGATCTTCGAAAGCAGGTGGAAGGCCGAGCAGCAGTTTCCTCATTTATTCCAGTGTTCACCTTCGCCACAGGTAGCTACACCAGCGAATGCGCCAGAGAACCCTGAAGCTACGAGACAGGAGACAGATTGGAAGGAGCAGATCGTGACGCTCATAGCAAAGAGCAAGGCCAAAAGGACTTCTAGGTTGCAAGCTGCGGTTGTAGGTCCACCGCCCGAGTTTGAAGGAAATATGGTGGCCATTCCAGAGTCTTATGCTGCTGAGGCTACAGGGGAGGTGGGCGACGCGGCAAGCGACACCATGAGTGATGCGATGGGCAGCATCGCCACGACAAGCAGCGACACCGCCATCGCCGAGTCAACGGCAACGGCAACAGCGCAACAGCCACCTATAGAGACCGCCACTTTTCCCGGGCTGCGCACCGCCTTCCTATCATACGAAGCTCAACACGCTCTCTTCACAAAGATCCAAAACCTTCTAGAGAAAGCCTGCTTCGACTACGCGAAGCAGGCGCACCCCAAGATCCTGGAAGCAGGACAATGGGAGTCGCCCGAGTGTGTCGAACTCCAAAAGTGGATGTGGATCTTTAAGAACGAGGTGTTTGATACATTTCAGGCTGAGACGGTGCCCCTGCCGCATACTGGCTGGCACGCCTTCTTCGAATCGATCAAGCAGATTCGGCACAAGGCCGTCCATCGCGAGGTTCTGTGCGTCGCGGATGTGAAGGCGTACCTCGCTGACGCAGAGAGCCTCGCGAAGCTGCTGCGTCAGGACGAGTGTATGGCCAAGCTGGGCCTGCTGAGGGAGGAAATGGAGATGGTGCTGGCCGTTTCGGAGCGAAAGAAGGATGCGCTGGCGGTGAAGTATCAGGCCAAGTTTGAGAAGATTGAGGTGCGGCGGAAGGAGCTGGGTGAGATTGAGAGGCGGACGAAGGAGGAGATGGTACAGGAGCATCGGAGGATGCAGAGTGATCTCGGGTTTGGGTTCAAGCTTGCGGTTGCGGAGATGAAGGAGACGGAGGTCCCGGGGAAGGGAGGTGAAGTGGAAGGGGATAAAGAAGAAGGCGCGGGCTCTTGGGGACTTGCCGCTGGCCTCTGGAAACTGGTTTCTGGCTGGTAATCTAGGTACTTTGCGTCGCCACGGCGAAATGCGTTCAGACGTATGGTTTACCAGGTCCTTCAGGTGGCGTATAGCGATGGACGCAGCCGGCAGATGCTGGACCTTAAGACCCCGCAACGATGCCAGTCGACGATGTCTTGTTCCAAGGTCTAGCCATCGAGACCCGGAATATCTTGAAAGCACGGCATCAAGAGGCATCGATTATTAGGATCAAGAGAGAATATTGATTTGTCTCAAGCTAATTCCCGCCATGTGGGGCTTATTCTCTGCTGTATACCATCCCAACGACGAGCAATGATTGCCCTCTTTGCCGAACCCGTAGATAGTTGTGAACCTACGAGTCCGTAACTACAGATTAATCTAGTTGAAAACCATGCTGGGTTCGGTTTCCATGGGAGCCTCTCTGCGAGCCCTGCCACACTGGACGATGCTGTTTCACTGATCATCCCAATGAACCTGTGTGCGGCAGCCCCTTTTATATGGCCGATATCCCCGCTTGAGAGGTACTCGGGTAGCGGGTGAATTCCCCAAAATGCAACATCTTCGCCTTCAGTGGCCTCTAGAACACATACTACGCTCATCACCGTGAGCTTGTCGGCCGAAAATTGACTCGCCACGGAAGAGATGGAACAGGAGCTAACGTCGTCCGAAAGGAGACATCGAAGAGCAGGCTTTAAGGTTGGAAATCGCCGAGATTCTTCATTAGAGGTGTTGCATTTGCTACAGCTTACTTTCTCTATCGTACCAGATTAGCAATGGTGATGCTCGTCCTCGGATTCCTCCACAGTCGCGATGACCCGTTCAGCCACAACGGCGCGGGCGGGAAGCACGCGAGCGCTCAGCTTCTTGATCAGGTTGGTTCCGTCGAGGGCTAAGGCAGACAGGACATGAGCAGTAGTCTATCCATGAAAGTCAGCACTCAAATACTTAAATAAACCTCGCATAATAACTTGAATGACTTGCCTTCGCGTTGACCGTGAGCTGGTCCAGGTCCGGGTTGTTGATGTTGTCGCACGGCTGGTGATAGCAGGGATCCTGCGCAGAGCCCGTTCCCGTGTGAAGGCCACCGATAGGCTTGCCCAAGACCTGCCAGAAGG
The DNA here is from genome assembly GCF_027942845.1 of Colletotrichum fioriniae. Lineage (NCBI taxonomy): Eukaryota > Fungi > Ascomycota > Sordariomycetes > Glomerellales > Glomerellaceae > Colletotrichum > Colletotrichum fioriniae. The sequence continues at coordinate 2,408,343 of NW_027076842.1, forward strand.
AGGCATAATCACTGCCGTTGGTGAACCTCGCGGCAGTCACATTGATGCCCTTGGCGACAAAGTCGGCGGTGAAGAGCTCCTGGATGACGTCGGAGCCGGGCGGGGCAGGGACGCCGTAAGACGCGCCGTCGCCGTCAAAGACGCCGTAGTAGCCCTTTGCGACCATGTCGAAGTTGAGGTAGGCCAGGATGTTGTCGCGCTCTTGCGTGGCGAGGTTGTTGACGTAGTAGCGGGATCCGATGAGGCCCTTTTCTTCGGCGCCCCACCACGCGAAGCGGATTTTGTTGTTGGTGGTGTATTTTGTGAGGGCCAGAAAGAGCTCGAGGAGGAGTGAGGTTCCGGAACCTGATAATTATGAGTCCTTGAAAACTTTGTGAACGAGTTCACTGGAAGACAGAGTCTCTTACCGTTGTCGTTGATACCTGGACCCCATGCAACGCTATCCAGATGGGCACCGAGCTAGAAACTCGTTAGAAGTCTACCTGGTACTATCCAGGGCGCGCATGACTTACGACAATCACGTTGTTCTCATCACCACCCTCCGTCTCAGCAAACACGTTCTGCGTGACGCGGCTATCGACAACCTCAGCCTCCCAGAAGAAAGCCGTCAGTACCTCCCCAGCAGCCAACCGAGCCTGGAGCGGAACGCCAATGTGCTGGTTGACGAAGCCCGTAGGGACAAACGTTCCATCATCAGCCGGACCAAGGTTCCCAGCCGTAAGATTCAGCGCAATATCATTAACAACAATAACGGCAGTCGCACCCGCTGCAGCAGCGGGCTTCATCACACCAGCGTGGAACCCATCCCGGTACCCGGGACACACCGACTCCGTCACAATCACAATCTTGCCGTTGACGTCGAGGTTCTCGTAGGAAGCGGCCTCGCAGGCGGCGGTGCCCTCTGGCCCCGCGACGAGCTGCGCAGTGATGCCCTCGGCGGGCGTGTCGGGGGACCCGTAGAGCCCGTAGATGGTCAGCTTCTCGTCGTTGACGGTGAGGTTGGCGCGGAGCTCGGTGCTGTAGGTGGCGGAGAAGTCCTGTTTCCAGACTTTGGCGCCGGCGGCGCTGGAGATGCGGTTGAACACGTAGTCGACGGAGGCGGCGTAGCCTGGGAGGCCGAAGGCGCGGTTGCCGCCGTTTGCTGTTGCGATGTCGCTCAGTTGGACCAGGTTGGCTTGCAGGCTGTGTTCATGTTAGGAATGATTTTCGTGTGGACGAGGGGAAAGTTGGGCAAAAAGGCGTACTTCTCCTTGGTGATCTGCTCTTGAAAGCTGGCGGAGTCGACCAGAGGCTTTGTGGTCTGCCTCTCCTGGACTGCGGCGCTGACGCCAAGAGTCGCCCAGGATGCGAGAACGGTTGTCGTAGCCAAGAACTTCATCGTGGCGGGTTGTCCTATCTTGTCAAGATGGCGACAAAGTCCGAGAAACAAGACACCAAAACTCAGACTAGAGTCGCGGGACGAACCGCACCTTAAGTCATCGTCGTGGCGCCGCCACCGTCTCGCTTTCGTGTTGTGCGATGCTGCTTGAATGGCATGATGGCGCACCTCTGCGGGTACCCCTGAAGCGGTCGAGATGGAGGATGAGGAAGGTCGCAATGGGAAACCGGGCACTCTAAACCCAATCTTTATCGCATCCCGAGGAACTCATCCACAACTCTTCAATGCCAAGATATTGTTTGCGACCATGTAATCAGCGAATCTCGTAAATGCAGTATGGGCTTTGAGATCCATTCAAGGTAAGTGCAAAGATAGATGAATTGATGCAGTCGTATTATCGTTCTTCAATGATGCGAGTTCAGCTTACCTTTGCCAAGCTTTCAGTCTGTGCCATTCTGCCTTGTGTGAACGGGATCGACAGTGTAACGTCCCGGCAATGCAAGGCAATGCAACGCTTGATTTCACGTCTGGTTAGTGGGCACAACAATTGGGCTGATGCGAATCTGAATTGAGGATCCCAGGAGTTAGAGCGACTTGTAGAGTGCATCATGAAATGACTGCAATTAGGTTCCTGTACCTGAATTATAAATCAGCAGGGCAGCACTTGGAACCTCAAAACCAAAGTCTGCTGCAATGATTGAATTGACTGTTTCCAAAAAGGAGTGTCCTTCGTAACTGAAGCAACTCGTTTGCGGCATTCTCATCCCACTCGGCATCTTTTTACTGCGAGACAATACCCTGAGGCTAGACGAATGCAGCAGTTGGAGTTGCTGGTATTTCAAATCAACTCAGTTGCCCGGTTGTCCTGGATTGCAACTCAGTTGAGCTCAACCGTCAACATGGCATTGATTGATATCAGCGTGAGCGACTCAACATTGACCAAAAGTTGAACAAAGAGGCAATTTCTGCTCACCGAATAACGGCGGTTCCACGAGCTTAAGTGCCGCGTCGGGATTCCCGTTGCCCTGAATGCGGGCTCCGAGCTTCGTTGATCCATGTTCACCGCGAGACAAACCAGCCACACTCAATCCGACACTTCCGCCAGTCTATTTTGGTCGCCGTCAACATACTGCGCAATAAGAGCCTCCAACCCGAAGCGCATTGGGCCAATGTCAATGGTCATCCAATGCCAGCTCCTTGCCGTGGTTGTTCCTTGTAAACCATCACCTAAAGAGAACCACTTCAACGAGTCATTCCAGGAACCATTCTCTGTGATTCTCAAAGGGTAAACGATTCGACTTCATGATTGTTTTCGTCTTTGTCGCTTCGTCGCGGCCGGAGCCCGACAATATCCACTTGCCGGGCGATCAGAAGGAGTTCTCAGCTGCTCGTCTCGTCTGTCAGAACCTGCAAGGCCTTGTTTGACAGCGCTAAGTTCCAACACAGAGGAGAACATGACGTTACTATGGCAGATAGACCGGGGCTGCGACAGTTGGGATCCCTGGACCTTGGTGGATCAGGGCTTATCGTTGACTCGTATTTGCCCGTAACGGACGGCCTCCGGAATGCCACCCACCGGCTCGCCGGCTCTGGGGCATCTCATCTATCTCCAGCCTTAACCGCAAGGGGTAGGAGTCCATTGCGACAGACGGACTTATTAAAAACAGCTTGGTAGCCGATGTCGCGTACGTTCAATTCGCCTATTGACATTTGCTTCTCCTCGCTATTCTCTCACCAAAAACGAAACGGCCCGCTGCAGGCCCATAGATCAAGCTCACGATGGTCTCATCCCTCTCGGCGGCTCTCGCCCTCCTCTCCGCTACGCTGCCATTGACCTCGGGTACCGCGATCGTCACCCCGCGCCAGGCCACAGGCGACGCAAACTGCCAGAGCGTGCACATCTTCCTCGCGCGCGGGAACAACGAGCCCTACCCAGGACGCCAGGGCAAGCTCGTCACCGCCATCTGCGACGGGCTCGACAGCTGCGACTACGAGGACATTCAGTTCTATAACCCGCTCGAGGCGCCGTACTGCCAGTCCATCGAAGAAGGCGCCGCCAATGGCACCGCGCAGATCACGGCGTACAACAAGCGCTGTCCGGACGCGAAGCTCGTCGTGAGCGGGTATTCCCAGGGCGGCCATGTTGTTGGTGATGTTTTGGGTGGTGGAGGTGGCACGTTCTTCCAGGGTTGTCAGCAGAAAGCGAATGCTGGGCTAGATGCCACCAAGGCGCCCGGCAACAAACGTAAGTTTGCATGTGTCGCAACTTGTGAGGACGGGGAGTTGCTAATACCGGACCTTTCGCAGTTGCTGCTGTGCTCATCTTTGGCGATACAAGACATACGGCCAGTCAACCGTACAACTATCTCTCGGGAGCTCCGGACAACGGGCTCTTCCCACGACCGGAGAACCAGCTTGCCGGCATGCGGGCCTTTTCCAGCGTGATGCGCTCGTACTGTGTCGAATCCGATCCGATCTGCGCCGGAGGAGACACCGCGGCCAACCACCTCAATTACTTTGATGTCTACTCCAGCGACGCGGGTAAATGGGTGCAGGAGATGGTTGGCAAGGCAGACACGACGACGTCGTCATCGTCCTCGAAGACCAGTGCAACGTCGACCTCGTCAACACCAGCGAGCTCGAGCTCATCGGCGAGCGCGACGCCTACTGCAGCATCATCGGCTGTAGGAGGATCAACCACGGCAGCCCCGACATCTGCTGATGCTGCATCTGCATCCTCTCCTACTCCGACATCCCAGAACGCGGCTGGGGCTCTTACATGGAATGTGGCATCGCTCGGCGTCACTGTCCTTGCCTTGGTGGTGGTTGCCGGCCCTGTTTAAATCACCGCGACGATTGGTGCATTGTCTTTAAGCGAGTCATATTCAGGAAGAGGAAGCATTTACGCGAGTACATGAATACATGATCCAGGCATACGCAAATTAGATTCAACATACCTCCAGTACATAATACCTCAAGCAGTTGGATTGAGACATAAACTAAACATATAGAAGGCATACATGCTAATGTTCCTATTGAAAGCTGAGAGTTTCGATTGCTTGGTGACAATATTCTTCTTCGGCGATACAACCTTGAATACAAGTTTGACGCGTCTAGGCTTTGATTGAAGCAGTGAACACAGAAGTGCCACCTATGAACGACCGTTAGCTAGATTCTGATCTGTATGCTCACTCACAAGCGAGACCAGTGGCTGCATCAGCATCATATCGACTGATCGGTAAAGTCACACTAATCTGTCACATTTCAGGGCTTACATCCACTTCAAATCCCGTGAATTACAAGCAAGCGAGCAACTTCTTTCCTCGAACTGAATATGAGGGTGTTCTTGGATAGAATGGTTTGAGTTTCGTAAATCATGAACCGCAGGTTGATATCTCTCATTATGCAGTTGCCTGTCTTTGGCGTCTATTTGTGGGGTTACTTGTAACTTGAGGCAGAAACACTACGCCCTTGCTATTGGACTGACAGACGGACGCCCTTCCCGTTACACGAATTGTCCACCCAATGTCTTCGACTTGTCACGGCAAACGCCCTTAAAACCACATTATTAAAGATGCATTTTTTTGTGTAGAAGGGTCTTTCTCCTGCTTTTCGATAAGAACTCCAATTGTTCCACCCAGCAACACTTCATTACCAACATTTCGACATCGAACCACTTCTAATCTTCCGTTCACAACCCCGCACACAATCAACATGGCCGAGATGAACGACCTTATCTCCGTAACTTTCCGCCCTGCAACTCAAGACGACGCTCTCCAAGTAGCGCAACTCGTAGAGGCCGCATTCCGCGCCGAAGACAGCCGAGCAGATTGGACGGCCGACATGGAACTCGGCAGATCGTTCCGCTACTCAGCCGATGAGGCTCTCGCCACCATCAACAACGCGGATGCAGTAGTCCTCATGGGCTTTGACTTCCACGGCGTCCTCGCGACCACGGTCCAAGTTGTCGTCAACCGCGAAACCCAAATGGCCCGTATTGCCATGCTTTCTGTGAATCCTCAGCTGCAGCGCAGCCTCATCGGGCGCCAGGCTCTTGGCTCTGCCGAGGAGTACGCTTGGCAGAATTACGACATCAAGAGGTTTGGGTTAAATGCACTTTCATCTCGCGAGAAGTTGCTTGCGTGGTACGAGCGCCGTGGGTACAGAAGGACAGGTGAAATATCGCCGTTTCCTGTTGATCGGTTTCCTCATCTAGATCTTCCGAAAGATTTGTGCTTCGTTGAGCTAGAGAAGGATGCCACACCTGTTGTGGTTTGATCACGAATTTCCCAAGGAGGTCACAGAAATGAACTCAAGGTCACATTGTTTTGTGATACCTGCAGCAGAAGGGCCTCTACCGTAGAGGCTCCTCAGGATCTAGACGTACCAGCAACGACAGACTTAGGAATGCTAGGTCAGCATAGCTTTGAGGTGTTTCTAAGATCTCGCTAACGTTTTAAAGATCTTTCTTTGTCAATTCTCGAGAAGGTTTTCAGGTACAAAAAGGCCGTTACATCCTCAACTTTTATTCCTACGACTATCACACCCAGTCCTAGTACTCTTACCGGATGCTTCTTTGGTACTTTCTCTGATGAAAATACCTCTGGAAGCCTACACAGGAAAATATCAATAAGGCTGTTTATGATGGTAAGAGCTTGCTTATATGTCGATCGGCATGAGCAGTCAGGTGGTCAAAGAGCTTCTTTTGATGCGATAGGGGCGCGGGTTTCCTCTTCTAAGCCAGTCATTTCTGTAGACCAAAACGATCCTATCAATTACATTAAGATTTAACTCGTTCAGAGAGTGATACCTTCAGACGTAGCCACTTACGATCGCAACCTGGAATACCTACCTAGACAACGAAGTCCGACGTGCTGCATGCTTGAATTAGTGAAGTGATTAATCTCAATTTGAGGGGAGAACATATTATTCTGTTGACTAGAGTTTCTAAAAGTACAGAGTGGCGAGTCCATCTCTCAGCACTACTTGCACTCGTTTAAGTGCACTTCAAATTCTTGACTCGCAGCTGGCCAACACCGGGACCTACGTTCCCAATATTGCACAACGCCTCCCTCTTACCCTCCAAGACAAAGTCTAGTGTCCGCCGCAAGAGCTCAATCTCAATCTTGGCCAACACATCGCCATCTATGGTGCCCAAAACTTGCTTGATGAGACCAGAATACTCTGCGGGCAAGGCCTTGACGGCCGGAAGTTGCGGAGCGTCAAAGAAAGACATGTGGGTTGTTCCGTTGACGATTGACATCAAGGACGGACCGCGCAGATTAGCCCAGGTCTCATTCCAGCCGGAAATATAGTCAAATGTTGTCGGTGTGCTGACAAGCACTAGGGGTTTGTCGGTGCCTTTGGTCTGGACTGGTCCGACCATCTGACCGTCAAAGTTTAGGCCGCCGAGGACGCGGTCATCAGCATAGAGAGATGAAGCTACCGTGGCGCCCCCGAAGGAATGACCTGCGACGAAGATCTTCTCCGGCTTGATGGAGGCCTGTGTTCCAGCGAGTAGCGGTGTAGCTACTGAAGGGTCTAAAAGCTGGTCGATTATGAAGGAAACATCTTTCTGACGACTCTGCGGGATCGCGATATTTAGGGTCTTCGTATCAACACAGCTTGTTTCTCCAGTGGCAGACTCACCTCAAGAAGGCTCTCAACGTAAGCCATGTCGTTATTCGTTGCGTTCTCCGCAAATCTGATGCTTCCATCAGGGAACTCGACGATCGCAGCATCATATGTATGGTCCAGAGTGACGACGATGTACCCATAACTGGCAAAAGACCGCGCAAGCACACCATGCGCAAGTCTTGAGCTAGCTCGCCCATGTGAGAAGAGGAAGAGAGGGTGCTTCTCACCTTTTCCGGGCTCGGCGCAAGCTGTGTCGATGTTGCAGAATTCGAGCTCCATTCCGGAGAAGATTGTGTCCGGCAGCCCAAACAGGGTCGCGGCTCCTTGGCCTAGGGCGACTGCTGTGGTATGCGGCATATAGGGGACGGTTTCGACAGAACATTTGACTTCCTTCTTCAGGGGAACGTGGACGGAGACCATAACCCTTCGCTTCTCAGGTTGGTCTTGAGGGGCGTGAGGGTCCCATCGTGCTGCGTCTTCGAACGCTTTCACCCGCAAGGCGACGGGGTATGGCCCAGGAGGCCCTGGTATGATGGTTGCTGCGGCCATTAAAGCTAATGTAGAAAAGATCAAAATCAACATGCTCCTGCCCCAGGTAGAGATTCTTACAAGTGCATGGTGCTCAATATAAGGTACTGACAACCGTCCAGATATACACATAATCCTGGCTATGTATTGACTCTTAGGTCGTTTGAACCGCAGATGGATTGCTGACATCGGCATTTGTGCACATGACCTCTAAAGTCATTCCTCTTTGCTGACTGTATGTTGATCTCTACAAGGGGTGAACCAAAGTCCCTCTCATGTATGCAGCCGCCCGGCATGGAGCCCTTCTTGTCGCAGGCTGTGCCATGCCCAAAAACCAAACGACCTTTTCCGTCTGGCGCTGTCTGGCGCCGGAATCTTCGGTAGGGTAAGTGACATTCACATAGAATCGTTTCTTATTCAATCTTGGCCTCGTCGCGGACTGATTACTCCCGGGCTTACAAGCACTCTTGTCCCGACGGCACAACAGCGCCATTTATGAGTCAAGCCGGTAGGCTGATCGAGTAATCAAGGAACCGAAATTAGGCATATTTGGCAAACTCATGTGTCCAGATACTAATGACACCGTTGAATTCAGGTGAGTTTCGACATCGACTACCTCAAGAAGGCCTTCCGCTTTTGCTCAAACATCAATGTTATTCTATTTATTCTCATCTACCTTAGACATGTACCCTGATAAGGGGCAATAGCGCACTAGTCTACTAATATCTAAGTATCAGTATCAAGTTCAAAGAAACCTTGTCTAGAATTTTATTTGATGTAATAATTACTTAAAAGAAGTTTAGTATTATAGAGAATATAAGATTAGCTCTAGCTACCCTAGAGACTTGATCGATCCTAGGCCATGTCGGGACGATGGTGTACTCTAATTGTACCTTCCTTTCTACTAGTAGATTCGCAAGATTGAGTTTCCGTTCATAACAGCAGCGCGCCCGGGGAAGGGGCGGGGGAGAGCAAACGATGACGGTCCTCTGACGGCGGCACCAGTTTTTATAACAAAATCTGGTTTAGCCCACGAGTGCCTGCTGTCATGGAAGGGGTCCCTTGTGGTGTATTACTCCGCACAAAACCTGGAAACTTCCAATTGGCTGCAACGCCCGGCGTTGGACGCCGTTCATACGCACAATGACCTGACATGATCGCCACTGCTGAACCTAGCCGCCTATCTGTATCATGCTCGTTGGTCTGCTATCTTTTTAGCAGCGACTTGTCTCAATGAGTGCAAGTTCTTTTCCGAGCTACCTAGCCAAACACACTACTCAATTGTCAAAATTTCTCAACTACGTGAGATTCGGCAACCACAAGACTACAACCACGTCCACCTTACGTCTATCATACCTATCACCTCGTGTCATTGCAGCCGAAGAAACAACCGCATCGCGCATTTCCTGTGTCAAAATCTAACGAGCAATGACCAAGTTACTAATAAAAAACGTGCGTGTTTTTGACAGCAACATTGTTCAAGCTGCTAGGAGTGTAGTGTTTACCAGGTCGGCCGGCAACATTGACGACATGATGGCAGATGATTCCGATATCGAAACTTCAGATCATGTTATCGACGGCCACGGCTGCACATTGATTCCGGGGCTCATCGACGTCAACGTGAATATCAAGGGCACGAACGCAGCGCTAGGCATATTCGCTAGTTATGGTGTGACCACTGTCATCGATCTCAGCAGCAGTACTGAGCAGTGCCAGTCACTGCGCGTGTTTGCCGCTGGCAAGATAGGGCTGGCGTCTTTCCTCACTTCCGGCACAGAAGCGGCACCGACGACCATGAGCGAAGATCGTCTGCAGGTGTACAACGACCCGGCTATTATTGTGATTCGCACGCGCGAAGATGCAGAGGCTTTTGTCTCGGGGAAATTGAGCGGCCCAGACAGCGCAGACTTTGTTAAAGTCGTCGTTGGCCTACAATTACATACCGATGAAGTTCTCAAAACCATCGTGGATCTCGCCCATGTGCACGAAAAGTTGACGGTGGCACGCACCATGGGCAAAGCGTCTTATGAACGTGCTATGAGGGCTGGCTTCGACGTCTTCGTTCATGCGCCTCTGGACGCACCAATAGATGAACTAATAGCCCAGGAAATGGCTGCAAAGAGCAAGATTTTCATCCCAACGCTTGCCATGATGAAGAACCAGGCGGCATCAGAACGAGCATCCTCTAGCACTACCACAGACAACGTCGACCGAAGCACATCGTCAAACATCGTTTCAGAAGCGCAAGATACAGAGATGGGAAATGTTGTGCCAGGTGCAACAGTTGGAACCAACTATGCGAACGCGACAGAAAGCGTGCGGACCCTCCACAAAGCCGGCGTCACGATTTGCGCGGGTACGACGGCGAATCTGAAACCAGGAACTCAGATGCCATTTGGCGAGAGTCTACACGAGGAACTGCGCTTGCTTGTTGACGCTGGTATGCCAAATCTGGATGTTTTGCGCTCAGCGACTTGTGTTGCCTCTAAGGCATTTGACCTCGGCGATCGAGGGGCTCTTCGAGGCGGTCTTAGAGCCGATCTCGTGCTCGTCCATGGCAACCCGTTGGAGGACATCAGCGCCACACGGAATGTCAAAGGAATATGGATTAAGGGCGAATACATCAGTCCACACTACGCCTCGGCAGACTCGTTAGAAGTACAGCCAGACAACAATGGCTTACGGGTTCCGGTCTAGTTTGATCGATGGAGCGTGGCATCTAGATTGTCTTTTACACAGCAAGACTAATTCATGTTGAGCAGTACTTGTAGTGGATGAGTGGAACATTTACTTTGCTACGGTCAGCCGACTGGTCACAGCTCATCCACCTACTGTACAGAAAAGAACCAAAGTCATATCCAACTTTAGCCAGCCGCATGTTAGAATCCAACACGATCATGGGATCAGTCAGTACATTTAAAATGAGTGCCTAATAACCGTCTGTCGACTTTGAGCCCCGCATAAACCTGATAGAGAGGTACAACGCACGTAAATGGCCCGATACGGTCAGTCGAGAGCGTTATCATTGAAAATTGAAAACCCCTATTCTTCATCTCGAAACCGCAGCGCTCTGCACCGTAATATGCGTCAGTCAACACCAACAATCTTGTCTTGAAACTTGACCGTGAAAGTCTCAGTTTGGGAATCTACCACCCGGTCTTTTCCGTCATCGAACACCCTCACCCCGTGGATCGTAATTACAGGCCCAGTTTCCCCCCTCACCGACTGCCTGCCAAACACAGGGATTATCCTCTTTGATAATTTTGCCTGTTTCTCAATGTTGATGAGTATTGCCTGTGCGCGATCCGATACTCCGGCATTGGACATCTCATTGATTATGCAGCAAGCTTTGCCGATGATATCTCGTACGGTGAGTGTCGCATTGCCCAAATCGAGGAGAGGCATGAGTTCGTGCACCGTAAAGGAGCAGTACTCGGCTGCCCAGTACTCATGCCTAATCTTATGTATGCCACGATAGGTCCAAAGGCTGGCCATCATGGAGCTCGCATGGCCAATTTGGAGGGAAGCGGCGTCGTGACCGTCAAAGACATCAGTGTCCGCATTTTTCAAATAACTGGACAGGATTCGAAGTGCAATAAAGTCGTAGCTGGCCCTGAGAAGACACTGTCATCAGAGGTGGGGTTCACATCATCTCTTGGAGGGGAGAGGCGGCATAAGAGATGGAAGCAAAGATATCACTTACTGAAGCAACAGAACAGATGAAGAAACACTTCTGTCCGCCACAAGATGATCGGTAAAGGAAAGTTGCCAACAAAAAAGCTTTTTATAAAGCGCCTTGGAACGACGATCATCCAGGCCGTTGCAGGCGGACTCAGTCACAAATTGGGCAGCGATCTCGCAAAGGGCACATTCAGCAACGAAAGCCTCCGAGTATGGAGGATCTGTGCCTGGATATAACGTTAGACTCTGCCCCCTGAAATAGATTTGGCTGCTGAAGCTTTGAGATGTGTTACTGATAAGAGGCCTCGGGACTAGCATCTCGGGCGAGGCGACTACGGATGCTTTGCTGGAAAGAGCATATTAGCCACTCAATAGTGCCGCATTGGAGAGACGCAGAAGGTACTCACGAAAAAAAGCAGTAAAATCCCCAACTTATGTGAGAAACTGCCTGGCACATCTTCGCGGGAGCACCGTCGTCCTTCCTCGAGGATGCGACCAGCCTGGAGCCTATGCCACCTAGATCAACAGAAACCCAATTTTGTCTCAACAGGCTCTGCAGGCTTGCACATTGTCGTCGTGCGTGGTGGGATCCATCATTGCTGGCAAAAGTCCACAGGACAGCAGCGGCTTGTAGTAAAGTCAAAGAGCTCACAGCCCACTCCGATTCTAGAAGCTGGAATGCGTGATTGGCAAATTGATGACCAAGCGCTATGGTATCTACAGAGTTTGCTTCAGAGATGTTTCTTGTCGCATGGAGCTTTCATTATAGTCGTTTTGTTACCACTTCAATCTGATGGAACAACAATACGAGGAACATGAAATGTCATACGTACTGAGGCCACAGCCAGGATGGCATTGACAAGTAATGGCGAGCAGAAGTGGCCGTATTCACTATATGAAGTTTCGGATTCGGTACCTGTCAGGGAGGAGAGAAAAAGGTCTCTATCTATGAGATGCGACAGCGTCGTGTCCCAAATCCAGAATGAGTTGACAAGATGTGTCAAGGCCTTGTCGTCTTGAGAGATCTTGGTCCAGCGCGATACGGGCATGATCTCATCAAGAGGGCTGACAACCTCATCTCTTACACTTGGGGGAGAGCTGTGACGACAAAGGAATCAGTTTTCTGAAGAACACAAGACAGGGCTCCAGAAGGGACATGCGTTATTGTAAATGACCCTCTTGCCGAAGTCCCCTTTTGATTCAGAGGGACCCGAGATCCTGGGCCTACAATGGGTATATCACTCTGAGTCAGTGACAAGATCAATCCTCAAGTAAAACAACGAAACACTGACTGGAACACCCAAAGCTGATTGGGAGGAGAAGGCTAGCGTCGGCTATTGACTGAACAGCTTCTTCAAGATCATCGGACCCCCGCAGCTGCTTCACAATGCCATCCACCGTCTGGTCGTGGCTTGTTCGAAGTAGCTCAAGAACTTGTTGACCCTTTGCATGCGCTACTGAAACACTACTGAGTTTTTGTTTCTGGGCTTCCCTCGGGGTGATCCCTTCGGCAAAGGGGTAGACGCAGGGCGTATTGATCGAGACGCAACCATGGCAGGTCGGCCGGGCTCCATCACACTATCAGTATGACAGCAGCAGTCAGCATTGCCAGGACATTTGCCATGACCACAGAACGAAACTACGAAGGATATTGGAAAGAGGTGTGAATAACCTTGACTTTTCGGCTTCGGCAGTCTGGATAATGGGTCAGATAATTTTACGGAACCATCACAAAAAAATGGAAGAAATATACTGGCGCAGGCTGACAAGACTTGTGTTCTCTTCCGCTTGGACACCACGGCATGGGGGAGGTGGGGCGGGACAGTTGAGGCCAGAGGCAACAATTGCCTATAGGCTGGCTTATCCGACATCTGTTGGCTCCACAAAAGGGCACGAAGCTAGCTGGTTGGGCTGAAAGCGAAATAGGTCAAATTAGTGAAATGGTGCAAACGTGCGGTGTAGAATGATAGAGTAGTTTAGGATGCAACTTATGGATTGAATGACCTTATACTAATCTATTTAGTATGATCTGACTTTTGACCGCATCCTTTCCTTCATGATATGTCATACCCCGCTTTCTTTACACACTCCTCCCATGTGCCTCTGACGTATTATTTACGTGCCTCTACCCCATCCCAATTTTGTTCTGGTTGGCGGGCTTATGACACCAGGTCGATGTATTTGATGATTGACACTCACCTTTTCGCAGCCAAGTTTAACGAGCTTTGTGGAGTAGGCCTCACGCGTCTGGATACAATTTGGTGTGTTGATCTCTTGGCTTAAACCAGGTGGTCTCGGTAGTTTTTTTACACGAAGGCCCTTTTTGACATCAGCGGTTCATTGGAGCTTCTTGTTAAGGATTGTGAGGATTTTTGCCAAGCGTAATGCTTCTCTCAGCCAAGAGAACATGGAAGTCTCATTCGGTATCGTAATTTCCCCCATATCCTTCCGGAGATCTTCTGCCTCGAGAACATGCTGAGTGTTTTTACTCATGGCCGGCTATTGCAAGTCTTGTACTGGAATGAATGTATGTATAAAGTTTTTGTAATGGTGACTTCGATCCTTTCTATTACGAGGTTACACATATGCCAGGCCGATTCGATACAATAAACTTAGCCAAAGCGATATCTAAGCACGCAAGTAGCCAGTTTCCATTTTAGGAACTTTCTCCAGAATCAATTTAGCTAGAGAAAATTCAACGCATCATAAAGTTTATTACCAGTCTATCTTCCTTTTTACAGTACTTGATAGTTTATTTTATTACTTTAGTAAGGACGTTTGTGTGAGAGCATGGGGTTATTCGGCCTGTGGCGTCGATATCGTTTAAGAACCTGTCGGTTCTCAGCTTTCGGCTTAGAGCATGTCGATTCTGCCTCCGAAGATCTCGGTTCTGACTCTGGGTATGTCGACCCGCATTCAGAATCATAGTACACCGCCTCAGAGCATACCGACTCAGAAGGTGATGCGGCCCGTCTCCCAGAATAAGCCGAGGAGTTCTTGTTGGTGGATGCAGTATCTCTGAGGAAGAGAACGAGGAAAGCAACGGCGATGCACCATTTTGCTGTAGAGTGGAGAGCGGAATCCATGAATGCGGCCTTCTACCATCAAGCTTGTTCTTGCAGATTGTTTTCATTGTTCCGAAAGGGAATATCCCAAGAACCAGAGAGGAGATCCAAAGTAAACAGGCCCTGTCCATATTTATAGCTTAATTTACCGGTACCTGGATAGGTGGAGAGATGCCTTATATGGTCAGCTAAGGTGAAGGCGCAATTCGAGAACTTGAAAAGAGCCAGGAAGGTGCAAGGAACGCCTCTTTAAGCTTCCAAATAGAAGATCCGTGCCACGTCAGACTGAGAAGCAATGGATACGCACCCTGCTTGGACCTCCTCGTGTGATCCGACAACAGCACCGTAGATAGTTTATTTACTAGTAATTGATTACTTTGGCGATGAGTACATACAATCTTGGACGTGATACGAAACGTAGTCAGGTGGTCACTGTGGACATAGACAGAAACGTTGGTGATCGTCAAACGTAAATACATGTTCCTATCTGCAGGTACTAGACTACACTAGGCTATCTCAAAGCACGAAGGCTAGAGACGGTCTCATTTCCTCGTAATCGACATTGCTTTTTGAGCGATTTCATTCTAACCATCTAAAGGCGGCTCGGCACACTACCGGACTGCTTCTTAAGATCAAAGCGGTCCAGGTTCATGACCTTGTCCCAAACGGTCACGAAGTCCTTGACGAACTTCTGGCCGGCATCAGCCTGGGCGTAGATCTCCGCAACAGCGCGGAGCTCAGCGTGAGAGCCAAAGACAAGGTCGACACGGCTGGCAGTGTACTTCTTGGAGCCTGACTTGCGATCGAAGCCCTCGTAGACATCTTGATTGTTGGTGGCCTTCCACTCGTTGCCCATGTCGAGCAAGTTGACGAAGAAGTCATTGGTCAAGGCGCCGGGGCGGTTGGTGAATACACCAGTTGACGAGCCATCAAAGTTGGTGTTCAGCACACGCAGGCCACCAACGAGAACGGTGAGCTCAGGAGCGGTGAGCGTTAGTAGGTGTGCCTTGTCGACAAGGTAGTGCTCGGTCTTCGCACGGTTGCTGGACTTGCCGTAGTTGCGGAATCCATCGGCGTAGGGCTGAAGGTGGTCAACAGACTCAACGTCGGTCTGCTCCTGGGTAGCATCGCCACGACCAGGGGTGAAGGGCACGTTAATGTCGACGCCCGCATTCTTGGCTGCCTGCTCGACACCAGCAGCACCGGCGAGGACAATGAGATCAGCCAAAGAGATCTTCTTGCCCGAACCGTTGAACTTCTGCTGCACACCCTCGAGGGCCTTGAGAACCTCGGCGAGCTGCTTGGGGTTGTTGACCTCCCAGTCCTTCTGGGGCGCCAAGCGAATACGGGCGCCGTTGGCACCACCACGCTTGTCGCTTCCACGGAAGGTAGAGGCTGAAGCCCAAGCAGTGGAGATGAGCTTGGAGGCATCAATGCCAGTGGCGAGAACCTCCTTCTTGAGGGCAGCAACGTCCTGCTCGCTGACGAGGGGCGAGCTGGGAGCAGGGATGGGGTCCTGCCAGATGAAATCCTCAGAGGGAACCTCGGGTCCAACATAGCGGGAGCGCGGGCCCATGTCACGGTGGGTGAGCTTGAACCAGGCCTTGGCGAATGCATCGGCGAACTGATCCGGGTTTTCGAGGAAGCGTCTCGAGATCTTCTCATATTCGGGGTCGAAGCGCAGCGACAAGTCGGTCGTCAACATGGTGGGAAGCTGCTTCTTGCTGGAGTCGAAGGCATGGGGGATGATGGGCTCGGCGTTCTTTGCCACCCACTGGTTAGCACCAGCGGGACTCTTGGTGAGCTCCCAGTCAAATTTGAATAGGTACTCGAAGTACTTGTTGCTCCACTTGGTGGGAGTAGCAGTCCAAGTAACCTCCAGACCACTGGTGATGGTATCCGCGCCCTTGCCGGTACCGTGCTTGTTGGCCCAGCCAAAGCCCTGAGCCTCGAGACCAGAGGCCTCGGGCTCGGCACCAACGTTGCTGTCGGGAGCAGCACCGTGGGTCTTGCCGAAAGTGTGACCACCAGCGATGAGAGCCACCGTCTCCTCGTCATTCATAGCCATGCGTCCGAAAGTGACGCGAATGTCTCTAGCAGCGGCGACTGGGTCGGGGTTGCCGTCGGGACCCTCAGGGTTCACATAAATGAGACCCATATGGGCGGCACCAAGTGGTGACTCCAGGTCGCGGGTGTGAATGTCTGACTTGCTCTTGGTGTCCTGAGAGCCGTCGAGGACGCCCGGCTCGGCCTTCCCTTCGTGACCGTGGGAGTAGCGGACGTCGTTGCCAAGCCATGTGGTCTCGCCGCCCCAGTAAACGGACTCATCAGCCTCCCAGGTGTCGGGACGTCCGCCAGAGAAACCAGCAGTCTGGAAGCCCATTGACTCGAGGGCAACGTTGCCAGCCAAGATCATAAGATCGGCCCAGGAGATCTTGTTGCCGTACTTTTGCTTAATGGGCCATAACAAGCGACGGGCCTTGTCGAGACTGACATTGTCAGGCCAACTATTGAGAGGGGCAAAACGTTGCTGACCCTGTAAGGCGCAATAATTAGCACCTCGTCTACCAATGATGATCCGTTTAGTTTCCCGGATCAACTTACCTCACCACCGCCGCCACGGCCGTCATGAACACGGTAGGTACCGGCGCTGTGCCATGCCATACGAATGAAGAGACCTCCGTAATGGCCAAAATCGGCAGGCCACCAATCTTGAGAGTCGGTCATCAGAGCCGTGAGGTCCTTCTTGACGCCATCGTAGTCGAGGGTCTTGAAGGCAGACACGTAGTCAAAGTCACCACCTAACGGGTTGGTGACGGGAGTGTGCTGGCGGAGGATGTTGAGCTTAAGGGAATCGGGCCACCAGTCGCGGTTCTTTGTGCCGCCACCTCCGGTGTTCATGGTCCGAATGAAGGGACACTTTTCCTCGGCCATGGTGTCTGATTATACGGATTGTTTCTTTAGTATGTGCTTCGATGTTTTGCCTGGTAGGTAGGAGATTGATGTTTCTTTTGAACCGTCAATCGTTGGATTGTGTAGAAGGAGAAAAGGCAAGAAGGAAAGAGCTCGCTCCCAGGAGTCCTCGGCAAGTGGAAGGAGGCGACCCCGCGTTTTATGCCATGGCCCCCCCTCCCCCTCACTCATTGCATGACCAATGGGCCGAATCTTGTTGGCGGTTGAGGGGTGGGTGGTCAAGGGCCGAGTACATAGTAAGAACCACTGTGCACTCCCATCTCTTTCCTATTAATGCTGCACTAACGTGTGACAGCAGGAACTATGCCGTAGTCATGTTGGTGTGGGTGGGGGTTCTCGAGATTTGGGCGGAAGGCGTTCAGGGTAGCTCGGGGGCGGAATGACAAATGATGGGAGGCGACGGCCATGTTTCCTCAAGGGTCTTTTGGCCTTTGATTGTTCGAGAACGCCCGACGAACGACTAGTCGTTGTCTTGTTGTCTCATTACCCCCGCCAGTTTGGTCATGAAGAATTCTAGGCTTTGCACCGCGATACCGGCTCGGAGATTCGAGATGTGCTCAAGGGGGCGCGGGCCAGTTGGACATGGTGAGGGGCCGAGGGAAGTTATCGCGGTGTTAGGGAACGGGTAGAACAGGCTCATGTAGCTATGACGCGGACATTCAAATGTTTGTCGGCGGCCCCTAGCAAAGGTCGGAGAGATTGCCACATTGGTGCGTTAGCTTCACAGTCTGTAAAAGATGCAACAATACCGTGAGCTTGCGTGACCAGCATGGAACAGTAGCTTGGGCCGATTCAAAATGCCGTGCGGGGAGGACCCATCGACCCATTCGAGAGCTGCCGCTTGCTCTCTGAACCGGGGAAGAGGCAGTAGGTGTTCAGTACTGCAAAAGAGCATGTAAGAGAGCAGAGATGGGATGTGGCAGAGTTTGGACTGTCTGTAGCTGCAGGTCAAGGTGTACGCACTACGCAGTATGGAGTGCGGGAGTGTGAGGTGAGGACCCTTGCGTCCAATTGAAACAGAGGTGATAAGCAGCGGGTAGCCATGCCGCCATGTGAAGTGTGTGGCACGGTGTACCCCCTCCGCACACTTCCTTAGCACAACTACATGGCGCATTGAGGTAAGGTGCGTTAGACAGTGACATCGGAACCCAGCGGAATTGAACGTTCGCTGTTGTGTTCCGTTCGCTCCGACCCGGCTGTGCTCCATCGCTTTACCCCGTTTTGCTCCATTTATCCCCCATTTATGCGACCAAGCGGGGCTCTGTGGTCCTGGAAGGAACTTCCATCGCGTCTGTTGTCTGTTCTTTCCCGCAGACTGCAGTTGTCCTTGACGCCTTCCGTGAGGAGAATTGAATTGGACGTCTCCTGGTTGGCCCAGACAACCCCACAAATCGCCTTTTCCTCAGCTGTTTTTGCTGCTCTTTCGAAGCTCCTTCCTTCCCGTTCCCGTCCACTGATGCTACGCGGTACGTGCATGTACGCGCCTACCTTACTGAATCACCTCATTTTACCTTACCTTACATAAGAAAGACATGGACCTCGGTACCTACCTACCACAGCTATATTTACCCAACTGCAGACAAAACGGCCAGGGGAGTAGCTTCTTATAAAGTCCACGACGTCACCCCACCCCACTTTGTGCTGCTGCCTCCCACCCCGAAAAGTCGCGGAAAAAGTCGAGAACATCGGCTGGGCACGCACACGCACTGTGAATATCAACGCTAAGTGGAAGAGGAAGTAGACCAAGCCGCCGGACAACACCTCAAAGGAAACCGCGTCGGGTTGTTTGAGTGACGATCATGGCTAAAATCGCCGGTTTTCGGACCTTCTTTATAATCACTTGATGGTGTACAGACACACAGAGCACAAGGCCAAGGCTTTGTGTCCAGGGTAACGATATCCCAGTAACACACCCACAACCGTCCATTGGTCGCCGTTTTCCGATATCAGTACTCCGTACCGCAGTATGAAGAAGATATCTTTGCTCACGACACTTTCCATGGTCCGGGGTCAAGTCTACGTTCGCCGATCAAAAAATGTCTATCCTACCAAGCATTCGCTGCATTGGACTCGGGTGACCTGCGACCCAAAACTCTCATTGCCATTGAGGCCATCGTCAGCCAATGCTGCGCCCGAGCTTCAACCCTTTCCCCACACTCTTGGCAATTCCGGGATTCGAGCGAAACATCACCGACCCAGTTTCTCGTCGCCCATCCACTCACTCTCTTCCCAAATTTCCACCCCCGGCCCAGCTGCCAGACCCGTTCTGTCTCCAGTATCTCCATTCCCACCGCCGGTGACCGGGCCCCATCTCACACGTGTCGGCCCCGGTTTTCGTCAATGGTTGATCTCATCGACTTGATTTGAAATAAAAGAGCGGTTCTCGAATTCTCTAGCTCCACAGCATGTGACTAGCTCCCCAGGCTGACAGTGAGAATCGCTAAGGGTTCTCAATTGAAATTCACGATAGGTTTCCAGATTTACGACGGTACTCGGTACGATGGACCCCTGCGAATGTGAGCGATGTCGGCGCCGTTGGATTAATAATTCTTCAACATGCATGTGAGTCAATGAGGCAAGTTCTTCATCGTTGAGGGCTTGCATGTGTCAACGCCAACTGTAGAGCTGGAGCCTGGAGGCAAACCAGATCATTCGGAGCCGATGGCTCGCAGCTCGGATGAAGCTAGTATCGGAAGGTGAGATTAGAGCCGAAACCTACTTGAACTTCAGTCAAACCTAGCTTGTTGTTGCTTTGCCAGAGGGCTCAAGGGCTGTCATGCAATCCGGTATCTCATTCCTAAGGAACTCGAATTTCGATTTTGATAGAGAGGGAGTCGTGGTAAGTTCTGGTAATGTGCTCCTGACACAGAATGACTGTGGATATGAGCGCTTCACCCTGAGCAACTCAACCCAACCAACCAACCGACCAGGCAACTCAAAAGAACAACTATCGAAACGTCTCTCTCAATCAGTTCAACTTGAGATGCAAAATTGAGTTGATCACGTCGAGTGCAGCGCCGGCGGGCACTGGATTAACATGACTCTCATAGAAGCTTAGCACTCACGTAAAGAGGGATATAGGCAAGTAGGTGACGGCGTGGAAATAAAATACAGCTTGAGAATTCCAAATCTCTATTGCCACTTTTTTCATCATCGTCAATCTTACCTTTCTTATTTTCGTTATTAGCCCTTCTTGTTATTACTACTATTTCTTTCCTTCTTTGGTCTCCGTTTATTCAGCGGATAATATGCTTAAGAAGATGAAAGAAGGAATGGATACGGGACTCGATCCTGTCTTAACTCTTATCTTCTTTATAATTGGTTTAATAATTGATTTCGCGGGCCTTTTAAAGGATAAAATGAATAAGAGCCGGCCACCCCTCAAGTCAGTTGCACAATTAGCGACTTTGGAGGAAGAAATGGGCGGGGCTCCAGGGCTCCTCTGAAGTGGAAGAAAGTAGGTGAATGGAGGGGCCGTGGCAAACGGCCCTCACCGCATTCTGATTGCCCTTTTCTGCCCTGATAATACACCAGGGCAACTAATAGAATGACTCCTTTTCAAACCAGAATCTACGACGTCGAATTTCGTATGTCGAACTTACAGAATGAACCTACCATCGCCATCCTGCTTGGGTATTAACGAAAGAAGTGGCTAGAGACGATCTTCTAACGACCGGCACCTCAAGTCCAGAGAGTCTTCAAAGCCAAGACTGTCAAGATACATCACATGGGCGATCGGACCAGAGAGTTCATCGATCCAGGCGGACCTGGGGTATGCCGACATACATGTCTCCTCGTCTTCAGGGCAGGGTTGGAAAGACAACTTCACTAAACTCTGCTGGTGTATTACAGCTGGTGTAAGCTTATACTAGTGAAATGACTGAGTCAAGGAAATGTCTACAGTATTTAATCCATGAAGCCATCTTGCTCTTCGTAGCTCTGTTTCCCGGTACCGGACCTCGGACTACAAACCTTTTCGGTTGCCTATTGCAAGAATGCATAGTCACCCTCAACTTCTCCGTACGCCATCCTGAAAAAGAGGCTTCATCGTCGAAAAAGCATATCTCGCAATCTTCCACCCCTCACTTTCCTTCTTCATGATGAAAAGCTCCTGGTTCGCGTGCTCCTCAGAAGCCTGGGTCGCCAGCATCGTCTTAGTTCCCTCGGCGGTTGTCCTCGCAAAAGCCCATTCGGGAGACATGATGACAATCTCGTCTATTGAAAATGTGATGACGAGTTGAACCGTCGAGAAGATGCGCGTGTATGATTCACGAAGTGAGTCTGTGCCCACGGCGGCTGTGAAGTGAGGCGGCATGATGACACCACCGGACGTATAAAGATCGACGATATCCTCGACGTTGCGGCTCTTGAGAGCAGCCCCGTACGCGTGGAGAACTGACGTGATGGCTTTGACTTCAGGAGAAGACACTTGTGGGGAGTTAGCAACGGTTTGGAGTGGTAGCAGAGCATCTTCGTCCACCTACTAATTGCAAGTAAAGCGTGAGGTATTTACAGAATGTTCTCGGCAGTCGATACACTTTTCCGGATTCCTTTCCTTAGGCCTGTTTAATGATGCTTATACTACTTATACCTGTATCTGAGGTGTAAGTGGAGGAGCTTATCTAGGTCGTAAGTGGGACTCTGCTGACAAGAGTGGGGGTGGACCACGATATGCCATTTTGCGACGTGAAGATATCTTCTTTCGATCCGGCTACACCAAACGATATTTTTGTTACAAAAATCTTTGACTAAATCATCATCCTACCCCTAAGAATTTGATATCGACGAACCTTGTTTCCGTCTCGGGTCTGCGAGTCGAGGAATTAAAACCCCATTCGTACTTTCAACCTACCTAGGGCAATCAGAAGCCAGGTTATCCTTCTAGCATGAGGACACCATGTTGGTGCCAGGAGCCTGCTCATCATCTATCCAGCCTCAAAACAGCCCAGACACCGCAAATGACTTCGAAACAGCGATACACAATTCAAAGAAACTTCATTACCACAATAACGCATACCCATACTTCTGTCCCACCAATTGCGCAATGGCGACAGCTTACTGAAAGATCTCTTTATCTTTTCCAACTTCCCTTTATGTTTATTTTCTCACAAAAAATCCGAGAACGTAGCGAATTCAGGTCGAACTGAGCGTTTGATTGGCCTAGATCATAAATGTGTACAAATGTCTTTATCCTGTGGCTATTACGCAGTCGGTGAGAGATACTCTAGATCCAATTCACCAACCCTATTCTTTCTTGGACGATTATTGTTGTAGGAAAAACATAGAAAGCTCAATCGCCTTTCAATTGCGTCTTTCTTCTATTCAAATCTCAGCAAATCTCCGATTCTGCTCTTATGGCTGACTGGCTCCCCTCGCCTTGGTGCGCGTGTCGCTCCTTGCCCCTTACTTGCCCTTGACTATCGATGGTGTTCATGTAGCCACCAACAATATCGTATAGCCATAGCTCCCTTGAAACCTGTAAACTTACACTCTCAATTCACATTTACTGGCAAATTTGAGTCTTCGCGCAAAGAAAGAGGAAGTTGCAATGTCTGAGCAGCTGTAGCTTGTGAGTTGTGAGTTGTCACTGGTGGCTTGTTGGCTCTCTCTAATTTTGAGAATAGTATTGAAGATATTCCAAGGAAAATGAGATGCTCAAATTGAGTCACATTCCTGAAAGCGACCTCTCTTGAGTTGAGCCCTAGGCCGGCAGATCCGGAAACCTCCTTGTCGTGGCGGCTGACCTAAGGTGAAGTGAAGTGACTGCAAGACTGATACTCAATTCATTGACACCCGCTTGCAGCTTGTGTTACAGGAAAATCTAGTCTCTCAGGCCAAATAGACCTGAAAACGAAGGCTAAATGTACAGGTCTAGACCACCACTTAGCGCAATCACCGACAGGATGGAATCATTGATTCCGAGGCTCTGGTCGCCTGGTAGATGTAACGGCTTTGATTTTAACTTCAGGGGCTGAGTGGATGGCACAAGCTTCCCCTGGCAAGAGACCAGGGTGCTAAAAAGGACCGGGGCGCTCGGGTTCCGCTGAAGAGCGAGACCCTTGACTCCCATGACTCCTTCTCGCATTGCCAAGTCTGTTTATGAAGAGTTGAGTGGCCTCTGTAACTGCTTGATGTTGTGTTGTAGTCTGTAGATCTCCTCAACCCAAATTTCCCAAAACGAACCGCCTTGGCAGCAATTCTTTGATTACGGTACCGGCGTCAGCGGGTGGCTTTTATCTATTCGCTTTGTATGGGTTCCTACTAGTAGGGCTGGGGGAACTAGCAGTGCCGCATCTGTAAGGGAGCAAGCCACTCCAGACTGGCGATCGGGAAATAATGCTGCGATCGCTCTGTGGCGTCTTTCCCATACAGACACTTGAAGACTTGACCTGCCTCACTCCGCATCTTAGCCTACGTCGGCCCCCAGAACCCCGGAATGGATTTGTGCAACTTCACGCAAGACAATACGGAAGGGCCAGCCAGCGATTGGGCAATGCTGCCAGCAGCTGGTATGATGGGCTGGGGACTAAAATCCTCCATCACCGCGGAAGAAACCCTGTCTTGCCCTGTCAGTCTAGCGAAATGTGCCGTTGTCTTTCAAGCTAACGTTGATATGATCCGATTGTGCGACCTTGAATGCGAAGTGCACGCCGAATAAATGCCTACTTGTATGTCACTCGTGCCCCTAATCGGGAGATATAGTCAAGCCAACAAAAGGGTCTGGGTTCACACTCTCCGGCCCGATCTGATCTTCTTTTCACGCTTCATACACTAGGTAGGAACGGGTTCCCAACGACTTCACAGCCTTTGCACCTGGCTGTAACATCATTCATAGCAGCATTCAGCAAATGCGATGAGTCAAGATGGCGGTTGAGCTTTACTTTGAGCAATGCTGGGCTATTTTGAGCACTATCGGCATCTCAAACGTGTTCCTGGGCCTCATCGTCATCAGCATCACGAAATTCTCAAGCATCGCGCTGGTCCCAATCATCACTAGCATGGCCTGTGCCATCGCGAATGGACTATGCTTTCAAATATTCTACACGGATAGTTCACCATTGGATAGGGCGCTCGCGTCTGGGTTTGCCGATACTTTTTGGCTAGTACGACATCCGCTCATCCGCTGGATCCCTGACCGCGAAGTTCAAGATTAACGTCTAATTCAGGTCCAAGAAGCCGGCATATCATTCTATTCGTACGCGATGTTGACTCACATGTTGGCGGGTCGTAGTCGGACAATCTACCTGACGGCCTTCTGGATTCTGATTGTCGGTATCACCGCTCTTCGCGGCACGATCTTGATAGCTCGAGTCCTGGGTATCTACGACGAAACCAACAACACCGCCTCGAAGGTTGTCGACTTTACTCACGTTGGATACTTCGTGCTCCTGGCGCTTCTGGAATGTCTGAGCGCCTTCTACTTGCTCCGGAAATTCGCGTCGACGAAGAAGAGGTCGTTGCGGGCTGCGCTGAACATCAGCTTGTGGGGTCACTTGATGCGCAGCACAGAGATACGGGTGTCTTCTCTGGCGTTGATCGGGGTGTCTAGGTCCATCACCTACACTTTCCACCCGTCTCTATTGAATACGCCTACCACGACGCCCAGGCAAATCGACCGATTTGTATATACCTTGGAATGTATCTTCCCTGTCATTCTATAGTGAGCATCGATCTTTTGACAACTTGAATCCACTTCATCGGCTTACCTAGATGTTGCAGTTTCGATCTTTTAGCTTGCAAGATCCAGTCCGAGAATCGTGGAGGGAAGAACAATTACAATATACGGCACGTGGAAACACCAAACATGTTGAGAGATTCTACAACTGGCGAGTTCAGCAGTACAATCTCTCCGTCGTCAGAGAAGCCTGTCGAGGTTTGCAGAGAAAATAGAAGATAGTGTCAATGTTCGAATCTATGTGGCTTGAAAAGTTTGACTGAAAGTTGTAACTGGTCTGTTGCAGGTGGTGACCGCACCTTGCATGAGTTGCATTCGTGGTCTTACTTATTACGGCAGGCTCCTAGCCATATCTCAAATCACACCTTCCTGGATTGCATGCTTCCCGGGAACAGTTCCCGAAGCCAACCCAGGTTGACGTAGTCCGGCTAAGACAGCATAACTTGAGTGGGCCTGTCACCGAACCCCTCTTCCAAAACACTCTCATAGGCGCGGTGTGTTGATGAACTATCACACTCTGCATCATAGTTACGATATACCCCCACTCACTGTCCCATTACAATCGGCATCTTTACCGGGGATCTGACGCAAGGGGGCTCTTTCTTCCTCGATCGGTGACCGAGGCTCACGGCTATACTTTCCGAACTCCGAGAAGCAAAACATCATCCTGGTTCTGCTATGCAGAGCTCCTGATTAGAAGGTAACGGCGACTATCAATGCTATGTGGCATTGAGCCCCACAAGAGTCTAGTGCAACGAGTTTATTGAAGTTGAACCCGATAGGTCCGCCATTCTGCTGACAACTCAGACTGGACTTTTAGTGTAAGTGTCAGAGATTGTTCACACAACACAGCCGCAAGATGCGACGTTGAAAATGTGGATCAATAATACGGGTAGATGAAACAAGGTTTTGTTTAATCGTTTCACTGATAGGGTGTCTCTAAGTCTAATAAAGCGGAACTGCAGATCGGCTAGAATAGGGGTACCACAAAAGTGACAAAACCAAAGTGAACATGTTCGAATTGTGCCCCCACGTGCCTCTGACTCTTCGAGCACTCTAGAATACGAAAGCTCAGGAGACAAGCTTCGCTCAGTCTCCACAACCAATGTAGATGCAACTGTTGCTGCAATGCTGCCGCATCCCTTGACGGCAAGGATCTATGCGCGGATAACGGATACAATATACTCAGCACCAAACCGCTGACACGTGTAATCGTGGCGGCGCCTTTAGCAATCGTAGTTGGCATTCCCTGTTCAAAGCCTGCAGCCCAGAAGAGACGTTGATGCCTTGCTGAGGATACTACTACGTAAGAAGTTATTGCACTCCCGATGGGCCACGATGTTGTATTGTTGACAAAGAAATTGGGCACTGCTGCATGTAGTGATCCGCTCAGAACCGCTCAACTGTGAGCATTGCGTAAAGATTTACCCACCGACCCTTGTTCACATTCTCGTCATGTTTTCTGTTCGAGTTTGTGGGAAGCTCAAGGTGGCCGAAGCTTGACAAGGGTTCAGCAGTTGTGGTGGGGACAATCACTCAGTTACCGGCTGAGAGAGGTTTGAGAATAGACGATGTACCGTGATTATCAATGAACTTTTCAGATTTTGATTACCCTGTAACACTAGAAATTTACTGCTAAAATCTAACCCCTCGTTCCTGAACGATAGTCTTTGGGGAGGCAAAGCTGTAGTTCGCTAGAGGCCGCCTTGTCTATGATCCCGAATTTCCCAAAGTGACCCAAGAAAAGAAAATAGAGGCTAGTTAGGCCATGTGTTAACACTTCATCCTACGCGCCACTTTTCTCCCGCCCAGCACGATTCATTTTCTCTATTGTGACTTTCCGGTCAATATCTATCACGAGGTTAGGTTAGCAGGAAAGATAGCAACCAGGGACGAAAAGTCTTCATACCCCTCCCGAGCCCATGCTGTTGCGATTCTTCCGCTTGCGCCAGAGTATCAATACGGCCATTGCTAGAACGGATGCCGCCGCTGTTTCGAAACAGGTTAGCTCATGGCATGATCATAAGGTTCCACGAAGTTGTCTCTCTTACCTATGCCCCCGAGCACCCCAAGGACGGCAACACCAGATCCACTGGTGAAAGAAACGCCTTGCGTTGAACCGATGGCTGATGGTTGAGGTTGAGGTTGAGGCTGGGGCTTACTTCCACTATCGCCGTTGAGGTCATTTGACGGGAGAGGGACCGATGGTGCAGTCACTGTGATCGTCTGGGGCGCAGCGGTGACAAATACCGTGTTTGTAGGGCTTGGAAGGACTGAGGATTGAGGTCTCGTTGTTGTGATGAACACTGTAGTTTTTGATATCGACACGCTTGGGCGAAGAGTTGGTGACTTTGGAGGTGCGCTGGAGATTGGCGTTGATGGAGGAGTAATAACCCTTGGTGGTGCGCTTGATGAGGGTAAGACCGCAGGCTGAGTGGTCGTTGGGATCTGAGGAAGCGTATCTGCTGGGCCATTTGATGGAAAGGAAGCATGACTAGATGTTATGGTGGTTCGTTGAGGGGCTGGGAGTATAGGAATATCAGAGCCTATGAGGGGTCTGTTCGGCGTCAGAGGTCCTGGCGACTTGACGGCTCGTTCTTGATGCTGTTCTTGATCTTGGTCTTGAGGAATGTCGAGCCGAAGCTTGGGAGGAGGACCTCTCCTACGGTTCATCGAAAGACCAACCATTTTGTTCAGCTTAGCTGTAAGTCTGTGTGGTTGTTGGCTGTGAAGAGAATGTTAGTTTTTGGGTGTTCAGTCATTTTAGACCAGAGCGGGAAGGGCGTTTGACTTACACGGATGAACTGTCACTACCAGAGCGATGGGTTCGGTGGACCCCGTGGGATACCTATCCAAGATTCTGAGGCTGACGTGCCATGTTTCTGAGACGAGACGACTGGACTTCTCTTGAAAGGACTTGGCAACGGTAAAGTAGCCGGTCTATCAGTTGCTTAGCTGAATGCACGTGGTGGACCGATCAAGGGAGGGCTTGAGCGTCATGAGGGGACTGTGGCAGATCTTGGAGGCATATGTGGGAGAGTGGGATCCGGAGGGGGTCGCCTGTCGTAGATATCGGCCTCTTGTTGTTGTCATTGACATATCGTGCACAAGCTGTCGCAGGGATTGTCTATTCTTGGCATTGATTGTCTTTGCTTTCTCTCCATTTTCTCTACCTCTTTCCATCTTCGTCTGAGACTTCCCTGCGCGGGTGCGGACGTGTATACTTCACAACCTGCCGCCGCAAAACCTATCAGCCCGGCAGGCGTTTTAGGCTCGGCGCAACATCCTGGAACAAGTTTCACGCTTACTGGACAACGGACCAGTAACATCCCGTAGCGAGCGCGGGTTTGCGTATAACCCAATTGGTTCAGAGGGCATTGGGTCCAGAGTCAGCTCTAATCTTTTGCGGCCCCTTCGCCCCGGGACGTGGCCTAGCCGCAAATCACCCTTGGTCGATCAAGAACTCTCGAGGCTCAATAAACCTTGCGCCAGTTCACTAAACTTATTTTTGGCAGTATCTGCGGGCTGTGTGGGATGATGTGTCTTGACGTGACGTCGGCAACTGGTTGCCGTTGAACCCCAGGGCGGCCATGGCCCCATCTTCCTGAAGTTGAGGAATTCTGCTGCAAGAGCCGGTGTTAGTCTGAAAATGAACTCCGCAAATGTCTTGGCCTCAGATAGTGTTACTCTGAGAGTGAACTGTGCTCGGTTTGTGGATAATCGGGTCTCCCGTGGAGAGAGAGAGTATCTGTCAAATATCATCAAGAGTGGTTCCTCTTGGAAATCGTCGTATCTTTCTTCAGACCAAAAAGAGAACGGCAAGACCTTCATTTTGACATCTCAGTCGAAGGCGTTCAAGCAGCATCGCCAAACTCCTCGCCGCCATGGAACGTCCTAGCAGTGAGACCTTGGAGTCTCGAGCCGCCAGACCCAGCATAGCTAAACGGATCTCCGCCACAGCTATGGGTGGCTTGCATCTTCTCACAAGCGACACTGAACTCTCTCAAGACCGAGACCACGACGAGTACATTTCGCCAACGAGGACGTCTGTCCGAGGCCGCTCGAGATCTCTCAGCAGGAGCCTCAGCGTTGCCAGCTCGCGCAGCAGCAACTCGTCCATCTTCTTCGGCCGGCCGAACTCATTACCTTCCATCACGGAGAGCGAGAATGGTCCCCACGGCACTGAGTTCCGCGACCCGTTTGCGGACCAAAACTCAATAGAAGGGCATTCTGCTCCGCGTGAAGTTCAGAACCCGTTCGACGATAACAGCAGTGGCGATGAGGGAACAGCCGTTCAGGAGCTGGAACCCGAACCGCCTTACCACGTCTTCACGAAAAAGCAGAAATGGGTTGTTATCGTCATCATCGGAGCCGCCGGACTGTTCTCTGGTCTTTCTTCCAACATCTATTTCCCAGCTCTCGATACGATCGCACGGGTAAGTCCTGTTCATTCTCCCGGAATCCTCGGAAACTCTCTAATTCACAAAATCTCACAGGATCTCAATGTCAGCTCGCAGATGGTTTCTCTGACCATCACATCCTACTTGATCATCCAGGGCATTTCCCCGTTGATTTGGGGCTCGATCTCGGATGCTCTGGGCAGAAGGCCAATCTACATCGCCTCGTTCGCCGTGTACATCATTGCCAACATCGGACTCAGCTTCTCTCCCAATTTCACAGTTCTTCTGATCTTCAGGGGCTTACAAGCCGCCGGAAGTGCCTCCACCGTGAGCATTGGTAAGTTACACACGGGAAAATACAACCCTTTTTTTTTTCTCCCTTGGATCTCTAAATTTAGCCAAGAAAAAGTCGTCGTAATTCCTTTTACTGACCTGTGCAACAGGAAACGGCGTGATCCAGGATATTTCTCCCCCGGCTGAACGGGGAGCCTTTATTAGTTTCTACCAGGCGAGTAAGTCACTATGGGCCCTATCGCTGTTTCACTAGCATTACGGTGTTTTGCTCGGTGGCTCGGTTTTATCTCCTGGTGAGCTCGGAGCTAACACCTCGTAGTCCGAAACTTCAGCATAGCAGTCGGGCCTGTGCTCGGCGGCCTGCTCGCCAACTTCCTCGGGTTCCGGTCCATCTTTGTCTTTCTCCTGATCCTTTCTTCTATAGTCACCTTGGTGATTGTGTTTTGGCTGCCTGAAACCATGCGGAGCATTGCCGGGAACGGCTCGCTTCGTTTGGGGGGCATTTACAAGCCGATCATATGGTACCTTGGCAAGGAGCCAGAGTACCTCGAAGACCCGGATGAACCCATTCCGCGGAAGAAGGTGACATTGATGACATTTGTGGAACCATTACGGCTGTTGATTCAGAAGGACATTCTGATCAACTTGGTTTTCGGTGGCGTGGTCTATACCATATGGACTATGGTCACGTCAAGCACCACCATCCTGTTTAAGGAGTTGTTTGGACTTAGTGACCTGCAAACCGGTCTCGCATTTCTACCTAATGGTAAGCAACCTTCCCTCCTTCATCTTTTCTTACTTCTTCCAAAAAAGGAGACTCGCTTACATGCAGGACAGGACTTGGAACCATTGTTGGGTCCGCAATCGTGGGCAAGCTAATGACAAAAGACTATCTCGAGATGGAAGAAGAGTATAAGACATCTCATAACATAGCAGGAACAGAAAAGCTCTCAGGAAAGAATATGCCCGCCGAGTTCCCCATAGAGCGCGCCCGCCTCCGTCGTCTTCCCTGGATCGTCCTCGTTTTCGTCGCCTCCACCGGCGGCTACGGCCTCTCCCTCAACTTCCCCTCTATCACTTCCCGATCAGGCTGGATCGCAGTCCCACTCGTTCTCCAGTTCTTCATCGCTGCGACCAGTAACGCCGTCTTTGCCCTCAACCAGACCCTCGTCACCGACCTGTGTCCCGGAAAGGGAGCCAGTGCCACCGCGATAAACAACTTGGTCAGGTGCGGCTTGGGTGCCATCGGCGTTGCGCTGGTTGACAACTTTGTCGCTACTACGGGGCCTGGGGCCGCGTTCTTGGGCTTGGCTCTTGTCACGGTCGCTGTTGGTCCGTTGGCGGTGATACACTGGTACTGGGGACAGACTTGGAGGGCGGCAAGGATGAGGGAGAAGATGTCGAACAACGAGAAGGCGTGAGGCCGCAAGGTCTCTGCGTTGCATTAGTCGTCACACTTTGTGGCTTGGTGAGGCCGCGTCTGTGACGCCTACCGGTCGATGCATTATCATAAGTCTGTAGCGTTGAGCGTGCATGATTTGGTGATTCTGCGAAAGGGAGTTTAACATCATAGTTTGGGCTAAAAAAGCAGGATAGAATTACATAGATTTACATTCAATAGCAGTGTTAGAGGCGGCATCAACAGTCCACCCAGTTCCACACCTGCGCACCTCGAAAATATCTCACGTCTCCCTCCTCTTCCCTTCAATACAAGGATGAAATCGACCTACTTTTGCCGTACATCAAGCAACATGATTGCCGAGTCTTGGCGAAAACGAAGTGTTTGACACATGGGTCCGGGGAGAAATCGTGTAAAACCATTGGCTCATAGGCCTCCTCTCCCAGACATGGTAAGCAGCACACAACCTGACACCCACCCCATGCTGCCAAGCAGTCTGTCGGCTAACAACTCATTTCGCTTTCGGAAAAGGAACATGGCAGGTCAGACATCTTTATCGACAGGACACTGAGGTTTGAGAATCAATTCAAGCTATACGTGGAAGAAGTCTCCCCAGTTTCGGGTATGAGCCCTTGGCTAGTGCATCTTTCCCGAGATTTTGGCTGACTCAAATTTCCGAACATGATTCGGCATCCCGATGTCGCATACCCGAGCGGGGTTCATCTTATCTACAGTCCACGAAGAACGCAAAAGATTGACAGAAGCGTCAGATCGGACCTAGTTCCGCGGCAAATTTCGCCAGTATTTAACTCATCAATTGTTTAGGAAGGCATGCGAATGTTTCTGTCTCCTCTTATTCCTCGACGAAAGACTCATCAGCAAGACGTGTAACATCTTTAAACTTTGTGTACTGCGCAACCGAGAAATCATGGTAGAACTTCAACAAAACGGGGAGGCAGCTCAGCCTGCGGTGAAGATCGAGCAGCAACTGAATGCGTACGTGGACAAGTATGTCGCAGAAAACCAGGGCTCGCTCCAAGTCAACAAGACAGCCTCCGGATCGCTCCCTGGAGGAACGACCAGATCCGTTCTGCATTACCTGCCTTTCCCGTTGGCTTTCTCCGGAGGCCACGACTGTCACCTCATATCCGTGGACGGCGTCGAGTACCTCGATTTCGTATCGGAGTATTGCGCCGGCATGTTTGGCCACTCTCACCCAAACATCATCGCCGCGATCAACAGCGTTACCAAGTCGGGATTTACACTGGGCGGACCGAGCCCCAAGGAGGGCGAATTGGCAGCCCTGCTCGTTGAGAGGTTCCAAAGCGTCGATGCCATCAGATTTTGCAACTCGGGAACTGAAGCGAACACCATGGCAATTGGTACAGCTTTGCACTTCATCGGAAGAAAGAAGGTTGGTTGTTAAAGTCTCTTGAGCCGGAGATCTCTCGCTAAATCATCTCTCACGCTCAGGTTTTGGTGTTTGAGGATGGTTATCACGGCGGCACTTTGGCTTTCACGCCTAACAACCCGCTGATTCTTCCCCACGATTTTGCATACGGCCGGTACAACGACATCGAGTACACCCGTTCGCAAATCACCGACGATATCGGCATCATCATCGTGGAACCTATGCAAGGCGCAGCGGGCATGCTTGAGGGGTCAGAAGAGTTTCTCCAATTCCTCCGCGACGAAGCCACGCGCATCGGCGCCATCCTCATCTTTGACGAGGTCATCACCTCGCGACTCAACTACGGCGGCCTGCAAGAGATCTACGGCATCACGCCTGATATGACCACCATCGGCAAGCACTTTGGCGGAGGATTCTCGTTTGGCGCATTCGGCGGGCGCAAGGAAATCATGGACCTGTACGATCCGCAGGGGCCGCGGAGTCTCTTTCATTCGGGAACGTGGAACAACAACGTCTTTTCCATGACGGCGGGTGTCGCTGCTACCAAGCTCTTGTCGAGGGAGGCACTTGAGAGGAACAATGAGCTGGGAAACAAGCTTCGTGACGAGCTTCGTGAGGTATTTGGGTCCAAGGACGCGTCCATTGTCAAACTCACTGGTTTTGGGAGTGCTATTGGCTTGCACTTCCAGGGTCCTTCGGCAGGCAAGTTGCAGGACCTCTTCTTCTTTTACCTTCTCAGCAAGAGGATTTATGTTGGACGTCGTGGGTTCCTTGCGCTCAACCTTACTCATGGGGAGGAGCATATCAACCGTGTTCTGGATGCGGTCAAGGACTTCTGCGCAGACATGTTATGAGTAATGTCTTTAAGCTCAAGCCTCTGGTCCTGTGCTGCCAGCTCATAGACAAGATCAAACAAATGCCATCAACCTAACCCTCTCTCTCTCACTCTCTCACACACACACACTCAACTGCGGCAATTGGCAGACATCGTAGTCAGCTTGATTCGCTCTTCTCAAGACCGAGATCATGGTCTAACACTTACGCTTTAACTTGACCGTCGCCATCGCACATAAGACCCTTCCTTGGCATCGCCAACCTCCTCCTCATGATGCTCAGAAAGGAAGGTTGATAGCGCGACATTGGCTTTTGCTTGGCAACTCAAGAGTAACGTGGTATTCACTGCAATTCCAACCTTTATCCGCTTCGGATCCAGCATTCAAATGCCCCCTGGACCCCTGTCTATCGGCGCAGATCAGCCTATCGCGCGGGGTAAACAACACCAACACCGGCGCGGTGGTTTGAGCGACCGTGCTCTTTATTAAAGCCTCCCTCCGCAAACCGGTCGGCCAGTCTCATCTCATCCCACTTGCGCCATCGTCACTCATTCTGGCAAATAGCCGCCAAGCTCATGCTATCTAGCCATTGAGTATCTTTCCTCTTCCTCTTGGACCTTCAATTATTAACCCGGCTTAACCTCCGGAAGCCACTCACAATGCCGGACCTCCGCCCCCGCACCCTCGCCCCACTCATCCTCTCCCTCCTCACCGGCCACCGCGTCCTCGGCCAAGCATCGCCGGGGTTCCCCATGGTCATCAACACCTGGGGCGGCCCCTTCACAGCAGCCACGGATGCCGCCTATCAGGCACTTGTCAAGCCGGGCACGTCGGCCCTCGACGCCGTCGAGATCGGCTGCGCGACCTGCGAGGCGAACCAGTGCGACGGCAGCGTCGGCTTCGGCGGTTCCCCCGGCGAGAACTGCGAGACGACCCTTGACGCCATGATCATGGACGGCGTCACCATGAAGTCCGGCTCCGTCGCCGCCCTGCGCCGCGTCAAGAATGCCATTGGCGTCGCTCGCCACGTGCTTGAGTATACCTCGCACACCATGCTGGCCGGCGACCTCGCGACGGAATTCGCCATTGAGAACGGCTTCGTCGCCGAGAGCTTAACTACCGAGGCCTCCGCGGAGCGGTGCGCCGCGTGGCGGGCCGGAAACTGCCAGTCGAATTACAGGCAGAACGTCACGCCGGATCCCAAGGCCGCGTGCGGGCCGTACACGCCCGTGGAGCTCGACTCCAGCTCGTCTGGCTACTTTGACCTCATTGCCCCAAATTCGGCGCAGGCGTCACACGATACGATCTCCATGATGGCTCTGGACACGAACGGGGTCATGGCGGCTGGCACCTCTACCAATGGAGCCTCCTTCAAGGTACCGGGACGCGTCGGCGACGGTCCGATTACAGGTTCCGGTTCTTACGTTGACGGTGACGTTGGGGCATGCGGCGCGACTGGCGACGGCGACATCATGATGCGCTTCTTGCCCTGTTATCAGGCTGTGGAGAGCATGCGAAGGGGAATGAGCCCCCAGGAGGCGGCGAGAGATGCCGTGGTTCGTATGGTTAAGAAGTACCCGGCCGTGTCGAGCGGCATTGTGGTTGTCAACAACAAGGGTGAACACGGCGGTGCTGGGTCCGGGTGGACTTTTACGTATGCCTTCAGAGGTGGTAAGATGAACGCTACCGAAGTTGTCACTGTGCCGCCCGTTGTTGTTACCCGGTCTTTGCGCGTTGAGTCAGAGTTGAGGTAGAGAACGGTCGCATTTATAAATTTGTTGAGGAATAGACCTGATTTGACCTTGCCCC
Organism: Colletotrichum fioriniae; assembly: GCF_027942845.1. NCBI lineage: Eukaryota > Fungi > Ascomycota > Sordariomycetes > Glomerellales > Glomerellaceae > Colletotrichum > Colletotrichum fioriniae. Next base: position 2,443,426 of record NW_027076842.1, read on the forward strand.
CGGCAAACTGAGGCTCGGCTTTCACACCGAATGACCAAATTCCTTCCACACAAGATCCGAACCTTTTACGCTACATGGGCCATATTCGGTTATTTACAGCGTTCTACTCGTCGAATGAGGTTCAAGTTCGAAAGACGTCAAAGCAAGGTTGTCTATCACCATTGTGGGGTTGCAGCACACCATTGCCTCGCCTGGCTTTTGTCAGCTAACTTGCAGGATGGCCAGCCAATCCAAACACATAAGTACCTGGTCGATAAAGCTCTCTACCGATATCGCAAAATCCCATCTTCTTGGCAGTTCAAATGTTCTATCTTCCCACAGCTTGACGATACTACCAGCCCACTTTTGGCCGCATCGGCCGAATTCACTACGACCATCCATCAATTGCTGAACCAGATGCTGCTGCTCAGGAGCTCAATAAGAGTTGCGCAATAGCGGGCAACTTCCGGGTGGGATACAGCTTTGAACAAGGGCTCCCGGCCCGTTTACGTCTCTCATTTATCAATCCGCTGAGTCTCCTTCGTCGAGCAAGTATGACTTGACCTACCTCAATTCTCGATCGTTGTTATCCTAGCAGTCTCTGGTCGAGTGCCTCAAAGACTTTGCAACGATGTCATCTGCTCTGAAAGAGTCGGTCCCAAGAGACAAGTGGTGGGAGTGGAGATGGTTCTCACCAGATGATACGAAGGAGGAGAGGCGCCTCATCACGAAAATTGACCTTCTCTTGGTGCCTTACTCGGTCCTCGGTATGATCTCTCATGTAGTCTCCTGGCTATCTGGCTAACATCCAGCTCCAAAGGCTACTGGGTCAAATATGTCGACCAATCCAACTTGAATAATGCCTACGTCGCTGGTATGAAGGAAGATCTCGGTTTTTATGGAAACGAGCTTGTTCAGCTCCAGACGCTGTTCACTCTTGGATCGGTCTTAGGCCAGATCCCTTTCTTGTATGGATGATGCTCTCAGGATCTGCTGTTATATGCTAACAGGAATTCAGATTCATCATGACCTATGTCCCAATCCAATATCTCATCCCAATTTGCGACGTTCTATGGGGAGTTTTCACGCTTCTACAGTATCGCGTCCATTCTTACGCAGAACTGGCCGCCTACAGATTCATGGTTGGCTGGTTTGAAGCTGCATTCTTCCCAGCAATGCATTACGTCTTTGGTACGGATTAGACTCTTCTACTCTCAAGACAGCATCGTTGACTTTGGCCTAGGCTCTTGGTATCGGGGCCATGAAATTGCTCGTCGCGGCGGCATCTTCTACACCGGTCTCGCTGCTGGCACATTGACAGCCGGCCTCATCCAAGCCGGCGCATCAAGCTCACTCGAAGGAGTCCACGGTATGTACAATCATCATCCAGGCCGCCCTGATTGTATCTACAGTAGCTGATGAGGGAAAAAACCACAGGCATGGAAGGCTGGCGATGGATGTACATCATCTATGCCCTCATCACCATCCCCGTCGGCATCTTCGGCTTCTTCGTGATCCCCGGCACCATCGATCAGCCCAACAGGTGGTGCGTCAACGACAAAGACATCGAGACCGCCCGCGAACGCCTCGAGAAGCACGGCCACGTCCTGCACGGAAAAATGAAGTTTGGCCACATCAAGCGTACCCTCCTCGGCTTCCGCTTCTGGCTCGTCATCACGACCGACGTCCTCTTCTGGAACGCGGGCATCCATAAGAACACGGGCTCTTACCTACTCTGGATCAAGAGTCTTGGACGGTACAGCGCTGCTCGTATCAACGAGCTGGGTACAATCTCCCCCGCGCTGGGGATCGCGTACACGCTCATCGCTTGTTTCGCTTCGGATATGTTCCTCGGCCCGGCCTGGTCGATCACAATCTGTTCGGTCCTCAACGCCATAGGTCTCATCTTCCTGACGATATGGACTGTTCCCGAAGGTGGTCTTTGGTTCGGATTCGCGACCATGTATTGGTCGAATGCTCTGTCCTCTGTCTTCCACGGATGGGTCAACAACCTGCTGCGAGACAGCCCCGAGGAACGAAGCTTTACTCTGGTTCTCATTAACTTGCTATCGCAAAGCTCGACGGCGTGGACGCCCTTGCTCACGTTTCCGACGGTGGAGTCGCCGAGGTACAGGAAGGGCTTCTCGTTCTGTTTAGGATGCGCAATCGCGTTGATAATGTTCACCTGGATCATGCACTACTATTTGAAAAGGGATAAGAAGCACGACACTGGGTCCACTGACGAGGAGACGAGCACCCAGTCCGAAGTTGGCGAGGCGTCTTCAGTGGAATTGAAAGCCAAAAGCAACTCGGACGCCAAGGAAGACGATCAGGTTGCTGTGAGTGTCAATAAGGAGACGGGCGATGACAGGATCACAGCGATTTGACAACTCTCTCATCACGTTTGCGAGACTGTATGCGGACTTGGCCATCAATGTTGGAGTTCTTTGCAAATATGTATATACTGAAATGAAAGCTAAGCTATGTACAGTCTCGTCCCGGGCTTATTTGTCACATGCCCCAGAGCGATATCGAATGAAACAAACTTTGATGCAGCGCTCTTCCTACATCCTGTCTCTCATTCCGGTCTCAGATGACAAAGAAAGAGCCCGATTTTTGAAGAATCATCCAGCGGGCACTTAGTAAACAGGAACCTTGAAAGCAGGGAAGGTGTAGGTCCAGCTGTCGATGGACTTAACGTCGTTGACGCAGTCAAAGTCGGAGCTGTTGCCGCGCCAGACGGGACGAGTAGGCCACTGGCAAAGCATCTGGGTCTCGCCAGCGTTGACGTTGGTGGACGAGGTAACAGTGGCATTGAGGCGGCTGGGCTTGTTGCCGTTCTCGACCCAGTCGATCATGATGTTCATGTTGTTCTGGGGGTAGGGGCCGGGCTGGAGGCTGTTGGTGCCGCAGTGGCCGGCGCCGGGGACCAGGTAAAACTGGTACCAGTTCTCGAGGGACTTGATGGCCTCCTCATCCTTGGCGTCGGGGTACATGACGGAACGGACGGACTGCCAGTAGTGAACGGAGGAGGCGGCGGGGATGCTGGAGTCGGACTCGCCGTGGTAGTGGAGGAGCTTGCCACCCGAGGACTGGAAGGGGGTCAGGTCGGGGAGGGTGGTCTGGAGGCTGTCGAGGTAGCGGATCATGCCGGTGTTCATCCACTCGACGAGGGTGTCGTAGGTGATGTTGTTCATATCGGAGAGGTTGTCGAGGTCGAAGAGCTGGACGAACTTCGTAACGTACTCGCCGCCGGTGGAGGGGATGCTGAGCTCCCACGCGTCGGTCTCGTTGTTGTAAACCGTAGCGGCGTCGCCAAGCTCGGAACCAATCTGCCAGGAGAGGTAGGCGCGCTGACCCTGAGAGTTGAAGACACCATCGTAGATAGCCTGAGCGACGGCGACGGCCTGCTCGGTGACAGTGCCGTTCTGCTCAGGCTGGTAGCTGGTGGTGCTGCCCTGGGCCTGTCTCTTGTTGAAGCCGAAGCCGAGCGAGCTGCTCGTCTTCGCAGCGCAGTAGTAAGACTCGCCGATGGTGGACTTCAGATCGAACTGGAGCTTGCAGAGGTCAGTGCGGGAGATGACGCCGTCGACACGGCCGTCGAGGCCGTCGCAGGCGGCAATGGTGGAGTTGACAATCTTGGCCAGCTCGCAGGGAGGCGGGTAGTAGTCCTGGGTATGCTCGACGGCAGACGAGTAGACGTGGAGGACCTGCTGCTGGGCGAAGCGGAAGGCCGGGGCACCGGCGATGACACCGTCGTACTCCTCACCCCAGCGCTGGACCTGGCTCATACCCTCGCGGCCACCGTCGGAGCAGCCCTCATAGTAGGTGTAGACCTTGTCGTCGGCGCCCATGCTGTAGAATCCCTTGGTGATGGCCTTGCCAACCTGGGTCATCTCGCCAAGGGCCTGGTACCCGAACATGTGAGTAGCATCCCAGTTGATGGAGCCGTTTCCGTAGAGGACGACCTCATCGTAGCTGTTGCTGAAGGCGTCGTAGCCGGCATCAGTGGCACCTCCGGCAGCACCGTATGAGATACCGCCAGTGGAGTCGGAGGAGAGGGAGAAACCGCCACCGCCGGCAACGTAGAAGCGGTTCTTGAAGACGTCGGGGCTCGGGAAGGCGTACTTCAGGTTGACGGTGTCGCCCTTGCCAGTGTGGGTGTAGGCCACGGTGACGTTGCAGTATGTGAGGGGGGTGCTGCTGCCGCCCATCATGCCACCGCCGCTGGTGGCATTGTAGACCGGGCTGGCAGTGACGGAAGAGGGAACCAGATCGATGCCAAGAAGAGTTCCGTTGGAAGGCAAAGCGTTCTGCACGTGCTCGACAGTGCACACATCTGCCAGGGAGGATGTGCTGGCTCTGGCCGCCAAAGCGCGAAGAGCCGCCTTGGAGTACTTAGACATATTAGAAGGATATGAAGTTCAAGCCGGTGTGGAAGTTCAAGCCGGTGTGGAGGAAAGACAAGTGAGTGAATGAGAGAAGAGAGAGCGAATGATGGCGGTGATGCCTCCTAAAACAATCAGCAACATTGTGCCCGGGCAGACATCTTTATAACAAGCTTGAAAACTTATCCCGATGCTGCGGTTCCCGAGTCCTCGGCGACGGCGTTGCCATAGTAGACGCGGCTCCACACGTGGTCCGTCTGTACGCCTCATAGCGCCGGGGCGCAGTGTATAGACGTGCGAGCCGTATGCTCGCATCGACCCCAGTTTGGCCGTGGAGACCTACTCCCAAAGGTTCAGTTTACGTCAGTCACAGCTAGCGTGAATGGAAGAGATGACGGTAGGGCTGATGGTCCGGACGAACCTTGTTCGGGTGGGGATCCAACTCCCGACGCTTGGAGGGTTGTTTTCTGGTTCGTCCAATGATCCTTGGTACCCTGACCACCGGTATGCCGCGTCACACTGGTCCTGGACAATCTTTGAATGCAGTGTAGTCTGATTTGTGACGCGTCTTCCACAGGACGTGGAAGGAAACGTGTTGCGGCGTTGAGGCTAATTCGAATACAGCTTGACGATTCACGAAAGACATTAAGCTCCCGGTCTGGCACCTGACTTCGAGAACGTATCAGTTAGCATAATGTCTCAGTAATGCGCCAAATTCTTGTTGCAGTTCTCTTCTGCATGATTCTATCTGAATAGGGGACAAGATGACACCGTAAACCCAAGAGTGAAATCTAGGGGCCACTCATAAGGGATGCTAGGAGCAGTGCAAGACACTCGCAGTGGCATGAGTGAAGTCCAGGCTAATATCCAACACCACCTGACGTTTCTGGTCAATTTCATCCCAGCAAAGAGCATAAACATGTCTATGAAGGTTCCACAGCTCTATGACCCCTGACCAAAGTTGATAAAAAAAGATCCAAAGTCCGCCGGGAAAAACGTGACCACAAGCCACAACAGTAAACTTTACTTCGGTACAACCCCACAAAGCTTCTGGGGTTATTTGGAAATGGGGCTAGGCAAAACCCACGAATGCTAGTTAAAATCTGCTCAGTGTGTTCCGACACACAGCCAACTCCCATCACGGGACCGATTCGGCCAACGGGTTGTGGGTATTAGTGATGATGAATTTGTCTCTCCATCCACCGGCCGAGTGTAATTGCCTTCTCCAGCTTTCTTCAGATTCTAGCCACTTCTTTCTTTTGGTGGCGGATGTTGCCGTGAGAGGGAAGAACGGGAGCACCGTTCTAGCGCTGTCTCTCGGAGGCCGTTGTGGGGGCACCTCCGATCTACGGCCGGGATTTGGGCCGATGGTTTCAGTGGGGCTAGTCCGAGCTAGGTTCAGCCAATCACGGATTTCGGCGGACAAGCTTCCTTACTTGATCTGGCCGAGAAATACTAATCTGGTTGTCATTTACAGCTTGCCAGACAGGCGAGGACTGCCCAGAATTAAGGTATAGGGCAAGGGAGAATGTGAAAGGGGTGGCCACTGGCCTATGGAAAGGCAACACGGAGAGCAGCAGGTGGGCATGTGAGTTAGTTTACGCTTGACCTCTACGCGGAATGTGTATCCTTTAATCTACCAGAAGGAGTATTTCAAGAATAATCACTATTGTTTCGGAATCTTTACAGCCCACATCCCGATGCCATCAACCAGAACCACTTGCTGTTGGGTGCGGAAAGCATCGTCGTCAGAGCCGACGGAAACATATACCCTTTGGGCTTCCGGCGCAAGTCACATGGCAGTCTTGTGTCGAAAAGTATGCGCAAGGCAAGCGGAAGATAGTCATAATAATTACTACAGAGAGATGATCTCAGCAGAAAAGATCTGCCAATTCGCTATCACAAGTCCGGATCGATAGGTACGTGGCAGCCAACCTCAACGAAAAACTTCTTCAGATAGCATGAAACCAAGAGACACCATGAAAAATTCATGTTCAGGCTATGCTGAATTTTTTTGTACTCGATAGGCGCGTTACAGAATCCCCCATTCTCCGAAGCCACGTCCAAAAGCTCACAACTAATTTCACCAGACTGCAGTCTATGTTCACCATCAGCGTTCATCGTCAAGCCTCCACCTTCCTAGTAATTGCCGCCATTATAACCAGTATTGAAGGACTCAGGAATATCGTTGGTGATATTCTCGTAAGCAATGACCTCTTCCGAATACTTTGGAACCGCCGTCGGGTCATTGGGGTTGAAAGTGACCTCGTTCGATACAACGCAAACAAGGAGGTTGCTCAGGTCCCCCGGCGACTTCAGCTCTCCATTGGGAAGCGTAACCTTCCATCGAATGTTGTCGTTCAAGTACGCAACCACGTGCTCAGGTGCAAGGCTCTCGATCTGTCCAGCCAAGTACCGCTCGACAAGAGCGATGGTCAGAGGGATCTGGCCAGTGATTCTCTGATCTTCTTCGCGACCTTTCTTGCAGTTCTCGCACGAGCTGTGTTCGTCCTGACCGAAGGTGGCGAAAGATCCGACGTGAGCGTGGTCCTTCATGTACAGAAGAGGATGCGTGCTGGCCGAGGGATCACCGATGAAGATATTGACAATGTAATTGCCATCCAGCTCGTGTTTGTTGGCTCTGATGTTGACCAGCCATTCGAGATACTTGTTGCCGACTGCCAAATTGCGGAGGTCGCGACCGGCCGGGAGTTCAACGTCCTCGGTGCTAGAGACCCCCAAATGGGCCTTGGCACGGTCCTGAAGCGCACGCAAAGTACGAGCTTCTGTTGGCTGGGTTCGCAAGATGTTGGCGAAGGAGGCTCTTTTCTTGTAAAGACGATCGACTTCGTTGAGAACGTCCTTCCTAGTCTTAAACTTGCTCTGAGTCTCCGGATAGACGTAGCCGAGATCTTTGGTGTTTTCCACTCCGACTGATGTCCAGAAGACCTGGCTGCCATCCTCCTTCACCGCATGAGCAAACGGAGGCAATGAGGTGTCTTTGTCCTCCTTCACGTCTTTCGCCCGGAAAACGGTGTCTTCGGTCGGATACTGCGGTGTAACGTATTTCCCAGGATTGCAGGCCTGCCATATGGCGAAGATACGGTCAATGTTGGCGTGGTGCAGCCAGAAGATGGGGTCGAAAGCAGCGATCCTGACGTCACCCATGTAGCCTCCAATGTATACATGGACAGCATTGTGGGCATCTTCGATGCTACCCCAATTTTCGAATTGAGGATCCTTCTTATTGCCAAATGCCTTGTTATTTGACACGGCACCAAAGTCCGTATACGACTGAAGAAGGAAGATGATTCTCTCAGACACGTTCATACCCTTGGCGCCGACATCGCGGCTATTCAACTTCTCAATGAGAGCCTTCTTCTCTTCGGGGTCACTGAGACTACCGAAGGTTCTCGAGGTTTCAAGCTTTTTTCCTTTCTAGAGGATAGGAGTAAGTCAAAGTTCTATGAGAGCATCGATAAAAATTACCAGAATTATGTCAAAGTCGCCGCCGGGAAGTTCGGGTTTCTGCTTCTTCTGAGACCGGGAATACTCTCCGAACTTATATCGGGCCAGCGGGTTCATCTTGTAAGAAAATTCTTCGAGCTTTCCCTTCTGACTGTTGGGTCTCTCTGGAGTGTGTTCCGTTGCTGAGAGAGCTTCATCCGGATATAATGGAAGTTCAGGGTGCGCCCAATCCCAGTAAGGCAGTCGAAAGGTCTTGGCGGCCTTAATGTACTTCGTCTTCCCATCTTTCTCGAACTCAGATGCAATGTAATTGACATGCTTGTACAGCTCTCCCTAGAATGGCAAGTTTAGCATCAGTGCAATGGAATTAGCTTTAGCTATGTATAATCTTAACTCGAACAAAGCGAGATAGACACGATGCCGCGTGAGGAACAAGATGGAAGTGTGGGTGCAGTACCCACCAAACACATCTTTCAACTTGTCTTCGTTGAATTGCGAACCCACATTGTTCCAATCAGCATTCGGCCATTTCTGGGCTGGCAAACCGTGGATACCTTGAAGCTGGGCTTAGAGACCTAAAGTAGCGTAGAGAGGGGGGCATCTTACCAGCAATCTGGAAATACGAGAGCGGTTCTTTCTCGTCAACCTTTTGGAACCGCTCTAGTCCCAGGAGGAACAGGTTCCATTGGTCCGGGTGATTTTCGACCATGTCGCGCAGCTCCAACCGCATGGATGGTTCGCCTTGATATTATCAGCGTCAAAAAGCATGGTCTGAACATGTTACATGGAGAAGTCATACCTCCTTCGAAGCCATCGTGGATGCCTTTGATAATGACAGGGCCGTTGTTTCCGTCGGAAGACATGTTGAGAATCGGGGCAGTTGCGTAACTGACTTGGGTAGTTGTGCTGAGGCTTTGTGGTAAGATTGAGGTGACAAGATAATCGTAATGATCTGAGGGCGATGTTCGTGAGGATAGGTTGAAAGGGAAGCGGCCAGCTTTTATGTCATCTTTTGTGTCAACTTTGTGATTATTCCAAGCCCATCACTATCCGATAGAAGTCCTTTGGCATGAGTGGGATGCCGTTGATGCTCAGCATTCAGCACGCCTCGGCCGTTTCTGTCTCACATTCGCCATCTCGGGTAGGCCCGTCGCGTGCATGATCAGCCTCCAGCCAGCCACTTCACTCCAGCTGTGGCTCTCAATCACATCTCGACCCCAAAAATGACATGTGTGAGAGCATATCAGTTTGTCTAGACTGAGCGGTGTGTTCAAGATGCATCAAGACATTCGGGGGTCCAGCCCGAGGCGAGGAAAGGCGGGGGAGATGCCGGAGAGGGAGGGGGCTTGTTGAAGCTCTCAAATGCTCGCTTCTTCCGTGCGAGCATCTTCATTCTAGACTATGGAATATCGTGAAAGATCTAGTAATTAAGAGCCATGAATAGGAACAAAAAGTTAGACTATTCTTGGATGGAATGGGCTAATGGTGACAAACCATTCTAGGAAGCATCATTGCAAGTAGCAATGGGTGAGAATAGTGACCTAGATCTATACAGTGCATACTGAGTCTTCAAATTCTCATAATTCATCACAGTCACTGATGAGAGATTCAGCTCCAAGCTAGTCTCTTGGTCTCAGCCTCACACACGAACGCTTGAGACACATTCCCATCTTCGTGAAGCACAGCATTTGCCAAGCGGTACTTCGTATCTGGTCTATGGCCTTTGGTCCAGACCATGACCTAATGCGTGTTCATTGATGCGGCCGCAGGTTTGTCGTGATATGTGATGTGTGATCGGCAGCAAGCCTGAAGGAGCCACCGCTGATTCGTCCCATTTGAAGGCACACGCAACTTAAATCAAGATCACTTTGAGGCGGTGAACAGCAGGGTACTTGCATTATACGACTCTGCAAGGCTTCGGAAGTTTTCTGTTAGGGCAGTTAAAGTAAGTAAGACTCCTACGTACCCATGATGGTACAAGTAAATAGACCTGACTCTGAGCGGCAAGCTGTATACGGGAACTAGTTAGACATCACATGCCGAACCGTGACGGTGATAGGTATATGGTATGCAGAGATTGCCATCATGTGTTTGACTCCCAATGAAACTGATACTCGGCACAGAGACGACTATCGAAAGGTCTGGGGGCTAGGCCATGCAAGTATTTCGATCCTTGGCGGCGATGCTGTAGTTCCCCACCCCTTAATCGACGGTGCCATCTCTCGACTTCAGCCAAGACTGAGAATTGTCTGCGTCCATCATCCTCGACGTTGACGATGTCATCAACCTAAACATCAAGATGCCTCCATACATAATCAGCCGGAGAAAAAAATTGGTTGATGTTATGAAAGTGGTCAGCTTTGCAAGCTCAGATGGTAATCACAATTATGGGATGATTCACAAAGTGCACAACCTATGCATATATGGGGTACCTAGCTACGAGGCTTTGCCAAGAGATTGTCCGAAGATCTGGTCATAATATAGCATACACAAAGTAAGGATATATCAGACATATCAAGCACGGTTGACTCGACCCGGCGCAAGATGTCGACGAAGGTGCCGCCTTCTCCGGGGAATCTTCTCACTACTGGGCGAGTCCGTCCAGCGACCAGATGGTCCTGGAGGAGCGTCTCGCCAGCCCCGAGCGCGTCGGGTAGACCAAGACGAAGTTGACGGATGTAAGCGACCTTAAAGACCTGCAGCGTGAGAATCGCCTCATCGAGCCGAGATCGATTGCAGACGGTGAGATAATGGTGTTGGTATCGACTCTGGATGTGAGCAGGCCAGCGGAATGTTGCATCGACGATCTATGTTAGTGAAAGTCGAGCTCTAAAATCGGCATGAGGTCTGGAACCCTGAATAAGCTGGTCATTTAGGGGCAAACCCCCATTCAACCGGCACTCACTTATGAAAAGGAAACAAACGGAAGCAGTTCTATGTCATGAAAAGAAGAAACAACGTGCATCTCAGGCCGACGTCGCCTTCGAGACATCATTCCCATCATTCTTTTGTGTTCGTGCTAATTCTCATCTATCTACACATGACTCTTTCAATCTTTCCTTTCCCATTTCTTCATGCTCATGTCGCTCACGGACATATCCTGCATCAACATCCTCTCCATTGCTTCATGTTCCCCAATCCCCAAACGTTGGGATCCAATACGTACACGACATGCCACTCTTCATTCATTACAACAAAAGCAGACGTTTCCCAATGCCATCAGCTCTCATCACGTCTCGTCTCGTCTCGTCTCATCAAGACGCATCAAAAAACACAAAAACCCATGTGATATCTCTGAAGAACAACAAACAATAATCGATTCCCAAACTTACCTCCTTGCAACTTTTTCGCAATAGGAGATGAAGGAACGACGACCCAAAAACGCCTAAAAAAAGCTGCAAGTCAACCCCATCGTCTCGTGGCGGTTGTCAAGAAATAGCGGAAGGAAGCCAACGCTGTGTCTATGTAGCAAAAGCAATAGTGCAAGAAGCAAGCGCCGACAGTCGGCACCAATGGTGATAGGATGTGGATCAACGCTTGAACACACTGCTGAGCTTGCTTCCGCCGACGCTGCTTCCCACACTACTCGACACGCTGCTCATCTTCTCGCTGACCTTTTCGCCGAATCCGCCCATCCACTTGGGCACCTTGAGACTCATGCGCACCTGGCCATCAACAATCATACTGACGACATTGAGGACGGCAAACGTCGTCGAGCCGATGGCGCGGAAGAGAGCCAGAATCGCCACGGACCAGAGAATGAAGGCAAGGTAGTAGTTTTCACCAATGCCGCGTTCGCTATACGCCTCAGACACGGCCATGGCGAGAATGGCGTTGCAGATAAGCCACGAGAGCACCATGTAGGTACGTACGCTCTTATAGTAGTCCTCTTGCAGCTGCGCCTCAGAGATGGCTGAAGGAGGCACCTCAACACGGTCGCGGAGGTTGCGGAGCGCCTCGTCGTAGCCAGAGTCGATATCAAGCTGCTCAGATGGCATCTCGAGCTCGACACTGTTGCCCTTTCCGATAGCGCCACCCAGATCGGTCTTCATGACGTTGTCTCCCTTGGTACCCCAGGTGACGTCGTGCGTGTTGCAGAAGGCGTATACTTGCAGAGTGCAAATGTACGCTGGTAGAAGCATGAAGTACTGAGCCGCGCTAGTGAACAAGTGCCAGGGATCAAGGTACAGGAAGGACATGACAAAGTACAAGCCGATAGTCGAGAGAATCGAGACAATGAAGTTGGTGAAGACGTTTTCACCCATGTGGATCTCAGGGTTGTCCTTTTCCTTCAGCTGGCGGATGACGATGTAGAAGGTGGCGAACGTCGTGTATATCATGATGATACAATACACGACGATACTGAAGAGGTATAGTTTCTTTGCTCCCTGCGGTCGATTACCTAGCGATAGGATGAACTGGGCGCAGATGAGCAAGACACATGTGTATCGTAGGACCGTAAAGATGTATTGACCAATGTTGTGACCGAAGGGATCTACCAGAGGATCGCCGAGACCGCCTGCGACGAAGTAGAAGGTCAAGTAGAAGTTTGCTAGAGAGAAGTAGGTGAAGATGAGCTGCAGGAACTGGTAGATGAACTCGATGTGAAGGAGAATCTTGCGAGTGATGGTATGATCGGTGTACCAAATCTGCTTGAAATGAACGAGTGAGTACACAGCAGCAAAGAAGGCACCGTTCAGCCAACGACGTCTCTGCGAGATGAACTCAGGAACAGTATCTATGGGGGTTGTGAGTAATTATTAGCTTTGGCAGGGTTAGATCTCTTACCTGGCACATCGGTTTCACCGTGACATCCCTTCACATACTTCAAGACCCAGCTCTCGCCGCGCTTGGCGACAAGCTCCCAGCAGAGGATACGATCCTCGGCGAGGTACATGTTTGCGGTGAACACGTCTGCATGCTGACCGTGCAGTGTCTCTCCCTTGAAGTACTGACTGAGAGGACCGTGGCCCGTCTCGTCATTCTGCAGAGCGTGGTATCGGTAGGCACTAAGCGCACCGGGCAAAACGGTAATGTAGCCAAAGATGGACTCAAGAGGCTTGTCGAGAATGTTGGACATCTTGTACTCAAAGTTCTGAGACGCGACAAGGGGGTTTAGAAGGTTAACTCCGAACTTGCCCTTCATGGCCTTGATCTCTCCACAAGCACCGGCAACGTTGGAGTCGTTGTCAAAAGCCTTCCAGAGGTGGTACAGAGATGTACCGCCGGGTCTGGTACCAACATCAAGCAAGATGCAAACGTTGGGGTTGAGGGCCTTGCCGAAAGCGTTGAAAAACCAACGATGTGAGTTGAGCTTCCTCTGGTTTTTCTCCTTCAGACAGAAGATCAACTGGCAAGGCACGATACCCTTTTCGGCACCCTTGAACTTGAGATCGGAGTCGAGCGAGACTTGTGTTGTGTACTCGTAGACGTGGGCCTGCACTGCCTTCTGGTTGACGTAGTTCTTGGCGATGCCGTGCTGGTAGACACCCATTGCGGCCAACGCGTCGAGCGTGCGAGGATGAATTTTTTCTCTGCCGTCTGACACAATACAGACTACAATCTTCTGCCATCCATTGTCGCCCCACGTGCGCGATTTTGAACGGGCGCAGAAGTGGGAGATGTTCTTCATGACAGCGTACATGGTTCTCGTGAAGCCGAACTCATCCTCGTTATACATGGTGACACAGATGAACAGTTCCGTCTCGCGAGCAGTCTTGCCAATTGACTGGCGAAGCTTGTATCCGCGTTCGACAAAGTCATCTGGGTCGCAGGTGACGGCCGTGTATCTCATGTGAGTGAATTCGACTTCGTCGCGACGAGGCAAGAAACTGTAAAGAATCGTGGGAATCTTGCACTCCAAGACCAGCTCTCCGTTGATAAGCTGGACCTCCTTTCTTGACATCTGCGGTGCGCGGACACCTCGGCGCTCTTGCATTCCGTCCGGAGCCGGGCCGTAATGTTCTACCTTCTCATTGATGTCGGTGTCTGCATCTTCCTCGCTCAGTGTAACCTGGTCGTGAGACATGTACGATTCTCTCATCGGCTGGCTCTCACTGATGTCGGTCTCGGGTCCAAATACGTCGTCGTTATCGTGGAGAGGGATCGAAACGGTGGCGTCGTCGGCAAAAGCGGCAGAGTTGCGGTTCGCACCAGTCGAGAATAGCGGCGCAGGCGGAAGGGGGCGTCGGGGGCTTCCGCCATATCTGGAAGATGGAGTTCCCGGTCTGGGGCTGCCATTGAGGTCTGATGGCTCGTAAATGCCAGAGGCAGGAGGCCTTGTGAAGTCTGATGAGAGGCGGGAAGGGCTGTATGTCCTCGTTGGTGAATGACGTCCTGACTGGTACTCGTATGGGTAGTCGTCTTGATACTCTTGCTCGTAGGTGCGCTCGTACTCGCGAGCGTAGTCGCGGCCTTGGAAGGGGACGTAAGTCGAATCGGGCGGCGGCATGCTGGGGGGGTCTCGAATGGACGCGGAGCGGTCGGAGAGAATGGACGACGCATAGGATCGTCTGCTGGATCGGGGTCTGTTGTTCTCTTCAGGTGAGCTTGTGCTGGTACTATTCGTAGAATCATCTGACAGTGGAGGAACAGGACAACTGGAAGACTGGTGCAGCTCGCTTTTCCGCAGCGAAGGGCCCTCTGGTATAGTGGGGAGACTGTCCCGAAGTTGCGACTCCCTGGTGGAGCTGGGCCTAGTCTTCTTCTGCAACTTTACAGTAGAAGACCTCACCGGTATGCGAGAGGTGCGTTGAGAGTCTGCAAAGTCGACAACGCTCACGCCACTTGAGCGCGACATGTAGACGGGTGCTGGGGACAAGGGTGACGTTGGGTGTCCCTCCTCCTGCTGCCTCAATGCGTCGAGGTGGACCGGCGTAGAGATCACCGGGTCTGCAGCGTCCGATTTCTTCCTGCGCAGAGATAGAGGGCGCGGGAAGAGGCCGGGCGCCGACTCGAGTGTCTTGTGAACCTGCCGAATGCGGGGAATGGAGGAAGCGGAAACAGGAGTAGTAGCAGTAGTAGAAGAAGCATAATGAAATTGTCGCGATGCGCCCTTGGCGCCGTTGACTGGTGTCGAAGTCGATGTCGACTGCTGGGGCGCAGTGGGTATTACGTACGGTGCTCTGTCCATGATGGGCTCCTCGACTGAAGTCAGTAGTCGAATGGCGGCGGGATTGTTGGAGCGTCCCGTGGGAGTGTCGTCGTCGCGGTCGTCGTAGGGTGGGAGGCTGTAGTCGGGCGGTCGCGAGGGGGTATTTGGGTCCATGATGAGATGTTGTTTGCGCCGCCGGTTACCGGGACGAAACGGTTATAGGAATGCTGGACTAGATTGTTGTTCGAGGGCCGGGTCTCGTATGGGTGTTCTTTGTTTGCAACGGGCCGGCGCCAGGATGGGATTGTGTGGGCGAGAGATTGACGTAGCTCAGGTTGGCCTCGTGGCGTCGGTTCGGGTCCTAGTGAGTGTCTCGATGATTGGAATGAGGGTCCAGGACGTAGTGTGAGTGTGTAAGTGTCGAAACTCGACAAAGAGTAGCGCCGTTGGAAATTCTCAATGGGAATTCCAGACGGCAAGGTTGGTGATGATAGTGGTGGTGGTGGTTATGCTAGAGACTAGCTTTTTGGCAAAGTGGGATCTCGAGAGATAATAATGGAAGGGAGCAATGTGCGAGAGAGCAACAGCAGCAGCAGCAGCCAGGGAGGTAAAGCATCTGGGCAAAGCTGCGGGAAGGAGGGTCAAGTGTTGGGGAGGCTGGGGGGCTCAGAAAAAACGTGGATGGGCAATCACTCTGCGCCTGTAACCTGCGCCATTCTCTTTCTCACCTCACAGGCAGTGTCTCTTTTGCTCCCAGCGCATCCGCGAGTGTGTCGAGGGGCAACAGGGCGGATCGGGGACTTTGATCGCGTTGACGGGGCAACGGGCCACGAGTACAGGGGATTCGTGTGGTGTCCCGGCTGCGAAAAGCGGGTCGGTGAGGCACAGCACAGGGGGGCTGAGCCTGTTCGTGGGACCTCTTAGCGGTTAGCGGCTTCTTAGCGCCCCCGGGGACCCGCAGACCGTTCCTGAGCCCGTCGCCCAAAACGGATTGATTACCTCACCTTAGCTAAGGTAACAAAGTACGTGGGTCGTCACTCACCTGCACATGCACCTCATCACTCCGCCAAATCTGTCAACTCTTGCACCCATGACCACAACACGATCTTTGCGCCAGATGGTAAAGGTAATGTAGCAAGGTAGCTTTGACAGGCCCACGGTGGAGGAGGGCTTGGATGATTTGCTTTTGGTATTCAACGTCTATCTTTACCACATGCGGCTCTGCCTACGGATACACTTTGGTACCCAGCGTCTGAGATATCTATCCCGCATGGATGATATGCAGCTCACCTCTGGGGTAAACAATCACCTACCTTACCTACTTCTATATCCACCAAAAGTCTATTCGCTTCTCTTGCCCTCCTCCTCTCAGTGCTATTGTCCTTTTGCGCTCACTTGGCCTTGCCATTGTGGAACCGATTTATCAGACACCCCAGAGAGCCCTCCACCGCTTCTCATCCGTCCTCAAAGGCCCATCAAACCGCCCAAACCGCGCCGGCAATCCCTCGTTGGCCTCGGGCAAACAAATCCACTCACGCACGCAATCCGGAACCTCCTCCTTGATGTGACTAATACAGATCAACGCTTGCCTCTCACTCAACCCCCCTCACCCGCACCCGGCCCGCCTTGGCCACCTCGCTATCCACGATCCTCTCCCCGCTGTACGCCTTCTCTTCTCCTTTAGCAAGGAAGAGCATACACTTGTCCCTGACAGCGTCATCCATGCCGCTGAAGGCCTCGTCAAGAACCACCACGTCGGGGTTCTTGATCACCGCGCGAAGCAGCAGCGCAATCCGCTGGGCGCTAAAGGAGAGGCCACCAAAGAGGTAATTATCTGACCAGCAGAGGTCACCCTGACCCTCGCCCGTGACAGAAAAAGACGCTGCCTTTTGATATCCCGGGTTCAGCTCCGGTGCGAACCACTCCAACGTCGCCTCAACCTTCCCCCGTGCCTCGTCGTCCAAAACAGGAATGCCCTTGAACGTATCCGCCCACGCATTCTCCAACACCTGTCGAACAGTCAGGCCGCGGGGCATGTGTTGGTGCACCTCGGGACTCGAGTGTCCAATCCGTGACTGTATATCCCAAAACGTGACAGGTCGCTGCCCAGACCCGGGCTCGGGCAGTCTGCTCCGACCAAATAGCTTGATGGGGAGCGAGTACGTCTGTGGGTGATCGGAGCACAAGAGAGACACGACGGTCGTCTTGCCCGACCCGTTCGGGCCGAACACGCCCCATCGCTCCCCTCGCCGGACGGTCCAGATCAGCCCGTCCTTGGGCCCGGACGGCGTGTCCTGAGACCAATTACCCAGCGCAATCTTGTTCCCGTACCGTACCTGACACCCGTCCATCTCGATCAACGGTTCACCCACAGGCGTCTCCCCTTTAGCAGCAGATGACGACAACGCGTCAGCAGAAGAAGAAGCAGACTCAACAGCATGCAAATCCTTCTCCCCGCCGACAAAAGCCCATCCCCCTCCACCCCCTTCGCCGTCAACACCTTACCCATCTCCACGAGCGAATGCACAGGCAACCTCTCATCCTCCTTCAACCCACCCTTCCACACGCCCCTCACATACGTCCTCAAGCCCTCCAGCACCTCCTCCTTGGGCCCCATCGACCCAACCTGACAATCCCCGCGCAGATACACCAGATGCGTAATCCACTCCGGCAACGGATCCTGCGGCCGGGCACTCAACACCAACCTCGGGCTCGCCCGCTCCGCGATCCCCTCCAACACGGGACTCAGCCCCGCCACCGTCGGGGGATCAAGCCCCATAAACGGCTCATCCAGCAGCAGCACCTCGGGCGTCGCCAACAGCGCCCTCGCGATGCGCGCGCGCCTACCCTGGCCGTTACTCAGGAACGCGACGGGTAGATCCAGTAGCGGCTCGAGGCGCAGGTCCTTCACGACCCTCTCCACGAGCTCCGGCGGCATCAGGTTCTCTTCCCCCGGTAATGTGTCGAGCGGATTCAGCTCCGTGTTGCCGACGAGGTAATCCCGCAGCGAGAAATCCGTATTCTCCCTCCTCGACTCGTACCGCGCGGCGAGGTACGCGCTCGTGGTATGCCCGCCACCTAACCCGCCATCGCCGTCGAAACCGACATATTGAATCGCCCTATTTGCGCTCCGCAGGCGCGGCGGGACGGCCTCAGTGGAGAGATACGGGTAGGTTCGCGCCGTGGGCGGGATGGCGAGGTGCTGGCCCCGGAAGACCTGCAGCAGGGTCGTCTTGCCTGACAACGAGGGGCCGACGATGCACCAATGGTTCTTGTTCTTCTCGGCGGCGGTAGAGGAGGACAGCTCGAGGTTCAGGTCTGTGAAGAGAGGCGGGTTCGGGTGCGTGGTGTGCGTGTTGGGGTGGCGCCGGTAAAAGGAGCCGTTGGCGATCCTCAGGATCGGGGGAGAACGGTTCGGTATCCGCATCGTGATTGTATGTATGTATGTGTGTGTGTGTGTGAGTGTGTGAGTGTGCCTGCTTCAATGGGAGAAAATAAGCGAATAACTGCTTGAACGAATATTCTCAACGCCAATTGACCATCATTCCCATTGGTATCTCGGCGTTGAAGGATAATCGTGGGACGAAATTTACATTGTGACTTTTCCTTCTCCTCCCAAAAAGAAAATCCGGGGCAGCTTTCCCCGGACTTTTTGCTAATGTACGTAAAACCAGCTGGCTGCTGCGATCTCGGTGTTGAAGCTCGGCCGTCATCGCCCCACCTGTAATGTGGTTCCATGTCCGGGGAGCGGAAAGAAAAGACCGACAGGGATCAGGTAAGCTAGTGTAAAGGTTGAGGTTTGTGGTAGGTGGTGCTGCCGCGCCTGCATTTCAGCCTGGAAGTCACGTGCAGGTTTTCTTGCTGAGGTAATGGCGGGACCGACTCGCACGACTGGGTAGCAGCAAGCCAGCAGCCCATACGCCGGAGAGCTCCAGGCACATCAACGTAGCGCAAGCTCCCATAATCGTCACCCAGTCGTCCAGCTCCATCTCAATCAACACGATCGCCCAAACAATACCTCTCCTTCCAACAACCACAGTCCACACCACCATAACAACAATCAAGATGTCGGTATGTCATCCTCCACCAAGCCAATCATCTCCCCCTAACCCAATCCGCCTCACATCCCCAGAAGCGCTAACATCATCTCCCCCCTCCAGATGCGAATCGTCCCCGCCGCAAACCAACCCACAACCTTCGCCGCAGGCGCCAACGCCCCCTCGGCACCAGGCGTCCACGACACCCTCCGCGCCGGCGTAGGCCAGTCCGCCTACGACGCCAAAGAAAACGTCGCCGCCTCCGCTCACCCGCTCGAGTCCCGCCTCAAGAACTGGGAGGCTACCCAGGAGGGCATGCGCATGGAGACGCTCCGCCGCACCTTTGGCCTCGCGGAGCCCATCCGCCGCCAGATGGAGCTCAAGATTACGCAAAACGGCGAGTGGCGGCCCCTCGCCCTCGGCGGGCAAAAGGCCTCCGTCCACGAGGAGATCCTCCGCGGCAAGGACTCTAGCGTCACGTGGGAGGACGTCTACTCTGGCGAGGAGAGCGTGGGCATCGTTGGTATGCACGACGAGATGGAGAGGAAGCTCAAGATTTGAGAGAGCAGGAATTATGAGGGTTTGAAATGACCGAGCGCGGACCTGGGCTCCTGGATCCGAGGGATGCGGCATAAGGACCAGGATTGGAATTGTATTACTACGATATGCGTCATGACTTTTGGACGGCGCGGCATAAGAGATGTCAAGGCCATAGAAGGGGTTCACCGAAGCGTCCAGGTTCAACGGAAAGATGGAACAGAATGCGTTCTACTATCCTATGGACAACACCCATAGACGGGGCGTGGAGAAGAATCAACCAGAACAAATACACAAAGCTATGATACGCCGCTGTACTCCGAATGTCCCCTTATTGTCTTCGCTCTTTGTAATACGCTCGATGGATGTCGGGGTGGCCTCCAAAGAGACACACAAGACATGACAAAAATAAATAAAAGACCCAAAGCAACACCGTTACCGAAGGCCTCACCAGGCCAGCTAGCCCATCCATGCCGGGCACTTCTGGAATTGCATGCATTGTCGAAACCATGACCCCGGCTAGGCCCCTGCCTCTTTGTATCGTGTACCGTATCATGCAGAGCACTCAAGCCAGATTGACCCGACGAGGTCTTTTCTCGCCTGCTCTTCTTTGATGCATGTCATTTTCCCCAGTAGAAAGGAATGGCTGTTATTCGGCGGGGAAGATGTGTAAAAGGAAAGGAGTGATGATCGCAGAAGGAAAAGGCCCAGATCTTGGGACCGCTCGATCATAAGATGACACAGCATCCGCCGCCACCTTCTCGGTTGCGGCCGCCGCCAGAGGTTGACTTATTGCCTCCCTTAGGTTCTTCTTCCTCAACAATATCGGCTGGCCGGACGGTCATGTGTACAACGTTGGCCGCCTCTGCACTGAAGTGGTATTCTGGAAGAATGTTAGGACTATCGAGGAAATCTTGGGTGTCAGGGAGAACCTACGTTTCAGTTGGTCCTTATCGTCCAGCAGCTTTCCGAAATGAATTAAACGTATACTGCTGGGGCTCGCAGGCTTGGCATCCCATTCTTCACGCCACTCCCTGAGGATGAGTTCCTTCAAGGTATAAACACTGATAGTGAAGGGGGTCCTTCTTTCCGGCCTCGGTCAATCCAGGAACATTGACGTTTCTCTTTGTCAAGTACTTTTCGTCCAATTTGTAAGGGTGTCTTGCACCAGTGGTGAGCAACAGGGTGATGTTACAAACTGGGCCATCCGCTGGAGAGTTGGTGACGGGCTGGACGTCATCGACAGAGGGACCGATGGCCATGGAGTCATCCTGGGTCTTTGCCACTGGCGACGAAACCGAGTCCTTCTCCTTTCCTTTGGTTGACGGCTCGATTGAATCGTCGGCATCGCCTACGGCGGAATTGCTGGCTTCAGGCTGTGTTGACGCCGCAGCGCCGGGTGTCTTGTTTGATGAAGTAGTCGTCGGCCTCGTTGTGTCTGCGGCGGCGACGTCGGCTTCCGTCGACGAGGATTGAGGGAGGGTCTTCATTGGGATGGTATCCTTTGGCGCCGCCGAAGAATCCTTGGGTGGTTGGCCGACGGTCGTGTTGGCGTCGGCAGGTTTGGTGTCGGCCATTGCGGATCACAGGCAAGAGCAACGGCAGCGTCGAGCCTCGGGGAGCGCGGGCTCGTGGTAATTGTGATTGGAGCCGAATCGGATACAGTGGCTCAATGCATGCGGCAGTCTGCGAAAAAGTTGAGGATATTTCGACGAGTGGGATCTCAGTGTTTCGCGGAAGAGAGTCGGGTGGTGGATGAATTGCAGTCGTCGGGTGAGACGTTCAGACGCAGAGGCACAGCGACGCAGAGACGCCAGTCGGGATGGTACCAGTTGGCGTGGGTAGCGAGGCCGGGTGTTGTGGCAGTTGCCAGGATTTGGGGGATCGTTCAGGATGTTTGACGGGAACGCTGAAGGCGGAAGCGGATGGTAAAGGCGGGTGATCAGTGCATTCAAAGCCTGGGCGTCGACCAGTCCGAGTTCAAGTCCAACCAGAGAGGTGGGAAAAAGGAAGGATAAAATGGAGACCCGGGGCCGAGAGTTGGAGAAGGGTAGAGAGGACCTGACGGGAATGTCGAATGGAGAGATGGCTTGGCGGAACTTGGAAGGCGTGGCTTCTGGGCCGTGGGCGGTGGGCCGTGGGCGTGGGCGTGGGCGTGGTCTCTCTTTTCCACCTGCACGCACTCCAGTCTCCAGTCTCCGAGTGCTGGGCTCGGCTGGGCAGGCTGGGGAACGTTGCTTTGCTGAGGCCGGGTGAGTGGACTGGCTGACTGACTACACCACCACACTACCTAGTGTAGTAATCTGGACTAGGCAAGGTTGGTAGGTTGAGTGGACGGGCTGGGCTGGATGGCTCGGCAATGATTCCGTTCCAACTTCCAAGTTGTGCTGGAGGCGAAAGAGTCGCGGAGTGTGTGCCGGGCCAGGTACGTGTACGAACAAATACTCTGTATCGTACCTAGTTAGGTAGGGGATGTTATGTGAGTTCGCCGCTGATAGATGAGTGTATTCGTTCGTGAGTATCCGTAAGGTACGGTTTACCTAAGGTAGGTACGTCGGTGGGGGAGAGCGGTGCTTCGCTGCCGAAGCGGCGTTTGGTCGTCTCCTGCCTCGATAGTTACTCTCACGCTCTTCCAGGTAGGAAGTACCTCTGGAAACAGTACCCATGGTAAGGTAGTCAAGGTAGGCACGTACATAGAGAGGATCAGACAGGGTGATACTGTAACGATGTACCCGGCAATCACGTCGTCTCCCGTCGAATTTCCGAGCGGTCGGTATTTGTCGAGTCGTGCAGGCTGTTTCGTCTATCAGGCCCTCCTTGACAAAGCTGCTACGGCGGAGGCAACGGCGATGGCGATAGACGCGGCGGCGGCGGCGGATACCGGCAGCAAAGGGCAAAGCCGATCAAGGGTCGAGGATGTTGTGGAGGGTGAGTACGGGAGTAAGTGCGTGAAAGAGTTGGCGGGTGTCACAAGCTTTCTCTCCTTTTTTTTTTTTTTTTCTCTCTCGGTCATCAAGTTTCAGTTGCTATCCCGGGTGTAATTCTTGATATCTAATGTCGCCCCTCGGCCGTGGGATGACTGCTCAGATGCCAGAGAGTAGAAACGGGTTCGAAGTATCTTATCTCAAATCGAGACGTTGGCCAGATTTACAAGCGCCAGGAATGATGAATTTGTCGGTTGATGAGCGCGGAACAAACGGCGTGGTTGCTGTAGTTTCCCTTGATCTTCCTCAATTAAGGTGTTCTTTCAGCGTCTCTGCTTCTCGTTGCAACGTTGGCGGATGACTAAATTTCCTTGACAGTTATACTTACCGCGATGTACACTCCTTCCAGTGGAAAACAATGCGAGTAGGTACCTTGAATTGTCGGAAGGCGTACCTCACTATCCAAGATAAAGGGGCAATTGCCGGTTTGCAAGTACCTGAAGTAAGGCAAGTGTGAATGAGGCACACCTACAGCTGAAGAAGGAGTAACCGTGAAGCTTGAAGGGGAAAGAACGAGTCTCTCCAGGTCTTCCTTCCTTCCTGTCTTGTTTCCCAACCTAGAATGCCTCAAGATCCTCAACTCCAGTGTCTTCCTATTTCTTCCTCCCCGTGCATCCCGCACTATTGTGCCATTCACTCCCATCTGATCGCATGCTACTCACAATCAAACAATCCGAGTGCGCACCAATTAATAATACATCGATACAGACAGATACCTCCCATTCCAAGTATTTTCACGCCTGCTGGACTTGGTCGAGGCTAGCGCATTCGCTAACTCGACCGCGGCGTCCACGGGTGCCCTCGCCCGCCGTCACCGCTTCAGAAGACAGCACGCTATTATCTCGCAATGTGACACATTCCCAACCGCACGCACCGTTCGCATTCCTTCCGTCTCCAGATCTGGGCGTCTTGCGGGGGAAACGGGAACGGGAGCGAGGGAATGGAAAGGATCAAATGGCACACACGCCGTAACGAGAGAGCGCACGCAGACGCGACGCCGCCTGTCAAATCTGCAACAGCCAGTGCCATTGCCACTAATCGAGACCAACCACCTAGTTACCTACAACACTTCTGCAATTCGTCTGCCGTCAGCCGCATCATCAGTCGGTCGAGGCTGTGTCGCTTCCGATACGTACCCACCCATGGACTATTACCTGCCCACGCACCACGCTACCTTCATCAGCCAGTTCGGTCCCCCTTCTTCGCAGGGACAGGCCAGTCTGCGGCCCCCGCCACGGCGCCCCGTCTCTGGCCATCCGAAATCCCCTCATTTTCCTCAACTCAAGCGCGAGAAAGAAAAGATAGACGTGCAATGTTTCAGCGGTACCCCATACGCGTGTGGGAAACAGATCCGCCTGGAGCACGGCACCCCGGCTGGATTGGATACGACCTTGCAGCATTACAAGACGTACGGTCGGCTTCGTCACCGCATTGTGTTTTTCGCACTCTCAGCCTCTCAGGGACCTTCAGATTAGTGTGTGAGGTTGTTATGTTGATGTTTCTGAAGATGGGATAAGACTGTCAGGAACCCGAAACTCTCCTCAGGCTTATTTCGCCCGTCGCCCCATAGCCTTATTTGACACCAATGCAACACGCAGGCACGGAGGTCACCAATGTAGTGCACGCACATACTCAAAACCCAAAGAGTGTACAGGAGAAGCATTCGAAGGCTAGCGACGCAGAGCACGAGCTTTCCATGCTTTGGCCTGTCGTCTTTCAAGTTGGTGCTCTGCAACGTCCAGACGAAGTGCGAGATTCTCGTTACAGATCTGCTGGGGCGAGAGTCAACTATGCCAGGTTCACATGTTCACTGGGTGGGACACAGGCCATGGGCAGACCTGATGGCAGCAAAGCGGGTAGAAGAGTAATTGTTAACTCATAGGCTGCCGCATTCAGACACCCCAAGCTTTTCTGACCAGATCGTAGGTATTGTCGTCGGGTGCCCAGATCCATCGACGGCTCCAGCGGAAAGGATGCCCGGGGTTCCCAACCAATCCCTTTGAGGATAGGGGACTGTCGACGATGGCCAGCCATGGGCTACCGAGAGTAGCCCGAGTCTCCTTCTCCTTTGGGACACGGTTGAACTTGTTTAACACCATTGTCCAGATCCTTCATCGGGGGAACCGGGAACGGTGCAGTGCCTTAGTACACGAGTTACTATTGAAGTGGGTGTTTCTCATTCTGGCTTCTGGTCCCAACATCTCGGAAAACGGAAGAATGCGAAGAAGACAACGAAGAGAGAGAGCAATATCTGAACTCCACCGATGGTGAGCGATACCACCTTCGATCCGGGATCCACGATCTCTGTCCGGGCAGAAATCGCGGAGTGACGGAAGAAACAATGAAGACCCCACTCACTTGCGCCGGTCCGCCCAGAAGCTGGACACCAAGATCTTGCCCCAATAGACCGGCATTGCGCCCAAGTGACCTGCCCAAGTTGACAACCTCATCGTCGCAAACCAGAGCACAAGCTGATACCGACGTACCGACCGTGCCGACTTTGCCTTACCTAAGGTACTCACGGGAATCAACACCATGGCACCATCCCAAAGCCGGAGCCGGACTTGGTGTGCTTCGCCACGCTCCGTGGAGCCTGATTATTAACTGCTCTCCTTTCATATTTACGAAAGGATCTACAACTTGCCTACATTTCCGTAGTTCGGTCCAGTAGCTTATCCCATCGGCCCCTTGTGCCCGTCCATCCCTCATAGATCCAAGGCTCCGACCGACCCCCTTAGACTTCCCGTCGAGGCCCGCCGCTAAGCAAGCAAACATCTGTCGTGCGCCCGCATTGCACGACTTGGTCTCGTCTTTGTCTGAACTCTCTAGTGGCTTTGTAAGATCAAATCTCATCACATCTCAAGCCTGTCAGTTCTGACATCTACTTGCGCATGCATCGAAGAAGTTGTTAGATAGGAGAGAGGGCGGGAGAATGATTTATTTGTTCTGCAGTTTTGAATGCCATGTGTTGACCGTCCTCATTCCAAAAGTTGAAGAAACGGCAACCTTATTTATTTCACAGAAATACGCCAACATGCTAGTATACGCTATCAAAGTGTAATTGCGTACATAGATATTGCAAAAGGTCGGCCATTCTACGCAATCATGTGCATAAAATAAAATAAAAAGGCAACCAAAAAAGGAAATCTATGAATTCGTAGGTGGGTAAGTAGGTCAAGCAGACAAGCAGGCTGGAAGTTGATCTTCTCTTCCAGGGCACGCAGGTCAATATAGCTAACGGTTTTCTCGAATTTGCTAATTGTCAACTTTTGCCTCGCACTGCCATTACTAAAATACCGAGGATATCCTTTCGTTTCGTAGCCTACAGTCAAACAAAAATCCTCCTCCGCCTCCAACACACATCCCGCTCAGCTTTGCCGTCGCATATGTATTCTCACAGCACCAACAAGTCGCCATTGCTCCCCTGCGCCGGCTGCACCACCTGCTGCGGCGCGTGCTGATTCACCACATACCCTGTCTCGTAACCCCCCGTCTCACCAAATACGTCTCCCTGATCGATCCTCATGGCCGCCATCTGCTGCGGTCCGATACTGTTAAAGTACGCGTCCGCGTCGTTGACCGCCTGCGCCATTTCCCCGTTGGCCGCCGCCGGGTCGTTGGCGATGTGCTGGCCGTGCATGTTGTAGTCCTGCGCCTGTCCGCCCATGCCGAGCATGCTCAAGCTCTTTTGGTTCTCAATGGACGTAGGGAGCAGGTGCTTCTGCAGCGCGGGGGAGTCCGTCAGCTTCTTGGGCCGCGCCGAGCGGAAGACGGTCTGCACCGGCTTCAGGTACACCGTAGCGAGCGTGCCGACGTTGAGACACATCTCTTCGAGAGTGGCTGGGTCGAGGCGCTCGGATTCGGCCGTGATGGGCGGCTTCTCGCCCATGACGATCTGCTTGGCTGCCGCCATGTCTGTCGACAAGAGTCGCCAGTACATGTAGGCTCTGTCGCGAAGATCCGGGTTATCTGTCTCTTCCGTCGCCCACTTGAGGACGCGAGGCACCAGCTCTTGACCCTTGGTTGGTCTCTGAATAAAGAGCTTGACGGTCGCCGTGAGCAGTGCCAGCTGCACCTCTACCGGCTCCTCTGCGAACGAGTACAAAAAGTCTTCCAACAGTGCCTCGCTGTTCTCTATTCTGTCCGCGTACTGTCCAATGACCCAGACCATGGCAGCCTTTGCTTCTGGCTCGTCGAGAGAGTCGAGATGCTCGCAGAGGGTGCCGATGATGGACTCGTACTGGTTCGGATACTTGCGGAAGATGTTCCGAATAACAACCGTAGCCTCCTGTACAATATACGTGATCTTGGTCGCAACCAGTTCGAGTAGCAGGTTGATACACTGCCGCGCTGCCGGTTCGATCTTGATAGCCAGCTTGCCGATCGCTCGCACAGCCTTGCGCACAAAGTGAACGTCGATTTCGGTCGCGTACTCTCTAAGTTCGGTAAGGACCTCGTCGATGTTGTTTTCGTTGGCGAGCATGAAGATGAGCTCGAGCTTCGTGACCTTTACGTAGATGGGGTCGTTGTACTTGCAGAAGAAGACGCGGATGTCGTTGCGCAAGACCTCGGGTCGACGCTGCAAGATCAATAGAGCGTTTCGCAGAGCGAGATACTGTACTTCTGGCCCCTTGGCAAGGAGCGTCACCAGGGGAGGCGATAGCTTTTTGCACAGGATTGCGATCTGCCTCTGGTCCGAGATATAGTTCATGAGGTACAGAACGACGCGGATGCAGGTGAGCACGACCGCTGAGTTTGAATGTGAAAGGCGCGGCGATATACGCTCTGCAAGAAGCAAAGCTTCGCCTGACTCCTGGGGCACATATGACATGAGTGCCTCGAGGATATATGTTTGACCCCATCTACCATGATTGTCAGCAACGGCATTTGCAGAGCAACAGATAGTACCTACTCTGAGCAGTCAGGAAGGATAGCCACCATCTTGGAGGCATTGCTGTAGTCGATTGTGAGCTTGATAGCGTCACTACGCTCCCAAATGTCCATCAACGATGCTAGCGCACTGGCTACTACGGTAGGGTTGTCGTCTCTGAGAAGCGTGTTGAGCCTGTCGATCAGATCTGACCCTTCGATCATGCGCCTATCGTGGTCGTAGAGCTTTGCAACGCAGAAGGCGGCCGTCTTCCTCACGTATGGATCCGCGTCTTTCAACATGTGCTTGACCAAAGGCACAGTCGCCTCAACAAATTCTCGAACGTGTATGTAAGACATCGTTCGCAGGGCCAATGCTCTGACTAGCGGGTTGTGATCTTCCATATCCTTGGGTGACATTAATCAACTGGCGTCTCAGGGGTCAAGGTGCCGTGCTCACCTGCTCTAGCACAGGAATAGCCTGGACGGCGATTTCTGGTCTCATTCTTGCGTAGTTGACCAGGAACAAGAAGCACCTAGATGGGTCGTCAACATATGAACGTCCCGGGAGGAGCTATCGGGAAGCAGTACATCTTCTTGATCTCGAGACTCTGGATATGCATGCAGCCGATGATGTCGGGGAACAGCGCGACCATATCATTGTTGCTCATGGTCATGTTGGCGACAATCTTCTTCAGCGCAATCTTCTTGCTCGCATAATTCTTGTCCTTCTTGCCGCCGCTGTTGAGTTCCAGCCGCAATTCTGCGACTTTACCCTTGGAGGTTATTAGTTTATTGACATAAGTCGGCGGGGGCACGTAGGCCATAAACATGGCGGGCGACACATAGGAGGACAGCATCCAACTTAAGAAATGCGAGGTGAGGTGAGATGAGGTGAAGACAATTGCGCCGACAACATATGATGAGAGGGGAAGCTGAGCCTCGATGCCACAAGGCACAGCAAGGCTGGTATTGGGGACGGCGGGCGAAACAGTGTGTAGGGATAGCTCCCAGATAACAAGCTCAATCTGTCTTAGACAAATATCGGAGGATTTTGGTACACAATTCGCAAAGGATACTGTCCAACGGCAAGACATGTAGGTATGCGCAAGGTGATTGAGAGAGACAAGAACCAGATCTTACCCTGGCAAACAACTTGGAGTCTCCTCCACCCTGTGCGCTCGACATGATGACGGCTTTCTCCTGGTATTAGACACAGCGGTCGGTGTGGTGGCGCGTAGTGCGATTCTCAGGCAGGATCCCTCCGAACGGGTGTCCCGACAAGCTCTCTGCCGGTTCTCGATCGCGTCGTGGTGGGCGATAACACCCTAGGACCCCTCACGCCCAGCTGCGCGATGTATGTCGACTTCGGCTTCCCTGCTCTAGGGCCAAGCCACTCGATCGAAACGGGGTCGCAAAAATTGGCGGGAAGACGCAGTGCTTCCTTGACTTGTCTTGGATGGTGGGAGGGTTGCAGAGGCAGAAGGTATGTCACATGCGTCGGTGGTGCCAGGGGGGTTGCGGCCAATCGAAGAGGCTACTACTCGATCAGCGTGTCGTCGAGCTGAAATGCCGGACAACCTTCTGTTTGTCTCTACGCCAGCTGCTGTGGCCGTTGACTATCGAATGCGTGGGTTCGAGAGGGTTCGCTCGCTCGGTGCGACGGTACGGGGTGCGTTCGGCCGTCGTTTGTTTTCTTGCGGGCAATCCGGAGATTCGATTTCTAGTTGTTTAAGGGGAAACGTTGGATTCCCAAAGCTCCCGCCGTTCCGCAGTGGAGTGCGACAGGTCCGAAACTGGGCCTTATCGGTCAGCCGATAAAGAATAGGTAGGTAAGCGCAGCCGCTGTCAACCGCGTGGGGTGCACGTCGGATTGTGTTTCCGGGGTTTAGCCGATCCTTTTTGTGGAGAACTTGTTTTCCAACGACAGCCCGTCATCACCCACCAGCTCGAACTGGTTGCCAGCTTTCGTCTCAACATCTGCATCCCAATCTCCTGAGCTTTCGACCACGCGCTCGACTAACGGAACTCGACACAAATACTCCGATCATGGCTTTGGTCAATGGCGATGTCCCGCGATGGGTAGCAGACCTGCAGTCTCCCCCTGCTGCTAAGTCCAAGGTCCCCGGCATCTCCGATCCCCCAGGCTACCCTTCGCAAACCTCGTCCAGCTCCAAGGTAAGCTCGTTACGGCCCCGCGCAAGTATTCAATTCCGCTAATTTTTGTCTATAGAAGCAGAAGGACCAAAAGGCTATTCAACCGCGCAAGCAACAGACACCCGAGGAGATGGACACTTTGAAAGTCAAGAAGGCGTGGGAGGTGGCGCTCGCCCCCGTCAAGAACCTGCCAATGACGGCGATCATGATGTACATGTCCGGCAACTCGCTCCAGATCTTCAGCATCATGATGGTATTCATGGCTTTCAAGAACCCTTTGATGGGTCTCACTGCAGTCAATCAGGCATTCGAGAGGTTCGAGTCAGAAACAAACAAGGCCAAGATGCTGCAAGTTAAGCTGGCATACGTCGCTATGCAATTCGTGGCCCTGGCCCTGGCGGTTTGGAAGGTTAATTCAATGGGGCTGCTGCCGTACGTCGTCATTTCTGGATTTGAGTACAATGACATTACTAATGCGAGAATAGAACAACGAGATCAGATTGGTTGGCTTGGGAAGCTCGAAGAGAGGCTTTGGAGTCCTCGGTTCCCGCTTTATAGACGACAAAATGATATCCAGTACCAAATTACCGCAAACTAATTCTCTGTCCCCGTCCTCGTCTATACATTATTGTAAACTGCCATACCATACCATGCCACTGCTAGCCGCGGCCTCATACAGCCAGACACTTTCGTTTTCTCCACTAGTTGGTATCTCATCGGAGTTTCGGGCAGGCATTTCGACTTCGCCTATTGCATTGTAAGGCTGATCAGCCTTATCGTCGTAGTACCAACGCTGCGATGGGTCATGTACAGATGCATCGAAACTCATGTCGAAAGAATCCAGCCCAGCCTGCTGAGCTTCCTTTCCCCTAGGCCACGGACGATCTACAGCAACCATGTTCGTTCGGTTCTTTCTCTTTTTGGACGAAAGAGGATTCGATTGATGTGGATCATTCACGATGCTCGTTTCTAACCTAGGAACACCATGCCTCTTGGCCTGGCAGTGGTTTGGGTTGGGAACCTCTTGGGCCATCTGAGTCTGCTGCTTCATCGATGCCGATCCTTCTTTTGGGGTGGACTTATTCGACTTGGCCTAGGCAAAAATCAGCTTCAGGCCGAGGCACCACTGTGTACACGAACTTACTTGCTGGTACATTGTAGCGACAGGGGTCGTTTGTTGATCTCCGTAAAGGCTATGATGTTTGATCTGCAGTCTTGACTCTGGTCTCGGGATTATCAGCAGCAGCTGTGATTCTTATACCATATCGGGCAGCAGCTCATGCTCATACACAGACAGCCAGGAAGTGTGGATTCTGACGCCAAGTCGCTGACCTATCCATCTACTAGCGTTGGCCAGAGACACAAATAACTCTGTCAGTCAGGATCGGCTGGTACTTGGGCTCGTAGAGTCTACATCTCTCTTGGAGCTTGTGACCGTATCCAAGCACTCGGTCCGAACCGCAAGATCACCGTATAATCTACGTGGTACACAACTCACGGCAATTCTCTCTTTGAACGGCAGTGCGCGTACTCGGTACTCCAAACGATACTCTGTACGATGTTATGGCCAGGAATTACCTCAAAAGAGGGGTTTCCGAGACCACGCCTACAAAGAAGTCGAAGCTATGGAACGAAAGGGATGCTATGAGCATGAACTCTGAGCTCGGAGTCTGCTCCTAACTCAACCCGAAGCTGGGTCCGATAGCCTTGCTTCCACAACAGCCACGACATACCAGACCGTTAGCGATGCCGGATGCGGTCCGGCAATGCAGCTATTCCAACGTCCAATACCTAGCAGCCCATTGAAGTCGAGAGTCAAGCAAAACAGCGAGCCACTTAGCGGCTCTGAAAGCTACTGAGACAGGGCTAGAACGCATAAGACAGCCCCCAAGGGATGACATAGGGGGCCCCCGCGGGAAGGTATTCGTGTTTCCCTATCCTATTGGGCGAGCGCATGCACGAGACAGTGAGACAAAACAAACTTACGTTAATTCGAGCTAGGTCGAAGCTATTTTGCTGTTGTCTTGTCTTGATCGCGTTTGCCTGATCCTGACGGGGCGGTTCGCAAAGAAAACAATACTCTGGTCCAAGCTTGCGAGCCTCTATCGATAGCAGATGATCCCCCAGGTTCAACATCTGAGTTATTCCTGGATATCGTGATTTTAGAAACATCTATAATGTCGATCATTCTGTGACATGGCTGGGTCATGTGGCACCGGAAGTTGGTGACAATAATAGAAAACCACAATTCCAGGAGAGACGAACTTCAACCCGCTACTGGACCTGAAACTAGAACTGAGATGTTCTGATATCATTACCCAACGCCCAAAAAGGCCAGCCCTCTTACAGCAGCCGAAAGACTGTATCCAACTCCAAGCCAAATCAGGACGCCTCCTCCCTCATTCGCCTAGCATTCCTCCACACAGGACCCTTCTTCGCTATCAAAAACATCATCGGGCTCAAGACGGCACACAAGGCAGCTAGGAACGTAAACGACCACCCCCTCCCCATCCCACGAATCATGTACTCAATCACCGCCGTCCCAACAGCGCCCATGGCGCACCGTACCAGGTTATTCGCCGCCGTCGCCGTTGCAGGCGCGTTCGGGAAAAGGTCCACAATCAGCGTATTCATAACGCTAAACGAACCCGTAATGGTGAGCCCGATAATACCCTGCAGCACCAACGGCGCCGCGACGCCGCCGACCTCGAAATGCAGCACCCACCCGTATGCTGTTAGCGCCGCAAGCCCGACGGCGACGGCCGGGTAGACGGGCTGCAGGCGGGCCTTCTCGATGGGGAATTTGAGCAGGTCGTCGCCGCGGCGGCGGTCGATTGCGAAGCCGATCTGGGAGGCGATGCGGCGGTAGTTCCAGTCGAGGACGTAGCCTTGGCCGAGGCTGGCTACGACGCAGCCCGCGCCGTAGGGGAGGTAGCAGAGGCCGAGCTCGAGGTCGTTGAAGTGGTAGATCTCGCGGAAGAGGGTGCCGAGGGTGGCGGCTACGCAGATGAAGGCTACGTATAAGAGGCTGTTGTAGGCGAGGACGAGGGCCATTTCTTTTTCAAAGATGATTTTGACGGAGCGGATTGGGTTCGGGAAGCGGAGTTTGCGGTCGGGTGGCGATACTGTTGCTGCGGATTCTGTGCGGGAGAGGTCATCGGCATCCCGGAGCCTGCGGTTACGGCGGCGGCGGATGAGATCGATCAGGGGCCGGTTCCAAGACTGAGCCGGAACGGAGCCGTTGCCCACGACACCTCGACAGGTCTCTGGTACGAACAGGGCGTACGGGACAAGCCAGAGGCTGATGAGCACGACACAAAACCAAAAGATGGACGCCCAACCAAAATACTGCGTCAGGACGCCCCCCAAAACGGGACCGATGGTGGGGCCGACATTGATGCCCGCGCCGACGATGCCCATGTACTTGCCCCGCTCCGAGCTGACCGAGATATCGGCCACCATGGCGAACCCCAGCGCGATGGCGCCGCTGCTCCCGCCGCTCTGCAGCATGCGGAGGACAAGGAGGGCGGCGTAGTCACGCTGTAGGGCGAGCCCAACGCAGGCGACGAGGTAGATGCTGAAGGCGACGAGAAAGGCCGGGCGGCGGCCGGCCATGTCGCCGAAATCGCCAAAGAGCGTCGGGGAGATGGCTTGGAGGATCATGTAGGAGGTGACGGTAAGGTTGATGAGGGCGACGGAGACGCGGAGGTCGTCTGCGATGGGGGCCAGGACCGGGTAGTAGATGTTTGCGGACATGGGCGGGACGAAGCAGGCGACGGAGGCCATGAAGGCCACCCAGCGCTTTGTGGAGGGGGAGAAGACGCTGTAGGCTGGGCCGCTGGGCTGGCGGGTGAGGTTTTCGGGGTCGTCTTGGTCGTGGGCTGAGCCGTCGGGTTCTTCGGACGGGGAGACTTCATTATGTGATTTCTCGTTGGAGAGTTCTGGGTCGCTTGGTGATGAGGTCTGGATGATGGACGGACTTGGAGATATTTCTGATGTTTTCAGGCCCGTTTGATTCCTTTCCAAGTCCATCTGGCCTATGTCGTTCAACTTATCTTGTCCCATACTTATCCAGAGAGCATCTCCGTATCAAGCAAAGATACAAAGAGATGATAAGACGAGAGGAGAAGATTAAAACTGGAATGTAATTATCGTCTTCAGACACTTGCTTGATAACGTCTCACAACGCTTGCTGAGAATGCGGCAAAGACTGTATTATAGCAATATAAAAACCGAAAAGATGAACAAGAAACATCACAAAAAATGAGATATCTTGCTTGCCGCCATAGATTTTCCAAGTAGTCTATATCCGTAAGCGGGACCATCTTGCCGCCCTGCCGCGCACCCTGCTTTACAACAATGATGTTATTTCCGCTACCAGATCGGCCTCCACCACTCGGCCTCTGACCGACCGCGATTAACACGCAGCTTTCATGATTCGCCCGGACCGGCCCATACCTCCACAAAAGCCCGCCAATCTTGGGCAGCTGGACCTGTCCAGCATTGACCGAGGCGGCTCCTGGAATGCCTCTATCGGTGCGGTATCGGGCGAGATGATCGCAGCCAAAAAAAAAAATATCCGTTGGTGTTCCTTAACAAATGGCACTAGACTGATTCATTATTACGCCTTAAGTCGGGTGCTGGAGTCTCTTGATTAGTATGGGCCGAATTGACTCCGAAATCGGAGAGCTTCACTTGAAGCATTGAGCTCTTCTCTAGAGTTCCTTTCTTGAATGTGGTCCTCTTTCTCAACGGGGATATGAAAAGTAGTTGATGGGCTTTTCAATTGGCGTTGATTGAGCTTCAAACTCGCCGTTGTGGAGGAGTTGGCTCGTGCGCCTGCCGACGCCGTTGCCGACCTGCCGATGCAGCCCCGAACTTTGACTGTCGGCTGCTTAATTACCTAAGGTAGCTAATCCACAAAGCACCAGCCACATCAGCCCCTGGTCCGAGGGGATAAATGTGGCTAGTGAGACCTGAGAGCCGAAGCCACGTCATTGGAGAACAGCTTTCCAGATCTCCAGCTGGCAGCTTGGATGTGACCACAGGGTTGAGCGACGTGATATCTCGGATTCCGGTGCACCATGCTCCTCATCACCACGTAATTGCTTCCAGATTGAAACGTTCCTCTCTTCCGGCCGTACGGTAAGGTACGATACATACCTCGAAAATGGACATTACACCAGCATTCAACGACCTCCTGCGAAAGCGCAATGCGCCCATTGTCACCGAAAAGAAGCTCAGTCTCGAAGCGATTGACGGCTTCCTCAAAGAGGCTTACAGAATAGTCAGTCTCTACCAACCTTTCCCCTTTCTTCTTGAGAATTGTATGTCTCTGATACTTCCCATCTAGAATTCCCACATCACAAACCTCCACAACGAACTCAAAGATGTCCGACAAGCCTACCTCTCAACAGCGCAACCGCGCAAAACACACATCCACGCCGCCGCCGCCGCCGCCCAACAGCAACGGCACCTAACAGACCGCGACCGCGAAGAAGTCGACGCAAACGCAAAGCAAATGCTCCGCGAGCTCAACGCGAGCATCACAGCCCTCAACGAAGCAGAGCTCCTCCGCCGCGAAACCGAAACGGCCGTCATCCGCAAAAAGTACGCCAGCAGGCTCGGTGCCCTCGGCGCCTGGGCTGCAGCGAGTGACAATGACAATAGCAGCAGCAAGGGTAAGACGGCGGAGCACGCCGCGGCCGAGGCCCGCGCCAGGACAATTGAGCAGCACCGCGACGAGGTGATTCAGAGCCTGCGGTTGGGATTGCAGCGGTGCGGGAGGACGCAGCAGGATATGATGGAGGTGAGGCTTACGCGGGAGATGGAGAAGAATAGGAGCGTGTTGGCTAAGGCGGGAGGCGGGGGCGCGATGCCTGAGTTGGGCGGGTTTTATGAGTCCATGGCGAAGAGGGGGCGGCCAACAAAGGGACGACGGGCAAGGCTGGTTTGCCGCCGGGGGATGAGGGGGCTTCTTCGTCGTATGATCCTCGAGAGGGCCTCACGGATGAGCAGATCCAGATGTTTGAAAAGGGGAACCAGGATATGCTTCAGCATTACAATAGCACGCTGGACAAAGTCAGGTACGTTTTGCATGGATGGACTTTTTCTTTTGTTACAAGTCGTCTATGACTCCCTTTAGCATGCATAGCTAACGACATGGTGCATAGGACGGCGGAGAAGTCGCTGCTCGAGATCGCGGAGCTGCAGACGTTGCTGGTGGGCAACTTGGCGACGCAGTCGGCGCACATTGAGCAGCTCGTGGCGGATTCGGAAAACATCACGGCGGATGTGGGCGGGGGTAACAAGCAGCTGAAGAAGGCGACGCAGAGACCGAGCGCGGCGAGGTATACCTTTTTCGCGTCGGCGGGGTTGTGCACGTTTTTGATTCTTTGGGACCTGATTATCTAGATGACAGACTGTCACCCTTCGGCTGGATAGAAGCTTGGCTGGGATTTTGTCGAGTATGGCGATGAAATACCATCAAAAGCATTGCCTAGGCTACTACGTACCACGTATCGTGACCTGCTGAATTCCACATTGTAATTTCCGGTCTTGTGAAGTTGTACACTTTGACTTATCGAAGTAGCATTCTGAGTGTTCCTCGACTTCATCACAGGCTGATGGCGCTGTGATGGGAGGCTGGGCTGACAGACATGTGAAAGTTTCTAGATAGCAGCGTCACATGCTGAGCGGTC
Source organism: Colletotrichum fioriniae (assembly GCF_027942845.1). Taxonomy (NCBI): domain Eukaryota; kingdom Fungi; phylum Ascomycota; class Sordariomycetes; order Glomerellales; family Glomerellaceae; genus Colletotrichum; species Colletotrichum fioriniae. Next base: position 2,479,639 of record NW_027076842.1, read on the forward strand.
AAAAAGCCTGGACCAGGTGCAGGTGACCCTTTAGTTGCAAGCCATGTCAATCCAGCGGACCAAAATGTGAGAGGACCGTTGCCATGATCTACGGGCACTAGAATTACTTCAAACTGCCTTGTCAACATACTTGAGCAACCTGAACAAAGCATGCTCCATGTATCACACGAAGAAGCGTTGTTGCGGTGTGCTCTCCGGGACGGTTTGTACGGAGCTGGGATGCCGGGGGAGCTTCGGCGAGTGTCTGAGCAAGCTTGCGGCAGGCGAGCTTCTGATTGGCGCTGCTAACGACATTGGACATGCGAAACGGTTCTCGGTACCTGCGGTGTTTTGAAGGGGGGAAGCGTTGCAATACCGAGGAGTGGTCTCATCTTTGCGGTTATACTTGGAGTTGCCGAGCTCTAAATTCGTGTTGTTCATAGAACCCTTGTAGTGTATTGATGATCCCAAGTCAAGGCGTGAATCTACAAACGGTGCAAGGCAGAGGAAGATGGGTGTGCGTCTGTCAAGCTGCAGTCCATTATACAGATAAGATGGGATGATCTCGACCTATTAGTCTGAGGTGGCCCGGCAATGCACTCCATCCGATATCGAGGGTTCAGAAGGAATTCAAGAAGATAAACCGGGATGAACTTGCGCCGTGTGCACTACGAGATGAAGCAAACGTCGAGTCGTGAAAGCAGTCTGGCAGCAAATGGGAGAGTTTGGAGAGTCATGGGGTTGAGCCCGAGACCTCGGCCCGCCCTCCACGGGTGACCTCACAAGCGCAATTGGGAAAGGTTGGGGCAAATGGGGAAGCAGCGGGGAGCCGACAGCTAGAGGATAAAGAGAAGGCGCGCTCCTTCAACCCCCGCCGATACATACAACACCTCACTGAAAGGAAGGTCCTGCCACTGCTGCTGCTGCTGCTGCTGCCAAACCTGGAAAAATAACGAAACGAAATCCCCGACCATTGCCCGACACTTCGCCGATTTCTTCACTTTCGGTATCTTTTCGCTCTGCTCCATCATCATCCCGGAAACTTGCAAGACATCGCATCCAATTGCCCAGCTGCCCAGAAAACACAGAATCAATCTATTTCTGCAGACAAATCCGCCTATCCGCACCCGATTCGAGCAAGGCGTTACGAAATACCTACCTCGACCTGACTATCCTGCCCGCACCCCGGTGGATCCCATTTGATACAACTTTGCCCCAAAACCCAACCTTGGACGTGTCACAGTGGTACTTTTTCTCCGTCACTAGGTTCCATTCAAACTCGATTGCTTGCTCTTTCTCGAGTTTCTCCTGCCACCTGTTCAAGCCTCAGACAGCCAGAATTTCCGAACCACCAACATACGCCCTCCGATCGTCCGAGCCAAAACATTACTATCTCAGCCTTTCATCCAGGATTCCACTACCCAACCCCCCGTATCCAAGCCGTTGCTCTGCCGTACAGTGTACCCTGCGCCCTGCATCTGTACCTAGTGTCTGTATTCTGCAGCCCGCCCGTCCGCTGCAACCACATCAACCTACTTGTACGTTTCTGCAACTCCCGGAGCGCCGCGCTGTGAGGACGAGACATTCGGCCAGACCCAAGCGTTACCGTACCGGCGTACAGTAGTTAACACGTCCAGGTCTTTCTGGGATAGCTTAGCTCCCGCACCAACCAAGCCCCCCGTCTTTGGTCCTCCCAGGTAAGCAGTTGCAGCCCGTTTGTTTGTCCCTCACCTCAGCAACATGTCATCTTGCGGCTGGCCCTGTTCCTAGACGTCCTAGACGTTTCCTGCCTTACCTTAGCTGGACATCCCCCGTCAATGGAGGCGCATGTCCGCTTCCCCCCTTCCCCTTCCCCGTCCAACCTCGAGGCGTCGGGTGACACGGTGACCCCTCCGGGAGCCCGGGCAGAAGGGGGCACCTCTCACCCCAAGGTCCCAAGGTCTCAAGGCCCCAAAACACCCCGACCACACCGGTGACCAAGCTCCCCATTCCCACTGCCCACCTCACCTGGGTCAGGTACGGAGTACTTGGGTCACCTCAGAGGCTCAGACGCTGGACAAACGGTTGGCGCCTGTAATCGCAAAGCTTCCCATTCGCCCGTCTAAATCGTACCACTATTTGATGCCATAATAATAACTACCCCCAGACAGACCCTTCCTTCCCCCCTCGCCTCTGACTCGTTCCCCCTTCTCACGAAAGCTCCGACGCTGAAAATGCCCGGCGATTCCTCTTCTTCCTCATCAGCTTCGCCCTCTTTCTCTTCTTCCTCTTCTCCCCAGAACAACTCTACTCTTTCGAGAATACGCAATATCGCATCACACATCATGGCGCCCGTTTCAACGACAAACTTCCCCGCCAGCACGGTGCCACAAGCTCCTGAGGATCCCCTCTTTGGCTTGATGGCCGCCTACAGGGCAGACCAGAGCAAGGACAAGGTCGACTTGGTGGGGTGAACCCTTGATTCATCAAGACGCAACAACTACCTAGCTGTCTTGGTGGTGTTCTCGACTCTTTTGCTAACCAGACCAGGGAATTGGAGCTTACCGCGATGACAATGCGAAGCCTTGGGTTCTCCCCGTCGTCAAGAAGGTGCGTCACCATTCTCTTCTTTTTTTTTTCCCCCTTCACCTTGCTGTGTGAATACCCTCCGGAGACGGACCCTGCTTGCGGCCCCTCCGGCTCCAGCAAGGCAAAGCCCGGCTGCGTCACGCATTGGCGGCACAACAGCTGATGTGCAGCATCGTCCTATTTTTGATGAGCTTTCCCCTCATCGCATCCCACTTCCTCCACTTTTGGCCTGCCCCTTACAAGTTATCCACCCCCGCTAACCCCGCCATGATGCAACTTTACAGGCCGACGAGATCCTCCGCAACGATCCCGAACTCAACCACGAATATGCTCCCATCGCCGGTATTCCCCAGTTCACCGGCAAGGCTAACGAGCTGATGCTCGGCGCCGACTCGCCCGCCATCCGTGAGAAGCGCACCTCCTCCGTCCAGACAATTTCCGGCACCGGTGCCGTCCATCTCGGCGCACTCTTCCTTGCAAAGTTCTACAAGGGCAACCGCACTGTCTACATCTCCAACCCGACATGGGCCAACCACAACCAGATCTTTGGCAATGTCGGCCTGCCCATCGCCCAGTACCCCTACTTCTCCAAAGAGACAAAGGGTCTCGACTTTGAGGGCCTCAAGTCTACCCTCTCGTCCGCCCCCGAGCGCTCCATCATTCTCCTCCACGCCTGCGCACACAACCCCACCGGTGTTGACCCAACGCAAGAGCAGTGGAAGGAGATTGCTGCCCTGATGCGCCAGAAGAACCACTTCCCCTTCTTCGACTGCGCGTACCAGGGCTTCGCCTCCGGCAACCTCGCCCAGGATGCCTGGGCTGTGCGCTACTTCATTGAGCAGGGCTTCGAGCTGCTTATTGCCCAGAGTTTCGCAAAGAACTTTGGCCTCTACGGCGAGCGCGCCGGCTGCTTCCACTTCGTCACAGCCCCGGCCTCCGACGCTGCCGAGACCACAAAACGTATCGCTTCCCAGCTCGCTATCCTTCAGCGCTCCGAGATCTCAAACCCCCCGTTGTACGGCGCCCGCGTCGCAGCCACAGTGCTCAACGACCCCGCGCTCTTCGCCGAGTGGGAGGACAACCTGCGCACAATGTCCGGCCGCATCATCGAGATGCGTAAGGTCCTGCGTGCCAAGCTCGAGGAGCTCGGTACCCCTGGCACATGGAACCACATCACCGACCAGATCGGCATGTTCAGCTTCACCGGCCTGTCAGAGACGCAGGTGTTGAAGCTGCGCGAGGATGCTCACGTGTACATGACCAAGAACGGCCGCATCAGCATGGCTGGTCTCAACACGAGGAATGTCGAGTACTTTGCCAATGCGGTCGACAAGGTTGTTCGTGAGACGAAATGAGATTGAGATTTCTTATGACGTTTTGTATGAATGTAAATGGGTAAACATGGGGACCGGATATGTCCCTCTCAACGGTGTGGCAAGACAGTTGGCAGGAAGTGGAAAGAGGGAAAGAGAAAAAAAATCCTTAGATTTCCTGGCTCTGGAGTAATGACCATCACCTCTTGTTCTTGATGCATATTGCTGGCCTCTACTGGTCACTCGATGAAGCGTGTGATCTGTGAGACTGCTATCAATGTCTACATAAATCTACAATGTGTCGCTCGTGACGTGGATAGTCGCCGAGATTACTCTCCTGTGTGGCCAACCTGCGGAGGGAGAGAGTATCAGAATGTAACATGAGATGAGGCGAGCGGCGAGCGGTGAGCGTGTCGAACTAGCAAATCTCTCTCCTTCTCTTGTCCTATCTCTTACTCACCCTCTCTATCTGTCCTTTCATTCTGTCTGTCTCTCGGTTTCTACTATCTCTATCTCTCATTTTCTATTGTCTATCTCTCATATTCCATTATCTCTGTCTCTCGTTCTGGATTGTCTCTATTTCTAATTTTGTATTATCCTTGTCTTTTATTCTCTATTATCTCCGTCTTTTGTTTTCTATTATCACTGTTTCTTAACTTTGTTTTTTTATTTTCTTTGAAGTATCCCTGTCTTTTAGTCTCTATCATCCCCGTCATTCATATTATCTATATCACTAGATTTCCATCATCTCTTCCATCCACTCTCTATCGCCTTTATCATTCATTCTCCATCACCTCTATCTCTCCTTTCTACTCTCTCTATCTCTTTTTTATATCTCTCTTTTGCATCTCTCTTTTATCCTCTCCCCTCCCTTCGTCGTAAGCACATACGAATACGAGAACGCAAGCCAGTATGAGCCAGACCCCAGTCTTAACTTAAGGTATGCCGGTACTCAAGGTTCATCAGACCCGCACTAAGAAGAAGGCCGCCATCGATATCAGTGGGTTGAATTCGACTTGTGCAATAAGCAGCAGGCAGGTGCCGCGCTGCTGTAGAGCCCAACGTCTCGATGGAAGCTCTCGTCGCAGCCATTGTCGTTCGTGAAGACGAGGTCTGTGGGGGATCGATTTATAGACGCTAGTACTCGAGATTCTCTGGACTCACACCAGCACTCACTAAGGTCACTATCCATGTCAGTGGTTTGAGTTGGACATCTTTAATAAAAGTCATCGGGTGCCGGTGCCGCCAAGGAGTAGAACGTCTCAACGGTAGCTCTCGTCGTAGCTATTGTGCTTCTGAAGAAGAGGTCCGTGGAGTGCTGCTTTATAGGTGCTTTCAAGGGGCCATGGTACCGAAGTACAGGGGTTGCTTTGACATGCTTCGAGGACGAGATTTTATGATTCCGTTTTGTGAAGAATGGTTTCTGTGAGGGATTGCCTTGCGGTCCTTGACCATGGTCGTTGTCCTTATTATTATCGTCGTCTTTACCGTCGTCGTTGTGGTGCTAATAGACCCCTGGGAAGGAAAACTCCCCTCACCACTATAGCATGTTGAAGGTTCCGGTACGAACGTCCGTTCCAAATAGCTTGCTTTCGCCAGCAATCAAGCTTATGCCAAGCGCACCCATATCAAGCAGTTGGGTCGTCAGTCCATGCCTTCCTTCTGCAATTCTCATCGGATATCAAAATCGTTCGGATGGGGGGGCTCGAGTCGGGAGCATTCGGGTATTTACACCTCGTCTCCACTTTCTCCTCTCTGAGCTTTCACATAGCCAAGTCTCCGTAATAGCTGAGCAGCAGAAGAGCAAAAAGAGACTCTGCAATCCTCCGAAATTTAAGAGACCAAAGAGACAGGAAACTAGGAGTGGAATGAAATTCAGGGACGACGTCCCGATTATCTAGTCCCGATCCCCTCGTGGTAATCGGCCCTTCTCTCGGGACTTTACGGTTAACGGGTGCACCCCACCTCCCTTGCGCCCCCCGGTCTCCCGTGATGCCGGTAGAGAGGGTTGAGGGGGAGGGGGAGGGTGTGGTCTTTGGTTTTACCGCCTTGCCCCGTTGTTACGAGCCTTTTGCGGGAGTATTTGTGTGTTGTTCTGTGGGGGAGATGGAGCATGTCGAGGACTTTTGTTTGTCCTCTATCGGGTTCGAACGGAGGGCATATTGTCCGCTTGATATCTATCTTTTCTGCTATAATTGATTTGTCTTCTATACTCGGGCGTGAACTGCTTGTGTCAGTGTGACAACTGTTGCTAAAATCCTAAGCTCGTTCAAGATGGATTGTGGTTGACAGCAGCCAGTTCTGCTCCAATGAGATGCCGTTGACGTTTCCCCGCAAAGCCTCACCCGCCCTCCGGGTCAAGATCAACGTCGTGGCTCATGGGTAAATCCTAGGGTACTGAGGAATTGGAGAAGAGGTTTTGCCCCCGGCACATCCTCTGGTGGTAGTCCTTGATATTTACCCGGCTAGGTCTACCATGAAATCTTGCATCCTCGCGTTCCAATAGCTACAGCAGTCCAATCCGCGGCTGACACGCGGGCTCCGTCTTCGAGTCCGAGGAGACCAGTCGGTGCTTGGTATGGATTAGAATGGTACTGCACGTAAGGCGTGCAGGGTTGGAGCGTTACATCTTTTTTCAGCTGGTCAACCGCACCGTTGGGATGAACATGAAGGTTAGGGTCGGACCCAATGCAATGCTAAGTGAGGACAGTATGTGGTGGGCAACATCTCGGATACACAGGGGAGTAGGAAATTCGACAATCGCATTGAAATAGATGAACATGCAGACACTTGCCCGGCCGGTGGGAGCAGGAAGCGTTGCTATCAAATCCTTAGACCATGTGGTGACACGGCAGAAGTGTGTACCTTATGGTTGAGTAAGGTTCTTTTCGTCCGCATCCTACACAGCTCGCCTCGAATAAACGAGCTGTGCCGCCTTACTGCGCTGAAAAGCCATCTCGGCGTCAGTCCGCATGAGCACCTGCATTTAGAGTAACCCGACATTGATCAGAACTGGGTGTGAACTTGAGCGCGGAGAGTCCAACTGAAGTCTCGCACTCCCGTACCTGAAAGCTGCGAGTGCATTTTGGTTGAAAGCATCCTTAAGCTTGTCATCGAACGGAGTATTCCGTAGAGTCCAATAAGCCAAAGTACCTCACTCCTCGGACTTCCGTAGCACGACCTCGGCAAAGGAAACGAAATCTCGCTTCTGGCCACCCCGAATGACCGAATACGGTAACGGCGCCAAACTCCCCTCCACCCCCCAATCCTCTGATAAAGTCACAGCCAAGCCAAGCACCTCGAGAAAACGAACCTGATGCTGATCCAGTTCATTCGGTTTCCGTAAGCAACAGGCGGAAAACTAACCAATGAACCGCCTTCTTGGCTCCTGGCCTTTCCCCAAACCATCCAAGTTGTTCTAGCGGAGATGCGGAGTTGAACTCCCACAATCCTTCCAAAACACCCCATGCCCATAAATTAAGCAGCGAACCATCTGACCAACGCCCATGGGGAAAAGCAAAGACCATGTGGGGGAAGGGAAAGCTTTCCCCGCATATCATTGAATGTTGTTGCTCCATTGTTTGAGATGAACGAGGTTTCCTCACTGGATGGATAAATGCAAACAGCAGTTCAATTCAACCCCAACCCCGACCTCCTAGGCATTTCTTGGCGAGAAGTATGGCCCCCGGCTCTTTGTGAGCGTGTCCCCGATGCAACAGTCATCTCATTCGGACCTTCTGCCACCTGGGATCCTGGCCGATGCCGCTTCCCTCTCCCGCCGTCCCGCCTTAGCCTTCTCTGGCTTTGGCTCACTCTCTGCCGGAATCTGGCCATTATGCTGATAGGTTCGGACGTATTGAGACATGGGGTCATTCCTTCACGGCAGTGCGTATGTATATAAAATACCTGAGTGGGCCTCGTCGGAAGTTGGAGGTGAGAGAGTCTACGGATACACTGGAGAAGCGTTGGAGTCGCGCGCCCTTGAATACATACACCCCCTTGAACGCCCAGGGACGAGGACTCGGTAACATATACTTCCGTCTACTGAATAGAGAACTACTTATTCCTTATACCACCCTCATCGACTGTCACCTTTCGACGCGTCGTTGAGAATCTCTTGATCGATCTACCATCTTCTTCAGCGAGCCGCAGTTCATTCCTCACAATGGTCCAGATCAAGCGTGCCCAGGAGACCGGGGCGGCGGACCCCATCTTGACCCGCATCTCGGAGGAGGACAAGGTGCCGTGGTACCAGAAGCCGAACCTGCGATACCTCTATCTGATGCTCTTCCCGACGTGCATGGGTATCGAGTTGACGTCCGGTTTCGATTCGCAAATGATTAATGCGCTGCAAATTGTGCCATCCTGGAAAGACTGTAAGTTGGTACAGCGAACACACTTGAAAATTTGAAGTTGACCATATTCAATAGACTTTGGAGATCCGCAGGGTAGTTTGAAGGGCATCATCGCCGCTGCGTATTCCCTCGGCGCCATTCTGTCTCTTCCCTTTATCCCCATCGTGAACGACAGGTTTGGACGAAGGTGGTCCATCTTTGGCGGCAGCTTGGTCATGGTTGTTGGAGCTCTCATCCAGGGATTCTCTCAGCATGGTACGTTTGGCCGTCTTGTCGCCCGCACTGGTCTCGAATAAAACTAACTTTTGAGAAGTTGGCATGTACATCGTTGCCCGCATGATTCTTGGCTTTGGTATCCCAACATGTATCGTCTCCGGATCGTCTCTCATTGGTGAATTGAGTTATCCTAAGGAACGTCCTGTTCTGACCTCTCTGTAAGTATTCGAGTCTCTGTGGGACGAAGTGAGTAGACTGATGGATTTTCAGCTTCAACGTCGCGTACTTCGTTGGCCAAATCGTGGCCGCCGGTATCTGCTTCGGTACCAACAACATCGCAAGCAACTGGGCGTGGAGAATTCCCTCCCTCCTTCAAATCTGCCCTTCTCTTTTGCAAATCACATTTGTCTTGTAAGTGATCTCCCAAGGAAACATGCAACCGCATGCTTCTTCGACACATCTGACATACCACGCTTCCAGCTTCCTCCCGGAGAGTCCACGATGGCTCATCACCAGAGACCGTAGCGAAGAAGCCCACGACATCCTCATCAAGTACCACGCCGAGGGCAACCGCGATTCCGAGTTCGTCAAGGCCGAGATGGCGCAGATGAAGACCGTCATCACCCTCGAGATGGAAGCTTCCAAGCAGTCATGGATGGACCTTCTCAACACGGCCGGTATGCGCCGCCGTGCCCTCATCTCTTCCATGCTCGGTCTCTTTACTCAGTGGTCCGGCAACACGCTCATCTCGTAAGTTTGCCAGTGCTGTTTATGAAGCAACACCTGAATAGCGGCTAAAACGGGGGATGCAGATACTACTTGGGTGACCTGCTCCAGATGATCGGCTTGACCGACTCCACTGTCAAGCAAAAGATCAACCTCGGCATCGCCGGCTGGTCCCTCGTCTGCGGCTTCACTGTAGCCATGCTCGTGCGAACCTTCCGCCGTCGCGTTATGTACCTAGCTTGCACAATCTCACTGGTATGTCTCTCCCAACATCTCGCCCCAATCTCCCACTCGCTCACAGTCTCCTCAGCTCCTCTGCTACATCAGCTGGACAATCTCAATGGAACGCGCCGTCCACGCCCTCGATAATGACTACAAGAACCAGTCCGCCTCCGTCGCGACAATCTTCTTCATCTTCATGTACTCGCCCTGCTACAACATCGGCTACAACGCCCTAACGTACACTTACCTCGTCGAGCTGTGGCCCTACGCCCTGCGATCGCGCGGTATCTCGCTTTTCCAGCTCTTTGGCAGGCTGGCCGGCTTCTTCACGACCTTCGTCAATCCAATTGGCATCAAGGAGGCGTCGTGGAGGTATCTCATCAGCTACTGCGTCTGGCTCGCCTTCGAGGTTGTTTTTGTGTACTTTATGTTCCCTGAGACTGCGGGACGTACGCTTGAGGAGTTGGCTTTCTGTAAGTTTCTCGATTGTCCCGCTTGGTGCGTTATCTTATTGCAAAGATGGCTGACGATTGTGCTTTGCCAGTATTTGAAGACAAGGCTCTTGCCGACCGGGCTGTTGGTGCTGTCGAGAAGGTCATCCATCATGATGATATGGACACTATTGGCGAGGTCAAGAGCGGAGGCGGCAATACTGAAGTGGTTGAGAATGTCGGTGCTAAATCTAAAGTCTGAGCTGGTTAGGATTAGTGAAACTTTAGTGAAGCCTTGGAAGCCGAGAAGCATAGTGATAATTACGTGCAGCTGTCTATGCGTTTAACACATCCGTACTTTATTTTAAAGGAATGACCTCACAATATGTCCACTAAGCAATCCATATACGATGACGTGAAACTACGCAGGCAAACACGAATCCGTTTTAGCATGACGCAGCTGGCATGAGTGATACTGTTCGGCACTTCACTTGACTGAGTGCGGCGTGTGTCAGCCTGCGTCAAAGCCTGTCACTCATGCAGAAGTACTCACCATCTGACTGGTTAGAGGCCACCGCCTGCTGGTATGCTGTCACCCTCTCATCAGAAGCTCAGCCTCAATGGTCTGCCTTGTCTGGTACGCATTTATCGCTCACTCGAGCCTACGCACATTTATTGCTTCTTTCCATCAAAGTTCGCTCTTCCATGCGATTTACGATGATTACAGATCCCGCCCAAATCGAGCTTCACTTTTCCATTCTAGCGATTCATAATGAATAGACTTCACGCATTGCGGGCTATGTCCCCGCGAAGAAAGTCCCCAACAAGTACCGATCGTAGAAGCAACCGAGATCCAAGTACCGACAACGCCATACACTTTTGGCTTTTGGAAGCAGAGAAGCTACAACCAGAACAGCGAGATATGCTTCTGAGGGGTTCATCAACTGAAAGTTACGATGACTACGTCGTAGAACTGTCACGCGCCGTAGGCAGCTCTGTCGATTCAAGCAGAGTCTCCAGACTAGCCAAGAAAATGAGACCTATCCACGTTCTCGTCAAGTCTCTACATCCCTTGATGGCAGGTGCAGGCCAGGTCAACCCGATGCCTACGTCTCTGATACTCGGTGGAATCACTTTCATTGTATCTTTCAGCAACAGGGTGGAAGAATACCAGAATTAGCTGGTTGAAATGCTCGAGTGGATGGGCGACGAGATTGACATCATCAACAAGTACAGGGAAGAGGACCTGACGGGGAACGATCCTGACATCAAAGCTTGTGAGATTATTCTTGCTACTGACATCCTCAAGACCTGCATCAAAGTCGTCAAAACCTTTTACGATGAACGCGGCAGAGAGAAAAATGGTTTCATCTTGGCAATGAAAGCACAATGCCAGGATTTTGGTTCGAAATTTGGAGACATCAGTGCTCAGTTCAAACTGCATTTGGGTGCTCTGGAGAAGCGCAGAAGAATTGTCAACGCTCGAGGCATCAAATCTCTCACGGCTGGGGTCGGTAACATCGAAAGAGTACTCGGCGGAAAGCTGAAAGACTCTCTGGAAGCTCTTCCTCTACCCGAAAAAGAAGCCAAGAACAAAGAAAATGGTGAGCAGCCAGAGATCGGAGATCGATGGAGTAATGCTCAATTCCAACTTCCTTTTCTAGATGAAAGTCGCCGAAGATTCCTCGCCTGGCTTCCCTACGTCAACTTCGGGGATATCCATGAGAATCATTTTGAGAGGAGAATTCCTACTTCTGGCGACTGGCTCCTCCGCAATGAGAAGTACCGACTCTGGAAGGAGAGCGCCAACTCGGACTTACTCTGGATACACGGCAAACCAGGTTCAGGGAAATCGCATCTGGCAGCCCGAGTGATCAGCGAATTGGCTACGCCAATAGCGACACAAGTGACATCCGCCATGGCGTACGCTTACTGCACTTCTAATCAAACAAAGACCAGACTGACGTACAATAATCTGCTGGGCACGATCCTGGGACAATTGTATGAGAAGCTATCTGCGTCTGAAGGGATACCCACTTTGACGAGACAAGCAGACGCAGGAAGCAAAGCAGAACTCTCTCGGAGTGAACTAAAAGAAGGCATTAACCTTGTACTCAACCGCCTGCGCTCCGCGTTCCTCGTAGTAGATGGCTTGGATGAGTGTAGCCACTTTGAAGATCGCCAATTTGCCGACTTTTGCAACTTTCTCGCCAGCCTAGCCGACTCGAAAGACTCGGATCTATGCACCAAGATACTAATTTTTAGCCGTCCAGACTACACTGCCATCAGGTCTGCTATTGCCCACTTTCCCACAATTCGTATCGACATGGGGGCAAATGACGAAGACATCAAGGCCTATATTTCATCCAAAGTCGAAGAGATCAACAGTGATCCATCGCCCGATGAACGAGAAGGCTTTGAAGACATCAAGAAGATGATGTTCAACAACGCCAGCGGGCTTTTCCTGTGGGTTCATTTCAAGTCAAGGCACTTCAGTGAGATTGGAAGCGTAGAGGATATTTTGGAAACTCTTGGGGACAAAACGGAAGGACTCGACGAGCTCTACGGCGAAGAGCTCAAAAAGATACTCAACAATCGTTCAAGCCACGTAAGAGATCGTGCTCTCAGGGCTCTACTGTGGGTCAAAAACGCGCATCGTCCCTTGTCTAAACTCGAATTGTTGGAAGCACTTTCCGTTAAACCCGGAAGAAAGGATATCAGGCAACGTGGGAGACTATCGGGCGATCTTGCATTAGCAACAGAATGTGCGGATCTCATCACCGAGGTCAACGGATTCTATCAACTTCGACATGCCTCTCTGGACGATTTCCTCTCATCGCAACTACCAAGCCTCCTGACGTACGGCCCTCTGCAGTCGCAAGCGAATGAAATTCTGGCGGAAATATGCCTCACTTACATCAGCTTTGAGAACTTTGAAGACGTCCAAGTACTCTCTGCAGAGCATGTATCTCGGCTCTATGGACAGTACCCGCTGCTCGAATATGCCGTCCTATCTTGGGGCGATCACTTCCACGAAGCCAAAGGGCACCACGTTCCTCACCTAAACCACCTTCTATCAAACTTCCTTGGCAGCAGAAATAAGCTAAGGCTGGCGATCCAGATCCTTGAGTTCAAAGACTTTACAGCTGGATCATGGTCCCCAAGGAATCCGACGCCTCTCCACATCGTCGCTATTTTCGATCTTCGGGAAGTTGCGGACATGATGTCCGACGTCCACCCACTCTTGAACAGCGTGGATGATTTCGGTCATCTGCCAATTGCGTACTCAGTGCTTCATGGTTGGAGAAATATGACGAAATGGTTATTGAGAAAGCATCGCGAAGAATTGGAGGCCACGGGCAGCGACACTTTCAGTCAGGCATTTCTCGAATCGTGTGGTGCTTGGTTGCTACACAGTGCTTCGGAAGAGGATTGGGAGGACGTGGTTTTCGATCTAGTCGCACTGGGATTCGACAAGAATTCCTCAAACGCATTAGGAGAGACCCCCTTACACGCAGCAGCCACAGCTGGCTCGAACCGGGCCTTGGGCTGTCTTTTGAGGCTTGGTGCTCTCCCTGACGTAGCCGACAGAGATGGCAAAACACCTCTCATAATGGCCGCCATGCATATGAACCCCGAAATCGCGGCTTCTTTGTTACAGAACAAAGCGGATGTCAATCACCGAGGAAGAAATGACGAGACCGCGCTCCATTTTGCGGTGCAAAATGATCAAGTCGAACTGGTCAAAGTCCTTCTGGATGCTGACGCAAATGTGAATGCGCGATGCTCTACCGAGGGAGGGTTTCACGGCCAGACTCCATTACACTACGCCACAGAAGGAAACCTGGAGGAGATGATGAATGTTTTGATCAGTCGAGGAGCAAGTATGGACCATGGAACAGAGTGTGGTGACACTCCACTGTTGGTGGCATGTTACTGCAATAACGCTCGAGCTTTTGACACCTTGCTCAGGCATGGCGTTGACATACATGCGCGCAACTTGCAAGACGGATCGAGTTGCCTTCACGTTGCTTCCATGTTTGGCTCTCTTGAGGTTATGGAGTTGATTTTCACTTCCGCTGCTCGCCAAACTCTGATCGACTGTACTGACATCGATGGGAACACGCCGCTGCACCGCGCACTACGCAAAAGCCAGTCAGCAGCTGCAAAACTTTTAATCGACCAAGGTGCCCGCACCGATGTTTGCAACTTAATGCAAGACACGCCTTTGCAAATGGCTATTGAAACGGAGTGCTCAGATGTTGCAGAATTGCTCCTCACCACACACAAGATGGACCTAAACCAACCAGGGTACCGGGGAAGAACAGCATGGTATTATGTCGCTTTTCATGGTCGAACCGAGCTTCTGTCGTTAATTGCATCAATTCCTGATGTACATTTAAAAGACGCCAATGGTAGCACACCGTTGCACAGTGCAGCCTTGAACAACCAGGAATATTTCATATCGGAGTTCCTCAGGCTGTTCCCTGACACGGATATCAATGCGCAAGACAGCGATGGCTTAACACCGCTACATATTGCTGCTACACATGGGTCGAAGGATTCGATCGAATTGATTGTCAAAGCTGAACCCTCTTCCGTACATCTCAAAGACAAGCGAGGAAGATTTCCACTGCATTTAGCAGCTTTGCATGGCCATTTGCGTTGTTTGGAACAACTCATCACGCCAATGTCTATAGAGCATCGGGATCTAAATGGAGCCTCAGCTCTTTGGATTGCCTGTATCTTCGGGCATCAAAATGTGGTCGAATTTCTTGTGCGCATGGGTGCCGATGCGAACAAAGCAGACGATTGTTTTGGAGAGCCCCCAATTCTAGTTGCGTTGCTAGAAAAGCATGTGAGAATAGTCGAACATCTCCTGGACCATGGCGCTCAAACCAACGTTGTGAGCAACAGAGGGGTTACACTTATTCAAGCAGCAGTTTTGGCAGGCGATCAGATTTTGCTCCAACGATTACTCGAGCTCGAGTATGGAAATCCCAAATCTAAACAGTTGGCCACACCTACAGGTTCCTTGAGGCCACCAAGAGCTTTCGAATCAGCGTTGGCATGCGGTAGCCTGATAGCAAGACCTTTGGATACCTCTTCGAACACCTCTTTGATGGTGGCGAAACCTTTAATTCACCTTGGGGCTGCTCTAGAGACTCTCCATTGGAAATCTTTCCATGATTTAGATTCCGTCCGTTCTGCCAACGGACAGCTCTATGATGAAGTGTACTACGCGGCCATCAACGGCTTGGGCAGTCTGCTCGAGACCCTTCGCAGGTATACTTCCTTTGCTACAGGAACTTCTTTGAGAACGTTTGATCCTTTGACGGAGGCTGCTCGCCGCGGGTTCCCAGGTTTCATTGCAGCAGCGAAGCTTCTGGGCATGAGTTTGCGTCCTCAATCTGGATTCCAGGCCTTGCGGATGCAGCAAGATGCCCTTCTCGTTGCCTCCATACACCGAAATGTACAGACCGCCAAAGAACTTCTGATTAGCGGCGCGAACCCGACCTTAAAAGACTGCTTCGGCCTTCGCGCTCTGGATTACGCAACGCAGAACAAAGCACTTTTGGAAGTATTCAGAGAGCATGCTTTCGATCGGGCACCACTGGACGCAAATTCTGTGTCCCAAGCTATGAGAAAGTCCATCGTAGACTTTGCTACTGCTGTCAAGTCGCTTCAAAGTTTAGGAAAAGAGAGTCAATCACAATCCCGCCTCGAGTTGTCAGCTCTTGCAGCAGGTCTACTACTACTACATTCTCAAAGCAGCATCGAACAAGCACGAATTTGTAAAATGGCTTTAGGGCACGACAGCGGGGAGACCGAGTTTCTCTGCGACATCTGCAGTCAGCGCGTTCCCCCAATATCCTACAAATGCACAGTCTGCGCCGACGTTGACTTGTGCCCAAATTGCTACTCAGAGTACTGCGCCTCTACTCCTCACACAATACCGGAATCTTTCTTCAAGTTGCAGGCTTTAGACGCCAAAGTTGAGCCAGTCCTTGAGATCATGGAGTTGTTCCTCACCCGGCATATTGAACTTCTTCCAGAATGCCTCAGACTTCTTGGGCCACTTGCCGAACGGTGGATCGATGCCAGGCTGGCAGCGTATACGGACTGGGAATCATCCGCCATGAGCAACAAGTGCTGGCTACAGAAAAGGTCGGCTTGTGAACTACTCTATTTTCTTGACAAGACACGGAGACACGACTGGATTCACACTGAAAATGGCGAAGAACAACCTGTGCAGAATATGGAGTACGCTGCTTATATGCGACGCAAGATCCGCAGCATCTTCGTGTCGTTCAACCCGCGGATGGAGCAGCACACCTTGCAATGCAATGGACACCGGTATCTTTGTCTCGTCCCTTTTATAGACTTGAACCCGGTAGATCGAGCTTGTTTCAGCTCAGAAGGAGTCTTACACAAAACATTTCTTCGAGAACTAATCGAGGAGTACTCTACTCCTCCGACCTGTGAAGAACGGGCTTCTATCTCGGCCAGATTCTCAGATGGGGAGCGCTGGCCTCGTACAAATGAAGCTGGAGATCCCCACGATAGAACTATCGAAACAGATACGGCCGCTGAAGACGCATGGTCCACGAAACTTAAAATCCTTGAAGTTACTCGTAGGACTATAACGGATAAAGTAGTCCCAGGATCTCATTTAAAAACTCCAAAACAAGCGGGTCAAGGACATGGAAATGATTGGGAGGTTACCACGTCGCATGAGATCGCTTGGCGGCTCGCTCATGCGATGCTCGGGATACCATTCAAAAACGCCTTGGCAGAAATTGTATATCGTGTTGATTTCACAGAGCAAGTTAAGGATCAAACTTTTGTCTAAGGTTTGGCAACCTCGGATACGGTAGCTGGATCTCTTCATATCTGGAATTTGAAACAGTAGGCTCCGAAAAGCTACAAAAACTTCGTGTACGAAGAAATACTGCTCTTCTCCTAGACAAACGCAAAAAGTTTGGCTGGCCGTAACGTAATCACCCGCCTCTCACATCTCAAAATCTGTATTTGACAGTCTCTAAGCCCACTATCTCTCAACTTTCCGCAATCGAACATAGTTCTTGATCGGTTTGTGCGTGACAACATCCTTCCCTTCATATCCGGATAGGGTTTCTGGACACTTAAGTATTTCAAAGTTCCACACAATCAAACTGATGAGGGTTCGCAGCTCGACGTACGCAAGCCTCCTACCAAAGCAACTTCGCCTGCCTTGGCCAAAGGCAATCTGAGGTCCAGCTGTGGAGTCAAACTCCAAACGACTGCCCTTATTTGTCAATGTAACGCCGACTTGTTCCTTGTTCGTGACTTGTTCCTCATCTGATGGGCTTTCAGAAGTGAGCCACCGCTCAGGCTTGAAGTCTGCGATGTCCGCGGGATCCCATCCTGATACCCTCCCTCTATTTTTCACCGCGATCCGGCACGTCTCGTTTCGCCTCATCTCGTCGATTTCATACGCCGGCTTTCGGAGACTTGCTCCCTGTGTGAGACAGAAGATCTGAGTGCCTTTTGGGATTCGATGCCCCAACAGAATTGTATCGCAAAGAGCTTCTCGCTCTACCAGGGGTGCAGTACCGGCACAACGGAGAACCTCCTCCATCGTGGCGTCAAGGTAGGGAACTTTGATCTGCATAATCTCCTCCACAGAAGGTATTCTGGCATTTTTTGACGCTTCCTTGTACCCTGACTCCATGCAGGTGCGGAGTCTTGACTGCATCATCGGGTGGTCTGCTAGCAACTTGAGACCCCATAGCACCGTCGTGCTAGTTGTATCATGGCCTCCGGTAAGGATGCCGAATAACTAGTGATTAGGATTAGCGCTATGTTTGAAGGTTTTGTACGGTTGCAGAGAGTACCTACCTCGTCTCTCATTGTAGGCGAAAGGAAGTCTGGCACCCTCTCATCATCCTGAGCTATTTTCTTTTCTCTTTGCACCATCAGATCCACAGCCGACCGCATCCATGTGTCGTTGTCGCTGTTTGCCAATTGCCTGGACATCGCCTTATTCAGTTCTCCAACAATGAACTCGTTCTTGAGCCTCATCGTCCGGCTGACCGGGGGAAACTTTTCTATGATTTTCCACTTCAGGACAGGCCAGGGCGAGCCATGTAACCGTTCGATGGCGATAGTGACGTCAAGGATGGTTGAGAGTACCTCATCACATTCCACTGAAGGAAACGTAATCGGATCGTCGATGGTTCCGGACGCCCTCAGCTCGTTCAGTTGGGTGCTATTGAGGCCTCGAATAAGATCTGCTACAGGTTTTGTAGCGTTGTGTGGGAAGTCTCCGCCGAACGAGAAGGCTGTAACGGCATCCAAGGCTGCGTAGAAAATATCCTCCGAGACATCAAATGGTCTACCGTCAGCTATCCGCGTCTTGTATTGCCAAAGGTCGATCAGATTCGTCACGTTCGAGTAGATGGCCGGTGCCGCGACATCTTGTAAAAAGGGGGGCGACATAAGATCTTGCAACAGTCGACGGTGGGCTTTCCACTCGTCTCCGAGTTCTAGAGTGATTTGGTGGTTCGGCGTAGGACCTTTGAAAATGTTCTTGATGATTCGTCCGCGATCGAATTCCTTCCGCCGCATGCAGAGATCCTGCATCTCGCGGAAGTCACTCAGTATCACCACGGGTGGCGACATGGGACGAAGAAAAATCTGGCATACTGGAGAGTCGTGCTGGTCCGCTTGGCGTTGCAGCCAAGTAGCCAGATCGCCCGTCTTCAAGACCTCACTGGCAAGCTCTGGTAGGTCACCAAGGATGCGGCCGAGGGCTTTTGGGTTATACGGAATGCCGGGGATAGGCTTCGGCAGGGCTTTCCGGTACAGCCTGTACAAAAGGCAAATGGAAAGTATGCTCGTGAATAGTAGGAAACCATAGGCTTTGCGTGGAGATATCGTCTCCCTCATGAGATGAGCCGTGTCAGACGAAGTTACGAGAGGCATTGTGACTGTGGTTCTTCTAGAAGAGTGGGTGCACGAACTCCTCAGTGCCAAACCGGCGTGGGAAGAACCGACAGTTTATACGTGATGTCGCGAAAGTAGGTGTGTCACGGACGGTGATGTTCAAGGAGGCAGACTGTAGTCATCCGGGTTTGAGGACTCGAACTCCTTATGCAAACTCCCGAAGGAACCCAATTTGTCGGGTCTGGGAGATACCGCAAACGGCATTCGCTATGGTGATGGAAAGTTGGTAAGTAGAAGCGGTTCCCCACGTGCCATGGAAGCTTCCCCCCATTGTGCTACGACGTGGATTCCTAAAAGGGTAACTACCTCATTGCGAGCAGTCTTAGCCGTTAGTTCTATGGGGTGACACCCAGACCACCACCACCACCACCACTTGATTACTGCAAGTTGAGGGCAGTCGATGAACCTGTAGCAGCCATGCTTCATGAACCTCGAGGCTACAGCCAAGATCAGCTTCGTTACACGTGTGCAGCAACAAGAAGACGTAGTATATAGATCGATGACGACTAAATGCAAGGTTGTCTGCACAAGGTTCAGGTAGGTATGGTCGGTCCCAATGACCACATGTATTTTGGCCTGATGGATGAGTTGGGCGATGATCATAATGGCGATTATGAAGAGGGTATGTAAAATGATGCTTAACATCATTGCTCAAAAAAGGTACGCTTTTCAATTGCTAAGATTGCCAGGCATGCGGTGAGTGATAAATCTGGTTGTAAGTGCACGTTCACTCCAGATCCCGCGTGCAATTGGACACCTGAAGGCAGATAAGTTGATGGATGCACGTCAACGGCCGAGGGGATGACATGAGTCAATTTCAGGATGGAAAAAATCATCATTTCCTGTTTACAAACCTCTTAAATGGTGTCAGTCCGAATCGATCACGCAGAATTCGTGTGATCACTTGGCAGGAGACTTCCGGGGATGCAGACGGGCGAACTGAAGAACTCAAATGAGCATCATCATCATCAGGTCGAATGACTGCAAAGCAGCGGCACTCCAGAAGTATATGGAGCATATCTGGGTCCGATTGGGCATCGCAGCGCGAATAGCAGATTATCCTCCCGCGAAAACGAAGTTCAATATCTCCCTCTCGCAACATTTGCCGGAAAGGAGTCGGACAGAAATTGTGATCTACGTTCTTACCTATAGAGTGAGGTGTGCTCGACAAAACTGGTAACTGCCAATTTGAGAACTCGTAGAAACTCTGTTCAGTAGAGTTTTGGTGGCGGCAGTGACTATAGGAGCCGAGATGTTCACCGAGACCGCCGAAAACATGTTCAAAAAGGCTGCTCGTCTCAATGAGCTTTCTTCTTAGGGCTTGCTTCAAGAGATGACCAAGAGATGACTCCAGTGTCACTGCCAGGGTTCATTCAAGAGTCAGTAAGTCGGCTCCGATAAGTCGGCTCCGATAAGTCATCATCCGGCCGGTTGTGTAGCCCAAAATTCATATTCCGAAGGTTACCAAGTCTCATGAGACTTTTGTGCATAGTTACGGGGATGCGCATGATTAAAGAAAGTAATCTTGAGGAATGCGCCGGTTCGATTGGATGTCTTGGGAGTCTGGAGTCCTCCGTCAAGCAGCTCACGGGGCCGAATCACCGTAGAGTCCTGGTCAACCAGTTACCAGACCCGCTGCCAATTTAAACGCTCCCAATCTACTTGCCTTGTTAACGTTTTTCTTTATTATTTACGACTGCTAAGTTCTGGAGGAAGACATTCAATTTCACGGGTTACGATCGAACTGTTGAGCATAATTGCCAAATGAGTAAGCAGATATCCCAAGCATTGCCCATATGTCAAAAGCTTCAGAGCCTTGGGCACACTCTAAAGGTCCCCTCACTGTTACCTAGATGACAGACAGATAACCAGCGCAGTCCAGCACTCCGCAACTTCTTCACTGAAACCAATACAATGAGACAGACCAGCTCAGTACCCAACATCTCCGTGCCCCCTCCTATCCACAACTGGACTTTATCCATATAGCACAGTGTTCCGCTGCGAGCATTACTTAGTCCGATATGGTATAGTGGCCAACATGATGCCCTCTCATCCATGATAAGCAATTTGAGAGGATAGACATAGCCCCGAGTTCGATTCTCGGGTTTAGAAATGTTGATGCGAATTGCGCGGTTTCACTTTTGATCTGCATTTTGTTCTTAGCTGACAATCCAGTTTCGTGCACCTTTCACAAATGGGGAGTCGCAGCTACTACCTATTCATTCTTCGTCTTTTATTTTTTTGCGACCACTTTTCAAAGCTGATGAAAAGGAGATTTCTGGTGTTTTGGGATACGATGTCACGATCTTGTCTTCTGTGGGACGTAGGTTGTTCGTAGTGAATGATTTCAAACATCACCTTCTCCACCCTTGCAATTGATATACCTTACATATATATATATTAGGCTATCTATGGCAAAGATTCTCCCAAGTTCCCGTCAGTCTATTATCTCTTTCCTCTATGTTCATTCACATGCCTGAAACTCATAGCTCTAGCTTTTCCTGAATTTCGCGCCGCCAAGGTTGGAAAAATGGCCAGTGCTTGTGGCTGTTCCGTGTCCTGTACGGCCCACAACTCTGGGCTGCCGGACAGCTGCCTAGCGCGTCCCTTCTTTGCAACCTTGTCAATGGGAGCCAGCTGATAATTAGAGGTAAAACCAGCTTACGGAGTCCTAGTTCCATCCAAAGAACCAATCCTCGAGACACTTTCCCAAACTAGACGAATCTCAACTTTTGCGACTGCCATCATTGATGGAACTCGAGGGCATACCTAATGAGATCCTCAATATGATCATCGGGCAACTATTCCGACTAAAAAGCCCCAGGGATCCAGCGAACATCCGTGAAATTCGCAAGCACCTTCTCCCCGCCCGCCTCGTTTGCCGACGATGGAACTCTATTGCGACTGAACACCTGTATCAAACTCTGGAGCTAGCACACACTGGAACTGTCACCGGCGACGAGAGTGGATTTGAAGGCTGGAACAAGACTCTCGACCTTGAAGCCGCCAGGAATGCTGCTCAACGCGTCATCATCCAGAGCTGCTCCAAGAAATCGAGGCAATTTGGGGACTGGGAAGACTGGAAGAATGGAGAGTATGATGCTTTCACTTCAGCCATGAAACGAATCAAGCAGTTGCCGAATATCAGAGCTATCGAGCTACACTTTAGCGAGAAATGCAAAGGCTGGTGGTCCAATCTTCATGACCCATGGAACGACGTCGAGCCCAGCGAGACCCGACTAGACACACTCAAGGCAGTTTTCGAGGCTATTCGGGAACGCGCAGGTCAGTCTAATGCCAAAGCTAGCACAATTCGGACCATGACGATTCGAAACCTCCAAAACATGCCGCATCAAGAATTCGTCAACTCTGGTCTTTTCAAAGACGTCGCCAAGGACATCGACCGTCTTCACCTGTTGATCATAGACGAGTATAATTAACACGGCCCAGACCGCGACACATCTATGGAAGAGCGCCTGGAGTTCGAGAGCCATCTGCAGCGACAGTTCCTTCCTCACTTCGCGGCCAATCTCACCGCTCTGACCTTGAACTTGCACGATTGTTGGGGCACCATGCCGGGATACTTTGACGGTCAAGGCCTAGAGTTCCCTCGATTAAGAACCCTGAACCTGGGAAACTTCGTCATCAGCCACAATCGTCATTTTGACTGGGTTCTCTCACAGAAGTCGCTTCAAACTTTGCGTTTGGACAGCTGTCATATCGTTTCTCACATCCAGCTTTACACCGATGAAACCGAGAAGTGGAATATTCACGCGGAAGACTGGCAACGCCTGCCAAAAGGCTCGTACGGCATCTCTTCTGACGATGCTGAGCTCTACAGGTTCGATGGCACGTGGGAGTCTACTTTCGACAAGATCCGAAACAACCTTCCCTACCTCAAGGAGTTTCGATTTGATGGACGTTCCAACGGACTTCGCTTTCTCCGTCCTTCGAGGATCGGCACCGTGTTGCATCCGAGTCGGTACATCAACTTCGACGCAGGAATCTGTCCTAGTCCATGGTTGACTTCAAATAGTGAGACTGGTGAGATGGAATTTGGAGATTACCAGTGTTCTATGAACCGTTCCGAAGAAACCAGGAGGGCGACACCAGAGCGTTCAAAGATCTTCTCAGTGCCTGCCATGAGAGGCATGAGTAGTGCAAGGTAGAAGTGACGGCATGGCGATAGTCACATCGCGCGGCATTTAGAACAAACAATAGATACAGCAAATTGGAAGAAGCTCGAGACTTAAGCCTTTTCATAGCGTAGATTGATCTAGGCTACAAGACTGTAAGTGCTGTTGTTTTTAATTTCAAATACACACGGCTACATATGCAGAAGTAAAATCTGCAACATGAATTGCATGTTTGTCTCAAACACCATCATTTAGCTTAGCTGTACCAAACAACATTGGCAGGTCCAGATGCTAATGCCAGGTGCGCGACAGCTGCCGCAGTTGTGGATGAGCCAGTAGCGTCGATCTTCCATACTTCCAGGAAGTTCGAGCCGCTGTCCGTAATCGCAAAGTAATCCTCGCTGAACTTAGCGGGAGAGACGGCATTGGCAGAGCCACCGCTGTTCGTGGTGGGAGTGAGGAAGAGCTGCTCAGTGATGGCGCCGGTGGTGCTGTCGAGAGAGAAAGCGGAAACGTAGCCCGGGATGCCGACGGTGCGGGAGCGGGTGGCAGCAATGAGGTACTTGGGCGCAGTAGCGCTGGCGTTGCTGCTAGGGATGGAGAACATGACTTCGTCGGCCCAGTAGGACGACGTGTTGGTGTATCCTGAAGAACTGTTACTTATGGGCTCGAGCAATAGTTTGTCTTCAGCACATACCTGAGGGCAGGAGGGAGTAAGTGGTGTTGGTAAAAGTCAGCTTGCCGGTAGTCGAGTCGCGCTTGTAAGAAGCGATGGAGTTGGCCTCCTCATAGACGACATAGACCCAGTTGCCGTTGGGGTGCACGGTCAAGTGCCTGGGGTTGGATCCCTCGGCTGCGGCGAGGTACTGGACTTCTGTAACCTCTCCAGTGGTGTTGTCATAGGAGTGAGCCCAGACGGCGTTGCCCATGTCATCGGCGGAGTAGATGAAGTCGTTGTTGGGGCTCATCCATGTTCCGTGGACACCTCCGGCGCTGTCGTATGTGACATTTGCGGTAGCCTCCTGGAGTACACCGGAGTCATCGACAGTGATGGCCAGGCTTGAGCAGCCACCTCCATAGGGAGTTCCGAAAACAGTGTAAGGGGAGGCCGAGGAAGAGGTGATGTAGTTGGCGTTGCTACCTATTTACTGTAAGCAACAGGCTCATCTCGAGACAATCTACTTTGAGGGTGCTCACAATCTGAAGACAAGCTGACGTTGCTGCTATATGTCAAGCTGAGGTCGTCTGTGATGGCATAGCTCTGAAAGTAGCCGGTCGTACCGACATACAGGTTCTTTAGGCGGGACTATCGTCAAGTTGTCAGCATCAGGCCTGGCAGTCGCATTCCCAGGTAGCTTACATCGATGTGAATCCACTTGGAGCCCGAGCTCGCGTCTGTGCTAATGTTGTTCTTCAAAGTGAGCGACTGTGTTTGGTCATCGAATTCAACACCGACAATAGTGCTGCCGGAGAAGAATCCAGAGAAAAAGTAGTGACTGTCGGCCAGGGCCGGAGCAGCCGCTGCCGCCAACGAGAGTAATTGAAACGAGCGCATATTGTTGGGCTTTAGCAAATGGGATGAACGGGCATGGAAAGGCAACTACAGACGAGACCGATACTTGGCACATTTAAACATCAATTTGTAGAAACGCCTTCACAGCTAAGATGACGACTCCCGAAGGCCTCTATCCCGCTGGCGGGAGACTCTCCACATCACGAAGATGCTAAGCCCCATATCAAGGGGCCGTTGCGCGGCTCAATAAAGTATACCAAGCTTTTTGGCATGGGGGACGTATGCCCAGGGGTCATCAAATACCGCTATGGGGTATGGAGAACAGCAGCCAGTGGCGGTGGAGAAGAGACATGGAATCATAAACAAAGGGTTGACGTTGGTAGCGGTAAAGAAGGCCTCGCGTTCTCTGCAAATGCCAAGAATAGTTTCGGAGTGTGGCTCAATACCAGAGCTGACGAAATTCAAGAGGCCCGTCCTACCGTCCTATGAGCGACTACGCCTATAACCTGACAGGCGCACGCGTAATCCCGAAAAGACGACCAAGCCGTATTCAGTAAATTTCGGGTCGGGATCTCCATTCTTGATGGGGGAGAAAATCGACCCGCGGCTAGGCGATGCTTGTTTCAATCTAAGTGCCGCTGGTGGACGAGTCCGGGCTCAATCTTGTCCCTAATTTGTTAGAGTTCATCCCGTTTGCTGCCCACATCCCGTGCCACGGCTCTGGTAATAATTGTCTGGCGGAATCCACAGAGCTGACCCCTACAGAAAGCCGGAAGTGCCGACTTTGGACCATCTCCAGAGAGCCTGCTAGCTACGCATTCAGCATGTATTCGAGTCGATCCGAAGATGAGAAGAGCATCTATCCTACCTCAGCGTCTAGTCATAGTCAAAATCAACTTTGCATAGACATCTTTCTCATGTTGAATGAGATCTAAGCGCAACGTGCAAACACTCACGATATCAGCCAGGCCTTCATTCAAATTTCTCGACTGTCCTTTTTGCAATATTACATGCCATACCATATTATTAAAAAGCATCTGTCAGCCAAATGTTACTATTCCCAACATTAAAGAAACAACTCAAGACTGGCGCGCTTCGTTCTACTCATCCTCTACAGACTACTGAGCAGTTTCTAGGGCGCCCAGATGTGGAATCTAGGAAATTTTGACCGAATGAACGGCAGAATTTTCACATTTCTTTTCGATTTGATGCATTTCCCAACCAAAAGTCTTCAATACTTATGACCGGATGTCGGTCTAAGAGCAACCTTAACCAGCCATGGCAATGCCTTTCACCTTTCAAGACACCTTGAACGAACGAGGCTCTGCCGGTGTCAGTGATCATTGATTCAAGGCTACCCAATATTGACGATCGAAATTTGGAAATATCCCCACGAATTGGCGTAACAATCAATATGATCCCTCAAAACTTGTCATTTTTCCCAAGTCTCAGGATAGAAAAGATCGCTCCCCAAAGCCTTGCTTGATATGAGTCCTGTAGGATCGGACAGCCTCATTATGTTGGTCGAGGCACACCAACTCTCAGTTGTGCATAGCGATTCGTTAAATCAACAAAACGAACATGCGCGTTGCAATATTTCGGCTAGCAAAATGCTGCAGAGTCATGGATCAGGCAGCAATATTACATGCGATAATGTCCATCCGGAGTGAAAGTGCACTTTTGTCAGCCTGATTTTACTTTGCCCCTGTTATGCAGTGAGCGCGATCCGCCTCGCCGGTCGCCATGATCCATGGGTTCCTTCTTCTTAAAGTCCAAGGTGTGGGTATTCCCTTCGTTCTGATGGCGATGAGCTCCTCTCTGGTCCTGGAAGGCTTAACGGAGCAATGGAGGAGTGCATGTTCAAAAAGCACTTGGCGAAATGTCGCTATGTCACTGAAGCAACGACTTATTTCACACTTTACAACTACACAGCAAGTCTCTGCCCTCATGAATACGCTGTTTTGCGGCAAATTAATAGATCTGACTTGACTTACTACAGGATTCATCTTTAAACGCGTTGAAGGAGGGAGATTTGACTCTTGACAACCTCAATGATTTTCTACACGAGCAGGTAAGACTTTGCGACTCCCTCTGAGTCTCTGACTCCTCCTACTAGCCATAATGTGCAGCAAAAAGATTGTTGAGAACTAAAGACTATTCGTTCAAGGGCGTATTCTATCCACCGGTCGCAGAAGAAAAAGGCAAACTTTCGAGCAAGCTTCGTTTGATGTCAGAACAGACTATAATTGGGGAATGCCACATTGACTGACATCGCGAGATAGCGTTCAAAAGGATGCCAAGGATCTGGAAACATTTACACCGTTGAAGATCCCACTGCCGCCAGCACGGTATGAGCAAATGCTCAAATGCCTACGTCTCCCGCTGCACGCCGTCGAGTTGACCACCTTCCTTGGACCTCTCTTCTGGTACAGATATGTCCTTCTTGGGGACGATGATCCCCACCTTCGTAAGCTTCCACCACCTTGCAGTCACAGACTCAAAGCTCTGCTGGACTCATTTAATCTCTAGAGATGGTATTTGGAAAGCACGATAGCCGCAAGAAGACCGGAACACGCGGCTGGGAACTGATTTTATCATATTCTTTCAGGCGACGTGAGACCACAGGCTTCGTGAAATGGACACCTACCGCCGATATTGTTGAGTGCTTATCCAATTTGCGAGATTGCGTTCTTGATATAAGCCATCCACTTCTCATTCCCAGCATCATCATGTCCGACCTCGTAGCGACATCTGTCGAAGTGAAACAACGAGAAGCCCGAACTAGCATTCGGCAACTAGAAAAAGCAATCAGTGTCAATGACGATACAACAGGCTTCTACTACTCAAAGGACGGCACCATCGACCTACGCACAGTCGCGAGTAATCTCACAGAACACCACAGAAGAATTCTTCATAGACCACCCAAGCTTTACTCCAAGGTCATTGATGCTTTGGAAGCTGCCACAGACTGCTTCTGGGCACATATCGACCCCACTGATAAGACCAAAGCGTTGGACCGGCTTCATGCGACTTTGAAGGACCGTTTCCATTGCCACAGAGTACGGCTTGTCGGCTTGGAGAAATACGTTTCCATATCTGTGGAACGTTTGAACATCCAAAGAAGCATGGTCAGAGGTGTACCTCAAGCAAAGGGAGCAGGACGTCTACTGACAAGAAGTGCCTCAGGTTTCCTTCATTACGGCCGAAATCGCACAGAAGGATGCGAAACTGAATCTCAAGATAGCGGGAGATCAACGGAAAATAGCTCATGCCAGTAAGAGCGATAGTCAGGCAATGAAGGCCCTTTCTCTTCTCGGTGCTGCTTTCCTACCTGGCACGTTCATCGCCTCCATTTTCAGCATGTCATTTTTTGACTTCCAAACTCGTTAGTATCAGCGCCATTTGAGATGCTTCCGTAGTGTTCAACACTGATAATTTCATGATAGAAGCTCATGTTTCGTCCAAGATTTGGATTTACTTCGCGTTTATGATCCCGTTGACCACGGCTGTCCTTCTTGGGTGGCTCTTCTGGGATCACAAGCGAAGAAGATTGCAACACTTGACAAGGTCATCTTCCAACAATAGCGGCTCTGACACAGAGAAGGTAATTATATCCGAAATTTCCAAGAGGGCGTAGACAGACTCGTCAGTCATCTTCACTAGAGTAGCTTCCAAAGATCGTTATTTTGTTTGCACGCTGCGAGAAAGTTGAGAAACATACCTCAGTTCAAAATCATGTGTGTATTCCCGTATCTTTTCAGTAGCATTCGTCTTATTTCTCAAATGCATTTACTCAGGATTTAAACCCCACGGGAAATTCAATTTACGCCTCTCTTTGCGATTATGAACGTGAACTTCAAGGTTATCTTCAGTCGAGACCGGGAGCCGGGAGTGGGACGGACGACTTCGGGCCCGAACTCGAATCGGAGCTGAGAACACCGGCCGAACTAGATGCCGCTCTCTTGTCGATAAAAGCTGCAACTAATCACCCAACGTTTCCAATTAAGCGATGGGCTTTTGCGCCGTACATGTCAGCTCGCGGTGCCTCTTGTGGCTATAGGAGATAAACGGGTGCTCACATCGGGACATGCCATTACAGTGGAGATTCGGCGTAGAAGAAAAGGGATGTAGGATGGTTGAGACGCACAGCAGTGACGACGACGATGTAAGTACAGAGGGACAGCACCTTGTCTCATAGGGATTCTCCGTTACCTCTGAATTAATACATCATGTCGAACTAACTACTGCCGAGTTTTATGCAAGCATAAAGGGAACAATGTGAGGCTCGAACACAGGGAAGGAGCTGAGAGTATTCAATAATCTGCCCAGTGTCGGTGGGCTTGTAGGCTTGTTCCATCTTGGCAATGAAGATTGCAGTCCAGCACAGCCACGATGATTGCATAACCACGTATGCTGTCTGAGATACAATTGCGAGATCTCCACATCTAGTACACGGCACCGACCGCTTCACCCTCGTCAGGGTAAGAAACCTGACACTTACGCAGTGTAACCTGTCAGCTTTTGGAAGAAGTCTTTACAGTATTCTTATCTATAAACCCGAAGAAGGTAAAGTCTTTGAATTACTCAGTTCAGCTCGTCTGCCGATCCTGTCGGAGGTGACTTCCGAGGGTTGGCATGAATAGTGAAGAGCAAGAAACGGATTTCGGGGATCGGCGCAGCTTTCGGGCAAATAACGCCTTGATTCATTGCTTAAGATTCGGGCAACCCGATGTGGAGGGGGTAGAATTTTGTCTCAATACTTTCAAGTTTCCACAAGGAGTTCGTTCTGGCAAGAAACTTTCCTATCTACCTACAGCGGCTATGAGAGACGGCAGCAGGGATCTATGCGGTCGTCCAATGGGAAGCACTTCTATGCGCATATCACCTTAGGTTAGGGTAAGTGGGCCATCGACAAATGCGATACCGAGCGAACTACCGTGCTGACATGTTGAACTAAGCTTGGGTTGATATATGCTTAAATCCGGTGGTGGATACGGCCTCGGTCGGTTCTCAACCTCGATGGCACCATCACTATCAGTGAACAAATGATAGAATCACAGCTTTGAACGTGTGTTGTTCATCAGCAAGAAGAGCCACCATGGCCGCGTCATGCCAATGCGCACATGAATATGCTGTGCGGATCATGAGCCAAGAATTGACCCCCGAGCCTCCGAGGACAAGCGCCGAACAGACCCAGGCTTGTTCTCTATTTAACATGGACCGCTATCTGATTTTAAGCCAATAATCTCAGTCAAACATCATTGACAGTTCCTGACCTGAACAAGACGTCTAATCACCATGTCACTTAGCTTTCTCAACAGCACTATGCGCGCTGCCGTCATGACGGGACCGTATCAAGTTCATATTGATCAGTTCCCGATGCCGCGCATTATCAATACGACTGATGCAGTAGTTCGCATCACAACCTCCGCGCTTTGTGGTTCAGACCTACACCGTTATCATGGCTATGTGGGAGGGGAGCCGCCCTGGGCATTGGGCCACGAAGCTAGTATGACCCTGATTCTAGGACAAGAAAATGCCGCACAAAGATACAGGAAAGCTAACATTTCTACAGTGGGGTACATTGAGTCGATTGGTAGTGGTGTGTCGTCTTTGGAAGTGGGACAATATGTCATCATTCCAGATAACGGGGCTACCGGACACATTGATATGGGAGTTGGGACTGGGCCTCGAATGGGCCTGCCCTTCGGAGGTCTTAACGGAGGTCTCCAAGGTATTCCATTCCTCAGAATCTCGTGGTTGTTCTTTGTTTCTTCATTACTAATGATGCTTTACCAGCTCCTTACGCCCGAGTACCGTTCGCCGACATGGCTCTTATCCCCGTCCCCCTGACCGCCGAGACCACCAACACCAGCATCGAACAAGATTACCTGACCGTTTCCGACGTCTTCTCCACCGGATGGATTGCTGTCACCAAGTCTGGCTTTGAGCCTGGTGACACTGTTGCTGTCTTTGGTGCTGGTCCTGTAGGCCTGCTCGCCGCGTACTCCGCCATTCTTCGTGGTGCGTCTCGGGTATACAGCGTTGACCATGTTCCCATGAGACTCGAGAAAGCCGCATCCATTGGAGCCGTGCCCATCAACTTCATGGACAGCGATCCCGTACAGCAAATCCTCGCATACGAGCCTGGTGGCGTCATTCGGGCCGTGGACGCTGTCGGCATGGAAGCCATCACTGCCAACGGTACAATGCAGCAAAACATCGTGCTGAACCAGATGGTCGAACTTGTCGCAGCAGGTGGCGGGATTGGCCAGATTGGGATCTACCTGGCCCAACCGAACACTGGTTTGGCTCCGAATGCGGAGAGAATCACGCCGGAAGTCTCGTTTCCCCTCACACAGTTCTTTTCGAAAGGCATCAGATACGAAGGCGGAATCGCAGATCCTGAGACTGTTGCTGGAGAACTTGTCAACTTGATTTCCAGAGGCATTGCGAAACCAGGCTTCGTGGCTAGCGCGTCTATCGACATTGAGGAAGTCCCTACGTACTATGAGCGGCTAAGCAACCAACAGGAGCTCAAGGTGTTCATTAAATTCCCTTGAGTAATGGGCTCCATGCCCGAAAGGCCTGTGTACATGGGCTGAATGTATCTACAGAATTTCCCAGCACTCTCCTTGTACTTGGAGTCATTGGTCGTGTCCGACTATCCGACTTAAAGAGTTCATTTATTAGGAGGCGACGGGCTTTGCGGAAGCACTAGTTTCAAGGGCACGGTGTATCCTACTAGAGGTTGCTCTCACTAAACTTCAATTCCTTGTACATATCATGTAGTTTGATTAAGAAGAGACTGGCTGCCAGTTCTTATCAAGACTTATCCATAACCAGATCCAAAATTGTAAGATTTGGCCCAGTCCATCTCTTCCCTTTGATGAACCATAGACCTACTGCAACCAGCAAGACGAAGACCATGACTGGTCCGCAATAGTTCATGTTCTCTGCAGTTACGGGAATTGTTGAAGGGAAAGGCAGGAAGACAATGACGTAAAGGGTATAGACCAAGGCAAACGAGTTGATGTAAAGACCAAAGCGACCAAGGTTCCACTCTCCTAGTTCAATACCTCCTTTGGAGGAGAGACGAGCATACAGCATGC
The DNA here is from genome assembly GCF_027942845.1 of Colletotrichum fioriniae. Lineage (NCBI taxonomy): Eukaryota > Fungi > Ascomycota > Sordariomycetes > Glomerellales > Glomerellaceae > Colletotrichum > Colletotrichum fioriniae. Next base: position 2,511,198 of record NW_027076842.1, read on the forward strand.
TGCTGATTGCGATCGCATAGCTGAGGTAGAGAGCCATGGATGAGAGGGAAGTGATGGCTCCAAAAGCAACGTAGCTCGAGCTTCCAATGTTGAGAAGGCAAAGAGCACAAACAATGAACACTGTCACGACAATGGCGCGGATAGGTACACGGTGCTTCGGGTGAACGTATGCCAGATAAGCAGGCATACCTCCGTCTCTGGACCAGGCCCAGGTCAGACGGGATACGGAGGCGATGTTGGCCAAGTTGACGCTGAAGGAGACGACGAAGAGGCCGGTGATCATCGCCGTCGTGGCGCCCTTGGAGCCAGTAATGCTGAGAAGAATGGTGAGAATTGGGCTGGCTGAGTTAAGGGCGTCGTCGATTGAGCCCATTGAGACGAGAATAACGCAGACCATGACGAAGCCAAGACATCCGTTCATGAAGATGGACCAGAACATGGCACGAGGGACCGCAGACTTGGCCTTTCGGGTTTCCTCGCTCATGTGAATGGCACTATCGAAACCTGACGGACTGTTAGTCGAAGCACTGAGGTATCTTTGTCAAAATTGGCCCATACCGGTGAAACTCCAAACACAAGTCAGCATGCCGAGGTTCCACGCAATGAAGGTATCCGTCCATCCAGACGCAGTGTTTGTCTCCAAAAAGAAGCTACCCGAGTGTCGAGTGCCCATCACGGCCAATACAACGACAAACACGACAAACAAGCAGACGTGAAGAACTCCAGCAACGAGCTCAACCCAAGGGATAACTCTGAAGCAGTACGTATTCATCAAGCCCTGGATAACGCACATGGCGATGACGAGCACCGAGGTGTGCCAGCCTCCCGGCACGTAGTCGGGGTGGTTCAGCTCAATCATAGACTCCAAGAGGATGATGGTGACGTTGGCAATCCCGGCAAGGAGCGATACGTATCCAAACCACGTCGACCAGCCCTGAATCCAGGTAGCGAAACGCTTGACGCGTGCGGGTGCGAGGTGGAACGTCCAGTGGTACTGGGCACCGGCGACGGGTTGTATCGAGGCCATCTCGCCCAACGAAGCGGCTTGTGCGATGGCTCCGCAAAACACTATAACGAAGCTGAAGATGAAAGTTTGAGGTCCGCCGTTGTAGAGTGCAAAGTACATGTTTCTTGGGATTCGGTTAGACCAAGGCCGAGAACCTCTTGAGTGAATCGGCAGTTTACTTACGTGCACATGCCTTCCCACAAGGCCATGTAGGTCAACGAAAAGGCGAAGAGCTGGGAGAAGGAGAACACTCTCCGCGTCCGCGTCTGGTTGTAGACTTCGGACCCATGTTTTGACTCGATTGCGTCAATCTGACTGGCGTCTTTGACGCAGGGCTGCAGCTCAATTGCTTCTGCGGGAGCCATGATGAGATGCTCGAGACCAATTGAGGAAGGAATAGAAGAAAAGTCAACAACAAGGAGGCTTTCTGAGTTTTCTCGATGAAAAACCGAGGATGAATGATATGCTTTCGATCCTCGGCACAGGTAAGAGTCTCTTCAAGGAGTCGAATTGGAGAAGATCAGAAGAGCCGGGCAGCACACCCACAGCCTTGGCCAAATGCTGCAACATATGCACATAAATATCAGCAGGTGTAACCACAGACGAGGGAAATTGTGAGACAATGACCCTAGTAGCCGCAGCAAGCTTGCAGATTGATGAGCGACTCTGGACTTAGGGAATGATTGGTGAAGGGAGTGTCCAGGTTATCTCCTTCGACGCAGCTACGGCTGGCGGTTGGAAGTCAAACCAACGAGGATTTAATCAAAATTTAGGACTAGGGTCCGCTGAATATACATGTTAAAGCAAACACCGCTTCCTTGATGGGAACTATTACCGACCAACAGATGGCTTCCGCGGTGGGTTCGTGCCGGGGTTCCTGCATGCCGGGAGGGGGTCGACCACACGGACTCTACCCGTACCGTTCCCGGAGCTACTTGGCATCACCGGACCCTCCAAGCTTTGCAGTTGGATCGATCACATATGGTCTCTGCCGGTCAGATTCCGTTGTGGTCATCACTTCGTTAGTCGTGGGCTGGAGAATACCCGGGTACCAGGGTTACGCTGCTTTGCTCCAATGTATTCGTCACTTCTCCGTGTGATCTCCCAGCACAGCTCAGGGTGAGGGAATCGATCTCCAAGGTACCGACGGGTATTCCAACTCCGATCCCAAGTGAATTTGGTCCGTTGTCTGAGCTCGCCTGCAGAAAATGTAACCCGACGTATTGATCGATCTCATAACGATGGTCTGGATGCTTGCATGTGGGTGGGGTTTAAGGACCGCTGTCTTCTGAGTGGCATGTGTCGGAGCCAATGAAGGCAGTGAAAGCTAATTGGGCATAATCAAGTAGGAGAGTAAACTTTGCCAGGTTACGAGCGGAAGCTTACTATGTACCTTACCACTTCAAACAGTACGCACTAGAGTCTTGGTACGAACACATGAAGTGCGATGTCTCCAACAGTTCCAACAAAACCTGTCAGGTTAGTCTTATGAACCAGAATCGAGATGAGTTCAATAAATTGCCCGAAATCTCATTTGTTCTTTTGACTCCACATCATATGTACCACGAAACTTCTCATCACATCAAATGTTGGCCCACAGGCAAACTTCGCTTCCATCCTTGCAATGAGTAACAGAACCACAGTCGAAATTTCACCACGCGCACACAGACAGCCTTCTTTGAAAGCCGACGGAAGGGTCCAACCTATTAGATAATGATAAAGAGTTGGTTGTCAGTCCGACGCTTTCTTACGCAAGAAAGAGAACCCCCCCCCCCTTCCCGCGTCCGTCGTATGGGACTTCCCGGTACATGACCTGTATCTAGCAAGTGCACACATATGTTTGACTCACTGAAAACCTGACATAGTTCGTACACTTGGATGTTCGGGCCAAGCAACCTTACTCTAGACCCTGTGTTGGTTGGTCTGCTCGACATACGGCACAGAGCTGCTGTGTAGATCTTCGCAAACTACTCCGGATCCTGGTAAGAACCCCGGGTCGTTGGATCGATGAAGAATTGCCCAAACAATGGCCATGGGCCCGTCCTCCCCTCGTAGCTCATTGACGACAAAGTTTAAACACTCTGCAACCCCATCAAGGAAACAGTAAAGCCACGAGTAGGAGGCTCAATTGAATTCTTCTAGCAAATATCCGGTCATTGGGCCAGCCGAATATGGTAGTCGACATTCAATCAGATCCTCCATTTTACGCGTTGACGGAAGACAATCAAGCTGCGCTGGTCGTTGTTGCCTCGCTCATCTTCCTCATTTACGCCATCGTCGGAATATCTCTGAAGCTTATCATTCGTCTCAACATCACCTCTTTGGAGAGGCACGATGTAATACTACTAGCCGCGACCGGATTACTTCTGTCACAGACAGTCTGCATCATCCATGCTTGCAACAACGGACTAGGCCATCATCAAGATGTAGTAGAGCCTTATAATCTCGAGGCATTTCACGAGGTATGCAGTCATATAGCAAGAGCAGAAGTAGAGATGATATTGACCCAAAATCATAGCTTTTCTACGCTTCCTCCATACTTGCAATTGCGATTGTCGCTAGCACAAAAATTTCGCTATGCCTCCTCATCCACTCCATCAATAATCACGGACGATTGAATCTTGCAAACAAGGTACTGTTCTATGCCATCGTTGCTTGGGGCATCTCTGGAATATTTATTACGGCCTTTCAATGCTCCCTACCGCGGCCGTGGCTTGCCACTGCTGGTGAGAAGTGCCCAGGTCGAGAGGGTATTTTCCTTTACAACGGCGTGATGGACATCCTTACGGATGTTTGTCTATGTCTGCTACCCGTCGCTATGATGTGGAAAGTGCAGACTACGTTGAAGAGAAAGGCGATGGTGATTGCTCTTTTCAGTACTCGCATCATGTAAGTTGCTTCAATATTCCAATTCAGCTATGGACTTACTGACATTTCTTTTGCACAGCGTACCCATCATCACAATTCCGAGATTGATTCACACCCATACCTTGGTAACAGACTACACAGACGCGACATGGCATGCTGTACACCACCTTATCTGGTTGCAAGTCTCACTAGGCATGTCAATCCTCACAGCATGCATCCCAAGTCTCAAGGGAGTCATCGACAGCCTCCTCGGGTCTACCTCCGTGGCCGCCATCCAGGCGCCTTACCATTTGACCTCATCAGGCAAAGACGGCAGCACGCTTCAACCAACGAGTTTGCCGATCGGCAGCGGGTCCAACACGAGACCGGGGTCTCATCTGGCGAGCGGCGCGGGAGATTCGAGGATCGCGAGGGCTGGTTTGGCTAGAGCACCCGACTGGTCGATCGGTTGCGGGATCCACGGTTATGCAGAAAAAGTAGATTTCGGTCGCAGTGAAAGTGTGAGGAAATTGACTGAAGATAGAGAGTTTGGGGCGTCTTCTGATGAGAGACGGAGATCGAGCTCACAAGAGGGGTCTATGAAGTCTGCTGAGACTGACTTGCGATTGTAAATTCAAATCGTTTCATTCCTTTGCATACGTACTGAGACCGAGTATGTCAATTGAGCTCTTGGGGGAGAGCCTCTCATTCTAGAGGCACAGCTCTGTGTTCTCGGATAGTTTTCGGAGAGAAAAACGATTCCGTGACTCATTTTATGAGATATTGAGATAAAATCAGTAGTGAGTGAGCTTGGCGACACAATTTGCTCACAACTCTCTAGTCCTGCGTGTATGAATCCAATCAGATGAGTCAAATATGACCTGCAAGCCGCTGAAGAATCTGCAAAAAGTCATTCCATATCATATGTGTACATGAGCATGGGAACTTTGATGAGAGCGAGTGAGCGAATGAGATCTCACACTGGTAACCCGAGGTGGCGCGATCCTGCAGAGTGCTGCGGGTTCGGGGATCCGGAGGAGTGGAGATGGACCCACCAACTGATCCGCTTAGAGTACGTACAGTATCCGGAGTCGACGGGAGTCGGAATGCATTGCCGGCGTGAAAACTTTCTCTTCTTGTTGCAGTCGCACGGACAGTTGTGTAAGCTGGCAGGGCTGTGTTCCTGACCTTGTCCTTCCCTATTTCCATCCCTTATTATCCCTCGCTCTCGCGGTGCAGAACGGCCCGATCCCAAGACGGGTTTGACACCACCCAATCCAGACGAAGAAAGCAATTGAAAGAAAAAGAAGACAAAGGCAGACAACCATCCTGGAAGACACACAGACTCCCTCTGATGCACCTCAGCTTTGGGCTAATCAAAGCAAACCTTACGGGAACCTAAAATCCTTAGCTGGGTCCCTGGGCTACCTTCAAGGACCTAATTGAAAAACCAACACCTGCCACCTCACCTTTTCTCCGCCCTACCCTTCCCGTGTCATCTCACACCCTCGTTCTGCGACCGAAAGTAGAGCCGTCCCCCCCGCCATGGACCCCCGCGACCGAGACGACCGCACCGGCGAGACCACGCCGCTGCTGTCGGATCAGCCGCATCACAAGCCGGACATTGAACCGGCGGGTAGCGGTGGTTGGCTGTCGGAAGCATGGCTCCTCTGTCGGTACTCATTACCGCTCATCGCCACCTATCTGCTACAGTACTCATTCACCGTCATCACGACATTCGTGGCAGGCCACCTCAGCGCCGATGACCTCGCCGCCGCTAGCATTGGTCTGACGACCATGAACATCATCGGCCTAGCTATCTACGAGGGCATGGCTACCGCCCTAGACACCCTCTGCGCCCAGGCTCACGGCTCTGGTCGCCTGACCGCCGTCGGCCTCCATGTCCAACGCATGCTCATTCTCATGGCCCTTGCCACCGTCCCAATTGGACTTTTCTGGGTCTTTTCGCCATCGATTCTCTCCCTGTTCGTCAAGCAGCACCACTTGGCCGTCAAGGCCGGCACGTTCCTCCGTGTCAGTCTGATCGGTATGCCTGGCTACGCCGCCTTCGAAGCCCTCAAGAGGTTCCTCCAGGCGCAGGGCGACTTCAAGAGCGCCATGGTCGTCTTGATCATCTGCGCCCCCATCAACGCCCTCCTCAGCTGGCTGTTCGCTTTCAAGTTGGACATGGGTCTGGAAGGCGCTGCCCTGGGCCAGGCTCTAGCCAACGACCTGCGTCCCGTCCTCCTGCTCATCTACATCGTCGTCTGGGGCCAATGGTCGCACCAGTGCTGGGGTGGATTCTCTCGCAAGGCCTTCACTGAGTGGAGCGTGCCGGTGCGACTCTCCATTGCCGGATCGGCCGTCAACCTGGGCGAGTGGGCTGCCTTTGAGATCCTCACGCTCAGCACATCCTACCTGAGCACCGAGCACCTCGCCGCGCAGACCATCTTGACGACCATCTCCGTCGTCATGTGGCACATCCCCTTCTCCATCTCGGTTGCTATCAGCACGCGCATCGGCCACCTAATTGGCGGCGGACTCGTAGCGACCGCACGGCGAGCCACGACCGTATACGCCATCGTCTTCACCGTTGTCGGTGTCCTGGACGCCATCCTAATCTTCCTGTTCCGCCACCAACTTGCCCTCGTATTCTCCGAGGACGCCGAGGTCCAAAGGCTCACGTCCGACTCCATGCTTGCGGTTGCGGCATTCCAGCTCATCGACTCCATCATCAGCGGATGCAACGGCGTGCTACGAGGTCTCGGCCGGCAGGCGGTTGCGGCCTTTGTCGTATTTGCCGTGAACTATCTGGCTGCAGTACCGCTCGCGGTCTGGCTCGAGCTGGGATCACCAGGCCTAGAGCTGGATGGTGCCTGGATAGGTCTTGGTGGCGGCATGGTTGTCATCGCCATCATCGAGTGCATTTACATGAAGGTGATTCGATGGCAAGACTGTGTCGAAAGTGTGAGAGATAGAGAAGGCATGTAAAGGCTTCATTTCAATTCAAAAGTAAGCGGATTAGCATACAAATACCTTAGAAAAGTTAATTAGACTTCATTATTCTCACGATACTTCGGTCCCTCCAACTGCAAGGACAATCCATCTTGGCGGCACCGTTATCCCTAGTTCCCTCTTGAATGTGCCGCTAAAGAACACTATTTTGGTGACGTATGCAGCATGACAACATTTGACACTTGGTGGTGTTGAGACGGAGTCGTATGAAGGAGACCACCTAGCGGGGACCACCTCAGCCCCTTTTCAGTGGGTCTTTGCATTATGTCAGCGAGACTCTATCAGAGCAGTGCGATGCACACAGTCTTCGCACCCAACCATCGGCATGTCGAGTGAACGATTTGCACCTTCACGTCTACAATCATCTCCATCCCTGAAGCACAACCTTCACCAGCAACCTGCCAGCTTGCTCCATCTCGACAACAAAGTTACCAGGGACTTCTAACCAGTATCGAAGTCATTTGACCACTCCCGCTGTCCAAAGCTGCCCAGCCAATCTTTCTGCATCAACACTGAATGGTGGTCCGTCGACGTTGAGAATACACGATGCCCGGCACCGGGGTCCAAGCCCATCCTGATGCTACCCAGGAGCGGCCGCCATGTATGGTCTGCTTCGATCTCGACAAGACGCATGTGCCTGAATCGGTCGACTCCAGTGTGCTTTCCTGCAGTCTCAGGAGCATTATTAAGGCCAGCAAGAAGGGATGCCAAATATGTTACGCCATCAAAGTTGCCATCTTTTGGGACAACATTGTCAACGTTCCCAAGAAGAGGCTTCTACTTGATGATTCGGTCGTCGCCATTTACTTGTTTGAGACTATCCATGTCCAATCAGCGGTCAAATATCGGGACTCCGCGAACAATGTCGTCGTCGTGAAGGGCCTAGTCGACTTGTTCACGAAACCAGGTGAGAAACCTAGTGATAAAGCTTGAGGGCTTTCGGGATGGGTATTGACGTATTCGCAGGCAAGCCGCTGCCGTGGAAGTCTTTTGGAGTTTGTAATGAGATTCCTCTCAAACTACACTCTAAGCATCGGCAGAAGACGATTCGTGGATGGGTCGATGAATGCAACGCAACACACAAGACATGTGGAACGAGATTGTACCCGTCTGAGCCCGGCATTGCTCCTCGGCGGTTCCTCTATCTTGGAAAAACCCCGCGGAACGGTATCAAACTAGTCGACTCTTGCTCGGTCTCTGGGCCCTACATCACCGTTGTTCACGGCTACACCGGTCCATTACTGGCTCCTTCATCGTCGAAAACCTCGGAAAACTTCGACCAGCGCCAAAAGCGTTTGCAGTGGTGGCAAATACCTGTGGCTCTGCAAGAAACCATGACAGTTGCTAGCGAATTGGGTATCCAGTATGCTTGGATCAAAGATTTCTGCGTCATTCAAGACATCGAAGAAGACGTAAACTGGCACTTAGCTCGAGAGGATATCATCTTTGGACGGTCATACCTCACTATAGCCTTGACAAGCGTCGAAGATCTCAGGCTGAGCAATTTCGGGCCCGAGCGACAGAACAATATAGCCGGCGTCGAACACGCGGTTAAATCCCTTGTCATCCAAGTCAGTAAATTTGGCCGCACACACAGCATTTATGCCCGGCAAACTATGCATTGGAATCATGCAGCATTCGCCAACAAGACTCTGTTACTTCCCATGGGCGATAAGGAAGAATCAGATGCGTTTGAAAAACAGTGTGGACTCTTCCATCATGCCCCTGCTTTCCAGCAACTTTTGCTGTCTCGCAGGGTGCTTTATCTGCACAAGTCAGAGCTAATGTGGGACTGCCTTGAACGGCCTAGATGCGAGTGCGGTGACTCAATGTACTTTGGACAAGCGTATGTACAGGACAACCTGAGGAAACCCACCTGGATCTCGCGCGGGGCTATCGGGCCTCCCGACTATGTGCTCAAACTTTACAAAGCCCTAACGCCGGCCGACCCCGAAGAGAGGCTGGCAGTTGTCGCCGGCCTCTTTCGACACATACTTCGTCTCAACGGAAGATCCCACTTCGCCGGCATCGCAGTAGACACACCTGAAGACCTGGCGCTTGACCTTCTATGGACCACCCTACCACCTGAGAGCGCGCAACTAAACGAGCTTGACCAAGATTCCCCATCTATCCCAGACGCATATCGACATCACACCAGTCGCATCCCGTCATGGTCCTGGGCATCCATGGTTCTCAGCAAGGGAACTACATTTGGAGGAGCCTCACGCGTATCGCCAAGCTACACATTCGACTCGTTCTGTCGCAGTACGTCATTCGACTCAGTGGAAATGTTCTACGACGAGTTGCCCGGATCCGACGATAGTCTGCTAGCCACCAACTACCGCATAAAAGCCAAAGCGGCGATTCGGCCGATCACTGCCGTGCCACCGATGGGCAGAAGACCCCTAATCCCACATCTGTTCCACTGTTACGATGGTGATCCCATGGATCGCAATTCTCACATGATCTTCCGGTTTCTGCCGGATTGCGCGAGACTTCGAGGTTCGTTCCAAGCCAGTGACGGTTTCAAATGTTACATTATGCTGCTAGGCATCGTGACGCCAGTTGGGCATGACCTGGAGGGACCAATCGAGCAGTCGTGTACCTGTGCACACAAGGAAAGCCATATGCAAGTAGGCTTGGTCCTGCGAGAATCGCTACAGAGTGAGGGTGCATTCGAGCGAATTGGGACGTTTGCACTGCCGGAAAGTCGCGGAATGTTTGTGAATGTCGTGCCGCGGGACTTGATCCTCGTCTGATGCAGGATGGATGGCTTTTTAGCTGGTGGAGGACTTTTTTGTCAAGCCAAGGTTGATATAGACCAATCCCAATCTTCTTGAGGATGACAAAACAACCTCGATGATTGTTTCCTTCATGGAAGGTAGGACGACTTTTTAAGATGCTAGATATGCTGGTAGTCGAAAATCGTCGGAAGTGGGGCACAGCCCGGCCATGAACTGACATGTCCGGCTCTCTGAAGTGACAGAAAGAAAGCATGCAACAATGCAAACATTGATAGATGTCTGAGTTCTTTTAACTTATCTCAAGTATTGATGATTGACGTTTCCGTTATGCCTTAAAGCACTTGACACTAGGCGCAGAGTCACAATTTGATGCATATCCAGCGCCTGAGCAAGCCCTCTCCACACATCTGTTCGTGGTGGCCAGTACCTGCTGCCAACTGCCGAACAGTCACACCACCAAAAAGGAAGGCACTGCGATAGATAGAGGTGAAGTATCTCAAAATACAAAAGAAGAGACGCGATCGGTGGGACTCGAACCCACAGCCTTCCGATGATCTTTTACTCGTAAAAGTCGGACGCTCTGACCAAATTGAGCTACGAAAGCAACCGCTGTTGGATGACGATTCCCGCTCAGATTGGGGCTTAGGTATTGTTTGCTGTAGACTGGTGGAGCAGCCCCTCCGATGGGTCCCGTCCCGGTCAAGTCCGTCAGCCGAGAGGAGCCAGTGTCTTTGTTCGTTCTGCTGTTGACTCATCATTCCAGGTGACACTAGAGTTTAGGTGTGAGTAATTTCTTTACTATTGTTGTTATGGTATATGACTCTATGAGACGTTAGCATAGTCTTCGTTAACCAATCTCGTTGCCCGGATCATGGCGAAAGTGGCAAGCTGTTAGCTTGTTTGTTGGTGGGTTGAGATCCTCCCTTGCAGGAGCTTGCAGAAGGCTAGCATCCATGAGCTCAGCTACGAGCCACTGATACCAGCAATAACCACTTGGATCGATAGCTCAGTGGTAGAGCGAGAGATTGCAGTTTCTCAGCTGTAACTATCTCTAGGCCCCGCGTTCGAATCGCGGTCGGTCCTTGAACATCCTTTTGTCGTTTATTGCAGATTGACGGTGAGCAGAGGGGAGAGTTTGCTATGTTTTTGTGTGCGGTCTCCGCAAATGGGACTCCCTTCGCGTGCATTTTGGGGTTGTCCACTCAGAGTTGAGCTAGGAGGATCCACCAATTATGTAAATGACTCGGCGGGACCTCTCGACTAGAATAGTAGAAACAGAGCGGGTATTGCGAATGAAGTGGAATCAGTCTTCTCATAAGTCTTCATCAGTGCGATTTGATTCAAGTATGTACGTACGTATTGTATACAGCACCGCGAAAAAGATAGATGGAGTTGCAAAACGGGCGGGGTTGTCAATATCAAAGAGGCACCATGAGAGCGGCACCAGCCACTACCGCAACTCCCCAAACAGCTAACATCACGCCATTAACCATAGACGAGCCGGCGGCTTTAGAGGGAACTCCAAAGCTGGGCGTCTCATTCGGGCCCGTCGACGAACCTCCTCCAGAAGCAGCAGCCGAGGTCTGAACTACATCCCCAGAAGAGCCCTTATTCACAAGCGTGATCCCAGGCGTGATCAACGCGCCGACGTAACTCGTGCTCTCCTTCGCCTCAATCGTCACTGTCTCCGGCTGCAACGACACAACTGAGCCCTTGGTCGATATGGAGCTGCCCGTAACGACTCTCCCGTGGAAAGTAAAGGTGCGGTCTACCACTTCCACATCGTTTACATTGTACAACTTGCAACCTGTTGTGGCCGTGAAGGCCTCTCTGGGGGTCGAAGAGTAGCAGTTCCCATAGAATCCCGCAGTATAACCACTAAGAGAATAAGAACATATCATCAGACCTGTCTCAACCTTCGAGAAGAAGGCCAACTTCATACAGGGTACTCAACTTACCTCGGACAGCACGCGATCACAGTCTCCGAAGGCTCCATCGCAGACATGAACAAATTCGCAGCCGGTTCAAACGTGGGGTTAACCTCCGACGCAACAACCGTCGTCGTCACGGCGTCGATCGTCAATGTCGGGTCCGCAAAGACGCCGCTCAAGGAGTGAGACGACGTCGCGTCGCGGACGCCGTAGCCTGCGGTGACCCATCCGGAGGGACACTGGCTGCCCGGTGAGAAATGGAAGAAGAATTGCTGGGTAGATGTCCGGCGTGAGTGGTATTCCGAGTTCATCGCATCGCCGGAGGGGATGCAGTCGTCGAACGGGTCGCGGTCGACTTGGCAGGTTTCTTGCCAGTATGCCACGCCCGGGATGTTTTTGCGAGCTAGGGCCGGGGTTGGGACTGAGGTTGCGCATGATGCTGGGGCTGTCCATACCGTTGTTAAGGGTCCTAGATTGACGAGGGCTGCCCCGGAAAGAGTAGGCGTCGGCATGGTGAAGGAAGGGGAGGGATTGGATGTCTGACCGAGATCTTGAACTTGTACTGTCATGGTGTAAACGTTGAGGGAATCGCGGAATCTTGTGTGGTTTTCATACTGTTGCCTGGACAAGAGTATGACCTGACGGTCGATATTAGCTATGGCGCAGCCCAATCATCACGCATTACTACCCCAGGTTATGAGATCCTTGAGAAAATAGACAGCTTTGATTGCTGGAATCTCCTGATGCAACCGCAATTCTAGCCAATGATACATATATCTCACGTCAAAGGGACTTTGGTAAGTGCCGTTTGACATCGTTCACATGAAGGTTCAACAAGAAGCGGATTTAAGCTTAAAAGGTTGGAAATTGTCTAGAATTGAATAGCAGTATTAACTCAGACCAAAGTTTCATCACTCACGTGCCTAGTGAACCTCAATCGCTGCAACCAATTTCGATACCCTTGGCAAACAGCTTGCCTCCAACTGGAATGAATCCAGCAAGAGCACCTGCGATACTTCCAACCCAACCGCATCCACCACTCTCTGAGTTAGCAGTAGCAGAAAACTCAATAATCAAGTCATCAGGCTGCAGCTGACCGTCAATGTACGCCGTCACCCGCAGCAACGACGGCACCTTGTGGCCCCAAGTATGGTTCATGCACTGCGCCAACCCGGGCGAGTTCTCCTTGCGGCACGCGTACTGGCAATTCCTCGAGCTCTGGGGACCACACGCCGCGTCGGGCGTGTACCCGACGCCTTCCATCCACGTCAATCCCCGGCAGCCGTTGAAGACCTCGTACCCATAGGGATCCGACACCCTGCTCAGGACCTCCCACATGGACTGGACGAGGCCGTCGCGCATCTCGTTGCCCTCGAGACCGGGTGTCTTGCCCCAGGCGCCGTTCATCTTCACCCGCACCGTCACGTCTGGGTCGTAATCTTCGGCGTGCGTGCACTCGTTGGTCTGGGCGCCGGCGGAGCGGTCCGTCATGATGGCTCTGGTGTTGCCGGTCTCTCCGTAGATTGTTTGCCACGTTACGGCGAAGAGGTCGAGGTTGCCGACGTCGATCATCCTGTCGCTGAATCGCACTTCCATCTGGACTGCCGCCGAGGCCTGGCTGGCCAGAGTGGCGATGAGGAATGTGGCGATCGTCTTCATATTTGTTCTTGGACTGGAGTCTGGGCCGTGATGTTAGCTTCGACGTCTTAGTAAACCAATGTTATTGCACCTGGGACCTACAAGAAACTGCACTGAAGAGATCTGAGGAGATTCTGGTCACACAACTCTAGCGGTGGCGTTCAAAGATGTTCGAGGGTAGCCTGCATTCGAATCTGAATCAAAATATGGGCTTGAAGCCCCTATTATACTTAGACTCACATCCATTCCGTCGAGTGGCTCCATCCATCTCACGATGATCCGAAGCCTGTCTCCACAAAGCTTGCCAAGTTATTGAACTCAATCCCTCGTACTCCAGATATCCTACTCGAAAAAGGAAATGCAGTTTGATGGCCTGATAGGCAGATGCCCATAACCCACATGAATCTTCCGTCTACAAGCGCCTCCTGGCAAGATGATTGGAAGCAATTAAAGCGTGCCAAGCAAAAGTGCTCCTGAGTTTCTCGTTACCAACTTTGAACCTATCCAAAAGGTGCCCCGGTTGCCTAGCCGGCCACAGCATGGGAATTGCGCACCTTGAGGAATAAGGATTTTACGGCACATGCATGCCACGTTTCTGACATGTCAAATCCCATCGGCTTAGGATACCAGGAATGAAAGGACTTTCTCCACGTTGGAACCAGGGGCATAGCTTGGGAGCATCCCGTAAAGGAAGTCTGGAGTTGCATTGACGTACGGAATCAGGAAGTCTTCCCCATTTAAACCACTATTCACGATCCAAATGGCAGGAGGCTCAATTCAAAAGTTCCCCTTGACAGGTTGGCCAAGAATATCGAGGGCACGCGCGTTTCAGTTGTTCAAATCAGCACCCTCCAGATCAGGCATTTCGAGTCATGAAAAGAAGTAGGTGGTGAGCAGGTTTGCTAAGAGCTTCTTCGTTGTTTCTTTTGCACAGCACTACTGCAGTTCGATGGAGACTCAGGCGACATAAAGTTTGTATATACAATTATTCGCTGAAAAATGCCATTGTTTCTAAAAGCCCAATTCTTATATACATAGTTTTTTGGGGCAAGGCAAGTTGAAGCTGGTGTTCACATACTTATTGATACTGCAGGCTTACTTATTCTCCTCCAACAACGAGTGCACATTGTCGTGATATCCTGGAGCAGCCCCTTATCAAAGTGTCAATGTTCACCCGTCACACGGACCTCCGGCCGCATTCCCGGAAATGTGCTGCCCACCACATGCAATAGTGGGCACCTCGTCCCATTTCTCACCTAATATTTACGCTTATCCGCTTAGATCCGTTCCGTAAGTGGTCTTATAACGGATTGGACCCAGTTTCCAGCGTGGCATTCCGATCCCAAGTCCTCGCCCGCTCGGGAACTCGGTCTTGGTACGCCCAAGTACCCGCAAGGGTTGGGGGGCTGCGAGTCATTTCGAGCTCCATAGGGCTGACTCGTGTAACCACGGCGGCGAGATCCGACGCGATGTTTGTATAAGTGGAAGGTGATTATAATCTGTAGGCCTCTCTTTGAGTATACAGTCGATGATATGCAGCTAGCGGCAGGTATCAAGTGTGTCACACATCAGTCTGCTGCTCACTACCTCTATTCTCAGTATCCTCTTACCAATGCGAATGCTATTGCTATTGCTACATAGTATTACTTTCTTTCCTTCCATACTCCACATTTTCCTTGAGAGAAGCGTAGGGTAATTTAAATAATGCTAGTGGTTGTTAGAATTGGGGCAGTCGCGTGTTAGCCGGCATCCTACTCTAGTATCCACTTACTATGATAGAGTAGTTTGAGTTTCGTCGCAGAAGGGCAGAAGCCTCACTCATGGGGCTTGATCGAAGACCCAAGTTCTTTGTCTTATGAGTATTGAGCAAGTGGGCTATCTCAAGGGGCAAGCAGTCACCTTGCAACCTTGGTCGGACAGCAAGTCACTGTATTTCAATCAAAGATAATCAAGATGTTCTACGATAGACTGCCTCCATCAAACCGGCAGACATGATGAAGACTTACATCCTAGACTAAGCGTATTTAAGTGATTTTTGCTTATGGATAAACCTCGATTAGGCTAAAATCTGCTCATCTCATGCTTCTAGACGCTCCATGACCCTCTAAAGACTTTTGACCATGGGAATATTTAAGTCGAACACCAATCACCAACTCGTCGGAGTCAGGCATTTAGACCTGAGCGATGTGGTCTCCCTCTACCTATTTCTTTTTCTTTTTCCTACCCAAATTACTAGAACACTCGTTTCTCACTTTGATTGATACCTTTTCAGAGAGTAAGATGTTGGCGGGCGAAAGTGCGCGCAGAGGCGTAAATTTTATACTTCCGCGTGGCTTAGGTACGTCCAACTTATTAAAGAATTAATTTCAAGTACGCGACGGCGAGGAGTCATCAGTCAGGAAGGCGTCTTTCTCCGGAAGGCAGTACCTGCTTGGTGTTGTGGTATTTCCCGTGGCTCAAGATACTCACCTTCTCTACAAAGGTCGAAGGAAGGAACAAAAAAAAAAGCCTGCGGTCCTGAATACAACAAAGCTACAACTAAAAACGAAGCAATCAGAAAGCTCCACAACATGTCTCCAGCAAAGAAGAAGTCCGGCAAAAAACAACCATCCTCCGATCCTCTCGATAACGATGACCCCAATCTGCCCGTCTTCTTCCACATGCCGCAAGAGAAGTGGCCATGGCGCCAATTCTGTCAGTGGTATCCCTCCGTCTTCACCGTATCGAAGCAAGAGATCTCCGCCCTCTGCGGCCGCGAAGTCGACCCCGTCGACCCGTACGGAAGTATCACCGTCACCTGCGCGGAACAGTTTATGATGTACTGCAAGGCAGCCTACTTTGGCGACACGGAGCGGCAGGCGCGCATCATGCAAGAGAAGGACCCCAAGGAGCAGAAGAAGCTCGGCAAAAGCACCGTTGGCTTCAGCGACGCGAGGTGGGACGATGTCAAGAGCAAGGTCGTGGAGATGGGCAGTATTGCCAAGTTTGGACAGAACCCGCACCTCAAGGCGATCTTGATGTCCACAGGGGAGAGATTGTTGGTCGAGGCGTCGAGGACTGATCGAATTTGGGGCATCGGGTTCAAGGCGGACGAGGCTATGGTGAACCAAGCAAATTGGGGCGAGAACCGCTTGGGCAAGGCGCTCATGGAGGCGAGGAGACTCCTGAGAGAAGAAGAAGCTCAAGAGAGGATGGGAACGAAACCAAAGAGCGAGGAAGACGAAGAGGATCAGGAAGAAGAAACTACGCAGGGTATTGCTCACACCCAGTACCTGCCCTGATAACCATCATTGGCAAAGTCTACACACAACTATCTCTGGCTCTAAGCACCCAATTCTACACTTGAGCTCCGTTCGACTCCGCAAATCCGCTGTCGACCTTGACTAACATTCTCCTTGCGTACACTCTCTTCGCCCACTTATACGCCTCAACACCAGCCATGAAGATGAAAACATCGACAAACACAATCGCCCACTCCCAGCTTATTCCATGATGCATAAACACCACATGATCCAACACGGGAATATACAACGTCGGAAACACAATGAAGAATACAACCGTCACAGAGAAGAAGAGGAACTTGTTGCCCCACAGATGCTGGCCCCAAGCCTTGAAGCCCGCTGGCATGTAGAAAAGAGACCGTCGCGAATCGATCAGCTCCCAGGCGAAGAGGAGGAAGATCCAGGTCATTGTCGTGTAGCTTGTAGCACGGGCGCGGAAGACGGGCTCGCAGGCGGCAGAGTAAGCGTTATTACACTCGAGGCCAAGGTTGCCGCCGTTGAAGCCGAATACAACTAGAGTGAAGGCTCCGAGGACGCAGCCTGCCATGATAAGTCCATAGACCACCATGTCGAGGATGAATTCGTTCGTGAAGACGCCGTATTTGAGCTGGGATATCATCGTCAGTACTCAGCCTCCTGCTTCCACCGGCACTTTAAAGTAGGATGCTCACATTTTGTGGCGGACGGTTAAGAATGTCCGGCATCGCCTTCTCGAACCCAAGCCCAGTCTCACAGAAAGCACCGGTACCAAGCAACATCCACAGAATCTCCACAGGCGACAACAAGAAGACCGATGTATCAGTCTCGTCCTTGAATGCCAATCCCGTAAGCAGCGCAATCACGAATCCGATATTCGCCGCCAAGACGTGGAGGATAAACTTTTGGATATTGTCAAAGATCCGACGACCTTCTTCAATGGCGTTCAGAATGGACGCAAAGTTGTCATCCGTCAAGACGATGTCGGAAGACTCCTTGGCCACGTCCGATCCGGAGCCCATGGCAATGCCAATATCGGCTCGCTTCAGACTTGGGCTGTCGTTGACTCCGTCGCCGGTCATGGCTACGTAGCGTCCGCGGCGGTGAAGGGCCTCAATCATTCGAACTTTAGTACTCGGCGCGCATCGCGCCACTACTAGAGGCAACTGCGGCAGCTCGTCGATCTGGGCGTCAGTCAGAGCGTCAAAGTCGTGTGCGGGCATGACCATCGCTTCAGCGACATCGGCAGCAAGAAGCCGAAGCTTTTCAGGCGACGGCAGGATGCCGACTTCTGTGGCGATAGCTCGGGCGGTCTGGGGGTGGTCGCCGGTGAGCATGTGGACGACGATGCCAGCACCTTGGCACATCTCGACGCTGGGCCGGGACTCAGGACGGGGAGGATCGTAGATGCCGATGAGGCCACGGAAGGTGAGGTCGGTCTCAAACTTGTTGCGATTCGGAGCTTTTCCGTCTAGACATTGGGTTTCTGGAAGGTCACTGCTGAGAGTTCGATGTGCGAGCGCGAGGACACGCAGACCTTGGCCGGCCAGCACCTCCATATTGGACAAGATATCTTCTCTGTCGCGTTCGGTCAGAGTTCGGGTATCAGAGCCGTATGCGATGGTATTACAAGAGGTCAAGACACGCTCGACAGCACCCTATAGAATTGTTCATGTCAGCCTTATACATACGTTGATCAATGTGTGCAAGCCGAGACTCACCTTTGTGAAGATATGCATCTCTTGCGACGCCACTTGCTTGAAGACGACAGACATTTTCTTGACATCCGAGTCAAAGGGAAACTCTGCAATCTCTTTCCAAGAAGCTCCTGAGCCTTGAGACAGCTGCAACCTGTTCCAGCCAAATCGAGACGCAAACACCTCAATAGCAATCTCAGTGGGTGCTCCGCTAGCCGTCCACTCCCCAGAGCTTATGGGATCGTCTGCATTCTGCTTCAGCGTAGCCAGATTTGCTAGCGACGCAACGTTCAAGAACCATTGCAGATCAGGCTTCGTCGCAGGCTCATGGTGCGTATCAATCGATTGGGCCTTCTGGTCGTGTTCTTTCTCGGAGACAGAGCTGACATCTTTTGGTTGACCAGCCGCAAACTGGACTTCACCAGCAAAAGGATTATATACATCATTCGTGGTGTGGACAGAGTACGTGCCGCATCCCGGAAGCCATGCCTTGCGGACAACCATGCGCCCTCGGGTAATCGTGCCGGTCTTGTCGGAGCAGATGTCTAGGACGACCGGCGGTTAGAGATTAAGCAAGTACCAGACATGATAGTCTCCACCGAGATTGATAGGATATGGACCACTTACTGCTAACTCCTCCAAGCGCTTCCAAACTCGAAAGATTACGGACAATGACATGACGCTCAAGCATCTTCTTCGTACCCGCGGCCATGGTGACAGTCAGGACCAGCAACAGAGAAACAGGGATCGTCCCAATCGCAGTAGTGACCGCGTAGATAATCACATCCTTGCGAGAGTCAAACTTGTTGACGCCAAGAACAACGATGGCGCAGATAATGGCAAACAAGAACAGCCACAGAAACAGCTGAGAGAGCTTCCTCTGCAACGGTGTGCCAATGGTCAGTCCCAAGAACTCACCGATCCACGATTTGGCAGCCATGTACCCAGCGGCGAAGTACGCAAAGACCGAAGCGCTCCCATCCTCATTGCGCTTCACCCGGGACTTGTCACCCGCGCCGCCGTTCAATGCACCAGCAATGAGACCAATCTCAGTAAACATGCCAGTGGCAAACACGACGCCGCGCCCGCGGCCCTTTGTGATGACCGTGGAGCTGTATACCACGTTAAGTCGATCCCCGGGGCCCGTATCTTCATCAAACACCGAATTGGGCATCTTGGATACGGGCGCGGACTCTCCGGTGAGCAACGCCTCGTCTGCCTCCAAATTGACAGCCTCGATGAGTCTTATATCCGCTGGTACCGAGTCTCCCGTATTCAAGTCGATGACGTCTCCCGGCACGACGTCTGACGTTTGGATCTCGATCGTCTTACCGTTGCGCACGACCTTGCATGTCGGTTTGCCGAGGTTCTTGAGCGAGTTGATTGTCTTTTCGGCTTGGAGGGTCTGAATGAAGCCGATGAAGATGTTGAGGACGATGATGCCGCCTAGAATGCCGCCTTCTATCCAGGCTTGGATGCCGAAACTTGCGCCGAGAGCTAGTAGGAGGACCTGTTTTCAAGTTTTGATGGTCAGCTCGTAAAGTTGTGCACTTCCGCGAGCAGACTGAGCGAGATTCCGGCTGCGTCATATTCAAGAGACAACTTACCAGAGTCATGGCGTTGAAAATCTGCTCGAGAAATATTTTCAAAGGCTGGACGCCCTTTTGTTGACGAAGCTCATTGCGCCCCAATTCCGCCAACCGACGAACGGCATCGTCGGGGTCTAAACCTTGGGTTGCGTCGACATGGAGTTCCTTGAGAACCTGAACAGCCTCCAAAGAATGAGGTGGTCGAGAGAGAGGCTTATTGGATTGTCCCGAGACATGCTCCTGGAAGGAGTCTGCCGTCTTTTCGGTTGCTTTCATAGCTTGAACGTTGCTCAAGTCACAAGTCCAAAGTCAATTTCGAAATCTGAAAAGAAGAAAGCAAGCCAGCTCCAACCTGAGCTGTACGTTGTGATATTTGTAAAGCAGGATTTCTTTGCCATCTCGACCTTTACGCGAAATTCTTCGCTCTACTGGAGAATACGAAAGTCCAAGCGCATCATAACGTTCACTCTGCTGGTCCCAAAGAGGCAACCAAGACTCAACGGCAATGATATAGAGACTCAGGGCTCCATCTTCTGCTTTGCTCATTCGTTGGGAGACTTTACTGGTGTTACCCAGTTGATGAAACCTGCGAGATGAGTCCGAATGTCCGGTTGCCATTACGTGGGCTGTACGTAACAAAATCTGTAGTCATTGGCTTGTTTCTAGATAGCTTGAGAGGGTATAGAGTCAATTGACTCGACTCTAGAAGGTTTGGCGAAAGACCAAATGCTTTGACCGGGGCTAGAAAGGTTACAAAGCAGTTGCTGGAGTAGTCCGGCAGAAAGACATTTGCATTCAATCATAGTCCACGGGAGCGACCCGGGAAGTGTATGTACGGCATGCGAATAACTTTCCTAATTAGGCAATCGACGTTTGAGTGTAGCTGCCTCATGTGGGGAGCCTTCCCGTGCGCGTAATGACAACAAACCTCTTGGGACGTTGATGATCTCCGGGATGTGGAACATGAAAAGCGAGGCCTTGCTTTGGGAGCCCGTGGAGGCGGGGAGACGCTAGGCGAAAAGAAGCAGCCAAGACGCAAGTAAAGGCTTGTTTCCGCTCGATTCATGTTTGCTCTGGGACGCTAATGTTAACATTTCTATCCAAGTCAGAGATCGTTAGTCTAAGCGACCGGAACACTGCATCACAGTCTACAACACACGAAGAGAGGCCAAGATTATATCGCGAATGACCAAACCAGCATACCGATGATGAAATCTGCTTAGGAATGCAATGCACGTCCGGAGTTTCCCTATTCCGCATCGTCCTTGACCCAAACTCTGTAGGTCTGTATTACCAATCTGGAGGGGAAACACGACCAAATCCAGCGAGACCCCTTCAACTTGAACAACTCGACGTCGATGACGGATCATACGCCCATCAACCGCCTCATGAGCGGCGTAAACCTCCCCTCCCCGTCCATAAGCTGCGCCGCAGGACTCACAAAGTCATCAGCGCAGTGTGCCATACACCCAAACCACCCATACTCGTCGATCCACTCCATCTCGTTCATCCACCCGCTCAGCTCCTCCGTAAACGCCTCCACCTCGCCCGGGTCCCGACTAATAGACGCAATTTCGGACACGTTGAGCTGCAGCCCGTACCGCTCGTACATGGACGTCAGGTATCTCTTTGCGTGCTCGACATCGCCGCTGTAATAGTGCACCCCAAGAAAATCAGGTCCCATTTTCTTCTTCTTCTTTTCCTCTTCCTCGTGAACGAGACGCATAAACTGCGCAAGCCACGCTTCGCCCCCGGGATCGCTAGCACATGCCGGGCCAACAAGCTTCTTGCCCCTCTTCTCCCGCAACTCGGGCACCACTTTCTCCAGCCACCACGCTGCGGCGTCCGCCGGCGAGATCCCCTGCCGCTCCGGCTCGTTAAGGTAGTGGACCATTTCGGCGTCCGAGTCGCGGATCCAGTCCCACTCTTCCGTGTCCAGCTGCGCGCGCGTGCGGATCATGGGGCGGAAGGGGAGCCTGCCCTTGAGCTCGGGCGGGTACCATGCGTTCCAGTTGTGGACGGATTTGAATGATGTAGTTGGAGTCGTTGCTTCTCCTGCTGCTGCTGCTGTGGGCTTGGTGGTAGAGTCTGGTGGCGATGTAAAGAGCTGATCGATTGCGTCTGGGCGGTCGCGGGTGTTTGTGTAGTCCCATAAGAGGCAGCGTTTTGAGGGTTTGGGGTTCGCCATTGTTGGAATGCTGAATGAAGTATGCTGAATAGAATGACTACTGATCTAGGTATTGTGGTCTCCAAAGATATGATTGATTGCCATGGGGTTTTATGAAAATGAGGTTTGGTAATTGGCAGTTCGTTGTTGATGGTTAACAGTCATCACCCGGAAGTATGTGCCGCTGCCTTACGTCACGGCCGCCAAAATCAAGTTCGCGGCCACCGGCTCCGATTTGGTGACAGCTCCGCCCCGATGACTTTGTCCACCTTACGCGTCCACGAACAGGCCACTGACATTGAGGCCATTGCCCAGCTGCTATCTCGAATATGTCAGTACATCAACATAAGCGTGAGATTGCTTCACAGTAGCCCAGACAAATTCGGAAAATGCCGCCCAAAATTTTGAACAAAAACGCTTTTCTCTTCCTTGATATATTTTGACAAAATGGTGTATCCTCCAACAGAGGTTCCCACACTCTACTTTCTGTTGCGCTGCGGTCTCGCGTTCTTCTCCATGCGCTTCTGCTTCTCCCATCTCGCCTTCCTGATATCCTCGACGCCCTTGATCTCCTTGCGACTGCCCGCGCCGTCCTTGTACTGGCCGACGCGCTTCTCCTTGGCCTCGGCAATCCTCTTCTTCCGCACCTCGTAGTCGTCCCGGAACTTGTCGGCCTGCTTTGGCGCCTTCTCCTGCTTGTGCTTGTACTGCCGACCGGATGGCAGGTCCGGCAGGTTGCCCTTCTCCATGCCGCCCACCTGGATCCGCCCCAGCCGGTTGGCCTTGCGCCAGCGGTCAAAGCGCCCGCTCTGGAAGCTGGCCGCGATCTTGACGCCGCTCTCGCCGCGCACAAACTTGGACCCCTTGGAGCCGTCCTCGTCGTTGGCCCGCGCCACGTACTTGTTCTGTTTCTTGTCCCAGCGCATGCCAGCCGCCCGCGTTGGCTCGCCGAAGCCCTTGGCCGTCTCGTCGTTTGTGAGGTCCATCTGCACGTCGCGCGCCGCCTGCACGAAACTCGACGTCTGCGCGCCCGACGTGACGCCGTATCCGCGCTCCTCGGCCGCGTTGATCGTTCTCGGGGTGTAGGACATGAAGACGTCCGAGTCGCGCCAGGAATCCGGCTTCTTCTTCTTCTCCTTCTCGCCTGTGTTGGTGATCGTGACCTCGAGGCCGTCGTTGTCGTCGGAATCGTCCGAGTTGTAGGCTTCTGCGGCACCGTCGTCTACTTCTCCGTCGAGTCCGTCATCTGAGTCGTCCTCGGCACCGTTCAGACCTTCCATTTCATCGGCCGAGTCTAGCTCCTCCTTCTTGTTGCCGCGGTGTGGCGTGATGCGTTTCCTCAGCTGCTTCATGACTTCGACTGCCTCACTGCTCGACCCCTTGCCTCCCTTTCCAATCTCGAAAATGGTCTCGGCCGGCCTGAAGCCACTGATCTTGGCCATCATGTCGTTGCGGGCTTGTTCCACAGCGCTGGCGTCTTTACCGAATAGAGGATGAAGTTCATGCCAGCCCTTGGTTCCCACAAGCTCTCGGGCTCGTTTCGCGCTCTGGCTTGAAGCAGAATGCCTAGTCTTTAGGTACAGCTTCTCGGCCTTTGTCGAAACTTTGCGCAGCGCCTCCAGATCGCCCTCCTCTTTCAAGATCTTGTCCATCCACTCCATGTTGATTTCAATCCTGTCTCTCTTCAATCCACCAACGACGACGTCTTCGGCGTAGGATGGATTCTCGGTCTCATGGCCAGCGACCAGCCTCCGGCCGAGGAACAGCTGGAGATCCAGCAGGTAAGGTGTATCGAGTTCGCGCACAATACTGTATGCCCAACCCCTCTGACCGGCACGAGCCGTACGTCCAACACGATGGACAAAGACCTTGGGTTGCGGGGGGAAATCGTAGTTGATGACGTTTGCAAGAACGGGGATATCGATACCTCTGGCGGCGACGTCTGTCACCACCAAGATGTTGGCTCTGCCGTTTCGGAAGTTCTCGGTGTTGATGCGACGCGCTTCCTGGTCGAGTGAACCGTAGACGTGAGAGACTGCGTAGCCGGCCTTTGTGAGAAGCTGCGCCAGGTATTCAACGTGATGCTTTGTTGCTGCGAAAATAATGGTCGAGTGTTCCGTCGGTTTGCCGGTACCGCCACCCTCACGCTTCCGCTTCTTTGATGGTACAACATCCAGGGGAACGCCGTCTGGTGTACCTTGTGGCATCTTAATCAGGTCGTTGAGAATATGCAGCAGGGAAGCCTCCTTTTCGGCTCCCTTGACGGAGAAGAAGGCACTCTCAAGGTCGGGGGAAACCTTGGTCTCGGCGTCCAATCGCACCAGGCTCGGGTCTTGCAAACCGGCCCTCGCAAACTCAACCAATGATGCCGGCAGTGTGGCGGAGAACAGCAGACTCTGCCTCGACAACGGAAGGGCGTGGAGAATCTCGGTAAGCTGGGCAGCGAAACCCATTTCGAAAAGACGATCGGCCTCGTCAAAAACGACGTACTTGATGGACGACAGGTCCAGACCCATTTCGACCTTGAGATGGAGGAAACGACCGGGGGTGGCAATGACAATATCCGGGTTCGACGACATCATGCTGAACTGGTCCTCCATGCTGTCACCACCGACGAGCAGGATGCACTTCAGGTCCGTCCCCTTGCTGAACTCCTTAACGACCTTGAGCGTCTGGAGCGCAAGTTCACGAGAGGGCGACATGATGAGCGCGCGGGTGCCGACCTTGGCGCTGTGGGCGCGCAGGCGCTCAATCATGGGAATCACGAAAGCCGCAGTCTTTCCGGAACCGGTTCTCGCCATGCCCACGACATCCTTGCGGTCCAAGATCAGGGGGATTGTCTTTCGCTGAATCGGCGTGGGGACGGAGAATCCCTTCTTCGTAATCGCGCGCAGGAGGCCGGCATTCAGACCTGCGAAACCCAGAAGGTCAGTATCTCTAGCAATAAGAACCAAGGTCGTGTAGTGTCCAGCGACTTACCCATGGCCTGGAAACCACCACCTCTCTTTACCGACTTTCCCTTGATGTTGGACGACTTGCGGAACGAAGCAGCCTGCTTCAGCGCAATGAACGCTTCGTCGCCATCCTCATCCTCCTGCCCCTCTTCGTGGCCGTTTAGGATCCCGTCCATGTCAAAATCAATGCCTCCCACATCCTGGCCAGCGTCGCTGCCATTGTCGCTGACGTCGAACAAGTGACCGGCGATGTCGACCTCTCCGTCGGAGGGAGTAGGAGATGCGGCGCGACGAGGCATCTTGGAGCTCTGTGTTAATTTCTGGCGAGGCCCCCGGGGTTTTCGGTCGTAGGTTTGGGCCTGTCGAAAAAGTTGGTCTTCCCAAGGCGCGGGTTTTGCGAAACGGCAGAGCATCCAAGAGCTGGGCGGCGTCTTTTCGAAAATTTGGGCTTGGGCGGGACGAGAAATTTCTTATCGGTTAGCCTTATCTTAGCGTCGTGGGGCAAGCGTTTGTTGGCAAGGGTCCTTAGCGGGTCCAAGTGGCTGTCACTGAGCCTCGTCTCGTGCTCACCAACCGCGCTCGCGACCGTCAACCTCCAACTACCTTACATCTACAGTTCTCACTGCCAGTCTACCGAGGTACACCTGTCAACATCAACCTTCCCTCAACAGGTATTCGGGCATCATCATGGCCAGCGAAGACGTCAAAGAAGAGAAGGACGCACTCGATGCGCTCGAGATCGAGGCAAAGGAGTTTGACAAGGTAAAGGCGATCGCCAGACAAACCAAGGTGCACACTTTCCGAAGCCAAATGCTAACAATTCCCCCCTTGTCCCGTTTTCCAGGATGCAGAAATCGACAGAATCCTCAAAGCCTTCAGGCTAGATGCCTACGCCGTCCTCGACCTACAACCAGGCGTCCCCGAATCCGACATCAAAATCTGTTACCGCAAAAAGTCCCTCCTCATCCACCCGGACAAGACCAAGAACCCGCTCGCGCCCGACGCCTTTGACCGCCTGAAAAAGGCCCAGACAGAGCTCATGGACGAGAAGCACCGCGAGCGCCTTGACGAGGCCATTGCCGACGCCCGCATGCTCCTCATCCGCGAGAACAAGTGGACCGTCGACAGCCCCGAGCTCAAGACGGACGATTTCGCGAAAAAGTGGCGCAACAAGGCGCGCGAGGTGCTCATCGACAACGAGCACCGCCGGCGGCGGCAGATGAAGGCGCAGATGCAGGAGGAGGGCCGCGAGCAGAAGAAGGAGGAGGAGGAGATTGAGCAGCGGAAGCGCAAGAGGCAGCACGAGCAGGACTGGGAGGCGACGCGGGACCAGCGCATCAGCAGCTGGCGGGATTTCCAAAAGGGAAAGTCGGGCGACGGGAAGAAGAAGAAGAAGATGAAGCCTATTGGTTGAAGTCTGGAATATTCACCACGAGAGGTGCGGGTTGGGCTCTACGATGGGTTTGCATTGTTTTCTTCTTTTCCATCTACAGGCGGGAAGAGGGATGGTGTTTTAAGGAGATCATTCTTCACTACAGTTCGACAGGTCTCGACCACGGATATTCGGGCGCGAAGCATGCGTACAGCATGATTATATCAACGAACCAGTGAGTTTGTTGTTTATTGACCACCGCGGTTATGTCCCTAACCATCTCAGAAGTGCAATGATCGTGCCTCCTCCCTCCAAAATTCCCCCTTGTCCCCTTTCGAGGGCTTTTTTTGTCTACCAGGTAAGCACCTTTCCCTCCCGTTCGTCGTATCGTGGCCATGATTGCTTCATGATTCCAAAAAAAAACATGTACTTTTGACATCTCTGCTCGGAAGCTTCGTGATGTGTTGAAAATCCCAGGAGTCACTCGCCATGCTCCTTCAAGATTCCATTATCCAACCTAGGATCCCCCTTTATGCCTTGTTCTTTTTCTTGTACTGAATGAACCGTCCAAGGTTCAACACAGCCTCCTCAGTACGAGTGCGCAACTCGGGGAGAGTTCGCTTATCAATCGTCTTGACCAAGGCCTTGACCTTGGGCTGAACCGCCTCGAGGTGCTGGATGAAGTTGTCCTTCCAGAAGACCTCCTTGTCGCATGGCATGTCTTCGTCTCCGTAAATGTCAAAAAGCTGGTTCAGGGCCTCGACGGCATCCGCCGCCGGGGTCTCTGGCAATGCAGTCACCACCGCGATAAGGAACACACCAATCTCCCTGTTGAGCGCAAGGGGTGCCGGGTCCCGCGCCAGCTGGCCCAGGACGCCGATGCACTTTACGCCGAGACCCTGGAAAGGATCTTCGGGATCCTCGTCCTTTGCCTTGTCTCCGTTGGCCGCCGTCTCGGCCGCCTGTTTTGAGGGAAGGTTTTTGGTCGCGTGGTACAGCGCCATGAATTTGGTGTGCTCGTCGCCGCTGAGGGGTAGGCGGCGGGGCAAGCTGCGGGACACGGCCCACGCGAGGCTGGTGACTTTTGTGGCGAGCTCGACGTCGGCGGTGTTGGCGGCCAAGATAGGGGCGATGACTTGGGCCCAGACGGCCTTGCCGGACGGGGCCCAGGCCTTGAGGATGCCGGCGTTGTGATCGTCGGAGAAGTCAAAGACGGAGATGGACCAGGCGATGTTGCTGAGGGCGGCCAGGGCGTGCGCTTGTACCCGGACGTTGTCGCCCTCTGCTTGTGATGACGGCGTCGCGAGGGTGATGAGCTGCGGGATGGCCTGCTGGACCAGCTCGCGCAGGGTGGGCAGGTCGTCCATGCTCGCCTCCTCGTCGACGTCGTCGTCGGCGCCGGTGACGAGGTCCATGTCGGCCTGCATCTCGTCTTCGTCCATGGAGTCGTCGTCATTGTCGTCCTCCTCGTCGCCCTCGCCAATGTCCTCGTCGCCGGAGCCGTTGTCCTCCTTGACGTCCTCGTCCATGGCGGTGTCGTCGTCTTCGATTCCGTTCCATTCCTCCTTCTTGGCCTTCTTGCTGTCGCCTCCCTGGAGAGACTGCTGCAGCGTCGTTCCAACATCGGCGAGGATTTCCAGGGCAAGCTGAAGAACCTCGGTCGGGTTAGACCATTGGCTTCTGGGTGGCAAATCAGTTTCCGGCGTGGTGTTCTTGAGTGCCGATGACAGAGTTGGGATGAGAGAGGCGTCAGAGAGGTCCTTGGGGCCCGGCGTGCTGTCGAACCAATGCAAGGTGGTGAATATGTTATGCAGAATACCACAGGCTAGGACGCCCTTTGCGCCAGCGACCTCTTGCAGCTTGGTCAACGACGTGAGCGGCTTGGGGCTCTCGTCGGCGACGACATCCTGCGCCAGGCGCTGGTTGTCTTCGGACAGGGTCAGGAGGGCTGAGAGGGCGTCGAGGCAGATGCTTGATGGTGTGTCGGGGTGAGCGATGACAGTAAAGAGCAAGTGCTTGATGCCCTCGATACCCACAATGGCCTCGAGAACCTCATCCTGGGCTTCGGCAAGAGCAGACAAAAGGCCAATGACAGACTCGGTGATGGTCCAGGTGACCTTTGTCTCGCCCTTGCTCAGAGATGAGCCCTTTGCAAGGTTTTGGAGAATCTGATTTTGTTATTTTAGCATATTGTACAGAGTTACACACACACTCACTCACACACCCTTGTTAGTGAGTCTGAGGTGAGTGGCAAACTTGACTTACAGTCTGAGAAGCAAAACCAATGGCGCTCAAAACATCTTGACGGTACAGGTGAATGCAAAAGTCGGCCTCCTCCTCCTCGGCGAGAACGCGCAAGATGTCCCAACCAGCGGCGCGGCTGTCGAGGCTGGCGTCGGTGAGGGTCTCGTTCAGGACGATGTGGACAATCTGCTCACGCAACAACAGCTTCCGGCACTTTTCGTTGGAGACGAGGTTGGAGACGGCCTCGGCGGCGGCGGTGCGCGACTTGGGGTCAGCGCTCTGCAGGTCCTTGATGACGGGCAGGATGGACTTTTCCCTGAGGGCGGCGAGCTCTGGGTCGGAGGGGGGCTTGACGGTTTTGGCGATGGGGTCCTTGCGATGGCTTGGGCCGCCTCTGTTTCGTCTTGACTTTCCCATTTCGTATGAATATGATTGGGTGTATGTTTTATGAGAAGTTGTGTATTGTGTGGTGTGTGGTCTGAGGAGAATGGAGAAATGGTGAGTTTGGAGATGGCTTCTTATTCGGGATTTCACCCAATGTTCGTGACCGACCCTATCAAAAAAGTTCCCAATGCTTCACTTCCCGAAAAAAAAAATAGAGTGACGAACAGAGAAAAAAAAATTCAAAAAAGGTGTTGCTATGGGCAGCCACAATGTGGCTCGTGTTCCCGCCCGGCGCCCCGTACCACCGACCTCCCATTCGCCAATCACCAATCACCTCACCAATTGGTCCCCGTCCAGTCCATCCACCAGATCTATCAGTTCCTTAGGTACGTCTTCATTTTCCTCACGTTGACTGTGGAACACAGCGCGGATTGACGGCCCACGGGAGAAAGAGCACAGCAGGGATGGGATATTAGTGCACTATACATAGGTAGGCGCGGGCAGATACATGGCTCGGATGCCCGATCGAGGGAGAGAGTCCAGGCTTGTGTTCCGGGCCGGAAAGTTCAAACATCAGAGTTCCAGGTACGGAGTACCTTACGGATACACCTGCACCTGAAGTGAAGGCTGACGGGAGCCTGTAAGGTACCTTTTCCCCGCCCACTGCGTAGGGGCGCCACGCTAAGGTCAGGAACAGTACATTGCGTTCCCCAACCTTGTGAGACATTGGGGAGAGACAAGTCCAATTGACGTTCAACACCTCTTACCTGTCAAGTTAGGCATTTGGCAGTCGCGTTGATGGAACTCAACCCAGGTACGTCGCACAAGGTAGGTACCTACCTACCATAAGGTACCTTACTCCGTAGAATGATGGATGACACTGCTGTCACTGTGTCACACGCCCCTTCCTTGCTTGGGACACCACCAGACGGACGCCAAGCCGGACACTTTAAACACCTTTTTTTCAACGGTCCCCTTAACGGGCCTCACTTAATGCCACTTTTGCTTTTTACCTTTACGTCTCTCCCTCGATCCCTTTCTGTACAGCTGTCATTATCAGCTCTCTGTACGTACAGATACGAATAGGGACTCCGTATGGATAGTCTGTACAGTCTTCAGATCGCCGCTGGCTCTCGCTCGGTCTCTCTCGCACACGCACACGTACGACCGTGACCACCACCTCTCGAATCCTCGAGCCCATGTCAACCTTGACCCATCACGATCACTAGTACCCATCCAAAGCAAAAAGCAAGAGCAAGAGCAAAAGCTTCGCGATCGTCCGTCCACCCCCACCACGCGCATCTTCCTCCTCTTCCTCCGGGCCACGTCCGGACCAGCTCCACAGATCCACTACCCAGTACCCACCAAAGCTCGCGTCTGTGACATTGCACCACGCTGCACAGCCCAGCTGGAGCAGACAACCCTGGGATCTCAAATCTCTCGTCAAGGTCTGGCCCATCTAGGTGATCAATTGCCGGCAACGTTCCAACAGGGGAGGAAAACGAAGGGGAACCGCATGGGAAAAGGGGACCACTTGTTGTTTCCCACACTTGCGCCAACTTTCTTACCTTTCGTGTACGGAGTACGAACGAATACCTTGCGCATCGCATCTCACGGCATCTCTCATCCCATCCCGGCCAGTCCCATCTGATCCCGTCCCGCTGGCCCGCTTCAGCAACTGCGTCTGTTTCAACTGCTGTGCTGTCCTGTACGCTCGCTGCCCAGCTATAGCCTCAACCTTGCTCGCCCTCCTCCTGCTCTTGATCCTACTCCTGCTCCTACTCCTGCGTCAGTTACCCTTCAACTCTGCATCTGGAGCTCTCCAACGGATAACGCAGCCCAGCCAGCTTCTCTACGGTCTACCTACCACCTCGACAGGAAGATGTGAGACGCCCAACCCTCGGATCACCGCTTCCCCCTCCCTTGCAACTTTCAGTCCTTTTTCGGTGAACGTGTACCATCCACGCACGCTTCGTCTTACCTTCGCTTCCATTTCTCCCTTGCCCTTCTTACTTTCTTTCTTCCCCTCTTCTTCCTTTAAACTGTCCTCAGGCCCATCGCTGCTGCACCTCTCCGTCCCTCCCAGATAGAGAAGCATGCCGGATCCATGGCGCCAATTACGCTCCTTCGTTTTCCTCAGCGATGAAGAGATGGGGAAGAAGGACGACGACCACCACCGCCCTGGCGGCAGCGCCATCAAGAACCCCATGTTGCTTCGGAACAGGAACCCCCAATGGCAGCCCGCCGCCAAGATGCCCTCCCGCCGCCTTTTCCGACGCATCGCCTACCTCCTCGTCATTGCCGCTGGCCTTTGGTACCTCCTGAGCGATCTCTCCCTCGGTTTCGGCCAAAGACCCCCGAACTACATCTACCCGTACCCCGAAGACGCCTCTCCGTCCCGCGATCCCTCGTCACGAAAGACCGGCCGACTAGCTCAAGGTCAACCCATCCCGCCGGCCGCGGATCACGACTACAATGGCCCCGTCAAGTTCCATCGGCTCGCCAATTCGTTACACGCCATTGCTGCTACCAAGGGCAGCCAGCCCATCAACCAGAATGTCCTCTTTGCCGCCTCCAACTTGCACAGCATATCGAGCTTGCTGCCGTTCGCATGCAAGATGGGAACCGAGCTGAGGAGCTACGTGCACTTCGCGGTCATGAGCAGATCCGACATCAACCTCGACGAGCTTAAGAAGATTAATGGCGTGGACGATACCTGCTACATTATCTGGCACGATGCCCGAGCCGACTTCTCCCCCCTCTCGACCGACGCTCGACTCGAACAATCCGCGGTCCGCGCGCTGCGACACATCAGCACATACATGCATCCTCAAGCTATCATCATTGACGGCTCCGACGATGAATACGTCCCCTTCACGAAAGGCATGCGCGACGAGACGGGCAGGCTCAAGACCCCGCTGATTGAGCTTCCCGCTGGTGCCTGGACACATCTTTCGTGGCTGTCGAAGCTCGACAGCGCTTCCCTGGCTGCGTGGAACCAGGTCAGCGTCGACATCCTGATCCAGGCCCCGGCGAGCGGCTCCGGCAGCCTGCTGCGGCTACTCAAGTCTCTCAACGACGCCGATTTCACCGCCTTCTCGATCCCTCACCTCACCATTGAGCTGCCGCAAGACATTGAACCGGCGACAGCCAAGTTCCTCGAGACGTTCCGCTGGCCGCCGCCACACGTGCATAATCCCGGGCGCGTGCAGATGCTCTCACTGAGACATAGAATCCCACGACAGCGCATGACGGAGGAGGAGAGCTCCATCCGATTCCTTGAGTCTTTCTGGCCAACAACGCCAAAGTACTCTCATATTCTAGTTCTTTCACCGCAGGCGGAGCTTGCGCCTGGATTCTTCCATTGTTGGCCTACCCCATGTCACAAGAACTAGAACATCTAACTAACAATTACCAGACCTCAAGTATACGGTGTTGGAGTACCGCTACTCTCGCCTGACAACCCTGCAGAAATGGGATCAACGTCTGCTCGGTATCAGTATGACCACGCCTTCCATGTACATGAATGGCAAGAAGGACTTCATCGAGCCGACGGCAGACGGCGCAAACGATCTCGAGCCCGGAACTTCCTACCTGTGGCAGGCTCCCAACAGCAACGCCGTCCTCTTCTTCGGCGACAGGTGGATCGAACTGCACGGCCTCGTATCGCAAGTCGACGCGCTGCAACACGCGCGGGGTGCCGAGCCATCGCCGGCGCTGATTGCGGAAAAGCAGGTCAGCAAGATGTTCCCCTCCTGGCTGGAACACATGCTGCGCCTGTCCCGCCTCAGGGGCTACTTCACGCTGTACCCCAGCGCGGAGACGGCAGCCACGATCGCGACAGTGCACCAGGAGCTCTACCAGGCCCCCGAGGAATACGAGAAGGAAGGCGGGGAGGGTAAGAGGACGGCAAGCCTTTCCGAGTCAAGGTTTGGCTCCGGGTCCCTGGTTCAGACGATGGACACGCTGCCGAATAATGGCAGCCTCAAGCCCGCCAATGACCTCCCCCTGCTCGGCTGGGAAGGCGAGGGCACAAACCTAAGGCACATCTATCAAATGGCGATAGAGTACATGTTCACATGGCGCGAGCAAGTCGGCGGCTGCAGCAAAGAAGAGTCTCAGCGGGATCATGTGGATGGGTCCGCGAGGGATCTGTTCTGCACGCCTGATGGTAGACTAAAGGGTTAATGGAGAATATGCGGAGCAGGACCCGAAGAGAGAAGCCCCTTGATCAAGGGGTTTGAGAGAATTTTGTGTCAAGTGTATACTATATAGACCCTTTTTATATACCCACGGGATGGATGGATCATCAGCATGGACTGGCACGGCGCGACGAAGACAAAGGCACAAAAGGTGGGATACAAATAAGCGAATTGAGTTTTTTTTCTTTTTCTGCAGACTGTTCATCTCAAGACTGGTCCCGCCACAAAAGCTGCAGCTGCAGCTGCAGTGTCTGATGAGTCTTTCTCTTCCTCTTGAGAGTTTGCTGAGATCTTTGTGATGACGAGTAACACGACGCATGTTCCCACGATGCTGAGAGCCACCACGGCGAGGACCTAAGGTTTTCGAGTCAATATGAAGGCCAAGACCAAGAGTTGCCGTGTACATGAGGCCGGGCTTAGGTGAAAAGAACTTACGAGCTGCGTTCTCCATCCGGTTTGCACGATGGCTGCTTTGCGACTATACTTGTTGACAGTTTCTTACATATCATCAGCCATTTGCGCTCATTGCGGGTTCCGCAGTGAAGAGGTGGAACAGTGGGAAAAGGGGGCAGGGAACAGAGGAGGAGGAGGAGGAGGAGGAGGAGGAGGAGAAGACTCACTTATGTAGTTCCCGATCCCGAGACACAGACACGCGACGGCCAGGATCCAAAAGATGATGCCGAGGGGTTTGGCCATGCGCAGCTCGAGCTGGCTCGGTTCGGATTTCAGGTGGAAGGAGAGGACGATGGCGACGGCGACGATGGACATGTAGACTGAGAGGCGGAGGTAGCTGAGGAATGCTGTGTGGTGAGTTGGTGAATGGTTAGTGATTAATGTAGTTCAAATGATTTGTTACGATTCTTAGTTTGAGGTGTGAATAGGCAAAGAGACAGTCAGAAGAAGAGTGAGAGACGAAGGGCGTTGGAACGTACTCCTCTCATTCGCGCAGTGGTCGCGCGCATCGCTCGTTTCGTTTTGGAAGAGGAGGGGACCGAAGATGGGCCAGGCGAGGAATGTTGATTTTCCTGCGTGGCCTGAGCCGCTGTCAATGGTAATGAGTTGTCAGTTGAGATGAAGTTATACAGACGATGAGAACTTGATCAAGATCACGAGCCGAGTGAGCGAGAGAGTGAGAGAGTGAAGATATTGATACTTACCCCAGGTCGCCGACGTCAATTGGTCTCAAGAGTTCTGAGGGCCGAAGGGGCGCGCAGCAGTGAAAGGTTAGGTCCTCGTCGTCCATGTCGGGTCGCGAAGCCATGGCTGGAAATGAGTACACTAGATTGAGCTGTGATTGAATTGAGATGAAGACGAGTTGAAGACTTTGATTGCGGATCTAAGTGTATATGATGCTATGAGATTGAGGATATGAGTGATGGGAACTTAGAAGTCTGGGCGAGAAATGGGAACCGGATTTGATCACAAGCGCCATGTATGGTGTGATTTGAGCACTGTGAAGATTCTCCCACGCTAGGGCGTTATGCCAAGGAGTTGGGGCCGGCGCGGACACTGTGCGGCAACGGCGATCGGCGATCGGGCTCCACCTCGGCTCACCCGACTTACACTCTAGCCGACCTCGCCGGCGTTCCGTGGGACATCTTCTGCTCTTAGTCATGAGTGGAACAAACGATAAAGACCTAGCAATTTCTCAACGTCTTAAAAAAATAAGATCCCTCTTCTTCGCATTGGACTTCAGAATTTCTCGTTCATTGTTGGAGAAGTTTGGGCCTTCTTTGCTCCGCATAAGGATTTCATTGGGTCGTCCACCCAGGCGCAGTACGAAATCCAGACCTGGACTGCCGCTAGCGCCGTAGCAAAGATACCGAAGAGGGCCGCCACTATGAACGCGGCGAGAGCGCACTTGTACATGTGCCGAGGGGATTTCCTCCGTTCTGCGTAGCGCTCCCATCTAGTTGTCGGGGTTGGATCGTCGACCTCCTTCAGCAGGCGGGCAAGCCTTGGGGCCCAGTGCGGATACTGCATGTACAGCTCCTGAAGGTCATCGGGGTTCTTATTTTCAGCTGAAATTTCCAGCATTGTATGACCCGGCTCTAGCAGACCTGGGTCAAGATCTTCCCGCTGCACCCATTTCTCGAGTATTCGTCGGGATTGTCCGTCGCCGGAAGGTGGGAACAAGAGGTTAAGGGTCCTAAGCGTTTCTTCGAGGAGTGTCGGGGCAAGACAGCCACTTTAAATCGCGGGTTAAGTTCCAAGTCACCTGAGAAAGTTCCAAAGGTCAGGGCTTACATGGATACAGCTTCTGGGAAAGACTGGCTTAAATCTTCCCGGTCCGTCTTCAAAACCTCCAGGCCATGTTCGAGGAATGCGCGATGGTGGAACGCCAACAACGTCTTGAAACCTTCCCCTATAATCAAAGATAGGTGATCCGATAGCACGTCAGTTTCCTTTACAATGACCCTGGCGTTTTTAGCCAGGATATAAGCGCGGAGATTCCCCGTATTGATAGGCTGTGTAGGTATCCCTCCCGCAAAAGCCTGGGAGTATACACGTTTGAGAAAGGCTGTCAGTGTCTCTTCATCTTTCCATTCATGAACCCAATCACTTCCCAGTGCAGCCCCTTCTGGCTGGCATGCAGTCATGAACATGAGTCGCACAACGCACTCGACAATCGGCCCAATGCCATCCTGATCGGCTCGAGAAAGAATCGCCCCTTTTGTCGCTAGAGGAGCTGTTTTGAGCTCTATGAACGCTCTCTATATCTTGACTTCGTTGCAACGAGCTTTGCATGACAACATATGTTCTCCGTAGTATTTCAAAAGTCTCGGGCTTCGTGAGTGGTGCGTCGATGAAGCAGTGTCTCCAACGTTATTTGCCTGCATGCCATGCTCGCCTGACGCGAAAGAAGGGCACTGCATTGTATACCTTTTCCGTTTTGATGCGTACCATCCGAAAATGAGCTTCCCGGTCCAAGCCTGGAAATTGCGTTAGTGCTTTCAATTAATGAAGTCGCCGGCAAGGCTGTGTTGGTTGAGAATGGGGCGGGCGACCTCAGCTCAAGTACGCCAGGGGAGGGAGGTACTAATGCACCATTCGCGCCTAATTTGAGAAAGCCACTGGTCCTTCTTCCATTTTCAACTGCTCCGAATGTAGGTCAGCAGCACATGCAACCTCCTTGGTTGGGTGTGCCAAGCAGTCGAATCAGCCTACCTTAGTCGGATAGTCAGCCTCACGTGGATGGAAAAGGTACCCTCCTATCCCCCCCGTCGCTGGCCCCATTCCTTCTCTCTTCATTCACTGCTACAATAACGACGTCTTGCAGTCGCCATGCCTCAGAGGCCCACATTGTCAGCCAGTCTGAACGTGACAAAGGGCAATTCTTCGAATCATTTCCAGTCCTCCGATACTCAATACTTCCTCCTTGGAGGTGTGAGATTCCAATGGCGACTTTCAAGAGCTGTCAGGATTTTTAGATCGCCCAAGGGGGTTTGGAAAACATATGGGATAAACATGTCAAGGTTTGTCATGGCCAGCTTCGGCATAAACAGGCAGGGACTCGATGTCGCCGACTCCACCTTCTGCGATTTCTTAGAGACATTCGACATCCTCAAATCAAAATTCGACCCAATACCTTTTAACTATGCTTGCGGAGAAGATGCGGAAACAACCGAAGATCATCATGAAAAGCGAAAGGTCATGGATACCGAATTCTTCCCCGAAACCCATCAGTTACTGTCTTGTAATGAGAAAAATGAGCAGCCCGAACTGAAATACTCTCCAAGGCCTGGGAATAATGCCAAACAGGCGAACTGTAATCTCAACGTAATCATGGCAAGCGAGGCCTCGGACTTGCAGAAGCAACAGGCCGAGCGATGCCAAACCTCTGTCACTAAGCGTCGTGATGATGAACCCCGGACGACTAGCACCAGCGAATTGGAAGAAACTGCGGGACGTCATACATTGGACAGCCTGATCAGAGTAGTCGTAGAGCCGCACAGCTTCTGGTCGTTAGGCCACAAAACTGCCTTCGCAAACCCCAACATCGCATTCACCAACCAGGAACGGAACGTCTTGAACGCTTTTCGACGAAGACTGAAGGCACACAATACTGCATTCTATGCTAGCTTTGGACGTCAATTCCCAGTCATCAATCTGTTTCTGGTCTCCATAGAGCCCCGTTGGTGGCGACAGCTTGGCATACTCTCGCAGTCGAATTTCAGCCACAAGACATACATCTGCATTTCCGGCCTCGAGAAATTCGAAGATATCAGAGCATTCGACCGTCTCATGTCCAAGACAGGCCACAAACATCTCTACAAGCCCTTAGAACTGTGTTACGAGAACATACACATTGTTCGCTCAGCTATATCTGGCTTACATGGCATCAACCCCTCTGTCATGAAAACTCTGTGTGGCAGCTTAGTTACCTTCGAGGATGCTGGTGGCTCTCTAAGAACTTCAACCATAGGCGGCCTCATTGAGATTGACGGGCAAACGTTTGCTTTAACAACAAGTCATTGCCCAGAAGACGAGATCATCGCGGAGAGCCGAAGGGATGCCCCGTCTTTGGCTGACCTTATTACGGCGTTGGCGGATTCAGAACCTGAGGACGACAACTCCGTACAGCTTCGAACGCCTGAGTCTCTCTGGGGTTATCAAGAAGACGAAGATCTAGACTACCTCGCTATTGGATCTTCTACTCTGCGTAGCCTACAAAATGGGTTCCTGCCATCACAAGGCTCGGATGAAATATGGAACGATTGGAGCCTTATTTCCGTTGAGCCAGAACACCGCCTACCGAATATTGTACCTGACTCCAACGGCGATGTACAAATTACAGCTTTTAGCAGATTAGACACACTTAGCCTTCTTGATGAGAATCCTTGGTCCGTGTCGATCATCTCAGACATGAGCGGAGTGGTGTATGGTGTGCTGTCGCCGAATCCCTCATACATACTTGTTGGTAAGGACAACTCGTATGAATCGTGGACTATTAAACTCAAGAAATATGGCAAGTATTCTGTCTCCGTGTTGAGAGTTGCCGGTGAATATGTATCTCTAACACATTGCTAGATCTCCGAGCTGGTGATTCAGGCTCTTGGGTAATTCGACAAAGCGACTGCAGCCTCTTAGGCATGGTAGTAGCACGCTCAACTGGCTCAGCTTACATGATCTCCTGGGAAGGAGTTCAACACAGTATTGGAAAGAAAAGAGGTTTGGCGACAGACGCGGTTGGCTTGCCGGTATTTCTAAGCGATGCGGGTGTATCCCATACCCACTACCTGAGCCAGTCAACATCAGACACAATCAAGGATCTGCCGCAGCGACATCACCATCATGACCGAGACAATAAGTTGGAAATTTTCGACATCAGCAAGCTCTGGAAATGGCTTCGAAATGATCTTCTTTCCAGACAAGACCCAAGTAAATCACTGCAGTTTCAGATGGGTCCGATCAACTCTACGAAGGACCGTTTGGAAAAATACCACACCGCAACGCCCCAA
Organism: Colletotrichum fioriniae; assembly: GCF_027942845.1. Taxonomy (NCBI): domain Eukaryota; kingdom Fungi; phylum Ascomycota; class Sordariomycetes; order Glomerellales; family Glomerellaceae; genus Colletotrichum; species Colletotrichum fioriniae. The sequence goes on from NW_027076842.1 coordinate 2,549,707, forward strand.
AGCAGGGGATTTAAGTCGGAACTGCTTGTACATAACGCGGATATCAGAAGTTCGTTCAGTCCCGTTGTTCATTCTGTAGTTTCTTTCGTCATGTACATTCTTGACGTTGTGGGAGCTCTCTGGCGTTCCCCTCGTTTCTTGTTTTGTGCCAGCCTTTTGCTTCATTTTGGTTTAGCCATTGGTGGTATTGCTTTCCCTGGTATACATGTTTCAGGTTTTTGGCTGCCATTGTTTATTTTTACAGGCCTGTTTTTCTCATTCTGTATTTGTCAATTGTTTCCTACCCGTATGGATTCCTATCATAACCCCACCATGGACCTTGCCACTCGACCTAGGCCCGTCTACTCTGACTTGGCTTTGTGTCTATTGGTCCTGCTCGTGCTCTTTGATTACTTTATCATGGGTCACATGATTGCCTGCCAGCGTATACTTGCCGGCCTAGAGACTCCGTGAGTTTACCCCACGTTCCTATGCCTCATCGTACTGACAAGCTGAAAGCTGGGGCCTGGGGCTATCGTGGATAAAATGGCCCTAAGGGATTTAACGAAGTAGCGAAGTGCATGGTGGAAGGCTATATTGGGTTCAAACGCACAAGGGCCTGATGTTTTCTTTCTTTCTTTCGTAAAATATCTATACATATGTGGGCTTCCGAGGGTTCTTCATTTGAGTCGCCAAACCTCAGCATCTCTCAAAGACACGATACAAGCCCTTCAGATCAGCAACCTCCAGCACAGCAGCCTTCATCAACGACGTAGTCGCAACCAACCTCGCCTTGAAGGCAGGGAAAAACACATGCTCAATCGCGAAACGTACATTTCTCCGCCGTTCCGCAAGCTGATCATCGACCTTGGCCTCCTCCTCATTCTCGCCAGCCTCCCCACCAACTGTCGGCGGCAACTGCTCAGGCACATAGAAGGACGCCAGCTCCTTCAAAAAGGTATCAAAACACAGCTTCTCATCCTCCCAGTTGACGCAAGGTCCGAGGCGCAACAGGAAACGAGGCAACTTGACCATGGCGGGCGTGTAGCCCTTAATCAGGAGAGGGGATGGTGAGCAGCTCGCCCGCGGGGGAAACTTCGAGGGAAAAGTACTCGGTGAGCATCTCGCGCCGCTCAATCAGCTGGGCGGCTACCTTCTCGACAACGTCATCAATGTCAAAGTCCTCGTCGGGAGACTCGATGTTGGCCTTCTCCACCTCGGCGCCGATGCGGAGGATCTCTCGGAGGTCCAGGGGCGGCGTGAAGCGGATTGTACCAAAATTGCCAAAATCCGTCAGCCCGACTTGATAGCAGTACTCGTAGCAGGTCCGACCGTAATCAATGAGATACATCTTGACACCGCCCTGGATAGCGGCCAATCGACGGCGTTCATCGACGACGCCGACAAATGTGTGACTTGCAAAGATTTCTGTGAGGTCGTTGTGCATATCTTCCCTTACCTCGGCCCGGAGCTCCTTGACGCTAGTAAGCCTCATTGGTGCGAAGGGCCGATCGACCGTTTCGTACTGAATGTGCTCCGAGGCAGACAAGGCGTTCTCGTCAGCCACCCCGGCTGCGGCCGCAGCAAGCCCTGGTGACGCCTTGGAGGGCGTAGCGGCTGTGGCTGAGGGGAGCATGCTGGTGATTTTCCGCAAGCTCGTATCGGTACGGACGAGATTATTAGAGTTCCTCCGTGGTCTTTTTGAGCCTGGTGTCTCTCTTGCAGGCGTCGCTGGGGTGCCCTCGCCCTCGGCCTGAGGGGATATCTCCATCATCTGACCACCCGGTAGCAAGCTCTGTGTCATGAATGTGCGACTCGTGTCCACCTCTGCCAGCTTGGAGCGTATGTGCTCGCATATTGACTGGATTACGTCATCCTCGTTCAGGAAATGCACTTCTTGCTTCGTAGGATGAACGTTGACGTCGACTCGGGCAGGGTCGATCTCAAGGCTGAGGTAGATGAATGGACGGCCGCCCTTGGGTAAGAATGAGGCGTATAGCTGCTCAAGTGCCTTTCTTATGGTGGTTGACTCTACACACCGGTGGTTAATGAACAGGAGAAACGTGGTCTTCTTGATATTGTAGTTGGCGTTCGTGGCCCATCCAGTAGCCTTGAAGCCCCAACGATCTTCTGAGGTTGAGAACTGCATCAACTCGTTGGCGACACTTGAGCCGTATATCTGCCGTATTCGGTCGATTTCACTTGCTGTGGCTTGGATGGATACACTGGTGCCCGATTCGCCGTGCTTCTTGCAGGAGAAGCCCACTCCCTTACAGTGGATAGCGTAACGTCCGACAATGTCGATGATCTTATTGTACTCCTCAGCAGGCGATCTGAATGCTCTCCGACGTGTCGGTATGTTATAGAACATGTCTTCGACGCTGATCTGCGTACCCTGGCGCCCAGCGGTGGGCTTGGGATCAGCCGACTGGCCAGGCTTTGCGGGAGCCAGCTTGCCATCGAGGTATGTGGCACGCCATGCGCAATTCGAGTCTTTGGTCTTGGTAGTCACGGAGAGATGGGCGATGTGACTGATACTTGCGAGGGCCTCGCCTCTGAAGCCATACGTGGCAATGGAGGTAAGATCCTCAAAGGCGGTGATCTTGGAGGTCGTATGACGCTCGCAGAGGATCTCCATGTCTTCCCTCTTGAGCAGAGTCAGAACGAAAAGGTAGATCTACGGAGAGGACGCATAACATGTCGTACCTGAATACCGCATCCATTATCGGTGATTTGCAGGAGTTTGAGGCCACCTTCCTTGACCAGTACCTCGAGAGCAGTGGCACCTGCGTCAACCGAGTTCTCGATCAGTTCTTTCAGGGCATTGACGGGGGCAACAATGATCTCTCCGGCGGCGATTTTATTGACTACATTCTGATCGAGCGCCTGCGCATGCCTGTCAGAAACGTAGCACGCCGAGTAAGCGGCTCTTGCAACTCACGCGAATGCGACGGGGCCCTTGAGAGTCGTCCGGGTCTTCCTCCGCCTTCCGCTTCGTGCCAGCAGAAGGAGCGGGATCGACTTCCATGATATCGGCCATAGCCGTCTAAGGTATGGAGGGGTTCAATATTGCTAGTAGCCGCTACAGGGCAGTAAAATACCAACAAGTCGAGGCAGAAAAGCAGCTCAATAGCGGTGCATCCCCGCCAACAGCTTCACCCAGTCGAGCTGGAAACTGTGAATATGTACGAATTGGCAAGGTAGTCGAGTGGAGGGGTGAAAATGCCGACTGTCGGCGAGGAAGGAGTTGCGACTACTGGGCCCACTGATTCCCAGAGTTTGGCGCGTCTTCACGTGAGCAGCTGTTTAGTCAGCCCAAACCACTTTATTGGAGGTGATGGTGCCTGGAACCTACCTTACCTTACTTTGCTTACCTAAGGTAGGTACCTTACCCCTAGGTGGTAACTCAATGAAAGCTCTGTCGGGCACCTCAGCTCCCTCGGTACGTACCTTGGTCGCCATTTCTACCCACCGCATCCCACATCCACCCGCACGCGACAAGCAGTTCCACCACTATTATCACTAGTATTGACACCACTATTATTACTAGCATTAATATCTATCAAATATAGTATATTTTTCTACGTATATACCTGAGAAGGACTTTAATATAGAAAGGTAGTAATTATGATATGAGTAGTGAAAGGGGTACTTATCAAGACGAATAGCAGGAAATGCACATCACTTCAACAACCTATCAACCTCCCACCTGGGTTGCTGCAACAATACGCATCCTTGACAATGCCTCCAACCCCTACTACAATTTACCGTTCCAGTCCTTGAATCCATGTCGTCTTTACCGTTATCTAACCATTATGTACCTGTCACAACTCTGCCAAGTGGGTGACAAAATCGATTTCCGCTCGACATATGCAATCGATTTTGTCACCCACTTGTCTGCACAACATGGCACTCGGACCGACGCTTCTGACGCTGGTAGAAACCCATCCAGATAAGATGACGCTAGACTCCCATCGAATTTGCAAGACTGAGACACGGAAAGATCATTTCTGATCGATCTTCGAAGTCGTGCTCTACGGATAGTAACTACACGTTCCAGGCTTCGATCCGGGGCTTATCCATCAGCCCTGCAAGCATAGATCACCAGTGACCCAACCAGGGACTGTCGATGTAGTCCATCGATCAGATTCACCAAAGCCACCACCATTGGCATCCATCGCGTGGAGGCTGTGGCGGCGTTCGACACCGAAAGTCTCCAATATTCAAGAAAAATGTGACCCACCAAGCCTAGTCAGCCGGTACAAATAAAATCACATTTGCATCCATTCTACTTCGTCGAAAACGCCTTGGACATCTGTCAACCAGTTTGCTTCCCAGAAGCTTCGCAGAAACCCCCGAAGAAGTTCATTCCTCGAAGGGTGACTCAGACAACGGCGCACTCCGAGACATGCCCTGACCTCGGCCTAAAATGAACGCCTTTGTTGTTCGCTGGATAAACGTCCAATGGGACAGAGAAGCGCAGACATTTGCCATCTCTTGCACTTTCATCTAAAGCTTCGGATACCGAAAGTCTAGCCTCATGATCATGAAATCTGGCGAGGCACCCCAACCCACGGCTTCTCGCATGAAGTTGGCAAACAGGGCTTCTCGCGCACAAATCGCTACTGTTACCACCATAAACAACCGGCCGGCACATGGTGGTCGTTTGAGAACCGTGCACTTTTCTCGGAAGTGGCCAAAATATAACGACAAGCGTCCGAACTGCCCGCACCAGGGCTGGCCGCCTGAGCATCTGTGCAAAGATTGCTGTACCCTCTTCTTGGACCATTGTCAGTCTAACACTACTTGATCAACTCCACGTACACGACCAGCGGCGCTTGCCATGTCCAAAGACGAGCCATCAGAAAGCGCCGTAGGTGACGGCGTGGCCTCGACACGCGCCCATCTCTCGAGTGCGAGGTAAGTTGGCACCCCCTGGTCCCAACCAAACCCACCACTGCCACTACGTGCATGGTTGTAGTGTCACGTCTGACAGCGGGTCCAGCGGATGGAGCTCGAGACTACCTTCACCAGATCCTATTATTTCGGACCCAACCATGACACCCGGCCGGCGTATCCCCCGAAGTCCTCTTGCTCCTCTGTCTCACGCTGAGAGCCTGATGGACATGCAGATCCCTCAACCGTCGGAGTCACTTCAGGTCGGCAGGAAACGGGACATTGATGAGGTTTTTGACGATAGCACGCCGCCGTCGCCCGATAAGCTACAACGCGAGCTTGATCAGCAGCATCACGAGGCCAAGGAGGCCATGAATACCGCTCGCAACTTGACAACGAATACATCGATGTCTCTTGACACCCAACCGCAAGCCCGGGAGTCAGACAACAAGCGGCGCAAGACACTCGCCTACCGAGTCAAGCCTCCTACTCGCAGTGCTAGCCCGCACTACGGGCATGGCTCCGAGCATGGCCACGAGGATGACAGCGGCCGCCAAAACGCGGTCGAACGACAAGCCAGCCGCGACTCAAACTCTTCAAAAAACGGTTGAGAGGCGGGCGTTTGCTGCCGCCACCATTGAAGCATCAACCTGTCCCATGGTGCCATCCATGCAGGAACAGGACGACCTACCGCCCAACGTCCACCGGCAACGCAGCATCGCCCCTCTTCTTATCAGAGTCTAGTATCCGTAGGGCCTCCCAGTAGACCTAGTATCCCAGCACCTCGCGTGGTTTGGATGCCTGTCGTCCTACAGTATCTTTCGGAATGCTTCTCGCCCTCAGCAGACGGCGCCAAACCCTGATTACGGAGGCTCGCGAGCAATACGGCAGTGGAAAGAAATCCTCCTCATCTCTTGACCCCGACAGCGAGCATTGCGAACACGTCTGGCAGCTGTCGGCCGGCGTTGATAGTGCGACTAGCTTTCCCACGTTGCGGTTTAGCGGCCGGCACTGCCACTATCCGGCGCGCCCCTCCCTCATTTCCTCCCCCCAACTCCTCCAAGCAAACGTGCGGCCACTGGACCTGGCTGCCATGCGAGGCCCGTTTCGAAACAACCTTAACCGTATACGCCTTTCCCATTTGCGCTGCAAACGACAACTGCTCAGGGTGCCGCAGAGTCCATTTCAGGAACCTTCACCTCCCCCTCGCGACCCTTCCGCGGTCTAGCGCGCTGGAGACAACAAGAACGTAGAGGGCCGAATCCAGTGAGAATCATGAAGATCCTTCGGCAGCGCCTCTTTTGTTTCAGGTCGACGCTCTCAAGATGGTTTCCTTTTCGCATCGGGATTTTCTTCTTCTCCTCGTCGACATTCTCTCGCCGTTTTCTCCGCAAGATACTCTGCAGAGTCACTCGAGCAGCACACTTCAACGCCTCGTGTTTGCACTTGACGGCGTCTTCTCCCTTCCCGGAATAGCAAATAGACAATTACAAACCCCTGCCGCGTCTTGCCGCTTTCAGCTGTTCGCATCCACTACGCTTCCCAATATGTCCATCAGCGTTTCAACTTTGGGTGGTGGTCTCCGTCGCTCGGACGAATGCGAACATGTGGTGGTGTCCTCTCCCGCCGGCAACCCAAAGTCTCAATTCTCAACCATCAGGAATACTGCCTCGTTTCTTTTCGCCAGCAAAGCACACCAATTCAAAAGCTTCTCACTTCCCTCAATCTCCTTCGCTTCCGCTGATCAGCTGAATGGTCAAGGGTGTTGTCCGTGGTTTTCAATATTGGACAGGTATACCCACCGAAAAAATGCACAATGACCGAATGAAAAACTCTTTTGGGCCACCAACAATCTGCCCGGCTCCGTCTCGGAGATTTTTCTCAACCGTAACGAGCAACCTCCAGTGCCTCCCCCTGCACCTCTTCATCCCATTCCCCTGGCTGGTGCCTCGATGGTTGGATCCACTGCAAGCCCGTTTTGTTTCGTTTCGTTTCCTCGCTCGTTTCCCTGTCCCTCCTTTCGGTTGGGCCTCTGGGGTAAAATAAAGGGACGCACGAACGACTTTCGACTACGCAGGAAGAGAGACAAAAAGAGAGAGATGCCCGGGGAGGGGGGCACTGAAGACGACGGTCAACTCAAGGTCCCCTGAGCATCACATCTTTTTCTCTCTCACCTCATCTCTCGAGTCCCGCTCAGTCTGTTACTCTCTTACTTTGTTGGGGGACGCTGCCCACATTACGGCACACGATCGAAGGAAAGATCTGCGGGAACGTCGACGATGAAGAAACGGACATACAAGTCCATCATCTGACTGCATGAAGACAGCTCGCCCTTCAGATTGAGTAGACCAGCGCTGCCACAGACGCACAAAACCAAGCGCAACAGTCGAGCCAATACCGAAGACACGGAGAGACACAGAGCTGTCAGAGACTATGACTCGAGCCAATGGCAACATCAATCCATCCCGAACGTCCAAACAAGAACCATGGACCTCCCGAGGAAAACTCCCGATAATCCCTCCCCCCTCCACCATCCTCCTCTTTTCCCTCCCAGTCTCCCACTCTCTTCCATCCTTGGCCCCATCTCATATCGCCCACTCTCGCTTCTCATCACCTAAGATCATGGATTATATGCAATGGTTCATCGGCAAGAAAAGGAAAAACGGGGCCCAAACCAGACCGAGCGATTATCATCCATCCTCACCCAATGCTTCAAGCGGGCGGCGGCACCAGTTCAATACCAGGGCCGGATTATACCCTTCAATGCGGGTGCAACTAGGAGCCACGCGAAATGACACACACTTCCTCATGCACCACTTGCGTTGGACACAAAAGGACGCAAAAACGCAACGCAACGCACGCAGATGGGTACATTAAGACGCACGCATCCGCATCCGCATCCGCGTCCGCCGACTGGGCGCCTGAATGGGCACGGGCGAGCTTTTGCAAAAGTGGCAGATTTGACTTGCGCAGTAGACTGCAGAGAAGAGAGAGCGAGGCAGGGGTAGCCAAAGGGGAAACGAAACGTAGGATGGGGGGTTCGAGTGAGTGACCAATCCCTTTTCATTGCAGTCTTATGAACCAAGGTGGTTTAAATTATCTACGGGCCTGTCATTGCAGTGGCAGCCGAACATCGTTCTTTGCTCTAGCCTCTCTTTTTTCTCTCTCTTATACAACGGCCGCCTCTCTCTTTCTTGTCCACCCCCTCTTCCCTTCCTACTCCTCTTCCCTCTACACAGTATTCACCTCCGGCCGGGATCTCGCAATATTGTGCTCTCCCGAGCATCTCGCTCCTATGTCACCCTCCCGGTGCACATTGCGCCTCCACCGCACTCCCGCAACATGAAGCATGGAACACCCCTTCATCAACGCTCCATAGCCTTGGCTACGATAAAAACAGTTCCACGGGTTGACCTGCCGGAATTGCGGCAGATGCCCTACCGCACTGACCCCTTCCCGATGGTCTCCGCAATTCCCGGACCTGAGTAATGGGGCAACTCTCCTGTCAAAAGTCTGCGACCTCGCCCCCTTCCCCCGCTCATCTGGCCATGTCCTCCTTCAAGTAATGGAAGCAAACAAAGAGTTGTCTTGTCGCTTCTGGGGTTGTTCGTCGAGCTATCGTTGGAATCAGCCTGTCGTCGACATCGGACTTTTCGAAACCCTGGACTGGGCACTCATCATCATCATCCCGGACGCCATCTTCACGACGTCGGATATTACCCACATGAGCCTAAGTTAGACGACGACAACGACAACGACGACACTAGGGCATCTCAGCAGCAAGGCGACATGAATAGAGCAACACGATAGTTATCAAGGAATCGCCGGTTGGGCCTTCTTTTCTTTGAGGGATATAACAAGAAAACGGTATCTTGGGTCCAGACAGCAACAAAGACACGCATATGACCGCCCCATGGCTCCTCTCATTTCGCCGCCAACATCTTTTTTTTGGAGACGACGGGCCATATTCCTACACTCTCCAACATCATTCAGCATTGGATTGGATGCAACAACAGACGCAACCTGCCCTGCCCAGGAAATCGAAGCCAAAGAGAAAACGCCCAAACGGATGCCAAAATGCCCCAATTGGAAGCAGCAGGAAAGCAGTATGTGCAGGGGGTGAGCAAAAAAAAAAAAGCAAAAAAGTTGGTGGTTATACAAGTGGTATCTCGTGACGGCTCGTGGCCGCCGGAAAAACAACAACGATGGGCCCGAAGGCAGACATGGAAACGAAGGGAACTCGATACAAGTACAAGAGACGGACCACTCAGAGACCGCCCATCTCAACACACGGTCAAAATGTCAACGGACCGGAAGTTGGTCTCGAATGCAGCCTCAATCGACACAGCGGAGGAGAGGTACACCGAGCTGATTGAAGGAATTATTATCGACCACAACCGCTAGGGCGGCAGGAAGTCATTAATCATTGCGGACGTCGTTGCTGCGCGTCCGGCTTCTCGAGCAGGCCACCGATATCGACCCGTCCGGATCGTTCATCCCTTTGCCAGGAAGATGATTCTAGCTGAGGAGGTTGGTGGGGCCCAGCTCGAATCGGAGGCAACTGGAAAGATGGCTGCGGCGGCCGAGTGGTCGGCGGCAGCTCACTGCGAGGGATTTGGTACGACGAGGGTCCGCTGGCGTACTCGGGACGACTGGGCGAGGCCGCATAGGAGGGCATGCCAGGACTGATGCCGGGGCTTAGACCAGAAGCCATGTGCAGAGGCTGGCCAGGGGATGGGCGCGGCGCGAGTGCGCCTTCTCCGAATCGAGGTCTCGGCTGCTCGAACGTGGCGGAGACGGGGGTATGCTGCGCGTACGCCTGCTGTTGGGGCGGATAAGGATACGGCACCTCGCGTGCATGCGGCGATGGCGAGGGATACGGATACCGCGGTGCGGCGTTGATGAGAAGGACGATGAAATAAATCGATTCACGCTTGGCAAGCCCCAGACGCACGGAATACGACCTCGGCTGTCCATCGCTCGCCGCGAAAACGAAGAAGTCTTGACGATCGAGTTGGAACCGCGAAATCTCATCGGCCTCGAATCGCAAAGAGTCGAAAATGCGCTCTTGCTCCTGCCTGCCGAAGATGGGAGGTAGGTAGACCGGGTCCTTTCTTGTTCGCTCTTCTTGTATCTGCCGTTGATGGCTCTGAAGCTTTTCGCGCTCACTGGGCACTACGATGTCAAAGAGAGAGCGACCTCTGACGTTGGCAATACCGACGGCATCAGCAAAAGCCGGCGAAGCACGCGCAATTTCCAGCTCTGTCGTCAAGAAGATGACTGGCTCGGGCGCACCGGACGCGAAAGACGGGGGCTGGCTGTACAGGTTCGCCTCGCCCATGGGAGCTCTGTCCAGATACCGAGGCGCAATGGGTTCGCTTGGTTGAGACTTTAGAACGCGATAGGAGTGACTGCCTCGGATGGGGTCATCGTACCCTGAGATAGGAGTGCCAGCTGAGTAGTGGCTCAGCGGCGGTCTCCTTGCTGCCGCGGCGGCGGCGGCATCCTGGGGATGCTGATATGTCGAGGGGCCATAGCGCGCTTCTCGGTCGTCTCTCAGCCGCGGGCGGCCACGCTTTTTGTGTTGCACGTCAACGCAGGCGTCTTCCTTGCCGTTGCTTGTGCATCTCGAACAGGGTCGTTGAGCTATTTGTCGCAAGAGCACGTCAGCGAAACTGTCATCCGGTTGTGGTGTTCTCTCTCTCTCCACACACTAAAATGAAAGAAGAAAAACACGCAAGCGCACGATCCAAAGCTGTTGCAAGTGCAAAAGCGGCAACCTCCAGCACCACCTGTCAAGCAAAAAAGCTTACATGACGTCTTCCAACGGGCACTTGCTCGTCAGTCGCGTGGCTTAGACATTTGGTTGCTTTTCCCACCCCATCCGCCCCCAGCTGCCATGCGTCGCATCCGACACGTCAATGACACGCTAGTTCTGTCCACTTGGATCATCCCGCGACCAGACCAGACGGAGCAGCGATCGACCAGCCAAGTCCACCCAGAAAACGCAGACGAAAGGGAAAATCGCCTCCGCTTTCTGTTTCAGACATGGCACAATCGATAGTAACCACACCCGGTCCAACGACACGCGATTGGCGAGTTCACCGCATCCCTAACCATAATCAAGATTCGAGGGTCGCTCCCGGGGGTGCCGGCTGTTACCCGCCAATCTTCCCAGAATGCCGGGCCGACACTCCGGAGCGAACGGGTCCAGGAACCAGACGGCGCAAGAACGGGAGTGGTTGGCTGATCGCTTGGTTGTGAGAATGGGAAAGCTGGAGGAGCTGAGATACCCGGCGCGGAAGTCTGGCCAGAGAAGACCAATACTCTCTGCTAGGATTGACGCCAGTCCTGTTGGGCTCACGGACACCTGCTCAGCTCAAGTAAGACTTGGTTGACAGCCTTTGACGGCATGCGCCATCCATCTCAACTCTCCGTCCGAGTTTCTGCGAATGATCCTTCCAGACGGGATCGTCTTCCCCTCAGCATCGGTCTCAGGTCAAGGGGTTGATCCCTGCGCTGCTTCGAGTGTCGCACGCACGTACGCCGTGCTAGGTTAATGCCGCGTCCAAATTCACTCTCGGAGCCTCTCGACGGGTACCGATGTCAAGTGTTGTTTCCCCCCAAAGATTTTGGAGCCGCATGCGCCTGGAGGCTGCAGTGCTGGTTCCTTGCAGTCCGCGGGAGTTTCCTCTTTTGGTCGATCCCCCAGCCAAGGGACAATGCAAAAACGGCAGCCCGAAGAAAGAAAAACGCAAAAACGCAAAAATCAAAAATAGGCTAGCTAGCCAGCCAGTCGTACGTACCGTCGCATCTAGACTAAATGTCAGCGTCACCGTATCGAGATACCACCGCCCGTTTCACTTGAGATATCTGCGGGGAGAATGGTAACCTACCGAAGATGGGCTCGTTTACATGGCACACAGGCTGATGCCACATGGCCCTTTGTCTTTCTTTGCGTCTTGGGAGACGTATAGGGACCGCTGTCCTGGGATGTCTGCGACATGGTCGTCGCATAGCCATGCTGATGGGGTCCTGTTGGCTGTGGCGGCGGTGGTCCAGACATTTGCATGTAGGGCGGAGGAGGCCGCTGCTGCATGACTTGGCTTGCCTGGCTCGCCAGATGTGCGTATCCTGAAGGCGTAGTCCGCAGGTGGTCGTCGGGTCGAGGGTATGAGTAAGGCATCCTATCCTGTGGTTCGGCGTGATATGATCGGGGCTGGGGCGGCGGCAAGGAATGCGGCGGAGGTGGAGGTCCTCGGTAGTCGCCTTGCGGTATCGTCGTTGGCGGCAGTCCTCCCCGGTAGGCATTTTGCGGGCTGGTGGATGGATAGCCACCATGCAGTTGCCCTCGGTCACCAGCCTCTGGATTTGGCTTGGGCGGAAGAGGAGGAGACCCTGACATGGGCGGGGAAGGATATGCTCTGGGTCGAGCAGGAGTCTCGGACTCTGCTCTTGTTGGCGTTGCCCAGGTCAGATCGAGGGCGAATCGCGCCAGATCGGAAATGCCTCGGCGCTGGCCGAACGAGGTAGACGACGTATCGCAATCGCTACTTATGGCTTGCATGGATGTTGTGATGCAGCTTCACTGGGCACCCGGGTCGAGAGCTCCCCACGTCTTCGTTCAGACGACGCCTCGTTTCCCAGAATGTTGCGAAAGGCCGGAACTATCGCGTGGACGCTATCGGTGCGTCGTATGCTGTTGTCGATATTCTGAAGCTTGTCGTCGCGCTTTTTTTGCGTGCTCCAGGTCCAAATGATAAACCCCTTCTTTTCTTCAAGTCCTGTTGAACTCTGTGGCTCCGCTCGAAAGATGCCTTTTTCTTTTGGTTGGATCAGTCGAATTCCTCCTCCTGTCCACACGGTCTCGAAACACTGGTCCTGGTAGGGACAAGAAAGCTCTTTCGTGGTTTCTGAAGAAATACTCGATATGGCGAACAGCGAAAGCTTGAACCAGCGGGTATTTTAAAGACAATGCAAGTTCGCGCGCCGTCTTTAAACACTCAACCGGGCGTTCGTGCTAGGTGTGAGAGTCCAAAGAGAAGGCCGATTCAGCTGTGCTAGGAAAGCAGGCCAGGAATGAAAAGATGCAACGTCCGATGCTGTAAGACGATGAGGCTGCTGTAACAGGACGCTCGCACAATGATCCTCCAAGCCCCAATGAAGCTCCTTGCGCGGCGATGCTGGCGGGTCGTCGAGCGCGATGCTGTTGCGGGCAGTTGCAGAAGGTACCACGACAGAACCTCAGGCACGGGATGCGGAGATGGAAGGTTGGATACCTGCGTACCGGCGACCTGTCTTTGGGTACGGATGTATAAGTGATGAAATAAGAGAAAGAGAAGGGCGGAAGTAGAGAAAGGGAGGAAGACGATGTAGATCTAGTCTACCCCTAGCCTCTTTTTGTCTCTCCGATTCTCTCTCCTCTCGGCGGCCGGAATAAAGAAGCGTTATTTCTCGAGGGCTGGATACGTTGGAGAGAAGGACCCATAGGCTTTTTTTTTTTTTTGGGAACAGTCGATCGGTGGCTCCCGGTCGGTTTTTGTGTGACTGGAGGCAGGCTTGCTAGACCTACGAGGGGAGGGGGCAATTGAGATGAAGCTAGGGTGTGGTTCAGGGTTGATCTGGTCGAGGAAAAGGTAGGCCAGGGAACACCCTGGTCGACGTCTTTAGAGTGGCTGCTAATCAAGGGTAGAGGGCTATGCCATCACGATCCCCTGTTCAACGACAATTCTCCGCGCATCTGTGTGTGAGAGGTGTGTGTGAGTGTGTGCAGATTGGGATGAGGTAAGGTACAATGCTTTCTGCGAGGTATCCCTCTTGAGTGCGAGGGAACGGGAGGGGCGCGTGTTGGAGAGAAAGGACAGAGTGAGAGAGGGTGTGAGGAAGTGAGTATATGAGAGTGAGAGAGAGTGTGTGTGAGTGAGAGAGAGGGAAGAAAAATCATCAACCCAGCATTGCCAGCCGTGGGCAGCAAAAAACAGAAAACCAGTAACTTGAAGCAGTCAGTACGGTGGCCAGGGGAGGAGATGATAATATTGGTTGACGGTAGCGATGGCGATAGTAGCGCTGGGTCTGAGGGTTCCCGGATGAGATTAAACCAGGCACGTATGAAGCCACAACGTAATAAGACAGTGGGGGAGACGAGAGTCAGTTGGGCCACAGTCCAGTGAAAGGTGAGTGAAGGAAGATGCGGACACAGGACGGGACCGCGGGCGTGGCCAGGGCCAGAGAAAGCTAGCAGGACTATCCGTAGAGAGAGCGAGAGAGAGGGGACGGAGAAATAAGATGCAATAATAATTTACGGTGGAAATCAAAAGGGCTTCATTGCGTCTGCAGGCTCTACCTTACTGTGTTTCTTCCCTACCACAGTATTTCACTTTTTGCAAGTTAGCAGTGACGGCCAGTATGCAGCGTGCAGAGTACCAAATTTGATTGGGGATGCGAAGGAGGGATGGTTCAGGTGGGAGTGGACAGGGAGGGGTGAACGTTGTCTCGAAAGTCGGAGCCGGTAGCAGATGGCAGATGGCAGGATGGGTATGTACAATGTAGCCGGGAGCCAGGAAGGAGGAAAAGAAGACTGACTGGTGGATGCGGATGGGGGATGGATGGGATGGGACGAATTTCGTACAAGGATAAGATGGGATGGATGGGTGGAGGGTACGGATACCTAGGCGAAGATGTATGTAGATGGAGGGGGAGGAGACAGACCAACACCCCGGGGGGTTAACTCTCCAAGTCAAGGTATATCCATACTTCCTACACTAGAAAGGGCAGAGACCAAGCCAGGATGAAGACAGGCAGCGGGAGAGAGTGGAGGAACTGTAAGATTGACTTGATATCGACGGTATTGAAGAGCGAGCTTGGAGGGGTGTGGAAGCGGCAGAGAGTGGGGAAAAGAGATCATTGAATCTGCGAAAGAAAAGAAGCAAGTAATGAGCCAGGAGAGTGAGGTGAGTGAGTGTACATACGGATACACAGTTGGGAATGCAGGCGTTGGAAAGGATGATCGATCTTCCTGTGCTAATTAGCTTTGATCTCTCGAGTACCTTGCAGATAGAAGAACTGTACTCCGTACCTAAGGTAGCTAACCCAGGCACGCACAGCAGGACAAAGAACATGAACAACAGTTGACAGCCCATGTGGCCATGTGTGCTATGGCTCATTTGGAGAGGTAAGGCAGAACGAGACGACACCATTCGAGCCAGGTATATCGGAATACGTACTGACGGAACGCATGGCAACGCTCGAGCCAACGTTGTAATCGCTGCACATAGGTTTGCGGCGGTGGCTGCTGATGCTCGTGGTAATGATGCCGGTGGTGGTGGTGGTGTCGGTAGCCCAGGGTCCAGGGGGTAAGGTAGCGGTAGGTAAGTAGGTAGGTAGGTAGGTAGGTAGGGGGAGAGACAGATGAGCGGATGTGGGTGCGTGGAACTGGACCACGGGGTGAGTGACATGGGGGGAAGAAGAGGAAAAGACACAACAAGAGCCGGGGGGAGGGTGTGAATGCAGCAATGTCGACGGGGTCGAAAGAAGGTTGTGGGATATGTGGAGAGGCGAGCGGAGGGATCGACCTGTGAGCGCAACAGAGAGATGAGATGACGGGTCTGAGACGGTGGCATTGAATGGAAGAAAGACGTACGCGTAGCCTCGCACGACGGGGCAGCTGTCGAAAAACAAAACCATGATAGGGATGTAAGAGGTTTGATGCTCATCAGATGTTGCAGCTCGCGAGGCCGCTGGGGATGGAGGAGATTGGAAAGAGAGGAATCATCCGTATCCGTAATCATGCTTTGAATGGTGAGGTAAGGGAATCTGCCATCCATCCTCGTCAGCTACTACTCTTGGATACCTTACCTTACCATTGTCATGGGGCAAGGACCACGGTATCCGTACGTGAGGTGCCGCCCTCGGAGACCGCTGTAAGGCAAGGTATGTCGGACAACGGGTAAGAAGGCAACTTACTGTGGTATCCGAACGGAGTACCAAGTAATAGCGTACGAATATTGATAGGTAAGTCGAGGAAGGCAAGGATACCGAACATGCTCATGCTTGAGGGATGGAATGCGGCTATGGCAGCGTGGCAGCGGAAGGAGAAAAGGTGACAGGGCGCTTTCTGGTCCCCCATCCACGTTCGTTCGTTCGTTCTCTCCGAGCTTGGCTTGCCCTGGTCACATTTCCCTTGTGAGTCGTTCCTGTGGTCCTGTGGTCCTGTGGTCCTGTCCCGTCCAGTCCTGCCATGCCCTGTCCTGTGCTGTGCCGTCCGATGTATTATCCGTCCGCGTCCGAGCCCTGGCCTGTCATCATCCTTGAGCGGCTCGAGGCACGTCCGTCCTCCTGCGTGTCTGTCTCGGATGGTCCTTTGAGTTGTCGATACGATGAGAGACATGATTAAGGTATCCGTGGACTGGGCAGGGAGGATGTCTTACAGTCTTAGCGGCCACTAGGTGGCACCTCACCAAAGACACACGGCACGTTGCAGTCTAGCGCTGCGCCAGCGAAACCGACGCGGATGTACGTACGGAGTACTGCGTACCTAGACTGTGGGCGCGGATGCGGATGCGGATGTCGATACCTAGCTAAAGTACGGGTAGCTCAACGAGCACATCAATACGTCAGCTAGGCCGAGGCTTGTCCTTGGTGTGGACGAGCTCTGATGTCCTGGCGAGATACTAGTCTAAGTTGCAACTGCACACAAGCTCAGCTAGGTCGGCATCAGTGTGGGATCTGTGCCTCGCCTCATTTCGGGCTCTCCACAATACACACAGCAAAGCCCATGAATCCGCGGTACACTGTGGCGTAGATGCAGTGCCGTCAGTCTCCGGCGGACATTTGATGGGTGCTCCCGTAACTCATGGCTTCGCAGACTCGCCCAACTATCCAACTTGGTATCTTTACGGATACCGAGGCGCTCTCCCAACGAAGAAGTCGGAGGTGTCCCAAATCATCGGGAGTCAGAGTCTTGTCTAGACTACGGATCCCGTCGCATTCCTTGTCCTCAGCTGGCCGGGAAAGAAAAGGTATTAGCAACGATATCGTAGGGACGTTCTCTAGTAACCTCGAGGAAAATAATCGCCGCGTCGTATTTTCTCTTCCAGCCGCCTTCCATGGGTAGTCCTTCTCCAGCGCGGCCGTTCTCCAA
The DNA here is from genome assembly GCF_027942845.1 of Colletotrichum fioriniae. Taxonomy (NCBI): domain Eukaryota; kingdom Fungi; phylum Ascomycota; class Sordariomycetes; order Glomerellales; family Glomerellaceae; genus Colletotrichum; species Colletotrichum fioriniae. The sequence goes on from NW_027076842.1 coordinate 2,566,721, forward strand.
ATGAAAGTCTACCTGCCCCAGGGTACCCATTCTGTGGCTGGCGGCCAGGCCGGCCGGGCAGGGCGAGCTGACTTTTGACGGGGGCAGAAGGCTGAGATGGGGATGCAACTGGAGAATGAGAATGAGATGGAGCTAGAAGCCACATTGTGATACCTAGTCACCTAGCATAGAGGCAAGCCGGGTTGAAGGGTCTTGAGAGTTGAAGGTCAACGCTGCTAGTGGAAGGGGGGACAAGACGTTATAGGCAGTGGACCAGGTGTATTCGTAGACGGACGGCTGTGAGCGAGGAACCTTGAAGAGCCACAGAGCCAGCTGTCACCGTTACTCTCCACCATCCATCCACCTTGGGCTTGGGCTCCCAGCTCCTAGTTCTTACTTGTAGTAGCTCGCCGATTGACGTGCGGCCGTGAGCAGTGCGCGCGCGCGCGAGAGAGAGAGAACTTGTGTGGCTGTGGTTGTGGTCATGACCATGGCCGTGGCCGTGGCCAGAAGCAGGGTCGTGCGCAGGTGAGAAGGAAATGACTTGTGGACAACAGTCTGCAGACAACCTGGATCGGGCGGCATGGTTGGATAGATCCGGCCACGATCCATCGAAAAAAGAAAGCTGGGCCATCTGATGACGGTTGAGACTTGAGGGTTTACAGCGGAATCCACGCCTTGACATAAGTTACTCATTCGTACTGAGTAAGGAGCAAGGTAGCAGAGCAACCCAGGGCCGGCTGTTCGTCTCTTTGTCAGAACTTCAGAAAGCAGGTGCATTGGCTACTTGCACCATTAATATGCTTTCAGTTTGATTATCAGAGAAAGGTACCGCGTGTGATCAAGATCGAAAAAAGACTTACGAGTCTTCGTACTCTCAACATCAATCGCTGCCTCGCCAGTTGCATGGGCAAACGCACAGTTCTTCCCAGTATCGCATCTCGAGTGCTAGCTGTATCTATTCGCGAATGCTTCAGGTTCACTGTATCAATCGCTATTATTTACGCCAGAGCCTGTGGAGGGGGAGTGGTCTCTCACCGGCTGGGGGTGACGAAGCTCAAACCGAAGCAAATTTGCTGTGCAACGGAGAAGGCCAGACGTCACCTGCTGGTTGCTGCCCTGCAGGGACAGGGAGGTGCAAGGTCGACATGACTTGGTCCAACTGCAACTCAAGTATGTCCAGAGAAGTTTCGACTACTTTGTTGGAATGATGTCTGAGTGCGGGTCACATCAGGTCATCTCCAGTTTCCGTCCGAATTTGGTGGCAGGGATGTTAGGGAGCAGGTAAGGATGCAGATACATCAGGCCCAGGAACAGTCGAACAGAGCCAATGGGCCAGGAACAGAATCAGGCTCAGACTACTGCATGGCTCCATCTCGTACAGACATCTGACAGACAGATATCACGTATCCGTATCCGTAGGCAGACTGGTCAACTCGGTCCACAGTCCACAAAGGATGAACACACGGTCTCCTTCTCCCTTACTTATCCGCCGTTGACATCGCCAAAACCCAGCAGCGGCAAGCAGCATGGGAACCACAAGCTCAGTCTGCAAGAGAGGCGGTAAGCCGATGGAGGCCCGCCATCTGTCGGTGGTACTCGTCTTGACTCTGTCGGAGCCAGAGGCGGTTGCTCCTACCGTGCCGGATTGCATACCTGCGCAACGGCTCCGTCCCCTAATACGACTCGTTGATTTGGGAGCCACTGTGTTGGCATGATGCCCACAGCAGCGTGGTTCTTCTGACTGTTGTCCCTAGGCTTGACGAAGTCGAGGTTTCCGTACGCTACCAACACGGGCAATACCCGTTTTACATGCGTTACCGGTCCGAACAAGGTCATGCCTTTCGCATCTATTGCTAGCCCTCTGCTCATCCATTCATCCACATATTCGTGTGCGCTCTTCGCTTGAGCAAGGAGATCAATCTGATGGTGGCCAGGTGCGATATATCATCTGGGCCAAGGTCGCAACGGTGAACTACCAGGCCTGTCCTGGTATGTGCGCTGCCCGCCCGATCCTCGTCAAAATCACCCTCGCCGCCACCGCCTCCCCTAGTACAGTTCAGGGTACTCAGAAGTCTGGCACCCTTACCCTGCCTTAGTACGGCACCGGGGCTGGGGGCTTGGAGTTCACTAAGGCAGGTCGCTCGAGATGGAAGCCTCCGAGAGAACAACTCGCCCTGATGAATCCTCCGCTGCCCAACCCAATAATCATACACCATGGTCAAGTCGGCACGAGGAGCTGAGGCAGCGCAAAAAGCCCGTACTGCTGCTATATTCTGGGCGAGGTCCCCTAAGTGAAGAAATGATGGTGACGGTGGAATAGCATAGTATGCAAGTATGCAAAGCTGCCACACCCAAATATGTACATGGGGTTTGCTCCGTGATGTCTCGCAGTCGGTGAGCGGGTAATGGTTATCGTCAGTCTTTGCTCGCCACGTGAAAAAGACGTGTTTGATATTCCGTACGCAGTATTCCGTACACCCTAAGTATTGTGAGTAAGTAGTAAGGTTCGTACATGGGCCACTGACCAATCGAGTCATGAACTTCATCGGCGTCGGTTTCTTGTCACCTACCTCTTGCATCGCATCTGCAGAGCAGACCTGCCTAATAGATCCATCGTCTGCATCTCGTCCGACATGCATCGTGGTTATAGAGTCACACAGTAGACCATTAGAATGTCGCTTCAGTATGCCTTTGGCAAGATGGCAATGACGCACGCAGAGAGGAAGGGTAAATTCGCAGAATCCCTGAGAGGTTCTGATACCACTCAGTACTAGCAACGTGATGCTAGATGTCGGATATGCAATTCCAATCTCCAGTCCACAGTAGCGTGACCAAGTCGATGCCGTGGCCCTGGCCTGGTGCTAATGCCATTCGCCATTGAACTTGATTGTTTTCACCCAGGAATCGTGCGGCGCCCCACGCTATGCGGGATGAGCCCAATTCGGGTTGGCCATTTTTTGCCTGGGAAAGGCAAAGCCCAGAGGCGGTGCGAAAGCCGTAGCAAAAGGGCCGGTCAACGTCGAGACCACACCATCAGGAAGCAGTGCATCGCCAGAGCTGCTCTACTGCCGCCGTCGCGTTGGCGCTATTCTGCATCATTAGCACTCGCGGTAGTCCAAGTCATTGCTCCTGGAGTCCTGTTCGACTGGAACGGGCGAGCTGACCGTATCGCATATAAGGTAGCGTCGGTTTGTTCGTAGCGTGAACGGCCCCGGCAATGTCTGAGTGTGTTGCTGTCAACGTCAAGCCAGTGCCGCTAGCCAGGGAATTGACATGTTAGTTCTTCGATTTCTTCTGGGCCCGGCAAACCCCCTCTAAAAAGGAATGGTAAATTGCCCGCGAATGCTCATGTCGGTCTAAGTGAATGTGGGTGTCGTCCCTCATACATCTCGTCCCCATCTCCCCTCGCTCGCAGGGCCAGGGCAACCTGCGAAGTTCAGGTGGCCTTGCCACGAATCTCCTCTTGCCTTTTTCTTGCCTTGCGCCCTGTCTTGCGGCCTGTCATGTTCTGGAACTTGCCCACTTGCCCGACGCGGCTCGCCCTCCAACTCAAGGCTGCTTCGTTGATTGGCAGCCGCCGACAGACAGCAATGGGAATCGATGCTCGTCGTGAATGTCCTGCCTGCCTCGGTGCAGCTTTCGGCTATGTGCGGAGACAAGATAACTTCTCCTCTCCACATGGCAATTCAACTTTTGACCTGTGACCTGGCCATTCACCCAGTCCTTGGAAGGACTGATAGCCGACAGTCGAGGTTGCCGGATCCGTGCTCAACGACCAGAGACTAGGCAGTTGAAAGTGCCGGCATCGCGGAAGCATTGCAATGGGGACAGCCCGTCTAAGGTTTCTTGTCCGCATAGCACCCGAGCTGCAAAATTCCAGCACAACAACTCTGAAGCGAGTTGGGGAATTGCTTGCAGGGGTGTGGGAGCTGAGTACCGATTCCCACTTCTCATGCAGGAAAACCTCAACACCATTTGGGGGCGAGACGAAGCGTCCATGCATCGGTCGTATGCAGGTTGTTCGCGTCAAGCTTCCTCATGTCCTCCCGTTTGCCCAATCCTCTTGGCAATCATTGGATCAATGTGCTCCGTTCGACGTATCTTTTCCAACCATCTGCGTGAGTGCCCAGGAATCAATGAAGTCAGGCATCTGTGAGCCCAGCGAACCGTCAGATTAGCAGCCTCCCCAGAGATATGCGACACGATTGCTCCGTTGCTACTTTTGCTGAGCAACCGCTGTTAGTGTCCGTCTTCGATTTTTGGCCTACCTGGGGGTTGTCGCGAAAAAATTCCACCAACGAGAAGCGAGCTTGGTTCTCCCACAAGGCCCAACCCTCGGCCTGTTTCGGACGTGTTGATGTTACAGTGCCATCCCGAATAGGGACCCTGGCACATGGGCGCTATACGTAGTAATGAGTGACCGTCGAGTTTTGTAGACCACACATGATAATTCACAGCTTGCCGACCTTGATCGCGGCATATTCCTAGATTATGGGGCCGTACTCTGAAGACGACTTTGATTCGTACTGCTGAGAAGTCATTCCGCAGTTGTTCTTCTGCACTGGCGCATTGCATAGTGTAGGGCTCGGTCGGTGACGGTATGACAAACTTGATTGCCTCTAAACTCCCTTGTTCGACTTTGGGAAACCTTGTTGACGTCGTTCCAGCCGTGCGAGGGATCGGTCTCTGTCTTCCATACGACACATGATGGTCGATTCGGGTTCGCACAGTGTGCTTTTGTCTCTTTTCCCCGGTCGTTCATCTGAAGGTGTCTAATTGCTTCTCTCGTTGCCCTCGTGATTGTCGCCATGATCACCACCTTGCCTTGGTATGTGTTCGTAATATACCAGCCCTCAGTATGGGCAAGGCGGACCTGTGTCGAATAACTAGGATTCTGGTCTTCTGGTGAGACGAGGTCGATGCAGTCGAACAAGATTGGACTCATTCGAAGAACGAAGGTCGTCGGCCAGGAACCCATGCGGCTCGACTTCTTTGCCTGCTTCTATGTATACGGAGAATGCCGCCAGCTATACCAATATGGAGTCGGTGAGGTCACTCATTATTGGGTTCAATCTTGCTATTGGTCAATCAAGCCATACTGAAAGGTGCATCAAGTCGATATGAAGGTATATGATCGCCCAGAAGGTGCACGTAACAAATTCAGTATACTTACTCTCACCACAGTCAGTCTCTGGGGTTCTTGATTATGAACGAACCTCCTCCTCCTCCTCCTCCTCCTCCTCCTCTTTGTCCTCCATTGACGAGATATCCTAGCACAGGGCATTTGCACGTCTGGATCCGATCTTGGTGCTCACCGAGCTTCACTTGGGGCAAGGTAGGAATGCCGATCTGTAGGGCGCTCTGCGTCCCGTTGTCAACGCAGGCGCTAGGTTGGCCCTGGTCGGTCGGCTGCCACACACGCCGCAGGTGGTCTATTCCATCCTGACCCCGGTCCGTATGCCTCCATGAGTGCAAGGTCCCCTTCTTCGTCTTATAGTCCAGTCGGAAGCGCAGCTTGTGCCAAGCCGCGCCTGGATTATCGAGGTCGGTCGCTTATAGCTCGAAGTCGATGACCGGGAAACAATCCGCACTTTGGAGGCGGTACCAGCCGGAATCCGGAAGAACAAAGGCATTGATTCCACGGGCCGGCAAGCTTACCATAGCTATCCGTACGAACAGTCCGTCAATCGTGGTGTAGAAGCACCAACGCAAATTAAGCTTGTGAATATATCGAATGGTGCCCCTCCACCTTCAGATGCTTCGGACTTGCGGTCGATGATCCAAGTTCCCGCAATGTGTGTTTGATCATCTGCATCCCCCTTCATTCCCTTCCGACTCAAGGTCAAGAGCTGTCCCTGAAAATCAAGCTGTATCCGCAGCTCTGTGCAGTCGGACGGCCTGGTGGGCGTCGTGTAATAGCTAGCGCCAGCGGACTTGGTCCAGTTTTATCCATGTTACAGGCGCTCCAGGAGGTCGGGTATGACGATGGATATGGCTTCCAGCGTTGCAGCCCCTACTCGTGCGCACTGTGTGTTTCGAGAGATCGGTGCTTCCATATCAATAGGGGGTCGAACGTTGAGCTTCGGGCCATTCAAGAATACTGAGGAAAGGCGTCCTGGCTCTCTTTGAGACTGGCCCTCTTTCGAGGGTGACTCGCGGTTGTGTCATGTTCGAGCCGAGGTGTGTCTCAGCAAGTATCCCGCGACACTGAACGGCTGTCACAGCGAAGATCCAATGCTTACTGTCAATGCGACCAGGGCCTTATTTCGGTGGCCTGGTCCATATGTCGTCCGAACTTCAGACGCTGGGAAGCTTTTCCAGAGCCACGGGATTCTATTTCCAGTTTGTACCGGGGGACGACCCTTGTCTGGCTCTGGCTGTCATTCCTCCACGCGTTCCGTGCTCTCCGTGGTTCCTTGTCGTACACAGTCGTGAATACCCGGTATGGGTTGGTTTTCACATTGACGGCTTGCCCGCGATAGGCACACAGTCGTGACTGGGTGGATGTGAGCAGCCATGCTGTTCGCCGAGCCTGTATTGGGATCTTGTGGCACGTGGCATGGCATGGCATGGCAGTTGTCGCCACTGTTCAGCAATATGGAGGCACGAATTGAAGTTGGTGTGCAAGCCGAATGGTGAGCTGTGGATATCTTGTGCCGTCCGGGAAAGGCGGTGGCTCCTACACAGTAGGTAGTGTAAGCAGTTTCAATGGGTGTCAGTGGATTCCTATTCCACTCGGATTCTGGCGACTAGGCCAGGGCTGCCAGGGCACACCCCTCCGCTGTGCTTGGACCGGACATGGTGGAGGTCGGACGGAGGCAAGGGTAGGGGTTTGGCGAGCCTGGGTAGGCCCGGCCAGTCCCTGGCTCGTCTGTTAAGCAGCGGGCGGGCTGTCCAGGCTTCCAGACGTGGTTCGTTGCGACGTTGTTGAAGAAGAAGAAGCTGCAGAAACCCCGGGTGGCCAGCAGGCCGTCTGCCATGGCTCGAGTTGCTTGATTAAATTGGGTTAATATAACTCAGGGGATAGCCGACTCTGCGAGTCTGCATCGGGGTGGTGAACTGCGACTGTTGGTCTCAATCGTGCTCGCGAGGAAGAGGGACTGAGTCAAAATCCCGACGGCGATGAAGAGGCAGAGGCTGGTCGGGCGGGTATGATGCGATGCAGTGCGGGAACAGAAACGCAAAGAAGTCAGATGCTCCGAAGCCGAGAAGGTATCCTCCCTAGATGCTTGATTCTGCTTCCGCTCCGGAGAGTTTTTACCCCCTCTGTCTGTGTTTTGACTCTTCCTCTCTTTTTTCCTCTTCTCCTCTATTCCGAGCAGCCCATGTCGCAGTACAACATGCATCGAGGGCTCATGTTGAATTACAAGGCCGGAAGTGCCGCTAGTGCCCACAGCGGTCCGGGACCAGGCTGATAATTTATCGATAATGGAGACGATGTACGGCGACGGCCGAACCCTTTCGAATTGCTGGAGAGTTGAAACAGACTGTGGCAGGGAACTGTGCCGAAGGTTAGCCAAAGAACGGCCTAGCCACCATACAATCCCTCCCGACTCTGGCAATAGTTTTTGTGTGCATTGTGCTCGACACGGGCGAGAAGAACGAATTTGAACCGAGAGGTTAGGATAATAAAAACGGTCGTCAGTTCGCCGTGGCGATTCTTCCTGGCAGGCAGTAGGATTCTTTTTTGTGGATAAGACTAGATAAGGGCAACTCGCAAGATGTGGTGGTGGCCATGTTGTTCCAGGGAACCCATGGAGGGAGGAAGCGGACGATACAGGCGCCTCTGGCTGTAACCTACCGGTACTCCTCGTACGGTTACGGTGTTGGAGGCTGGATATGGAAGTGGGCGTGTAAGAGTGAGTGGGCTGGCGGGTGATGACTTTTGCGAATTTGATGATGTTGGGCCCAGTTTGCCTCGGTGAGAGCGGCGGGGTTGCTAACAAACATGGACCCGCCCTGAGGAACGCCCTTCACAGGTAGAAGTCAATGGAGAATGTCGGTAAGAAATGAGAGATAGGAAGTGACATGGGACGGCGATGGCAGTGGCAGGCCGCAGAATGATGGCAGAACGATGATGGATCAGGCCAAGAGAAGGCTGGAGGATGGGTGCCCGGTGAGCAGCACTCAGCAGTCAGTGGAGGTAAGGTACCACCTCATGCAATGTTGGCTAGAACATCCCAAAGGAGAAGGAGCACATATTGAGCCGTGTTGCCGCGCCTGCCTCACCTGAGGACGCCCACCTTCCCGTGATGCCCTGTCTTTGACGTGCTCAAATCTCAATGGAAGGTACGGAGTCCTACCTGCCTACATACCTTACGTTCCTACGTACTTGCCTAGATACCTAGGTATTTACCTTGAACAACGGGTCTCGTGAGGCGGGCAGGTTGAGCCCTTCCCATCTCTTCCATTGCTCTTCTCTTCAGGAGCACTCAGGAGGTAAGACGACCAGGGCAACTCATTTTCATGTGTGAGACGGAAGATTAGGTAAGGCAAGGTACTTGAGAATCTGGCTTGTCTGGGTAAGGTAGGCAGGCACTTTCCCATCTCTTAGCTTCCCGTCGGTTTGGTGGATGAGCGCGGGGCTGCTCAGGTTTGGCAAGCCAACCTAGGAGGTACCTTCCCCAGTGCCGTAACGGCGCTCGCTCCTGCCAGACTGCGCGGCTGCCACCTACCTTAGGTCTTGCCAGTCAGTGGTCTCTCATCTTGAGGAAGGTAAGGTAGGTGCGGTAGGTACCCAAGGTACCTAAGGTACCTTACCTACCTTAAGAGCAGGTACCTATGGAAGTCTCGACAGCGTCCCGAATATTCCATGGTCCTTCGCGTGCTCAACGCTCAACTGACGTACACACTAGTTCCCAGCCATCATCGACATTGACGACTAGAATTCGGCCAGAAACGCATTTCCCATGACCAGGACTAGGCCGGTTCACACTTCAGTCGGTATGGAGTACGGATACTAGTCAGCTAATTACCTCACCGATGAACCCTACCTTGACCTCAACACCTGACAAAGAAAAAAGGAAGAAAAAGAGCAATTCGGAACAAGAAGAAATGGCCAGGTTCTCCCATTCGGACGTCGGACAATCCCAATCCAACTTAATGAAATGCTCCGAGAGAAACACCCCAGACCCGGTTTGATGCTGGCCATCTCGGACACAATTTGCGCTCCGACTGGGGTTCTGGGGCAAAACCGCAAAACATCAGGGGGAAAACTCCCCGGTGCATCTTTCCCGGCACCTTGCTCATCCCTCGCTGACTGTCAGAATCACTCAGGCTCATTCATCGTCCAGCACTCAAGGACCAAGGCACGAAACACACATCGTCACTTGTTGTCGTCACACCCAACCCAGCTCGGCCATGCTCCCAACCACCATCACCGCCATAGATCCGTACCATCGATACCAACCATTGCGGCCGCACGCCCACATCTACCTCCTTCAAAGACTCAAAGCTACTTTGCCAAGCCATGCTTCCGTAGCAGCCAGCAGTGCAGCATTCGTCATGGACTTTCCGTCCCCTCTCCCAATGTCACTTGCCTTCAAAAATAACTTCCTCGCCGTACTATGGATACGGATACAGAGTACCTACTAGGGACTACGGTCCACGGATGCAGATGCAAGCACCTCCCCGGCACTCTCACTCTGCCCGAGCGAGCCCTACCGGGAACTTTGGGGTGCATTCATCTCGTCCAATTTCCAGTCGCTGCCGACAACGAGCTCTGAATCGTGCGCCAACGGCCACGACCCCCAACTTTCTCCACCTCACCTGAATTCCTAACAAACCTCACCACTCGGCCGAGTACTGAATTATCTGCACGACGGGGGGTGGTCAGCCTGGCTCACTGCTCACATCCTGCAATCAATTAAACACCGCTGCCGCCTTTGCCTGCCATGCCCTGCAGCTGTCGACTCCTCACAGGAAACCTATCTTTTTTACCGCGCTCCATCCTCCAGTTTCGTTGTCATTGTACTCCGTACCTACGGTAGTATGGGTTACAGAGTGCCCAGGCGAACAGGGTTATCCGAGTCCGATAGTCCGATTGACCTTGGTCAGCTCCAAGACGAATATCATGAGGTACTCCGTACCCATGGCCAAGATTTACTCTGGCTCGACCTTTTTGTACGGCGACGGATACGGATACGTCCACCTCAACAAGGCTCACGCCCCCAGGTCTGACCAAGCCCTTGTGTAGGCAAGAAAGAAGCCCCAGGTCTAGGTCTCGGCCCAGGCTCAAAGATTCCTGGCCCTGCCAATACAACGGGTACCCTGTCAAACTTGTCATCCCATCTTTTTTCTCCGGTACTCGATTTCCCCGACCCGCGGCACAACAAGTCGCAGCCTCTAACCGTCGTCGCCAAGCCCCCTTGTCGGACTCGCCCTCTGCAATCTGACCTGGGTCGTTTCCCCACCGCTCTCGCAGTCCGACACCTCGCTCCAACGCCCTGTGCGCAAGGAACCTCGACCAGCGGTGTCAACGTCAAGTCGAGTCTTGCGTTTGGCTTCCTCATATTGGTTATCATAACCAAGAGTACCCCTCCATCCGTCAGCTACTCAGTGAACTGAGTAGCTTGCGGGGTATGCCTGGTTCCGGTAGAAGAGCTTCGTGACGGATCGAGAAGGAACCCCTCGCGATGTCTTGCAGCATCCGTACGACTCTGGTACGAAAACGGCCACATCTAGCTGACGTTGCACCTTTGGTAATTCCGGAAAACGCACTATCCTCCTATCCACCAATATCAGAATTATCTTCGTCAGCTGCCAAGGGAGGGAATGGTCTTGAATGGCTGTCTGAGAACTGGCAGCAACAGCGATTAGGTGAGGACGATGAGTCGAACTCAAGGCGGTGGTCAACCCCACCAGACGGGTTGGCCAGTCTGAAGACTGGCCAACCCATAGACTTTTCAGACGAACCAGTCGCCTCTGTTCATGCAGTATCCCCTCCGATCTGACCTACCTTATTACCCCACCTAGAGATAGCGCTGGATGAAACATCAGAAGCGCCCGTTGTCTCCAGACCAGGCTTGTAAAGGCTTTCTTGTCAATCTCTCTTTACACTCCACCAGCGTCCAGCCACTGTCACACTCTTCGGTGTCCAAAAGGCGCAGAGGTGGTTCCTGCGACGCCTGAACTTGACGGTGCTCAAGACAAGCGGCAACTTGAGCCGCAAACTTCAAGCCAGCTTGATGCAATTGGTCCGAAATGGCAATACCGCCAGCGGTTGTATCGTCTTGCAGATATTGTCTTTGAGGTTGACCGCCATTCACCCGAGTCAAGCAAATGACCAGGGCTGTCGCTTTATCAGGTTTTGTTCTCCATCGTGACCTGCGTTGTTTTTCCCCCATCCTATTTTGGTCTCTGTCCACTTCTCTTCACTAGATACCCGTACGGATACCGCCCAGTTGAAACTTACCTCTTTAACCCATTGCAATACTGCTCAAACCTCACAGGAAGCAATGCACCGGGGTGGATAGGACCAATGCATGATGGAGGCGCGACGCTGACACGGGGAATATCTTCTACTTGTCACGGACCTCTGTGTGATCCCTCGCAGCTAAGAGTCCATACCTGTGCACGCGATCAGGGAAAGCGTCATATGAGCAGGATTCATGCGCAGCCTTGACGCAGCCAGCCGGAGAATTTCTCGCGTCCCGGGAACCGTCTGAACCTGGAAAACGATGAAATACCTGGCCATCCTATTATTCTGATCAGACGTTCCTAGCGCTACGGTTCTAGGGCGATTCAATTGTGGACGCCGAAATACGGAGTACCAGCAGCAATGGGCTGCTATACATGATCCGGTTCCGTACAATAGGAGTCTGGGATATAGTCGACAATGGAACCTTCAAAGACTTGGTGGCGGTCGCTGTAACAGTGTCTGTTACGGCCTCGCTCACAAAAGGCTCAATAACAGGGTCCATGCAGCGACCCTGAGGTTGTTGTATGACGGATACAGAAGCCAATACGACCGCACTTGCGGGCGACGCTGCCGAAAAGGGCCTTCGCCTAATCAGCTACCAGTACCGGCCAGCTGGGAATAGGGACAGGTTCACACACACTACGGCCCATCTTGCCTGCCGTATCATCATGCAGATCGCCCGAAGGTACCCCGCCGCCCCATTGCCAGCACCGAAGACGAGATGCACTAGTTCTAACGGAGGCGCCAATGTCAGTTGCGAAATCACTAGGTATCCTTCCTGACGATACGGGACTCGGGAGCCCTCAAGAGCGCTAGTTATTACCTACCAATACTGTGATTGGAGAATTATAGTCCTCTAAGTATTCGTACTTACCCACTGGCAGGTGTGCCAACTCCGGAATACATGGGGTGAGCCTCATTTAGGTTTGTAGTGACATCCTTGTCGTCTTGGTTGGCTGAGAAGATGGGACGAATTTAAAATTGAGGGACAGGGGACCGCGTAGGGGAGCCTGGGGAGGTTGGTACCGAATGGCCCCGTGTCGCTACAGCCCACAGGGAGGTTTGGGCCGATCTTCATGCTTGCTGTCCTGCAGCAGAATCCTCAGACCCGGGCCCCTATATCTGATCTCACCCTGGTGATAATACCCGGGACTGTCTGCGGGAGGCGGTCAACTGACTTCTCATGGAACGCACGTTACATGATGGCTCACGGCCGAGATGGGTGAGCTACAGTGTACTCTGAAAGCTTCAAGGCTGTGTCTTTCAGCTTACGGGCAGGTGGCTGCAGTGTGATACTTCCTGAAGCTCCCAAGGACACGATATCCCTGATGTCAAGCTATTGCTTCGAGCTTGCGGGCTCAGAGGTCGAGGCGTGCATTCGGAACGGGCCCCACGTCGTCATGGGTGCTCGGGGAGACCGTTAATTGCCTGCACTAAGGCCTATCCACGACGAACTCTCCGAAAACTTCAGATTGATGGGCTCGTGGGGTTCGGACCAAAAGCGCGCTTATCAGACGCCAAAGTACCTCATCAGCGTCATTCGAGGTTGCATTGAAAGCGGTTGCGCCGAAATCCCAGGACTGCGGCCTGCCACGAACACCCGCATCGACAAAGTTTGCTACGGATAGGTCGCCTTTTTGAGACAAGCAAAATGATAAGCCCTGCACAGACCGAGCGAGAACCGAGCGAGAGACGAGGAAGATCCATTTCGTCAACTACGATGGGCAAAGCCCAACACGATGCTGGGGTCCGGAGAGGAACATGACGCACATCCGACTTCACCAGCGTCTAGACTGGGCCAGGAAGCCTTTGCTTCGCAGACCACTCTTTTTCCTTTCATGGTCGTACACTATCCATACCCGGCCACGAACAGCTCGTCATACTTGTAGTTCCTACCTGTACGGGCCAGCATGACCATGGCTCGAATGGTACTGGCAACTTGCAAGAATTCTCCCTCTCAAACTCTAGGCTGTTCGGTCCGTGATTATCATCCCGCGCGCGCATTGGCGGTGGGGATGTTACGAATGCTTGCGACGGCTCCACCGGCCTGACATGCGCATCTGAATTCTGATGAGCTGGCTACTGCGTACAATTGTGGCCGGCCAAGGGACCAGCGGGAAGGAAAATATCGAGTCCTGACAGACAGACATCAGACGAACCTTTGAACCCTTGTCTGACGCCGCAGATTCACCCGAGCCGCGTTGGATGTGCTTGCAGACGTTACTTACTCGGTGCCCCCCGGCTCTTAGAGTACCTATACAAGTGGCAAGAGTGCCCGCCCGCTGCAAGGGAAGCTCTCGAGTTCTCTCTGCACTTGGGCCTGTAGCTGTACTCTCGTCACGGAGTATGTACGTAGTAGATAATTCTAACCCGGCTGGTTGGCAGTGGCGCCCATGCTCCCATGCTTACCCCTCTTCAGGTTCATCCCATTCCCTGGCAGAACAAAATGACGCGACCCATTCGGTCGAGCGATCCCCTCATGATCGTTCGCAAGGTTGCCACATCGGACCAAAATGGGGTAGTGGGCGGATTGCCAAAGGATCTTGCGCTGCCACGGATATACGAAGAATCGTGGGTCTCGCGGCTGCACGGCAGTCGGAAACCCAGCTGCCAACATCTTGAAGCACCATCTGTCGCGAAGACGATTTCCCATACCGGGCGGTCAATGCGACGTAGACAAGCTATCGAGACCAAATCACCACGCAAGACGTATTCACAGTAGTTTCTCTGAGACGAATGGACTGTCGAGGGCGTCCGGAACGACCCTAATCATTTCCTTTCATCCTCGCAATTGCAGTGGTTTCGGGTCGGTCTGCACTGAATTACGCCTTAGTTTGCCAGGGTCTTGGTTAACGGAGATGCTGAGTGGAAGCCGGCTGGGCTCCGTGTTGATCTCGCTGGCAAACCCTGTCGGCGAACCGCATCGGACAAGATCTCAACTGAGCAATGATTTTGGCGATTCGAGGCATTTTGGCAACGTGGCCACGGTGGCTAGATACATCAGGTCACATTCATCCAGGTATTGCTTGATACCCAACCGTGCCAACCAACGGCCTCTCCCTCGAACCCACCCCAGGACCGATAAGTTGGGAGGCAATCACCGTACGGCCTCGGGGCACCGATGCCCGGCTTCGACGTCATCGCATCGGTCCCTGCCGACGAGGCTGAAGGACCACACGATAGTCGGACAAACGGACCGTGACTTATTTCCAAATAATTTGGGGATTCTATGCCCAAAGGCGATATTGGAGCTAGACAAAGAAGCGTAGACGGGGGAAAAGGTTCGATACCAAGAAGCGACTTGTTATGTTCCTGCTTCCACATGGCTCCGGTACTTTGGGATAATCGCTCCGAGATCTGCCGCCGCCTTTCTCATTAGTGTCTGAGCAGACGCGCAATGGCAGATGGCAGCGGACCTAGAGCCAAAGAATGGCATTACCTTGACCAGTAGAGTTGGGCTAGCCAGCTCGACTGGTCGTCAAGATTGCACACTTCAGCCACAGCGACAAACTTCCTACTAGTCCGAACGGGTGGCGGAGGCGATCGCAGAACTATTGAGCCGCCCGGCTGGTATAAAAAATAAAATAAAATAAAAAAACCCCCGGGTGCTCGAGCTGGTCTTGATGCCTCGTCATTAGAAAAGTCCCGAGAGAGAGAGAGAGAGAACCGCCTTGATGATGGAGGTTCTAGCGCGCGATCTGAGCTAGATCGCTCATTTCCCGGATTCCGTAGTCTTCGGAGAATAGGGAGCCGTGGAGGGGGGAGAATATTTTGTGATGAAAAGTCCCGACTGCAACGGCGCGAGGCTGCTCCCGGCCGTCACCCGGACCCGTTGATTATCTTCAATAGTTCCGGACCTAGCGATGCGAACCCAGCTCGCGTGCACGACTGGCGTCTGCTGGTACGGGCCTCATGGCTTGAAGCGTAATGCACATCACATACTCAATGCGCACTCTTCGAAGTCTGCGATGACGGCTGAGCTTATTCATGCCTGTCATTGACCTAGTCAAACGCAATACTCTGTTTAGCAGCTTTGGCATGCTCAAGAGTCCATGCTAATACGAGCCTCCTTTTTTCCCCGCTAGCAACCATCATGCAGATTTCGGTCAAAAATGGCAGGATGATAGTCTCGAAGCATGAAAATATCGAGATGGAAACCTGCTCAGCCTGCTTCTCTCCGAGTACTCGTCCTCACGCCCCTCTCTACTGGGGAAGCCACTTTCCCGGAGACTTTGTCCTCCATGTCCATCTTTCTCCCTCGCGCCTCTCCACTCGGCTCACACTATTCTCAAGCCACCTCCGCGACGGCGTGGGTAGCATCACAATACAACGGGCAGGATGCCACCCATGGGAAAGGAACGGAACATGGCGGGCGAAGGGGGGGAAACAACCCCCAAGGAGAAAAGTAGAAAATCTCCGTAGCACATTGCCCCCCAGAGTCCCCCCTCCCCCTTTTTCTTTCCTTTTTTCTCTTTCTCCGTGTAACAGAGAAGGATAACACAAGCCTGTGGAATAAGGAGATTTCGCTAATCGACTCCCAGTAGATTCTCCGTTATGCCGTGGCACACGAGCGGAGGGGAAGAATCAGACGGTGTAGAATGGAGGGGGGGCGTGTGTACGCCATACAAGTTGTCGTTGTGTACGGAGTACCCCCAGTCCTTTAGTTGACGGCGTAACGAACGGGCGCTATCACGAATACCGGCCAGCCCATGCCGGCGAGTTTTACTGTGCTCTACGCTCTACGTTAGCCTTTTGTTCATGGCAGCTGGACTTGTCTCCGTCGGGGCTTACACGGAATCAGGCACCGGTGACTATCGTGCTTCGCCGTTCCTTGCCACTAGGTCGTTGGATGGGCGTGGTGTCTGTTCCAAGGAGGCCTCATTCGTGATGCAGAATAATGTATCGGCGTGGCCACGTCAAGGTGAAGAAAATGAAAGGTACTGGCGATTATGTTTCGTCTGTCATTGTACTGATCAGTGGCCGCCGGCCTAAGCTCCTTCTGCCTTATTGCCCAAAAGCCTCCTCCGATTGATATGCCTTCCAGCACTTTTTCACATTACCCTCATTACTACTCGCTAAGATACTTCTTCAGTGAAACAAAATTCTTGGCCGCACTTCTTCTTGCGACTGAGCGGCATCGGAAGCGGGGAGGTGTGTGGGAGAGATCGAGTGATGACTACTTTTACAAAGAACCCAGGGGACGGGAGAATGTTTTGTGCCTCCATTGGATGATTATCTCTCTTCTCCTTACCATTGGCTTTGCCAAAGTCACCGACCGAAAGTATATCTCAAAGTTCCCAACATCTGCGGGTGAGCCGCGTCCTCTATCCGCGGTCGGTAGAAGAGACGGGGGAGACGTAAGCCCCTCCTCCTCTTTGCTCACGATCCGGGAACGAACCCACAGGTAGACGCGGGGGGGAGGAGGGCGGTATGCAATCCATTTCTGTCCGTTGATAAACGTATATTTTTGACCCTGAGAGGAATCGTGAAATAAAATAAAAGGGAAGCTCATCCCTTTTGAGATTGTAGACACCCACGAATATGACACGCCCAAGTAGACCGGTCAATGTCACATAGTTTCCTGTTCTGAAAGGCTCGAGAAAACGCCCACCAGAGTTAAAGAATATCTCGATGTTGCAAGCTCAAACAAATCTATATTCTCATTCAGCACATCCGAGGCCTTTCTCCTTCAGGTCCTCATCGTAGGTGAACGTCGTTAAGAAAAAGGAAAAAATACATTTCCCGAACCCCACGTCATCACGATTTCCCACATCTCGTCAGATATTATCAAGAATGTGAAAGTCGAGTTCAAACTCGCTTGTTCCCAGCCTCATTTGGGAAGAAATAACCATGCTCTCTCCCCCTTCTCATCCAAATCTGGAAAGGCCATGAAAAATGGGCAAAACATTACACGGCATAGCGAGGCACTATATCTGGAACAGGACCCAAGGTGGTGTCGTCGATGCTGCAGGCTCTGGAGAGAGAGAAGGAAAGTTCATCTTTGCACGAAGAACATGTCCCTACTCCGTAGAACAGGGAGACCAGCACAAAGCAGCCTAGTAAATCATCGCAAAACACACAACAAGGCACCCTGTCACTGAGCAGCGTGGAAGCAACACTTGCATACGATTTCGCGGCGCTAGTCAACTACAACGTGACGCGCGGTTAATGGTACTCGAGTCTCTAAAAGCGAATGCCATTGTAGAACCTATGAACTGATCCAAGAAGAAACATGTACACGTAGCAGTACCCTTTTGCAACACTCATTATGAACAAAGACTTTGTTTGACACGTCGCGGCGGGACAAGTTGAATGTCTTGAACGCATCTTCCGCGACGCCTTGAGACACCTATAAAAACGCCGAAACGAAACCGAATGGACATACTACCCAGTGTGTGCAATGACGCTTCCCTTCCCTTTCGTTACATACAGTCTCAGTCGTGGCAGGAGAGGTCGGCTCGGTAGAAAAATGATGGTAGTGGTGATGATGTTGAGTAATACAGAACAAGTGAGTGTTCGCGGCGTGCATAGTCTTCGGGGAGCATCACATACACCCCTACCCCTATTTTACCAATCTACAATCGGCTCTCGATGGGAGGGTAGGGCTCCGCGCCAGGCCACTGGGAATCAGGCCAGACGAGTCGGATGGCCTCCCAGACATGACTGGAGTAGGACAAGAAGGTCAGTCACACGGCACATTTTTGAAGAACGGTTCCAGGACCAGGGGCCATAGCGGCAGGCAAAGGGATCACCGCGTCGGGAGCACGGCGCCAGTGGGAAAAGAGGCAGTTGGTGAGAGGGTGGTACGACTTCAGGAAGCGAGAGAAACACAGAAATGCAAGACACTTTGGGGAGGGGGTGGGAGAAAACATACTTGACGTGGAGGATCTCCAAGCCATCCTTGACCTCCTGGGGGAGATCTTTCACATCCTTGCGATTCTGCGCGGGGAGTAGCACCGTCTTGACACCCGCTCGGAGGGCGCCAATGAGCTTCTCCTTGATGCCTCCGACGGCAGTCACACGGCCGCGCAAGGATATCTCGCCCTGTAGTACAGAATGCTGTGTCAGTGTACCGGTTTTCCGATGGTCACCCACTTCGTCACTCAGGAAAGACATACCGTCATGGCCATTGTAGGAGGTACAGGCTTGCCGGAGAATAGAGAAATGAGAGCAATGGCCTGCGCCATGCCACTGCTGGGACCGTCTTTGGGGATCGAGCCCGAGGGGCAATGAACATGGATGCTCCGCTCCTTCATAATGTTCGCGGCCGGTTCCGACGTCAGACCCAGCTCGTATGCGTGCGCCTTGACCCAGGATAGAGCGACCTCAACACTCTCCTTCAACACGTCTCCCAGCTTACCGGTAAGCTGCAAGCTGCCGTTTCCAGGCATGTCGGCAACCTCAATAAAGAGAATGCTACCGTTGCCGCCCGAACTGTACGCCACCAGCCCGGTGACGATGCCCGGCTTGCTTGTTTTCTCGGCAATTTCCTCCTCAAACTTTTCAATGCCCAAGATTTCTTCGATATCGTCGACTGTGAGTTGTGATTTGTAAGTCCCGAGTTGTCCTCCGTCCTTGGCCTCGGCGAACTCGACAGCCTTGGCGCGACAGACAGAGCCAATCTCGCGCTCCAGGTTACGAACTCCTGATTCACGGGTGTAAGACTCGATGATCTTAGACACAACCTCCTTGTCAAAGTTGACCTGGTCGTCCGAAAGTCCGTTGACTCGGATTTGCTTGGGCACGAGGTGCTGCATGGCAATGTGGCGTTTCTCGAGCGTCGTGTATCCCGGCAGATAGATTGTTTCCATTCTATCAAGGAGAGGGGCTGGGATGGTGTCTAGGCTGTTGGCCGTGGCGATGAACAACACCTTGCTCAAGTCGATGGGCAGACCGACGTAGTGATCCGTGAATGAGTTGTTCTGCTCGGGATCCAAGACCTCGAGCATAGCTGCAGACGGGTCGCCGTGAACATTGGACATGCCCAACTTATCAATCTCATCGAGAAGGAAGACAGGGTTTGCCACGCCGACCTTTCGTAGCCCCTGAACAATCAGGCCAGGCATGGCCGCCACGTACGTCCGGCGGTGACCACGAATCTCAGCTTCGTCTCTGACACCGCCAAGCGAGATTCGGTGGAACTTTCTGCCCAGTGCCATGGCGACAGATCTTGCCAAACTGGTTTTGCCAACACCAGGCGGGCCGGCCAAGAGCATGATAGGCGACCGATCAACCATCCGCTTTGATCGCAGAACCTCGATCTTGGTGTTGGCCAGCTTCGCGCGCTCCTCCAACTCGGCGTTGGCTTCCTCCTTCTTCGCTTTCTCAGCGTCCTCTTCCTTCTCCTTTTCAGGTTCGGCCGGAGGAGCCGCTTCCGCCTCTGCCTGCTTGATCTGCTCCTCAACGTCGTCGTTGATGGACTGCTTGAGCCTCAGCACGGCCAGGTACTCGACCAAACGCTTCTTGACCTTATCAAGGCCGTAGTGGTCCTCATCCAACTGCTTGCGAGCTCTCGCGAGTGTGTCGGGTCCCAGTCTATCGTCCGTGGTAGCGGTCCAGGGAATCTCGGAGAGCACATCCAGCCAAGTGCGAGTGACCTGGTATTCTTGGTTACCGGGCATCATCTTCTTTAGTCTCCTCAACTCCCTTTGCGCCATCTTCGCGGGTTCAGGCGGGAGCTGTGCCTTGTCCAGCTTCTTCTTGAGCTCTTCCAGCTCGTTGGGCTCCTGGTCGTCGTCTTGGTTGGGGCCCATGACGCCGTTGGGGCCGGGAGGAAACATGGTGTTGGGTGGCAGCGGAGCGCCGTTGGGGCCGACACGGCGTGATGTCTTATCGTTGATCTTGTCGAGGAACTGCACGGGCACACTGGTGAAGGTGGTGATTTTGAAGTTGTTCTTGATCCCGCTGACCTGTCGGTCTAGAAGCTCAATGACCTTGGCAAGGCGAACCTTGACGTCGAGGGCCGCGAGGACCTCGAGTTTCTCCTCGTATGAAGCCTCAACAATGTTGGCCATGAAGTCTGCCAGTTGGCCAGCGTCTTTGAGTTCCTTCTTGTTGATGAACATTTCGAGTCTCCTCGTCAGCAGGGGAGACAGACCGCCGGGACTGTCTGGGCTTCTGGGAAGGAGTGCGGATATGCGAAGGATCGTTACGAGTTCTCGAGATCGAAGTTTAAGGAGGGAAAAGAGTTCTTGCATCTGGGCATCCGTCGTGACTGCGCGATTCGTTAGCGATCGCCTGCGGTTTGTTACGAGTCGGGCAGACAGAGGAGGCAGACGAACCTTCATCGTGGAAGTACTTAACCTTGGCCTCAAAGTGCGGCCTCTCTTGCGTGACCTTCTCGACCCGAACTCTTGCGACGCCCTCCACACGCAGGGCGAACTCGGCGGTCCCCCTTCCCTCGATGCCTGTGATACGGGCGGCTACGCCATAGTTGTAGAGATCGGACTTGCGAGCGGTGCCGGGGTCAACCTCTTTGATGAGGGACTCATCCATCTGGTCGGCATCCTGGATGAGGAGCTGGCCATTGGGGCCGACGAAGGGGGAAGAGACGGGGACGCAGGCGATGGGGACGGAGTCGATGCGCTCGTTCGGGGCCGCAGAGGCGGCGCGGGTGTATACGTTGGCGAGGAGGGCGGGGATATCGGGACGGGCGGCGGTGACGGGGATGCGCTGTGCGACGCCCGGCAGGAGGATAGTGCCGCGGGCGAGGGGGATGACGGGAAGGGTTTTCGTTTGAGATCGCGCCATGTGGGAGTCGGTTTCTGGTGATGTCGTGTGATGTGCGAGTTGACTGTTGATTTACGTGCACCTTGCCTAGCGACGGTGACGATAGCAATGGGGAGGGTCTATCGGACAGCGAGATGGGTGCTCTAAATGACAAGTTTCGAGGTATGGGAATACGGTGGAAGTTGAAAGAAAATGCTACTTCAATGGCGTGGCTCCGATGGGTGGGATGTTGTCACAATGAAGATGAAAGACTGGAAGGCAAAGGGGAATTTGGGTTTAGAGGTGCTGGGATGGTTGATGTCAGAAGCAACGCCGGCGCCAACGTTGGACGTTCGCCCACCCCCAAAGTCCTGAGAAAGAGGAGGAGGAGCTCCCCTGGTCGCGGTACTCCAGGCGTCGGGCCACATCCTCCAGGCGGCCCAGCTCCAGTGATCCAGTCGTTGTTGAAGCCGTTGTGGGGGCCCTGTTAGTGCGGGACCCTCCGCAATCGCCGTCAGCCGAGGCTAATCGGAGCAGTGACAACCGCCACACCGGTCACCCAACGCGGAGAGAATCTCATGGAATCTCACTTGGACTGAGGTGCTCTGACACTCGGAATTCATGTGATTCATATTATTACTGTGCAATGGATAGGAGACACAGATTTTCGGGTTCGGAGAGTCACTGCAGTGGTCGCAGTGTCTACTGATACATTTGAAAAGTTGCTGGTAGAGACATGTGTTGGGCCGGGAAGATTATTTAGCAGACATCATGACATGTTGATATCTACGAATCAAGGATCTACAATCAGTATACTTGCGACTCACTCATGTCAATGCATCCAATCTCACAGAACCTCATCACTACTTTAGCTCCTAGTACTCAATATTCCTTGATCACTCACTAATGTATCGGTAAAAAGAGGCACTCACCGTCACCGTATAAACCTATCTATCTCGACTGACGACCACAGCTCATGTCAGTCGGCTCCCGATAACCGGGGCCATTGAGCACAGATCACTAAGGTACGTCAAATCTATTGCTTATGTCATCTTCGACTTCAGAGCCCCCCACCCTCAGCTTCATCCAGTCATGGTCCCGACGCGGGGCACCAACATTCCACAGCGGGCAGCGGGTGGCACTTTGCACGTCGTGCACATCAATTAAACCCCCAGTCGCGTCGCCAGGCAAAAAGACGCGTTCCCGTTCAAAACCACCCAAACTACCTCACCACCACCACCATCATCACATCCCACCACAACCACCATCCCGTCGTTCTCTAACCCCCAAGAACACCACCCGCCGTCGACCTCACGCATATTCACGACAACCCACAGATCCCCCCTCAGAGATACCACAGACACAATGAGTACGTCAACCCCATTTCCCCCTTCACCTTTACCTCTAAAGCTCCTCAAACTAATCACTTACCCAAAACCACACAGCTTCATACGGCGGCTTCACAAAAACCTCGTACGGCGCAGGCGGCGGTGACGACGCAGGCGGCTTTGTCTACGGCGGCTCCCAAGGTGGCGCAGGTGGCTCCCAAGGCGCCGGCGGCGGAAAAGCCTACAGCGAAGAATCCCTCCGCCCCGTCACAATCAAGCAGGTCATTGACGCCGAAGAGGCCTACCCGGGCGCCGACTTCAAAATCGACGGCGCCACCGTCACCCAGGTCACCTTCGTCGCCCAGATCCGCCAAATCTCGCCTCAGCCCACAAACATCACCCTCAAGCTCGACGACGGCACGGGGCTCATTGAAGTGAAAAAATGGGTCGACACGGATAAAAAGGACGACGCCGACGAGAAGCTCGAGCTCGAGGGCCACGTCCGCGTCTGGGGCCGCCTGAAGTCGTTCAACGGCAAACGCCACGTCGGCGCGCACTTTATCCGCCCCGTCACCGACTTCAACGAGGTCAACTACCACCTCCTCGAGGCCACCTACGTCCACCTCTACTTCACAAAGGGGCCCCTCAACGCCGACGGCAGCGGTCCCGCGGCGAACGGCGGTGCAGGCGGAGGAGGCGAGGACGGCATGTTCGTCGACGGTGGGGATGGGTACGGCGCCGGTGGTGGTGCAGCGGCGGGCGGCGGCAACCCCGCGCAGGCTTCCAAGCTCAGGGGCGTCTCGGCGAACGCACAAAAGATGTTCAACTTTATCAACAATGCCCCCGGCGGCAACGAGGGCGTGCACCTGAACCAGATTTCGAGCGGTGCGGGCTTGGCCATGCGGGCCACGATAGATGCGGCGGACGAGCTGCTCTCCCAGGGTCTGATTTACACCACCATTGACGACGAGACTTGGGCTATCCTCGACTACTAGATGTGGAAGCCAAGAAGTGTGCTGAGGCAAGAATGGATGTGGATTGAAAAAGGCATCAGGGAAATGTGAGAATTGCCGAGCAGGGAGGATAAGTCCCGTGGACAGAGGGAAAAGCTCACAAGAGTGGTTTTACCGGGAGTGTTGAGTCACACATGTTCTCAGCAACCTCGTTGGTACGCTGTCACGATTGAGGCCTTAAACAGGGGAGTGGGACCAGCGGAAGAACCGCAAACCATTGATATGATTGAAATGAGTGAATCGGTCAGTATTCTAATGAATGGCTAGAGCTAGTCGGTAGATACAAGCAAACTAAAAGGACGAAATCCAAAAACATTGGTAAAAATCGACAAAGACGCTATTCCATCACTGCTGCAGTGGCGACAGTGAGCTTCGCACGCATAAGCGCCGGTGTTGAACCAGACGCGCCCATTCAGGTCAATGTTGAAAAATCGAGCTGTGGTCAGCATGAGACACAGGTGGCAAGCATTGCCCACAAGGACCGTCGCCATGAATAAAGGGATCGTCAACACAAAAAGAGGCAAGCACCACTACACCGCCTCCGGATACGAAATAAAAAAGCACAACACATACATCAAATCACCAATTTCCAAGTCGAAAGGAAGGATGGAGGATGCTCACAACTTCGACACCACCCGCCGAATCAGACCCGAACTGTCTCCTTCATCACGGCATTGATTTGCAACTTGACGTTGCTCGAGACCACAGTCGAGTACGTCTGACCTCCCCCAGTCTTGTGCGCGCATGGTTCGCGAACCATGATGAAGAGGCTGACTGGTGTGTCTCCACGTGTCATCCGGATCTCGCGCTTGAACTCGAAGCCAAATTTGAGATAGTACTCGTTGTTGGACAGAGAGCTGGACTCGAGGTAGACGGCACGGTTCTCCGCATCGGCCTGTTTCGAGAGTCAGTTAGGGCTCATCCATGATATAATGCTGCTCCTCTGCTGAATCTTGTTTTCCAGACGCGATAGGTCTGAAGAGAACACATGTGGCGATCATCAACGTACCCTCTCAATCATGTCGCTGAGCAGCTTTCTCGCATACCCCTTGCCCCGGGCGTTGGGCTTGGTCCCTAGGTAGACCAGGTAGTAGCAATCATTGTCCCGCTCGCCCATAACCTCCAGCTTGGTGTCATGCAGCAGAGGCAGCAGCTCGTCGTAGTATCGACGTCTAGCTTCCACCGATAGCTGGAAATATAGCCGCCACAACCCACTGCGGAGGATGGTCAACCATCCGTCAGTGTCCTTTCCAGGAGGCATCCTACCATGATCCGTCTGATGTTAGTCCAATATTGCCTTTCAACAGGGAATGTCTCGCGAGCGGGAGATTGTCATGAGATGCCATGCATCAACGGGCCAAGCAAGAAGGGTTTGAGGCACAAGACTCACCACAGCGCAACGGCATCGTAATCCGCGCCAATGGTGGTGACAATGCCATTGAGAGAGTGAGCGGCTGCAATGTAGGTCATGATGTCCACGTGCAGCTTCCACTTTGACTCAACCGATAGGTTCGCCATGTCGTCGGCGTCAAGGAGATACTGGCTAAGATCATCAGCAGCAAAGGCGTGGGCCAGCGAGAGGCCGGCCTCCTTGCACTCCGACATGCCAATGACACGCACGGTATCCTCCCATTTCGGGGGCACGAGAGAACGTTTGAGCTCGACAAGGGTGACGCTTTTGCTTACGTGCTCCATGACGGGCTTCAATTTTCGACAGGAGGAGAACCTGTCTTATTCACGAATCTGTTTGGTTTTCTTGTCAGCGCTATTACAGCCCTCTCTATCTCTCTCTGGCGGTGGATCGTCAGTAGTGAGCTTGAGCCCGACGTACTTAAATTCTGTATACTATCACCCGTATGGTCTCTCGAGAGTTGTGTTCTCGAGACGGGCATAAACCTGGATGGATGGCGAAGGCAATTGAGGCTTGTACGAAGGTCAACCGACATCAATAATGATTTTGACGGGTTACGTCCTTTGGCTAGGTAGACTGGTTGTTGAAGTTCGATATTTGAGGGATGGGGTCGTCAGCAAGACGCGGGAGACAGCAGTGTCTTCACGATATGCGATATGCGATGAACGGGCAAAAATATTTGGTGGGCGGATGTTGTCAGGCAGATTGTCAAATGACGTTGATTGAAGGAGTATCGTGTTGCGAGTTTGAGAGCATGTGAATGGATGTTGGTATTGAATGTTGGTCGAGACCAGTGAGTAGCAGTCTAGTAACAAAGCACAGCTCGCGGCTGTGATCTTGTCCAGAGATCTGCCCCCCCTATTCTTGGGGCCTTCGAGATGAGGATCTCTCGATGCAGAAAGGACTTTGATCCTTATCCTTGTCTTGGTAGGAAGTCAAACAGTGTTTGGTGGTGAGAGCCTATCCAAAGCGTGTTACGATAAGATGAAGAGAGGAGAGGAGCGGAAGGGGGACCAGGCGAGGAGCGGAGAGGAGCTGGGGGTTATGTAGATAGGGGAGTGTCACTAGACACAATAGAGGAGGTAGGTAGGTAGCAGTCTGAGAGATAGTGAGTGCGAGGGAGAGTGAGAGTGAGACCATGAACTGGGATGATGGGGGAGTGGAGGCTGTGGAGAGAGTCAAGGAACTCCTGCGCGGGATGGTCTGCAGATAGCTGAGAAACCTTGAGACTGTAGCAATTGTGAGATAAAGGACGTTGAGGATAGGCACGGAAAGATAGGCACAGGGCATTGGATCAACGCGCGCCTGTGAGACTGCGGTGGCGGTAGTTGAGTGAGTCTCTACAATGTTTGTTGATTCTGACAAGGGCGAGGCACTGAACACGACGAGAACGGCGGATCGACCATCAACGATGCCCGCACAGCAAGGAGCAGAGGGGAAAGCTAGGCGTGCCATGCTGCTTGCACCGACAGTATGCGGGCAAGTTACCTTTGATACCCGGCTTGGTTTGCCTCAACACTAGCCAGAACCATGCTGATGGGATTCAAACTATCGAGATATGCCGTAATAGTGGGTGGCACGAGGACGGCGGCGTAAACGTTGATGAGGGGGGGAGGCGGGCTGGGGTGACCCGGGCTGCAGCTTTCAAGCAACAGACCAGGCCGTTGACCGTGGAGATTTGGGCATGTGTTCGTGTACCGCATCAGGACTGGTGGTGGCCATCCCGACCTGGTGTGTACGGGTATGCAGGTCTAGCCAACGCCGCTCGCCTCCACCTAGAGAGGATGATCTTGTAGAAGCGGCCTGATTCATAACAGCGTGGTTGAATGGTTGAGGAGTATCGGCGGATGCCGCAGAGCGAAGCATCCTCACTGAAGCATGCCTTGGTGACGGGAGAAGGAGATGGAGGAAGACAGCCGGTGTGCGGGGAAAGGCAGGCTGGCGAAACCCTGTCGTTGGGTCAGGTATCCTAGAGATCGTCAGTTGAGTGTGCTGTGGCCTGTATCTTTGGATCAACCGTCACATAACTCTCGAACTTGACCAATCGCAGCGGCTGTACATGCCAATAACGGCATAGTACGTTGTGGCACTTCATGCGGCCAATGCGTCCTACTGATCCCTATCAGCTCCGTCAGGGTCCACGGCGCCCCCGGGTTCGGTGTCCGAATGCACCGCACACAGTGGCGGGTTCCGTGTACCGCGGCCGCACAGCTTGGGCTTCAGCCCCGGAAATGGGAATCATTGAGGGGGTGGGAATCAGCTCACATTCCCAGGCTTGGCCCAACAAACACCTGCGTGGGATGAGTTGCAGTGGGTGTCAGGCGGAGAGTCTTGGCGTCTCGGAGGCTCTGCTGGTTCGCGTTGTGTGAGTAGGTAAAGGCGAGGAATGTTGCCGAGATAAGAGATGCAGGTGCAGTGACGAATAATGCGATAAGCCAGCTGGACTACCGCGCCCTCCTTCGCACGTGGGGTGCATATGCAGTGCTCTGCCAAGTATGAGGAGTGATGTGAGCATCGTTGAACCGTTGCTTCGTTGGTTGGGCATTGCTGCTTCGTATTACTTGGCGCCCATCGTTGGTAGATCGCTTGTGTCTCTTGCTCTCGGGAATCTCGTGCTGCCAGACTGGCCTCCGTTTGTGCCGTCTGTGGCCTTCGAATGGTAGGTAACTGGTATTCTTCGAGCTCTGCTCCAAGTTAGCTGTGAGGAACGGAGTTGAGAGCGGAATGGCATGTTTACGTGCCAAATTCGAGAAGAGCTTCTGGGAATGAAGCCAGCCCCTTCTAGCGCCCTTCTAGGCTGCTCTTGAGAGTATTCAACATTATTAGAGGAGAAGCCTGACGGAACCGAGTTCTTTGATCTTCAGGTCGTTATTGATATGTGTTTGGTGATATGGGATGGAATGGAACCTCCAGTCCGAAACGACGGGTCGATGTACCCATATTACATCATCGTGCTTGCCCAGCCAGGCATCGAGGCAGGATGCAAGAGAAAGAAGGTGCGAGTAATAATTTGGGCAAGTCCGAAGACACACACAGGCCATATGTCTCGCTCGGGACGTACCGGTACCTACCTTACCTTACCTTGCTTCCAGGTTGAGTACACAGGTTTCTTGTGTTGAGAAACAACTCCCAAAAAACAGCGTAATGAATTCAGAAAACAGCTATATAATACTCGTCCAGTGATATGTGCATCCTTTTCCGTCAAATTTGCTTCGAGAAAAAGGCAACGAAGCAGCGAGAAAGTTTCTATCTACGTCTGTTACGGGCAGTTGTACGGAAAATTAAGCCTCATTCCCCCCAGAGATGAGCAGTGTTGGTCTAAGAAGCCACTGTTTATGAAGTATTGTAGAATTTGAAGCTTGGAAACGTTTGTCGTCTTATGCTAAATATTCATCTCATTGTTGGCAAGTACATTGAGATTGCCAACACTACTATTAATCTTCTTCATTTATTTGAATAACCTCTTGAAACCATCTCATCTCAATCTCTCTTAGTCTCATGTTAAAGTAATCATGAACACATGTCGACATTCAATGTGTACTTCTTCTCCCAACGCCCTCGACTCAATATTTTATTCCCCAGTCGAGCGGCCGTGACGACCGTAATCACCGTGTCTGAAGACGGAGCCCCTACAGCAAGCTACACGCCCAACATGTGCATTTGAGACCACCGCCGGACGGTATGGCTATATGGTAAGTATCCTTCAGACTACCAGCCTCTGGCTCAATAGTCAAGAGATAGCTTTCTCCGCTATCCAAGACATCCTTATGGTATATCAGGTGGTCTCATATTGAAAAGAAGGCCACCTCTAGGATCCAGGCACTTGTATGCCAGGCCCTCTTAACCACAGAGACTCCGTGTTGCTCCTCACAAGTCCTCCTGCCAACATCATCTTTCACTCGGACACATTTTCTATTGGAACAAGTTTTTCAATTCAACGTGGCCAGCAGCCAACGCCCCAAGTCGTATTCATGTGATAAAAAAGGGGGGATATCTAGGATTACGAAAATTTGGAAATAAAAAAAAGGGAGGAAACACTTCAACAGTATCTGTTTTTTGGCGCCACATGCAAGAGAGAGAGAGAGAGAAAGAAAGAGAGGAAGAGAGAGAAGAAAGACTGCAACAAGAGACAAAACTCCGCGTCTAATGCTTTCTCACGACCGACCATTGATTGGGCCCTCCCACGCTGCCGGATCTCCTTGTCATCAGAAAATCATTCATCCGTTTTCTCTCTCACATGCGACGAATCTCCTGCTCGTTGGTGTACTTCTCCAGCCCAGAGTCGAGGCTCTCCCACCACTGGAACAGCATCGAGTTACAAATGAGCTTGAACCAGGGAGTGAACTTGAGCTGGGGGTCCTCAAACAGCTTCTTAAGCTCGTCGGCGCTGACGTATTGCGTCGCGCGGACCTCGTTCTCGTTGGGCTTGAGGTCGACCTTGGCCTTGATGAAGAGGATGTAGTCGACTGTTTGTCAAATTAGTAAAGACAATACATCTCTTCCGTATCCAAACTCCCGAGGAAGAAGGAATAGTACAAGGAGAAGAAGGGGGCAAAAACATACTCTCGTGCTCTCCCCACTTGCCATCGCTGGGCGCCTTGTAATGAATTCTCGTCAAAAAGTGGAAATCGTCAAAGGGCACCTGCTTCGGGTCGATGCCGAGCTCGTGCTCCAGCTTCCTCTGCGCGGCGCGCTTGACGCCCGCGACAGAGTCCTCGAGGTTCGCGCCCGTCTCGCCGGGGATGCCCAGCGGGTGGGAGCAGCACGTGTTGGTCCACATGTCGGGGAAGGTAATCTTCTCCGTGGCGCGCTGCTGGAGGAGCAGGCGGTTGGTTTCCGGGTCGAAGAGGAAGACGGAGAAGGCGCGGTGGAGGAGGCCCTTGTCGATGTTGGTCATGAGATGGCCTGTTGTTTGAAGACTTCTGTGTCAGTCAAATTCGGCGCTGGCTTTCTTGGACCCGTTCTTGCGCGCTCTCCTTCTGTCCTTGTCATAAGGTGGCAGCGCTTTGCTAGTCACCGCAACAAGCAACTCGTGCAAGAGGACTTGTCACAAAGACGGCCCAGAAGGGGAGGGAAAATTACTCACAGGCCTTCTTGCTAGCGTTTCCAATAGGCTTGTCATTCTCGTCCAACACAATGCACACCTCATCCATGAGCCGAATCTGCTCGGCATCGTGACCGGAGAGGGCCTCGGTGCTCGTGTCGATGTCGGGGAAGAGGCGCAGGATTGACTCGGCCGTGATGCCCTCGTTGGCCGTCGTCGTCGTCGTCGTCGTAGTGATGGTAGACATATTTGCTATTCGTGTTTGCTGCGGTAAGCAAAGTTTTGTTGTATGCTCCGTCTGATGTCGCGTGTTGTGTCAGCTTTCCAATTTCGAAACTTTTTTTCTGTAGAGCTAGCTATAGCTACAGAGATAGCTTTCGCGCGTGCGCACAAAGGGGCGAGGAAGGGGGGTTTATTACTCTTCTTATAAAGTTGCGCAAAAACCGATGGCCAAGTATGCGAGAGCAAAAGAGTATGTTTGTTCGGAACTTCCCCCGTCCGAAGTTGCGAATGTGCGAGAGAGTGGGAGAGAAAGTGAGAGGTTGCGCAAGGACGAGAAATTGGTACCAATGTAGCGATTTGCAGAAAAGGAGGAGTCTCCCTCCCCTTCCCCTTCCTCCAATCCTCCGTGCCTCCTAAGCGGGAAACTGTTCGAAATTGTCCAGTGCCCCTCACACCCCTGCACCCGCCATTCGTTCCCCCGATGGCAGAGCGAGCGGCGGGCCACCTAAAATCAGTTCCAATTCACACTTACAGAGCCGACTATTGATGTTTGTCACTGGTTTTGCTGTGGTCCCAATTTGCCAATCTCCCGTATCCCTGTCTCGTTGGCTTAGCTCATCTTTTGGAGGTGTGGTTCTCAGCGCTGCCCAGGCCACAAGACGGTCCTTGAGTCGGAGAGAGCTTCCGCACTGGCACCACAACTCAAAAGTTTCACTTGGAGTCTGGGAAACTTTCAAGGAGAGAGACGGGCTTCTCATTCCATCTTTGAGGGCTCCTTGAAGTGGAAGGATTTCTCAGCCTCATCGCCTAGAGGAGGATCACTCAGGTACATCTCCGCTCTAATTGGATCTGATGCGAAATCGTGACTGTTGGGCAGGACTCGTGAGGAAGTTCTCAACCGACACTTTTTCCAAGCTTCTTCTCTGCCTTGCCCTAAATGGTTCTGACGGGTCGCGAACCATCACGGACGTCCGTCAGCATCTGAGCGGACATTTCCCACAGACGTCACAGGATTACACGCCATGCTTCCGGAAGGTATGGAACGGATGCGCCAGCTTACCTGAGTTGGTCTCATCGAGCGAGAGCAACGCAGACACTTTGACATGGCATCGCAACGGTCGAGCCCGCATTCGTATCATCTTTGCATCATTCTTCTCTTCTTCTCCCGCTCCCGTCAATTACTTCCAAAGTTATGCTGTGCTTTGCGATGCTCGCTCGCTTGCTAGCTAATCATGACCAAGCCAGAAATTCGAGGCCCACCAGATGCGAATCAGGATATATCCGGACAAATAGTTTCCTTCTGTCATTAAATGACCAATTTGTAGCCAAACAATTATCATGACCCCGCTGACCAATTCTGGGGGATAAGTAAAAAGTAGTGAACGAACCCTGGGCCAAGGCCGTTTCACTCGGCCTGGTTTCTCGACTCCGCCTCTTTGGCCGCCTTGTGCCAGTCCGTGAAGTATACGAACGAATACTCGATAATAGCGACCCTATAATAGGACACGTGAGTCAGCCAAGTTCTTCTCATGCACACTTTGTTCGTTTCTCATCCCATGTTCGGAGAAACAACAAGTCGGAGGGAAGAGATGGAGTAGAAAGCCAGACAGGAGGCGGGGACACTTACAAGGCAAGTCCAATCGTGACGCCCAGCCACAACCCCTTGAGCTTCCAATCAAGACCAAACGCGGTCCCAAAGGAGATTGGCATCGCAATGAGGTAGTACACCGTCAAGTTCGCATAGCCGCCAATGGAAGGACGGCCAATGCCACGCAGCAAACCGTGGGCTCCCGCGGATAAGCCGTCAAAGACCTGCATCAGCGCACACAGCGGAAGCACGTTGGCCACAATGGCAATGACCTCTTCATCGTTGGTAAAGAGTCGTGGCAGGTGGAACCTCAAGCTGCCAAAGAGAATGACGTTGAACACGCCCACAATCAGAGCTGCTGCGAATGCCTGTCGAACCCAGTCAGAACATGTTTTTTGAAACCAGGTTTTCCTAGAGCATGTAATGGAGGGGGAGCTAATGAACTTACCACTCCGCCGGTAATCTTTGCCGCATCCACCAACCCGGCACCGATGAGGTTAGCGATTCGGGTGGACGCCGCGATACTGACGGGGAATGGGATCTGGTAGGTAATAGCACACAGAGTGACCACTACGCTCTGGGCCGCCAGGTACTCCGGACCAAACTGGCTCGAGAACAGA
Source organism: Colletotrichum fioriniae (assembly GCF_027942845.1). Lineage (NCBI taxonomy): Eukaryota > Fungi > Ascomycota > Sordariomycetes > Glomerellales > Glomerellaceae > Colletotrichum > Colletotrichum fioriniae. The sequence continues at coordinate 2,599,056 of NW_027076842.1, forward strand.
GTCAGGATCTCAAAAGCCATGTACTCGGCCTCAATCATGATCATGCCGGGCAAAGCCAAGCGAAGCATCGGGCCCCAATTTGACAGAGCTCGTTTGCTGAAACCGCCCCAGCACTGGTATCCGTCGATGAAGCGCACGTAAAGGAACAGCAGCAGCGGAAGCAAGTTCTGAGTGCAGACAACCGCAGCAGGAGCTCCGATGAAACCCCATCCCAACCTCCAGACAAACAGCCAGTTCAACAGGATGTTGATGGGCGCCGCGACTAAGAGGACCCAAGTAGTGGCCTGAAACAGACCCTGCGCCTGCACAAACCGCTTCCCGCCCTCGAAGAAGACGAAGGCCGGTCCGCTCAGGATCAACATGCGCAGATACTGGCCGGCCAGCCGCGCAGACTCCGGTTCCGGGATGACGAGCCGCAGTACCGATTCACTGAAGAACCACAACACCGCCAGCGGGACGAAACACATGAGCAAGAAATATGTCATGCGCTGGAATTGCAGTCCGACGAGATGGCGGTGTCCGGAGCCGTACGCCTGCGCACAGAGGGTATCGAGACTCGTCGCGAGACCCTGGAAGGGCGCGTAGACGGTGATGGTCGCTGTCATGGTTGCCAAGCTCACGGCGCCGAGTTCTATCTTTCCAATGTGTCCTACGGCAAAGATGGAAACGACATTGACCGAGTACTGCAGCATGAAGGTAACAATAAGCGGACTGGCATACTGGATGATGGTCTTGGCCTCGCGCTGCCAAGTAGTGCGAAGTTGGCCCGTCGAGACTGCCGCTTCCCACTGCTCATTGAGGGTCCCATGACCATCAGCATCTGGCGCTGGAGCTCCGGATAATAGAGGGGTCGATTCAGACGGTCGACGAACGATAGCCTGGGGTGCTTCTTCATCGTGAGGCTCGAGTGGAACCTTTGTGCTGAAGAGGCGTCTGTAGGCACGGCGATAGAATGGCTCGTTTTCCTCTCGGGCATGCTTGGGAGGCAAAAGATGATTATCACGCAACAGACTCAGCTCGGCATCGCGCGACTGCTTCTTTTCGACTCTAGTGAGGACTGGTGGCTCTTCGGCTGCGTATATCGGTTGCGGGTTCATGACGGGGCGGGAGGTGCCGAATGCGACACCGCTCGGGCGGCGGTAAAAGAGAGGGCCCTCGGCGGACACGTCCTCGTCGTCGGAGCCAATAGCATCCTCATTTTCGTCGACGTATTCATCCTCTGAGCATTCTGCCAAATCTCTTGCCAGGAGCTCTTGTGCGGGCGGCGTTCCCGTCATGAAAGACGAGCTGAGCTGGGCGACAAAGTCGCGGCTCGAAGAAGCCGCCTTGATGGGAATACTGCGGTCGTCCCCCATGGCGTAGTTGTTGCTGACCGACTTTGGTGTGTAGGTGTAAAGATGTAGAGGTCAGTTACACCTTGTTTTCCGCCGTACTATAACGTCGTCTTCTCGCCTTGATCTCAATGCGAGTCGCGCAATCCGCTGGGTGACTCCAACTAATAATCTGCACGTGTTTTGGTGCTTCGAACGGGGGATCTCAGGTAAGACGACGTCGCGCAGTCGAATGCGACGAAGGATTGCTCAGGCCGGTGTCGGTGTGCGATGGGCTAGGTACTTTTGCGTGCCTCCGAAACTCCAACGTCCGATTTGCGCTTCTCCAAGAGAGATGTTGGAGAAGCGAGGGCCAATGTAGTTTGTTGCGCGGGAACGGTTGCCAATGTTCGAATGGTCTTCTCGTACGATTCGGATTCCTTCCCCTGATCGCAGATTTTTTAAAAGAAAAAGAAAGAGCTTTCAGATAGGAGAAAGCTCGGGGAGAAGAAAGGAGGAAGAAGCAGAAGGAGAAGAAGAGGAGGAGGAGGGCATGAACATGGGCGGTGGAGGGGTGACGAGGAAGGTATTAGTCCAAGGTATAGATAGGAAGTCGGAAGCGTCACCCGCGCCCTTTGCTGAGAACCTGGACTGGAGCTGGGTGTGGCTGCACGCACTTCCCGAGGCAAAAGCTGGGGAATAAGACCATCTCGGGCTACGGAGTACGGTGCCACTGCCAGGGAACGCGTGCGAAGTAACGAAGTACGGATAGCGCATCCATGGAAAACAAGCATGGGTGGGAAAGACGTATCCGTACGGGAGAGAGATAGAGGAATTCCCAGTCCACAGTCAGCCAGTCTCGCTCTTGCTTTCCAGGGTCTCCCCGTTGTTGCCCGCGAAGCGCGAAGCGGCTAGATTCGCCTGGATATCCACCTAGTAATTGCGCGATCCACCGTCTCGCATGGCAGTGGCGCCCTTTTGCACTTGTATCCGTACTTTTCCAAAGGTAACTGACTGATATCCGAAAGCAGGTACCCTGGGGACTTAGCTTCACTTGCCTTGCAGGTCTGACATTCTTGTTTCCCGTTGTCATTTGCCATCCATCTCACTAGGCAAGTACCTAGCAGCCGCACCAGTATGGCATAAAACTTCCAAGTCGTGCCTTCCCACCTCAGTGCTTTCTTTCATCCCACCACGGCACGTTGTAAGCGAACCGCCGCCCGCCAATCGCCTGACTCATCCGGCCAATGACACACCAGGGAATCTACATCCCGTAGCATCTTGCCTTTTCAAGGCTTGGCATCCCGCATCCTTCCTGCCATCTCTTTGCAGATCCAACCAACTTTTATGTTTTGGCAGGTTTCCCGCCGTTTGGAACCTTTCTGGCGGGTGGGAGCTACTTCCAATTTCGTTCGCCCATCTATAAGGTACCTACCTCGTACTAAGGTACAGTTTGTCATCGACACTCAGTATACCTTACCCAAGGTACCTTACTTACATCCCATCCCGGACCTGATAAGCAAAGACGAGACACAGACGAGCCCAGATGCGACGCATCCCGCCGAACGTAGGAAGGGGGCCCGTCGGCCGCCTCCCCGGGCTCCGCCGTCGTGACCGGGACCCCGGAATCTATCCATCAACAATAACATCCGACCAACGGACCCCAAACAATCAACACACGCAATCCCATCGTGTAACATTCTGCCGCACCCTTACTCCTACGCACACTCACAGACGCATAATCTTGGATTTCAATATTCTGTCTTTGCATGCTTTTAGTAGTTACTGCCAACCTTGAACTCCAAGCCTCATGTGCCAACACTATATCTATCCACCTGAATGCGTACGGAGTAATATTAACGGCTCTGGCTCACGATATCCCCAGCCCAGAACATCCGTTTTTTTCTGCCCGGCCCATTGCAATCCCCTCCACTTCCACAATCCATCCCCCAACCTCCACCAGCGCTAGCACTTTTGCCCCTCCACTCCTTTATGTACTCTCGGAATCTCCCAGTCTTGCCAGTCCTTTTGCGTTACGCAGAAAGCTATCGAACAGGGTTACAGCGCGGCACCGCGGTCAGCTCTACTCAGCCTGGTTTAGCCTTTAGACCCATTTACCAGCTAGCTACCTTACCCCTAGGCATGCGCCTGTCCCCTATCTATCCCGTCCCGTCCACTTCCCCGCTGTGCCCGTATCGCTTTACAGACAATATCCCACCGTGCAACCAGCGTGACGTGTATTACGTACAAGCAAGACCTTTCTTTCGTCCATGGGCAAAACAAAGATATATCCCCCATGCGCATCTGGATACACGTTGTCTTTAATTCCCAACATCTAAGAGGGTGGCTTCGGCTACATTCAGTACTGATTACTTGATACTATAATCTCATCGCATCTCGGATCGAGTTGGAAACCCAATCCCAGATCTCACCCAGGAAACGAAGGCTATTGGTTCGCACCGGCAAAAGTTGCTGCATGAGGCAAGCGGAGTCGTTTGGTCAGCATCTACGAATACACAAGCCTACCCACCTCACCACTCAGCCGCCTTCGTTTGACCGAGATCAAAGTTCAACTCGCCGCCGCAGCCCCACTAGCAGATATCATCAAATGTTGGCTAGGAGTCTCACAAAATTTACATGCATTCAAGATTGTCGTCACTTTCGAAATCATGTAACCGTTAAAACGCCTCTTCATTGCAGCTGATCCGTCTATTCATGTGGGATCTCATCTGTCTGATGACATTCCGAATGCCACTCACAGACGTAAGATTACTATACAGTGTATCGTGTCCCAGTTCCATGCCTGAACCTACGATCCCAGGTCCCCCCAAACACCCTGAAGTCATCTATTTCTCCTCTACCCAGTCGGGGTTCTGTAACGAGTTAGCACTGCACACCTTCACATTAGTCTCGTGTCTTCAAACGTACCTTCTTGAGAATCACCAATCCCTCTAGTGTGCTGTTCAAGCTGATGTACTGCTCATCCTCAAGCTCCGCACGCTCACCGTACGCCAAGACAACCGGCGTGCTCTGTGTTTGCCAGCCGGTGATAGTCTTGGGCCGACCCGCCTGGCCGACAACATCCACCGCCTGACCAACGCGGACGTTGACCTTCAATGGCTTGAGGTCCTCGTCCAATGTCACCAAGAAACGGGGGTGCATTGCCGTCACTAGGAAGTAGAGCAGGTAGTGTGAGTTAGATGTGATGAATGACTTGGCATCGATCATGGCGACCAAGACTGCGAGCAGGCCACCCGTAGACACGCGCGAGAGAACGTTGCGGTCAGTGTGGAAGGGGTTGACCGACATGGTGCCCTTGCCCATGTGCAAAAGACCTTGAGCAATGCGTACCATGAAAAGAGACTCCTGGTCGCGGTGGTAGAAGCTGGCCAACTGTCTCAGAAGCTGAGCAAGTCTGGCGTTGTTCGTACCCGCACCCAAGAGACCCATGGCGAAGATGGCATTGATAGCCACGTCGTTGTCGTTGTCGTGAGAGTATCTAGAGAGCGTGTCGTAGACCTTCATCTGGGGGTTGCTGGGACTGATCAGACCCATGGCCAGAGGAACTGCTCTCCTGATGTTGGGCTCGCCATAGTGCATAAGATGGCCGAATTGCCGAAGAACCATCTCCTGGCCCACATCTTCGCCCATGGCAACGAGTGCGATACCAATCACTGCATATGACTGGAGGAGCTCGTCACCCTTCTTCTCGTCTGAATCCTCAATATGCTCGTTGCAAATGTGGAGCAACTCCTGAATCTTGAGGACAGCACCGGTACCTGCCCAAGCGCAGATCTCGGCCAGCACAGCCGTCGGCTTCGCCATCGGATGGTCAACAGCCTTGAGGGTCTCAAGGATGACGTCGACCTCTTCCTGACGGCCAAAGAAGAGCAGGCCGAGACCAAGTGCCAGGAAACGAGTCCACTTGTCTGTAAGCTGGCTCTTGCGGTCGTCGTCCAGCAGTGTTGTGACGATAGCCTCACTGATTTCGGGGTTGGAGGAGCCAACAAAGATCAGACCACAGGCCAGGGCAGCCATGGCGGAAATTTGCATGTCTTGGGAAGAGTCAGTGATAATGGGCAGGAGGAGCTCCAAGGTCAAGTCGTTGTTTGAGCCGGCGTAGGAGAGACCCAAGCCCATGATGCTGGCGGTTCGGACAAGAGGGTTCTTGTGGTGCAGCTTGTCCTCGTCACCCAACAGAGCCAAAGCGGGCTCAGAGTCAACACGCGCTCCCGAGTTCATGATACCAATGGCAAGCATCGAGCCAGCCAAGATCTCGGGTTCCGCGGCGTAGGTGTACTTGTCGATCTTGTCCAAGCCAGCCTCAACATCCCACAGCAACAGAGTACCCAGAGAAGCCACAGTCGACATCATGCCGTCGCCTTTGGTCTTCCATACCCAGCTTTCCTTGTCCTGCTCAACCAGCATCATCTTGTCGTTACCGAAGCCGGCGTTTACAAAGGCGTTGACGAAAGCGGCTGCCAGGTTGTGGCGAGCTGAATCAAGGTTGGTCATGCCAGCAACGCGGCTGCTCTCAAGGTGGCTCTTGTAGATATCTTCTGTAGTCTTGGGGTCCAGAATGTTGAGCTCCTTGCCCAGGGACTTGAAGTGGTCGGACAGCTTAAGATTCGACAGGCACTCCACGACGGCCTGGGAGTCCGCGTCCTCTGCGGGAAGATCCAAGACAATGCGTTGCCGTGCGATGAGGAAAGCGAGCTGCTTCTTCAATGCGGGGTCTTCGGCCTTCTCGAAGTCGGCCTTGATGAGTTCGACGTCGTTAAGGCGAATGGCAAGGGTCATTGCCAGGGCGTACTCCTTGTATGTCAGATAAATGTCGTGGGCGGTCTTGAGGAAGAGCTCGTTGTCGGGGTAAGTCAGCAAGTTGACCATGCTGACCATGTAAAGGCAGACGCGGCCGTATGTGTCCTTGTCGAGGTGGTTAGGGATCTGATCGATGATCTCGAGCTCACTCATCAAGTCCACAGCATCTGCCTCGGCGTTGCTCTGCAAGAAGAGCGGGATGAGAATCAAGGCAAGATCGACCAGATCCTTTGTCGGCTCGTCGGCGTTTATCCTCTTTCCGTACACCTCGCCAATCTCCAAAGCCAGATGCCGGGTGTACTCGTGGCCCCATGATCCAATGTCGGATGACGGTGCAAGTAGGCGGTACTTGAGAGTGTCTTGTCGGTCCTCGTCGGAATACGTCATACCAATCACTGACAAAACATCTGCGAGTGACGTCTTGTTCTCTCCCGTCGCCCAATCCTCGAACAATTTTGTCATCGTCTCGTAGTGTGGTCTCAGGAACTTCAGTGGTTTAGGCACAGCCGTCATTGACGAGGTTGACGTTTTGATGAAGTTCTTCATGGCCTCAAGGGCCGGCTTGTAGAGAGAGGCATCGGACTCCTAGAGACAACGTCAGCATTATGCACACGGTGCCGGAGTTTCAATCACGCAACGCACCGTAAGGCGCTCGACGAGCATATCCAGCTCGTTCTTCAGCTGTTGGTCCTCTTCGCTGAGCTCCTCCGCAGCTATAAACAGTTAGCCCCTCATCAATACCGCAAGACAATCCATATCGCTCACAATCGACAATCTTATCATCGTCCTTCTTGCCATTCACCTGGGACTTCTCCTTCTTGCTATCCTCCACGGCCTTCCCCTTGCCCTTGTCGGCAGCGGTAGGCTTCTCGCTGTCCTGCGCCATCTTGACGTGTGTTTGTGGACTCTGTATGGGTGGGGTACGTCCTCGGGAGTTTGGTCAAGAATCGGCGCGTATATCTGTGCAATTCGCCGAGGAGTGGACGTCGGATCGATGGTGTGCGGTTGAGAAAAGGATAGGGTGGTGGATGGTAGTTATTCGTGAGGGAGATGGAAGGTGATGGTAGCTTTGTAAAGCTAAGCAACAAGTCGAAGCTCCCCGGTTGCGTACGAGCCTGGCCTGCCTGCCGCACAGACACACCTGGGCTTGGGGTGTTCAGCCTGCCACGTGACTGCCGGAGTCGATGACCCCGTCCCGACATATCTTATCTTATCTCTGTTATCGATAGCACACATCCAAACCCCGGCTGCTTTTTTTCCAATGGAGGGGTTCTTGGGCTCCCAATTCAGTACCTTGAGATCTGGAGGAAGAATTCCAACTCTAGACCAATTTTACCAAATACATTTCGTTGCGATCGCACAACTTCCTAGATGCATTTGGATACCAAGGCACTGCGGCACCTGGCCGCCGAGGACTGGAAGGTCCTCGCAGCAGTTCGTCTCCCTGATCCTACCCCTCCATAACCCCTCCAGGCAGTCCACTTACAGGATCTCTAGGTTGAACAAGGCACCAAGAACCATGAGCTGGTCCCGACGTCACTGATCGAGAAACTATCACGCCTCCGTGGCGGCGCCAACGGAGTTCACCGTTCCATCTCCAACCTCGCCAAGGTTGGCCTCATCGCCAAGGTCAAGGAAGCCAAGTACGATGGATACCGCCTCACCTACGGCGGTCTTGATTACCTCGCGATGCACCAATACTCGACGCGCAAGGAAGTCTACAGCGTTGGCAGTAGAGTCGGAGTCGGCAAGGAGAGCGATATTGTTATGGTTGCCGACGACAGAGGCGTGCAGTGCATTCTCAAGATCCACAGACTCGGTCGTATCTCTTTCCGGACAGTCAAATCGAACCGAGACTACCTCAAGAACAAGCAGTCAGGATCCTGGATGTATCTTTCCAGGCTCGCCGCAATGAAGGAGTTCGCTTTCATGAAGGCCCTGAAGGATGAAGGATTTCCGGTGCCCGAACCTATCGCTCAGAACCGACACACCATTGTCATGTCCTTCATCGATTCGTTCCCTCTCCGCCAAATATCCAACGTCCCAGACCCTGCGCTGCTCTACTCTGAGCTGATCGATCTGCTTCTCCGCTTGGCTAAGCATGGACTTATCCACGGCGACTACAACGAGTTCAATATCCTCATCAAGGAAGAAGTATCCGTCACAACGGAAGAAGGGGATGAGGAGTCCATCAAATTGATACCAATCGTCATCGACTTCCCTCAAATGGTGTCGATGGATCATGAGAACGCAGAAATGTACTTTGACAGGGATGTCAACTGCATCAAACGCTTTTTCGAAAAGAGGTTCAAGTTCACCCCCACGACACTAGGACCGTTCTACAAGGACGCAAAGAAGTTGGTTGGCAAGGGCGGTGCCACAAGAATAGATGCAACCTTGACGGCATCTGGCTTCACGAAGAAGATGGCCAAGGATTTGGAGAAGGCCATTCAGGAACAGGCCTCTTCCAAGAATGATGAGGGTGAATTCGTGGGCGAAGACGACGACGAAGAGTACGGTTCCGAGGAAGACGACGAAGAGGAGGAAGAGTCGGGCGATGAGGCGCCAGACGCGGAGAATGCAAGCGTACCAACCGCAAATGGAGATGGAAAAGAAGCGCAGACAGGTGGAAGAGCAGAGGATGAAGTTGATACCCAAAAATTCTCAAAGTTGACCGTGGCAGAAGAGGCCTGAGCCACTGAGGAATCGAACAATAGACACTTTACTACTTCCAGAAATGCTTCTGTCGCATGTCGATACACAATCATTTACTGCGGACATGGATTCTCTGTGATTGGAAATTTCATGTTACAATTCCCGACTTCATGATTTTGTGGCAAAAAAAAAAAAGCGTTACGCCGTCCCGATTTTGATCTGCCTCCCAAAAACTAAGGTACAAGAACTAATAGCTGGCGCCTTTCATACAGAACGCATCAAGAGTATGAGCTACCTCAGAGCATAATATGTTCCCTGATCAAAACCATACTGCCATGTGTGCTGAAACGCAGAAACGCCGAAATCTGCCGGACAAGACGAGGAATGATGCACCCGGAAAATACGCTGACGCTCCTATTCCCTCAAAACTCAAATTCACTTTTTCTCCTTCTTGCAAATCGGGGACGACTGGGTGCTGACAATGATGGGCGTGGCCGAGTCGGCGTGGATAGTCCCGCCTTCGTCACTGTCGTCGGACGAGATCTCGGCAACGGTAGTCTCCGCGGGTGATCTGAACAAGCAGGTTAGTCAAGAAGAATGCTCCAATGGCGAGAATGGTCACCGTACTGGGTATTTCCCTGAACAGTGCCCGCCTGGTAGTCATCAGACTTGACCCCCTTGCCCATTCGATCGAGACCGCCAGTCATGGAACGAGGGGCGTAGCTGATGAGTGTGGTCAGCGGCTGTAATCAGAGATGACCAGAGTGACGGGTGCTCACCTGTTCGGTGTGGAATGCAGAGCACGCTTCCAGGCCGGCTGGTTGTACATGTTGGGCTGGATGCCAACCAAGGGAGTACCGTAGGCGCCGATGTTGTACTCGTTGGTACGGAACTGGCGGCGCTCAGCAGTGACCCGCTTGAGTTCCTTTTGACCAGCAGTGTCGGCATAGCGAATGTTCATCACCATGCCCTCCTCGCCGATGGGGATGCCGTTGAACTGCTTAATGACGGCATCGCAAACATCGCGGGATTCGAAACTGGGCCAATTAGAATACAGCATTGGAGAGTGGTCAGAAGTCACATACCGAGCGAAGCCAACACCACGGCTGTTGCCCACGCTATCACGCAGGATCTTGGACGACATAATGTGGTAGCCTCTGAAAATATCGCCGAGATCCTGGAGCTGTTAGTATTAAGCAAATCAACAGCCCAGAGTATGTCAAGTGCAAACTCACATTCTCTGTCAGGCTCTTGGGGAGGTTGGAGATGTAGAGGTTGGTCGAACCCTCATCGCCCTCGGCCTTGAGGCGAGAGTTGAAAGATTCCTGAAAAACACGTCAGTCATTGGAGGCTGAACACTGGGTAGTTGCAGATCAGAACATACGCGAGCAAAGCCAACCTCGTATCCGAGACGATGGAAGCCCCGGATGCACATCTCCGAGTCGCGGACGTCGAAGAATTTGGCAAAGCCAAACCTGCTTGATCGTCAGCGAAGAGTAAAAGAAAAGCAGACCTGAACCAACATACCCTTTGCAAGCACCAGTGGACGTGTCAATGATGGCTTTGGATGTCTCCACCTCGCCAAATCGGGAAGCGAAGCGGTACAAGAGCTCATCATCAGTAGTCGGATGAAGACCGCGAATGTAAACATTGCGGTTGCCCGGGATCCTATTCTCCAAACTCTGATCCAGGGTCTTCATCTGGGTGGCAGGGGTGAAGACGGCAGGAACGGCCTTGGGGACGGGAGGGTCCTGCTTGAGGATCTCCTCCAAGTTGCGGTCGACTGGGATCGTGATGACGCCGTGCTTGGCAGCAGGTTCGACAAAGATGTTGCCGCCGACAAGCTGCTGGGGAGAAGGCGTGGTGTAGGTTGAACGATCAAGGGCAGCAACGCGGGGGCCCTTGTCATTCTTACCGGCGCCGCTGTAGAAAGGGGTCGTAGGGGCAGATTCGGTGGTGGTGTAAGAACCGCCACTGTGACGACGATTCTCAAGACCTGGCACGTCGTTGTGGCCGCGGTTGGTGCGGTCCTGGAGAGCCGAGTTGCCACTCACAGCGCGACCGGGGGTGAAGGGCATCATGGGGTAGGGGACGTAGGGACTGAACTGTCCAGGAGCAGCCAAGTAGCCACTTGGTCCGTACGGACCCTGGGAGAGGTGGTCCATACCGAGGGCAGAAGGCAGATGAGGAGCCAGAATGTAGTCCTGGGGAATCATGTACGGATGGCCGGTAGCCATTTGTCCCATACCGCCAACGTTGTGGGACATGCCGTTGCCCAAGGTCATGTTTTGAAACTGACCGATAGCACCATTCAAAGCGTCAACGCTGCCCATCATGTTGGGCATCTGGTTCTCAGGGAACTGGCTGGCGTGATTGCCGGGTCCAGCATAGGCGACGGAGTGCTTGGGATCCATGGTGGGCGTCTGATAAGACATAGTCAAGTCCGAAGTCTTGATCATCAATAAGTCAGAAGGGTGTCAAAAGCTTTCGCCTGTGTCAAGAAGAAGCCGCAAGGCACTGGGGCGAGTGCCGCGCTGGGAAGTCGACGCGAAGTCCGCGTTTTGGGAGGACGCGATATCGTACTTACAGGAACGATGTCAGTGGGTTCCAAGGGTTGAGAAGAAGAGTTGAACCGGGATTGCCGCGAATTGGGACTGTGCAATGGTCAGCGAATCAATTTTGCGTAAGTAATGATTTGTGATGGACAGCGGGGGGAAATCTTCCTGAATGTGGACAGGCTGGCAGAGCAGAGGGAAATGGCCAGGAAATCTGCAAGACCGGAATGACTTCCACCAAACTGGATGCATGCAACCAAATGGTCACACCGCCAATGGGTGACATTATTGGAGAGGGAAGAATGTGATGCTGTCAAAGACAAGTGGGATATGGGGTGGTTTGCGTGGAGTGTGGCGGTAAAGCCCAAACTTCCATTACCTTTGTCGTCTGAATATGAACAGAGGCTTGGAACCAGACGTAGACTCGAACAACGTCAACAATGGGAAATGTTGTTACCAAAGACTCTGTGAAGAAGCGAGTGATCAGTAAAAAGATGGAACAAGCTATCGGGAGCAGTCGGAGTCAAAGAGACCGTGTGGTGGGTTGAAGAAGTGTGGTGGTGATGCTGTGGTCAAGAGAAAAGAGAGAAGAAGATGGAGGAAACGAAAGACAACTTGGGGCATTGGCAGAAGATAAAGGACGAGTAGATGACGAGACGTACCTAAGGATGCTTTGCTTTCCTTTGCCTTCCTTTGCAGCCCAGGTTTGTTGGATCTGTTGAAGGCTGGAAGGAGAGGTTGAAAAGGCGTCTGGATGTGGGAAAGAGAAGATGTGCTTGAGAGGAAGAACAAGGCCAGTGACAATGTAAGCAGAGAAGGTGAAGGTACCCGGGGGCAAAGAGGTGGCCCCGTGAGTTCGGACCGGGAGGAAAGGCCCGGTGGGTATCAGCTGCCAGTACCAGAAGATGTGCCGTACTAGTTTCCCATTGTTAGCAACCTCCTCGTAGTATAGGGGTAGAACTCATTCCTTCCTTCCAGCTTGGAACATCTTGTCGATAAGGGTTGACGGGGTTCCGGTACCCTAGGAAGAAGGGGGACGTACCTACCTGGAAGTGTGACTGGAAGATGCCCAGCCGTTGGGACAAGCCTCCTTTCCTTCTACTTCTTACTACTTCCTCCTTCTGCTCGAGGTCTCAAGGCTTCCAAAAGTTGTTGATCTGACAATGTTCTTCCCCGGATTGAGGAAACCACGCAGCAGAGGCAAACAGTCGACGATGATCTCCAGAGGAAAGATTGCCTCGAGCAAGCCGCGGTGATGACCGGTAGACGATGTCAACTCCCTCTTCCTTCGTCAATCGAAAGCACCGCACAAGCCTGAATGGCGTTCCTGCTTTGCGAAAGGTAGTCGAACCTGTCTTCTTTCGAGAACAATACTCGGTAGCTACTAGATGACTTGCTGGGAGCGAAGATGGGAAGCTGGTCCCTTCTTTGAATCCGTGAGTAGTCTTCCTTCGGCTGCCTGGTTCGCTGTTCCTAGTCTCAATCAACCAAAGATGTTGATAGCGTTTAGAAACTCGTCTCCAAGAATAACGTCGATATTTGAGAGTCTGCAAGTTGTATCAGTATGTCTCAGCAGTGCGAATTTATAGGGCTGACCATACCGTGTACTTAGAATTCCAGCCCAAGCTGTCCTTTGGATCATCCAGAACCAACGCCTTCAAGCTGCCACTGGCCGACGATATCGATGTCTGTAGGGGAATACGCAACGAAGTGACTGCGTTGGACCGGTTCCTCAACGAATACCTCCAAAGACGAAGCTGCAAGTACCCAAACCGACAAGGAAACTCCGATATCAAAATGCAACCGTCATGCACCGTCCGTTTGTCCTAAGAATACCAGAGTAACGATCCAACCACGAAAAAGTCGTCGGATAAGGGGAGGAAATCTATCTGATTGTCATTTCGAAAGAAAATAGGGGCGATTCTACGGCGGCTGAGAGGGATCTCTGCTCGTCTTTATGGAGGCTGCTCTTTCGGTTTCTGTGCAGTCCGCTATCCTTGCCCTGCAGCCAAGCGTGGTTGTCATAGAGTGCTGATCCACTCAACTTGTTTCTTTTCTTCCCACTGATCTCTGAGACAGGGTTAGCGTCGAGCAGGAGAGGCCGTCCGGCCGAGGGTTTAGAAAAAAGTCAGGCTGCCTGATGTCTCTCTTTTTTGAAGCGGCCAGTCTGAGGCCTAGCGGGTGACCTGATGTGCCTGAGTCTGAGATCGATCCTCATCATGTAGGTGTGTGTTCGACGGGGGCCAATGGCTGCCGGCAACCGCGACGCACTCAGCACTCACTTTGGCAGACATCCCGATGCCCACCACCCACCACGTCGGAGGTGTATTCTGAGCGTTGACTGGCCAGCTGACTTCTGGAAGTCTCGGTATCCCAGGATCAAGGATCCAAAGCACTTCTGAGACGAAGCATTCGAACCGACTTGACAAACGTGGTGTTGGATTCTAAGCAGAGGATATCTGCAGTTTAGGGAACGAAAGAAAGCGGTTCGTCCACAGCCAGCGAAGCGGGACCTGACATTCCTTTTTTGTTGAGAATCACTTACTTGGAGACGAAACAGAACCTAGCCGGGTTCGGATTAGAAAGTGTGTGGCCTGCATCTCACGATAGTCTGTGGCTGGCGTGATCTGGAGTGTTGGCGCGGACAGCAGTGTCAAGTAACCCGACGTGGCGTGGCGGGTACCTGAGACCAATTTCGATACGCAGGGCATGCTGTCGTTGCCATCTCCGAGGTTGTGCGAATCTCATATCTTCTATCCAAGTGTGTCTTTCTTGGTGCTTTCGAAATAGTGCTAACGAATAACCACCCAGAGAGGCTGCCTGCCGTTGCCCGTTGACGGCATTCCGAGAGATCGCAACCCGGTCGAGCCACGAGGCCTTGCTGCTGGCGGCAACAACCAATGGTGAACACCCACAGAACAAGCAGAAGAACACCTATGGAAATCACATCCAGAAGGCGAAGCGTGTTTGGCCCAGAACCGAGGACTAACATGCTCGTTCCCTGCTAGTGCCGACGAGGAAAAAGCAATGTCGTGGGGTGGGTGGGATAAGACCGTGCCGCTTTTTCTCGCGCATGACGAGACGAACTCGACTCTGAGATTTGCAAGGGACCCTCTTCTGGTTTCTTTTGCAGCCTCTTAGCGGTTCATATCCATGGCGAGGAAGACTTCTCCTGTGAGGTCGTAAAAAGAGTTGAGGCTGAAGCTGTGGTGATGAAAGCCTCCACATTTCCGCCGACCTGCTCCTCATCCCGGTTCTCCTGACAATTTCGTCCGCGGCCGCTGGTCCGAACTTTCGGACTTGCATAGAGCAACCAATCCAGCAAGTCAGGCTCAGAGGCGGGCGGGTAGTGTAAAGCTTAGAACGAAGTGCCTGCTCTTGTGAGCGCCGAGCGGTGACCGGAATCTGAAGTCAAGGATCGAGCAGCCATCTTTTCTGCAAAAGGACAGCCGATGTGACTGGATCCTTTGGGATCTCCGTCGTCCGAAGTGGCGGTAAGCAAAGTCCGGGCTGTCAAGGGCAAAGGTTGCAGGTTGGCTGGGGCGGAGATCGGATCTTGCAGCGGCAGACCAGGACCAAAAGGCAAACATCGGCTTGTTACTGCAGCCTGCAGCAAGCAAGGCGTTACAGGCGTATTCGATTCTCGAAAGTTGTTCCCATTTCGCACCAGCCTTTCTGCCCTCACGAATCAAACGATTTCGGCTGCGTAGCTTCATCAAAGTAGACTCCCTTGGTGCCCGTTTCAACCTAGACAATGAGACCGATTGGCGACTGACACTCATTTCGTGGAAGGATGGCAAATTGGGCTCAGACATGGGCGATGGTTCGGAGGAGCGCAGGCCAGTCAGTCACCCACGCCGACTTGAAAGTGCCTTTTACTTTTTGCGCCTTGCTTCGGCCGTCATGCAGGTCATGCCGGCTTGTCATGTCTCGATTCTTTCCTCCACCACCAAGACAAAATCGCGGCTTCTGCCGGACCTCTAAGAACCGGCAACGCGATGATGAAATTTGGCCGCACAAACACTGCAAGATGCTGGGACCGGAGAGAATATTTAGAGGGGACGCGATATTACGTTTCTTTGTGAAGAGATGGAGGATCTGGCCTCTGCCGTCGTATCACACCCTCCTTGCAAGATTCTGCAGGCGAATGATCCTCCGAGCCCCAATGCTTGCTCATTGTTTGTTTTCCTGATCGTGTGAGATACCCGAGACGCCGCTGCCGCCGTTCGGATCGAGAAAGTCACCCGTGGAAGGAGCATTGGCAACAGATTGTTGGTCGTCATCGCCCCCTTGGCCCTTGACGACGACCTCGTGTGGTTGACGGTATCCGTAAAATAAGGCCGTGGGGAGACGGACCGGAGGGGAAGTTTCTGGCTTAGTGCCATCGTCCTAACCCCGGTCACCGAGTCGATCCTCCGCTCGGCAGGCAGTGCCCATCCGTATCTTGGAATGTTTGCGGGGTGGAGGGAA
Organism: Colletotrichum fioriniae; assembly: GCF_027942845.1. Classification (NCBI taxonomy): domain Eukaryota; kingdom Fungi; phylum Ascomycota; class Sordariomycetes; order Glomerellales; family Glomerellaceae; genus Colletotrichum; species Colletotrichum fioriniae. Next base: position 2,614,867 of record NW_027076842.1, read on the forward strand.
GAGGAAGGGGAGTGGAAGGGGGATCGGATCACGTCCCTACCCGTTCCAGGTTCACCACTACAGTGTCTCTTTCCTCCTCCATTCCGGGTTTGGCTCTTGTCGGAAGTTCGGATTCGTCTAAGGGGAACCGGGGGGCAGTGACGGCAGGGTTCTCAATGTGTTGCTGGATATGCTGACTGATTGCAAGGTAAGGATTATTTATTTTATTCTTTACCGCACGGCGGCACGGGAGGACGGGCTTGGTGTTCCCTGATCTCGTCAGCTTTTTCCGATTCAATTATTGATTACTGACCAAAGTGACGGATTCCAAGTTTGTATCAAGAAGAGTATGTTATATCTCCTGCTTGAATAGGAAGGGGAAAGTAGCAACCACCAGAAAGGCAAAATCACGCCATGGCGACGGCAAAGTTGCTGCAATTACCCGTGTCACTCAGCATCTAGTCACAGATGGCCGCACCAGATTGCCTCGGTTGAGGTTGGCCTGGCTGGGACCTATTCGTGACTTCCAGGAGAGCAGCTACATGGCCAGGCAAACATGTATGATTGATGCTTCTTTTCCATCAATGTGGGGGCTTAGATGCACGAGCTCAGGGTATATCACAGCCGGTGCATCGCGGGTGAGAGTGAGGACTTTTGGAAGATGAACTGTCTATACTCTGAACGAATCATTATCTGCAGTACAAACTCCAAAAAGCACGACTGACAATCCAGCGGCACACGCGGCAGCACAATGACGGCGGCGTAAACACAGGAAAAAGAGGTTATATGCCAAAGTTGAAAACCCAAGTCAGCCAACAAAGCCAAACCCCTTGCCTGCTCGTCATCATGCCTGCCCGCCCGCCCAGCTTTGCGTTAATGTAGAATAGCTATAAAAAAAAAAAGAACCCTGTCTGCGCGATCTGCCTGCAAAGAGGTCGGTGGGATGGGTTTAGGTAGGTAGGTTTCCCCGAGACATTACTCCGTTCATCCCGATCCAATATGCACAACATACGCCGCCCTATGCTGATATAGAAGACGTGCGCACATCCACACACACATCCCACGTACGCACAAAAGTTTCGCACCTCTATAAGAGGGCGTAGATGCCTTCTCCATTTTCCGTCTAGATTCCTTACTCCGTGTCACATAACACAGACTGACTCTATGACCAGACATCCTCCTGTGGTATACGTTAGCATCGGTCGCGAAGCTCTTGTGGGAATATGCGATCCGGCGTACCTGGTATTGGTTGGCAGCTCTCATGTTCTTAACAATCTCCTCGGCCTTGGCCTCGGAGATGCCACGCTGCTCCGCCAGAATTTGGCCTAGAACGGTGTTGACCTCGCGAGCCATGTTGGCGGCGTCACCACAGACGTAGAAGTAGGCCTTCTTCTCCAGAAGCTCGTTGATCTCCTTAGAGCGCTCCTTGAGACGGTGCTGAACATAAACCTTCTTGGGGCCCTCGCGAGAGAAAGCGGTGATGAGTTCGAACTTATCGCCGAGATCCTTCTTGTATTGCTATTACAGCTGTTAGCCTCGCGTCATGGAATATGCAAGGGGTCAGTTGTGGTTTTTGCTTACCTCCCACTCATCCTTGTACAAAAAGTCCTCGGTCGACTTGCGGCATCCGAAGAAAAGAATCGTCTGACCAACATCGGCGCCATCGCGAGCCAACTTGGCTCTCTCCTGAATGAAACCGCGGAAGGGGGCAGCACCGGTACCGGGACCAATGCAGATAACCGGCTTGGAGGGATCGGAGGGCAGCTTGAAGTTGGAGTGGCGGACGTGGACGGGAACGTGGATACCGTCGTACTTGTTTCTGGGGCCAGTGATCTCGTAGGTCAGTCCGAAGGCGGTAGGCTCGGGGTCGTTGTTCTGCTTCTGCTTCAGGGCGAGGAGGTAGTTCGTAGCGACACCGCGGAACGGATCGCCGCGGCCAGGGATTGTCTGGTTCTCGACAACGGCGGTGATGGAGATCTTCTTGGGCTGAACCAGGGACGAGGAGGAGATGGAGTAGTAACGGGGCTGGAGCTTGGTGAGGCCTTCAATCCAGGCGGAGAAGGGGATGTTGGTCCACTTTTGACCGCCGCTGACAGAGTCCAAGAAACGAACAATGTTGTAGAAGTGAGCACCGGTCTTCTCGTGGAAAAGCTCCTTGTCGCCACCGAGCTTGACCATCTCGGCCTTGATGTCTTCGCTGGGAGCGAAGGCGGCGAGGGTGGAAACGAACTGACGGGAAACGGGCGCGCAGATCTCGAGGTGGTAGCGAACAATGGCATCGTAGGTGGTGGGCGTGGGGAAGGGAACCTTGGCGGTAGGCTCGAGGGCCTTGACGCTGACGACCGAGTGTCTCTGCTCGGTAAGTCCGACGAGGTCGAGGAAGCGGTCAACCTCTTCACCGGGGTTCGTGGGCCAAATGGCAATGTGGTCACCGGTCTGGTAGGACAAGTTGGATCCGCTGATGTCGACTTCGAGGTGCAGGCAGTTTCTGTCCTTGACGCTGAAAAGCTCCTTGGACTCGGCGATGGGGGCGATGTAGGGGTTGTGGGCGTTGAAGGGACCCTTGGCGGTACCCTCGAGGTGCATCTTGTTCGGCTCTCCGACGTAGACCTCGGCGGACGAAGCATCGAGACCCTCGCGCTCGAGAATGCTGAAAGTGGGCTCGTAGACAGCCTCGCGCTCCTCCAGACCCATCTTCTCGGCGAGAGCAGCCCACATGGGGTCCTTCCAGGCCAAGAAGTCCTCTTCCATAGTACCGGCGCCATCATCACCCTCGCCAGCCTCGCCGATCTTGTGCGCGCCGAGCTTCACGAGAGCCTTTGTGACGTTGCGAACCATGGAATTGTAGTGCTCGTAGGTGTTGTTACCGAGACCGAAGGCGACAAAGTTGAGGTTGCTCAAGGCGGGGTCGTTACCCTCGGAGAAGGAGACGTCCTCGCCGGTGATGAATTCGTAGAAATCGACGGCGTTATCGGTGGGCTCGCCCTCACCGTAGGTGGCGAGAACGAACATGACGACCTTGTCGCTGGGAATGGAATCGAGGTTGTCGTAATCGTAGTCCTCCAAGTCGGCGACCATGGTCTCGAGACCGAAGCGGCTCTTGCCTTCCTTTGCGAGTCTCGAGGCGTAGTCCTCGGCGGTACCAGTCTGGGATCCATAGAAGACGATGCAGTTCTTTCCCGACTCATCCATCTTCTCGATGATGTTTCTCGTCTTGCCTGCCTTGGCGCCATTGGCGTTGGCGAAGGCGTTGGCGTAGGGATCCTTGACTACTCCCCAGTATTTGCCCTTTGTGAAGTAGGCGGCCGTACCCAAGAGGATGACGGCCAGGACGACGATGTCCAGCGTGTCGAGTTCCGCCATGTTGGGCCGTCGGACTCAACTGGACTGCTCGGAAGGGTTGCGGCTCGGAAGCACTGACAATTCCGAGGTGATGCGCGACAGCGAGAGGTGTTTTGTTGTAGTACCGAAGTTTGGCGGGGTTGGTGCAAACAAGTTTAAAAAAAAACAAGTCGCAAGCGAGCGATGGAGATGAAGAATCACCGGCTCAGGAATGCGTGTGGGATTGCCGAGTTGACAGCCGTGTGTAGGCGACTATTTAGGGGGCAATCTAACAGCCGCGGGAAATGGCGGTTGTTGGAGGGAATTGGAGAAATTCAAGCCTCGTGAGGTAAGGTACGGAGCGGAATACTGCAATCGTGTTCACATGAGATCAGCGGGGGTGATTCGACAATTGGCCGGGAGGAAGAGATGGTGGATTGCGGTGGTGGAGGAGGAGGAGGAGAAGGTGGGTAAAACCAGAAGGGGAGTCTGGTCAGACCGTCAGACCCAGCATTTAGCCCGTCGGTCGGGGAGAGTGGAAACAGTGTGATGCCGAGTTTCGGACACGCACCAGTGCCAGCAGTCCCGGCGCCGCCAATGACGGCCTGACTTGACCTTGGACAGTACGGATACTCTGTACACTATGTGTCCTATCCAGTTGCAGCGCAACCGTTTTGGAAGTGTACAGCGTGGGACCAAAGGCTGACACCTGGGTAGCCAGACCAAAGCACTGGGATGGGGTGACGGGGGTTTGGGGTCCACGGGCAAAGGAGAGCATTTGAACTTACCGGTCTGTGCAAAGGACGCCGAGACCTCAGTTGGGAAAGGTACGGGCGGAAGCACACACGCAAGAGTGAATGTGTCTGAGGACTGAACAGTGAGAGAAGGGCGGGAATAAGTGAGGTGTGTGTGTGAGTGCGTGAGAGAGTGCCGGGGAGAGTTGTCTGGTAGTTGTCTCCGGGTGCGGTACGGAGTGGAGGAAAGAGAAAGGATAGTGAATAGTAAGCGGATTCGGGATGAACAGTCAGCGGGAAGAAATAGGAACGGCGGAGGGTGGAGGAATTTGAGAAGAAGGGCTCAGAAGGAGGGAGTGCGAATAAGAGTAAGAGTAAAGGTAGGAGAGGGCAAGGTCAGGAGAAAGTAAAGAGAGACGACGAGGTTTGTTCGTGCGCTGCAGAAATCTCGTCTCGTTCGACGGGAGTTGATGAGGACAAGCGACAAGCAACAAGTAAAGCAAGCAGGCCGGGGCGGGCAGGCCGCATGGAGCACACGAGGAAACGGACGGAACTTTGGATCGGAAGTGCGCGATAAGGGACCGACGGGCATGTTGCATTCAACGGCCTGTGGACACTGGGCTGGGCTGGGCTGGGCTGACTTGGTCTTCTTCCTTGCTAAGACTTGAGCTACCTAAGGTACCTGACTTTGTGGACTACCTACGTATGAAACTGTGTAATAATGTAGATTCGAATATTCGTAATGAGACAAGGCAAGGAAGGCAAGGAAAGGTTCGGATACTTGGATGTATTCCGCGCCTCAGAAAGAAGCATGGAAGCCCAAGGCAATCTGGAAGGAACTCAAGGAAGGAAGGAAGTCATCGGTCTTACCTTAGTCTGGTGCCTCTCCACCTTCCAGTCGGGTCGGTTTTGGCTGGAAGCTCTCGTTCCAGGATTTGGCAGGGCCGTTCCGAATCGAAAGCGAGCTGGCTTTCCTTCCATTTTCTGTCCCACTCTCAGCGGAAAGCCATTGCTCAATTTCCTCTGTCCTGCGTAAGGTACCTTCCATAAGGTACGTGCCTTCCTCTGGACAAGGGGATTCCTCTACGTACTGCCGTAGCTCGTGCGTGTCCGCCTACCGCACCGCTTCGGGGCGGATTGTCAGCCTTTTCTTCCTTCCCTTTCCATGCCTGATTCTTGGTAGTCCGCCCCAAGACTGAGGACGAGGAAACCACGGGTCAATCCCTGGCCAGGTGTTAGTCCGCACCTTCCACAGTTCTCTCTACACAGTACCCCGTACCTTATGCGTGGTGTCCTTGCCGCTGCCATGTACCGTCTCCCCGCCAAACATTCGATACGTACACGCCAGACGCACGGTCTCTTCGGTTATATGCTTAGTCATTACCAAGTAGACCACTCATAATGGAGAAGACCGACTTGGAGCTTCGACCAGCGGATCCCGAGGGGTCGGTGCCGAGATATCTCCACGCCTGGGTCCCACCACGGAAACTTTATGGGTTTACCTTCCATTCACTGCTTCTACACTATTGACGGTCACGGCAGTCCTTCTTGCATTGTGCGGCAATCGTCGACTGGAAACCGGCAGAAGCTCACCATCGAACAAGCAACTCTCTCTTGCCGCCAGCCACACCGTATGACCATACACATCTCACAACCATACACGCCGGACGTGGTCTCTAAACAGACCGTGGTTCTCTACAAGGCCCTGAAAGGTGGTCTGATGAGGCTTTGACGGACGACTCCTACGTCCATGATGAATTCAGGAATCAGAACATTTCGCTACTACTCCAGATAGTGAATTTTCCTATCCTATCCGTACGGAGTACCTACATCCCACCCTAGGCATGCCAACAAGGGAACAAGGGGACGGTGCGTCTGACTCGGATGGTTCGTTGAATCATTCATTGTTGATGACACCGCAGCAGCAGTCCCATTCTCCCATTCTCTTTCCGCTTCTACACTGTCCGATTGGGTTGGCACACGAGTGACGACGGTAGCCACATGGTCACTGCCGCAAGCCTAAGCTGGCGCAGGGAAACCCCGCGAGACCGATAACGAGCCCAGCCCACACTTCATGCCGCCTCGCCACGGGCACCACGGCAGTTGTTGTGTCATGTCCTCCAAGCCTCCAACAGTCAACGACTTTACTCTCCAAGTACTGCAGTCAGTTTTGGCACGAGGATACCCAACTAGTTATCTACTGCGTACGAACACGCCCTTTCTCTACTACAGTCTATTACGTACGGATACAGTTTGGATACGGTTCCTTGGCATCTGTAGTGTACTCGACACAATACTCTGCATCACCTATCCTAGTCCTTACACCGTTGACCTCTCCCACCAGTCTACACGTGTACATACGAATTGTCTTAAACGTTGGTCCGTTCCGCGGCTGCCCGGTGCCTCGGGTTCCGTCGCAAGGAACTGACGCAGTCTATTCCAGGCCACGTCTTCGTCAATGACAGCCACATTTGTTTCGGCCGAAGCCTCCGGCGACCCAAGCTTTTGCTTAATGACACGGCGACTCGGCCCAACAATCTCAGATCACTCCGAGCAGCGCCAGAGCGCAGCGGTGATCCACGCGGGCCGTACCTCGATGCTTCTCGAACACGTTTCCTCCAGAAGCCTTCATCTCGGGAGTCGATGTGTTCGCATATGATGATCATTAATTGCGAAGCGTTTTACTGCTAACTGGGATATCGGACTGGTAGAGAATCCAAAACCGAACACGAATACGCGGAATCTATGTGCCCCAATAGGCCCGCCATCTCAACCACCCACCACCCTAACTCTCCCGGCCGTCCCTGTCTGCACACTGTCCGTCGAGTGGAGCCCAACAGTCGACGGCATCACGGTGCGCCGGGCCCGTCCCAAAGTCCGATGCTTCCATGATGCCGGCCGGCGATAACATGAAGGAGAGAGATCGCCACCGTCTGCCTCGCCTTGTTCGTCTAGCCAGGGTGGCGAGCCACGCCGTCACTGCCGTAGTGAGACCGGATCAGCATCCGAAACAATCACCGGAGCTCTTTGCTGGCGATCCAGCATAGGCACCGGGTCTAGATTACGGGACAGCTGGCCTCTCCGGGCGGTTGGAGGGTTTCACCGCAGCTTCGGTCTCGGACCTTCACGCCAGTCCTGGCTCTCCACCACCGGCGGATACCCACTCTGATCCTACCTGAGCCGCTTCTTCGTCTGCAGGCAGCGTTCCATCCCCGCGCCCATGTTTGCTGATGAAAATAGAAGCGAAATAAGGCCTTCAAGCGATTCGCATCATCCGAACCGCGGCCAGAACCTAGGCCCTAGGGTTCGAGTATTACTCGTGAGCATGGCAAGCGGTGCAGATCTCACCAAACTGGGTGCGAACTATGTCTCGTTAAAAGGAATCAGTCTCTGCCAACGGCTTTGGGTTGGCAGTAATATCGATTTCTTCGCCATAGCTCGTCTTTCCTACAAGCGTGGCAGAGTTAACTTTTTTCTTATTTTTTTTTTTTTTACAACTGTCTTGAAATTACCTGCCTTCACCGCGAGTGCCGAATAGTACCGTCTTTTCTTTTCTCACCTTCTTTATGATCTCAGCCTGGTAGCCCGGGTCGCCTGGCGTTGGCGACTGAACCAATCTCTTGATTGTGATGCTATCACAGGGTCGGCGCCGACAGGGTCAACGAGCGTCCTCAATGCCATTCATATTCGTCAAACAGTCCGGGAACCTACCACAGACGCCTGTCCACCACTAGCTGCTCGCAGAAGAATATAAAACGCCCTCGCGACGGTTGTGAGATGTGACGACATCAAGTCTAGAACCGCCGATTGACGGCATTCGATGCTGGCTCATTTGAAGCGGGAACTGGGATTGATATTGCTCGGATATTTCCAGGCCACACATGCAGCGGACAATACTAACAGCAATCATCCTGCATGTGCCGCAGCCTGCGAGCATCAGTATCGGGAAGAGAAATGGTTCTCGCGCTGCAAGTCTCGCCCATCCCAACTTCAGTTGCTGCCCGTTGGTCGTCGACACATTTCCACGGTAACATTTCATGTATGGGTATTTGAGTCGCCAGGCATCGGCGTGACACATCGCCCGTTTCTTTTGGTCGGCCAGCGGAGTCAGAAAATGCCATCGGGGACCGCACGGCAGCCCGCTCTTGCGTCTGCATGAGCATGAATATGATCGGATCAAACCCCAAGGAAGCCTGCATGCTCAAAGATGATGCGGCATTTTGCTAGGCGACAGAGTGTGCACATATGTGGGCTGCTTTACAACTTGACACTGACTTGACAGACTTTTCATTTATCTCAGGAATGAGGAGCGGCTGAAGATCAAGAGACCAGATTGTGATGATGCACGAACGGAACACATCTGAGTTGATCAAGAGTGATTCCTGTTTTACAAAGTGCGGGCCAACCTCCTAGCAGAGCAGCACTGCTCGGCCTCGTGGGTATGGCAATGTTGGAAGTGTTCAGCTGGATGGGACCGTGACAATCAATGCCTGCTTACCCGCACTCCCGCCGCCGCCCGCCTCACAGATTCACAGCTCGGCCAACGTTTCCGTCTCCGGGCCATTCACAGCAAGCTTCAGTGCATCCAGGGGTTCACGGGGCGTCGTCTGTTATTAAGCCCTCGAGTCGAGGCTTGGCCCTCCCCGTCTCAGGGAGCCTTCAGCCTATCGTGCTTGTATACCCAGGACCATTCAGCTATTGGACGGTGGACCGATGCTTTTCTTGGGGTGCCCCTCGTCGAGTGGCTTGTGGGAGATGCTGATTGGGCGTGGCCCTTGCATAGATGCCCCCCTTGTCGCGTGGCCGGTTCTATGGAGAAAATTTGTGACGGACTCTTCTGGCGATTTGGCCTGCGAGGGAAGGTTTCCGGGCTAAAGAAGCCACATCTCGGGTCACTCTGCTAGTGTCTGACAGAAAATGGTGATTGGTGCCGAATGTTGGACTACGGCAAAGACGGTGATGCGCCAGTGGGCGAATCAAGCGAGGCACTATGGATGTGCATCTGAGAGACGAACATCGACATCATCAACAGCCTACAGCCTACAGCCTACAGCCGAGCAAGAGGGTCACGAGGCCTTGCAGGCTCAGGGACTGGCAGGGAGATGCCGAATGAGAAGTGCAGGTCTCAATTTGGAGAGGAATCGAGAAGCCATGTGTGATCTCATAGCTTGCGGTGCCTTGGGCAGCGGATGGCTCAGGATCAGGGGAAGGAGGGGAAGGGCATGACATGGACCGGCATGAGACCCTGTTGACTTTCTTTTCTGCTGGTCCTATGAGACTTGGAGAGAGGAGAGACAGGCCGGAGCAAGACAAGGCATTGATGGCTTGTTGGATTGGGTGAAGTTGCACTGGGTAAGTATGTAAGACTTCGTTGTGGAAATCGCTGACGAGCATGAGAAAGCAAACATCATGACCTCAGAGACTCTGAGAAGCGACAATACCTTACCAAAAAAAAAAAAAAAAAAAAGTAGTCGGACGGTATCTACGGAGTTCGGATGTGTGGACACTGCGTGTAATTGCGGCGAGCAAGGCACCCAGGCAATACCTTGCCTCATGCTTCTTTTTCGCACGCCTGGGCCCCTGATTATTGATGTACTGCGTACGGAGCATGGTAAGGAATGGTACGGTATTCGGTGGTTCCAACGGCCAATGGTGCGCTTTTCTTCTTCTTTTGCTTCTTCTGCTTCTTTTCTGGGCTGGTCTGGCGGGTTTATAGGCTCGGTGGCAGCAACCCAATGCAGCCATGGACTCGTAGGTAAGGTAGTCAGCCATATAAACCCTAGCAGAAGAAACAGGCTGTGTTCAACATATTGTCCAATGGCCAATGGGTTAGAATGCCATGTTCGTATGAGGAGGAGGAGGAGGAGGAGCCCTGGGAAGAGAGAGAGAGGCTGGTGCTTCAAGCTTGCAGCCCGGTCCGGGTTTGATTGGGGTCGATTGATTCCCACTTGGCTGGTCCACGGGTATTAACTGGCACTGACTGGGCAGACTTGGCTAGTTGATTGATTGATTGACTGGATGGGCATGTCCGACTTTCTCTTCTTGGGTTGCTTTATTGAACAAGATTATATTGGATTTGAATTCGGGTTAGGATTGGGGCCTTTTTGCCTTGTCTTGCTGCTCGGCCTCCTTTCCCAATTCCCACACCCAAAAAGGGCCCCAAAGACCCTGGGCCGCCTTCCCCAATCATCATGATTAACATGCTCTTTCATCACTAATTACCCACAGCTTTGAACTTGCCAGCACCATCATCATCAAAATACTCTCCGTATACCCGACCTGGACCCCCAATCCTAATAATCCAGTTGCTGTCTGTCTGTCTGTCCTATTCTGCCATTTTGGTCCGACTGGATTTCATCCGATCCTTTTCCTTTCCTCCGCTGCCGCATTCTTGATATTGTTCATCCGTCATCCTTCATCATCCACCCAACCCACCAACTAACTCACCACCCGATTCCGTCCATCTTTGATATTTTGTGGCGGCCACCAGCGACGGTGCACAAACCTTCGAATGCCGTAAGACCCGGATCATGGGACTCGATCCGACGCAACAATGGGTGAGTTACAACTTTTTTTTTCTTTTTTTCTTTCCAATTGGCAGTTCTCGCTGGAGTACGGAGTATATCTTTAGGATCTTTCCTGTGTCCCTCTTCTACTTCCCATCCCCCCCCCGGGCATAGCTGCGTCAAGTAAAAGCCTTCATCCACATCATACCGAAGCATCTCCAGCTTTGAGCCTTGCTCGCATTGCTCCCCGGGTCCCAACTTCCATCCCACCCCTAGCCTTTTCACCCTCGCTTGGCCCTCTATTTTGCCTTGTGTGTCATGTCATGCGGCGCCGCATCGCCTTACGTACGATGTGACGGATACTCGCCGACGAACGCGCTTCCCTCGTCTCTTTTCGTCTCGTTTCGTCCCGTCTCTATCTCTCCCTGGCCCGCCATGAGGTAATTGGGCAAGGTGACGGAATACCTAGTCTGGCCTGACCTTTTTCTCGCCTTGTCTTCTTCTTCCTTGGCCCTCCTCCCACGGCTATCAAGGGTTGCTCATCGTCCCGTGCTACACCACCACCACCACCACCACCACCATCAACGCTACCACGACCACCGGCAACACCACCTTACCTTATTCGCAAACCACACGCGCGCTACCCATCCGCTACGCACAAAGCAAGCTCGCACGCAACACACAGACATTGGGTCCATAAACCCCAGCCTCGCGCCGCTTCCCTCTGTGCCTCTGTCCCCGCCCAGGCCCAGGTCGAATCAGGTCGACCCTGTGGTGCGGCTCTCCTGGCTTCCGCTGGCCGTTGGCGTTAGGTTGCTTGTGCGGCTTTGCCCTGCGTTGCTCTTCGACCCTTGGATTTTAGCGTTGCGCCCTCCCTACCTAATCGCGGTCCTCAATCGTCCCTCTCCTGTCCCAAAGTGTACTCTCTTCGTCGCATCTATTCTCCTTCTGGTTTGCACTGAGCTCCCCGTGTGCTAGACCACACATCTGTGCACCTTCCAAACGTCCAACGCATACAAACCTCCACCCCGTCTGCGTCCCTACGCGCAGTCTGCCGTTTCACAAGAGAGGGGAAGGCCTGTCACTAACCATAAGACGTCGTCTCGTCTAGCTCCGTCCCAGGCGACGCTGCCCGATCTTTTACAGGACCCGCCATTAAAGTTCTCTCCGCGATCCGTCACCACCCTCGACGAAGAAGACGAGGACGACACCGATTGGGACCGAACCCTGCGACCCGCCGCCCTCGAACCCCATCCACATCCTCCGCTGCCTCGCTCCGTCACCCATTCCCGCGATTCCTCCTACGAAAAGCTCTCCTCCCATCCGCTCCCTCCGATCTCCGGCTCCAACATCTCCCCTCGAACACATACACACGCCCACGCTCACGCCCACGCCCAGTCTCGGACAGGAGGAGGAGGCCTCGGCGGCGTATTCGAACGACTCGTCGATCCCAAGAGCGCGTCATATGGTCACCATCGTCAGACCTCCATAGTTAACGGCATTCAACACTCTAGAAATGGAAGTCACGCCAGCTCGTCTTCGAGTCCTCTCAGCCCGCAGATAATTGCTGCCGCCGGCGCGGGTCTCACCCCAGAACGTACCGATATGCACGCCGTTGGCCGTCTAGACCCGGACGCGCCTCCGGGGTTGCGCCCAGGAACCGCCATGTCTGGCACCACCGTCAACTCTGGGCCCATTGTACCCGAAAGAACATCCTCAGCTACCGACTTTTCCAATTCCTCCGTCGCACAGAGAAAGGTGGAACGAATGCATAGCAAGACGAGGCGCGAGCACGCACACCACCACTCCCACTCTTCCAAGCACCACAGGGATGAGCAAAAGACTGTTGGAGAATACGCTTTGCATGTGCTCTTCACATCTGTAAGTTGTGAAAACCACTTCCATTCTCGCGCGGCAAATGTGGGAAAACATAGACTTCTGATAATAACCTGTTTTCTAGTTTATTGCGCAAGCTGAGGAGAAACTCAATGACTGCATCACAGTTCCCTTTGAACCCGAGCCGCAGGTCGAGCAGATCTGCGGCCCGGGGGTCGATCCATCCTTCGACCAGATCATTACCGCCTTGGGCCACATTGCCAGGCCGCGACCAAAACCCCTGATAGATTCCATGATGCTGTGGAGGAAGAGCAAAAGCGACGCGGCCAACGAAGCCCGGAGTCAGTTGCAGCAATCAAGGGGTGCGGCACCAGGGCCCCTCCAACGCCGGAACACCGAGCCTCTGCAGCCACTACCTGGGGCCATGGACAATGGTCTGACCAGCCCGCAGACTTCATTGGCCGCTAAACAAGAATTCGTGGCTCACGCCGAGCGTCGTTCCACTGTTTCCATCTATATTCTCTGCCGAGTGCTCCTAGAGGTCATCAGTCAAACGAGTCTCCCTTTCTTGACTTTGGAGATGGAGGAGAAGCTGGAGGGCATCATCTTTGGCCAACTAAAGATTGCCGACACAGAGCAGCTCATGGTCAGCCCGCTAAAACTTGCCAACTGGAATCTATTTTCGCAGCTCCTGGGTGTCATGAGCGAAATCAACTTTAGGGGCGTCACGGAAAGGTTTCTCGGAGACCTTGAACGATCCCTCCAGGAATTGGTCGCCAAAAGTCCCACATCACCAGCAGGCCGCGATGCCGAGGGCAAGATTGAGCTGGTCCTAGGCGGGATGAAGCATCTCAAAGTCAACATGTCACATCCGGAGGCCTGGGAACACTCGTGCGACTTCATGGTAGCCGTCGGGCGCCTGTTCCATCGCTCCCACGGCCAGCGAGTGAAAACAGCCTTCTGCCAGGTGCTTGAGACGCTTTTGCTCACTGTGGCCGCCAAAGCGACAAATCAAGACCTCGCGCATACCAAATGGATCGAGGTTCTCGGTGCAATCGGTCCCCGCCTGGCGCAGATGTTCATCAAGCCTCGACACTGGGGTTTCGCCTTTCCCCTAACAGCAACGCTGCTCTGCGTCTCCCCCCCGGACACATTTGGATCTCAATGGCTCCAGTTGATTCTCCCCCTTCAGCCGAAGTTGAAGGACCGCTTTACACGGCCGTTATGCCTCCAGGTGATTGCAAGGCTGCTGTGGACATATCTGTACCGAACCAACGATACCCTGCCCAATACGAATAGGAAGCTCGACGAGGTGATGAAGTTGGTCTTGCCACCAACTAAACGCAGTCTCATCGCTTCCGACTCGGCTGTGACGGAACCGGTGATCCAGATCATCAGAATCATCGGGTACAAGCAGCCCGAATACTGCTTTAAGCATGTCATCTTCCCCTTGATCAATGCGGAATTATTCGTGTCCAACAAAGACTTGAAGGTGGAACAGCTCGATCCGGACCGCATGGTCATTGGAATCAGAGCGTTCCTTGCCATCATGTCTGACCTAGAAAAGGCCGATGAGGGCCGGCCGCCTTTCCCGAGCTCATTCCCCCCACCGCCTACGATTGAACGCGGGCCTGTCTCTCCCGTGATGGCCTCACCACACCACACCGCATCTGCGGGGTCGATTTCGGCAACGCCTGGCGAGGGCGAGCAGCTCTCTCGCCCCGTCCGGACAAGTGCCCTCAGTGACATTGTCCGTGAATATTATCATAAGTTCTGTGAGATTCTCGGCAAGATCACCATAATTTGCGACAACACCTTTGGAGGTCAAGCCGTATTGGATGAGAAGTTTAGCAGTCCTGGCCCGAAGACACCGATTGCCGACACGTTCAATTTCTCACGGCGGGATGACCATCAATCTCCTGCGGATCACAAACAGGCGTTCTACGAGCTTTTACATGTTGCCGTCCAAGCGTTGCCTCGTTGTCTTTCTGTCGATATACCCTTTAACTCTTTGATCAACCTGCTTTGCACAGGAACCGCCCACGTACAGTATAATATCGCTTTCTCATCCGCTCAGTCGCTCAAGGCCATAGCCCGGCAGGCCCACGCGCAGCAAGTCACCATGGGCTTCGCTCGTTTCATCTTCAACTTTGACGACCGGTACTCGACCATGTCAGATGGCGGCATGCTCGGCCCAGGTCATATCGAGAGCACTCTGCGTTTATATGTCGAGCTGCTTCAAATTTGGATCGAGGAGATAAGACGAAAGACGCGAGATGCTTCTCTTGACCAACTCGAGGCAAGTGATAAACGCGGCGCAAAACTTGATCTCTCCGGCATTTGGGCAGAGGTCGATCAAGCAGAAGCACATGGCTTGTTTTTCCTCTGCTCGCAGTCTCGGAGGGTACGCTACTTTGCCATTACCGTCCTCCGGCTTATCAACGATTTCGACAAGGCGCTCCAGAACCAAGACAAGGACACCCTGAGAGTCATTGACATCTTGGAGAATGATTCGATGCAAGTAATGAACTTTAAGGATGAAGGCCTCTCCGTCGCTGAGAGGAGCAGACTCCAGAGGGGCATGCAAAACAGTAACATTCGAGGCGCCCTAGTGGAGCTGTGTACCAGTGATGTCTCGTATGACACGACTTTGTGGTTCAAGCTCTTCCCCAATCTCATCCGTATCGCGTACGAAAAGTGCCCCTTTACAGTCACCATTGGCCGGGACCTGATCTGCAATCGAATTCTGCAGATGTACAAAGCTATTGTGCTTTTGTCCGAGCCATCCAGGGGCTTGTACTACGGATCAGATCCCGGGAGCGCCCGCGTCGCCGGTAGGACACCGACAACACAGCCGGAAATCCTCGTGGAACAATGGAAACTCTACTTGATATTCGCTTGTACGACTCTGGCCGACCCAGGAAGTGTCGTGGCTGCCAATCCTCAAGCCGCACAGCATAGCCGAAAGACGTCCAAGCCTGGCTCTGCGGACAAGATTGTCTCAGCCAGAGTCCTCTTCAAGTATCTCATACCCCTCTTGTCAGTTTCATCGGCATCGGTCAGGGACGCTGTGGTCCTCGCCATGGGCTCTATCAATATCCACATCTACCGCACACTCCTCGAAGAGCTGGCAGGACAAGTTTCACGCTGCAACGACGAAGCTCGCGCCCGCATCCACCAGCGTACCAACAGCAGTCCAAGACGCAACCGAAAGATGGATCTTCTGAGGACTGAGATCACCCATGTTTATAAGCTTACCTGCCATTTCCTCAAGATTGAAGACGTCTACAACGACGAGTGGGTTCTCACCAACCTTGTCACCTACACTAGGGACCTCAAGCTCTTCCTCATGGACGGCGAAGTTCAAATGGACTGGGAGTTTCAGAAACTTAGGCGGCATTACTGCGGCCTGACGGAGGAACTCTTCGAAGGAATCAACAGAACCAAGGATCCTTCTCGGTGGATGACGTTTGAGTCCCGAAAGTCTGCGTTTTCTTTGATGGAGGACTGGTGCGGCTTCTCGCCAAACCAGACGCAAATCCGAGTCAGAGAGGACACCATGCGGCAGTCCCTCATTGACCAGCAGTCACTCGGTGAACGAGGCACGGTCACAGCGGCCATGGAGATTGAAAAGCGAAACCTCCGTACCGCAGCTCTCAGTGCCATGGCTGCCCTCTGCGGCGGACCGATGAGCATCACCACTGAGAGTGGCGCCACGCTCCAATTCGATATTCGAAGAATGCTGGCTTGGATCGAGGCCATCTTCAACTCGGGAAGCGACCGGATGAACGTGATCGGCCGCCGAGCTCTGCAGAACTTGATCATCCACAACCAGGAATTGCCCTATCTCTTGGAACACTGCATAGCTCGATGCTACCTGTCCGATGTTTCCAAGGTACAGGAGAGCTATTTTGCCGTCGTCACCAAGGTCTTGCTCGAGCACCTCGATTATACATGCCCGTTCTGGAAGTTGCTCGGGCTCTGCCTCTTCACTCTCGGCAATGACGAAAGTGAAATCAGATCAAAGTCTGCTCGTTTGATGAGGTCCCTTGAGGAGAGACAGCAGCCAGGGCGTACTTCCAAGATCCAGGACTACGACATTAGCATTTCCGACAAGACAAAGGCAGTGTACAAGCTTGCGCAGTTCGAAATCTCAAAACGACTTGCCAAACAGCACACGGAGCTGGCGTTCCACATCTTCTCCGAGTTCACACTATACTTCAAAGACCTCCAGCCTGCCTCACAGCGGAATGTTGTCGCCGTCATATTACCCTGGATCCAGTCGATTGAGCTGAGGGTCGATCCCAATGGTGGTCCTATCGCCCAGTCGTATGTACTGTTGGCCAACTTACTAGAGATCACCATCAAGTCGAGCGGCGCTCTACACAACGAGGTTCAAGCCTTGTGGCAAGCTCTCGCTACTGGGCCCTACCCTGGGAACGTGCGGCTGATCCTTGACTTCATAATATCCCTCTGTCTCGAGAGACGCGAGCAGAACTTTGTCGAGTACGCCAAGCAGATTGTGGTCTTCCTCTCGAGCACCACAAGCACCCCTGGCATGAAGGTTGTCGAGTTCCTTCTGATGCAAATTACTCCCAAGGCAATGGTCCCGAACGAAAAGAAGGACGCCATGCCGCCGCCGCCCGACATTGGCCTGCTCCCTTACTGTGCAGACCTGGGAGAGGCACTTCCCGTGGGCACGAAGCAAGCCGGCTTCTCCCTCGGACAGCTTTCCCTCATCCTACTCGTTGATCTCATGGTTTCTCCTGTGCACCTCACACCTGAGAACGTGCCGGTGCTACTTCAGGTGGTCACCGTGCTGTGGGACCACTACACCCCTCTCGTCCAAGAGCAAGCTAGAGAAATGCTGGTCCACCTCATCCATGAACTTGTTATTTCTCAGCTGGATGACGAAACAGAGCTTACGGCTAGAGCGTCGATCGAAGACCTCATTGACTTGATCCGCCGCCACGATCGTTCAGTCGTCTGGGGCTACGAGGACAGCAACGGCAAGGCCGACGACCACGACAACAAGGTCCCCCCAAGCATGGAGTTCTTGACAGCTGAGGTTGTCAAGACGTTTGAAATCACCTATCCCGGCATCAAAGACCAATGGGGCAGGCTGTCCCTGACGTGGGCAACCTCATGCCCTGTCAGGCACCTCGCATGTCGCTCATTCCAGATTTTCCGCTGCATCCTCACGTCACTGGACCAATTCATGCTGGGCGATATGCTCGCCCGCTTATCGAACACTGTTGCGGACGAAGACACCGAGATTCAAACATTTGCCATGGAGATTCTTACCACGCTGAAGACGCTCATCCTAAAGCTCGACGCAGACAAACTGCTCACATTCCCTCAGTTGTTCTGGACAACATGCGCTTGCCTGGAGTCCATTAACGAGCGCGAGTACTTGGAGGCTGTGGAGATGCTCAACGAGTTCCTAACAAAGGTTGACTTCAGGTCGCCCAACGTCCGGAGGTTGTTGCTCGACGGCCAGCCTTCGAGATGGGACGGCGCCTGGGAGGGCGTCCAGTCTCTGCTCTACAAAGGGTTGAGATCATCCATCTGTATGGAGGCCACGCTCACGACGCTGGACAAGGTGGTTCAGCTGCCCAGTGACGGACTCATTGGCGACGACAGTCGACTTTTCTTCGCGATTCTGGCCAACTTCCCCCGTTTCTTGCATGAGATGGAAGAGGATGAGCCCAGTGAGCAAGTTCTGCAATCCGCTGAGATTCTTTGCACTGTTTGCGAGGCCCACGGATACGGCAACGTCGCTGAAGTGCTTCAGGAATACGTCAGCTTCAAGTACCAGGGCAACAACAGAGAGTTCCAGAGCCGCTTATTTGCCTCTCTGCAGGATCACTTCCTTCCCAACCTGGACTTCAAGATGGTTATTTTCCTAATGGGTCTCCTCACAAATTCCACTGCCTGGGTGAAGTTGAAGACCATGAATATTCTCAGCATCGTCATTCCCGAGATTGACATGCGGAAGCCTGAACTAGCTGGCCACGGCTCCGATCTCATCTCTCCTCTTTTGCGTCTGTTGCAGACCGAGTTCTGCATGGAGGCGCTAGAGGTCTTGGACAACATTATGACAATGTCTGGCAGCGCCATGGATAAGCAGCACCTACGGATGAGTATGACTCGTTCTACCTCCAAGACGATCCGTAAGGAATACGAGCGAACTGTCAGTCTGTTTGGCATTCCAGAGGCTTCTGGGTGGGCCATCCCAATTCCTGCCAGGAAGACCGATCTCACTCGTGCCAACATCCACGCCGCTTTCTACATGTGCCAGGCCGCGGAAGGAATTCTAACGGAAGCAACGCCGACGCCCGATGTCGAATTCCACAACGACGACTTCCCGTACAGCTACTTCCAGATGCCCGATCGGACCGAGACGATGATGTCGGACGAAGGCCGCGGAGACGGACACCTCGGCGACCTCGTGACCAAGCTGGACAGCCTCGACGATTTCTTTGACGATCTCGGCTCGAGCCCACCCAGCGACGGCCGCTCGTCTAGAACCATCACCGAGTTCTCACCGGACAGCTTCGAGTCCGGAGCGCAGTTGTATGATGAGCAAATCCTGCCAATCCTGCATCAGGCTTCCAACAACAGCACGTTCCAGAATGGGTTTACTGACAGGCCACCAGCTACGGCAAGGGATCCGAGCTCCAACACGATGAATCCTGGAGCTTTTAGCGCGTCAGCGTCGGGCAGCGGCAGCCTGGGAGGAGGAGGAGGAGGACCAGGAGGAGGACCAGGAGGCTCCTCCTCGCGGCCCGGTCTCCATTACCGGTCCATCACGTCGCCGTCGGCCCCGGCATCGTACCAGCCGCACATTAGCGAGTTCACCTCGGACGACGAATTCCCCGAAGATGTCTTCTCGGACGCGGACGACGAGCGACCGAACACGGGCCATGGCGGCGAGGGTTCCTTTTCCCTGGAGAGCATGATTAAGCCGCTCGCGCAGAGCACGCGGTCTCGGATGCGCCGTCTGACGGGCGGCCGGTCGCGCGAGAATGACCGACAGCAGGAGCTTTTTCGAGCCGAACGGGCCGTCGCGGCTCAGCAGGTCCCCAAGGTGCCGACCAACTTTTTGACAAAGATACCGCCGCAGGGGGAGATGCTCTGAGGGAGGGAATGAGCAGGCGCATCGCGTTGTTGCTTCAGTCAAAATAGTGGTCTTATTTATCTACATGATGTATAAAAAGCACTAGTCTACTTGGCCTGGCGGAGGAGACAGTGTAGAGTCACGGAGCACGGCGTATCAGATACTCCTCGTCGCAAGAGCTGGTAGAGAGGAGCACATAAACGAACTTGCGTATCATCGTATCACGAAGAAAGACGGATAGAGAGAGGAAGAAGAAGAAGAAGAAGAAGAAGAAGAAGAGAGGAAGGGGGGAGGGGGGGGCAAAGATGGAGAAGTGGGGGCTAACGTACCTCACCTACTAATGAAAAAAAAGAAATAAGAAATTCACATATGAGAAGAATAAGGTTCTTTGCAATCACAGCATTAGCATCTTCTGGTTCAATGTAACATGAAGTTTCTTGATTGTGTGAGACCAACCCTAGAGCGTTCCTGAGCCTGATGTATATCTCTCCAAAACAAAAGATGAAGCCGCCGCAGTGCGGATGCGGAGATACACGTAGAGCGGTTGTTTGGTAGGTATCTAGTATCGGTGTCTGGTAGAGTAATCTGCGCGAGAGAGAGAGAGAGAGAGGAATACGGGTTAGCGAGGAGGGACGAGCGAGGAGGGACGATAGCAAAGGAAAAGAAAGAATAGGTGAGTCGAAAAAGCAGACCTACCCTTTGGACTGACGACGAGACCGCGGCCCTTCTTGGCGCCGCGGTAGACCGTCTCGATGATGTCTATGAGTTCTTGTTTGTCTTCCAATACCCAATTGAGCTATTGGGAAAAAAGCACCACAAGTCAGTCGCTGCTGAGGTGGCGCATCGAGAGGAGAAAAGGGTTTTGCGTACCTTGTTGTTATTACCCGTTCCGAAATCAACCATCATGTGTTTATTCCGGAAGAAGAACATGATTGTGCAGGGGTCGTAGAGTTCGTACACTGGTCGCGGGGGAAAGAGAGAGAGAGAGCATGTTAGTTTCGAGAAAGCCTAGAGAGAGTGTGTGGATGTATTTGCGAAGGTTTGACTGCTTTTCTCAAAAGCAGTGGAAGAGGTGGAGAGAGCAACGTACTCTGATTGAAATCGGGGACCTGGTCGATGTCGCAGACGTAGATGGAGGCAAAGTTCTTGACGCGGTCCGAGATGCGGTAGAGGACTTCGTCTTGCTTCATGCAGTCGCGGTCTGCGTCTCGTCCGAAGCGGATCTGGTTTGTAGTGCGTTAGTAGGGCAGTCCAATTTATGTGTAGAGAGTGCGCCGGTGTCTATTTGTGAGGACTTACGACGACGAGGCGCTCTTCTTCGGAGAGGATGGCTTGGTCTACGTGCCAGCCGCTGTTGAGATGAGGGATGACGATGGAACCCATTGTGATGTTGTTTGTATCTATAGATCGAGTTGAGTTGAGTTGAGTTGAGTGTCGTGGGGTTCGTGAGGGCGCTTTGCGAGATCGTGTGGTTACGGAACGCTTCGGTGGTATCGAGTGGTGAGATGGTTGCGATGGAATCGTTTTGGTCTTCTCGAAGCTGGCGGGGGAAGTTCCACTATTTGGACCTGGACTTCCAGCAAATGGCCGGCGAAATGTCATTGCGGGTCCCCCCTCTGCTAAGGTACCCCCCAATCCGCCCCTCCAGATCCCCGCGCTAAACCTGAAATGAAAGGACGACAAGAGCGGTCTAAACGGCAGAACTTTTTATTTCTTGGATGGTATCCACCGCTGTATTCCCCCATGGAGGATTTCTTGGGAGATATGCAGTGGACGAGTCCGCTCACTTAGGACAACCCTCTTTTGTTGTGTTTTTATTTTATTTTTCAGACAATTTACCTCAAGATGCCTAAACGTCCATCGCGTGGAGGTTTCGAGGGCGCAGATGCGTCCCGAAAGAGACAAAAGGTCGTGCATGAGGCGCCGACCTTCGAAGAGGTTGCTTCTGCGCGGCATCTGCAGCAGCTTTTGACCTTTGAGCAGGACCAAAAGCGAGCGCGGCATGGTAAGCGCATTCTCTTCTACTGGCATGCTACTCAATTGGGGTACAAAACTGACGAATATACCTCTTAATCAGGTATCCAATCCCTCAAAGTCTTCCTCGACGGCTTCAATTCCGGCACTGGCGACAACGACGCCCGCTTCGCCCTCCTCAGAGAGTACCTCGAGGCCTCTCGGCCGCGCGACAGCACCGGCGACGATGCCGTTCATCTCTCCGACGTGATGGAGACCTGGTCCTACGGCGCGCAGGTCAACAACGAGGCCATGATGTCTGCCGTGCCCGCCGTCCTGGCCCTGCTCCTCCAGGTCGTCTCGCAGTCCCTCCAGCTCCTGCCCCACGCTCTCGACATCGCCCGCACCTTGCTGCAGGAGCGCCAGCTGAAGCTCATTGCAAAGTGTCTCTCGGCGCCCAAGGGTAGCGGCTACGTCATATCGCCCACGCTGCGGCTGGTGCGCGAGCTCGTGACGCTGGACGGCGGCACGCTTGCGAGGAGGGTCTTCCGGGCGCGGGACCACACGTTTGCGAGCTTCGCGAGGAACCTGGAGATCCGGCACCTCGGCGCGGACGGCGAGAGGGGGGGCGGTGTGGTGGAGGACCCGTCTAGGCCGTCGGTGCGGACGAATGCCATCAAGCTGTTCTTGAGCTGCCTCAAGTTCCTGCCGTCCGAGGCCAAGAAGGAGATGCTGATGCTCAAGGAGGTGTTTTCGCACCTGACCTTCTTAATCAAGGACGACCCGCCCTTCTTGATCGTCGAGATGCTGGCTGCGCTGAAGAAGAGCGTGCTGCTAGACGAGAAGCTGCCTCGCGAAGTCAAGTTTAGGACGTTCAACACAAAGACTCTGGATCGCCTGGCGGGACTGTACTCGTACAGACATGATGTCGAGGGGGACGGCCAGCCTTCAGTCAGGGAATCTGTTCACGAGTTTTTGCTCTACACCTGCACGACACCGGGAGCGGGCGTGCTGTACTCTGGAACGGGCTTGTACCCCAAGGAGCTCGAGGACGAGGCGGCGCAGGATGTCAAGAGCTTGGACGACTACGCCCTGGAGCGCGTAGCATGGATGGACAAGTACAAGGACGAAATAATCGTCGCAAACTTTGTGCTCTCCGAGTTTATCCAGAAGCTGCGTCCGTGGTCGAGTTTGAAGCACAGCGAGCTCATCGTCGCCATCTTCCAGTCGGCCCCCGAGTTGATCGCCAGTTACTTTATCAACAACAAGTCTTTCACATTTGAGCCGAAACTTTCCATGACGTGGATCGGATACGCCGCGTTTCTCTTCAACACGGTCAACCTCCCCCTGCCGCCGCACTACGGTCCCACGACGGGCTACCGCCGCGTGCCCCCGCCGACATCTATCCTCCTCGACAACATCCTGCCGCTCCCGCTCAAGCAGCGCGACCTGGTACGGTGTCTCTCGTCAAAGTCCACCCTGGTCTCCTTCTTTGCCGTCCGGATTCTCGTCCTCGCCCTCCAGAAGCTTCAGGTCGCATTGAAGATGCACCGCGAGGCGGCCGAGTCGTCAAAGTCGACCTGGGAGACGGCGAGCCGCAAGCTCATTGACGAATTCTGCCAAAAGATTCCCGATATGAAGGAGGTGACAAAGTGCTACAAGGCCATGGCGGAGGAGAATGTCCTTCAGCGCGAGGCGGCCAGCAGGCTGCTGCTGCTGTACTATGAGGTTATTCCACAGGTGGCGCTGCGTGCCAACTTTGACGTCTCGCCGTTCCTGGTCAACTCGCTTACGCGCCTTGACAGCCGCGCGGACGAGCCGCAGAATCAGGCGCTTGCCCTCATGGAGTTGGAGAACCTGATTGCCATCGCGGGATACTCGCCCGGCATGAGGTGGTTCGCCAAGACGGAGGGTCTCGCGGCGTCGCCGTTTGTCGCGCTGCTCAAATTCTACGTCGAGGCTGCACAGGGACGGCCAAAGTTGAAGGAGGTGCTTGAGTCCGTTGCCGTGCAGCACCAGCTGATATTACAACAGACTGGTCTCGTTCCTCTTCTCTGCGCCGCGCGGGAGTTGAAGAAGAGCGACAAGTCAAGAAATCTGGATCTCATCTGGGAGTTTGTCGATAATTGCGTTGGAAGATGCGCCGCCTCTCCCCTGAAGTACGTGGACCTGATGCAGGAAAGCACGACCCAAGGCGGCGACGAGGTGTTTGCCAGCTTGCTCTTGGCTACCATGGTTGAGCAGCTGTCTTTTGTTGCCGACAAGGCCACCGACAAGAAGGACCTGGAGCTTCTGTCTAAGTTTCTCACGGTGCTCCTGAGTTGCGCGCAGACCAAGGGGGAGACCAAGGCCGTCATCAGTGCGTTTGCCAAGAAGATGACCGAGGTCTTGGGAGACCGCGCCTCGGCGATCGTCCCAAAGACTGATAAGGCTCTGCTCAATGGCGAGCCTGGGGATGAGACTGCCGTGGCGGACGATGCTGGCTCCCAATTGCAAAGGCAAAACACGAGCGTCAATGACGAAGAGATGGATAAGCATTCGCTAGAGGTTATCCTCGACGTCTCTTACGAGCTTGATGACGACAACTCTGCCCTTCTGAAGTGGAACTCCAAATCAGTAGAAGATCTCGTGGACGAGGGCTACGCCGCAGCGCTTATCCGCTTGCTCTGGTCAGAGCACGGCAGTATCCGCCAGGAGGCCCTCACCAACATCCTAAAGATGGCAGCCAAGTTTAAGGAGTCAAACTATGAAGAAAAGGACCAAATCTGGCTCCTCCTCTCTGAGCTGGCAGAATCGTCCCGCGGCCTCGTCACCCGTGGCCCCGTGGCCTCGCCCCTCGTCTCCTTCGCCATCGCCTCCCTCGAGGTCCTCAAGAACCCGCTACATTGCCTCTACGCCAAGGTGAACAGCTTCCTCACGCGCGGCCCCGTGTGGCAGCATGACAAGGTGCCCCTCGCGCACGACATCCTCCACGGCGCGCCGTCCGAGGACGATCGGTACTACACCGAGGTGAGCTGGCTGTTGGCGTACCTGCTGGACGGCCTGCGGACGCCGGCGGACCTGGCCGTGTACCACCAGAAGAAGTGGTTCGAGAAGATTTTCGCGCTGGCGGGGAACCCATACATGCGGGCGAACCTGCGGACGAGGATCCTGAGGATTTTGTGGCGGGCGACGTGTATCGAGGGCGGGAGCACGACGCTGGCGACGAGGTTTGGGATTGTTAGCTGGTTGGAGGTGCAAGAGGCCCGGTGTGTCAGCGGTGGCGGCGGCGGTGGTGACAGCGGTGGTGGTATTGAAAAGGTTGATGCGGATGCTAGGGGGACGAAACGGCTGTACCGCGCTTTGAGGAGGCGGGTCTGGGAGACTTGTGATCAGGAGAGGGTTGGAGAATGGAGTCGGAAGGGCGTGCCCTTGGGTTTGGAGGGTTGAAGACGGAAGGAAGAGAGATTCAAAAAGTCAAAAAGGATTGGTGTTGGTTAAGTACCACGTAATGTACAAATCGAGAAAGGGAGGAAAAATAGGAGTCGGGTCTGGGACTTTTAGAATATACTCCTCATCAGTGTGTATACATGTACATACCACAACACATTTCAAGGATATCTGTTGAGCTGAACTATGGCGATGTTTGATTATATGTCGTCTTTGGGTGATACTAGGACGCGAATGACGTGAGCTCCCGATATGGAAATCAGCAAGGGATTGAGAGTAGAGACTGCCATGAACTGCTGCAAGATGGGGGCAATGGCTCAGGAATCCGAACTATGTAGCATGGCAAGAGAAAGCATAAGCACCTTGGGTTGGTTATCAACAATTGGTTGTCTGGAGAACAGGACCATACACCAATCCACCCGTTGAACACATGGGATATTGAGAGAAAGTGGCGAGAGGGCATGCCTTGACGCTCAAGTAATCTCTATTGCTGATTAATAAAAACAAAACAAAAACAAAAAGGAATTCCTGACTACAACAATGGCATTGAACAAGAGTTGAAGTAAAAATTCGGGGAGAATGGATATAAAATTGCTCTTTTATTCTATCTTGAAAGAATCAAAGCGGATTTGCGTTTTCTAGAGAGCCTGTATTTTTTTTTTCTTCCTTTCGATAAGCCAGAATATCATGACTTGTTACTCATCGGGCTCTCTAGACAATCAACTTTACATCCCACATGCTTTAGTCGTCCTCGAGTACTGATCGCGACCATGACCGCGAACATAACTGGTGCTTATGTTGTTCACTCCTCTGGGGATATAGGTTCTAGTTGAATTGGTTAATCATTATTTGACAACTGGACTAGGATAGTAGCAAGCCAGCACTAGTCTTCAAAGCTTCAAGGTACTTGGCTCAAGTAGACTAATGTTTAGATAACATCCCATGAGTGGAAACTCGTATTGTTATCACATGTAGTAGTATTCAAGTAGACATGGAAGACAGATATGAATGTCGATACGTAGGTCTATTGTCTATTTCTATTACCTCGTCTCTAACAGATATCCGTCCAAGCAATCCCAGAACGAACGTGTAGAGTTGTCCCGGAGCAGACGGTATGCAGTCCAATCTACTGTTATTGGCTTCACTGCAACTCTTCCTCGCACCTTTTACACCCACACTCAAACCCCCAATTCCTCTTCAACGTCGAAACCCTCTTCTCCCTCGACCACTTCTTCTCCTCCCCTCCCAAGTACGTGATACACATTTCCTCTCCCTTGCCAATATCCCGCCCCGCCCGAAACTCCCACACCCTCCCCTCCCTTCTCTTTTCAATATTCGGCCCGCACGAGTGGTTCCAGTAGCTCGCGGCGGGCCAGCACCCGTAGCCAAACAGCTCGGACCCTTCGTCCTCGAGGGACCGGATGCCGAACGCGTTGTGGTTGTCGCGCGAGGAGATGAGGAACAAGGACTCGGGCGTGACGAGGGAGAGCAAAGGCAAGGGCAGGACGGCGAGCAGCTGCAGGTAGGTGGCGGTGAAGGCGTGCAGGTCGGCCGTGTTGATGTAGGGTGTCGAGTCCACGGCGAGGGAGAGGACGTGCTCCCATCGCTTGGGGTGATTGTACAGCGCCACGAGACTGCCGACGCAAAAGTTCATGACATCTGGCTCGATGGGCTGCTGGAGGGCCTTTTGGAGGGCTTTGCGGTGTTGTTTTGTGATTGGCATGCCGTTATTGTTGCTGTTGTCTGTCGATGATTCCGCCGTCCGTAGTGTGCGGATCAGCTCCGCCTGCCCCTTGGTCGCCTGCCACGCCTGTGTGATCTCCTCGGCTGCGGGCTTCGGCTTGGTGATGTCCACCATCTCGTCCCTCGCTTTCCCACCGCCATTGTTGCTATTGCCCCCATTGCTCTTCTTCTTGTTGACCAGCGTACTCACCTCGGTCCAAACCTGGACACCTACCTCGCCAGTCTCGCGCCGCCACGTTTCCCGACAGTCACCGGAGCAAAAGGCGAAGCCGACAGTCTGGTCACGGATGGGCAGGTCTCTGCCATAGTCGTATGCAAAACACTGGCCGCAGACCTCGCGCCTGTACTCCCGTAGGAGGACCGAGAGCGTGAGGTCGTCGGAGCGCCAGAGCAAGGTGCCGGCGGCAACGTCGCGGGTCGCGAAGACGGCGCGGCCGGCTGTGGGCGTGTCACGAATCTCAAAGAGGGAGGAGACGGGGCAGCCTGAGACGAAGGGCTTGTCGCCGGCGTCAGAGGTGCCCTTCACTGCCAGGGACGAGGGAGCAGACGAGATGGATGAGGGTCTCGAGAGGCTCGATGCTGGGTAACTCGTCAGTAGAGTCTCTGTGTCGCTATCGACATGGTTCATCGTGGGCGGTTGCATGTTCATCGTGAGCTGAGTTCTTCGTGTGAGAGTCGTGATAGAGGTCAGTTTTCTTTTTTTGTGGCTTTGAATTTCAGATGATGATCTTTTTGTTGTCTTTCCAAAATCGTCTGTCGGTTTCAGCTTAGGAGAGTGAGTGGTTGTAAGCAATCAAGGCTCCTCAGAGGAGTTTATGAAGTGGTAGCAAGTTGTGAACTGGATGTCGATGTTCAACTTTGTAAAGAGCGTATACTACTGATGGAATTATGATTTTGAGTAATAGCCATGCTGTAGTTTGGTCTTTTGAGGTAAATTTTGAAGTCAAGAGGGGTTGTATATGAGATCAGAAAAGCATAAACCAAAAAAAAAAAAAAAGAGTCCCATGAGGTAGGTGGCAGAGGGGTGAAGCTTTTAAATGTCGTGGGTGGGCCCGACCCTTAGACCCCTAGATTGACAAGTTCGGACTAGTGTGAGGCGATTTAATCTAAAGATAAGCGAATGACAGCGAGAACGTGTTGCATGCGGACGGGGGAAAACAAATCTCCTGCCTTTTCGAGGGTTTTGCTTGGATGAAGTTGCAAAAGGGCGAACTGCAGTGAGGAACACAAGAAGCGGTGAAGTGGTTGTAAGTGAACACCAAAAAATAGCTGCAAACTCGCGAGATTATGTGTGTCTCACAAGAACCACTAATGCCACGGCAGATCAAGCAAGGACGGAATCCTCACAAAAGCTAGAAAACGAGGATACATTAAAATTGGGACTAGGCTCGAAAAGCAGAGGGAATGAGTTTCGGTCAGTCGTGAAACCATGTGTCTTTTTCCCGCTTTTGCTGGCCCAAGGACTCGAGCTCCTGTAAGAAAAATTGTGTAGACGCTGACAGGCTGAGCCATACTTGGCTCTCGAGTGTTCAACTTTGCTACTTGCCATGGCATATCACCGGCAGATTCCGAAAGTTGGCAGCATTGATGTAGTCCGTGGAGCAGGTCGTGGTTTGGGATGTTTGAAGGACAGGAAGTGTCCAAAAATGCAAGACGAAGGATGTAACGCTGAGTGTTAAGGTAAGCAGCATTTCAGATCTCGGTTAAGCTCCAGGAAGGAGATGGTGGGGCGGAAGTGTGCGATTGTTTCCCCCATCTCCCAGAGAGAAGGAGATACGTACCTGCAACTTGGACAGTCTCCTGGTCCGGGCTTTTTTTAAGGTCGAGAATCCTACGGCATGGGCCTTTTGAAGGCAAAGGCAGACCATTTAAACAAGCAATAGAGAAACATAGGCATGCCTTTCATGTGTGTCGATCGAGTAAAGGCTTCGAGCCACTATTACTGTAGGCATCATAAAGAGATGTCGAGTTTATGTCCAACACTTTGGCCAATGGTGTCACACTCTAAGCGAGTTAGGTATTACCCAGTATAGCTCGGTGGAGGGAGTTACCTAAGGTGAACAAATATGTTGACCTAAGGTGAGCCCAGGTACAGGGGTGAGGGGTTGGTTGCATTTGCCTCTTTGCCTCGAGATGGCAGGGGCCAGGACAACCTGGAAGGGAAGCAGGCACGCCGCACGCCCACGCAGCACGCAGGAAGGAGGGGAAAGTCAAAGATGGAGGCGAGGCACCACGGCACCAAGGGTAGGCACCAAGGGTACGGAGTAGGCACAAATACGTACCTGATTTTTGACTCCAATGCCCAGGCTCCTTCCAATGGAACCTGGAAGTCTTTGACAAGTTGACGTGCCTGCCCCCTTCTTCAGAGTGCATCAATAGGTACCTTACCACACACCCGACAGCCGACAGGAACTTCCATATCTCAGAAGACTCAGACGGGAGAGGTGAGTGGAAAGGGTGGAAGGTGAGGAACACACTGGACGGTGACCCGGCACAGCTGCCCCGACGCTGCGTTGGTCACCTTACCATACCTTCCCAGTTACCTACCTTACGTAGTATTTCCAGACTGAGGTGTACAGGGCAGTGAGCAGCGTGGTGAGGTGGGGAGTGGAGTGCTTGGCTGCTAGTACATAGAAGCAGGTAGACCTAGACACCTGGGCACCTGAGCGAGCACCTCCTCCACCAGGTTTCGTCCCAAGTGCCAAAACCTCCTTTGACCACCTGCACCATCTCTATTCGTACCACCTACAAGTACTTACCCAGCTACCTTACCTTACCTTACCTTTCCACGCCCTGACAGTTCGCTGCCGAAATTCGCCCATCACAATAATCTCTCACTCCGCATCAGATATTGCATCACACTTTGACTCTCAAAACACCAAACCATCATACCCTCTTCGCCTTGCCTGTCCCTGATTGCCAGCCTCGTCGCATCAAGCTACCCAACCACTGCCAGCGCCCTCGAAGCAGTAGTGCAGCCCGATCGGAGCCAGTCCTACGGATACTCCGTATTCCGTACAGACACTCCCGTCCTGTCTGTCCCATCTCCCACCATCGTCCACTCTGACTGGACCATCAACTGAACTGCGACCGGCACCGACCGCCGACCGACCGACTCAACTTGACCTTCCTCGACACCACCACATCCACCACCACTACTCCCCTCTTCACCCTGTGTGACGTACAAAAAACCATCACAACGACGGCATCGACGAACATCACCTCAGCCTTCGGCGCCAAACACCGCACCACCTATTAGTACCACAGCACCATCCATCTCCTCACCAACTGGCGAAGCACCCTACCTACGACGACAGCTCCTCCCTTTTTTCTGTCGACCGAATCATCGACATCTGTTCATGCAAACATCACCCTTGCCAAACCATCAATAGCCTACCCACCTGTCCTCGGATGCGCCTTGCATCGTCCTGCTGCTATGGCACTCCAGTATTCAGCAGAGGTCCTCATTCACCTGCGAGAATCACCACTATGCATCAAACCATCTGCTTTACCACCCGCTGAAGAATGGATGGGGTATGCCGTTACCATAGCCCTCAGACAGAAATCCCTCCTTTTCTAACTCTTCCTCCCAGACCACCTCCCGATAATAATCGAACCCAGACCAACGTCACCAAACCCACTACTGACAGAAGAAGCCACGATAATCCCTTGCTTGATCAGACAAATCGTCGCCCTGGCGTTGACCGCCACGTCTCGCGAAACAGCGCCAGTATGTCTCCACCTCGCCGTCTCCTCATTTTCCTCGCCCTTTGAGCAATCGTAACTGACACAAACTTCAATTGCAGACCCCGAAGACATTATTCTCGGACCTCCTCGAACCGCCTTCGCCTCTGCGACCCTGCGCAATGGCAAGCCTTTTGACAATGACAAGGGCCTCAAGGACGCTGACTCGCCCAGCCGCTTCAATTTCCGCAATCGCAATGGTGACACCCCCGAAAGCGACCGCTTCCGCGACTCGAGAAACACAAACTTTGGTCGTCGTCGCGGCGACGGTGATCCACAGGATCAGGAGGGATGGAGTACGGTGAAGCCGCGCAAGAGCTTCGGGCATGAGGGCGCCGAGCGCTTCCAAGGTCGCATGGGCGCTGGTGGTGGCGATAGGCTTCCCAATGAGCGCCGTCCCCGTGATCGCGACGACCGCGAGGGCCCCAGAGATCGTACCCACCGCACCTTCGACCATCACGACAAGGAGCATGATAACGAGGAAGCTGAGCCGCGGCTTCGAAATGGTCTTAGCAGGGGCAAGTCGGAGCCCTGGTTCAAGAACGATAACAGCACCGCCAGTAACAATACCAACAATGCCAACACTCCAGAGAAGCCTCCGTTGACGGCTCGCGAGCGCATTGACCGGGCCAAGAGCTGGAGAGACCGAAACCGGGAGGCTGAGCCCGTCGAAGAAAAGAGCACTGGCAGGAACTATGAGCGTCGCTGGGAGCGCGGCGAACATAGACAAGAGCGAGAGCCTGAATGGTTTGACGAACCTGCTGGAGAAAAGGCAGGAGGCCACACGGAAGAGGATTTCAAGAAATTCATGGAAAGCATGAAGGCGAGTCGCAACGGTCCTGCCGAGGACAAAGCGCCAGCTGCCGCAGTCGAGGCTGCAATCAAAGCAGAGCAGCCAGCTGTTGCTTCCGCACCCGCTGTGGAGATTGGCCCTGACCAATTCTTCCTCAAGTTCGCTTCTACTGCTGGCTTAGACGTCAGCTCCCCGAGCGAGCCCAAGAGAGAGACTCCTTCCAAGTCTAAGACAGGCGGTGGCAAGTCCTCTCGGTTCACCTCATTCTTCAATGCCCCTCAGGATGACCCCACCCAACGAATGAAGACGGAGCCTTCAACGCCCATGGCTGGCCTTCCTTTCGGTGGCCCTGATCTATCTGGACCGGCTCCCGACAACGAGAAGCAAGCTTTCCAAGCATTGCTCATGAAGTTGCAGCGGTCAAACCTTCAATCAGCCACGCCGCCTGCTTCGCAACCATTCCAGGAGCCTCCCCCGCCTGCCCGTGAGCATGCTCCTTCCAGCTCCGTCGCGTCGCCCGAGCCATTTCAGCAGTATGGCGGCGAGCGCAGAGAGGACCCCCGCCCTCGCATGCCGCAGGGATCCATGTCTATGTCCGACATTCTTGCCCCGCGTCCAACGATGCCTCACCAGCAGCAGCCGCCTGCTGCTCGTCAAGACCAACTGCTCCAGGAGCTGGTCGGACAGCGCCACCAGGCTTCAAGCCAGGGATCCGGCCGAATGGAACCAAACCAAGGCCGCAACATGAGCAACACCGAGTTCTTGATGAACTTGATGAGGAACCAGCCAGAACCCCCACGAACGGAGCAGCAACTCCTCATGCGCATGCCGCAACCTCAGCGCGCCGCTCAGATCCCGCATGCTCCAGACCGCGAGCCCGACTTCCAGCAGGGACTTCCGCAGGGCGGCCGTGGTTCTCAGCGCCAGATGCGTGGTCAAGGCCCGCCTGGCTTCATGGACGAGAGTTTCCACCACCCTGAGCCAGAAGCGCGCATGCAACCCACGCAGATCTTGCAACGTCCTCCCCCGCCTCCCGGTTTGGACCAAATGAACCCCAACTGGATGCAGCAGGGCGGCGGCGGTCCTCCCATGCCCCCTCAACAGAGATCCATCATTCCGCCTCCTGGTCTTGCTGGTGGTCCTGGCCGCAATCACCCGATGGCCGCTATGTTCCCCCCGAACTTCCCTCCTGGAGCCTTCCCTCCTCCTGAGGCCATGGCAGGTCCCCACCACGCAATATGCCTCCTCCCCGGGCTTCTTCGGTGGTCCCCTCCCGGATTTATCCCTCCCCCCGGAATGCCTGGCTTTCCTGGTCCGGCTGGACCCGATGGTCATGGCTTCCCCTTTGACGGACGTATGCCTCCCGGCGCCGCTCAGGCGTTCCGGAGACAGTAAACTACCCACATCATGGAACTATCATCGGCCTCGCTAGTAGGGGCTGAACTTCCGTAGCATATCAACTGCTACATTTACCTTGTTCGAGTCTCATCACCAAATGCTCAGATGTGTGTCTTTGAACAGGACATGTTATGAAACACTATAAACGTAAATGTCGGTATAACGACATGTTGCTTGTCGGATTTGCTGGACTAGCACCCAACCACTCATCCTCGAATACCAGATTTCTCCTCAGATGTAGGAGGAGCCCAGTCTATCAGCTTCGCATGAGCGAGGCACCGCCTCAGCTACCTCAATAAGGTCTCACGTTTATGCGATACGTTTCCTATGCCGACGAGCAGAGGGCACCAACAACTAAGCAGACATCTTTGTCCTAATCCAGACCCACAATGGAAGGGGTTCTATGTCCTTGAAGAAGACGTTGGTTCTAGGCGGTGGTACAATGAAGAGCAGACAACAAAGGGTGGCGAGTTTCTAAGCAAGGGGGAGC
The DNA here is from genome assembly GCF_027942845.1 of Colletotrichum fioriniae. Classification (NCBI taxonomy): domain Eukaryota; kingdom Fungi; phylum Ascomycota; class Sordariomycetes; order Glomerellales; family Glomerellaceae; genus Colletotrichum; species Colletotrichum fioriniae. The sequence goes on from NW_027076842.1 coordinate 2,647,913, forward strand.
TGGGATAGGATATCCCTTATGTTACCTTAGTCTACCGCGGTGGACACGAATGAAATGAAATGGATGTTGGTTTTCCTGGCTTCCAAAAACTGTGCCTTGCTATCATGGTGACACATAGTGACCTCATTGGTGCTTCTCTTGATGATTGCTTGAACAGTCAATCACATCAATTGTCCTAATTGAGTAGGCCAGTCTTTCAACCCATTTTAACGACATTGCTACCATACACCAACAGGTCTCTGTCAATGATGGTTGTGAGTTTTGTGTGTGATTTGGTTCTACAATAGATCCAGAGTACATATATACATAGACCATCCAGCCCGGTCAGCCAACCGCCATCACTCCTCTCTTGCTTCTCCGTCTTGTTTTTCTTCTCCCTCCTCCACATCATACGCAAGAACCACTTGAGAGGTAAGAAGGGGAAAAGCCAAGAAGAGGCAGTGTTCGAGGCAGTATTCCTTCACACATCTATGGGAATCGTTGGAACTAATTCAACACCAAAGAACGCCACGCTGGCAACAGAATGTGCAAGAAAAGGAGAGTCAAGTAAAGCCGACAGAGAGCAAGATGGGCGAGAATCCCTTTGAGAGTGAAAAATCTTAGCCTCTCGCTTCCTTTTCCTCCTTTAGACTCAATGCTTATCCTTGTCCTTGTCCTTGTGGCTCTTCTTCATACCCAAAAAGTTGCGCTTCTTCTTATCCTTCTCCAGCTTGTGCGGTTTGCCGCCGTCAGATGGGGCAGGCGACGCTCCGCCGCCATTCGCCACGGGCGGAAGAGGCGCGTTGAGGTTCATGTTGCTCATCTGAGCCGTTGGCGGCGCAACAGGACGCCCGGGTAGACCGCCTGGTGCAGGTGCTCGGCGTGGTCCACCGGTCGGTGACGGTGCGCCCGGCGGTGCCATACCGGGGGCAGGGCGTTGCGCCATAGGATTGGGCGGAGGGGCAGGTTTCTCGTAAACCCAGGCCGGAGCACGGGGTGTCGGTCGCTCCATTGGTATGTCGAGCGTGCGCTTGTCCTTGCCCAAATCGCCTACTTGGCGGACGTAAAGTTGAGGTGTGAGCATGTGGCTCGTCACCAGGAAAATGTCCTTGCCCTGGCGGGCGGAGACGTCGTAGCAAGCACGGCTCTCACTGTATGTTGCGCCGCCAGCCATGAAAACAATATAGCGCTGTCGGTTTTCAGGAGGTCGTCGGCCAGACGATGCCCAATTCGGCCTACCGGCACGCAATGAGCCCTGTTGTGAGGCTAAGAGATCCTCGTTGGGATCAGCTGGTGGCTTCACGTAAGGGAACGTGGTTTGATCGAGAGTGCCTCGACAGAGGTCGTCCAGCATCGTCTGCATAGCCGTCTCAAAGCGGGAGAGCGAATATTCCTCGCTGATCTCTGCCGCTTTGGTGTTCTTCTGGAATAGGGGCGGTTGAGGAGGTCGTACATCCTTGAGTCCACTACGCACGGGGTGTCCACCCAACATCTCGAGGTTGACTACTATTTCCCCATCCCCTTGCGGCAGGCCCGAATGCGCGAGCAACCGGTTGATATCTTCCATCACCACCCCGTCTCTATACAGCACGTAGAGAATGATCAGGCGCAGTCTGTCCGATGGGGTGATGGCGTCATCGTCCAAAAGCCGCACGACTTGGTCCAATATGTTTTTAGGCTTCCTGAAGTCCTCATCCAATCCTGTGGCAAGAGTCTGTTCCACCGAAGCAATGTCTGGTAGCTTGTGATCTTGGAATTTGTTCATGGCTTCTTGCGCCAGACTCAGATGAAGCGAGTACGCCTCCTTCATCTCTTGGAACTGCGGCAAACCAGCCAGCATGTCTCTGATGGCGTTTAAGCTCGTTGTCTCCTGCTCCTCGTTGGTGAAATTAGGGTTAGACTCCAAGAACTTTCGGAAGTCTCCCATTAGTTTATCGATGGTATCTTTCATGTGTCGGTGTCGGTTGTCGACCCAGACCGGATCCTTGTCGGATAGCTCCACGTCCTTCTCTTCTTCTTGCGCGGTGCCCTCGTTTGTGACCATGCGATACGTCACTTTGTCACCATCTTGTATCGGGAGAAGATCGTGAGCCATTGCCTGATATGTGAACTCGTGAACCAGAGGCGCCAAGATATCCATTGACCTGTCCGTGATGACGAGTGTTCCCACAGGCCGCGACGACTGTGGTGGAAAGTTTGGGTTCCACTGCGCATATTCGTCCAACTCCTCCTGCACGAAACGAGCCAAATGAGAGGCAAGCACGGCGGCTTCGTGGAGAGGGTTCTTCGGTCTGTAGTATCGGACTTTTGGGTACTCGCCCAGTGTAACGCATACACCGGTAATCTGCTCTGGTTGTCAGCAGGGGTAAGCTGTGTAGCCCTGCCATCCGTCTGCTACGTACCTTCTGTGCTAGAATCTTCATGTGTCGCGCCACCAAGTTGTTGCACGCGGGGTGGTATAGAATTGGAAAGCTCCAAGGGTCTTTGAACGTGATCAAATGCGACTCGCGAGGGAAGAAGTCGATCGACAAGGTTTCGAACCCCGCGATGCGTTGCTTGGCTGGCGGGCAGCCATCAATCATGCGACGGATCCTCGGATCCAAGACACCGGTCCACACCAGGTAGGCTTCCTTGTATCTGCGGCGCTCAAAGTCGTTGATGAGGATTTCGACAATGTTCTCTTTCGGGGACAGAATGTAGATGGCGTCCATTTCAGGGTTCATATCTCGCTTCTGCTCGATTCGCTCGATGTCTGGAGTGAGGTTAAGACTTGTACCGTTGCAAGGAGGAAACGTGTTCGCGAGACATACTGGCGATATTGTTGTTGAGAATGTCATCTTCCTTCACAACGTTGTCTATAATTTTGTGGGAGTCGTCGTCAACAACTAAGACTTTCCACTAAAAGTATCGCCATGGTTAGCTTTGTTGATTCGCAGGCAGTCCGTCAGGCATCGGGTGGATCTCACGTCGCCTCGTGTAATGTTCTTGATTGTGTCGATGATGACTGTTCGAATTGTCAGTATCGAGAGCGGAAGAGGCTGGGAGAGCATCGTGGGCTCTCGGACTGTGAGGCTGCTCACCGTCATGCTGCTCCTGGAGCGTGGAGACACCCATCGTGGCAAGTTGCCGCGTGGGCAGCGAACAACTGGCAATGCGTCGTGTGAGGGAAGCGGGGGTTGTCGCTATGAGGTAGAGGGTCGTCAGAAAGCGACTTTAATCGGGCGACGACGATGGGCGGGTGCGCCTGTGTAAATTGAGGTGCTACAGATAGCGTGGCAGCGGAGTAAAGAGAGGCGGACAAGGCTGGAGGAATGCGCGTTGTCGAGCTTTCTGGATCGTGGGGCCCAGGCTCTGGAAAATGAGACGTCGGGTGGAATTCGAGAGCCACTTGGTATGTATGTTTAGCTGGAAGATTGGTGGTTGTCTTGGGCTTCGTTGTCGTCGTTCTTTTGGTCTGGCGGGGTTTCAAGATGGAAGAAGAACCGGTCGCAGTTGTGGGACTTTCAATGCTCCGAAGACCAAAACCGGAGCTTTGGGGAGGGGGAAAAGGAGCAAGGCAAGGTCTGGCAGGGTACGTTCCTATGCGGTCAGACAGCTTTGTCGTGGTTATGGAGGAGGAGGTGGTGGTGGTGGTAGGTTAGGTAGGTTAGGTGGGTGAGGTGGGTGAGGTGGGTGAGGTGAGTTGGAGGAGTTACGATCGGAAGAGGCAAGGTTGGTCGAGTTCGCGCAGCACAAGGAGCTGTGTTACTATGTAGTCGTAGGATGTCTGCACTGGAAAACGTGAAATATTCGGTCTATCGTTGAGGTTGACCGGAAGAAGGTGAACGCAATGACCTGATGCGACTGAAAGTCAAGAGGCCAGCAGGTTCAAGGCATGGAAGATAGAGGTAGAAGAACGGGAGAGGCAGGTAGTTCCACGTCCCAGTCCCCGTTCCCCGTCCCAGTTCTGGTTCCATTTCCCGTTCCACTGCGCACCGCACCGCTATTTTCCTCAGGACTCCCGCCCGCGCTTCAAGTTGAGGCCCAGGAGGGGGGGCGGGGCCCGGGCAAGCAGGCCGTAAGGTACTCCGTAGTCCTGGGCTCCCCATTGGAACTGGCCTGACCCCTCACCCAGAATGCTATGCAACACAAATCCTGGTACGGATACCTTACACTAGGTACGCAGTAGGTCCTCAGGAGAGGTACTTGGAGGTACCTCAGAACCTGAATCTTATACTTGGTCAAGTGCCCTACCTGCGCAGTACCTACCTTGCCTAAGGTACTATGCACTGATGTAGTGCAGCGGCATTTCCCCACTTTTGGCCCCCAAAAGAGCGATGAATGAGGTCACCGCCTTCCAGGTTCGCACCTGCACCTCACAACGGCGGCGCTTTTTGAAGATGCGGCGGCGGCGCGGCGGGAGATATTCTCGTAGCCTCCCCGTCGCAAGGATTATGGTTGTTTGCTCAAGACAATCCCTTGTGCGTTTCAAAGCCAATCTGTTACCCGTCTCTTCGTCAGCTTTATTCCACTCCATGGCCAAGCCATTATTCTTGGTGATGCTCGTTTTTGGTCTCGGAAAGCTACGGAATACGGTGATTTGGCAGTATTCCTAATGTCTGACGGTTGTTATACAAAGCAAATTCACTCGATAAAGGTTTGAGACCGTGTATCCGTAAATTGTGACTGAATCCGACTCAGGCTCCAACTTCGTTATTCTTCCTCTACTGTGGGTATCTCGTTGCTTCCTGTCTCCTTATAAACCAGTCCCCAGGTACTTGTCAATATCCTCGCTGGCGTAAAACATCTCTCGCAACCTCTCAGCCTTTCTCTTGTCTTCGTCAGCCTTCTTCCTGCACTGCTTGGCGTCCAGCATCTGCGGCTTCTTCTTCTTTTCAATCTTGCCCTGGATCCCTTTTGGGATTTTGAGCCCCAGCCCGTATTTATCCTCCTTTGGTCGAGTCTTTAAGGGATATTGCATGCCTTGCTCTTCGGCACCGAGACCCTTCCGTGAATCAGGGTCCCAGCCATGGGATGAAAGATATGTCAAGCCCATGCGCGACCGATCTAGTGCTGATGGGGGATGTGAGTGTGTGAGGCAGACTTGGTGAGCAATCGAAGACTCGTGCTTTTGTCCACTTGTCGCGGACTGCTTATTATTGCCATTGCTGTCGACCTCTCCCACGGCGTCGCCTTTGTCCACGGGCAACTCGCATACGGCGCATACTTGCCCTGCTGCTGGCGAAGGCTTTTCGGCTTCCGCTTGTTTCTTGTCGCCGAGCACCAGGCCAAGGTAAAAGTCGCCAACGGAAGCGCCGCTTTTTGTTTTATTGGCCGCCTGTGTAATGCTCAGGTTTGGATCTGACGCCTTGACGAACTGGATGGGCTTGCGGCTGATTCCCGCGCCAAAGGGTCGTCGATGTTGAAGCGGCACATCCTCTTCCTCTTCATAGTCCTCGTCTTCTTCCACTCGTCGCTGCATGTCCGCAGCACTTGCGCAGCACACTTTCCAGCACTTGTTCCTCAGCAAGTGCGCTCGTGGAAGAAAACTCAAGTTATGTCGAGTGTCGCTGTCTGCTAGTGCAATGATACGATGAGATGAAGGGGCGGGGTGATGGAGAAACGGTTGATGAAGAAGTTCCACTTCCCACGACAGGGGGGGAGACCAACCCCATTATGTCAGCGAGGCAACCAGCGGCGGCCTCAATCCCCTGCAAACTCTGCGATTAGTGCCCCTGGATTCTGGAAGCCACCGCCGCTGGGCTGCCGGCGGAGTGGGACCGCCCCTGTCATCGCAATTCGGAAATCCCCTGGCGGCACATCAGCTTTCCGCTCTGTTCTAGAAGGCAAGCTGGCGGCTTCGTCACACTCAGACAACCCACACATATTTCGAACGCACGCAAACGCAATCGCCTACACTGACCGGCCTGCATACTAAACGACCTTCCCCACGACATTGCAACGAGTCCGAGTCGTCCGTCCATAGAATTTTCGAAGCATTGCTACCCCAGCATGCGCGACAGTCGCCGATAGACACCCCCTTCTTCCAGCTTTAGCCCAGTCACTCGTTCACAATGCCTCTCGATTACTTTGGCTACATCGCCGAAGCCGGACTCCCGACATATGTGACGGAGAACTGGTGGTTCATACTCAAGACGGTCGCGGCAGTAGCAGTCCTCGTCTTCATCAAGCTATGGAGCGCGGGTGCTTCCAACAAGGCCGAGCGGGACATGCACGGGAGGGTGGTCATGATAACGGGCGGGACGTCGGGCATAGGAGCGACGACGGTGCTGGAACTTGGCAGCCGCGGAGCGCAAATCATCCTCCTCACGCACACCCCCGTGTCGGACCCCTTCCTGGTCGAGTACATTGGCGACGTGCGCGCCCGGACCGGCAACGAGCTCATCTACGCCGAGCACGTCGACCTCTCCTCCCTGCACAGCATCCGAAAGTTTGCGACAAAATGGATCGACAACTCCCCGCCGCGCCGGCTCGACATGATTATCCTCGCCGCCGCCACGATCACGCCCGCGTCGGCCAAGCGTAAGGAAACGGTCGAGGGTATCGAGGAGACGTGGATGGTCAACTACCTCGCCAACTTCCACCTCCTCTCCATCCTCAGCCCCGCCATCAAGGCCCAGCCCTGGGACCGCGACGTGCGCATCATCTTCGCCTCGTGCTCCTCGTACATTGGCTCCCCGTCCCTCAAGGAACCCCTCGACAAGAAGACGTGGTCGCCCGGCACGGCCTACAAGCGCAGCAAGCTGGCGGTCATGGTGTTCGGCCAGGCCTTCCAGAAGCACCTCGACAACTACAAGCGGCCCGACCAACTGCCCATGAATGCGCGCGTCTTCTTCGTGGACCCGGGCTTCAGCCGTACGCCGGGGATGCGGCGCTGGCTCTCGCGGGGCTCGCTCCTGGGCTTGTTCGCTTACATCGCCGCCTACCCGCTGCCGTGGCTCTTCCTCAAGAGCCCCGAGCAGGGCGCGCAGGCGATCCTGTACGCGGCCATGGAGTCTAGTCTCGTGCGCGCGGGCGCCGGCAAGTTGATCAAGGAGTGCCGGATCGTGGACTTTGCGCGGACCGAGATTGAGGACGATGAGGTGGCTAAGAAGCTGTGGGAGGAGAGCGACAAGCTCATCGAGACGACGGAAAAGGACTCGGCCGCTCTCAGGGCGCTGGAGAAGAAGATGGAGGAGGAAAGGGCCAAGGCGGCCAAGGAGGCAGAGAAGGTGAAGGAGGTTGAGTCTCTGGTCGAGGCCATCAAGAAGGGCAAGGAGTCGCAAAAGACAAAGGGTAAAAAGAAGTCCAAGAAGGAGACATGATAAAAAGCTTTGGGGGCGTTTTGAATGCCATCTACTTATATAGACTACCTACTTAATGAGAAAGCAAGTGGCTGATCTGGTCACTTGTACGAATGTAACATGTATATTTCCCCCCTTAACTGCAATGCTGAATATTGGATTCAGTAGGACCAAAAAGTAATAGGCAAGGAAGGAGGGGGAATACTGAGATTACAATTCACGCCTCTGCCTGGAACCGAACAGCGCGCCCCTCAGTCAACCCAACCTCTGACTTCATAGGAGTATTTGTTTTTATCTGACCATTCGACCACCTCGCACACAGCTTGACCTGACCTCGCCGACTTAGACGGGCGCTGTTGCGCTAGTGACAGAAACGGGATAGAGAGATTGGGAGGGGTTATATACCTTCCACTGGGTGGCTGAGAGCGGGATGGAATGAGGTGGTAGGTCAAGGAGGTGAGGATTCCGGATGAGAGCTCTGGGTGAGGTGGAAGGAGCCTTTGTAATTCGGACTCTTTTCCCACCGTTAGCTCCAAAAGTCCGGGGGGCCCGCCCCCACCTTTCACCGTCCAAGTGCCGTGGCTCGGGTGCCATTACCCCAAGACTTGGAGCTCGGCGAGCTGGAGGTGAAGTAGGTATGTGTGTGTGTGTGTGTGTGTGTAATCTTTCCCCGCAAGGAACACCAAACATGACGACAGAAGAAATCTCACAAAACAACACATGCTTCTTTGAGATACCATATCAATCTTGCATCTCGAAATATCTCAGCTGTCCTTTTCAAAGTCCAATCCCCTTATTTCAACACAGTCGAATTCTCCTAGAGGGTCGAGCCCGTGTATAATGTCCGGTAGTTCGGCGGCACCAGGTATGGCGCATCACAACGCGACAGCCGCATCATCATCACAACCTCGGCATCCCCTTCCACTTCAGAGTGTTTGGGAACGACACCACATCGCTACCGCCGAGATAGCAATGGCGCAGCGACAGCAGCAGCAGATTCACCTCCAACAACAGCAGAAGCAGCAGCAGCAGCAGCAGCAGCAGCACAACTCATCAATCCGGCACCCCGTCTTCTTCACGGAGAGACTGCGGCGGCCGCCGGTAACCTTAGCACCCGGGATGGGTCTCAGTCCCGTGGCGCACGGGTACGTCTATCAGGATGGACGGAGGAGGCTGGCGGCCGAAGGGAACTCTGCGCCGAAGCTGTGATGGAAAGAGAAATGAGGTTGTTCTGTTTTTTTTCCTTCTTCTTTTTTCAGCTCCCCCATTCGGCGCGATCAATGGTTATAGAAGCTTCGTGGGGAGGAGCAGCAATGTCGGGTTTTTTTGGTTGGCGCATCTGAATAAGTACCTAGTTGTTTGCCGAGGCTGACGGGGTTGCTAGGTGCCTTGGGGAAGGGGGGCCACTAGTAACCCAACATCTGGAGGCGGCTTGTGTTGAGTCTGGTGACGGCGAATACCCTTATGCCACTTCAAACAACGTTTCATTTTTCTTTTACCTCAATTGCATTTATCATGGCTTCTCGTGCCAAACCTGATGGTCACGACGTACGCAGGGTAGTCATTGCTCGGACTTGACTCTTGGAGGAAAGGAAACAGTAGTGGGAAGGACTGCCGTTTTGTTGATTGAGAGCTGACATTCTCGAAAATCAGCGACTTTCGTATGCTCAACGATGATCTGTTGAGAGGGAGAATCACTTGCTTTTCGATAAACTGTCTGGAATGGATGGGCTGGTGGGTTCAATGAGAGCGCGGAAAGTCCAGAAGAAGACGGGAAGGAAACGGGGGGAAGACGGACAAGGTATAGGTGAAATGAAGCACGAGTGATGCAGTGCATTAGGTACCACTAGGTTATTCTGTCCACCTGGGGACAAAAACGTACATATTAGAGAGCTTCGAGAAGATATGACTATGAATGAGCGATGGACATCTGGTCATGAACTCTTATGCCGTCTCTTTGTACAATAGTGATGGAGATATTTCCTCCTCTTTATTGCTCGGTTCATAGGCGACTTCGAACGGGCTACACGGTGAATGCGTCGGAATTGCTCGATTCAAGTGGTAAAAGCTTTACGGCATTGCTCATGTCCCCCTGATTGTGATAACAATGACTTTGCCATGTAATAAAGACACGCTGGATAAGTCTTGAGAGAGGGGCCACTATGCCAAGATTCAAGCATTGATATACACAAGCGATGAGTGGAAGTGAATTAATCAATTTACTTGTATTTCGATGTGGTTCCTGAACCCACAAGTGACAGTTTAGGAAATGTGTGGTTGAGTGTAACCCCATCGAGGGTTTCTTCATAACGAAAATTAAAAGCCTCCGTCGTTTTGTTTCCCAAAAAAAGTTGCGTTTCCCGTTTCGCCGTTTCAAGCCAAAGCATTTGCCAAATTTGACTAGCAGCACTCTACACCATCGAAACACGTCGCCTTCATGTGTACATAACTCCGTGCCCGCTACACGAAGCCAATTCGAAGCCAAACTCTCCAAATTCAACAACATGTGAATGAGTTGTGCTGCTTGCTTTTAGTTCTTCACCGCAATCACAATCGCGAGTACGATGAGCACCACGACCAGCGTGAGGAGCGCCATCAGCTTGACGTTCTTCCACCACATCTTCCTCTTCAGACCGCGGCTACGGACGCGGAACTCGCGCGCGCTGCCGCCGAGACGATCCGTCTTGTCGACGAGCAAGTCGATGCGCTCGCCCCTCTCGAGCAAGCCCTCGATATTGCGCGTCATGATGCCCCGGACATCGTCAATCTCGCGCTGGACGTTGGAGATGGCGTCGTCTTTCCCGCCGCTCGTGGTGCCGTAGTCGACCATGAACTTCTTGAGCTGGCCATTGTAGCTGGCGGCGCCGTAGTTGGGCAGCTCGGCGTAGTCTGTCGTCTCGGCGGGGAATTGCTCGAGGAAGCGGCGGCGGATCTCGAAGAGGAAACCAAAGGGGATGCGGCGGCCCAGCGAGGCGTCGGCGATAACGAGGAAGGTGAGGCCGCCGGCGGAGGGGTGCTCTGGGTGGTCGGAGGGCGCTTCGGCGATGTAGTGGATGTGGTGCGAGCCGTGGGTGTAGGTCAGCTTCTGGGGGGTGTTGTGCTCGATCTTGGGAAGGATGACGGAGGCGAGGGAGGAGGTCTGCGATACGGCCGATGTGGTGCATTCGCTGAGGATGGTGTTATTGTGCGCTATGCACGAGCTGTAGGACGATGGTATGTCAGTTGTGTCTCCAGTCGAGGGGGAGGTTCGAGCCGGGAGGGGAAAGCCATGGTCGTCTACTTACTAGAGCAACGGTGTGACGGGCGTCGACGAAGAAGCCATGATGATAGGTATTGGGGTGTCCAAAGGATCTAAGGAACCTATCTTGAGATGCTTTTAATTCCTTTTCAATGCGCCGAAGGGGGATAGGCAGCGATATTCCAGATGCGACGGCGGGTTGCGTACGTTCGTAGGTAAGGTAGGTAGACGGGTCGGGAGTCGGCGTGATGGGCGCTGTCGCAGAATGCAATGTGGGAACCTGGGGACCTGGGGATCTGGATGCGTGATGACGATGAGGACGGTGCAATCGGAGGCGGAGGCGCTAAGCCGGAGTGGGGCAACCCACCTTCACCTACCAAGGGCGAATCAGGGGTCATGGCGATAAGCATTCCAGACCTCTTATCGGCTCCCAAAATTTCCCAGTGCCTTCATGAATGTCAGTGACCACCATGCTGTCCCACTGCGCAGGTGCACAACTGCGAAAGGAGGGTGGCACGTAGACGACCTTGCCATTGACATACCCAGACAGGCATGCTTTTTGCATGTTATTAGTCATGATTTGTTGCGCAGCTAGTCACCCACCATGAGATCAGTTTTGCGAGCCACGAAGCTCTGCGCGGCGGCGACACGCCTTGCGCAAGGCCATGGCTTTGCAACATCCTCTCCGTCCGCCTATCAGGTACGCGGCAGTTTCTGCCTCCCTTTTCGACCTGACGGACACATTCTAACCACCACACTTGATAGGCGACACTTGCGAGGTATTCTACTAGGAAGTACTCACCTCCCGACCGCAAAACATCCAAGTACGACGTCTTCAGGAACATGATCCTCACTCAGTTCAACGTCGTCATTGACAACATGGGACGTTGGTCAGACACCAATACCGAGTACCGAAACTTTGGCGTTCGAAGCGAGTATGGCCTCAATAACGAAATCGCCCTATTCCGCGACACCATACAAAAAGCGATTGCTTTGGCCAACAAGGGTGCAACATTACGCAAGGAGAACCCGTTGTTCTGGTCCCTACGAAATGCCTTCATCCGTGGCGACGTCAAGGGCCTGACGGCAGAGCTGCGATACTCGTTCCAAAGCTTCATGCTACGATCGAAACTGACACACTCGACGGCGCGGCAGAGAAAGTTGGCTGATTTGCGGTATCCAATGGAATGGTTCCCCGCCACACGAGCCATGCAGCGCACCATTCATCTGCACGTCGGACCGACGAACTCTGGAAAGACGTATCGGGCGTTGCAGGCCCTGATGAACTCCAAATCTGGCATTTATGGAGGACCTCTTCGTCTCCTGGCCCACGAGATCTACTCTCGGTTCCAGGCCAACGGGAAGCCTTGCGCCATGGTCACTGGCGAGGAGCAGCGCATACCGGACGCGGACAATTACTTCATCAGCTGCACCGTCGAGATGACGCCTCTAAACCGAATTGTCGATGTGGCGGTTATAGACGAGATTCAGATGATTGGCCACGATGAGCGAGGGTGGGCATGGACCCAGGCCCTCCTTGGCGTCATGGCGAAAGAGGTCCATCTCTGTGGTGAAGAACGAGTTGTCGACCTCATTAAGTCCATCTGCTCGAGTATCGGAGATAAGTGTATTGTTCACCGGTATGAAAGACTAAGTCCGTTGCAAACGATGGAGAAGAGTCTTGGCAACGATCTTTCAAATCTGGAAAAGGGCGATGCCGTTGTGGCTTTCACGCGTGTCAACCTCCACGGTCTGAAGAACGCCATCGAGGAGACGACCGGCCGCCGATGCGCTATTGTCTACGGCTCACTGCCACCTGAGACTCGAGCGCAGCAGGCAGCTCTGTTCAACGACCCCGACAACGACTACGATTTCTTGGTGGCTAGCGATGCCATCGGCATGGGCCTAAACCTGGAGATTAAACGCGTCATCTTTGAGACGTCGATGAAGCACGACGGCACGCAATATCGTACGCTAACAACATCCGAAATCAAACAGATTGGCGGCAGAGCAGGAAGATACAAGACTGCTCGACAGGCAGCCGCTGCAACGAGTGACGAAGCCAACCAAGTTGAAGAGAAGAAGATGGGCTACGTTACAACGCTTGCTGATGAAGATTTGCCCGCGATTGCAAAGGGGTTCAACACCGAAACGGCGCCGCTTGAGGCTGCAGGCATTCACCCCCCATCACACATTATCGAGCAGTTTGCCGAATACTTTCCTCCCGATACACCTCTCAGCTTTATCCTCTTGCGATTGCGTGAACTCGCGCCCGTCTCAGAGCGTTTCACGGTCTATGTTCCTGAAATCAGCGCCAAGATCGCAGACACCATCCAAGAGTTCCCCTTGACGATTCAGGACCGCATCACCGTTCTTCACGCCCCAATCTCGCTTCGGGAGCAGGGGCAGATGGAACTCCTCAAGGCCATTGCCAAGTGCATCTCGACGAGGAGCAATGGCGCCCTGTACGATATTCAGCCTATCCAGCTGGAGCTGCTCGACGCCACGCTCGAAGATTTTAACAATCAGGGAAGGCGGTACCTCCACGCCATCGAGTCCCTGCACGCGGCCATCACCTTGTACTTATGGGTGAGCTACCGCTTCCCCAACATCTTCACGAGCCAGGCACTGGCGTTCCACGTCAAGGACGCCGTCGAAGAGAAGATTGAGTTCTACCTCGAGACCAACGCCGTCTTCGACCCCGAGGTACACACCAAGGTCCGTGAGAAGCGACGCAGGGAGGCGAGGGCGAAGGAGATGAAGGCGGAGATGGAGGTGGAGCTACGTAAACTCCAAGAAGAGGAAGACGAAAGTAGCGCAGAGAAGCCCGCTGGTCGCACGCCTTCCGAGGACGACTCTATCGATTTTGACCAGAGCTCTGTGGGGCTCGAAGAACCTCTGGTGGTGGATGAGAGAGATTACGAGACCGGGCTGAAAGAAAAGGAGGAGAAGCCGAAAGAGGAGTCTGCCGTCTAACAGGATAGTCTCAGACTGGAGGCTGACAAGGAGCTTTGGGAGCTTTGTCGGATGTAAAATAATGTAGTCTTGTAGCTACACTCACTTGTATAATTCTCTGTCTGTTGGCACAGGCAAAGCACGTCGAAATGCAGGAATAGGGAGGCTTAGTTAGGGCCTTGTATACTACAACAAGGACATCACAAAAGGAGTAGGGACAGGGCACACTCCAGAGAATATTGCAAGATGTAAGATAGGCATCATAGAATATAAGATAGAACCTCTCCCGCACTTTAAAAGGGACTGAACATTTTTTTTGTGTTGAAAGCTCTGAATATAAGACGGTTTATGGCTGGTTAGGTTCACGGTGTAGTTTTACCCCAAGCCCAAACGAACACCCCGCATTCTGGACGCTTAGGACGACAACCCTTGCCGGTTACCTCACTGACCCCACCATGTATCCCAGTTGCCTTTGGAGGGGCAAAAGTGACATAGCAGCTCTACCTTGCACAGCTTCCAGACAACTCCAACTGGCTCGCGCCCTTCATCCTACATCACCTCACAGTAAGCAAACGCATCACTCTGTCGAATTTCTTCCACAAACCACACCCACACGGCACAAGCAACACTCAAGGTTATACAACAAACGCGATACAAACAACAAGACAAAAAACCACCAAATTCAACCACAATGACCTCTACAAACCCCGACCCCTCCGCCGCAGCCCCGGCCTTCATCCCCCTCGAAGCCAACCCGGAGCTCATGACCTCCCTCCTCCACAAGCTCGGCCTCTCCCCCGCCCTCCAGATCCACGACGTCTACTCCCTTACCGACCCGGACATGCTCTCCTTTGTCCCGCGCCCCGCCCTCGCCGTCCTCCTCGTCTTCCCCGTCAGCGCCGCCTACGAGAGCCACCGCCTGGCCGAGGACGCCCTGCTAGACGAGTACAAGGGTAAAGGACCGCAGGAGCCCGTGTTGTGGTTCCGTCAGACGATAAGGAATGCGTGCGGTCTCATGGGGTTGTTGCATGCTGTTGCCAACGGGCCTGCGAGGGAGTATATTCGTACGTATTTTCCGTCACCCTTCCCGTATTGCCTTTCTCTGTACCTTTTCCCCCTTGTATTTCCTTGCACAAGCTGTTTTCTTACGATACAACATTGGGTCTAACGAATACACAGAGAAACCGTCCGACCTCAACACCCTACTCGAAACCGCCGAACCTCTCGAGCCCGTCTCCCGCGCCCAGCTGCTCGAGAAGACGCCCGCCCTCGCCACGGCGCACCGCGAAGCCGCGTCCCAGGGCGCAACCGAGGCGCCCGAGGCCTCGGACGACGTGGACCTGCACTACGTCTGCTTCGTGCGCGGCGACGACGGCACGCTGTGGGAACTCGACGGGCGGCGCAAGGGCCCGCTGAACCGCGGCCAGCTCGAGTCCGGAGAGGATGTGTTGAGCGAGAAGGCGCTGACGTGGGGCCCGCGCAAGTTCCTCGAGAGGGAGGGCGCTGATTTGCGGTTTAGTGCTGTTGCGTTGGCTGGGTCTCTTGATTGAGAGGTCGATGTGCCAGAAGATGGATTTGAAATGCATGTTATTTGGCGTTTAGGTTAGGCGTCGTTCGAGTTATTCGCCTGTTCAATCCAGGGTAGTGAGACGAGGACCCAATGAGAAGAGCCTCAGCTTTGCTGTGTTGAGGGAATGACTAAGGGAAAGACTACTTGTTACATAGGTGTAATTCCAAGACCGTATCCACCATTAACTACCTCACCAGAGTCAGTTAGTCTATCGACACCTAACTCTACTGACTATTTGACTTCCAAAGCTGCGCCGAATCTTGCGACTCGGGCTTCCTCCACAACTGGCCTGTTGTCCTTCTCTCTTCGTCTCTGCGTCCCTCGGATGGAGTATTGGCTGGCTCCTGAAGATCGAAGTCGAGCGGGCCGACGTCCTCTCGCATATTCGACTGATTATCCACGTCTAGGTCTTTGTAATGACTGCGTTAGCCTCAGAAAGACTGATATACGGCGAAAGAATCACTTGCCTCCCGTTGCTACGACCTCCTTGAACTCGGTCGACGACTTTCTGTGAGCCTGGTTTCCGGTATCAGGTCCGCTGGCAAGCCCCAAGCTCATGAGAAGAAGCTCGGAGGGGATTGAGTTGAATTCTGTCTTGGACTTTCTGTGGGAGTCGGTGAGGGTATCGATTGTAGTGGGCGTAGTGTGTGCTTTTACTGCCTCTGATGCAGTTGTGGACGGCGGATTACTCTCTGAATCGGAATCTGGCCAGTTTCCGGGCGTCTGCTCTCCGTAGTTGTGGTCATTAGGTGTCTCTGGCGCCTGTGCCTGCGAAGCATGCTGATGCTGATCATGAGTCAGGCTGAGGTACTTGGGTTGCGCATTATTCCCGCTGGGAGTGGCGAAGGGCTTGTCAGAAGAGGAAGAAGGAGAAGACTTGGTGCTGAGCGGGGGGCTCTTTCTCGTATCCTCGATGATGGGGGAGCCGTCGTGCTCGGTGAAGAAGGGGACCTAGCCCTGGCTGGTGTCGGCTTGCTGTTGGGGCTGGTTGGTGTCTTTGGAGTCTGACATCGTTTCTGGAGGATGACTGGACAAGAGGGGGATAAGCTAGCTGGTTGGAGTGGTTCTCGAGTGTGCTATGTGACGAGGGAATCGGAGTTGAAGATGTTCAGGGGATGAGACGTGTAATGGTTTGGAGGGCAATTGTCATGGGCTAAGAGGTTGGGATTGTACGATGAAGATGGAAATAGTATTGAACGTGGTAGTCTTCCGCGTAGTTGCAGAGAGTCTCTTCAGGTATGTGTGCCTCCTCATTGGACTTCATTTACATCATGGAAGGCCCGGGTTACCTTGCTCCTTCACAGGTCAATAACTCAGAAACCAACGCAAGAAGGAGGTGCACCCCTCCCCCATCTGCCGTCAAGTACACGACATCACTGACAGGTAATCATGAACTAGAAGGGTAGAGCTACATGTCTCTTGCCTCTGCCCGTTCCATCACGTACGGAACGTAGTACTGTTGGAAGATTTCTGCCCTCTTTAATTATTCATGGGACCTAAGTCGAGAGAGATTATCAAGCCAACCGTCCAATCACCGTCAACGTCGTATGCTCTGCTGACTTAGACCTACCTGAAATATCAAATGTTAAGTCCTAACTTAGCGATGCTCTTTGCGATCGGCAACCGGAACCTGCGAGCTGTCATAAGACCCCTCGTGTTCGAGCTAGTCACGGATGGAAGGCCCCTTTTGACGCCCCGAGTTGGTCAACTCGTGGAAGCCATCTTGATAAGACTCTGGGGAAAGCCTCAAACCAGTGACTAGTGGCAGTTGATGGTGTGCAGACCTTCACCCAATGATCTCCTCAAGACTCACTTTCCCTGAGGAACTCAGAAATAGTCTTTGAAGAATTGGGTATAGTGCGTGTGATGACACCGGCAGCAAGAGATGGGGCGACGCCACGATACTTGTCTGCAGCAGTTGAACCACTCGCAGGTGTTTTGTCTATCCAGATTTACACCGTATTCGTAGACAGGGGGGGTTTGAGGAGTTCATTCAGCTTCTTGGGCAGTAAACTCGGACTATAGTACGGAGTATTTGCAACAGCAGTGCCATCGAATAACGTGTGTTTCATCTGGAAGCTTGTTTCTTCACTTCTTCGCGCAAGGCTTCTGCGATTGTGAGGCTCACCAAGCCCCGAAAGGTCGGACGGACTGGGGAAACACCACCACCTCAGCATCAGCACCATCTACAGTCTGACGTGCCCGCTCGGGCCTCGGACGCTGCAGTGTTCAACGTTCGGACGTCGAATGGGGAGCACGGGGCACCGTCCGAGCGGCGCCGGGGGCCGACGTGCTTGAATCTGGGAGAGTTGCGCCGGACTGCGGGTATCCCGCCCACAACAGGAATGGGCACACCAGACGGCGTGACGGCGTCCTGGTAGTGTCGCTGGCCTTGCCTCTTCCTGGACCCTTCATTTGTGAACGCGAGGGGTGGTGGAAGATCCTTTCCCCTGAACGGGCTACCCCGCCTGTGTTTGGGTGCGGCCGTAAGTCTGGAAATCAGACCATGATTGAGGTTGGTATGGAAAAGCAAGCTGAACAGGTTCCAGTATAACGCTTCTGGAACCACTTCGCTGCATGATGGCAACCCCTCGGGTTTGGGTTGCACATTCGAAGTCGTCACTCACTTGAAAGCACAAGCCAGGGTGTAAAGGCCTATGATGGTGATATTGAAAGCAACTTGGAGAATTGGAATAGAGCTATCCATAGAAACCAACGCGGTCCACGTGGTGACCGATCGCCGCTAGAAGGCTAGCCGGATCGTGCGGTATGAAACGCTGAGAGCTTGCCCGTATAGAGCAAACAAACCACTCTGCGGATACGAGCTAAAGGCGATTCCCCCTGAATAGAGGCGCTTGCCGTTCGCCGGTGAGCAACTTTGGTAAATTAAGGTGCTATGGTGCCTAGCTCGCCCTGTGATTGTAATAAAAGGTCGAATGGGACACTCACCCGCCCAGAGATAGAAGATAGAGAAGAAAGACGAATTGGAATCTGTTTGTTTGTGAAGCCAAGCAGCAGATTGCGGCATTGCTGCCGGTGATCGCCGTCTCCGACTGCAGTGTCCATCGCCATTATGCATCCGGCCGCAAGACTGAGAGTGGCTGTTTTCTGTCACATTCTGTGACGCAGCTGAAAATTTGACGTGTCGATGCTTTGACGTGATGATGCCCACATAATCTCGTTTCCGGTTGATTCGTCGAAATGGTTCTTTGCAGAAGGGAGAAGCAAAGATTGGCGACAGAAAAGAAATAACAGCAGCTGCGAGGCGTCCAGAACATCTTCGTCTGCACCTAATCCTAATACAAGTGAAGTGACTAAGCAGACTATGTGGCAGGTGTGACGCGGTACCTGACTTCCCGGACTCAGATCTAATAGTGACGGGTCACAGGTGTGGTTCGCCAACTCTTTCCTGTAACACGACGGAAATCCCATCAACACCAATTTGATCCATCAATTGCCAACGTCGAAGGGATCATTTACGCCCCCGACAGCCGCCACACGAAGCAATGCCGCGAAATTATTGCACGGCTCGTTCACCATCCAGAACAGAGTCATTCGGAGCCCATCTCGTTCGCCGCCCATTCAGCTGGGACCGGCAAAGCTCACACCGTACACGGTACACCACACACCGCACTGAGATGACAGACCCTGCAATCATTAAGCACCACCGCAGCTAGCGCCGGAGACTCGATGCTTTTTCAGCACTGTGGCGACCTGAGCAACCATTCGCATGATATCTCGATTGAATCGGCCGTACTCCCTTGCCTTGCCTTATGCTTATTGACCTGTTGGGCTTGCCAGCTTGGAGCATGTCGACGCGGCACACACGCCAGCCTCCAAGATTGATAATTGACTTTTGGATGCGTCATTTCAGTTCCATCGAATCGCGGCCAACACATCCGAGGAATGATACCAGGGGCGAATCCCTGAGTGATCTGCTTCCGCCCGCCTCCAATCAGCAGGGGGCGCAGAAAAGATGTCTCGCACACGCGCATCTACACCAGGGGCCGGGGACCCTCTACAATGATCAATCCAGGGGGGCCAGGCACAGGCACGCTCATAGAAAATACGCAAGCAAGATAGACACAATGCAAGATGCAGGTGGACGATGCTTCAAACATATGAGCGGAGAAACGTGTTGTCAACATGGTTCGATAGGCGCCGTTTGGCGGGACGACGCTTGCTTTGATGCCACTGCCGGTCGACGACTAATACCTCACGAATGCTAAGGACAAACACTCATCCGTCTGCGCCGTTGACCACGACCACTCGGTTCAGTACTCCAAACGTTGAGCCCACTGTGACAAAAGTCCAGTTTTCCAAGACCAACGGAGCAAAGCCACACGCTACCAACTGGCCTTGTCCAACAGGAATTCTTTGACTTTGTTCCTGGGACACACTAAGATGGCTAGTCTTGAGACCAGTCAGCTGGTGCTGCCAATAAAAGCAGCTGGCAAATGGGCTTCTTTCCAACCCACGTCGATTGCTTTTTCTCCGAGGTGGCACTAATTACGACGTCTGACCCCTGAACCCAGGGCCATGTTTTCTTCTTTCTCGGATCGGCAGAGTGACCAGCATCGTGGAGGCGCATCGTCGTCTTTGGAACAGATCCATGCTTGTCTGCGCTTGCAATAGCTATCAAGATCTGGAATCTTCTCCAGGATAGCAATCAACCTCAGAACCCAGGCACAACCTCGACTCCAGATACCTTAGCACCGACAGGCCGAGACTGATTAGGCTGTTTGAACAGATGGATTGCCTTGAACTTTCAGTCTGGCAATCGTGGTGCCTAGCAGAAAATCACACAGAGGCGCGGAAACCTGGGACCTTCATCCACTTGCACTCGAGCCGGACAGTAATGACAACAGCCGGAGGTCTTGGATACTACGGAGAACGACCATGAAACTGGCTTGTAAGCCGTTTCGTGCTGTTCACACCTTTGTTGTCACTTTCGCACGGGCCCCGGTCCATCCCATCCTCCCATCCTCCCATCTATCCGTCTACTTACCTGTTTTCGAAACCTTGATGCGCCATTTCGTCCGAGCAACGAGTCTTGTCACCACCACACCACACCAACCAGCCTGTTCTAAGCTTCTTTGCCACTCCTGCGCCATTCCTCAAGGCGCTCAGAAGCCTGTTTGCATCTCAAGACAAACAGATGATCCGGGTATGTGGAAATCAGCATCTGATTGAAGCTTCCCCTGCTCTGCTGGTTATCTTGCAACGCTTTCCAAGATGTAGTCTCTCGACATCGCCTATTGAGGAGAAACTTCATTTTCTCTGAACTGGACAGCGAGTAGCCGCCCGTTCAAGTGACGGATCATGGATGGGCAGCGATCTTGCCTTTCAACAGCCAGGCTCTTCGAAGGCAAAATCTAAATGTCTCGATACTTGGCCTTTGACGGAAGCTATGGCTCTTCCGCGGGTGTGTGCTACATCACACCATGCAATTCAGAGCAGCCACGCTCGGGGACATGGGTATCGCATCGTTTGACTACACGAAGCCTTCGACCTGGGCCCAAAACTCGGTCTAGCGTAGACTATTTTCTGCTCATTCGCTCCGCTCCGTCATGTATATGCACGCACTTCAGCCTTAGCACCCTTACACGACTCGTCGCGTCGCATTGTCCCTCCTTTCCTTTTTCTGTAGTCGTCCACCTAGGTCCTAGGATCTGACGCTATCCAGCCCACCCGCTCGGCTTTTAGACTCCCCTCCCCCCTTCTACCGGTACCCTCTTCCTTCTTCTCGTCTTCGTCTGTTCCATCGTCTTCTCACATCGTAATCGTATATGCGATGAGGTCTCGGTCTCTTGGTACACAACTGTCTTCCAGCCTTTGAATATCGCCTTCAACTTCAGTTTCGACCGGAAGCCACCCTTGAGCCTGCTGTCGGTTCAAAGCCTACCTAGTTGTTTCGTGTGGTCGCCATATGGAGGGCAAAAAGCTGCGATAATGGGCTTCTTGAAATTCTTCTCGTCCAAAAGATCGTCTGACAAGTCATCAAACGGTATCAAGGCGCAAGCATATGATGCTACGACTGCTTCTCTTCCCCCACTTCTAGGTAGGATTGATCCAACACTCAGCCCAGCTGTATAGTCTAAACTTACATGAATCTCCAGGTACCTACCCGGTTGCCGGCAATGGACCAACGAATGTCTTCGAGGACCTGCAACGGTCTCATCATAAGATGAGCGAAACCAACTTGTCTCTTGCAGCGGGCTCCGAAGCTTCTGCCCCGGCACCGCCGGTTTTACGATTTCGTGACTCCAGCATCGAGCGCCCGAGTTCTGCCCCGGGCAGCGCCGTACCTCCCAGCTTTTCACCTTCCCCGTCGGGCCGCTGGGGGAGAGACTCATCGAGGGTTCCGCCTTTGTCTTTTAGGAAACCACGGATCGGGTCAATTACATCGACGACGTCTGGTCTATCAGGACTATCTCCCGCCCCAAAACGAAGTAGCAATTCTCCAGCAATACCGTTCGAGGGAGATCCGTTTCGCCCACCAACTGCTCCTTTCACCCATAACCGGCACCTTTCAATGCAAAGCACAAGCACAGCTGCAGTCAGAGGCTTCATCGATCTGCTCGATGCGCAATCCGAGATCAAGCCCTCTGGATTTCAAAGTCGGGTGAAGGCGTCGGGCGCTCGGGATTACGGAGAAGATGTTGCTGACCGCAACATTGGTGAGAATGGAGTAGACCTTGAATCCGACAAAGTCCAAGCATTCTACGCAACAAACGGTGGTAGTCCGCGGGATCGACACAACGGCGCGTTTGCGGCTCCAGCGAGGGCCCAGTTTGGAGACAAAGAACAGACGTTTAAGCCCCCCCGACGCCACGATTCACTGGACAACGAGGCCCGCACAAAGTCTCTGACATCGGCGAGCCTCGGCCAGGTCCCATTCCGAACTAACATGTTCAATCCTGAAAGCTCCCTTAGCCGCGAGCCGATTATGGAGTCCGTTTCAGAGACGATTCGTGGCCGTCGAAGGCAATCGCTAGGTGCTTACATTCCTACAACACCATCGAATGCAACAAATGGTAGAACTCTGAGTCTAAGAAAATCAACAGCCGATACTTCTGGATCTCCAAGCGCTCGACAACATAAGAGACGATCTACTCTCGGAGGCGAAGCTCCCCTGAACGAATTGGGAATCTTTACATCTGGGAGTGGGCAGCCTGATCCGTCGTTGTCGCCAAGGACGACCCAGAAGTCAACGTACTTGGTTAAGCACAACTACTCTTTGCCAGTCCAGCAACGGCCAAAGACTTCGTCAGGTCTTGTCCATACCGAATCATACCAAGCGGTGAGGCCGCCATCCCGCGGAGGGTCAGTAGCCAGTCCCACATTCTCCTCCCCAACCCAGAAGTCACCATCCAAACGGCACACCCTTTCCGCGATAGGCGGTGCTGCAGCATCTACCCGTCCTACCGAGTGGCCGCGGAATGCGAAGCCCGACGGAGGGTCCGGCACAAGAGGATGGGTCGGCCGAGTTGAGGTTGAGAGCTTTGTTGATTCTGCGGATGTGTCCTCACCGGCGCCTTCACCTCGTTAGTTCTTACCGTCGATTCTCTACCGTCTTCTGTTGTTTACTCCCGGAAGATCTCCTGCTAACAAGACTCGTTTGACAGATGTGATGAGAAGTGGCCACTCGTGGCGTGAAGCCCAGGATGATTCTTATTTACGATCCAGGAGCAACGGAGCACCATTTGGAAAGGGCAAGCTGGACGAGATCTACGAACACGTACCGATGCGGACGAGTAGTCTCCGGCACTGGTCGATTTCATCAGCGACTCCCACGATGTCGAGCACCAGCTCCTTTCAACGACCTCACTCTCGACACACGACAACGACGACGGTCGATCTAGCTACTATGTCATCCTTTCTAAATGACAGCTGCAGCTCCTTGCACAGCGGCACAGGAGATCATGTGTCGTTCTGCACAGCACTGGAGAGTGCCTTGCCTTCGCCGACTACCCCAGCAAAGCCCGGAGACGCGTTCAATATTGACGACTACTTGTCGTCAGACGACGACATTGACGCCGACTCATTCATCACCACGCGAAAGCGTGGTTCAGCACACAGCGGCGGCCAAGAAGAAGGACTCCTCTTCAGCGATGAAGGGTACGGCGAAGGTGGTCTGCAGTTGCCGGGCCTCTTTGATAGCTTGTCCAACATTCCGGACCCCGATGCCACGTCGCCGGAGCGGTTTGGCCACAGGAATTCCCTCAGTAATCTCGGCGGTCGTTTACATAGAAGGTTCTCTCTAGACCCGAGGATTGAAGCACCAATTTCTGCCTTTGATGACGACGACGGTGGTTATGTTGAGGACGAGGACGATGGTCTCTATGATATTCCCATGCGATCGGACCTGGCTCTCGGGCGCCGGGGCACGCGGAGGATCTCGGCGTTGGGGACCATGTACCAGAGCATTGAGGAGGAAAAGGACGAGAAGGTCGACGTCCGCGCTGCCATCCGACTTCGAAAGGAAGATAAGGCGCGGCAGCGTGCGTTGGCTAGATCTAGTAGAGTGCAGCATAGAAGAGTATCCCAGTTCGAGGGGAAGCAGGGCGGTAGTGAGTGAGCGCGTCGAAGTTGGCGTTTTCAGCGAGTAAGAGAGTGTTCGAGTCGCAAGAGCGATTTGTACGTGTTATTGAGGAGTTTTAGGGGACTATACCCAGGGATATCTTAGGGATCACGGAAGGAGAGCAAAGGGCGCGGAAGAAGGGCCTTTGGCCGGGACATAGATCTTGTTGGAGTACTTTCGGCAATGTCACGAATCACGTCTGCTTTCTTGGCCGTTTGATAAGAACAATATGATACCATGTCTCATTCTTACCACACTTCGTTTGATTCTTAATGTCAAGTGTAATGAGAAACCCGCTTATCAGGTAGTTGAATAAAATAATGATATCATTTATATGCGGGAAAGTACCTAAATGACCTCCTAGATTTGAGATGGCATTGCAGCAGCCCTCCCCTTTTCTCTAAATCTACTAAATAAGGGACGGTATCCCATGATCCAGACCCTCCAAAGGATTTGTGCGCCGGTAAGTCACTCTGAACTTCTTTCAAAGTGATTTACGAGAAAACAAACATGTTGTTATGCACCCCGTCGACGCCGCCGCTGCCATCACCACCACCACCACCACCACCGCCGCCGCCGCCCAGAAATGCACTCCAGTCCATCTCCGCCAGCTGCTCGTCGCACCACATGGACATGTCTATACTGTTGTCTGTCGAGGGCGTACGGATGGCGGAGCCAGCGCCGGAGCCTTCGAGGTCGGCGGTGACGGCTTCGTACAGGGCGCCGACGATATCGGGGGTGCGATCCGAGCCGCGCATCCAGGTGCGCATTTCGGTGAAGAGCTCGAGGGCCTTTGTTAGGCTTGCGCACCAAGAAGGTAGGAAGATGTTGTTGTCGGGGGAGTTGATTGTTGCTGCTGTTGGCATCTGGAGTATTCCTAGGTGTGATGCTTGTGAAGGGACTGTACATGGTGGCGGTGGGTACTGTGATTGTTCCTGTTGCTGTTGCTGTTGCTGTTGCTTGCGGGCACTGTTTCGCAAATGTGCGTCAATAGAAATGGAGAGTATTGGAACCATGCATGCTTGGAAAAGGTACCAAGCCGAGTTCCAGACATGGATGCGGTTCGGTGTCCAGTAAAGTGTAATGGCATCGATGGCCTCCATGGCGACGGAGCGGCAGGTATCGACGAGGGCTAGCTCGTCGGAGGAAGGCCCAGTGACTGCTGAGATGGAGGTGGCGCCGCGCCTGAGGGTATGGTCGTGGGCAAGGTAGAGTAAAAAGCTTCGGGTAAGTATGAGGCGGACGTTGAGGTAGCGGTTCCTCATGAACTCGCGGGCTTCCGTCAGCCGAGGCGGAGAGTTTGCTGGGTTTTTAAGGTAGTCGGGGAGAGAGTCGTGCCACTCTACTAGCTCGCGGTCGAAAGCCATGGCCTCGCGGGCGGATAAGCGCGCGGGTTGCGCAAAACGATGCTGAATCCTGTCACAGATGTGGCAGAACAGACAGCTTGCGCGTAAGGAGGCTGCTACGTAGTCGTCGGGGAACAGTGGCGTGGGTAAGAGGGTGTCCATGGTACTGCTGTCCCATCGGCCGCACGTAGGACGGCCGAGGGTCATGCTCGCCCACGTATCGAGGCAGAAAAGACTCCACCAGGTTCTTCTACGCGTTTCCGCACGTGAGATGTAATTACCGTGCTCTGCGACGTTCTCGGCACGACTGCGGGCGGGTTCTCGATGTAATCCTAAGGCTATCGCGACTCGGTGAGCGGCACCGAGCACAGCATACGCCATGTTGGGCGAGTTTCGGTAGTGCAGGTAGTAGCCCCCGAGCAGGCAGAGAGCTTGGAGACTCTCCATGTTGCCAGAGCCCAAGGAATCGAGATCGAGGTGAGCGCGGGCCTGTTTATAGTATTGAACGTGGAGGGAGTCGCTGCCGGAGGCGATGGAGCCCAGGGTGTAGACCATGTTGAGTAGGGCCAGCCAAGAGCCATCAAGACGGGTTCCTGACGCAAGGTTGCGTCTAAAGTCATCTTCATTGAGAATCGGTGTTACTGGGTGGATGTGATCAAAATAAAAGTCGATACAGCGCTGTTCCCGCAGAGGGTTCATGCCCGCGCCGGGGCTAACAAGAGATAGTGGCGGAAGCAGCTGAGACTGGTAATGGACATCGTTCCACGCCTTTGCTCTCTGAGCCGTGTACTCTTTGGCAGCTGGACAGAGACGAAATATCGCCTTGAGAACGGCGCTCATGGATGTCACGCCGAGATAGGAGCGGCGGTGCTGGTCTGTTGCTAGACTGAGGGCGTTAATATCGTCGCTGGTGCCAAGGGTCGCCGGCTGCTGGGCTGGTTCGTCCCATCGTCTCTCATTTGCAGCATCTCCATTTTCAGAGTTTTGCGCCGAATCATCGGGGCCGTCATCATCGTCATCCTCGTCAGCTGCTGAAACGCCAACTGGTGAAGGGTTGGCTTGCGGAGCCGAGGAGCGTAAAACAAAGAGAGATTCTCGCGGCAACAAGGCGAGCAACTCTGCTCGACTCTTGCCTACCAAATCATTCACGTCAACATCGGGAAAGAGTTTCTGCAGTATGCCAGACTGGGCGCGGAGCTGCTCTGAGGTCTTTTCGAGGGTACTAGGGTACACGTCAGCGTTGGTGATCCTGCAGGAAAGAAAAGCATCAGGGGAGTTAACGAGGGGCAAGGGTTACTGCATACCTCCTGCTCACAGCATGTCGTCTACTACGCTGCCTGTACTCGCATGAGTCTGCAACCTTGTAGTACTGGCAACTCGCACAAGGATGTCCACCATCGCACTTGACTTTGCGTCTGGTGCATTCCTGACATGAGCGGTTGACCTTGCGTGAGGTTGTCGGTGAGCTCACGGCCGAACCGTCGGGGCTACGGCGGCTGTCAAAGGAGTGGAACATGGTCGCCCGACCCGTGGCTGTTGTTGTGGTGGTGGTGGTGGTTGTAGTCGGCATTTACACGGCCCTCGGCACGGAGAAAGACCCAATTGAGCGGGAGACATTGGGGGGGGAGGGATATGCGGAGTGCCGGGGATTTGGAGGAGCGGGCCTGGAATAGAAATATGTGGGTTGAAGAAGAGGACGGGAAGGGTGACGTTGAACTGCCCATGAGGAGGAGTTTTAGGATGAGGAGGAGAGAGGAAGAGGAGGGCCGAGGAGGATGTTAGGTTGTCAAAGAGAATGGCGCGGGGAAAGTGCGAGGAGCGCCTGTGATGAACATGGGGGAGGAGCAACCCGAGTGTGGGGTTAAGTTGGCAGTTGCCAGTTGGAGTTTCTGTCTGCACTAATCAAGACCCGGGACGGAGTACAAAATACTTACCAAAGGCAAGTACTTAGACTAAGTACCTACCTTACCTTTACCTTAGTACGAACAGGGGTGATACTGGTGGTTCTATTTGGGAAGGAGTCAAGACCACTTTTTCACCCGACCCGGCGGCACCTTTAGGCCTTGAACCTTGCGGCCCCCTTTGGCCCCTTTGGCCTAGACCAGATGGCCCATTTTTGACACTTCCCAGGTTCCCTTCCTTCATTCATTCACTTTCATCCCGAGTCTCAAAAGAACCTGGAAATTCGGCTGCCTGAGCAACTACCTAGTCAATGATGGATCTAACCATGAAGTTGCAATTTACCCTATTTACAAAGCCACAATAAGGTAGTGTCGTTCTTGTCGCCTTCCCGTTCTGATAAGTCTGGGCAGCCAAAACGTTAAACGTCAAACATCAACTGGTAATGCCTCGAGCACGTTTTCCAGGCACCAAGCATTTGACTTTGGCTTGGCTACATGTGTTGTCTACGATGCCGACTAAGAGATTGGCCCAAGAGTTGTTCCACTTCCCAGCCCGGCCCGATGATCTCCAGCACGTCAAAGCGAACCCAAGGTAACCTAGGCCCGCCCCAGATCTCTCCTCCACTGCACACTACCCCAAGCCCCCCTGATTGAAACACTGGGGACGTTAGTTATCATGGTAGGGTTCTTTCTAGGCAACAAACATTCTAGCTTTGCTTATACGATCTCTCTCCGTAGTTACACCGTCAAGTGCCGTCAAATGTCCCCTTTTTAGTTTCAGCCCCATGGTCACTTCACTACCTTGCCTACCTTGGGTAGGGCTAGACACCTTCCATCACGACATGCCCATGACCTTTTGCGATCCGTGGTCCGTGGTATCCGTACTAGCGCAACGTTGCAAGAACTACGGGTTCCCCGATGCGTACATCCGCTGTAGATTCATTACCTGCCTGATTCATTGCACATCTGAAAAAAGAATTCATCGAGAACGTTGCTGGCCAGAGCGTGAATGAGTATTCCTGCAAGGTATCCAATCTCCGGGGAATGGATGACAGTGAAGTCCTCATACGCAACAGTTCCAGACCTTTGCCCATTCTATCACCATTCCTATAATAGTGAACACAGGTCTTCTCGGACAGCTTTAAACCTACATCAAGCCATTCTCATCTGCGTGCCTAGAAGTCTAGGACATGGGAACCCACGTGCCTCGTGTTGCATATTGCGCCTACTATTTCCGGGCAGGGTCCGCGAGCAATCAGATCGACCCAGTTCTAATCTCTTTCCAAAAGGCCCGAGATGTGAGGCTGTCTCTCGTGCCGAAGGGATGCATGCTTGGCCGACCCCCTTGTGACGTTGTCTACTTCCATCGCTGGCAATCCAGCCTCGGCCCACGCCCACACGCCAAAGGATGCATGGCGTGGAGCAAATAGCGAGAAGCTTCCCAAAGAATCCAAGGCGGAGACCGAAGGAACGCCCGCATTGTTTCAATTGCTTCTCCCTGCCTTATCCGTACAAAGTTGAGGCGCTCGAGGCAGATTAATTATCGGCAGGACCCGCCGCCATCAAGGAAGCACATCATAGATTAAGCTAGGGGGGGGATGGACTGCCGGTCATAAAATGAATGAAATGTGCAATGAGAAACCGGGTTACTCCTTTTGAACGCGAATGAGAATGCGGTGTACGAAGGAGAATACCCTAAGGTCCAGTTGTTAGTTTGATAGTTTGTTAGTTTGGAACTAGCCATGTGGCTTGATCTGTGCCCACTACACGGACACACCGAGCAGATGGGCAGGCAAGAGGGCGTACGGGAGGATTTTCTGGTGGATCGCATACCACCATGTCTTGATCCCTGAAGACGATGCCGCATGCGCCCTGGGACTGCTTAGCAGGTTCATTATCAACCCCTCACTAAGGTAATCCAAGCGATCCTCTGTAGATAGGGGCAGCTAACAGAAACTCTCATCGTAGTCGGTCGATCCATTGCGAAACACACTTGAACGGACAGCCTCTAATGGATAATGACTAAAGGTATAGCTGAATTGCTGCCTTACCCCCTAAGTAATGCAAATATTTCTGGGCAAAATAACCAGCTGTTACTCTCGGCTCCGTCGGATTGTAATTCGGGGGCCGAGGCAGGCACCGTAGTCTCTTGCTAAGGTAACTCACCTTTGCGGAGACGGTGACGCCGAGAACCATGTGCAGCAAGATTGCCATCGAGAAGCCAAAGTTGAATTGTTCCATCACATGTTCGCCTGCTTCGTTGGACTTTGGATACCCAAGAGCTGCGCCTTGCCTTTATTCTGGTGCCTAGCCTACAGCATGTGGAGTTGTCGTGCGATGCCGAAGGCTGTGAACTAGATGGCATTCAATCGACAAGTTTGACTCGATCACACTCTAGTGTCTCAGTCGGATCATCATCGACTGTCCGTCATTTGCCCCAAATCAGACCCTGGAGTCTTCTGACTGTGGGTAGAATGGTGATCAACTTGTTCGTCCGCGGCCAAGACTCAAAATGGATCAACAGGAGTGACGCCAACGAGACAAGGGGACGAGGGATGCGTGCTAGGATTATTTTTCCCAAGGAGTAGATTTGGCCCCAACTGCTGGTTCTTGATGACCATTCCAGGTTTTAGCAACGTACCATTACTTGAAGCGCCTTGATTTTCCTTGAAGCAGGATTGGAGGTAAGAGAAGACTTTTCAGGCAAGCTCGCATGATCGACCTACACACAAAACTCCTCGATTTGTACAGGGGCTGATGTTGACTTACCCCTTGGTGATCATTCGATCATGGAAGGCGTATGAATCGCTCATGAACAATGCGGAATGTCCGGCAGGTAACGTACGGAGGCGACACCTGGTTCTGGCGTTCGAGCGCTATTCAATCTCTGGCTGACCTGAATCTACTAAGCTGGGTGATGCAAGCGAAAGTAAAACGTAATTCTGGAGTAATCCGGAAGTCTTTTAGATGTCTTCGAGATATATGCTGCCAACTCACCGAGAACGGTGTCATGGAGAGCAATACGGCCGAACGGTCATCGCCCAGGGGTTGCTGGAGGCCGTTGATACTTTCGCAGGGGGTGGGTCTTAGTGCTCTATATTTCTGGAAAGCATTTTTCTGCCAGAGAAAAAAAGCCTATTGACGCTTTGGCAGTGAATTCAATCCGGTCTCAGGGGGTCATCATCACAGAGAGGGTAGGCTGCATGTCTCTGGAAGGGGGCCTGGGCCTGGTGCTCCATCATCCATGGACGATTGCATCGCCGCAAGCTCTGAACCATTAATCACATTATCGGAACACTTGTTTGCAGATCAACGGCTTCTCATTATAGTCAAGATCAACTATTGTGAGGTAAGAAAATGAATGAAAATTGGGGTATATGTCTTGCTTCTGACTCTTTGAAGACTTTCATCATGAGTGAATGGCTTCTACGTATTATCGTCCACAATCCAAGCAGCTTCGGCCCACAAAACATCTCAAGTTCTCAACCCCGAGACTAGATGCACGAACCTCGGCTGGTAAAATGAACTAAATGTCTTCGATTGTGTAGCAAGAGCACCCAAAAGCTCCTCGGCATACCTAAGTATCGATGCCGGATAGGTAGCGTATATCGGAATTTCCTACCGGGCGTTTTGCGACCGTTCGATACCGCCCAGATCGCCGGACTTTGAAGCTAAACTTAGGCCACGTCCACGACTGACGGGTGTTCCATGAGGACGACGCTAAGTGTCATTGATCTAAGTAGGGCAAGTAGTATGAAGCTAGTGAAGCGGCACTTGGATGCCGAACGCTAGATGCGCCGAAAAGTAGTAAACCACAATCCTGGGCACCTTTACTAGAGTTTAGATGGCTAACAAAGTGCTAGAGGCATTCATGGGTGATGAGGAGATCTGTGAGATTCGATCAACAGTCTTTCATCACTCTTCGAATCGAAAAGGATCATTAGCAATGGAATGACTGGGATAGGATCCATCCGTTGCCAGTCACACATATTAGTCAAAGTAAATGAAAGACAAGAAGTGACAGTCCACCTTGAGCTTCCGATTTCGTCAATGTGGACAGTTAATATGGGCCTCGACTTCCATTTCATTGCGTACTAAAGGCTGAATAAGGCGATGGCGAGCTTGAATTGACTGCTGCCTGGAATTTAATCTATTGTTATTCATTTCCCTTGCAAAAACTCTCCGGGCAACGTCCGATTATTACAAGGCTACGATTCGAGCCGCCCGAGCCTGATCCAACCGTCGATCGAGCATGCCATCTGGAACGAAATGGTTGTAAAACACTTCAATAGCATCCCTCATCTCCTGAAATCTACCTCCGAAAGCTTCGGACCCGAATCGGTAAGAAGACATACTATCTCCAGGGCCGCAATTTTCACGGTTCCAAAAGTTCCATATCCCCTTGCGTAGTTGCCAATTCATCTCAATAAAGCTACCGGCACTGCTCAGGTCAGGCTGCATCACGGCCTCGTGCTCCTGATCCACATTGCTGAACGACTCCTCCCATGAGGCCAGCGCGGCGGACTCGTCCTCGTCCCCGTTCCCGTCCTCCTTGATATTATCAATAACGAAAGCCCTACGCGCAAATTGCCGATCCATGATACGCTCGGCGAGGAACCACGAGGCTGCCTCGGCCTTGTCAGCGATGCGCAGACGGCTCTGGTACTCGGCATCGTAATGTCGCATGCAGGTCTCCACGCGCTGCTCGACGGAGAAGGACTCTGGAAGAGGCAACGTGACGACCTCGATACGATCCGCCCCGTAACGAATCTTTGTCCGCTTCATTTTGGTGTGGTCAAACAGGGCGCGGGCAAGCTGAGCGCTGCGGGCGGGACGAGCAGTCTCCGTGGTGTCGTACACGACGAAATCGAAAATTGGACGTAGAGCCCGGAGCGCGGTTAAGTCGGATTCAGGGGTGTCGTCATGGATTTGATACGAGGCAAAGGTTGGAGCGCCGTCGTGACTGGGCGCGGCCTGAAAATACGTCTTACTTGGTGAGCGCCTCTTTTCTTCTTTTTTCTCTTCTTCTTCTCCTTCCTCTTCGGCTATTTCTCTTTCCAGGCGAGCTGCTTCTTCTATTCTTCGGCGAGTGACTTCCTTTGCTCGCATGCTGGGAGGGGCGCTGTCTCGACGCTTGTTGTCGAAGCAGTGGTGACACATGGCGGTGAGAGATACTGGCGTTATGCTAAGAGGGCGAGGCAAGATACAAAGATGCTCATGGCCTTTTCGACTGTTGGCCGAGGGAGATGACTGATGTGATAGAGACACAGAAAACAGATGTTTGCTGATTTTCTGAATCAGTGGCCATGGCTGCCTAGAAGTTATCATGAATTGGGTTGTGGGCTGCCGCCTAGTCCACCTCCCGAACAAGGCCAGATGCCCCGCCAGAGTCATGTGAAGGCTTTGGAGTCTATTCGTATGTGAATATCTATAGTAATTCTGGCGAGAGGAATCATTGACACGTTACCGATGCTGGTTCTTAAATCCGAGTCTCACCCCTCAGTTTATCGCATTTTTCTGATATTCGAAGTGCTTTTCTATTTCGGCCGCGTCTTGCCTCTGAACTTCTCGGAATGACAAACGGCTCATTACTCCACCATGGGTATGAATAATGTTGGAAGTGAAATCGGGTTCATGAATACCCGTCGAAAAAATAACGGGATTACAACACTGACTCCGCTGACCTGTATTTAAGACCGTGAAAGAGTTCATCTTCAACTTGTTTGTCCTAAGATCAATTTTTAACCGAGAGCCGACTTGAGAGCTGAATGCCAGGCGTGCGTGGTTATGCGCTTCAAAGGTACCGCTTAATTAATTTCTGATCTTCAACGGCAACGGCCTGTATTGATTGACGCGCTGAAATCAATTTGATGGTGTTCTTCATCCTACGTCCAAGATCTCGTATTCCTAGGCAGATCAGCTGTTGAGCCAAAAACGTCGCAACCATCCCTCGAATTATTCGGGAAACGCTGGCTCACCGTGTAATCTCTACGCAAACGACAGCGGCACCGACCGTTCGATGTGCTTACTTGGGGTAGGGGGACCGGTGAAGACCCCTGGATCGGGATTAGCGACGAGTTCTCAAGCACAGTGCTGTGAAGGGCGCTGGTTTGTTGGTTGATGATCGCCCCAAGGGTATGGTGGGTTATCTCCATTCGCGATGAGGATTTCGCCAAGACACATCAACCAACAACGGGTAGTTTCCTCCGGTGAAAGGAGGGGTAAAATCGCCTCTTCCCGTCATGATGATAGATTATTTCAAAGTACTGATCTTCTGGCCCTTGACATCGGAGTCCTTCCGACGGTCATATTCTCCACGTACTCTGCTCGATGCGAAGCGGGCGTGATTGAGCATATGATGGACGCCTCAACTCAGCCCAGCGCGGCTCCAGCGACTGCTCCCACGGCCTCACCGGCTGTAGCCGCGATTGAGCCTTCGATAGTGGCGAACGAACCTGTGAGAACTTCTGCGCGAAATCCGCCTACTATAACAGGGCTTGTGACTCCAGTTTCTTGAGGAACCTGCCCTTAGCATGGCGGAAGAGTAACAGCATACTGATACATCATGGAGAGCTAGAAGCCTATTGTTGCAGCTGACAATGATGACCATGATTCTTTGGCAGACACAGAGAGGTATGCGCGCGACTTCAAAATTCCAAGTGAGAGGCAACACTGACAGAAACTGGCAAAGCGTTACGACCGAGTCCACTGCATCGCTTGCCGAGAGTATCACCGAATACCGCAGGATCCATGGTCGTACTTATACGCAAAAGGCCGATTACTGGGGCCCGAACGATGAGCAGCAAAACGAAGGGCTTGATCTCGCGTGAGTAAAAAGAAACTGCCTCCAAACGCTCATTTGGCTAATGCAAGCTCTGTTGTAAGGCATTACTGGGAAACTCTACTCCTCGGAGACAAGCTTTTTCTTTCACCACTTGGTGATGGCCCGTTGGTAAGAAACTCTTCCATTCAGAGTTTCATTTCAGATATATTTCTAACACATAGAACAGAAGGTCCTCGACTTAGGAACCGGTACTGGAATCTGGGCAATGTAGGCCTTTGAACTTTTCCACCCAGAACTCCGCTCTTGGATGGGCAAAGCTGACAGGGGACATAGTGACTTCGCTGACGAATTCCCGTCTTCCGAGGTGACAGGAGTCGACATCTCACCTATTCAGCCTGGGTGGGTGCCACCCAACTGCAAATTCCAAATCGACGATGTCGAACAACCGTGGACATGGACTCCTGATTTCGATTTCATTCATCTCCGCCACATGGAAGCCTGCATCTCCGACTGGCCTGCTTTCTACAAGCAAATCTACGATCACCTGAAGCCTGGCGGATACTTTGAAATGAAGGACTTTGATATTGAATTCCGCTCTCAGGCATATGGGGACAGTCTCCCGGAAGACCACGTCTACCGCAGGTGGGGCAAGATCTTCTTCGAGGCTGCAAACCGCCTCGGCAAGTCCATGGATCAATCCCGAGGGGGCCACAAAATCGCCGACGCTATGAGGGACGCCGGTTTCGTCGATGTTGTCGAGAAGAGCTGGCCTGTACCGATTGGAGGTTGGCCCAAGGACCCCACGCTAAAGGAGATTGGCATTTGCAACTTGGAGTTTCACGACCAGTCGCTTGAAGGCTTTTCCATGTTTCTGCTGACTCAAGTGATGGACTGGGATAGCATATCAGCGGGGGTTTTCGTCGCTGAAGCACGCAAAGCTCTCAAGGACCCTAAGCTCCAAACGGTGATATACTTGTGAGTTTATCATGGCTTCTAGGGTCTAGTCAACGCTATGCTGACATGAAATAGGCAAAATGTGTACGGACGCAAACCTGAGGGATCATCTTAGCTTCGGCTTCCCAAGGCGCTTCCCACCTTTTGACAGCTTTGTTGACCACGGCTAGCACCGAATAAGGTGGTTAGCTTGAGTGGGGTCTCTTAGTACCTTCTTTGGAACGAATTGAGAAATAGATGGGAACAACTAATAGAGGCCTTGTCTGTTTAATCATGCCTCGAATTTCTTCGACTTTGCCCCTTGATGTTCTATGACACAAACTTTACAACTTTGACTTCAGCTTTGCATCTATCGCTTCGAGGCCGGACGGTCCCCCGTAAAGCTGCGCTTGTAAACCATTCGTGTTGATCTAATAGCAAAGATGTTAGTTATGTCGCCATCAACGACGATGGAATCAAGGTTGGCAATTCAGAACCTACGTGTCTCGGTCCAAGTTGATCCACACGCTCCACACCAAGCAGCCTCATCGCGGTGACGGTCTCATCTGCAAGAACTACCCAATCACTTCAGCTCACGATTCGCGCATGGAACCTCTTGCGACCAAATCGAACTTACTCTGTAGTGCCTTTTCTACACCCGCTTGCCCCCCAACAGCTAAGCTGTACAGCGCCGCCCTCCCAATACCGACACCCTTGGCTCCTAGAGCTAGAGCTTTGACGACGTCTGTACCCCTTTCGATGCCTCCATCAATGAGAACGTCAATCCTGTCAAATACTTCCGGACAGAACTTCCGAATCTCCAGAAGCACTTGTACAGGCGTCATTGTCGTATCCAGAGCCCGTCCACCATGATTCGAAATGATGATGCCCTTCACACTGGGAAACAGGATCGCCGCATACGCATCCTCATGCGTCTGGATGCCTTTCAGCACAATCGGGAGAGTCGTCTGTTTGGTGAGCCAGGCGAGTGTCTTCTTCCACGTGAGGCCCGATTCCGTGCCCCATACCCCCGGCGGGGCGCCTCCCGCAACCTCTACCATCTTGAATCGCTCGTCTGCTTCTCGCTTGCCGGGGAATGGCGCGTCAAGTGTGAGCACGATGAATTTGATTTGAGGAATGGCTCGTATCTGCGCCAACGTCCTCTCAGTTGCTTCGATATCCTTCAGGACGTAGAGCTGCCATGCATAAGTCGCGTCTGGGCCGGCCTGGACAATTGCCGAGGGAGACATTGACGCATTCTTGCTAATGATCTGCAAGCCCTTAAACTTTGAGCACGCTGCTGCGATGCCTGCCTCGCCTATTGGGTGCGCCAACTTGGCCATGGCCGCGGGCGAAATGTAGATTGGCATTCCGACTGCATTTCCGAGGAGGTTTGTCGATAAGGAGCACCGTGTGCAGTCAACAAAGACTCGTGGTCGTAGGAGGATGGAACGGAAGATGGTGCCATTCCCAATCTTGGTGACCTCGTCATCTGTTCCGGAGGCGTAGTACGAGATGGCTTTTGGGCTCATCTTTCGCAAGGCATAGTGCTCCATCTCAGCGATGCTCAGGATCTGAGACACTGGTGGTATGTCATCTGACTTATCTGGTGATGGCGATGGGTCCGCGAGTACGTCCGTAGAAGGCATATCCGATTGCAGCCCAGCTCCCGGTGCTGTGACTTCAAAGGTTCCCATCATTTGGCCAGGCTTTATATACTCTTCCAAGATCTCAACTGGATGGATGGCATCGAACGCTTTGCTAGCATCTTTGCCTGCATTCTTCAGGAGGATGGCTTTACCGCCCGGGTGATTGGGGAGGAATGATGTGATCTACCGCCTCTGGTGAGTTTTGACATACTTGTGAGGACTAGAAAAACGCACATCGTAGACTTTGCCATGGATAGCCATCCAGCAATCATCAACAGTTCGATGTTGGCGCACTAGGAACTTTTAGCTTTGTGTTGTTTCGTCATGAGGTGGCAAGAGATAGGCACCTTCGGGGAGCGACCACGTTCGACTCATTATGGTTAGAAAAGGATCACCTCAAACATCGTTTGCTTCTGCGGATGGATGAAATTTACAGCACAGCATGAGACTGCTAAATTCTTGCAGACTGGTGTCATGATGCTCTAAAGCCATAAGGCGCGAACCGTAACCTCTTTGAACAGGTACCTCTGCGTGGTCTGTGGCATGTATCTCACCATACCCACATTTGCACTTGGTCGGGAGTTTATACTCCCATAGGCTTCTTTTGGATGCGGGCTTTCATATCCCCGGTGCGAGGTAGGCACATTCCCCAAGCTCTCCGCAGTTGAATCCACCTTTCTCCACACCATCTTGGTCAACCCCAAATTCCTACTTCGACGTCTGGGCTCACCATTGGCAAAGCGGTATCCGTACTTACGGTAGAGAAACCAGTTGGATCCTTGTTCGAAACCGGCGAACGATTTAAATATTCAAGTGTCTAGGAGAAATGCATAGGACCTCTGAGATTCGAGAAGAGAAAAAGCTGAGACTCACAGTCTCACAGACCACGGGTTGTCCGGTTTCTACTCTGTACCTGCCTAGCAAGCTACTAACCCTCTCATGAGCTTGATCTGCACTAAAGGCTCAAGCAGCTCTGGGGCTTTAGTGAGATATGTAGTACTGAGTCAACCCAGACATGAAATCGCAACTTGACGTTGCCTTATGGATACTGTCGGTGTAAGAAGAAGAGCTTGTGGGGACCTGGTCGGCCTGGTCAATGAGTCGCGGCACGGGCTGTGGCATGCCGGTTGCAACTTATCAACCTTAGCACAAGAGAAATGTCAAGTCCCTTCACGACCAGGGCATAGGGCATGAGATAGCTCTTTCACCATCATCAATGTGCACAATGATTGAATTTACTCACAGAACTGAAGGACTGGCAAATGTCCAGTCTTGACCGAATGCGCTGGGATGCTGAAATGATACAATTTCATAGTTCCACTTTTAATTTTCAGCCCCTTTCTAAGGCTCTTAGTTGCTAGGCAATTGGAGGAGAGGTCCAACAGGATTATGACTTCACATACAGCAACTTACAGTTCATTCTGCACACTGCTATAGTTCAACGCTCCTAGCACACACTCTGACTCCAATCTGATATTTTCTGGTTTTGACAATTACCTACTTACTCACAATATGGGTAGAGGGCAGAGACGAAAGAAGACAAAACGACTGGAGGCCCACCAGCCAGAGGAGGAGCAAGAGTATCGCCAGGTACATCAGGAACTACAGCAATTGAGGCAGGCGGCGCAAAAGCAGGAGCAGACATCAAAGCAACAGCATAATCGACAACAAAGAAAGCACAAGGGTCCATCTTCAACGGAATACACACGGCCACAATACAACCCCAAGAATCGTCCCGAATGGTTCTTCCGCCACATGGAATGGTTGTCTTGGTCGTCCGCCGATCATAATCGCAGAGCCTTTAAAGAAAATCTTTCTGACATTGAGCCATCAAAGAGGAAGTGTACCTATGAAGAAGATGGCTCTGATTGCGAGTGTGAGATGCCTATCTGGCGAGAATACATAGGCGATGATGAAGAGGAAAGGCTTTTTCGAGAAGCGAAATATAAACGGGCGATGTATAAGCGCGAACGGCTGCCTGAGACCAGCAAACACTACAAGATTGGAAAGAAGATGAGGAGGGAACGCTTGAACCGACAAAAGAACGACCAAGTCAAGAAAGTCAAGTCGGCCATCGACACTCTGCTACGGAACGGAGCGAGAGACGAGGGAAAACCTCTTTTCTACATGAGCCGTAATATTTTGTCTAAGTTCGACTTAGTGTCCGAGGACTACACAGCTCCCTTGGATCCAGATGGCATTCGAGTGTCCAGGATGATTTCCTTTTCCGACATGAACTCCTTCCGCGCCATGAAACACACATCGCTCAGGGGAACGACGGAACTGAAGTTTGACAGGGTCTTATCAGGGGGTTTAGCCATAGATTGTGCAAAAAACCCTGATAATGATATCCGACTGGATTTCGAATCATTCGAGGGCCCTCAAACTACAGGAATCTACAAGATCACCACGAACAGGAGGGACGGGGCCCGGGAGTTGAATATTGAAATTCTCAGCGACGACTACATCATACTGGATGTCCATCCTGGTGCGGTTTTCCGCGACGAGACCGGCAAAAAACTACCCAATTGGCCAAAAAGGCCTCTGCCCCAGTATTGATTTTACGGCATCAACAAGGCGTTGGGCGGGAATACCTTATACCATAGATAACGTATCTCTAATCTCAATTGTTGTCAGAAGTCAGGATGACATAGTGGCCTGCGGTAGTTATAGTAGTGATTCTTAATAATATGAACCAAAATTCTCTCCTCAGTTCGCCATCACAACCTCCGAATCAAAGCTATTTTCTCAAAAGTTCCGCGAAAAGCATCGAACCGTAAAACAAATGAATCTCTTCTTAAGCTACGAGGTCAGCGAAACACAGTCTGTTCATTACCAGTTATAACAGATGTGGAAATCTCCGACACGCATAAGTGAATGTACTTGGCATCGAGATATCAGAATTGATTGTAAATGGCAAGAACAAAATGGTCAACGATTTTGACAGGCACCAAAAACAGGTATGCAAGGCTTTTATCGACCAAGTTACTCATAAATGTTTTATCTTTCTAATCTGATTTTGGAATCGGGTCTACTTGTAACTTGACAGCTTGGACATCATGTCGGATGTAATGAATGATTGGTGGAAGCCTATTTCTAACAACCGCCCACAAGTACCGCTTCATATGTAAGCTGCGACGCCTTACTCGCTTCCAGAGCCACCGTTCTTGATGCAGGCGTCGGAGAAGTCGCCGCCCTCCATTAGCTTGCCGGGAGACTTGTAAGTGATGGTGGTTCCACTGTTTGAGAGGACACAGTCTGAGCAGAAGCCGGTGCAAGTCTTTCTGGTCACGTCATTGTTCTTTCGTTCTGTCAGTTCCATTGCGCCCAACTTCTATCTGATCATTTGAAGGGCGAGCTTACAGGCAGGCCGACGATGAACTGGCCGCTACCACTGGCGGTGATGCAGTGGAGTTCGGAGTGCTTCTTGGCAGCAACGCTGTGACTGTAAGGAACCGCACTCTAACAAGGCATACCAACAACCAGATTGTGTAGTTTTGGTAACATTCATCAATATGATTTACCTGGTCGCAGCAGCCAGGAAAAGAGTGGCCATGATGGTAGAAAACTCCATCTTAGGGGTTGATAAGTAGTCGATTGATCTTGATGACAGGAGTAGTTGAAAAGAATGAAGAGTTGGCAATGTGATCGTAGAGATTAATCTGAATTGTGAGTTGTGATGGTTGATTGGGTGAAGGATGTTGTAGACATTTATAATAAGTTATTGCTTACTCTTACACATAAGGCTGAGCATTCGTGAAGCCAGCATCGCTATCCGCTCAGCCCTAGTAGTAAGGCATGGCCAAGATCTACAGAAGCCTTCTGAGTTGTACAACGTGAATTCCGTATACTAGGTAGTGTGAGGGTGTCGCGAAAGCGATAGCGAAAGTCCTCAAGGTACGGATAGTCATGTTCTTCCTGACAAAGGCCCATAATATGTTCTCAGCCTCGACCTTGCTAGGACTCAGGAGCCTTTCAGGATTGTGATTTTAGGGCTCGGTATTGCGAAGAAAGATACGAACGGCATAAATTTTGACGGAGACTACAAGCTTTTCTCCTTTTGTGATAATGCCAGGGGAAAGAACCTTGTGTTTCCGCCTGAACCCTCATGTTTTCTATCTTTCTGATTCATGTGGATATCTCTGAAAAGCAATTCCAGCTGACCTGTCACTCACTTTTAGGCCCAGATAATGCTCTATAAAGTAGGAGCACGCCTTGCCAAGGCCGCCAGTATCACGGCATGATCTGCAGGGAGAGTTGCCACGTATATGCAGTTGAGATTATCTCGAAGCCAGCAGGTAACCCGGGGCTGCGCGGCTGCACCTGGAGCTGCCCCCTGGTAGTTGATTTCTCAATCTGGAAGCAGCAAATCTTGGCAGCATTAGTTGCTGGCCTGGGCAGGTGAGCCGCATGAGCCTCTGCTGCTCTTGTTGTGCGAGAGACTCTGGGGTAAATCGTCCGATTACAAGTACTCGTTTGTGTATTTGCGTCTTATATCCTATAACGGCTGATAAATGCCACGAGCTCTGGGCATCTCATGAAAGAGTGTATCTACATCCCCGAGAACTTCCACCACGAGATCTCAGCCACGCCTTCGGTAAGACTGTCAAAACAATCACCATTATGTCAATGAAAAGAGGCAATATCCAGTTCATCCATTTACATGAACAAGACAACTCGGAGGTCACGTCGGCTGAGTCACAACGTCGAGCTCATTCGCATGCAGCCAAGGCGGCACACGCAAGGGCCAGGCGACAACCTCCAGTATCAAGCTACCAAAACAACCGAGGTCCAGGAAGCTGCTGATTCTATTCTGATTGGTCCCACGGGATCTGGTCAGAGGGACCCCTTCGCTAGCTTTGCGAGGCGTCTTAGTCCGGTTGAAGACTTCCTCCTAGTCTATTGTTAGTACATGTAAGAAACTAGGCTAGCGTTGAAGGCTGGCATCTTACATCTTCCGAGTCTTCTGCTTGAACCCTGGCTTCAACAGTTTTGAAAGCAGGCTTTGGAGTGACTAACAGTTGCTTAATAGACGTGCACGACGTCGTGCCATGTTCAATTATGAGTCAGTTCGGAGTGGTTCTCTGGATGGCTGCACAAGAAGTCTCAACCATCAATTTGTTCAGCTGGTCGCAACTAGCGGCAGCTCTAAGTGGTCTCTTTCTCGTGACTAGCCGACATTTGTCGCAATGTCTTACACGACGAGAAACACATCATACACAACTCGCCTTACAGGACAAAGTCGTCTGTGCGCAACCGCTCATGAACGCCATTTCAAGTCTGAATATGCGGTCACCGATTAATGATTACCATCACAATAGCCGTTTTTCTGGCTCAAGATGAGGTAAGCCAGTCAAATAACGCTCTTTACAGGAAGGTTGCGTATTTTGACAACTGACAGATCTTGGTGGTTCATGTTGCTTCGACATAGCAGCATTTACAAGGTGCGATCCACATGGTGAGACATATTGGGGCGTTGGATAAGAGGGGCTTCAACATGTTCCTCTACGACATCATCCAAAAAGATATTGCAAGCTCTGTTTTGATGAAAGGGGGTATACCGTTAGCTTAAGTCCGGGCAATAGAATAGTCCATGGTCAGAGATCGGCAGTGGCGTTGTTGATTCATGAGCGACGCGCGTTCGCATCGAGTCTATGCCACGTAATTACACCTTGACTATGGGACAAGAGTCCATATAAGAGCCAAAAGCTACTGATAAGCGTCCCATCTGTTTCGAGTCATGGATCGTTGCAATATCCTTTGACGTTTCCAGCATTCAATCTTGTTGACAGACTTCGGAAAGGTTAGAGGAGTCTAGTGCCTGCATCACAACGTGCGACTAATAGCGATGGAGTTGAACATCGTCGAGGCCCGTGCGCAACCTCAGTCTAAGACTGATCGTGCTAGCACATAGGACGAGATCTAAACCTATACTTAAAATGTCGAATTATCAATCTACAAGAAAGTCTAGTCGTTTCTCTTCAATACGGGTAGCTGTTTTTGGAACATTCATCATCTATTTACGATCCATGCCACGCTTGCGTAGCCCGGCATGGAACAGGAAAAATGGTGCCACAGACCCAGTATTTCCCCGATAATTTATATCCCCGCGTGGACCCAGCGTCGATACTTTCCGGGGTTGGTTAAAATCCGGGGCACTGTCGTTGTCAGAGTGCGGATACAGTCAGTGAGATACGCAGGCCATGTTGTGACATTGGATCAACCGCTTAGCGCTTTGTTGTTAGATCTCCCAAGATCGTCAACTCCCTTCCTCCATTCCCTCCGTCATCGGGATCCCGTGGGCTGAACAGCCTGGCGTTGTCGTTTCCCACGATCTAGTGTGGCATCTCGCATTACTCAGGGGATAGGCTTCAGTGCACCTCGAACCCCGTGGAAAGACAGCTTCGTTGCTTGCACGATGGATAGAGATGGCGCCAAGGACGGCCCTGTTCTCAAACACTTGGACGATGCCGACACCGGTGCTGATACCTATGCCGCGATCATGGCAACAAACAAACCCGACCCGAGAGGACCGGGATACATCAGGCTGTATCTTCTTGCGACAGTGTTGTTTTTCTGTTCAACTATGAATGGTAGAGGAGTCCCATTCTCGAACTGGACTTCCGACGGCTAATTCGAAGTAGGATACGATAGCGCCCTTCTAGGGTCAATCAACGCGTTACCCAACTATACAGAATATTTTGGGCTTCCTTCAAAGGGCAACGCCAGCACTGGCATCGTGTTTGCCATCTTTCAGGTAGAATTAGGTGGCAGGGGTTGTCGTATCGAGGTCGCTAATATTGAGTCAAGGTCGGTCAAATGTGTGGCGCCCTCTTCATCTGGATGGCAGATTGGTACGGCCGAACCTGGCACATCTTCCTTGGTTGTTTGGGCGTCTGCATCGGGGCAATCATAACGGCACTCTCGACGAGTCTGCCCATGTTTATTGGCGGCCGCTTCATCTTGTCCTTCTTGGCTACCTGCGCTCACACGTCTGCGCCGCTTTACCTCGTAGAGATCGCACCTGCTCGATATCGTGGCACTGTCGCAGGCCTCTACAACACCTTTTACAACGTGGTACGTGATCTCTCAATGAGAACGAGACAGGCTGACATGGGAGGTTGAGATTTGACGTAATTACGTTGTTGAGGCTGATGCTGACGCTTACCACTCCACGCAGGGCTCGATCTTGGCAACATCGGCAGTATATGCGTGCCACCGCTACCTCAATGACCGTGGAGATTTGGATTGGAGAATACCGCTTTGGCTTCAAATGGTGTGCCCAGGACTCGTATGCGTCTTGATCAAGTTCTTCCCCGAGTCTCCTCGATGGTCAGTATCCCTCCGACCCAAGCTTGAAGTTGTAACTCAACCTGCGACAGGCTCGTCGCCAAAGACCGACATGACGAGGCAAAAAACATCATAGCAACCTATCATACCAACGGAGACCTAGATCATCCTCTTGTAAACCTGCAGATGAAGGAAATGATCAACTCGATTGATCCAGCCCACGCCCCTTCATGGAAAGATCTCTTCGACCTGAGGGTCCTCGTCGAGAGCCGGTCTAGCAGGTACAGACTTATGCTCAATGTAGCATTCTCTTGGTTTGGACAGTTCAGCGGCAATAATATCAGTGAGTTCTTCCTTGCAGCGTGTTCTTTGTGGCCTCTAGAAACTGACACGCGCTTGCTAGTCTCCTACTACCTCCCCATCATGCTCTCGGGTGTGGGCATCACCGATACGAACACGAAACTAATACTCAACATCATCTACTCCGTCATTGGCTGGGTCTTTTCAACCGCGGGCTCTCGTCTCCATGACGTTGTTGGCCGCCGTAGAATGCTCATTTCCACCACCGCAGGTATGACTGTCTGCCTAGCTATTGTTGCCGGCTGCTCGGCAGGCTACACAGACTACGGCAATAAGACGGCGTCCACGGCCAGCATCATCTTCATCTTCGTCTTTGGTGCTATCTTCGCCACAGGCTTCACGCCGATGCAGCCCATCTACCCGGCTGAGGTTGTCAGCAACAAGATGCGTGCCAAGGCGATGGGAACTTTCAAGCTCACGGCAGGTGCGGCGGGATTTCTCAACACGTTTGTTGGGCCGATTGCCCTTTCGAATGTGAGTACATCTCCGAATGCTAACATGGTGGGCTGCGCTGTGCTTTTTTACTAATACCAATCATCGTTGATAGATTGGCTACTGGTTTTATGTCTTTTTTGTGGCTTGGGATAGTTTCGAAATGGTATTCATGTACTTATTCTTTGTCGAGACCAAGGGTTTCACATTAGAGGAGCTGGATGAAGTGTTCGAAGCAGAAAACCCTCGTAAGGCTTCAATAGAGGCAAGGAAGAGACAACAGGAGATCGTGAGGGCCAGTACGGCCGCGGCTTGAGGCAAATCTTTCCGTAAATATAAACCAGTGGCATAGCTTGCCTTAGACCGTTCCGTATTATATGAGATCTATCTCAACCTCGAGCATTTTCTCAAACCAAGATTCATCTCTCAAACAGAACCACCCGGCTCGCTTCCATTTGCCCTCGTACGGGACAATCATTAGCCCCTCCTTGTCAATCAGCGGAAGACCCCACACCTCTTCTAATTGCGCTGCTTCCTCTGGAACGTCAAAACAACCCACAGCAACGACCTTGTCTCCACTGACTGCGACATCTTGCTCTTCCCCGTTCGAGACAAGCAAAACTGAGTGGGGCAGCATCTTCTTGTAAGGTAGCCATCGCTTTCTTGTCTTATCC
The DNA here is from genome assembly GCF_027942845.1 of Colletotrichum fioriniae. Taxonomy (NCBI): domain Eukaryota; kingdom Fungi; phylum Ascomycota; class Sordariomycetes; order Glomerellales; family Glomerellaceae; genus Colletotrichum; species Colletotrichum fioriniae. The sequence continues at coordinate 2,692,891 of NW_027076842.1, forward strand.
GCTTCAAACCACTCGACAACGCCCGTCTTGATCACAGTCGCCTTGGCCATGCGCCCTAGCATTTGCAGCGTACAAGACGGCATGTGGAGAACAGTCACATCACAGTTCTCTGCGGCTGTCCACCTGGTTCCCAACTTGGGTTTTATCTTGACATAGTTGCTGTCTTGGAATAGCTGAGACTTTCTAGGGTTGTAAATGCGGCGAAGCGGACCTTCGACAGACGCCCAGGACCACGAAGGTGCGCGGATCACTGGTGCTGGTGCAAAGGGAGTTGGTTTCGGACGCGTCACCGAGGTGTTGAAGAAAGCATGCACCTGATTGCGTGGTTTCCACAGCAAGCCTCTGACGAGATCGTCTTCCCAAATGCCCGCGAGATAGCGAGACTTTAGCACGTCTTTCGCAAGGATCGCGATGGATGCGATGGCGGCAAAGACGTCATGCGGATTCGATAGAGCTCTCATCGTAAAAAGGTCGACGAACTCATACCACATTGAGAGGGTAGTCTCTCTATCAGCCGCCGAATGGGGAACGCCCGTGGAGAAGCCGGGGGTCAGGAATGTGGGCTTGAGATCCTGGAAATCAACCTGCCCGTCTTCCCAATTCTTTTCCTCTCGGCATTGGTAGATGGTTTGCTCCTGGCCGAAAACGATAGCCCTCGTTGAGAGCTTTTCCTCCTGGAAACACCACCCGCGTGTGGACACTGGCCCGATGAGGGCAGATCTCGGAAGACAGACGCCGATTGTGTCTTTGGTGTCTGGGCCAAGCGGCAGGGTGCAAGGCGGGACTTTTTGATCAAGTCCATTTGTGAGAAAGCCGTTACGCGCATCATCCGAACGACCAGCAATTATGGTCAAAGCCGCGTTGCCATAGACGTGTGCCATACGCTGCGATTCGAAAGCCCAGTCATCGGTATCGCCTTGTATGATGCAAAGGGCGTCAATCCAGAGATACGCAATGCCGAGCGAGCGTGCAAATCGAATAGACTCTTGGTGAGTCTGGGTCAGCTTCTCTTCCGTGACGCCACCCAGAAGCTCATTTTTGGTCTTATGCGTAAGCGTGAACGTGTCTTTTCCGGGTCCCCAGCAATAAGAAAGCGCAATATATGGCTCTCTTAGGCCAGTCGTGACTATCAGTCTCGGCCTTTCGCCGACGTTGCCAACCTGAATGACACGAGTTGGCATCTCCGAGGACCTAGGTTTACAGAGCTTGTGCGAGTCTTTGCACTTTTTCAAACGCCAACCTGCCAGGTCGTTGTAGAGATCGGGATCATGGTCCGCAGTTATATATCGCTCGATGTACTTGCGCGCTGCCGGGGTTGTACGGCTTCTGCAGATGGTTAATTCTCCTGCAATGTGCCGAGTCCTGGGTCAAAATAGGGATCAGAATGACTTCGATCCTGGAGGGCTTACGCGAAAATAGAGAGACGCGAGGCAAATGGCATCCCTGGGCGATTGGTATCTTCCAGACCGACGTCTGGATGCATCCTTCCGCACGAGATCCATATGGCACATCCCGGGATTTGGTCACCGACGCCGCGGTTGCCCTGCCTCACCTCGCCATGAAGCCAAATGCTCGGAACAAACGTCTCTTCCTCGTAGCCTGACGGTATCTGATCACTAAGAAGGGCGTCGGTGACGCTATGATGAATGTCGTCCATGACACGGGTGTAGCACAGGGTGCAGAAGGGGCATTTCGCATCGGCACTTCGCTGGAGGGCCTTCAGGTTGGGATGAAAGCGGACATCTGTGGCATCTAGCTGCTCAATGTTGAGCGTCGAACAGGTCTGGCAGAGAGACATGATTGCAGCATTGGTTCTCCCGATATCCTTGGCGACAGGACGGCAATGTGAAGGTATTGCCGACGGCATGGGCGGTATGATGTTGTGAAGTGAGCGTGGTCCAGCATGCCAGCCACGAACAGCTGACACCACGCCAGCCAGCGGGACTTTGAAATGGATGCATCGCAAGGATCCTATTGGTCATTGGAGCGTGGAACATCCTAAATATGCAGGTAATACGCCAAGTTCTATCAGGCTCATGTGGACTCAGGGCATCCCACTAAGCACCTGGCGGCCAGGTTGAGAGGGGGAGCCGTAGGTACCGTCATCTTGAGTTTTCGTAAATATGGAGAACATGATCTCATTTGTGATCTCAAGTGCTAAATAGTTGATGCTAGAGAAAATCAAATTTCTGATAGAAATAGGTCGAGAGGTAATAGTGTAACAACGATGAGATGCAGGATGGAGCATGAGTGAGGTCTAGAGGAACGTACCCGCACCATGAAAAGTTCGCCTTACATAAGCCGCACTTCGACGCTAACGCTTCCCGATAAGATAAGCAAAGACCCACCCCGCCGCAATCTGGATTTTTTTTTTTGATCTGGGCAGGATTGCCTGCGTCGCGGGCTTCTGATGCAAGTTCCTTTGAACATCATACTTTTGCAGCACAACAATATCCACGATGAAGAGAAAGGCCGACGAGACCGCGACCGCGCCCGAGAGCGAGAAGCGCGCAAAGACGGAAACCTCTACACCTGAATTGTCATTCTCTGACCTGGGCCTAGACACTCGATTGGTGCAGGCTGTCGCCGCCGAGAGCTTCAAGGACCCTACCCCGGTGCAACAGAAGGCCATTCCGTTGGCCCTGGACGGCAAAGATGTCGCCGCGAAGGCGCCCACAGGTTCCGGAAAGACTGCTGCATACGTCCTGCCCGTGCTCTCGAGTATCCTGAAGCGCAAAGCTGTACGTAGCAGTCTTGTCAATGGGATCACTGAACCCTGCTAATCGCCATAAATTTCCAGACCGGTTCCTTACCCGCTACCACCGCACTGATCCTCGTCCCTACCCGTGAGCTTGCCGACCAAGTTCTCAAAGCGATCGAACAGTTCTCAGCATACTGCGCAAAAGACATCTACGCAGTCAAGCTCGTCGACAAGATCTCCGATGCAGTTCAGCGTTCCCTCCTTTCAAACTTCCCCGACGTCGTGGTCTCTACTCCCGCGACCGCCTGGCGCAACATCACCTCCGAGGCGCTATCGCTCGATAACCTGACGTGCTTGGTTCTCGACGAGGCTGACCTAATCCTGTCATACGGCTACGACGAAGACCTCGAGAACATCGCCCGAAAGCTTCCTAAGGGCGTCCAGCTCTTGCTGATGAGCGCGACGTTGTCTACAGATGTTACTACTCTTGGAGGAATTTTCGGACGGAAGCCTACGATCTTGGATCTCGATGAAGAGGAGACAGAGAACGATAATCTGTCACAATTCGTTGTCAGCTGTGGAGAGGATGAGAAGTTCCTATTGGCATTTATCATCTTTAAGCTGAAGCTTGTCAAGGGCAAATGCCTCATCTTCGTAAACGACGTCGACCGTTCATATCGCTTGAAGCTGTTCCTCGAGCAGTTCCAGGTCCGCAGCTGTATTCTGAACTCCGAGTTGCCCGTCACATCGAGAGCACACGTGTTGGAGGAGTTCAACCGTGGAGTCTACGAAATCATCATCGCATCCGACGAGAAGAGCGCAATGGGCGCCGAGGAGAAGGATGGCGAAGAAGGAGAGGCGTCAGAGGCGAAGAAGGAGAAGGACTCCAAGAAGAAGCGCAAGTTGAAGCGGGACGCAGAGTTTGGTGTCTCCCGGGGTATCGACTTCAAGAATGTGGCAGCCGTGGTCAACTTCGACCTGCCGACATCAGCATCATCATACACACATCGGATTGGCCGCACAGCGCGCGCTGGTCGGACAGGCATGGCACTGTCATTCTACGTTCCTCAAGAGCTGTACCGCAAGCACGTTCCTACGAGCATAGAAACCGCAGAGAACGATGAGAAGATCTTGGCCAGGATCAAGAAGCAACAAGCGAAGCTGGGCAAGGAGGTGAAGCCTTACAACTTCAAGAAGGAACATCTGGACGCATTTAGATATCGTCTGGACGACGCCCTCAGAGCAGTGACCAAGGTTGCAGTCCGTGAGGCGCGTATGAGAGAACTAAAGCAGGAGATTCTCAAGAGCGAGAAGCTGAAGAGGTACGTTCATTCAGCTCAGGCGGCTCATGTCCAATGCGGGCTTTAACTCGAACCTTGCTAATCAATCTTAGATACTTCGAGGAGAACCCGACAGAGTTGCAGCACCTCAGACACGACGGAGAGTTAAGAACAGCCAGACAGCAGCCTCATCTGCGGCACGTTCCCGAATACCTGTTGCCGAAGGAAGGCAAGGAATCACTCACAAAGAACGACATTGGTATGGTGCCGTTCCGAAAGATTGGTGGCAAGCAGAGGAGGAATAAGAGCAAGGCCGGTAAAGGCAAGAAGGTGGGAACGAGAAAAGTCAATCCTTTGAAGACCTTCAAGGCACGGAGGAAATGAGTAAAAGCATCAATCTTTCCCGGAACCGGTGGACTGTAGATACTAATAGCGACTGCCATTGTTTCCTATATGACTCCTACCGCAAACTACCTTATCGAAGGCGAGACTGAGTTCGACTCCCCCAGCATTGATATCTCTGAGTTCATTTCTGGACGCATCTCAGTCTGCGTCATCTTCATTGCCGCTTTCAATGCGCCGTTGGCCACGCGGCTGTCGCAGGGTCGATCTGCGCATGGGGTTGTCGTCCGAGCTATGGCGATCTCATGTGATCGTGAAAACCTACAAGTCTTTCCTTCTTTCGCTTTCTCTATAGTCAACCCGATTGGCGCCCAGCTCAAGAACAGATGGAGGATAGCTGCAGTAATTATAGTTAAGGTGCTCGCACTCTTGGCTTTTCGGTTCTCCTTCCGTAGACGGCCTAGTTCGCACAGCCAAGCCTTTGCGCTCGCGGCTCAACCGATCTGACAAGAGAGAAATTCTCCCCGAACGCTGAATAGGAACAGAACACTGACCTGGCAATTAGACCTGCTGCATGTCATCGGGGCGTGGTCCGAAGATGCTTCTAGTCCACGCTGACAACCCCGGGGAGGGAAGAAATGGAACGGCCAAAGGCCTGATATGCTCAGATGAAGAGGGAAAGCGCTGGAGCCACACACGGTATGTTTCGGCACGAGTCGAAAAGTCATCCAGTCTCTCGGCCCGTGCGAACATCTCTTCATCGCAGCTCCCCGCTGCTTGAAACTGACGAATCGCATAGGGTTCCGAGAAGCCTCGGCGGTTCGATGTGAAGCTTGTGGCATCGCGGATGGTCCCGGAGCACGGATGACGCACCCGTCGCAACTCGGGGGTATTGATTCTTGGCTATCGCGGAGACGCCCCGACCGCGGTTGGTCTCGCGACATCAACCGCAACAGGAGCGGTTGCAGGGGAATGAAGTGATTAGACGCGCAAGAAGATACGGGTATCCCGTTTTCTCGTCTTGGGGTGAATATGAGTCGTTGCCACACAACCTGTCACATCACCCCGTAAGCATGCTTGTCAGATATGTCAGAGCATGTGGTCACCATGCTGATGACTTCGAGCGCGGATATAATGATCCAGGGGTGTCCCGGGAGTTTGGGAACGAGTCGAACCACTGAATCACAAGACCGCATAACGCCGCTTCCTTTCCCCGTACGCACGAAAGGCACGAAAGTCGACTAGCACCACGCAACTAATTCTTTTCAGCCCTCAACACAAAAGGGTCGCCAAGTTTCCTTTCTTGAACTAGAGCCTTGGCCTGTCTCACACACACAGCAAAGGCGCAAGAGATATTAGACCATGATAGCCGCCAACACAGTAACACCGCCGGACTCACCCAGTTCTCTTCAATCCTCGGATATTGAAAAGGCCTCAATCATGGCGGCAATAGCCAAACCAAACACCGCGGCCGGGGCCGCAGTCTACATGCCCATACTCCTTCGCTACATCTACGACCCCGTCGTTCTCGGCTTTTACTGCCCGAAAGCATGGCGAATCACCTCAAGACGCATGCGGGAGTTCTTCAACAGGCACATCTCCAGCGCCTCGGCCCGTTCCGAGTCGCCCAGCCTCCGCAGAGCATCAGATACCAACGCCTTCTCACCCTGTCGGATACTGGACATTGGCGTCGGCACTGGCTACTTTCTCAAGCATGCGCCTATACCAGCCGGATCCGAGGTCTACCTCGCCGACCTCAACCCGGCAGCCCTGGAAGCAGCTAAAGAACGAACGCTAGACGCGCATCCCAAGACTAGCTGCGAGACCTCTGTCGCCGACTTTCTAGACCCCCTGGGAAAGGGATTGTGCTGCAAGGACCTTGGCGGGGGCGACTTTGACGCGATTTCCGTCATGATGCTGCTGCACTGCGTGCCTGGTCCGCCGTCGAACAAGGCCGAGGCTTTGATGCGCTTGAGGCATCTGCTGGCGCCGGGTGGTACGATATTCGGGATGACGATCTTGGGACGGGGCGTGAAGCATAATCTGATGGGGAAGCATCTCATGTTCTGGCACAACTTACTAGGTGTATTTGGGAATACCGAGGACGACGTGGAGGGCTTTGTCGGGCCGTTGATGGAGGTGTTTGAGAATGTGAGATGGGAAGTTTGTGGGACGATGCTCTTGTTCGAGGCTAGTAAGCCAAGGGCACAAACGCGGGACACGGGTACCAGTAGACATCTCCCATGAGTTGCATGATGCGGTGGTAGTCCAAAGAATCGGTGTAGGGACGCCATATTGTACGAAAAGCGGGATGTACATGTTGATGAGACAAATGAATTAATGACTACAAAAAGCCCAAGTTTGATGAAGGCTGGTAATTACACGAATTAGCAGTGATACGGTCTTAGCAAGCTTATTTCCGTCCAGTAAATTGACGTGATCTGTCTTGAAAGTTCCGAATGATCTGCTCGCCGTCGCTCAAACGAAACCGGATTTAGGCCTTCGGTGTGTGCTGGATGGAACTAGCCAAAAGTTTAAAACGGTATTCGCCAATTGAATGAGCGTTTACGGATGCGCGGATAAGAAGTCCTTCGTCGGACATTTGGAGAGGGCAGAGTTGAGAGTTAGTAAGTTGTCCAAGTTGTGATCGTACATTAATACTCACCGAGGTGGCACCGCAAGGTGACTGGAGTAATATTCGGTCAATGTCTCTACGAACCACTGACTTAACTTCATGTATAAAATTGGACCTTATAGTATCTTAATGAAATTTACTTCCACAACCGCTGTTAGCTTGTACTGACGCGTCATATCTCCCCGGGTAGCCGGCAGCATGGATTCACTTTGTCGAGCGGTGACAAATGCCAAGTCCGAAGAACGATGACAAGCCTTTTTTCGTAGATGCCGATCCGTCTCGGGCAGACGCGCAGATATCGTGATAGAAAATGTGGCTCCACGAAGTCCGTCTATGTTATTCTAGATCTATCCGTACACAGGTATGAACAATGTGCCGAAGGCTCCAATCAATTATATGCTTTATTGTGTCTATTATAGTCTGTGTCTATTCCAGTCTGTGTCCATCCCATTGTGTGTCTATCTCAGTCTGTGTCTATCTCAGTCTGTGTCTATCTCAGTCTGTGTCTACCCCGGTCTGTGTATATCCCAGTCTGCGTATATCCCAACCCGTCTGTGTCTAGTAGTCATTCCAGCCTCATGTTATCGGTCTAGTATCATACCCATGATCCTTCTACATACGCCACTTCATGCATATCATTCCTTTCTCAGAATCAGGACACAATGAAATCCAAAGCTCGACACCGTAGATAGTGCCCCTAGCGCATCGCCATTACGACAATCTTTGGTAGAAAGCCTGACAAAGTTTGCCTGATAACCCGCGCAATCTTACATCGCGGTCCTAACCCGTCTTGGCCTGAGACCTTCCATCTTCCATCTGCCGGTAGCCAAGGCTTTTTTTCTCGGTGTATCTCTTCTCGATGGCCTCAAGGCTGTGCCCTCGAGTCTCGACCATCACAAGGGCTACCACGATTGTGCAAGCAAAGGAGCATCCAGCGAAGAGAAAGTACGCTCCAAAGGTTGACTTTGACAGTAATACCGGAGTAATTAGCGCAACGACATAGTTTGCAAGCTGTAATATAACCTGTTAGTACAATTCGAGTTTACGTAGACGACAAGGGGAAGAGGACACCGAAACACAAACGTACCCAGTTCGAGCTCTGTGCCAGGCTGGAAGCACTACTGCGAGTCCTAGACGGCAGGCTTTCCACCATGAAGGTGCGAAAACCAATGGCCCAGGTGGCGCTGTATACGATGGCGAAGAGGTAGATGGATACGATGACAACCCACTTCCCGGCACCCGTCTCGGCGTGAACCTCACCAGCTGCAAATAGCGAGCCCATGAGTAGCATCAAAGCGGTGATGAGAACACCACCGAGCAGACTTGACGTCCGGCGGCCCCATCTGTCTGCTAAGAATGTTGCCGGAACAGTGGCTGCCAGAATCACTAAAGCTGAGACGCCAGATGCGAGGAATGTGGCCTCTTCGCCGCTCAGTCCAGCTTGTGTGAAGAGAATAGGGGCATAGTAGAGAATCCCATCAATACCGCTCCACTGCTGCATTCCCAGCAAGAAACAGCCAAATATGGTCCTGCTCCGGAAGGGTGCCGAAAAGGCTTCTCTGAAGTCGGTAAACAACTGTCTTAAGGTTTCCAGCAGTGTAACGTCGGGTTTCTGTTCTTGAGCCTGGGCCAGGGATTGCTCCAGCAGTTCCTCACGCTCGCTTTGGTCCAGACCAAGGCGATCCAACACGCCTCGGGCCTCTTCGATTCGTCCTTTTCCGAGAAGCCATCTGGGTGACGGTGGGACGATCCAGTACGTGCTCGAGAGAGCAAATCCCAGAAATGAAGCTACAGCCAGCGGCAGGCGCCATGCCAGGGATGATACTTCGATACAGGCGGTACCATAGCACATGAAGTAGCCGATCACAATACCAGTGACGATGGAAAACTGTGGCAGGGCAGTGATGATACCCCGGACCCGGGCAGGCGAGATTTCCGAGACTTGGACGTAAACGTTGCTCAAAAACATCCCCTCGCCGACGCCCTTGATGAGACGACCCAAGATGAAGACCCCAAGGACAGGCGAAGCGCACTCAATACCAGCGCCGCAGCCGTAGACGAAGGCCCCCAGGGAGAAGAGGAGGACGTGCCCGAAACGGTCTGCCATGGCGCCGGACACCAGAGCTGACAGGGCGCCAGGGATGAGGACGGACGAGACGATTACTCCATGCATTGTGGGGGAGAAGTCGCCGAACGTGCTACGGAAGGACGGCATGGTCGTAACGGGGCCAATGCTTCCTGTATCGAGGCTTGATAGATTGAATAGCGTGCTTGTCAGCAAGGGCCCTAGGGGGTTGGTTCGTCCGGGATCTGGGTCTAACCATTATGACAAAAGACGAAAGCGAGTTACGACTGCGAAGAGCGTGGCAAGAGTGCAGGTAACACAAGAGTAGAGCAGAGCAGAGCAGAGCAGAGTAGAAGAGACAAGCTCCTGCGTCGGCGAGCGAAGGAACCTCGTTGAACATACCCAAACAACATGGCAACGCATGATGCGACGATGCTTGCTCTCACATAGAGAGGGACAGGGGAAAATGCTGCCATCTTTGCCGCCGGCATTGTGACAAGGACTGGGGAAACCTTGATGAGAGCCTTGTCAAGAAAGAAGAACGATAGAAACCCCCACAGTTGGTTAGATGGGCGATGGTGTTTTCTCGAAGAGTGTGACAGATCCCCGCGACCCTTGCACGCGGACTCCAAAATGTCTCCGTGGGTTGCAAAATTTGGCGGGGGGGGCTTATCGTGTTCTCCACCTCAACTGTTGAATCGCCGGTGGCCGGGGAAAGCGTCTTCGGTCCCGGGCTGTTCTTGTTATCCCCACTTGCCGGTTTTTGCGGTGCGCTGACTCGGGTGAGTTTGACGACCTGCGGGGTTCCACTTATACTCCGACATAGCTGGCCAATGGCACAACACGGTGGCCGGGTAAGACGGTTGCGAAGGCATACAAAGAATACGGCAAAACTCGCCGCTGCCCCGCTTGAAATATTCGCTATTGACAAAGTCTATTAAGTTACGGTGGCTTTGGGGCAATGTTTCCGCCCGTGAGCCTTGTTGCGTTTTGATTACCCGCTGCAAGTGCACCGTTGACTCTTGGGCACAGTACTCAGCGTTGGCACCTTTCAATAGAGGTGCCAACGCTGAGTATGTCAAGCACAGTAGGTATCTCGGGTTGACATGAAAAGCTGATTTTAATAAGAACAAACCCGATGAAACTAGTTTGACCCAGAGTTGCAAAGTGGACCATAGTCGCTTGACACTTAGACAGGAGCAAAGCAACGGATTCCCTAGTTATTCGAAACCGTTGATGAGATCGCCTTCAAAGCTTCCGATGTTGATAATAATTACAGTAATATGTGCTAGAAGATCCCGAACTAGCTCCCCGTCGGTAGCTTTCGGTGGCTTGTGAAGCCCGTGGAGTGGAAACACAGCTCCGGCAGTGGTTTAAGCTTCTTGAATTCCGTATGTACGGGCCCTTTTCGGGTCCAGCTTTGATCACCTGATTGTAAAAAGCGCCAATTGCCTAATGTGGCCACTACTTCGCTTTCGGGACGGCGTATCCCACCGGACGCGGGTCGCCCACGTGAAGCACGTAAGCTTGATCCTCTATGTGCACCGAAGCCTAGGCTGATAACTCACGGGGAAGGTGATTGAAACGTCGACGTGGTTTGGAACTTTGAATGTTCGCCATCTTTTTACCACAAGCAGAACACACCTAAAATAGCAGGTGTCCCCGCGCTTAACACTACAAGCACGTTCCGGATAGTCAGTGCTACTGTACCTTAGCGTTGAATGGCAGGCTCCGTCCAATGTCACGTACCGCGAAAAGCTTACCGTATACTCCGTACAGTAATGACAAATGGTATGTTCTGGTATATCATAAGGTAATTAGGCTTATTTCATTCGACGTATTGGATGGTCACGACTTACCGTAGGCCCGAGGTAATGGTATACGTTGGCAGAATATCAACTGACAGCGGCAAAACTCATTTCATCTCATCACTGTTCAGTAATACTCAAGCCGGCTGCGACACGTGTCATGCCATTGCTCGACTGTCGATCATACTTTTGTCGGGCCCTTGCAGCCGGTTGGATGCGAACAGAAACTCGGAATTTGGACCACATCTCAAAGGCATTGAGTTGAAGCAACTGAATTGCGAGATTCTCATGCAATTTTGAGGCGTATGTCGGAATTGGTTCTGTCTTCTGGGTTCCGTTATCTTTGGATTGCTTAGACGACACCTGCAGGTCCGCGTTGGCGACGTAGCTCTTGGGGGACAGGGATACGGGTGCGAAATTGATACGAACCCACTTATCCGTGACTCGAGCGATGGATTCGGAGGATTACTCCGGATTTCGCTGAGCTCGCCTTGCGTGTCTTTCTCTGCTTTCCCCTCTCTTTCTTGCTACCTAGAGCCTGAGCATCTCCGAGGATGAGAGCCTTGGAGGTGATTAACGTTATCGGAAGCTTCGTGGTGCTCAATAAGCCGAGCTGGATGCTTTGCCAGGTGCTGCTATGAAACTTGTGATCTTCACAGAACCAGAGCTACCATTGGCTGGAGCGGCTAAGTCGTGTGGTGTTACGTAGGCGTGTCCAAACTGTCGGCACAGAGAAGACGCAATTGCCAATAATTGCCCAGGCATGGGCTCGTCAGCGCACCCGGTGCACCGGTTCGCTCTATCGCCAAGACAGAAAACATCAGCTCAAGAAAAGAACCTACGGTTATCTGCCGCCGGTCACAAACACTGGTTTCCAGGGCGCAAAAACCAGACGGTTCCACAACTATCGCTACTGTCCATCCTGTCCATCCGGGTGCGAACGGAGATCAACAGTCAGTGCTATCATCTCAAAGATAATTGAGCAGGGTATGGAAATAGAGCGGATAAGAGCGTGACGGCAGTTCTATACAAGGGGTCTTTCCCCATGCAGCACTGCCCTTTCCACGCCCGCAACCATTGCCTTGAACCCTCTACTTGGAGACTTTGGTGACCCTTATTTTGTAGATCTTCTGGGGGACGTGCCCACGGGGACGTGCCCGCAGGGCCGCGGCCTGCGGGCTTGTAGCACACTACCATCCGGGGCTTCAGAACCCCCACCTCAATAGTACCCGCACTATGACTGTAATGTGACGAGAAATATGCCAGTCTAAGGTTACACTGGGATGAGTGGAAACACGAGGAGATTCTCAATTCCGTGTAAAACGTGATGCATTTGTCGGTTTGCGATAGGAACCTTCCAAGTGTCAACGACTGGTGATTTAGAGTTGCCTGAGAACAGGAGAGGAACCTGATCGAGATCTAGTACTGACTTGCAAATTGGCAGCGCTGTGTGAAACTCTTTGGGGGTTCATGACGGAGCTGTCCGGCTGAATGAGCCTGGATCACGGTGGCGCACCTCGGCTTAAGTTCAGCGACAAACTGGCGAAGAGTAGCTTGCGAGGAAGATTGCGAAAATCTGAAACCCCAAAAACATTCATCTTTAGACACGAAATCAGCCAATATTGGCCATTAAGCTATTACAATCAGCGGGTGCGTGCTATCCACAGCACGGTTATCTCAGAGTCCGACAAAGGTTCTACCAAGACCTTAATTTGACGAGGGAAACAACGACGGTTCTAGAATTCGTACCGTTGGAAATTGTCCCCCATGGGAATTGAGTTTGAGGACGAGTAGCAGCTACAGATTTGGGCCACAATGATGCCACAAGAAGAACGGGGATTCTTGTAGGGATTGTGCTCTTTGGCAGATGTCCACTGCACTCTGCTGTCAAAAGTCTAATCCCCCAGAAGAAGGACCCGCGGGCCACGACGCCAATGTGCCAAGCCGGAGCCGAGTCAAAAACAAGACCTTTGACGGAAAAGCCAAGTTCGAAGAAGCTGGAGCTCAGGAGCCGAGATCCTTGGGTATAGTAAAGCACCCACGGAATCGCTCGCATCCCCATTAAGGGGAATCCTTTGGTTGAGCCTCATCAGCCCCGAAAATATGGCTTCAGCCGCTTCATCAAGACGAGTTGACAGGTGCTTCCGGTTGCAAAGTGCGAGGGATCATGGGGGCCTGAGCCGCGCGGATGGCCGATTATCACTAGTAAATCTCGATTATCGGGTATTTGTGCTCGTTTCAATGTCCTCTCCAATTGTACGTAACAAGGTACGGCGTGCGTGTTATGTTTTTTTCTTTTCAACTTTACCCGGACACGCCTTATAACCCGATTAAGTGACAGGGTGGGAGTTTACCTTGTGCCTTGCTGGGATCCGCGATGAGGCTTCTGACTGGTTCAATTTTTGATCTGAAACTTGCCCGCCGGACTCGCCAATAGGTAATAGCTTGTTGAACACTTCCTCCACACGTTCGAGCGAGATCGCTGAGTGCCACAGGTGGGCGGTACCGCTGTCGCGGCGTTGGGGACGAGGCACATCAGCTGAAAACTCTAAAAGGAGAATCAACCCCTCTCTCTGCACTGATTCATTTGGCCCTGCCGCCGCGAAGCTGTGGCCCCAATTGGTCCCACAGTAGCGGAACACTCGGACAATTAGGTTCGACAGGACGGAACACCGGGAACTCACTTGGGAGGAGAAAGACTGGGCGAATGGCTCGTCCCCGTTGTCACTAGTTCCCTAATCCAGAAGTCAGCCCAGTCGAACCAACACCCGCCACACCCTCGGGGGGTCTGGTTCCAACATGTCGGCGCCTTCCATAATACAACGGGGCACCCTATATCAGCCTTGCTCAATATAGCTCATTATAGAGGAAATGGAATTGACCCGACCCAAGACGGAGTACTCCAGTTGTCCGGGGGCGGGGTCTAGACTTACGGGTGCTTGTGGGCACGAGAATGCTTCTTGATGCTTGGCAGATTTTCTCGCCAAGAGAGTCCGTGAGAAGAGCTTCATGGTGCTTGCTTTGGGGAAGCTGGAAAGAAACAAACTCGCGAGAACCTCCTGAGCACTTGTCAGAGTTGAATACAATCTCGATCACCTCGATCGTCCAAAACGCTGGGTTATCTATCAATTTACCACCGGCTTCAGTGATGGCCTTTGATAAAGGCTATCGCCCCGCTGGCTTCCGACGTCTCGCAAACTTACGTCTAACTAACTTTCCATCCGAGCAAGGACTTGACTCGAGACGAAGGCTTCCATCGCGATGCAGGATTAGGGAGATACTCTACTTAAGCTCCGTATACTCGCCAACTTCAGCAGAACACTAAATGTGTAATGACGATGAACTCGCCTTCTCTGCTTCTTTAGTTCTGTCTTTCCCATATCTATGCCCGTCATACACACCCATTCCTGCCTGTTGAAGAGACATTAAGCATCTGCGGTTCACAACTTACTTTCTCGTCTTGGACGTCTTCACATCTCCAATAACTGCCGGCTAAGACTTCTCTGCTGGGGTGGCAACCATTAAGCTTAGTGTGCAGCCCTAGTACAAGAAGACCGGATCTTCATTCTCAAGCTGTTGAACAAGGCAATGTCGACGCAAACACCCAGAGAAGATATCTCTCTTGTTTTCAACCGCAAGAGAAGAAAGGTCCGCAAGTCCTGCAATGCCTGCAGTTCCCAGAAGATTCGTTGCGGCAAACAACGCCCAAAATGCCAACGCTGCGAGACAAAGGGCCTCGAGTGTGCTTACAGCATGTCAATGCGGACCGGCGAGCGCCCTCGCGTTCTCGCTTCGCCAAGCTCGTTGTCGGATACGCAGGCAACCATGTCGCTTGTCATGAGGGATGGCCCAGCGCTGGCCATGTCCAACGCCTCTACCGTTTCTCATATTTCACAACAGCAGCAACAACAACAAGAACGCCGTATGTCTGAGCAGCCTTCGGAACACCACACCGACCTCCAGGATGAGATGATGTGGCTGCTGGAGGGCACCTCGGATTCTGACAATCTCTTGGACCAGAGCCTCTGCTTTGACGCGAATGCGGACTTTGGGGTCCCAATGACTCTAAACGAATTGTCTGCCGCTTCGATAAAGCACTCATCTGCGGCGATGCCGACTCCTATGACACAAGAATATGACAGAACCTCTTTTTTCGACCAGCCTGTGGATCACAAAATGCAACCATCCATGGATGCACCACTGAGACGTTCCGGCACAGTCGACTCAGCCCGCAGCAGCTCCAGCACGTACTCAGACGACGGCCTCTCTCGCCACAGCAAGATCCACGACTGCACCATGGAGGTCCTGGAAATCGTCTCGGACTTTCACGTTCTCGCGCAAGGTTGCCTCACAGCCGTCAAAGACCCGGCGTGCACGTCCCATCTTGAGCGCCTACTCGATGACACCCCCCGCGAAATGGGCACCGTCTTATCGCACAACCGGGAGATCCTCCGCCGGCTCAACAACCTCCTTGACTGCCGCTGCTTCATGAGGCAGGAAGTGCTTGTTTTGGTGTACCTGGCCGTATACAAAGCCCTAGGCTGGTATGCGGCGATCCTTGGCGACGACGGTTCGTCCCAAGATATAGACCAATCACAGTTCTCGCTTTTTGGACGCATAGCCATCACGACCTCGTTCGTCGGAAGTTACTGTCTGGACAACGAGGCGCAGCGACTCGTTGCCGCGCACCTGGTCCTGACGCACGTTCGCGAACACGTCGATCCCCTTATCAAGAGGTTGCGCCACTGGCACCCTTCGGCGGCCAGGCATAACTCGTTGCCGTCTACACCGTCTTGTCCCGATGCAACCATCTGCTCAATATCTTTCCCCGCCACCAAGGGACGCATGTCTAGTGTTATCGATCAGCACCACCAGGCACTCCAGGAGGAACTTGAGAGAATTACTTTCAAGGCTAACAGTATTAAGCGTACATGATTTCGTATTCGTCTTCGTTCATTTGTTTTTCTTACTTTCCTTTGTCTGCAACATCCGGGGTGCTGGATGGGGACATGGGGGTTTTGGGTAATTTTACTACTTAAGATGCACTTTGAGTAACTTTTCGGTCCGTCACATTGAAGCGAAACACCAGAAGTGTAGAATTAGGTGTCACATCTTATGTTGGTATCAAACCAGCTTTCAGGCATTAGCAGCATTTACTGGCTTTTAGGCACAGCAGCGATTTAGATATACCCGCTATTAGGCACATCATTTCTAGGATACCAGCGTTAGAGATACCCAGCTTTTAGGCTTACCAGGGGGAAGGGGTCAAAGCATCAAGCAATACATTACGGCCTTTACGATCTTTGAGCAATAATATCATAACATCTACCTGATACCATGTTCCCTTTCTTCTTACTTATGTACCTAGACTGCATCCTGGCTTGTCTGCTCGTGTATTACATGGGACCCCAATAAGTGCGAAATATACCCCTTTCAGCTTTACGAGCCTCTCGCTCAACTTCGTAAAGAACTAATGATCTATCTGTTGCTATGGAAAACTCCTGGGCACAATGGCGGCCGACAGAGTCCTCCTCGCTTTAATGACTCACGCCAGACTTATGTCGATCAAAGAAAGCTCTCCAAGCTCAGGGCGGAATACCGTCTTCACTTGGAGCTTGGGAGAAACCGAATTGCAGAGGTTCTCGAACGCAGTTCTCGTGCGTTCGCGACCATTAAGGTTCATCAACATCAACAGGTCCCGATCGCTAAAGCTTGTCAATACGAGTTTTCTTGGCGTAAGACAAGGGATGCAACTTACTGCATGCGACGTTCTCTCTCACGGCTCTCTTGTCCAGGCTCGGGAACCACGACATCGTTGATGATGATACGGTCCTGGGGTCTCAGGGATGACGCCAGGCTCTGAAGAATGTTTTGGGCGTATTTGTCGCTCCAGTCGTGAAGGATGAAACGGCAGAAGTAAGCAATGCCTTCTCCGTCGGCAACCTTGTGCTCAGGCTGAGGCTTCATGAAGTCGTGGGGACGGAAAGTGACGCGGCCCTTCAACTCCTCGGGGCAGGACTTGGCCCCGACTTCGACGGTCTCTGGCAAGTCTTGCACCTCGAACTGAAGCTTTGGGTACTTCTTGGCCAGAGCCATTGAAATGTGGCCAGGGCCACCACCAACGTCAACAATGAGACGGATGTGGTCTTTTTCCAGCAAGTGCCACGGGTATCCACCGTCAACAGCGTGACGCAGATCGTAAGCACCGCCAACCGCAATGCCGCGCATGGCGCGGGCGAACATGTCGTGCAGCTGCTGGCCATCTGCTTCGCGGAAGCGCTGGAACTGAGAAATCTTTCTGCCGATGGAGACTCCGTAGGCAGACTCGTTCGCCTCCATGCTGTAGCCGTAGCTTTGCAGGGCTTTGGGGACGGAAGCACCGGCCGGGTAAGCAATGGTGGCACTCAGGTCCATCCATGCTTCCAGGTCAGGGTCTGTCACGAGAAGCGCAGACATGGCATTGTGGGCGACGGTGCCGCCTGGCTGGGCCTCGAACAAGCCATAGGAAGATGTGTGCTGAAGAACGCGCTCGACGAGGGCCGGGGTGACCTCGGGCTTGCCGACTGCTTCAGAAATGGCTGCATATGTTGTGCTTCCTTCCAGTGGGATATGACTGGCTACTTTGTACTTGAGGGCAATTTGAAGAGAAGCTGTCGCGCAGTGCTCAAAGCTCAGAGTGATGAGTGTGTCCCTGGGTCCGCGGGCCAAACGAACAATGCGTTCTGCGGCATCAACGATTGATGTCTTTGCTTGGAAATACGGCACATTCTCGGGAGTGAGTTCGAGGCTGGGTGCAGCGGCTTCGGTGGAGAGCTTCTCAAGACCGCGCTTAGACAGGAACTTATTCAGCTCAGCAGAAGCTGATGACAGGTTTGCGACAAGCTCGGTGAGCTCATCTTCGATAATACGGCTAGGCATCTTGGTGGGTGGCGGATGATGTGAGAGAATACCAACTGAGATTGATTTGATGATAAGAGCCAAGACTTGTGATTTGAGGGTAATTTAGGAAAAGTGTCCAGCGTGAGGTAACTCCAGGCAAGGCGGTTGATGTTCTTTTAATTAGGACCATTTAAAAATGAAAGCCAACTCGCACTATGGAAACTCACCGCATCGCTCTCCTTACAACGCCGGCTTCCCGAGTTGCTTCACCGCGAGCCGGGCATCTCTAGGTGTCAGTCAAGAGTTTGATCCGGTGCAACGCCCTGTGAAAGTTCCAGACGCCAAGGCCACAGAAAGCCCCGGAGGAAGACTCCATTTTTCTTGGAGCATTCTGAACGGGAGGTTGGAACAAGCTTGGACATGGGGTAAATGATCACCGACCGTTTCTGCTGTCATGAGTGGAACCATTTAGGGCGCCATTTGCTAATGAAAGCTTAATGAATAGAGTTTGTGATAGCGGGACAAGTCTTAATCGCCGGGACCAAAGGTGCCGGCCCAGTAAACAACGTTCGGATGAATCTTTGTATCCGGACGGTATTCGCAAAGCCAGGATCCTGACGTGGAACCCGATCGTGCTTATGCAATTACCCATATCGGTTTCTACGTCGGTGTTGATGTCGGGTCTCGGGATTTTCTTCGTCGAATTGATGTTGCCGGCTCTCCTCGAGTAAAACGTGTGCGTTCGTACCTTTCTCAAAGATCTTCGTTTCTGTCAGCACAATTGACGTCCACGTTCGTGATTGCGAGCTTGATCACAGTGTCGTGGTAAGTTGATCAAAGTTGGTCGCCGATTATCTTATCTACAAAAGTTTCTGACATCAAGTGAACGTGCCAAGCAGTCATCCGTAATGTTAACCCTTGTGCCGGTGGGAAGCTTCTCAACTTCCCAGCTCCAGATATTCTAAGACAATATAAAATACGTAGAACCCTTTACAGCCCGGAAACTAGCAGTACGTAAGTAGTGTCTGTACTCAAACTTAATATTGTGCAGACTTGCCACCATAATTTGCACAACGTCTTTCTCGATGTGCCTGAGTACCTACCATAAGCGAACCGATCACTGATAGTGCAAGTATTGTCACAATGCTGCCCCTAGCAGTGTTGAACAATGAGGGTCAAATCGTGACTGTGGACAATTGATACCGTCTCCGGGTGCCGCCCTGGCGAGGTTATCCTTATCTACTTTCTGGCGCTGCATTACTGCCCAAAAAATAGGACAACAGCTTAGCAGATCTCTCTTGATTTTTGAAGGCATCACAATGAGTGATGGATGTGCGACGATGACTTTTGACAATGTTGCAGGAAATAGCTCATCATGATTTGATCTACTGAATCTTCTTGGTATCAATCTGTGGTTGAAGATCTTAGAAGCCCGTCCACGCTTCACAATCTTCCAACGAGCGAAGTCCAAACATTTTCTT
Source organism: Colletotrichum fioriniae (assembly GCF_027942845.1). NCBI lineage: Eukaryota > Fungi > Ascomycota > Sordariomycetes > Glomerellales > Glomerellaceae > Colletotrichum > Colletotrichum fioriniae. Next base: position 2,712,082 of record NW_027076842.1, read on the forward strand.
TGAACCCACCTCACTCTGCAAAATGCTTCGATGAGCACGTTTCCTCATTCCCTCCTCAAACGCCCCGATATCTTCCGCTGTAGGGGATCCCTGGGCTGCGGCAATTGTCCTCGCAAGACTGGAAGCATCGCAGATTGCCGTCTGCGCTCCAACTCCACCACAGGGACTCATGGGATGAATGGCATCCCCGAGTAGGGTCGCCATGGCGGACGGTGACCATGAGGGGACATCAGGCACGGAAGACACGACGCGAATCAGAGTCGCCTGTCTCGTATCCTGTTGTTCAAAGACTGACCTAATGGAGGAATGCCACTCTTGGGTGATGGACAAACTCAAACGAGCTGCCTCGGTCGCTGCTTGTGCAGAGGTCGAGCTGCTGACCTTGGACGTCGAAGTCTCTCCGTCTAGGCGAAATCGGGCTTCGGGTCCGATGAGAGCCCAGTAAATGTAATCTGCGGGAAGCTGATGCTGAGACCGACTCACTTCGCTGAAACGGATCGGCTCCAAGAGCAAAGTAACTGGCGCATCTCCAATGATGCAGGATTGCAGCATCGGTGTTTGATCAGAGACAATGGTCATCCATCTCATGCCCTTCTCGGGAAATTTCTCCAGGATCTCAGGTGTCATTGGAGTTTTCCCGTAGATGCAAGCAGCTCCCGTGTCTCTGATTTTGTGGCTGGGAACGAGATTGCGACGGACAACTGAATGCAAGCCATCTGCACCAACAAGGAATCGGCCTTCTACTATGTCACCGTCCTTGAAAGTGACGGTGACAACTCCTTGATCTACATCTGTGTTGTAGGATGACAGCTCTTTGCTGAACTGGATACGGTCCTCAATCCCCGTCATCAGAGCAGTGCGGAAAGCAGCTCTGTCAACGCAGTAGCTTGGGTGAAGGCCAAGCTTTCCGCTGAGCCCGCCGCCAGAACGACTGTTGACCACAAGACCGGTAAATGGGTTAAAGTCGGTTTCGCCGATAGCCAGGGTGGCGCATGATGTCTGAAAAGTCTGATAGACTTCCTCGGGCAAACTCTCGGCCAGTGCGACAGCGGCGTCTTTGCGAAGCTTCAGGCGGTATCCCTGAGGCCGCGAATCAACCGCGGGATCTCGTTCGAATACCCGGAAGGGGATGTTGTGCTTTTTCAGTGCCTGGGCTAAGCACAGACCGCTGATGCCAGCGCCCATGACGAGGACTGGCCGCTTTTCCGTTGCCGGCATGATGGGTTTCTTGATCTGGATGAAGTCGTTGGGGCTGCCGGGTGCGGAAGACTGAAGTTGGACTGTCAAAAGACCCATGACACTATCGTCCGGTTGACGCGAATGCTCGATCTCCATTCCGACGTCATTGAGCAGAGCCTTCCAGTTTTCTAACTCTCGCTCTCTGGCGTTGAAAACCTGCATCATCATGAGATCTCGAACTCTCAGCTGCTGCTCGTGTTGCAGAGTCGTCGACCCCGGAGGTGGTAAAATTGTGTCCATGATCACGATGCGGGCTTTAGGGTTTGCCTCCAGTGCAGTTCGAAGGTTTTGCAAAATAATGCGGGCATCTCTATCGGGCCAGTCGTGGATGATCATGCGAAGGAAGTATACGTGAGCATCCAAAACTGTTTGAGGCTTGAAAAAGTCTGAAGACATGAACTGGATGTGAGATTTGACGGCCGGATCGATGCTTGTGTCAGCGTCGAATGCCCGTTGAGCAGTCGCAACTGTCTCCGGGAGGTCTTGCACAATGTACTTCAAATGTGGGAATTTGGAGGCAACGTGGACAGCAAGCTGGCCGTGAGAACCGCCCACATCAACAACCTTCGCGCCTTCTGGCAGCGAAGCCCAGTCGAAGCACTCTACAGCATGCGCTAAGCTCCAAGGCCGCGAAGCCGTGACATTGCGCATATAGCTCGAGAACACAGATGTGAGGTCCGGGTTCTTTCGAATGTGGTCAAAGAACGGATCTGTAGTATTCTCAGCAACATTGAAAGCTGTTTGATGCTTGGCGTCTGTGTCGCCCCAGCGGCGAGTTGCTTCAGGGAACTTGTAGGCAACTGGCATTGAGTAGTTCATCATCCAGCGGGCCCAGCTCATGAAGTTCTCATCGCGAACGAGCAAGGCCGATGAACGGCTGTGTGAGACGTGGCCGGATGTAGGCTCTTCCAGGAAACCGTTGAGCACAGCCATCCGAGCAACACCTTTGAGGTGCTTCTCGGGAACGCCTGCTTTAGCTGCCAATACAGGGTATGCAATCGAGCCGTCTTGGGGAAGGTGTTGTAGGACATCGAGATCAACAAGCCATCGGACGCAAGTTAACTCTTGGTACTATAGAAAGTAATTGTTAGTTACAAATGCTAATACCAAAGGATAGTGTAGATATTTACCCCATTGGCTAGGTGGTCAAGGTATTCTTCAGGCATAGTTGCCAGTTGGAGAAGCTTCATTGCCGACTCCATGAGCTTTTTGCGAGGATTGTGGACAGCCTTCGACTTGTCCTCGAAAGGACTGGCCCCAATCGATCCATTATTTGATTGGCGTAGAAGTTCGGCTCCGTGAGATGCAATCGAGTCCAGTGAACTCCTCAATCTCTGATAAAATTCCATTGCAACGAGTGTAATGTGAGCGACCCTGACTGATGGAGTAAACTGTGGCAATGGGCTGCAAGAAGACTAGCAATGCATCACACAAATCACTCGCGATGAATTGGACGATCTACATTTTAAAGCAGCCTACAACTTCTAGGCCCGGGTAGTTTGACGATCTACGCAGTATGGTGTTTAGATTCGATTGATCTGTGCCAAGCAAAAGCTTCCCGAAATAACTGCCCAGAGCGATCCGCGGATCGCTGATCAATCTAGCTGGGCGCGCGAGTCCGAGCTGATGGATGGCTCGGGGTATACTCACCGTCAAAAAGACGGTAAATGGAGGTCTGCCAATCACGTAGAGCCAATTACCGTGAAAAGTGGAACCCGAAGGGGGCAGGTTCCCGACGTCGTCGAGACAGTGAAACTCGCGAATACCCAACTTCGATTTCCCGGTAAACACAAACTTAACTTTTAGACTGCTTAGACTAGTTTTGAACTGTCGGAGATCACTTTGTCGACTTTTCTTCACTTGAGCGACACCAAATCGGATCAACTTCTGCCGAATCATAGGCTCATCTCAGGGCTTGCCGCTTGCCGATGTCCTAGACGACTATCATGTTTGTAGAAGTCGGTATAGGCAGCAAATTGCTTGTAAATAACAAAGTAGAATTGTAACTTAGCAGAAGTACTCCACCAATAGATCAGTCTGTGGAACCTCCCGTGAAGAGAAGCCGGTGTATAGTCAGGGAAGAGCCTTCACCGGTTGGACATCGGAGAATGTTCAGCGTACAGTGAGGAAGGTCTCGAGTCAGTTTAGCTTACCTTTTTTTGACAGATTACTTGCGTCTTGCATGGTCTGAACATCGTGAAGATTGAGTTGGATGATGTAAGCCACACGTGTAGAGAAAGTTGAGTTTGGCGCTTCTTTCGACTGAACAACGATCCAGAAGATTTACTAGTCGATTTCGATCCAGGTTGACTAGGCTCGTGCTTCCCATGTTACAGATGTTGTGTTATGACGCCGTATTATTGCTCGTGCTTCTCGATTCGGGTGGGATAAGTCGATATCGTAGACATCGATGCTAGTAATGAACCATTGGGAATGTGTACTACCTCTGTAGAACTGGCAACACATGCACGTTCCCGAGAGAACCTAGATCCACAGAGCCTTACCAATGCCCCGGGACAGACAATCGTGTCTCAGGCGTAAATCGAACGGTGACTTACCGGCCTAATCAGGACATCTCATAGCTACTAGGTAGCAATCTTACCTGTCCCCGAGATGACACAATGTCTCCGTGCCTTACCAAGCCGCCGGTTCGCAGGCCGCGCTGCTAATCTCTTCCGAACGGTGATAGGCCAAACATGGCAACGCCGTGGCTTGCTCTGAGAGATGGAAGAAAGAGCTATACGAGCTTGCCTTTCCCGGCCTATACGATCACCGATCGGGACATTCTGCAACGATTATGACGATTCATCATGACGATTGGGATATAACATGACCAGCTTGGCGACCTCGTATCGTCGTTCTTGGAAGCACACTCAACTGCACAGCCTCTTCTACACTCAACTGTACTCGGCCTATCATTCTCTAGACCAACGATTTTCTCTGAACTCTCGATCTGAGTCGTCGATTCATCTGAACCATTCTCATTCTTACCAATCCCTCCTTCTATCTTGGCAACTATTACACAGCCTTGTTCTATTTTCAACTCAGACTCCTCCAACATGTCGGGCCAAGATCAAGTACTCGCCTATGTATTTGGCGACCAGACACATGACATCGCAGACACGCTGCATAGCTTGGTACAATCCCATCATGATCCACTCGTGATCGACTTCCTGGAGCGAAGCTGTGGAGTGCTGAAGCACGAAGTTGCCCGCCTATCCCCAGAACAACAAGCAAGATGCCCACGCTTCGCTATTCTGGCAGATCTCCTCTCATCGTACCGTTCCGGTACTCTCAACCCCTGTCTTGTACAAGCCTTGACATGCATTACACAACTCGGCCTTTTCATTCGTCAACATAGCAGCGGATGTCAAGTCTATCCCACACCTAAGAACAGCCTTTTGGCAGGGATCTGCACTGGTGCCTTGGCTGCTGCGGCCGTGAGCTGTGCTCATAGCGCCCCTAGCCTTCTCTCGCCAGCCCTTCACGCCGTTGCTGTTGCCGTTCGCTTGGGCGCGCTCGCGTGGGACGTCGCTGATAGAATCACCAACAAGCATGAGATATCCGATTCTACCAGCACGTTCGATTCGTGGTCTCGCGCCGTGACTGGATCCAGCCCGAAGATTCTTGCCGACGCCCTGCTACAATATGCTGCTGAGGCTGGCCTGCCCGTAACGACTACCCCGTATATTTCAGCTGTCATCGGGCCTAATCAAGCAACCGTCTCTGGACCGCCCGGAGTTCTCTCCAATTTCTTGGCCTCTGCCATCGGCAAGTCCGTTGCACCTGTGTCAGCCTCACTGCGCATCACTGCTCCATACCATTCTGCACTATTCTACAGTGAGCACGATATCGAGCAAGTTCTTGCTGGTGTTCCACAGAGCGGCTCGTCTCTGGCTCGCATTCCCATCATCTCCACCAGCACCGAAGGTCAGGTGCTCTCCACCAACGCAAGTCTACGGGATGCGCTCGAGCAGGCTGCCCGTGACTGTCTCGAGAGAGAGATGGCGCTGGAACAATTGCCAGTCCGTATCGCTGAGCATATTAGACATTCGACCAACACCGCGACGGACAGCATCACAGATGTGATTATTCAGCCTTTTGCCTTCCACAGCACGGATCGTCTGGTTTCCCCTGTTCGTCGACTACTACCATCAGATTCCTACTGTGTACAAGAGAAATCCCCTCTGGCCACAGAAGAGCTTGCCTCGCTTGCCGGCAATGGTGCTCTCGGTGCCAATGGCGGCGCTTCGAAGTCTCCGATCGCCATCCTTGCCGCTTCTGGTAGATTCCCTGGTAATGCTGATACTATGGATGCATTCTGGGACATCCTCCACAGGGAGTCGATACTCACGAGATGGTTCCCGCCTCTCGATGGAACGCCTCTGCTCACGTTGGCGACACATCTGTGAAAAATGTTTCTGGCACAGGCTTTGGGTGCTGGCTGCATCAGGCGCCGCAATTCGATGCAGCCTTTTTTAACATGTCGCCCCGTGAGGCCGCTCAAGTCGACCCTGCTCAGCGCCTTGCCCTTTTGACTGCCGCCGAGGCTCTTGAGAAGGCCGGAATCGTGCCTAACCGTACTCCGTCTACCCAGAAGCACCGCGTAGGTGTATGGTTTGGCGCCACCAGCAACGACTGGATGGAGACCAACAGTGCGCAAAACATCGACACCTACTTTATTCCCGGCGGTAACCGTGCTTTCATTCCTGGCCGCATCAACTACCACTTCAAGTTCAGCGGTCCCAGCTACACCATAGACACTGCTTGCAGCTCTAGCTTGGCTGCGCTGCACTTGGCATGCAATGCTCTATGGCGCGGGGAGGTTGACACTGCCATCGTTGGAGGTACCAATGTCCTCACCAACCCAGACATGACAGCTGGTTTGGACAGAGGCCACTTCCTCTCCCGTACTGGCAACTGCAAGACCTTTGACGATGACGCTGATGGATACTGCCGCGGCGAAGCAGTTGTCACGATCATTCTCAAGCGACTGGATGACGCCCAGAAGGACAAGGACCCTATCGAGGCATGCATCTTGGGCGTCGCCACGAACCATAATGCCGAAGCAGAGTCCATCACCAGACCCCATGCCGCTGCTCAGAAGGACCTCTTTGAGCATATACTTGCCGAGACCAAGGTCAGCCCCAACGACATCAGCTACGTGGAGATGCACGGGACCGGCACGCAGGCTGGCGACGCAGGCGAGACCACTTCTGTTGTGACGACACTGTCTCCGTTGACAGCTCGCGGTACATCAGTCCGCCCAGCCACCAACCCTCTGCATATTGGTGCGGTCAAGTCCAACGTGGGCCATGGCGAAGCTGCTGCTGGAGTCACTAGTCTTGCCAAGGTCCTCATGATGATGAAGCACTCGACCATTCCTCCTCACATTGGCATCAAGACCAAGATCAACCACAAGCTGCCTGATCTTCAAGCTCGTAACACCCGAATTGCTACTGTCGCGACTCCATGGGTTAGACCCGTGAATGACAGTCGCCGAGTCTTGCTGAATAACTTCTCTGCCGCAGGCGGCAACACCGCAATCGTCCTAGAAGACGCCCCTGTCTTCGACAACTACACTGGCCCCGACCCGAGACGTCACCATATCGTGACGCTCTCTGCTAAGACGGGCGAATCCTTAGTCTCTAATATTGGCAACCTCCTTCAGTGGCTTGATGGTGCAGCACCGCGAGAAGACCCCAATCTCCTCGCAAAGCTCTCTTACACGACCACCGCCCGCCGTATGCACCACCGGTACAGAGTTGCTGTCACTGCTACCAGCATTCCCCAGCTCAAGTCATCGCTGCAGAAGGAGCTCGATGCCCGCAGCGGAGGAGAGAAGATTCTGCCTGCCCCAGCCAAGACGCCCGGCTTCGTCTTCACCTTCACAGGCCAAGGCTCACCGCACGCTGGTATGGGCGCGGACTTGTATGCCCGGTTCGCTTCCTTCAGGAACAATTTGCAGCGCTACGACCACTTGTGTGTAAAGATGGGCCTGCCTTCGATTCTTCCTCTCTTTGAGGAACGGGATTACTTCAGCCGCGCTTCCCTTACTGCCCTCCAGTTGGCGCACGTCTCTTTCCAGATGGCCCTTTGCAAGCTCTGGGAGTCCTTTGGCATCACACCCAAGGCAGTCGTCGGTCACAGTCTTGGAGAGTACGCGGCTCTCTATGCCGCCGGGGCCCTCTCTCAAGCAGATGTTCTCTACTTGGTAGGAAAGCGATCTCAGCTGATGGAGGAGCACTTGGCTCAGGGAACGCATGCCATGCTCGTTGTCATGGCTGAAGAAGCTACAGTTCTCGCCGCTATTCCTGGTGTTGTCGGTCGTGATCTCGAGGTTTCGTGCCGCAATAGGAAGCACAACATTGTCCTCGGCGGAACCATTGCCCACGTCAAGGAGGCCCGGTCCATCCTCGAGTCAAAGGGCATGCGCTGCCATGTTCTCGACACTGCACACGCTTTCCACACTTCTCAGGTCGACCCTATTCTTGCTCAGTTCCGCAAGATTGCAAAGGGTATTCACATTCGTCGCCCTGCGATTCCCGTCATCTCGCCTACTCTGAGCAAAGTACTTCGCGAAGCCACTGATTTCAGCGAAGGCTACTTTGTTGAGCATTGCAGGAAGCCGGTCAACATCATGCAGGCCGCATCTGTCGCCAAGGCAGAGGGTATCTTGGATGAGCGCACTATCGCCATTGAGATCGGCCCAGCTCCTGTTGTTGCTCCCATGGTCAAGGAAGTCGTTGGTTCGACGATGCAGACATTCGCATCTGCACACAAGACTATCGATACGTGGCAACTGATGACCGATGCCTTCTCCGGCATGTATGCGGCTGGTGCCAATGTCGAATGGTCCAGGTACCACGCCGACTTTCCAGAGTGCCAGCAGGTTCTTCAATTGCCCTCCTACGGATGGACTCTCAAGGAGTACTGGATGCAGTACACCAATGACTGGAGTCTCCGCAAGGGTGACGCTCCCGTTATCATGGGGCCTGCCAACTTGGCTTTCTCCTCGATTTATAACGTGGTCAAGAACACTCTTCAGCCAAGCTCTGATGGTGAGGTGGTTGTAGATCTCGACCTCAACGCGGATGATGTTCATTCCATGGCTCAAGGCCACAAGGTGTACGGCGTACCTCTATGCACTCCCTCCGTCTATGCAGACATTGCTCAGATGATTGGCAAGTACGTCAAGCAAATCACGGGTATGGACATCGACGCAGTCGGAACTGAGGTCGCAGAGATGCACATCCAGAGCGCTCTCGTCGCCAATGATGTCGGTCTCAAGCAAGTCCTTCGCACCGAGGCCAAGTTTGATGCGGCGAAGAAAGCTCTGTTCTGCACATTCTCTACCCTTGACGGTAACGACAAGGTCATGGAGCAGCATGCCAACTGTTCCATCCGCTTCACTGAAATCGAAGAGACCAAGTCTCAGTTCGCTCAGGCCGTCTCGGATGCAAAGATTCGCATGAAGGCTATCCAGGCGCAGGTCGGAGAAGACGACAGTACTTTCCGTTTCAGCAAGTCAATGATCTACAAGATGGTTGGCCAGCTTGCCGATTTCGACCCCAAGTATCGCGGACTGTCTGCTATCACCCTCAGCAATAACACGTACGAAGCTGCTGGCACTGTGTCTTTTAAAGGCATCCCTGACAATGGGAAATGGTTCTCCAATCCCGCGTTCCTAGACTCCATCTCTCAGTTGGCCGGTTTCGTGATGAACGCCAATGAGTCTGTCGATCTTGATAAGGAGCTCTTTGTCAACCACGGATGGGAGTCGATGAAGCTCTTTACCCCCAAGTTTGATGCGAACGTGACCTATCATTCGTACGTCAAGATGACTGAGGGCAAGGACAAATTGTGGTCTGGAGATGTGATCATCTTCGATCAGGATCAGAATCTTGTTGGCATCCTTGGCGGGGTTGCGTTGCAAGGCGTCCCCAAGCGCCTTATGGACTACATCATCAACTCGGCCATGAAAAAGGTCTCGGGCGGCTTCTCGTCGGCAAAGCCTCAACCGCAACCACAACAGCCCCAGGCAATTGTTACTTCAGACATGAAGGCAACATTTGGAGACATCTCTCTGGCCGACGCTCAAGCTGCTCCCACTGTGCAGCAAGCTGCCGAAGACTCTTGGCCCGTGGCTCTCAAAGTCTTGGCTGAAGAGAGTGGTCTCGACGAGAAGGAGCTGGCTGACGACGTTGCCCTCGCTGACATTGGCATCGACTCGCTCCTCTCACTTGTCATTTGTGGTAGACTGCGCGACGAGCTTGACGTTGACCTTCCAGAACGTGCACTGTTTGAGGAGTGTCTCACTGTGGGCGACATCAGGATGCGTGTTTCTGGCACCGCGATGTCATCGACTGACTCTTCTGGGCATGAGAGCGACATCACAAGCGTTGAGTCTGACAATGCTTCGTCCGTGGGCTCGCCTGATCTCGACAACTTGGCATCGCCTTTCTCAGCTGCCATGACGCCAATCAATGGGCTTGATACGCCTGGCTCCTACTTCGAGGTCATCGACATGAGCGCTGGGGACTTCAAGGGAAAAGCCGTTCCATCAACTCCTGTCGTGTCTACAATTCCACCGGCGTGGTCTATGTACCTCCAGGGTTCCCGCACGAAAGCTAAGGAGACTCTTTTCCTTTTTCCGGATGGCTGTGGAGTAGCTACTTCCTACCTGAGTCTTCCGACCATCTCGCCGACTACGGCACTCGTTGGCTTCAATTCGCCATTCGCAAAGTAAGTATCAAAGTACTCTCTTCTGTCACTGTTACTCAATACTAATAAATCTCTCTCTAGGACTCCCAGCCGCATGTACGACCATACTCTTCGCGAAGTGCTACAATCTTACATCGCCGGCCTCCGTCAGAAGCAAGCCCGCGGTCCCTACCGCCTCGGAGGTTGGTCAGCGGGCGGCATTCTTGCCTACGCCGTAACTCAAGAACTCATTGCCGCCGGCGAGGAAGTCACCTCTCTCACCCTCATTGACTCTCCCCCGCCCAACAACGGCCTGGACCACCTTCCTGACAGATTCTACGACCACTGTAACAAGGTAGGTATCTTCCGCAACGAGATGCGTCGCGGCGCGGAGCAGTCTGAGCCGCCCGAGTGGCTGATGCCTCACTTCCGTGCTTCAACTGAGCTCCTACATGACTATCATGCGCCCGCCATGTCACCCGAGGCGGCGAGGAAGTTGCACGTAAACATCATCTGGGCAGGGGAGTGCGCTTTTGATGGAGTTCGTTACCCGACCCTACCACCTGCCATGATGGAGGGCGAGGATTGTGAGGGGATGAAGTTCCTCACTGAGAAAAGGGAGAATTTCGGACCCGGGGAGTGGGCTTTGCTGTTCCCTGGTGCGTCCATAATGACTACGGTCATTGAGGGAGAGCATCACTTCAGCATGATGCGAGGTAGTGGTGCAGATAGATTAGTCGACTCTATCAGACGGGGCCTCTAACTTTACTTTGTTTGGTTCTTATTTTAAAATCACTATCCTAGTGTCTTCGGAGTTCAGGGCGGGCGGATCTTCGTTATCAGTCGGCGTATGGTTGGCATTTCGGAATAGTCTGCTCGGTGGCAGAATCGTCGATTTGATGCATGATCGATCATAAAACAGTCTTGAACTTTCCTTTGTAGAGCATCGGAGCTTCCTGTAATTACAGTCCAGAATGTTTTTCTTTCCTTTTTACATTAGTCTTCTATTTCGAAACTCACAGGTTCACACCATGTGTCTCTGGTATCGAATGTAAATTTGTGACCGTGTATAGACCGACCATCGAGGCTCTGTCAAGGATAGTAGCACGCCCTGTAGTGATCAAGGCAACTTCTTCGCGACGCGAATCTGATCGATCAACGATCTGGCTCTTTTGATCGGCCAAGATCTACCAATAGCAGATCATGCGTTATTCGCGACTGTCATTAACTTCTGAGTCTCAAGGGTGAAGGTAAGACTTTGATACGCTCGCTACTCTCAAACATACGCAACGCAAACTGACATCAACTCTATCCAGACTAAATCCCAAATCGGACTTGACATGATAATTGTATGCACTGAGTTTCGGAATGCGAAAGCACAGATAGCGATGCTTACTTTCGGTTATCGAATCCGAATCCGGCACACCTCGGGTTTTCACGATACCGAAATGGGATCGTGCTCATAGTTCATCATGCTTTTCAAAGCTTCTATGAGATGATGGCGAGTAGGACTAAGTTGAGTACGGCCAACATGAAACAGCCCAGTAGGAATATTACTACTTAGACGTTTTGATTAAACTATATATGCTTGATGAGCACATCGTTCGACTTAATTCTAAACATGCAGTCTAGTTATTTCTCGAGCGATAACAACAAAGGTAATATTTTGCTAGACTTTACTGAATTTAGGGAGGAAATGTAGCTAGATACACACCCAAACTTCTTCCATCTTTGAGGCTCATCGTATTTCCGATCAACGTAATGAAATGTAACGGAAGTAACGTTCTCGGGAACTCTACACGCTCTCCCAAGCTTGATTAACAGTGTGAAATTCTCGGTCGTCGTCATCACTTGAGATCGGTCATCACACCTCCGTTGCTCGGCACCTTTGGCAACTTGAACCCACCCGGGACCTGCTTCTGGAAGACCTGGTGCGGATCATACTTCTCGCTCGTCGCAAGGAGCTCTTCCAAAGTGCTCTTACTCCGGCGCTCAATGGGATTTTGCCAGCTCTCGGCGTACGTCGCTTGAAGATAATTCCTGTGTAACCCCATCTTCTTGGCCTTGGCCTCAGCATCGCCCACCAGCTTTTGTACCGTCTTTTCCACGACCTCGTCGCTGTCCCTCTCGTTCTCATCGACAGACACGCCTAAGTGGATGTACACGAGATTTCCCTGCGTCTGGACAGGCCCCAAGGAGTCGACGGCACCGTTGCGTTCCGACATGACGCTGGGAACGGGCTGATACGCCATGGCGACCGCGAAGCCGTCGAGATCGAGGAGGGGAGTGAAGGCTGCGTCGGCGAGCTGGAAGAACTCCTCCATCATGTCCGCTGAGGGCGCGAAGCTGACGGTGGCAAAAATCCAGCGCTTCGGGTAGGTTGCGAGCGCAGCGTACTCGCGCGAAATGGAGGTGACGTTGTCGACGCGGATGGTGTTGGAGGGACCACCGGGGAAAAGTGGCTTCTGCTCGATAGCAAGAAGAGACTTGAAGACCTCTGGCTCGATTACGGGCGGATCGCTCTTTGTATACTGCAGGCTGTTCCCGATGAACCAGCTTCTTGTAGCGTTACTAAGGACTAGGTTGTTGATATAGTGCACGTAGGGGTCGTAGGGGTGCATAGTGGCGAGGGTCTCGTGGGCCTTGAAGTGTTCCTTTCGCGTGGAGATGTCGTGGAAAGTTTGGCCGCCCCAGAACTTGCCTTGGGGGAACGTCTTCATCGTGATGGCGGTGACGACACCGAAGTTGTTACCGCCGCCACGGAGGGCCTTCCACAGATCGGGGTGCTGGCTGGCACTGGCGTGGACGATGTCCCCGTTAGCGAGGACGACTTCGAATTCCTCGACGACATCGCAGATAAAGCCGTAGCGGGGGGAGAAGAAGGAAGTTCCGCAGCCGAGGACAGCGCCGCCCACACCTACACCCGCGACGCGGGCTCCGAGGGTGCTCAGGTCAAAGGGGTCAAGCTGCTCGGTGACCTGGTCCCAAGTCTGGCTGGGACTCACGGTGATGGTCTTGTGGTCGGCAGAGATGCCGGCGGCAGGGATGCTCTTGAGATCGATGACAATGCCATTTTCCATGTTAGCAGCGCCCTTGAAAGGGGTGTGGCCGCCACCGCGAATAGCGAACTGGCATTTGCCGTCCCATGCTTCGGCACCGGCCGTGAGCGTGCGGATCGCGAGAGATACGTCGTGGGCTGACTCAGGCATGACCACGCATGCTGGCTTCAGGTCGGCTTCTTTGAGACTGAAGTATGAGCCGATGGAGGACTTGTATGCTGCGCCGTTGGGAAAGGCGACTATGTTGTTTCCCAAGGATTTAGTCAGAGCCTCGCACTACCGAAGTAATTAGTATCATGTTTTGGGACAGAGGAATGCGAGAAAGAGTACTTACACAGCTCGAGGATGAAACCACGGCTCCGTGAACATTACTTCCTGGGTTGGCATTACTACCACTGAGAGGCGATTGCACAGAGTCAACATGAAAAGATGACAGGCCTGGCAGGCCAAGGAGAATCTGTGGTAGACCTGCACCAAACATGTTTGCTAACTTTTGAAAGTGATTTCGCTGTACTATGCTGCGATAGACGATGCCAACATTCATCACCAGACCTATTGATCTCGAGGGGAGCTGCAGATTTCATAGCATTCGCTGATCGGGCAGTTAATGACTCGGCTTTAACCTCACTGATCGACTTGCCGAGCTTTGCTTGTTTCCCGCCCAGTCTGAAATTGCCTTTTCGGGACAACGGGAAATGGATATACAATGACCGACTATCCTGTTCCCGGCCGGGCCCCCGTTCCCCGGGCCGGGCCCAAGCTCCTTGATTGCATCATCTTTTGCCCTCCATAAAGCTCGAGGAGACAGCATTAATGAGATTAATAACTGCTGAAGCTGCAACTTTCGGAAAGATCAGTACCTAGAAGAATTGTTTTGCACTTGTCGAAAATACAAAGATGCCCGGCCGTACCACTGATACGCCCATCCGCAAGGTCGCACTCGCAGGTGTGAGTATTACATATTCAAACTGTCCACCAGCTAAAGCAACTTACAAGAAGTACAGAAAGGCTACGTAGGCGAAAAGATTTACGATGAACTGGTCAACGCCGGGTATGATGTTACTGTTCTATCACGATCTAACCCGGAAGACGCGCCGAACGTCCGCGTCGTCGACTACACTTCCACAGAAAGCCTCACCGAGGCCCTCCGCGGCCAGGATGCCGTCGTCTCCGCCATCAACCCCGCGGGATGGCCGCACCAGTACGAACTAATTGACGCCGCCGTCGAAGCCGGCTCGGTCAAGCACTTTATCCCCAGCGACTTCACTTCTCTCTCGACAAACCCCGCGGTCGCCGAGTTACCTTATTACAAGGACGCCGTGGCAATCCAGAAACACCTGAAGAAAAGGGCAGACGAGAGTGGGATGAAGTGGACCATCATCGCCACGGGCCCTCTTCTTGGGTGCGTGCTGAACGGAAATTACATGTACAACTACCAAGAGCAGACGGCGCTACAGGTCAGTGACGTGACGCACCGTGTAAGTGTCACGCGACGACCTACCCTAGCGAAAGCCGTCTCGAGCATCTTTGACAAGTCTGGTGACATGGAGAGCGGCGCTATCTTCATCCAGGACTATACAACATCGCAGAAGGAGATGCTTGATATCGCCGAGAAGCTTTCTGGCAAGACGTGGCCTGTCCAGCATGTTGATGGGGAGGAAAAGCTCAAGGATGGGCTTGCTATGTTCAGAAGGGCGGAGGCGGAAGGGACTACACCGCCCATCTTTGCTACGTTTCTTGTCATTCATAACACCATCTTTGGCGGAAAGCATAACACCGCTTGGGATGGCAAGGGGAACAAGTTTCTAGAGTTGCCTATCATACCGAAAGACGAGTTTGAGGAATTGATTGCCACGAGAGTCCGGAATGAGCCTATTGACGGGGGGCTGCCCTGGAACTCGGCCCCGAAGCCTAGAAATGCGGCCTAGGATGGCCAATGTTAGATGCTTGTTACGCAGCACTCAGATAGCGAATTGAAGAACCCATTGTTGAGGTGGCTGGTAATTCTCAAGCTGTATTTTCTATTGCGACGAGAAGAAATTTAGCGTATTTTAAGATGAAGTATTTCGAAAAAAGGGAGTTTAGCTACTTCAATTGGGCCAAGGCGCCAAATCACAAGTTGAGGCTTCCAGGCTGGACGAACTAGGGGTACTGATATAACAGGTTGTTTGGAACGTAATGTTGACACAATAACAATTGGTTATTTGTCCCCTGTTCGCCTACTATCTAGGCATATTAAGCAAAAGGGAACACAATCGGACAATTACATTCTAGATAGCTGCCAACTTAAATGACTACTTAAGTAAACAAATACACAGAAGAATTTGAAATCCCTACTCAATGCTACTTCAAGTCCAAAGACGGCGGCTGAAAGCCATTCCACTCCAGATAAGTCGTCGGAACTTGAGGGAATTTGTCAATCCCGTCCAGCATGACTACACCCATCCCCCCAGCGTGGTGAGTTTGCACATGGCAATGCAAAAGCCAAGCGCCAGGGCTCTCTACCTTGTACCTCACGACAGTCCACACAGCAGGCGCATCGCCAGCGATATCAGGCGTTGTGAAAGTATCTTGGTACGACGGGTTCTCAAAATTGAAGGCCCCGGGTGGTAGGGCACGCTCCGCTTCCTCGACCGTGGCCCAGGGAAACTTCCCGACCCCAGAGCCCAGGAAGTAAACCTTGTTGCCGTGCTTGTGAACGGGGTGGCTCTGCGCAAAGGGGCCTTCGGTCTCCAAAATGATGTCAATCCACTCGCCTACCTGGGTACGTAGAATGAGTTCGCTCTGTGGCACCTCATCGGGTCGTCTGAAGAGGAATGGAGGGTCTCGTTCCTCGGCTGTCATGTTGTAGACTTCGTGGCCTGAAAGACTCCATTCGTATGCTCCGTAAGGGCGGCCTGGTTTCCTCAGGTACAACTTGAATGTACGATCCGGGCTGCGAGCGGGCTGTTGCGATGGAAATGGGTGACCCTCCTCGGGCTTGAAAGAGCGAATGTTTTTTATGAGAGGCTGTCCTGCGTAGTTCGTCTTGGGTTGGGGATTTTTTGGCTGCTTTGTCGCTCGGTCGTACGCCAACTCGGCAAAACCTCCAAGAATTTGGTTGAGAAGGTCGTTGGCCATCCTGATCATATATCGAGCTGGCTCCTGGTCAAGTCTGACCAGGACCGAGACCCGATTACCATTGCCAACGTAGACGCGGTCTGTGACGACAGGTTTGATGTATTGCCCATCGACCGCATACACATGTAAATCGTGGTTATCGATAGAAACCTGCAGTGGATATAGCCCACCAACGTTCATAAACGTGAGTGCCGCCCAACCTTCTTTGCTGTCGACACTAATGGTGAAGTTTCCCTTGGAATTTATGCCGCCTACGCATTTTCGGATTGACTCGGCGGGCAGCTTACCTAGGTGCACATCATAGTCGCCTTGGAGTGCTTGGATTGGAGGTACGCAACCTTTCGCCGTCATATGGTCCTCGCCGAGATCCTGCAGCATCTTGAGGATGATGGGGTTCGTCATGCTGTCCAAGGACTCCGGATCAAGGCAGTACTGAGACCCAATGCCATTGACGATGATCGCATCTGTGCAGGCGAGATCGAAGTTGGCAATCTCCTCAATATGGTAAAAGTCGTCAAACTTGTACTGACTCCAGTCGGCGAGCAGGAGCGGCTGCATGTTCTGCTCAGCTCTCCGCATTGCCTGCCGAGCTTTCAGGCTCCCATCGATGAGGTGAAAAGGCCTGTCAACTTCTGGCAGTGCGTCGACAATGACCGCGCCGTAGAGCCCATCCATCAGCTGGCCTTTCGAGTGGGCGTGGTAGAAGAACGTTCCCGACTGCTCTGCGGTCCACTGGTAGCGGTACGAGGCACCGGGATGGATTTGGCCCTGAGTGAGGCCCGGTACGCCATCGCTCCAGGGCGTCTTGCGTTGTTCGATGCCATGAAAGTGGATGGTTGTGTCTTCCTGAAGATAGTTACGGACTATGACCTCGACCTCATCGCCTTGCTTGAGGTGTAGAGTAGGACCGGTGAAGCTGTTGTTCACGAGAATGGCAGCTCGTGGGCCAGCACCGAGTGCGTCCACTTGGCCTGCTGTAAGATGGAGCTCAAAGCGCACGGTACGCTGTACTGACTGCTGGATGCTGGACGTCCCAGCGTCCAGTGATGTTGCCGAAGACCAGCTGGATAACGGCCAGGGCAGAAGGTAGGAAAGGATGTGAACAGGGTGCATTGTGATGTTGATGCTCCAAAACACCGGTAGACTTATCGGGACATACGACGAGTGTGTAAGTGCCAATGGCTAGAATAGGTCAGGATAGACTAGAACATGAAGCTGGCGGAAGTTGGTGTAATTCGGAGGCTTGGGGGTGCGAGGGAATGAAGCTTGGTCGATGGCATCCCACATGGGAAGCGCATGCGCTAGACACACTGAAACTTGCCGAACACTTGCATCGAAGATGGTCCAGCGGGAATTAAAGACCGGTCGGTGCTGAGTCGAGCAACATAACCCCGAGCCTGCCCATGACCATCACATTTTAGACAATGGTTCAACAGGTGTCCGTATACGCTTCTCATCAGCAGCACGCGGCTTGTCAACTTCAATTCCTCCTGTCAATCTGACTTCGACTTCTTTGTCTCGCTGCAAGAAATGCGGGTGCCACCCATAGCCCTTGCAGCGGTGCTGCTGGGCATTGCATCCGCCAAATCTCTAAGCCAAGCCCTGATCAGCCATGGGTCACTATCTATGCTCCACGAACTTTTGGAAGACCTGAATCTGCTGGAAAGGTTTCAAACGGCCGAAAGGTCGACGTTCCTGGCAATGACGGATGACGCGCTCGTTGGTCTCGCCAACTGGGGTTTGAATATGAGCACTATCGACCCAGCACTAGCCAGAGCCATTCTCGAATATCACTTTCTAGAGGAAGTCTTCACGTCGTCAGATCCTTCATTGAAGACAGAAGTCCAGCTAGCTCACTCGGTATTGCGCCCACCAATTTTGACAAACGTCACAGATGGCCCAGTGGTGAAGCTCTCCATCATCGACGGCTCGTTGTGCGCAGAATCTGGTATTCAAAAGGTCATGCGCATCAATGAGTCGGATATTGCCCACGACAATGGCGTTCTACACACCATCGACAGCAACCTCGTTTTGCCGCACAACATCTCAGAGACAACCAATCTAGGTAACCTTCACAAGTTCTGGGACATGATTGAAAGATCAAACACCAGAGAGGTTTTGGAGGCTATAAGGGACGCAACTGTCTTTCTGCCGGATGACAAGGCAGTACGACAGTGGAGCGCAGCGTTGGGGTCTCTTACACCGGAGCAGCTGGCAACGGTAGTTGCAAATCATGCCATTCCAAACCGGGTTCTCTATCATACCGCCTTTTCTGCCGGACGAAACGAGTATGAGACTTTGAGTGGAATGAAAGTCACTGTCAGGCGTGACTCTAGAGGGCAAGTATTCGTCAACGAAGCAAAGATCCTTAAAGAGGATGTGCTCATTTTCGGCGGCGTCGCCCATATCCTGGACGGGGTCCTAGCTCCCTTAGGACACAGAGGTAAATTCATCATATTTCAAGCTAAGGCCAAGCTATTTGAGCCTTGAGGGTTAACTTCGTCTTGTAGATTCCGCCTGTCTATCCTTTTTTAAGAAGATTCGGGTCTACACGGCTTTTCATTGGTCTTCGTGGAAGATCATGGCAAAGACTTTCGTCGTTGCTATCGGTGCCTCCTCTCTGACCGTCCTTGCATTCCTCACTGTAAGGAACAGAAGGGCCAAAAGACAGATGATCTCTCCAGCTTGGTCGACAGCAAGCTGGGAGAGATACTTGCAAAGCATCACCAATGAGAAAGATCAAGATGGTTCCGTTTAACTGAACGCAATACAATTCTATTGCTTGGACAATTATTTATTATTTTCATCTATGCTGTTATGATGACCATGCAATTATCAAGTGACGCCTGTTGAATGAACCTCTTGTGTTGTTCCGCTGCTGCGCCTAAAAGATCGCACCACAGAGCACACTTGCTCCAGCCATCCCAAACCGCTCAGGTACTAATCGCCTTCCGAGTTAGCAATAGTTGCAGTCCCGAAAACCGCTGTTTACGCGTTCTTAGTGTCCTGCCAGCTGTGAAAGGCCCTAATTCGGAGGGGCTTCTCACGTCGGAATCGATGGCTACCAGTTCAACTGCCCGTGGGTCGCAAGGTAGCAGGGGCCCTAGAGTTACTGATTTACTTTGCCGAGGTATGCCCCGATAGCGACTGGGTTTCGGGGATCGATCGCCGCACTCAACCCAATGAACTCTTTCGGGGAACTCAGCTTATTCAAATACAATTGTTGATCGGTGGTCCATCTATACTGGTCAATGGCTGTGATTCAGCTTGTGAAAAACGTTGAAACGGTACAATGATTATATTCTAGGTCTCATTCAACTGGCGTGATAAAACTATCACGCCGATTTCACGTATTTGATAACACGTTCCCGAGAGGAACCGGGAAGCATCCAGATATGAAGAAGAGAAAACCCCGAGCTACGTCTGCAAACCCTCGGGTGACCAGTCCCTAGCAGATAAACTGTTAATACTTGATTCCCCTAATTGCAAGTCCCGGCTTCCACGGCAACTGATGTTCATGGTGTAAGACGGCAGGCGGATTTCAGAGGTCGGGCTATTCCATTACGATCTGAGCGACGGTTGCCGTGTCCCCGGGAGTCAGCTTCTTCAATAAAGTAGAGCAGCATTAGGCCCTCTCTACGCGATGACAGTTTTAGCAAGAATTTTTCCAGTGATCTAGCTAGGTGGATGTTCTCAATTATTGGCTAAAGTGATGACCATATTCCACTACAAATTTTGGACAAGCTTCTAACTGACTCTGTTTTCGTTCACCATTCTCTCTTCAAAGTCAATCCTTCTATTCTTTCCTTCTGTGTATTTCTACAATTTTTGTTCTGTTCAATCCGACGCGAGGTGTATACCCACCATGGCGCCGCCAGCAGACGCAAGTCCAGCAGAACCTGCATATGCAGAGGAGCCGCTGTCCCTCGACGAGCAGGTCATCGCCAAGATTCAAGGCGGTGACTTCATTGTCGACTGGCTCAGCCCAGACGACAAGGGCTGCCCTCAGAACCTGCCTACCCCCCGCAAATGGCTCATCACGCTGGTGCTGGCGCTGTATGTGCTTTCGACGACCTTTTCGTCGTCCGTGTTCAGCGCGGCTGCTGGCGTAACTGCCGCTGAGTATAACACCACGGTACAGAACATGGTCTTCGGCGGCACTTCGCTCTTTATGCTTGGGTTTGCTGTTGGTCCCATCATCTTTGGGTATGAGATACTTGTCCCTCGTGTGCCCCTCCGTGGCTTGAGAATGTGCCTAAGCTAACGATTTACACCTCCGTTACAGGCCTCTCTCCGAACGCTATGGGAGAAAGCGCCCTTTGATGGTCGGCTACGTAACCTTCGCCCTCCTCCAGCTCCCGGCAGCCAGTGCCCAAAGTCTGTACACAATCTTCGTCTTCCGCTTCCTGCAGGGTGTCTTCGGCGCCGCACCGTCCGCTATCCTCAGCGGCACACTCGCCGATATCTGGACCCCGAAGCAGCGGGGTTTCGCCATGCCCTGCACGGGAACTTTTCTCATGATCGGGCCCGTCCTCGGCCCCATGATTGGCTCTGTCATTGTCAAGAGTCCGCTCCTGGGATGGCGGTGGATCTTCAACATCACGGCCATCTTTACGCTTACCATCGCTGTGGTCACATATCCAGCCTTGACCGAGACATATTCCCCGATCCTCTTAGAAAGACGGGCAAAGCGAATGCGTCATATGACGCGCAACTGGGCTCTGCGGGCAAAGTCTGAAGAGCAGGAGAGCAACCTCAATGACATTGTCGAGAAGTGCCTCTCACGTCCGGCCGAGATGCTCTTTTTGGAGCCTATTCTCTTGTTGATGTCCACTTACATCTCCGTCGTCTTCGGTACGCTACCAGCTTACACACGCTTGCAACAAAACATTAACTGACGACATTCTAGGACTCATGTACATCTTTTTCCTCGCCTACCCAATGTCTTTCGAACGCGAGCGCCACTGGGACTCCACCTCTGCCGGCCTCCCGCTCCTTTCCATCTTACTAGGCACCATCCTCGGCGGCGCGCTCATCATCGCGACAGTCAACACCAAGTTGTCGCCAGATCCTAAGGCTGGCCGCCCGCAGGAAAACAGGCTCTTGCTGATGATGATTGGGACAGTCTGTCTGCCCGTCGGCATGTTCTGGTTCGCGGCGACGAGCTCGCCGTCCACGGACCCTTGGCCGCAGATTGTTGCCGGTGTACCTATCGGTATTGGCATCATCTTGATTAACATGCAGGGGATGAATTACATTGTCGACTGCTACGGGATCAACTCCAACTCGGCCATCGCGGCTAACACCTTCATGCGGTCACTTTTCGCGTCTGGGTTCCCGGTGTTTGCGTGAGTCCTCCACTTCTACATCAGGTTCGCCCCGGAATATTGCTGCCCTCGTTGCTGACTTCAAGAAGTACATCCATGTATACTTCGATTGGTGTCGCCCGTGCCACTTCGCTGCTGGCTTTGTTTGGTGTAGTCTTGGCTCCTATCCCGTTCCTCTTCTATCACTATGGGGATAAGATTCGCGCCCGCAGCAAATGGTCCCCCTCATACGGACAATAAGGTCCCAAGTTCATGAATAGAACAGGTTCTGGAATAGATCATCTTGTAGACTTCATGATAAAGAACATCACGGTGGTTTATAGATAGCTCTAGTAAAGTCGCTGCAAATAGGACGCTTGGAAGGATGCCTTGGGGTGTATCGAGGTAGATTAGATTGGAAATGGGGATTAGAAGAGCATGCTTATTTCGAATAACCCTCGTCGCATCAGAAGTCGTGAGTTGAGATTTCACATGCCGTGATGGATCACTTCGTGTGCAGGTGTATCAATAAAGCCATTTGGTCAAATTCGATTTTTTGCATGCCTCACATGCATCTGTACTCAACGGCTCGTCTGAAAGTTCTTGAGATTTTAACAATGAAGTGTCTTGTCGACTTTTCAAATAGATCACTTTCTCATCGGAATGGACACTGGGAGAAACCTGCCAGTTTTCTTATGCTTGTTTCGATTTTGCAGTGAATCAAAAGCTACAATGATAAGACCAAAGTCCCTGACAAGAGAAAATCGACGAAGCTCAGGAAGGAAACTGGATTCGCCTAGCTAAACTCAGTCATATGCTACAATCTACTTTGATACGTGTGCGGTAGCTGCTTTGCCCATTAAACATTTACTCGCAGCTCTGGTCCTCCCAGAAAAGGAAGAATCTGGTCTCGATGCTCCGTCTGGCGGGACCGATATCATCAGGCGTAGGGAAAGCACTGTGCGGAGTACGCCTAGCCCTACCATCCTTCTTGGAGTCAAAGATCTTGATGAGAATGACATCGTCTCTCGTCATACCACCTCGGAACCACCACTTGTGCTGGTCAGGCGTTTCGGGCGGTGCAATCTGCCACATGTGGTTTTCGGTAGGCTTGTGAGGCCACCGGAAGGGAACGCAGTGCATGGTATCGTGGAGCTCGTCGTCACGAACTGACCTGGCGTCGCACAAGGCCAGAGGCTCACGGTGGACCTCGTCCATGGGTCTCCAGAGGTTGACGATGGCCCAACGGTGCTTGCCGTCGTGCTTGGCGCCTTCTCCGGGAGGAAGGTCATCGTAGAGGCGGCGCTTGGCGCCGAGGTCCGACTGGTCGATGTGGACGAAGCGGGCCGAGAGCAGACCGCCATCGGTCATGGCCATGTCTGGCTTGTCCTTGTCTTCTTCAGGGTCGGCGCTCTCCCACTGACGCTGACGGATGATGTGAGAGATAACTCGGACGTCACTCGCTCCGGTGCTGATATTTAGGTCAGTAAAAGTTATAGACTGTTCTTTCTGGAAGACACTTACAGCTTTCTCATAAACTCCTCACACTCAGCATTGTAAATCTTATTGAGCTTTTCGTCGATCGGACTCCACGGGAAGTCTTTATACGAAGTAGGGAAATGCTCGAATTGGAATCCAGTCTTGTCCAGGCTGAACTCGGACTCCTTGCCACGAGCGTTGTAGATCTTGACCGGCCGCGGGTCATATTTGCGGCGCATCTGCGCAAAGGTGCCGCCCCAGATCATTTCGTCGCCGCCCTTGGTAGGGCAGAGACGATAGTTGAGGGTGGCATCGTAAGACTCTTTGTTCAAGTTGTAGACGCCAGCGAGCTTTGCGCGCTCCTCGCTGTCCTTCTCCGCGAGCTCGGTGGCGGTGTACTCGATCTTGTCGCCCGAGACTCTGAGCTTTCTCTTGACCTCAGTGTCGAGGAAGGCAAGCTCGTCCTTTGTGGCATAGTTCAGTTCAAGAGTAGGCATGATGGGCAAGTTATTATTGGCATAGACTAATGAGCTTGACTGTTGAAGTGATACGATTGTCCGACGAACGCATGCATAAGTCGACCTTTAATATCCAACATTTTGGTGTGGTTCAGAGGCACCAGTAAGCCTTCCGAGCTTCGTATTGATGATCACGGCGTTCTTGTCGCCGGTGCAGCAAGTGCCGGTCTATGCTCCCTAGTTTTTTTGCGGTGATTGAGTTCCCGGTCGCTGTGCACGGGGTCTAAGTTTCGATAAAAGGTGTTGCCGGTCGATACAGGCAGGTAACCCCTACGAAATCATAATCTTGCGCATACACGGCTGGCCCAGATCCGGGTATCTTAAGGATGAGATGAAGATCGCGATGTAAAAGGAGCCCACTTGGCAGTCTAATGACACTGTCCAAAGGGTCTAAAGTTATGTGTTCCAAGGCCAGAGTGCGGAAGACAGCAGTAAGAAACTTCACTGAACCTGCCTGGAGCCACAGGTCGGGTGGGATCTGCCGCTACATGTACTGTACAACATCCCACTGTAGGCGTCACGATCAATTATTGTGGGTGGGCCTGCAGCTTTTGAGAATCCTGCGAGCGTGATGAGGAAATTGAGGAAATTGCCATAAGATGTAGCAGCAGTATGCCGAGATTTCTCCTAGCTGGAAGCCCGGGAATTGATTGAGACCTCTTCGTCTATTCAGAGAAGGTTCATTCGGAAAGATTGTTCGGGAGCATCAGTAAGTTACAGTAGACGTTTTGGTCTAAAATGGACATCACGATACGCTTCTTACACATAACTATGCATCAAGAAGAGCAAATCATGAAAACATGAACCTTGACCATGCACGAAGGAATGATCATTTTACCCAAACCAAAACTGAAATTTTCATGGCCATTTGGACTACTTCAAGAAACAAAGTAATGGGTCTATTCCAGTAACTTCTCGGCTGACCTGCTAAAATGTATAGTGCTCTGCCCATCCCACAACACAGCTAAATCAAGCGTTAGCAATTGAGAGCGCCAAGTAACTTTGCAAACATGGATGATATTCAACTTACCGACTCCGGCTCATATCAGCGAAGTTAAAATGGTCGGGAATGAATTTGCCCAAGAAGTCAGGGTCATCACGCATCTTCTCTATGCACCCGATATTGGGTACGATTATTGAAATGACCGAATCGTAATCCAGCAGCATAGCAATAGGTGCGTCAGGGAACAGCTTCTTGAAGTCTGCTTTGGCGGAGGCATCGTTGTGGGTCTATTGACGTTGTTCTTCAGTTAGACAATTTGTTCTACGAACACAGGACATCTTACATACCACAGTGTAGGATACAGCTCCATATTTCTCCAGTAGTGGTTTGATGATTGGAGTATTTACGCTTTCAATGTGGTTGTGGTGGCTCTGCTCATCCTGGTCTGCTTTCTTATAGACGTAGATGCTGTAAGCAAAGTTGCGCTTTGGCTGTTCGAGGGAGCCCATGCTGCCTGTTTTTGAAGTTGAGTTGTCGGAATGAGATTTCAGCGACCCAGACCGCGGCTCCCACTCCACAGGCTTCGCGGGGTGGGCATCACCTTTTAGATGTCTGCAGTGCTCTTTCAAATCTCGAGCTCTCCTCCCTCGCGTTCTGTCCGAAGCTCCAAGCTCGGCTCCAGTCTATCCGTACGCATTCATCCTTTGGCAGCGTGGCTGCTGTGCGGCCCTAGCGCTGAGTCGGGCACTGCGAGAGTTCACAGTTCCCCGGCCCGGTTACCGCGGGCGGGAAACATCGCCCAAAGAGCTCTGAGCTGCTAAATCGTTTACCTGCCGATAATCTCAACTTTGTCGACGGCAAAAGCCCTGATTCCGCGTGGGCTTAAGTTATAGTTCAGAGTGCAAGTTGTACGATTGCCGGCTCGACAACTGGATCAGGGAGATGTTGACCAAGACGGTTCCATGCACCTCATTTGCTTTCTACTTGGATATGATATAAATGCTAACTTTCCCTGACTTCTACTTCGTTTGCTTAACACCCGACTCTTTAGTCAACATATAGGCCAGACAATCGTCTATCGTTCACTGCAGCACCACCACTTTCTTCTCCCCGCTTTCCAACAGCCAACAACCCATATCTCGCTTTAGTAGCTCTTCACGATGGCTGACCGCAAGATTGTTCTCATCACTGGAGCCAACAAGGGCCTCGGATACCAAGCAGTCAAGACATTGCTCGGATCCAAGCAAAAGTACCACGTCTTCCTAGGCAGCCGTGACTTTGCCAAGGGAAAGGCCGCTGCTGAGACTGCTGCGGCGGAGGTCAAGTCTAACAGCACCGTCGAGCCACTTCAGCTCGATGTTGAAAGCGACGACTCCATCAGAGAGGCTTACGAGACTGTTGCAAGCAAGGTTGACAGGATTGATGCACTTGTCAACAATGCCGGTATGCCACTCTTGTTGCACTTTAGGGATTGGTCTCCGGAAGCTTTTAGCTGACTCTCTTTTCTTCTACAGGCGTCATGCTGGATCAACAGATTGAACGCGGCAACATGACAGTCCGCGAGGCCTACAATAAGTCCTGGGACATTAACGTCACTGGCCCCCATATCATTGCAGACACGTTCCTCCCGCTCTTGCTCAAGTCTTCTGACCCTCGTCTTATCTTCAACACTAGCGGTGTGTCCTCGCTGGAAAACGCAGCCGACTCCTCTCACTTCACCTACAGGGTACCGCCAGCCGGAACCCCTAAGCCTGTGGGCACCATTTCATACAGAGCGGCTAAGGTCGGCCTCAATATGGTCATGCTGGAATGGGTGCGCATGTTGAAGAACGACGGCGTCAAGGTCTGGTGCGTGGCTCCTGGCTTCTTCGCCACTGACATTGGCGAGGGTGACCCGGAGTCCATGAAGAAGATGGGTGCTGGAGACCCTTCGGCAGGTGGCAAGGCACTTGTTGATGTTGTTGAAGGAAAGAGAGATGCCGATGTCGGAAAAGTGGTGAACATGGCGGTTTACGGCACGCCTGTCCAGCCTTGGTAGTTAAGATGACTGAAAGTTCATTGAAATAGAACTTTGTTCTGGCTACGGTGACTTCCAATGATGGATCCTGTGACATAGCCTCATATCTAAAAGAACCAAACATGTAATTCCAATTGCCTTGGCAATTGCCTCAGATAATTGGCTTCAGAGATAATGCGATGCAATCAGAGACTATCGTATTTCCGCCCCTGATGTAGTCGAGATCGAAAAGCCGACAATTCGGTATTAGTAAACAATCAATCCCGGTCATGATACATATGTCTTCATGAGATGAGGGCTTGTTTCATAAGGACTGACTGGGTCTCAAAATCCTTACCTCATCCTAAAATCTTTGCTCCGACCCAGATGTTGAATCGGCTGCGCATTTGGGTCATTTACGGCCTTTTATCTTATCCAAGGTAACAATGGTAGTTCGATTTCCCTGCGGTCTTCTCAATTTGCCTATCTCGCTGGCTACATAAAGTACTACATATATATGTATATATATACATATGATCTCAGAACACTACTAATTTCCTTTACTCCAATTCCTGGTCCTCCCAGAAAACAAGGCACCTGATCTCAATACTCTCTCGTGGTGGCCCAACATCCTTTGGTGTCTGAATTGCGGTGTGCGGCACCCTTCTAGCTCTGCCATCCAGCTTGGTATCGAAAATCTTGATCAGGAGCGCCTCGTCCGGGGTCATGTTGCTGGCGTAGTACCATTTATGGTTCGGACTCGCCACCATGTGCCATTGCTCGTTGTCCTTGTTGATCGTATTAGGCGGCTTGCCCAGAACGATGCGCGTGGTGACGGGGCGTAGATCAGACTCCTCGACGCTTCGCGCATCACAGACCGCCAGCGGCTCACGTTGAACTAGCTTGAGTGGGTGCCAGACGTTGATAATTCCCCACCGGGTCTTGGTCTTGGCACGAAGCATCTCTGCTTCGGGAAGCCGATCGAGCACCAACTCTGCACCTTTGTATGATTGATCTTTCCTATGTGAGTATCGCACTCTGGAATAATCATAGCATTATTATACTTACCGACGTGAATGAACATGGCGGGTGGCTGCATGTTTAGGACCTGGGAGTCAGGAAGGTCATCCGGAATGTTGAGAATCTTCTCATGAGGATCACGACGTATGACATGAGGGGCAAATGGGTGCACGTATGTTGCGCCCGAGCTTCGTGGCTTGTCAGTCAATAATCTTTATAATTTGCATACGGCTGCTCTTACTGTCTCATCAAGAGCTCTTGAACATCCTTCCGAAGCTGGTCGGGAAGACCAAATCTGTAGTCTCCCTGCCAGCCCCTTTCCTGAACAGTGCTTTCGACAACCTTGAAGCCCTGTGTATCGAGATTGAACTCTTCGTCGCACGTGTGCATGTCTGTGACCGGAACGAGTTGTCGATTGTACTTGGTGCGCTGAAAGCCCACAGTGGCGATCATTTGGACGGGGAATGCCTCACCCTTAGGCGGCGGTTGGTGATAATTGACATAAGCCTCAACCGACTCCGGCTTCTGTGTGGAGTGGGGCATATTTGCAAAAGGCAATGGTAGCTTGCTACAACGAGTACGAAGCTGGGTGTTCTGAAAAGAGTGGTGAATCAATCGCCGCCGAACCAGTGTGAAGTTGAAGGCGGATAGTGGGAATGTCAGTCTTGCATTTAATGAGTCCACGGCTCCCTTCAGTCGGGGAATGAAGAGGAGCAACACGCAGGGCCAAACTTTACACCGCACCTGAACCCCGCAAGCAGGAACTCGTACGAGGAACCTGCCGAGTATTCTCAACTGATTTTGACGGAGTACTTGACCGGCAATAAGGACCATTCAAAAAGTCCTCAAGGCACCACTATCAGAGACTCTCCGTTGATTTTCCGATTCGGACCACTCTCAACGCTATCAAGCAGGGCGATCTGCGGATTATTTACGCCCTTGCTTTGCCGTTCCCACAAGCAAAGACTTCTTGTAGGCCCAATTCAAGCCCCGAGAAGACAAAAATGGGCCGGGCCTCGACTCGCACCAACAATTCAAAGTTTCGAGATGCCGTAGTCAACCATGATTGGTCCGTCCCTGATCCAATTTGCCTACTTAGGCAATACGTCCCCAACTTTTACCGGTCGGAGAACCTTGCGCGGTCACTAATCGCCGGTGATCCAGTTACCGGTGTCCCCAACTGCAGCCATCACGATAGGTTCGTCGGTTGTCTTCGGGTGAAAAAGAGTTGAGGAGCTGTCTGGCTTCATATCATTGCAAAGCTTCACTTTTGATCAAATTGCGTATCACCGACCCTCCTCGCGATCCATCTGTTCTTCCGGTCATGTTTTTCTAGGGGATTGATAAGAATAAGATCGATCTAGTGCCAATTGTCTGATGTTCAGCCCATCTGGGGAGCCAGGGCTCTTAAAAAACCACTTTGTAAACGCCCGTACCCGGCCTTGTGCTATAGTTATATCGGGTTCAACTTGGGCCTACGATTCCCGGCATTAATGCTGAGAAGACAACCCTAGATAGTCCTGTTGCCGCGCATCCCGAGGGAATGGTAACTCGAGAACGAGTCAAACAGAATATGCAAAGAAATAAAGCAACCCGACTACCTTGGTCATGGTGCACATCCCCCGAGTCAAAGATCTCTCTTCGTTGACAAAGACTTCTTTCCGCTGCAGCTCCATCCGTCAAGATACATATTGCCAAGATCTTGTTACCCAAAACACACGACGTCCCAGTTCTTCCAGCCAAACTTCGCAAACGCCAAGCACACGTCGTCCAAGCTCTTCTAGTCAAGTTTCGCAAACGCAAAACAACAAAGACACGCCCCCGGAAGAAGCTCAAGAAACGTACTTCAACATGCCTTACATCCCGAACCTGCCTCAGATCCCCAACCGCTACGCTGCGGCCCATGCCAACCCCCAGGGTGAAGGTGACGCTCGCCCGACTGCACTCCAGATTATTCAAGATGAGGGTCTGATTGGCAAGCTGGATGGCAAAGTGGCGTTGGTGACAGGCGGCACCAACGGCATTGGCCTCGAGATTGTTCGGCATCTAGCCAAGACCGGCATGAAGGTGTTCTTCACTTCGCGTAACCTCGCGAAGGGTGAAAAGGTCAAGGCTCAGCTGCAAGGCGAAGATGCTAGCCTTAGACTGGAGGTGGTGGAAATGGAATTGAGTAGCCTGAAGAGTGTCAAGAAAGGTGCAGAGCATGTTCTAGATAGCACGGTGCGATTGGACGTTCTCGTCAACAACGCAGGTAAGTGATATTGCCATCTTTACACCTCAGTTGCATTGCAAGTTGTCGCTGACTCTAATGAACATCAAGGCATCGCGGCAACACCACGCGGCTACACGGAAGAAGGATACGAGCAGCAGTTTGGCGTTAACTACCTCGCGCACTTCTACCTCTTCCAACTTCTCAAGCCCCTTCTTCTCGACACAGCTGCGAACAATAACGTGAACGTGCGGGTGGTCACCACCTCCAGCACATCCCACACGGCCTCGACTGTCCTGCCGGAGAACAATTACGACACGGCAAACCCCAATGGCAAGGGCTACGAGCCTGGCGTATCTTACGCGCACTCTAATACGGCAAAGATCTGGTTCTGCAACGAAGTCGAGCGCCGCTACGGATCTGAGGGGATCCACGCCATCAGCATCCATCCCGGTGGCTTTGGCAGCGGCTTGATGGAGTCTTCGGACGAGGAGACTCGCAAGATGCTGGAGAAGCTTATCCAGATGCCTCATATTAGAAAGGTGTGGAAGAGCGTTCAGCAAGGTGCTGCTACGAGTGTGTTGGCGTGTGTGGGTAAGCATTACGATGGCGTTGGCGGATTCTACATGGAGGACTGCGGTGTTAGCAAGCCTATTCCTGATGATACCAACTGGGCCGGATATGGTTTCAAGTCTTGGGCATTCGACGAAGAGGGAGAGAAGAAGCTGTGGGCTGATTCATTGAAGATGGTTGGATTAGAGGATGAGCTCTAGCTGATTTGAAGCCTTTCAAACCCGTCCAGCTCTGGAATTAAATCGACAGGTATTCCTTTTCCTAACACTCATTTGACTCCACTGTCTACCTTATTCTCGTGACATCGCCAACCCCTTCGCTTCATGAAGTAGTAGTGAAGAACAACCTAGAGCTCAGTAGACTAAAGCCGTTCGGACATCCAAGCGCTGAGTTGTTCTTGTTATCCAAAATGAATGGAGCCTTTTTACACCGAGATTATCCACCAAAAAAATCCGTTTTCTACTTACTCTTCATGATGAAAGATCCAAACATGTCTAGTGCCTGGCCATGCAAGGCCGGATCATCGAGGCCAAATGAAACCTCAACTTCCACGTCTCCTCGAGATTACGGTCACATTTCCGAGGTTGTGTTGAATATCCTCATGTCTTCCCCTAATATGATAGACCAGAGATGGTGCCCTCGAATTGTGGACACCGCGATCTGGGCATCGTGTTGTGACGTCTGGATCGAACGGCGGTTGAATATGTGGGTTCCCCGACTTCTTATGTTTTATTTGGTATTGCAGATGAGAAAAGTTTAGTCGTGGGAACTGAGAGGCATCACTTTGTTCAGTGTAAAGTTGGCATATTCTGCTCAAGGTCTTCCACAAAGGGACTCTCGTATACTCAATTGGGACAATACGATCGGCGATGAATCATGTGGAATATTGGTTCACCCTGGTTTTCAATATGGGCAAGCAAACTGATTGGTAGGTTGTCTCTGTCGAAACTCTAAAAGTGCAGATATTAATCATCCTAGTCGTGGCCAGTGACAATTACAGTCTCAGAAGTTACACTCATGTGGGCAGCAGATGGGCGGAAACTCGAGGACGAGGTCAAAGCCTGGCCCCGGTCCCCGGCAATGCAACTATGATCATCGGCGAACCCAGTTGAGCTATGAATCGCGATGAGTATAGCGCCACGGGCATTGGAATAAAGGCATCCAACAACCAGTATTAGTCTTCACCTCATATGTCTTTAGTTCATTCTTATGCCAATATTAGACGTTGACCCAAGAGTTCTCACTTAAGCGAACCCGATCCTTCTCTTTTCTACTCTCCCAGCTCAATCAACCAAAACTCAAATCCAACATGTCGCGCCCTGAAAGCCTCGGGGATCCCCTCAAAAAAGAATGGCAGTCCTCCGAAGCCCTAGCGAACGGTTCCTCTCTGGCCAGCAGTATGAAAGGCAGCGACGATTCGACCGACACGACGGAATTGCAAGAGAAAACAGAGCCCGAGCCCGAGACAGATGAGCCACCATATCCAACAGGCGTCCAGTTGGGACTCATTGTCTTTGCGCTGTTTTGCTCAGTTTTCATCGTGGCAGTCAGTCAAACCGTTCTTGCGACAGCCATCCCGACTATCACGAGCGTCTTCAACAGTTCCGACGATATTGCATGGTACAGCACTGGAGAACAGATCACGGCCGTTGCGCTACAACTTCCCTTCGGTCAAGCGTACTCGCTTTTCAATAACAAATGGACTTTCTTGACATCGGTGATCATCTACCTTGCTGGTAGCGCGGTTTGCGGCTCCGCCCCATCGTCAGTTGCCTTGATCATTGGTAGAGCCATTCAGGGTGTAGGCATGGCAGGTGTATTCGGCGGCTCATTCATCGTCATTGCTCGCATCACGCCGCTGAGAAAGCGTAGTCTGTTTGCGGGCTTATTCGGCGCTGCGTATGCCATCGCCAGTGTCATTGGACCTATCATGGGTATGTTGCTTGTTATCTATGTTATGATCTGGACCCAAACCTGATATTCCTGTAGGCGGTGCTATTACCCAGCGAGCTTCTTGGAGATGGTGCTTCTACTGTAAGTCTTCTTCTTTATCTCCATTTCATCAGTTCGACATCTAATTATCATAGTCAATCTTCCGATCGGAGCTGTAGTAGTTGCCGTCGTCATCTTCTGTTTGCCCCCTTCCCTCTGCCGGACCTCAGCAGAGCTCAAGTCCATGACCCCAATCCAGCTGGCAAAGAAGTTTGATCTTCTTGGTACTACTCTTCTACTAGCTTCTCTGGTCTGTCTTATGTTGGCTCTTCAATGGGGCGGTGGTGAATACCCGTGGAGTGACGCGCGCGTCATCGCAGTCTTGGTTGTGTTCGGCGTCACACTCCTCCCGTGGATGGCGCTACAGTACTTCCAGGGCGATGATGCTACAGTGCCTCTCAGTATCGTAAAGCAACGTTCCGTTGCGTCTTCTAACCTTTACCTGCTCTTCTTGAACGGCGCCTTCGGTGTTTTCATCTTTTATTTGCCTGTTTGGTAAGTTTCGGCGACTTGGCTATTCAGACTTATCGCTTACACGGAAACAAATAGGTTCCAATCAATCCGGGGAGATGATGCCGAATCTTCTGGTTTGAAACAGCTAGCACTCTGTATTAGCACAGCTGTCGGTTCAATTGTAGCTGGAGGTCTTGTAATGGCTATTGGCTTTTACAATCCGTTCGTGATCATGGGTTCCCTCTTGGTCACAGCCGGTTCAGCGCTTTTGATGACCATTCAATCTGATGCTGCACTTGGCATACTGTAAGTCTACTATCTTTACTCCCGAAAGCATTTCAGATTACTGATAAAATCTTTCAGTGTTGGCGCTCAGATTCTAGTCGGTGCTGGCGTCGGCGTCGGAGCCGAACAGGCCAACGTGGCCGTTCAGACCGTGCTGCCCAACGAAAAGATTCCCAAGGGCACTAGCCTGACCCTTTTCACGAGACTTTTAGGAGTAGCTCTGTCGGTTCCTATTGCGCAAAGCGTGTTCCAGCAAGAGCTTTCTAAGAACCTTGGTAGTGCTGTTGCTGCCAAGATTTACGGCGATGGCGGAGCAACTCAGATCAAGGACAACCTGCAAAAGATTTTTGGAGATGGGACCGCTGAGTATCAGAATGCATTGGACAAGGTCAACACTTCCTTGACGAGAACTTTCATGCTGGCCATGATCCTAGCCGCCATATCATTCCTCTTCGCAATTCTCTTGGAGTGGAAGAACGTCAAGAAGGAGAAGAGGTCATTCGACGATTCCAAGGAACAGAAGAGTCAGTCTGAGAATTAATTTAACGAAAGAAGCAAGAAATAATCAGGCTTCGGTGTATATTAGTACCAGAAAGCCGTTTTTCACCAGCGCCGTTGGTTGTAGATAGAGACAATTTACCAACAATACAAATACCAAGAACTGGCGAAACTTCGCATACGAGTTGGCTTTGATCTGAAACTTGTTCGATGCCTCTACAAGCGTTCACACGTTGCAACATATCGCAGGAGCACTCAAAGGAAAGAAAATGGCTGAGGACAAACTATCTCTCTGGCAATTGAGGTCACTATCGACCCCCAGGCCCAAACTCACCATTCTATTTAATCATAGACCAATCAATTGAATATGTAACCTAATTTGAACTACATTCATACCCAGATATAAGAATTAGTCTAAACCGTTGAGTGAGACGAGCTCACCACTACGAAATGCATGATTTTAGCAACAGCAAGTCAGGTGTTATCTCCACTAGAAACTCGAATACTTCATCGTCAATATTCGTGGGAATCATACTCTCTATACATTTTAGAGACATTTTGCTAAGTTATCGGTTTCGTGTGACTGTTGCTTCATGGCCTGGGATCTCACTGGCTGGTATAAAGTTTCGCTGTAGATCAACCGACTTTTCAATCGCCGTCTCCCCCTTGGGAGAAAGGAGCTCAATCGTTCTACAGCCAGATTCTAAAACAGTCACAATGATCTTGCGAAATGCATCCGGTAACGAGATTGTTCCAAGAGTCGTAAAGCTGAATTAGGAAGGCGGAACTATCCCACAAGCTCAGTTGGAGACCGGGAACTGAGAGTTGGGCCCGGGTCGGGGAATCGGGGTTGACACCGCTAACCACCGGCAAATCGCCAGCAGAACCCGGGGAAACACATTGGATGGCAGAACTCATCTCAAATGAATCGGACTTGGCACCGGGTCTTGGCGAGTATCGGTATTCTCCCAGTCCATCGATGTGTATGATTCAGTGATGACGGTCAGTAGCTCGAAGAACCGGCACCTCGGCACAGTAGTCAGGCAGAGCATGCGCCCGTTTTAGTTCAGTCCTATGAAAGACATTGAATGCCCACAATACGGACTTGAGCTTGTTCATGATCCAGGCACAGCTAAACCGAGACCGATTCCGAACCTTTGAATACACTCTTTTCGACGCAATAGGCAGAGTTGTGGATAGCTTCTAGCCCAATCGAGACTGCGTACGTTGCTACATTCGTTGAAAGAGGTCCAGTCCATGAGAATGCCTTCACTTCCGAGCCTTTCGGCCGTTGTTCTGGCGGCCGCAGGTATGGCTGGCGGCGCGGTTGCTGAAGAAGTGGGCATTGCAGGACATGGACTCATTGGCTATGGTATCACCATGTACCAGGTTAGTCGTTATATCCAACGTCGTGGAATCTGATGCACTAACTTCCCCCTGAGCCACTGTGTGCGTACTCATGTCGTGTGGCACTCTCGGCCAGTCCACTCAACTGCAGTAACGTAATTGAGACTCACGGCATGACTATGGCCGATACCTCGCCGGAATGCTATGCCAACGATAACGCCTTCCTCACTTCTTTCGCATGGTGCATTCATACGGTGAGCTCGGTACTCTTCATAGACCGAGACCATTAGCTGACTAGTATTTCCCCATAGAGATGTACTGATCTCTCAATATGGGAGATCGAAAAGTACTGGCAGTCGACCGAAGCTAGCATCCGGAATAGCCATAGGAGGCTTGACGAACCAGGCGTTAATGTCAACGCATACCCTCCAGCGCCGAAGTGGACATACCAGGAGGCACTCATCAATGTGAACGGAACTCCCACAGCCACTGCGGTGTTTGCGATGCCGCTGAAAGAAAAGTCTTTGGTGTCAGATGCCGACTATCAAGTGCAGTACAATACCATGGGGATGTTTGAGAAGATGGAGGTTGCCCACGAGAGATATGGGTAAGTCCTGTTTTATATTCTATAGCATGAAGTCTTACTAACCTCGTCAAAGTCTCGTCCTAATTGCGCTCGGCGCGGCAGTCCCAATCTTCTTCTCATTGCTTCGGTTCATCCCGCTGCCCAAATTGCTTATCTCAAAGATCTACGCTGTCTTTATCGACCCACCGTTGTTCGGGCGGAGACACAAGGCTCCTTATTTCAACTTGCTGATCATGCCAACACGTGGTCAGGCGATATTGATCCTCTACATGGTAGCTGTCAACGTCGTCCTCAGTGGTGTAGGCTACGACTCAGCCCAGCCCAACGCCTGGTGGGTCAATAACAGGGACCAGGAGCTCTTGACGTCCTTCAGCAATCGCATGGGTGTCTTGAGCTTTGCCAATCTACCGCTTCTTATCCTCTACGCTGGGAGAAATAACTTCTTATACTGGGTGACCGACTGGACCCAGTCTACTTTCATGCTGTTGCATCGGTGGACGGCGTACTTCTGTACTCTCCAGGCTTGCCTCCACTCGGCAGCTTGGCTTCAGATCTACGTCAGCATGGATCAGCATGATATCGAAGCCAAGCTGCCCTACTGGGTCTGGGGCATCATCGGTACGCTGGCAATGAGCATCCTGTTGCCTGCTTCGGTCATTCCCTTCCGCGCCAAACTCTACGAGCTCTTCCTGGCTGTACACATCGTCCTCGCTGTTTTTGCGGTGGTCGGATCCTACCTACACATTGTCTACAGGTTCCAGAACCAGTGGGGTTATGAGATCTGGATGTATATCTGCTTCGCCGTTTGGGGATTCGACCGGATAGCGAGAGTGATCCGGATGGCGAGAAATGGCTTGATGTGGGCTGACATCACCGTCATCGACGAGGAGTACATGCAGTTGGACATTGACGGCGCGGTTGGGAGCGGACACGCCTACCTCTACTTCCCAACACTTACGTGGCGACCCTGGGAGAGTCATCCGTTCTCGATTTTGGCGTCCAGGGTAAAGCCTGCTTCAGCAAAGTCGATGAACAACAGTATCATGCCCCCTCAGAGTTCGGGTAACTCATACTCAAAGGAGTCCAGTGTCATGGAGGTGGCTACTGTCAAGGAGAAGACCCGCGTCGGGCTCTCGTTCCTGGTCAGATCCTTCACGGGGGCAACAGGAATGCTTCGCTCACACACTCGGGTGCCAGTCTTTGTGGAGGCGGGATACCTCCCCCACCACGACCTCAGCAAGTATCAAAGACTTGTCTGCATCATAGGAGGCGTTGCCATCACAGCTGTAGCCCCAGTTCTGCAGACGTATCCTGGGAATGCGAAGCTCTATTGGTCTTCACGAACCGAAGGGCTCGTTCAGAGTGTTGATCTCAATGGCGTTGACGCAAACGTCTCTGTCGGCAACAGATTCAGGCTCCGCGCAGTCCTGGAGGAGGAAGTAGGCAATACAGACGGCAGCTTAGCGGTCGTCGTCAGTGGGCCTGCGCCGATGGTGGATGAAGCTCGGTGCCTTGTGAGCGAACTCGCCCTGCGGGCACCTATCCCGATAACCTTTATCGATGAGACGTACATATGGTAATCTTGGTCAGTTTGCTATTTCAACTTATGCCATTTATTCAGTGGTGATTACTGTCTGGAAAAGGGCTTGAAGATGGAGTATCACATAGCGAAATCATAGCTCGCCTTGGCCTTGACGTATTAAATTAAATGGTGTAGTCGTTCAGTCCACGGCTGACGCTCTTGTTAAAAAGACTGTTCGTTGTCGTGGAAAAACAGCAAGTTACAACCAGTATCGTGAGGGATTTCCTTTGCCGCCAAGGGAGAATAGTGTATGTGTGTAAAGCTTCGGTTCTACAACAGCAAGTAAGTCTAAATGCGAGTAAGTCAAGTTGCTCTTGGTGTCCCGACGTCAAGGTTCTTCAAGGCGATGTATGATCTTCAATCTAGGAGTGAGGCATCAAATGGCACTTACTTTTGCAGAAACTAGTCCCAATACAGTCAGAGTGACATCTCGTTCGCATCTAAAGACAAGTCTTGGCCTGAATAAGACATCACAGAGGATTATCTTCTATTATTAGTGTGCGAAGGATGTGGCACATTTGATAGCTGAACCAGGTTCATGACGATACTATGGTTTTCGGCGAATCAGAAATGTTGCTCCAGGGTCATCTGTGGCTGCCTGCCCGTCACGCATGCTATTCAACTTCTCAAAATTGTCCCCGAAAGGAAGCTTGGCAGCCATCATAAGGACAATGAGTCCATGACTGAGAATCCTTTTCCCGAAACGTATTGATGAAGCTGCGGTCGTCCTTTTCAAGTAATTGTAATTGTAGTCTTTGGAGATATCCCGGTCGCATTTGGCGACTTACTGTGAGCAGAAAGTGAAGCGAATGAGCGGGCTGCAATCAAGCGAGCCATGGACAGCACCATCGCTTCAGCCCATCGACTTCATCAACAACTGCACAACATACGGTGCATTTGCAGCACCGAATCTTCGTCATGGTTCTCATAGACTACCACTGCCAGATGCTGAAGCGTATCTGATCGACGCCTTCAAACACCATAATGCATCCGCGATACTGCCTTCGAGGTCTCAGCTCATCGGTTGGTACGACAATCTCACTGCGGACGAGCCTGGGTCTTGGACCTTTTCACATATGCGCGAACCACCCATGGTTCTTCCGATCTGGGTGAATAGAACCGACCTCGGGGGTTTTGATGAGGAGTGCGCTGTCGAGCTTCGCTCTCATCTCGACTTTGAAATGGATGGCTATATTGTAGGAATAGGTGTAGGTACATCCCTCAACTCATGGATTTATGAGAGAATCCGGCTTTTGGCATTCTCGAGACATTGCAGATCATGTTGGAGTTTCATTGGTCTAGCCTTGACTACATATAATGGCTTTATACTACAGCGAGGGAATTCATGCAACAATCTTTAGCTTTCTGATCATTCTAGGCGGTACTAATGTCTCTACAGTTGGAATGAAGTCAGGTCTGGAAGGACGACTACCGGCCGGCTACGAAGCTGTTCCAGTGAGCACTGGACTTGATGAAAGCGCTGAACATGTTCCTCTCAGAAATTTTGGGGTCTAGAATGGAAGTCATAGCATACAAATACGGATACCGCATTAATACATTTTCTTTCAACTCTTGAGTTAAGCCAAATACTTCAACTACATCTGAAAACATTCCAGCCAGCATTAATGGAGTTCATTCTTCGATCTTTATCAAAAAGCCTTGGAAGAAATAGAACACCAACGACGAAACTGGTAGCATTATCATCGCAAGTTGTGTCATGTCACGAATAGTTAATGTATCAGCCAGCGTGATATCTCAGCGTGTTCAGAAAGCAATTCAGAAGTTCTGGATAAGTGCTCCAGAGATCCTGCCCAGTTAATGTCAAAATGCCCACTACTTCATTGAAACAGTTACAAAATGCATCACATGATGAATTAAGATCATTACACTGGTCATCGCGGAGTACAGAAGCTCTTATTCTCACGCGCAGTCGTGCCCGGAGCTCGCGAGTGACATGTCTGGTAGTCATTGCGTATCTGATGATGAGATGACACCGATATGCAACTAAGCGGGATCGGGAAGCTCAAGCGCGGAATTGTGCAGCTTTATGCTCGCCCAAGCTCCGATAAGCGATAAGCTCCAAGCGATGTGCTTGGCCCTCGCGAACCTGCCGCTGTGCCGCTGTGAGAATCAGACGCCTCGGCAGGCCCCTTTCATCACAAGCAGAAGGCGCAAATCAAAGCTGTGACTGTCACAGCAATGGACAGTCTTTCGAGAAACAACACAACCCATTGAAAGATGCTAAGTGGTACCTGTACGCGGCTGGCCATCGTGGCCGCCGTCTTCCTCGTCGCGGCAATCTTCCTAGTTCCCCAGCTCCCCCACGTAGGCTACAACGTGCCCACTCAGCTTGGCCACAACACCCCAACGACCGACAGCGGCAAAGATGTTTCGAACGGTGCCGGTAAGCCGAACGGCCCCGTCGGCGATCATGCCAACGAAGTGATCACATCTCTGGCTTCGATTGCCACATCGCAGAGCGTGGCAAACGCGGCCCCGAAGCCTACACCCGCCTCCACCATAGGCGCGAAACCCGATGCGAAGAAGACGGTCTCCAAGCTCGAAGCTGGTCAGTCGTTGTCGCCATTCCGTCTCGCCTCACCAAATGGTCGCTACGAACTCAGCCTCCTCGAGAGCGGTTCCCTTTCGCTCCTCGACACCAAGACAGAGATCGAGCTATTCACGTCTGATACCGAGTACCACTGGCCCGTGTCATGGCAGGTCGAGCTCACACAGGAGGGCGTGCTGATGCTCTCCTGGGCCAATGAGACTGCTGCTCCGTACGGCGCAACGCCGTGGATCTCGAACCTCCTGCCCGAGTGCGCCTCTGTTGAGAGTGGCGATGGGAAGCCTGTACTGGAGCTTTTGGACTCTGGGAAGCTGCATATTCGCGCTGGGAGCAAGACAACGTGCCTTCTTCACCGGGCCACAGACGATATGGGACGTCTCGCGATCGTGTATACCGGCTTTTTGCGCACCTATCTGAAGACCTGCAAGGAGCAGAACAATAAGCTCGTCAAGACGTGGACTGGAAGCGGCGGTGTCGACGTACACGTGTTCACGTACCTGGAAGATGTCGTCCACGATTCCGGTGACCCAGTGGACAAGGACAGCATAACCAAGCACCTGAAGTCATGCTTCGGAGACGCGCTCAAGACTGTGGAGATTTTGAAATTGGACAATGTGAAGGAGAACGCTGTTGATCCTCCGGAGGTGCTGGTGAAGGAGTGTGGCAACGACAAGCTCAACCACCAGCTCAGCCAGTGGAAGGCACTCTACCTCGCCAGCCTGCAGGTGCAGAGCTACATGATCAAGGAGGGCGTCTCTTACGACTACATCTACAAGGGCCGCCTCGATCTGCTGTACTGGGGCGACTCGCCTGCCCTCTCGTCACTCAAGGTACCCGAAAACGGTATCTTGGCACCCCGCGTAACTCTGGATTGGACCTGGTACGCCATGCTCCACGACGGCGAGTTGCGCGCAGGCGTTACAGATATCACCGCCTTTGGGCGCCCCAATGCCATGTTTACCTACCTCGCGCTCTACCGCGAGTTCATCCACATGCGGACCCTGGAGAAGGAGGCGGCGAAGTGGAAGGGATTTAATACCAAGACCAGGGAGAAGAGGCCAGAGGGTCAGGAGGGCTGTACGCCTGAAGGTATCTTGGCGTATTGGCTGCGGATCAATGGAATCGCTGTGAAGACGGACTGGCAGTTCAAGATGGGTCTATTGCGTGGAGACGGGAAGGTCATCTTCACTTGCCCTGAGGGCAGAGGTTGGCTGTGCCCTGGTTTTATTCCGCAGGTTCACGACGATGGAACCCTCTTTTGAATAGTTGTTGTATGATACGAATAATGACATGTTTACCGTCGATATTACGAGCACGAGGCTTGGCCCCCTAATCCATGCTTCATGCGAATGGAAGTGCCACAGAAAAGGTGGCGCTTGTGTCGGATTTCATTAGCCGTGTTATTCGCTAGCCAGTACATCAAAGGGGTTTGAAGACGCTCTTTTCTCGGGCCTCATACGA
This sequence comes from Colletotrichum fioriniae, assembly GCF_027942845.1. Classification (NCBI taxonomy): domain Eukaryota; kingdom Fungi; phylum Ascomycota; class Sordariomycetes; order Glomerellales; family Glomerellaceae; genus Colletotrichum; species Colletotrichum fioriniae. The sequence goes on from NW_027076842.1 coordinate 2,753,020, forward strand.
GGTTCTGCATCGGCCATCTTCTTCCGTTTCTTCTTCTGGTTTTTGGCTTCTTTTGATGGCAAAAGCAGATCGTCCGAGATACCCAGTGCCGAGGCGATCTTATTAAGTGCACCGCTGGACTTCATACTCGCGAGAAGGCGCATTGTTCCGTCAACTGATGGATATTCCGTGAGAGATGGCAACGTGGACAACAACTCGCGCAGTTGCTTGGAGCCTTGGATCGGGTCTTTGGCTCCGACCTCGTACATGAGATCCAGGACCTGCGCCAAGATACGGAGAGAGTAGAGCGTCGCGTGGATCTGGGCTGATACGTGCACGACGTCCCACGGGACGAGGTTCGAGTCTGCCGACACAGATTGGGCGAGCTTGACGGAATTCAGACACGCGTCCAGCTTATCTTCTTCCTGCGCGTGAGCAAGCAGAAGCTGCAAGCTCACTGCCTGCCAGGTTGAGCTCTTCTGGCTAAAGCTATTTTTGGCCTTGGTCAAGGTCTTCAGAAGGACATCCACCGAGTCCTTGATCCACGGCCGGGGCAACATCGCCATGTACTTGCCCTGGTTCACGCCAGACGACATTCTCCGGTACTCCCTCACATGGGAGACGGCTCCAGGTCGCAGTAGACATGTGAGGCTGTATGCCAGCTGTCGTACAGAGGCGCTGGTATCCCACGCGCTGGCGCGAGCCGGACAGTCCAGGAGGGGCGGAAGACACATCATGCAGCCCGCGGCGCCGGATTCGCCCGCGGGCGGCTTCGCTACCCCGGAGTAGCCTACACATTGCAGAACGACCTCGGATAGCCTCGCGTCGAGGTAGGGCTTGTCGAGGCTGCCTAGGACCGGCACAGCGCTCCAGTCTGTAGTCTCGAGTGTCTCATACGGCGCGCAGAAGGCGCGGAACTCTTCCGGATCTACGAGCTCGCCTTTGCAGTTTTCGAGGACTTGTGCGAATTTGGGCCGGGTGGATTTGGAGAGCTCATAGGCGAACCTGCGCATGCCTTGGTCCTCTGGAAGCTGTAGACGTTTGGCAATCTCCGAGGGTGAGAATTTGGGGCCCAGGAGAGCAGATTTGCCGTCGTCGGTTGGGCCGATGTGTAGGTCTCTAAAGAAGGCGACGGATCCCGTCTTCAGGTCGTGGACGGTGAGATCGGAGTCCGAGGTCAGGATGGTTCCCCCGTTGCGTAGGACGTCTTCTGCGCAATAGGCGTCTGCTTCGCCGGGGACCAGGCGGACGAGAGAGGCATACTTTTCGATCGATTCTAGCTTGTCGACGATGGCTGCAACGAGGAATGCTGGCGGTGGGATCAGGGGCTGATCTCGTTTGGGGGCGTCGGTAGGAAACAGAGGCGGCAGTGAGAGACGAGTTGATGCGATTTGCTTTGCTGGGCATCCGTTGGGAAAGCCTGAGCGGAAGATTTTGAGGGATGAGGATACCTTGAGTATCCTCTCCAGACGGACTTCTGCTTTTGATGCTGGGAGGAAGCCGTCAAAGTAGATGGCGGAGCTTATTAAACGTCAGCGTATATCTGTTGATGCTTTATGAGAAAGATTTACATGGATATATCATGATTGGTGACTTCTTCTAGCCATCCTATGGCGGTTCTTCCGAGTATGTCGTAGCATGGTAGGCCGGAAGTGCTTCTTGTGCAGAGATGGTAGATGTGATACGCCAATGCAGGGCCATCAATGACAACTCTGTCGCCATCGAGGGCCCCAAACACTCCATAAGGGGACAGATGATTCAGAAGATGAGGAATTCCCATGATTGTACAAGGTAAGGAATCTACCCTACAAATTGACATTAGAACTTTATCATGTACGAAAACTGGCTCACTCGGGGGCTCAAAATTAAGCGGCCAGTACATTGCAAAATCTCTTCCACTGACCTAATCTTCTGAGTTACTTCTATGTGCTGCTTCGCCAATTGGTCCCGCGTCTTGGAACTTGATCAAATCCTTTGACTATGCCAGTTCAATCTCCTTCAGTTGGTCCCGCCATAAGAAACCCATGGGATGTTAGGACATGAAGTTGGAGTATCGCAAGACATCTCCCAAAGTAAGGTAGTTGCCATGACGGAAGCAGCGATCAGAGCTCCTGCAGAAACTCATCGCGGGGTCACGGTGCGATACACACGGTACGTACAGTCCCCACCAATCTTACCTACCTTACCTGAGGAAGCGACGATTGGAAAGGGTATCTCCGGCCCGGATAAATACAGTGTGATGATAGCTCCTTCCCGCCCAATCTATGTGCCTACACTGTCCGCTCGACTCCACCGCGGCGCCTTGCTCCGTGCCCGCCCGTTTTTCGGCTGAACAGCCCCCTTGTCCCCAACTCAATTTTTCCTTCGCAGTAATAAAAGCTCCCCACCTCGCGAACCAAACCTCTTCGCCTTTCGCATTCTTCTTTTCAACATGCGCGGCACTCTCATCTTCGCGGGCTCCTCCTGCCCAGTCCTCACTAATCAGATATGTGAGAACCTGGGCATGGCTCCTGCCCAGGCGGAGCTTACCCAATTTTCCAATGTAAGCTGAAAGTGCGCATCGCTGGGCCGTCGACCACCAAGGGCGGGGGAAACGCCGCGTTCTTGCTCACAAACTCCCCATGATGCCATCACGGGGAGAACAGCAGTCGCGGCCGCTCCCACTGCCTTGATTGGATCAATTCCAACTTTGTTTGGACTCCCTGTTGAGGCTGACCCGTCACATAAAAGGGCGAGACGAGCGTGCGAATCTTGACCAGCGTCCGCGAGAAGGATGTCTTTGTCGTCCAGTCCGGCAGTGCCAAGGTTAACGACACCATCATGGAGTTGTTGATCATGATCTCGGCCTGCAATGGCGGCTCAGCAAACAAGATCACTGGTAAGCTAAGTTCTACTCCCTCTCACAATCGTCTTATGGTGCTAACGCAATCGCTTCTCAGCTGTGCTTCCGTACTTCCCTTACAGTCGCCAGTCGAAGAAGAAGTCCCACCGGGGTGCCATCACAGCAAGAATGCTTGCAAACCTCCTCGGCGTGGCCGGCGTTAAGCACGTCATTACCGTCGACCTGCACGCTTCCCAGATGCAGGGCTTCTTCAAGTGCCCGGTTGACAACCTCCACGCCGAGCCTCTCATTGCGAGATGGATTCGTCACAACGTGCCCAACTGGAAGGAAGCTGTTGTCGTGTCCAAGAACGCGGGCGGAACCAAGCGTGTGACATCGCTTGCAGACGCATTGAAGCTCAACTTTGGCATGGTCACAACAGAGAAGAACCGAAAGGGAACCAACATGACATCGAGCATGATCATGCACCACCTGGACAACCTCGATCGGGAACCCGTGTTGGAGACGACGCGTGAGCCACCCAGACCTTCCACACCTCCCGCTGCACCTGGCCGAGCTGCCAGGGTTAGAACAGACGCACACGGTTCCCCTCAGTTCACCAGCGCTCCGAGATCCCACCCCAGATCGACGGACGACCGGCCCACGACACCAACCCAGTCCAAGCCTGGCGACGGGTCGGTTGACGATGAGGAAGAGGAGGGAGATGCGCAGTACGATGATCGTCGCGCCCATGAGGTTACGCACGGTCGATTGGTTCAGGGTCACATAGTGGACGACGACTATCCATCGCCAGCTGCATCGACCGTAAGCGGCAGTGTCCAGGGGGATGACCCCATGACGATGTCTCACGCATCATCATTCTTTGCTCCCGAGCCCCATGCCCTAGGAGGTTCCGGAGACGCGGCCCCGGAGTCGGATGAAGAGGATGAGGTCTTGAAGGACCCCAAGGTCGAGCACATGATCACGTTGGTCGGCGATGTCAAGAACAGAACCGTCTTCATCGTCGATGACATGATCGACAAGCCCAACTCGTGGATCGCCGCTGCCGAGACAGTCGTCAAGAAGGGCCGCGCAAAGAAGGTCTACTGCATGGCCACCCACGGCGTGTTTGGCGGCGACAGCCTCGACCAGCTACAGGCGTGCGAGTGCATCGATACCATTCTCGTGACCAACAGCTTCCCCATCCCCGAGGATCAGGCCAAGCGGTGCCCCAAGCTCGTGGTACTGGATCTCTCCTTCCTCCTGGCTGAGGCGATTCGCCGTAACCACTACGGCGAATCAATCTCCCCTCTGTACCAACACATTCTGGACTGAAAAGATTTTCCGGCGAGAGAGCGTGCAAGGATTGTCTCGGTTACAGTTCGCCTAACACGGCTTCTTTTTCTGCTTTTTCCTATCTTGGACTGGCTCAGGGATTCTCTTCTTTTTATTGAGTTCCAGTCTGTGTGTGGCATACTACGGGGGATAGGGGGCATTTCAGCGCGGCGTTCTGGGCTTACACCGGCAAAGAGTGGAATGGCCAAAGATGGTGGCAACCAAAAAAAAACATCACGCGTTCCCAAGGAGACTTTGGTAGGTCTTGACAACATCAACACAAAGCATGGTCAGTATTAGACATGAATGATGAAACTTTGATACCTTTTTCAACCGGGCCGTCATCCAGTATGGCGTGTGCGCGTGTTCCACTGATATACCTTTTTCTCATTTTCTTGATGGGAGACTGGGGTTGCATTCGTTGAATCACCCTTTCTTACCTTTCACACCAACGATGCTGTTTTCTGAACAGCCGGGGCTCAGTTCATCCCAGAACAGGCCTTGAACGGAGCGTTGGCAGATTAATTTTCGACTCAAAGAAGATCCCTCTTCCGGTCGTCTTCATGACGGCCACAGCCTCCGGGACTGGTGGGAGAGGGATAAGAGAAACCTTCGAACATCTCTTCGAGTGATATATGTGTGGATGAATGACTTGATCATAGTCGGATACATATACCGACTTTCTTCTTTTAGTTTCCTCTTTTGATAATAATACAAATCAACTTCCAACCTTTTTTTTTTGCCTTTTCGTGACATCGTCCCATGAGTACGTACAGACACGCATACCGCACACTTTAGTCCTTCGTGACGCCCCTTACCCGGAATTTTGGAAACACAACGTCGAGTTCGTCCACATCTCTCGAGTAAACATAGCAAAGTTTCCTCGCTCCCTACTCAAACAATTCCCACCCGTGAATCTCGTCCAACAGCTGCAGATACGTGCTCTTCTCGCCCTCCTCCTTGACGGCCGCAACATCCTGAAGCAGCTCCTCGCCAAAGTTGCCCGCGCCCGCGGCCTTGATGATGCGCCACGCACGGCGGAATTCGTCGCGGATGGCAACGATGCCATTGTGCGTGACCGTACGGGCGACGTTGTGGTCTAGTTCAAAGGGATCTTCGATGGCGAAGAGATAGCGGTGCCGGACTTCCTTGACTTCGCCATTCTTCTGCGCCGCTGCCGATGCTGCCGCGCTGCTGTCGGTTGAGGTGGTGATGGTGCCGCTGGTGGTTGTCATCGTCGTCGGGGTAGGCGGGTCGATGGGCGACTTCAGGGTCATGTGTTGTCCCTGCAATCCGGGGAGAGGACCGTCGGTGCTCGGGGAGTTGGCGGTGGCGGCGTTGTTGGCGTTGGGACGGTACTCGATGACCGTCTTGGCGCCCGTCCAGCCCTTTTCCGTCTTGGAGAGTAGGCCGCCCGGCGAGCGGATGCTGAGGACGTCGCGGCCCCAGTCGTAGCCTCGGCCCGGGTAGGTGCTCATGGAGCCGTTCTGGGCGTAGTACTCGAAGAAGCCGCGGAGGAGCTGGCCGACGGAGTCGCGGTTGCCGTTGAGCTGGTTCATCTGCGCGAGGCGGAGGATCTCGGCCTCGTCGCGCCAGAAGCCGACGAAGCGGCCGCGGCAGATGATGTTCTCGTCGCGCAGCGCAGGGGAATTGGAAGGCAGGCCTTCTGGGGAGGAGGCGGGGGCCGAGGGCTTGGAGATTGGGGCAGACGAAGGGCTGGACTACGTTGACGAGGTAGTGCAGCATCATGAGGACGTAGCCGTAGCTGCTGAGGGTGCCGCGGTACGGGGTGTTTACGCCGCGGACTTTCGCCCAGTGCTTTACGAAGAGGACGAGCGGGCGGACGCGGGGGTCGGTATGGGAGTAGCAGCGGAGGAGGAGGGTGTTATGCAGCGCGAGATGGGCGGCGAAGTTGATGTCGCACTGGACGCCGACACCGTTCTTGGGGAACTCGAGCTTGTCGCGATAGGGGTCGCGGGGTTGATTGATGGCCATCTTGGCCGGGTCCTTGAGGTCGCGCATGCGCTTAATGGTCTCCATGTTTTGCTTGGTGACGGGGATGACAAATTCGTACTGGGGGTCTTGGACGTTGCTCTTCCGCATGGGACCGCGGAGGATCGAGATGTATTCTCTTACGTCGTTCTCGATGCTCGGGTCATACAGGTGTTGGTCGACTGCCTTTTCGAGTTCGAGTGCAAGTTGTAGACTCTTATGGCGGCGCACGACGGTGAGGAGGCTGAGTGGTCCGTTGGTGGTGTCGATGAACTCGCGTACACTCTTGCGAGTGGTGCTCGGCCAGATACCGGTCGCGTACCTATCGATGATGAGTTGTTTTGCGGCTGTTGCATCAGGGTCGCTCCGGGGCCTGAGATTGGCGAGGATCTTGAGGGTCCTCGCGTGGTACCCGGAAGCTGCTTCAAACTGGCTCTGTTCGAGAGTGAGCAGCTGCGCAATGGCAAGCTTTTTGAGCTTCTCCAGGTGCAACTGTAGATGCTTGCTGTACGTGAGGGGCTCGATGCCAAAGTGCTGCTGGTTCTGGAGGGTCTTCCAAGACGCAATCAAATTCCGAGTTGCATCATCTGTGTCGTCTATGCTTCCAATTTCAGCCTCTCTCTCGCAGAGCATTACAATCCTCTCGCCTTCCATCTGGGCGTACACGCCAGCCAGGGACCGGTAGTTGAGAACATTGGGAATTGTTTTGAAAGATAGAGACAGGTAGTTTGAGAGTCTGTGTCTCAGCGGCACATCGCGGATACCCTTCAGGAACGCTTCGCAAACCTTATTGAGTAAGTCGTAATCTTCCTCTACCAGCTCGCGACAGTTGGAGAGAGTGACATCTCGGCCTCCCAATCTTCTCAAAGTCCGCTTCGCTACATTATAGTAAGCGGACAGAGACTGATTCTCAGGCTGGTAAATGGCCGGCACTCTGGGGTGGTTCAAGTTGGAGTCTGCAGGAGACAACTCGTCCGTCTTTGAGTTGTTTGGGTCTTCGATAGTTTCATCCGTCATTTCTTTGGTGTGGGTATCAGCCGTCTCGTCATCGTCTGCAGCATCTGCATGGTCGGTATCCACGATGCCCTTTTCCCACTTTTCACGCTCTTCCAGGAGATCCTTGAGCAGCTTCGCGGGAGGGCTCTGACAAAGCTTGATGATTGGTACTCTCGTACGGGTCAGCAAACGCGCGCCAAGGCCGATTTCGAGGAAAGCCTTCTCGATGAGCCTAGGTATCGCGGAACCCGACTCGTCCGGCTGAGGTGTAGAGAGGGGTGAGACCAGACCGAGATCCATATCTGAGGCTTTCGTTGCGAACCCAGAGGACAGACTGCCGAAGCACTTGAGTTGTACAGACGGCGGGGGGAAGTTCTCCAGACCATTTTGAGTCGCCTCATATTCGGCAACTGCAGCCTGGCACACTTGTTCGATCTTAACTCGAAAGGCTTCCTTCTCGGCGATCTCTCCTCTTTCAATCTCTGCGCCGGCAACAAGAGTGTTGCAGAGGCTTTCCAAGTAGGAGGCCTGGTTTTCCAACTCCTCGGGCCGGACTGGGTGGTGTTGACCACGGGGGCTGTAGAGCTGGCCATGGTTGCTCCGTGGAAAACGCGGTGAACCGTGCTCTTGTTGACCACTTGTGTTCTGGTCATGCTGGTATCGGTCAGAGTTGGCGAGGTGTCGATGTCCGTTCTGTCTTGGGGAGCGAGGTGACATGCCGCCTGCGAGGTGAGACGGCCTATGGTGCAGGTCTTGGTTATGATAAGTCTTGCCTGGTCGCCCTTGAGGCGGGAATCTAGGATGCTCGTGAGGGTAGGAAGGAGAAGGCCAGCCTGTGTAGGGTCGTCCAACCTCGGTAGGTGGGGAGGGTCGAGTGTCAATGGGAATGGACAGCTGAGCATTCATCTGTCGTCTCTGCGCCTGGTTGAGTCGCTTTCTGCCCACTTTAGGCGAGGGTGGTGGTTTGCCATTGACCCCGGCTGAAGCTTCGGAAAGATCTCCATGGGGTTGAAGATGATCGTTCGGTCCATTTGCTGGGATTCCGCCGCCGGGTAAGTGCGCGGCTGTTCGTGGCGCATCTTGGACCTGAGGCTGGCCGGTTGCTGGAGTACCGTTGGTGAGAATCATGTTTCGCAACTGGTCCTCAAGCCCATTGGTCTGAGAGCCACCAAACTGGCCCATGCCGGAGTTTCTGGTACTATTATTCATGGTTATTGCTGCTTGGAGGCGTTATCATCCGAGACGATAACTTGAGCACAGCTAAAGGAAGGGTGAAGCTTCTGTCAGAGTTGATGAGATGGGTGCACTGAAAATAGGCGCAGAGCATTTACCTAGTCAGACACGTCCAGGACGCATGGCTTGGACAGTCGGATGGGGAGGATTGGGGATTTGGTTGACAGAGATGGAGGCAAGTAAGATGGTTGTGATTGGGAAGCTTGTATTCAGTTTCCGATTGGCGATCACCTCATTCATGTATGTAGGTGGTGTAAATGGAACTTCAAGTGAGGTGGAAGCTTTACGTGGGGAAGTAGGTACATTCCGCAATGAGGGGCTACAGTCTCAAACTTGTGGCGCACTGTAATTGTACTGGTACATGCAGCAGGTCGCTCACTGTACACATACCGTACGTAAGGTAAGGTAGTGAACTGTGAAGCAAGGTACCTCAGGTACCTCCATGTGGATAGCTAAAACCAAGAATTGTGGAATGAATTGGATGCTTACTATTTATCTCACATATTTTGCGGCCTTCCACAGTCTCCCGTCGTAAAGTCATTGACTGGATTCTCCTATTCCCCCTTTCAGAACAGCAAACTTCAAATTCCCCTTTCTTGACGTGCTATCGGTATCGTGCCTGGACTCGTACTTATTGCCTGGGTTTTTACAAATATATGGACCAGTCAAGGGCGCGCATATTGATAACGGTTGACGTTGTCAAGGCTGAACATCCTATTAATAGTCAATAGAAATAAGGCATTGATGTCGTGCTTCAAGCCAGGGGCACTCTGCACGCATGTAAGATTAACTCCTTGAAGTAGTTGAAGGAAAGCTAGGTTTTTTGTTCATTGCAACATCTGTCCTTGCTGTTGAAGCTACTAGGTGAGGTACGGCAAGTTAAGGACAGTCAGTCCATCCCAATGACGTCCTACCTCAGTGAGGCTTGCCCTTTCCAAATGCGGTTCCACAGCCACTGGCGAATTGTGAGGCACTGAGTACGACCGGCCCAGAAAAGTACCCAGCACGCTGGGCTTACTTTTGGTTGATTCATTGGCTACAAATGTACCGCGCACCAAACTTTTGCCGGCAAACTACAATCAAGCCTGCACCTGAGGTACCTTACCTTAGCACCGTCTCCGCCTAGCTTTTCTGCAAGCTCTCCAAGCTGCCTGGGCAGGTGCGCCTGATTTCTGAGCGCGCCTTCCAATCGTCCTTCCCGTATGCACCTCATCGTCCGGGCATGCTCTTTGTCATCACCTCGACCTCTTCATCTTCGCCAATTCATCCATACTTATCAATTCGCGAGTACAAAACCGCCGATCGAGCTAGTTCTCGAGACTTTTTGGCGGATATTGATATCCAACTCTCTGTCGCATCACCGAGTCTACCGTCACCAGCCATTCTCTCTTGCGCCGCGGTCCTAGGCAACTGTGCAAGCCTCGCTCCTGCCTACGCTTTTGACTTGCGCTTGACAGAGCCTGCTTGACGACGGGAAAATAAAGCATCGCTCACTATAACCATCCCGAGACAACAGCCTGCCGGAAGCACTCTCGAGTCTCACGCGCCCGCTGACAGCATGAGCGCGCCGCCACCAGGTCTGCCCAACGGCCAAAACCCGAATGGCCTACCTGGACAGCCTGGACAGCCTGGACAGCATGGACAGGCTCGTCCTCCGATCAAGCGACGGCCCAAGGGTGATCCCCTTGTTGCCCGCAAGCGACCTGGAGCTCCGCGACCGGCTGCCTCGCGTCCCCCTCCAGGCTCGCTGCAAACCGCCTCAGGAGCTCGACCATCTGCCGGTGGAACAGGCCACCACGGCCTTCAGCGACCCGAAACCGAGGAAGATATCAGAGCGAAGAGAGCGGCAAACGGAGGCTGGCTCGACCCCGCGCCCCAGAATGTCAGGGAATTCAAGATCGTTACGACCAAGAAGGCGTTGAAAGATGGTGTCAGGCATCACGTTATGAAACTCTCTTCCGCCAAGGCCGAGCTCGAAAGGAACGGCATTGATCCCACAAATCAAGATGAATTCACCCGACCTGTCACTCTTCAACGTCGCGACCCACGACAGCCGCCTCCCGGACGTGAAGTCAAGCATGAAGAGCCCGAGCCACAACCAGTTGATGAGAAGGAAGCCGAGCGTTTGGCACAACTCAAGGCCGAACGTGAGGCTGTTCGAGCTGTGGAACTCGCCAAGAGTGCACCCAGTCTAAAGGATCCTAGTCTTGATAAAAAACCCAAGCCGAAGGAGAAGGAGAAGGATGTCCAGTTCCACCGCCAGCCTCGGTCGGAGAAAGAGAAGAAGCAGCAAGGCTTACGATACGAGGAGGCGCTCCCTTGGCACCTGGAGGATGCAGATGGCAAAAACGTCTGGGTCGGATCATATGTCGCGCCTCTATCCGAGACCACCGTCTGCTTTGTTGCTACTAGAGATGGCAAGTTTGCGGCGATACCTCTGGAAAAGTGGTACAAATTCACTGCGAAGCCCCATTTCAACACCATGAGGCTGGAAGAAGCCGAGGCTTTGATGAGTAAAAAGACAGACATAGGCCGATGGTACATGCGCGACAAGCAAAAGAAGAGTGAGCAAGAAGAATGGGAGGCGACCAGACATGCTCTGTACGGTCCTGCGAGAATCAAGACAGAAAGTAGCACCTTCAGAGCTGCTTCTCGGGAAGAAAAGCAGGACCATGACGAGATTGACATGGAAGGCGACGAGTTCCAGGATGATGACGAGAATCCTGGCTTAGACGTGGACAATGATGAGGATACTAAGGAGGCCACTGACCGTATCCGTCGAGATCAAATGGGCGCCAATCTCTTTGGCGAGGCCGACGAGCGCAGAGTAGAAAAGGAGTTGAACGAGATGAGGAAAGCCGAGGAGGAGCGTCGCAAGGAAGGAAAACGAACCACCAAGGCACTCATCAAGAGAGAAAAGGAGACTATTTACCAATCAGATTCGAGTGGTTACGATCCTTTCGAGTCTTCGTCGGTAAGATACTACGAGAAGCTGTCAGTTCATTTTTTGACTAATCTCATGCACAGAGCGACGATGATTCCGACGAGGAAAAGAAGAAGGAAGAAGAGAAGGACAAGGATAAGGATGAAGAGAACAAGGACAAGGACAAGGATGGAGACTCCAAGGATAAGACTGCGTCGGGCGTTTCTTCCAAGGGTAACACTACCCCGTCTGGCCGACAGAAACATACCGATGCTCTTAAGAAGGGCAAGTCTCTGAAGCGTCCCGGCTCTCCCAACTTGTCGGAATCTAGTGGCAACGAGTCCTCTCGGAAGAAGCTGAAGCAGCATGCCGCGGCTTCTGTCCATCAAAGCCGTTCGTCTACGCCTTCAGGAGGCTTGAAGAGCCACCTCAAGGGTGCCATGAGCGACGGCGAGGCAACTGGAGGAGAGATGTCAGACGGCCAGTTGAGAAAGAAGAAGATCAAGCTCGTTGGCAGCGGTGCAAGAGGCACGCCAGTCGGCTCGAGGGCCGGTAGTCCTGTCCCCGCAGCATCCGGTAAGCACATGGATCGCGCTTCTCAATTGTTAGAGTATATGCTAATGCAGTTCATAGGCTCCAAGCCTGGTTCACCAGTTCCCGAGGGATCGCCCGCGCCCCGTGGTCCCATTCAAGCTCACGAGATTGTTGATGCCCTTCCTGAGCTCCCTGGTGGTATCAGCATTGGTAACCTCATGAGGAGATTCCAGGGACGCATCGGCGACGGTCCTGGCCAGATGGATCGCAAGGAATGGATCAAGTTGGTCAAGGAGAACTGCGCTTACGGATCCGACAAGATTCTTCGTCGCAGACCTTAGGCGGGAAAGCCAATATTGTAGATTCTGCTTGCGCTGAATCCATCATTAGGGTGGAATTCGTCGATGAGGAGTAACCCACCGAATTGTCACCCTTTAAATGAGCAACTTGGATTATCTCACAGGTGATAAATGAATGGAATGAGCACAGTTTGTTTTTCCAGTAGGGTGTATACGGCTCACGTTAGACTAGTCGTCTTCGGAGATTCCCAATGAAAGTCTAAAAGCCGACTGCATATCTTTGGAGCATAGAAGTCGCGAACAAACACATCCCTAGCTAGTAGTAGAGGAAAGGCGTAAAGTTAGCAGGACGCTTTTCGAGACAGCACATAAACATGCTCTGCGAGTGTACTCTACGCCTCGTTGCCAACCTTTCACTGCGCTGATGAAACTATTGTCATTTTACAAGATCGCCGCGCATTTGAGTTGTTCAGACTCAGATTTTGATCGTCATTCTTGATCATGACTGAAAGGCCGCAAAGGCAGATAGTATTGGATATCCAGTGCTTGAATCCATCGCATTCCGACGCCTTGAAGACCAATGTCAGCGTCTTAGCGCGATCATTCGTCCATCTGCCAGGCGTAATCGAGGCCCTTGTTTCGCTCCCTGCGATTAATCGCCCTAAACCGTTCCCCTTCGAACCCATTACTCCTATCGACGCCATCCCACCTATACCCGGCTTGATACCGTAGCGATTTGGCGGTGCAGCACCAGCATACACCGGCCGCCTCTTTCCCTTTTTACCCTTTGCCCCTGCACCACCGCCACCACCCGTCTTCTCACTCAAAAACTGCGCCATGGGATCGTTCCACCGCTCCTGCTCCTTGAGCTCGTTATTCATCTCCTCGTCGTCCGCCGTCCGCGCGAAAGTCATGAGCTTGGCGTCCTCGAGCGCCTCCCTGCGCTTCCGCGCGTTCTCGAGCTGCACGTCACCCTTAGGCGCCAGTTTGGCCAGCCGTTCTTTTTCCTCGGCCTCGAGCGCAAGTTTGCGCGCTTCCGCGCGCTTCATGGAGACGTCGACGCGCCGGCCCGTGGCATCACGGTAGACCGTCTCCTCTTCCTTGCCGTGTTTTCGAAGTTTCGCGAACTCGGCTTCTTCGGCTTGCTGGCGGCGGCGGAGCTGTGCTGAGACGGCGGCGGCGGATTGGAGGCCTGCGTGTGTGCCGTCGCTCATTTTGACGACGTTGGCGTTGGTAGCTTCGTCGTCGCCTCCTTCTATTACGGGCATCTCGTCGTCTGCGTTTCTGGCTGCTGCGTTTTCTGCTGCTGCTGAGGCGAGGATCGCGTCTGCTGCGGCGGCGCTGTCGTCATCGTCATTGTTGCCAGCAGCGCCTTGTGGTTTCGAGGATGCGGCGACTGTCTTCCAATTTGATTTCTTTGTCTTTCTGAACTCTGCTGAGGTCCCTGATACGAGGGCCGGTCCTGATTCTGCGTCGTCGTCTTGTGCGGTGGAGTTGCCCCAGCCGTTGTCGTCGTCGTCTGCGATGATGAGACCTTGGGTCTCGGTGGGTTGTTTGCGCTTGCGCTTCTTGGTGGGTTTTGGATCTGCTACTAGGTAGCGTGTTGCGAGATATGATGAGAGGTCGGAGGGCATCTTCGGATGTTGCCTTTGCAGGCACGAGCAGGTTGGGAATGGACGTCTCTTGGGGTGGTTTTGGTAGTATTGAGCAGAGCTATACTAATTGTCGACACTGGAGGCAAGCTAAGACTGAGGTACCGACGTCGTTGCACATCGAACAGATGCACGGACCTTGATGGACCAGAACCAGAAAAGCAGGGGCCGCGGACCGTCAAGGGTCCCCCCACTCTCCCTCCTTCCACGAATGGACGTGCATGTGACGGGGCGCTAGTTACTTATCGGAGGGTTGAGTGGTCTCTCTCTCTCGCGAACCTGACAATGACGGCTTCTGGCTTGTAATTAGGCCAACTGCAGCGTACAACTGTGGCATCGTCGCGGAGCCAGTCTTTGTACGCCAACTTTTCTCTCATGCTTCACACTTTATGTTTGCTGACCTTTTTCTGAAAGTCCTAGACTGCGCCGAACATTCGTTGATTTCTGCGATCCTCCGCCGAGCCCCCTACTAATTACGACGCCAAAAGCCATCGGGCGGAGTTACGAATGCTCCAACACCACCGAACGCCCGATATATAAGCCACTGGCTTCTACTCATCCGACAGGATCAAGGCACAGGGTATCGGTCTTCCCCGACTGATACACCTTTCTTAGCCTTGATCATGCAGTCCCCGGACAATGAGGCCTCGCCAATCGAGTCGCTTCCCGCCATGCCCATGGCCGCCTCGACTGGGAGACCGCCCAAGAGGCAGTCTGTGCCCGAAGGCCACCCGCTGGCACAATCCGAGGTCACCTTGCCATACCGAAGATCCAACCCCTCTGTCGCGCCGCTCTTCGCTTCCACTTTGACGCCTCCCGGATCACGATCAGGGTCCCCCATGGGACGAGGCTCCCCAGCCCGAAGCACAATGTCCGGCTCCGTCTTTGGTGGACCAGCAGCTCGCTCGCTCATTGAGAATGCTTCCGACAGCCCCGGCGACCCGCGCAACCTGATCATGAAAGCCTACGTTCCGCATGTTGCGATTTACGCCTCTCCAGATACCGAGGAACTCGCGGCCGACAAGGGTTTCAAGAACGGATTGTGGGAGCTCCTGCGCCCTTTTGGAGAACAGGTACAGGGCAAGGTCACCATCAGAGACAGCAACGGTGCGAGTAGATCGTGGGAGGACTATTCGGTTCGGTTCACCAAGTTTGGAGACAATATTGAGCAGCCTGGTTCGAACGCCTCGCAAGGCACGCAATCTGCGGCGACCAACGGACAAGGCGGATCTGTCTCAAAGTCGAGGAGTCACTACGACGACGTTGAAGCTGTGGTAGACAGCCACCTGTCTTACGCTGAGGAGTCATTCCGCAACACCCCGCACCACGGATTAACGAGACAGGGTCTGGACGTGGAGGCCACCTCCCCATACTACTCATTATACCTACGGAGACTGTTATCAGGCATACCCGTGTCACCTCATGAGACCTTTGCGCATCCAGTGGCCTGCGTGATTGCCATCAGCTCGCGGAGTCCATCACCGATAGAAGATCTGCGCAAACTTTACAATGACACGAGCACCGGGGAGAACAGACTGCCAGTGTGGGTAGACGGAGACTATCTTCGATACTACGTTTTGGTACATGATGAAGAGCGCGACGACGTCACCCGGTCACTGGCCTTATTTGATCAAATGAAGCGTCATCTCGGCCTACACTGCCATTTGCTACGGTTGAGAAGCACGCAGAGCGCAGAGACCGATGATGATAGCATACCTCTGCCGCGGAGCGACTGGATGTCGGCAGCCGAAGAGCTAAAGGACATTCGAAACAGTGAGGAACGAGAAGACTTTGAGGATCCGACAAGATACATCTTCGAGTCGGATGCCACGGCGATTCGCACCTTTGTGAGAGAGATGGTTACGCAGTCCATCATACCTACAATGGAGCGCCATGTATCGCTGTGGAATGACCAAGTCGCATCTCGTAGGAGGGGAATTACGGGAAGGTTCATGAACCTGTCGCGAAAATGGGGAGGCTTCGGCAGCAGCTCGAGGAATTCCGTCGTGGGAGGCAGCGGATCATCGACCGCTTATGACACGCTTGGATTCTACCGACCAGACGCTTCAGAAGCCATCATGCGAAAGCTAGCCGACTTCGCCTTTATGCTCAGGGACTGGAAACTAGCACACTCAACATATGATCTCCTGAGGTCCGACTTCAGCGACGCAAAGGCCTGGAAGTATCACGCAGCAGCCAACGAAATGGCCGCCGCCAGTCTCCTCATCATGCCGCAAAATCTGCCTTCGAAATCCCGCGTCGAAACGATCGACCAGATGTTGGAAGCCGCCTTCTACTCTTATTACACACGTTGCAGCTCTCCGTTTGGAGCACTGAGATCCTTGACGCTCGGCATCGAGCTTTTGCGGCTTAGGGGCGGCAGTAGCGTTGACGATGCCGTGAGATGGGGCATCCGACTCCTCGACTCCAAGATCCTCGGTCCTGTCGGCGATGCTCTCATGAAGGAGCGACTCGCCGTCTGCTACGCTTCGAAACCAGGCGTCGGTTCTGGCTCATGGGGACACCGGAAGCGAAAATCGGCCATGTGGTGTATCCTTGGTGGCGAGGCATGGGATCTACAACAGAAGTACATCCAGTCCCAGCGGTGTCTCAATGAGGCCTCGCGGATCTACTCTGAGCTCCCACACGAAAATGGTGTCTCCAAATTCAGCCTTGCCAACGAGTTCGTGGCTGGCCTACAACATCAGCTCGACGAGAAGCTCGATATGGATGATGGGACTGGAGGCGACGAGTCTCCATCACAAGACGTAGAGGAGGTTCTCGTTGAGGAAAGTGAGACTATGGATTTCAGGTCAAGAAGGACGAGTATGATGGGTCGTGGAGGAGCTCCTGGCGCAAGCCTTGAGACTGCGCCATTGCATGAGGTTGCGTCCCCTGTCAAAGAGAAGGGTGATGGATCGGTGCAAGACGAGTTTGGCTAACACAACTTGGGCCGCTTGGAGCGGTGGAGGTGCAGCGACGGGTGAACGATGTGATTAGTAGATGCGTTTACGAAGCGGATCAATAGCATTTACGACCACTCTCCCTGCCTCTGAGAGTCATTGTCCTTCCATTGTGATTGTTCATTTCTTCGACTAAGAGGAACTCTATGGCAGAAGGCAGACAAAGTAAGGCAAGCAGTCAGAAGTTGTGTCTGCTCCTTCTTCGCTTGTAATCCAATAGCACATTTAATCCATTCATACGTTTAAAAGCCATCGTTGTTTCCCCTTTACATTGGCTGCCTTACTCATAGTTAGACCTGATGCTCAAGTGTTACATACCTTAAATGTCGCTTGATGAGGTGGTGCCTTCTATCCATCGCCATGGAAGGTGGTTCTCAGTACGTACCTGCACTAGCCCCTGCTAGAGGTCAGGCACCTGGACACACTTGTCACTCGGGAGTCGGGGACCCTTGGACCCAGCAATGATCTCACCAGCAACCGATAGGAGGAAGGCAGCGCTGAACCTGCCCCGATAAGGCAGCTTCCCCCACTGTCCCGCCAAAGCAACTGTCTCTCTATTGCTTCGTTTGGGCTTCGTCGGGAAGTTTCTAGGTCTCAGCGGAACACGACGATTTTCGTTTATACATCTCTTAATTGCCTTTTCCTTTGCCTGTTCGAAGTTCATCCCTCTCCCTCGTTCCACCTAGACTCTTTGAGGAGATCCCACTTCCTGGGGACCCGAGGTCGAAACGCCGATACATACCTTCAACAGAACCGATTGTGAGAGCTCTCGGCAGACCCGACATCACACGGCCCAAGATGGGAGAGCTTGCCGACTTTCTGGTCGAACGCGACCAAAATTTTCGGAAGTATATTTCCCCTTTCCTCGTACCCATCTATAAACCAAGCCTCGAGCTTCAGCAGTACGCTAACAACCTTGCCTGCGCAGAGCCCGTTTACCCGCACTCTACTCCGACTTCCGCCCACAACGAACCCTCAACCCAGACGGCTTCCAAGCCAACGTCAGCGCATGGCGCCAGGCCCTCGCCCGCGCGGCATGGGAAGGCCGGATCGCCTCACAGCTCTCGGCGCCGAATTTGTTAGTGGTCAACGTCGACGAGCAGCTTGTGCGGTCTCTCGAGAGCAAGCAATTCGGCCGCCCGCTCGCGCTCGGCACCGTTGTCAGGGAGGCCGTCGCCGACAAAGACCTGTACCCGCTCGACGAGTTTACTAAAACCAAGGAGAGCATCTATGCGGGCAAGACGTGGGCGCAGGTGCCGTGGAGCGTGGTTTCGTGGGCGGCGGGACAGTTGTTTGGGGGCAAGTCGACTTCGGGCGAGGATAAGGTTCCGCAGGGGCGGTTTGTGGTGTTGAGGAATGTCGAGACGACGGCGAAGAGTCTTGCGGAGAGGGTTACCTCTGCGGATTCGAGGTTCGACAGGACGTATACGAAGTCGCACTTTCAAAAGACGTTTGCGGACGCGCTGGTGCAAGATCGGAGGTTATCTGAGACGGACGTCGATATCCTGCTCATCTTCCTTTCACGGGACAAAGGGATCGTGGTCTACGACGGGAAGGTGGTCAAGATCAAGGGATCGAGCACAGACGAGGACGACACGACGATCACAGAAGAAGACGCCGCCGTCTCGTCGCTAAAGGAACTTATCGCCGATATGAAGCAGCAGACGACCCTCCTCACGGCGCGCGTGGACGAGCTCGCGGCAGCGGCCAAGGAAGCCGTCGTCAAGAAGAACAAGGTGGCCGCGCTGGCGGCGCTCAAGTCCAAAAAAATGACCGAGGCGTCGCTCGAGAAGCGCTTCGCGACGCTGAACCAGCTCGAGGACGTGGCGGCGAGGATACAGGAGGCGCGGGACAATGTTCAGCTCGTCAGCGTCATGGAGGCGAGCGCGGGCGCGCTCAAGGGGCTCAACGAGAAGGTTGGCGGCGCGGACCGGGTCGAGGACGTGGTGGACCGGTTGCGGGAGCAGATGGGCGAGGTGGACGAGGTGGGCAAGATCATCTCCGAGGCTGGTGCCGCGCCTGTGGTGGATGAGTTTGAGGTGGATGAAGAGCTTGAGGCTATGGAGCGCGAGGAGAGAGAGAAGGTCGAGGCGGCGGAGCGGAAGGAGAGAGAGGCGAGGGAGGAGAGGGAGGCTGAGGAGACGAGGAGGAGGCTTGAGGCTGAGATGGCGGACTTGAAGCCGCCTGTTGCGGAGCCTGTTGAGAGGCAGGGGGCCAAGTCGCCGACGGGGGAGACGGCGGATAGTTTGCAGAGGATGGGGCTTGAGGAGAGGGAGCAAGAGCGGGAGAAGCCGATGCCTGCGGAGTGAAAAGGCGTCACTTCACTTATGCCCACACAACAGGCATTGTACTAATGAATTATTGGGTGTTAGATCACGGCGTTTTTTGCTTGTTTTTGTATTAAAGCAAAGTCTGTATATCTTACAGTCGGCAGGGTATAGTAAAGAAGAACGCGCTATGCCATGCAACTACCACGCAGAATGTCACCGCGCCTCCTGACCGCTGGGTATCTGAGGCTCTGAGAAGCCTTCTTGTAAGTAATATGTCGATGCTGGGACCTGGGGTTTGAGCGCTGGATTGTCAACCTGCATCATGGATCCCGGGGGACCGTCCTCTGGGCCGCCTTCTCTGGGGGTATCTGCTGGAGGTTCCGTCAGATCAATCACCGCGGGACCTGCACCACTGTCTAAATCCACCTTGGGAGCATTCGTCTCCGCTGAAGCAGCCCCGCCATCTTCCGATTTTGGAGTCGCCGTCTCCTTTTCCTCTTCCTCCTCGCTCTTAGGTTTCGCCTGGGCCCTGGACTTTCGCGCGTTGGCAATTAAATCCTTGAACGAGGTATCATGTTTTGCCGCCCAGGCGACGCCATCAAACTCCTTGTCCTTGACCGCGACTCCCGGCTTCACAAACATGGCCGCCTTGGAGCCCTGCGTACGCTCCCACACGTCGAGATCATGCAGCAGCTCCGTCCTCCGCTTCGGTCGCGCCGAGTCGCAGTTTGCGTTCCACAGCGTCACCCATTCCTTGTGTCTCTTTTCTAGTTGGACGCGGCCGCCTGTGACGGAGAGGCCGAGGTCTGACATCTTTTTACGCAAAGCGACGTCTTTCAACATGGAGTAGGCGAGGGCGGGGAGACGTTCGGGAGCAGGGTGCGATCTGCTGGGGCCGGCGCGGCGGGCGGGGGTGTTTGGTGTCGGGGTACGGCTTGCGCTTGCGCGGGCTGGGGCTATATGGTGTTGTTGTGGCGGTGGTTTCGAGCCGTCGCAGGTGTCGAGGTGACGGAAGACTTGGGCTTCCTTCATGCGTGTGCTGCATATAGGGCATGGGACCAGGCCGTCCTCGGGAGCTGGGAAGAAATATGTGTTAGGAGGGTTGTCAGGTGGAAGAAGAGCCATGGCTTACCAAAATCTGCGTCCTCTGACTCGTTGTCCTCCTGTACTTCCTCCATCTCGTCAACCTCATCGACCTCGTGCACCGGCGCGGCCGCAGTCTGTCCAGATCTCGTCCTGCTGAGCCTCGCCGAACTCCTCAGGCGCTTGGTCTCTGGCTGCTGATCACCGCTCTCCTCCGCCAGCCTCCTCTTGGCTGCACTGCCGCTGGGTTCTCGCTGGTCACTCTGACCCGCCGTCCTCGCAAAGTGTAGCGTATCCTTCCTGGCCTTGACAAACGAGTCGACTACCTCCTCGAGAGACCAATTACTCCTCAGCTTCAACTCCTGGTCCGAGGCCCGGCAGAGAGGGCACTTGCCGTCGTTGGACAAGGCGCGACGGATGCAGAGAGAGCAGAAGGTATGGCAACATGACGTTACCATTGGTGTCTTGAAGAAATCCTTGCAGACCTGGCATCGTAAGGAGGCTTCGACTGCTGAGAGGGCGGGGAGGGGTGTAGAGAGCCAATCTGTCGAGTCTGGGACGTCCTCGAAGTTGTCCGCCATTGTTGGGAGGGTTTCGTAACAGGACCGAGGGCGAGTGAGTCTAGTTGGTTGCGATCGGTACTCTCGGGGCACAAGTCGCTTGGAAAGACTTTGTGTGCCTGAGCTGGGGATTTGAGTGAAGGTCTCGAACAATGGAAACAAGGGTGTCCGAAGGCAAAGGCGTCAATGAACTTTTGGAGACGATGGGAAAGTCGCGTCGAGTGGCGCGCTCACTGGGAAAGTGTCAGGGATTTGAGGACCGGGGGTGTAGAGTTAGTGGATAACGTCACCAATCGCCCTCGTCTGAATGGCTCTAGCAGGGGGGTGTGCACAGAAAATCAATTAAGAGAAAAGGGTGGGGTCGCGTCTTTGTCTTGGCCCGACGCGTCTTCTCAGAGCAGGTAGCTCCCTCACCACCTTGTACCTTCTTCACAAGGAACCATCGTGACAACTCCCTGCAAAAGCTGTCACTTTGTCCATTGACGAGCTTCAATCATTTCACCTTGGGCCACTTCGCAGACTGTTGGAGGAGCAATCAGATCACTTCACCATGGACGAATACAAAAAGTATCTGGCGGATCAGATCCTGAGTGAGGAGAAAATTGTAAGCTACGACATTCCCACGGGGGGCATTAGATCAGTGCTCACCAATCTCCCAGGTCACATATCGGAGCCTCAGCAGGGCACTCAAAGTTCATGTCAACACAGCAAAGGGGTCAGTTCCTTGAAGCTTTGTTCCTTTGACTAGCGCAACAACTCCTAACCTTTTGATAGAATGCTCTATGACTTCCATCGGTCACAGAATGGGATGCGCCCTGGCACGATCCATGCAACCTATCTGATCTATGGTACTCCAGCAGCACAACAGAAGGTCCAAGATGATGGCGATGTTGAAATGGCCACTTCGCCCCCTGATGTCGAAACTTCTGAAGATGTTGTCACCCACTCCCTGTCTCTTGTCCCTGGCGACCTCTTGAAAGGTGATTAGAACACTTTCGTTTCTGCTGTTTTCTCCCATCACTGACCTTTTTTAGACACTCTGGCCACTTACGAAGAGGTTACCTCATTCCATATCTACAGCCTGGCGAGACATCCCACTAGGGTAAGCCCCTTTCCTCCTTCCTCTAGTGACACCGTTAATCAGTGCCCCAGGACATGCAACTTCTAGCAGACGTTCATCAACAAATCAAGGAGCAGTCGACGAATGAGAGCGCAACCACGGCAGCGATATACGGTACCATCACCAACCCCAATGTCCGCAAACGCACCCGTCAGGGTAGGGGGCCGGTACCTACACCTGCTGCTCCAGCACCGGCGGCGAAGCCTGTGAAGAAGGAAGCAGCACCTCCTGCAGTCGCCCCTGAACCCAAGGCAGAGATACCAGTCAAGCAAGAGGCCAATACGCAAACCAGAGAGACACCCGCTTCCACGGCGGCAACGAAGAAGGGCGCGGCGCCACCAGCGTTGAAGAAGAGCGGCTCGTCTGGCATTTCGGGCATGTTCGCTAAAGCCGCAGCCAAGGCTGCAAGCAAGCCGAAAGAGGCCCCGAAACCGGCACCCGTTGAGACGCCCGCGTTATCTGATGATGGCGAGGACGACGATGAGGACATCCCCGCCGCAAAGGCTCCGGTCAACTCTGGAAGAAAGTCACGAAAGGACCGTGAGGCTGAGCTGAAGATGATGATGGAGGAGAGCGAGGAAGAGGAAGAGGAAGAGCCCGAAGAGAAGGAGGAAGACGAGCCAATGGACGAGCCAATGGAGGAGGCTCCTGAGCCGGAAGCAAAACCTGAACCAGCGGAAGTCGTCTCTAGCACCGGCGACGGCCGTCGGCGTGGCAAGCGGAGAGTTATGAAGAAGAAGCAGATCATGGATGATCAGGGCTACCTTGGCAAGTTTGATTAATCTTCCCTTACGTCTTCTCAAAGCTAACACTAGTCCACTAGTCACTATCCAGGAACCTGCTTGGGAAGAGTTCTCTGAAGACGAGGCACCCCCGCCGCCCGCAAAGGTGGCCAAGACTTCATCTGCGCCAAGTTCAGGAAGCCAAGCTGCGAAGCCGAAGAAGCCTGCTCCCAAGGGACAGGGCAACATCATGTCCTTCTTCTCCAAGAAATGATTATTGCGGAATAATTTGGGAGTTCATACCAAGAGGCTTGATCGACACTTGGCAGAAAGAAAAGGGGAGAAGCGTTGTCTAATAGAAAGCTCTCGAGTTTCACAGTAAAGCGAGCTGTCACATGCAGATACCCGCGATTTGTCCAACAATTGTGCTACTAATGAACCTCATGTTAGCTATAAGTGCGGACAATTATTGCCTCTACACAGTAGATCACAGAGGTTTAAATAGCACTGGAAGAAACCTAAGACCGCCCGGCCCGGGAGCGGCACGGACGCCGGAGGTCGCCCCGCGTCACCCCGCAGTGGGCCCGAGTCGTCAAGATGCGACGCTAAAATACGCAACCCCGGTCAGAGCTCCTGCAAGGGACCACAGTGACGCTGCGGCATCCCCCAAAAGACGCAGCGGACACCTGGCTGGCAGGGAGCTCGTCGTCTTATTTTCCGCGTCAATCCAACGTCGCACATTGCTTCGTAACACGATCGCTTTTTTGTTTCTGTTCCTAGACCCTACCACACTCTCTCCACACTGCAAAGAGTTTCCTCGGCGACTGATACCCATGCGGACATAGACTCAAATTTTGTTCTGTTTTCCCTCCCCGTCCCTTTTCCTGCCTGGTCACATTGCTTCGCAGCCATGTCCTTGCGCACAGTATTCGATCTGCTGCTGCCCCTGGGTCTGCTGGTCAGCCAGACCTACGCAGCGCAAGAGCCTCTGACGGGCGAGGATCGCGAAGCATGCCCAAACTATGCGCAGTATTCTACATACCCCCAGTGAGTTGGCTACTCTGGCCTTGGCCTCTCCTGTTGAGACCACGACCCAATGCTAAGACTCTGTGTGTGTCGACAGTAAACCCCTGAGCGAAGGTCCCCTTGGCCTGCCCTACCAACGACCCGATCCACGATGCCGTACTTTCCACTCCGACGCCATCGAGAAGGTCATTAAGGACGTCACATCCAGAATGAAGGACCCTGATCTGGCCAGGCTATTTGAGAACGCGTTCCCTTCCACAACGGACACCACTGTCAAGTTCCACACCGATGGCACCGATACCAGATTCGTCGATCTCAAGGGCCGCAGCATGCGCGACGAGGGAAAATGGGAGGGACCGCAATCCTTCATCATCACGGGCGACATCATTGCCGAGTGGCTGCGTGATAGCACAAATCAGCTTTCACCCTACCAAGCGTTGGCCAAGAAGGATCCCGCCATCTTCAAGCTGATTCTTGGAGCCATCAACACGCAGGCTGAGTACGTCATCGAGTCGCCGTACTGCAACGCCTTCCAGCCCCCTCCTATCGCGAACCTGCAGCCGAGCCACAACGGACAAGACGACACGGTACACCCCATCTACGAACCCTCATTCGTATTTGAATGCAAATACGAGTTGGATTCGCTCGCGCATTTCCTCGCGCTGGGCAACGACTTTTACGAACACACCGAGTCCAAAGACTTCATGACGGGGCGGTGGTTCATGGCCCTCGAGACGGTGCTCAATGTCCTCGAGGAACAGTCCCGCTCGACGTTCGACCCGGAGACGGGCCGCTTCCAGAAGAACGAGTACACCTTCCAGCGCAAGACGGACGCGGGCACCGAGACGCTGAACCTCAAGGGCGTCGGCAACCCACTGAACAACGGCACGGGTCTCGTGAGGTCAGCCTTCCGGCCCAGCGACGACGCCACGATCCTCGGCTTCTTCATCCCGGCGAACGCCATGATGGCAGTAGAGCTGAAGCGCACGTCCATATTCCTCAAGGAGGCCGGCAAGGACGTTCTTGCGCAGACGGTGGATAAGTGGAGCCAGACAATTGCTGATGGCGTGTGGAATAACGGCGTGGTCAAGCATGCCAAGTACGGAGACGTCTTTGCTTACGAGGTTGACGGCTACGGTTCCTCTATCCTGATGGATGATGCGAATTACCCGTCGCTGCTGGCGCTTCCTCTCATGGGATTCTTGCCTGCGGATGATCAGACGTACAAGAACACCAGGAAGATGCTCTTGGAGAAGACTGGTAACCCCTACTACCTCGAGGGTGCTGCGTTCCACGGAATTGGAGGTGAGTTCTTGTCTTGAATGCGTCGGAGTGTTGAAACTTACAATATCCCAGGACCCCACATTGGGCTCTCCAACGCTTGGCCAATGAGTCTTTTGATCCAGGCGCAGACGTCCGAAAATGACCAGGAAATCACCGAGTGCCTTGACTTTGTCCTGAACTCTGCCAAACTCGGTTTGGTTCACGAGAGTGTTGATGTCGGTCGCATTTCTGCCTATACCCGTAAGTACTGGCGAGCCATTCGTCACAATTACCTCGCTAACAACAAGATACAGGAAGCTGGTTCGCATGTAAGATACTCGAAGGCCGACCTCTGGTGATATTGTGGATGATAATGCTGACTTGCAATAGGGGCCAACGGCGTCTTTGCCGAGACGATTCTCGACCTGGCTAAGAGGAAGCCTCATCTCATCTTCACTGACGCAAAGCCGTATACCATCTAAACGTGACATTGACTTTCGGGCACGGCGCGTCGGGTACGGAGACGGTTAATTAGTTGATCATAACATGGCGACGGTGGCATGGCGACGGCGATCTCTGTCACACCATTAGAGTAAGAAATAGCAGACCATTTGGGTGAAGAAATACAAATTTTCAACAAAAAACAAAAAGCCAGAAATCAGGCTCGATCCTCTTTACTTTAGTGAAGTAAACCGTGGCTGAGGATGAGGGCTGTTCGACTCTATAGCTGCCCCGCCATCTTCCTCAATTGACTATCCTTGCCGGGTTTGTAGATTACATACTACGTATTGCCCAGTCTGCGTTCTTGATATGTATATACCCGCGAGGTTCGCCTCGTAACGAGTGTAACTATGAATATCCTAAACACCTTAAATTCGTCTTTTTCTAGCAAGCGAATGCCAGCCTCGCTAACTTGAAAATATTTGGGCATAGCGTTCTCGGGAGATGACTCTTACCGCTGGTGATCATTGTTTTTCCGGGGATATCCTTATCGGTCGTCGTTGCTGTCCGCCTGCCTATCCCGCTTCCCTGCTCTCTCCCACCTACGGGTGTAAAGGGGAGATGTTCGTTGAGAGGCCAAGGAAACGATTGTCTAAGCAGAAGGCTGAGATGGCGGCAGCGGCGAAGTAGGAGATGCACGAGATAACCGTTGACAAGTTTAGTATCTACGTTAAGGCAATCACAGTCAGAAGGTAATACAATGCCCAGCGTTTCATAGTCATAATCAGGTACATCAACATTATTCCCTTTCCCTCATCGTCGTCCAGAAGTACACCATGAATAAGTCAGCGGCTATAGCTAGAGACGGAAAGGCATACTTTATAAATCCCTTTTTAACCCCTAGGTGCGACTTGTAAGCATGTCGTCGAGTGGAACAGAGGCTTCGAAGCCATGATTGAAACCAGGAGTCCTGGGTGTGGAAAGGTGGCTGGCCCATTAACAACGAGCGCGACAATTTGCTTGGGTACAAAATGAAAGCCGTATTAGAGACGGATACATAGACTCGGCTCCTACTTTAGCGGCGCCTTGGCTAGTAATCAAGTCAACTGACCGCGAGCCCCTATCTCACGCGTCCACTGTCAGCTGCGGTCGGTGTCTTGATATCCAGCATAAAAGAGTGGTTGACAATGAAATTTACCGGTCCAGAAACATGCCTGAGATCCTCTCTTGTGTCTTGAGAGAGCCGCGCAAACTTGATTGCTGAGTATCTATACTTCGTATATTTTGGGAGAACAATGTTTCTATGCCCGGTCATCAGTCTGTTTCGTTTCAATAATGTATCATAAACATCTCTTAGACGGCACCCTTTCATCATCGGAGCTCATCGTCGTTGGAGCACACGTCGGAATACGCCGCTGATACTCAAGGCTGGAGGGCGAGAGGAGCCGCTAATCGTCTTTTACTATTCTTGGTTCTATTTACCATTGCCTTTGGTCGCTAATACTTCGTCGTTATCGATACACACCCCAAACACCACACGGAGCCCAACCTCATTGCGCTTGCAAGTCCAAGAACGTAAGGTAGGACACGGCGAGCTTCTTATACTCCCTACCCCCTTGGAAGATCAGTAAATACCATTGATATGATCAACGTCCCTTTGAATGGGTTTGGCCTTATAATCAGCCTAGTACTTGACTTGACGATGCGTCATTTCAATCTCGTCACACAGAATCAAGCTTCTAAATAGAGAGTGCGTCGTCCTCAAATCCTTGGCTTCAATGGCAGTATATGATGGTAGATGGGCTACATACTAGTAACTTAATCTACCTTACAATATGGATGTTGACCGAATTAAGTGTCACAAAAATGCATATTCATAGGCAAATGAAGATTGGACGGTCATGAAGACCTCGTAATATTCGAATATCTCTTTCTACATCTATGCCCATCATCGACGAGGAAGGCCTACGTGGCCGAACGCCCCAACTCCCAAGCTTGACAAAACGAACCAAGCTCTACAACCCTATCCCCTCCAAGGCTTCACATGGCAAAAGTCCAACATGTCGCAGACAATACTTCCAGCGTTTTCTTTTCTTTCATCAGAATCATTCACGAGCATAGTCTACAATGCCCTCGACTCAAAACTCCTCCACAGCACAGTTGGGATGCAACACGTAGACGATAGTCGCCGGCTCCACTGGTCCAGAAGAAGCGCCTTCGGCAGGCGCGTCGTCGTCTGCCAAGCCTTGGCCGCGGACAGCCATGAGGATATTTTCCTGTAAATTCGAATTAGTCTCGACTTCCTGGAAGTGTGTTCTGACTCGGAGATGCCAAATACCTTGACCATCCTCTTAAGAACCTTCTTCGCCAACGCCTTCTCAGAGTCGTGCTCCTCGACGCTGTTGAGCTCATCCTCCTTTTGCTCCAAGTACCACTCGACGAGCGCCTCGCCCTCGACGCCCTCGCCGTTCTCAGCCTCGGCTTCGTTGACGTGCTCGACAATCAAATTGACCATGCTCGAGTACTTCTCGAACGTGATGGTCTGCTTGACCCTGGCCGGTGCAGGCGTGCCCTCTGGTCTGTCAACGGCCATTTCGTCATCGGCCGGCTGACCAGCCGCTTCGGACGCCGCGCGAAGGAGCGCGGCACCTTGCTCAGGTGCCTCCTCGTCATCAACTTCGACATCGTCATGCTCAACGGAGATGATACTCTGCCTGAGTAAATCGAAGGCCTGGGCAACCATGTCGGGAGTAATCACACTCTCGCAGCTGCCCTTGGCGATGGCCTCGGATAAGCGGATCATGCTCTCCAGCTGACGAACAGTGATACGGTACGAGTTCTTGCCAATGCCGCCCTGCGCGTCGTCGGCGCGGAGCTCCTTATACTTCTCGACAAGGAATTCCTTGGCCTCGGGAGAGAACTCGGGGCGGAAAGCGCGAGCGAAACGAATGAAACGCTGGATAGTCTCGGTGCTGTACTCGGGCTCGATGGCTTCATCGCGAAGCTGGTGGATTCCGACAATGTGCTCTGCAAGATGTCTGTCAATAGTCTCGTTACACTCATCAAGGACGACGAAGAAGAGATCAAAACGAGACATGATCGGAGCGCTCATGTTGATGTTGGCGCGAAGAGTCGTTTTCCGGTTGTATCGACCGCCAACAGGGTTAGCGGCGGCGAGAATAGAGGTGCGGGCGTTGAGGGTGGCCTGAATACCAGCCTTGGCGATAGAAATTGTCTGCTGCTCCATAGCTTCGTGAATGGCGACTTGGTCGGCAATGTCCATCTTGTCGAACTCGTCAATGGCGCAAATACCATTGTCTGCCAACATCAGAGCACCAGCCTCAATTGTGAAGTCTCCAGTCTCTTCGTCCTTGACCACAGCGGCTGTGAGACCAGCAGCAGAAGACGCCTTACCACTGGTGTAGACAGCGCGGGGGGCAAAGCCACAGACGTATTTGAGGAACTGAGACTTGGATGTGGAAGGGTCACCAACAATGCAAATGTTGATATCACCTCTCAGCTCCATGCCCTCGGCGGTGGTTTTGTGCACACCAGACAAAAGCTGAAGCAGGATACCTTTCTTGATCGTGTTATGCCCGTATACCGTTGGCGCTATGGAAGCTACCAATCGATCAAGAAGGTTTTTCTCGCTCACGAGCTGGCGCAGCTCTTCAATCTCGGCAGGGTTCCAGCCAGCAACGATGGCAGCTTGAATGTCGTCCACTGATTCCGAGTTGTCGTTGGTATTGTTTTGTGTCATGGAGCTGATAACATCTGCAATCTGTCCGCTCGCCGTGTGGCCTAAATTTGAGGTGTCAGGAGTAACCATACACGCCAGGAAGGCCATGCGGTAGGTCAGATCGCGAACACCCAGAGCCTTGAGACCAGTGACGCCAGAGCCGCCGGCATCCGTACCGGCAGCACGATTGTCGTCGCGAATGGTGCTTGGTCTCAAGCCAGGTAGGCCCATTTGGCTGACATCCGGCACGACGATAAGCGCACCCGTGAAGATGCACTTTTCTCCCGCCTTGGCCCGATCCACAATCTCTCCGCGCAAAATGACGTCCATTGTTCTCGGCATACTTCCCGTGGGAATTTCCGAGCTGTTCTCTTGGATGCGCACCTTCTGCCAGTCAACAAACGTGCTGTGACGGATATCCAGCCGCCATGCTTGGCGGTTCTGGCAAGTCATGTTGGGGCACTGGGTGGGTTCTGTGTATCTGAAAGTCTGCTCCACGTTGGGAACAACTGTTCTGCAGGCCTCGCAAACAAACGTGCCGAGTGAAAGCTCAGGGCGGACTTCTGACGTTCGCGTCACAGTGCCAGAGATGGAAAGCAGCTGGCCAATGTTGGTCGATCTAAGACTGCGCACTCTCGAGATTAGGGGCATGTTGTAGAAGGCGATGGTGAAGAGCTTGTCTGTCTGCTGATTGGCCGTCTTCTCACCCATATCCGTTTGACTTGCGGAACCAAGCTGGCTTGCGGTTGAGTTTGTTGGGTTGCTGGAGGATGTTGGCTGCCTGTGTTCGCGGAAGTACTGCGGCTCGTACTTAGCGATCATGTTGTGTAGAGCGGCCGTAAGGAAAGGAAGGAATCGGTAGTAGCCGCGCATGATACCATCACCCAGCTCTCCATTGGTAAACGTGGTCAGGTGCTTGAAGTCGACGTAGAAGGTTGAGAGCTGGTATGTCCTCATGCCGTGGATCTGTGCGACATAGTACTTGTCTGTCGTGGCAGCGCTGGATGTCGGCGGGGCAGAAGAGCTCGGTTCTTCTACGAATCTACAGATATCTGTGGTTAGAATGATCGCTTAAGAGATCCAAGAGGAGATAGGGAAGCGACTCACGTTTCAATGAAGGTCTCAAAGTGATCCTGGACCATGAGGCCAATTCTATCCTCCACGCGGGGAATGTTCGCAGCATCCGGTATCCTTGATCCGCGGGGGACTTGGTCGTCGGCGAAGCCCTCGGCCTCATCGTCACTCTGGGCGCCCATGCTTTCGGAGGGCGGCGCTCGTGGTCTGCCGCCGACGGAGGAGGATGGCATGAAGGAGCGCTTAGGGGTAGCCGCCGAACGGGACGGGGCGTCCGACATCAGGAGGCCGGCGTCGCTGGAGGGAGCCATGGTTAATGTCGTATCTGTTGCGACTGTAGAGAGTCGTCGTCTGGGGAGTCTCAAGTCGACAATGGTTTGATAGTGCGCAAGCGGTGGTTGCTAGGCAGAAATGCGGGATGTTGTTTTTTGGTGGAGGTGGGATTTTGGGTGGTGGGATGCGATGGAGCCTTTTTCGCATTGGGGAGGCGGAGACTTGCTCACTCAGGGGTCTTAATTGATTTTGTCGCGTGAGGGGCAGCAGTCGCGTCAAACCGCGTTGCTGTCGCGACGGCTTTAATTGACTGCATTCTGCGCTAGTCTCTTTACGGACACCAACCATTATGCCGCCAATTCTTTGCGATGCCTTTCGTATTGACCCGTGGAGTACTCCGATTGTTGCCATTGAACGTGAAGAGGGTTTACCAATTGGTCAATGATTTAGAGGTAGTTCCTTAAATGCATCGCTGCTGTATTGAGATAGTCTGTAACGCCTAGAGTTTGCCATTGCTTCATTGCTCTGTATTCTTTGGGGAGAATATTACTGTTCAAATGCCCAAGCCGTAACCCATGTCTCCTTCCGACTGTTTACGCGCCAGTCTTGGTATCGTCTGGGGAATAAGAGTGTATCTGTCTTCAAGGTCAGTTACAAACCGAAGATGCAGACTGGAGAACTGCATACCGACTCAGCCACAGCAAGCCATTCTTCTATACTTCTCACGTAGGGATCAGACGCCGCCTCTGCACTCGCCTCGTGGCCCCAGATCACCATCTCGTCGAACTCTGCCTTGGTTTCCATGGTACTCAGCTCGACCAGGTCACCCTCGATCTCTTCACCCTCTCCTTCGAGCTGCTGCGTCTCGACCTTTTCGCTCCTCTCCATCACTACGCCTCGGTACTGTTCTGGTAACTTGACTGTCGTGCCGTGGAGCTTTCTACCGCGAAAGTACGCTATTGTCTTGCCATCTGAAGATCTAGTTGTCAGCTTCATGAATTATTGTTCCTGTTGATCGAGACAACGCACCTTCTGGCTTGGTAGGGTTCCAAAATGTATTGGCATCGCCGACGGGACCATCGTGATGAATCCGGCAAGGCAGCAGGTTTACTATGGCCTTGGTCTTTGCTGAGTCGTTTGACTTGATGGATAGAATAGCTTTCGACATGGTGGGTTATGGTGTGCGTTGAGAAACCAAGAATCGCTTCTCGTCGTGGAGGGGTCAATGGTCTTCTATTCAGTAAGGTACTTTATTCAACTTTAGGTACTCCATACTCCGTACCTAAGGTACTCGACTTGACCCGCGCGTCGACAGAGCTCAGACGCGAAATCCGATAATCGATAAGGCGTTGCGATAAGCTCATGATTATCGATAAGGTAAGATATCTTGGCTCCCGCGGTGCACGGTCCCCCACCCTTTTTTTTCCCGACTCCCACGAGCCTCTTTGCCTCTGGTCTTGTCCCTTCAGTCCCCTTCCCGCTGTTTCAACCATTGAGGCATTCATCGTCAGGGGTTCCGGCTGATGCGCTGCTCAATTTTCAGCCATCTCACAGTACTCACCTGGTGACGGGTGGCAGAGAGAGACAAGTGTGCGAAATTGCAGTGGCTTATCTGCTTGTGCAAGTTGGCAACCAAAAGCTGGTGAGAGACATGCGTTGCAACACTAACCAACCCTTTCGATGATTCCAAGACAATGGCAACGAGTTTGCCCAATCCTCGTGGACTTACCAACCCCCCCCCCCCCCATGTGTCCTCATACATGTCTAGTCAGACAGACCGCCGGGATTGAACATGCATGCATCAAGGCATCCTGCGGGACAATATTAGGGACGACTCTAAGACGAGCGGGTTAGGTGTCCTGCGACAAATACGTGGCAGCTCTAATACAACCGGATGCCAAAAGTTAAAACACGATGGAATCCCGTCCCCTAGCTTCCAATGTACCCACAGCCATTGGACTCTTGGAGCACCCTCCCGATCTCCCCCGGCATCAGGAAATGTCCATCTTTGTCCGTCTCTCCTCCGAAAAGTCCGTCTTCCAGATCGTGAACCCGCCCGGGAAAGCCCATGAATAGGGTATGGATTCTGCGGTTGACGGTTGTCGGCAACCAATTAGCGGCGGTGGGGATGCGAAAGTCTTGATGTCATTGATATCAAAACACCCTGGTCGATTTCCTGAGAATTTCCAGTAAAAGCTCCGCAAGAGCTGCAAAGTAACAAAGAGACCCCTGACCCCTTTGCTCGACCGGGGAACGCTCAAATCGGACACCCTACGCTCTTGATTCGCTTGCACCTACTTCAGTTGCGCAGGATTCCAATTGCACAATGAACTACAGAAAGCCTTGCTCATCGAAAGTTTCAACGCTGGATCGGATCGGACATGGCTCTGGTCCAAAAGTTCAGAACAGACTTTCCTCAGTACGGGTAGTTTGAAAGAACCAGAAAAGTCGTTGACGGTTGGATTAGCGTGCGAGTTCGAGGCTCGAGCTATGTATGGATTGAAAATGCGTATCCGCCTACCCTGACTTTCCTTAGTCATGAGATGTTCGGAGGCGATGACTGTCGATCGGGAGAGACAGCGTTCTGGCACACCGTACCCAGCTGGCACGGGAAATGGATGGGAAGGTAAACGACTGTCAGGCCTTGCTACGGGGGAACGCTGCTCCTCCATCCCACGCGCCTAGCATGCAGGAAGGACCTGGGCTTCAGTGCACCATTCTACGGATACGTCTGGTTATACGAATACTTCCATTTGGGAATCATCCTTCGAGGGACGAGCATCTTTATGTACATCATCCTGCACAGAAGTTCTTCCTTCCAGTCACAAGCAAAGAAGAACTCTCTTATCCTCAGCGCGCTTGAGCATGGAAAATCACCCCGTACAGTACACTACTCCGTACCGTCTCGTCCGATCAAGAGCTACCTGAGTCGTTCAACTTCACGCTAAACTGTTTGTTTCGTTCGCCCGGACCTTGCCAGCCGGGACAAATTCCGGACGGCCTTCTCGAAACCTGCAGCTCGTGCTTCTTTGTTCCCAGTGGTTCCCTCCCCCCAACCCAACTTTTCCCAAGCAGCGAGACTAAAACAGTTCGAGGCTGAACGTGGCCGGACGGTCCGGTAGCGCACTGGCCCTTTGAGAGACAAGGTGGTAGGCAAGGTGGTGGTAATACTTTACAAAGTAGGTAAAGACAAGGTGTTATTCAGGTAGTTTCTTCAACCATTTTACAAGCCTGTATTGACAAATGAGCTTCCTGGGTACACCACTCCGACCATAGCTCGCGCACATGCATTGCCATGCGTTCCCCAACTTACCATGCGTTCGGCTCGCCGTGCCTCCGTAGGAAGCTGACATCATCCCTTGGTTTACACTAATAGCCCTGGCCCTAATAAATTTTGTTGGGAGGAGGAGTAGGAGTTCGTTGTCAGCAGCCAGCCGCTGTTAAGAATTGTCTGGTAGTCAGCAAAATGCGCTGCCATCAATGATTTCAGTAATTTGATTTGGCAGAGAGTTGCTGTGTAATTATCTTAACCTAACTTCAGCTCAGAATCCAGAGGCTACTCACCATCCAAGGTAGGCAAGGCAACGACGAACAAGAACCCTAGATGCCGATGAGATCGTCAACCTCCCCCTTCCCCTTTGGAGATGTTCGATTTCCTCAATGAAACAAGCGATGGCCAAGGCCTCTGCCCCTCCCGAGTGATTCCCGTCTGAGCTACCCTTGCCGCACCCACTCTTCCCAAGTTCCCACCCATGCTCATCCTGGCAAAGCCTGGGTTGGACCCTCCCATGCGTCCCCATTTTTTGACCCTCGGGCTTGCGACGGTACCGATGGACGAGACAAGAATTGGAAGCATGCGCTCTTCTTCCTCTACCTCCTTCGCTGCATCCATGTGCCGTTGCCGGTTCCCCTTCAAGACACACACTCACTACCTTACCCACCGGCAAGCTAATCACTCACACGCCTTTAGAAGTTTAGCCTTACCTTGACATGCTTGGAGTGACATTGGTCTCCTTGGGGGGGTTGCCTCTTGCAATAAAATGATACCGTCCCGCCCCTTGCTGGTGGTCTCAGATGCGAACATGTCCCTCTCTGCTCGTTTCTTGTTAACTTTTGCATTCCACCCCTCCTCCCATACATCCCATCCAGCTTGCTTTGCCCCCCTCCATCTTCTCTCGATAGTGTAGAGAGAGAGCTGATGCAGCATCCCAGTGACCTACCTACCTTGAGAGCTTCGGTTTTAGGTTCCCCGGCGGCTTGCTCAACTCAATTGACGTTTGGTTGAACTACGCCAGACCAACCCAGTCCAGTCCTGTACCTTACACCAAGAGCCATTGGGCTTTCCTCGGGTCTCGTACATAAGACACCGTAAACAGGACCTCCGCGACTCTACGTTACTGTATCTACGGACCGTCCCCCTTCGCGCGCAGCCATGCCCAAGCTCCCCTCGCTGGTCCCAGCGGCCGTCGCCAAACCTCTCTACCGCGGCACCGAGCTCGTGAGAGGCGCCGTCGGCAGCCTGACCTGGGGACCGGCCCTCTCCGTAGCCAAGCCCGCTATTCTCTCCGTCTTTTCGAAGATTGAGCGCGGCACCCTCCTGCTCGTCGACGAGCCCGCCGAGCTCCGGAGGGTGTTTGGCCAGAAGCTGGGCGCGAAGTACAACGAGAACCTGACCAACGGCGACCATGTGCCTCGCCGCGCGGATGCCGTGCCCCGCGTGGAGCTGGTCGTCAAGAGCGACGCGTTCTGGATGCGCCTGTTCTTGTTCGCCGACATGGGCTTCGCCGAGTCGTATATGCTGGGGGAGATTGAGTGCAAGGACTTGACTGCCTTCTTTCAGGTCAGTACGCACGCAAGCTAGGGCGGGCGCTGTGGTCGAGTAGGGGTGGTGTGGCTAACATGACATGGCGTCACAGCTCTTCATCGTCAACCGCGAAGAAATGGGCAACGGAACGACCTGGATATCGAGCTTGTCCACCGCCGTCTCGAGCCTGGCGCGAACCACAAACACCCTGTCCAACGCCCTCCTCAACATCTCGGCGCACTACGACATCAGCAACGACATGTTCGCCGCCTTCCTGTCGCCGGATATGACGTACTCGTGCCCCATCTGGAAGCCTCAAAGCAGCGGCGACGACCCGAACGAGCCCGAAGAGACGCTGGAGCAGGCGCAAATGACCAAGCTGCACCGCTTCATCGATGGCGCGCGCATCAAGCCGTCGGACCACGTGCTGGAGATCGGCACGGGCTGGGGGTCCTTTGCGATCGAGGCGGTGAAGAAGACGGGCTGCCGCGTGACGAGCTTGACGCTCTCCAAGGAGCAAAAGGCGCTCGCGGAGGAGCGCATCGAGGCCGCGGGTTTCTCTGATCGTATCGACGTTAGGCTTACGGATTACCGAGAGCTGGAGACGCCGGGCAGGCCGTTTGACAAGATTGTGTCTATTGAGATGCTGGAGGCCGTTGGCCAGGAGTTCCTGGCGACGTATTTTGCGCAAATGGATAGGTTGCTGAAGAAGGATGGGGGTATCGCCGTCTTCCAGTGCATTACGATGCCCGAGGGTCGTCATGAGGCGTACTCTAAAGGCGAAGAGTGAGTCGTCGCAAAGCAGACTAAACCCACGAAATAGGGCCGCGTGCTGACAGACCGCAGTTTTATCAACCACTACATCTTCCCGGGAGGTTACCTTCCATCGATCACTCAGCTGTTGAACCACATCAGCAAGGAGTCCAAGGGAACCCTCATTGTCGAAAAGGTGGAGAACATTGGTGGCCACTACTCAAAAACCCTGAGACTATGGAAGGAGGAGTTCCTCCGCAACTTTGATTCCAAGATCCGTCCAGCGTTGAAGCGTGAGCATGATGACATGACTGAAGAAGAAATAGATGTATTTAGAAGGAAGTGGGAGGTAAGACACGTACCATCTATCCCTCTGGTGGTATTTCTAAGCTAATATGGCCATGCAGTACTACTTCACATACTGCGAAGCCGGGTTCCGAACGAAAACGCTTGGCGACGCAATAATAACCGTGGGGCGCGAGGGCGCTCTGGAGTTGATGGAAGGCATTCCGCTATGAAGGAAGTGGACATAATTGTTGGAGGGAACAAAACCGTGTCATAATCTTGAAGACACGGATGCATGAGGCCCCGGGGCCTCGACGAGTTTTAAAGCAGCGTAGAGGATAAAGTCTCACTTCTTTTTCTTGGACTTATTAGACTTTGGCTTCGAATTTATCGAAGCGCCTCCGAATCGAGGAAAGCGGTTGGCGTGATCCACGTCGAATGCTGACTTGTGTTTCCTGAACAAGAGCATCGTCACCCGCGCATCTTCGATACTTGAGTGAGCACCGCCTTGGATGGTGATCTTGAGCAACTCCTCAGCGAGTCTTCTCAGCGCTGGCTTACTGCCGTTACCGTACTGCCGAAACCCCGGGTGCTTGGCTGTATCGCGGATGTCTTTACTCGGATGACTGAGTTTCAGGCAGTCCAGATCGTGCTTGATATCGTGGGCAACCACTATCCTGTCCTTGAGGAGCGCGGCGACTTCCTTCTGGACCTCGTCGAAGTCCCGGGCAAACCTCATGTGCTTGGGGAGGATCCCGCTCACAGCACTGCGCCAGTCCGTCACCCGCTCTTGGGGCTTCACATACGAGTCGTATACTTGGCGTCCGTGAAAGTCCACGATGCTCACACGAGCCAAGACGGATTCGTATCCTCCATCTCCAACACCAACCATTTCGCAGTCGATGGCGATGTACTTGCCCACTTCGAGCCCTTCTATGAGACCGGAGTTGATCTTATCCTTTTCGGATCCGAGCATGGAGTTGTTTTTCAGCCCGAGACCGTAGGCCTCAGCCAGTGCTTCCGATGAGATGTCATTGTCCTCAGCCCAGAGAGCAAGTGACGGCGATGGGCCGACCTTGGGTTCGACTTCAACCTTTGAGCTTTGTGCAACACCCATGCGTCCGTTCCTTGCTTTTGCGGTCTTTGGATTTGGGGTGTGCGTAGATACTCCTGAAGTTTTCGAGGCAATCTGCTTCTTCTTGGATTGTTGTTGGTCCGATGTTGAAGATTCTGCTTTTCTCTTGACACCTCCAGATGTCTTGGCTGGTGTAGTTGAGGAAGAAGACGGGCCTGCCGCTTTGAGTTGTGCCTGGAGCTTCTTCCAATTTGACGAGAGCTCAGGGGCCATATTCCCTGCTTCCGAATGAGACAACTTCGGAGATGACCGCTCGTGTATCGGCGAGAGGAAACTATGTGGTGTTTTTCGAAATATCGAAAACGGTAAATGAGAGACTCTTGAATGGGAAGTGAGCGATGAAAGTCGAGCCCAAATGAGAGAAAATGGAAAAATGCAATTATCGAGGTCGGGTGGAGTGGAGTCAGCACCTGGGCTAGCGCACCTTCCTTGCAGGGGTTCACGGCAATTTCTTTACCGCCTTTGGGCAGTTCGCGCTTTCTGCCACACCACCTTCCTGTTCCTGCAGCGGTTCAGTCATCTTTTGCGACCGAGAGCAGCAAACCGATTATCGCATTTCATCAACATCCATCAACTATCAACCACCACATCGACTATCCATCATGGCGGCACACGGCGCCAATGGCGAGGCCTCAGTCGGCTCTAGCGAGCCCCGACAAAAGGGAAAGGCCACCCCCGAAACCATCAGGTTCGTCATCCCAAACACCCCACCATCCCGCCCTAACTGGCCCCCCATGCGATGTTTCTCAACTAACTCGTCGGGCGCAGAGCAGGATGCATTGCCATGGTCAAAAAAGAAGGCATTCCTCGTCGAGCCGAGATTCTTAGCATCAAAGAAACGAAGAGCGGTCGCCAGTTCTACTGCAACTTTGACAATTTCAACAAGCGTCTCGACGAATGGGTGCCGACGATCCGAATCGATTTCGACCAAGATGTCGAGTGGCCATTACCCGACAAGGACAAACCGAAAGATCCTAAGACGAAGAAAGGTGTTGCCACGTCAAAAAATAAGGTCTCCAAGAAGTCTCAGAAGCGACCTTCGAAGAGGGAACAGTCTGCGCCTTCAGAGGCCACAACGCCACACCCATGGACCGAGTTCGTCGAGTCGCAGAGCCGTAAGATGACGCCAACGGCCGAGGAGAGCCAGAGCCAGACCCCGGCCACGGCTACGGGCGACGCAACGGCCACCCCCGCAGCTGGAGGTGATGAAATGGAAATTGACCTGGAGGAGGAGGTCCAGAAGAAAGATTTACTCAGTGGCTTCAGCCGAGAAGACGAGATCGAGAAGCTGAGGACACACGGCTCTATGACGCAGAACCCAGCCGAGATCTCCCGAATTCGAAATATCTCAAAGGTCCAGTTTGGAAAGCACGACTTGTTCCCCTGGTACTTTTCCCCATATCCCGAGGTATTCAACCAGGAAGATGTTATTTTCATCTGCGAGTTTTGCCTCGGGTACTATGGCGATGAAAAATCCTTTGTTAGGCACAGGCATAAATGTACTCTGCAGCATCCTCCTGGAAACGAGATCTACCGCGACGAGTCTGTCTCTTTCTTCGAGATCGATGGCAGACGGCAACGCACCTACTGCCGTAACCTGTGTCTCTTGTCCAAGATGTTCCTTGACCACAAGACACTTTACTACGACGTCGATCCCTTCTTGTTCTACGTCATGACGAGTCGAAGCGACAAGGGCTGCCACATAATCGGTTACTTTTCCAAAGAAAAGGAGAGCGCGGACGGATACAACGTAGCTTGTATTTTGACTCTGCCTCAGTACCAGCGCAAAGGTTATGGTCGATTGCTCATCCAGTTCTCGTACGAACTATCAAGGATTGAAGGCAAGCTTGGTTCGCCAGAAAAGCCGCTTTCGGATTTGGGTCTGCTGAGTTATCGGCAGTACTGGGGTGAAAACATCTTGGACCTCATTGTGGGTTACAATGAGCGCGATGAGAAGACTACGATTGAAGCCATCTCAACGGCTCTTGCCATAATTCCGCAGGACGTGGAGCACACCTTACAGGCGCTTAAGATGCAGGTGTATCATAAGGGAGAGCACAAGATCGTGATTCCAGAGAAGCTGATCCAGCAGAGGGAGAAGCAGAAGGTGAAGCAGAAGAGATTGATTGACCCGAGCAAGATCCAGTGGAAGCCACCAGTCTTTACGGCTTCTACAAGAACATGGGGTTGGTAAAATGCGGTTCCCTTAGACTGGTGTCGATAACGAGGCGTTTGAAAAGACATTGATTGATTTTGGAGCATATGATACCCCTATATTCACCACTACCTAGGACAATAGCAAGTTTCAAGTAAATCAACGAGTCTTCGTTCACCGTGATATCTGTTAACACTGCCAGCTCCACGGTGAGCCGCTGTGGTTGCGAAATGCTGCGTGGGGCCAGCGCATTTCCTATCTCTGGCACCTCCGCATTCGGAGGCGACAACCTTGAACTTCACTCTGACATACAACTATAAGTAATCAACACCTTGCAGTCAATCAAGGTCGGCTTTAAATTTCATCAGTGGACCAAAACTTGAGCGGAGGTGATGAAGCAAAGCGTGACAACTGTATCAAAACACTTTGCTCAATTGCCTCACCACCACCGACCCCTCACACACCACAACCGCATATCATTCACTTGCGCAACCAGGGTAGACGCTCGCAAGCTGCCGGTCATTTTTGCTACACACTCAGCGCTTCGACGCTGCTTCTTCACCTCGGCAAATTCTCTCTCATCATCAAGCATGAACGCCCCCTTGCACAAGAAGCCAATCAACCTCCTCCGAGGCTGGCCCTCGCCATCGCTCCTCCCGGCCGCAGCCCTCTCCGCCGCGGCCGTGAAGACCCTCGCCGACCCCACCGCCTACATCCCGGGGCTCCAGTATGGCCCGGACCCGGGATACCAGCCTCTCCGCGAGTCCATCGCCCGCTGGCTGGCGGCATTTTACCCCGCTGTCGACCCCGCACCTCCGTCGGCCGCGGATGATGCCACCAACACGACGACCACCACCGTCGGTGCCGGTCACCACCCACCCGATGTTCGGCGCATTTGCATCACGGGCGGCGCGAGCCAGAATTTGGCCTGTATTTTGCAATCTTTCACTGATCCGCTCTACACGAAGAATGTCTGGATGGTGGCGCCGTGCTACTTTCTCGCCTGCCCCATCTTTGCTGACGCTGGGTTCGACGGGCGTCTGAAGGCTGTTCCCGAGGATGATGATGGTATTGATATCGAGTACTTGAGAAAGGGGCTCGAGGCGGCAGGAGAAGGCGGTGATGAGGTGAGCTCTTCTACGCCCGGGGAGTTGCTACAAGCAGCTCTCCCACCTTGACTTCATCTCATCGTGAAGAGCCTCAAGACATGACATCAACGATGAGAAGAAAACACGGAAAAATCCCAGCTAACATCAATCAACAGCACTTCAAAGAAGCCAAAAAGAGAAAACTCTACCGCCACATAATCTACCTGGTCCCAACCTGCTCCAACCCAACAGGCAAAACAATGTCCCTCCAACGCCGCCACGACCTCGTCCTCCTCGCCCGCAAACATGACGCCCTCCTTGTCTCCGACGACGTCTACGACTTCCTCCAATGGCCCCTCGCCACCCCTCCTCAGCCAGGCTACACGCCCGAAATGCGCATCCCCCGCCTCGTAGACATTGACCGCAGCCTAGGCGTCCCCGACGCCTCCTTCGGCAACGCAGTCTCCAACGGCTCCTTTAGCAAGATCGTCGCGCCCGGCGTGCGCACGGGGTGGGCGGAGGGTAGTCCCGCGTTTGCGTACGGATTATCGCAGACGGGATCGACCTGTAGCGGTGGCGCGCCGAGCCAGTTGGCTGCCATGATGGTCGCGGAGCTGCTCGAGAGCGGGGAGCTGCAGAGGCAGCTTGATCAGGAGACACGTCCTGCGCTCGCGAGACGGCATGGGGCTATGATGCGTGCGATTGCGGAGTATATCCAGACGCCGCTGGGCAAGGGTGTCGTTGTGCGCGGGTCGGCGTTGAAGGGGGCCGAGGTGTTTGGCGGGTACTTTGTGTGGTTTAGTTTGCCTGAGGGTATGTCGAGTCGGGAGGTTGCTGTGCGGGCTAAGGAGACGGAGAACCTTGTGATTGGGCATGGTGCGCAGTTTGAGGTGCATGGAGACGAGGATGCTGCGAGGTTCGATCGGGAGATTCGGTTGTGTTTCTCGTGGGAGCCGGAGGAGGTTGTTGTGGAGGGTGTTAAGAGATTGGGAGCGGTGTTGAAGGCTATGAAGGATGGTGTTGCGTGGAAGTCCTCGAGCACGCTGGATGTAGATAACGTCAAATAAAAGGACAAAAAGTCAGAGTTTAATCCCCTACGACTAAGATTCACTTTGCAAGCTCGACCGATACTGCCTTGATATGAGGGGCTTGTTTTGTGGTTACCCTGTCACATGGGCATAAGTGGTAGCACACGATCTTTTGACTCCCTGAGAGTCTGGACTAAGGGGGCCTGCTCCGTGAGCAATAGCCATCTTCACGGCACTCAGTCTGCCAGTTCTGGCACCCCAGAACAGAACCCGGTGTCCATTGAGTGGGTCTAAGTGGTGTAGTCTTCTCTCGGGACTTCGAATTGCGACTTCTCCTCCCTAGCTCTAATCGTTGCTGACATATTCAGGTGTATTTCCGGGTGCTGGCAAGGGGCGAGGGACGAGAGATAGTGGTGGGGACAATTGTTGATAGCTTTACTGAGAATTGAATTAACCCCCAGTTGCCTAGCGATAAGTCTACTGAGATACAACTCTAAGATCCCTCCAACAACAGATTTGTAGTACCCAGAGCGAAGCAGGGTTGCTACAGACCAATGGCTCCGGTGAATGATCTTGACTTTATACAGTGAATTTAGACGGTTGCTAAGTGACACATGATACGATGAGAGCCTTGAGATAGAAGGACCTGCATTAGGAGAAGTCTCATCGAACAGCGCTGTTCTTCGCAAATCACGTGTTCAGCAGTTGACTTCATCTGCGATGTGTGAAGTTCGTCGACGAAGCAGAGGGTAAATTCCACGGCTAGATATAGTAAGATTCTTTGAGGTCAACGTTGCTCGCTGATTTGTTCCTATTAAATCCATCCGAGGATTGCTTCTACATGACGCCCAAACGAGGAGAGTCAGGTAAAGATAAATATGGGTGTAGGTCAAAAAAGTCTCATACCGGTAGCAAGAATCCAAGTCAGACAACAAGAG
Source organism: Colletotrichum fioriniae (assembly GCF_027942845.1). Lineage (NCBI taxonomy): Eukaryota > Fungi > Ascomycota > Sordariomycetes > Glomerellales > Glomerellaceae > Colletotrichum > Colletotrichum fioriniae. The sequence continues at coordinate 2,795,504 of NW_027076842.1, forward strand.
AGTGACAAGGCTCTCCGTAGTCGAAAAGGTAAGACTCGGGGGCAATATATTCATGGGCTCATATTCATGGGCCTACATCTAGAGCTGCATATGACTTCCGTTGGCAGACTTCCGCCTTGACCGTCAAGACTCATTCACTACCTTAAATGGTCACGGTGATAACTTCACATCAGAAGTAACATTGAGTAGCATTGCGACCTCAGTTAGCGATTGGGAACGATTGAATGACATCACGGGCGCCTTTTCCCGCTTCGCTAAGCCTTTCCACCAGCCACAAAACGATTGTAAACAAGACCCTTCGGAGCACACGATTCTAGGCTCGTCCCGAAATGGGCGGGGGCGCAGCGAGATGGGGGCAATCAAGCACTAAAAGGATCTCGTGGAGGCTGGGATTTGAGGCTTGAGGTACGAAGAGCTGAAAGCCATCAAGTGCGGGACATCGTCATTGAGAGTGGGTGGCTCACAAGTCTCTCGCCTTTGATGGCGGCGGATTCTCTCTCTCTTTCTCTCTCCCTATCGATGGGAAGCGGTCGGAAGAGGCGTGTGTGGCTTGTGACGGGGTCTCATCGTCTGTGAGGTACTGTGGTACGGTAGTCTGTTGCGGCGGCGGTGGCCCGGGGTTGTACTCGTTGCGGTATGTCTTTAATGGGTGCGTTGTGTCTTAGGCGGTTTGTGGGTATACCTCGATTCTCGAGTTCGGCAGATGCGTATACAATGGAGACTTGATGGTCAAGCTATGGGTTACGAAGCATTTACCGTCAATACCGTGTCCTCCAGGGCTAGATGATGGTGTTTTTTGGAATTATTGACGGAAATGAAACGAGTTGCTTGAGCAGTAGGTGTTTATGCGCCGCTTTCGCATTACCAACAACACTTTCTCCACCATATCTTCCAAACTAACCTAGGTTAAATGATCTGTTTGTAAGTAATCACAAAATATCAAAGTTTACCATAACCACGAAGACAAACAGATGCCAAGACTCCGGGAGGGTGGAGGAGGGGGCCGCATGTACGATGGACGAACCCGACACCTCGGGTCCCCCACTCCGCGTCCTCCCTGCAAGTTTACAACCTCCAACGGGGAAGACGGTGGTGATGGATGCATGCACAGCTTTCGCCGCAACAGCTCTTACCAAACCACCGGGATCCCAGCAACGTCACTGCTTCATTTTTCTCCTCCTCTAACCCAGATATTGTCAAGCTTGCGGGTTGAGGGACTCTAGTATCTAGTTCCCTCTTGTCTAGGTTGAAAAGTATAATTTCGCAATCGCTTGTTTCTCTAGTTTCTCTTCCTCGATGTCCGCAAACGGAAATAAAAGCCACCGTACCTGGGAGAGGCTAGACCCGGGCCCCCGATCACCGCGTTAGTTAGCATTTTGTCTTTCTTTGATCTATCATTTTCGCAAACAAGGGAACGATTCACTCTTAACCATGAGACATAAACTCAGTTTAATCCCCCGGGCGGGCGTCCCCAGACGGGTCCTGGACTCCCCTCTCCCTCCTTTCCCCCCTTTCCATATGAGCCACGAGGAACGAACGAAAAAGGAAGCCAAGAAATAAAGAACCAGAAGAGTGGTCGCGAGAGATATGTCGTGATGCCTCCTTGAATCGACGATTCCTCTCCTCCCTCCCGCCTGCAAAAGATTGCTCATGTCCAGCGAACTACCCGCATCGATACTGTTGTCGAAAACCATACACCTGAGCTGTCATATCGATGGCGCTTCAGTTGGCGGATGGCCTGCCGGACTGTGCCGTACGTTTGTCCCTCTCTCTCTGATACTGTTCTGGCCTTTGTGGTTCGGGTACGGAGACACTATCTACTGCGAACGTCACGGGAAGCTGACAACGTCCTGTTTTGATGTGTTTCTAGATACCGTGTCTGTCGCAGGCCATCAACATCACAACATGTGCCGTCACCAACTTGACGACGACATGTCTATGTCAGGATAAATACGCCATTGAGGCCTTTCGCGTCTGTATACGTGCGGTGTGCGACTTGGAGCAATCTTTACGTGAGATATCCACCCATTTCTCCCCTTTCCTGAGCCTGGCTTTTAGCTAACAGTGATGCCACCTAGTCGCCAAGAACATCACATGGACAAAGTGCGGGTATCCATATCATCACCAGACGGGGTCAATAGCCGGCAAAGTCTCGCTGGTGATTATCACCACCGTCTTCCTTTTGGCGAGGATGGTCTCCAAGTTTCTGAGGCTGTCGACGTGGGGGCCGGACGACTTCACGTTGGTTTTGGGATATGTAAGAGGTCCAGCGTTCTCACAGAAAGAAATTCGCCAATCTGTTTTTACTTTACATAAAGATGGGTTGACTAACAGTTTTTGCTGCAGTTATTTTCCCTCTCTTTTGCCATTTCAAAATTTCAAGGTAGGCTATCCCGTTTCGACACTCTCACGATGTGTCGAGGGACACCGGTTAAGGGGCTCGTCTCACAGAATAGTAGGATATCAATTAGGCATCGGCCGGGATATATGGACTCTCTCCTACGATGAGATAACCCGCTTCATGCAAGTACGATACCAATCCCACCACCACACCCCAACTTATCCCACAGAAACCAAAACTCACATCCCCAACCCCCTCCCTTCCTAGGTCTTCTTCGCCTTCGAAATAATCTACACCCTGTCCATCTCCGCTCTCAAAGCCTCAATCCTCTTCTTCTACATCCGCGTCTTCAGCATGGTCAGCCGCACCTTCAGCCTCGTCCTCTGGTGCACCCAGGCCTTCAATTTCTTGTTTTGTTTCGCCTTCACCGTCGCCAACCTGAACCAGTGCCGCCCCTTCAGCAACGCTTGGGAAGGCTGGGACGGCCGCCACCCGGGATATTGTATTAATGTCTACGCCATGTTCATCGCGCACGCCGCCATCAATATCGCGCTCGATGCGTGGATGTTGGGATTGCCCGTCACGCAGGTGCTGTGGTTGAATTTGAGAAAGAGGCAAAAGGCTGAGATTGTGGTTATGTTTTCGTTGGGTATTGTGTGAGTCTTGAGCTTGGCTTTTGATACCAACCCCCATTCCTTCGGTCGACATATTCGGGGGACATGTTGTTGTTAACACCTCAACTTACAATAGCATCACAATCATCAGCGCAATCCGTCTAAAAGTCCTCCTAAGCCTCGAAGGCTTCCAAGACCCAACCTGTAAGCCCTCCCTCGCCCCTACGACAAAATCCTTCCCTACCTCATCCATCGTCCACGATGCTAACCCACTCCTTCTCGACACAAAACAGACGACGCCTTCTATCTCCACATGTGGTCCTACATCGAACTCTCCGTCGGCATCGTCGTCGCATGCCTCCCCTCAACCCGCCAAGTCTGGCGCCACCTCGTCCCCAAATTCCTCCGGCTCGTCGGTCTGGGAAGCCCCAAACATCACCACCACCACCACCACGGCCACGAAAGGCCAGGGGATTCTGCAAAGAAGCTTCGCGATATCTTGTTCTTGAGCACGAATACAGGAGGTGCTGGTGGAGAAGAAGAAGGGGGAGAGGAGCATTCGTCGTCGTCGGCGGGACCTTCGAGTCCGAGTGGATCGTCGACTCGTCGTCAGGAGTTACATTGTAATTTGTAGTATATACCCCCTTTATATAGTAATTTGTTGTTTGTTTTTACGATACACTAGTCTCTGGACATCGCACTCATTTTTGGATCGGCCTCAGTAGGGACTGTGCTTTTAGACGATGAATGTTCTCCCCCGGTAACTTTCCTCACCAGGCAATGAAGTGAAATATCCTGCTTTGATAACATTCATACAAGCATCTCAACCAGTATCGCACTTTCCGTCAGCTCGAAGGGCTTAGGACTCATCATAACTTCACAGTCAAGACGAGCTGCATAGAGGCACAAGTGAAAAGCGAGTTTTCATCATTTGTTTGTGTATTTTCTGAACTGCAATTACCCTGGACGTCGACTGCCCTCAAGCAGCTTACTGTCCTTCCGCTGGCAGTGACCGAGTAAACGCTTGTTTAAAAAAAACACACTCATCCATTTCCGAGTCCTGTAACCTCACCTCCTTTGCACATCAGCTGTTTGTAAAAGACCGCATTGCCCCCCCTGATACTCCCAGGACACCCGCCAGCCAACCTTCCTATGACCTCCCGGCCGTTCGTTATGCGTGTCATGGTTATGAATCGTACGAAGAAACACCGGACCTTGGTCAACATGACCAGTGTTCTTCTCCTCTGACCTATGTAGCCGGGCAAAGGGGGTTTTCATATCGGGTTGGAAGTGTTACTCAATGGTGGAAAGATGGAGCTCGTGTGTCGTGAGAGTGTAAGAGAAGAAAATTCACAAAAAGACTTCGCTCTCGCTTCCATCCACCCCATTTATCTGCATCTGGGTCAAATTCTCCTGGCCGGTCAAGCTCATATAACGACCGACCAAAGCGATTCGATCGAGTCAGGGTCCTTAAAAATCTGAAAACGCAAAGCGCTCTCTGCGAAAACAATCGATTCTTCGAGATGGTACACACTGCCTACCGCTCGTGGCGGAGCAGTTCGGGCATGCCACAGTTGCAGCATGCGGAACAATATTTGTGCGGTATTCGTCGGCCGTTGATACTGCCGGCTGCGATTGGTAGTGTATGTTAACCTCAATAAGTCAACAAAAGTTGTGTAGGGTTTGAAGTTGTAGTGTGGACAGCTCTAGGCTGCCTGCGTGGGCGTAGTCCTGCGGGACCAGTTCTCGGACCCGCGTCCGCGGTAGCCACCGCGACCTCCTCGGCTGGGGGGAGGTGTCGAACTGCTTGCTTCACCAGAGTACGAAGGCTCCCGTCCCTTGCCGCCACGATGATTCGGGCCCGATCCGCGCTGCCCACCACCGCGCCCGCTGGACCGTCGCGGATTGCTTCCTGATCGAGAGAAAGGAAGCGGAACAGTCCTGGCATCACCCATACCGGGAAGAAGAATGCGGTAAACACTGCCGCTAGTCGACATCTCATGGGGGAACCATAAGGAGCGAACAGTCTCAATATCGGAAACCCAGAAGCGCCTCGGCAGAGGCTTGATGGGGGCGGCAGCAGGTTGCCATGCAGCCTCCGGGGTCTTATGGGGAAGATGAATGCGTGGAAGCGACCCCATTTCCTGCTCCTCGAAGCATTCCTCAGCCGGTGGCTTTGTAGTGAAAGACTTCACATCGTCTGACAAGTTCTGGGTAGCTGAGCGAGGTAGAGAGACGGTAGCCGGGTTGTAGTGACCAGAATAGTCGAGAACACTTTTAGTGACAGGCTCGACACCGGGTGCCTTTGGCGGAGAGTTTGGCTTTCGTCCCGTGAGTAGGTTGTTGATCCTATCTTGCCAATTTTCGTTTCCTGCTGAATCTTGCGATCGCTGGGACACGTGGTTCTGCTGGTAAGGTCCGCGACCATGAGCTCCCGGAACATCTTTGTAGCCGGCTGGCGTTGCCCAAGCAAATGGCCCCGTGGCTCTCGGTGCCGCTGACTGCGCCGCCGCAGCTGAAGGTGGTAACTTGACAACGGGATGCGGCCGGGGAAGAGATACGTGAGGGTGCATGGCGTCTCCATCGAAGGCCGGGTGGCCAAGCATATCCGGGGGCGGCGGAGAAGGTGAGTTAGGCCTCGACGGTTCTGCATGAGAAGCCGAGGAATCATGTCTGTTGTCCTTGGGAGGGAAGAATCTGGAGGAACTTCGTGACTGAGTGGCGGCTGACGGTCCTGTAGGAGGCAGTACAGATGAGTGGTCAGCAGAGCCAGCAGCGCGAGCAGCATCGTGGTGAATAACGTGTGCAGGATCGCGTCTTCCGTCTCCAGATGGGCGCCAAGTATCTTTAATCGTGGCTTGAGCTTGTTCAATAGTGAGCCCGCGCTCCACCAAACTTCGATCACGCTCGAGGCGCTGCGACCTCTTCTCGTCGAGTACGATCTTGTCCCCTTCTAGAACCGAGTGAGCCCATCTATTTCTCATCTCATTCACTTCGCGAGCATTGCCCGTAGTGGGACGACCCTGGGGGACTGGTGGAATCTGAACCTGCGCTCGCTGCGAGCTGGGGGGTGCGATGGGTGCCGGGCCCTTTCCTGCTGCTTGAGGCTCTGGCAGACGACCCAAGTCGGTATTAAAGGTGCCATTGCCCAGTCCGCGATCATTGTTAGGCGATCCCCAGACGTTACGAGGAGCCTGAGGGCCAGCCGCAGCCGCGCCCCAAGTCGGAAGCCGTTCTTGTTGAGGCGTAGGTGCAACCCATGAGTTGGGCTGCCTTGCCTCCGAGCCACTTGGTCGTCTCGCATGTTCTCCGCCTGCGGTAACGGGCCTTTCGCCGTAGGGCTTGTCCTTAGCGTTGGCTGGAGTTGACGGGACAGCCGATGTATCGGGACTCGCGGCAGGCGGCTGTTGACCGGCTTCCTGGTTAGTAGAACCATCTTGTCGAGATTGTGCCTGTGCCGGGGCCGCGTTGGAACTCTCTGGCGAAGCCTCCTTCTTGTCACTTTTACGTTCCGGAGCTGGCCCCATGGCTTCCAACTTAGCCGCGATGCGCGCTTTCCTCGCAGCTTCCTCACGAGCCTCCTCTTCGCGTCGCCTTTGCATTGCTAATTCGCGTTTCTCACGCATGACCTTCTTCTGCATCTCGAGATCCTCCTCCAATCGTGCCATCGGTGGCGGCGCAGCTGGTCTTCCGTCTGTCTGAGGGCCAGCTGAGTGTAGGGTGGCATGGTTGGTTCCGGGAGATGGTCGAGGTTGCCACTGCTGGTTGCCGTGCATCCGAGGACCATGTTGCAAGCCGGAAGGCGAGAAGTTCCTGGGGGAGATGGGACTTTCAACCGAGCCAGCCATAGAGCCTCTACGAGCACTCAGCAAGTCCTGGGGAGGACCCGGAAGCTCATGTCCCTTGCCTGGCCGTTGCAAGTAGGATCCGCTACCACCGCTAGCAACAGAAGATCCACGGCGCCTACCCATAGGACCGTCGGGCACAGAGTTCCTGCTCGTTTGGAAAGCGGCAGACGGCTCCGGATGATCGGATTGGGACGGGCGTTGTAACAGTGCCGGCTGCCTAGGATGGACGTCAGATCGGAAGGAGCCTCTTCGATCGGCCGGTACCGGCTCATAACGCCCAGATTGCGAGTTGAATAGTTCTCGGTTTCCGCCGGGGGGGCCACCTTCTCTCCAAGCTGATCGGTTAAAATCGTCAGCAGCGATCTCCTTGGCATGGTAGGGCGGGGCATTGTTATTAGTCGCGTGGTCTCTCGGGGGATATCTCGCGCTTTGCTGAGGAGTAGGCGGCTCGGCGATGACTGGCGGAGGAGCCTTCTCGACGGGTGGCAGAGGTGCCCAGGGCGATTTGACTGGCGTCGGAGGTGCAGGTGGTTTGGCGACGAGTGTGGGCTTTTCGGCAGACCCAGCCTTGAGGATGAGCCCTTTGCCAGATGCAAGCCCGCCAGTCTTAATCGAGGGCGAAGCGGTGGTTCGAGGCGGTGGTACAGGAGATTTCGGTTTCTCAATGACCTTCTCTTTCGGTGGTGCAGGAGTCGGCTCGGGCGGCGGCGGCGCAGGTACTTCGTCGGGATGAGGGAGGGTGGTCTTGGTACCATCGGTCCAGGTGATGGTCTCGGGCGCCCAGTCGTCGTCGTCGTCTTCTATATCTGCCCAATTTCCCTGTGCCGACTGTCCGCTTTCGGGGGCAAGACGGCTTGCCATATGGATGCCATACTTCTTAAGTTCTTCATCTGTAAGCTTTTTGGGTTCCGGAGTTGGGACAGCTGAGATACGTTATATTAGCACATGATCGCAACCACCTCAAAGACCTAGTAGTCGCCTTACGTCGATTCTTGTTCCATACTGCGCTTGGGTCAGGGCCAGCGGCAGGTTTGGCGCCGTTGGCAGCCGCTTTGAGTCCCGGTGAAGAACCTGTGCCAGTGCCCGACTTTGCGACTAGTCTCGGTCGTGAAGACAGGGTCGAGGTCCCTGATGGCGAGGAGCTCAGGATCGAGGTCGAGTTTGTCTTTTCGCCGGGTTTGGTCGCTGAGGAAATGGCAGGACCCTTGGATGCTAGGAATGTCTTGTTGACCGAGACAGCCTTGAAGGTGGCGGGCTTCTTGACGGTCGACGACGTCCTACCATGTCCCTTTTCTCCATCTCGCGCAGCCCGCGATGCCTCTGTATCCGACCCTCCACTAACACTAACATCTGCTGAATTGAGTTGATCTTCAACACCGGTGATGTGCTTATTTTCTAAGTCATCGACGGCGGGACTACCGTTCAGTTTCGCGCGATTGGGACCGACATTTTGGGGGTCGATATCAGCGTCGTTAGTCTGTTCGGCGGAGGGTTCCGAAAGGATCCTAGGTTAGCCAAAGGGCAAGCGACAGGGCGACAGGGTGAGGTTCGCATGGGTTGGAATGACGAATGAAGACGAGTGAAGAGGGGACGCGGGGATCATCCGGCGATGGGGCAGGGCGCCAGCGGTGTGAGGCTGGGGGCTGGGGGAGGAGGGGGAAAAGAGGGAACTCACGAGCTTGGGGTCAGAATGGACAGAAGCATCAACAGGGGGGCGGCGAGGGTGGCTTCAGTTGCCATCATACGTCGTCGGATGTTCTGCGCTGGAAGAGCGATGTTTGGCTTTTCCGAGCTCGAGTCACCAAAAGTACTAGTTCTGGGGGTGTGTGTGTGTGGATGTGTGTAAGGTAGTCGAAGGACAAGATGGTGGTGGTGGTTGGTGGTTGGTCGGATTTGGTGATGGAGTACTATGGTAGGTATGTATGGGCCGGGGGAGCGACGAGTCGCAGAAATCGAGCGGTTTCGTGTATTCGAATCGCGGGGCGAATGCGATCGTGGGAGTCGCGAATTCGGATAATTCCCCTACCAGCAAGACGTACGTCGTCGGCTTCGTCGTCGTCGTCGTCGAGGTATAGCGTCCGAGGGGGGGGGTTTGGAGGGAATAGAGGAAAAAAAAAGGAGCGCTGGGCTGATGGGGGTGAGGTGGTGGTAGAGAAGGGCACACCTATGCGGCTGTGATGGTTGTGAGGTCGATTTTCCTAGAGAAGCTGCAGTCGCCTAATCAGGGATTAGCGTGCGGCAGCGGCAGGGGGAGCAGCCAAAGTTCCTCAGTGTCCAGCGCTGTGCTGGGCAGTCCACCTATCCAGTCACTCACTGTACGCAGTAGTGCTGCTCCAGTGTGCTCAGTGCTGTCCAGTGCGAGGGGAGAGAGGCAGGCGTGGCAGGTAAGATGAGGGAAAACAGTGGGGACGCGATGGGTACCTGCCCGCCGACGTGGTCACCGGATTCCCGAGAAGGCTGTGACAGTGTGTCAGCCTCGTGCACTGTGGTCTCCAAACACTGTGTTTTGGTCATGGCTCAGCTCGGCCTAGTGCGGAAAGCGCTGGCTTTGCGGGCTGGGGAAAGCACGCCTGCGGGAGCCGGGAGGAAACAACGCGGGATCCCCCGACATCCCAATGGGCTATTCTTGGATCCAGTGCATTGATGAGCGCCTCTCCGTCTGAGCATTCATGGATGCACTTCTCCGACTGACAGTTGTTTTATCGTCTATCATAATGATTGAAACTAATGGAAGAAGTTTTGTGTTGCTTTGAGGCTGGCTTCGAATTACCCTAACTTGACAATCATAGATGGCACTTGGCAAGCCAAACTCAATGGTGGTCTCATATTCATTACTGATCACTACCGCCCCCATGTCTTCTCTTCTCGAATGTATACATCACATCGGGTTTCCTGGGAAGTTTGAGCCGGATGAGCATTACGCAATACCACTCAGTTAATCTTTGGACTAGCTGAAACAAACTCTCGGCTCAACTTGTCAGCGGCCCTACAAAGACCGAGAACGAGAACATCCCAGGCCATCCTCTTATTGTTGTTGTTGTTGTTGTTGTTGTTGTTGTTGTCTTTTCATCAGACCGCGCTTTTCTTTCTGTCCATTTCACATTCGAGGGAATACACGCTGGACACGAAAAAGGAAATTTGCCGAGGAGCCTCCTCCTGGAGAATAGGTTCTAATTCTTATATACACGGTCCCAATGCCATTACACAGCCAGAAGCTGGACTACAACCAGACGGGAGTCGCTTAGTGAGCATTGTTCTTGTGGTGGCCTGTCAATCATTAGCATCGTATCATAGAGCTGCTCTCCTTCGTATTCATTTGTCCTGGGGTTTCGTCTAGACTGGTGCATTGAAGAGAGGTTTAACGTACGGAGGTGGAAGTAGTAGTTCTGAGCGTAGCCGATGACGAGGAGGAAGCCAAGGGCGTGGATGATGGCTACACAGCAATGGTCAGTCTTCATATCCATACTCGATGCCCAGATACAATCCAAGAAAACAACATACGCTTCGCAGAGGCGTTCTTGCCGCTGAAGTGCTTGGCGGCGTAGCGGCCGAGGATGCCAGTGGGCTTAGCCTCGGGGGCGGCACCACGGGGGAGCTTCTCGTAGAAGTTGACAACGCGCTGCATGCGAACGGCGTTGGGGTCCGCGCCAAGGGCCTGCCCGAGTCGTCATGTTAGCCCATCTTCTGCTCCGTATCATTTCTCGTTGTTGATGTTGATGTTGTTGTTGTTGTTGTTGTTGGAAAATATCCATAGCTCCGAGTAGCTCCGTCCTTTCGCTCCTCCGTATCCCGCGCCCGAACCTCCGAATTCGCCGGGTAACCTTTTCCCATCCAAACCTCGCATCCATCAAAAAAGCAAGGAAAACGTGTAATCGGGGTTTATAATCGTACCTTGGGAGAGGCGACCTAAATTGCATCAACGTCAGTAAAGTCATTCAGGTCGACCTGCCGGTCGTCGGCCGGCCGGAGGGAGAAGAAGCGCACCTTGGGGGGAATGAGGGTCGAGAGACCGCGGCGGGGGACGAAGCTCATGATGACTTTGGGGTATCGAAGAATCGGAAGGATCGCTCGGCGCAAACGGTCAATTGAACTGGATCCAATTGATTTCGACGTGGGAGGGGGAGAGGCTGATGGCTATGATAGACGAGGGTGACGCTCCGTTTGCCGAAAGTGAGGTTTGAACGAAAAGCACTCGTTTCCTTCGGGTCAAGGTTCTTGCGGTGACCAATCAGCGCGCCCCAATCCGGGCCACCCCCCCAAGCAAGGCCCTTCCGCCTTGTCCAGTGCCGTACCGTCAACCACCACCATAATCGCATTCCCAGACTCACCCAATTCGTCCCACCGTCCCACGACGACGCCAATTCCGCTTCATCAATCGAGGGAAGCAGAATCGCCCGGTCGCAATGGCATCCCTCCGCGCCTACAACGCAGCCCGCCTGCTGCGGAGCGCCGCTCCCTTCCGAGCTTCCGTCTCCGCGCCCGTAACCGCTCGCCGATTCGAGAGCCAGCTCACGACCGGCACCACGACACAGCAGCCCGCCGCCGTCCCACCCTCGACCGAGCAGAAGGAGCCCGACTACAGCATCGCCGCCGACAAGGCCACTTCGTAAGGACGCAAATCTTTCAGGAGGAATTATTGCATGACTTGCAATTGGATTGGGCGTACAAGAGAAGTGCTAATCGGGTTGTGTTTCTCGCAGGACCTTCACCCCGACCCCCAAGAAGCTCCAAAACGGCAGCGAAGACGTTCCCTTCATTCAAGCCGCCGTCATTTCCGGCGCCCCCATGGAGCTCCAGGCTCGCACAGTCCGGTACGCATAGCCTTCCCTCAGCGCAATCGCATCCTAGACCAAACAACAAGAAAGGAAAGGAATCAAGACTAACGACGAAACCTTCACAGCATCTACCAGGAATCCAAGCCCGCCACGCAGTCAGGCAACTGGCAGGGCCACCACTGGCGCATGGACTGGGACATCCTCCCCAAGGGCCACCGCTGGGAGAACCCGCTCATGGGCTGGCAGTCGTCGGCCGACATGATGCAGGGGACCAAGCTCAACTTCAAGTCAAAGGAGGACGCCATCCACTTCGCCGAGAAGCAGGGCTACGAGTACTTTGTCCAGGAGCCGCAGTCGAGGCGGATCAAGCCCAAGGCGTACGCAAACAACTTTTTGTACTCGCCCAAGAAGCTTAAGCACATTCGGACCAAATAGAGAGACAAAGTGGAAGAGATATTGTAGTACGGAGTATCATTTGTATATAAAACTTTCCAAGGATCGTGTTTACCCCATGGTAGACCTGAAATCTTGTGAGAAGAAGTGTTTTGGTAAAGAAAGCAATAAAAAAATTGAAACATTACGGGAGTTCCAACGTGACTTTGATATTCACGCTGAGTTCCTCCTCGATGAACACTCGGGAAACTTGGTACGTTGAGCTGTAATCGGACTTTCTCTCAAGGTGATTGGCCCAGGAGTCCCCACCCATACATTGTTCAGTTCACTCCCATGCAATCTTCCCTGCGCTACGGATAGATTCTCGGGATGATGGAATACCGGCAGTCACGGGAGACGAGAGACGGCAGGACCATTTTCTCACGGGACAGTTCAAGAGAGGGGTGATATGTTGAGTTCGCAATTGCCATGATGGCCTCTATTCGTTTATCGGTCATCTGTTGACCCGATGTCGTGAACCATTAAAAGATGTATGTACCATAATCTCATTCAGTCATAACCGAATGTTGTAACGCCTCCAAGATTCGCCAATCCTGGCCCGTATCCCAAAGTCAAACCCTGCTTGCTCTTAACGCCATGCGCTGTTTCCTAGCCATCATGTTCCACTTCATAATATTCCATGATCAACTCAACCAAACGGCGGTCTTCAGCGTTGTCAGCGACGTGGGCGACGCTATCGTGATAACTCTCCGCTCCTAGGATGCGATTCTATTCCTCGACCTGGGAGGTAAGCGGTCTGCGAAGGAGGGACCGATGAAGATCGTTTGTTTCTTGCTTGTTGCCCTCTTCAGCGGACCGTCTTGCAACGGACCAAGATTCTCCGTGTCGCTGCCGTAGCCCTCAAGACTGTTGCTCTACGAGAGCATCATTGGGTCGTGCCCATCACTCTCGTCTCCGTTCAAGCCGAGACCAATTCTCTCAGGGAGGGGCTTCTTCTCTGCTCTCGCAGCAGACTCAGCCCAAGCCCTCATCTTTACCAGCTGTCGGATCGCGGCTTCCCTACGCTCCGACTGACGCTGTAAGATGGCCTTGTTGACATCATCCGCAACATCCCGTCTCAGGTCTGGATGCAAGATGGCTGCCAATTGCGGCTCGAGATCGTTGTGCGGGAACACCAATAGCGCCATAGTCTCTTCCAGGTCTTTGAGGAAGCGCGAGTCGGTTGGTGCACGCGGTCCAAGATGGTTCGTGGCGAATGACAAGGCAGGAGTGATATCCCCGCCAGGTGTGTTCGTGCACGCCCGAATGAGCTCTACAAGTTGGAGGCGAAGCAGCGCGAAGTGCAAGGTTGGATCGCGGTCCAGGATCTAGGTGACCTGTTAGAACACATGTACAAAACAGAGCCATGCTGACAAGTAGTTTATATGGTGAAAGCTCATTAAAAAGTGGTTGTTCCTCATCAAAGTGTCCCGAAGGTGCTATGAGTGGTGCATGATAACTCGATGTCTAATCACTGCGATTGGGGTGTATGAATGCTGCGGAGAGTAAACAACTAACCTCTGAGTCAAAGTCATTCAGGGCCTCAATGGCGTACTGAATGCTTCCAGTGTGGATTGACTTTTGGATCTGCTGGCGGACCTTGATCGTCTCATCGACTTGGTGGGGTTGGAGGTTGGCTTCCTTGCTGAATTTTGCAGCAGCATTAGGGTAACCTTCCATCGTCAAGTAATCGAGGATCAGGGCGTTGATGTCGCTGAGAGTCCATGTTAGCACAAATGTCCTCTTGGCTGTAGTTCGAACAACGTAAATATGTGCAAAACAGCAAAAGTGTCAGGGTTATTTTATATCGAGTTCTCCGCATGGTAATTGCTAGGAGAGATTCCCATTTGATAGTTGATCATCATGTGAGCCGGTAGGGAGGGGAAGCACCAGACGTAGCCTCGGAGCTAGCGCCGGGCTACGACGTTGGAGATGAAAGAGAGAGAAAAAAGGCTTACCTTTTGGGCGACTTGACGTCCTGAACACGCCTCTCGAAGGCATGCTTCATGGGTGTGGCAGTCGACGCAGACGAAGTCTGAATGACCTCTTAGCTAGCTGCCAACGACAACCAAACGACGTGGCCAGCATGGATGTACATACTGGCACACTGGAACACGGGGAGCTCAACGGACCATGATTCTCTCCAACGTCTCCCGCACGAGACGCGCAGCAGCTCTATTCCAAACTGCTATGGCTGTTGGGTCGTTGATGTCCGGCAGTCCTGACATGCGATGGGAAGTGCGCAAATGCAGGGAAAGCAAGGCAGGATCAGACAGGCTCTGGGCTGGGCCGTCGTCACATTTGAGTGGCCAGTCGAGCTCCCGTTCGGTTTGTTGTGCGAAGGGAGTCTTTGAAAGAAAAGATGCTGAGGAAGAAATGGGATTGGATGTGGAAGAAGGAAGAAACGTCGGAACAAAGAGAAAGAGGCTGGAGCGGAGCTTTATTCGGTTCCAGAGTTTGCGGCTGCAGAGGGCCAATCGCAGGATCAGCCGGACCACCTGGCGTGGGGCAGCCATGATTAGATAATCTGAGGCACATGCCCTCTTTACCTAAGGTAAGGTACCTTACTTTCAAGGTAACGCAGGTAAGGCGCTGAGAGCAGCCACGCAGCCTGGGGGGCCACAACTGGGGGTGAACAGGGCAAAAAACACAGGGCGCGACCCACCACAAGCACAAGACAGGCAGGTACCAGAGCTAATACCACCTCACTGCCCTTACCTTACCTGAGGTGTATGTACTGTGCACAGTAAGGACCTGAGGTGAGCAACCGCAACCACGCATCGTGCCTGCGGGCTGCTGTACTGAGTAGGAGGAGCTGCGGTCATCTGGACCCTGTGTATTTGTGCGCCCACCTGTGTGAGCCCAGCTCGCTATTGGGTCGTTCAGTTCTACACGAGACGTTCCGTTGGAGAACTAGACTTGATGCTTTGAGGAAAGATAGCACGCGAGCACAGCCTCTCTCTTTTTATGGGCAGGCTGTTATAACTTGTCTCTAACATCTCCAAGATGTACAGCCCACCTTCCCTATAGAAACAGCAAAAGGCAACTTCCCCTCTCGTGGCTCCCGTCTGATCAGCAGCTTTGTGGCAGGTACCTTCCATTCGGTTAGGTTACCTTCAACATCAGATCTAGCCCGGCCAGCTCCACCATCCACCAGGCTTTAGTTGCCAAAGTCAAGCATCCATCCCCCCTCAGCGCTTATCTTTGGGGACTGGACCCTGGAAGTCGCCTTTTACCTGGCCAGTGTTTTCATTTTTATATCTCCAAACTTCATCTTTGCTTCTTCCCCCCTTCCATTGCGAAGGGAGCAAACATCAAGCCGTCGACACCTGCAGTCTTTGTTCCTCAGGTCGTTGGTTTTCCCGTCCGCCTGCCTAACTTACTTTGCTGTAGGATCCGAGGACAAAGCTGTAGCTACCCGATAAACCACCACCAGCCTGCCCCGCGTATCGACATCGGCGACCTCCGCCTCTCCTCAAATAATGGCAGACGACCACAGCGGCACCGAGTCTCATGTGACGATTCAGCGGCGGACTCACTACTCACCACCATGGGCAGATGTCAGCATCATTGGCATTGCTGGCAGTTCCGGCTCTGGAAAGTCAACTCTGTCGCATGCCATTGTGAGAAAGCTGAATCTGCCCTGGGTGGTGATTTTGTCCATGGTATGTGTGCATTTACCCCGCCAACCGGCGGCTTGCGGCGATGGCCCCTCCCCTGACTCGATTTCAACATAGGACTCTTTCTACAACCCCCTGAGTCCTGAGGAGTCAAAGAGGGCTTTTGACAACGACTTTGACTTTGACGCGCCGAATGTAAGATATACACCGATTACTGCTGGCATGCATATTGACCAAATTCAGGCGATTGACTTTGATGTTCTTGTACAATGTTTGCGCGATCTGAAGGCTGGGTAAGTCTTGTAACTTTGCTATCTAAAATGCTTCATGAGATTCTCCTAGTCTGAAGGCAGAAATTTGAGCCATCAATATTCAACTTCATGATAATAATCAGTCTTCAGAAAACGGGCTGAAATTCCCATTTACTCCTTCTCTAAGCATCAAAGGCTGGACAACACCACAACCATCTACTCACCTCACGTCATCATCCTGGAGGGAATCTTTGCCCTCCATGACCCCCGTATTATTGATCTTCTGGATATGAGGGTAATTCAATCCCATGAAATCGAACTGCGATCGATTTCTGACTGTTGCTCAGATATTCTGCGAGGCGGATGCCGATACGTGTTTGTCACGGAGAGGTAAGTCGCAGGCAGCCCGGGACGTGATGTACTTGGTGCACGGCTGACCTTGCAACGTAAAGTGTTGAGAGACGTCAAGGAGCGTGGCCGTGACGTAGATGGCATCATGAAGCAGTGGTTCAAGTTTGTGAAACCAAACTTTGAAAAAGTAAAGAGCTCCATCATCAAATCGTATCGGACTTTCCTAATATGTCTGTGTCCAGTTCGTCGAGCCGCAGCGCAAGGTCGCAGGTAAACTAGCCGAGCCGCATCCGATGCCTTGTAGAGACTGACCGCAAGTAGACATCATCGTGCCGAGAGGTATCGAGAACCGCGTTGCCATGGGTAAGTAAATATAATGTTCGTACAGCTTCACAACTAATACCTAGGCTAGCCATGGTTGTTCAGTACATTGAGCGCAAGTTGATCGAAAAGTCAACCCACCACCGGGCAGCACTCACACAATTGGAACTGGCGGCTGCCAGCGACCCTCTGTCCGACAGAGTCGTGATTCTAGATCAGTCACCGCAACTGAGAGGCATGAGCACCATCATTCAGGATATCGATACCTCTGCGGAAGACTTTATCTTCTACTTTGACCGCCTCGCGTGTCTTCTGATCGAGCAGTGAGTAGTTTGCTTGTGGGGTGAATGTCTAAATAACGAGCTAACAACCACAGGGCACTCAACAATGTGCAATTCAGAGAAAAGACAATTGCCACGCCCCAAGGGTACAAGTACAACGGACTCCAAGCTACGGGCGATGTAAGTGCGGTGCTGGTCCTCCGTGGCGGTGCCGCCTTCGAGACGGCCTTGAAGAGGGTCGTCCCCGACATGCGGACAGGCAGAATCCTGATCCAGTCCAACGTACGGACGGGAGAGCCCGAGCTGCATTATCTCAAGCTTCCGGATAACATCGACTCCCACGAGTCGGTCTTGTTGATCGACACGCAGATGGCCAGCGGAGGCGCCGCGCTCATGGCCGTGCAAGTCCTCGTCGACCACGGCGTCGCTCAGGACAAGATTGTGCTGGCGTGCTATGCTGCCGGAAGACTGGGCGTGCACCGCCTTGCAAAGGTGTTTCCTGGTATCACCATTGTTCTGTGCAATATGCTTGCGGATATTGAGGACCGCTGGGTTGAGAAGAAGTACTTCCGATGCTAGCCGTAGGCATATACATCGTACTCATATAACACGGCCGAGCTGCGCCGAGCCTACCTTTGCAGCAAAATTGATGAGTGCTCAAGTGGCAATACGAAAGCCTATTGCAAGAAAAGTGCATCGTAATACCATGGAGTAAGGCTGCTTGATTCATGATATTTGAGGGTCGCCAAGGGCTAAAATCCGTACCTCTGGAAAAGGCCGCATGTTCGCCTGCCAGACAGCCTGCAAGATCCATTGCCTCGCATATATGTCTTTCGCGGGTTCGCGCTGTTCGCACTCTGGACTGATCCCGGATTCACGGCTGCGATTCTCGTCATTGGCTCCCAATGCGGCTACAAATTGGCCGAACGAGACACCGAGGAGTGGACATGGTGGTGGAGACTACGGCTCCCGCGGCAGGGGACATTTTGACGCCGCTGACTGAGATCAGTTTCTCGCTAGACGAGTATTCAGATTTCAGGCCGAGAAAGGGACCCTTCCTCTTTAAAAGGATCTTATCAGCTCGGACGACTGTGAGATCGCGGCGCCGACAACGGAACTGAGGTGTTGGGACGAAAGTCCGAGTTCCATTGTCGGTGACGGCGATAATGCGGTCGGATGCCAAATTTTTGCAAAGAATTTTCTTTCTTGCCTGCTCGCGTGATGCATCAGAGAATTCATCCAGAATCCATAAGGTCAGTAGTCAGTAGACAAGTAGAGTAAAGGCACCTTGGAGAATATTCTGGCCTATCTGGTGTAATTGCATGGGAGGCAACCTTCGGTTTAACCGAATAATGACGTATTTGCTGGAGCTGTCGGCACAAGTACGTTCTCCCGTCTACGTAGCTACGTAGTGCGGTGTAAGGTACCTTAGCTTCCTCGGATTTGACGGTTCTGGCGCGACCAGTACCTTAGTACAAGCATCATTACGCATAGGTCCAGGGAGCTATGCCCGCCAGCCCCTAGGAACCTTTTCATTTTCGTGACCATTACGACCTTGGTTTTCTCCTTCTTGGAAAAATCCAACAACCTCATCTCTCTCTGGCTACCTTGGTCTCCTGCTGCTTGTTTGCAATTGATACATCGCGACACATCTCTTGAGCTCTCTGCTTGCTTCCATTCACTCGTTTCGACATGACATCTCCATACTGCTAGATCTACCTTTACTCTACCACGACGTCAGACGAAAACATACCAGACTAATCTGCGATAATTAAATGCCTCCCACCACATCCGCGCTGAGGCGCATACCTCGCGCCGTTTCTCACAGATCACCCATCAGCTTATTCAAACCTACGCCGATATGCAGGCAACAGGTCGCCGCCCTCGCGCAAAGGCGCGCCTTCACTAGCCCTCCTCAGCGATCCCGAACAACACCTCCTACTACACCTCTCGCTAACTCCTTCTTCAACGCCCACGGTCTGCCCAAGGGCACCGCCATCCGATCCGTCTCCGGCACGCCACCGCCGGCACCTACTCCAAAGCAAAGGTCACGGCTCCTCCGCTTCGCGTACGCCAGCGCCGCGTGGCTCGGCGGCGGCATCATCTTTGTCGGCCTCGGCGTGGTTGGCTTCTTTCTCTACGATGCATCCACTTACAAGGAACACCCAGACCAGAATGAGATCGAGGTATCTGAGCTGGCACTGAGCCCCAAGCGAGGCGGGCCAAAGAACCTGCCCATCGCCGAGGTGCTGATTGACGACCTGGACAACGAACACATGAAGAGCGTAAAGGAGAAGCCCAAGCTTGTTATTCTCGGTGGCGGATGGGGCGGAGTGGCTCTGCTCAAGGAGCTCAACCCCGACGAATACCACGTTACCGTTGTTTCCCCGACAAACTACTTCCTGTTTACGCCCATGCTGCCTTCTGCTACTGTTGGAACCCTGGAACTGAGATCACTGGTTGAACCCGTCCGCCGAATCCTCGCCCGCGTTCACGGCCACTTCATCCGTGCCAAGGCCGAGGACGTTGAGTTCTCCCATAAGCTGATTGAGTGCTCTCAACCCGATGCCTTTGGTAACGAAACCCGATTCTATGTCCCCTACGATAAGCTGGTCATCGCCGTTGGATCTACCACGAACCCCCACGGTGTCAAGGGACTGGAGAACGCCCACTTCCTCAAGGATATCAGCGATGCGCGCAAGGTTAGAAACCAAGTCATGCACAACCTCGAGCAAGCCTGCCTGCCTACGACCGCCGACGAGGAACGCAAGCGCCTCTTGTCCTTTGTCGTCAGCGGCGGCGGTCCCACGGGAGTCGAGTTCGCGGCCGAGCTATTTGACATGCTCAACGAGGACCTGACGCTTCACTTCCCCAAGCTCCTCCGCAACGAGATTTCCGTCCACTTGATTCAGAGCCGCAGCCACATCCTCAACACGTACGACGAGACCCTCTCCAAGTACGCAGAGGAGCACTTCGCCCGCGACCAGGTTGATATTCTCACAAACTCCCGCGTCAAGGAGGTCCACCCAGACAAGATTACCTTTACGCAAAAGCAGCCCGACGGAACTCTCCTCACCAAGGAACTCCCCATGGGCTTCTGCCTCTGGTCAACGGGTGTCGCCCAAGCCGACCTCTGCAAGCGTCTCTCCTCCAAGCTCGGCCCCTCGCAGACGAACCGTCACGCCCTCGAAACGGATACCCACCTCCGCCTAAACGGAACACCCCTCGGCGACGTCTACGCCATCGGCGACTGCTCGACGGTGCAGAACAACGTGGCCGACCACATCATTACTTTCTGCCGCGGCCTCGCCTTCAAGCACGGCAAGGACCCCGAGACCCTCGAGCTTCACTTCAGCGACTGGTGCGAAGTCGCCAACGACGTCAAACGACGCTTCCCCCAGGCCGTCGGCCACCTGAAGCGCCTCGACAAGCTCTTTGAGCAGTTCGACAAGGACCAGTCCGGCACCCTCGGCTTCGGCGAGCTCAGGGAGCTCCTCAAGCAGATCGACTCCAAGCTCACCTCCCTCCCCGCCACGGCGCAGCGCGCTCATCAGCAGGGCCAGTACCTCGCGCACAAGTTCAACAAGATGGCGCGCACGTCGGACGGGCTCAAGGCCAACATGGTGCTCGACGGCGACATCGACTCGGTGGTCTACAAGGCGTTTGAGTACCGCCACCTCGGTAGTCTCGCGTACATTGGCAACTCGGCCGTGTTCGACTGGGGCCAGGGCTGGAATTTCGCAGGTGGCTTGTGGGCTGTGTATATGTGGCGGTCCGTCTACTTTGCGCAGAGCGTGAGCTTGAGAACGCGGATTCTGCTTGCCATGGATTGGGCCAAGCGCGGTCTCTTTGGAAGAGGTATAATCTTTCCCCCTTACCACATTCTGTCTGTTTGACTTGGAGCGTTTGATAAACTAACACGTGTTTTACAGATTTGATGAGCTACTAGAAAGCAATGATGCGTTTTTTTTTTTGTTGCAAAGAATGAATTGATTCTTTTCTCTTTTGTTAGCATACCCTGCCGGAGTACGAGGTACCGAAATGCAATCTTGCGAGAGATGGATGCATTAACATAGAAGTTACAGAACCCAGACAAGAAAAAAAAGATATAAAAAGAGATACGTAAACGGTCTCTAGATAATTTCATATGATTGTTCAAAATACCATTTCTTGCGTACTGATGTACCTGATGACTTTTCACGCCCTCTCAAATCTCTGGAGTTGGCTTGCACCGCTACTGCAACATGTACCTAGGAACAGACATATCAGACAAGTGTGCTGCTGAGGATCAGAAAGACGGTGATGCACCTCGCCTGAGGTAAGAATGTTGAAACGTAATTTTCATAAATGATATAATATAGAAGAAACAGCAAATCGCAACGCCTGGCCCCCTGATGCTTGAAAGCTGCTAAAGCTGATATAAGACCATGTACATTTTACAAAAATTTCCAACTTTTTTCTCTCTGTTTGTGCAAATCCCATGATTTTGTAAATCTCAAATTCGTCCTCATCCTCGCACCGAACATCAAATCTCGTCATTAAACTGTGAGTACTCGAAAGCACTGGACAGGCTTATTCCTCATCAGACTCTTCGTCGGGAACCTATCATTACTGTTAGTCATTGCAAAACAAAATGTTACAGTGAGCTCGAGAATCTCGACTTACCCCTTCGTGGAAATCCCGACCCTCCTTGGTGCCCTTGATGACACCGACGCGAATGCAGAAGTCGCCAAATCTCTCGCCAGTCTCCCTCTCAGTCGCATACCTCTTGAGCAGCGGCTTCATGATGGCCAAGATCTCGTCCTCCTTGATGCTCTGGCGGTACAACTTGTTCAGTCTCTGGCCGTGGTATCCACCGCCTAGGTACATGTTGTACGCGCCGTACGCCTTTCCGACAAAGGCAACCTCGGCAAGCCAGGGACGCGCGCAACCGTTGGGGCAACCCGTCATACGCATGACGATCGAGTCCTGGCGCAGTCCATTCTCCTCGAGGCAGTCCTCGAGCTTAGTGATCAGCACAGGCAGGTAACGCTCCGACTCGGCCATGGCGAGACCGCAAGTGGGGAAGGCGACACAGGCCGACGAGCTAAGGCGCATGCCGGAGAAGTGGACGTTATCGAGCTTGTACTTCTTCATGAGGTCCTTGATGGAGTCGAGATCCTCGTCGGCGACGTTGCTCAGGATCAGATGCTGGTTACCCGTAAGGCGGAACTCGCCCTTGTGCACCTTGGCGATCTCACGGAGACCAGTCTTCATCTGGAACTCGGGGGTATCCTCGATGCGACCGTTCTCAATGAAGAAGGTGAAGTGGTTGAGTCCTGTCTCGTCCTTTTGCCAGCCGAACGTGTCAACGTTGGACTTGAACTCGAAGGGCTTCTCCTTCTCGAACTTCTGTCCCCAGAGCTCCTCAACCTTGCCGCGGAAGACGTCGACGCCCATGTCATCGATGGTGTATTTGAGACGGGCGTGCTTGCGGTTCTTGCGGTCACCGTGGTCGCGCTGGACGAGCATGATCTTCTCGCAAGCAATGTGGACCTGGTCCGTCTTGACGAAGCCGAACATGCGACCGATCTGCGGGTACGTCTTCTTGTTGTTGTGCGTGGCACCCATACCACCACCGGCAATCAGGTTGAAACCCTCGAGGTTACCGTCCTTACCCTTGATGGCAATGAGTCCGATGTCGTGGGCGTAGACGTCGGTGTCGTTGTGGGGAGGGATGGCAATGGTGATCTTGAACTTTCTGGGCAGGTAGGTGGGTCCGTACAGAGGCTCAAAGTCCTGCACCGCGTCACCGGCGATCTGGGTCTTGGTGTCGTTCTCGTCCGCCAGCCAGATCTCGTGGTAGGCGGTGGTCGAAGGCAGCAGGTGGTCGCTGATCTTCTTGGAGCTGGCCCAGACCTCCCTGTGGTACTTGGACTGGGTAGGTAGAGAACTGCACATGACGTTACGGTTGACATCACCGCAAGCGGCAATGGTGGTCATGAGCGCTCTGTTGATGGCCTGCATGGCGGGCCTAAGCTTGCCCTTGACGACACCGTGGAACTGGAAGGTCTGACGGGTGGTGAGCTTCATGGTCTCGTTACCGAGCTCGTTGGCGATGTCGTCCATCTGCACCCACTGCAACGGGGTAGAGATACCACCAGGCAGACGGCAACGAATCATGAAGGAGTAGGCGGGTTCCAAGCCCATGGCCTTGCGCTCATCTCTGACATCACGGTCGTCCTGCATGTAGGTACCGTGGAACTTGGTAAGCTGCTGGTCGGCAGCAGAGATGGCAGCGGTCGAGGGGTCGTTGAGACCCTCAACAATGGTACCACGGAGGAAGTTGGAGGCAATCTTGATGTCCTCGTTGGTGATGGGAGCAGGCTCCTCGGGAAGTCCATCGACATTGTCGACGCCCAAGGCACGCCAGATCTTGGGCTCCCACTCCTGGTAACCAGTCTGGTATCCATCGGGGTCCTGGTCGTCGCCAAGACCGACGTCGGCAAGTCTCTTGCCACCAAGGTTGGACAGAACACGGTCAAGGTCCTTTGCAGGCTTGTTGTAGTAGATCTTGTCCTCCTTACGGGGCCAGTAGTGACGATCACCAAGACCGAAGACGGAGTAGTTGACGTTGGCGAGGTCGAGCTCGGTGTTGTCCTTGAGAGCAGTCCAGAGAGCGTGGCCGTTCTGGGGGAACTCTCCCTGTCCGGCGGTCGAGGTCACGAAAATGATGTTCTCCTCGGAAGGAAGGTCCTCGAGGGGGTAGTCCTCCATGACGAAGACCTTGGTCTTGAGGCCGCGAGCCTTACCACGGTTACCAAGACGCTTGGCAACGTTGGTAGCGTTACCATTGTCAGAGGCGTACAGCACGGTCAAGGGAGCGCCAAAGAGACCCTCGAGAAGCTGGTCGTAGGCGTCCTTGGCCTTGCGCTTCTGCTGAGCCCGGACTTCGGAGCCAAAGTCCTGCGACAAGTTGGCGGCGAAGACGGGGTCGCGCTGCATGATCTGAGTGAGCTGGTTGTCACGGTCCAAGAAGGCCTTGAGCTCGCTCTTGATGCGCTCAGAATCAAGGGTGAAGTTGGGCTCGCCCTTGGCCTCGTTGGCGGGGTTCCAGCGGTACAGGGGCCAGTAGCCGACGTCAATCGCCTTCTTGGTCTCCTGGAGGACGGTAAGAGGAGAGTCGGTCTCGCCAAAGTAGGGAAGGTAGGCCAAGACGACAGAGGGGCCGTTGTGCTGATCGGCCTCAAGCATGGCCTGAAGCACCTGGGTGTAGGAGCCGTAGACGGCGGTAGAGGCGACGTAGGCGTTGCCAAAGTTCATGGCGTACAGACCAATGTCCTTCTTGCGACGGTTGGCATCGGCAGCGGCACGCTCCGAGTAAGGGGTCGAGTCGATGATGAGCATGTTAACGTTCTCACCAGAGGCAAGGACGTGGTGCACACCAGAGTTACCAAGATCGTAGGCCCAGGCGTCGGATCCAACAAGCCACAATGACTCCTTGCGGAACAGGCGCTTGCTAGACAGCAGGTTGCGGGCAATGGAAGAGCCATCGGTCTCGAGGCGGGGAATCAGGTCGTCGGCGATCTCATTAGCCTTCTTGGAGTCGGCCTCGTTGGCAGCCCAGCGGGCGAGCCAGCTCTTGGGAGAATCGGTCACGAACTGGTTGCTGTTGGCAGCCTCCTTAACCTCGTTGACGAATCGCACACGACGCTCCTTGCGGGCCAAGAGGGAACCGAAGCCAAACTCGGGGCTGGCCTGGATGGAGGAGTTGATGCCGGCATTGCTAGCCTTAAGGGCGTTGGCAATGTAGGCTCTCTGGCCAAACAGCTGGTCAAGAATCTTGGTGTACGAGTTCTCGACCTGGGGCTTCTCAAGACCGTATTCGAGAACCTCTTGGGGAACCTCCTTGCGGCCGATCTCGAGGTTCTGAACAGGGGACTCGGAAGTCAGGTTCTGCAGAACGCCACGGAGAGCCTGGATGACGGTCTTGGGGTCAATGTAGCCAAGCTGGTAGCCGACAACAGTCTGCACACCACCAGGGCCGCTCTTCACACTGGTGAGAACATCGATGAGGACGGGTCCCCACTTTGTGGTCTTGCGGTGGACCTGCTCAAGGACGGCGATGCGCTTCACAGACTTGGGCAGAGCCTCGATGAGAGAGGAGCTGAGCCAGGGACGGTACAGTCTGGGGGTGAGGATGCCGACCTTGGAGAAGTCACCTCCACGGCGAGCCTGGTCAATCACATCACCAAAGTAGTAGGCTCCGGAGCCGAAGACAAAGAGGCAGTTCTCTGCGTTTGTGGGACCGGCATAGAAGAAGGCCTGGTATTCACGGCCGGTGATTCTCTTAATCTGAGCCCAGATGCCGTTGGCGTACTTGAGGATATCCTCAGACGAGACAACGGGGAGGGACGACTCGATCGTGGTGGCGTTGGAGGAGACAACAGAGGGCGGGCTGTCGGTGACGCTGTGCTCGGCGCTGGACTGGACCGAGGCCCTGGATGACTCGAGCTTGGAGTGCACGGACGAAGCGAGTTCGGAAGAGCTCAGACCACTAATGGGAGAGGAGCCGGTCGGCGGCACGTCGGATCGGTCAGAGGCCACCGGCAGTCGGCCGTCATCGGCATAGATACCGACAGCCGACGCGGCAGAGCCGTTTGACGGCTGTTGGAAGCGCCTCGCGGCGTCAACGTCGAGAATCTGGCGCACAACTTCAGGGTCCTCTGCCTCAATGGCAGCATCGTCGTCGCTGCTCGACGAGGCGAAGAAGTGAACAACACCCTTGCCGGAGCGGAGGGCGAGGGCGTGTGCCGTCAGTGCCATATCCTGAGCCTCCTGAAGAGACTCTGACTGCAGGAAGGTCCATCCCGAGTTGCGGATAGCTGTGATGGCGGAGAAGTCGGGGAAGCCAGCGGGCTGAAGGGCGACGTGAAGGACGACAGGGTAGTTTGCCAACTTGTAGAGGTGGGAGATGGCGGGCAGGAGGACGGTAGAAGAGGTCGTTACGGCGACGAGCTTGCCGGCGCGGGTGGGCGCAAAGACGGAGAGGAGGGGGTCGGCATTGTGCCTTACGTGTTGGACCTGGAGACAGTCGCAATTAGTTCCCGAGTCAAAAGATTGCGGAGAAGGCGATTTGAGTGGCTGCTCACCTCTGTGACTGAAGACTTTGCAACGAGGCTCTTGTCGTTGCGAGCGACGTAGCGCTTAAGGTGGGATGAGAACTCCGAGTCCTTGGCCAGCGAAGGCTGGACGGAGACGACGACGTCGCTAGAGAGGTATGCGATTCTCGCAACTGCAGAGAGGACATGTTAGCACAAGCCAGTATTGTCATCGTTCTCGTCGCAAAATTGCAACTGTGACTATCCCCGCGTCTCTGTTCGGCGTCGTCCATCATCCCACTGCCTCTCTTTCTCTGAGTGCTGCTGCCCATTGTCCATCACGGGTGGGTTGCCGGGGGACTCTGCACCGCTGGGATGCGACAAATAGCAGAGCTCTGATTGGCCGAATTCCTAGCATTGTCGGAGCTTCGCTGTAGTTACAGCGGGCACACGCGCTGAAGGATGACGGCCGCTGCAGAGTGCGAGACCAGGGGGGCAGCAGCAGTAGCAGCAGACCAAAGCCGTGGAATCCCAAGAATTGAAGAGAGCAACAACTGCTTACCAGCTTCTCCAGGCGTCTGGATTTGACCTCTTGTCGGCGCCATTGTCGATATGTATATGTGCGTGTTTGGCAGAGGTTTCGAGGGTGAATTCGAAGGGGGGGTATCGTATAGTGGCCGGTCTCGAAACTCTTTTCGCTGCCGTTTGCAGTGTACAGTTCCGGATTCCTCTTGTGCTGTCTGTTTGGCTTCCTCTGGACCAGGAATCAAGGATGGACAGAACACGAATAAGTAGTCAACTACAGCAGTAATGACCAACACAGATTAACCCGTAGAAAGGATTGTCGAAGACGGGCGACGTAGGATGCAATGGCAAAGGGGAGGCGGAGGGAGGAAGAGGGTGAGAGTGAGTGAGAGAGTGTGAGAGAGGAGGAAGATGGTGGTGTAAGTCAAGGTAATAAGAGGTCTAAAAGGGAAGATCGATGGATAACAAGCTGATAAAAAAAAAAAAGTCCAAGGTGCCCCAGGAAGTTGCGAAACAGCTCCGATGGTTCTTTCTGCTTTTGGAATCAACAGAAAGTGACCTGGAAAGTACCCAATTCCTGCTCCTTCCCTTGCTTGGTTTCGTCGCCTTCAGTCAGGCAAGAAGCTGGATGGCGGGTTGCGCCTGCTGTTGCTGGCGTGCTTGGGGGGGGACTGGGGACTGCTGTGCCCACTGAGAAATTTCGCCCCGCAGAAAACAATGAATTTTGTCGACATCAGGGTCGATTGCGTGATCGGCTAGCGCAGCGTCTCCCCAGTCCATTCGCCAGTTGCCATGCCGCACTGCTCCCATTGCGCCGCGGGTTGGCTTGCCTTGGGGCAATGCTGCTGCACTTGGTGTGTGTATCCGTAGGTACATTGCTAAGAAAGAGGTACATTGGGATTCTTCCAGGCGGTACAAGTTGGCAGTAAAGAGCCAGTGCCGTTGCCTCTTCTGTGGTCCTGTCCTGTCCTGTCCTGGATGCTGTATTATTCATCACGAGAATCGTTGACGGCTATGAGTCTGTTAGAACTGCCTTATGTAAACTTGTAAAGAAGGATACTACTACCTTAAGTAAGGTAGCCAGACTCTGCTCTAGACTCTTAGCTCACCTGCTTTACCCAATCAGCCACTCAACAATACTCTAACAAATTCCATCTCAAATGGCTGGAATCGGTGGATGGCACTTGGCTAATACAGCATGAACAGGGGGAGTGAATCTGGACCCCCCATGCCCGAATGCCGAAAAAGGCCGTTGTCGGCCGGTAAGCCTTTCCTCCCATCATTCACACCAAATACTCATACAGAATGTTGGCCAGAGGCAGAGGTACTCCGTAGAGAGGCTCAGGCTCGGATTCGTAGCCGTGCTTCATCCCATCCATCTGGAGGCGAGTCAACTAGTGGAAACTATTCCGTAGACTTACATGGTGCTCCATATCCCGTTCAGCAGCCCCCACCATCTCCATCCCCCTCCCCCGGAGATTCTTTCGGATTACAAATGGTAGACTCTGTATTTGCAGTTTCCGTCTGTCGCTCTCACTACCGTCTCTCACACACGGGCTATGGTCCAGTTCGCTCAATGCCCGATACCCACCAATCACCCAATGATCCCTCGATTTTAAGATCTTGTATTACTGTCCTACTAAGTATGCTTATTATATGTATGCTTTGTATCGTATGCTCTCCCCAAAACTCGGGGTTTGGAACCATGGGATGTTCGTTCCCAGTCCCACTTTAATCCGCCATCGTGAACTGGGCACCAACCGAATGAATGAATGCCCTCGTGACGAACCATCTCTCCCAATGACCCAAACGCCGATTCACCTTCCGTGATTGAGGGTCATCAATGTTGTTGTACAATATTCCCCATCGCGCCCCGACATGCATTTCGCTCTTGAATCCCCGATCCACCTCTTTTTTCGGCGCGCGTGGCATTCAAATCCACAACAGATAGAAAATCTCAAATGATGCCATCGCCCAATGATACCATCGCCCGATGGCATCATCGACTTGCCGTCCCGGCGGTATCCACTCCAAGCGGTCAGCCTGCCGCTGCCGCCCGACATGCCGCACCGACATCCATCTCTTGCCGCTTCAATACCTACCGGTACTGTCGGTGGTTCTCTGAATCTGCCCTTCCGCGATACTTAAAGACTCAAACTCCGGTGTGCCGGAACTTGGCGCTCACAGCGCTCGCCCACTCCTCCTGAGGCCTCTCGCGAAGCCAGTACCCGCGACCGAGAGCGAGCATCACGCGCCCGACACGGCCGCGGGATCCCTCGCCACCCGGCTCGCCCTGCGAGAAAGGTCCGTCGACGCCGTTGCCATTCTTGCCGGCGCCGCTGCTGCGGCCTTCCTCCTCCCAGCCCATGTCCGCCGCGCTGTATCGCTGCAGCACCTGCTGCGCAAACGACATGACGACGAGCGCAAAGTAAACGCGCACCAGCGTAACGGAGCAAATCAACCCCAAGCTCATCCATGACTCCTGGGGCCCGATGTGCTTCGTCGTGCCGGGCACGTCGGGAACCACAGGCGCCCCGTTAGCGAGCGCGGTCTCCGCAATCTCCGCTGCTGCTGCGGGACCGGCGGCGGCCGGGGTCGTGCTGCCTGCCGGGTGCTTGTCGAGGGCGCTGCTGTTGAGGTACCAGTTCACGGCGAAGAAGGTCGTGTAGGCGACGTTGAGGACGGTGTCGATGATGTAGAGCCAGGCGAGGCTCAGCGTCTCAAAGGGGCTCTGCTTGCGGATGTGGGGCATGAACATGGCCAGCAGGACGACGACGCCCAGCGAGTAGAGGTACATTGACAGCTGCGTCACGGAGAGCTCGTAGCCTGTGAGGATGGCGAGCAGGCCGTATAGGCCGGTGAGTCTGTTGAAGAGGAGGATGAGGGAGATGACCTCGGCGCCTGTCTGGAGGCCGATGCAGCCCAGAAAGGTCTGTCGCACGTATAAAACGTGATCATCATGTTAGCCAGCCGCCCAGTGATTTGTTGGTTGAAGATGATGAACATGATGTTGTGTAACTGTTGGGTGCAGTTGGATGGGGGGGGGGGGATGAGGTTGTGTTACACGCTTACCTTTGGGAGCGGTAACCGCATGCTGAATCTTGAGAGCGCCATTCTGTCCGTCTGCCTGTCTCTATCTGTCTATTCGTCCACTTTGGTGATGTTTGTTTGGTGTTTGTGTACGGATACAGAAGAAGAAGAAGAAGAAGGGTACCCGTAGGTATTGCGTCAGAGAGAAAGGGGTCTTGAGAGCTCAGGTAAATTCGTTAAGCCGTCAGAAGAAACTGAGGGTGGGAAGCTTTTGGGGAAGCGTCGCAAAGTTGAGCCTAACAAGAGGCCCCGTCACTTCTTAACCAAAGCGGCAGCGCCGGATGACAATTGACATGGGCCAAAGAAAATAAAGAGCGGAAAGACCCTGCGTTCGCACCTTTCTAAATTTCTCGATGACATGATGGGCCCCACCCGATCCGTCATAGCGTCACGCCCCGGGGTTTTCATTGAGTCCGCGCCGCTCCTCTCCGCCAGGGCACCCGTCTGCAACAGTTCTTTCTCTCTGGGCAATCTGCAGCAACATTGGCTGTGAATGCACTACTAGGTAAGGTATCTATCTATACGCGGTAAGGTATCCGAATCCGAATACCTAGTGGATGGACCTGGGAGTTCGATGCCACGGATCTACGGGCCATTCCTACGCTGGCACCACATGTTCAATGGACCCCGGCACTCGGTGACAGCCCACCGTAGCATCACAGACACCAGCCATCGTGAGAGTCCCGTGCCATTCCGGGCGGTGAGCATCTTGGACAACTCATTCGCCAGTTGGCTTTCGACACATTAGTACCCCGTATTGCCAGCGTGAATCTCACAGATGCATCATTTTGTATAGACAGACAGTATTGGGGAAAGAAGAGAAAAAAGAGCCATTAAATGTAGGTATGTACTAACGACCATGGAGTATAGCCCGTTATTATACAAACTGTAACTGATGCTGAAAATCCCCATTTGCACGCTATGCTTAAGATGTCCTGCCCCGCCAGTCATGTCGCAACGTAACGTAAACGGCAACTCCAACTCAGCCCCGCGTCGTCCGTCACGGCTCGCCTCGGGAACTTTTCTACTCCAGAGTCGTTGTCTTTTTGTTTCGGTTCGTCTCCTTGAAGAAACTCGTCTAGCACGCACATCCTTCTTGCGACGATTGGGCGGGGGTCGTCTTCACATCGATCACTGCGTTAAAGTTAGTATAAACCACCCTGCTTTTTATAAACCAAAACTCAAAGATAGAGAGGAATACGCACTCTGGCTTGAAGCCTGCGCAGCAGCATCCGTTCCCTCCATGCCCGGAAGAGCCTGCGCTATTCTCTTGAACAGCGTCTTGACGTTGTGTCCCAGCTTCGCGCTAGTCTCGACGAACATCAGGTTGTTCTTCTTGGCCTCCTCCTCGCCCTGCTGCGTCGTCACTTCTCGCTTGTCGTTCAAATCCGTCTTGTTGCCCACGAGGACAATGATGACGTCGTTTCCTCTCTCGGCGCGAACATCGTCAATCCACTTCTTGGTGTTTTGGAAGGATTTCGCATCTTCAAATTGCATGAAAGTCAGCAACAGGCTCCTTGATCTGTGCCTCCCCCACGCAGTTCCACGTACTTGAAATGTCGTAGACGACTACTGCGACGCTAGAATCGCGAATGTACGAGGGAATTAGACTGCGGAAACGTTCCTGTCCGGCGGTATCCCAAAGTTGTAATCTCACTGTCCGGTCCTCGAGGTACATGGTCTGCAACGTATTAGACGGTGGTTCTTCGTTCCCCCTTCGAAAACGTAGTAATGGCTTGCCTTGGAGAGGAAGTCGATTCCAATAGTCGCCTGGTACATGTTGTCGAACGAATCGTACATGAATCGAGTGATGAGTGAAGTTTTCCCCACTGCAAACAACACAAAGAACAAATTAGCCAACAGTCTCTCTCGCCACATCAAAGAAGACAAAATGCAGGAACATACCGCTCTGCTCGCCCAAAAAGACAAGCCTGGGGGTATCATTGCGTTAGTTTACTGTGCAATTGTCTCAATAGAAATGTTTTGCAATCGGCGCAAATCGTACTTGAACTTCTTGAGGGGGTTGTTGTAAGACCCGCCTGCGCCGGACGCCATGGTTGCGGTTTTTTGGTCAAAGGGAAGCTTCCGAAGGGTGGTATCGGGGGTTTGCCAGTCGGGCTACAGAACCAACACGTTGGCTCGATGCAAGGGAGTCGTCGAGTCGGAAGCAGAAAAGCCGAGCGCTTTGCTAGATCAAAGGACGAGATCCGACGAGAGTGCGAGATTGGGCTGGCCGAGAGGAGGAGGGGGGCGAGGGTTATAGATCGCGGGTTATGGAAATTGAGCAAGCTGCACTGGTAAAAGGAGGTCAACCTGTCCGCCTTTAGGCGCATTACCACGCCCCCGTCATCCATTGAGGTGGGCTCAGAGGAGGCCACCAAATGGAAGACGGGGCCATCACGTGCTGATAATCGATAAGCATGACCCCATATCCGATAAGATAATAAAAAAAAAAGACCCTGGCTCGAAAATTTCTGGACAGTCCAGGCCCCGCCGTCCCAACTGGTGCAGAGTGCAGATTCGACGACCAGCAAATGGGCAAGGCGCAGAGATCGACTTTTCGACATCAGAAACATCCCCGGTGATCCTCTCCGTCTTCTTTGCATATAACCATCCATACAACCCCTTCAAGCTCGGGGTGCGATTCGGCCAGCCGTCCAATATGCCCGTTCTCAAGCCTCTCTCGGGCGACGGCGAAGCGCCGCAGCAACGCAAGCAACCCTCAAGAAAGGGAAAGAAGGCGTGGAGGAAGAACGTCGACGTCTCCGAGGTGCAAGAAGGTCTCGATGAGTTGAATACACAGATTATCACCGGGTACGTAACCCTCTCCCCCTTGGAAACCTTTTCCCGTTCTCAGGAGCCCCCCCATTGGCACACAGAGTAGATAACTAACCAAGCATCCTATAGTGGCGTCGTCGCAGAAAAGGATTCGGCAGACCTCTTCACCCTGGACACAGTCGGCAAGGTCGAAAAGCGCCCCAAGCCAAAGAAGACCCTCAAGTCCGACGAGATCCTCGCCGCCCGCTCCTCCGTCCCCGCCGTTTCCTCCCGCAAGCAAAAGCGCGACGCCGAAACCGCCCTCTCAAAGACCTCCGACGGCCTCCTCCCCGTCAAGCGCCTGCGCACCGACTGGGTCTCTCACAAGGAACTGAGCCGCCTCCGCCGCGTCGCCGATGGCCACCAGGAAGAATCCACTACCCTCGTACCCCAGGAAGCGACTTACGACCTCTGGGGTGCCGCGCCCTCTGCTTCCTCCAAGGCCGTAGCAGCAGCAAGCAAGACCAGCAAAGACAACTTCCTCCCCGCCGAACAAAAAGCCAAACCCCCCAAGACCCTGAAACACGCCCCCATCTCCCTCACAGCCAGCGGTCGCCAGCTCCCCGCCGTCGTCAAGCCCACAGGCGGATACTCCTACAACCCGACCTTTGACGACTACGCCGACCGTCTCGAAGAAGAGGGCGCCCGCGCCGTCGCCGCCGAAGAAGCCCGCCTCGCCGCCGAGGAAGCCGACCGCATCAAGCGCGAGGCCGTCGCCAAGTCCGCCACCGAGGCCGACGCCGCGGAAGCGCGCGCGCAGCTGTCCGAGTGGGACGAGGATTCCGCGTGGGAAGGGTTCGAGAGCGGCGTCGAGGGCGACGACAAGCCCACGACCAAGAGACCCCAGCGCAAGACGCCGCAGCAGAGGAACCGGATCAAGCGCCGCAAGGAGGCGGAGCGCGAGGCCAAGCACCAGCTCGCGCTGAAGAAGAAGGCGGCGCAGGCGGAGCGGATCAAGGAGATTGCTGCCGAGATTGCGGGCCGCGACGCCTCCAAGAGCGCGTTGGCGCTGGCCAAGGAGGTGGGCGAGGGGAGCGACGCTGACGACGACGAGGACGATATCGTGGACGAGGGACGGCTGCGGAGGAGACAGCTGGGCAAGATGAAGTTGCCCGAAAAGGACCTGGAGCTGATCCTGCCCGACGAGCTGCAGGATTCGCTGCGGTTGTTGAGGCCCGAGGGTAACCTGCTCAAGGACCGGTACCGTAGTCTACTCGTCCGCGGTAAGGTGGAGTCGAGGAGACATATCCCGTTCAAGAAGCAGGCGAGGGCGAAGCTTACAGAGAAGTGGTCTTACAAGGATTTCAGGATCTAGAAAAATGGGGTTTGCTGTTAGAGGGTATCAGAATAATCATCAAAAGCGTGCATATTTTGACTTTCACTTCGTCTTGGAGCCTAAATTACGGCAGAGTCTTTGTAAAGCCCTGTTATTGCCTTGGGCTGAAAGAGGAGTTTACTACCTAGATCTCAAATCTCTTATCATAGTTGAGCCCTCTCAGATGGCCGCTCAAGAATGTGTGACAGCCCTCTCAAGAGTTTAGAACCATCGGCGTCAAGAAGTAGTAGTAACGAGAAGCAATGTGTAAGTGATGGGTCCTGGTTCTTCTCGCCGACGACTGACTTATCCTCCTCTCCCATGGCACGCAAACCAACTTGGAGCACCAAATGGGCCATCGTCCACTCGCAAGGAAACACCACAACATCTCCTTCACCTAATGAGGTCGCCTCACAAGTGAGATTTGCAAAAAGCTGCTGGTGACGAACGAGTTGTAACCCTGCCTTTGAGACGCCGCCGCAAATTGTTGATGGATCTCCGCCTGGTGTTGGCCAGAGGGTTGTGATGAGGGACATGCCGTGGTGGTAGTGTAGTGAGCCCCATGAGAGTAGAATTGCTTGAAGAGCGTGACTCTGTGGTGTTGTAGGTGGAGTTGGAGATGAAGGTGAAGTTGAAGTTAGAATCTCCTTCCATCTCGCGAACCAGGAGTCGAGACTTTGGCGATAGCTTTCGCACATCTCTCGAAGGGGCTGAGTCTCGTGGATGACTGAAGTATTGCGCTCGCGAGACAGAATTGTGCTGTGGATCTGCATTTTGAGGAGGGATACTTGGTATGAAGAGATTGAGATCTCATCTTGGAGGCTGTTGCCGCTCTTTTCTACGAGCTCCTATGACATGGTGTCAGTTACAGATGGAATGAGGTGTATGTTGGAGACATACGCGACGGAGATCATCTCCGATGACTAGTAGACTTGGTCTGCCAAAGGCAATCGAAACATGACTTCATAGGACTATCAACCCTCTTATTCTGTGAACATTCGTGCTCGAGTAATTAAACATACCTCTCCAAAGTGTACAAAGTCCTAGTAAGCATACAAAATACACCATGGTCCTCGTCTTCCTCCATCGACGGCCGATGGGACAAGTCGAGAAACAAACGGATGGCGAAGCCTAGGTGTCGCCAGACGTCGCCTGCGCTGGGTTCGAGGAGGGTGTATACGCAGATCAGGAGGGTTCTTTGAAGTAGACTGATGTTGTCGGCGCGGGAGGCGTGAGTACAAGTTCTTGGGAGGGAGGTTATGGCGATGTGGAAATGATGTTCTGCGAGGACGGAGAGTGAGGGTGTAGATTTGCTGCTAATTTGGGCGCCGAGGGCGACTATCAGGTTGAAGAGAGGGGTGTTGTAAGGACGTGGGGGAGTAGCGTTTGGGTAGTAGTACGCGGTTAGGATGATGTTAAGGGTATGGGGCTGGAAGATTTGGAAGAAAGTGTTTATCGAGCGGCTGAAGAGGTTGAAGATGGGAGTCGCTAGGCTTTCTGGTAAAGGTTGGAAGGAGATGAGGCTCTGAAATGGGGGGGTTGGAATTGTGTTCCTGGTAGGAGCCTGCAGGGCGGACGGCACTTCGTAGCCTGGTTTGTGTTGAAGCCGATCTCGCAGGCAACCGAGTGAGGACCAGGGGCCAAAAAATACTGTGCTGGGCAGAGATTTGGATGATGAGGCCTCAGAAAGAGGAGAGGCGCCCCGTAGGAGAGGCAGGAATAAGGGGTTTCCGGTAGCTAGTGGTTGTCGTGTATTGTTCGATGAACGTGAAGGTGATGGTGTCTGCTTTGCGAGATCCTTCAGCTCTTCGATGAGAAGTTGCACACGTCGAAGTGGGATGTTTGCCTTCAGAATCGGATCAAAGATGAAGCACTCTCGCGAGGTCCTCACGCATTCTTTACATGCAGGAAGTTGACGCTGACACTTTGTCCGTCTATCCCTACAGAAGCTGCAAGAGGGGATCGCGTCAAGAATGACATCGAGTTCTTTTTCCAAGTCGCTTCCATTGTTCTCACTCGGGGTTTGCCCAGGCTCAACCCTTGTTCCGGTAAGGTTCGAGGAAGACGAAGAGGCGGTTTGCCCGCCGCCAGATGGGAGCGAGAAGCAGCTTTCGTTGGTGACAAAGTCTTGATCTATGAAATCTGTCCACCACTGCTCCTCATTCAGAAAGTCTCTGCTAACGTTTTCTGGTTCCGAGGCAGGAGGCGTGGACTTCTTTGGAGGCGGAAAGGGGATGTTTCGGTGGCGGATACTGTGGATTCGTCGCTGGGTTACTAGACAGTCGAGTTCTTCGAGGACTTGCATGTCGTAGTGACTTCCGTTATGTCCGAGTGGGTTGCGGAGGTTCGTGTCGATGAGTTCGTTGATGTAGCTTGCTGTGTCGGATAGGGGTGGCCATCTGCTGGAGAGGTTGTTCTGTGATTTTGTGTCAGTAACTGTTTTGGTGTAAATCATCTTCTTGGTCTTTTTGCTAGTAGACTAGACTTACAAGAAGTGCTGAGAGATTATTCAACGAGGTGGTGGCAATATCTGCAAGTGAGGCACGCTGTAACTTTGTAGCGTGGTTTCGAAGAGCGTAGAGCAAGAGCATGCCAGCTTGGAATATTCTGTTGCCAATCTCGAATACCATGACAAGACCCCCAGACTCGGCTGCTTTTGCGTCTACTGATATCAGCTCGATGGCCGCCTTGACCACGGATACCAGAGATGTTTCGGAAACGGCAATGTTGCGTGAGCAAGGTCGATGTAGCATGATTTGACATTGGAGGCAATTAGCAACCAGCGATGAGTGCGGGCTCCCGTGCGCCGAGCCTCCTTGAGAGAGATGTCGCGTTTTGAGATCCATCTGCTGGATCCAGTCGCCATGAGAACCGGAAAGACTAGGAACAGGGCGGTCGAAGAATTGGGTTGCCTGGATCTCGGATTTCATGATGCAGACTTGAAGGTCGAGGAGGAATTGCCGCTCTCTTGGGTTACTAACTCGATTCAAATCGGCTCTTTCTGCCAATTCAGACACGTCGCCGAAGTCGTACGGAAGCCTGGTTGTAATGTGCTCATCACTCAAGGCAACTGGGCATCCTCCAGAGATGGACACGATTCTATCGAGCTGATAGACCTTTATGGGGTTATGTTAGCAACAAGCCTGACCAAGACTTTTATTGATTATGTGCTTACAACCCAGAAAATACGTCGACGCTGCTCCGCGTATGCTACATCTCTAAAGATGCGCGATTCTGGCTCTTGATGCAGCCCGAGACTTACAGCCATGCGCATAGCCTCTCCCGTAAGATACCATAGATTAGACGTCTGAGGCAGCAGCATCGCAAGTTGTATGAGTAATATTAGACACTGCAAAGCTGGGACGGAGCTTTCACACAGCAAGTCGTCGACGTGATTCATGGTGTCCGCATGTAGAGCCTCGCTGAGAGCTGCGACTTTGCGGAAGTCTTGATTCTTGGAGTTCAGAGCACTGATTGCCATGGTCATCGAGACAACGAATCGAGGAAGGGGATCCGGAGCGTGGGAAACCCCGGGCTCAGCGCCGCTCATGCATGTGTGGTTGAAGTGGTAGGTTAGCTCCGTCTCCGAGAAACAGGGAAATCGTGGGAGGATCTCTTCGATGTAGTTTCTGAACAGCCGTTGCATCACGTTGAGAGGAACGTGTTGTGAGTTGAAGCTTGAGAACTGAGTTGCGTATGCTTGGCCAGCTGTTCGGGGTTTGACTTCGTGGTAGATTCCACGAATTGGGATTTTGAGTGGTGGACGCTCAGAGGGATAGAAAAGTTTCGACTTATGTGGTAATACAGTCGAGCCTTGGAAGAGACCGAGAGAAAGATTGTTCGCGGTTGAGATGAAGGCTAGTTGAGCGGCGACATCGTGAGCGACGTCAGCCATACACATTTCATTGACAGAGTCGTGGTGTTCTGCGTCTGCTGAGACGGAATTCAGTCGTTGCAACTCGGCTAGGCGATGTTCGAGGTGCTGAAGAAGACTATCAACGGGGTTTATTAGTTGCCATCTAATTATTGACAAATTCATGGGGCACCGC
This sequence comes from Colletotrichum fioriniae, assembly GCF_027942845.1. Lineage (NCBI taxonomy): Eukaryota > Fungi > Ascomycota > Sordariomycetes > Glomerellales > Glomerellaceae > Colletotrichum > Colletotrichum fioriniae. The sequence goes on from NW_027076842.1 coordinate 2,833,214, forward strand.
AACTTGCCTACGAGGAACTTCGGTAGACTTTTGCCGGTTGATTGCGGTGCACTCGACTCTGGCGGCAACGCATCTTAGACATCTTGGCGTGCCTCTATCGCACTGAATGAGACAATAAGCTAGAGTAGCAATGATACAAAAAGATGGTGCCAAGTTCATACCTTTTGCTTGAGTCGATGACATCTGGCGCAAGCTGGCGTAGACCTGTGCCTTTTGCCTCTCAGGTCGGACCCCATCTCCAGCCAGCCGCCACTGATCAAGGGATTTGACGATTGTCTACGAAACTAACATATAATAACATTGAATCGGCATCATGAGCACCTTGGTCGCTGTTAATCAGTGGATCTGCTTCTTATTCATACAAACGAGTTCAGAAACGAATCTGTGAGTGTTCATGTCAAGACCGTCTGGGGATGAGGGGGTTAGTAAGTTCGCACGTGACTGGCTGCTTTTCAACCCCACCAAGACTAGGAGATGAATCCATCTCGGTCTTCTACCTTAGATGAATCCGGAGTTACTTCCATACTGATTGCCATTGAAGTTTGATGCTCACTGTTTTGTATAGTTTAAGACTCTCCATGCGACGGTTTCGGCTGGTGAACTGATCCCCTCAAGTTGAAACGCCTTCACTTGTATTTTCGAAGCTTACATCGTAAAGCGCGTCGGCTCAAAGATGGAACACAAATCGTACAGACATGGAATCAAACCTGTTGAGAGATCCGGAGCGTTCAAATTATCTACTATGGAAAAGTCCTAGGCCCATAGCTTGAGTATCCATAGACTTGTCGATAAGACTTGCTGTGTATAATGACGACACGTGAGTCTGCGACCAGGTATAAGTACCCCACCGCCGGTCCACATTAAGCCGTCGATTCTCATCATTCTATCATCTACATCGTCCTAGAATCTGCTTTCTGCGCTCAAACCTGGGTTAAACTTTCCTCAAGTCATTGACCGACAATATGCCGTCCCAAGCTGTCCAGCGCATCAGCATTCGCTGGTTACCCGAGCCTGCCTATGAAGACACCGATACAATCGCTATCAACGTAGGAAGGTACTTCATAGACTTGCGGATTACTAAAGAAACTCAAACCGTCCAATGGAGCCGCGCGGGAGAAAGAATCCCTTTGAAAACTCAACCCCGTACGTACATGTACTGTGGTCATCTTACCGGATATTCCACTTGAAGGCTCGATAATTAAAAATAATCTTTTTCTTTTTACGTATTAACTGAGTCACAGCTACATTCCGATGGACACATATCATCGATTCCTTGAGCTTGACCGTACCTGACGATGCCCATTTCAAGAAGCTGCCCAATGGCGATGACCTCGAAATCGGTACTACGCCTTGTCCTCACAAGAATGGTGTTCCGACCGACTACGAAGAAGTCTGGAGAGAGATTACGAAACGTGACACGGACAAGATGCCTTCCTGGATTATTCAGAGCACAGACGGAAGAACTTTCATTGGCAAAGTTGGGGTCATATATCTCGCCATCCACAAGGCGTCAGATGTAGAATTTGCCGCGCGACGAGAGGACTACAAGCCCCAACATGGAATTTGGGAGTGCACATTTGTTTCTGAGAATGAAGGGAAAACGCCAAAAGCGTCCGCGGTGGTGGCTCTGATAGACAAGGAAGCGCAAAAGTCGGTAGATGGAGATCTAATCAGCATTGATGGTGTGGATTTCGTATTCCGGGGCGTTAGTCAAGACTAAGGATGTATGCATCTAGGTTCGGAGTTGAACTCTGTAATCATACTTCTCGTTCAAGAAAGGAAGACATTCCCTATAACGAAGAAACATCGTGATTCCCGGCCGTGACGATCTCCCATAGTCAACCGCGCTTGCCTTAGACTCAAACGCGAAGGCAGTCTGAGTATGATCCCTTGACAAATGAAGCCAGGCCCAAGTCTCTCTTGATGTCAAGACTAGCGTAGCAGGAAGATCGGGAATTCGCTAGCGTCGGCTTTTCGCGAAGTCCCACTTACCCACAACCATTATCTACAGTGTGATGGGGGTTGGGGGCTTTATCTCCATGGGGAACCCAAGTGATTCCCCCGCAGATAGGATCGGCGACATCCCCGTCTGTATACTGGAGCCTGTGATAACGCACTCCGTTGACGGCGGTCGAGATTGTCACCCGGCAGTGACAGTATGTCATTAAGATAGCGCCTGGCCGGACATGAGCATGGAAGTGGATCTTGAACGAGCAACCCTACAGGCTCAACAGAGTCTTGTATCTTAAATGTTACCTTAGTCTCCGAGATTGCCCCCCCCTCGGTAGTTATCTAATATCTGGCGTTTCCTAACTTCGATATAAGATGTTGTTGCTGGAGCTTCCTCGCTGAAATTTTTGGCTCCGAAAGTTCCTTTCATGTAGTCGACAACGTGGTTGGCAACAGCGAGATAACACGAAACGTTATTTATCTCGACTCGGGACTTCTGGTGCTGTGATACTCCTCCTTCTATAATAGCCCAGTGGCAATAGTCACAGAAAATCACCTGCGATGCCACCGTACACAAGTACATCTTTGGAGGGCTCATCCGAGAAAATGGAGCCGGCGACGAACGGCGATATATTCCCCGAACGAAACACCAAAACGGAGTGCATTGACATCGATGATAACCGTGAGGTCTTCCATGAGGACGAATACAGGGCTTTAGGTTGGTAGGTCATGTTATGATCAAAGTTGGAATTTCACTTTCGAAGGCACAGATCACTGACACTGTGCATCATCTCAGGAAACGCACTGGCATCATTTTGATGAAGCTATGCTTTGCCACTGGTGTATTGACAATTCCATCTGCCTTCAGCTCAGTTGGGTACGGCCCGGGAATTGCTTTGCTCGTGGGTTGGGGGACACTAGCAACTTGTACGCCTTCATTTCAACATTGTCCCCAACTCCCGTCCCTTGCATCAACTTACTAATTGTACGTGCCGGAAGATTATGCGTATATCATGTACGTCTTTAGGATGAGATACGCTGGAGTACACAGCATTGCTGATGCTGCGGCGCTGATGGGCGGACCTATTGCCCGAGAGATTGCTGGTGGTCTCTTCCTGTTGACTTGGATGTAAGACACGAGAAAGTCTGATGAGCAACCGATTGTTTCCCTCAGATACTGACACTCAAAAAAGCCTCGCATCCGGATCCGGCTTCATCGGTTTGGCGGAAGGGTTCAAGACACTTTCGAACCGCCACGTCTGCAACATTGCGTGGACACTCGTCGCGGCCACATGCACCGCAATCGTGTCTAGCATTCCCACTTTGGGGAGATTGTCGATCCTAGCTTGGATAGGATTTGCTTCCATTTTTACGGCTGTCTTCATTGTTGTGTGAGTTTATCAACTCTTCTCAATAATTATTCACCAACTTGGGGCTTTATCGAATTGCTGACAACATTTCGCACAAAAGGGTTGGTGTGACCCAAGTCGAGCGGCCTGCGGCAGCGCCACAAACCGGACCATACGACATGGAAGTACACGCCGTCGGAGCCCCTGGATTCGTTCCAGGAGTTGTCGCTGCCGTCAACCTGTTTAGTAAGTTATGCTACAGTGATGCATTGAGTTGACATCTGGGATGAGAGACTAATAGCCGTGAAGCTGGTTATGGATCTACACCAACCTTCATGCCCGTGATTGCGGAAATGAGAAGCCCACGATCTTTCACCAAATCCCTATTCTCGTCTCAAGTATTTCTAGCCTCATGTTATGTCGCATTTGGTACGGTCGTCTACATGTAAGTGAAATAGCTGGGGGACAGTTCAATTGTGTTGCAAATCAATGGAGAACTTGACTGACGAATCAATCGTGCAGGTATTGCGGAAAGTACGTGGCGAGTCCATCTCTGGGCTCCGCTGGCGGGACACTAGAAAAGATAGCGTATGGTGTTTCGATTCCTGGATTCATTATGACAACGACTCTTTGGGTTCATCTTGCAGCCAAATCCGTAAGAGAATAATCTTTTCCTATCAGCAAGGGTAACTACTGACAAGTCGTATACTAGCTTCTCGTACGAATCCTTCGCAACTCTGTACATCTACAAAGCAAGACCGTCATTCATTGGGTGACTTGGCTGTAAGATCTGATCGCTTTCGCAGGACAGACGTTGGACACACTGACATCGATAATCTGCAGTGGCTCAACGATAGGTATCAGCGCGTTGGCTTTCATCATCGCTGAAGCGGTCCCATTCTTTAGCTATCTGGTTGGGCTCATTGGTTCTATTTGCTGCATGCCTACTTGTGTAAGTGCAAGTCAATCTACCAGACTTCAGGGCGAGTCTCGATGTGGCTGTTCACTAACGACTCGTGCCACATGACAGCTGATCATCCCAGCATTCATGGGTCTCTACATGGACTGGGAGAAAAGATCCTCTAGTAAAGTCAAGATGTCTTTCTGTGCCCTACACATCTTTACGATAGTCCTGGGATCATTCATGACCGTTGTGGGCACTTACACAACAATCCAAAGCATCATCGATGCGTATAATGATGGAAGAGTAGGATCAGCTTTCACTTGCTAGAGTGATGGGCGAGGGCGACGACGAGTAAAAATAGATATTGTGGCTGCCGATTGCCCTAGAATAAGATTGGGATGGCTTGACGACCAGTCTGAAAGGATTTTGCCCATAACTGTCAGTCTCAACAACATTTGACGCAGACCCAATTGAAGTGTATCAGGGGGAAACATCCCGCGATAGATCCAGCCTCAAACATAATTCGACACTAATAAATGGGGTTATGTCTACGTAAACGTCCACTCATAAGAAGTGAAGGACTTGAAATAAGATTGATGTATCATGTTATGAAAATTCATTCATGAAGCGTGCGGAATCACTCTGAACATTGTAGGAATCGTTCTCAAAGTTGAATTAAATCCGGAACTCCCCAGTCCGACTTTCTCAGGACAAGGCCGCGGACCTTTTGCCCAATGGTCTGGTTGAATTTGCTGATCAGAAAATATTGGGCAAAAGACTTCAGTCCTCTTCCGCTGTTGAACATGTTGTGATAGATGCAAAAATGCCCCTGCAGCTGTGTGGTCTCGTGCCTAGCGAAAATTCGCGTATGACATTCCACGATGTTAATTTACAACCAATAGACAACCGGATCACCTACTCGCCCCTCTTCAACACTGAGTCATTGCAATCATTGTGTGCAGGTATCGGCCCCCAAAGCAAAAGTCTGTCACATGCATAGTCTTTGCCTTTTCGGCCGATAGCTTTTCTTCATCCAGATTTTCCTACTGCAAGGGCCCATGCGGCAAGAAGGTGTCGATGAGGGCAACCATCCCCTGAAGATGAGTCTAGCCCAGAACACTCAACTGAGATGTTACATTGCCGCCTGAAATCTTAAGCATATCTGAATCTCTATTCGCTCACGAGAAATTTACCTCAGGGAATCAATCAAATCGGCAGGAGCCAAGCTCTCGGAGTCCTCCGCATTAAGGGTCCAACGTTCCAACTGCATATCGACAGGCGACGCAAGGCCAAGACATACCGCATTGGGAAAAACGCCTTCTCCTTGCTTGCGACGGCCCGCAATAGCATAAAACAGGCTTGGCATTGATTGGACTGTCATTGAAGGTGCCTATCATCCCTGCCTGTTAGGAAAGACATTCATAGGGATGTCAACTGACAATGAGTTCCCCAGTGGGAGCCGAGAAAGCTCACCACTTTAGGCCAATACAACTCTCCAAAAGCGAATGCGTTTTTTTTCGTCCCTTTTCCCCTCTTTGTCAGTTGTGCAGTCAGTGTAGTTTGCAAGTTGAGAGTTGTTCATTACCTTGATCTAAGCCAGGATTTCTTGGCAGGCTAGCGGAGTTGAACTAAAGCCCTTGTGACTCTGGATACCATGCTCTGATGACAGGGCTCTGAGATATTTTCTTATCACACTCTCACGGACGATACTGTGCCTCAGAGCTGTACTGTATGATGGATCAGCTGCTGGTGTTGCGAGAAATTAATCGTGCTGTGCCTCAGCCTCGTTGAGTCGAGGCCTGGTCCGGGTCGTCTGGGCCCGCGGAAGATGCCCATTCTGAATGGTGCTCGTTTCCTACAGACGACTGGGTCCTTTTTTCAGAGATTTTTCCATTCAGAGATAGGAGAGAGTGAGGGAAGTCTAGTAGTCGAAATGGAGCAAAAATGAGATATAAATGCTATTGAAGCCGTCACGTACTTGATGCAGTTCTTCAGCAAACCTTTCTTCTGGATTCATCGTTTAAACATTCCGGCATTTTACACTGTGTCTTGAAGCTATGAAACTCAACGTCCTTCTTATAGTCGTTGCTGGCGCAGTCCGTGTCCAGAGTGCTGCAGTTTTCGCACATTTCATGGTCAGTACACAGAACGAAATGCTATTCTTTGGTCGATGAACCTCTACTTACACTCTGCCAGGTGAAAAACACGGCCGAGTACACAGACAGCACCTGGCGTACGGACATAAGACTCGCCAAAGAAGCTCATATCGACGCCTTTGCCCTTAATATGGCCCATGGGGAGTATATGAACAAGATTTCTCTTGAGCGCGCTTTCAATGTCGCCAAAGACGAAGGCTTCAAGCTTCTATTCTCTTTTGACTACGCAGGGAGGGGCCCTTGGCCGAAGGAGACCGTCATCAGCTACCTGAAGAAGTACACATCGAAAGCCGAGTACTTCAAGCACAGTGATGGAAGACCTTTGGTTTCTACCTTCGAAGGCCCTGGCAATGCGAAAGACTGGATCGACATCAAAAGCCAAGTCAACTGCTTCTTCATCCCTGACTGGTCGTCTGAAGGAGCAAAGCCAGCTCTGGCTCTCGGAAACAACGTCGCGGATGGCCTCTTCAACTGGGCTGCTTGGCCCTGGGGCCCTCGAGATATGGACGCTTATGTCGATGCATCGTACTTTCAGTACTTGGTCAAGAAGCCGTATATGATGCCTGTTTTACCGTGGTTCTACACCAATATGCCCGGGTACAACAAAAACTGGATGTGGCGGGGTGACGACATATGGCATGACCGCTGGATTCAGGTCATTTACAACCGGCCTGAGTAAGTAGCAGTATGGCAGTGCTTCAAAAACAACATTGTACTAACATACATCCCAGATACGTCCAAATTATCTCTTGGAATGACTATGGCGAATCTCATCACATTGGTCCTCTTTACAGCCACGCCATGGAGGCGTTCACGGTTGGAAAAGCGCCATACAACTATGCCAACAACAGACCTCACGATGGCTGGCGTCAGGCTCTACCTTTCTGGGTTGACTACTACAAGACTGGCAAAGCTACTGTATCTCAAGAGAGTCACATTGTCTGGTACCGTACAAGCCCATCCAGCGCCTGTTCTGAGGGTGACACCGTCGGCAACACAGCAAGCCAACTTCAAATCGAGTTCCCTCCACAGCTTATCATGTTGGACAAGATATTTTCCTCCGCAGTACTCGCATCGACCGCTGAGGTCACAGTCACAGTTGGTGGCAAGACTTTTACTCCAAAATGGTCTTCGATCCCCGATGGAGGTGTTGGCGTCTATCATGGCAGCGTGGTCCTCCTTAGTGAGACCGGCGATGTGAACGTCCAGCTCTCCAGACCTGGGAGACTTCTAGCATGAGTAGACGGACCTGCCTTCAGCTCTGCGAGCTGCGACAATGGGCGTACGAATTGGAACCCTTGGGTTGGAAGTGCCGTCGTTGCCGGCTCCGTCTCTGCGACCATGCCAAATTCGAGACAAGACCAAGGCTGTACGAAGGGAACTGGAGCCAAGGGCTTTGAAGAGCTGTGCGAGCTCAATTGCAAGTATAACTATTGCCCCGTGTCGTCTTGCTTGTGCCAGGCTGTGGGAGTACCCAACACAAAGCCGCCAGCACTTGAGAAAGACGGATTCCCCGCCAAGGGGAAGAGCGAGAATTACTCCGGACTCTGCTCGAATGCCTGTAACCTGGGGTTCTGTCCAGAAGAGTTTTGTTCTGAGACTCCTCAGACGACTGTCGTACCGACCGTCTCTGAGTTTCTCCCACCAGCTTGTAGGGCAGGCACGTCTCGAGCAGGGTATGAACGCTTCGAAGGCCTTTGTTCCTACGCCTGCAACTTTGGCTTCTGCCCTTTGCACGTTTGCCGATGTACATCAGAGGGAGGCCTAATAGAGCCGCCAGCGCAGATACCCGGTGCAACTGGCAAGCCTGTTGGGGGTTTCAATGATGAGAAGCTTTGCGAGTTTGCCTGCTCTCGTACCTGGTGTCCTGATGTTTGCAAGTCAAATGAGGACGAAGACACGGAATCGCCAATCGACCCTAACGATACCTGCAAGGAGATCGATAGAACTTACAGCGATCTCCCTATTGATCGGAATGGCGAGTACATGCGCTGGTTGTTGATGGAGCCTGAGAATGCAGCAGCGACGGGCAGACAATACATCACCATCGTCAATCTCACGCCGCACCCTTTCAAGCTCACTTCAACACACAGCTACCAGATGGACGAGTTCAACTGGGGCGACATTCCTCCAGGCAAGGCGCGTCAAAATGTCGCGCACTACACTGGGAAAATTGGAGCCAACAGTGTTGATGACAACGGAGAAGCGTACTATGACATTGGGAACACTGGCAAAAAGTTTGTCATACGTGCCACAACTCATATACCCGATACCTATCCCAGGCGCGTCGTTTATGACCTGAGCGGGATGGGCAAGGGCCAGCGCGAGTACAGGGTGCCGGGCCAGGAGGTACCTGTGACTCTTGTCATCACGGGGAGTGATTCCTTTGGGTTCATCACTTCACTATCACACGGACCGGGAAATTGGATGAACTCTATCAAGGATACGATCCGTGACCGGACGGTGGCCAATGTGGTGATGCCAGGCACCCACGATGCGGGCATGAGCAAGTTGACAGATGCTCTCCTGTCGGGAGGAAGCGAGGGCAACACACAAACTCAGATGTTGAACATATATGATCAACTGCGAGCCGGATCTCGCTGGTTCGACTTGCGTGTTTCCAGCGTTCATCAGGTTGTCAACTGTTGCGGCAACTACGACTTCTAGACGATGCACGTGAGTGATGAGGTTGCGGAAGTCGTGATTGGAAGAACGGGAGAGAGATTTGACGACGTCATCAATGAAATTAATCGATTCACGGATGAGAATCCCGGCGAGGTTATCTTCTTGCAGTTTCGCTATCTGGTCGGTGTCCGCAATGTGCCGAGCCTTGGACCCATCTATTGGGATGAAGGTATCAAGGACAAGTTCTTTGACAAACTCAAAGAGATCAACAGTCGATGCCCGGGACTTGACAGTGGCTTGCAAACGTCGAAGATAGGCGATTTGATGGACAAGAATGATAACAAGGGTTGCGTGCTTATCTTCTTGAACACCCAACATCTGTCTAAGATCTCCGATAAAGGCAAGCATACTTCAGCTGACGACGGCATCTACAACATCGATTATATCGACTTAACTGATGCGTGGCCAGAAAAAGAAGACACGAAAGAGATGGCTGAATGGGCAATAAAGAAGTGGACAAATAAGACTGAGGGCAACTTCTACATAGCCCAGTGGCTCGGTACACCGCATTTCTGGACTTCGACGTTTTCATACGGCCTCCAGTCAATCGCCGTTCTGCCTACCAATCCAGCACTCTACTGGAGGGGCGTAAATGAGATCTCGGACAAAATTTTCCCCAACGTCATCTTGGTGGACTACATTGGCATGGTGATCATGAATGAGCCTGGATGGGATGCATTGAGTGCTGAGTTGTATACTTTGGCAATCGGTCTCAACTTATACACAATCAGCGAAAACTGTGACATCAGCAAGAGGAGGTCTCCTTTGCTCCCAAGTCCAAAGAATTTGAGGAAGCCTCCGAGCCCCCTAGTATCGCAATTCAACGGCATCATTTTTGCAAATTGGACGACTATTGCCGACCCGCCGCCTGGCCTTCATCCGGGTCGCGTGGAGGTTTTGAAGAACGGGACGGTTTTCAGCAACGGCACAATCCTGGAGGAGAGTGTGCCCAACCCAGACTTCAACTCTAGTTTGTTTTGAGGCTACACGGCCGTCTATTTAACACTTTGCGGGCACGTTTACTAGTTCAGTCAGCTTGGTGTAGTTTTTGCTTGATTGATGGACATCTCTCTGAAGTCATAGTCCAATGCGCGAAGTAAGCCTGTCATAAAATTGTGTGGTAAGGTATTGAGAAGAGTCGAATTGGGGTCGTAGTGCAGTTCGATATTGATATGTACATGCAAAACCCCGCTAGTCCCTAACCTGCCCTCTTTGGCCAGGCCCATGTCTTTTCTTGCCAATTATGGCCTCGCTCATATTTGCTTTGCCTCCTTGGCGCATAACTCTGGACGGCTTGAAAGTGTATAAGAGACAAAGCCCAAGCACATTTACAGACCCGAAATTTCTTCGTTAGTGCCAAGCAAACCTCTTCCAAAATAATTGCGTCTTCGGCGCGCTGGAGAGATAGTCATGTCTTCCAACATCACAAAATCCATTTTTGCCACAACCACTGAAAAACTCGCCATAACCACGCCTTTCGTGCAGCCGCCAGACTGTTTGAACAAATGGACTATGACAGAAATGCCGCACCTACCTCTCACTTCGATCTCCAGCGGCGAAGTATACCATACCGTCATGTCAAAGGTCTCTGTCTCTGCTCCCCCGTCATCATGCTATCCCTCTGGATGGGGCCGCGTCGAGAGGACAAGCTGGCTCAATTTTAGCCCGGGCGTGTGCCCCGAGGATTGGACGTATTATAGCATGGCCCGTACACATACCGAGGGCCCTACATCAGCGTACTGCTGCAATAGGTTTGTTTGCACTATTTTCTTAATCACCCCATCCGCTGCTTGTTGTGTCTATGACTTGACCGCTGACCAGAAGTGGAGTGGGTTCAATTACACATGGGTCAATGGGCGGGCCTGCGCCGCATGGGGCCCCAGGACAGAAGCCCTTCCCAACCCCGATGACGCGAAATCGGACCAAGTGCTCATGATACATACACCCTGGACCGTGACTTGGGATGTATCTGACACTGCGATCTTGACGCCAAAGCTACCGACATTGGCTAGCTTGATGATAGTGCCGACGTGGACAACTGGTCAGACGATCCCGGATGGAGTTTATGACTACGAACCGCCGAGACTTGAGAAAGGTCCCGACCTTACAAAAGATAGTCTTTTCATGTTCCTAGTTGTTGGATGTCCTGTAATTCTGTTCGTGTTGGTCTGCTCATGCGTGTTTTGCTGTGTAAGGAGCTGCAGAAAGAAGAGGCGGCAAAAAAAGGCTGCGATTGTTGCGGCAACGAATGACGCACCAACTTCACCACCCAAGTGAGAGCTGAGCCTCAGATGGAGAATCACTTTATGACGGACTCTTGGTGTGAAACCTTGTCCTGTAAATACTTCTGTCAACGAATCTTGAGCTCTTTGACTAAGTATGTGTTGCTGGATTTGAGATAGCCTTGGTAGGCTTCGCTGTTTCAAAACGCAATTCAAATGGGCGCCTCTGATAACAATGTTGGAGAATTATTCATAGGATCGGTGACAGCATATTGCGAACATGACACCGTTAATCGCGTGCAGCAAGCAATGCGTTTTCCCAGTGACACAAGGTGTTTGCTAGAGAAAAGGGGCTCACCCTTACGTTCCATGCTTCGCACAAGCCTGCGGCCAGTCGCCTTGGGGTCGTGGTACAACGCTGGTCTATGCATCATGTTGAGTAACAGTCCGAGGACGTAGTTGCCTTGGATTCACTGAAAGAATATGATCACTGAGAGCCCGATACTACCCGAGTAACGGCCCTCGAAGCGATTCTGTCTCGTAGGCAAGATCTTAGGAAATTGATCGTGAGATGTGGGATATCGGTATATAAGGCCCTTTGACTGAACTCGCTGGCACCTCATCCGCTGTACTGCCGGATTTACTGATACGAATCTGATGATCGAGAGAAGGAACGCGACGTTGATTGAGGTTCGGAGAAGAAAAGTCTAAAAAATAACAGCTATTTGGTGCATGTGCACTTGAGCAATGACAGATGCGCTGCTTGGCATTGGCTCATTGCATTTCTGGATGTATTAGGAACATGGAAACTCGCTTGAATGAAGGTCAAATGAAACTTCACTTGGAGTGAAGTGCGGTCTGAGAAGAGGCTGCCTTAGGCAATATTGGGTGACCTGTCTTCCGGTTATTAGAGGCCAAGTTTCTCGGACCTTCGTCCGCAAAGAAGCGACTCACTGTCATAAACTCTTCGATAACCCCCCGACCAGTTCATGATGCTGCGATTGTAAACTAGATCCGAAGCAACTACTCACTGGTACTATGTCCCTTGTCGGCTGGAACTGGATGGCAAGCTGTTGACCTGAAGTCAGGTGTGCTAGTGAGAAACTTTCAATCGCTTTTGATCCAGCTGAAATTGGGGTTTCACTTCATCTGCTCGGCCCAGCGAAATTCCACAACCAACGCAGGCGAGAACGCTGGGCTCTGCACAAATAAGGCGCAGCTAGAAGCTGAACTTGGCACCAGGCAACGTCGAACGTAGTGATTCGATCCTCTCTCAGTAAAAACGGGTCCTTGTCTCGCAGTATATGTGAGTAGCCGGACAACAAGCCGTTGGAACTGTTGAGATTAGAGTCTAGACAGGCGAGGCCTCAAATTAGGCCCAACCAACAAGCCAGACAGAGGCCTGATCACATCTGGCAGAAACTTCTCGTGATCCATCAAGAACCTTGCAGATTCGAGCATTATGCTTGGCCCGTCGGCTGTCTTGTCTTTTCTGGTAACGCTTTCCTGCCGCAGGCCACGCTTGGCTGTCACTGAGGCACATACCACCCAAAGTAGGACCCATTGGGTTCCCCAGAGACCATTTATCCCACAACAACTCTTCATTTTAACTATCAGCTTCGCCATTATTTTCTGCGCGTACGAGTTACATCCCGAACAGGCTCTCGTTGCTCCTTCGCGATGAGGACCACAACGGTTGTTCTCGCGGCAGTAATTCGCTTCGCATACGCTCAAGACATAGACGATATTCCTGCATGTGCTCAGGATTGTCTGGGTGAGAGCCCTACGGAGAACTGCCACGTATTGAGAAAACCCGATTGTGCTTGCCGTCTTGGAACCAGCGACCTCTTTCGTGCCCAATGGGCCGCCTGCATAAAGAGATTTTGCAGGTACCAAGAAAAATCATTTCAAGGTATTTGATGCTTCTCTTGATGTCACAATAAGAGAAACTTTTCCGTCTTTCTCTCCCTTTGACTTTTGAGCTCTGTTGACACTAAGCTCAAGATGTGTGGCCCCCCTTTGCGGCCTACTGCGTCGCCAATGGCTGGCTCAATACTTTCCAGACGGATGTGATTTCCACAGCGACCCGGACAGAAACACAACCCAGCATCATCACCATTACTCAATCCGCCACTTACGACGTCGGTAACACATATTCTACCGTGGATATTGAGACATCCACATCAAGGACAGACTCTGTTTTGACCGCATCACAAGCCGCAGCACCAACGACGCAATCGACAGCCTCTACACCCGAATCTACTCCTACCGCAGAACCCGCGTCTACGATTGATGGTGGCAATAGCGACTCCTCCCCCAATCGATTATCGACGGCAGTGAAGGCTGGAGTTGGAGCTGGAGCTGCCCTCGTGGCAATGCTGGCTGTAATTCTACTCTTTTGGTGGCGAAAGAGGAAGAAGGCCAGCCAGAGCGATGGTAATGAGGATAATGTCACACCAGAGGTCGGCGGTGGAGACAAATCCAGCAGGTATGAGTTGGATTCATACATGGCGCCATTGGAAGCCGATAAGAAGAGCCCTGCAACACTCTCAAATAAACAGAATCAGATAATGGCCGAGCTTGACGCAACTCCGTGCGTATCGCCTGAGCCAAATATCAACGAAAGGCACAAGGTCCCGCCTCCAATTGAACAGGACGCGGTATCACCGGAGGTCGTGTCCACGATTTCACTCCCAAAGTCGCCCCTATCATCTGCAACCAGTAGGATGTCACCGACTATGATTGAAAATCGTATTACTTCCTCGCCGGAGCCCCTGATTGCTGGTATGGCTGAGCTGGAGCATCTACTACATGAGGAGCGGCTCTTGAGGGATAGGAGGCAGACGTTGGAGCAGTTGTAACGGATACAAGCGGATGAACTTGCTTTGGGGGAGCGAATAAGAACTCTACGGCAAAGTCGCAGCTAGGGATAAGCATCCAAGCACGCTGCTTCACGAGGCTCCCATAGTAATCGTTCATCAAGTGCGTCGCTTGTCGTACGAATCTTGAACAGAAGGGGCCTAGGATTCAAGGCGGCTACGATTGATTTAAGGCATGCACAAGTAATGATATTGACTCTTCCATAAATGTAGTCATGCAAATAAAAATCTGTATCAGTGGAGATGTGTGGCAGAATTTCGGCTGAAGTCAATGTAATTCTTCTCTGATTCCGCACAGATACATGCATCGAAGCACGATGACGTCGCTCGATACTCCCAACCCACCGGGCCACAAATACCTAAAATAGTCAGTTATCATTATGGCTGAATAGCACCGAGGTCAAATTTCGAATGAGGGGAACCTTCGAACCGACGATATGCGGATAAGTGTTTCCGACCCGTCTGAAGTCCTATCCCACTTCACACCATCCTGGAGGTAGCGGGGAAATCTCGACCTACATCATAGATCTTCCTCAAGCAGCACTAGTTCGGTTGGTTTCAACTTCAACTTAACACGCCATTCTTTTGAAGTACAGCTCTGTGTATACTTATCTTGTTCTCATCTCATTCGACGAAGCACAATTATGGAGACACACCGAGCTGCTATCTTGACTGTAAGCTACATGCACCATTCAGACAATTCCACACGTCTTTTCTTCTTCACACCATCGAACTCTGCAGAGACTTACGATTCGTAGTCGCCTCAAGGCTCAGATGAGAAGCCCACGTTTGCGGTGCGGGATGAACCGCGCCCAGTTCCAGGACCGAATGAAGTCCTTATCCGCCTATCAGTAACGGGCCTCTGTGGTTCCGATCTCGGTATGGCCATGGGCCATTTCGGACCCCTTGATAGGAAGATTCTCGGCCACGAGGGAGTCGGTCGCATCGCCGCCCTTGGTCCTAACATTGCGGCCCTCGACCAATCGGTCCAAGTTGGACAGCGAGTGGGTGTCGCCTGGACCCGCGACACGTGCGGCAATTGCGAGGCCTGCGTAGACCTCGTCAACGAGGGTGAGACGCGCTGTGAAAAGACCCTCCACTCTGGTAGAGCGTACGACGGCACGTTTGCTCAGTATACGCTTGCGCCGCTGCGGTACTTGGCGAGGCTCCCTGCCCAGTTTGATGAGGTGCCTGACGAGGAGGTTGCGCCCATTCTTTGTGCGGGTGTCACTGCTTATAAGGCAATTAAGAATTGCCATGTAACGCCGGGCTCATGGTTTGCCATCTCGGGAGCCGGGGGAGGCGTAGGCGCCCTGGGCGTTGCGTATGCCCGTGCCATGGGCTACCGCGTCATTGGCGTCGATGCTGGCCCGGAGAAAGGTGAAATCTGTAAGGACCAGGGAGCCGAGGTCTACATCGATGTTACCGAGCCTGGAACTCTGGCCGAGAAAGTCAGAAAGGCAACCGGAGGCTATGGGGCAAAGGCAGTAGTGGTCGCAGCTACAGCAACTGCTGCTTATCAGGATGCCTTTGAATTATTGGCACCGTTTGGAACGCTGATGTGTGTTGGTATTCTGCCTTGGGAGGCGAAAGTAAACTTCAATCCCATTTGGCTTATCGGAAAGGGTTGGAAGATCTTGAGCTCCTCTGTTGGATCACGTGCCGATATTCTTGAGGCTTTGGAGTTTGTCAGACGACGTGTAGTGGTTCCCAATGTCCATGTTGGCAAGATCGACGACTTGGAAGAATTGGTACAGACTATGCACGGCGGCCAGGTAAGTGATACTTACACGTGATTGTGTGACCGCTTGCTGACTCTATCATAGCTGAAGGGCAAATGGGTTCTGAAGCTGGACTAAGCATGATGGACGGGCCCATAACCCTCTTGCGACTTTAATTAACAGATCTCCGGAAAGTATTTGGGTAATATCAAATAAGTGAATATACAGCTTCGTGAGACAACATCGCCGGTTGGATAATGGAGGTCAATTGACAAAATACAATGTTCAACGTAAAGTAGCAGACGTGACCGAGAGATTTGCCGGCAATTGGCGTCCGTTCCTGCCAAGTTGCCCTTTGGGCCAACGCCTTTAGAAGCATTGGTTCGTAGCGAAACATGCCAACCTCTAAGGCCGGGCCAATAATTGCCAAGATGTAAGCAACTCCAATAGAGGTCAACAAGTGACTACCAAGACAAGAGTACGATAGGCAGATAGGACAGAGTTGAACCAAAAATCCCGCACAGTTGTTTAATACTCTCTGCCTCAGGAGATTTTAGAGTTCAATTTAAGCAAGCTAAAACTCCTTCTTTGTTACTATCTTCCGTCCAATCATCCTTTATTGTTTGCACTTTCTGAAGGGATCGCGACAGTTCTCAATTCTGGTGGCCTGGGTATATCTTAGCGCGTGAGCCTTGGGGCGAACTTCGCAAACCTGCCATCTGGCGATGCAAACTACGGCCTTGAATCATGATGGCGGGCCTTCTTGATCTTCTCCAACTCTTGGTAGACAAGCCCCCAGCTTTTCCAAACCAATGCGGAAGTCTTGGGAGAGGGAGATCCCCAGGGGGCCTGCGACACGCGACAGGCCGGCTACTTCGAAAGGCCCAGAGGTGCGGGAGTAATGTCGATTATCACCACGTGAAGTAATATCAGGGTGAATCCATTGTTTCGGGACACCAAGGCTGAGCATATCAGGCACGACATTTTCACGACTCATGCTCACGTCTGAAGTTCCCAGCCATGGCCCATCGCGTGTGTCGCCGCGCGCTCTGTGCTTTTCGCTCGTTCTCTTTCTTCCGAGTTCGCCCCTCCTCACAGCGGAGTCCGTCCCCTCCCAGAATCCCAAGCAAATCGGGAATTAATTTCTTGAACAACTCTAATCAATATTGAAGGTCCAGAATCACGAGAAGAGAGGAGAATGACTTTGTCTTGATTTTTCGGCTTGGGTGCAAAGTACGGGCCACTGATGTTGATCAAGCAGATTCTCTGCTCACGATACCTACTAATCGGCCGCATGTCGGCCTCGGCACAACTTCAGTCGAAAGTGATCTTGGCAGCCTTTCCCTCGCCCGTCCTGGATGGCAATCACACCTTAAAGACACTAGCGTAATTAAATGCAATCAATTGTCTACCGCGCTTGGCAGGTAAGTTGGCAGAAGCACTGCACGGCACGGCTAAACCGGACTTGGGCTTTGCCCCGATTCCCGCGCGGTTGACCATTCAGCAGTGCCAGGCAGGGCTGGCAGGGCGGCCTGGGTTCGAAAATAGAACCTCCTTTATTTGCGGGCATATCCGCGGGCATTCAATTTTGCGCGCGACTGTGGCAAAAATCTCTTTCCTCTCGCCTATGTTTCAGTTTTCCAGTTGCCAATTGCGGGAGGGGGGAAGAGGAGAATCACGGGAGGGAGGGAGAGACGCGCGAAATCGGAAGAACGCACGACCGGGGTCAAGGGCCACGCCGACAGGGAAACAACAACCGGCTTGTGGACTGTGGAGGTTCTTGACGGATACGTGGGCAGTTGGATTCTCTCTTAGCAGAAAGTATGCGATGATGAAGAGTGCAAGCGGTTGATTTGAGTTTTGTACGAAAGTGCCCGGAGATAGAGCCATGAAACGCCTAAACTTTGCTTTCAGTCGGACGGCAGAGCAGAAAGGGCAGATATTTTCAGCGAAGGATCTCTTAAAAGTCCGACTTTGTCGGCGAGAGAACCCCGTGCGTGTTGCCCTTGGTCGTTTTCGGAAACTTGGGGCTTTGTCTTGCAAAGGTTATCCTGTCATCAATCAACCAAAGGCTTACAAGCGAACTAGGGATCCCGATCCACACCCAGGGGTAAAAGACGTTGCGATGCCGCGATGGTTCGAAGGTCTCCACTCCGTCTAAACCTTGATATTGCTTTGCCCACATTAAGCAAGGCTTTTAGCGGGATGAATGGGTGCCGAGACAAGCCTCCCATTCTCAAAGGGCCTGGTGACAGGCTTCTAGCGTCTTCATATAGAGCCTGCAGGCTAATCAGTGCCAGTATTTCATAAAAGATTCTGCCCAGACTTATGCGGCACCAATTGAATTGCGTGATCGGCTGCACTGAGACGCTGATACGCATGGTCGGTACTGATCGCTGTGTGTATTGAGTTTTGCAAGAGCTGAAGAGTCCGTAACGCGCTCGCTTGGGAGAAGGGAAGGGGATCCCGTCCATTTCGCACCCCAAAAGGCTGGTAGGTTGGCGACAGACGCGCGCCACGAAGTTGAGATGACGGGCTGCCGCTCGAGGATGCATTCATCTTCTCACGGCTAAGTCGGGGGAACGCTTTTGGAAATCTGACACAAAACCCCACGTGGGACTGCGCAATTGCTAACGATTTTCGGACTATGCAGTGGGTCAGAGTGCTGGGTACTACGTTCCAAAACGCCAAGTGTTGATTAAGGAGACCCTGCCTTAGTTCACATGCAACTCTGGCAGAGTTGGCTGTCCAGTCCGTGGTACCCTAGGTGGTATCTCGGGACTCTCTGAGGCGTATCATCAGCCTCAAGGGAAGCCTCAAGTCTGGAAGGCTAAGCATTGCCTTACCCAGCTGATGTTAATCGCGCAAACTCAAAGCCATTTAACCGCACGTCTTTCGACGACTTACGTCCTGCCTATTGGGCACTCGCCTGGGGGCCTTGGCCAAGTTCAGATGGCATCACGGACGTCTATCACACAATAAATAGAATGCACAGGGGCATCCGGAGGGCCCCACGTCCATCAACGACTTCATGACTCGCACCTTAGCCCCGTGACTCCATCAATGTAACGAACAGCCAATCCCGCCCAGTCCACGGTTCTGGTTGAGCAGCGCACTGGCTTTTGGTACAAGATGATACCCATTTCCACCCGTCGCCCGCGAGGCTTGCTCGCGTGGATGCCAACCAACATCCATTGGCGTGCGGGTTCACGATGGCCTTCGATGCGGCAGTCGCATCTGTCACCCTGACGGGCAGCATACTTTCATTCCTCGCGACAACAGGTGTATTAATTTCATTCGCTCTCTACCATGAACATCAGCGATCTTTCCGCCATGCCCTCGTCCTCAACCTGACGTTAGCCGGTAAGTTCTGCCCCTCGGTGAAGACCTACTTTGTAACATGAAGAATGCGCAAGCTGACTGCGATTCTTGGACGAAAAGAGTTCATAAACTCACTTGGCAACACGATTTCGGGCATCATCTACATCAAGAACAAGGAACTTCAACCGGGCGCAGCATGCGTGCTCAACGGCATGGTCGGCCAGCTCTCGGTGCAGGCGTCCGACTTCTCTATTCTCGCCATCGCGGTCGTCACCTTCCTTACTATAACACGGAAAACCTACATGCCGAATGCGTCGACTTTCCGAAAGGTCATGATCTGCCTCTCTGTCTGGGTCATACCCCTCATCACCAGCACGACAGCGACTCTGATGGGAACCATGAAACCCGTAAGCGGAAATTGGTGTTGGATAACCCGAGAACGGCCCGATCTTCGGTACGCACTAACGCACGGCTGGCGTTTCGGCATCATCTTCACCACGATTCTCATTTACCTCTACGTGTGGTGGTACCTCGGACGACACTTCCGCACAATGGTCAGCACATCTGATCCGTTATACAATAGCGGAAACTCGAATGGCAACGTCGTCACATCATCGATACGGAAGAAGCAGGGATTCGAGTCGATCCATACCCCCGAGCTGGAGATGGACCAGTTCGAGCGAACGAACCCGACCTGGGGAGAGCTGCCACAGTTCTCGCCGACACAGCAAGGTCAACAAATGTCGCCTGTCGCCCCGCGGAGCGCGCCAGCTGCCTTGGCTAGAAGACCATCAGCCACTGAAGACGAAGAAGATAAAGAAGTACATGTGCAAGTAGGCGGCAGACGCCCATCTGCGGTTAGAATGGCACACTTCGCCGAAGACAAGATCGACGAAGAGCCAACAGGCGAGCAAGAGCCGGGCCGGAAGATGTCGGCAAGAATATCACGATTCGACGATCATGACATGGACATGAGCCAAGCCTCCGAGGCGCGGTTTTCATACCTCGACCAAGAGGATAAGCTGTATAAGAGCGCTTCCGGGGGCCCGTCACACCTTCAGAAGGACATGCTCCCACCAGCAGCGATTGCTGCTCAAGCACAATTTGCTCAATACCGCATGGACAGCGGCCCGCCGCGGCGGCCGTCGGTGTCCATTTGGAAGAAGACTCACAGGAGCAGAAGCTCTACATTATCAGCATTATCATTCAAGATGCCGGGGACCCGGGAAATGCAGTCCCGAGACTTCCCTACAAACCCGACCCTCAACCACGTCGATAGCAGAAAGAGCGCGCCGCAGAACGTGACTGCGACAATGATGAGCGACTTTCCGATCCGGACGCAGACGAGGAAAGTCGAGCGTGAGATCAAGCGCATGATGCTTCTCAATGCTTACCCGGTCATGTATGTGGTGCTCTGGATCCCGGGTCTCGTCAATAGATTGATGGAGGCATCGGGAAACGGCTCGCAGAGTCGTGTTTTGGCGGCGCTGCAGAGCTCAAGTCAGTTTATTGGCCTGGCGAATGCTATCACCTATGGCTTCAATCAGCATGTGAGGCATAGGATAAAAGGCGATTTTTTCACATGGCTACGTCGAAGATGAACAATTTATCATATAAGAAAGAGCCGGAAGTGGCAGGATGAGTTACGAATCCGATGAAATAATACATTTTCAGAATACCCTATTAGTTAGTCAATCATAAGAATGATATCCATGGTTGCGATTCACAAATGTTTTCAACGTCGCTTGCCTACCTGTCACAGTTGCCTTCAAATCAATGACCGTAGACCCAAAGGTTTGTGGTTGCTCGATATCTTCGGAGCAATCGGATAGTATGCTGCGAAGTTTCTTGACGTCCTCGTTGAATGCTTCTGCAAATATTGACCTATGCTCCATTGCGGACTGTTCAAGCTTCTCGACTCAAAAAGTCATAGAAAGCTCATTGGTAAGACCAAAGCACCAGTCGAGAGTCACGTTGCCAACAAGGCCCCAGAGACAGACATGCAAATTGTCCGTGGGGGGGTGAATTGTGACTTTGAAAGACTTGATTTGAGCGAGAGTTTGACCAGTTATAGTGTCAATCAATCCTGGCCCTCATACTTGATGGGACTAGTCCTAGGGGATTCAAGAAGTAACGAATCGGCCTGGTGGCCAACCCCGGGTTTTTGAAGACCAGCGCGGGGTAATCGGGAGTTCTCCGGAGGGCCCGGAGACGGGGGTGGAGCAGAGATTATCTTGATAGAACGACACTCAATCAACAGCTCTTCCGTCTCTTATCTACGCGCATCACATATTGTCGGCCCCCGCCAGCCGACTTTGAATCGATAATTTATTGTGACAGGAAAGGGACAAACAGTCCAGCCTAGCAGTGTTCAACTGTGATGCCAATCTGTGATTAAGCTCGAAGTACGGTTGATAGAGTTGCTGACTAAGTTCGAACAGGACTCAGTAATGATACCACTTTGTTCGCCTACCTAGCTAAAGTGTTGATATCTGAGTAGCTTGTGCGAGCTGAATCACTGCCAGTATTTCAGCAGAGAGCTGAAAAGAGACCTTGCAACTTTCAATCTTATTCACGCCTCAAAATAGTAGTCCAGGTCAAGGCGCAAGCCGCGAATCACTTTCAGCTGTCACCGCAATCTGGCGGGGTAGCTCAATCAGCAACCCCGCATCGCTGATCAACGAACTGAGCGGAAGCTTCAGAGAACAGACCAAGCATCTCGCGTCGTACCGGAAGCAGGCCGCCACGTCACGGCAACGCTTAATCCAGAAAAAGGTTCCGACGGGAAGGCATTACGTATCAGAAACTGCGAACTTAATGAGCTGCAACCGGCACTGGACGAGGATTCGAGATGCAACAGAAGTCCTGATAAGAATGGAAGGACAGGATACGACCTTGCATGTCACCATCGACCGTGGAAGCTTGATAATGCAAGGCAAGAATACAAAAGCTCCGTCATAAGTCTTGGCATGCATGTCAGATGAGGAAAACTGCCTATCTCGCTCTCTTTATCTAGCCAAGAACTCTTGTTTATCGATACCATTTGATCGAGATTCTTTACCGGCCCGGTGGGATAAAAGGTTTCCTGGTCGTTCGGCTAAGACCACTGGCGTCTTACCGACCACTTGGACTTGGATATCCTGCCGCGACGTCCGAGTCTTGGCAATATTTTGACCTAAGCAGCGGCTGCTTGACCTGTTATCTCGGCTCATGAAGACCTCACTATCTACGCTCAGCGACATCGGATCCTTCTGGGCAATAAAGATGAGAGGTCGGCCGAGTTCATCTGATAATCTGACAGTCTTTTAGGAGTCCAGACAGAAATCCCTTGCAGCTATAACACCCAGGCGAAAATGCTTTTGGATCAGTCTCTCCTAGGTCTTTTGGCCCTTGGTGTGGCAGTTGAGGCATCTTCTAAGACGAAACAACATGGGCTGTTCAGGCGGTCAGCGAATATCACGACCTGCAACATCAACGAGGCCGCACCCAAGGTTAAAGCACCGAATGTTAACGTCTGGGCGCCCATCTCTCCTGATGATAACCTTGCTGTCTGGAATCTACTCCACGATCCGGCAACAGGCCTGAATCTCACAGACCCCAACAATGCTACGATTACAGACAACTATGTTTACTGGATCGATACTCTCCACACCAATAAGTCCACTGTCCTGCCCTACCTTGGTGGCACCGCTAGCCCGCCGCCAAAATATGCGCGAGCAGTCATATTCAGCGGAGGCCTGGAGGTCCCGGACTCACAGGAGTACATGGTCGGACCTCTTCCCGTCGGCAATGGAACCAAGGTGGAGAAGCTCGACTACATCTTCAACGGCGGCAGTGGTGGCAAGATCCCGTACAACAGTCGCTATTTTGACGGGCCCCGCCTGGTAGCCACCGAGCCGCTACTCGTGTCTATCATGAGCAATATTACCGACATTACGTCTGAGCTCATTGGTGGAGTTTACTACGGCTTGAGTGATAATCGGACTACCCTCACTTCCACCAGCGGTACGCCCCTGTCCTATGATGGCACCCAAGCATTTCGCACGGTCATGTTTAGATATCCCAACACAGCGACATATCTTACGCCACTAGACTTCTCCGTTATGCTAGACATTACCGGCACAGATGCTTCACAGTACAAATTACGAGGTATCGTGACGAATGAGAAGTTCTTTCCGACGGTCGCTGCTCTGCGGTCCGCGTGGGAGGCAGGAGAGCTCAAAGAGCAATTCAAGCAGAGCCGGACTCCCGACTGGGGACTCCTGGATTACAAGCCTGAGATGGGAGTTAGAGACCTCGAGAACAAGCTAGCGCCTCAAAGCCTCGAGGTTGGTGGCAAGCGCTACAAGGTAGATGAGGAACAAAAGTACATCGAGTACATGGGGTGGTCCTTTTACACCTCGTACTCTCGAACTCTTGGGCTGATGTATTATGACATCAAGTTCAAGGGCGAAAGGGTCATCTATGAGCTTTCGCTGCAGGAAGCTGCTGCTCAATATGCTGGTTTCGCACCCAAAGCAGCTGGAACAGTGTACCACGACACGTACTACAGCCTTGGTACATATCTGGGCACGCTGGTCGAGGGGTATGACTGCCCCTTTGGCAGCACTTTCTGGAACGTCACGCACCACGAGGGCAACTCATCTGTCGTCAGCACGGATGCGATATGCATTTTCGAAGCCGATGCTGGCTATCCTGTCTCACGCCACCGATACGGCAGTGGAAATGAATACGGCTTCAGTTATCTGGGTACAGTCAAGGCTTCGGCTTTAACTATGCGATCTGTAGCAACCGTGGGGAACTACGACTACATGTTCGACTACTCTTTCCACGTTGACGGTAGTCTTGAGGTCACAGTTCGAGCATCGGGCTTCCTGCAATCTTCATTCTACTACCCAGACCAGGAAGAGTTTGGGCCCAGAATCCAAGAGGCGACGATGGGTTCCCTGCACGATCACATTCTCACCTACAAGGCCGACTTTGACATTCTCGACACCAAGAATAGTCTCGAGGTGAGCGAGCTCGTCTTAGTCAATACGAGCCAGCCTTGGTACCCAGAGCTTGGCTCTTTCGAGCAAATGCAGCTACAAAAGTCCACCATGACGGACGAGCAACAGTTCAACTGGCAACCAAACAACGCTGCCATGTACTGCATTGTGAACCCCAACGCCACAAACGCATGGGGCGAGAAACGCGGCTATCGCATTGTCCCAGGAAAGTCCAATATTCATCTCACGCCGCTCAACTCTCCTTGGACGAAGCACCAGACGCCGTTCGCCAAGTCACATCTTGCACTCTCGAGACAACATGACACCGAGCCGTACGCAAACAGTCACTCCAATGTCAACTTGCCTCTGAAGCCGCAGCAAGACTTCATGAAATTCTTTGATGGCGAGAGTGTCGAGAACGAGGATATCGTTCTTTGGTTCAATTTGGGTATGCATCACTTCACCAGGTCCGAGGATATTCCCGTTACGCTTTATAGTGAGGCTGTGAGCAGCATTGTCTTCGCGCCGCAGAACTTCAATGATAGGGCGCAGGACGGCGACTTGCAGAACAGGAGATGGATCGTTGTGAATGAGACGACTGGGGAACTTGAGTCTGACACTTATGGGGTTGAATTGCCCTCTGAGTGCGAAGTGGGCTTTTCTGAGCCTGTATTCGGAATCCAGAAAAACGAAGAAGCTTGAGACATTGACAGATTACTTGGAGCTACAGGGGTAGAAGGACAGGGACCGGGAGCAAACACTGTAGTGGTAACCAAAACCACATTAGCTCAATGGACAGCTTGTTTACCCAATTTCCCCTAGTCTTGTACCTCGGATGCGGCTTCTGCGTATGATTAATCACGAAGGAGGAATGGGCAGATGTATCTGTCCTAAGAGCAAAGAAACGGAGTCATTGCAATTGTACTGCTCGTGTCTGGTAACACAAGATCAGGATTATGTATTGTTCTCCCCAGGTTTCTTGTCCATCACTGGTCGTAGAATTTTGTAAAAG
The DNA here is from genome assembly GCF_027942845.1 of Colletotrichum fioriniae. Classification (NCBI taxonomy): domain Eukaryota; kingdom Fungi; phylum Ascomycota; class Sordariomycetes; order Glomerellales; family Glomerellaceae; genus Colletotrichum; species Colletotrichum fioriniae. The sequence continues at coordinate 2,858,401 of NW_027076842.1, forward strand.
ACAGCCCACAAGAACACAGAGACAAGAGGGAAGACACCCATCAGGTAAAGCGCAAAGCTGTAGCCCCTGACCTGCGCCACCCACCCAGCCAAAGAGTGCGAAATAGCGGCGCCAGTCTGTCGAGTGATGCCACCGACAATGCTCATCGTCACATTAACATGCCCAGTACCAGCCATCATCACGGCTAGCAACCCTGGAATTGCTACGCTCTGAATACCAGCGCCAATACCATCGAGGATCTGGACAGGCCAAACGCCCCAGCCCTTCATAACACGGCCTGCGACTGCGGCACGGACAGGCAGGACGCAGTATGAGAGCAGGACGGCTGACCAGTAGCCGTAACGACCAGATGCCCAAGCAGACAGGATTGAGACGATGACCATTGTGCCCTGCGCGATGATAACGGTCAGGCCCGTGGTTCCGGCGGGGTCTCCCTCGCCTGCGGCCACCAAGGCCTGGCCGTAAAGGAACAGAATTGCGGCGTTACCGAGGTGAAACATGAATATTGTGATGGCAACAATGCCCAGAGGCCAGTTGTTTTGAAAGATTTTGATCCAGCTGTAAGTGAATTTGGGCTTCAGACTTAATCGACGGAAGCTGGCCTTGGGACTGGCAATCGGAGTCTGAGGAGGAGGTGCATCGCCCCTTTCTGCGAAATCATGGGTGTCTATGTCCCCTCTTTCTCGGATTTGATGGGCATTAACCGCGCTGTGATCAGGAGCGGGCCCTCCTCTTGCTGCTGCATGGTCGACCGCCCTCTCCGGTAGGAGAAAGACACTTCCTATCGTTGTAGCGCAGAATGCCATGACGAGATAGAAGACTGCATTTAAGCCGAACCGCGAACCCAAAAGGCCGGCCAGACCCGCGCTGACCATGTTGCCCGCATGGTTGGCCGCCTGATTTCGTCCGTTTAGTACGCGGAAGCTATGTTTACTCTTCTTGTTCTGCGTATTGCTGCCTTCTTGGTCCGGGGAGCAGATGCCCAGTGTGAGCGCCACGAGGAGAGGCATCATACTCGTGCCCGCGACGGCAGACACAATTTGCGTGGAGAAGACGAGGGCTGGGTGTGTGGAGATAAGGTTGAGTCCTTGAGAAACACCCACGAGGAGGGCGCAGCCAGCGACAAGAAATCGCTTATACCTAAAGGCCTCGAGTATCAGCTACCTCGATACACCAGCGGATTATATGATTTGAAGGGTCCGTGGGAAGTAAGACCACTCACTTCGTTGCGTCTATAAGAGCACCGATCGGGCCCGTTGCGATGATGGTAGCAACACCGCCTGCCGTACTCACCATGCCGCGCAGCCCAGGTTCCCATCCACGTTGTTGTAGGTAAACGCCAAGAAATGGACCGAGCCCATCTGCAACATCTCCCATAAAGAAGGACATGACAAAGAGGGCCCAGCGTGCCCGCCTTTTCAACTTCTCATCCTCCACCTGGCTGGAGTCAGGGCCTGACTGCGCATCTCCCTCGTCTAGTATGTTGACATTGGCGATGGCAGGTGGTGGAGATGCCGATGCGGTGATTGGTATATCCTTCTTATCGTCAATCTTCACATCCGCGTTGGGCTTGATCGGATGGAGTGACTCGAGGCTAATGTCGTTGCGCGGGCTGGGCTGTGAATCCTTGGCGTCCATTGTCTTTCACCGTGAAGGGGTGACAGATACTCCCCTGTGTCTCTTGAGCCGCAAAACACTGGGCGGGCTTTCGTTATAAGAAGCACCGTCCGATCTATCGAGACAAACCGGCCAAACTGACACAGACAGAGGTTCCTACGTCAACGACGGGGCCATCCCCGAATTGATGCGCACAACTGTGCCAAATATAGACACTTGCTCAAACCTTCTTTTCTCAACCTACCTTGATTTGGAGCTGTTTGGAGCTGTCTACGTCTTGACAAGCTTTCAGTTGGCTGTAGACAAGGTTAGGTGCTACCTTATCTTGATACGAGCAAACACACAAAACAGCTTTACAGCGAACACTGCATCTTCACCCCGCTTCTCACTGTCGCGAGGCATTCGGGAATTATATGATTCGGCCGAACTATGAGGGAGCATGATGTCGGCTCGGCATTGGCGGCTAAATAGCGCTTTAATACTATTTCACCATGTAGGCTTATTGAGAAGTCAGAATGACAGAATTAGTAGCAGTCCCCGCAATGATTGCTAGATTATGAACTTCCATCGCGAGTACATAATACACCAAACAAACTCGTTTGACTTTTGAGGCTGAAATCCAATATTCCGAGTTTCTCCATCACTATCTCCCAGAAAGTAGGCACTTTATTTGCATGCGTGGTACCTCTCGAATCACAGAATCTTCATCAATTGGGTAGGACCCTACATGGAGATCTCTAGCCTATCCACTTCAACTGCGATACTCATGCCGAACACGTGAGTCAATTGGATTGAATGAGAGTTTCAACCCTCCGGAGGTACTGGGAATGTCGACTTTCGGCAGCTTTTCCCAGGCCTCTTTAGCCAAGTCTCGTATGCCCCGCACCAATACGTCTGGCTGCTGTAGGGCAGCAAGATGACCTGCGTCATTGTGTTCTGCGCTCTCTGTTAGTTTAATATCCGAACCAACATTGCCAACAGCATATCGGTGGATCATGCCTCTGTAAAAGACCAGGCTCCCATTCTGCTCAACTGATCGCTTCACTGCCCTTTTGGAAGCTTCATCCGTATCCCAGGAAAAGGAGGTGAACCCAAATGGCACCTTGATCCGGTTGTCTTCGTCTATCGGGAGTTCCGCGAACTTATCGTAAGTCGGAGGATCATAGTATGGCATGATCGACGACGTGATACATCCGGTGAAGAAGTATAGAGACGCGGTGGCCAGAATGGCTTTGGTCCACAAGGGATTGTTGCAGGGCTCCAAGTGGCCGACTACTTGGTACTTTTCAAGAATCCACATGAGTATTCCCATAGGATTGTCTTGTAATGCTAGACCAATTGTATGAGGCTATGCGATCAAACCAGTCAGTTCCATCTCACCTGTCGTCGAGGATGGATGATCTTACTTGGATTATTCCGGTAACGTCAAGCCCCCTATGGCGGTGTGCCCAGTCGTCATATTTGCGGAAGGCCTTCTTCTCGCGTTCGGTAAGCTTGATATCATCTGGCATCGGAATGGAAGCATAGTTGCAGTGTAGAAGCTTGCAGGAGTCGGTGTATTTTGCACCAAGCTCACGGCCTACAGCATGAACCAAATCGCCACACTGGACCAAATACTCGTTGTATCCAAGGCTCTTCATGAGCGTGTCAAAAAGGCGTGCGTTGTCTTGAAGCTTCCAATGACCATGCTTTGGGGAAGAGGACCAACAGAAACCTGGCATGCTTGGTACCACGACGTGAAAAGCTGGATCGTCGAGATTGGTGCGATCAGATAACGGGCGCCATACTCGACTGTACTCCCAGAATGTTCCAGGCCAGCCATGGATGGCGAGCAGTGGAATTGCTTCTGGACTCTGCGATCGAGTGTGAACGAAGTGGATTGTAAGGTCTTCAATTGTGGCCAAGTAATGCGGCGCTTCGTTCATTTCGCTTTGAACCTCGTACCAGTCAAAGTCGTTGACCCAACGACTTTGGAGAAATGCCGCCGTAGAGTACTCGTCTCCTAGGTAGTCTTAGCCACGCAACTAATCATGATCTTCAAAGCGACGAACCATAGCTCTGGTCAACATCACGGGACTCAAGACAACTCGGGAGTCTAAACTCTTCAAGTTTGCGTCGTAAACGCTCAACCTCTTCGCGTGCGATGTCGACCCTAAACTCCTTGATATCAGACATGATGAAAGCTCTCCGGGGTTTCGACTCAACCAGCAAGCCAAATAATATTCATGAATATTAGCAATTTCTCGCGAAAGAGAACTCCGCACATTATAATCGGATGAACTGAGATAAATGATGTAATCATAGCCGAGGCTCTATGGTGCCAACAGCTTTGACTCGTCTCGAAACACTGCGCCCAGACCATAAGCTTTGTTGCACATATGATCTCATTCCCGCTGCACAGTGCACATGCCATTGACGAAACACTTGACACACGAAAGCTAAGTAACACGGGGAGCTGCTTGACGGGACTGTTACCAGGCGGCAATGCAGGATTGCCTTGAGCTAATAAGGTACGATGAAGAAAATCTATTTTCCGGGCTAATTAAGAGTCGTAACTAATCAAACCATCCATGGTTCCAGCATGAAGTCCACCAGTGATGGGTATATCTGCCGCCGTTGTGTGGCGCGCCGCATCACTGAGGAGGTAGACGACGGCACCAGTCAGGTCGTTTTGCGTGCTAAGTCTCTGGTTGGGCGGCGCGAGCCACATCTGCTCTCCCTCACGCTTACTCTTTGATGCCCGTACGTTTCTCGTCATTTCTGAGTCAACGAAACCGGGAGAGATGGTGTTCACGCGGATGTTGTGTGGTGCAAGCTCGACGGCCAGGGCTTTGGAGAGCATGAAGACGGCACCCTTGGAGGCGTTGTATGCCGCCATGCGGTAGCCGGGGAGAGCGATGTGTGCGGACTGAGAAGCCAGAAGGACCATGCTGCCTCCGGACCCTTGCTTCAACATTTGCTTGGCCGCAAGCTGAGCGACGAAGAATGTTCCACGAACCTATTTATTCGTGAGTATGAACTTCTGCGGGGTAACACTCCGGGGACGACTCACGTTAATTTCCTGGATGCGGTTGAACTCGGCCCATGTTTGATCGAGGAATGGCTTATCTATGGCAATGCCCGCCGCCGGCACACAGCCGTTGATGGAGCCGAATTCCGCAATCACTTTGTCGAAAGCAGCTTGGATACTCTCTTGTGACGTGACATCCGTCTTGATGTAAATGGTCTTTGTGCCAAACTTCTCAGAGAGTGTGGTAAACTCATCGACGGGCTTATCCTGGATATCGAACACTGCTACATTTCCACCCATCTCGCAAATGGCACGAGTGCATGCGAAACCGATGCCCTGAGCTCCGCCCGTAACGATGTAGTTACGGCCGCGGAGCTCAAACATGGGCCGCACGTCGTCGAGGTGGTCGGAAGGCATGGTGAACTGATTGAGGATAGGCTTCAATTTGTAAATGGGTATGACGGCGTATGAATCAGAGCTCAAGCAAAGCGATTGTTTGGTTTTGGTCATGAACGATGGGAATAGTCCCTGTTCTTCCTTTATCGTGACTCCCGGCGAGGAGTGTGCGATCCCCGGGATTGACTTCGGAAAGTGGGCCTTACCCCGGTTCCGTAAACTTCGGAAGCTCCGAAGATCAACGGTTCCTATCTGTGCTCAAGCACCGGATCCCTTACCCCGATCTTTGTTGGCCCGTTCAGGATACTAGTTGGCGGCGCTTGATATGGCTTGTCCTGTAGTTGATTATCGCAACGTGTTTGAGATTTGTCTGGGTGTTTGAGTGTCACACTTCTGTTTAATCATTCGGTTGTCACCTAGGACTTTGTGTAATCGCAAGCAAGCATCTAGCTGTCTCAACCACAACAGATATTTCGTCGAAGATTATCGCAGAGATAATGGCATCCAACGCGCCAGGCGCTTGTTGCACTGTTGGCACACTTCACGAGTGAGGCTTTTTTCCAAATGCACAGCAATAGCAATCTTCGAATGCCAGCTGATTTCCTTAACTTAGGGGTACCCCGATAGGGAAGTCCGTCCAGATTGACGGGAAAATTGAGGCGTACTTGGCCCTTCCCGCCGAAAAAGCGACTTTGCAGCGAGCTGTCTTGTATCTTCCAGATATCATTGGAATATGGCAGAACAGCAAGCTCATGGCCGATGCATTTGCGCGCGAGGGTTACGTGTGCCTCGTTCTCGATCTGTTCAATGGTGATCCGGCACCGTTAAACATGCCTGAGGATTTTGACATCATGAAGTGGCTGCAGGAGGGCACTGGTGGGAAGAATCCGCACACCTCAGAGACTATTGATCCGATAGTCGTCTCCGGCATCAACTACATAAAAGGCCTTGGTATCACGAAAATTGCGGCGGCAGGGTATTGTTTCGGGGCCAAGGTTCGTTTTCATGTCAATTGAAAAAACTTCGCATTATGCTAATTCCGCCGTAAGTATGCCGTGCGTCATTACAAGAGCGGAATCCAATGCGGCTTCATTGCTCACCCGTCCTTTGTGGAAGCGGACGAGCTCGCCGCCATCACCGGACCGCTGTCGATTGCTGCTGCAGAATTTGATGACATCTTCCCAACAGAGAAGCGACATGAAAGTGAAGCTATTTTGGCTCAGACAAAGCAAAACTACCAGATCAACCTGTTTTCTGGCGTTCACCATGGCTTTTCCGTTCGCGGTGACCCGAAGAACGAAAAGGAGAGGTTCGGAAAGGAACAAGCGTTTTCTCAAGCGGTATCTTGGTTCAATAGATACTTTGAAGCGGTGTGACACTGCATAGTCTTCAATCAATAAGAAGATCTGAGTTGTGCATGTTTGCTGTCCCACTCTTTTGAACTAGATTTTGTGAGCCGTGAGCTTGATAGTTTCCTGAAAGTTACAAGATCTAGCCATCCTAAGACGCGTCTGTCTCTCAAAATACATGTCCTGATCCTAGCAAAGATTTTGGTATTTAAGAAAAAATTGTCGTCGCCTAGACGCAAAATTACCGCCGAGAAATGGGGTTCACGTATGAAGTCTCGCGCCCGAGTGTCGCGTTTGTACAGTTCCTGCGCTCCGAGACCACGTGTCTCCGAGATGTCATCCATGAAGACTACAACAAGTACTCAACTTCGATCAGTGCTCTGATGCCATCAAACCATATCGTTTACTCCCAAAGTATTAGAAACGAACAGTATCACTCCAGACTCTACATGGTGATTGAGGAAACAATCAAGTCCATCCCTGCTCAACTGTCCGCTCCTAAACTTCAGCGCCATGGGTGTAATGTATTTATGCAATACACATTATTAGGACATGAATTTCGATGGATACCTTGATAGTCTCGCGACTAGGCAAGCCACACAAGCCATAGGCGGCTACCGAATGTCACTGCCATGATCTTACAGGTGAAGTCCTCTTCGCAATCTCTCACAGGATGGTGATGAGATTTTGATTTCTACAGCATAATTCAGTCACTTCCACTAATTTCTGCGGTCTAACGTCGGGTTATCACAATTGTAGATGTACATGCTGACGGAACGATGATGTGACCGACGCAATGTCTCAGTAGCCCCTGTGAGGGAAGCACGCACCTTACACATACCTCCGCTAGTCGTCCGCCTGACAGTTGGACCAAGTCAATAACATGCACAGGGGCATACTACCCAGCCACGAAGTAAATAAGTGTCGAGGGATGGGCTGGCCGCCATAATCTCGCCCTACTCAAGACGTGGCAACGACGAAAGTATGTCAATGATTTGGTCTGTACTTTATCTTTTCAATGCTTGTCAGATAGCCTTGTAGGAGATCTCGATTGGGGGTATGCTCTCAAGACTTCCTGTCTGTCTGTAGTTTGACGGAGCTCCGCCCTCTCCCCGATCTGCCGGGATATGGATATCATTCTCTTGTCATCTTCTCATCACTTTCCGTAACGATTATTATCTTCGAACGCAAGCATTCATGGCTCCGCCGTTAAACAACATCGTCGTAAGGCAAATTGCATCTTTGTCAATACTATTCGTTCTCGCAACTGGAATTTTCGGCCTTCGATTATTCACCCGGATTGTACATTCTATGACCTATCGGCTGTTATTAGATGACTATTGCATCATTGCGGCGTGGGTAAGCATCTCAGGCTCCTGATATGGGTCATCTACTCATCTCTAAGCGAAGATACTATTCACTGCCCAGCTATTCCTCAGAGTCGCAGTGCTTAATGCCACATATCTAGTTCCTGTCGTTCTGCTGGTTAAGAGAAACGCGGACATGAGCCATGTAGCTGGGGTCATGGCAAATGTGGCATGGTCGCTTGCAAAGACATCTTTCATCTTTACTCTTTTGCGGCTCGTGACTGGAAGACTGAGATGGCTATTGTGGTTCATCATGGTGACCATGAACGCTACTGTCGCGATATGGGTACCCCTATTCGAAAATCCGTGTGGACCTGGTTCTCATTTACCATGCATGACAGGTAGACAGGCACTCAACTTTGCTGTTTTTGCTTCCGGTATGCATGAGTATGCTGCAGTTTTCGGGTCTATGAATCACACTCACAGCGTAATGTGTTAGCTTATTCAGTATTTTTGGACTTCCTCCTATCATTATTGCCATGGAAAATCATATGGCCACTGCACCTCAACACAAAAGACAGAGTTGGTATATGCGTGGCCATGAGCATGGGATTTGGGTTAGACTCTTCTCTGCCATGATTGAGGGCTATGTGTAATTGCTAATTATGACCGAAGTGCTGGAGCAACAGGGATTGTCAAGATATTCCACCTCTTCAGTTTCAATCCGCTGGATAATAGTAGGTTACGCCTTTCCTGCGCTAAGTTTTCAATCTACTCCAGCAAAACCTAACTCCTTTGCAGACAAATTAGGAGGTCTTTTTATATGGGAAAGTGCTGAGATAGCAGCAACCATCATGGCCGCGTCAATCCCCGTGCTTCGGAAGCTCTCTCTCAGCCGTTGGAGACACAGCGTTGCGCCTAACATGCGGGAAAATGAAGAAGAAGCGATGAGGTCAAGCTTCCGACGACAGTTACGCATGGTCGGTCTCGGTAGTCAAGTTACAGATAACACCACTACGACTCAAGCTACTCCATCAACAATCCTTGGGTCAACTCAAGAAGAAGTGGCTGTTATTTGATGGGGGGCGCAAATAACATGTAAGATTGGGCCTTTAGGTGGAATGACTGAATAAAAAGAAGGCCTTCAGAGAAATAAGACTGCCTTGGCTACTTTTCTTCGGGCAGACGAGATGCATTTCTTGACTACCATCAGTCTGGAATCCAATCATTTCGAAGATGAGATCAGAGTTAATTAATGCTTAGATCCGCATATAATGGGCAAAGGTCTTTCAGTAGCCTGAGCCTCACCGAGGTCTCGAGTTCCTTGGATATTGCATCTGCGATGTGCTGCTCAAAAAGTTCAGCCGTGTCTGTTTGGTGGCAACAATAGAGATTATCGCATGAGGCCACGGCTGGATCGTGTCTCCATTGATCGTAAAGCTAGATAAATCCGTCAGCAGCCTTCAGTCGCATATCAAGTTGATTGTGCTTACTTTCGAAGGTCGCCTCGCTTCGCATCCATCAACGAAGCATGATCTCCGTCATCAGGGAGGCATCCGTAATGAGTAGACGGCGCCAAGTAAGATTCAATATTCTGTTGGCAAAATCTTCTTCGGGTTCACGAATTGGGCCAGCTTCCTGAGTCTGAATATCACGGAACACTCGTGGCAGTGCCGACGGCGCTGAAAAGGTCCAAGCATTTGCATGATGCTTGCGAAGTTGGGCAGAGCGAGTTTCTCTTTACAACTTCCAGCTCATCTCGTAAATCCGATGGAAGCTTCGACTGCTCATCATCGACTCAGCCAGCGAGTATTTGACAGGTCATGTTCACAGTGAAGAGCTCGTTCTCTGAATGACTTCTCATGTCCAAGGAGCGTGACTACGCACTACGACGCGTGGGGTTTGATCTTATTGGCGCCTAGGAAGAGGGTGATTTTGACGGCACCACTATCGTAAAACGAGGTCATAGCTACATCTGATATACGAATACGAGATTTCGCTACGATTTTTCCGACGTATGCATGCTGGGATTATTCGTCGGCGATCCCTTTATCGCCTTTTGGTTGGCTAGAAACTCTCCCTAGAAACGACAGGAACCGTCATGATGTGTGCAAATGGCTAGTTGAACATTTGGTGCCGTCATTGCAGGGCAGATCTTTAAAAGCAAATATGCCCCCCGGTGTGGGTCGTCAAGCTGCTCCCATAAAGGCTTAACCTCGCTAGCAGCTTCAAGGACGAGATCTCCCTCATTGCGACAATGATCACAACGGCCAACTTGTGAAATTTTCGGACTGGCGCCTCCAAAGTACTTATACAAGATGGACAACAAGAAGAGAGACGATGAAAATGCATGTTGGGATGAAGTATAATTTACTGCTGAAGTTGTGTCTCATGGAAGGGCGAGGAGAGGCGCACGTTCGAGTATGGTTCATAGACGCCCGCGCTTCCCGTGGATCAGGGAGCTAGAAACTGAGCGATCGAGCCATCTGATTTATAACCCAACGGCGCATATACCATACGCAAGCTACATAAACTTGATGCAGTGTCCATTTTACTTGCTTCATGTATATCTCTTTAACCAACGTCTATAAACCCGTCGGCATTGGTGTTCATCAGTTAAGCTGTGGGTGGTATGGTTTATGTAGTCTTCAGAAAAGTGTTCCTAGCCGCAGGGCGACAAGGCGGGTTGTGATGGATGTTCAGCAGGCGTGGCAGGGACCACTCGGAAACACCTCACTGAAACCCCGGAAGCGGCAATCTGTCAGAACCAACAAGTCATCATTGACGGATTTCAGATGTGGCGCTTTGCTTACGAATTGTGGCAGGCTTGTTCAGCTCTTGAACAGATCTGGCATGGTTCAAGGACTAGCCTTGAAGCAAGGAGTACTGGGCGACACGGATCAAAACTTAGTGAAAGAGAATCATGGGGATTATCCCATCTTAACCAATCGTCAAAGCCCCGTTATCTCTTCCCCGCATTCTACATTTCTAGCGGGTAAGGGACCCTAGGCTAAACCCGTAGTTGTAGGAAGTCCCGCTTTGCCGCTATCAAGAGGAACATAGCCGACTGACAATCTGTCTGCTTATCTCTTCCCTCTCCTATTCGATTGTGTTGGTTCTCTTCCATCCCCCGGCACTTCTCTTTGAAGGAACCGCTTTTCCATCCTTTTGATCATTGTGTCGCCTGCATACTGAACGTCATCGTTTCACTTGCTTGCGCAATACCCACCTGGAAACCAACTGCTTTCAATTACGTTTGAGGGTAAAGTACCCTGCGATGCCACGGAGCAAAGACAACATGGCGCAACCGAAAGAGAACCGCGTCGCAAAGAGACCAAGTCCACAGAGCGGAGAGACGGGAAGACGACGAGCGCCGTATGCATTGCGCGCTTGCGAGGCATGTCGCCGACGAAAGGGGAAATGCGACGGACGGCAACCATGCAGGTACTGCGCAGGACGTAAGCAGACCTGCGTCTTCGACAGCATCTACGGCTCCGATGACGGCATGTGGTCCGTCCCGACGGCGACGGCTCCCGATGATTCCCCCACCGAGTCCGATCAATCAAGGCGAGAGACTTCGTCGACGTCAAATAACCAGGAGAATATCATGAAACTCTTGTCAAGTCTCCAAGACCAATTGAACAGTCTCGCATCTCGCGTGCAAACTCCCAGCGAGGCGGCGAGCGCCATACAACCATCCCCGGCATTCACAATGGGCAACCAGACCCCGGAAGATTTCCTTTCAGCCCTCATCACCGACGCCGGGGTCCTCGAAAACTGCCTTGAGTCAATCGGACCGTCAACGTGCTCCCCGCCTCGGCAGCTGTACGGCCTGCCAAGCCCAGAGGAGACCATGAAGGTTGCACGAACCCGCGTCCGCCGAGAGAGCCTATACCACACGCCGCCCGAACCAGCGCCAGAGGAACCGATCAGCCTCGACTTCATCCCTACTGTATCGGCCCATGACGATGCCATGTCTCTGACGCAAAGCACGAGTTCTTTCAACCCACTTATAACCGGCACAAGCGATTCCCAAAAGTTGTTGCGCTTCAAGTCTTTGATGAATATCGACGAAGTGGTCGAAATGCTTGGCGTGTACCAAGACGTTATCGGAGGTCTTCACCCGATTATCGAAATCGACCAGACTATCGCCTATGCTCGATCCTTTTATGCAGATACGGAATCGACAAGTTGGGAAATGGTGACGGAAAAATCAGATACGGCTTCCGAGGAAGATTTGATAATCTTGAATCTTGCCTTGGCTATTGCACTCCACACTGAAGCGACGCCAGAAAGCTCCAATATCGAAGCGCTCATCGTAGATTGTATGAAAGAGGCTGTCAACAGCAGAATCACCGAATCAAATACAAGTATGAAGCAAGTTACCATCATACTACTCAAGGTTAGTCGCAACCACTTCTCGTTTCGATTCCAATCCAGCGCTTACGAGACCAACTAGGGCTGCTACGAATACTTCAATGATATGCCCCAGGTTGCCTGGCGTATGTGTGGCATAGCCGGGCGCATGCTTATGGAGCTCGGAGTACACAACGAGGAAGCGTGGTCCCGTCTGGCAAACTCACAGAGTCTACGCTCAGAACTCTGTACCCTGGTCTCCAGCATTGTTATCCTTGACCGACAATGGAGCGCAGCAGCCAACCTGCCTTCCAACTTTCATGACTCCAGTTTCAGCCCTGTCAACCTTATTTCGGTAAGCTACATCGTCCTGACCAAACTCTCAACCTGCATTAACCCTCAAAAAGGTCGATCATCCCTACATCCAAGCAATGTTATCCTTCATCCGCGTCAACAATAAGCTGGAAGGGCCTATGGCACAAGCCACAAAGGCCCAGCGGTACGAGGACGAGGATAACTTTGAGCTCATGAACTTCCAGTTGGAGCAATGGCGCAAACGAGCTGTCGGCAACTACTCCATCACACACCCTGAGACATGGAGCCTGAGCCCTCCCAAGCAGCCTTCTTCATTTCCCATATTACTCCACCTGCGCGCGGAAACCGTCCGGAGTTTTCTCCTCAAGCCATGGTTCTTCTCGCGAACCGACACACAGACGAGCAAGAAATATCTCCAGCCTGCAATCGAAGTCCTCTTTGACATCTGCGACGTTCTCTACGCCCTGAACGCCAATACGGATATCTACCGCAAGCAGCAGCCTTATTACCAAGAGCTATTGGCTTCAGCTTCCACTCTTGGTTTCGTTCTGACATCGTCCCTGGAGCAGAACCGTACGACCCTATTAGCCAGCCTGCCCCCGGGATTATCCAAGGCAATGGGCCGTAGCTACGAGTTGGCTGTGGCACTGGCAGCGAGCTATGTCACGAAGTCAAAGGCTGCAAGGCAACTGTCTGACCAGCTTGCTGAGGTGCGTGGGAGCCTGATGGGGTTCGGCATGATCGAGATGCCCGATTCCGCCGAGGCGGATGATGCCAAGAAGAATGGCGATGTACTTCCTGCATCGGAGTTCATGTATGCCGGATCTGCGGGGTGGGACGATGAGTTCCAAATGCAATGGCCAAATTGCGATCTTGAGAACAGTTTTGCTGAGGGCATCGTCTCATGAGGTGGCTGCTGGCGGTTGTACTTATGTTAATTATACCATGTGATACGAAATGAATGACGATCAATGATAAAGTCTATGATTATTTCGAGAGCCTACAAGGTAGGCATCAGAATCTGGCGTCACCCAGGCATCCAGAAAGACTCGACACAGGTACCTAGACTCATAATGCATGTATTATCTACAGAATCGAAGCAGCCACAACCTTAACCTTTACCGTATCCGCCAAGCTGTTTCCATGGCTTCTTCATGTTTTCCGCACCTTGAAGTTGAACATCTCGTTTGATAAGAAGGAGTTCCGGTCCCTCATCTTTTTCGCGGTATCAACTCCTAGGACTGGCACGCGGTACTCAAACTTAGCGCCATCCTCTTGACCTTTGACCGGATAGGGGAAGGGAAGGTACTGCGGCATCAACCCAAGTTGAGCCAAGACAGTTCCCTGGTCCCATGAAATGTGCTCGTGGTACAACCTGTCGCCACGAATATTCACAACAGCAGTGAAGGGGATCTCCACCTTTTTGTACGTTGGCGGAATACCAGGAACACTGAGAGGCACCGGGGTATTAGCCACTGTCGTCCTTGAAAATGCCCCTATCCGAGATCACTCACAGCCAATCCACAACCGTGTCATGTGTGAACTTGTAGATGAATTCGTCCACAACGCGATCAATACCGAGTGTGCGGCTGATGAGTTCTAGCTCTGTGTCTTGAGAGTTATTGAAAATGAAGTTGTTGCGGTAGAATTGTGTCAGTGACCCTCGTCCGATGCCACCAGTCAGCTGAGTGCACATGTTAGCAGTGAAAATTCAATGCAAAGACCTCTCTCATGAAAGGCCACATAAATTTTCTTACTGTTGGAACATGGTTCACGTATGGTTGATCAACCATTGTGCTCATGGTATGCTCAACAGAGCGGTCCGCGAACTCATAATACGTATGCTCATCCCAGATCGCTTCAAGATCGAAGTATGGCCCACCAATAAGGGGCTTGAGAAAGGTCAAATTTCTGGTGTGAGACAGAGACTCTGACCAGTAATCAAAATCTTCATGAAATGGCGTCGCAAGCCTGAATGATTTGGCTTTTGCGTATCGATACGTCGTGATACCCTCGGTCTTCTTTGCCTCGGGTGGTGCTTGGCCACCAGCAAGGTGACACAGCATGGGGATTTTGGGTTTCTCGAGGGTACTTTCATCGCTAGAATTTGCGTAGACAACAGCCCCAACAATGTCTGGAAAGATGCAGGTCACCCCAGTGACCTGGTTCCATAACTTTGGGTCAAACGCTGAAGAGAGTAAAGGTGTTAGTTCGTATACAGAGTCTCTGAAGCGCACAAGGGCATAGTCACTCTAGAAACATACCGACAATCCCGACTTTACTATCTCTCTCCAACTTGCTGCAGTCTTTCAGTGCTCTCAAGGCAGTCTGCAAGACATCTGTGGCAGCACTCGGATTAGTTAATGCCTTGGCTTGGATCTCCACCACGACGAAACCCTCTTCCGCCCACTTGACGAGGGCAGAGGGAACTCCTTCAACAATATCTAGGTGCTGCGTCGAATCATGTTGCAGTATAACGAGGCCCTTTCCGTAGCCTCGGCGTGAGAGCGGCGGCAGCAAGGTGATGCCCTCGCCGATGCACTGTGGCTCGGCCTTTGGCAGTGGCGAAGGGGGCTTGCTGATATCCGCATACATTTTGCGAAAGTTCTTGCGCGAGTGGGAATCACAGTCAACAGTGTAGTTTGAGAAACAATATTGAGAGGGCTGTCAGCTGCGAGCTTAGTCTATACGTTGCATTCTGGGTTCAATCAAGACACTCAGGCGACCAACAACGATAACCTGGGATGGACCATGCGTGGCGCTTGACGTTCCGATGGCTTGGTCGCGCCTGATACGGAAACCTTGTTTTAGCGCGTAGAGCACAGCTGACAAGGCCGTAGAGCTGGGTTCCTTGTATCCGGTGTATCGCGGGGTGCGCTTCCGTTGGAGGGTGTAGGAGCATGCGTTCCGTTCCGTTCGGAAGTTCCGTGATAAGCACCAAGACGGCGAGAACAATCCCCGGCCGGCACCACATTCGCTGTTACGCGCGCTTGGACTCGCTGAGCCACGTTACGGGGCAGACGATCATTGAGAACATGGGTAAGGGTACCTGTCATGAATTCTTCAGCGGTAGTCGCATCTCCAGATGGAGAAACGATGGGCAAACGGTGTCTTGACTTGATGCTTCGATGTCTGGCTTAGTTGTGTCCTCAACAACCACATGCGCGTGTGAATGCATGCATTTGATGAGATGCTTATTCATCGATATGATTCACAAGGCTTCTACAACATTCAAAAAGGACATTCTGATGCGTCTTTGGCGCATCGATGGGGCCTTGTAAGTTAGTCGTATCTCAGACGCCACGCAACGCAACCAACGCGTGATCTTGACGGTCAAGGTCTCGAATCTGGAATGACTCCGCCGCCGCTTGATCCATATTTCGACACCCAATTTCTCGTAAGTGATATGATAGGCACAAGAGCTGACAAGCTCAATTTCGATAAGTTCCCTAATGCGTGTTGGTGATTCCGGAAGCACCACCGGAATCCATCCCCATACCCTGCCGCGGTGGCCTAACACTGACACAACCCCTGTCAGCCAGCCATCAATCCGGGGTAACTCGACAGTAACTGGATATGGGCAGCCAGCTTCGATATGTAAAGCTGGACTTGTCTCATGTGCAGAAGGGCTTTGATCTCTTCATGATTCATCGTTTTACAACTTGACTCTAAACTCGAAATCGAAGAGAGTCTTGCGCTACTCATTCACTCAAGTCTCTTTTGCCTAGCTTCTCAGAGCTCCACGTTGGAACGCCTTACAATGGAGGGTCCATTCGATGCAGTCGTCGTCGGTGCCGGTAAGTATGATTCGGGCCCACCTTGTACTATACTTCTAGGCTCTAGGTACTGACAAGTCTCTCTCTTCTCAAGGCTGGTTCGGTCTCGCAGCCGCCAAGGCCTACTCACAACTCCACCCGACCGCGAGCCTCGCCGTCCTAGAAGCTGCTGAGTCTTGCGGAGGAACGTGGTCCAAGAACCGCCTCTACCCCGGCTTGAAGTCGAACAACATGATTGGGACCTACGAGTACCCTGACTTTCCCATGTCAGAGTCTGTGTACGGTGTCAAGCCCAACAACCACGTCCCGGGTGCGGTCCTGCACCGGTACCTTACCGATTTCGCCAAGCACTTTGGCTTCTTCGATCGTATTCAGTTCAATACCGCCGTCAACTTGGTAGAGAGGAATGGCGAGAAGGGATGGCGACTTTCTGTTGCCTCGCCGGCAGGGGAGCGCGTGATCCAGACTGAGAAGCTCGTCCTGGCAACAGGATTGACTTCGACACCGAACCTTCCCACTTACTCAGGAGCCGAGACCTTCTCTGGCCCTCTATTCCATGCAAAAGACTTTTGCAAGAGGGCATCCGAGCTCAAAGGGGTCAAGAACGCCGTGGTCGTAGGTGGAGCAAAATCAGCCTTCGACGTTGCCTATGCCTTGGTACAGGACGGCGCGGAGGTAGACCTGATCGTTCGTCCCAACGGCCACGGCCCTGTTTGGATTGCGCCTCCCTTTGTTACACCTTTCAAGAAGAGAATGGACCAGCTGCTCAACATCCGTTGGATGTCATGGTTCAGCCCGTGTCCTTGGGGTGGTGAAGACGGCTACTCAGGTGTCCGTCAATTCCTCCATGGAACCACCTTTGGTCGCTTCATTGTCGATTCGTTCTGGAAGGTGCTGAGTGGCGATGTTCTCTCGGCCAACGCGTACGATTCTCACCCTGAGCTTCAGAAGCTGAAGCCTTGGCACTCGGCGTTCTGGATTGGTAGCGGTCTTAGCATCTTGAACTACGACAGCAGTTTGTTCGATTTGGTCAAGGAGGGCAAGATCCGTGTTCACATTGACAACATCGATCGGCTAGAGGGCAACAAGGTCTTCTTGTCTTCTGGTGAGCAACTCGATACTGAGGCGATTGTTTGCTCCACCGGCTGGAAGAAGGAGTCGACCATCAAGTTTGCTGGTCTCAACGAGGAGAAGCTCGGCCTCAAATACTCTGCGACTGAGAGACGTGCTTTAGATCAAGAAGCGGACGCCAAAGTTCTTGAGCTCTTCCCTCGGCTGGGAGACCAACCGAAACTGAGATTCACCCCCAAGGAGGCAAACCCCTTGCGTTACTACCGCTTCATGGTTCCCTCTACAATGGTGGGCTCTCGCGACCTCGCCTTTGCCGGCATGATCTCAACTGTCAGCACCTCAGTCTGCGCCACGATTCAAGGACACTGGATTGCCGCCTTCTTGGGTGGCCAGCTGGATCGTCTTCCCACATCTGATCAAGAGATTACGGATGAGATCATGCTGCACACACAATGGGGCAAATGGCGCTACCCCTGCGGTTACGGTGCCGACCTTCCCGACTTTGTGTTTGAGGGTTTGCCATACGTCAACATGTTGATGAAGGATCTTGGAGTAGAGACACATCGCAAGTCAAGCCGTCTTCAGGAGCTTACGTCGCCGTACTTGCCGGCTGACTTCCGTGGCCTGGTTGATGAGTGGAAGCAGGGTCACGGTGCCAGCGAAACCGAGATTGCCACACATAAGGTTGTTACTTCAGGGACGGATGAATGAGAGGAAGCTTGAGAGTCAGCCATCTTGCGGCTTTTATTTTGGATATTTCTTTTGTTTCCGGGCATGTTCCCTTGGCGCATTCCCGATTTACTTTGTACCATTGTTTTCCCCCGGCCTAATTCAGGATAAACTCTTTGTGCTTTCTCGATTCCATAAAGGAGACCGAGAAATAGATGTTGGGAAAATGACAAATCAGACATATTTGCCTGACTCCCAATTCCATGAAGTTTACAACACGTTAACCTCGAGACGGCAACTATAATCTAACTTCGGGCAGGTGGTTGCTTGGCGATGGACGCCCAGGATACTTCCAATTTGGTACAATCTTCGACCCAATGATTTGTAATGTTCCAACCCGACTCCAAGTCCTATGTTGGAATTGACATAAACTTCCATGAATTGTTGCTGTTCACCTAGTTGTCTGCCGTCGTTCAATACTTCCTGGCTTGACTGGCGTTACCCGCGGAATCCGCGGAACGCATGGCAAAAGTCCAATAACCGCCACATTCCCACGGGAAGTGCGTCGCGGGTTGACGGAGTATTAACAGGACACATTTGAAATAGGGCAAAGATTCATCAGCATACTTGAAGTTTACATCAGATATCTCACGACAATTGGCATTCGCATAACGTTATTGGCGATGACTGGAGGTGTACACCATGGTAGTCACAGTGTTGTTGACTGAGCGGACTCTGCAGTGCGCAGTGGAAGGTGATCTTCATCTTTGAGAGCGAATCATTTCGCAAACCCCGCTGTAGTATCCCACCGGCGCTTATAAGTCGCGGAGGCTCGCTTGCCCAATTGGTACTATCGATCTCTAAATTACACTCATCAATCTCACAAACGAAAGTTTCTACCGACTACCCACAGTTATCAACATGCTCGTTTTAATCGCCGGAATATCTGGCAGCCTTGGTAGCCGTCTAGCAGTGGTTGCAAAGGAGCGCGGTCTCTCTGTCAGGGGCCTGGGACGTGACTCCTCAAAATTGAGTCCTGAGCTGGCCCAGAGTCTTGAGTCCTTCGTCACAAGCCGCAACTACTACGATATCCCGGCTCTAGATAAGGCCGTAGCTGGCGTCGATGCGATTATCTGTGCCTACAATCCGACGCCCCTACTGGACCTCGACGGATGCCTCTTACTCCTCCGGGCTGCCGAGCGGGCAGACGTCAAGGTCTTCATGGCCTCCTCATGGAACAATGACTGGACAAAGATCAAGTTTGGCGATTTTGAGCACTACGATGCTCACATTGCCTTTGAGCAGCAGGCCGCTATGACAAGCTCAATCAAACCTGTGTATCTTTTCACTGGAACCTTTGCCGACCTTCTGTTCACGCCATACGGGCCGGGAGGCTTCGATACCTCTGGTGACGTCCCTCAAATGCGCTACTGGGGCGAGGGGAACAAGAAGTTGCATTCATGGACGGCGCAAGACGACGTTGCTGCATGGACCATTGAGATCCTAATCAATGGAGATGGCGTCCAACAGGGCAAGGGAGGATTTTTCAGAATGCGTTCCGGAGTCAATACAATTGAGGAGCTGGCGTTGGCGTATGAGGAGGCGACGGGCACCTTTGTCGAGGTCAAGCGCCAAGGCACCCTAGGGATGCTTGCGGAAGAGATCGCAAGACTGCGCAAGGAAAAAGGAAGAGCTAGGAACTTTGAGTATCTCCCAGAGGTTGTCGCATTCTTAAGCGACCAGGGACTATTCGAGGTACCGGCTAATGAGATTGTGTATTTGGGGCATGTTCGCAAGCCGACAAGTCTGGAAGAACACCTCAAAATACGGTTCGGCGGCCAATGATAATTGGATCAGGAACGAGATACAGGCACTACATGAACGCCAGCATAGTACTTACTTCTATTAAAGGATTTGTAAGCAACATGAGAAGTTGTAGACAGTCGCAGCTCTAATACGTTCCATGAAGTACTAGTACTTAAGTAGTCAGATCCTCATAGATATGATCAATATTTCTCCGATATGGGAACTCAAGAATGTTAAAACAATCAGGTCTTCCTATTTTATGCCCAACTCCAAAGGGAGATAAAGGGTGAAGCTGCGGCCCGTACTGTAAGGCAAGAATGTAAGCATGAACTATGAGAGCACATGTCGCTTTCCGGTCTGGGTAAGCCACCGGCCGTGAAGTAGGTGGGTTGAGATCACTCGGGGTTCATCGCAAAGTACCGCTTCCCCACCCCCGTCGGGAGACCGGCCAAGATCAGATTACTGTGGAAGAAAATGCTCGAGCTTAAGATCAAAGCGATGGAAGCTAGTGTGGTTGGGGGACGTTGACTGATGGTGACAGGTCGGAGTCCGTGTTGGCTGCACAGATGGTCCGGACCTTCAAATCGAGGTTCGAGCAGGCAAAAAGTTCGTCATCGTCAACAATTTCCCCCGAGGCTGTATTCATCACCATTCGGTATTTGTGCTACGCGATCTGCGTGGATTGGAAAAAGTATCCTGATACCCACACCTCTTGCGACTGCAATATTACATGTCATTGGCTTCATACTAATTATGTTCACCTTTCGAACTCATGACAAAGGTCAATCGCCCCTTGCAGGTCCTTCTGAGTATGCACGTTTGGTGTTTCTCGACATCCCTTGACTGCATTCATGAAACCATGTCCCATAGCAACTTGGCCGAGCCACTGCGAGACTTCAGACGATGGCATCGTATATAGCTTCAGCAGGCTCCGGCAAATTTGAAGGTTGCACATGTGTTCCGGTAGATCAGCAGTGTTTTCTAGCATACGATAGATTGAACATGACCTTCAAAGTAGCGAGTCTCATCTGGGCGTTGGCTGCCTTTACAGGACTGTCCCATCAATCTCCAACACTGCACCGCCGTGACAAAGTCTCGGATCCACTTAGCTTCAGCAAGGACGGCAACTTCAAGATCTCCATCTTCGAAGATCTTCATTTTGGAGAGAGTAAGTCTATCAAGTGAGAATCAGAACAATGGCTACGGACACTGTGCTCTGCTGATGTTGCACACTTGTAGACGCCTGGGAGTCATTTGGTCCTGCTGCAGACAAGAAAACTGTCGGCGTCATCACCAAGGTGCTGGACGATGCCAAGCCAGACTTGGTGGTACTAAACGGCGACCTCATCACCGGAGAAAATGCCTTTGCCGAAAATGCAACCTTCGTGCTCGATCAGTTGGTGAAGCCAATAGTCGATCGGAATATCCCCTGGGCCAGCACTTACGGCAACCATGACTATCAACAAAACGTGACGGGGAGCGATATCATGGCGCGGGAGAGACAATGGCCAAATTCTCGAACACAAAGGATGGTCAGCGACTCCAATGCTGGGGTATCCAACTACTATCTACCGGTTTATGCTTCCGACTGCACGAAAGACGATTGTACGCCGGAGCTGGTGTTGTGGTTCTTTGACAGCAGAGGCGGCTTCTATTTCATGCAGACTGAATCGAATGACGCAGCGAAGTTGGTGGGCCAACCCAACTGGGTCGACGAAAGCGTCGTCAACTGGTTCAAGTCCACCAATTCAGATCTCAACAAGAAGTACAACAAGAACATTCCAGCTGTCGCATTTGTTCACATCCCACCAAAGGCCTCGAGCGCCATTCAAGCGCAGGGCATCGACCCTGAGAAGAATCCCGGAATCAACGACGATTCTCCGCTGTCGTATCAGGCTCAAGGCTGGTGCAAAGATGGAAGCCAAAAAGATTCCTGTGACTACGGCGGCCAAGACTCGGCATTCATGAAGGCGGTTGCTGATAGCCCGGGCATGATAGGACTGTTCAGCGGCCACGACCATGGGAACAGTTGGTGCACGAAGTGGAAAGGCTCTGTCAGCGGTGTTTCTGTTGATGGGACGGGTGTCAACCTGTGTTTCGGTCAGCATACAGGCTATGGAGGGTACGGAAATTGGATTCGAGGTTCGAGGCAGTTGTCTTTCACCCGTGATAAACTGTCAAGAGGAGAGCTTGACACGTTTATTAGTCTGGAGTCTGGAAACATTGTTGGATCGATTACTCTGAACTCCACTTACGGAGAAGATAAGTATCCGACAACTTCAGACGACAGGACATGAACTGAGGTTCTGGACACCGCGAAATTGCCGCTTTTCTGTCAAGCAAGTAGAAGGTTGGCATCGGCATTATACCCTGAAACTGCACGTAATGTTAATATAAAGAATTCATGATTGATGGTCTGTGCCCCCCTAGCATGCCTGGTCGACTCAGAGGTTGTTGGATCCTTACTCTTCTTTTCTTCAGTTTAAGCGGACTTAGAGTGTGGAAACTACTTCTCCCTGATCTAGGTAATCACTTCACCAGCTATCCGCAGCTTTGGGCGCGATGACCCTCTTAATTCAGTCGGGATCTACCTGCCAAGTACACATCGTGTACCCCATCGAAAGCGGAATGACATGCGGGGAAAAGTAAATTTGGGCTTATTTCCATTGTTTCCACGTATCATAAAATTGTGTCGAGAGCAGATTTGGAGATGAGTTGAGCTTAAATTAGCACTCGTTGTTTACGACTTTCCACCCTCGAAGAAATATACTCAACTACATCGATCGTTCCCGGACTAGCAAAACGACAATACGGTCCACAAGCAAAAGATCTTGACCAGCATGGGGGTCGAACCCACAATCTCCTGATGCCACGGTATATCGTAGTCAGACGCCTTGCCATTGGGCCAACCGGCCAGACAATTGAAAACATCTCGGATGCTCGTCTGTGGAGCGACAAGGCCAGTTTGCGGTTTATCACCCAGAACCAGAAATCTCGACGTTCTCCAACGCACAATCAATCACGCCTCTAAGTCTTTGCGACTCTGGTTGTTATTGTTGGAAAACTGCTCCACCCTCGTTGTCAAGAGGATCCCCGTCACCGCCACGCCCCTGTTACATCCCACGACGCTATCGAGCCCGTTGGAAAGTAGCTGATGTCGGAGGCGAGCCGACCCCCTCATCACACCGACTGGTTGGTCCAAGAGAGTTCCATAGCCGCCCAACGGCTAAAGTCTCATCACGCCAACGTTCCGCACTTGGAAGTTGGAACCAACAAGAGCATGTCGAGACCATCAATAACAACAATGTCATTCAGAACCCTGCTCCTAGAAAACGTGCACTGATATCCGTAATTAGCTTTCGAAAACCTAACCCATTCATAATAGGCCCCTCTGCCCGTTCTTCCATGTGCCGCGGCCTTCCACCCCCTTCCCCCCCGCACCAGCTGCTCGGTTCTCCCACGCCACGCAGAACCCGACAGTTTGGTTCGCCCATCCTCGTCATTGACACACATATACGCTCCCTATATTTTGAATCAGATGGACGTCGACGGCGATCTTGAATTGCAAGATGAGGTAAGTCGTTAGACTCGCTATTGGAACTATTCACCATGATTTGGAGTTAAATGCTGACAGTTGTAGGGGACAAATGCCGAGGCCATGGACTCTGATCTCGACTCTGCGATTGAGGATATGGAGGTATGTTCACCACCAATTGAGTCGGGCATATTCACTCTGCACATAACTAATGTCATCAGCCTCCCGCGCAGCCCGACCTCCTCTCAATAACGTCAGACATTTTCGAGTATCAGTTTGAGAACGGCAGATCATACCATTCGATGAGCGAAGGCAGTTGAGTCTGCCACCAGTTTGCCTCAATCACACGGGCTTCTGGCTAACGAGTAACAGAATATGCGTATCCGAATGACGATGTAATTACTTCTTTCTGTTCCGCTATCGTTATCTGCTTGAGACACGTTAATCTGATTTGAGAGTGTAGCTGGAACTCGTACGTTACGGTACGTGTTACTATTGGTTCTCTTCCCGGCAACCTTACTTACAGAGAGTAGATCTTCAACATCATCTGTGGTTGATCACACTCGATGGAGAATTAGCAACAAGCCCTGGCAGAGAAACCGCAAGGCGAGTTTTGGATCTGGGAACCGGAACTGGAATCTGGGCGATTGACTTTGGTGAGTGATGAACTTGTAACCGATTCTCGCTGACTGCGAGACTAACACTTTATTAGCTGATGCATATCCCGGCTCTGAGGTACAAGAAGAATACAAAGAACCCCGGTCTTCTGCTAACTCAATTATTTTCAGGTTATCGGTGTGGACCTGAGCGCTATTCAGCCTGATCTGTAAGCATGAGCCTCCCTCCGTCCTCTATTTTCTTGGCTGATCAATCTCATGTAGAGTTCCCGCCAACTGCAGGTTTGAGATAGATGACCTCGAGCTCGATTGGCCCTGGGAACAACCTTTTGACTATATTTTTAATCGGTCTTGTGCGGGCAGTTGGTCAGACTTTCGATCCATGATTCAAAGAGCATACGAGTAAGAATTATGCCTCTCTACTCGCTTGACTTGCTGAGACTGGCGCAGTCATTTGGAGCCCGGTGGCTACTTCGAAGTTCAAGATCTCGAGCTCCCATCTTACTGCGACGACGGGTCTGTGCCACCTGACGCCGCTCTCTACCGCTGGCAACATGCACTTGTGGATGCCTCAAATGAGGTGGGTCGGCCTATCAACTACGCTGTAGACTGTCTCGACGATCTTCACAACGTCGGCTTTGTCGAAATACACAACCAGATTTACAAATGGCCTTTCAATAACTGGCCCGATGACCCAAAACTCAAAGAAGCCGGTCGATGGAACTGCGCGAATCTAGATATGGGCCTCGAGGCGTTCTCTTTGGGCCTCTTGACGAGAGTAAAGGGCTGGACGCGAGATGCCGTTGAGGAGTTGTGTGCAGAGGTCAAGAAGGAGGTCAAGGATACAAGGCTGCATGCCTACTGGAGACAGTGAGTCGTTACCTAAGTCGTCCTAAATCGACGTCCAGGTTTCCTTCGAGACTACTGACGATTTACTAGACACGTTATCTATGCTCGGAAACCCTGTAACTCATCAATACCATCATAGATAACACGAGACCTAAACACGGTCTATGAATTGTAGAATCTGCAGTGATAACTCACACCTGTCGCCCGTTCTGAAGATAGACAGTGGTACCACAGCTAGCCAGCCAGTCACAAACAGCTGGCCAATATAATATTTGCGGAGAAAGGTTGGGTCTTATCTGCTTCTCCTGTCTTCAAGATTTAAACAAAGTAATGGGCTTTTTCTGGGGGCTCCATGATTTCCCAAAGACCCTTGACTTTTGCAACAACCCGATATAGATGTGTACCTCTATTTCCCTCCCTTACTGTTGATCCCACATCGAGATTTCGGGAATCAGCCTGGCCAGCCGTGTCCTTGTCTTTCCATCCTGAATCGTCTTCCCCATCAGGCTTTTCCTCAGCGATTTGCTCCACTACCCAGCAGGTACTCAACGAACGGATCCCTGGCCGGGGCAAAAACTCCCAATCAGCGTCATATGCCGTGGCAACGAGGCAGGGCTTGTCAACGTCAAAAACCGAGACAAGCTTCTCTGCGCGATTAGTTTCAACCTCGGGACTCCAAGGATTTGCCGTCAAAAGGTAGGCTAGATTGGTTGCCTGATTGCGCATCATGCCTGGAGGAAGCTTGCCATTTGAGGTAGACTCGTCGTTCTCGGCAGAATTTTGACTAACGACATTCATCGCAGTAGCTATCATACCAAACACCAGTTGCCGACCCGAGATCGATATCATGAGGCTGCTTCTTCGAGAGACATCTTCATCACTCGTCTGAGGCGCCTTGACAGTTGGTCTTGTATCCATTGGGTTATCGACGCGGGTGTACCGCCCGACCCAAAGGGTCCCATCTGTCATAATCCGCTCGACAAACCACGGCTGATTGTAAGATCTTCCATCAGGGGACGGACTCAAGTGTAAGGCGTTGAAAGGCGTAGTCGCGTCCAGTGGGTGTTGGAACAAGTCTGGTCCGACTTTGTCGGGAAGAGACGGATCGTGAACATCACCCTCTCGTATCGACTGCCAGATGCTGTCTGCCACGCCTGCGGCCATTGAATTCTCAGCCATAGACAGGTCGTAGAGATATTTCAATATCCCAAAAATTATACGCGCGAGCTGTAACTGGGTCTCCTTGTTCCTCTCGACGATATTGGGCGAAAGGCAAACATCGTTGCTGACTTCTTGGCTGTCGGAGTCGGCGCCAGTGTTAAGTTGCAATTCAGGCTCCGTAGTCTCCTTGTCATTCCGGGAGATCTTCAACCGATGCCAGTTCTCTGACCATTGGTACTTGAGAATCGTGAGATCAAGCTCATTCTCTACCTTCCAGATATAAGAAGGAAAGTTGAGTCCAGGCCTCCGCATATCGTGCGCCGTTGGCTTAAATCTGACCAGGCCGCCATGTTCAGCAAACTCATAGCAAATCTGATGAGCGCTGGTGTTGAAAGGCTGAAGCAGTGTCGGCCCCAGATCAGCTAAACAAGGCAAAGGTACCTTGTCTTTGCTCCCGTACTCGGGGAGAGATCTGTAGAGTTCAGGCACGAACAGGCATAAATCACCGTTCATTATGGCCAGTGCAAGCAGTGCGATCCGCAGCGATCCGCCACGGGCCTTGACAGCCCGCGTGTCAAGCCGAATATCATACCCGCACATGTTGGCCATGATGGCGATGCGGTGGTGGGGACGACTGCAAAGCCTGGTTCGGAAAATTGTGAAGGCACCAGCCGCATTTGTTTTTCGTCGGCGTCCGTACGAAGCGCCTCCAATCATGTGAGGAATGAACTTTCGGTTCGGCGTAACAGGTCGCAAGGAAGTGACTGCCTTCAAGATAGAAACGACGTATGGTTTCAGAGTCAGAAGTACGGGAGAGTCAGCAATAGATTGATTCAAAACGCCGTGATTGAGTTTGCCGATGCCTTCCACAAGATTCTCAAGATCACGCTCCGTTATAGACCATTGTGTCGCTGGCATCTGGCGTTTCGAGTTATCGAGACCATGTGCAGGCACACAGAGACTGTTAATAAACTGATGTTTTTGCTCCCTCGAGCCTGTCAGACTTACGCCTGGGGCAAGTGGAAAACCCAGCCATAGCTTCCCCGAAGCGCTGATAGATTCCTGGGCAATCCATGCCCGTTGGTACCATTTCTCCTTTGTAACACTGTTCAGGAAGTCCAAGACGGGCGGTATGACGGCGGTAAGGAACACGTCATGGAGAGAGGCTCGCGTTTTCGGCCTGAAAACTTGGGCAAGAGCTTCTATCGCTCCGATCTGGTTCAAGCTGGTCATAGCTGTAGAGTGTAAGCCGGCCGTGATAATGGCTCGATTATACACGATGTCCATAGCCTGTAAGCCGATTTCCCGATCATCTTCGTCGGTCTGCGGCAGACACTCTTGGTCGATCCAGATCATGCGAAGCCCACAAGTCTTTACAAAGTCTACAGCGCGGTCGAGAACTTTGTCTAAGGCCCGGTTCCTTCGGATGCTGCCGTCGAGCTCGCGTATTTCATACGTTCCCTCCACTGAAATATATTTGCCTTTGCTGTCCTTCGGGCGCGACGGCCAGCAGTATGACAGAGAGATGTAGTGGGAGCAAAGCCTGGGTGGTGGTTGCTTCTTAGGATCAAGCAAATCCCGAAACCTCAAGAGTCGTAGTTTGCGTGGTTTTTGGTCGTGAGGGAACTCTGGTAAGAGAGAGCATACCTCGCACGGAGCCTGTTTTCCATCACTGTTCTCGGGCTGTTGACCGAGGTACCTTTGCTTTGCAGCCTTCGATGGGCCTGCTTCTGTTGCTGGCCGTTTCAAGGCCCGCCTGCTGTCGGAGAGGAGGGTGGGTTCTGTATCAAGCTGCTCGTGGCCCGTCCCAGCGTCTTCCAGAGACAGCTTCATCGCACATTTTAGTTTGCTGTCTTCATCGTCGCTGTCGTAAGTTTCTGGGTTACCGATCGAGGTACTGAGCGATTCCTGTGGCTGTTGAACTTCGTCTGAGTCGTCGTAGACCAAGAACTTGATGTCTCTGAAAGCCCAAGTCTCATATCTTCCGCGATACATGTTCAGCTTGTATAGCTCCTTAATCTGTTCGAAAGCTTCTGGGCCGAGGGGAGGGAAACTACCGTCAAGATCGTAGTCCATCCCCATTTCATCATCCACGGCTTTTGACATGCTGGCTGGACCAGCTGAGGTGGACATCTTGGGTGTGGGAAGAATTATGCTAGGTGGTATAAAGTGAAATTCTGATGTGGACTGTGCCTTAAATAGTCATTTCAAGGTCTCGATTCAATCCTGTAGACACAGAGGTGTAGGTGTTGAAAGGTGAGCAAGGACAAATGGAAATTCAGTTTTTGACATCTAGATAGACGAGACGTTCGCTGGAACTTCTGTTGGTTTTTGAAAGGGAGTTTGTGAAGACAACGATGTATCCCTTTTTAAGTGCGAGTCGTTCGAAGTAACGTAGCCAATATTTGTGGTCTGCGGTACCCAACGACCCAGCTTTTGTGACACATTAGCTCACGACAGTCACATGGGAGGAACTCGCTCAGCCAAGATATTAGGGCACGGCGTGAACGAATCATTGTAAGCAAGAGGCCTCATCTTGTCTCAGCCGTACACGTTGAATCGGTCATCCGTGGATCTGCACGGTACTAAGGCAGGGAGACGTATTTCGTGTTACCGGACGCATGTGCTTGCTGAGACTGTTGTGGATGTGCTCTCCTGACCAACGAGACTTTTCTTTCACTCACCGCCGCCGGTAACAGCGGCTCCCTGCAGAACATGTCGCCCGATGGCATCCGTCTGGCAGTCAGCAGTTGCTCAAGTCTTTGCGTTAGTGCGCGCCGTGCCTCGCGCGAAATTTAAAAGACCAACGGAAGCAATATGCAACCATTTTACTTGCCGTAGAAGACGTGAGGCTGTGACAGATGTACATAAGACACAGTCTGCCTTCTGTAAAAGCTCTGTGGGGGAGGGCTCAACTCCAAGTGCCATCAGCCAGTACCTTTTCAAGGTTTCTTCCCTCTCCATACTGCAAAACTGTTTTGGAATACTTCGCAACTGAGCCTTACTATTGCTAAGACTCTGATAGCACTCTTCTTGAGATATATGACTGTCGAGTCCGCAACCTCACAGTCAAAACGTCAATCCCGCAAGAGCCTTTTGCTATGGAGGTGCTAGGAGCGGTTGCGTCAGCGCTGACTCTAGTGGATGTTGTCTGTCTCAGTACTCAAGGCATAACCCGGCTTCATTCAAAATGGAAAAACACCCCCGCAGCTGTGATGGCTCTTGAGAAAGAGCTTGAGCATTCCCGAGACGCTCTGAGCCAGCTGAGCGGAATAATTCCTATCATTAGCAACGCGCCGACGCCTCAGCCACATGCATTCACCCTCAGTCTTGCATCTCCTGTCAGTTCACTGATGAGAAAGATTGACGAGCTGAATTTTATACTTCAAGAGCTAGAAAGTATCTTAGGATACTTTAGAGATACGGATAGAAAAGTGACTCGCTTTCGTTGGCTAAAGTGCCAGAGCGATGTCGAAAGGAAGAAAGATTTGCTAAGAAATAGTCGGCGCAGTATCCAGGAGTTCGTACAATATTGGCATGTGTGAGTAAAGTATTCTCTGAAACATGTACCGTTTTTGTTCTACTTCATGCTGTTAGGAACACTAACTTTGCGTATTGGACATTGCAGGCAGCAACACTACGCTACTAGCTTATAGCTTCGACTCCTGGCCGACGATGTTAGAACTCTGAATACACTGTGTTTGTGCCAACCCTTGCTCAATACGCGCGGAGAAACAGGGCTTCCGCCGGCGCCAACCAACCATGAAGCTGTTCCCGCAGAGCTCAGTTTGGTTTTATCCAGGCTTCGAAGTTCGCAGCATGCAGCTTTATCACATGCCCTGCCCCGACTAGCCTCTCCAGTTTTGCCTCCCCTGGGAGAGTTGACGTCTGTAGACACAAGCCAGCACATCGGATTGGGCGCAGATAGCAGCTCAACTCCTGAAATGGAGACAAGATCCATAGAATTCCATGTTCACAGTCCAGAAGTAACAATATCAGCATCCCCCAACGATCGGCTGAGCCAGCCAAGCACATCGCCATCAATTTGGACCAATGCTTCAGGCACGGCCACAGTATCTTCAGATTACACAATCAAGCGAATTGGACTATCTTGTGAGCCAATTTGTGAATGTACCTGTCACACTCAGGTTTGGCAGTCACGAATAGGCCAAATAAATATCTTCAGACATATATTTGGCACCGCCGCAGTAGGCTATGTCAACGTGTCAACCCCCAAAACACGATGTAACATCTCAACGTGCCAACGAGCAAAAGGGGGTTTTTCTATGACAATACGTTATGTCTTCCCGACCTGGATAACTTGCAGGATTTTATTTTCATCAATCTCGTCCTTTAGGCTTGAAAAGAACCAGTTTACTCTTAGCGCAAGCCGACGAGTTGCTTATGCACCTGGTAATATATTCTCCCTGATCAACTCTAGAGACTACCCGGGAGCCGTCGAACTACTGCGAAAGGGGTCTGCACATATCAGAGACATCGAGACGAGACACGGCAACTCTGTCCTGCACACTGCACTGAGACATGCGACTTTTCGTCCCGGGTTCATTGGGTTTATGAGGTTCTTGATGCGAAACGAAGTCGACATTCACTTGCCCAACAATCGTGGCGAGACCCCGTGGCTACTTGCCGCTTGCCTTATGCTACCCAACATGCCCAGTACTCTCGTCCCAGCCGAGCTGAAGGAGCAATTGTGTCACCTGTTTCCTCGGCCTGACTGGACCAAACTGCAGTTCACTCACCTACATATGGTCGTTTCAGGTCTGCGTCCTCTGGACCTCAAGCTAGTGCTCCAACAGCGAGTGTACAGATCTCAAGTCAACTCTAGAGACGTATTGGGTCGCACGCCTCTAGCACTCGCAGTGATTATGGGAAACCACAGTGCTGCAGAAGATCTTCTCGCGGCTGGTGCGACTTTTGAGAGGTGCGGTTCGGACCTCATCAGGAAGGCTATTCACTCTCGAAGCAAGTTCTGCGTCGAACTTCTACTCAAACGATCAGCGAACGCGTTCGCCGTCGATGGCCGTGGCGCCACACTGATACACACGGCCGCTGCTGGATGCGATAATCTGCCCCTAATGGAGTTCCTCCTGACGGCAGATACTCGTTTCGATTCGCCAAACCTCCATGGGTGTACACCGCTATCCTTCACGCCACTACACGATAATCACAAAGTTGCCTCTCTGCTTCTATCTAGGGGTGCTGATGTCAACAATGTAGATAAGGACGGCGACACCCCGCTCACTGAGGCTGTGCGGCTCAATGC
The DNA here is from genome assembly GCF_027942845.1 of Colletotrichum fioriniae. Classification (NCBI taxonomy): domain Eukaryota; kingdom Fungi; phylum Ascomycota; class Sordariomycetes; order Glomerellales; family Glomerellaceae; genus Colletotrichum; species Colletotrichum fioriniae. Next base: position 2,889,519 of record NW_027076842.1, read on the forward strand.
GCACAGCTGTCTCCGCATATTTATAGAGTCGGGCGCAAGTATGAAGGTAGTCAACAAGCGTGGCTGGACATTGTTACATTTCGCAGGCGCGTATGGAGACGCTTCGACTCTGAGAACTCTCTTGGCAGTTTCTTTGAGTGCCGAGCCTTGTATCGACAACGATGGCGAGACACCACAGACTCTGTTCAGAAGACGAAAGTCTACATCCTTGGAGACTAGTGAGGGGTTTGAGGCATTGATTTCAAGTTTAAGAGCGTAGCCAACATTCAAGAATGTATTTAAATGGAAATGGGGTCAAGTATTGGAGCGCAGGTCTGAGTCCAGACCAGACAAGCCAGGACTTGTCATGGTGACTGCCAAGCTGGAAGAAGTCATGACATTATGACACCATCCTAAGATGATAGGGAAATCTAGCACGTCCGCCCTAATTTACCTGTTCAGATCATACGCATTGGGAGAAGCCTTCAGTTCAAACACAAGTTACACAACGACAGACGCTCTTGATTCAGCCACATCAAAATTTGAGCACCAGCTTACAGCAATCCATGGAGGGGGCAATCTTGAACGCCTTCCGGAAAACTTTGGATCAAGTCTGTCGAGAGAAGCTCTTCCATTGCTCAACAAGAAACTGCAAGTTTGATGCATTCGCAACACTCGCCATATGCTCAAGACGCAATAACATCACCGAGAATCTCGCAAAGACTCAGGGCAACTTTGAGGCACCAAGAATGAGATACAAGGATATCGGGCTAGTTTTCAGACCAACAGTGTTCTCTCCGCCTTCGCCTATATCCTTCCGAATTGCCATTTCATCGCTAACACAGACGGCTGTCACCCTTACAGACAGGTTGACCGCGGTTGATGTGCAAAGGTGGGAGATACCAAATAAGTTTCATGGCAAAGGGCCACCCAGATAAGACTATTTCTATGAAATTTTCTAACATAGTTCTATGGGCAATGGATATCATACATCCAAGTCTCAGCCGACCTTAGAGGCGAGGAGTCACACCGGGGCAGAAAGATACTGGTAAAAAAATCCTTTCTGATGTTTTCGAGTCTTTACAGGCAACAGAGTGTGCACTCTACTTTTGTGCCAAGAGGACGAACTCCATTGTGGAATATGTTAAGCTGAGGGAAGAGGCTATTAAGATCGAGGGTATGACAATAACCCGTAGTTCATGGGAGTACAATATACGATATAGCCCTATGCCACTGACCTGGGTTGCGCCACCAGGCGAAGAGCAAAGTCTACCAATTGGTCAGCAGGAGACCATAATCTCTTCTACCTTCTTTGCCCCCTCCCGACTGGGTTACGATAGCATCAAAGTCGATGGCATCACCCGGCGATCATTTTCAGCAACGTCTTATGTGAGCACCTTGGCAAGATGATCTCAAAATTCGGGAGGAATTGAGAAGAATCAGGAGTATGGAGAATGCGGTTGGTTTCAACGGCGTGAAAGTGACTGGACATCTCACCAACCATATCCGCACGATTTAGGTCGTCTGCTACCTAACCCTAAGGATGGGTTTCAATCGGTCTCTGCTGTTTTGAAGTGCTCGCAGCAAGCATGACGAACGAGATGCGGCGCGTATCCTCTGAAGAAGACGCGGCCTTTCATGGACTTCGCACAATGCCCAGTGAGGGGTGGCGTGTACTGCCGCTGTGCTCTACTAGGTCAATTAGCAGTTGATTGCAGTGCATATCGCTCTGTTTTTGCTGATTTTCTTGTTTCTGTTGTTCACGATGATCAAATCTGGCGAACATTCGGAAACGCCGCTGTGGAAGAACAGCTCGCCAGGGATCCTTCGGCGTGGATACGACATGGGCGGGTTATTGTCCAGCGGCAAGGCCTCTATCCAAGAACTTGAGAATGCTGCAAGGAAAATGTGCATATGTGGGGGGCATGAAGTTGAAGGAGGGGCCACCTACAACGATTCTGCTGAGAGTGGCCTGTTTGGGAGAGCCAGATTGCCTCACGATCATCTGAAGACGGAAACGTTGCCCGTCTAGGGTTTCGACGCCACGCAGGTGTTTGTTGATTGATTCAATAAGGCGGTTCATCAGTGTTACTTCCCACATTTCCCAGTTTCAAAAGAATTGCTCTCCTCTTCTCTGGATTGTGCCAAGAATACTTCCTTTTGTCTTTGCATTATGCCATCTGCGGTCCATGGTCACTTTGACAGCGCTCGTATGTTCTGCTTGCTCCAATGCATTCACTCCTGCAAAGTTAGCCTCGAGTACGGCATACGTACTTAGTATCAAAGAAACCCAAAGTCCCAATATCAACTGAGACATCAAGCTGTCATGCGGCGTAGAACAATCAAAAGACTACACAAATGGTTTATATCAAGGTTGCATTGCATGCTGTGCATCGTGGGCAGTGCTTTGGCCGATGGAACTTCTACAAGCGAGTTCTCCTAAACTTGTAGCAATCTCTCATTTTGAATATACCTGGACCAATGAGAGCAAGGTTGAATAGGCGCGTGTGTTATCTAGTCGCCGTCCAACCTATCTATGCGCACTAAAATTACCTAATCGCCATCTCGCACCCCTTCGTGCCTCTTCGCACCACAGCATGGCTCATGTAGCCAAAGATGACTAATATACATGAGGGTAATTCATTGGTCAATCATCTCTCGAAAGTGGAATAAAGCCCCTCGCTGGAAGACATAACCCTCACGGTACCCATGCACTTGCCATAGGTACTAGTGTGATGTGGTAATACCATTGTTGCTTAATGCGGTTCTTCCCCGAACATGATGTGTGATGCGTGGAGCCTCGGACTAGAGACTGGAGCATTTCTTGAGCTATGGATCCAATCATGGCCTGCATGTTTTGTTCCGTTACCTAGTCACTGGCTCCAAGTCTCCCTGTGGGTCTGAATGCGAGCTGCAGCGAGCGACTCGTCTAAGTCCTCGCTGTCAATATTGAGAGGTTAACTAGTTGACAACTCAACTGCAGCATCATCGCCCAAGGGATATCGCCCGATTGAAGTGAGGCCAGCGTTGCTTCAGAGAAGCGAGTGTTACATTGATCAAGCGAAGTGGGGAGAAGCCTAGCCTGGACTGGGCTATAGAGGTATTCTCAGGAGCTGGTGAGAGTTGCGAAGCTGAGGGATAATAGAAAACAAGTTCAAGAAGGTTTCTCGATCTGAATATAAAAGCACACGACTGGAACCTGTTTTTCAGAAAGTGAGCCTACTGATATTTCATAAGACAACATTCGAACTCGACTCCTCAGTCCACTCCATCAAAATCTTATAATCTCAAGCATCTAACTAAATCCCTTGCAATGCATCTATCTCTTTCCATCGTTGCAGCCCTCGCTGCCACTTCAGCAGCCTTCAGAATCCCCGAAGGCGCAACCGACGGCACCTACCTAGCCTACTACGACGAGTCAGGCAATGAGGTCCACGTCAAAGACCCCAATCCCATCACCGTGGCCGGCCTCGCCTCGACTGACACTCAGGCGCGAGCCGTGAAGAGGCCTGGCCTCTCTCGGGCCCGCCGCTCCCCGGCCCCAAGCGAGCTCTTTGAGCGCGCGGCCACGGTGTGGTGCGGCTGCGGCAACTACTTGAACAGCATCGATTGTGACCGCGTCGTCCAACAAATCAAGAACGAAATCAATGCCGCGGGCGGCCAGTCCGACGTTGGAGCTGGCCTTGCGTGGTACAAGATCAGCGGCAACGTTGTCGCGTTTCTTTGTGGCCGTGGGCCTGGCAGCGGTCGCATCTCCGAGGCTAGCTTCGCTGCAGGTCTGTCGACTATTACGAGCGCTTGTGGTTACTATGTTGCGGGTACCATCGAGAATGGCAACCTTGACATTGGCTACATGAACAATGATCCCAGTGTTTGGTTTTGCGAGAGAGCCCGATGGTCTACCAAGCATGAGTGTTAGTTCATTACGGGATATGCTTCAATTTTATTGTACTCGTGTGAGAGTCAATATGAAATCTTGAGGCCGGTAGTTGGAATCAAGCGTTCTTGCGCAACGATGCACAACAACTTGGGTTGGGGTTGGCCATTCTCGGTCCGTGTGACTTGGCCCATATCTGGAGAACTAGTATCATTCTTATTTCTCAGCAACGATTAATCAAAGCATATTATGAAAAATACATAGAGGACGATAATTTAATCTGTCTGTCTATTGTCTTACCTATCTTCTATCCTCGCCAATTTCGTGCCATTCGTAACTTCTTATACTGATAGAGGAGAGCTCTTGATCCTCATGAAGCCAAAAACGGAAGAACTCTTTTGCACTGTCACGAAAAGACCCAAGAAAATCCTACAATCACCTATCAACGGATCAACTGCCTGAAGCGACGTAGCAGTGCATGTGTCGTTACTGGTTTTTGTGTTTCTATGATTAAGTATAAAATACAAGTTCGAATGCCAAAATTACAGTACAAGTAGTAAAAGTTTTCAAGGGAAAGAATGCCTTCTGCCCTCCCTTGGCTCATCTCCCCGAATGAATGTACATGGCTGCCGCATAATATCTTACAAGACTCTACAAGAGTCGACTTCGAATCTTGCGCTACTGAGGTCCATTAATAGCAGCCTGTGCAGCTCTCTTGACACGTCTCATCTTGACGCCGCCACGAGTGGACCAGTACTGATCCAGCCTCGTCGTAACCTCATCAACGTTGTTGTAAGGTTGAAGCGACGCCATGAACTGCACTTTCTGCGTGATAGCATCGGCGCTGAAAGCCGTAGCAGTAACCGGAACAGCTCTCCACCTAGCCTCCATTGGGTCGGCAAAGGAAGTCTCGTTGTACCCGAAATCAGCCAGGGCTGTCACGTTGAACGCCGCCATCATCTCGTGATCCTCGTGGATAAGGTTATGGCAGTGGAACATGTACACGCCATCCCACGGGGCATAGTGCGCCTCGACACGTACAACCTCACCAGCGTCAAGCCAAACCACATCCTTCAGGCCAGCAGCCTCGTACGGAAGGACGGGTCTCTTCGCTTTGGTGCGGCTGAGGACGCGGAAGTCAACGAGGTGCACGTGGATGGGATGCGTCCAGCCGCCGCCGCCGTTCTCAAACTCCCAAATCTCGACCTTGCCGCGGGGCACGTTGGCGAGGATGCGGTTCTTGACATCGCTGAAGCCGACACCGTTGATCTTCCAGCCGCCGCCCTGGCGATGGAACAGGAACTTGCGGTCGACGCCGTTGCCCTGCGACGGCGGGAAGGGAACGTTGCGAAGGTTGGCGGGGACGACGGCGTTGTCGACGACGGCGGGCTTACTGACGACGAAGCGCATCACCTGGTTCGTGAAGCCGTAGTCCGTATCCTTGCCAACGTCGTTTTGGTTGCGGAGCGTAATGTTTTGGCCCGCGAACTGGCTGAAATCGAAGACGACCTCCCAGCGCTCGGCCATGGAGATGGTCAGGGTAGAGGATGTGACGGGGCCGGTGAGAAGGCCTGCATCTGAGGCGATGACTTGGAAAGGAATGTTGGCACCGCCGGTCTGACGCTGGAAGTAAAGGATGAAGGATCGTGAGACGGCGGAGTTGAGGAAGCGGAGGCGGTACTTGCGGGGCTCGACCTTGAAGAAGGGCCAGGGTTGGCCGTTGACATGGATGACATCGCCCCAGAGGCTGTCGGTCTCGCCAGCGGGAGAGAAGAGGGAGCCATCGTTGTTGTACTGCTTTGATGAAAGGACGAGGGGGATGTCGTTCACACCGTACCCGGTGGGGAGACCAAGAGCATCTTCGGCGGGATCCTGGATGATGTAGGCACCAGCCTGACCAAAGTATGCGTTGACGGCAGTCTGACACTCATGGTCAGCTAGATGGGACTGAGATAAGGTCTGAGAAAACTTACGATATCCATCGCGTGATCGTGGTACCATAGGAAGCGCCCACTCTGGCTGTTGGGGTAGTAATAGTCCTTGTACTGGCCAGGCAGGATGCGATCCTCCGCCCACCCGTCCCAAGGTGCCCTCTGACATGGTATTAGACAAGTGGGAAGTTAAGACAGGACTCGAGAGACTTACAGAAGGCGAACCGTGAAGATGCACCGCACTCGGCAGAACAGCCTTGTTGGTGAATCTGACAACCGTCTCCCGTCCCCTGGGGACCAAGAAGGTAGGGCCAGGGGAGATGCCATCGTATCCCACAAGCGAGGCCGGTCCCTTATTTGGATAGACCTGCTGCTTGAAGGGGACGATGTCGACCTCGTAGTAATCGATCTGCTTGTTTGTGACCGGGTTCGTGATCGACCTGGGTTGTCATTAGTATACTAGTCAAGGGTTAGGGACTGCAAATCTCACATCTTGGGCTGCTTCACCGGCGGAATCGGCAGAGGAAACTGGTAGAAGTACTTGTACTCGGGACTCAGCCAGTCCTTTGCCGATGACCCTTCGAAAAGGGCCATCGCCGCCACGAGGTGAGAAGCTCGGAAGAACATCTTGTCAAAAGAGTGAAGGGTGGGAGGAAGTTCGACGCGAGGGAAGCTAGGTATCGTTTCAGAGACGAAGCTTGGCCTGGTGATCCAACATCAACAGGCTACGAGGTGATGATGGCTTATATATGCCATTGTAGTGACCAAGGTTTTGGCCTGTATCCGTATTTCTCCTATTATGAAGGGAGAAAAACACCCGAGTGGCGTCGCCTGGGCATCTAGGCTATCGCCGCCTTGTCGCTCATAGCCAAGACTGTCCGAACATACATAGGAACGGAAGTCTAGATGTGTTCTCTGGGTTATGGCTCAGGCTCCGTGACTCGAGAGTGCACCCTTCTCTGAGCCTTGAGAAGAGAGTCTAGAACCTTAGAATAGCACTTTTCGCGGTGATCGGATGAACTGTGTAAGGTCAGCGCGTATAGGAAAAAGGCAGCCACTCCTGCAGAAACTATGACATCCTCCCCCACTTTCCGCGGAGGGCATCAAGATCTTCTTGCTCTATGTCGCTTTGGGGGGGAAAGGATCAAGCATCGCCAAGTCAATTGACGGAGCGCGCATCGGGTGACCCGAAGAATTGGTTTGGCTGCGAGGCTCCCGAACCCGTGCATGCATTTTCAAGCTGCACATTCGGCTATCGTACGTCAGTGCCAACTGTGCCATTCAGGGGGGCATCATCGAAAATAGCGGAAATCGCAGAGTCCGGTGTTCTTGGCATCTGGAGATGGCCCTCAATCCCTCATGGAGACCGCACGCCATTAAGATATTCCACAACCCCAGCACGCACCCTTGGCGTAGTATGGAACAGAACAAAAGTAGGCTCCAATGCAAGTGCAGAGCATCTATGCCGCTCGCTGTTAAGGTCAAGAGGTGCAGGCTGCTGTAGCAACATGGACTGCCAAGGCGCGCCGGCAGGTACGTGTGTTTCCCCACGGACATGAAAATGGCAATGGTCAACAACTCCCCTTTTCGACATTTGCTTTCGAAGTTACACAAATGGGTTCGGAGATTGTTTGGAAAGCCTGTGAAAAGCTGGCAATGATCCCTTCGCAACGCTTTCCTCGGCGGCAGCTAACGTCGATCGCGAGGTTTATTTGCCGCCGGCATACCAACACACCCGTTCAGTTGAAGGATGATGGACGCCTCTTGGTGATCTCTCCGAGTGGCGCTTGAAGCTAGTGACTGTTCTCGATGAAGACCATCCGAAGGCCCGGACGCGCCCCCCTGAAACTGACGCTCTAGCTCGGATGGATAGACTCGGGGCTGACAGCTAGCTCATGTCGTGCAAGGCTCGTGAGCCACGTATTGATTTTGACTTCTCACGCAGATCCGATCTTAGACTGGCGTGATGGAAGATGACAGACCATTCGATAAATGCTTTTCTTCAGCCGGCAGCAAGATTCTGTCCAACTCCGGGCTCGGGGGAGGCGGAAGAGGTCAAGGAACAGCAGAGTCTCGAGCTGAAAAACATTGTCGGACTTGGGCCGGGGTGAAAGCCGGTGCTTGGACCCACTTACGCTCCGTGCCGATCCCGCGTGTAATTCGCGACTCCAAACTTTCTTCAATTACTTTGAGAAGCCTACAAATGCCACGGCATCAACCAAGCAAACATGGCATGACAAAATGCTACACAAAAGCAAAATGAAGGGGCTCAACCGGGGATCGAACCCGGGGCCTCTCGCAGAGTAGACAGATGTCGGAACCCAAAGCGAGAATCATACCTCTAGACCATTGAGCCAGTGTTGCGAGATGTTTGCATCTCGGAATGGGACTGCCGACTTGCGAGAGGTTTGTTGACTAAGTAGTCTCACGATAAGCTGGAACTGGTTTCTCTTTCTGTCACCATAACTTTCTGACAGCCAGATAAAGATATTGATTTGGTTGACCACAGAGCAATTTGCAAATAAGGGCGATTGAATAGACAACTTACAACATCGCGAGATGACAAGCTGTACTAGCGCAGAGTGCCACGCCTACCAACCAACAAAGGTTCTGACTAAAGAATGAACCGTCTTTGATGAACCGAATCATGTGGCCGGTGCTTCAACAGGATGGCACCGCCTTTGACGGCAACCGACGTCACCGCAGTTGACTCCATATGCCGCCGCAGTGGAAACCGACCGAGTGCCGGCAGCGAACCGGGATCTTATCTCTTTGTCTCTATTGGAACGTTATGATTTTGTTGAAACGTCTAGAATCTGGAACGAATGCTCCCATGTCCTTGTAGTAAGCACTCGACTGTTCGTGAGATCTGACGACGGCTGACTGAGAACCATCGCAGTCGTTGACGATGAGATGTACTCCAGTCGCCAGAGCCGCATGATCTCATTGCCAAGAGAAGAATAAAACAGCCGTGACGCGCGCAACTTTAATACTCTTCACGCCGAGAAACAAGGAAGCGTGGCCTCCATTGATCCCCGACAAACGGGGCCGCGCCGATTCTCCATCGTGGATCCCGCCGGCCGACGACCGATACCCGCGCCACCCAGCCTCTTCCGGGACGGCTATCGGCCGGTGACAAAAAAGGGACAGCCATCTCTCACCGTCGAGAGCACTAGGCGGGCGTGCCAACGCGTTATCATTCGCATCATCCACATCGGCGACACAAGTCAAGTCTTGCTCCACCGTTCATGTTCGTGATCCACATCTAGGGCACTAGCCTCTAGGCCATCATATCTGGTCGCCGAGAGGGTCTAGTCAACGCCGGCATCATGGGAACGGGACCCGCCCTCCCCACGAAATCTCTGCCACTGCCGTGATAGCTTGTTGAGGAAGCTGATTAGATGGCCTAACATCTGAATGTTTACCCTTCAGTCTTCTCTCCCATGTCCCGCAACGCACAAGAATTTTGTTAGTTCACATGGAACTGTCCGGGACGAGCAAAGGGCTAGACCTGGCCCAGAAGCTGCCCGTACTTCACTCAAAGAAGACCCGAGTAAACTTGTTCTAGATCGCCGTGTCAAGGTCCCATAACGTAAGGATGGATTGTCTTCCTCGGTCTGCTGCCAAGCTAGCTTCCCCCTTGTCCGACCTTCGATAAGTCTCGGGCGCCAAGGCGGCTGGCGGTGCGGCTTCTTGCAAAGCGGTCGGTCTTTGCCTCTCGAGACAGCCGTTGTCTCTATCCTATAACCAACCCATGTATTCTTCCAGGGCATACTTAGGTGCACTGTCTTCGCTCGGTCCTTTCCATCTGAACAGTGACGATCTTTGTTCCCTCTACATCGAGTGACAGCTATCAACGACTTGACATCCAGTCTTTCGAAACAATATTGAAAACTTTCAAGCTTACTCTCTCAGCAACAAAAGTACCTATATACTTAGCATCGAACAGAGTCAGGTATATCCGTAGCCAATATGGCGGCCAGCAAAGCTGGTGCGGTTCTCGCAAAGATTCTCGGTATCGATCTCGAAACCAGCACCCGCCACCAGACACAAGAACTTCATGACCACGTTGTCAATGCCATTTCGCCATATGAACCATACTATGAGGAGGATCCCACAGTAAAGGAGTGGCTTTTGGAGCAAGTACCAACAAAACAAGGATCATCTCGCTATGTTAAGAGTCTTTTCCCCTTTACGAAATGGATTCTGAGATACAACACTCGCTGGCTCATCTCAGATGCTATTGCGGGTAAGCACCTCCCGGGTTCCAAGCCGGATAACTTGGGCGGCTACAACTGACAATAATTTACTCAGGTGTCACTCTTGGTCTCGTCGTCATCCCACAAGCCATGGCCTATGCCCTCCTCGCCCGCCTAAGTCCTGAATATGGACTTTACACATCATTCACTGGCGCAGCTCTCTACTGGATATTTGGAACCTCAAAAGACATTGCGATAGGAGTAAGATGCCAAAAGTGTTACATCCTTATAGCAGTTTTATGCTGACTAGTCTATAGGCAACTGCCGTCGTCTCCCTCCTCGTCGGAAAAGTCAGCGCCAAAGTCCTCGAAGAACACCCAGGCGAATTCCAACCAGAAGAAATCTCCAAAACCCTCGCCTTCCTAGCTGGCGCCGTCCTCCTCATCTTCGGCCTCCTCCGCCTCGACTGGATCATCGAGTTCATCCCCCACGTCGCCATCTCCGCATTCGTCACCGGCGCCGCCATCACTATCACCCTCAGCCAGATTCCATCCCTCCTCGGCATCGACGGCGTCAACTCCAAAGAGGCTGCTTATCGCGTCTTCATCAACACGGCCCGTGGTCTGCCACGCGTTAAGCTCGATGCCGCCATCGGGCTGACGGCTCTGGTGTTGTTGGCTGCTATTAAATGGTACACGGAGCGTATGGCCCGATCTCAGCCTAAGCGGAAGCGGATGTGGGAGATGCTCTGCTCGCTGCGCATGACTTTTACTATCTTGCTGTACACACTTATCAGCTTTTTAGTGAATCGGGGGCTGGAGAACGGGGAGCACAAGTTCCGCATAACAGGGACACTGCCCAAAGGCTTCACACACGCCGGTCCGCCTTCACTAAACACCAAGCTGATCTCGGCGCTGCTGCCAGATCTACCGGCTACGGTCATCATTCTTGTGATTGAGCACATTGCTATCGGCAAGTCGTTTGGCCGCATCAACAACTATACTGTTCAGCCATCTCAGGAACTCATCTCAATTGGCTGCACCAACCTATTCGGCCCCTTCTTAGGCGCATACTCCTCGACAGGCTCCTTCGGCGGCACCGCCATTCTCTCCAAAGCCGGGGTAAGAACACCAATGGCTGGCGTCTTCAACGGAGCAATCCTCCTCCTAGCGCTATATGCTCTAACCTCAGTGCTCTACTACATCCCCATGGCCAGCCTAGCAGCTCTCATCATCCACGCCGTGATCAACCTCATAACCTCTCCAGACCACATCTTCAAATCATGGCTCATGTCACCGCCCGATGTCTTCATCTACTTCATCGGCGTCTTCGTCTCCATCTTTACCAGCCTCGAAGATGGCATCTACGTCACTGTAGCCCTCTCCGCAGCCCTCCTCCTCCTCCGCCTTGCCCGCTCCAAAGGCCGTTTTCTCGGCGCCGCGCGCGTCTACCAGCACCCAGACCACCACACCAGCGCCACCTCGGACCATAAAGAGTCGGACCGCCACTCCATCAGCAGCTCGCAGACCCTCTCCCATAACAAATTCCCTCCGTCACCGCGTCTCCCGGCATCACACGACGTCTTCCTTCCGCTAGACCGCAAAGACGGCACTAACCCAACCGTCCAAGTCAATGAGCTCTACCCAGGAGTCTTTATCTACCGCTTCACCGAGGGCTTCAACTACCTTAACCAAGCGCAGTACGTCGACCGCCTCATCGAGCACGTCACACACTCCACCCGCCGCACGACGACACCACACTACGATCACCCAGGCGACCGCCCTTGGAACGAGCCTGTTCCGCCACCCTCGACAGTCGAAACCGCTAACGAATCCCCATCACTGCTGAAGCCGATCCTCCGGGCCGTCATCTTCGACTGCGCTGCTGTGAACAACATGGACTCGGGCGCCGTAGAGGGCTTGATTGACCTTCGAAACCAGCTCGACAGGTGGGCGGCGCCGGAACCGGTGGAGTGGCATTTCGCCGGCGTGCATAACCGCTGGACACGGCGGGCGCTGTCGGTATCTGGGTTCGGGTGTCCGGGGACGGGACATTTGGAGGGGTGGGAGCCGGTTTTCAGTCTGGCTGATTTGGCGGGACAGCCACCGATGATGTGCCCAGAGCAGCAAGTTGCCACAACGAGGTCGAAGACGACGTGTTTTGCAAGTGATTCTGAGCAGTCTTCTTCATCGTCGGCTTTGGAGCAAGGGGTTTTGGGGTCTAAGGAGGGGGGGGTGCTTCGGCACCTCGGGACCGTTGGTGCTATCAACAGACCATTCTTTCATCTCGATCTGCCTATGGCGGTTGAAAGTGCCGTCAAGAGTGCGAGAAGGAAAGATCATCGATCCCAGGCTTGAAAGTAACGCGGTAATCAGCGGACATTATCATATTGAATATGTGCTTATAATCATCCGTAAGGTAAAGTATGGCATTCTTGTTTTTGAATGATATTAGAATAGATACTCCAATAGCACGTTAGTTTAATTCGACGAGCAAGATGTGTTTGGCCATTTGACATTACTATCACAACGACCTCTTCTTACTTGCCTCGAGACATTTGAATTCGTCACTCCGCTCAAGTCCAAACGATTTTATCGCTGTAACTATGCGACCCTTGTGTCAAAGTACTTATCATGTGTGATGAAGAGGATCCAAACCATGACCTCATCAGGTCAAATTTCTAGTCTAAATATGCTACATACCTTGTCAATCCTCTATTGAATGTCTGACCGATTAGACCATAGTCGTAAAGACCTGCATCGTCCCCTTACTTTCCCACTTGATCTCGATGCCAGGAGCAACGAAGTAGATATGACCAGCCCTGACGTCAAATGTCTTCCCGTCCGCCTCCAGAACTCCCTCGCCATCGGTGACAATAGCAACTGAGGGTCCCTCACCCGCCTTCAGAACTTCCGTCTTGTTCTCCGCATCCAAGTCTGTCTTCAACATGTCAAATTCGCTCAACGGCGGCGGGTACACGACAGTGCGTCCTCGCGTGCCCCGAGGACTCTTCTCCGCAGGCAATAGCACGTCGTCCTTGCTATGCGCCTTGAAGGTCAGCGTCTTGCTGAATAAATCAATGTTGTTCCTGTCGCCGGGCGGACAGAAGCCCGTATTGAGGACGTTGTTCGAACGAGCCATGCACTCCACAATGTCTCCCGACAAATAAGCATGAATCCCGTCGGCAGGGATATACAATGCATCGCCGGCCTCCAGCGACAAGAAATTCATACACAACAGCGCAACCAGGATGCCGTTGTCGCCTTTACCATACTGACCCTGCAGACGCGGCAGCAGATCCAGCACGTAGCCGTTCCCGCCCAGCTCGTCGCGCGGCGTGCCGCCGAGAGCCTTTGAGGCCTTTTCGACAGTATCTTCATCGGCGAGCAGAATGCGGCGCGTAACCTCCCGCAGCGTCTCGTCGGTCCACCTGGTCGTCCCGTCGGGGATCAGGTCGCGCAGGGCGGGGATGTTGAAGACGGGCGAGATCTGGTCCAGGGGCTTGAACCCGGCAAAGACCTCAAACGGGCCCAGCGCCACGGCAATCTCGGGCTTGTGGTTGGCGTCGGTGAAGTTTTCGGGGTCCTGCTCGTGGAGCTTGCTTGCGAGGGACTTGTTTGGGTGGATCTGGAGGGGTAGGGCTTTTGCGATGGACAGGATCTTGGGGAGGTAGGGGAGCTGGCCGTCGAGTTCGGTGATGATTTTTTTGCCGAGAAGCTGTTCCTTGTTCTTGTCTAGGACGTCCTTGAGGAGCTCGCCTGTCTCGAGGACGCGTGCGGGAAAGTCGGGGTAGTCGCCGAACCACATTTCTGAGTAGGCCTCATTGGCATTTATTGTGAAGTTGCTTGGGGTGTTTTCGCAGAGGCGTGCGGCGAGTGAGTCGCGGCCTTTTTTGCCCCAGTCGTAGTTGTTGCATGTGCCGCTTAGCTGGAAGACTGAGCTTTGTGAACTCATGTTGGTGGTGATGTGAGTCTGTTTCCCTCTTCTATTATTCCCTTGAGAGCTTCTATTTTCTCTTCTCTTCTCAAAGATAGGTATATCTTTAGCGTGGTGATGTTTGAGTGATGATCAGGAGTGGTATTTTGTCTATAATTTCCAGGTCTGTTTGATGAGAGCGGCAGTCTTACTATTTGAATGTTATACAACATATCCTACATATAGATAGCACACGAGAAGTTGATGGTTTGTAATTCATGCATCAAGTGACCGGCTAGTGACGTCGGAAAGATTGACGCAACAAAATCGTCATAGAAGTCTTGGGGCCGTCAGACGCCCGGTCCCACTTTGCTGAGTCTCGGCGGGCCGTGGCGAACTCGAAGCCGGATCTGCAGCTCCGGCCAACGGTATGGCAGCGGCAACTTCGGAGTGGCTAACTGAAATATGTTGACTGATCCAGGCTAGAATAATCGCGATCTCTGGCAATTGATTACTTAGCTTAACCCACAATCCCACATGCATAGTCCGGTTTGTGATGTTAGGCCAGATGGTTCAAACGGATGGTCTGACTTCACAACTAAACTATGTACAGTTAGCACACGAACTCCTCAAATCATCTAAAACCGTTTAGAACTGTTTCAATTGCAGCTCAACGACTGTGATTTCGATTACTTAAAAGCTGACTCCATACATAGAGCTATTTCAGAAACCAAACATGATCCTCCTATGTAAGCCATCTTCTACTCAACCTTAAGATGATCATGTCTATAGGTATTAGGCGACGTTTGGCACATATCAGCTCGTACTCAATTATTATTGTCACCTCATCTGATTGAATTAGGCACGGAACAGTAAAGACAGGTATTCCCTCACATTACCAACAAAAAGCTACACCATTTTAGATTACCGCTTTATTTTCTTCACTCATCACACCGAATCTCATAAAACTCGGACAATTCAGCAAAATCAAGCCCAGACCCAGGACCATCAGGTCGACCAATCATTGCAGAACTCTCCTCTGCCCTGAGGCCATCGCCAGACCGATCAGGTCGGCCATCCTTATCAGGCCGAGTTCCGCCCTCGTCGCCTTTCCTAGACGAATACGACGAAGACTTGCCTTTGGGTCTGTTCTTGCCCTTACCCTTGCCCTTGCCTGTACCCCTTGCGCGATCATTATCCCCAGAGTCATCAACGGCGCTTCTGGTACGGTCCAGGCCATCAGAATCACCTTTCCCGCCGGCAGCGGCATGGAAGGTAGACCCCTCAGCACCCAATGAGAAATTACGTGTGCCGGGAGGGACGGCCGCGCGCAATGTTGCGCGCGGCGTAGAGGTTGAGGGAGCGGCCATTGCGAGAGGCCTTGGCCTTACTCGCCTTGTTGGCCTTGCCGGCACCAGCACCACCGGTAGCAGCGCCGGCGTTGGCAGTCCCGTTGTTAGCCGCGCCCCCGGCCGCGGCGTCCTCCTTGTCAGCAGCGTTGCCGTTACCGGCCGCGGCATCTTCTTCATCAGCAGCGTTTCCGTTGCCTGCGGCGGCGTCCTCCTCGTCCGCGGCATTGCCAGCGTTACCGGCGTTGTTGTTGGCGTTGCCGGCATTCTTGTTCTTGCCGGCCTTTGCGTTTCCAGCTCCGGCGTTCGCATTGCCTGCGTTGGCATTTCCGTTGCCGGCAGCAGCATCCTCGTCATCAGCAGCAGCGTTGCCATTTCCAGCGGCAGCGTCTTCCTCATCAGCGGCGTTGCCTGCATTGCCAGCGGCAGCATCCTCTTCGTCAGCCGCATTGCCAGCGTTGTTATTGTTGTTGGCGTTGCCCGCGTTGTTTCCGGCGTTGTTGGCAGCGCCGTTGGCGGCGTTCTTGTTCTTACCAGCCTTGGCGTTTCCTGCTCCAGCGTTGGCGTTACCGGCGTTCGCGTTGCCAGCGTTAGCATTTCCAGCTGTGGCATCCTCCTCGTCGGCTGCGTTGCCTGCATTATTGTTGTTGTTGGCATTGCCCGCGTTGCCGGCGGCCGCGTCCTCCTCGTCGTCAGCGGCAGCACCGTTGCCAGCAGCGGCATTGCCAGCGTTGTTGGCGTTGCCAGCGTTGTTGGCGGCACCGTTGGCGGCGTTCTTGTTCTTACCAGCCTTGGCGTTGCCTGCTCCAGCGTTGGCGTTACCGGCGTTCGCGTTGCCAGCATTGCCGTTGCCAGCAGCAGCGTCTTCTTCATCATCCGCAGCAGCATTGCCGTTGCCGGCGGCTGCATCCTCGTCGTCTGCGGCCGCGTTTCCGTTGCCTGCGTTGGCGTTGCCGTTGCCAGCAGCCGCATCTTCCTCATCGGCAGCAGCACCACCGTTGCCAGCCGCCGCGTCCTCCTCGTCCGCGGCATTACCGGCATTGTTCTGGTTGTTGGCGTTACCGCCGGCATTGCCACCCTTAGCCTGGGCACCATTGCCCCCGGCACCGGCACCAGCAGCCTGCTGGCCACCGTTACCGCCACCGCCGCGCTTACGCTTGCTGGCTTGGGCTCCGGCCTCGAAGACGTTGATGACACCATCACCGTTGAGGTCGTCCGGGTCTCCGGCCGCGGCTGGGGTTCCGTTCGGATTGTTGCGGTCAAAGGTGGACTGGAGCTGCTGGATGAGTTCGCTGCCTCCGGCGCGGCGCTGACGGCTACGGGAGACTTCAGAGGCGGGCGCCGCGGCGACGACGCCGGCTAGGAGGGCGATGGCTGCTGTGGAGAACTTCATCTTGGAGTCTAGGGAGGAGAGAGAGATATGGTGGGAATGAAGAGAAAGTGAGAATGAAAAGAGAGTAAAGTACAGGTGAAAGAACGACTACTGCCCGAGTAGTGTGGAAGAGAATGAGACTGGCTCAAGGAAAAAGGAGAAGGAGAAGAATGTGGTGATGGATGGGATGAGGTGAGGGTGAAGAGGCAGAGTAATCGTTATCACCAGCGGCCAAGAAGCCATGCTTTATATCCTATCTCGCCAGTCAAGTTCACCTCACAATTAAGGTCTGCCTACCCCATGTGTTTCCCCCTGTCTTTGCGCCATCATCTGGTATTCTTGCGCTGAACTCCAGCCGCCCGTGGGTCGCAATGTGACGGACCATGGAGTATGATGCCAATACCATCATCCCATGAGCCTCAGGGGGGAGAGAACCCTCGTGAAACAAACCATCATTGGATCAATGGATCCGAGTCACCACTTCTCTAACCATGGCATGTGCCAGACTCTCGGAGCGGCCTCTCAGATCGACCCTGCCTCCAACGTCTAAGCTCCTCGACACCTCGATGTAGTTGATTGGCAAACCGAAGCCCTTGTTGTTGATGGCGGAAAGGTTGTGGGTAGGTCTTGGCTGAAGTTGATGTTCACAGCTCCACCACGGAGATTTCTCCACAAAAGTTTCGCGGAGTCGCATTTCAGCAGTCTCAGGAGTTCGGTTTGTCTCAACATCCCTCCAGGAAAAGGTCTTGGCTAACTCTTGGCTGAAGGGCATTTCTATTCCTCCAACTACCACGTCAAATACTCTTGGCAAGTTTGCCCTGGTTGGCAACATCCATCTGAACTGTGAGCAAAGACAGAAAAAGCTCAACACGCAATGCGCCAAGCCCACCTCCAAAACGCCCGTCTGGGGTTCCCCTTGGCTGTCAGACTGCCAGTTCAAAGTTGTAGTTGACAGTCAACCCAAGTTCTTCCAGCTCATCCGATGGGCGAATAAACGTCATGTGCCATCCGTAACTCGGGATGTCAGACTCCTGAAACATCACACCCCAGCACACAACCTCACCACCGAAAAGAAAAAAGGGGGTAAAGAGAGCACGGCCTAGGAAGAATAAGAATTTTTTAAACATTAACAGCAAATAAGCTCCAATATCACCATAGTAAGCTTGATTTACAGTGGACGGGGGGAACCACAACCCTGGGCCGGGGCGGCGGGGAGGAGGAGGGGGGCACGGAGGTCCAGCCAGCGGCTCGACTGATGTGATGGTGGATTGTGGGGGTTTGAGAACTATCCCGAGCGACCGACTCGAGTGCCCTTTACAGAGTTGGAAGAGTCCACCTCAAGTCAGGACCCAATCATCATGAGCCGGGAGTTGAGTCGAGACCAGACTCTTTGCCCGTCCCGGTTTCGGTCTCCGTTCTTTTTTTGAGAGGCAGTCGGCAGATCACGTCGGGTTCTTGTCTTTCTCCCCGCCCCCGAGCAGAGATGCGTCTATTCTTGGAATCCCCCTCGCATCTGCCGCTCGCTTTCTGTGGCTCTGGAACTCGTGATCGTCTGCGAAACCCGCGTTGATCATGTCTTGGTGCGGCATATACTCATCATAGACCCATCTTATGCCATCGAAGTCTGCGGTCGTGGTTAGGCTTGAGCAACCTTGAGAGAATCGTCGATGAAAAGAGATGGTGGGCATAACTCGATAGCTTTATGCAGGTTTCTTGCGTCGAGCAAGACGACTGAACGCAGAGGCTCTTGGGCACTAGTCCCAACATATGGACAAGGTGAATAGGTATTAAGGTACTACTTAGTATACATCATGAATGAAGAAAGGAAAAGTCGTAAGACATGCATGCCAAGAGCACGTCACCACCGGTGTGAAGCACCTCAAAAGCTGTAACACAGATCCCAAAGCGGCACCCGGGTGCTGTACAGCTCGCCGCTCCACCACTGGGTCGCGAACCCAGTCAGGTTGAAGTAGAAGTCCGTCACAAACTCAACCCCATTCTTCTCGGCGCAGATCAATCCGTCCTTGGGCACATCAACACTAACCTGCGCCAACTCGGCCGGCTTACTCGTAAAGTTGCCGCCCCCGATGGTGCTACTCCCACTGCTGCTACCACCAACGCTTCCGCTGACCCCCAGGTTCTGCTCCCCTCGCAGCTTGAAAACGTTATCGAACCCCGGCGTGGCCTTGATGCCAGAGCTGAGATCGACCAGCCCGCCGAGCAGCTTGAACGCCAGCTGCACGGTAACGTCCGCCGAAGCGTCGACGCGCACATCAGCAGACTCGGTAATGTTGGCGTAGCTGCTGTACTTTGGCTCCCACCCGCTCGCTGACGACTTTTCCCCATGCAGGAGGTCGAGATGAACGTTGCCCGCCGGCAGACTCACGCTGAGCCCCGCAGAGACGCCAACGGCAGCCGAGACGTCAAAGTCCAAGCCCACGGCGAAGGCCACGCCCGGGCCGAGCTCGACGATACCGGGGACGGAGACGAGGGAGTAGGATAACGCGTCCGGGGCATACTTGAGCGCGTGGCTGTAGGAGGCGGCGACGTCGACCGAGACGCCGACGGCGGAGTCAAAGGTTGTGTCGAGGTCAAAGTACAGGGCCTGTAGCTTGAAGCCCCAAAAGTTATACTTTAGGTAACCTGAAAAGGTGATCTTGGAGCTAAACCAGGCCTCGTCGGCCGTGATGTTAACGTACTGCCCGTCGCTGTAGAGCACTGTGTTCTCGGCGATGCCTTCGGCGAAGGAGAGGGAGACGGACGGGTCGAGAGTGAGGCGCTTGGAGAGCGTGGCGGCCGGGAGGGAGGTGAAGGACATTTCGCACTCGCCGGCGATGTTGGTGAGTTCCTCCTTTGAAGCTGCGACCGTGATGGAGAGGTCGCCCTTGCTGGAGGTCAGGCCCGTTGCGAGGAAGAAACCTCGTTCGAACTCAGCGTCGCAGTTGCCCATGTGGTTGGTGATGAGGATGAATCCTTCTTCTGCAGAGTCGGACCAGTCCTCGACGGCCTCGTCAAAGGCGTCGGCGGAGGAAAAGGAAACGGTGAGCTCGTCGTCTCCGCACGCGACGTTGCTGACGGCGTCGACGTGCTCGAGGACCACGGCTGGGTTCCTGAACGCGAGCTTCATGTCGATGGAGCCCTGCTCCTCCGTGTCTGTGGCCGCATAGTAGAGCGAGACATTTGTGGCCGGGACGATATTGATGGGGTCTTTGGTGTCGATGCCGGGAGCGGCGGTGGCGCCAAAGGTGTGTGTTGTGTTTACGGCTGGGCGGAGCGCCTCGGGCTTGACGGCGATGGGCTCGTAGGCCGGGATATCCTCGATTACGTGCGCTGCTTGCGCGGTGAACCTCTCTGTGGACATTGGCGTCGGCAGGGTGGTTAGTGTTGTGAAGGATGACGATGGGGAGGCTGCTTGTTCGGGTTGCTCGGGCATCTCGACGACGATGTAAGTGACGCGCTGGACGCCATCAGAGGAGCAGCTGCAGCCTTCGGTGTGCGCGGCTACGCCAGAAGCAAGAAGCAGTCCGGCCAGAAAACAGCCGATTACACTTGGGCGAACCATGATGAGCGTATCAAAGGAAAGGCAAAGAAGGACCAAAGAGTGTTGGGTATTCAGAACGAATGTCGTTGGGAAAATGAGAGGACGCACAGCAACGAAGCTGGCCTGGCTGGTGTTCAGAGAGTGACTTGATGAGCGCGAGATCACCGACGAGGAGACGCCTACAGCTTCAACATCGTGAGACTCGACGGGAGAGGCGGCCACTAGGCCTTATAAGGTGGCCGCTTTTCTCTTCTCTCCTTCCACCCTCTCTATCTGCAAGTCTTGCTCCCCCCTTCCCCTTACCCAAGGAGGGTTAGCCATATGCCAGATCAGATTGGTGTGTCGGCAATGGCGCAGCTGCCGGGACGGAAACCGAGCAAGGTGTCTTCGAACTTCGGGGAGCAGATCTCACGCGTGACTGGATGAGAGGAGACGCAGCCAAAAGATGGTGTGATGCCGCCTATTCGGGCTACGAGCCTACGAGGTTATCTGGCTCTCCTCTCCATGGCAGGGATTGTTAGTTTAGGATGGGGGAGACAGAGGGGATTGGTAGGTCAATGAAATGCAACGTTGACGGATTAGCAGCGACTCGATTAGGTTATTTCCACGACCACATGGTCTTGGATATTGCCGGATACTGCCCGGAGGTGGGGGAAACCAGCCCGCTGCCCCCTCCATCCTCTCGTCGAGGACGGCTATGATAGCCGGACAACGTGTCTTGGACTCTTGGGAACAATGCCTCTAACGGGCTCCGCGCGTCTTTCCCCGGGGGGGATGACAGCACAAAAGACACGCTTTCGGCCAGATACATCCCTCGTTGGTGATGGACTCATGGAGCCTTGCCTGTGTACGGACGATGCGCCGTCAGGTAGGAATCAGGTGGGACAAGAGTCAGGGTCCTACCAGGGAGAGTGGAAGACGGGATCCTTTTCTCAGGACTCGATTCCATTCCCAAAGAGACCAACGCGGTTTAAGCTCAAATGCTGTGCATGCGCGGTCATTGGGTCCCTTGTTGATCATCGAAACTCAACTGGTCCCCTGATGATCTCCCATCTATCGATGAGAAGAGCTCAATGGGGTTCCCGTCCTCTCTAGCTCGGATAGAACCGCCCAATTAGGACGTAAAAGTCCACATGTTGATTGTCATTGGCTTGATGCTACCCTGTCATGACTGTCAGCTTAAACTCCTCTTGCTCTTTTGGGGCATGGAAGCGGCCCCCAATGGCGGTCCGTTATCGTCGATTCGTCGCACCGCGGTACCTTTACAGTTTGACAGATGGTTGCCCCTGAAGGCAGCAGGATGTGTGGCAGGGTTCATCCTGTGCCATCATCGCCATGTGGCTCCGCTGGTCTGCCCATTCGTGGGTGTTTAGGCCGCCTCTTATTTCTTTCGATCCTTGGAAAGGAGAAAGTCAGGACTAGCTTCAACTGAGACAAGTCGACCGTTGGTATCCGTTGGTTGGAAAATGATTTCTGAGAGGAATTCCCCTTGGTCTTTTGTGTCCATATGGCTGCTGACAGAGAGAAGATTTCAACTCTGGTTGGTTCTTGACTACAGCAAGTTGCTTATGAAGACCATCGGCGGGTCTATTGGTTCGGAACTGGCCGTTAGTATCAGTGTTAAGGTGCCGCTTTGATCTCAGCGAGGTCGTCGCTGACTTTTGGTCCTCATTTCCCTCTGCTTCCCCCCCCCATCGTTTCTCAGAACTGCGCGCGACTCATCTTCCATGTTCATCACATGGCCTTCCACAACACTTACCTGCCGGATTCCGAATTTCTCGCATCTCATCGCGTCGCTTTCGGTCACGTCTATAATTGACCTAGTCAACTGCTCACTTGGGACTAAGAGGCCCGCAAAATAAAGGACATGGCACACGAACGTGGAAAGCAAATTGGGAGGCGCGCCGGAATACTGCCGATGATGAACTGAGTGTTTGTTCAATTTTGCTCAAAACCGGCCAGTGGCCTTGACTCGCTCTTCGTATTCCCTTCCATCCAAGCGGATGAGCAAGGGAATAGAAGATTCGAGGCGGGAAATTTGTGTACAAGTCGTACATAGTATGTACATGAAAATTGATCGAGCCACACTCTCTCAACCTTGTTGAAGAGGGATGTGCTCAATGCTGCTACTTCCAACTCCTTCTCTCTCTTACACTCTTCCCTCAATTCAACCCCTTTTCATCATCCCCACAAGGTAGGTTTGCACCAGATCATCTACTCATTTATGCGGTGACGTAGACAGTCTTGATGGTGGTGCGGGTGCTGCACTTGCCGCTCTGGGGGGCACCAGTGGGCTTGGGGCCACGGGTCTTGGTGCGGGTGCGAGTCTTCTTGGTCTTGGAGGCAGCGCCGGAGGGGGTGGCGGTCAGCTCGGGCTTGGCCTCGGAGACGGTGGTGCCGGGGACGGGAGCGGCAGAGGAAGCAGGGGCCTGGGACAGAGTCTCGAAGATGGGGATGGGGGGCACCGGAGGGGGCAGAGGCGGAGGCAGCCGGGGCAGACGAGGCAGGGGCCTCAGCGGGGACGGAGGCAGCCTCGGAGGTGGGGACAGCGGCCGGGGCGGAAGCGGAGGCAGAGGGGGTGTAGGCCGGGCCGGAGATGGTCTCGAAGATGGGCTCGGGAGCAGTGCCGGAGGCGAAGGTGGGGTCAGCGGAGTTCACGGCGCTGGTGGCAACGGCGTCAACAGCCTCGGTGGTGGAGGGAGCGGCGGCGACGGGAGCGGAGGAAGAAGCGACGGGGACGGCGCTGGTGGCAGGGGCAGCAGAGGAGGCGGGAGCAGCGGAGGAAGCGGTGCCGGAGCCGGCGCCACCAGCCATGCAGGCGAAAGACATCTTGGTAACGGGGGAGCCGGTGACGGGGCCATCGAGCTTCCAGGTCATGGAGACGTAAGGCCAGCAGATGCGGCCGTCGGACATGGTGACCATGTCGCCGGCAACGTAGGTGTCGTCGGAGCTGAGAACCTCACCAATCTTCTTGCCGTCGCTGCCGACCATCTGGAACTTGGTGCCGGCGAAGGTACCCTGGCAGCCCATGGCGTCGAAGGCGCAGGTGGGGGAGGAGATCTCTTCCCAGGTGACGAGGGCCTTGGAGGAGTCAAAGGTGGCGGCGTGGGCGTTGGAGCAATCGTTGGAGCCCGAGGTCATCCAGTTGATCTGGGAGTCACCGTCGGCGGTGCCGGCAACGGAGGTGGCCTGGGAGCCGACGAGGGTGTTCTTGTCGGAGAAGAGGGCGATGGCGACGTTGCGGTTGTTGGTGCGGTTCTTGGAGGTGGTGTAGCCGGAGCCCATCCACGAGTTCTCGGTCAGATCCATAGCGCCACGGGAGACCCAGGAGAAGATGTACGAGTCGGCACCGATGAAGCGGGCGAGGTTGGAGTATGAGCCGGACATGCCGCCCATGGCCTCGTTGGCACCACCGTTGATGACGTGCTCGTTGGAGATCTTGACGTTGTCGTTGGTCATGCCCTGGGACTTGGTGTTGAGCCAGATGGCACCCTGGTCCTCAGCGCAGATGGAGGCGAAGGGGGCGGCGTCAGCGGCCTCGAAGGCGATACCGGTGTTGTGGGAGCAGCCCCAGCTGGAGGAGGCACCGGTGATGGGGGTGAGCTTGCCGGCGGTGTCGACGTAGCGGATGGCATCACCGAAGTGACCGGTGGCATCGCCCTGGTAGGCAGTGACGACGATGTAAGCAGCGTAATAACCGGCCTTCTCGGAGAAGACGAGGTCACCGTTGACGTCGGGGGAGGCCATGGCCTGGCTGCCATCGACGTTGGGGCCGCCGAGCCAGGTCTTGAAGGTGGGCTCGGTCTTGCCGGTGGTGTAGCGGTAGAGAACAGCGATGGCGACGTCGGTGCCGGAGCCGGAGAGGACCTCGTTGGTCATGAGAGCGAAACCATCGTTGTGAGCGACGAGACCGGCGGCCTCCTTACCACCGGAGACGGTGACGGGGTCACCGGTGGCGGCGAAGGTGGTGGGGTCGATCTGCTGGACGTGGACGCCCGTCTCGGAGGAGTCGAGGTACGCGAGCCAGGCCGACTTTCCGTCGGGGGAGACGGCGAAGGGGGTGCGGCGGTGGTGAGGGAGACCGGTCCAGTAAGCCTCCTTGATGGGGTTGAAGGACTTGATGGTGGCGGTATCAACGTGCTTCTCAAGAGAAGACGACGTCAGCTGGGCAACGGCCGCGGCCGCGAAGCCGAGGACGGAGAAGAAACGCATGTTTGCTATTTGTTGTTGTATATAGCAGTTCAGGAACTTTCAAAGTTCAGTAAATGAATGATCGTGTATGTTTCGTTTGGTAGCTTTGTGAAAAGGACTAGAGCCTTTGTTTGAATGAGTGAATGAACGAATGTCTGGAAAAAAGAATGTCGGTTGGGGCAAGGAGATGGTCAACAATCCCTTGATCGCAAGAAGAAGAGAAGAGAGGAAGCCTTGATGTCTAGCTGGGAAGTGCGGTGTTAGCCTCCATTTAAAGAAGACAATGGCGCGAATGGAGCCGTTCAACAAGATCCCCATATTGCCCATATTGGGAACCCGCACCACCACCACTACCACCAACATGGCCAGCATAGACCAGCATCAGGTAAGGGGGTGGGTGGATTCGAGTCTCTGGAGATTTCGGGAGAGCACCGCCGTCGCGGTGTCAGTGTCAGTAAAAGACAGGCAGAGAGGACGACAGGGCTAGATTGCTAGACGAGGACCCAATAGAGTATGTGGTTCCTTACTCTGCACGGACGGAGTAACCCCTCTCTGTAATCTGGATGGGCGTATGTGCGTGTAAGTCGATTACACACGATCCTGGGCTGGTCAAATCTCCCTGGCCGTTTCACCACAGCAAACGCGGCGGAGGATGCAATTTCGACTGTTCCCCACCCCGTCCATCCCGGGGCCCGGGGTGGCTTTGGCTACATGGAGTGGCCAGTGGCCTAATGTAAGACTTTCACTCTGGATGGGAACGCCATGGAACGCCAACCGAGAAGAAAAGAAGACCAAGACGGAGTGGCGGTGGACAGACCAAGCGCTAGAGTTTCCGGGACTCTGGGCAAAGAACCGTCGATTACACTGTAAGTGTATCCGTACGCAGTAGAGACACATCGAAGATGCTTCGGGTGGGAGATGACGGTATTCGACTTCCATGCTGCCATCGACCACTACGTAAAGTACTCTGTATTAAACTTCCGTTGTTTCTCCCAGAGCCCGCCGTCGTCTCGTTTCCTCCCGTGTCTGCCAGGTTCACCCCCAATAGCCGACAGCGTTTCCCTAGAGAGGTTCATCTTGGTAAGCTCTGATTTTTACACGCTACCCGTACACTCAGGATCCCACGCAATGGATAGACTTCCAGAAGGGATTGTCATGCAGAAGCTCGGATTCGCGGGTGGCTGCTTGCCCTGCCTTTAACACCCGATCTTATTTCTCAACTTCAGACGACGGGCCTCTCGGCTCATGGACCAGGCCTTACACGAGGCATAGTATCCGTGATTCCGTCCAGAGAAACTGGAAAGAGACTAGGCCATCAGTACGGAAGTACGGGGCACCAAAGAACAGAAACAAGCCTGCTAGCGCCCATCGGTCTCTTACTAAGCGTACGG
This sequence comes from Colletotrichum fioriniae, assembly GCF_027942845.1. Taxonomy (NCBI): domain Eukaryota; kingdom Fungi; phylum Ascomycota; class Sordariomycetes; order Glomerellales; family Glomerellaceae; genus Colletotrichum; species Colletotrichum fioriniae. Next base: position 2,915,264 of record NW_027076842.1, read on the forward strand.
TCAGAGACCTATTACTCCGTACGCAGGAAGGGAGAGAAAGAGTTGACTGTTGAGGGAAGACTCCAAAGTAAAAAAGCACCACCACCGTCAGCGCCTCGGCCTCCCGCCCACTCCTTAATTCATGTCAAACAAGTGGGTGGTCCAGGGTCATCGTAGCGCATTCCACCAATGAACCGCCGTCCGTAGATCGCTTGGTTTCAAGAACCTGGTCTCGACATCCCACTCTTCTCGGTCACTGTCTTTCTCTTCCCGTCTTTTTTGCTTTCGTCTGTCAGCTCTTTCATGGATTTACAAAAGACTTATTGCCTTGAGGCTTGGGAACATTCCGAAAACCCGGGGAACAGGGCACTCGACTTCCAGTCTTCCGCAACTGCATACTCATAGCCATTGCTACTAATTAACCCAGCCGTAGAGACAAGCTCTGTCAACCCATGATCCATCCGCCATCAGCTCATTATCCAGCTTCTTGATTAAATCATTAAATTCATCTTGTTGGCTGCTGGCCCCCTAATCAGTCTAGCGCGTATGGGTTCAACGTTGGGCCTAGGCTTTGGTCTGCCCGGCTGCCGTCCGTTCTCTCCTCGGTTTCTCTTTCCACTCGCTTGCAGGCGCTGTGTGAACGTCCAGTCTATCCCTTGTCACACCTGTCAGCGCTGACGGGGGTTGCCTTGACGCTTCAGCGTTTACCGAGTCGCAACTAGATTGGCAGTTCATGAGTGTTGCTATGCGAGTTGGGATGATGATTACACTTTTTTTCCACTTGACTTTTTTCTAATTCTTCCCGCCTTTTTCGTATTCATCTCAACTTGATTCGATTCCCGATTCTTTGTCATCCACATGAATCTTCATCACACACTATCATTTCGTTCCCCGAGTAAGGTAAATATGAGATGAGAAACAAGCCTCTCTCCGGCGAGCTATGAGGGCATCCACAAAACGAGTTGAATCTCATCACCTGTCATCTTCAACTGGATTTGAAGTCAACGAAACGGCATCCGTAGGTGAACTTCAATAAGGGCGGTTCCGTAGGGACAGGCAATTGAGTGACTACGGGTCAACTGGCGGACTGGTGGTTTCTTTTCTTGTCTTCATATATCACCAACACTTCTCTGACAGGACCCCAGGTTATTGACATCACCTCGCCTCATGCCAACCGCCAAAAACTTCCCGACCCATACTCCGTGATTCCATGGACCACCATGCAGATAGCCGCCTTCGCCCTGCGCCTAGCTAGCATCGAGCATCCCGCCTCAAACTGCTGCGAATCCCTCAAATCATACAGTCAGCTCATTGAAATTCTCCGAAATTCTAGACCTCTGCCATCATTCCTCCTCCTGCCGCAGTCCTCCTCCTTCAAGGATAACGGGGTCACGACCCACGACAAGGCCAGTCAGTCAGTGTCGGTCTCCAAAGAGGATTCTCGCCTAGCACCCAAGACCCTTGTCAACACGAACATCCCGCCCCTGACGCTAATCCCAAAATCATTTCGAAATTCTCCTGCCAAGCACCCCCGGCTCCCACTCCCAACTCCACCAGCCAACAAAGTTGTAACGCCTTGGGGATCCAGTTTGTGGGCTTGGCTGTGCGCCGCCGCCGCCGCGCCTCTCCCGCGCTTCTTTTCTCAAACTAAAGTGTACCCGTACGAAAATACCGACAAAATCCGGAATCGTGATTCGTAGGGTCTCTTTGGATCGTCACGCTGCTTGCTACCCTTTTCTTGACGTAGTATTCCGCCCAGTCGATCATATTCGTCTAGATCTTGGTTATATCTACCAACGATTAGACTTTTCCTCTCCGTCATTGGTGATTTGCACACGGACGCATCAAAAGGAAGCTAGGTCTAGTCTTTCATCTCAAGGATGGGCACTACGGAAACTCGGTTCGAGTACTAAGGTGACAGACAGCTGGGACAGCTTTCTATCCCCTTTTACCCAAACCACATTGCTGTATATCCGCAATCAACTCTGAGCAAATTCCCCAAGAACTCTGTCCGGCAATTCATGCCGATGAGCGGATCCCCTCCGGCCCGGGCACAATGAGAGCAAGAAACAGCGGGTAAACTCACGACGCACTCCCACATTCCCAAATACGCAATCTTAAGAAACATATTAACCTTTTCCCCCAACGCACGTTTGCTTTCTACTTGCAGAGTTCCTACACTGCTGCAGGCAGATGCGATGAACAAGGCACCATATAGAAATAATCTCAAGATTACCTAAAACTCTATCTCGAGGAAACTCGCTACGAGTCACGAGGCCGCTATTCCCGCAGATTGCCGTTTTCTTTTGTTGAGCGTATAATCTCTGACGGTCTGGCCTGGCGGCAACCCGCAACAGCCTACATTCTCGCTGCAGCCCCAGAACTTCATATAGATGGTCAGAACCCCTCCAGGTCCTCTGAGCTTAAGAGACCCAGGATGCAGGCATCCGCGAAGGCTGGATGACACCTGTGAGAATCCACCAATGTCATCCATGCTCAATTCTTTGCCTAAACATCAGTCCTATAATTTGCCACTACTTTGTCATGGGATTACTCCGGGGACAAAGTACGGAGTACGGGCACACACTCGTAGCATACACGGTTGATTTCCGAGAGATCGAAGCTTCTCCCCCTGCGGATTTCACCTTCCACTCGATCGCGGGCTACTCCGGACCCTACGTAGGCCCCAATGTTAATCAGTAATACGGATACTCGCATTCGGGCAGGCAGGCAGGCAGCCTGTTGGCAAGTTAATGCAGCCTGTTGGCCGGGGTCCGGCGAGAAGCCCGACGTCAAAGATCTCGAGCAACGATATTGCCTCGATCTCTATGAAAGATTGCCATCTCACGACAGCACAGATGCTTTGCAATGTTCTGGACTGTTTTGATATCGAGCTACGAGTCCGAGATGTTTGAGATCCAAGGTCAATGGCTCTTTCAGTCGACTCTCTGTGCTGGATCTTCCCTCAGCACACATCACGCAGTCATCCGGATAGAATGAGCCGTCATTCCCAACGAAGCCGTACGTGCTGGCTTCGCCATATGCCTTGGGTAATTGAAAGTATGGTGGCCCACAGACCTGTCCTTCCATCTTTTCCCTGGCCTGACGTTGGGGCTTCATCATATATTCCACCAGAGCTACTCATTTCCCCTGCGCCGATGGCTACTGACTCAGATCAGTCAAACAGATATCGTAGAATATATAAAGGAAGTATCAAAAGAGCATCATGAAATTATGAGGATTACTTCATATCTCAAAAGAACCCAGCGGGAGCCCCTCTGGCGCCCCCTCATCCATGATCCAAACACTCGAAGCTGAATTTCGCGAAAGCCCGAGTCAGCCCTGAGAGGGGGGACCCCGTCGCAGATCGACACTTTCTCAGATGACTTCCTCGATGGGCGGTCTAGATTCTCTGACATCCCATCGGACCCTGACCCCTGTCGATTCAAGTGGAAAAAAGCGCAAGCGATATCAAGAGCGAACTTGTCCGCAGTGATGGATACATGTATTCCCGCCGGCTTCGCTGATGAGATCAAAGCTCCATCCTATTGGAATATACAGATTGACCGCTGGTCATGTGCCCTCATCACCAAACTGACCGTCGTATTGCTTGCTCACCTTGAGAGGTTGGTCGAATATGAGTTCAAACCGCCCAATTGTGCAATCTTTTCCTCAAACTTCCCCAATAGTCAAGACACCAACCACGAAAAACTGGATCTTATACGTCTTCACGTTTGACAGTCCTACTTTCCAGTGAGAGAATATATGTAGTCCATGAGCTCTCACAACAAACTAGCCCAACCCCTCTCAACTCCGATGTGATAAGCAAGACATATTTCAACAACGTGGCCTCTCATGCCGTGCTCGTCTTCTTGCCAACTTCAAAGAACTTTAAAATAGTCGCCACGACCGTCTTATACTCGCCATCGATGGAACATACAATACAAAGTTTCAGCGCAGGAATCTATTTTGGGGGCTAACACAATGGACATGAAGCCCAGTGGTCATCGAGTTTACATTATCTACCATCTTTGCGAAAAATAACACAGAGTATTCTCCGCATGATGGCTCAGGATTCCCAGCGACGTGTTGACGAAATCATCTCAAGCTCCTCCAAGATTGCTCCTGCATCTCGTGTCGGGCATCTTGATGCAACACGGAAGCCCAACCTAGGCGAAGAAGAGAAAAGAATACCAGACTCCAGGACTGGACTGGACTGATCTTCATATGTCTCTATGGCTACTTACATACACTCACTAGACTATATTAGTACATTACATCACTTCACACTTTTGACGTGAGGGATTTGGAAAAGTGTTTTTTACCTCTCGTCTACCTTCAGCCTTCCAGTCTTGAAAACAGAAAAAGCCTCTGAAGAGAATGACTGATAAGGATAAATACATGAGTATAGAAGCATTCGTCATTGAATCATACATGTTCAACCATGGTATGCCTCCAGCCAAGTCTTGGGCCGGTGATCTCCAGTCTCTCCTCCAAGCCGCTTAATCTTTTCCAGAAACCAATCATCCTGGGCCGTCGCCATCGCCCAGTCCAAAACACTGTACCGGATCGTGTCAGGATCGGACCCGTCCTCGCCAGGGTTCAACTCACTATCACGTTCCATAATCCCCCTGGGCTTCAAAAGGGCAGCACGTTTGGCGTCGGCAGCAGCGCCGCAAATATCCGCTTCCTACGCTCGTCGGCATCCCCCCTCAGAGCCTCACGTAACCCTCCCCACCGCGTCACGAGCTCTGAAGGCAAGGGCACCTTTCCATACATTTTAAATGGAGACTTAGCCTCGAAGTTGAAGAGCGTACATGCGGGCAGTGGCGTGCCGGGCTGCCAGTGTTCAATGTTGCCGGCGATGCCGTGCATCGACGATACGTCTATGTCGATTTGCTCCACCATTCGCGTCCACTCGCTTTTCCGGGGGGCGCGATGTCCTTGTGCTTGTTCTTGATGTGACTTGGTGAAGACGCCACCGAACAGGACGTTCATGACCTGGAGTTCGTCCTCGCGCTTGACTCGGGCGCCGTGTAAGAGGAGAAGCTCGACGGCCGGAGCATCGAGCCAGAACACTGCATAGTGGAGGGGCGAGACGCCTTCCCTGTCGCACAAGTTCGGGTCGGCGCCGTGTTCCAGAAGCCACTTGAGCAGTTTTGGCCGGTAAAAGTTTGCGTCGCCGAGAGAATGGTTGAAGCGGTGGCCTAGAAGAGCCAAGAGCGGCGTGATGTAGAGCGGCTTTATGATGGTGTTGATCTGATCCCTACCATCTGGTACCAAGTCGAACATGGCCTGTGGAATCTCGGGATCGTCCGAGAAAGGATGAACGAAGAAAAGCTGCAGCGGGGTGTATCTACCAAAGTCTCCTGTGTGAACAATGGAGCCACTCATCCAAAATGATCTTAAAATCCTGACCATGAGATTGATGCCTGGCCACCCAAGGGCAAAGTTCCCGTAAGACGATACTGCTTCGGCAGCCAGAGGGTGGCTGATCATCAGATTGAAAGCCGCTTTTATGGCGCATGCTATTTCCTCATTGCTCTTGTAGTGTTCTTCCAGGGCAAAGTAATCGGGTAGTAACAAATCGTGAAGAGGCGTCACCTTGAAGAGCTCGCTATCCTCCACGAACTTACTGCCCTTCATCTTCTTCCTAGGGCTCTCCTCAAGACATGCCCCAAGTGGGTGAGCGCCTAATTCGAGCAGCGTGCGGATGTGAGCGACGTTGAGCTGCCTACATGCGAGATTGAGAGCTGTCTGAGGGATCTTCCGGCGAGGTCCCTGTTCAGGGTTCAGAGGTGGTCGTGGGTCTATACTAGTCGTGGTCTCTTCCAACTTAACGCCCTGTCGGACGAGCTCTCTTATTGCAGAAGAGCAATCTGTCTGACGGAGACAGACAGCATGCAGAGCATTGATGCCGAACTCGACAGGTGTGTGTAGCGGCGCACCTGCTAGGGTCAGCTTGCGAACCATATCGCCAGAGACGGCGTGATGAAGTACCGGGATATTCATCGGGAAGCTAGTTTTGCCTCCATGGTCAAAGTCTGCGCCTCGATTGATCAACATTTCCACCAAGCCGACGTGATCTTGAGCAAGAGCAATAGCAAGAAAGAGTCCACGCGGATCGGAAATCTTGGTCAAGAAGCGTGGTGGAAGAGACCTGAGAATAGTTTTGGAAATGGTCAACGCGTTCTTGGGAGCCAACATGGCGGCATGGAGGGGCGAGGTTTGCCGAAAAAGGTCTCTTTCATACTCATACAGGCACATGCCTGACTCTGAGCTTGCAGCAAATGGACGCGGTTTCCGCCATGGTGGACGACGGTCGGCAAAGCTTAGTGCTGGATTAGCCCCCTTGTGCAGAAGCAGGTCCACGACTTGAGCATAGCCTTTAGCCGCAGCCACCATAAGTGGTGTCCATAAAGACGTTAGTAGGCCGTGTGGTACGTAGTCCGGTTTGGCCCCGGGCTTCTCGAGGGCCTGGCGGAGGAGATCAATGTGGTTGTGCACAGCAGCGTGGTAGACGGCTCTGGGGTTTTCGCTCCGGGCGTCCCACCGGAGAGCAATGTCGTTGATGGCTTTATGGTAGTATTTGTTCACCATGCCCGCGTTGAGCATGGCCATCGTGGGGAGCATTTCCTTGACCGCCATTACGATGGTTTCTGTAACTCTTACGTCCCTCAAGTCCCTGACGATTTCGTTCTTGACATCGTCTTCGTTAGCTGATCTGTATGTTGGTATTACATACTCTCGCCTCTCGGTCTCGGCCTGAAACTCGCCGAGCCATTGAGCTATTTCCAGGTACAGCTCTGCCGGCAAGTTAATCCGGAACTTACTCTGCTCGATGACTGGGTCTGGAAAAGACATATTGCGGTATGTCTGAAGAATAAGATTCTGCTTTAGTAGACAAAATCGAATATGTTGATGGATGCGATCTATGATTGTTAACGTTGTGTGGGTGGCATCTGTTATGTATCTGTTTTGCGAATCCAATGTCCATGAGTGTGCTGACAAGCCCTATTAAATACGAAGGTCATCTCATGACTCTCGACATTCTGTATTACGGCTCCAGGAGAGTTCAAAAGTGTCAAAGACAAATTGTGTTAGCTCGTCATTGTTGAATTGCATAGAGCTCAAAGAAAGGGATTTGGTTCAAGCTTCGAGGTTGTGATTCATTTCTAGGCTGCGTAAACTGGCTCGTGGCTGACGATGTACTAGCATCGCAGCGGACACTGACACGGACATGTTGTTCTTTCCATCATATCGTCATTGTTCGTTTTTTATTTCTCTTTCTTTGAGGTCCCCGCTTTCTTGGGGGGCCTTTGATTCTTTGAGGTCAGCGCACACAAGAGCATTGTTTGCGCTTACCACTTGGCATCCTTGCTGGCGAGGAAGCCCTTGAGGATGCCGACAATCTTCTCGAGGGAGGCGAGGTAGACACGGAGCTCAGCGGCGACCTTGTCCTGGTCGGAGCCGAGCTTGGCGTAAAAGTCCTTGCGGTAGGGGCAGGCGCTCATGGCGGCGCTGAAGATGGGCTTGACGAGGAAGCTGTGGTGGGGCTTGAGGGTGGTGGCGTAGGCGTTGCGGAAGGACTCAGAGAGCTCCTCGGACTCCTTGGCGACGTTCTGGCTCAGGGCGATGCAGGTGAACTCGAGGCCACTGGGAGAATGGCATTGTCAGTTTCGTTGGCCGTGTTGTCGGTGATAAGGGGAGCTCAGGGGCAGACTTACCGAACCAGCCAGAGGAGACCCTCGGTGGCAACGTGCTTCTTGGTGGCCAGCTCGGCCTTGACGAGCTCCTGAAGGGTGGCGGACTCGCCGGGAGCAGCCAGCTGGCGCTCGCGGATTTTCTGTACAAGGAGAACAAGTCAGTCATTGTTCGTTGACGTCTTTTGGATGTAGTTGTAGGAGCTGTAGGATGGCATCCGAGCTTCGTGACAAGGTCTGATTCGGGACATGTGGTATAAAATGGCGGGGGTATCGAGAGGAGTCATGTCGTACCTTGATGTTGCCGCCCATGTCGCTCTTGACGGGACCGAAAGCAACGCCTCCAAGGGCATCTAGAAGAGGGGATGTTCGTTAGTGACATGAAACCGTCAAAGGCTCGGAGTCTCCTCTGGTATTGAGAGAGAGCAGCCGTGCTGGGGGAACATACCGAAGATGGTGGTCAGAGACTCAGAGGCATCGAGGAAGTCGGAGGTAGGGATGGCATTCTCCTTGTCGGCGTCAGGCTTGACATCGACAAAGGACTTCTTGAAGGTGTCGAGGTAGGTTCCTCCGGGGGGGATCTGAGCGGCCATGGTGTCTGATTTTGGGGTGGGTTGTTAATGTGTTTGAAAGATGTATTTGATGAGAGAGAGAAAGAAGAACAGGAGATTAGAAAGCGTAGAAGGAAGAGAGGAGATGTAGTTAGGTAAAGAGCAGATGTTCCAGGAGCTGTTCAGACGAGAAGCGAAACCCAAAAAAAGGGACAGGACGGGAATCGAGGGGCGGTCAAGCAAATGGCCCCTGGGAAGCCACGCATACGCAGCAGCAGTACTCCGTAGCAGCATTGCAGCAGCAGCCAGCAGGAGCTTCTCATGGGCCATGGCGGGGACCTCTCCCTGGAAACCCCACCACCTGGGGACCTGGACCGCCCATTGGAGATCCAACGCGCTAAACCCGAGCTGTCACAGCGGGGTCAGTGGATCCACTTGACCGGGTGCTCGTTTCTGATACGTCGGTACAGTGCGAATGATGATTACCCCTCATTCCCATTCAACCCCAATCACGTGCAGAACTGACAGTGCATGGGCGCATTGGGCACCGTCCATCGCGGGGTCGCGGAAAAAGGAGGATGCGGAGCTCCGTCCAGTCGGCCCTCTTCCCTCTGCCGTGCCGGCGGCTGCCAGGGACTCCCCTCGCAAGCTTCCAGTTCGCAGATGAGGGACCACTGTGTTTCTCATCTTGAGATGCTCCCTGTATTTACGTTGGCTTCATCTGATATTCTACCTTGCCTTCAGTGCCTTAGTCCATTTCTCGCTAGTTGCTCACACTTTGTCGTATAAGTCATCTTCGTACATATCTGGACATATCCAAGTACATCACAGACAATACAGAGCGGGACGATTCAGAACTACAAACTCATCACAGCCACCTCGAGACTGGATTTCCGTGAGACAAAGACGACATCAGCCACAGCACTAACAGCACAATCATGGCCGTGGGAACAACACAGCACCAGCCTCTGCCGGACACGGCAGAGATCAAGTCCACAGAATCCGAGAGATCGGAGAGACGTGCAGTCGTCACCACCATAAACTACTATGACGACCCTGGAGATGGAACCCCTCCCACCCCAATCGTTGTAGGGGGGTAAGGCCGCTTTTCAGTAACTATGTCTTCAAAAGTTCCCGATTCTCGAGTACCGTGTCAATGGCTCAACATACTCATGTCTGTTATTCAATCCCAGTCAAAAAGTCACAAATGAGAGAAAAATGACTCCTCGCACCGTCACTGTCACGGACATCAGAGGCGATGAGGGCAAGTACACGCTCGACACCCACGGCTTTCAGTACGTCCGCCACACCAGCGTCGAGACGGACTTTACAGACGAAGAACGGGTCAAGGGCGTCTACTACCCCGAGATGGAGAAACTTTACAAGGAAATGTAAGTCTTGCACGTTTTCATTTATCCAAGCCAGCCGCAAAGTGGGCGGGTTTTGGGCGGTGTAAGGGTTATTATATACAGCAGTGGGGGCCGCGGCCAGCATTCACAATTAGAGGGCCCATGCTCACCAGGGTTCAAATACCACCACCAGCACGGGAGCAAGCCGGGTCGTCATCTTCAACCACCAGATCCGCCGCGGGCCGGCAAACTGGCACAGCCTAGGCGAACGCAACACGGAGCACCGCGGCCCCTTGCACAAGGCGCACGTGGACCAGTCCTACGACGGCGCCATCATGATGGCGAGGCATCACCTCGGCGCGGATGAGGCCGAGAGACTCCTCGACAAGGAGAAACGCCGCTTCCAGATTATCAACATCTGGCGGCCCATCGCGACGGTACGGCGGGACCCGCTGGCCGTCGCGGATGGGACCACGGTTGCGGAGGAGGACCTTGTCCCGGGGGCGATTATTTACCCCCGTCACCGGGCCGAGACGTGGACGATTAAGCCAAATCCGGCGCACCGATGGTACTTCTTGGACGGGCAGAGGCCGGACGAGGCGTTGTTTATCAAGTGTTTTGATTCGGATACGTCAGTTGTTCGGAGGGCTGCGCATTGTGCTTTCCGCGACGCGGAGATGGATGAGATGGAGTGTCGGCAGAGTATAGATATTCGGGCGTTGGTGTTTCACTGACGGCCGAAAAGGTCGAGAAGCGGGAATGATGGACGGTTGTCTTGCCATGGTTGTCTTACCTTGGAATTTGGATCAAGACAACGAGGGCGCATTTCAGACGTTGAAGCTCTGCTTATTCAAGACAAGACGTTGAACGGTGGCGCGGGCGCATGATTAGATACACGTGGGAAGACAGGACCTAGCCTTGTCTTGAGGTAGATCGAAGAACACTGATGATGTACATGATCGGATTTCGCAGATCTGATGCCAAGCCTCTAGCAACTTTGGGCGAGCGTGCCTGTTACGGATCTCCTGAGAATTAACAACTACATCAACGGGACGATGCTTGCGATGAATTATGGTGATTTTGTAGTACGTTAAAGAGTATGGGACTCAGCGATTGAACCATCTAACGACTAACTTATCGGCCTCGACATCTTGATTAGTGAGCAAAGTGACACTCCCATGATTGAATCACGCCGAGAGAGTGATTACAGTAAACAAAGTCTTATAGGCTCGCTCACGAAGCCTTGATGCGTAGCACTTCACCTCGCAAGGTAATTTAAAGCTACGCCAGCCCCAACTCAAAACTCAAAATTCACGACACCAGATCCTTAAGAAAGTTCAATTGACTCTAGACCTTCGTCTTCCAGGCCTACAATAGTTGGGCAAGTATGTCCGAAGGTCAATGGCAGTAAGATCTGCCGATGCCGTGACGTCACGACCACCGTCCACCAAAGATCTAGAAACGCCAAAATTCAGGTTTCCACCCTTCCACTCGGTACCAGTCCAGACCAGTGCAAACTTGCGACAGGCGGCGGCGACGGGCTCGCAATGGCGCCATGACAAGGACAAGCCGGAGTTCGGCACACGTATGGCGATGCTATATTCCGCCCTATGCATCTTACCGGGCTGTCGTGCAACCAGGATTCGAGAATTGGAAGGAGCTTCAACATAAGGTAAGGTAGGTGTGCATGTCGCAGTGCACAACAGGGCAGAAGATGCGGCTTTCGACGGGATGGGCGGGCTGGACCTTATCGATAAAGTGCGCTAAATCAATCTTATCAGAGAGATAAGGTAGGTACGTAGCGTGACTGACGTGCTGGACATGACGTCAAGACGAAAAATAGAGTAGCAGGCCCCACCTCTGGAGCAAGAACCCAATGACGGCGTTCCATTGACCAATTCAAACCGCCAAAACGGACGGGACCTTCCCTGTGACCGGCGCACCGAGCGCGGGGCACCCGTTCCTTTCTTTTACGTTTTTGTTTCTGCAGCTTTCAGCTCACCAGATGATTCCAATTCCCACTGCTATTGTCAGAGAAGAAGTGCGAGGTTGGTTTGGTGTTTTAAGTGTCTGTCTTGAGTCTCTTGACTGTGATATGACCCCATCATCCAGGGGCACGCGAGCCCTTGCTAAGCTGAGCAATGGAGCCTCTCAAATTGAGTTCAGCTGCGGACTCTTCCCAGCCTTCCAAGCTGTGGTCCCAACGGCTGAAAGAGGAGGCGCAAGACGCGTGGCATTGCATGCTCGTCTGCTGGTCCCAAGACATGCTCCCCTTGGGCCTCGGGATCGTTTTCTCTCAGAGGCTGGCAGATGGAGGGTGGGAGCTTGGCTGGATTTGATGCTGTCCCTGACGGGCAGACAGGGGCTGGATTCTTGCATCCGGATCATCACAGACACAAGCTGCGAGGCATGGATGAGTGTCGTCCAAGACTCAAGTCGTTCGACCCAGCGGATCGTCACATTTGCCCCGCCTTGAAATCGGGTGCGACTGTAATTATCCGTGGCTGCAGTACTTCGTAAGGTAGGTATGGCTGCGTGCCTGTTTGCGCAGGGCCGAAACCGAGGTGGGTGGCAGGTACTTGCTCTTGCATACAAATCCTGTACTATTCAAAAGTACCTATTCTTAGTCTTGGGGTGTCTCACCACCAACAATCGTCGTGTGTGTGTCGTTCCCCCCCGTCGTCCCGGCGTTTGCGCCCACACTTTTCTCCCAAAGTGCGCGAGTGAGAGTCTCCTTTGCCTTCGGTTCCATTTTCCTCTTCGTTTTCCTTGGCCTTGGATCCTGCTTCCGGCCGAACTACTCTCGATCCCTCGCCCCCAATTAACCTGCTTGATTACCTAGTCCTCCCGCCGGCGCACGAGTGACGGGAATGACATAGCCCAGAGTTTCTAATTTCAAGCTTTCCCTCCAAGCTTTACTACTTTCCCAATCCCACACGCCGTCCCTCCATTGTCATTCTCCTTCTCTTCCTCCGTCTCGTCTTCTCTTCTCCCTACTCCTGAACCTATTTACACATCTACAAGTCCAAGCTACACGAAGCTTAACACTTTCCACTGACCTTTCCCCATCCGAGTGCTGCATGCTTGGGCTGGAATGCTTCAACTTGTTCACCCCGCCATTCAGTGTACCCCGCGCATCTTATGATACCCCTCCACCCCAGCCACACCCATTAACTTCGACGTCAACTTCCCATTCTGTTCCCCACGACCTCATGACCTAGAGATACCAACTTTGAGAGCTTGCGCACATCATTCCATTCGAATACCCCCTTTGTTCGACGCCCAAGGCACCCAATCGTAATCATGGGGCTGATGACCACAAGCGACCATGGTCACAAGAAGGAGGAAAGCGGTAGCGGCGGCTTCATGGATAAGCTGAAGAAGCCATTCCGCGAGCTGGAGGACAAGCTTGAGGGCACCCATCTTCATGATGCCAAAGTTCACCTCGTGCACAAGAAGCACCAGATTGGCAAGCTGGCCAACCTTGTAAGACCATCTTTTCCCTTCCCATTGAAGCTCATTCCGCATGGGAAACCTGCCTCGAACGACCAGCACAACTAACATGCGCCCCAGTTCAACGCCAACCACCGTCACGACGAGGAGCACGAAAAGGCCACCGACGACAAGCGGACAAAGATTGGGGAGGAGCACCGCTTCAAGTCCTTCTTCCCGGAGCGCGACGGCAACCTGATCAAGTGGTACGTCGATGGTCGCGACTACTTCTGGGCCGTCTCCGAGGCTCTTGAGGCCGCAAAGGAGACCATCTACATTTGCGATTGGTGGTTGTCCCCCGAGCTGTTCCTGCGCCGCCCTCCTCATCACAACAAAGAATGGAGGCTGGACCAGATACTGAAGCGCCGCGCCGAGGCCGGTGTTCAGATTCACATCATCGTCTACCGCGAAGTCGAAGCCGCCTTGACGTGCAACTCTGCCCACACAAAGCATGCCCTGCAGGCTCTGTGCCCCGAGGGCTCGCCTGGTTACGGCAACATCAAGATTATGCGCCACCCCGACCATAATGTGCTGTCCAACGGCGCCGACATGACCTTTTACTGGGCCCATCATGAAAAGTTCATCGTCATTGACTACGCCATGGCCTTCATCGGAGGTCTCGATCTGTGCTTCGGTCGCTGGGATAGTCACACCCACCCTCTCGCTGACGCGCATCCCGAGGGCGTCCAGAACGAGGTCTGGCCTGGACAGGACTTCAACAACAACAGAATCATGGATTTCCAAAACGTCCAGGATTGGAAGCAGAACGAGTTGAGCAAGGCCGAGTATGGGCGCATGCCCTGGCACGACGTATCCATGGGTGTCGTCGGCCCCTGCGTCTACGATATTGCCGAGCACTTTGTCCTGCGCTGGAACTTTGTGAAGCGCGACAAGTACAAGCGCGACGACCGCTTCGACTGGATTCAGCTGCGCGGCCGTCTGGCCGAAGATGAGGACCTCGTGGGAGTCCAACGGCCTAAGCACCCTGTCGGAGAGTACCTCACCCACCCTCTCGACGAGCGAAGTCTATCGAACTTGGAGAACAAGGGATCCATGCATGCCCAAATCGTGCGGTCCAGCGCCGACTGGTCCAGTGGTATTCTGACCGACCACTCGATCCAGAACGCTTACTGTGAGATCATTAGCAAGGCCGAGCACTTTGTCTATATTGAGAACCAGTTCTTCATCACCGCCACTGGCGACCAGCAGGCACCGATTCACAACCGGATCGGTCGTGCCATTGTCGACGCCGTTGTGAGGGCCGGCAAGGAGGGCCGCAAGTTCCGCGTCATCGTCCTCATCCCCGCCATTCCCGGTTTCGCCGGCGACCTCCGAGATGATGCGGCCACAGGCACCCGTGCCATCATGGACTATCAATACAAGTCAATCTGCCGCGGCGAGCACTCCATCTTTGAGCAGGTCAAGAAGGAGGGCATCGATCCCAGAAACCACATCTTCTTCTTCAACCTGCGGTCATATGACCGTCTCAACCGCACATCCGCCGTTGAGAAGAGAGAAAAGGACACGGGCGTTAAGTACGCCGAAGTGCAGCGCGCGCAAGCCGAAGAGGTCATGGGCACGGGAATCCACGGCATCAACGACCCCACCGAGAAGGAGCGCGACGAGCACATGGGCGCCAAGGCCGAGCAAGTCGGCGGTGGCAAGACCACCGAGGCCCAAAACGCCATCGACGCCAAGCAACGCTTCGAAGCCAGCCTCGGCGACGCGCAGCTCAGCAACAAGACTTCGGTCGCGCAGCACGCCATGGCCAACTCCGGATCCATCGAGGACGAGCCGTGGGAGGACGACGACCCGGAGACGGAGATCCGCAACTGGATCCAGGAGGAGCTCTACATCCACTCCAAGCTGCTCATCGTCGATGACCGCATCGTCGTCTGCGGCTCCAGCAACCTCAACGACCGCAGCCAGCTGGGCTACCACGACAGCGAGCTCAGCATCGTCATGGAGGACACGAAGCGCGTACCGAGCACCATGGACGGGAAGCCCTACGAGGCCGGGTGGCACGCGACGTCGCTGCGCCGGTACCTGTGGCGCGAGCACCTCGGCCTCCTGCCCGCGCAGGATCTGGACGGGTCCCAGGACCCCAACGCGCGTCCGCCGGGCCACGCGGAGAATGACCCGTGGGACCGCGACGAGACGTGGAAGTTTGTCGAGGATCCGATGAACGACGAGCTGTGGGAGATGTGGACGGGTAACGCTACGCGGAACACGGATCTATACCGTCACCTGTTCCACGCTGATCCTGATGACCACAGTAAGTTTTCCGGCTGTCCCCTTTTTAGTAGATTGCGTTTCCACTGACATCATTCCCTTTAGTCAAAACCTTTGATGACTACGACAGATACTTGCCGCCAAAGGGCGTTAAAGCAGGCCACATTTTCGACCAGTTCATGCCGGCGGCGGACGCGCGGCAAAAGATTGACCAGATCAAGGGCCACCTCGTCTGGTTCCCGCTCGACTTTTTGCGCGACGCAGAGATGGCGGAGAAGGGGCTTCAGGTGAACCAGATTACCGAGAGTATCTACACCTAATTGACCGGAAATTGGTTATTGTTTTGGTTTATTATGGATGGTGGGCCAAATGAAGGAATGAGGGAGGAAAGGAAGGATATTGGGATTTTGGAAAAATACCTCTATGAATAACGTGAATTAATGCATTAATACCACCAAGAGCCACTTTGGCTGCTTGTGCTTACTGTTATACCATGGGCACATGAATGATATCCTTTTGACAGACACTCTTGCGGACATGAGCGATTCAAAGCTGTGGTAATAACAGATAGTAATTGTTCGTAAAGAACCTTGGACGAGGAATTAGTGTATTAGCTTGAACGAGCTGTGTTTACGGCTTTGCGTTTCTATGATGCCATCGCTTCTTCCATGCCTACACAAAAATGATGCCGTTGTTTAACCCGTGGTGACTTTTGTCTAGGCTCATTGACCCTGGTTGAAGTTCATCGAATATCCTCCCGTCTTCTCATCCTTGACCATCTGGAAGTTATCCGTACTCAGTCCAAACGGCTTCAAAATGCCGTTGCCCAGCTATAGTCATACGTTAGCCATCACAACACACTCAAAATACATCTTACATCACTTGTTGTGCAGAAAACTCACATCCTTCAGCTTTCCCCACATCTCCGCCGTCTCCGCCTCCTGTGCAGCCTTCGTCCTCGGCGGCAACACCCTCAACTGCGTCTGCACAATCTTGCGATCCGCAGCCGCGAGGTTCCCCATCTTGGCCAGCGCCTTGTAATCCTCCTCCGCGCCCGCGAGATTCTGCCACCCGCCCTCTTCGCTCCTCGCCCTCGCCCTCCGCATGAGAGCTTTAGCTCTGATGCGCAGGACATCGTCCGCCCTCTTCCTACGCGCAACTTCCTCTGCATCATCTGCGGTCGTCACCGGCGCAGGGGCAGCGGCGCTAGCACCCGAGCTTACAATCTCCTCTTCCACGCCCTCTTCCTCTTCGGCCTTGAGCTTCTCGCGACGTTCCTGCTCGAGGGCGGATTCCTTGTCGATGCGGTCTAGGCCGTCGAGCGCGGCGGAAGCGGAGGAGATTGCGTCTTTCCATTGGTCTAACTTCAGGTGGCAGGCGGAGATGTTTGAGCGCAGGACGGCGAGGTCGTAGTCTAGGTAGTTTGGGCAGACGGAGACGGCTTCATCGTACTTGGCGATGGCGTCGGTGTATTGCGAGGAGGTGAAGAGGGCGTTTGCTTCGGTTTTGTGGGTGTTTGCTTCGAACAGGAGGGACTGCGGACAAGTTAGAGATTGGTTGTTTCTCACATGAGATGTGAAGGGGCTTTTTGGTGTGGTGGATTAACTCGCACGAGGTCGTGAAGCCAATATTGTGAGGAATATGGCAAATGCCGACATTGATTCAGGCAGTTCTCACTTGGATACTCAACCATGTAATTATATTTATGTAGGAGGAGCAGAGAAGAGATGAAGGGAACAATTTGCAGCTTACCGCCTCCTCTTCAGGCGAGAACTTCTCTTGGACCTCTTCAGGCTCATCCTTGACTGACTTGTCCTTGCCATTGCCCTGGGGGTCCTTCTCTGTTTCCTTGGACGCCATCTTGAAAGGTAGCAGTGACTTGTTGTAGACTTGTTTGACGTTGAGAGTGTATCGCAAGCTGAGTCAAGGAGGTTGTAGGCAAGGCAGCCCGAAGAATGTCGTCACTGAGGTGTCTCGTCCCCACGTGGATTTGGTGGGGTGGAACGTTGAGGCTGTTCACATGTTTTTGGGCGGCGGAAGCCACATTTGCTCACCCAATTCGCTGAAGGAACCTGGCGGATACAGCGCTTTAGGGGTCTTTCGGCGGCTGGTGTCGCTGAGATCCAATCGATTCACCATGAAAGGGTGTACAGTATGCGCCATCGCCAGAACTGTGTCACTTCCATGGCTATACTATTGATCGTAGGTTTGAGGTGCATTTAGTAGAATCAAGGCTGTCTACATGAGGATCATAGTTAGCCCAAAGAAAACATAATGTTGAAGTATTTCAATCATAGAGTATCTTGGAGATATTTGACTTTCCTTTGTATTAGATACAGTGACTCGAGTACATGTTGCCTGACTACTTCTACTTCGTACAGTGTGATGAAGGGCATTACCTAAGGCACAAGTACAGTGTACAAGGATACATGGGAACCCCCACTTCCCCGTCTGGTCGCCATTTTATTCGGGAAAGAGCTGAGCGACCCCTCCATCGGTGCCTTCCGCTTCCGTTTTCACCCCGCCGTTGTTCCTGAACGCCCCTGCCCGTTTTGCCCGTTTGGCCTTTGGCTTCCTGTCCATTGTTCCTTCCGTCCCTCAGATTCACTTTGTTGACTCAGGTCCTTCCAAGAGAGGATCAAAAAGGCCTCTTTTTGGGTTGCTGGTAAAAAACGAAAAAAAAAAATCCTCCGCCTTTTCTTCACCTCCACAAACTTTCCCTCGCGATACCCCAACTGGAGATTCATTTCTCTTTTCTTCAGGCCTCTTCCACCTTTTCCTCTTCCACCCTCAATCACTCCTCCTTCGACACTCGTCTCGAAGACAATCAGTTGCTACCTCTTCTTCCTCTTACCTTCGCACTTCACATCCATCACATCGCCGTCACAACTTGCCTACCGTCGCAATGGCTCCTCGCACCGAGTAAGTCTTCTCTCGCCTTGAGACCGCCAATGAACCAATTGACTGACCTCAACTTACCTAGCTTCCCTCCCGTCCGGGCCTGCCTGTTCGACATGGACGGCCTCCTCCTCGACACCGAAGACCTCTACACCGCCTGCATCAACATCGTTCTCGAGCAGTACGGCCGCCCTCTCCTTCCTTGGAACATCAAGGCCAAGCTTCAGGGTCGCCCTGGTCCCGATGCCACTCGCATCTTCCACGAGTGGGCTCAGCTCCCCATTACCCATGAGGAGTACCACCAGAAGCTGTCCGCTCTCCAGCGCCAGATCTTCCCCTCCACCAAGCCTCTCCCCGGCATTCCTCAGCTCCTCCAGAACCTCGGCCGCACCCGCTACTTCGACCACAAGCCCGAGACTGCGGACGGCAAGACCGCCCAGCGCGTTCACATTGCCCTGGCCACCTCTTCCCACGAGGCCAACTTCAAGCTCAAGTCTGACCACCTGACTGAGCTATTCTCTGTCTTCCCCTCCCAGCGCCGTGTCCTGGGCGACGACACCCGCATTGCCCCCGGCCGCGGCAAGCCCAACCCCGACATCTTCCTCCTGGCCCTCAAGACCATCAACGAGTCTCTTCCCGAGGGTGAGAAGCCCATCACCCCCGAGGAGTGCCTTGTCTTCGAGGACTCTGTTCCCGGTGTCGAGGCTGGTCGCCGCGCCGGTATGCGTGTCATCTGGTGCCCCCACAAGATGCTCCTCAATGAGTACGCCGGCCGCGAGAAGGAGGTCCTCGCTGGCCGCACGGGTGAGGCTGGCCAGGTCGACATGCACCAGGTCGGCGAGATTGACGATGGCTGGGCCGAGTACCTGCCCACTCTCGAGAACTTCCCCTATGAGAAGTTTGGCATGGCCATCCCTTCCATTGAGGTTGACAACGAGCCCTTCATGAAGGAGAACGTCAGCGGCAGCGTCGTCACCAACACCAACGGCTCTGCTTAATGCACTACTTTCGGCAATCAGGAAATTTTTGGCATGTGTGGCTGGCATACTTCCTAGCTTAGCCTTGCAGACTTTGAGTTTTCTTGTCTTCTTTTCTCTTTGTTGAGCAATTTTCACGAAGAAACGGCGATAGATGGGACAAACGGATTTTACGACGATTGGACGAATGGGTCAATGGATTTTGGGCACGTCATTAGAAGATGAGTCTGGAAAGGGAAGGAAAATCAACTTTTTTCCATAGAAAGTTCTCGGTGTCAAGACACTGAGCGCTTGACATTTGCTTTTTGAGCATTGGCATTGCGATAGATTCCCTCCCGCGTTAGACACAAACCCCAACATTCCCTTTCCCATGCGAATAAAACAAGATACCAGATAATGCAGACAACGATCAAAGACAGTTCCTTAAACCTAGAGTAATTTGTGTGTGTGATGAACCGAAAGGCGAGTAAACAAAGGAGCAAGAGTAATGTGCCCAAGATAGGATAATAGTAAATATCTCATGGTATCGGTGCCCTTTGCAGAGCAATCTGGGGTCTCCCAACCATTGGAGCCTCTCAAGTGCTGGAGCGTGTCTCAGCAAAGAACCATCTTTCCCCCCCTTATCTCTGTGAAGTGCCGGAACGCCCACATGTCCCATTGTCCATTTGCAGTTCCTCCAAACGGGTCCGCGGTCCAATAGACCCCTTTCATCTGACGCAATGCTTTGCCGGCCCGTCCTGTAAAGCCGTGATGTCCTCCTCTCCCAGTTGTAGCCTTTGTATAACAGAATGATGCAGTAGAAGAGAAGAAAGACCAGAAAAAAAGTGAAGAGGATAAAAGGGAGTCGTAATCGTAAGGTGGTTGGGTTAGCAAACCAGTGCCAGCCCTCTTTTGAGTTTTCGGTAAATCCACGATGTTGAAACGTCTGGAGAGCAAATATCCGCCTCCTGTTTTCTTGAAGAATATTATATATATGAATCCATCCCTACCCTCTCTCTTACGGTTCCGTTGGAAGGGCTCGGGTTGGGACAAAGTAGTAAAATAAGAAAAAACGAAAAAAAAACAAGCCAACCTGGAAGAAATAAGAGTAAGAAAGAAGCGAAAGAAAAGGTCATCAGGGGAAACCCTGGTAGCTGTACGAATCATGGCGATTCGGTGGCTTCCACCAGTCTTTGTAAGGGGCATTCGGCAAACTAAAATCGGCATACGAAAGCGGGTTCACAAGAGCCTTCATCGACGCAGACGCAGCAGCGCTCGACGCCGACGGCGCGCTTGACGTCGCCATGGCAGGCGGGTTCCCCGGCGGGCCCGGTCTCCCACCACCATAACTTCCCACAGAACCTCGATGGTCCCCAGGAGCACCAGCACCAGCACCAGCACCATTACCCGGCGGACCGCCACCGAGAGAAGCGTGCGACGGCGCAGGCGAAGGCCACCCCCACGCCTTCTTGAGCTCGCCGTGGATGCTGCCGAGGCGCCACCCGCTCTCGGCGTGGATCTTGTCGAGGATCTCGAGGACCTCTTCCTGCTCGCGCGGGTCTGTGAGGACGGCGGAAGCGATGGCGAGGGAGCGGATGGCGACGGAGGCGACGCCGCGGTCCTTTGTGTGGGCTACGATGCCGCAGACTTGGTGGGCGTGGTGGAGCTGGAGGGCGCGCATTTCCTCCGAGGCACGGCCTGGTTCCATGGGGTTCGTTTGGGCGAGGAGGCATTGGGCTGTATGGTAGAAGAGGCGGCCGATTATGGCGGCGCGTTTGATGAGCCTGTATGTTTTGTCAGTTCAAGTAGAAGGGCCGAGAGGGGGGGGACAGGGGTTTGAGAGAACAGAAAGAGAGTGAGTACTTACCAGACGTTGGGGAAGGCGGATTTGGAGTTTGTTTGCGATGGGTAAAGGTATCCGAACGGATGCATCGTCCTCGGGCAGGTGTTGTTCCACTTGTCGCAGAGCTTCTTGAGATCCTGCCACTGCTGAAGTCGGTTACCCAGGCGAATCTGCTCGTCGTGCGGGCTCGGCTCCTGGAACCGCGGGATCGTGGCGCGGAAGTTTGCAATCTTGGCCACAATGTACAGGATCCGATGGACCCAGACCTCCTCCTGTCCAAAGCCATCGCCGGATCTCGAAGCTGCCGCCGCCGCCGCCGCTGAACCAGCTGGACCGCAACCCTCGTTGGTGAAGTTCATGTCTAGACCCCACTGGTCCGGATCCCACGACGTCTGCCAGTTGAAGGCCAGGCACGAGAGCACCTCCATGCCGATGTTGAGCCAGAAGCACGCGGCGCCGATGCCGGAGGACCGGGCGTCCCACTTACACTCGCGGATGAGGGCGCGGGCGCCGGCGATGTGGTTCATGCGCTGGGCGGGCTTCTCGGACATGATTTCGTAGACGTTGAGGACGACGGCCGTGGTGGCGCACTCGCCCGTGTTGCGGTCCGGGTTCTGCAGGCTGCGGAGGAGCTGCGTGGTGGCGGTGTCGTAGTAGAAGAGGGCCTTGTCGTCCTCGTAGGCCGGGTTGACGAGCGTGAGGTGCTTGACGCCGCAGGCCAGGAAGGCGTTGAGGAGCATGGGGGATTTGAGGGCGTGGTAGGGGATCAGACGGGAGAAGTGTTTCTCCTTGTCGAGCGAGTCCATCCAGACGCCGACCTCTTCGACGAACACTTGCATGTAGAGGATCTCTTCGGGGGAGTTAAGGTACTCCCTCTCGCCGGCGGTGGCCTTTTCGCTCGGGGGAGGGGTCATCATGCCGTCTGCGGCCAGGGGGTTCCCGGCGGCGGCGGCGCTGCTGCGGTAGCTCGGGGGGCGGGGCGGTGGGTTGCGGGACGATGGAGGCCGCGCTCGAGGCGTCGCTATCGCGGTGGTGGCCGTGGGCGCGGCTGTTGGGGATGCCGCCGGCGGTGTCGCGGTACGAGGCAAAGTGCTCGTGGAGGCTGTAGGGGTGGTGAGGTGCCGCCGCCGGGTGAGCCGAGTTTTGGGGCGTGAGGTAGGCGGACTCGCTCTCGCGGCGCGGGTAGGCTGATGATGATGATGATGACTCGATGGGACCTCCTCCGACTCCTGCTCGCGGGGGAGGGGTTCGCGATAGTATGGGTGGTGACTGTATGCTGGGGGCGGCGGCGGTGGTGGTGGTGGGTGGTGGAGGAGGTGAGTTCTCGGTGAGACGGAGGCGTCTGGGCCGCTTGCTCTTGCGTGTGGGAGTAGATGGGATTGGTGCCGGAGGGTCGGCTCTAGATGGCCTAGATGCCGTGGCGGAGGGGCGACGGCGGCCTTTTTATCGAGATGAGCATACCGGCCGAGGCCTCCGACGTACTCTGAGGCGATGAGCCTCGATTCATCTTGGAATTGGACTGTAAATTCGTTAGCATGGAGGTCCAAGTACTTCATCCTGACCAGTTTTCATCTTCTTTTCTCAAGAAAAGATGAGTGATGCACAGAAAGAATGAGTGGTCGACGGAAATGAGTAGTCAACGGAAAATGAGGGCATTCGCAACTCACCTGACCACTCCACAGTGGGCGGCATGTAGGGCGGTTTCTTGACCTGCACGTCTATAAAATTAAGCCTCACGCCACGTTTGCATTCTCGACTGCTTTTTCGACAATTTAGACAGTCTGGTAACCCTTCGTCACATTTTAGATGCCGTTCCCTACACGTTAGACAGCCCGTCCGCACTCGTTTTGATTTGGTGGCGGTCGCGGCGGCGGCGGCGGCGGATTTCTCTGGAGATTTGGGCTTGACGAGGAGGTCGCGCGACGGGGTGAGGGAGTGGATGCTCGCGCTGCGGCGGGGCGGGATGTGGGAGCTGGGCAAGTTCATGGTGTCTGCGGCGCTGTGTTGGTAGTGCTGTTGTTGATGATGGTGATGATGCTGCTGCTGGTTCAAATAGTTTGACTGGTGGTGATGGTGATGATTCCCGAGATACGAAGATGCCGATTCCGAGTTGGAGGCGGCGTCGGCGTCGGGGCCGAGTGTAAAATCTGGCGTAAAATCGGAGGAGAAGCCGAAGGAGAGGGAGGAGACCTGGTCCTCGTCGTCGTCGTCGTTGTCGCCTCCTACTAGGTGGTAAGGATCGTGGACGAAGTCGAGGGGCGGATGCTCAAAGGGATTCAGCACCGCCGAACCGAGGCCAAAGCCTGGCACGAGGACGCCTGCAGAGGCGTCGTATGCCTCCAGGGCTACTCGAAAGATCCGTCTCTGGCGAGTAGAGACGGATGGGGATCGAAGGGACGAGATGCGCGGCCAGTTTCTTTAGTGATTGCTCGGGACACCTGGTTGTGGTGAATTGGGTTGCGACTGGGAGGATGTCGTGAGCATGAAACGTTGGTGGAAGTTGGTGGTGATGTTGCCGTCGTGAGAAGAATGCACTGATGAGCGGTCGTTGGATGAGATTATTCAGCCTCTCACGATGAGAGTGAAAACAGGCGCGTAGGCCGGGGACGGAGTGAGTGAGTGAGTGAGAGCGCGGCTGCAGGGGCTCTCTCTCTCTCTCTCTCTCTCTCTCTCTCTCTCTCTCAAAAAGTGTCTCTCGAATGTACGGAGCCGAAAATGGGGGGCTGCTGGGAAGAGGCAGCCTATCGCGGGGAAGGGAGAGGAGTCTGCGGGTTATCGAGTTTGCTATCTCGGTACTGGGCGCTCTGTTGGTCGTAGATGGTGGTGAGATTGACGACGACGATGATCGGGGTCGAACGGGTTGTCGGCTATACGATGCGCGCGATGCAGCAGCGTTGAGGGCGTCGGGTACGGGGGCCTGAGGTGTGAGGTGAGAGTGTGTCGGTGAGTGAGTTGAGTCGAGTTGAGTTGTGAGTGTGTAGTGTGTGTGAGAGAGAGAGAAAGCGGAGAATGTAGTGCGGCTTGTGAGAGTGAAAAGTCGAGATGTAAAAGTCACAAGCTGCTAGTCGCCTCCTGGGATAGAACGGGATTGACTTGACTAGCGTAAAAGATGGTGAAGTGTGAAGAGTGGTCCCCTTTTCCCTGTCTCTCTCACTCTCTCTCTGTGCTGTGTGTGTGCTCTGTGCTCCGTCTCTTTCAGGCCAGGCCGTTACGTTGGGTAATACCTTACGGTGTATGGTAAGGTGTGGATGGTGTGTGTGTGTGTGTGTGTGTGTGTGTGTGTGTGTGTGTGTGTGTGTGTGAGTGCGAGCGAGTGTGTGTGTGGACGGTACAGGTGGAGGGAAGGGTGAGACTTGGTCTGTTCTCGTGCCCGCTAGGTCGTTTACATATGCAGGAATCCCGGGCGATGGGTGGGCGGACTGTGGGCAGTCTGGGGCGAGGCGCTGTACCGAGTAGGCAGTGCGTGGGTATTGGAGACACTTGGAGTGGGCAGTGGTCGCAACAGAGTTCTCGTTCCTCTTTTGCCGGTGTGGTGTCGTCTTGTCTCCGATGCTACGATCTCCCCGGTCCTATCCGGCCTTGGGTGTATCTGCTTCAAGATAGTCAAGGGTGGAGGGAAGACTTGTATCGCGATGCAATGTCGCTGATGATTTCCATCAGGAGGCAGGACAACGACGCAGAGAGGATGAGGACGAGAACGACAACGACATGAGAACCTAGGCGGCGGAGGATGGAGAAGGGCAAGGTAGGTAGTGTCGAGTGTTGAAATCTCTCGGCAAAGGAGCGGGATCAAGCGGGATGGGTTTCCCAAGTGAGAGGGACCTCAGGTCGGGATCGGGGTGCCAGGACTCCAGGAGCCAGGAGACAGGGGGGGTGTGGCCCTTGGGGGTCTTGTTCCCTCCCTGGGTTATGGTTGTGAGAGTGTTCTAGCCAAGACAACAACAAAGTCTTCGGATGGAGAAACGTCGCGAAAAGCCGCGAGTAGGCTTGATTTGTCGCAGATGGCGCAGACTTGGTGGTAGAGGAAAGAGTCTTGGTCAAGACTACATGTGTGATCCTTCTTGGCCTCAAAACCTCAACGGCTCTTGGCTGTGTATTGGGATTTGTTCCGTCTAGTGTCAAGTCGGCGGGTGGGAAGAAACTCTTGGGTTAAAAGGATCTTGGGTAAAAAGGAATAGAGATGCATGGGAGAAGAACGTTGACAGGCCGGCTATACTATGTTTAGGTAGTAGGGCAGACAGAGTGGGTAGTAGAAGCCGAAGAGAGATTGAGTGACGCCGATTCTCGGGCGAGTGGGCAGGCCGGCAGCCAGATACAGGTACAGTCACAGTGGGCAGAGAAGGTAGTCGGTCAGTAACCGATGATGGATGAATGAATGGATAATGGATGGACGTCGGAATTGAGTGAGTCCAGAACTCTTCCCCCTCTCTTCCCCTTTCACATCAGGTACGGATTTTGCTGGAACGGGGGCGTGGATAGGGTAGAGCAGCAAGAAAACAAATCCCCTAGCCTGGCCTCCATGGCGGAGAGGTAGGTACATCATACATGAGAGTATGAGCGCAAAGGCGGGGAGGCTGAGACTGAAGATTTACGAATGGGAGGGAGGGATGAGAGCCTGGGAAGGGAAGGGGAGAAGAAGATACAGTGGAAAGAGTGCGAGATTCAGTGACACAGTGACAACTTGAGGCGAAGGATGGCGGTGCGAGCGATGATGGATGGGCGACTTGTGGGTGTGTCCCCAGATGCAGAAAGGAGAAGAAGTGAACTGGGCAGACTTCCTTGCAGACTGTCGAGGAGGAGGAAGAGAGAGACAGACACACACAGACAGACGGCCGCGTGGGACGTGTGTGATGGACGCACCACACGGGCGTGTCTCGATCTCACCACACCATCCACAACGCAACCAAACGTCCCTCCTCTCGCTTGATTTAGCACTTTTTGTGTGGGATCTTCTAAAACCGGAGCGGTCCCTAGGTTCCACTTTTTAAGATGGAAGAAGCGTTTGCCGATGGTGACAGCCACAGAAAGTCTGTGGTTCAGAGGTCCGTACCTGTTTTGATAGTGACGATCACGATGGCTTTAGAGAGCTGGGATCGAGTAGGTGTTGACGTCGTGTGTGTGTGTCGTCGTGCGAGTGATTGTCAGAGAAGGAACATCTACTGAGCAAGACTCGACGAAGGAAACTTGTCTTTAGCAACACGGCCGTGGTCCGACGTGCTCCATCAACTAGCCTGGCCTAAGCTCGGGATATCCGCCTTTCGGCGCCGGTTAGCCGTTCTAAACTTCTGATTGAGTTGCTGACCAGCTGAAAGAGAGGGACCATGTCGGGCTGGTGATAAAGACGAGAGACAAGACCAATATTCAGTGCAAGATCGGCTCACTCTCTCCTATCCTGTACACAGTCACAATGCAGTTTCTCCAAAACCTGCCAATGTTGCACACTCAAAGCGATAGACACTCAGCTGTATTATCCATAACCTACACAGTACACAGTACTTCGTACATAGATGTCACTGAAGAATGACGGGGGATCAGGACCAGATCAACTCGCGATCCTTGTTCCGAGACCTGCGACTCTCGGACCATGCAGCAGAAGCGCACACACACAGCCACAGCACACGGCTTCTTCACCCAATCATCCTCGCTCATCTCTCTCATGCACTTCCCACTCCCACATGCCCGTACCTTGCGCGGGACTGGTGTTGCAGATCCGCCTTTCCGGGGTTCCAGGTGCCGCTAGAATCATGGTCGAAGGGCTGGAAGAGAGCGCCATCCAGCCAAACAGCAGAGCCAGCTTCCCACACCATTTTCTAGTAACGGATACCTGAATCTCTTTAGGTGGTGAAGTGCACTGGGACCCTGTCATCTACAGGTTTGTTCCGTCCCAAATGCTTCCTTTTTGATGTTTGCTCGCTTCTTTTCTATCCTCACATCATTCGGAAGCTCGTCATCCTATTTCCCGTTGGAGACGTCGAATATTCTCCGACGGCGAAAGACGAATGGATTTCTCTCTTGAGCCCAGGGATACCTCCTGAGCTCGAACAGGGCCCCCGTCTGTCCGTCCGTGTTTCTCTCGAGCTTCTCTGTCACTGTCACAGGACTGCTTCGGCTTCTCTTGCTTCCAAGAATGCCGAGACCATCCATTAGCAACTTTGCGCAGAAAATTCCAATGTGGTCATCGTCAGTGCGTAGTATGGCGTCTTTGTATCATCGTCCCTCGAGGCCGACCATCGAACCAGGCAAAAGAAGGCTTGGCCGTGGATTCTTTTGGAATTATTGACCCATCATGAGCCCTTGTTTGACTATGACAGTTATCTCGGCGCGCGCGCGCTCTCCACTGGTAATGGTCATCATTCAGCGTCAAGGCCGCGCAATAGCAACTATAACCCTCCCATGAGTCCCATCCCCCTGGCATGATTGGCATCGTTTTACGGGACGAGTTGCAGTTGCATCCGCTTGATGATGCTTCCGCCTGATTCTCAGCAGAGCCTAGAGGCCTAGCACCGCCTCTTGTTGCGGTTTCTGTTTCCATTGCTGCGTAGTGAGTGTGGGGACTCGAAAAGGGTGATTCGCGGCCTCGCCAGCAGCTGGCGTATGTTAGTCGCGGAACGTCGTATTCTCGCCCAGGTTTGTTTTGACGTCCACCATCATGCCAGATGCTCCCGATTATCTCATGTTCTATCTCTCTGCCCTTCAAGGATGCCTGCCCTGCCCTGCCTGCCTGCCTGTCCGTCCATTTCCAGTAACTCAGTGGACCACCCCAACATTTCATTCCCTCCCCGCCGCCGCCGCCGGCCGAGTTGTTTTGCTCCAGGCTGCTCGGGACGGTTTGATCGCCATGCCCCGGCGCAACCTCAATTCTACCTTGCCCCGGGTACGTCGATCCCATAGGCGGTGCCGGCCGCGCGCCAAAACAGAGAGACGACAGTCGACAAAAAACTACGTAATTGGCCAGCAAAGCCGTATGATATACCGGACTTATTGTGCTGGTAACTATAGCCAGAGCCTCAACAGGGTTGTCGAACAGAATTAGCAAGACCGAGCGAGATTGGAAAGCATCAGCCGAATGAAGCGAGTCGTTAATCATGTCACAGTTGTCGTAGGGGGCGAGTAGAGCCGAAGTGGGAAAAGTGTCTCGCGACACCTCCCCAGTTATTAGCCCAGTTTGTCGGTGTATCCAGCATGCTCAATAGCATGGAAGCCCTACAACCGTATTCGCCCACCTCACCTTAACAGTGTCAGTGGTTGCGAATATAGGCTCAAGTAAGCAAGGTTCATTCCTTGAGGGGGCATTCGGGGAAGCTTTTGCCCATGTTTCGTTTGGTCTTTACGCCACGCCCAAAGTGTCCCAACCACAAGCTGCCATCCCTCTCTCTCTCTCTCTCCCAGAATAAACGCATTTCAGAGCACAACTCAGAGTTAGGTTGCCTTTCCCATCGGGTCTCGTTGCCCTTCTGAGTTTTTGGTGGTCTTCAGAGCCCAAGAGCGTAGAATTAAGGTGTGTCAATCCAAAGCTTAGAAGCGTCTTGACCCTCTCCTCACAATAATTTCGTCCGACCTCTCCCCGTCGCCCTTCTCTCTGGGACTCTCTTCTGTCAGAGTTACCACCGGCCATGGGACGCTCATAGTCCCCCTTCTCTCCCCGCCTTCTCCCGCCGGCTGTTCGGTTTGCCGAGCACTGCGTTACCGTCCAAGAGCCAAGATTGCTGCTTGCACATAAAATGCCAAGAGACTCAATGTTGCTGTATTCTGCCAAGCGCACCCCTCCCCGACCCCGAGCGGCGGGTTACGAAACTTGCCCACCAGACGAACCAAAGTGAAACGGATTCGCCAGAGAAGCCCTGTCCGAATAGAATGATGGTGAGGATAATCTTTTGTTTTCTCCCGTTCGTAATGTAAGTCGAGCCGTGGACTCCAACGACATTGAACATAGGCACAGAACATTGTCAGAAATGCAGCACAATGTATTCTAGGTTTTTGGTTCCTGAGCGAACCTCGCAGCAATAGCAGTAGCAGCAGCAGCCACAAGCGAGCCTTCATCCGATAAAGCCTGTGTTGGAACAATGACAAGATTCGAAAGCGAATGCGGGTGCGCGGTGTTGAAAAGGTCGATGCAAGCACCACATTATCTTGAACTCACTCAGCGGCTCGGGAACACACAAGGTTGTGTGTAGCTTTTTGCTCTTCCAGTCGTGGAAAGCGAATATGTGGAGGAACAGCAGCATCAGCAGCCAGTTTTGTGCCACTTTGCCCATCCTCCTGTGACAACTGTTCTCTCCCCAGCTTGAACAGGACTTGGTAGCGATACAAGTACGGAATATCCATACCTCCCCCATCGTCATGCCTTGCCTTGCATCCCGCCGCCGCCGCCGCCGGTCCCCCACAACCTCAAAGGAGGGTTACCAACCAACCCAAGGGAAGGGGACCCTCTATTCCGGAACAAGAAACCAGGGAGGCTCATATTTCTCAAGCGGGAAGGGATAAGCTTCTCGGGAAGTTTTTGCCTTGCCCCCTTCGCGGGTAGGCATTCCTGGGGGAGATGCTCCCAAACGTCCAGTCTGACTCCCTCACCGTAACGGTCAAGGGTTGGTAAGCTGTGACGGACGTCCCGGCTCCGGGCGGGGGGTTCGTGGGGCCTTTGCGACTACTTGACACAATGATACTGCAGTGGCAAAGAAAGAAAGAGCCCGCCAAGTCTCTTGGTGATATTCAGATTTCAACTCCTGTCACTCTGTATTCGTCATCTCCAGCCGACGCCCAGGCTGATCGGGAACACCTTGGCGGGGGGTTGGGAGATGAGCCAGATGCTGTATCTCGAGTCGTCTTGTCACTTTTGTGGCACCCTTGGCTTCCTGCGACTTGTCTGTAGTACGTACGCTCACGTCGTGGACCGGTGGACTTGGCAAACCACCAAGCATTTCAGCCATTTTGCTTTACCGCGTGCGCCATCATCACCTTCGAGTCCTTGGGATGTTGTGTAACATTCAGGGTTTAATCGGCCGGGAGATTGGGCACCCTTCCACTCCCCTCCACCCGCCGCAGCCCCAACCTGCAGCAAGCCGAGCCTCGATCTCCTGCGTCTGGTTTTTTTTTCGTCTGAAGTTACCCGGTGCTAGCGCATAGCAGTCCTCTCTGCAGAATGGGGAGGGAGGGGGAGGGAAGAAAAACAAAGGCGCAAGGCAAAGAGAGAAATCTGCTACAACTGAGCCGAGATGCCAAGAAAGTGTCTCCAGGCGTGAAACAGGAGATTTGACAAATCGGTATCAAAGCCTGGAGAAATGAATAGGGAAGTTTACGGAGCCGAGGACTGTTGACCACTTTCAAAGAATCCGGAGAAAGGAAACGATTATGAAAAGTTAACTTGCAAATGGAAGTGAATGTGAGAGTGAGAGTGAGAGTGAGAGTGAGAGTGAGAGTGAGAGTGAAAGTGAAAGTGAAAGTGAAAGTGAAAGTGAAAGTGAAAGTGAAAGTGAGGGTGAGAGGGGAGGCGGCATGACCTAGCAAAAGTAGCGCCGATTTGATCGGGCATTAGACCGCGGGACCGAGTAAATTGTGCCCCCAAAAGATGAAGGGAAAGGTTGACGGCAATCTCGCATGCTTGTGTTGTACGAGAGTTCTCTGGTGCCATGTTGTACGAGGCACTAACTTGACCATTTATCTTCGTGTAGCATTGCAGATTGGCTTTCTTGTTCTTGACTACCTGAGGAGCATTCGTGTGACTCCTAGGTGTTGTCGGCTGATAAGAGAAGATATGGAAAAGAAGGGGCACCGGAGATGATGGAGAAAAGGGAGGGTGAGAGCATGGGAGACCAGGGAGGAGGGCCGTGACAGCGGGAAGTTTGGAGAGGTTATTCAGTGGATATCCGCTGCGAATTCCCCGACGCGGGTACACACCGAGCTTCACCTGGATAAGCTTCGGCTCTTGTCTCGGTGAATGTTCGGTCTGGCGTTCCGGAAACTCCCACACGGAAACCATCAAGGTTCTCGGTACATACAGCCACCAAGGCAGCTTATGTCATTCAATCACGTGCAAAAGCCCACATAAGCTCCAAGAGCTCCCCCTTCCTCACCGAGCTCACCGATAACACCGAGACCGCCGCTTCCATCTCCACCAAACCTCCGTCGTCCCCAAAAATCCGCCGCAGAAACCATCACAGCTTTGGATGACTCTACAAAGCCATTGCGCCTCCACAATGGCCGCAATCCCCTTTCTTCCTCCCTAATCCAATTCATCTCTCGTTTCTCATCATTATACACAACCTAAAATCACCCAAAATGCTCGCCCGCACCCTCCGCGCCGCGGGCGCAAGCACAACCCATCCCAGTGCCGCCGCCGCGGCCCTCGCCCAGCAACAACAGCTCCGAACAGCATGCTCCTCCTCCTCCTCCTCCTCTAAACCGTCACGCGGCCCCGAAACCCTCCCCTCAAGTCCAATCCGCGTCCTCCGCACCGTCTCCGCCCTCCGTCACTGGCGCCGCCCCCACGTCCTAAACTACCGCTCCGTAGGCCTCGTCCCGACAATGGGTGCCCTCCACGAGGGCCACCTCTCCCTCATCCGCGCCGCCGCCCGCGAGAACCACCATGTCATCGTCTCCATCTACGTCAACCCGGCCCAGTTCGGCATCGCAGAGGACCTGGCGTCTTACCCGGTAACCTGGGCGCGCGACTCCGAAATCCTGCGGAACTTGGACCGCGAGCTGGCGGGCGACGGGGATATGCTCGGCCGCGTGAGCGCTGTGTTTGCGCCGACGACGGGGGAGATGTATCCCTCTGGCTTCCCCGGGCAAGAGGTCGGGAGTAAAGGGAGCTTTGTGACGATTACGCCTGTGGGGGAGGTCCTCGAGGGCGCGAGCAGACCGACTTTCTTCCGGGGCGTCGCGACGGTGTGCATGAAGCTGTTCAATATTGTGCAGCCGGAGCGCGTATACTTTGGCCAAAAGGACGTTCAGCAGACGGTCGTTATCCGCCGCATGGTGGAAGACTTCATGCTCCCCATGGACGTCGTCATCGGCGAGACGACGCGCGCGGACGACGGCCTCGCGCTGAGCTCGCGTAACGTCTACCTCGGCGAGCGCAGACGCAGGGTCGCGACGTTGCTGAACCGCGCACTGAAAGCGGCAGAAGAAAAGTACCAGCGGGACGGCGCGCTGGACCGGGAGACGATCCTTGGGGCCGCGAACCAGGTGACGGCTGACGTCCTGGCGGAGCAGTCGAAGCTGGCGCCCAAGGATAGGGTCATGTTTGAGGTGGATTACATCTCGCTGGCGGACCCGGACACCATGCAGGAGATTGACACTGTTGTGCCGACAAAGGGCGGTATTCTCAGCGGCGCTGTGAAGATGCTGCCAGTGGAGGAGCCGCAGCCCGACGAAGACCTTGGTCATAACGACGGTCCTGCAGTGCGCCTCATTGACAACATTATTCTCAAGCCTAATACCCAGTAAGGAGCGATGTGAGGGTCTCAACTTGGATAAAAATTAAAGACGAGCACTATCACTATTTTACCGCATAATGCTATATAGACTTCTTATAATTTCCAAGAATGCCATGCTTTCCAGTTAACAAATACTATCGTAAGATCATCACGCTTGACACGATTACAGTAATACATCATTTACAGATGGGCGCGGTTTTCCAGCGACCTACGCCTCCTTTGCTCCTTGACGCTCTTCTTAAGCTGCCGCGCGTCTTCGATACTCAATAGGGGCGACACCCCCTTGCCGTCAATGTTCCTGGCAGCGTCAAACAGTTTGCTTCCCAGCAAGTCCGTCAGACGGAGCACTCGTGTGCTAACGGTGGCGCCATCACGACGATTCTTTCCCTCACGGCGACTGGAGGCGATCTTCTCGGTAAAGTCCCACAGCCGGCCAGAGGCATTCAGAGCGCCGGTTTCCGGATCACGAGAGGGGCGCCATTCTGGGTCGAGACGCAGACGTGGAGGAACCTTGGGGTCTTTTGACTTGACAACCTGAAGGATGCCCTCCTCTTCAAACCGTTGGTAGGCGTTTTTCAACGTCTCTTTGTTGACCGCCTCAAAGTAGCTGAGATCGCCTTGGTGGTAGAGCGTCTTGCCGAGCTGGAGAGTGTTAGTCACGTATACCATATCGAATGACCATAGTAGTCCACTTACCACTTGTGCACTGCCCTGGGCTTTTGCAACCTCGATCCAGATATCATCCTTCTGGCCCAGAGGCGGCGACAAGCCCATCAATGAGACAGCTGCGAGCCAACTAGCCTCGATAAACGGCCAGATGAGGAAGCAGTAAAAGTCGTAATTCTCCCGTCCGACAGCTCTCTCATGATCTGAAAGACCAACCACAATCACCTTACCCTGGTCGTCCCGGTGCAATTTCAGCACCTTATCCGCCTCCAGGTCTCGCAGCGTCTTTTCCAAGTTGGCAGCTAGACCTTCACTAGGGAAGATGAACTCTCCACGGAACAGTGATGACAGGAACTGAATCTGGTCTTGCAGCTCTTGGAAGGAGATATCCTGCATAGCCGGGCCACCACCCTGCTTCACCTTCATGTACATGGCGGCGCTAACAATAGCCTCCGAAATGAACAGATGAATAGTCATGTTACGGTAGAAGGACAGCTGGAAGCGATCAACGGCATAGTAGGTAGGCTCTGGAAGGTCTTTCACGACGCCAACCAGCTCCTTGCCCAGAACATCGAGGCCGCGTTCGATAATGTCAGAGAGGGGCGCAGCTCCAAAATGAGCGACTCTGCCGCCCTTTGCCCGCACACGGTCGGTGAGCCACAGAACGCGTCGCTCGAGTTCAGTCTTGCCTACACCTCTGCCTCGCAAAGTGAGCAAGACAGTACCGATCAAGGCTGTAGGCATGACGACCGAGACATCATTGATGTCCGACAAAACCTTGTAGCCCAGGATGCGAAGAAGTTTCTGTCGGATAGCCGTATTTTCGGGATTCTTTGTGTCCATGTTGAGCCCGGTCGGTAATCTTTCTAGTCTCGTGAGCTGCTCGTTTATGAAGCCGCGCAAGCTCCAGGGCTCGTGGAATCTGACGTCAACTCTGCCAAGTCTCAGGGATAAGACTGAAGAGCCCCCAGAAAGGAAGTCTGCTAGGTTCTCTTTCTTCTTGGGCACGCCCAACAGCTCTGTAACGTAGCCCTCGGTTTCAATGACCTTGTCGTACTGCGTACTCACTGGGCAGATAATGGCGTCCTCCACGCGACCTGAGAGGATACTGTCCAGGATGAAGCTAAGAATACCAAACTTGGGAGGCAACAACTTTCCTGTCCTCGACCGGCCCCCCTCAATGAAACATTCAAAGTTGTAGCCGCCTTGCAGCAGCGTGTCGATGTACGTTTGCACCAGCGTCGTGTACAAAATATCGTCGCCGAACGCTCTCCGAATCCACATGGCACCGGCATGCTGCAAGAAGCTCCCTACAAGAGGAAAGTTCAGGTTGTCGCCAGCTACAACGACGGGCAAGCCAAGTCCAAGGCGGTAGCAGATGAGCTGCAGGGAAACGTAGTCGACGTGTGATCGATGGCAGGGCAAGAATATGATGCTCTGCTTCTTCTTTTCGGCCTCCTCGGCAACCTTTCTCAGCCTCAGGACCTCTTCACTAGAGACGTGGATTCCTTGGTTATAGGCCCGCAACGTCAACTGCGTGACGAGATAATATGCACTTCTGATGAAGGTCTTGCTCTCAAACTTGCAAATCATGTCGTCCGTCATTTTGTCAGCCACCTCTTGGATACCAGACTCAATGACAGCTCGTCTGCGTGCGCGCTTCATGGCAAAGTCTTTGTCTTGCTTATTCAACAGGCCTTCTTTTTCTTCGACAGCGACACGCCCTTCAGCGAGATCTGCTATGCGCGACTGCAACAAGGGCGCCGAGAGCACGGTTTCCTTCATCTTATCGCTAAAACCGGAGTAAAAGATGGGTTGACCGATGGCATTATCGTACGCTCGCCAGCCGGTACCGGAGACATATAGAGAGACTTCGCGGAGGAACCTATCATGGAGAAAACCGAGTTAGTTTTGTTCCTGGATCGACATTGAGGCTGAGACCAGCGAGCAGGCGGGCCGGCGCGCAGGTGGTACATACTGTAGCGGTTCCTGGCGGAAGCGTGCCATGTGCTTCATTAGAGCCTCCTCCTTTTCGTCATCGCGTGGCTGGGAGGGCTTGATGTAGCCGCTAGGTTGAAGGGTGATTTGGTCGCCGAGGATCTTCAGATCCGGCGCGGAGTCGTCGTTCTTCGCCATTGTTGGGTGATGATTAGAGTGTGGTGCGAGTGTGGTCAGTTTGTGGCGTCTTCGAGGTGTTCGTGGGGTATCGAGTGAGGTAAAGTCGGGGAGAGAAGGCGCGTGGGAATTGTAGATCGTCGAACCTCGGCCCGTCCGTCCGTGGTTGTTGATATCAGTGCTAGCTTGGTCGTTCTGGGATGCTCCGAAACAGTCCGTCAAAGGTCCCTTGCCATTGCCGACAGTGGAAGAACACGGCGAAGGATTGAAGCTACCGTTTATATGTCCTGAATCCCTCGATCAAAGTCGCAAGATGGCGTTGGAGAAGTGACGGACTGTTGAGACTTGGAGAAAAGGAGACTGGGTCACTGGGTGTGTTGTGTTGTATGTGGTGTGGACGATGCGCCGGAGAGCCTCCAAGTCGCATTGTCATTGCCCTCCGGGTTCTGGGGGGGAATTCTGGTGGACCGTTGAGGTCAAGTGCCACCTGCCCGCCTGTGTTAAGCCGAGCTCCTGCTCAAGTGGCATTTAGCGGCTTCGGCATGTGAACAAATACTAACCATCCATGTTGCTGCTGCAGGAGCCACCCTGCTTCTGGCGCTTGCCTGCTGCCTGCCACCAATTGGAGATAAGTACGTACCCACCCATAATCTGGAGGCACTAACATTTAATTTTCCATCTTTCCAGCGTCAACCTTGACTCTTCAGTTTCGACAAGCAAGCACCACCATCGCGATCTTTTGCGCCAGCACAGCTACACTGCGGCCCAACACAACCCCCGCACTTATCGAAAGCCCGCGAATCTCTGCTAGACCCTGGGGAAGATATGATCCCCTCAAATCAGCCCATTACGCAGGCTCTCCTCGCCCGGGCGCACTCTCCCGACAGCGCCAATCGCCTCTTTTCCGAGAAAATCCAGTACCGACCGCTCTACCTCAGACCAAGCTCGCCACCACCGCCGTCAAACGCCCGAGAGACCCGTCGCAAGGCCCGCGAAGAATCAAAAAGGAAACAAAAGCTGAAGCCGAAGCCCCTTTCCTCTCGCGAAAGACACAGGCGCGGCCTCTACGAAGTACCCCGCGAAGGCCAACAATACTCCATTTTCGAACCCCTCCACCGCCTCTGGCTGGGCTATATTGAGGAAATCCTGGGCTCAGAGCTCTACACAGGCGGCGCTTCTGCTTCGGCAAAGCTGAGCGCTGCCGAGTTTCACGGGGCTGCGGTTGAAGTGTCGCGCAGTTCTTGCCCGAGTAGGGTTGGCATTAAGGGCATTATCATCAAGGACGGCAAGTTTGCGTTCGAAATCATAACACTAAAAAACGATGTCAAGATTGTGCCAAAAGAAGGGACATGGTTCAAGTTCGAGATACCCGTCAAGGAGCCAGATACAGATTCAGCCACGCAAGACGCTCCACGCCAATTTGTTTTCGAGGTTCTCGGTGACCAATTTCTGATGCGCGGGGCGGATCGCGCGAACAAAAAGTTCAAGCCTCACTACCTAAAAAACTTATGAGGCATGCACTCGGCGCATGACGAGTTACGACATGCACTAGGCATGGTTCGCCGATTGATTGGCTCAAAGAAAAAGCCCGTAATGGCTGAAAATAAATATGAATTAATGAATTGCGCCTTAATGCTATGAAGGCGGGCGCATGTAGGAAGAAGCCGAAAGCGCGAGATAGACGTTCAGCGGAGAGAAGAAGGGTTCAGGGCGGACAAAAAGCTGTGAGATAGTGCAAAAGAAACGGTAACGCACTCTAAGCTGTGGAATCTAACCACTGAAACTCCCCGAGGTGGGCTCGAACCACCAACCTCCAGATTAACAGTCTGACGCGCTAGCCAATTGTGCCATCGGGGATGAGATGCTTGTTGTTGAAGGGTCTCGCCGGTTCTGCGCCTAAGTAGGGGGCTCGCCAGGAGCCCCGCCCCTTGCGAAAGCCTCCGCGACTGAGTGAGGGCTCGCTGCGACCAGGACGGCCGCGATGGTGATTCGGCTCGTCTTTGAAGCCATCATCGCGAGGCGGCATGCGTGACTTGACTATCGGTTGATTCGGACGTATTTCTTGGCGTCTTTGTCTTGCCTGGCAGGTATGAGGAGCGCCTTTTACAATAGTTCGCAATCACCAAAACGCGATATGTGATAATATGCGGATGCTCTATCTCTCTCATCGTTCAGTGAATTTGTTCCCAAGTTCTTTCGGATTCGAAATTGGACCCGAAGCGTACCTTGCATTTTCCAGAAATGATGGAAGAATGAACCCAGCCGACGACAGCGTGCGACGCTCAACTTGATGATCGCGTTTGTGGGGGCGGCGTTGACTTACACAAAACTCACAAGATGCAACCTGCCACTTACATCGATCAACAATCATGAGAGCCCCTGATGACAAAAGAAAGGGCACGGAAGCGACGAATTCGCGAGATGGAACCGTGGCACGTCACAGAGAGAGTGCCAGGTTACATAATGGCGGCTACTTGCCCATCCTAAAAAGAAACGCGACGCGTGCGACCGTACGCCGATGACATCAGGACTTGATCAGACTGGCCCAGTCGCGCATTCCGCCTCGAAGCTGTTTGCTCACCGCAGCAACCAGTGCTTTTCGACACCCTCTCTTTCTCTCTCAACTCTCTCTTCTTTCCTTACTTCGATCAACATACTCAACAAGTCCAATTGACTTCTCTCGAGCTCTAACCTCCTTCAAGAAAAGAATACCATCAATCCAACTACACACCCTACCTCCACCACCAATCTACACCATGGTCACTACAAGAACAAGATCGCGTGCCAACAGTGCTGCCGACGCCAATGGCCACGCAGATTCTTCCACTGCGGCTGGTGAGAAGCGTGGCATCGAAAAGGACGCTGCTAGCGGATCCCCAGATGCCAAGCGTGCAAAGACGTCAGATGATGGTTCCACCCGTCAGACCACCATTGACGAGGCCTTTGAAAAGAAGGACGATGCCGAAGCCGAGAAGACTAAAGAAAAGACCGAGGCAAAGGAAGAGGCAGCCGACACAGACATGAAGGATGGCGAAGAGGAGGCGACGAACGACTCGACGAAACCAGAGGAGCCAACCAAGGAAGAAGAGGCTGCAATGGCAGAAAAGGTGGAGGAGGTCGAGGAGGCCGAAAAGGAAAACGAAGAGCACAATGTGGAAGAAACTACCACAGAGGATAAATCAGAAGCCAAGGCAACGGATGAAGAGTCCGCAGAGAAGACAGGCGAGAAGGACAAGGTCCCCTCCACGATTCTCGAAAAGGGAATCATCTACTTCTTCTTCCGTGCCCGCGTCAACATCGACGACGCAGAGGAAGTAGACGACATTGCCCGCAGCTACATGATCCTCCGCCCCATTGGCATAGACTCCAGCCTGGGCGACGGTCCCATTGGCGATGCGGGCAACACGCGCCTGCTCGCCCTGCCGAAGAAGGTCTTCCCCGAGACCGGCCGCGACAAGTTCATGGTCTTTGTCGAAAAGGCGGGCGCTTCGTTCGCCGAGCTGAAGGAGCAGTTCTTGTCTGGTGCTGATAACCAGACCAAGTCTGGCGTATCGCATGCGCCTGCTGCCACTCCGGCTGGGGAGGGCGTCTACGTTATCACCACTACTGGAAGCGACAGCCATCTCGCGTACATGCTTACCCTGCCGTCTGACCTCGGCGAGGTGCAGAAAGAGCTTGGGCTCAAGGAGAAGGGGAGCTTCATCTTGAGCACGAAGAACCCTTACAAGAAGGGCCCTGCAAATGCTAGTCTCGATCAGACTCCCGACTTCCCAGACAGGTACATGAGGCCAGGATTATTCCCCCTCTCGGGCTGAGGTGTAGTGCTGACAGTATGACATTTAGTATTAAGGACGACTTCCGCGACCTGCGGTGGACAAACACCAAGCCTGAGCATCTCGACTACCCCTATGCTCAATTTCTCTTCATTGGTCAGTCCGGAATCAGGAATGCCGTCGAGCCAAAGTCCAAGGACATCAAAGCTGGCAAGGAGAACCCAGAGGATGTTCTTGAGGAGATTGCCGACGAGGACGAAAAGCGCATGGAGCACCTCGATGGTGACGATTCGGCCTCCATCTTTGCCGATCTACAGGCGCGCGCCAAGGATTATCCGAAGCTGCAGACTACCTTTTGATTTCGATAAAGTCCCATATGTTCCTTTCCCAATGGAAAAGTTGGCGTTTTGCCGTGTGTTCTATATCAACTTATCGGGAGGCGCACAAAGAATGGAAATCCCTAGATAATTGATCAGTGCAGTCGTGCCGGCAGGTGTAATTTCTAACAGTGTATTATCTCTAGCATACCAAATTAAGTGTTTCTTCCACACCTCACTTTACTTTACTTAAATCTCTCTTGGCCGGCCTATCAGATTGACTGCGGTTAGAGCTTATCATGACATTGCAAAACATCGATCCATAGGTGTTCGAAGTTTTCTCACCCATAATGATTCGTAAGAGAGAAACCACCGCATATTTCCTCAAGAAACTGGATGATATCAACCAGAGGCCTGTGCGAGATACTTATTAAAGGACATTCAAGCCATTAGTTGACATCATTACATCACTTGTAATTGATACCGATTTTGCCCGACTCCGAGATGGAAGATGACCCCTTCAAGAAGTTGCCATGCCACAGGGGGCCAGGCTATTGATTGATCTACCAGCACCTACAGCTAAGAGGTAGCTTAGGTGCTAAGGTGTCTGTTTAAGCGCTACATGCAGAGTTCCGTCAGGGGCGGCGATCCTCCTCTTCCTTCGCCGATGGCCTTACGGCGAGGGAAGTGTGAGATCCCGATCGGCGTTAAGCAATGTCGGGGGTGCGGTGCCCCGATCGCCGATACTCGACGACCACGGCCCGTGATACCGACTTACACGGTAGGTGAGACGGAACTGCAACTTATGAGACAGCCGTCTTCTGAGAGTAAGCTGCATTAGAGGCCGTCAATGTTGGGGATCTTGTATAAAGCATCAATGCTTCCTCAGATAAAGCTATCCATCCAACTCACGCTATCACCTTCGTCAACAAGAACATATCACGACTTCATCGAAACATATCCAAAATGACACCGCTCAAAGGAAAGACGACAATCGTCACAGGAGCGTCCCGCGGCCTCGGCGCAGGCATGGCTCTAGACCTCGCACGCAAAGGCGCATCCGTAAGTCCCTCCATCATCCTCCCATCTCGCTGCTGTCGTCCGCTCACCACCACACAGGTAATGCTCCTCTACACCTCCGACACAAGCGTCCCCAAAGTCCAATCGCTCATCACAGAAATCACTTCCCTCTCACACACTCCCTCCGCAGTAGCCTGCAAAGCAGACCTCTCCTCAGAATCCGCCCCAGCAACAGTCCTCGCCGCCCTCGACGCCTGGCTCGGCCCAGACGCCCGCATCGACATCCTAATTAACAATGCCGGCACAGAACTCAACGCGCCGCTAGGCACCATCACCACCGCCGACTTTGCAAAAGTATACGACCTCAACGTCCGCGCGCCTCTCCTCCTAACCCAAGCCCTCCTCCCTCGCCTGGCACCTAAGGACGCACGTATAATCAACATCGGTTCCGTGGGTGGACGGCAGGGGTTCCCCGGGTTGGGGCTGTACTGCTCTTCCAAGGCGGCGCTGGAAGGGTTGACGCGGGTTTGGGCACGGGAGTTGGGGGAGAACGGGACGACTGTGAATTGTGTTGCGCCGGGGCCGGTGCAGAGCGATATGTTGGATAAGATCCCCAAGGAGCTGGTGGAGATGCAGAAGAGACAGACGCCGGTGGAGAATCGGACGGGGACAGTGGAGGAGGTTGCGAGGATTGTAACGTGGCTCGCTGGTCCTGAGAGTTCGTGGGTTAGTGGGCAGGTTATTAGTGCTAGTGGTGGTTGGGCGATGTACTGAAGTGGTTACACGTGTTTTGTTTGGGAAGATGGAACTGAATAGACGAGAAGTAGGACATTGATATCGGGACTGTTTTCCAACAGGGTGTCCAACAGGGTGCTGTTGCCAGACAGAAGCCTACCGCTCAGGTCACAAATTGCCGCAAAAATCACCTACTGGGCCTAAAGAAAGTGCACATGTCACTCCAAAGTCTTTGAAGCATCGTCTTGCAAGCAATAGATCTTGGGTATATTCTTTTTCCTATCCGTCATTCCTAAGCCTCTAAGCAGAAGCCTTGGCAGCCTCCTTTTCCTTTGCCTTGGCGGCCTTCTTCTCGTCAATTTGGCGCTGCTTCTCCAGCTTCTTGAGCTGATTCTTCGTCATCTTGCCGTCGGCACCCTCGGCGGGGCCGTCAGTGGTAGCCTCGCGGATGGGAATGGACTTGAGGTTCTCGGCAAGGCCCCAGGACAACGGCCGACGGCTGAAGAAGAGATTGACAGTCTCCTCGTCCACCTTGGCTCTCCGCTCCTGGAAGGCCGTGCAGTACTTGGCCAGCTCCTCGGCGCACCTCTTCTTGATCTCGCCGGTAAGCATCTTTCCTGTGCGGTAGTCCTCGCGGATCTTGGCGAGTTCCTCATCATCGTCGAGAAAGAAGCGCAAGTATTGGTAGCTGACGTCGACTAGAGATAGGTATTAGTTACTACACACACGAAAGCTGCGGTATTGGCCTGATATCTTACCATCCGGATCGGCTCCCTCAGCACGCTGCTCCTCGGCGGTAACCTTGCCACCGCTGAAGGCATACTTGTTCATCTTGTTCTGGATCTGCTTGGGTGTGTCGTTCAAGAAGATGGCACTTGAGTCAATTGACGCCGACATCTTGGAACCGGGGCCCTGAAGAGCATCGAGGAAACGAGAGTGAATGAGCGAGGGCTTGGCGTAGCGCAGGCCGGCGGCACAATCTCTTGTCACGCGGAAGTAGGGGTCTACCGTGGTGTTAGTCTCGTCTTTCTAGAGCCAACAAGGGTAGAAAAGACAAACCCTGGTCAATGGCACAAGGAATCAGGCAGGGAATCTGGGAAGTCTTCGCCTCGTCATCGCCAAAGATGTGGGGGAATGAGTTGCCGAAGGAGGAGCTGGCTTGGATACTGGCGAAGTGAACCTTGCCAATGTTGG
This sequence comes from Colletotrichum fioriniae, assembly GCF_027942845.1. Taxonomy (NCBI): domain Eukaryota; kingdom Fungi; phylum Ascomycota; class Sordariomycetes; order Glomerellales; family Glomerellaceae; genus Colletotrichum; species Colletotrichum fioriniae. The sequence continues at coordinate 2,957,522 of NW_027076842.1, forward strand.
AGCTGTCGTCGAAGCCGAAGACGGCCTTGGCTGTGTTGAGGGTGATTCTCTTGGCCACACGCGTAACGTTCCTATGACAAGTCAATTTTAGGTCTCTACTTTGCCGCGTATGAATGATACTTACTTGTAGAAGTTGCCGCCCATGTAGTCGTAGTCGGAGAAAATGAAGGTCCTCTCGGGATTGAAGCCAATGGCAATGCTGCAAGACGTCAGAGGTATACTTGCGAATATTCCTGTGAGCCTTACATGTCCTTGGCGTTTTCTCTTGTGTAGTGCTGAACTTCTTCGACCGTTCTCTTCTCAGAGAAGAGGAACTTCTCGTCTATGGCCTCTGTTTAGTAAAGAGCTCGAGGAGTATTCTTCAGCATGGCCTCTTACCGTCGGTCATCATGATCTATGCTATAGTTAGCGAGTGAGTTTGTTAAGGGGTAACTTCAAGAACAACGTACCACCAATGGCGCATCGAGCACGTCTGACAACCACTTCGTCAATTGGAAAGGAATAGCATGTCCTACGTGCATGCTGTCGGAACTCGGTCCACGGCCTTAATACACCCCTGTCAGCCATTATCCTGGCCCATACTGCTTTCCATATTGTCCTTTCGACTTTGGACAATTCTCGAGGAAACGCACCAGTGTAAATGAAGAAAGGCTGCTTCTTCTCGACGCGGTCGAGGATAAGGTCGAGGTCGCGGTGGGAGAAGACAATCTGGCGGCGGAGGAAGTGGTGAGGCCTATGACCAGTCACGCGCTCGAAGCGCTCGAGAAGGGCATCGTCGATCAGCTTCGTTCCGAACTCGTCGACAATTTTCTGTGCAGTAGACAACGATCAGCTAGAGCTTCCCATTGGCGAGGGGGGTTGAAATTCTTACCTTGTAATCAATGGCCTTGACCTTGCCATCAGTGCCGACCTATTGCCTTGAGTCAGTATATGCACTTCTCACTCATACGCTGCTACTCGCAAACCCACTTCTCCAGACACGTTCCAGGGGTCGACTTTCTGGCCTCCTGAGGCGGCGGGCGCGTCGCCGACAGCTTCGGCGGGGATGGCGGCGGTCGGGGCTTCGGGTGCGGATGCCATTGTGTCGCGTTGTCTAGGTGGGGAGTGTCGATTGACGAGGGGAAGAAGAATCCGGGGTCTTGGCGGCTGTTCAATCGTCTTCTATACGCCTCTTGAGGTGACTCAAATTGCTTGATGACACAGAGCTGTCTGGACAAAAGTTCCGAAAAGCGTGAGTCAATGGCGGGGTGAGGGTGTGCACCTGCCATTGCGAGTCAAAGTGCGGCTCGATTTCGGTGTATACCCCGCTACCCCGCAGTCACCGACACACCTGGCTCACCGAGTCGGTGAGGCACCGGTGGGAGCCAGTTCCGCTCTTGGATCACGGATGCACAGCCATTGGGATTCTGAGGGACCTTGAAGAATCCTGGCTGGAGGGAATAAATTGACAGTTGCTCACTTTGCAAATCGCGAAAATTTGAGATTAAAATGCAATTTTTCATCCGTCACTGTATCTTGACTGGAGTTCCGTTCTGCGAAATGCAACTGTCAGGCATGTAACCTACCCCCGTACGTTCATACACCACCAATCCGCCAGCACTCTTTGAAGCTTTTGGAGTGACGAGCAAAACAAAACACCTCCGCTCAGAATCTTTTGTCTTATCTCTAGACCTTCCCACTACAATCACTCGCACGTTTGGTAATTGGCCATCGCTTTTTGCCGGGTTGTCAAAGATGAGCTTGCTCGCCGAGTGGTCGATGTCGAGCTGAGAAAACTCACGAGCAATGGCGCTAAGGCTCATGCCCAGGCTTTTGTCCGAAGTGTGATAGAACCCATCCGGTGACTTGTTAGCCCATGGCGACTGGATCTCGCTCTTCTCCCAGTCCACGCCATCAAACGGAGGTTCTAGATAGTCGATTCCTCCTTTATAGGCCATCCACGACCATGTAGGAACTTCAAGGTCCCTTTCGGCAGGGAAGATGATTCTATCGAGAGTTGAATCAGATCCTCTCTGCCAAAGAAGGCTGCGTCGTAGCAATCCACCGCCATCGTCAAAGACACCGTAGCCGCCGTGGGTCTTGAAGCTTTGGATGAGCCTCTTCTCAAGACCAGCTATACCGAATGGTCTGTCTTCATTTCTAGAGAACTGCAGACGCGAGTATTGTTTGTACAAGTCTTGGTAGAGATGGATCTTGGCGCCTCTGGGCGAGTTCATGGCGATTGTGGGAAATCGTGGATCACCGAGGAATGCGGCAACATTGCTACGAACATGAAGTGTCAGAATGATCCAACACCTTGTCATATACGGACATGCACGGCAAGTTGACTTACTTATCCAGCTTTGTCATTGTCTCGCAGCGTACCCCTTGGCCGCACTCCCAGTATGTCTGTCTTTCGGTGAAGTAAATCGTCCTGTGCGCCAGTGCTCGCTCCTGCAGGACCCATCCACGTTTGCAGAGCCTTCCTTCTATTACATCGCCTTCGAAGTCATCAATCTGTTGGCAGACATGATAGTTACCACTACCGTTTCGATTGAAAGTGACGTAGTTCCTGTCGGGTCGTGGTCCAAGAAAGCCATCCTCTTGCCCAGTAGCGCGACTGGCCGCAATGACGCAGTACGCAAAGCTGAAAACGTCTTCCATATGTTTAGACTCTTCCTTGAAGTCTCCGTCGGGTCCCTGTACGATGCAAATTGAGTCTATCCACAGATGCTGAAAGCCAAGCTCTCTCGTTAAGATAATTGCGTCTTTGAAAGTAGCAGGTAAATCTTCAAAGTCGATGCCTCTTCTGTGTTTCTCAATATTGCTGATGTAGGTGCAGAAATGTCGATGTGTCGCAGGGTCTCCCCAGGGATGGGACAAAGCCAGATACTTTCCACGGGCGCCTTTTGTTTCCCATAGACGAATCTGCGAACCAGAGATGTCAAGTAGCCTCGTGGGAAGATTGACTTCACCGGCTTGCAGACAATTGCCATGCTTCGAGTCCTGATCACAGCTCTGGAGCCACTGTCTTAGCACTTCGAAGTACAGGGGATGGCCGCGGGGTGCAAGTCTGGGAAACCCAATCTGAAGTCCGATGCTGTCATATTCGGAGACGGTTGAACCTGCCATACCTTGTGAGTCATTACATTCGAGGAAGCAGAGGAAACTACCTTTGGTTTAGAAGTCAAGCTAGCCTTTACGTACCTGGATCGTGAACAATACTCAGAATCGGATCGGTAATCCCAGACATCCTCAGGGTAGAACCTTCACGGTTCAGCTGAAACGAGCCTGATTTTCGCAATTTTTGGCAGGCTTCTAAAAGTAAATTGCAGAAACCACACGCGCCGGCTCTGTGTTGTAGATCAGAGACTGTATCAGAAAGGTGAAACCCGGTAGCCAGAATGTCTAGTCTCTCGCAATGCTGACAGAGCTTCTGGCTCCGGGGAAGCGACAAGTCATTTGCAATTTTGTTGATTTTTGTGATGAGCATTTTGGCGAAGCCATTGTCTCTACTAAAACGCCAGTGGTCGCTAAGCTGATAGCAGTTAACGAATAAGCTAAGAGCCTCAGATGCATAGTCTAACTTACTGCCTTAATTCAAGAACCATGTTAGCGATTAGAAATAGAAAGGACCTGAGAAAAGGGGCCTAGGCATGGGATTCAAAGATAACTTACGTGCTGCATCAAATCAAAGCACATTAGTTAAGTACTTAACATATGAAATCAAAACGACATTGAACTCTATCCAACTTACCTCCTTAGGACCATTCACAACTGTTAGTGAAGTGCGTCATGCTATATTCTGCTGAAAAGGGAACTAGAGTACTTAACTCACATACTTAACACCTGAAGTCAGCTTTCACTGCCATCTCCAGGTATCGTCGCGATTAACTACTCACGTCATGCTACAATGCAGGGGTTAGTTTGGGGAACTCAAGTTGAGGGAGAATACATACAAACTGTATCAAAGTCAGTTGATGAGCTTAAGGTATGGTAGTGGAGCCCGATACTTACACGTTGTGCCTGTAATGTGCCTGGGAAAAGGTTGCTCCCTCTAGGCGTTTCAGCGGCAATTGGCGAAAGCAAGTTGTTAGACTGAGATCTTGGCGGAACCAATGCAGGGCCATGAGAAATTCGTCGATCATTTGATCCAAGGAGATAAGTCTGGTTGGAATCTGCCTTTCGAAGAATCCTTTCCAAGCCAGATCGCATGGCTCTGGCGTCAGCGCGATAGGGGCCGATCTCGCCGATATCGGGTGTGTTTTGACTGGTGCTTGTCACAGATACAAATCTCTCTGAGTTCTCCTCAATGATTGGTATTTCGACAGTGCCGTTAAGGATTATTGTCGGCGCTTGAATGCGCAAAGGAACGACGAGCAGTCGGTTCCTGACGAGGCCGAGTAGATCACCGAGAGCCGAGTCTCTACCGCACTGCGGGTCGGCAGCCATCAAGTTCATCCATTTCACCACGGTGGGATGGACTTCTGCTACTCGCGCCCCGTCCACATCCTTGGTCTTGAAGAAACTGGAATCGTATCCATCATTGAGGCTGTCGTCAAAATTGTCCAATGCCTCGTAGCCATACATGAGCCAAATAACGCACTCGAGCATGATGCAGCCCATGGACCAGATGTCGTAGAGTCTGGATCTCGCCTTGTCGAGACGGTTGGTAACAACCTCGGGCGGCTCGTACCGGACTGTACCATACTTTGCACTAGTTGCCTTCTTCCGTACTGCCGTAGCATCGTTGTGGTGCTTCGCAAGGCCCATGTCTGCAATCTTGAGAACGCCAACACAGGTGCTGTCTCTGAACCGGAGAATGTTCTCCGGCTTCAAGTCTCCGTGACGGTAATTGCCTTGATCCTTGTAATTATGCAAGGCATGCAACGCATCGGCAAGCCCACAAAGTTGAGTGATTGTTTGCTTCACCAGGTCCGGTGTGAGAGTGGGCCGGTTTTGTTCTTTCCAGAACTCTCTAAGATTGCCGCCATCGGCCCACTGGAACATGAAGTATCGTTTTTCTCCGCGAGTAATGGCAGCGATTCGTTGGATGATATGGTTGTGCCGTAAATCGGTTATTTCGGAAAGTGCCTTCCGCTCATCTTCGTAATTCTTCTCGATCTCGTGACGCAAGTTGTTGTTGACAAGAATTTCTTTGATGGCAACGTGTGCTGGACGGTCATCTACCTAATGAAGGTGAGTTTTTTATGATTACATCGATTTTGGTTTCATGCGTAGGCACTTACTGTCAACTCTGGATGTTCTTGGTGTTTGGGGTGGATTTCTACTTCATACACCTGACTAAACATGCCTCCTTTGACGATGTTGTTGACCCACGTGAAAGGGAGGATACAATCAGGGGATAAGTAGTGCTGGAATTCGGTTTTAGAGAAAACCGGCGCAAGAAATGCCCATTGCTGAGTATAGAAGCTGTTTATTCTCCAGCCGTTCCATATTCTTTTGATGCGCCTTTCTGCTATGCGATCGAATGGAAAGGGATAGACCCAAGCGGAGGAATACTGGCCAGGAGTCACTGCTTTTTCTATCGGAAGATGGCTGTCATTGAAACCGGCGATCTTGAAGAACCTTACAGTCTTCAAAAGCTCGGATCCGGTGATTCCGCTACATACTGTGATCGCAAAGACTTTCTTTGCTTTTTCTTTGACGAAGCGTATCAGTGCCTTTTCTGGTGTTTGGGGATCATCGTCTTCGTCGAAAAGCTCGTTGGAAATCGCGCCCTCGGTAATGAGGCTCTCAATACAGCCGTCTGGCAAGAAGGGCGGCCTGCGCTCATCGAATCTGCTCTGCACGAAATGCTGGCAAATCTGGTCACCTAATGATGAGTCCATTGAGTTGCTGTCGTGAGACATGTTCGGTGGCACGAGAAACCGAAACCAACGGAAGAGAGGGGCTCTGTCAGAGATGGGAGGAGGAGAGGGGGCCAAGTTGCGACAAACAAGGCAGAAAGGGAAACACAAGGGATATCAAGCGACGCAAAGCCAGCCACGGATGTTTCCGCCGTAGCATTGTAGCTGAGTTGATAAGGCTCTGGCACGTCTTGGTATCTGGGACATGATGATGAGGACGGTCACATTTGTTGATGATCGCGAGCCAATGAGCCCACGGCCTGCTCGGCCACCCCCAAATATTGATCCAGCCAAGCCGTGGCTGCTGAGCTCCTGTCCGAAGCGTTGAAGCGCCTGCCCAATAAAGCGACTAGTCGTTGTCTTGAAGGTGCCATTGAATTGCGAGCCTGCTGCTTTGAGGGGAAATATTGACGTGCTTCTAAAAGACGCATTGCAGCCTGCAGCACGCGGGCTGGTATGCGGTCAGCAACAGGAGACCGGATGTAATCTATTGGTGGATGTATCCGCGCGAGACTGCACCACGTGTCTCATTTTGATGTTGGCTGGCCAGAACCGCCGAATCCTGCAGTCTTTCCCGAGACGAGGACTCTAGCTGCATGATAAGATGAGGGATCGGCTCCCAGCCTGCTGGAACCGCTGCCCACATAGGTTGCTGCCTTTCTTGGCATTACTCCATGTCCGCATGGTTCGCCCTGATTTCTTGGCCCATAGGCTAGTGTTAGCAAAGAACGGCACGAACAGGTCCTGAATCTCTTCGGGGAGTACCTGAAAGGTGCATAGTTCATCAAATTTGCTCGGCAGACCTAACAATTGGATCACAATGGCACTGGAAAGCACCACGCAAACACCTAATTATTCATGACCTAGAGCCTTTCCTCATACTTGACCGTTTCTGAAGACCCTTAAAACCGCTACCAACTCGGCTCTGATGCGCTGCGAGGCCTTCACTTGAGCTAACCCTGGCAGGAGAGTGATGCCAGCTATGGTTATCCAAAGGTCTCTCGGCAGGCTCTGAACAAAACTTTGCAGACGAGACGCACATCTTTCGCCATATAGAGAGCCTTTGTAACACTTCGATGCAGGTAATTCGTCTGTCTCCAGATTCGGGATCCTCCGATTCTACTACTAACATCCCGTACATAATCATGCTTAGAAAGTGATGCAGGTATTCGCTGCATGCAGGATGAGAGTGAAGTCGGTGGTCCACAAACTAAAGGGATTTCGTTGTTGCATTAGACTTTTGAAAGCGAGCGAAGAAATAGAGTACTGATGGAGAAGGCTAGCTTGACTCACCTCGATCACAGCTTGCTTCACTGAAGCTGCCGTCGAGTCCTTCGCTTCAGGGTCATCGATTTGGAAAAATGTATCCGAATCAATGCCTGACATATACGGGTCGGGCGAACTTCGTTTCCGGGCAAATTCAAGGAGTAAGTCTTTGCCGCCAAGAGACCAAGTGATGAATTCGAGAAATAAACACCCAAGAGACCATATATCGTATGACTGCCTGATGATGCGCCGACGTAAGTCGCATTCTGGGGGTCGATAAGTGGGAGAATTGGGCACCTGGCTTCCATGTTGATTAGAACGACTGAGTCGGCTGTTCAACTCTGCGAGACCAAAATCTGAGATTCTTAGAACACCTTGATGTGTGTCACGGAACCAAAGTATGTTTTCGGGCTTAATGTCTCCGTGCCGACCAAACTGCCGTTTAGCGCTCTCGTGATTGTCTCGATTGAGCGCATCTGACGGAGACAGCAGTCGGCTATTAGGCTGCGCCTCCTTGTCTTGTAGATCGGAGGAGTTGTATTGATGGATCCTTACGAGGCCATCAGAGATTCCTCGACATTGCTCCGCAATCCACAATATTGTTTCCGCGGCATTCGATGGTTTTGTATTCAGCACTTTCCAGTACTTCATGAGATCGGATTCAGCCCAAGGAAATATCAGGTAGAAGCGATTCGATTGCTCGTACGTCGCCAAAAGTGAGATTAGGTGTGGGTGTGATTCTCCACTGAATTTCTTCAACACTCGAACCTCCTTTTGAAAGAGTGTCTTGTTTGGCGAGTTGAGACATTTAACCGCAAAGGTATTTTGCCGCAACTGTAGATGTCAGATTCCAAGACCTCTGATGTCGTAACAGGAGCTGTGGGGACTCACTCTCGGTTCTAGAGCTGGATCGCTGAAGTCATGATGATCGGGATGAATTTCAGCTTTGAAAACTTGACTAAACCCTCCTCGGTGCATCTCGGCCGACCCCATCTCATCAGCGTGAGTGGTAGAGGTGAATGGTAGAACAATATGAGGCTCAAGCACATAATGCTTTACGTTCTTTCTCTCTCCCTTGGTGAAAAATGGCGGGAGGATTGTCCATTGGTACTCTTCGAAGTTTCTGATGTTTACTCGTGTCCAGAACTTGAATGCTTTCAATGGAAAGTCGCGTCTTGCTTCGACTCGCAGGTCGAATATCCCACCCTTCTCAGAAGCTTTCACAAGGGGTAGATCTGCGTCGCAGATACCTTCCTCCAGAAATCCTGCGATGGCGGGGACCATATTGATCAACACAAGTATTGCGAAAATCTTCTGATAAGACTTGCCACAAGCTGGCTCAGAAAGTCCCTTGGCCTGGTTGGGATTTTCACAGATCATGTTTGCGAATCTTTCCAAGCTGTACTTTTTGATCCGCGGGATTTTCTTCCTTAGTTCTCGTATTACCGATGCTTTGTGAATGAGGTTGTTTAGCTGTCCTTTTGGTAGGAATTGTCTTTGATTTTGAGGGTTTGTGGCGAAGGACATGAACAGACGGTCTTCGAATGGGTCTGTCAGGAATTCCTCCTGAGTTGGTGATGGAGGAAGTAGCCCTTGACTCATTGCTTTGGTATACATCTGATCTCCGCGGTCCATGACTTCGCTAGGTTCTAAGGGCAAGCTGGAAGCAGACAGGGCCGATGTAGGTGGTAGACCATGTCCGGTGATCGAGGCCAGAGCAGCGTCAGGAGCTGGGCTAGATTCTCTGGGGTCGGTAGACAACGGCGTGTCCTGTCCATTGAGGCTTAGTTGCTGATCTCAAAGTATACAATCATACATTTCACTTACCACCAATTCAGATATACTCTCTTCCATGATAGTAGGCACTGGGTGAAGCTCTTGGCTACCATTGCCAAGTCCAAGCCCTCGCATCTGCTCGGCCATAATGATTGATGAATATCCATTGCTGGCTAGAGACCCATGGACCGCTGTGTTGTCTTGGTTCGCTTTCTCAGGCCATGGGCTTGGAGACCCATTGTAACGATTCCGAAAGGGTTGCTGCGACAAGTCCATCTCGGTAGAGTCGTTATACACTGCTGTGCTCTCGTTGATGATCATCGCTTCGGTAACGGAAAGTTTCCGCAATTGAGAATTTGCGGTTGTTAAGTCGTTTGAACTTTTTGACCGTTGAGGCTGGGTAAAGTCCTGGGCATAATCAGTACGGCTTGTCGAATCCAGGCCCGGACTCGATGGCAGTGACCGGAAGTTGTTCGTCGTCTCCATGATGACAGGTTGCAAGAGGCCAAACAAAGCCGTCTCAGTGTGACTGAACATAGATGAATGAGAACAAAAGGCCTTAAAAGGAGGGTGCGCTATCTTATGCCCCTGCCATAACGATTATGTCGGTTGGCTGCCCAGCCTGCTGTGCAGCCCGCCCCCATGGCACCTCGTTTTGAAAATAGATCCTCCCGGCCTGTCACCCTGTCAGCTGAGCCACCAACTCCAGAGCCTTACCGCCCGGTGAGAGAAAGTGGAAAAAGCAAGACGAACTTTTCTTCCATACAGCCTGTCGAGGCGCCACCGTAGCGCTTCTGCACATTTGGCGTCCACCAATGGTAGAACGGAGGGCCATTCAACGGACCCAGCAACAGTTTCAAATGGTTCCAAGGCAGATCGGGTCTGGTAAAGGAAACTCTCCCAATTATTCTTCCATTTGACTGGGCATGGAAGACTCCGGTGATGGGGGCTGACAGCTGCGGAGGATGACGGAGACGCACCTGCATGTCGCCTACTTTGGAGAGGTACTTTCAAGTTATATCTATTAGTCTGGCCCTTCGAGGGTTTGGCTCATCGAAAACCACGCAACCGTCTAGCAGCATACACACTGTTTTCAGATCAACTACATTCCTGAGAAGTTCCTACCTCGTGTCAGAAAGCTTGTCATGTCTCAACGCAAGACATCAAATCACCTCAATACATCGAATGACGAAGATGAGTCCGTTGATGGGGCCGCTCTGTCCCAGGACATATCCGCCAGAGATATCAACCCTGCGAAGCTTACCTCCTTATTACGAGACAAGTTTGGAAGTGGGACATACAATGTGCACGTAAGGCATAATGTCATATGATATTTCGAGACTGCTCACTAACAGAGTTCATCGGGTCCAGATGATGCACAATATGTACATGATCCGAGCTCCACGACGTCTTTCGGTAGTAAGTCGCCTTCCAACCCAGATGTTGAGGCCGAATTCTAAACTATGTAGACCGAAATAGCCCAGTGTTCCTGAGCTTCCCTTGATACCTCTGAAGAGGTGCAACGGCGACATCTACAACTTTTCACAATCCCTCAACTTCAACCTTCCTTTTCCAAGAAGGCAGTTTTATTCTCATACACGGCCTTCACCGTCAAGAGATTATGATCTCAGTATGGACACGTATATTCATAGTGCTTCTCAACTTTACAATAGAATTCTCAAACCTATACCTGGCAGTTTGTCGTAGCAATCAATAGTTTGTCAAGGATACTTCTGTTACTAAAGGCCCATCATAAATTATGTGCACGGTCGACAACGAGATAAAATTGCCATGTTCACAGGTGAAGTCTGCTACAATTGGTAAAGTGCCTGTCCCCGTAGATAAGGGACTCAAGTGCATTGTTGCAGTTGTAGGCCCTGGAAGAATCCTGAATCAGACCGATTTAAGAAGAGTTCCTCAGTAATAGTTCCCATAACGCATTCGATGACCTCTGTACTATGTAGTTTGGTACATGAGCGGGAACCTAGCAGTCAAGTGGTCGCAGTGGGGTTTTCTTCCACAATGAAGCCTTCTCCTTCCCTGCCGCTAAATCTTGCTTTCGTGGTATTACTATGAGCGTGGCCAAGACGGCGAGCCCCCTTTGACATTCTAGTATCAGTACCTTAAGTATTGAGTTGGCTGAATGAGTGTTGACCTACGGCATGAGAGTCAGAAACAGGAGCCTTAAGATGAATACCACGCAAGATAGTGAAGGTGGACCATGGCGGAATAATGTGGAGTCGGCGCTACGTTAATCGCAGATAAGGTCCTCTCCGGTCGGCCTCCGGTGACCTCAAGTGCTGATTCTTACACGATTCTAGATTTAGCAGGGTGTTTTAAATTCTGCTTTCAACCACTCGAGTATCGCGAAAGAACTCCGATTCTGACTCAATAAATTATGTCTACACGAGGGAATGTAGGCGACACTGGTGTCGCGCCGAACGGCCCACCAGCCGCCGATGCGGCCGGTGGCCGGGTCTGGCAAGCTTGTCTTGCTTGTCGTCGTAAAAAGGTGTGTCTGTCAATACAGGAACACATGTAGAGAATGCCACCTCCTCGATAAAAATGAGAGGAAACTGACAGAAATACGTGCAGATAAAATGCGATGGCAAACGGCCTTGCCACAACTGCAGCTCCCGTGACCAGACATGCGAATTTCCTGGGACTAAGGACAATGCTTCTGCCAGTCGTTAGTAAGAGACCCTCTTCTCGGATAGCCGAACCTACTTATGTGCCCGACACAAAGACTTACTGTGAACCAGCTACGTTACTTCATTTGAAGAAAGATGCCAACATATGGACACACTCTGTCAACGGTTAGAAGTGCTCACTGGGCAGCTATCACAGTCAATCAGTGTCCTTAGCCAACAATCCCCTGCGCCAGCAGGCCAGATTCAGCCTTCTGATTGTGTCTTAGGAGCTGGTTTGTTGAAATCTTTGCCAGAACTTGCTAAATTCTTATGTCAAGCAACCACATCTGCTCATGAGGAACCAGGGGAGAGTGCAGACCCCAATCTGTACACAGGGAGTGCTGAATTGGACGACAACACAGGTGAATTAGACGAGGAGTCAGCGACGTCTTCATCAGGCAGCGAGGGTGACGACAATTATGATTCTGGCACTGTTGTAGATACCTTGAGGTCGGCCAAATCAACTGCTGAGGATCTCGGGCAAGCAGGTGCCTTGGTACCAGATTCCTACGGCCGTCTACGGTATGTTACACTTGGTGGGCTTGGATTTCACGTAACTGAAGTTGATCATTCAAATCCCTAGCTTTGTCGGTGGTGCAGCGAACAGTCTCATCGTTGAGGCCGCGAAAAGCCTCCTGCCGAATTTGGCTACAACCACGCCCTCTTCTACCGGAGCTAGCCACGAAACACCAAACATACCAGACCTCGAGATACCTTCATTTGTTCATGGAAAACTCTGGCCTCCTCTTCCGTATATACCTGCACCGGAAAGCCTGCCTCGCCCGCCGCAATATGTCTCTGACCTGCTTGTGAGCCTATACTTCGACAAGCTCCACTACATATTCCCTATTCTCATCAAGCCTCACTTTATGAATCGTTATCAGAAGCTTCTGAGAGCCGGGCCAGACTCTTCTTCACCTAAGAGGGGAAGGTTTCTTATGGTTTTCTTCGCCGTGTGTGCGTGTGCGTCAGGGCTATTACCGTCTAACTCGGAGAGCGGGCTACCCGGTATCGATTTTTACCAAAAGGCCCTTCTCATCTCGTCTGCATCAACTGGAGAGTCCTACATAGAGAAAGTTCAATGTCTTGCACTCTTGTCGATGTGCTCGGCAGGGTGGAATACGCTATCACAAAGTTGGAATTTAGCTGGACAAGCCGTGAGGGCGGCAATCGACATGGGGCTACATGTTAGTGGTCACTCCGTGAGACTTCCTTTCCGTTTGTTTCTCGGTAGTCTGCTGATTGGAAAGAACGCTTTCGTAAATCAGCAGTCACCTCTCTGTATGAGACCTAAGGATTTATCTCTCCAGGAGCAGTCTCGGAGAGTGTGGTGGTGTGTATACACGCTGGACAGGTACTGTAACTCTAGTCTCATTACACCCTAGTAACGCCTGGTCCTCGGCTGATAACCCGCGACTCTTTGCAGAACAACATCGATTTGCCTTGGCCGTCCTCTCGCGGTAAAAGATGAAGACTGCTACTGCGAGCTGCCATTGGACGTACGCGATGAGGATGTAATGTCCGGGATCAAGAGCCGACACGCTGTCAACCAAGAAGCCACAACGAGCCCCATGAGCGGCTTCTTAGCGTTTGCTAAACTCTGCCAGCTGGCAGGCAAGATCCAAGAGTTCAGCTCTCCCCTGAAACTACGGAAGATCGCCTCTGCGGATGCAGAAAAAACCCATAGATTCTTGGCTCGGGTTGATTCTCATGATCAGGCTCTTCGAAAATGGCTCGAGAGTTTGCCGGGCGACATCCAATTTTCAGCAAACAGAAAGAACAAGAGCCATGGCGATATATCTATGGTCCATTGTGTTATCACCTTTTTCTTACACGCAGGATCTCTTATCAACTTGTACCGGTAGGTGAAACGACTTCCTGATATGTGATAGTAGAACGACATTGTTGATAGACTGCAGATATTTCCTGAACTATCCCAAAGACTCGGCAGAACGAGACGAAGTGGACGTCTCGGGAGCCATAGATCAATGCATTAATGCTGCACGAGGCTGTATCTATGTCGCTGATATGGTTCGAGACTTGGTGCCAGCTTCACACCATCTGGCTCTATGTATTCACTATCTTACGCTGTCGGGTATCATCCTGTAAGTTGGAGCCTAAATGTGATATTTATCCCTGTCATATTGGCCGTAAATGCTTACAAGGCTTCAATTGCAGTCTTCGAGTGCCTATCGATCGCAGCAACCCAGCTCTTCTGGAAGATGCTGAGAAGTGTGCCCGATCGCTCAAAGACCTAGAGCCCCGGTGGTCTGGGGCCAAAAGAAGCAGAGAAATCATTGAGAAATTGCTAGTTCGACGCCGCAGCGAGATTGCTGGAGACTCGCCCACTTGTCGTGGTAATGGAGGCCGACATTCACCCGAGAACGCCCGCAGGGCCAACAAAAGACCCTTTGCTGATGTTGAGGTCGCATCATCCTTTCTGGTTGACGTTGCTAGCGGAGCCTGGAATCCTAGCACCACTGGCTCAGAGACGACGCATTATGATGGCTGTATGGATCCTATGCTTTTTGCTTCGTGGACGGGATGATTCCATAATAGCTCGTCTAGGCATGACTTGAAAGGACTGACCAGATTAAGCTATGCCACAAGATTGCGCGATCTCGGGCGTGGAGGTTTGGCAGGTAAAGGAGGTCGCTAACAGGAAGAAGTAAGCACGAAATTACGAATGTAAGCAATGGTGGGCCGTGCAGAACAGCGTAGCTTCACGTGTATTCAGAAGGGCGCTGATTGGTGATATTACAAAGCCGTTTCATCATTCTTCGTTGTCTTGAATATCTTTACTACAAATACCAACTTGCGTTTTTCAAACATTTGATCCCACACATACTTTCCAACCGTGGTTTCCAAAGCTTTAGCACGTCCGCGAGTTGTTGAGTTATATAACCTACCTAGACGTCTCGCGTCAACTCTACAGCAATGGCCTCCCCCCTCCCCCCAAACGGCCGCCTAGTCAATATCGGCACCCACTCCCTAGCCATCTACGCTCACGGTCCAGACCCAAGCAGTCCCGCCGAACCCGTCGTGCTCTTTGTCTCCGGTGTGGCCAGCGATGCTCTCAACTGGCAAGCCGTAGTACGACTTCTCGGCCCCTCCCAGTTGCGGAGCTACATGTACGACCGCTCCGGCAACCGCCACTCGGACCCCTCACCCAACCCACCAACAGCCGAGAACATCGCCCAAGAACTCGCCCTCCTCATTGAACACGCTCCCATACCTAACCCACTCATTCTCGTGGGCCACTCTTGGGCTGGTGTGCTCACGCACGAATACTTTGCCCTCAAAGGCATCAAGCAGGTCGCGGGTCTGGTCCTTGTGGACGCGAACCATGAGACGGCGCCGCTCGTGCTAGATGTCAACGACCCCATCCTCTGGAAAAAGATTGCCGCCGGAGTCAAAACATACGACGGCTGGGGACTGACGACGTCACATAAGCTCACAAAAGAAGAATGGGACGCCTTTATCGCGGAGGAGGCCACAGAGAAACACAAGCTGATTGCACAACGAGAGGATTTCGAGGGTTACGCGCAAAGTTTCGAGACGCTTAGGAGTAAGGGCCTGGCAAAGAAGCAGCCGCTTCTTGGGGACAAGCCAGTGTGTGTGATTGTGGGCACGCGGAGCAGGGACTGGAGCGGGCTTTACGCTGTGGGCGTCGCGAAGGGGAATGGGACGGAGGAGGAGAGGAAGCACGTGAGAGATATGATTGAGGGCGTTGATGCGAAAACTGAGAAGCTCATGAGGGAGTTTTTGAAGCTCTCTAGAAAGAGTGATATTGTGTTTGCGAAGGAGAGTGGGCATTTCGTGCAGATGACGCAGCCAGAGATCGTTGTTGATGGAGTAAGGTGGGTGCTAGATAACCAGCCGGCGACTGAGCAAAGAGAGTAGTTTTAAATGATTTGACTACCTCAGCTATAGCCAATATTGCTCTGAGTTGATAGTAACTTGTCTTCTGTCGTGATGGCTTTAACTATTTATAGCCTTACTGCATATCACGTAACCTCAGTTATGTAATTACTTAAGGTCTATACTTACTTATACTTTTTATTTTAAGGCGAACCTCGTACCTATTTCTTATTTTTAATAAATACTTATTCTTTATATTTAATATTAATACCCTTATTTATAATTATATAATAATTATAAGCTTAGTTTTAATTTAAATTACTAAACTTCTATTAAAAAAGTTATTTTTTTAAGAACTATAATTTATTATATTTTTTTTATATTTAATTTTAATTCTTATTATATTTATAAAACCTATTTTTTAAATAATTATATTTTTTTAAAAAGGTTTTTAAAGTAATTAGGTATAAGCTTAATTATTAATAAAACTAACTAAAATAATACTTTATTTTATAAATAAAAAGCCTGCTTAAAAAAACGTTTAAGACCTACTTAATTTAAATAATATAAAATTATTTTTTAAATCCTTTATTTTTTATTAAATTTATTTTATTTATTAAAGAATATATTAAAATATAAAATACTACTTAAAAATAAGCTTATAAAATAGTTATAACTAAATGTAATTAATAATTTAATTATTATACTTAATAAAAAGCCCTAAAAAACGATATTAAGGACGATTTAATATAATAAAATAGCTTTATAAAATAGCTTTTTTTTTATAAGGCCTAAGCTAATTATAATTAATTAAGTATATTTTTTTTAAAAAATATACCTCTTTTATTTAATAAATAATATTTAAAACGATCTCTTAGTTATAAAAAAAAATTATATAAATTAATAAACTGCTAAATTACTAACTCTGTTACTTAAAATATCTTAAGAAATATAAAAAAGAACTTATTAATTTACTTTAATTACTTATTTTATATAATAATTAAAGTTTTTAAGTAAAAATATACCCCGAGTAACTTAAGTTTATTTATAATTACCCGAGAGGAATTTAATATAATTATAAATAAAATAAACTCTAATATTAATTTTATTATTTAAATTAAGGATTTTTATTTAGTTTATTATTATATAGTATAATTTTAGTTATTTAAGGTCTAAGGGACTTTTATTTTTAAATCTTTTTTTTATATAACCGCTTACTATTTTATTTTAAATTAGTCTAATTAAGAGCTTATTAATATTATAAAAAATAGAATAAAGGGGCGAAGTAGTACTTAATATAAGCTATTATATTAAAATATTTAATAACTTTTTATATAAAGAGGTAGTATATAATAAAAATTATAAATAAAACTTTATAATTTTTATAATATTAATAAGTTATTTAAACTTTTCTAAGTAAAATAAAATAAAACCTAACTTATTTATAAACTACTTTTATAAAAAAACTTATTATTAAAAAACTAATTAAATATATAAAAAGTAGAGTTCGCTCTTATTAAAAAAACAAAGTAAGAATATATTTAACTAAATAGAACTAAAATTAATAAAATAATTACTTATTTAAATATTAATAAATATACTAATTTTTTATACTAATTTTATTTTAAAGAAAAATAGATATAAATAAAAGCCTTTAATAAATTTAATAATAATAAAAATAAAATAAAAATAAAAAGCTAAAGTAAACTAAGAAAGTTAATAGAAAAAATAGGATTTTAAAACGTTTTACTTCTCGAATATTATAATTATAATTATTAATATCGCTCTATTATTAAAATTAAATATAATAAATAATAAAACTGCTAATTTTATTATTTTTTTTATTCTTTTTACAGGGCTTATACCTCTTTTTTAAATATATAATTATAAATAATTACAGTATAATTTATTTTATTAATAACTAATTACTTTTAGAACTTAAATTAATTTAATAATATAATAAGACTAAGAATATAAATTTTAAGACGGCGTTTTACTTTTATACTTACTTACAGGATAAAGATTATTTAAAACGTTTTTTATAAGGATAAAGGGACTTAGAACTAAAAACTTAATTTTCTTTTATAATATTAGCTTTATTAAAAATTTTCTATATTAACGTTATATTAAAAAGCCCTATTTTAGAAAAACGGGTATTTAGTACTTTAGTTTTAATTATACTTTTTTATTTTAATAACTTATTTAAAAAACGTCGTAATAAAATAGTTTATTAAGAAAAGTTAACTTAATTTTTTTAGAAATATAAGCCCTATTTATTCTATTTATTACTTAGAAATCTTTTTTTATTAATAAATATAATTTTTATTTATAATTAGTATATACTTTTATTCTTTATATTAACTAAAGAGTAAATAAATAAATTTAATATAGTTCTAATACTTTTAGTTTAAATATTTTATATTAATAATACTTAAGAAAACTTTATACTAACTATTTAAAAAGTAAAGATTAAAAGGGACTAAAGTTACTTAAAATATTAATATTATATAATTATTTATATAAAATAAGTTATTTTAAAATATATTTTAAAATAAAGAATAATTAAGCTATATTTTAAAGATTATTTAAAGACTTTTTTAATTACTTATTTATATATAAATGGAAATAAATAGTTTATATTAATTAAAGCACGAGTACTTTAAAGTATGATTTTTCGTTTTCTTAAGAATTATAAAAGACTTTATAATATAATATGTAAAGGTTTTATATTTATTTAAATAATAAGTATGTATTTAAAAAAGTCTTTACTATTTATAAAATTTAGTAAAATATAAAACGTATAATTAATAATCATAATTAATAATAAAACTCGTTTTTAAACTTTAAATAAAAGGAGTTTAGAATTAAATTAAAAACTACCCTTCTATATATAAAAAAAGCTAAATAAAAATAGAAAAGCGAGCTAGTTAAGAAATTATAAATAAAATAATTAATATAATATTTATAATTAAGTTATTAAATAATTTATAAATAAAAGCTATATTAATAATAACCTATTTATATAATATTAGTCTTTAAATAATATATTAATTAGTTCTTATTAATTTAAATTAAAAAAGTTTAATTTAGCTATTATTTTAAGTAATAATAATTAATAAATATACTAAAGTTTACTCATAATTTACATCCTTATTAAAGGGGATAAACGTATATATATAATTACTAAAGTATATTTTTTAAAAAAGAATTATAAAAAAAGGAATTAATAAAAAATATTTTAAAATAAAGTAGAGGGAGTATATTAAATACTTTATAAAATATATAATAAACGCTTATAATATATATAAAATCTAAATCCTCTCGTTTCTTTAAAAAGTTATTATTATATATAATATAATATTTAATAAGACCGTTTTTTATTTTAAAAAACGACGTAAAGGCTATAATTTAATTACTTAAATTAAAAGTTTATAATAAATAAAAATTTAATAATTACTTATAATTATTAATTTTAAGCTTTTAATTATTTAAAAGTTATAAATAAAAAAAGAGGCTTTATTAATAATAAACTAAGAATACTTATTATTATTTATATTTATTTTATAAAAAAATAAACTAAATTATAAAAAAGTTTAGTTTATTTTTAAGTAAATAAAATAAGTAGCTATTTACTCCTAAACTAACTTTTTAATTTTTTAAAATTTAGAACTAAGCTTAGCCCTTATATAACTAACTAAAGTTATAAATAAAATTATAAAAAAAACTAACCTTTTTATAAAAAAAGTTAAGAATATAATATATATATAAATAAATAAAATAACTTTTTTAAACTCCTATAAAAAGGACTTTTTATCTAACTAAACTTTAATAATCTTATTTAATTAATGAGCTTATATTAAAAAAATATAGAAAAGTAAACGAACTAGTTAAAAATTTTAAAATAACTAATTTTAATAACTATAAAAATAATAAATATATTAAATAAAAACTAGAGATTAAGAAATTAATTATTAAAAATAGTTATTTAAAACCTAAGTTATAGAGAGTAATTTAAGTAGTACTTATTCTTATTTTATATAGAAATAAGACTAGGATGCTTTTTTTTAATATATATATACTTAATTAATAAAAGACGATTAATAAAATAACTTAGGGGTATTAAATACTTTATTATTATATTTATACTATAATTAGTAAAATAAAATACGTTTTACTAACTATACTTTTTTAATAATAAAATATATATAAATAACCTTATTTCCCTTTTTAAAATATAAAAAAATATTTTTAAAATACCTAAGCTTTTTAAAACTTATTTTATTAAAACTATTTATATAAAAATTAAAAAGCTAAAAAAAATAAATACTTAAAAAATTATTAACTAAATAATAGTTTAAAAAAAACTAATATTATTTAAATAAGTATTTAATTATAAATTTAATAAGGACTATTACCTTAATTATTATAAAATAAAAATATATATTAAGGGTAACCTCTAAGAATAATACTTTTTAAAAAAAAGACGTATATAACTACTCTTATTACTAAGATTTTTAAAATAATAATAACTATTACTACTTAATTCGATTTAGAAATTTATTAATATAATATTATAAATATATTTTTTAAATATAATATAAAAAACTAAATAACCTTTTTTATTATATATAAACTTTTAAATAGTTTTAAATAGCTAAGTAAATATATCGAACTTAAATAAGCTTTTTATAATACCCTGTAATACTCCTTTATTTTAATATAAAGAACTTTTAATAACTTTTAAAATCTCTTAAAGCTTTATATTTATAAATAAAAACCTATATTTATTTTAAATTTAAAATAAAAAAGTCTTAGTTCTTTTTTTATATAAATAATATCTTTATATTATTTTATAAAAATTATATTTATAAAGCTAGTTAAGTAATTAAAGGGCTTAAAAAAATATAAATTAAAAAAATTAAGGATTAGTTTTATAATATTTAAGTATTAAAATTATCTAAGATTAACTAAACTAAAAAGATCTATTTTATTTATAATTAATATATTAAAAGAGTTATTAAAAAGATTTAATTTTATTAATATAAAAAGTACTAATAACGCTGTTATTAATTATATTAATTAAAAAAAACTTAGAAAATCGTATTACTAATTAAAACTAAGTCGTTTTAAAAAAAAGAAATTAATTCTATATATAATAATAATAATATAACCCGATATTATTTTTATATATATTTTATTATTTTAGTTCTTTATAAACTTATTTCGTTAATACTATTTTATTATAAATTAAGTTATATAATATTTTTTTTATATTTATTACTTTACTATTGTTATATAATATTTGTTTTATATTTATTACTTTGCTATAGTTATATTTTAATATTTTAAAAAGTAAATAAGTATTAATAATTATAAATAACGCTTCGTTTATAAATAATAAAAAAGATAGAAAAATCCTCTTAAAAATATATAATCTCTTTTTTAATAAACTCGTTTAATAAAAAGCCGTAAAATAAAAATATAATAATAACTTTAATAACTAAAACTAAACTACTTAACTTAGAATATATTATTAAAAAAATATTTATTTTAAAACGCTTTTTTTAATAATATATTATTTAAACTCAGGGATAATTTAAAAAGTTTATTATAATAATTATTAAATAATAAAGCTTATAATAAAAAAAAAGGGGAATATATTTTAACTTATTTTTATTATGTTAATATTTAAAATATATAATTATATTAAAAATATTTAAAAAGCCTATTTAAAATAGTCTATATATTAATAAATAAAATACTAATTAATAGTTTTATAAAGAGCTTTTTTATAAATAAAATTTAAATACTTCGTATTATTTTTAAATATAAAAAAATATATAAGGAATAGTTATATAAAATAAAAAAAATATTAAAAAAATATTAAAACGCCCCAGAGGGCCTAGGTTTTTAATTTATAAATATAATTTATAATTTAAAAATATAAAATTATTTTAATAACCCCTGTTAGGTTATTATAAAAAGATTACTTATTTAAAAAAAATAAGCGCATATTTATTTAAAAAGGACTTTAATATAAGTATTATATTTATAAAAATATAAATATTAATAAGAATATTAATTCTAATTTAAATATTATTAGCTTTTTATATATAAAATAGCTAGTACCTTTTTTTTTAATAAGCTTTTTTTAACTAAGCCTCGAGTATAAAAAGAGTATTTATAAATACCTTTTTTATTAAAACTTTATTTATATAAGCTACCTCGTTTTTAATTTTATTTAATAACCCGTTAGTTACTAAAGCCTTATATAATATTATTATTATATAAATTAGGTTTTAAAAATAATTAGTAATTAATTTAAAATAACGAGTATATATAAAAACTAACTTTTTTACGAGGTCTTTATTAAATTCTCTTTTTTTTATTTATTTAAAATATAAAAAACTTTTTATTTAGTTCGTATATATATATTTCTAGAGAGGAGCATAGCTAAATTTTTTTATTAACTTAATAACGTATATATTTATTATTAGTACTTAAGCTTAAAAAGTATTACTCCCTCTATTTATTTATTAAGGGCGTTTTTAATATAACTTAAATATTTAGTACTAAATAATAATAATACTTACTTAAAAAATCCCTTAATATTAGGGGGTATTAAAAAAGTATATTATTAAAAAATTAGAATTATAAATAATAATATTAAAAAAAGGATATTATATTTATAAAGAACTATTTTATACCCGCTAGGAAGGAGTAAAAAAAGGGGCTCTAAACTACTTTTACCTCTACTTTACTTCTTAAATAATCTCTTTTTTAATTAAAAAAGCTATTATTTATAAATAAAAATATTAATAAATTTAAAAAATAAAGTTATAATATAATACTATTACTTAGTTAATTAGAATTTAATATAAAAAAGTATTACTTACCTATAAATAAATCGTTATTATAAATAAGGGAGTTATTATTTTTTTTCAAAGTTATTTTAAAATACTTAACTTTATATATTATAATAATATAAGCGCGCTTTTTTAACTTTAATATATTTAAGTATTTATTTTAAATAATATTATTAATTATAATTCCTATTTTTATTAACGAGTATATATATAAATATAAGTATAAAAATAAAAAATAAGGGTATATATGTATAATTAATATATATATATATAAATTAAAAAAACAAAAAAAAATTAAAATAATAAACGGCCGTAAAGAATTTATTTATTTATTTATTTTAAATTATAGGCTAATTATTTAGTTAATAAATATTACGACTTAATATATATAACTAACTTAAAAGCTAGTCCGCTAGCCGTAGCGGCTATAGTATATTATATATATAAATAAAATAGGGATATAACTACTCTTTATAAAATAAAAAAACTATAAAATAAGTTATATATTAATAAAATAAGGATTATTTTAAATTAAAATAGTTTAATATAAATTAAGATCTAAATGATTATTTTTAAGAATAAGATTTATATATAATATAAACTCGAGCTAAGCTCGAGAATTGACTTTTCTATACTATTTATTAAATAATCGTTCGTCCTATTTATATATAATTATTTATTTTATTTTTTTATAAGTATTTATTTTTTTATTTTATTATATAATCATAATTACGTAACTTTATTTATAGTTTTTTATTCTGAGGGAGTTATCCCAAGTTCGTTCTTTTTATATATATATATATAATAACTATTATAAGTTCTATAAAATAGCCCCTAGCTTTATTATATTTATTAAGTTATAATATTAGCTTTTTTTTAAAAGTCTAGTCCTCTAGGCTTATAAATAAGTTATTTATTTTTTAAATTAGAAAGTTATTAAGCTTTATTTATTAAAAATATATTAATATAATATTAAGTCGAATTAAAAAATCGAAGTTTTAAATAGCTATATTTTATTATAAGTTATTACGTATTATTCGTTTTTTTAATAAAAGTATAAAATAATATTTTATTTAAATTATTATTTATAGGGCGTTTAGTATTTAGTTTTTTTAATTTTAATATTTATAAAATATATTATTATCTAGCTATTCTGTATAATATTTTTACTAACGCTATTTATATTTATAAGTATTTTTATTTTATTTAATAGTTCTTAGTTAATTAGTATAATTAATTATTTAATAATAAAATTTAATTAATTAAATTATTAAGAATAGGTAGAGGAGTTATGTTTTTAAGAGAGGGCTATAAAATTATAAAAAAGGTTAAGGCTTTATTAAAAAGCTTTAGGCTAAGTTAAATAAATCGTTATTTAAACTAGAGCGTTTTCGTATTTAAAAGTAAATAATATTTAAAAAGAGTTATATAATATTAAAAGAAATTTTTTAAGAATATTAAAAATACTTTATTAATAGCCCACGAAATATAAGCTAATAATACTTTTAGAATTATTAATTAAGATATTATAATAACTAAGAGTTTTAGTTTTAATTTTAATTTTAATATTCTTTAAGAAGTTATTAAGAGTTTTAGAAGTTTATAATAAGTTCTTATATATTTTTTTTATATTTATAATTCTTTTTATTTAATTAAGAATTTTTATATTTTATTTTTAATTTTATAATTAATAATTTATTTAATTTTATATTTTAGTTTATTTAGTTTTATAATAATATAATGTTTTATATATAAACCCTTAGGTATTAGTTTAAAAAATAAAATATAAAAAAATTAGATAATATTTTATTATATTTAGAAGTTTTAATTTATAATTAATATTTAAGATTTTTTTAAGTAATTTTAAAAGGTCTAAGTTTTTTTATAATTTAATTTATTACTTAGTTATTTTATTTTAATATTATAATAAAAGAAATAAGTATTATCCCCTTTTTAAAATTAGTTTTTTTAATTTTTAATTTATTCGCGTTTTTTTTTATATATTAACGTACAAACTCGAGATTTAAAAAATATTTTTTTTTAGATTTTTTAGAATTTTATTACGTTTATTATTATTTTAATAGCTTATAGTCCTTATTATACTTTTTTTATATATTATTAATTAGTATTCGTAATTTAAATAGAACAGGGGATTCTCTTATACTTTTACTAATTATATTATTATATACGAATTAAATTATTAATAATAATATTACTTAGTTATTCTAATTATAATTTATATAATAATAAAAGTATATTTTAAAAATCTAGTTAATTTTTTTTATTTAACTATTAGTTTATAAATAAAAAGCGGTTAATAATTTATAATTTATATTAAGTTACGAAATTAAAGATTTTTAAAACTTTAAAATAAATAAAATATTTTCTATTAAAAATAATTTTTTTTAGCGTACTATAAGTAGTAATAATATTTTTAAAGAACGTATATATTAATTTTTTTATATTACTAGCTTTTTTATAGGGATATAAAGTGAGCGAACTTAGTAAGTTAATTAACTATAACTAGGATATTATTATATTATATATTTATAAGTAGTTCTTTAGATTTTAGTAATTTAATAATAAAGTCTTATAAAATTAATTACTATATTTTTTATAAATAATTATAATAGTTATAGCTTATTATATAGTTTATATAGGCTATTTTTATTTTTTTTATAAGTTACGTAGTCCTTAATTACGTTAATAATTTTAGTACGTATAATAGATTTGTTATAGTATTAACGAATTTATTTTTTATATTTTAGTAACTCCTTAGTAACTGTATATAAGTATATTATAAATTTTTTATAATAAGCTTTAGGGTTATTTTTTTTAATCAGGCTAATATTAATTTTTTTTAGTTATTATAAGAAGTTTCGTAGTTAATATAAAGTTATTATCTTTTTTTTAAAAAATAATTTATATTTTTTTAAGGACTATAACTTCGTAATTAGGGTCTTTTATTAAGAGCGTTTATTTTATTATTTTTTAAACTTTTTTTAATAAATAATTTAGAAGTTATATTTAAATAGGAACTCGCTCTATATAACTTATTATTTATTTAGATTTTTTATTTATTATAAAGTTTATAAAGTTCTTATAATTTATATAAACTATAATTTTATATTTAGTTTTAAATAATTATAATCTCTATTTTCAAAACGCTTTAATAATAATTATTAGTTTTTTATTATAAATTTATTAATTTAATTTTCATTTTATAAAATATTTTAAAATAGAAATAATATAAATAAAGTTTTTTTATTTATTTTATTATTTTAAAATTATTTTTATAATAAAGTCTAAAGCGTTAGTTTTAATTTTAAAAGGTTTCTAGGGTTTAGAATTATAATAACTAATTTAGAAATAATTATATTTTTTAATTTTAATAAATACCTTTTTTATACTTAGAGTCCTAAGTAAATAGGTTATCTTTTTATATTAAATTATTTAAGAGTTTAATAATATTAATATAGTTCTTAAAGAATCGTTAATAAAAGTTAATAAATCTTAAAAAATTTTTATATATTTTTAACGTTTTATAATATAAGCTAGTTTCTAATTACTTTTATTTTAAATATTTATATAGATTTATTTTAATATAATAGTATATTTAAAAAAGTTTACTTTTTAAATATAGAACTCATGTACTTAGAGGGTTCAGTATATAACTTAGTATTTTAAAGTTTTTAAAATACTATATAAATATACTTTTTATATATTTTAAAATTAGAAAAAAAATAAGAATATTATTAATATAAATAATAATAAAAATATTAATAAACTCTTAGAGTATATAATTAATTATTATTTAAAAAGTTATTAGAGTATTAATAAATCCAAAAGGTATAACGAAATATTTAAAAAGTCCTCTACGAGTTCGAAATACTATTTTCTATTT